>NC_137288.1:58595000-61010000 GCF_054371585.1 Giraffa tippelskirchi | reverse complement strand
GGAGGGCATGGCCACCCACTCCAGTATTCTTGCCTGGAGAATCTCATGGACCGAGGAGCCTGGTGGGGGCTGTAAAGAGTGGAGCCCCATGGGGTTGTAAAGAGTCAGACATGACTGAAGCAACTTGGCACGCAGCTTTACCAGTGTTCTTTATTTTTTCTTATGGCTTTGAGTTACTGTCTAATGTCCTTACATTTTAACCTGAAGGACTTTTAGTTACTGGTAACCAGCTCCTTCTGCTTGTTTCTCTGGAAATGACTCAGCTGTCCCTTTGTATCCAGGAGGGATTGATTCTAGGACCTCCATGGGTACCAAAACCTGTGGATGCTCAAGTCCTTTATATAAAATGGCATAGTGTTTGCATATAACCCTACGCACATCTTCCTGTACATTTTAAGTCATCTCCAGATTATTATACCTAATACAATGTAAATGCTATGTAAATAGCTGTCAGCATATGTCAAATTAAATTCAAGTTTTCCTTTTTGGAACTTCCTGAAGTTTTTAAAAAGTATTTTTGATCCATGGTTGGTTGGATCTACAGATGCAGAACCCATGAATACAGGGGACTGACTGTAATTCTCCTTAATTCTTGAAAGACAGTTTTTTCAGATATAGAATTCTTGGTTGACTGGAAGGAGAAATTTCAGAAATTAAAATGTATCATCCCACTGCCTTCTGGCCTCCATGGTTTCTGATAAGAAATCCACTTTTACTGAGGATAATTTATGTGATGAGTTACTACTCTCCTGCTGTTATTTGGATTCTTTGTCATTGGGGTTTGATACCCCAGTGTGTCTCAGTGACTCTTTTTGAGTTTATTCTGCTCGTTTGTTGAGCTTCTTGGAAATGTATCTTTCATCAGATTTGGGAATGTAGCCACTATTTCTTCAAATAGTTTGCTATCCCTTTCTCTCTTTCCTCTTTCTGGGACTCCTATGATGTCTATTTTGGTTCACTTTATGGTGTCCCACAGATCCCTCAGGCTCTGTCCACTTTTATTCCTTCTTTTTTCTCTCCCTTCCTCAAACTGGAGAATTTCATCTGCTCTGTTTTTAAGTTCACTGGTCATTTCTTCTGCCAATTCAAGTCTTCCATTAGACCCCTTTAGTAAAATGAACAATTTCATTTTAGTTATTATACTTTCCCTAAAACATCTGGCTCCAAATAGAGGGTAGAGGGGAGGGGCTGTGTCCCCTTTTAAATCTTCCAACTGATGCCATAGAGGAAGCCACTGTATCCCAAGAGAACCAAAAGCAAGGCAGACATCTGGGAACTGCCAGACCAACCAGAGTGCACAGCCCCAAAGCTTCGGAAGGCAAGGTCTCACTGCCTTCCTGGGCACCAGCCAGCTGCTCCAGGACTGGGGGTTGCTGTCCCTGCAGCTGCAGTGTGCTCGGAGAATGGGGGATGGCAGCCGATGCACACTGCTCTCTCAGCAAAGATCTGCGGGCTCTCCTTTATCAGGCACTTTCCTGGTTGTTTTAAGCATCCAGTCAGGTTCCAGAGTTACAATTCATTTGATGCCAGTTGCTTTTCTTAGCTCAGTGGTAGCTTCAGTGGAGGGAATGACCTCTGGGGGTTCTTGTTCTGTCATTTTGTGCAATGTCACGCTCCCTTTTCCTTTTTAGAGATGAGAAAACTGAGGCAGAGGAAGGTTCAAGAACTCGCCCAAAGTGGTGCCAGGATTAGAGCTCAGGTTAATTGCCTCCAGAGCCCATGGCCTCAACCCTTTCACCATACCGCCTCTCCCCGTGATTTGCAGCTGAAATGTATTTTTCTATTCTCCCTTAGATGGAAAATTTTTAAAAGAATGCTAGAATTGGAGAAGCTAACCAAACCAAAGCCTCTCTCCCTCTAAATATCTCAGGGAGAGGGAGACCACATTCTTCTGAAGTCCTGCCTAGTTATTGTAACAGGAATATTCTTGTGATTCATTTTTGTGAATTCACCCCAAACTGGCTATTTTTAGACATAGGCAGTATTTTACATGGTCTTATCCTTCCCCACAGGCACAACTGCAAGATCGGAATGACCCTCAGCAGCTGCTATTAGACTTCAAGCACATGTTTCCCGTTTTGTTCCCATTTAATCCATCTTCTCTGACCATGGACTCAATCCACATCCCAGCATGTCTCAATCTGGAGTTCCTCAATGAAGTCTGAAAGTGCACGTGCCAAAGCTTGATTGCCAGTGAGAACATGAAGGAAGTATATAGGACAGTAAAGTGAATTTAAGAATCGGTTAAAATCTGTAAAAGTAGATCAAATCAGCATTTGAGAGCCTGTGCAGAGTGAGCTATACAGAATAAGACACATCTGTCATTATATTTTGTACCTACTGCTCAGAATAAAAACACTTGAAATATGAAAGATTTTTTAAAGTATGATTTCGGTCTAAACAAATTCACATCATAATCCATAGCCACCAAGCAGTCCACATGGCCATATAAAAGGTGCCAAGTCTATAAAATAGAAACTGCCTAGTTTTGATCTTTGAACATAACTGAAGAATGTCCAAAGTAAGATAACATTAAAAATAATGTTAAGTCACAAACTGCCTTCAGAGGGCTTTTAACAAATAATGGTACTAGTAAGCATGATACTGTCATATAGCAAGTGGCATTTCCCCACGTCAACAAACTACAGGTGTGGATGGGTTTATGGGGAGATGTTTTGAGGACAAATATGTAGACCTGGGCCTTCTGAGAAGTTTCCTGAAGATAATTTTAATGCCTAGTGATGCAGAGACAATGGTGTAATTGACCTCCAGACTAAACAGTTTGATTATTGGTTTCTGAAGTAAAATTAGAAGACTTGGTCCCTAATATACTCAGACCTATTTGTGTAGTCATGAATTTATGGAGAAATTGTGCTAAAAATGCTGCAGTTTCAAACATAAAATGTAAGCAAATAGATACTATTATTTCCAATGCTAGTCCATGCACTTCCTGAGTCAACAAAACTTTCAAAAAAATCAATATAATCTAAATGTTAGAAAATAGTAACAAGTCTTATTTTATTAGATTAAAAATCAAACAAGTCAGTATAAAAGCATTTAATCCCTTAATGCCATTATACCTCCAATAAGAGGTATAATTACATAACATATTATGTAATGCTCATAGTAAGGAAAGCAAACTTCATCTTGAGAACTTGACAATTTGAAAAGCCTTTTTAAAAAATCAGTTCAGGTATTATTAAATTATTATCCAAAAGTTTTGGGTGCTTGTGTGTGTATATGTATGTGGGTTTTTTTTTTCTAAGAGAGAGAATAGCTTATGTCAACTTTCTCTTTTCAGGTTATTTTCAACATTTTTCAAAATTACTACAAAAATTATAAATATCTCTGCTTTAAAATAAGGATTTTAAAAAAAAAAGAGTATTCAATGACAATATTACAACAGATTTTATGTGCTTACTGCTGGTTTCCTCAACAGCAGGCATTCAATTAGAAAATCCGACATATTGCTTACAATCCTACATACTGCTTACTATTTTTTCGTATTTCCGGTAGGTAACAGTACGCTCCTCCCATGACAGGCACAGACGGTGTTTGCAAATCACAGAAGAGCCTCTGTGCTGCATCAAGAAGATAAAACTTCTCCACAAAGTACAACTGGAACCCACATACCCCACCACCTTTTTACTCAGCCTCTCAACTTAAAAGGCTCTTAGAAATACAACACATTCCGAGCACTCAACAGTCCTGTGTGCGGAGCCCTCACAGCCCAGCTTCCTTGTAATTCTCCTCACCCCCTGGGCAGAAGAGGCACCACACCCGGACGAAGACCACTGCCCAGCAGGTCCCAACCCGTGTCGTCAACATGCCCCCACACTGAACATCCAGACTCCTCTTGGCTGTCCACACAGAGCTGTGCCTTCCTCTCCCTCCCCAGATAAAGTCACATGATACGACAACCCTGACCCACACTCTTCAGCCCACATGGTGACTACATTTGGAAGGCCAGTCTAAACCAACTGGGTCTATGGCTACCTCTTTTTAAAGTTATTTATTACATATGATTTGCTTTTTACTGCATTTTAGCTTAAAACTTAGTTTCATGTAGGGCCTTTTCTTAACCTTCTAGAGATAATGAAATGCCTTGTTAAGAGTGGTAAAGAATTTGAAAAGCAGTGATTCCTTAAAAGCAATGGCTTCCCTGTCCTTGAATGTGTTGTATTAGTTGCTCAGTCACGTCTGACTCTTTGCAACTCTATGGACTATATAGCCCTCTAGGCTCCTCTGTCCATGGAATTCTCCAGGCAAGAATATTGGAGTAGGTAGCCATTCCCTTCTCCAGGGGATCTTCCTGACCCAGGGACCAAACCCAGGTCTTAGCTCAGCTGGTAAAGAATCTGCAGCAATGCAGGAGACCCTGGTTTGATTCCTGGGTCAGGAAGATCCCCTGGAGAAGGGATAGGCTACCCACTCCAGTATCCTTGGGCTTCCCTGGTGGCTCAGACGATAAAGAATCTGCCTGAGTGCGGGAGACCTGGGTTTGATATCCTGGAGAAGAGAACAGCCAACCACTCCAGTATTATGGCTTGGAGAATTCCATGGACAGAGGAGCCTGGCAGGCTACAGTCCATGGGGTCGCAAAGAGTTGGACATAACTGAGTGACTTTCACTTTCTTTCTTTCCTGCAGGGCAGGCAGATTCTTTACCATCTGAGCCACCAGGGAAGCCCCTACGTGCTATCTTATACTCTCATCTCTCCATCCCTCTGGGTCACTACCTTTGCTGTCACAACCAGTGACATGACAAACCTATCAGTGGCTAATCATTGGGTGCCAAGGACTCACTGAATAAAAGCTTGGCAAATAGAATAAATGGGGTAGGGGAACCTTACGAATACTTCTCTACTAAGCCTAAGAAATGGTAGATTGAGTTCTCTTCCAAAGGTAAAGATATTTCACTGGAGCTGCAGTTTGTATATACTTAATGACTCAGTAGGAAAAGAATCTGCCTGCAGTGCAGGAGACACAGGAGATGTGGGTTCGATCCATGGGTTGGGAAGATCACCTGGAGGAGGAAACAGCAACCCACTCCAGTATTCTTGCCTGAAAAATCCCATGGACAGAGGAACCTGGCAAGCTACAGTCCATAAGGTCACAAAGAGTCAGACATGACTGAGCAACTAGGAAAAAAAAAAAAGCAGTCTTTTACAGACACAATAAAAGAATACATTAATTAATTGATTACTTAATGTTTAGATCTGCCCTATCTAACGTAACAGACTGGAAGAAGCATCTTTAGTAATCTTTAGTTAGCATTTTTCTTAAGTTAGCATTTTTCTTAATGTCAACACATTTTCCAACTTCTTGAAATCAATGACTTTTAATTTAAATAATTTAATCCAACATAAAGGTTGGAAATCTATGCCAGATATCTTTCTTTATACTTTAGTATTTAAAGTTTAGTTGACACTTTTCTCACTACGTGCCTTCAGCAGTTACTAAGATAACTGACATCAATTATCTGAAATAAGTGTTGCTGTGGGAAGAATTTTCATGTTCAACAGAACATTTTGTTCTGTCTTTTGAAACTGAAAAGCATTTTAAAGATTACTTAAGAATCAAGTATTTATAGATTAAACAGTTCGTGTTTTAAGTATTAACTGGATCTATCAGTTTACTGAGAGTAATGTGTGTTGTGTGTATATTGTTGCTGAAGCTGACAGACATATCACCTACATGCATTCTACACAAGCCGTCACAGCCGCTGTCAGACTTAACAGTACCAAGCAAGCAGATCAGACCCAAAGGAAAATAGGTTTTATCTTCCTTTTTATGAAGCATGTCAACAAGAGTTTTTTCCTTGATTTTCCTATGCTACATTTTAAAAAGTTTTTGTAAAAACAAAAGAGACAAAACTTGAAAAACTTAGAAAAAATTAACACCATAACTATCAATTCATCAAATACTTAAGAGCCTCACTTAATGCATTATGATAACAGTAACCAATAAATTAAAATCCACTTCTTTAACATATAGTAAGTTTAATTGCTTTCATACATTTGACCTAGTTCTAAGGAAGCAAGGGAATTGTAAGTTGAAACACTTGTGTGATGCCAAAGGACTCAACAGTTACTAAAATGTGACAGCATGGGGCAGGACACTAGCTTTTCCTCATAGAGTATTTCTCACAGTTTCTCAGTATTTGCTGCATGAGCCAAACAGCCATAATTCACTTTTTGTACACATTGGTGCCACAGAGAATTAGTGTATAGAAAATTAGAGGTTGATGCCAATGCCAATAAAACATAGGCCTTTTTTTCTTATTATATAGGTCATTAGATACTAAAGATTGTTTTTCCAAAAAAAATTTCCAATTATAATAAAGTCAATCAAAAATGAGTTTAAACTGCATTCTAAAGTGATACAGTGTCAGAATCATCCAGATTTGAATATAACATTTTGTCACCAACTGATGTTTTGATAAAGGACTGCTTCACTGAGGAGTTCACATCATATTCAGGGGTGAATCTAACAATGGAGAAGAAATATTACTAATAAAAATATTTTTCCATTTTGAACAAACCTGTAAACCAAACCTTTGTTTATAAAAATTGCTTGTATTAGTCACTGTAATATTCAGCTGTGAATAAAAATCTGTGGAAATAAATACTATTGAATAAGGTAGTGTGACAAGTTTAAATGAAATTTAAAACTAATTGCACACTGGCTGAAAAGTTTATTTTTAATGCTTTCTTAAGAAACTTTATTCAGGGGTCTATATTTCAGACATGCATCATGATCATTTAACCAGAGGTTGGCAAACTGCAGCCTGCAAGTTGCAAGTAGAAGGAAACTCCCTGTAAAATAAGACTTACTGAGTTAATTCAAACAAGGTAGTTTGGGTGCAGTGGATCAATGGAATAAAACAGAGAGCTCAGAGATAGACTCATATGTATAACTTTGTATACGGCAAAGATGTCATTACAAATAAGTGGGGACAATATTCATAAGACCTGTATGGAGTAACTTACATAAGTGAAAAACATTAACAATGACATTAAAATATTGGAAAAACATTTCATGGATAAGAAAACTCCATACTACAGAAATGTCAATTGTCCCCAAGTTGGTCTACAGATTAAAAACAATCTCACTACAGTTTTGGGGGAACCAAACTTGGGTCTGCTGGCCTGCACACAGGAAAACCAATCTACCAACACCAGGTGGTGGTGAAGGAAAGGACAGCGTAACACAGGGCCAAGGAGGAGCATGGGCAGCTAATGCTCAAAAGACCTAACTGGGTGAACTTCAGGGAAGCGTTTTTAAAGACAGAGTGAGGCATAGGGTTGCAGAGTGCCTGATAAGCTCCTAAACATTTTGAAGTCCTAAACAAAATTTGAAGTTATCACCAAAGCAGTTAGATTAACAATGAGCACATACATAACTTTCCCAGCTACTCAAGATTAGCAAACTCAAATGTCTCATTCATTCAAATTCAAGGCCCTCTGTATCCTCGAGTTCTGAACCCATGGATTCATTCAACTATAATCAAAAAATTTTTTACCAGAAAGTTCAAAAAAGTAAGACTTGAATTTTTCATGCACCAGCAACTATTTACATAGAATTTACCTTGTATTAGGTACTACAGCTAATCCAGAGATTTCTTAATGTATATGGGAGAAAGTGCATAGGTTATACGAAAATACTACTTTATGTAAAGGACTTGATTTAGGTGTCCGTCTAGAACCAATCCCCTAAGATACTGAGGGGTCACTGTACTCATCTGTTAACACAGTCCCAACTCCTACCAACTGTATCAGCTTTCCTAGTCTCTGCTAATGAAACTTCTAAAAGCAGTGCTATTCAAAACTACCATCAATTTGGGGTATTATAGGAAGTTTAAGTACAGCAAAATTATCCACATAATGTAGAAGACAGGGCTGAGGCCAGTTATTTCTGAAATCCTAATGAAATCTAAACATACAAATTCAAGATTTATAGTTGATTCATTAATTTCCAGTTTTACACTAATGCTACTCTTTTTTTTCAAAAAAATAATTACAGAAAGACATGATAATAGGCTATTTCTAAAAATATTGAAAGCTAAATGTCTTACAACAGTAACTTTACATCTCATGTCTAGATTTTTAAAATTATAAAATACCTAATTTTGACATAGATATTTAGTATTGTACTATACATATATAGATAGATATACATATGGTTAAAAATGAAAAGAACTAAATGGAATTTCAGGTAATTTTTCAGCTTGCTTGAAACATACTTTTCCTCTCAATTTTTATTTTGAAAGTTAAACAGCTGTAGAAGAGTTGTAAAAATAGAACAATGAACAACCATGTAGTCTACATTTATGTTCCCTAATTAGTAATATTTTGCCATGTTTGCTTTCTGTCTTTGCCAGTGTATCTGTATGCAGGTTTTTTTTTTCCTCCAGTCATTTGGTAATTAGTTTTAGCACCATGACTCTTCACCTTTAAATATTTCGGTGTGTATCTCCTTAGAACAAAGGACAATCTCTGCCCTATCTACAATATAATTAACATAATCAGGAAAAGTAATGTCAATACCACCTCATGCAATTTACAGACCATTCCTCCAACTGTCCAATTCTGTTCTTTAGAGTTGTTTTGCATCCAGTGTCCAAAAAGACCCCACATTACGCTTAATTGTCACATCTCATCTCCTGTTCATCTAGTACCATTCCTGGCCTTTTCTGTTTTTTACAACACTGACATTTTAAGAGTTCAGGTCAGTTATTTAGCAAAGTGTCCTTCAGTTGGATTTGTATGGTTGTTTCTTTATGATTAGATTTGTCAGACATTTTTTTGGAGAAATCCTACATGAGTTTATGCCCTTCTCAGTGCATCTCAGTGCATGATGTCAGTTTGTCCCATTAATGGTAACTTTAAGCTTGGTCATTTGGTCAAGGTAATACCCGCAAGATTTCTCTAGTGTATGGATAACTTTTCCTCTTCATGATAATCTGAGATTGTGTAAATATCTTTACATAGATTTTCATGTATTTATATATGTAAACCTTTTTACTCAACAGTTTTCAAATACACACATTTTCATGATATTTTCAATTATGGAAAACAGAAATTTCTATTTGGAAGGACTTGCTGCAGGCGATCTGTAAGATATTAACTGGGAAACTGTGATACTCGTGATGGCATTTTAACTTTTCTCAATAAATATAAGAGGGCCAAACTGAATAGAACCTGCCTTTTTCTCTTATTTAACAACACTAATACCCTTATCAATAGTTCTAGAGACCAAGAATTTATTTTGCATTTGGACTATTAGAGAGTTTTAATGGAGAAACCCATAACTTTTCAAGATCTGTTTATTTCCTCCACTGTTGTATCTCACACTTAACACAATCAATTGCACGTTTTCTGATTTTTTTTTTTTTTTGTATTACAAAACATATTTGACTGGCTGAAGGTCGCTGAGTGCCAACTTGCGATAAAATGTGTTGGTTTTGGCTCACCTAATGAATTCCATTTTGATTTCTATTTTATTAGCCAAAGAATGCTCAAACTACTGCACAATTGCACTCATCTCACACGCTAGAAAAGTAATGCTCAAAATTCTCCAAGCCAGGCTTCAGCAATACATGAACCATGAACTTCCAGATGTTCAAGCTGGTTTTAGAAAAGGCAGAGGAGCCAGAGATCAAATTGCCAACATCTGCTGGATCACTGAAAAAGCAAGAGAGTTTCAGAGAAACATCTATTCCTGCTTTATTGACTATGCCAAAGCCTTTGACTGTGTGGATCACAACAAACCGTGGAAAATTCTGAAAGAGATGGGACTACCAGACCACCTGACCTGCCTCTTGAGAAACCTGTATGCAGGTCAGGAAGCAACAGTTAGAACTGGACATGGAACAACAGACTGGTTCCAAATAGGAAAAGGAGTACGTCAAGGCTGTATATTGTCACCCTGCTTATTGAACTTCTATGCAGAGTACATCATGAGGAACACTGGGCTGGAGGAAGCACTAGATGGAATCAAGATTGCTGGGAGAAATATCAGTAACCTCAGATATGCAGATAACACCACCCTTATGGCAGAAAGTGAAAAACTAAAGAGCCTCTTGATGAAAGTGAAAGAGGAGAGTGAAAAAGTTGGCTTAAAGCTCAACATTCAGAAAACTAAGATTATGGCATCCAGTTCCATCACTTCATGGCAAATAGATGGGGAAACAGTGGAAACAGTGGCTGACTTTATTTTTCTGGGCTCCAAAATCACTGCAGATGGTGACTGCAGCCATGAAATTAAAAGACGCTTACTCCTTGGAAGGAAAGTTATGACCAACCTAGACAGCATATTAAAAAGCAGAGACATTACTTTGCCAACAAAAGTCCATCTAGTCAAGGCTATGGTTTTTCCAGTGGTCATGTATGGATGTGAGAGTTGGACTATAAAGAAAGCTAAGCGCCGAAGAATTGATGCTTTTGAACTGTGGTGCTGCAGAAGACTCTTGCGAGTCCCTTGGACTGCAAGGAGATCCAACCAGTCCATCCTAAAGGAAATCAGTCCTGAATATTCATTGGAAGGACTGATGCTGAAGCTGAAACTCCAATACTTTGGCCACCTGATGCGAACAGCTGACTCATTTGAAAAGAGCCTGATGCTGGGAAAGATTGAGGGCAAGAAGAGAGGTGGACAACAGAGGATGAGATGGTTGGATGGCATCACTGACTCAATGGATATGGGTTTGGGTGGACTCCGCGAGTTGGTGATGGACAGGGAGGCCTGGCGTGCTGTGGTTCATGGGGTCCCAAAGAGTCGGACACGACTAAGCGACTGAACTGAACTGAACCGAACTAGCTGTCAAACATAAATCAAGTTCTAATGCTCTAAGGTATTCATTATATATATGCATCTAGAATGGTATCAGCTCTGTACCATCCTTGGAAGAATTAAGAAAATGGTCCTTTGAATCACTTTCTGTAGGAGCTGCTGCTGCTGCCGCTAAGTTGCTTCAATCGTGTCCAACTCTGTGCAACCCCATAGACGGCAGCCCACCAGACTCCCCCGTCCTTGGGATTCTCCAGGCAAGAACACTGGAGTGGGCTGCCATTTCCTTCTCCAATGCATGAAAGTGAAAAGTGAAAGTGAAGTCACCCAGTCATGCCCAACTCTTAGAGATCCCATGGACTGCAGCCTACCAGGCTCCTCCGTCCGTGGGATTTTCCAGGCAAGAGTACTGGCGTGGGGTGCCATCGCCTTCTCTGTCTGTAGGAGCCATAGTTGATAAAGGCGAGCACCTAGTGATGACCCATTGCCTCACTTCTCCACCCACCTTTCTCTGCCAAAAAAAGCAAATAAATCTTCTAACTCAAGTCACCAAATACAAATATGTTACCTTTACCAAGGTTTCAACTACTTTATTTCTTCCACCAAGGAAGATTAACTTAGCATTCACCTCTTTTGCTGTTTTCTACAACATATGCCTTAGCTAAGTCTTTTTCTACCCCCCACTTCTATGTTCCAAAGGTCACAAGCCCTGGGCAGAGAACACAGGCCTTAGGCTTCTGAGAACCAAGAGTTCAAACCTCAAATACAGCAATTTTCTAGATTTGAGGCTTTGGCAAATTACTTGGTTTCTCTGGGTCTAAGCTTCCTCATTTATAAAATAAGAAAGGAAGAACTCCTACCTATTTCATGGGGTTGCAAAATGTCCCTTAATTAGGGTTTGTCTGATGTTGAATGAATTGTATGTTATTCTGTTTTACATAACAGTAATCCCAAAGATGGTAGCTTTTACTATCACCCATCATCCAGAATATGGAGATGAAAAAAATATCATCAGGTATGTGAGAAGCTTTGATCTATTCAAAGTCCAAATTCCACTGACTCTATACACCTGCTGTAAAAAACCAATACACATATTATTTAAAGTTTTTAAAGTGAATTTAAAGTTAACAGCCTTGGAATTTACCTATTGAATTAACAAGTGTCAATTTCCTGGATTTGTTTAAATCAAAGAATAGAAAAAAAGAATAAACCAGAGGGTCAAAGAACAATAGATGGTGAAGAAAGTGGAACAAAGGGAGGGATTTTCTGTAATGCTGGACATGTTCTAATTACATTTTGAAAGCTGAGAGCAGTTTGGGTTACAACAGTATAAGCACTTGTGAAACTCATCCAACTTGAAGATTCATACGTTTGACCATATGGTAATTCTGCCATAAAAGGACTGTAAACATATACTCACCTTTAACGTGAGCCAAAGTATTCCTGAAGAAAAAAAAAAAAAAAAAAAAATATATATATATATATATATATATATAAAGGTGGAAAAACGTGATACAGCAAATATGGCAAAGTGTTAACTGTAGAATACGGGTGATGAATATACGGGTAGTGCATGTAGAAGTCTCTGCACTTTCCTGTAAGTTTCTGAGTTTTCATAATAAAAACACTGGGTTAAAAAAAAAAAAATGAGAGGACCACGAACGCGTTTGAAAACCAGGATTTGGGGCGAGCGTTCCCAGACAGCTCACAGAACACCTCAGAGCCTCCCACCACCCCTTCCCAACCACCGAACTAAGCCCGAGGCAGCGTGGCCCTCCCCGCCCCACTCTCTGAGTCCTGGCGCTGGGGGTCTGCCGCCCGCGTCGCCCCCGGCTCGCCCGGTCTCAGTCCGTTCTCAGAACACGCTCCATCACCTAGTTCCCAGAACTCAGATTGCGCAGTGGTCACGTCATCATCGACCAGGGCTCGCAGAGCGGCAGGGGCCACCCTAACCTCACCCAAACCTTTAGCCTAACTGCCTCCCCCTAAACCTCCCAGACCCCGGGTCCGTGGCCCCATTTCGCCTGACACGTTTTCATAATCCTCTCAGGCTCCGGGCCAGCGGCGCCGCCAGCCATGGGGCCCGATCATATAAGGAAAATACTGCGGCCTCATCCGGGGGCTGCATCGTGGACCCGGGGGCGACCCTGTCCCCTACGCCACTCGCTACACCCCACACCCGCCAACCTCCCTGCCCCGCTTCGCACGCCCGGGCCTCCCGGGCGGGTCCAGCCGCCTAGGCCTCCCCCGGGCTGTTCTGCGCAGCCGCTCACCCTCCCACGCCCGACTTCCGGCCGGGCTTGGCCGCCCGAGACTTTCCTCAAACGAGTTCCGCCGTTTTGGTTGCCCAGTCGCCCTTTTGGCTGCCCAGTCACCCTCTTGACCGCCTGGTCACACGTTGAAGAGAACAGGAGGGACCGCTAATTACCTTGGCGCGGGGAGGGGCTCCAGAGGCTAGGTTGGGCAGGGGAGAGTCAAAACATTCGACTGCGAAACAGAGAGGGAATCTGTAAAAACAGTGAGATGAGGGAACGAATCCGCTCTCGATGAACATTTTCCTGTGGGGAGGCCTGTCTCCCCGCGAGGCTTCTGGCACCATTGGTTCCCACCCGGTGTGGCGCCAAGAGGGGCGATGCGGAGCCCAGAAGGGAGCGCTCGGACTGGCCCTCCGAAGTAGGGGAAAGGGCAGGGGCGTAGCCTCGCTAGCACCGCCCCGAGCGCTTAAAGTCGGGCGTGGCGGGCGGGACCACGGCGTTGCTGCTGAGGACCCGAGCGCCGCTGCCCGCCGCCATGGCCCTGCTCCGAGGTGAGCGCCGCGGCCCCGCCTCTCGCGCCCCTTAGTGGGGGCGGGGGAGGAACGTCGGGTCTCGGCTGGGAGTCGGGGTCTCCTTGGCGGTAAAAGGGGACTTGATTAAAAAAAAAAAGCCAATCCGGAAGCAGTGTTTTGAGTTTAGGAGAAACCATACGTGCGAGGCCACAGGCATTGCCCACCACGGTTTTGCTTGCTTCTGACCTCGAAGGTCCTTTCCCTTCTCCGCGCGGTAGTGACCCTCCTCGTTCGAGGTCAGCTGTTGGCAAGACCGGGGCGGGGCCCCCTAAGCGCGAGGCGACCTGGGGCGGAGGGGTGCCTTTCAGACGAGCCGGCGGCCTCGGACCTGGTCACAGGGTGGGCAAGGCTTGGAAGGAATGAAGAGTCTCTTGGCGTCGTTGGGGAACTTCTGTCCGAATGACCTGCCCCGCCCACACCACCCCCCGCAAATGCTTGATGGCGTTCTGTTGGAGAACCTGCCTTAAGCCCTTTCCCTTTTCTTTCTGACTCCAGAAAAGTGCCATCACTGAGTACATAAATTCTGCGGTTACTTTTTTTTTTAAGTATGTAAATTCCCTTTTCAGAGCAAATGGTCACAGTCAGTGGAATTTTTCAAGACTATGACAATTTGTCTTTATGTGTCTTTTGAAGAACCTTCAGATGAGACTCATTTATCAAGGCCTTGGAAAAGAAAACACTTGGCAGGATCTAAGAAGCAAGCTTCTGGTTGTCCAGGGCTCCGAGGGCTCTGTAAAGATGATCGGTTTGATTCTGGATTCTAAAGAAAGCAGCCTCCTACCCAGAAGAATAATGCGATCTGATTTCCAGTCTGTCCCCATTTCCTCAGGACTGTGAATCTGCCTGTGTAGCAAGGAGGAGAGTTTAAGACCACTTCAGAGTCTTATGGCAGAGATCTAGGCAACATCAAATGATGGTTTTGATTCGAGTGGGGGCCAGTGGGATTGGGGAAAAGGGGGAGGGATGGTTTGAGATAGATTTGGAAGTGGATTTGACACAACTTGGTGATCGGTTGGAGTGGCAGGTCTATGAGAAGGAAATGCCAAGAATGACTTCAGGTTTCTGGTTTGAAGAACTGAGTTCATGATACTCCTTAGGGAGTGAGGAAAACGGGGGAAGGGATAGACTTGGAAGAGAATATTGAGGTGCTCAAGTGCAGATACCAGGTAGACAGTTGGTTAGGGGGATCTGGAGCTCAGACAAGCCAAAATGACATGTGAACAGTTCCATTGGATAATAGATATTCTGAGACAAAAGGATTTAATTTGTCAGTGCTCTTTCCAACTCCAAATTTCATACAGTAGCATACTTATTTTTTTTTTTTAAGATGGAGTATTCAGGAGACCCAAATTATTTAACAGCTGCATTGTCATGAGCTATCTTCCTTAAAAGGAAATCACGGTTTTATTGATTTCTCTGTTTACTGTTTTATCAGTGATTCTTACCACTTTCTTTTAATACAGACCCCTTTGAAAATTTGATGAAAACTATGTAAGGAAAGAATGTGCATCAACACCTGCATGGAGGAAGTATGAAGTTTATAACTTTGGGACATCATTCACTATGGTGTTAAAGTTAGTGACCATACTTTTATCCATTTCCCTGTTTTATAGTTGAGGACACTGATGTCCAGAAAGGTGGACTGGCTTATCTATAATGGTAGTTAGTGTTTTGGTTGTTATTGGTTAGTTAGAGGGCTTCCCTGCTGGCTCAGCAGTAAAGAAACCACCTGCAATGCAGGAGGTGTGGGTTCGATCCCTGGGTCAGGAATATCCCCTGGAGAGGGAAATGGCATCCCATTCTGGTATTCTTGCGTGGGAAATCCCATGGACTGAGGAGTTTGGTGGGCTGCGGTCCATGGGATTGCAAGAGTTGGACACAACTTAGTGACCAAACCACCACTACCACCAGAATACATTACAGATGCACTCGTTGCTCAAGAAACATACTAAGTGCTTGCAGGACTATTGGGTAAGAGAGAAAGTTTGACTGATTCTTCTAAGGAAAAGGACACATTTGAATGGGAGCAAAATTGACTTTGGTAAAGACTGTCATTAATTAGATTTCTATCTTCAAGTAGAACCGGTTTTTTATTAGCACTTCTCCAAGGACTTGGTTGGAAGGTTGCCTTCAACAAGTAGTAATTCTCTTACTGTTCTTAGCTTTGCTGGGTGTGTTTGTGCAACCTTGCAAAGCATGTTGGTGGGCTGCCAAATTAATCCTGCAACTGAAGTGGATACAGAAGCAGCAGTTGTCCTTGCTAGCTTTGATTGCTGTCAGCAGTTGTTGTGATTAAATGGGACAATATTTTCCTAACAATGTAATATTTTCTAGTGTTATTTTTTCCTCTACGGTCACATTTGCCACCTTGCCAGGCTCTTTCTTGGCATTTCTGACTCATTATGCTCTGGATTAATATGTCTTTTCACTGCCTTTCAGTGGAAATCTTTAGCCCCTGAATTTCCAGAGTCTTTTAAAATACATAAGATGTTAGTTTGGATAATGATTGTTAGGTTTTAAACCTTTTAACATCCACACAAAATTGACATCAGATCAGATATTAATAATTATTGCCATGGCGTCCAGTTTATGAAACAGGAAAAAAATCGTTTAGATTGTCTAGTCTTTATACCTGCACATGCCAGATTATTTTTTAAATAATTTTTTAAAATGCTTAATAGCATTTTCCCCATTCAAAATCATTGTATTAGTTCAGTGTTAGCCTTACTCCTGCTAACTTTACAGTCTGGGAGCACCAAGGAAACAGATGTGATATAAGGAAAGGGGAAATTCTTGCTTTTATTTTCATTTTCATTCACACACACACATACACTTTTGTAGGTTTCCCATATTTCACCATTAGAACTTCCAACACGAAAATGCTTTCTTAGATTATGAAGTGCAAGGAAGAAATTCATGAATGGAAATTTATGGAGAATCAAAGGAAGTTTGCCTTCATTGTTTCTGAAAAGCCAGTGTTCATTCAATCATTTCTATGTATGTAATGTCATTTTTTCTGGTTTTTGAGATTTTCACTTTAGTTTTGAGAAGTTTGACAATGATGTGCCAGGATGAGTGTGTGCATGTATTTTGCATGTATTCAATTTGGGGTTAACTGAGCTTGAATCTGTACATTTATCTTTTAGTTTTATAGAAAAGTTGAACAGAAAGTACAGAGCATTCCCATACACTTAGTTCATCCCACTCCATTATCCCCTATCATTAACAGCTTGCATTAATGTGGTATGTTTGTTACAGTTGATGAACCAATACTGATGCATTATTTTTTACTAAAGTTCATAGTTTACATTAAGTTTCATTTGTTGTGTTGTACAGTCCTGTAGGTTTTGATAGATGTATAATGACATATATCTGCCATTATAGTACCATAAAGAGTAGTTCTCTGCCCTAAAATTTGCCTGTGCTCTACCTGTTCATTTCTCCTTCCCCACAACCCTCAACCCCTGACAACTGCTGATCTTTTTACTGTCTCCATAATTTTGCCATTTTTAGGTGTTATATAGTTGGAATCATATAGTGTGTCGTCTTTGCAGATTGGCTTGTTTCACCAGCAGTATGCGTTTAAGTTTCTTTCATGTCTTTTCATGACTTGATACCTCATTTCTTTTTAGTGCTGAATAATATTCCATTGTATGAATGTACCACAGCTTATGCATTCACCTACTGAAGAACATCTTGTCTGCTTCTAAGTTTTGGCAGTTATGAGTAAAGCTGCTATAAACATTTTTGGGCAGGTTTTTGTGTGGACATGTTTTCAACTCATTGGGGTAAATACAAAGGAATGTGATTACTGGATCATGTGAGTAGCGTATGTTTAGTTTTAGGTTTGAAAGAAACTGCCACACTCTCTTCCAAAGTGGCTGTACCATTTTGCATTCCCAGAATCAGTGGGTGAATTTCTTTTGCTCTACATCATCACCAATGTTTGGTGTTGTCAGTGTTTTGGATTTAGTTGGGAGATGGGATCTCACAGTTGTTTTAATTTTCAGTTGCCTAATAACATGATGTCAAGCATTTTTTCATATGGTTATTTGCCATTTGTATAGTATCTTTGATGAGCACATTTTTTTATGCATTTTTAGCTGGGTCATTAATTTCTTATTGGGTTTAAAGAGTTCTTTGTATATTTTAGATACAATCCTTTATCAGATAAGTATTTTGCAGGTATTCCCTCCTAGTCTGTGGCTTGTCTTTTTGTGCTTTTAATGATGTCTTTTGAAGAGTAAAAGTTTTCAATTTTAATAAAGTCCAAATTTTTCTTTCATGGATTGTGCTTTTGGTGTTGTATCTAAAAAGTTATCACCAAGCCAAACCAAAGGTCCCCTAGGTTTTCTCCTTTGGTATCTTCTAGGAGTTTTATAGTTTTTGCATTTTATATTTAAGTCTATGATCCAGTTTGAGCTAATTTTTATGAAAAGTGTAAGGTTTGTCTACTTTGTTGTTGTTGTTTGCATTGGATGTCCAATTGTTCCAGCACCACTTATTGAAAAGACTATGGATTTTCCACTGACTCTCCTTTGACTTTGAGGTCAATTGCAATAGACTTTGAGGTTCTACCCATGTTTTTTGTTTTTATTCTGTTTTCCCCAATATTTTTTCCCCCTGTTCTTCAGATTACCTAATATCTATTTATCTATTTCAGAGTCACTGAACCTTACTCCTTTCACTTCAATTCTGCTACTACACCCATTCAATACACCTTTTATTTCAGGTACTTTTCAGTTTTAGAATTTTTAAGCTTCTTTTTCTTTGTGGAGCTGTCTGATCTCGTATTATGAACATATTTTTCTATATATCTTGGAACATAGTTGTGAGAGACTACTGCTTTAAAATCCTTCTCTGCAAATTCTAACGTCTGGGTCATGTTGAGGTCCATCTCTGTTAATTGTCTTTTATCTTAAGAATGAGTCACACAGTCATACCTCATTTTCTTGTGAATTGCAGATACTGCAGATTTTTTTTGTTTTTTACAAATTGAAGGTTTGTGGCAATCCTGCAGTCAAGCAAGTTATTTGTGCCATTTTTCCTACAACATTTTCTCCCAAAATGTGTTACATTTTGTTGATTCTCACAATGTTTCAAACCCTCCATCAGCAAAAAGATTACAACTTGCTGAAGGCTCAGATGATGGTTATGTAAATTTTATAGATATAATGTTGTTGCACACTTAATAGGCTATAGTACAAATATAACTTTTATATGTATTGGAAAACCAAAAAATTCATGTGACTTGCTTTATTGCAGTAGTCTGGAACCAAACCTGTAATATCTCTGTGATATGTTTGCATCTTCTTGTTCCTATGTGGATTAATTTTGGATTGTGAGGTGGACAGTGCAGATGAACCATTGTAGAGACTGAATTCTGCTACTCTCCAAAAAGTGTTGACTTATTGATTGTTAACTATTTATTTTTGTAGACAGTTAATTTGGCTGAACTCAAACTGCTTTACTCATAGCTGAGTTGGTAAAGAATCCGCCTGCAATGCAGAGACCCTGGTTTGATTCCTGGGTCAGGAAGATCCGCTGGAGAAGGGATAGGCTACCGCACTCCAGTATTCTTGGACTTCCCTTGTAACTCACCTGGTAAAGAATCCACCTGCAATGTGGGAGACCTGGGTTCTACCCCTGGGTTGGGAAGATCTCCTGGAGAAGGGGAAGGCTACCCACTCCAGTATTCTGGCCTGGAGAATTCCATGGACTGTGTAGTCCATGGGGGTCACAAGAAATCAAACACAACTGAGTGACTTTCACTTTACTTCAAACTGCAGACTCTGTCTGCCCAGTAGAGGGCAGCAGCTCAAAGCTAACTTTAATTCATTTCGCCTTAGGGGAGGTGCTTGTAGTTGGCCCCATAGGTACATGATTAAGGATTCAGCCAGATATTTGGGCTCCCCACTGTGGTGCTTTTCTTTCACAAACCCCCCTAGTTCCCAGTAGCTGTGATTGCTGTAAGCTCAGTTTTCTTCTTCTTCAAGCCAGCAAGACTGAGTTTTTTAATTCTAGCCATTCTATTCAGTGTAGAATGCTGGCCTTCAAGTTAACAGCTATAAGCAGCTTGAACATTCACCATGTCCTATTCCCTTTTCCCATATCTACTCTCCACTTGCCTATTTTTGTTCATTTTCTGGGCACTTGAGGAAGCCATTCTTCTCTATCGTCAGTGTCTACTGAAGAGTTGGCCAAATAGGAGCATACTAGGTGATGACCAGAGATAGGACTGCACCAAAATTAGGAAGAAAGCAAGCAAAGGGGAAAGAAAAATGAAATAAAGTAAACACCTGTATGAAAAAAGGCCGAGACTGTCAATCAAGGAGGATTAGAGGACATTTACAGGAAGGCATGGGCTTCCCTGGTGGTTCAGTGCTACAGAACTCACCTGCCAGTGCAGGAAACAAGTGTTTGCTCCCTAGGTCTGTAAGAGCCCCTGGAAGAGGAAATGGCATCCCACTCCAGTATTCTTACCTGGAAATCCCCATGGAGAGGAACCTGGCTGGCTACAGTCTATGGGATCGCAAAGAGTCGGACATGACTTAGTAACTGAACACGCAGACAGGAAGGTACAGTGACACAGAATAACCCACTGATCAAAGGAAATCATTTGTAATGTACTAAGCTAGATCAGTCCTGGGTGTTCATTGGTAGGACTGATGTTGAAGCTGAAACTCCAATACTTTGGCCACCTGATGCAAAGAGCTGACTCGTTTGAAAAGACCCTGATGCTGAGAAAGATCTTTAAGGGCAGGAGGAGAAGGGGATGACAGAGGATGAGATGGTTGAATGGCATCACTGACTCAATGGACATGGGTTTGGGTGAACTCTGGGAGTTGGTGATGGACAGGGAGGCCTGGCGTGCTGCGGTTCATGGGGTCGCAAAGAGTCGGACACGACTGAACAGAACTGAACTGAAGCTAATATTTCGCGAGTGGCTCAGTTGGTAGAGAGTCTGCCTGCAATGCGAGAGACATGGGTTCAATCCCTGGATTGGGAAGATCCCCTGGAGAAGGAAATGGCAAACACTCTTGCCTAGAGAGTTCCATGGACAGAGGAGCCTGATGGGCTGCAGTCCATGGGGTCACAAAGAGTTGGATATGACTGAGTGACACTTTCACTTTAATATTTATGGCCTTTTGTAAATATCTGACTATTTTATCTTTAAAGAAGCAATCAGATCTGTTCTAAATTATAGTTATGTATGTTGCTCCTAACATTCTTTTAGACTGTAAATTTCTCAAAGTAGAAATCAAAGAAAAAGCTGGAATTTTTATAGGATAGGTTTAGTTTGTTTTATCAAAAGAGATCCCTAACATAAGGGAAAATTGTGTATCTGGGCACAAACCCATTGTTAAAAAAATCTCATAGTTTCTTGGCAAGATGTGGAAATGTGTGCTTAGATTGTCTTTGACAGAATTTAGTGTATGCAAAGCATAAAGCCTGAAGTCTGTCATACAGTAAGTACCCCCTATATATTGACTATAATATTTACCTTGCAGAGTTGTTTGGGAAGATTAGATTTTATATGACAAGTGATGAGATGTCTGGTGCCTAATGAATGTTAATGTGATGAAGCAGCTATTAATTGATACTGTTCCTCAGTATGCAGGGTTAGCATTTTTTCATTTTGCTACTCTAGTGGGTGCCACTCACATCCTAGTCCTTGTAGATTTGTTAAACATGACTTTTTTTCCTTTGGTGGCACTAGAGTGCCTTGAGAAGGGGAAGTTTGTATCTGTCTGTACAGGGACACCAATTGAACCACTAGTGATACTGCAAATTTGTAGTCTTTGCATTAATAGATATATAGATAATTCCTCTGTATCCTTTGTGGTTAGGTCAGATGTAGGAAACTTTGTTATACTCTGACACACATTATAATAGGATATTAGTGAACTAGGGTGTCTTTAGAAGAAAACAGCCAGAATGAAAGAATTGTTGAAAGGATACTTTTTACATACTTCAGAAAAGAGAATTTAGGTCTGGGGAATTTTACATGTTAGCTGACATCAGGTACTGAAGGGGCTACCCATGATAAAGGGTATCTATTTTGCCCATTTTATTCCAAGAGTAACAGATAATAGTTCAAGTTATTTGAAGTTTGTAATCTGAGTCATCCTCTGACTCTAGAAGCAGTGACGTATATAATACAAATTCAAAGCAGCATATATTCTAGAAGCTATATAAACTGAGTTTGGGATGCATTTGGATAGAACTGGGATTGGTGGATGGAAGATTTGGTAAGTCAAGCCAGCTCAGTATGAGAAAAAAATCATTAGTTTATGTTGCCCGTTCATGGTAACACTGCTTCACACAGTACAGCATGCCTTCAGCACAAGTTAGAGAGGAGCTTTTGTCAGAAATAGTCTGGAGAACGTTCATAGTGTGAGTGGTTGGCCTTTAGGCACCTTTTAGTTGGGAGATTCTTTGATTCTATGACTAAGCAATATATTTCAGCAAATAGAAACATTTCCATTTTAAACAAATCATCAGCAAATAATCAGTTTATAAAAATGTAAACCCATGGCTGATTCATGTCAATGTATGGCAAAAACTATTACAATATTGTAAAGTAATTAGCCCCCAACTAAAATAAATAAATTTATTTAAAAACAAAAAAAATGTTGTCCAGCCAACATGGATTTGCATCACAGCCTGCCGAGCAGTTCTTGGTGCCAGCATGCAGGTAATGATCAAAATGATAACCCTTAGGACTGCTTGTGTGTGTGTGTGATTCATGCTATGTATTATGTGACAGAGATTTTCAGTCATTTAATTGAAAATTGTGCTTTATAGTAAAGTTCACAGAGAATTATTTAAAGCATGTTAGGGATACTGACTAATCGGCAATTGCTTATAAATTCTTCTTGCAATAGGTGTGTTCATCGTTGCTGCTAAGCGGACCCCCTTTGGAGCTTATGGAGGTCTTCTGAAAGACTTCACACCTACTGACATGGCTGAATTTGCTGCCAGGGCTGCCTTGTCTGCTGGCAAAGTCTCACCTGAAACTGTTGACAGTGTCGTCGTAGGTAATGTCATGCAGGTTAGTAGGGCAGAAGGGAAGTATTCACTCCTATTGCTTTCTTTTATTAGTTTCTAAAAATAATTCCTTTAACATGTCATAATGGTGTACTAGTTAATAATAGTTAAAGGTATTCATAATTTAAACAATTCCCTGACCTCCGAAGCAGTGGCATATATAATTCAAAGGAGCATATGTTTGGAAACTACGTATCTGGGACTTGGGATACATTTCATTGCTTCTTAAATAACAGATTAATTTCCTTGACTTACTTGAAGTAAATTGGTTCTCTCTGTGTGCCACCTAGGGAGAATAGCAAGCCCAAGCAACGCAATATATCTTCTATAATTTCTTACACACAGTAGAAACTTGGTCAGTGTTTGTTGTGGGGAATGAGAAGCTCTTTTACCCTCTACCTTGCTGTGTATGGTGTACAAAATAGATCATTCATTTGCAATAACTGAAAGCTGAATATGCCTTCAAAGTGTGGTCTGGATATGGGGATGCTCTTACTCTTCCCACACCTCATTGGTGGGATGGAGGCTCTACATTTAGTGCTTTGCCACCGCCAGTGCATGCGTGCCAAGTCCCTTCAGTCATGTCTGACTGTGCAGCCCTATGGACTGTATAGCCCACCAGGCTCCTCTGTCCATGGGATTCTCCAGTCAAGAATACTGGGGTGGATTGCCATGCCCTCCTCCAGGGGATCTTCCCAACCCAGGGGTTGAACCTGCATCTTAATATCTCCTGCATTGGCAGGTGGGTTCTTTACTGCTAGCCACCTGGGAAACCCTGCCACTGACAGTACTAGAGCCCCAGTCACTGTTCTTCTGGCTTATAAGGTGGTTCCAGACTGGGTGAGAAGCCTTGAGACTACTGCCACCTCCTCCACTGCATGCTTTCAGCTCTTAGAGCTGGGCGAAGGCTCAGAGAGAGGTGCACAGTTGTCCGCTGTGAATAATACTGCTTTGAACATCGTGTACTAGTTTCTGTGCGGACACAGGTTTTCATTACCCTTGGGTGTATGCCTGTGAGTGTAAATGCTAGGTTATATGTTAGCTCTACATTTAGTTGTTTCAAAAGCTTTCAGATTGCTTTCCAAAGCAGCTGAACATTTTACATTCTCATCTACAGGGTATGAATGTTCCACTTTCTCCACATTCTTGTCAACACTTGTTATTGTGTGTCTTTTTTTTTTTATTACTGTAGCATCCTAGTGAATGTGAAGTAGTATCTCATTGTGGTTTTAATTTGCCTTTCCCTGATGATTGATGATATTGAACATAATTTCATGAGCTTGTGTCCATTGCTATATCTTCGTGAAAGGGAAAGTTGCTCAGTGGTGTCCAACTCTTTGCAACCCCATGTACTGTGTAGTCCGTGGAATTCTCCAGGCCAAAATACTGGAGAAAGTAGCTATATTCCCTTCTCCAGGGGATCTTCCCAACCCAGGGATCAAACCCAGGTCTCCCGCATTACAGGCGGATTCTTTACCAGCCGAGCCACAAGGGAAGCCCAAGAATACTGGAGTGGGTAACCTATCCCTTCTCCAGCGGATCTTCCCAACCCGGGAACCGAACTGAGGTCCCCTGCATTGCAGGCAGATTCTTGGAGAATGTCTAATTAATATCCTTTTCCCACTTTTTAATTAAGTTATTTGTCTTTTCATTATTGATTCATAAGTGTTGTTTATATATCCTAGATACAAGTCCCTTAACAGATAACATGATCTGCAAATATTTTTCTATACTTGATTATCTTTTTATTTCTTAATTGTATCCTGTAGAGTATGAAAATTTTGAATTTTGATGAAGCCCTATTTTGGTTGTTGCTCAGGCTTTGGGTGTCATTATCTAAGAATCTATTTCCAAATCTAAGGTCGTGAAGATTTATTCCTATGTTTTCTTCTAAGTTTTAGCTCATATATTTAGGTCTTTGGTTTATTTTTATTTAATTTTTATATATGTTTTGAAGTACAGGTTCAAATTCATTCTTTTGCATATGACTATCCAGTTGTTCTAGCACCATTTGAAAAGACTCTTCTTTCTCTCATTGGATGGTCTTGGCACTGTTATTGAAAATCAGCTGACCATAGACACCTGATTTTATTTTTCAACTCCTCATTCTATTGCACTTATCTGTATGTCTACCCTTTATATGTCAGTTCCACACTGTCTTGATTATCTTGATTATCATTGCTTCAAATGAAGTTTAGAAATCAAGAAATGTGAGTCTCCTTCTCAGTTTTTCTTTTCAAAGTTTTCGCTATTCTGGGTCTCCTGCAATTCTGAAATATGAATTTTAGAATATGTTTATCCATTTCTACAAAGAAGTCAGCTAAGATTCTGATAAGGATTGTTTTGAATCTGTAGGTCAGTTGGAGGAGTATTGCCATTTCAACAGTATTAATAAGTTTTCTGATCTGTGAACATGGCATGTTTTTCATTTGTATAAATCCTCTTTAATTTTTTCAACAATGTCTTACATTTTTCAGAATATAAATTTTGCACTTCTTTCATTAAATTTATTCCTAAGTATTTTATTCTTTTACATACTATTGTGAATGAAACTTTTCTTATTTAATTTTCAGATTGTTCATCGCAAGTGTATAGAAATGAAGTTGATTTTAAGAAAAAAGAAATACAATTGATTTTTATATATTAATCTTAAATCCTGAAACTTTGCAGAACTCATTTATTAGTTCTAATGGTTTTCTAGTTGATTACTTAGGATTTTTTATATATAACATCATGTCATCTGAGAGCAGAGATAATTTTGCTTCTCCCTTTCCAATCTATATATCTTTTACTTTTGTATTTATTTTTCTTGCCTCATTACTCTGTCTAGAACCTCTGATGTTGAATAAAAGTGACAAAAAAGTGGATATTGCTCTCTTGGTCCTGATACTGTGGAGGAAAGCCTCTGGTCTTTCAGCATTAAGTATGGTGTTATGTGGGTTTTTGTACATTACCTTTATCAGAATGAGGAAATTCTTTTTCTATTCCTAGGTTGTTGAGTGTTTTTATCATGAAAAGTTGTTAGATTTTGTCAGTTGCTTTTTCTGTGTCAACTGAGATAATCATATGATTTTTGGTTTTTATTCTGTCGATACAGTGTGATATATTAATTGACTTTCAGGTGATGAAACAACTTTACATTTCTCAATGACCCTTGCACTGGTCATAGTGTATAATTCTTTTTCTAAATTGCTGAATTCTGTTTGCTAGTATTTCGTTGAAGATTTTTATATCCATATTCATAAGAGATATTAATCAGTAGTTTTTGTGATGTGTTTGTCTGATTTTTTTATCAGTATAATTCTGGCTTCATGCTGAGTTGGAAAGTGATCCTTTTCTATTCTTTAGAAACAGTTTGTGAGTTATTGGTATCTTCTTTAAATGTTTGGTAGAATTCAGTAATGAAGCCTGTCTGGCTTTTTTTGTGAGTAGTGGTTTGTACTAATTAATTCAGTCTTCACCCCAAGAAAAAGAAATGCAAAAAGGCAAAATGGTTGTCTGAGGAGGCATTATAAACAGCTTTGAAAAGAAGAGAAGCTAAAGGCAAAGGAGAAAAGGAAAGATAAACCCATTTGAATATAGAGTTCCAAAAAATAGCAAGGAGAGATAAGAAAGCCTTCCTCAGTGATCAATGCAAAGAAATAGAGGAAAACAATAGAATGGGAAAGACTAGAGATCTCTTCAAGAAAATTAGAGATACCAAGGAAACAACATTTGATGCAAAGATGGGCTCAATAAAGGACAGAAATGATATGGACCTAACAAAAGCAGAAGATATGAAGAAGAGGTGGCAAGAATACACAGAAGAACTATGCAAAAAAAGATCTTCATGACCCAGATAATGATGATGGTGTGATCACTCACCTACAGCCAGACATCCTGTACTGGTGGGCCTTAGGATTCATCACTATGAACAAAGGTAGTGGAGGTGATGGAATTCCAGTTGAGCTATTTAAAATCCTAAAAGATGATGCTGCACTCAGTATGCCAGCAAATTTGGAAAACTCAGCAGTGGCCACAGGACTGGAAAAGGTCAATTTTTATTCCAATTCCAAAGAAAAGCAATGCCAAAGAATGCTCAAACTACCACACAATTGAACTCATCTCACACGCTAGCAAGTAAAAGTGAAAGTTGCTCAGTCGTGTCCGATTCTTTGCGACCCCATAGACTCATGGAATTCTCCAGGCCAGAATACTAGAGTGGGTAGCCTTTCCCTTCTCCAGAGGATCTTCCCAACCCAGGGATCGAGCCCAGGTCTCCTGTATTGCAGGCGGATTCTTTACCAGCTGAGCCACAAGGGAAGCCCACATGCTAATAAAATAATGCTCAAAATCCTCCAAGCCAGGCTTCAACAATACGTGAACCATGGAAGTCCAGATGTTCAAGCTGGATTTAGAAAAGGCAGTGGAACTAGAGATCAAATTGCCAACATCTGTTGGATCATCAAAAAAGCAAGAGAGTTCCAGAAAAACATCTACTTCTGCTTTATTGACTATGCCAAAGCCTTTGACTGTGTGGATCATAACAAACTGTGAGAAATTCTTAAAGAGATGCGAATACTAGACCATCTGACCTGTCTCTTGAGAAACCTGTATGCAGGTCAGGAAGCAACAGTTAGAACTGGACATGGAACAACAGACTAGTTCCAAATCAGGAAAGGAGTACGTCAAGGCTATGTATTGTCACCCTGCTTATTTAACTTCTATGCAGAGTATATTTCATGAGAATTGCTGGACTGGATGAAGCACAAGTTGGAATCAAGATTGCCAGGAGAAATATCAATAACCTCAGATATACAGAATGACACCACACTTATGGCAGAAAGCAAAGAAGAACTAAAGAACTCTTGATGAAAGAGGAGAGTGAAAAAGTTGGCTTCAAACTCAACATTCAGAAAACTAAGATCATGGCATCTGGTCCCATCACTTCAAGGCAAATAGATGGGAAAACAGTGATAGACTTTATTTTCTTGTACTACAAAATCACTGCAGATGGTAACTGCAGCCATGAAATTAAAAGATGCTTCTTGGAAGAAAAGTTATGACCAACCTAGACAGCCTATTTAAAAACAGAGACATTATTTTGCCAACAAAGATCTGTCTAGTCAAGGCTATGATTTTTCCACTAGTCGTGTGTGGATGTGAGAGTTGGACTATAAAGAAAGCTGCACACCAAAGAATTGACACTTTTGAACTGTGGTGTTGGAGAAGATTCTTGAGAGTCCCTTGGACTGCAAGGAGATCCAACCAGTCCATCCTAAAGGAAATCAGTCTGGAATATTCATTGGAAGGACTGATGCTGAAGCTGAAACTCCAATACTCTGGCTACCTGATGCGAAGAATTGACTCATTTGAAAAGACCCTGACGCTGGGAAAGATTGAAGGCAGAGGAGAAGGGGACGACAGAGGAGGAGATGATTGGATGGCATCACTGACTCAAGGGACATGAGTTTGAGTAAGCTCCAGGAGTTGGTGATGGACAGTGAGGCCTGGCGTGCTGCAGTCCATGGGGTCGCAAAGAGTCGGACACAACTGAGCGACTGAACTGAACTGAAATGAACTGCACTCACTTGTTATAGATCTATTCTGATTGTCTGTTTTTCCTTCACTTGGTGTTGGTTGTTTATTTCTTTCAAGGCATTTTTCCTTTTCACCTAAGTTATTTAATTTATTGGGCTTCTTAGGTGGCACTACTGTTAAAGAATTCGCTTGCCAATGCAGAAGACTTAAGAGACATAGGTTTGATCCCTGGGTTGGGAAGATCCCCTGGAGGAGGGCATGGCAACCCACTCCAGTATTCTTGTGTGAGAATCCCCATGGACACAGGAGCCTGGCAGGCTACAGTCCATAGAGTCACAAAGAGTCGGACAAGACTGAAGTGACTTAATATGCATGCATCTAATTTATTGGCACACAACTGTTCATGGTAGTCATTTCTCAATATCCACACTAGTTATGTTTTGTATAGTTGCTGACTATGCTGAATTAGCAACTGCTGAATGACGGTTCCCAGTGAAATGACAGTTCCTATGAGCCTCCAGCCACAAAGTATTTGTTAACTGATCAGAAAATAACCTTGCTTTATGTGCGTTTCTGTGTTAACAAAGCTTCCCTGGTTATTCCAGTGTGCAGTCTCTGATGCTTCCTTTGGTAAAGAACATACTACTTTGAGATAGCCTATTCCATTTTTAAACAGCTCTCATTGTTATAAAATTCTGTATTCTCCTAAAGATTTAATATAAGAATTTCTCATACTTAGTTTGTTTAAAAACCAGTCAACCAAATTACAGTTTGTGTTCAAATCATTCACACTTACTGTATAAAATATGTTATACCTATATGTATTATGTCCTACCTTAGAGCGATATTGTTTATAATTTTTTAAAGATTGTGGACATTTTAGTATATTTTGTCCTTTTTCTTGATTTCCTAGATTTATAGAGGCAATTCTTTTTCTTATCCTTCTGTTCCAGAGTTCTTCAGATGCTATATACTTGGCAAGACATGTTGGTTTGCGTGTGGGAATCCCAAAAGAGACCCCAGCTATCACTATTAACAGGCTCTGTGGCTCTGGTTTCCAGTCCATTGTGAATGGATGTCAGGTATGAGCAGCATTTTATTTAATTCTCTGAAAATATTAATAGTTAGTAGAGGAAATGCCTCACTTCAGTGTAGCGCTAGGTTTTTAATTTTATAGTATTTATTAAGAGGTCAATATTTGATTTTTCTTTGAAAAATATTCATAGAAAGAAAATCATTTTTTTGATGTATGCATTATTAATGCAAGAAAATCATTTCATAAAAGCTAGTGATGAACCCTGGAAACACTATGCTAAATGGAATAAGCCAGTCACTAAAGGACAAATAGTATATGAGTCCACTTATATGAGGTCCCTAGAGTGGTCAGATTCATAGAGAAAGTAAAATGGGGATTGCTGGGGCTGGTGGGGAAGAGAAAATGGGGAGTTAGTGTTTAATGGATACAGGGTTTCAGTTTGGAAGCTGATAAGACTTCTGGAAGTAATGGTGGTTGGTTCCATAACAATGTGAATGTGCTTAATGACTTGCACAGTTAGAATTGATTAGAATGGTAAGTTTTATCACAGTTTTTAAAAAGCTGGTCATGACTCATTTTTATTGAGTGCTTCCTATGTGCCAGACACTGTGCTAGATTTACATTCAGAATCTCACTTAATCTTCACAACAGTCCTATGAGGCAAGAGCCATTATTCCCATTTTACAGGCAAGAAAAGTGATTATTAAAGACATTAAGTTTACTGAGTTGTAGAGGCAGAATCTGATGCCAGGTCTGCAAGAGTTCCAGGTAAGGCAGTTCAAAACCGTGAATAAAGACTATAAGGTAAGGAAGGGAGTTGGAGAATTTAGAGGATGATAAGAAATGTATTTTATTACAAAGGTACTGAATAATACTGTTGGTCAAAGGACAAACTGTTATGATCTCTTCGAGGGATAGTTGGACAAATAGATTTCCTCCCTTGAGCATAGGGGAAAGGGATACAGTAAAATTTAATTTGTCAACGTCTTCATGTTTTCAAAGTCTTCATATTTTATTACAAAATAAAATGAAAGATAAAACATATTGTAATGAGCAAGTTACTTTCACGTTTATTTCTGTAACAATATATCCTAAGTAGCAACCCTGATTTTCCTAGCAATCATTTTAAACGTTGGACTCTTGAAGGATTGTTATTTGCTGTTTTTCTGAGAAGTGTAAATAGTGGAAAAAATTGTAATAAACAGATTCCTCTTTATGACTACCCTAGGTTAACATAGTTTTTATAAATCTGGTCTACTTCAGGTTCATTGATTAACAGGGTAAATTTTACTTTTGCCTTTTTTAAGGGCTTATTCTTTATCTGGTGGCAATCTGTACATTTATACTAGACATTAATATCTCTGCTAGTTTTCAAGATGTGTATTGAGTTAAGAATTACCATTCCTTGTCAAAATGTAGGTAGGATTTGTTACTTCTGCATAAATGGTTGAAAAGTCTGCTCGTTTTTTTTCCTCCTTGTATCTTGGGAATGAATATTTTAGCATTCACTTTGAAATTACTTTTATTTCCCTTTGAGACACTATAATGTGAAAGTTTTACTGTAAGCAAGGGTACTTATTAGCTTTATTATTGATTTACTGCTTAATACATATTTCTGTCACAATAAAAGGATTTTGGTGGTGGTGTTTGTTTTTAAATAGGAAATTTGTGCTAGAGACTCTGAAGTTGTCTTGTGTGGAGGAACTGAAAGCATGAGCCAGGCTCCCTACTGTGTCAGAAATATTCGTTTTGGAACTAAGCTTGGATCAGAGCTCAAGGTTGGAACCATTAAAATTTTTAAGAATTATTTCTCATGCTATTATACTATAATTTTAATAACACCATTTTGGGGCAGAGAAAAAAACTTAAACCAATTCTGTTAATAGGGAGTTGGCAAGATATGAATTATTTGAAATCTGTAAACTATTTCATAGTTGTTAATTTTGACATTTTAACTCACATGAAATTAGACTTTATCTCAGCACACCTCTGCTAGTGGCATTAACACCCGGGGAGATGAAGGAAGGGAAGTAATGGATTAAACAGATGGGTAAAGATTGAATTAATCTCTCTACTGAACAACTGGTAAGCCAAATAATTAAATCTTTACCATAATTAATGAAAATTTTATTTTTGGAGCAATCGCCATCGAATAGATTTCTTCTTTACCACAGAAAACATTCTCTTCAAATAGGTTATAGTGTCCCAAGTCAGTCAGATAAACAACAGTCCTTTATGAACCGCCTGAGAAGTACTGTTAAGAGTGATAGTATGCTGTCCTTTTTGCATCAAAGGGCCAATGACATTGTATGTTCTTAGGCTTTCCTAGTCATAATCATTGATTTATCCTGTCCACCCTGTTTCTCACCTGGCCTTTTTGAAAGCTGAAACGAAGAAGACTTAGATAATATGAGATAATATTTAAGAGTCCTAATATATTTGAGAAAACCTTTGGAAAGACAGGTCAGCAACTCAAAGGGTGACAAGGCAGTCTAGAAGAAACAGGTGGGGCCCATTTATCAGAGACTAACTAATTGGATAACAAAAACCAGCCTATCCCGGGCTTTTTTAGCCTCACAGTAACAGGTATAACCTGCTATTCCTACCACTGGAGGTGTGGGATGGAAAAACGAGCACAGCTGTACTCTCTCTGAGGGTTCTCATAACTGCCTTACAGGGGTGGCTACAGGGGAACATTGCATGAGAACTGAAGTTTCATATGAAAAAGAACCTTGAGGGTTTAAGTTTTGATTGTAGGATGACTTCTAGTTCTCACCCTGCACATTTAGCACTGTTGGCCCTCCTTAAAGCCCTGTGTTTAGAGCAGAGAATGTGTGCATTTTATTACAGTGTTTTTAGAAAATATCTCAGAACCAAATATAAATCATAGTAATAGTAAATGCTTATCAGAAAATCTCATTTTACTTTAACCTTTTTTATTGAAACTGTTGGTTATTTAAAGAAATGTTAGCATATCACTTTCAAAAGAGACCCTTTACAAATGACTTTATCGATGTCTTTTAATAGCTGGAAGACACTCTGTGGACAGGATTAACAGATTCGAATATCCAAATGCCGATGGCAATTACTGCAGAGAATCTTGCTGCAAAACATCAAATAAGCAGAGAAGATTGTGACAGATACGCCCTGCAGTCACAGCAGAGGTGGAAAGCTGGTCAGTGGAAGTAGTTATTACAGATATCTTTAGAAAGAAAATTAGGAAAGGTTTTTATCCTTTTAGATTATAAAGGCCATACAATAATATTGTTTAAAATGATACCTTTTGAAATTCACATTTTTTTAAATTATTTCTTTGTTTTTAATGATTAAATATTGAATATTCTGTTAATGATTGCAAATTAACTGGAAGTTTCTCTTTTGAAGTATGTGAATGCTACTTAAAAAGTAGTATGGATAATTGGTCCTATCTGGACACTTGAATTTTGCCCCAAACAGGTCAGTAGAAGACTCTGAGGGCTATGCTACACTCCGTTGGAGGTGCTAGCTCCCTGGGGCAGCTGGGGCAGAGGATGTGGTCCCCCAAGAGGCATCTCATACTCACAAGAAGGGAAGGGTATGTTTGGGAGAGACTCATTGTGAATCCTTTTATGACTTCCCTCTCCCATTCCTCATTGAGAATCATTGCACCTGCCTCAGAGACCCAGAACTAGCCCAAGGCCCCAGCTGTGGTGCCATTGTGTAACACTGCACACTGCTGGTGAGCCAGTCCAAAATGGGCAAAATGACAGCTGTTTTTTCAATATGGTGAGTTGAAGAAATTTGTTAGTCCTCTGAAAAGAGTTTTAAAAACTAAACTATTACAAAGACACTCTTATTTAGGGGATATTAAATAAGTGAAATAGTGAGGATAAAGTTCATTTTAGTATTTCAGAGGGATAAGTGGAATGGAGCTGATCCCAGTCATACTGTTTTTAGTTACACATTTAAGTGAAAGGGTATAGGTCTAAAGGTCAAGAGTTAGTCTGTTTCTAGTTTTGCCACGGACAGATTTTCTGACTTCAATCATTTATTCACCAAGTATTTATTCACTGTGCTAATAATAGAGGTAAAAATATTTGCCTTCCCTTTTTCCCTAACAGAATTGTTTTAAAAAACAAATAAAGGAAGTGTTAGCCTGTTATGAAGTGGCATCAACTTTAAGGTGGTATTATTCCGAACTTGGGCTTCCCAGATAACTCAGTGGTAAAGAATCACCTGCCAGTGCAGGAGACGTGAGTTCAATCCCTGGGCTGGGAATGTCCCCTGGAGGAGGAGATGGCAACCCACTCAGGAATTCTTGCCTGGAAAATCCATGGATAGAGGAGCCTGGAGGGCTGCAGTTCATGGGGTTGCAAAGAGTCGGACACTACTGAGTGACTGAGCATGCATGAGTTCCTGACTTACTCTATTTCTAAAACTTTAGATTAACTATCGTCCACTCCAGTCAATGGGGTTGGAAGTAGATAAGCTGTTTTACTTAGAACTGTGTCAATAACAGTGCATACAATTTCTTCATGTTGCCTGTCATTAAATTTCAGTGATAGATGACTTGGTGACAGACAACTTGGTAACCTTTTTTCTTATTGTGCAAAAAACAGTTAACATGAGATCTATCCTCTTAGTAAAATTTTAAGCGTACAATACATTCCTGTCGACTATCGGTATTAATGCACCTTGGTAACTTTTTAAACTATTTCGTTCCTCACCCAGAGAAGTTAAAAAAGGGCATTAAATGCATTTGATGCCATTACATCTGTAGGTAGCAGACAGACACTAATAATCTAGCAGTACCTCATAAAAAAAATTGTAGTAAAATAAAATGTCAAAATTGTAATATTGCAGAATGTATCTGCATGGGTGACAGTATATTAAATCCTCCAATAGACAAGGTAAGTTATGTAAGTAGTAAAAGCTTATATTAAGGTAGACCAAGAGGAAAGGACAGAACAGAAATTAAATTGAAGGATATATTTGATTTCATTTTTCTAGTTTATGTTCTTTTTTTCTCCCTATTCTTATGAATAGTCTTTCTACTATTTTAGCTAATGATGCTGGCTACTTTAATAATGAGATGGCACCAATTGAGGTGAAGACAAAGAAAGGAAAACAGACAGTGCAAGTAGATGAACATCCTCGGCCCCAAACAACCATGGAGCAGTTAAATAAACTTCCTCCAGTGTTCAAGAAAGAAGGAACTGTTACTGCAGGGAATGCGTCGGTAGGTAGCACCTGGGCTTACCCTGAACCCTTCTTGATGTGTTGACTGCAAACTGATCAGGCAATATCTTTTAGATGCCTTTCATGCTGATCTTCACTTACTTAGCCTAAGTTAGTAGTGTTCTTATTCTGTTAATTTGGGTTTTCATACTCCAAAATAAATTAGGGGGCCCTTATATAATACTCTGCCAATTTCTTAGTCTTTTCAGAATGTTAGAAGGAAATCTACCTGTTTTTTTTTTTTTTTTAACTTTTTATTTTGTACTGGGCTATAGCCAACTAGCAAACAATGTTGAGGTAGTTTCAGGTGAATGGCAAAGGGACTCAGCCATACATATACATGTATCCATTCTCCCCCAAACTCCCCTCCCATCCAGGCTGCCACATAACATTGAGCCGAGTTCCATGTGTTGTACAGTGAAATCTACCTGGTTTGTTATTTTACTTTTTCTTCCTCATGTATGCACCTCATCAGATTTCTTCTTAAATCTACCCACATCTGGATATAAGCTTTTCCTTGACATTGTTTCTTGTTTCCCTTAGTGAGGTTGTATTCTGTGCCTGAGACAGTCTCTCTAATCCAGCAGTTTATCACTAGTACTACTTGTTGTGTTCCAGATTATGGGGCTGCTTCCTGTATGCTGCCATAATCCTAATAGCACTCCATTAGCTCAAAGCTTGATTAACTATGTTCTTTTACCCTCTAGTTTATCATCTGTTTTTGTTTCCAAGGGGATTTCCGATGGTGCTGGAGCTGTTATCATAGCTAGTGAAGATGCTGTTAAAAAACATAACTTCACACCACTGGCAAGAATTGTGGGCTATTTTGTGTCTGGATGTGATCCCACTATCATGGGTATTGGTAAGTTTGTAGTGATACAAATTGGTTCTGTTATGTTGCTGGAGATAAATCTTCCTTGGCATTCAGATTCCTGAAACAGTAGCCACATCAAGGTCACTTTTGGAGAAAAGGAAACTAGTCATCAGTCATTTAAACAACCCATCTTTATGAAAAGCTATGCCTGGCACAATGGGGAGACCAGGCCCTTGAAAGCTCCTTGTGGGCAGTAATTGTGTCATGTTGTCCATTTAAGATATATAAAATTAACACACAGTAAACAACAGAGATGCATTACAAGGTAATGACAAGACAGACAAAAATGGGAGATGGGAGAGATCATGGGATGAAGTAGAGAAGATATGGACCCTGCTGGGTGTTTTACACATGATTTTACATGTAGCTCATTTAATCTTCCCACAACCCTAGTAAGTGAGATTTCTTTGTGAACAGAAAAACTGAGGCTTAGGGGGATGGTCTTGTAAAGTTCAAAAGCAGTAAGTGATGAAATGGGGATGTGCTTCCAAGTCTCTTGTCCCAGTGCTCTTTTCCCTCTGTTGCCTCAGGAAGTCAAAGAAATAATGTACCTGACCTGTCTATGACTTAATAGGAAAATGAAGAATTCTAAACAATGCATCTCAATTGGCAAAATACTAGCAGGAGACAATTTGGAACTCCCTACAAATATGTATAGTCTTGGTTCCAAAAATATGAATTAGAAGGAAAACAAAAAACTTTTTTTGCTGGATACACTCCTAGGAACTGTAGATAATGCTGAATTTTAATAGTTCCTGCATCATTCTCTGGGGAGACAGGGAGCCAATTATGTGCCTCACAAAAATAAAATTGGCTTTGATCTATCCCACCTATACCTTGATACCCCAAGAAAAAGCCTGCCCTAGGTTATAGACTGAGATTTTTGATGAGCCAAAGATTTTCCTATGTACTTAGTTAGACCTTTTTTGACTCACTAAATTGGTTTTGAAGTAGGTCCTAAGATTAAAAGGGAGATCACCTGTTTCCCGGAGAAGGGAATGGCAACCCACTCCAATACTCTTGCCTGAAAAATCCCATGGACAGAGAAGCCTGGTAGGCTGCAGTCCGTGGGGTCGCCAAGAGTCGGGCACAACTGAGCGACTTCACTTTCACTTTTCACTTTCATGCATCGGAGAAGGAAATGGCAACCCACTCCAGTATTCTTGCCTGGAGAATCCCAGGGACGGCGGAGCCTGGTGGGCTGCCGTCTGTGGGGTCGCATAGAGTCGGACACAACTGAAGCGACTTAGCAGCAGCAGCAGCAGCACCTGTTTCCAGCCTGCCTTCTCAGAAGTCCTTCAGTGAAAGCCTCTAGGTGCTACTCAGATAAAAATCACTTATGTTGATTTGGGACTAAATTAATACCAGCCATGTTTGTTGCCATGTCCTTGAGAGATTTATCTCTGTACAGAATTCCTTAGAAAGAAAGCTGGTATGCCCATACCTTGTCATTTTTCACTGTGTTGTAAATTATGTCAACCAGCACTACAAGCTTTGCAACCATCTGTTAAAGTCATTTGTTTTTTCTTTATTATGGTCTTAAAAACTTATTAACTTTCAGCTACCCACTGTCAACAAAATACAACTTTTGTCTTAGAAATGAAAGGTACCTTAACAAATCAAACATCTGTGTACTGGTATAGCATTTTGGTATCTATGGCAGTAGTTCCCGACCCCAAATTATGATCAAAATCTAACCATAACCCCAGTACACCTCAAGATTTTGTTTCATCCAGCAGGTCCAGGTAAAACCTTGGAATATGGGGGTTTTTCAGTGTATAGCTGGTTTTGATGATCGACCATATTTATTTGATATAGATAAGTAGCTATTTTACAGTTTCAGTTTAACCTCTCTTAAGAGTTTCTGATACATTGACATGGTCAGTGAACAAGAAAGTGTAGTTTTTCTTCCTTGTATTCTTGGGCCTGAATATTTGCCCTGTAGTATACAATAAATGCCATTGTGGAAGAATTCTATTTTTCCTCAGGGTTGGGACAGAGTTCTGTATGTCAGATGTCCCATACCATAAGATGTCCTCCCCCTCACCTAGATAGCTCATCTCTCAGGTGTAATATGGGGCCAATGAATAAATAGGGAGAGTCGATTGTTGAGTATCTGGTAGGGATTGATTCATCAATCCAACTTCTAAGAATAGTTGTTCTCCAGTTATGCAGTTATTCAAAATATAGCAATGCTTAGCCCTGTCCAGTAGGTGCAGATCCAGAAAAAGGTGGAAAGCCAGGAATTGAAGAGCGCAATTAATGGCTCCAAGGAAGGACACAGTTATGGAGAAGCAGTGCTCCCTGGAACTCCCCATGAGTGGCAGTGGTAGAGGGTGGGTAGGTGGAACTTTGAGCCTCTTCGACTGGGACAGCTCTAGCTTTACCTGTTATTGGGCTTCATTTGTAGAAAGATATGCTTTAAAAGAAACAGGTTAAAAATGAGCCCAAAGCACTTTGGATGAGAAGCTTGTAGCCACCAAAGGTACCCAAGGTTACACAGCTATTAGTGGTAGGAGCCAGCACTAGAAATAAGGTGTCCTTTTCCCAACAAAACTACTATACCTTCCTAAGGCCAGTCCTGAATGTTCATTGGAAGGACTGATGTTGAAGCTGAAACTCCAGTACTTTGGCCACCTGATGCAAAGAGCTGACTCATTTGAAAAGACCCTGATGCTGGGAAAGATTGAAGACAGGAGGAGAAGGGGATGACAGAAGATGAGAAGGTGGGATGGCATCACCAACTCAATGGACATGAGTTTGAGTGAACTCTGGGAGTTGGTGATGGACAGGGGGTCCTGGTGTGCTACAGTCCATGGGGTCACAAAGAGTTGGACACGACTGAGCGACTGAACTGAACTGAAGGCCCAGTAAATAGCAAAGTGGTAGGGAAACAGTCCTTTAAAAATTAGCTTGTAGCGTAGCATATTGTTACAATTGACTATAACAATTCTAAGTTAATACTAATGCATTTAGTCATGCCGACTGTGATTATGAGGGCAGGGAGGTGTGAACAATGGTTTTACATCCTCAGCTTTTAGTTCTGTGTAGCTTTCACACCTGTGGGTACTGCATCCCCTGACCATGCTGGATAATCGATGCTCTGCTATTGACTATCCATCCATTTTAATGTCTTAAAGATACAAAGAGAATCTTGAATTAGATTCTGTATTTAATCAGCAGCCTGTATAGAACTGATGCTTTAAATTGGAAAGTGTTTATTGGTAGACCTACCCATCAACAGACAGTTGTCCAAGAAACTTTTAACTAGGTGACCAAATTAATTACTGTATTTAGATTGTGTTATGCTTTTCTTGTGAAGACTGATTTCCCATTTCACCTTACATATGTTTGTGAAGCTTGGTATAAAGTGTTTGACTACTTGAATTTAACAAACACCACATGTTTTTCTTTTTAGACGTTTATGGAAGGTTTATTCTCTAAGGGCAGATAGAGAGGGAGATAATCATCCCCAGCCAGATTTTTCGGAGAAGGCAATGGCACCCCACTCCAGTGTTCTTGCCTGGAGAATCCCAGGGACGGGGGAGCCTGGTGGGCTGCCGTCTATGGGGTCGCACAGAGTCGGACACGACTGAAGCGACTTAGCAGCAGCAGCCAGATTTTTTATACTTTGGAAAGAAATATCAATTTACTTTAAGTTATGAGCCATATTAAAAATAAGCTGATGGGAAGAGCTGACTCAGTGGAAAAGACCCTGATGCTGGGAAAGATTGAGGGCGGAAAAAGAAGGGAGCAGCAGCAGATGAGACGGTTAGATGGCACCGCCGGCTCAATGGACATGGATCTGAGCAAACTCCAGGAGATGGTGGAGGACGGAGAAGCCTGGCGTGCTGCAGTCCGTGGGGTCACAGAGAGCCAGACACGACTTAACGACTGAGCAACAAAACTGAGCTATCATTAGTGATCATCAGAAATCTGGGACTTAGAGTTCATTTCCAAAGATTTTTAAGGTGGATTTGCATTTCTTCAGTGAGAGTTACGTTTTATTTCAAACCTCTGCCCGCTGTTGGAGTTACGAACATCTCCATGCTCTAGCTATCTTTTCCCTGAAGTGCCTGGCAGCTTTGTATCTTGCTGCGCCCGTGTGGGGATACCAGTGCTATTTCTTGCCTTTTGTCCAAAATGGGCCTGAAAATTCAGAGCATAGCCACAGTCCCTTCTCTACTGGGAATGTATATGATTTGTATTCCAGGCAAGTACTCAGTTTGCCTTGGCATTTGGTATTAAGAACCATCTATACATGGGAATTCCCTGGCAGTTCAGTAGTTAGGACTTGGTGCTTTCGCTGCTGTGGCCTGGTTTTGATCCCTCTTTAGGAAACTAAGATCCCTGTACCAGTTGCGCAGAGCAGCCAAAATTTTTTTTAAAAACTAAAGTTAAAAAAATAAGATACATTTTAACAAACCGTCTATACAAAACCTCATGTGACTCCTTTGGCTGTTTGAACTCTTGAAATCCTTTATGGTAGAATTTTTCATGTTAAGTCTCTCATCTACAATTTGCATAAATAGCTTTTCATCCTTGTTCCATTTTCTGTTTCTTTACTGTCATATCACTTAATATTGTGTGTTGTCAGGGTAGCAAGATTTTTAGTTACTGTTTGCATTATTTCCTCCTTACTTACCTGTTTAGTAAAAAAGGAGAAATTTGATGTTTACAAGATGAAATTGGTTTTTGTTCTTATATAGGTCCTGTCCCTGCTATCAGTGGGGCACTGAAGAAAACAGGGCTGAGTCTTAAGGATATGGATTTGGTAGAAGTAAGTGTTCTACATTTTTCACAACATGAAATAAACCATCAACTTCTATAGCATAGATGGCTTTAGTTTGATTTTTATAGGTCTTTTTGTTTTAGTACCTTTAAACTTTCCAAATAATGTGAATCTAAACAAGTATTACTTTCATTGCATGCCAGTGTTGGCGTATAATCAGGCCCTACCTGATTAAAATGCTTTATTTATGTTTGAATAATTCAAAGAGCCTTTCTTCCTCTACTAAAGTATAATTCTTGGGTACTTTTTATGACCTTGTAAGATTCTGCTATTAATACATTTTAGACTATTAATGTGCCTATTGAACTGAATTGAATGTTAGTTAAGATGGGTGAGAAATAAATAACTTTAACTTTATGGATTAAAGTGGAAAAATACAGGTAAAAAAAATTGACCTAATAGAAAAATAATAATCTAATCCCAAATCTAAGTTTCTTATACTTGTGCCAAGTTAACAGCCACCCCCAACCCCAAAACTTATGTTTGGCTTTTACACCACAGTTGTGGGTTGATTTGGAATGCATCTGTCATAATTTTTGGCATTGGAAACTTAGACTTATTGGGAGAGTGATTTCTTTAATGTTAGTTTAGAACAATTGCATCTTAAATGTTTAGTACAATTAAAAGAAAGGATTAAGAACATGCTTAAAGATAGATTGTATACATTCAGCATTTGGGAAGTATTTGAAAATTTTAGGTAATTAAGCTGCTTAATTACCATATTTGTATTATCAAATAAGTACCACTGAATTTCTGACTTCAGATTTCACACTTAAACCTCTTGAAATATGTCATCTCTGTAGAGATGTTCCTCAGCATTTATAGATGTATAAACACTCAAGGACATACCTCTCCATACCCTGATGTGATTGTCTTTAAGACTTCTGATGATCATGAGGTAGTTTTTCCTGGGTTCAAAAGCCTAGTTTCACAATATACTCTAGATCTCTCAATACCTCATGACTATATAAAATGGAAAAATAAATGTTGGATCTAAGGACAAGTAAAGCACCATCTTGGGAGAGCACAAAATATAGTAGGAAAGAACACAAGGGTGGATTTTTATCCCAGCCCTGGAAAAGCTGCCTTTTTAAAAATCAGTTTCCTTCTCTATAAAATTCCCCACTAAGATCATATGAAAATACAGTTCTGTAAACATGAAATAAGGTAATGCTCCTAGCCAGGCTTGTTAAGTGTAATACAACAATATGATACTTTTTAGTTCTGGCCTTGTTTCAACATGGTAACTATTCCTCTCAGGTGTCTGGCTCTGAAGGTTAATTCTTTATTGTCCGTCAGTTTCTTCTTGGAAGTATGGCTAGTAATATGGGTTAGTAGTAATAATAAGAGCAACTGTTTATTGAATATTTCCTTGTGTCAGATAATACACTAAACACTTAATACCCATGATTTCATTTAACGTTAACAATAACTCTTAAAATTTTACAACAGTCACATTTACCAGTGAAGAAAGTTGAGTGTCAAGAGAATTTAAAGAACATGCATACAGCCAAGATTTGAACTATCCATCTGGCTCTAGAACCTGTGGGTTTTCTGTAGTACACCATTGCCTCTAGTTCAGGATCTTAGTACCTTATCACTGAGGTACTAAGGCAGAGGTCCCCAACCTCCAGGATCCAATGTTGAATGATCTGCAGTGGAGCTGATGTAATAATACTAGAAGTAAAGTGTACAATAAATGTAATGCACTTGAATCATCCCAAAACCATCCCCACCCCCACCTCCAGTCCATGAAACTGGTCCCTGGTGCCAAAAAGTTTGGGGACCACTGCTCTAAGGGATGTGTTAACACGTAAAGTATCACTTAGTAAATCCACCCATTTTCAAACCTGTTATCTTTATGAAGAATGATTGAAGATAAAATAACATTGCAAGGTAATGTAAGTAGGGGAAAAAACAGGAGCGTTAGCCATCAGTAGGACTGGACAATTCTCAGTTAAAAATAAGTTTGTGAATAGGGATTTTTATTAAGTGTTTTGATTGTTTTAAAGGTGAATGAAGCTTTTGCTCCTCAGTACTTGGCAGTTGAAAAGAGTTTGAATCTTGACCCAAGTAAGACCAATGTGAATGGAGGGGCCATTGCTTTGGGTCACCCATTAGCAGGATCTGGGTCAAGAATTACTGCACACCTGGTTCATGAATTAAGGTATGTGCTAGAAATTGTTGCTTTTCAAATTTGCTGTCTTTTGTGTAAATGCATGAATTTAGGTTTCCCCAGAACAGTCTAACATTTTCCCGTTCTTCCTCATGGCCCCTTGCCCTGCTTTTCTCCCAGTGATTTGAGCACCCCTTTTTCACAGACCTTACTAATGACTCAGTTGATTTGTTGGTGCCTCTACTCTTGTGACACTTGCTCTTCCCCACATGTGTAGCGTAGCCACTTGGCACGTGTTCACTGAGGGCCCAGTGTTCGTGTGGCCCCATCCCTGGTGCGGGTGCGCAGCAGGGAGTCCGTAATGAGGCCCTGTGTCTCAGGGCACTTGCATTCTAGTGCTAGTTACAGGAGTAAGACACAGTTATTTCAGAAAACAGAGTGCTGATCAAGATGCTGTCGTTTAAGAAACCTAAGCAAACTGACAGTTGAGGTCTAAGTTTTTCCTTCACTGTTTCCAGGGCTCCAGGAGGAGCCTTCTGTGCGTTTGATACTTTGCAGTTTTAACAGAAGAGCTTCTCCCTTCTGTACTGTGTCTTTTGGACCATATTGCTCTGTTAGTAGGAAAATTGCAAACAAAACCAAATATCCCAGGCTTGAAAATCACTCTGGCTCCCTGTGACATTAGGGTAAATAGGACTCCTGTTTCACTTAATAATTGGGTTGAAATGAGTGATTGATGGCACAAAAAATAATTCCTGGATGGTTTTTCAAGGTCATTCTATCAGGACTGAAGAATTAGAGTGGACGGTACTTTAAAGGAGTCTTAATTTTTATGGAAGGGACATGAAATGTTTCTAAACTATCTGACCTTTCATACAGACAAACTTCAGTAATTATGGTTATTCTAAGGTCCATAAAAATCTAAAACAGATAAATCAAGGAGGCTAAATATTAATATTTACTCCCCCTTCTTCAACTTCCAGCCCATCCCAATTACCTCCTGTTTTATGTTTGTTTCTACCTCTGTCTTCTTTGTTACTACACTTTTTAAAATAAGAATACTCAGCTTTCCAAATCCTTTCTCCTCTTTTCCCCAGTATTGAGGACTGGAGAAAACATTGAGGTGATGAGCTGAACAAGAATGAATAATTCAGATGTGACCACTATAAATTCTATTTAATTGATTATCTAATTCCATACATTATTTATTCAGGTAGATTTCAGCCACTGCTTTCTTTCTCAGGCGTCGGGGTGGAAAATACGCTGTAGGATCAGCCTGCATTGGAGGTGGCCAAGGAATTGCGGTCATCATTGAGAACACAGCCTGAGGAGAGCAGAAAGCCTGCCCTGGTCCATGCTCACTGACTTGACCAGGCCACAGTAAACCAGGTGACCTTCAGAGCAGAGGCAAAACCAGCCATGCTCTGCACTGAGAGTGACTGGGTTTGGGCAAGGAATGGTGAAGCAAAGACCCATTTATCATAAACAAGAGCCCATGCCAGAATAAATTCTCTTAAATTTGTACCAAATACGCAGCATTTCTGAACTGAAATCCAACCAGAGTAGGCTTTAAAAGGAATTGTATTCTTGCCAAATAACCATCACTTATGCCTTAAATAATATGATTGCAGGGAAATGGAATAAATACTGCCTTAACTTCAGCTAATCCTTTCCTGTCATTTCTTGTATTTTTGTAAAGTTTTAATTGAGGTAAAATACATATAACATAAATTTTACCATCTTAATCGTTTTTAAGCGTACAGTTCAGTGGCATTAAATACATTCACATTGTTGTGTGGCCATCACTACCATCCGTCCATCTCCAGAGCTCTTTTCATCTTGTAGAACTGACACTCGATACCCATTAAACAACCGCTCCCCATTCTGTCCTCTCTGCAGCCCTTGGCAACCACTGTTCTGCTTTTTGTCCCTATGAATTTGACTCCAATAGGTACCTCATGTAAGTGGTGCTTAGTTGCTCAGTCATGTCCGACTCTTGGCCACCCCATGGACTGTAGCCCACCAGGCTTCTCTGTCCATGGGGATTCTCCAGGCAAGAATACTGGAATGGGTTGCCATGCCCTCCTCCAGGGGATCTTCCCAACCCAGGGATCGAGCCCAGGTCTCCCAAACTGTATGGCAGATGGTTTACTGTCTGAGCCACCAGGGATGCCCCATTTAAGTGGAATCATACAGAATGTGTCCTTTTGTGCCTGGCTTATTGCACTTAGCATAATGTTCTCAAGAATCATGCATGTTGTAGCATGTATCAGAATTTTTTCTTTTTAAAGGCTGAATAATATTCCATTATATAGTCTACTATACTACATTTTGTTTTTTCTCTCATCCATTGATGGCAGGTAAATTCCTGCCACCTCTTGAAAGTGAAAGTGAAAATTGCTCAGTCATGTCTGACTCTTTGTGACCCCATGGACTGTACAGTCCATAGAATTCTCCAGGCCAGAATACTGGAATGGGGAGCCTTCCCTTCTCCAGGGGATCTTCCCAACCCAGGGATTGAACCCAAGTCTGGGATCAAACATTGTGGGCAGATTCTTTACCAGCTGAGCCACAAGGGAAGCCACCTCTTGGCTATTGTGAATAAAGCTGCTCTAAACATAGTGAGCTTCCCTGGTAGCTCAGCTGGTAAAGAATCTACCTGTAATGCAGGAGACCCCGGTTTGATTCCTGGGTCAGGAAGATCCCCTGGATAAGGGCATGACTACCCACTCCAGTATTCTGGGGCTTCCCTGGTGGATTAGATGGTAAAGAATATGCCTGCAGTGCAGAAGATCTGGGTTCGATCCCTCAGTCAGGAAGATCCCCTGGAGGAGGGCATGGCAACCCTCTCCAGTATTCTTACCTGGAGAATCCCCATGGACAGAGGAGCCTGGCAGGCTGCAGTCCACGGGGTCGCAAAGAGTTGGACACGACCGAGCAACTAAGCACACACAAACATAGTGTACAGGTATGGTCTTGCTAGAACTCCTGAGTCATTTGACAATTCTGTTTTTAAGATTTCAGGGAATTGCTACACTGTTTTCCATAGCAACTGTACCATTTTATGCTCCCACCATTAAAGCACAAGGTTTTAAATTTTTCCACGTCCTCACCAATAATTGCTGTTTTCTGTTTGTTTATTATAATAGCCATCTTAATGAATGTGAGGTGAGATCTCACAGTGGTTTGAGTTGCTTTTCCCTGATTATTAGTGATGTTGAGCATTTTTTCCTGTGCTTGTTGGCCATTCAGCTATCCTTTTTGGAGAAATACCTATTTTAAGTCCTTTTCTCATTTTTTAAATTGAATTATTTTTTATTGTTGTTGAGCTGGCTTATATTTTTAAAAATATTTTGGAAACTAGTTCAATTTGTATGTTAAGTGATGTTCATAATTCATTATGAGATAAATGTCCATGGGAGCAAAATTACTGAATTTAGTCTTGATGTTAATAAATGGTATCATATTAGCTTGATTTTTCCCTTAATAAAGACAGTGCTGATTATGTATTATAACTCTTCAAATACATTTGAATGGGAGCATAGCTTCCTTAAGGAAGATTTGGGTTCATTTTAAGGACCAGATCTGTAAATGATCATATGTGGGGTTGAGAAAGGCTATATAAGTCAAGTCTCAGAAGAAGACATACTATGCCCCTTCTAGTCCACCTCACCAGCACTTCCCAGCAGTCAGAAGGAAATGTTGTCATTAATGTCTATTACACTAGCTAACTAAAACGGGGAAACGGAGTCAGTAGAATGTAGCTACTGTAAATCAATGAGTTAATGCTAAAGTTTAAAGAAGCCACTAACTGAAGAGACCAAAGTTTTGCCTGGATTTCATCCCCCCTTCTTCAGCTTTCCCATTTTACCTAAATTATGTGCTGTCCTGCACATACCTCCCCAAGGGACATGTGGCAGTGTCGGGAAACGTCCGTGTTGGTTGTCATGACTGGGGAGGGGGTACTACTGGCATCTAGTGGGTAGAGGCCAGGGGCGCTGCTAACTAAATATCTTGCAACACATAGGAAGTCCCTACAACAAAATTATCAAGCCCAAATTGTTGAGAGAGCTGCTGTTGATAAAATCTTGCTTTAACCCTCAATCCACGTGTAAAGTGCAAAGGTTTATCGCTTTCTCCCATGAAGGTCTTATGTAGTTTTATAAGTTTTTTTTTTTTTTTTCTACTTGGATATTACTAAAGAACAGTTTTAGGGTATTATGTATCTAGCCAGCTTGCCAGACCTTTGTATTATTAGTTCTACTCATATAGATAATATCTCATTAATTTTTACCACCTTTTTGCATTGAGAAAACCACTAGACCATTCAGGTATGACCTAAATCAAATCCCTTATGATTATACAGTGGAAGTGAGAAATAGATTTAAGGGCCGAGATCTGATAGACAGAGTGCCTGAAGAAGTATGGACAGAGGTTCATGACATTGTACAGTAAACAGGGATTAAGACCATCCCCAAGAAAAAGAAATGCAAAAAGGCAAAATGGCTGTCTGAGCAGGCCTTACAAATAGCTGTGAAAAGAAGAGAAGCCAAAAGCAAAGGAGAAAAGGAAAGATATACCCATTTGAATGCAGAGTTCCAAAGAATAGCAAGGAGAGATAAGAAAGCCTTCCTCAGTGATCAGTGCAAAGAAATAGAGGAAAACAATAGAATGGGAAAGACTAGAGATCTCTTCAAGAAAATTAGAGATACCCAGGGAACATTTCATGCAAAGATGGGCTCAATAAAGGACAGAAATGGTATGGACCTAACAGAAGCAGAAGATATTAAGAAGAGGTGGCAAGAATACACAGAAGAACTATACAAAAATCTTCATGACCCAAATAATGACGATGGTGTGATCACTCACCTAGAGCCAGACATCCTGGAATGTGAAGTCAAGTGGGCCTTAGGAAGGATCGCTATGAACAAAATTAGTGGAGGTGATGGAATTCCAGTTGAGCTATTTCAAATCCTAAAAGATGATGCTGTGAAAGTGCTGCACTCAGTATGCCAGCAAATTTGGAAAACTCAGCAGTGGCCACAGGACTGGAAAAGATCAGTTTTCATTCCAATCCCAAAGAAAGGCAATGCTAAAGAATGCTCAAACTACCACACAATTGCACTCATCTCACATGCTAGTAAAGTAATGCTCAAAATTCTCCAAGCCAGGCTTCAGCAATACGTGAACCGTGAACTTCCAGATGTTCAAGCTGGTTTTAGAAAAGGCAGAGAAACCAGAGATCAAATTGCCAACATCTGCTGGATCATCGAAAAAGCAAGAGAGTTCCAGAAAAACATCTATTTCTGCTTTCTTGACTATGCCAAAGTCTTTGACAGTGTGGATCACAATAAAATGGAAAATTCTGAAAGAGATGGGAATACCTGACCTGCCTCTTGAGAAATCTGTATGCATGTCAGGAAGCAACAGGTAGAACTGGACATAGAACAACAGACTGGTTCCAAATAGAAAAGGAGTACAGTACAAAAAGGAAAAGGAGTCTACAGTCAAGGCTGCATATTGTCACCCTGCTTATTTAACTTCTGTGCAGAGTACATCATGAGAAATGCTGGATGAAGCACAAGCTGGAATCAAGATTACCGGGAGAAATATCAGTAACCTCAGATAAGCAGATGACACCACCCTTATGGCAGAAAGTGAAGAAGAACTAAAGAGCCTCTTGATGAAAGTGAAAGAGGAGAGTGAAAAAGTTGGCTTAAAGCTCAGCATTCAGAAAACTAAGATCATGGCATCCAGTTCCATCACTTCATGGTGAATAGATGGAGAAACAGTGGAAACAGTGGCTGACTTTATTTTTTTGGGCTCCAAAATCACTGCAGATGGTGATTGCAGCCATGAAATTAAAAGACGCTTGCTCCTTGGAAGGAAAGTTATGACCAACCTAGACAGCATATTAAAAAGCAGAGACATTACTTTGCCAGCAAAGGTCTATCTAGTCAAGGCTAAGGTTTTCCCAGTAGTCATGTATGGATGTGAGAGTTGGACTATAAAGAAAGCTGAGCAGTGAAGAATTAATGCTTTTGAACTGTGGTGTTGGAGAAGACTCTTGAGAGTCCCTTGGACTGCAAGGAGATCCAACCAGTCCCTCCTAAAGGAGATCAGTCCTGAGTGTTCATTGGAAGGACTGATGTTCAAGCTGAAACTCCAATACTTTGGCCACCTGATGTGAAGAGCTGACTCATTTGAAAAGACCCTGATGCTGGGAAAGATTGAAGGCAGGAGAAGGGGGCAACAGAGGATGAGATGGTTGGATGGCATCACTGACTCAATGGACATGAGTTTGGGTGAACTCCAGGAGTTGGTGATGGACAGGGGGGCCTGGCGTGCTGCAGTCCATGGGGTCACAAAGAGTTGGACACAACTGAGCGAGTGAACTGAACTAGGACCTCTTTTTTCCCTTTGAGAGGGAAAAAAGTCAAATTTGGACATGTTCATATTAGTTCACCATTCGGTGTGATCCTTACACGAGGTGCAGATGGGTGCACTTCATCAAAGTAAGGAAGTTCTCCTCTATTCCTAATGTTGCTGAGAAATTCATGAATAGTTCCCTCATTCTTCAAACCGTGCTAACCTGGATTGCCTCCACCATTTCACTGATCTTGTGAATGTCACCAACCACCTTCACGTTGCTTAATCTAGTGAAACTTTTCTGTCTTCACCTTAAACCTCTCCAAGATAGGATGTAGGTGACTCTCCCATTGTTCTGTTTTTGCTGTTTTGCTGTTCTGCTGCTAAACCTCGGCTGTCCGTGGTGACCCCGTGGTGACCCCGGGCCGTGTCATGAGACTTATCCCACCAACGCTGGTCTCTCCTCTTGCTCCAGGCTCCTGCACCTAACTGCCCTCCAGACACTTCTCTCACTAAACCAAATCCTCCTTCAAGTCCTTCCATCCTCAGTTCCAGTAAGTCAAGTCAGGAATCTGGGAATTTCCTAGATTCCTCCCTCTCCCTCATCCCTCATACTAGTCCAACAGCAAGTTTTATTAGTTCTTTCAGAATATATCTCAAATCCATCCACTTCCCCTCTCACCTTCTCCTTCACCACTTTGCTCCGGGCTACCTGAATCTCTTGTCTGTTTTACAAGAGCCCACCTCCGTTCTGGCCCCTCTTCAATCGTTTTCTAAGAAGTCACCAGGGCATCTTTTAAAAACACTAATTAGGTCACCCTCCTGTAAAGCCCTGGCAGATTTCTCTCACACTTGGAATACAATCCAGAACCCTTACCTACAAGGGCCTGCTCATGGGGGCCCCCAACCCCTGAGGTGATCTGGCCTCCACTTCCCTCTCAGCTGAGCTCAGACTGTTCCTCTGGCTCCCTGTGCTTCACACACATTGCCTTTCTTTGGGCTCCTCACAGGCCGGGCTTGCTCATCCTTCAGGACCGTGGCAGATTCCCTCTCTGTCTGCAATGCCGTTTCCTTTCCTTCCTAGGACACGACTCTCCCCACTTGTCCGTCAAGCCTCAGATGTGCTCTCCTAAGGCAGGTATTCTCTGTTCCCCCTGAGCTCCTCTCCTCAGACCTTTATGGAATTCTTCTGTGCTTGTATTCACTTATAGACTGTTCATTGTCTGTCTCCCTTGTTAAATTGTGAATTCCAAGCGGGCAAGGGCTTCATGTGCCCATCTCAGTGCCCGGCACCGAATAGGTAGATGCACAGTAATGTGGTGGAGAAGGCAATGGCACCCACTCCAGTGTTCTTGCCTGGAGAATCCCAGGGACAGAGGAGCCTGGTGGGCTGCCGTCTATGGGTCGCACAGAGTCGGACACGACTGAAGCAACTTAGCAGCAGCAGCAGTGAAGGGAATGGATGGGTGGATAGAGGGACAGGTAGATGGGAATGACTGAAAGCATGGGAGAATTTCTCGGAGTCGCACAGAAGTAGAGCAAGTAGCAAGTAGCTGCTCTCATGTACAGTTTACCTCTTCTGTCTCCACAGATGGTCATGGAAGTGGCTGTGTGCCTCGTGCACACCTCTGCACCTGTGTGTGTTCAAGCAAGAAGGGGTGAAAAACTGGGGGCGATGCTAATGGTGCTTGTTGCCTGGCACAAGGATCAGAGCGACTACGGGCAGTTTACTTTGAACCTAACTACCTACATGTGGTAGAGAAGAGTTGGGAGAGAAAGCCAAATGCATGAAGCTCTCCCTAGGATGACCATAGAATTTTTCATCCAGACCAGGTCGTTTTTGAGACGTGAATGAGGACACTTAATAATTACCCTGGGGCACCAAGTATAAACTGGGACTATACTAGGGAAACTGGGTAGCATCCTACCTTTAATTAACCAAAGCACATTGCAGTGACTTCGCTGAAAGTTCTAGAGAGCTGAGCAAACTGGATTTGAAGGTTATTAAGTAGTTGGTCAGGGTGGACTTGTTGAGTGCTCCAGAGATAAGCAAACACTTGAAGGAGATGACAGGTTCCCAGGAAGAGTAGGGGAAACAGCCAGCACTTGGCCCTGAGACAGGAGCCTGGGGAGGCTGGGGTGGTGGGAGCAGGGTGAGCAAAAGGAGAGCAAGGCTGGGGAGCAGAGAAGCTCTGGGTGCATATCATGTAGGGCTCCACATGCCACTGCAGGGACTCTGGCTTTTATTCTGGGTAAATGGGAGCCACTTCAGGCTTCTGAGTAGAGAAGAGATATCATCTAGTTGGAAGACTTCTCAGACTTTTCTATTAAAGTCAACCTAGAGGGACAAAGTTGGAATAGGATGCTATTACAGTAATCTAGGCATCTCGGATCTAGAGTTATCAATAGAATGGTGAGAAGTTGTCAGATTCTGGTCATGTTCTGAAGATAGAGCCGTTATTTCCTCCAGGATTGGCTGCTGGTCGGTAGAGAAAGGAGTCAAGGATGACTCCCTGGGCCTTTTCATCTCAGCCACTGAGACGGGAAGGCTGCAGGTGGAACAAGTATGGGGGGAGGTTCACGAGTCCAGACATCCAAGCAGAGATGCTGAGCAGGCACTTGGCTGAAGGGGTCTTGCTTTGGTATGGGGCTTGATCTGAAAGTCATGGGTATATAAGTGGGATTTCATCAAGAACAAGTGGCCTCATCATTGACAAACAGATAACTTACAGAATGGGAGGAAATATTTCCAAATGATATGACCGATAAGGGGTTAATATTCCAAAATACCTAAACAGCTCATACAACTCAACATCAAAAAAAAAAAAAAAAAAGAGAAGACCGGAATAGATGTTTTTTTCAAAGAAGACACACAGATGGCCAACAAAAGATGTTCAGCACTGTTAATCATCAGAGGAATGCAAATTAAAACCACAATGAGGTATCACCTCATACCTGTCAGAATGATTATTATCAAAAAGAACACAAATAACAAATGGTGAATATATAAAGAAGAGAGATCCCTCCAACACTTTTGGTAGGAACGTAAATTGGTGCAGCCACTAAGGAGAACAGTTCTCAAAAAACTAAAGCTAGAACTACCATATGACCCAGCAATTCCACACCCAAGTATCTGTCCAAAAAAACCAAAAACACTTAATTTGAAAAGATATATATATCCCAGTGTTCATAACAGCATTATTTACAATTGCCAAGAAAGTGTTTGTTGCTCAGTTGTGTCCCACTCTTTGCTACCCCATAGGCTGTAGCCTGCCAGGCTCCTCTGTCCATGGGATTTCCCAGGTAAGAATACTGCCATTTGCTTCTCCAGGAAGATATAGAAGCAACCTAAATGTTCATCAAGAGATGAATGGATAAAGAAGTGGTGTGTGTATATATATATACAATGGAATACTACTCAGACATAAAAAGGATTGAAATTTTGCCACTTGAAACAACATGGGTGGACTTGGAGGGTATTAGGTTGGATGAAATAAGTCAGAGAAAGATGGATACTGTATAGTGTTGTTTATATGTGAAATCTAAAAAATACAACAAACTAGTGCATATAACAAAAAAGAAACAGACTCGGATACAGAGAACAAACTAGTGATGGCCAGAAGAGAGAGGGAAGAGGGGAGGGGCAAATAGGGGCAGGGGACTAAGAGGTGAAAACTACTATGTATGAAATAAATCAGCTACAAGGATATGTTGTACAACACAGGGAATACTGCAAATAGTTTATAATAACTATAAATGGAGTATAACCTTTAAAAATTGTGATTCACCGTTGTACACTCAAAACTTAGGAATATTATACACAAGTGTGTGTGTTAGTTGCTCAGTCGTGTCCGACCCTTTGTGATCCCATGGACTAGCCCACCAAGCTCTGCTGTTCATAGAATTCTCCAGGCAAGAATACTGGAATGGGTTGCTGTTTACTTCTATACCTCAATTTTTAAAAGTTGAAAAAAAAAAAGGATTAGTGGCCTCCATTCTAAAGTGACTCAAAAAAGAACAATTTTTCCTTATATTAACCACTATTAGGTTTCCATTTTTATGACTTAAAATTCGATCCCTGAGTCGTGAAGATCCCCTGGAGAAGGAAATGGCAACCCATTCCAGTATTTTTGCCTGGAGAATTCCATAGACAGGCGCTACAGTCCATGAGCTTGCAGAGTCAGACATGACTGATCGACCAACGCTTAAACTTAACACTGTTAGTTTTTCATTTTTATGACTTAAAATTTAAATGAGAATAAGAATAATTTATAAAGCCAAATATATCTGTGTCACCCTTTTAGTGTGATCTTGTTCTTTTATAAGTTTTATCATTTTCCATAATAAATGCCAGCTTTTCTACCTTCATGGGGAAAAAATTGTAAATTCCTTACAAAGTGAAAGAGGAGAGTGAAAAAGTTGGCTTAAAACTCAGCATTCAGAAAACTAAGATTATGGCATCCAGTCCCATCACTTCATGGTGAAAGATGGGGAAACAATGGAAACAGTGAGAGACTTTATTTGGGGGGGCTTCAAAATCACTGCAGATGGTAACTGCAGCCAATAAATTAAAAGATGCTTGCTCCTTGGAAGAAAAGCTATGACCAACCTAGACAGCATATTAAAAAGCAGAGACATTACTTTACCAACAAAGGTTCATCTAGTCAAAGCTGTGGTTTTTCCAGTAGCCATGTATGGATGTGACAGCTGGACTATAAAGAAAGCTGAGTGAGGAAGATTTGATGCTTTTGAACTGTGGTGTTGGAGAAGACTCTTGAGAGTCCCTTGGACAGCAAGGAGATCAAACCAGTCAATCTAAAGGAAACCAACCCTGAATATTCATTGGAAGGACTGGTGTTGAAGCTGAAACTGCAATACTTTGGCCACCTGATGCAAAGAGCTGACTCATTTGAAAAGACCCTGATGCTGGGAAAGATTGAAGGTGGGAGGAGAAGAGGACGACAGAGGATGAGATGGTTGGATGGCTTCACCAACTCGATGGACATGAGTTCGAGTAAACTCCGGGAGCTGGTGATGGACAGGGAGGCCTGGCATTGCTGCAGTCCATGGGTTCGCAGAGTCAGACATGACTGAGTGACTGAACTGAACTACTAAGTTGAATAACTTAAAATGAAGTATGGAAGCATACATTTTTAAAGGTACTCTAACCTAAAGGGAATTCCTTTGTAATTGAGAAATAATTGAAAACATTTTCATGAAGTGAACAATGACTTCTTTTCCTGTCTCCCCATCTCATTTTTGATTCTTCAAGTGAATCCCACATTTTCAGAAGCCGGGTTGATTTGCGATGTGGGCTCACTCGCACCAGCCGTGTGCCCAAGAACACTCCTTCCGCCAGGTGGCGCCACAGGCCCGTGCCACCTCTGTCCCTTTCTCAGCCGCAGATCAAAGATGATCTCAGCAAAGTTCTCTCAACTCTGGGTCCTTCTTACTTCCTGGGAATTGAAGAGAGAGAAGGAGCCAGCAGTAAAGAAAGCTAGGGTGGGAAGCGGGGCCAAAAAAATCTGCTGGCCAGTGTTCCAGGTCCCTCTGGTCAAGGACACCACCTTTTATTTCTCCTCAGGGAAAACACAGCAGATGCAAAGGCCCGGAGCCTAGGGAATCCAGTGTTACATAGTCTCAGACCACAGGGCCCGCTGAGCCACTGAGCCCTGGGTCCTGTCCAGGAAAGGTGGGGGAGAGAGGCCGGGACACCGGGCAGCAGAGAAGACGGGGCGGCATCTCTACCCCATGTGCTTCACTGCTGTGGACACTTGGGCTCCAGGGGCTCCTCTTTTTCACTCTGGACCCTGTATTTATTTAAGGAACCCAGCTGCACCCAGCCTTTCCCAGCTGACAGAGCACGGGCTTCCGGGAGTGGCTTGCATTCTCCCCTCCACACTTCCATGGACGTGAGCTGACTCCGGGGCCGTAACCAGTGAGGTCTGAGGGCTGTGGGGGTACAACTCGGACACACGGAGCAAAGACAAGTGGAGAGGTCTGTGTCCTGTGCCCTGGCCTTACTTCCCCAGGGACAGGCATGCTGCCTTGGACTCCACATACACCCCAGTGTCTCTGCTCTGAGAGCCTCAGTAGGCAAACAAGATGGATATATTACTTCTCAGGGACATGGCCCAGGGAAGACAAGGCCCCTTCTGCCTGTGCAACATGTGAGAGCAAAGGAAAGTAGTGAGCTCCTCCAAAGCCATCTTTTAATCCATCTTGGCACGGCCAACAAGCAGACACATTCAACGGCCTGAAGGTTTTATATTAATAGAACAAGTGGCTCTGACGGGAGAAGTAAAAGCCAGACTTGTGCTCTGAACATGCAGTTCCTCTGGAGCCTTTTAGAAACACAAGATAAAACCAGAAATTGCAGGATAAGGGAACATGCTGATACCAGGAGCAAAGAGTAAGCTATGCTGCTATTCACACACGTACAAAGACACACACACACACACGCAGGGTTGTTCTTCACACTGGTTTTCTAGGTTGCAAAAAGAAGCTGAGTCCCTAGGAGCTGAGGCCCCCAGCAGATGAAATAGGACTCAGAGCCCAGCCAGCCTTTAGGTTGGTGCCTGGTCTGCCATGTGCCTGGAGCTGTGAAGGAAGGGAATGTGGGAGCGGGGACCCCAGTCAGACCACCCCCCAGGGCTCTAACCTTGCATCTTCAGGGAGAACTAGCAGCATCTGGCAACTTAGGAAGCATCTCAGCCTTGCTGTGGACCAAGAGCATGCAGCAGTCATTACCAAGTCTGCTTTCTGTCCCCGCAGGCAGCTCCGAGCCCACGACTGTGCTGATTTGCCCAGCCAGGAGGAAAGACAAGCGACCAAGTGGGAGAAATTCTGTCCCACAGGCATCTGTGTGTCCATGATGGATGTGAGCTCACAGATGTGGGCCTGGGCCCACCCTCCATGGAGGAAACAAGACCTCCTTCTGGAAAGACAATGGCTGAGTGAGGACAGACCAAGTTATGAAGGATATGGTGGTGCTAAGCCCCTTCAAGCTTTCTAAACGGCTAAAAGAAAAGTGAAAGTGAAAGTCGCTCAGCGTGTCCAACTCTTTGTGACCCCATGGACTATAGAGTCCATGAATTCTCCAGGCCAGAATACTGGAGTGGGTAGCCTATCCCTTCTGCAGGGGATCTTCCCGACCCAGGAATCGAACTGGGGTCTCCTGCATTGCAGGTGGATTCTGTACCAACTGAGCCACCAGAAGTTTGTGCCAAGGTCCAAGCAGCCATTTGTGGGCCTGCCACTGGCCCTCAGGGTGGCAGGGTGTGGAACCCCGCACAGCTGGGACACTCTGCATTTACAGTGACTAACTGACCTGGCAGTCAGCTTCTTGCTCTGGGTAGCTGAGTCGTGAGCCATTCCCAGAGGCAGGTTATGACTTTGGAAGCCAAGAAGGAGAAGAGAAAGCAAGAGGTGCGGGATCACCACTGGGCTGATGACAGCATGGCTACTGAGGTCACACCCAGGGCTTTCTCAGCACCCTGGTCAAACCCGCTCACCTGAGCTGAGCTAAGTCTCTACTTTCCGCTCCCTTTAAAGAATGCAGCCAACACATGGGACTTCTCTCCCTACTCATCCTCTTCACTTCATCCTGAGCCACCTCAGTCTCCAGGTTTTCCAGACTTTCATGCCCAGCCTCGCTCTCTGGCCAGCCCCTGTATGTCTTGTCTGGGGAGACTCGCTCCTAACCACCCGGCCCACGTGTGCTGGGGAGACTCAGAACACTTGGGCTGCCTGGTGCTGCCCCTTCAAATCTGTGGACCCATGTGCTGGGGTCCACAATACAGAATTCTCAGTGGCCACGGCCACACTGGAGTTTACTAACAGAGTTACTGCCCTCCTCCCCGGAATGGCCAGAGGACGGGGAATCCTGGTTCATAGAGAAACCACAAGCCATGTTTTTCATATCAATGCTATCAGGAACTGTAAGATAAACATTAACCCTGAGAAAGAAAATAAACCCACACAGAGAGTCTCTTAGCACCAGAGAGAGGGCTTGGCGTACTGGTGACAAGTGATAACCCTGCCTCACTGTGGGAACAGCAAGGAGTCCTCATGTTCTCCCAGACACTGAGGGCAGGGAAGGGAGGGAAATCTGTGAGGATTTGAACCACAAGCCCCTCCTCATACAGGCTTGTGGTTTGACTTCACACTATCCACACAGTTAAAAAAACCACCCCAAAGCGGAGACTCTGAAGTGGTACCCAGGTGCCGAACAGAAATGACTGCAGCCCTCTCTGGAAGAGCGTGCCTTCAATTAAGTAAGTTGCATCCCAGCTTTAGAGATGCTAACGGAATGAGCATCAGAGTATCAGTCAAGTAGGATGGCTCTAATTTTATAAAGCGTTGGAAAGCAATAAAATGTACTGAAGATTAGAACTGCTTGAGTGTGTCTGACTAAGTCGGACGGTCAAGCAGCCCCTGCGGTCTTCCAGGGCTATCAGTGCCCTTATGACAAGCAGTGGACAGCAATGCAAGCCTGAAGCAGAATAGTTTTCTTCTTGAATAGATGCAACCAAGGGAATTCCTCTCGGTGTTTGATTTCCATCCAGAGGCTGGCAGAGGAGAAAAAAAGCAAATGGCACAAAGAAAATACGAATACTGAGAACAACTGAACAGGGAAATAGGGGTGGGGTGCGAGCAGGACACACCAGTCCATTGCCAGGAGCTGAGGGGTGGGGCGCGGCGGGGGTGGAAAGTGCACATGTTGGAACCATCAAATCCATGGACATATCCCGCCCCCCCCCCAGGACTTCTAAAAGGGGCTCCTCTGTGTCACATATAGGTAGGGGAATGAAGTTTCCCAGAGGGATCATATCCTATCTAGGAAGCCATGGAAAATGCTCTGAAATGATTAAATGCAAAATGGTAGAGAATTATAAGCCACCCGGTCTGGACTAAGGGAGTCAGAGAAAAGAGAGTCCCAGTTACGCTCAGAACTAAGGAAGGGTTGTCCTCCTCCTTCTCCTTCTCCTCCTTCCTCTTCGTCTTCTTTTCTTGTAAAGAGTTTGCATAGAGGAGGTGAACTCAGATGAGCCTCAAAGGTCCCTGATGTACATGGTCATTAATCTTTACTTCCCGCTTGGGATGCTGTGCCCAAGACTGCAGGCTTCCTGTCGCAGCCCTCCACGGCACCCTCACTCCACACAAGGGCTCACTATGAGCCTGGCCACACTGCTTCCAGGCAGCCCCCCTGCAGAGAGCTGCGGGTCTCAGTGGTCACCCCCTCCCCCTCCAGATGCAGCCCCGGGGAGCACCAGGGCAGGAGGCAGGAGCGCAGAACCCACAGGTCAAGTGATGGAAGCCCAGTGGCCACAGCGGGCACAGGCCCCTCAAGGAGCCAGCTCTGTGCTCCCCCCGGGACTCTTTTTCCAACACTGAACCCCAGTCCTCCAAGTCCCAAACATCTGCCAGGCCTCATTCCCAGATACTTAATGACCATCTTCAAGTAACAATAAAAACCAAGAGAAGGGGGGCAATTATCAGCAACATTCCTATGAATTAAGTTCATTCTAAAGGAAGAAAAAATAAACAGTGTACACAGATGCAGAGGCTATGAGTGACCAGGAGGGCCGTGTCAGAGACCCCCTTCAGGGTCCACATGGAATTCCATCGCTGGAAGCCTGGAAGGCCTGACCCGCACCTTATATGGAACCCTGAGACCCAGAGAAGGAAATGATCTGCCCAAGATCATGGCTCCCATCAACAGCTAAGCTGGCAAAGGGCAGCTGCCCTGGCTTGCAGGATGTAGGCAGGGTGGCCTCTCCAGGCACTGGATGCTATTCCAGATGTCAAGGCCCTCGCAGGGTGGTATTTTATTTTTTTCCCTTGGTGTTTTGTAAATTCTCAAAGCTAATCTGCTGACCTCCCAGAATGCCTTTTACAGCTGAGCGAAATATGCTGAAATATAGCCCCGGGTGTTCCTAAAAGGAATCTACAGAGACCTCACTCCTAAAACCTCCCCAGACTTTCCTCCCCAAAAGCTCCACTCCTGGGTACCCTTCTCTCAGAACATCCTGACTCAGACTTGTGGCCTTAAGAACGGTCACAAGGTCTGTCTACTTCTGCACAAGCCTGACCCCGCTCTTTCCAGAAAAGTCAGCCTGATTTCTGTCAAGCCCAGGACAACCTCAGCTTATGTGGGTTTCTCTTTGTGGTGGCTAGCTCAGGGTATGTCACATTCGCATCACCTGGGGGTGCCTTGTGCCACTGAGCTGGTAGCCCCCAGCCCCAACAGGCTCCAGGACCCCCCTGCGTGGCGAGGCCATCCCTTGGAGGCCGAGGGGTTAGTTAGGGAGAGCCAGGGCAATCTGCCATCTGTGAGGACAGAACAGGACAAGAAACCCTGGGTCTTAGGTCTGCTTGTGGAGGTTGGGGAGGAAGACAGATGCAGAGAAAAGGGGCTGCGAAGCGGGCTGGCGCGGGCAGGGAGGGGAGGAGACCAACGGGGTGGAGCGAGAAGGCCCGCACCACCCCCACAACAAGTGAGGGGCGCCGAACAGAGATGGGCCTCCAGTCTCGGGCCACCGCTCACCCTGGGAAACCCGAGCCACCCCAAGGGGCTCCTGACCCAGCACAGAGCGGGCGGGGGCAGCGCTGGGCCGCAGCCAGGGCCTCCCGAGCCTCCTCACGACCTGCCCGCCCGGCTGCCTGGCTGCCCAGCCTTGGGTTTCACTCAGACTGTCCCGGCCTCCATCACCTCCTCATGGCAGCCGCTTCCCACGCCCACCCCAGTCCCCAGCCAGCACCCTAGACCTTCACTGTCCCGGCACTTCTGTCCTCAAAGAACCAGAGAAACCTGAGAGTTAACCAAGAGAGTCCCCCAGCAGCCTAATCTCAGGGATGGTCTCAACTCCTGCCTCCCTTCACCCATGAGGGGCTCCCACCTTTGACCCACAGGGTCAAGTTTTCACCCTCAAAATAATGGCACAGCTGGAACTGGAATGCTGACCTCCTATAGCCCCTTCCCTGGCCTTTGGGTGCCCCCTGACCCCCACCGGGGCTGTTCCACCCGGCCCTGTCTTCTTGGGCTTCCACCATCTCTGCTTCTTGTGCGATATTCTCAGGATTCATCCACTATGTGGCCTATTGGTTCAGCCCCAACAGGGGCTGCAGTGACATTGTGCCTCACCTGCTGTCTGCCCTGGTGCCTGTACGCACACTGAGGACCAGTTCAGAAGCCCAGTGGCCTTAGTCCGAGGATTCTTTCTCATGGGAGAATTCTGGACATGTGGATGGCAGCGTTTTGGTCAACGGAGCCTTAGGGTCCCGTCAGATCCTCCTCACCCAGCTCAGGGTTGTGCCAGCTACCAGAGGCCACAAGAGCAGCGCCTCTGACCTCTCTTCTGGTGTCCTTCTCCACGGGCCACTGGTCAACAGGGTGGGGAAGGGCCCCGTGGTGTGAGTGTGTGTGTGAGTGAGGGAGAGAGTGTGTGTGAGAGTGTGTGTATGCGTATGTGTGAATGTGTGTGTATGTGTATGTGAGTGTATGTGTGAGTGTGTGTGCATTGTGAGGATGTATGTGAGTATGTGAGTGCGTGAGACTGTATGTGTGTGTGTGAGAATGTGAGTGTGTGTGTGTATGTGTGTGTGAATGTGTGTGTGAGACTATATGTTTGTGAGTGTGTGTGTGTGTGAGAATGTGAGTGTGTGTGTGTGTGTATGTGAGTGTATGTGTGAGTGTGTGTGCATTGTGAGGGTGTATGTGAGTATGTGAGTGCGTGAGACTGTATGTGTGTGTGTGTGTGAGAATGTGAGTGTGTGTGTGTGTGTGTATGTGTGTGAGAGTGTATGTGAGTATGTGTGTGTGAATGTGTGTGTATGTGTATGTGAGTGTATGTGTGAGTGTGTGTGCATTGTGAGGATGTATGTGAGTATGTGAGTGTGTGAGACTGTATGTGTGTGTGTGTGTATGTGTGTGAGAGTGTATGTGAGTATGTGTGTGTATGTGTATGTGTGAATGTGAGTGTATGTGTGAGTGTGTGTGCATTGTGAGGATGTATGTGAGTATGTGAGTGTGTGAGACTGTATGTGTGTGTGTGTGTGAGAATGGGAGTGTGTGTGTGTGTATGTGTGTGAGAGTGTATGTGAGTATGTGTGTGTGAGACTGTATGTTTGTGAGTGTGTGTGTGTATGTGTGAGAATGTGAATGTGTGTATGAGTATGTGTGTATGTGTGTGAGAGTGTATGTGAGTATGTGTGTGTGAGACTGTATGTTTGTGAGTGTGTGTGTGTGTGAGAGTATGTGTGTGTGTGTGTGTGTGTGTGTGTGTGTAGGGAGCCGGGGCTGAAGTCTGCCAGCCTGCCCTAGGGAGGCTGCTCCATCTCCCCCACCCCACCCATATCAGCCTGTGAGAAACTCTTTCAACAAAATACTTGCTTCTTAGGAAGCGACAGACCTGAAGCGTGAGGCCTCACGAGGGAGCCGCGGGAGTTTTGAGAGGAGCTGGAAGTAGCTGGAGCCTGGCACTTGCTTCCTGACCACGTCATGCCCTGGTTTCTACAGTGGTCCTCCCCTCAGCTGCTCCTCGTGGGCCGACTCCAGAATTCCAGGGAGGAGGCGGCTGCTCTAAAGGTGGGAGAGAAAGAAAAAAAGGGTTTGCATAAAAACAATTGCTGTCATTTCTTGATGACTTCCTTGCAGGCCCTCAGAGCTCCTCCCACCACCGGCTGGGGCGGAAACTATGGTTATCATTATCCCCCATTTCAGATAAAGAACAAGAGACACAGAGAGTGGAGGGTGGAGGGGACTTGCCCAAACTCACAGAGCTCTTTGGTCGTGGAGGCAGGTCTTGAACAGGAGGCCAGACTGACCACCAGACCAGCTACCATTGCCTGCCACCAGACCCTTGCACCTTGGACCCCTCACCCTTCACCCCTGTCCCTGTCCCGGATAGACTGTCTACTGAAGGACTCCAAATCCTCCTGAGAGAGATAGAGGGACTCCAGACTGAGCCGCTGGAGTTCATCCCCTGTGGACAGATATTCCAAACTAGCAGGAGGAAAGGAAAGCTGAGCTCTGGCCAGAGAGGAGATAAAAGACCACATATGCCTCATTCTTGAAGTCAAGGAGACCTTCCCAACTGTACACATGCAGAAAGCCTCCCTGAAGGTCAAAAAATGATGGGCACCACCCCATAGTAGGTGATGTCAACCTACCCATAGGCCTCTTCACTAGAATACATCTTGGCTAAGAGATGCCCACGTACACATTGGAAGAACCCCAAGGTATACCAAGTACAGAACCAGGCAAAGCAAGATGATTGGCCAAAAGAAACCCAGAAGAAATGCCCCATAAAAGTGATTCAAATGACCACAGGGGTGTGGCTCTCTCTGAGCCCACCTGTGTGTCTATCCACATGTACTGTAGTCCTTTTCCTCCTAATAAACACTCTACTTGCTTCACTACTTTCCATCTCTATGCGGAAATCCATTACTACACAGCTGTTGGGCCAGGGCCTTGTCACTGGTCCCTGGTCCCTGGTCCCTGGTGGCCTGGTGGCTAGGATTCAGCATTCTTATTGCTGTAGCCTGACTTCACTCCATGGCCAGGGAACCCGCTTCAAGCCGGCCGAGGCCGCAGAGATCACTCCCTCCGCCCCAGGTGCCTCCCTGCCCCCAGACGCAGTTCACATGGTTAATGTGAAGGTCAGTTCTGTCTCTGGCCAGACTGTAAGCTCCTTACGGCTGGAGGCATCACATGCTTGCTGAGACCCAGAGGCCTGTATTTCCCAGACAAGCCTAATGCTAAATAATCTAGGCTGATGTCCTGTACTGGTAGCTGGTCCCCACAGCCTCCACAGATGTTCCCCCACCCCTGCAGCATCCGTGGGCTGAAATATAGGCTGGGGTTTCCTAACCAAGTAAGTTTGGGAAATACCAAGTTAGAGGTGTAGGTTTCTTAACTGTGGGGCTTCTCAGGGCTTTTAAAAAGATAAATGCTCACAGGTCATTTGTAAGAGGATAAGGTAGTATGAGGAATTCCCTGGTGGCTCAGATGGTAAAGAAGCTGCCTGCAATGCAGGAGATGCGGGTTTGATCCCTGGGTCAGGAAGATCTCCTGGAGAAGGGAATGGCAACCCACTCCAGTTTTCCTGCCTGAAGAATTCCATGGAGAGAGGAGCCTAGTGGGCTACAGCACATAGGGTCACAAAGAGTTGGACAGGACTGAGTAACTAACACTTTCACTTTCAAGGTAGTACGAATCTTCCCAGGTGGCTTAGTGGTAAAGAATCTGCCTGACATTGCAGAAGATGCAGGAGACATGGCTTTGATCCCTGGGTCGGGAAGATCCCCTGGAGGAGTAAATGGCAGCCCACTCCAGCATTCTTGCCTGAAAACTTCCATGGACAGAGTAGACTAGCGGGCTACAGTCAATGGGGTCTCAAAGAGTCTGACGCAACTGAGCAACTGAGCAGGCATGCACTGTGCGTCCAATGACAGTGACATGAAGGCAGTATGAAGATTCAGAAGCTTCCCAAAGGGATGTGACCAGGGAACAAGCCCATTATCGCTGAGTATATCAAGGGAACCCACTTTGAGAAACACTTCCTAGAGCACCGTAATTAGTCCTGATCCTACACAGAGGCTCCCTAGACCATCATCCCTGTGCAGCAGCAGAAGGGGACCCTCCAAGGAAGGCACAGACCTCCTGAGGCTTCATATCCTCACATCCCCAGCACGTTCAACCCAATCCCCCCACCCCACCCCACCTCGTCCCCCGGAGTTGATCCATCCTTGAACTTGTTTACAATCTGTGGGCAAGTTTACTTTCCAGAAAGTCACCCTAGATGAGCCAGTGGAAGAAAAGAATAAGGTCAGCCTTCTGGACAATCCAGAAGTGAAATGATCCCTTGGGAAGTGTTAAGTGGATTTTAATGAAACTAGGGGTGGTGTGGGGGTAGGGGAAGCTGTGGACATACAGGCTGAATGCTGTCTGGCTCCTGAATAACAAGAAAATGCTGTCCTTGATTAAGTTGTAGGAGGCCTTCACATCTGTTTATCTGATCCTCACACGAGCTCCATGTGGTGATGAGGACAATATTACTGCCATTTGCTGTTTCTAGAAACTGAGGCTCCAAGAGAGTCATGGTCTCTGCAGGGTCACACAGCATTTGTGGATCTATCCAGAAGCACCTTGAAGCTGGGACCATTGCTCCTTCATCGGCCCCATTTCCAGCTTGTTTGTAGTGCTGTTTCCTTCAAGGGGGTCTAAGCAAACATGCTCTTGCTGAGAACGGGGACTGTGAGGAGGGCTCACTCAGGCACGAGGGTGCCCCCCTGCACCCACTGCCTATGCAGAAAGATCCATCTGGAAGCCACAGGTGCGAGCTCCCTCTCCAGGAGTTGCCCACTTAGCCACGTGAGGCCACTGAACCCCCAGCTGCCTGCAATTTCTACTTTAGCCAAACCTGCTGCCTGCCCGGGCACCTGAGAGCACTCTGGGTTCCAGAGTTTGAGAGCCCAGGTTTGACTCCACTCCGGCCCTGCAGGAGCCACTTCCTTGCTCTCTGAATCTCCACTCTCTGAGCCAGGTAAGTGACCTTGCCCTGCCTGCTTGGTGCCCCGGAGACTGCACGGGGCTGCCTGGGGCTCCTGAAGTGTCCTCTTTGCTGCTGCTGCTCCCGGAGCTCCGGGCCTCAGGACAGCTGACTCCTGGCTTCTCGGAGAACGCGGTTCCTGAATTCTCTATCGGATGTCTCACAACCAGCAAGGGCAGGGCCATGGAACTCTGAGCCGCTTTTCCCTAAGGGTAGATGTGGAACCAAGCCCTGGATGAAGGACGGAGGCCAGCTGGATGGGTGGGGACTGACTCTGCTCCAAGCAGTCTCTTCTCTGGGTACTCACACGCCACGAGACGGGGCCCAGAGGGGCTTAAGGGGACGAATGTGGACACCGTGCAAAAATCGGAGGCTGGCAGGCAGAGCTCAGCCCTCAGCTGCCCCAACCAGCTCACGCAGTCCACCCAGAGGACACCATGGCCCCCAATTCCACTGTCACCTCCGCTTCCTTCCTGGACCAGCGCATGCGTGTCTTAATGATCCGAATGTACAGGGCCCAGGTCCTGGCTGCCCCTGAATTGCACCCTGCTCCCCAGGATGTCTATCTGCACAATTTAGATTTCTTCGGAAGTGGGCGCTCCTGCTCAAGGCGATGTAGAGACAGAGTCCAAGATGGCCTCAAGTTGAGTCTCCAGCCTCCGTCAGCCCAAGTGGGCCCAAGAGAAGATAGTGCAGTCGGCAGCCGATGGAATCTTCTCCGATGGAATCTTCTCCAAGAAACCCCGGGGGGCTGGAGCTTCAGGGCTGACATGACAACTTCAGGGTGCACAGAGCCATGGCTCCCCTCCCCATTCGGGACGTCGACCTGGCTCTCTCCTCTTGCCTATGGGAGCAGGCGTGGTTTGGGGGACCATCTCTCCCCGCCAGCCTGCCTCCACCTGTCTTGGGCTCGACTGTTGGTGCAGCGATGGGTTAGCTCAGCTTTCCTAAGCATTGTCGGCAGGGGTGCCAGGTCATCAGGAGGCTAATTATGTGGTCCGTAAGAGGGGTTCCATGGTGAATGGAGTTTGGGAAAGAGAAATAGGCAAATTTGTTAGAGAACTTCTCAGAGCCTGTGTGTTGAGGAGAGTACCATGACTACTGCAGGATCCCGGGTTCATTTCTTCTGCTATGAAGCTTCCAAGGAAGGGAGGGAACTTTGAGGAGGCCAGCAGAGTCCTGCAGGGCAGGAGCGAGAACACGGACAGTCCAGGAGTGTCGCGGACTTGGCTGAGGACAGTGCGGACTGTGGTGTGTCCGGCGCGTTGCTGTTTGGGCTGAATATGCAAGGCACGGATGGAGGGTCTCACTGGATTCTGCTTACTCTCTACTGCCGCCTGCCCACCACTCGCAAGTCCCCTTGGCCATCCCTCCATATCCTACCCCAGGCCGACCTCTTCTCTCCCCTCTGCTGGCACTGTAGTCCAAGCCACCTGAACACACAGTAGCCCCCCAAGTGGTCTCCAGGCTTGCACTCCTGCGGCCCTGGAGGTCAAGTCAAACTCCTGCTTCAGACTCTCTGTCAAATCCAGAGAAATATCGCAAGTTCTTCCCTGGCTCAAAACGCTCTGCCAACCGCACACCTTTCCCACTCCTCCCCACAGACACTTGTCAGCCACACGAGTCTTTCTTTCTAGCCACCAAGCACACCAAGCTCATCCCAGCCCAGAGTATCATCCAGGCTTCCCCCTTGCCCAGGAAGCTCCCCATCTTCTTCCAGCTGCTTATCTCCATTCATGTCTCAGCTGGAAGGTCAAGACCATCCTTGACTCACCCACCAGCCACCAAACACTCCTCACCCTGAGTGAGCGGTCTCTACGGCATTTATCCAGTTTTCCTCTTATTTGCATTTGAGTGTGCTTGTCCCCTTCCTGTGCTGAAAGCAGTGCCTGGCACACAGTGGACACTCGTCAGAGGGACACTGGTCAGTGACCTCTCCCGACCTCACTTCTTCCTGTGAAAAGTGGGTCCCCCAAGGATCTCCAAGTCTCCTGTCCGTCCACCAGCTCATCCAGACCCCATATTTGCCTGGAAAACGCCAGCTTGACCTGGTCCCCAAAGGCTTTATTTCACTTTTGCAGCAGTTCAGGGAAGAGGGGAGGCAAGGGGGGGGAGGGGTCCCCAGAAAATGCCCAAGTGGCAAAGCTCTTGGAAAGGAAGACCTTCTGAGTCCAGGAGTCAGTGTGTCCTTTCCTGAGCCAGCTCTCACGTGGGCTGCAGGTCAGAGTCAGACCACCCCTGTGTTGAGCCCGTCACGGCTGCTCAGTGACATGTGGGCAGCAGGCTGGGGGTAGGTGGGCCCACCCAGCTCTTTCCACGAGGGACAGAAAGCTCAGAAAAATCAGACCCCGTCCATCTGCCTGGCCAGGGCCAAGGGTGGGACAAACCTCCCTCCCATTCAAGGCTGCCCTTGGCTGCCTTCTTCCTCCTTCCGGGTGGCCTTTGTTAACCCTTTCACCCAGGGTAACCGTATTGTTTTAACAGGAACACTTTGATCGGAGCTAGTAGTAATCATGCCAGGGCCACAGGCGTACATCAGGCCTGCTCCTGGCAAACTAGAGCATGCTGAGCACATGCGCTCAGTCATGTCCAACTCTTTGCGATCCCAAGGACTATAGCCGGCAGGCTCCTCTGTCCATGGGATTTCCCAGGCAAGAATACTGGAGTGGGTTCCTATTTCCTTCTCCAAGGGATCCTCCCGACCCAGGGATCGAACCCGTACCGCTTGTGTCTCCTATATTGGCAGGTGGATTTTTTTACCACTGCACCACCTGGGTAGTTTTGGGCTTCCCTGGTGGCTCGGATGGTAAAGAATCTGACTGCAATGCAGGACACTTGGGCTTGACCCCTTGGTTGGGAAGATTCCCCTGGAGGAGGGCATGGTGACCCACTCCGGTATTCTTGCCTGGGAAACCCCTTCAATGGCGGAGCCTGGTGGGGCTGCAAAGAGTTGGACCCAACTGAGCGACTAACACTTTCACTTTCACCGGGGTAGAGCCACACTATTTTTAACCCCATTTCACCAGATTAAAAGTCACAAAATAAAAGGCAAGGGAAGAGGGCCCAGTAATGCTCCTAGATTCTGGAAATCGTCAGCAGTGGGGGAGGGGAAGGAAGATTGGGGACTCAGGTTACAGAGGCCAAGCCTGGGCGATAGTGAAGCCAGGTGGGGTACAGGGCCCTTGGGCACCCCCACCGCCTCCACCCTCAGCGAGGGGTGGCTCAGAGGGCAGACTATAAAGAGCAGGAGGGCTCTGAGGAGGGGTGGGCAGCCAGCAGCCCCTCCACACCTCCCTCACTGCAGATCCTTAGTATTTGTCAGGGAGGCACCATCCACAAAACAGAGTCCACTGCGTGTCCTCGAGCCCCGGAGAGCCCGGAGCTGAATGCCCTTGACACAGGCGCACACGCCCGCCCCAGCCCCACTCCCCCAGCCTCATGGCATCAGTAGGCTGTTCTGGGAAACCCTCCTGAAAGGCGTTCTTCTGACTCAGATGACACTTGACCCGGAAGGTGAATTAAAGCCATTACATTTATATTCGATTTGAATTTAATTTTTTAATGCTTCTTTCTCCCACCAAAGGACCCCCCTTTCTCTCAGGATGACCTCAAGACTGACTGATGTGACCTCTTGTTTTTGCACTGGCTTACTTGATTTTACTGGTTTTTCTTTGGTTCAACTGTCTGCACTTGACTGGTCTATGACCATCCCGATAGAAATGTTGGAGTTTTCTGATTTTTTTCACAAAGGGGCCACGTCTAGCATGGGGCCAGCTCCAACCCCATCTGGGCTCTGGAGTGGAGCCTATGTCAGGGGCTGGTCATAGTTCTTTCCAAGAAGCTCATTCACTTCGTCCCCTGTGCACCCTGTGTTAGAGGGTCTCCATGGGGGCCCGTAGATCTCAGAGGCCCCAGAGGTGTTTAAGTGGAAATGAGATTCATGGGGGCCATGGTTCTGTAGTTATGGAGACTGACCCATTCCATAGTGCTCAGTGATGCTGGCGATTTCACTGTTACCCAACAACACATACTTATCACGATCCTGCATTGTCGGGCCTTGTTCTAGGCATGGGGGCAACAAATGCAGCTGGGTTCCTGCCCTCGTGGATCTTATATTCTAATGTGGGAAGTAGGCATTCACAGATAGGTATATACTAAAGTATATAAAGGCAGGAGGAGAAGGGGACGACAGAGGATGAGATGGGTGGATGGCATCACCGACTCGATGGACATGAGTTTGAGCAAGCTCCAGGAGTTGGTGATGGACAGGGAAGCCTGGCATGCTGCAGTCCATGGGTTTGCAAAGAGTCGGACACGACTGAGCGACTGAACAGCAATATACTACAGTGCCAGGCAGTGGGAAATTTAGTACAGAAAAGTAAAGCTGAGTGAGGAGGTGGGAAGTGGCTGGAAGTCCAGGGACAGCACTGGTTCAGAGACGGAGTCAGGAGAGACTCTTTGAGCAAAGACCAGAGAGAGGGCCAGACACAAGTACCCCTGGGGGGCAGAGTCCCTGGAGGAAGGAAGGGCAGGGGAGAGGTCGGGGAGGGGCAGACCTGCCTGACATTCTCAACACAGGGGGAGGCTCTAAAGCTTGGAAGAGAGGAGGCAGAGGGTGAAAGAGGCTGGAGGCAGTAAGGCAGCAGCCAGTGGCCAGTCACAGGCCTCACCGGCCACAGGCAAGGGCTTCCAGCTCCCAGCCAAGCTAATATGTGCCCGAGGCCTTGCACAAGGCTGGCACACGATAGACAACGAGCAGAGGGTGATACCAGTGACAACAAGCACATATGCTTGGCAAATGTTCCCTCTCTTCTTATTTGCATGTAGGCTGGGAGTCGGCAGGGATACCAGGGGTGAGACATCCTGCCAGGACTCTCTTCAATACTTGTGCAAACTTGGGACATCCCTGGTGGCCCAGTGGTTAGAACTTTAAGCTGCCAAAGTAGGGGGCTCAGGTTCAATCCCTGTTTGGGGAACTAAGATCTCACACGCTGCATGGTGTGGCCAAAAACTTAGAATAATAAAAAAACAAATAAAAAGAAAGCACTTAAAAAAAAAACAGTTGTACAAGCTCTGCTTGGGGCACTTTCCCATCTGTGTTCTCATCTTGCCTTTAGGGCAACCCTGTGTGGTCAGTGAGCAGGGTGTTGTGATGCCACTTACTCTCGTTACTTAACTTTCATAAGTCTCAGTTTCATTACCTGTAAAATGGGGAGAATACCCACTCCCACAGAAGCGCCTTGTGGACTGGATGAGATAAAATGGGAGGGGAAGGCATAGGGAAACTCTAATCAAATCTAAACTGAAATAATCTCCATTTCACAGATGATGAAACTGACGCTTGAGCTCAAGTGCCCACGGTTGCTTCTGTTTCTACTCACCTTCCATGAATAGATGCATTTTGATCCAGATGTCTGAGTTAGTGGCTACAAGTAGACAAGCCTGGTATTCAGTGATAATACCAAATTCCTGTCTTCCTCTGAGATCATAAGCTGAGACGTAGTGGAGTGAGTTTGCCAATAGTTATAAGTCAGTGATTCTCTAAGTATCAGAAAGCTAGAGAAAAGCTTCATGGGCCTTTGCCTAGAGAGTGCGTATAGACTTCACCGCAGGCCCAGCATCTGCACAGGTCTTCTCTGCCTCTTCTAAAGACACTCTCAGGAAAGGGTCTGGAACTCACCTGAAACATCAGTAGCATGTATGAGCACGTGCCCTGGGAAAATACGTGCTTCACAGAAATGAAAGAATGGATTAGGACTCTAAAAATATGTACTGAACAACCACAAACGGTTAAAAACTATTTTTAAAAGGTATCTTTTGATAGGAATTAGAAAAGTGGTTGTCTCCGGGACAGGTGGAAATAGACCAATAAAGGACATGAGGGAAGCTTTGGGAGTTAATGAAATGTTCTACATTTTGTTAGAGGTGGTAGTTATTACACATCTAAGTGTAACTGTTGAAACTCATCAAACTGTACAACTAAAGTCTATATATGTAATATATATAACCCTTCCTCAATAAAAAAAGAGTATTTAAAAAAAGGATACTTTTTCCCATAGCAACAAAAATGTAAAGAATGAATAAATTTAACTGAAGATATGTGAAATTTTAACGGAGAACAGTATAAAACAATATTAAGAGCAGTGGAAGAAATTAAATAGAGATGCTAAGCTCACAGATTGTTGTTGTATAGTCACTAAGTTGTATATGATTCTTTGCAACCCCATGGACTCTAGTCCACCAGGCTCCTCTGTCCATGGGATTCTCCAGGCAAGAATACTGGAGTGGGTTGCCATTTCCTCCTCCAGCGGATCTTCCTGACCCAGGGATTGAACCTGAGCCTCCTGCATTGGCAGGGAGATTCTTTACTCCTGAATTCCCAGGGAAGCCCAAGCTCATGGATAGGATGATCCAATATTATAAAGATGTCAATTCTGTCTAATTAATTTATGAGTTGAATGTAATCAAAACCCTGGCTTGATATACTATCACTACAATGTGTACGCAGAGCAAAGGGCCAAGATAAGGCAAGACAATTTTGAAGAACAGTTTGCCCTATCGCATCTCAAGAACTATTGAAAAGTTATGGTGAGTGGGACAGGGTGGCATTGAGACCTAGTGACAGCATCAGGAAAGAGATGGGTCGGTAACACCAGGCAGTCCATACTGTCCTGAGGTTTGGCTGGGAGCCTGCACTCGGGCAGGGCTGTGTCCTTCAAACACCTTAGTTCCTCCCTGAGCCCCACCTGCCACTGAACAAGTGAGCACTAACACGAACACTGAGTGAGCAGGCCAGCGTTTCAGACATTGGCTCTTCAAGTCAACTGACGCCTTCATCTTGTCTTCCTGCATCTTTGGCTCCCTGGGGGGTCAGGTGTCCACAGACCAGGCAGCCAATGAAGCATCCACTGTTCTGGCTCTGGTTTTCCCCCAGTTCTGCCAAGGATCCCTTGTCTGACCGTGGGCAGGTCACTTAACCTCTCTGTTTCTCCATCTACCCTCCTGTATCCACCCACATCACAGAGTTATGGGTGGGGAGGGCTGTTGATGTGCTGGTGGACAGAAAAGCTCCTGCCTGAGTGTAAAGCCCTCTTCGACCATGGGAGGGCGTGGCCAAGAATCAAAGCCTTGACTTAAGGATTTAGTTTTTTGAAGGAGAATTTGAGGCCATCAGCTAATAGGCAGCATAATTCTCTAGGGGCAGAGAGGACAAGAGGCTCTGGCAGGGCCTCTTGAAATTATACCAGAGGGATCTACCCATCAAAAGTCTAGTCAAGCTCTACTGAGTGAAGTAAATCAGACAGAGAAGGAGAAATATAGTATGATATCCCTTATATGCGGAATCTAAAAAAAGATGATGATACAAATAAACTTATATACAAAACAGAAACAGACTCACAGACTTAGAGAGTGAATTTATGGTTGCAGGGGGAAGGATAGGGGAAAGCAATAGGGAGTTTAGGATCAACATGTACACCATGATATATTTCAAATGGATAGCCAGCAAGATCTTACTGTATAGCACAGGGAACTCTTAGTATTATATGGCAGCCTGGATGGGAGGAGAGTTTGGGGGAGAATGGATACATGTATACCTATGGCTGAGTCCCTTTGCTGCCTGCCTGAAACTATCACAACATTGTTAATCGGCTATACCCCAATACAAAATAAAAAGTTAACAGCAACAACAACATAGTCTAGTCATGCTCAATGCATGACTGCTTGGGGTTGAACAAAACTCAACATTGCCATTACTGGTGGGGGATTGATTGTTTAGCAGGGTTGGACCCAGTCAGATGAGACCAGCTTCTGCCTTATTATCCAAGACAAAACTTATTATTTAATGTTACTTGTTGTCACACACACACACACACATACACACACACACACACACATGCATATGCATGTATTAGTCATTTATAAGTGTTTGATTTTTTAAACGTTGTAATCAAATTATGAGACTTTGTACTTCTCTTTTTTGTCTCTCTTGTGTGAGTGTATATGTATGTGTGTCTTGTGTAGAAGGCCTTTTCTGTCTGTATCATCTGTATGTTACATTTTCTCCTAAAGTATTTATAGCATTATAAAATGCTATTTTAGATCTTATTTTTTTGTATTGTTCTTCAAGAATACACAGAAGAACAATACAAAAAAGATCTTAATGACCCAGATAACTACAATGGCATGATCTCTCACTTAGGACCAGACAACCTGGAGTGTGAAGTCAACTGGGCCTTAAGAAGCATCACTATGAACAAAGCTGGTGGAGGTGACAGAATTCCAGCTGAGCTATTTCAAATCCTAAAAGATGATGCTGTGAAAGTGTTGCACTCAATATGCCAGCAGATTTGGAAAACTCAGCAGTGGCCATAGGACTGGAAAAGATCAGTTTTCATTCCAGTACCAAAGAAGGTACTGTCATTCCAATGACAAAGAATGTTTGAACTACTGCACAATTGCGCTCATTTCACATATGTCATGCTCAAAATCCTCCAAGATAGGCCTTAACAGTATGTGATCTGAGAACTTCCAGATGTCCAAGCTGGATTTAGAAAAGGCAGAGGAGATCAAATTGCCAACATCCATTGGATCATAGAAAAAGCAAGAGAATTCCAGAAAAACACCTACTTTTGCCTCAACAACTACACTCAAGACTATGACTGTGTCGATCACAACAAACTGTGGAAAATTCTTAAAGAGATGGGAATACTAGACCACCTTACCTGCCTCCTAAGAAATCTGTATGCAGGTCATGAAGCAACAGTTAGAACCAGACATGAAACAATGGATTAGTTCAAAATTGGGAAAGAAGTGAGTCAAGGCTGTATATTGTCACCCTGCTTATTTAACTTATAAGCAGAGCACATCATGCGAAATTCCAGGCTGGATGAAGCACAAGCTGGAATCTAGATTGCCGGGAGAAATATCAATAATCTCAGAGATGCAGATGACACCACCCTTATGGTGGAAAATGAAGAGGAACTAAAGAATTTCTTAATGAAAGTGAGAGGAGAGTGAAAAAACTGGCTTAAAACTCAACATTCAAAAAACTAAGATCATGGCATCCAGTCCCATTACTTCATGGCAAATAGATGGGGAAACAATGGAAACAGTGACAGGCTTAATTTTCTTGGGCTCCAAAATCACTGCAGATGGTGACTACAGCCATGAAATTAAAAGACGCTTGCTCCTTGGAAGAAAAGCTAAGACAAACCCAGACAGCATATTAAAAAAAAGAGACATTACTTTTCAAGCAAAGGTCCATCTAGTCAAAGCTATGGTTTTTCCAGTAGTCATGTATGGATGTCAGAGTTGGACCACAAAGAAGGCTGAGCACTGAAGGATTGATACTTTCAAACTGTGGTATTGGAGAAGACTCTTGAGAGTCCCTTGAACTGCAAGATCAAACCAGTCAATCCTAAAGGAAATCAACTCTGAATATTCACTGGAAGGACTGTTGCTGAAGCTCCAATACTTTGGCCACCTGATACAAAGAGCCAACTCACTGGAAAAGGCCCTGATGTTGGGAAAGATTGAAGGCGGAAGGAGAAGGGGACGACAGAGGATGAGATGATTGGATGACATCACTGACTCAACAGACATGAGTTTGAGCAAACTCCAGGAGATAGTGAAGGACAGGGAAGCCTGGCATGATGCAGTCCATGGGGTCTCAAAGAGTTGAACACAAAGCAAACAACAAAAATGATTTTGGTCTTTAATTCAGCTCCCATTTATGTTTGTGATCGATACGAGATAGGGTTACAACTTTTTTTCTCCCTATTGGATAACCAACTGTCCCCACACCAAATTATTTTTCCCTACTTACTGACTTGAAATATTTTTAGCAAACATTAAATTCCCATAAGTACATGAGTTTGTTTCTAGACTTTCTACTCTGTCTTCTTGATCCAATTGTCTTTTCCTGAACTAATAAAATAAAAGCCTTTTCTTTTATATTTTAAAATGTCTTTGTGGGTCACTGTCCTTTCTTTAAATTGACTCTGCTATTACCAAGCATTCATGTTTTCACAAGACTCAGAATAAACATCATGATACAGAATTTTGAAACAAGCATCCCCAAACTGAGTACCCCATGTGTTTTTTCCCCATAATAGATTACACTTTTTTTCTTTTTTTCCCTAATAGCAGTGCTTCTGCTAAGAGCCATTTTAAAACTGCTGTTCGGGGAGTGTCTTGCCCATTGGCTTCCACAGCCTGTGAAAATGTTCCTTCAATACTATTCATTTTTACAAACAAAACAAAAACATGTTGCTACTCCGCTTAAGAATCAGGCCCTTCTCCAAGTGGGGCCAGAAGGCCTGGAGCCTGGGGACCGCACTGGGGGGCGGGGTGGGGGTGATAACCCAGGTGCTGCTGATACAGGCCCACAGCAGGGGGAAGGTGGGGGGCTCAGAGGAGGGTGGATCGGAAAGATGAACTCAGCTGAAGACAGACTGGATGCGGGAATGTGCTCCTTACGCCACGTCTGCCACTTCCCGCTCCATCGCTCATCCATCCCCCATCTTTCTAGAACGTAAGTCTAATTACATCACATGCCTGCCTCCTGGGGTTCCAGCCCCTATGTGTTCTGGCCCCAGCTCAGTGTCCTGGGACCTTTGTCTCACTGCCGAATCAGGCCATGCGGTCCCTGCCCTCCGGGACAGTATTTGCACTGCCTCTCCACCAGGTATGTCTTCCTCAGTGTAGTTATTAGCCTGCTTGGGCTGCCCCAACAAAGAGCCCAGACTGGGTGGGGAAACCCCTGACTTATTTTCTCACAGCTCTTGAGGCTGGAAATCCAAGATCAAGGTGCTGGCGGGGTTAGTATCTTCTGGGGCCTCTCCCCGTGACTGCATACATCCGTCTTCTCCCAGGGTCTTCACAGGATCATCCCACTGCGTGGGTCTGTGTCCTAATCTCTTCCTTCTATTAGGACACCAGGTGCACTGGACACGCACGTGTGCTCAGTCGCTTTAGTTGTGTCCGACTCTTTGCGACCCTATGAACTGTAGCCCATCAGGCTCCTCTGTCCATGGGATTCTCCAGGCAAGAACACTGGAGTGGATTGCCATGCCCTCCTCCAGGGGATCTTCCCAACCCAGGGATCAAACCTGAGTCTCCTGCATTACAGGTGGATTCTTAACTGCTGAACCACCAGGTAAGAGGCATTGCATGAGGGCCTACCCAATGACTTCATTTTAATTTAATTCCCTCTTTAAAGGCCTTATCGCCAAATAAAGGCACATTCTGAGATACTGGGGGTGCATGCGAGCATGCTCAGTCACTCAGCCGTGTCCAACTCTTTGAGACCCCATGGATTGTACAACCCACCAGGCTCTCCTGTCCATGGATTTTTTCTGGCCAGAATACTGGAGTAGGTTGCTATTTCCTCTTCCAGGGGATCGTCTCGACCCAGGGATCGAACCCTCATCTCCTGCATCTCCTGCTTTGACAGGCGGATTTTTTACCACTGAGCCACCTGGGAAGCCCCTTACTAGGGGTGATGATGTCAATATATGAAATTACACTTTAGCCCATAACATGTAGTAGAATCCTACTTAGACTTGAGGCCCTTTTCATCATGTCGACACTTCCCAGCTCATCCCCTCAATTCCAGCTGGCTCTTTCCCGGGGACAAAATGAACACCTCCCTTTTCTGTTCAGCTGTGGGGTGACTCCTATCCTTCTTGCAACATCTATCACAAGGCCCTGTAATGAGCTGTTCCTGGGCCTGTGTTCCCTACTATTTGTGAGCTACTTACACAATCCGGTCCTCTTCCGCTGCTGGCTTCTGTCTGATATTAAACATGTGATCTCCCCTCTTTGGGTCTCAGATCTTCTGTATAAATGAGAAAAACAAGGCTCAGACTTGGCAAGGCTCTCATCAGTGCCTGCTCTCTGCATCAGAACACCTGGCATAGGGTGAAGACTATGGCGGTGTTTGCTATTCCCTGATCTTTGTCCAAAGTGGGGCATGTGAGTGCTACAGAGACGCAAAATCACACACAGCTGGACTGAGATTGGTGGGAAGAGAAAGGACAGGTGGTGTGTGTCAGAGAGATGGGCCTTATTCCGGAAGAGGTGGCGCAGTCATCATTAGAAAAGGAGCAGCCTGAGGCTGGCCTCTCCACGGTGCCACGTTCACAGGTAAGACAGAGGACAGTGGACTTCAGCTGCTGAGACCCCTTTTCTGTGGGAAGAAGAGTGGCATGATTGGCCTAGGAAGCCGGCGGCAGTGACGCTAAGCCCAGCCTACCCTATGATGCTGCTCCACTTCCTGCCCTGCCAACCAATCCCTGCACAATGTGCCACCTTGGGGTCCTGCCTCCTCTCCTGGTGGCACTGAGGTCATCAAATAGAACCTGCAGCACATTCTGCGGACTCCAGATTGCTGCCTTTAGGAAAACCTCAAGTCCAGTTTACTTGAGCAAGGGGACTTCCCTGGCCATTCCGTGGTTAAGACTCCAAGTTTCCAATGCAGGGGGCACAGGTTTGAGCCCTGGTCAAAGAGCTAGGATCCCACATGCTACATGATTCAGCCTAAAAAAAAAAAAAAAAAAAATTCACTTGAGTGAGAAGCATGAATGTATGCAGCCATCTAAATGAGAGGAACAGATGGTGAAGACTCCGGAAGAATAGTCCCTTCCTTTCTCCAGACTAACTTCACTCCTCAGAGTGGACAGCTCCTACTAGTCCTCATTACCCTTCCTTCTCCTGGAGGCAGACTTTCCTTCATTCAGCGACCACTGCGCCACATCCACCCACCTGTGTGGTTCTGGTGGAGCTGCCCATCAGGGTTCCCCATCCCCTTGACCACAGCGATAAGCAGGTGACGCGAACTGGGCCAATCAGACTTCCTCCCCGAAGTTATTCAGGTTGGAGTCAAGGCGAGAGGCTCAATTCCATAACCTTAATGATGGTAATGATAACACCAGCAGGATTAACAATTAACACTCTAAGATGCCAGCACTGTGTTGCACCGTCTCCTTTAATTCATATGAAGTAGATGATATGATTGGGGCTTCCCTGGTAGCTCAGCTCGTAAGGAATCCGCCTGCAATGCAGGAGTCCCTGGCTTGATTCCTGGGTTGGGGAGATCCCCTGGAGAAGGGATAGGCTACCCACTCTAGAATTCTTGGGCTTCTCTGTGGCTCAGATGGTAAAGGCTCTGCCTGCAATGCAGGAGACCTGGGTTTCGGTCCCTGGGTCGGGAAGATCCCCTGGAGAAGGGCACGGCAACCCGCTCCAGTATTCTTGCCTGGAGAATCCCATGGACAGAGGGGCCTGGAGGGCTACAGTCCATGGGATCGGACCTCAAAGAGTCAGACACAACTGAGCAACTAAGCACAGCACAGATTCTATGATTATCCCATTTTTCTGAGAAGGAATCTGAGACTCGGAAAGTTACATAATTTGCCAAAATAAATGGCGAAGTAAGGATTCACGCCCCAGTCTGACTCCAGAAACAGCATTCTCCGGTCCCTCCCCTTCCAGCTTCTCTGACAGTGAAACTGTGAACACGTGGCCTGCAGAGGTTAGCAGCCATGTTCCCATGAGAGCCAGCCTGCAGAGAGAAGCATGTATGAAAGATGGCAATAACAGCTTGGCAATATTTGAGTTCTGAGTTCTGCTCCCTTGGCCTCTTTCCCTCATCTTTTGTTTCAACTTCACGAGGCAATAAATGATCTGTTTCCCTGTGATGGTCCAAAATGAGTCTCTTGCTTGCCCTCTGCCTTGTGATCCCAGTTCCCTTCATCTACCTTTCTATCATTGCAAAACTTCTCCCTTTTATCTTCTACTTCTCTGTTCCCTGACCCCTTTCATGAGTATACTAATAGTTCTGAAGCAGTACTAATAGTACTCTGCCTAAAATAAACATTTCCTCTAGCCTGCTAAGTCTTGAACAGTTTCATCTTTCCCTTTCCCTCCATATCGTCCTGGAAAGAGCCATCACACATGTATCTTTATAGATTTGTTTCTTCTCCCTTAGCACCAGGCTCCTGCCCTTACCTTCTCGTGGAGTCCACTCAAGACCAAATGCAATGGCATTTTCTCAGTCTTCATCCTCTTTAACCTCCGTGGAACATTTGGCCCCATTGAGTCCCTCCTCCTTGAATTCCTCTTGCCATGGCTTCCTTTACATTCCTTGATATTTTCCCTGCCTCCTCAACACCCCCTTCTTCTCTTTCCTTCTTTGCATTCCCTAAGAGAATAAACTTCCCAAGGTTTGGATCTTCACTCACATTGGCATTGCCATGTTCTTTCCTGCGCTAAAATTAAATACAAAATAGAGATTGGACTTGAAAATTCCCTGAGCAGACAAAACCATTTAAGCCGTATAAGTAAATTCTGAGCTTCCCAGGGCGCACTAGTGGTAAAGAATTCACCTGCCAATGCAGGAGACACAAGTTTGATCCCTGAGTCGAGAAGATCCCTTGGAGGAGGGCACAGCAACCCACTCCAGTATTCTCGCCTGAAGAATGCAGGCTGGCTACAGTCCACAGGGTCACAAAGAGTCAGACACGGCTGAAGCGACTTAGCACAGCATAGCACACAGCAAGTAAATTTTACTTTAGTTTATTCTACAAAACAAGGAAATCTTGGGCCACTTCTTATAAATGCCTGATGATTACAAAAGAAAATTTCATCTTCCTTAAAATATGAGATAATCACTTTTAACCCATCCCCTGACATCTGGAAACCCTCATTGTAATAACCAATTACTGTAAAGATTAAACAACTTCCCACTTTCCCTTTATAAGCCATCCTGTAGGGTCATACCACTGAGTTTCATAACAGTCTTTGAATTTAAAAGCTCCTGGTCCACGAACTGCTCTTATATGCATAACAAACTCTTACCAAAAACTGTTTTTGATTTGGTGGGTTTAATTTTGCTATTTCTGGATTTTTGTTGACAGTTTCTGGTATCAGAAAAAAAAAGTGAAAGTTAGTCACACAGTCGTGTTTGACTCTTTGCAATCCCAAGGACTGTAGCCTGCCAGGCTCCTCTCCATGGGATTCTCCAGGCAAGAGTACTGGAGTGGGTTGCCATTTCCTTCTCCAGGGGATCTTCCCAACCCAGGGACTGAACCCAGGTCTCCTGCATTGCAGGCAGATTCTTTACCAACTGAGCCAATAGGGAAGCCAGAGGTGTGCTCCAAAGAAGTCCCTACCCTAACCCTAGCAATTCTGAGGTTTGTGAGTAAACCGGGTGCTATTATCCTTTGAACCCTTTGAGCTCACTGATTTTTTCAACAACCATGGAGTTCATGGACAGGTCGCTCCTGGATCTGAGCTCTGCTCCCTTTTTGCATTTTGAGCTCTCTGACTTAATTGTGCATGCCTCTATTTTGTTTGTTGAAGCTCTTAAGTTACCCTAACCTGTTCCAAAGAAGGTTTGGGGTTAATTCGATTTCCCATGTTTTGGAACAGCTATTGGGAAAAAAAGGGCCCTCATAGATAAGTGATCTAAAGGCAAAGATGGGTTCTACCTAAGGTTCTTTCTCCACCTGGGAAACTCCTGCTTCCTATGTATATACACTCTATAAACCAGGATCTTGTGCCTTTTCAGAAAATATGCATGTGTCCTCATTTGCACTGGAAAGTAAAGGTTACTGAGATTTGAAATTTATAATCAGTATGTAAAACTAAAACTGCTAGAAAAAAGGATGAAGGGAAGTGGATGTGAGAGTTGGATCATGAAAAAGGCTGAGTGCCGAAGGACTGGTGCTTTCTAACTGTGGTGCTGGAGAAGACTCTTGAGAGTTCCTTGGACTGCAAGGAGATCAAACCAGTCAATCCTAAGGGAAACCAACCCTGAACGTTCATTAGAAGGACAGATGCTGAAGCTGAAGCTCCAATACTTTGGCCACCTGATTTGAAGAGCTGATTTATTGGAAAAGACCCTGATGCTGGAAAAGATTGAAGGCAAAAGGAGAAGGGGACGACTATGTAATTTTATGTATCTGCCTTTAAAATATTTTAATTATCTCTTTGGTTGAATGAAGTTGGTTAAATGAGTATTGTTTTACAGTGACTTATGTTCCTATTTATCAAGTGCTTTTGCCATTTTTGATAAACTGTCCAAAATCAAGTTGTAAATGAAGTCTTTTTACTTCGAAGTCACTTTGGGATTTTTCAGAGGGCCCTAGAAGGTCTACAAAGGTCTGTCTAGTCAAGGTTATGGTTTTTCCAGTAGTCACGTATGGATGTGAGAGTTAGACTATAAAGAAAGCTGAGCGCCAAAGAATTGATGCTTTTGAACTGCGGTGTTGGAGAAGACTCTTGAGAGTCCCTTGGACTGCAAGGAGATCCAACCAGTCCATCCTAAAGGAGATCAGTCCTGAGTGTTCTTTGGAAGGACTGATGTTCAAGCTGAAACTCCAATACTTTGGCCACCTCATGCGAAGAGCTGACTCATTGGAAAAGACACTAATGTTGGGAAAGACTGAAGGCAGGAAAAGAAGGGGACAACAGAGGATGAGATGGTTGGATGGCATCACAGACTCAATGGACATGAGTTTGAGTAAACTCTAGGAGTTGTTGATGGACAGGGAGGCCTGGCATGCTGCAGTCCATGGGATCGCAAAGAGTCAGACACGACTGAGCAACTGAACTGAACTGAACTAGAAGGTCTGAAAAGATGTGCTCTCTCTACTTTTGAAAAGAGAAATGTTAATTTATTTAAGCTTATTTGAAATATTAAATTGCATGAAAAATATTATCAAATAAAAAGTGATGTTAAAAAAAAAAAAGTAAATTCCCTGGTGGTCCGGGGCTTGGGATCCAGAGCTCTCACTGCTGTGGGCCTGGGCTATATCCTTGGCTGGGAACCAAGATCCCACAAGCCATGTGGCATGGCTGAAGAAAAAGTAATATTCAGACTTCTTAGATTATATTTACACGGGCATATAAGTGGTTCAAAAATTACATGAAATTTCCAACATTCTGCTTTATCCTGGTATAAATAATCCTGTTATCAATCATAATTCCAGCTATTATCTTGAAATACTGTGTGTCACACAATCAAATTTACTTGTCAATTGCATAATTTTTTAAAATAAATTCTCACTAGATCTTTAACCAGGGCTATTTTTAATCTTGTGTCATTCACAGACAGTTATTGTTTTACTCTTGATTCTTTCACATTTATAGTCAACTATAGGCAAAAGTGCTTTATCTTCAAAGAGATTCATGGAAATGACCCTAACAGGCATTCTAGAATACAGATTTCTCATAATTCTAAAATCACAACACTAAACTGGGTAAATATTTCTGAAAATTCTAATGCAAGACTGATTGATTCATAAAACTGCTAACCCAAAGTCAAGCAAGATGAAAATGATAATAATTTTGATGACATAATTTAAAACATTGCTGGTTCTTTCATGTTTCATTGTCAAGAATTAAAGAACCTCTTTTTCTTCTCTTTTTTAGGCTATCTATAACTTACTGCAATTTGGTACAGTATACTTTCGTAAACAAAAGTTGAAAAATTTATATTTTTCACCCTGCCTGATTCCCTCCAGAATTCAGAAGCTCTTATCAAATATGCTCATTTTTCAGGACAACATGTGTGTTTATGTAAGTCCAAAAAGAATCTATTTTCCTTGTAACAGGACAAAATTGTACAAGCCTTTAGCTGCCTTCTTATCCTCAACAGATTTTTATTTATTTTTTATTTTATTATTAAATTGTTTATTCTCCTGCAAGGCTATTGCTTCACTGTATAAAAATAGCACCAGCAAACATAGTATATTGCAAAATTAAGATAGTAATATTCTTCGTTGGACACTGTACAACTAACAAACTTTTCTCCACTGGCAGTTATTTCTAGTGGGAAGATCCTTTTGACCCAAATCCAAGGATAGCTGTAAGCAAGTTACAATGTCATATAAGGTTTAAGATAACCATGTTATCCTTGAATTACATAATTTCTTAATTAGTTTTACCAGAGATAATTTCAGGAATTCTGAATTACTGGAGCCTAGCCTAAAAATCACAGGATGCTGTGGAAAAGATGCACAGTGTTTATCTTAAGTCATTAGGAAGTTAAGGGGTATTTTGTTCAGGAAACATTGTTACAAGTAGTTTCTTTTGCTAAAGTTGCTTTTTAAATATCTATCCACCACTAATTTAAGACAACTATGCTAGATTAAGTTGTTTCAAAGTAGTTTATTTAGGGGTTCCATTTTCACTCCTCAATAGATTTAATGTATTTCTCATATGCTTCTTCACTCATTAGTTCATCTAGTTCTGAAGGGTTACTGAATGTCATCTTGATCAGCCAACCATCTTCATAACAAGATTTGTTGACAAGTCCTGGATTTTCTGCTAGAGCTTTATTAATTTCAGTTACTTCTCCTGATAGAGGAGAATACAGTTCACTAGCAGCTTTCACACTTTCCAAAGCACCAAACTCCTCTTGTTTGTTCAACTTTGTCCCAACTGCAGGCAGACTACAGTAAACAACATCTCCCAAAGCTTCCTGTGCAAAATTGCTGATTCCCACTGTTCCAACACCATTTTCTGCCGTTACCCATTCATGTTTTTCTGTGAATTTCCGCACCGACAGCAGAGCAGGGCCGGTTCGCAGCGCCCGGACGGCACCCGCCCGCAGTAACCAGGGCCGCGACGAGCAGGGCGCGCTGGATGCCGAGATGGCGCGCAGGCTGCCGACCGCGGCCCGCACGCTCCGCACCGCTCGCAGCGCCATGTTCACACGGGTGCAGAGGGTCTCCGCGCGGCACCTAGAACACCCCGGCCGGCGGGGGCGGGGCAGGGCGGGACGGCCCCGGGCCGGAGTGAGCCGGAGCGAGCTGGCTGGACCGGGGCGCGGGGGCTGGGCCCCGGGAGGGGCTATCCTCAACAGATTTTTAAAGGTCTAATATGAGATTCCTTATTACCAGACAATTTTAGGGAATTAAGATTTTCTGTATGGAACCATTAAAACCCCTTGGCTATTAACAAAGCTTTGACTAGGGCGTCATTTGAGAATATACATAGAATTACTATTCTTTCTACAATTGTATAAATAATCAAGCCAAGTTTAATAAGGTTAGACTTATTTTACAAACATATTAATTTCACTGTAATTACCTTTGATAAAAATGGGGTGACTATTAAAAAAGCTGGTGTTTTAGCAGAAAACTATAGTGTACTTGTTATCAGATTCTAGTCCTGTTGGTTGTCTTTGATATTTTGTCATCTACCTGTAAACCTCAGAGAAACCACGACAATGGGTCATGTATGCACAATCTTATGCTTGTTGTTGTGTGGGCCACTCAAGAGAGTTCACCAGAACACCCAATGACATCATCAAAGACAATCAAACTACAACCCAGGAAAATTCATCAGATTGAAACTATCATCTTCATTGAATTATTTAAAGATTATCATAACTCAAATCTAGAAATTTTCTCAACTGCTGCTTTCCAAACTCAGAATCTACATTTATAATTTGCTCAAACTATTAACCTTTGTTTTTCTTTTGTTTCCATAGAAATGCTTCTTATTAAATTACCTGATTGTTTACTTCATGTAAAGGGCTAATTTAGATGGAAGCTGACTTGTAACTCTCTCCTGAAATAAACTTCCTCATGCTCATCCTGTCCCAAGTAATTGTGAGGACTTGTGACTGCTCACACATCATGTGTTCCTATGTAAATAACTCAGAAAAAAAAAAAGGAAACCCAATTATACATTATCAAAAGGAAATGTCAATTGACTTTTATGGAGAAGGAAATGGCAACCCACTCCAGTACTCTTGCCTGGAAAATCCCACAGATGAAGGAGCCTGGTAGGCTACAGTCCATGGGGTCACAAAGAGTTGGACATGACTGAGTGACTTCACTCACTTTAGAAAAATCTGAATCAGATTATAACTTTTCAATTTACTCAGTTGGTTCAATCTTGACTCTTGGGAATCTCTGCTCTGGGGAACTTTTCAGTCCTTGGCTATTATTTCCTTATAGTCATCATATGAACCTCTCTAGTGCATTGTGTTCTCTCAAGAATTTTAAACACATTTTGCAGCCACTTACATCCCAAATGGAATCCCTCAGGATCAGACAACTGGAAGAACTCAATGATCTGACCTCTGTGTCTGTGAAAGCTATGCAGCAGTGACTCATGACCATCTGCCCTGAAGACTCAAGTAACACAAACAGTGACTGGGTGATTCTTCCTCCTGGCTCCGTTAACAACGGTTAAGTGAAAGTAATGCTACACTCATTGTTCATACTCTTAGCCTACTGAAAGAATGACTGAAGGAGGGAATTGTTCAAATTAAATACACAACGGAGATTGAACTTGAAAATTTCCCAACCAGACACAATCACTTAACCCACATGAGTGAAACTTAATTTTGTTTATTCAGCATAACAAGTGAAACTTAACTTGGGCCACTTCTTGTAAATGTCTGATAATCATAAAGAAAACTTAAGCCAGCTTTTCAAAAATGATAGGAGATAATCACTGTTAACCAATCCCATGCCGTCTGGAAACCCTCTTGGTAATAACAAGTCATTGTAAAAATTAAACAGCTTACTCACTTTCACTTTATTAGCCATCCTATAATGTCTTACCCTGAACTCTGTTTACGTCTCTGAATTTAAAAGCTTTTATAAACACAGTAAATTCTTACTAACTATTTCTTGGGGGCTTCTCTGGTGGCTCAGTGGTTAAAAAATCCACCTGCCAATGCAGGAGATACGAGTTCAATCCTTGAATCGAGAAGATCCTCTGGAGGAGGAAATGGCAACCCATTCCAATACTCTTCCCTGGGAAATCCCATGGACAGAGGAGCCTAGCAGGGTATCATCCATAAGATTGAAAGATCGGACACGACTTAGCAACTAAGCCGCCACTACCACCACCACTGTTTATTGATTTGGTGTGTTTAATTTAGTCATTTCTGGATTTTTGACACCTGTCAATCCCATTTGTCTCCTTGCTTGCACATCCCCACTATGACCCTCAAATCATTATCTCTGTCCCTGACCCTTCCCCTTCCAGCCTCTTTGGCCCACAGATAGCATCATCTGTGTGCTCCATCAGCACTTAGATTCAATACATCCCCCAAATACCTGGATGGTCTTTCATAAAAAGATAACATTGGACCCATCCCTCATGCCATACATCAGAATAAATTCCAAATGGATTACAAATTTATATTTAAAATGTGAACTCATATAAGTATTAGAATACTGACTAAATCTGCAAAGTTGAAAACATACACCACTTAGTAGGAGAAATCTATAATAACCTTCAGACAGATTCTGGCTAAACTATTAAACTTAGAAAAGAAAAAATATATTTCACATTCAGGACAGAAAGAAATTCATTTACAAAGACAAAAATAGGTCAGGTCTCGGATGTCTTTCCAGCAGCAGTTGGTGCCAACACAAAGAAATGTCTACAAGGAAAAAGAATATGATCCAAGTGTATTCTACTCAGCCCAGGTGGAGCTTAAGTATAAAGGCAAGAGCTCACATTTTCAGACACGAAAAGACTCAGAAAATACAGCATCTATGAGCCATTTTGAGAAATCTACTTGATGGTGAAATCTCATTCACTGAAGGATGAATTGAAATAAAATGCCCTGTTATTCTGAAGTCATAGACATGGGTCAGGTGGGGAGCACAGAATCCACTTAGATACAGGAACACTGCTAAACCTCTGAGATAATTATGGCTTCAGAATGCAGAAGCAATTGTTGTAACTGTGATAAAACTGACAAAGTTAAAATAATGAAAGTATAAAAATTGGAAGGAAGGAGAGACCTGGTGGAAGGATATTGTTGCTCATTCCATAAGTCTTGTCTGATTCTGTGACCCCATAGACTGCAGCCCGCCAGGCTATTTGTTAATCCCTTACCTTTCCTAGCGAGTCATCAACCAATCCTGTCTGTGTGGAAACTGCTGCTAAGTCACTTCAGTCGTGTCCAACTCTGTGCGACCCCACAGACGGCAGCCCACCAGGCTCCTCCATCCATGGGATTTTCCAGGCAAGAGTACTGGAGTGGGGTGCCATTGCCTTCTCCAATGTGGAAACTAGCGTTTCTTAAAAGCCTGCAATGACTTCAATTTCTTAAAATTCCTTACCCTTAGTGGCATCTTTTAGGAACATATTTCCCTTGTAGGGAAGAAAAAATTATCTGAAGTAGTCCAGCTAAGCATTTGTTTCTATTAAATTCATTTAAAATTGAATGCAGTATTTATTTTTTGAAATACATCACATATGGAATCATCCTTACACAATTGTTTTCATCTCCCTACCTTTGTCTCTGTCTTTGTCTTCATCTAGGTCCTTCTTTCTATATACACACAGAGAACTATCTGGAACGAAGTCAACCAAATGTTATCAATTTCTCTTTTTAATATTTATTGGAGTATAGTTGCTTTACAATGTTGTGTTATCTTCTGTATAGCAAAGTGAATCAGCTATACATATAAATGAAAGTGAAAGTTGCCCAGTCGTGTCTGATTCTTTGTGACCACATGGGCTATAGCCTGTCAGGCTCCTCTGTCATGGAATTCTCTAGGCAAGAATACTGGAGTGGGTAGCCTGTTCCTCTCCAGGGGAACTTCCCAACCCAGGAATTGAACCGGGGTCTCCTGCATTATAGGCGATTCTTTACCAGCTGAGCCACCAGGGAAGCCCATATATATACATATATCCCCTCTTTTTTGGATTTCCTTCACATTTAGATCATCACAGAGCATTGAGTAGAGTTCTCTGTGCTATACGTAGGTTCTCAGTTACCTATTTTATACCTAGTAGTGTATATATATCAATTTCAACCTCCCAGTTCATCCCACCCCCTTTTGTCCCCCTTGGTGTCTATATGTTTTTCTCTACATCTGTGTCTCTTTTTCTGCTTTGTAAATAGGTTCAGCTGTACTATTTTTCTATATTCCACATGTATGCATTAATATATGATATTTGTTTTTATCTTTCTGAATTACTTCATTCTGTATGACAATCTGTAGGTCCATTTGTCTCTGCAAATGGCACAATTTCTTTCCTTTAATTACTGAGTAATATTCCATTGTATATATGTGTCACATCTTCTTTATTCATTCCTCTGTTGATGGACAATTCGGTTGCTTCTGTGTCCCGGCTATTATAAATAGTGCTTCAATAAACACTGGGGTGCAAGTATCTTTTGAAATTATGGTTTTCTCTGTATATGCCCAGGAATGGATTATTGCTGGGTCATATGGTGGCTCTATTTGTAGTTTTTTAAGGAACCTCCATACTGTTCTCCCTAGTGGTTGTACCAATTTGCATTCCCACCAGCACTGTAAGAGGGTTCCCTTTTCCCCACACCCTCTCCAGCATTTATTGTTTGTAGGTTTTTTTAATGGTGGCCATTCTGATGGGTGGGAGGTGGTACCTCATGGTAGTTTTGATTTGCATTTCTCTAATAATCAGTGATGATGAGCATCCTTTCATGCCTCTTGGCCATCTGTATGTCTTCTTTGGAGAAATGTCTGTTTAGGTCTTCTACCCATTCTTTTGACTGCATTGTTTGTTTTTTGATATTGAGCTGCGTGAGCTGTTTTGTATGTTTTTGAGATTAATCCCTTGTCAGTTGCTTCATTTACAAATATTTTTTCGCATTCTAAAGGTTCTCTTCATCTTGTTTATGGTTTCCTTTGCCATGCAAAAACTTTTAATTTCATCATCAGTTATTTTTAGATAAGTATTCCTAGGTGGTGTTCACCAGTAGTAAAGAAGCTGCCTGCTAATGCAGGAGACACAAGAGGCATGGGTTAGATATCTGGGTAGGAAAGATCTCCTGGAGAAGGAAATGGCAACCAACTCCAGTATTCTTGCCTGGAAAAGTCCATGGACAGAGGAGCCTGGTGGGCTACAGTCTATCGGGTCACAAAGAGTCAGACAAGACCAAGCAACTGAGCACACATGAACATTTGTTTCTTCCTTATATTTTCCTGTATTTTTATATTTTTAATAATAAGCAGGTGTGGATTATATTAAAATATGACATACCTAAAGAAAATAAAGGATTGAACAAAGAAATACCAAACAGAGACATTCAAAAAGAAAGCAGATAGATACAGATACTAACATCAGACAAAGTAGAATTTAAATGAAATCAAAAGTATTCGAGTTATGAGAAACGTTATATGTGGTAAAAGGTACAGTGTGAAGACAAACAACCAACTATAAGTTGATATTCCCAATAGTATAGTTGCAAGATACATAAAACAAAAACTACCAGAATATGCTGCTGCTGCTAAGTCACTACAGTTGTGTCCAACTCTGTGCGACCCCGTAGATGGCAGCCCACCAGGCTCCGCCGTCCCTGGGATTCTCCAGGCAAGAACACTGGAGTGGGTTACCATTTCCTTCTCCAATGCATGAAAGCGAAAAGTAAAAGTGAAGTCGCTCAGTCGTGTCTGACCCTTAGTGACCCCATGGACTGCAGCCTACCAGGCTCCTCTGTCCATGGGATTTTCCAGGCAAGAGTACTGGAGTGGGGTGCCATTGCCTTTTCTGACCAGAATATGAGGACTTAATTTAAATCACACATGCACACTATATATATATATTGAAATCCTTGAATACACTTCTTCTGAATTTGACAGATCTAGTAAAACAGAAATAAATTACATAATCTGAATATTACAATCAACAAGCTGAATCTGGTATATACACGGACTTCAGTGTCCTACTAATAAACAATAAGCATTATTTTATTTGGCTCTTGGAATCTTTTTAAAAGTTGATCATGCATTTGACTCCAAAGAAAACCAATCAATGAAATGTAAAAAGTGGAAATTTACAAGACAAATTTCCTGAGCATAGGGCAATAAAATTAGAAATACAAGATAAAAGCACATCTTCAAAAGTCTTAAGTACTTAGAATTAAGAAGCACTCTTCCTGAACAGAGTTTCCCTGGTAGCTCAACTGGTAAAGAATCCACCTGCAATGCAGGAGACCCCAGTTCGATTCCTGGGTCGGAAAGATCACCTGGAGAAGGGATAGGCCACCCACTCTAGTATTCTTGCCTGGGCAATCCCATGGACAGAGGAGCCTGGCGGGCTACGGTCCACGGGGTCTCAAAAAGTCAGACACGACTGAGTGACTAAGCACACACACACACTTCCTGAATAGAAGAATTCAAACTTTAAATTGTCTAGAAAACAAAGGAAAGAAGAAATACATGGATGAATGAATAAATACTTGAAAGAACTAGGAAGAAAGGAAGGAGAAAAAGAGAAAAGAAGGGGGGAAGAGAAGAACTCCCAAAACTAAATATGTTTGGTTATTTAAAAGAGCCATCAGTTTAATGCCAATTAATAAAATCACACCAGGAGACAGGAGGTCTAGATTCTAGTATCATCCTGGCAAGTCCCTTCTTCCTCCGAACCTCAGGCTTCTAAATCCAAACTCGTGGATTCAACACTGTGATCTCTAGGGTTTCTCCTGCTCTGTTCCATTTGGCTCATAAATATGTTTACATACTGGGACATTTGACATGAAAATCCAATTTCTGCCTTAAAAAAAAAAGCAGAACCAGAGGACTCGCTGACACCCTGGCTCTGGCTTGAGGCCACCCCTTTAGAAGGGGGCCACTTGATCCACCAGATCCCCAGGATCAGCCTTCCCCTATCGCTTCGGGATTTTCAGCCCCAGCGCAGAAGGAAGAGCTGCAGAGTATCAGCTGTCACCCTCTCCAGAGAAATCTTGAGACTCACATGCTTTTTCCTCTTTATTCTCCCCCTTAGAGTGAATATTGGGCCCAGCGGAAAGAAAAACCTAAAAGTGATTTTCAAAAGTAAATTCACATCTTCATTCTTTGTAAAAATTTCCATTCAGACACGGTTTAAATAAAGCCTGTTTCCAAGAAAACAGGATGAAAAGCTAGAGAAACTCTCCCCGCCCCCAGATGTACAAGTTCTGGTTACAGGCACCCACCTTCTCCTTGCTGGTCTGAGTCACCAGTGGGAAACACTATCTGGAAGGGGACTTCGTGATTTGACTGAGCTGCATGTGTAAAACTTTCTGGAAAAAAAAAAGAAGGGGAGAGGAGTGGAAGGTATAGACAAATGCTCCAAAAAAAGATACTGAAAATTCACATAAGCAACTATGTGTGGTCTTGTCAAAGCAGCCTCATCCAGAAAGCCTCTTCCGGATTCAAAGCGGGTTGTTCCTCAGTATTTAAATGCCTTACTTTTCCTCTCTCCTCTAGGTAGGCCAAAATTTCCTTGGCATTCCCAACTACCAAGGCCTCCTTTCCATGTGGCTATGCCCCAGGCATCCAGTTCAGCCAGGGACCTGGTAGGGGACCCAAGGACCTGGGGCTATGGTCACAGAGGTGTGTGAAGATGGATGGGAGCAAGCTGATCTCTCAGACTTGATAAGTGAGAAAAGATAACCCCAAATCCCACCATCCAAAAAACTACCGTGACCATCTTCCTAAAACTTTCTGTCAGTCCGTATATTGTAGAGGTAGAACTGTACACTTTCTGCAATCATCTGTCTCCAGAATGCACTTTTAGATAAAGGATCTTGTTGTCTTCCACTCAGCAATATCTGGTGACTGCTACTGCTAAGTCGCTTCAGTCGTGTCCGACCCTGTGCGACCCCATAGATGGCAGCCCACCAGGCTCCGCCGTCCCTGGGATTCTCCAGGCAAGAATACTGGAGTGGGTTGCCATTTCCATCTCCAGTGCATGAAAGGGAAAAGTGAAAGTGAAGTTGCTCAGTCGTGTCCGACTCTTAGCGACCCCATGGACTGCAGCCTACCAGGCTTCTCCGTCCATGGGAGTTTCCAGGCAAGAGTACTGGAGTGGGGTGCCATTGCCTTCTCCGATGTCTCAATAAAAAGAATATGTAGATAAAGATCTGCCTGAACGGTGGCCTGGAACACAGGCACAATTTAAATAATTGTCTTCCTGTTAAGGCGTATCCGTTTACAATCCTAGGCCTTGCCAGGTGGCTCAGTGGTAAAGAATCTGCCGTCCAGTGCAGGAGATGCAGGAGACATGAGCTCAAGCCCTGGGTGGGGAAGATCCCCTGGAGAAGGGAATGGCGACCCACTCCAGTATCCTTGCCTGGAGAATGCCATGGACAGAGGGGACCGGCAGGCCACAGTCCAAAGGATCGCAAAGAGTCAAGCGCACACACACACACACACAGAATCCTAACAACAGGGTATAAAGTTACCCAACTTTTCTAAAGCTTGACCACACTAGGCTTTATTGTTCTGTTTAATCTTTGCCAACCTAAAACTGACAAAATAGACTGTAAAATTGAAGTTGAAATTAGATTTGCCTCTCTCTGATTAATATTAACAGTTAACTATCATTATCTTTTCAAAGTACTAGTCAATTACATCTCTTTCTCCATGATTTACATGATCTTATCCTCTATCAGTTTTTCTAATGGGGTGTTGTGATATTGATTTATAATAAGAAATATAAGGTTTTCCCTGGTGGTCCACTGGTTAAGAATTCACCTTCCAATACAGGGACTAATCTGGTAACTAAGATCCCACATGACCTGGGGCAACTAAACCCATGTGCTGCAACTAGAGAAAGGCTCTTGCTCCCTGGAAGAAAAGCTATAACAAATCTAGACACTATATTAAAAAGCAGAGACATTACTTTGTCAACAAAGTTCCATCTAGTCAAAGCTATGGTTTTTCCAGTAGTCATTTCCAAGTCCGAAGAATCGATGTTTTTGAACTGTGGTGTTGGAGAAGACTCTGGAGGGTCCCTTGAACTGCAAGGAGATCCAACCAGTCAATCCTAAAGGAGATCAGTCCTGAATATTCATTGGAAGGACTGATGCTGAAGCTGAAGCTCCAATACTTTGGCCACCTGATGCAAAGAACTGACATTTGAAAAGCCCCTGATGCTGGGAAAGATTGAAGGCAGGAGAAGAAAGGGACGACAGAAGATAAGATGGTTGGATGGCACCACTGTCTCAATGGACATGAGTTTCAGCAAGCTCTGAGAGTTGGTGATGGACAGGGAAGCCTAGCATGCTGCAGTCCATGGGGTCGCAAAGAGTTGGACACAACTAAGGGACTGAATTGAACTGAACTGATTTAGTGAGTAAATGCTCTTCTGAGTTCTGTAAACTGCTCTAGCAAATTAATTGAGCCCAAGGAAGGAGTCATTGGAGCTTCCAATCTGTATCAACTTGGTTAGAAGGACAAGGAACAACCTGGACTTACGACTTGCCTCTGAAGTGTGTTGGGGGTGGGGTGGAGAGCCTCTTGTAGAACTGAACCTTTAACCTGTGGGGTCTGCCACCATCTCCAGACAGATAGTGTCAGAATCAAGTTAACTTGTAGGATACCCGGCTGCAGTTGAAGAACTGCTTGTGGGTTGTGGGGACCACGTCTGTATACACACATGTTGAAATTGGTGACCAGACCTTCAGTTGGTGTCAGAGAAGTAGAATTTGCTAGAATGGCCTTGACTCATGGAAATATGTGGTTTGGAAAGTGAAAGGATGAAAGGGCAAGGGATGAAGAACTTTTGACTCCTGGGTGGCCACATGGTCACCAGCGGTATGGAGTAGCCACTGTGCTGCAGTTATTCAAAATTCCTAAATGATACTGAAAACGCTGAGTCAGACCCTGATGCCAGGCCAAGCCCAGATTTTGGTCAGTCTGAGTTTTGGCCACTAACTTTGTCCTTTGAGGTAAAAACTGTGTAGGGACAACAGAAAGGACCTCAAAGTCCTAAGATCTCTAAGAAGGTAGTGGGGGGGGCGGGGGAGGGAAAAACCAAAAAACTGTTGAAACCTGGGGGTGTAGGGCTGTTGATGAAAAAAATTAATCACTATATCTAAGAAAGAAGTGGAAATTTTTATTCAGGCCAAACTGAAGTTTATAACCTGGGAGCATCTTCTCAGAAAGCTCCAAGAACTGTTCTGCCTGTTAGAGGTCAAAGCACAGTTACATCAAGTTTTGAGATAGAGGTTTGTACATTAAATGACTACATATCACTGACAATTTACACAATCTAGATCTAAATGTACAAAGTGAGTAGTGGGTCATGAGTCTTCGAAGTCCCTTACAAGATTAAGAAGGAAGATTACCTCCTAGGGAGTTGTGAAGAAGCTTATCTCCTAAGGATGTCTGGTTTAATACAGATGCACAGCACACACTAAAAGGGGAGAGAGAAGGCCCAAATGGGCAAGGACAATTTTATGTTTAAATATTTCTTGTCTTGCCATAAAATAGGAATTTTATTTCATCATTGTGAAAGAGTTGAACCATTGATGATTGGTATCGTTAGCTTCCTAAAGAATTGTTACTGAAATGATTGTGGGAGTAACTCATTTGGGGGCTGTGTCTTTGGTTCTGAATGCTACGGAGGGGAGGAGCACGTTTGGGTTGATTCAGGACCCACGGGGCGCTAGAGAAAACCCAGAGAGTGATATGTGATCCAGACAAACAGAGTTTATCCTCAAGGGAACAGCCAGCCTGTTGGATTGGATAAAAACCACTGTGAGGTCTGTTCATCCTGAAAAGGTAAACTATCTGTCTCCCCCTATGAACACCAAAGTAGGACACGTGAAGCAGCTGATATGCAAGCCTCCTCACACTGGCTTTGTAATGATCGGGATATTCATTCACTGAATATGCCCTTTACCCAGCTGGCCTTGTGTCAGTCGCTCGGTCGTGTCTGACTCCTTGCAACCCTGTGGACTGTAGCCCACCAGGCTCCACTGTTCATGGGATTCTCCAGGCAAGAATACTGGAGTGGGTTGCCATTTGCTCCTCCAGAGGATCTTCCTGACCCAGGGATTGAACCAGCGTCTCCTGTGTCTCCTGCATTGCAGGTGGATTCTTTACTTTCTGAGCCAAAGAATATGCCCTATACCCAGCTCATAGTGGAACCATGTAACTCAGATTAGCACTTGAGCCCATAGTTTTTTAAAATCACACACCTGATTTCAAGACTTAATGAAGCTCAGTTTCTTTTTTAAAAAATATTTTCAGTTCAGTTCAGTCGCTCAGTCGTGTCCAACCCTTTGCGACCCCGTGAATTGCAGCACGCCAGGCCTCTCTGTCCATCACCAACTCCCGGAGTCTACCCAAACCCATGTCCATCGAGTCGGTGATGCCATCCAACCATCTCATCCTCCGTCGTCCCCTTCTCCTCCTGCCCCCAATCCTACCCAGCATTAGGGTCTTTTCCAATGAGTCAACCCTTCGCATGAGGTGGCCAAAGTATTGGAGTTTCAGCTTCAACATCAGACCTTCCAATGAACACCCAGGATTGATCTCTTTTAGGATGGATTGATTGGATCTCCTTGCAGTCCAAGGGACTCTCAAGGGTCTTCTCCAACACCACAGTTCAAAAGTATCAATTCTTCTGCGCTCAGCTTTCTTCACCGTCCAACTCTCACAACCATACATGACCACTGGAAAAACCATAGCCTTGACTAGACGGCCTTTTGTTGGTAAAGTAATGTCTCTGCTTTTCAATATGCTATCTAGGTTGGCCATAACCTTCCTTCCAAGGAGTAAGCGTCTTTTAATTTCATGGCTGCAGTCACCATCAGCAGTGATTCTGGAGCCCCCAAAAATAAAGTCTGACACTGTTTCCACTGTTTCCCCATCTATTTCCCATGAAGTGATGGGACCAGATGCCGTGATCTTAGTTTTCTGAACGTTGAGCTCTAAGCCAACTTTTTCACTCTCCTCTTACTTATTTTTATTTTTTTAACATTTTTAAAAAATTTATTTATTTTTTAATTGAAGGATAATTACTTTACAAAATTGTGTTGGTTTCTGCCAAACACCAACATGAGTCAGCCATAGGTATAAAAAATTTATTTTTAATTGGAGGATATTTGCTTTACAATGTTGTGTTAGTTTCTGCCATACATCAGCATGAATCAGGCATAGGTATATATATGTCCCCTCCTTCCCTCCCATCCCTCTAGTTTGTCACAGAGCACCAAGTTGAAGCTTGATGTCTCATTGCAAAAAGAATTCAGTGACAGACAAAGTGATAGATAAGAAGTGGATTTATTTAGAGAGAAACACACTCCACAGACAGAGTGTGGGCCATCTGGGAAGATAAGACTGGCCCCAGGGGAGGAGGTTATCGTTCAGATAGGGGTGGGTAATTTGATGGCTAATAAGTGGGAGGAGTATTCCAGCTATCTGGGGGGAAGGATGGGGAAGTCAGCTCATCTGCCATCTTGGACCTATTTGGTTCTACCAGTCTTTGTCATGTCTTATGGCTATGTCATTCTTTTAAAAGTTGTGCCCTGCCCGCTTCCCACCTGTTTCAACAGTAAACGCTGTTGTGGTTAAGGAGACCCTTCACACGGGCACCCCATGGTAACCTTAGAGTTGCAGAACAATAACAGTCTGGGAAGCCTTATCAAATTTGCAGCCTCAACTTTCCCTCATGGGTCATACAGATGTTATTGAGAACAGCTTAATTAACAAGAGAATGAAGGGGACAGTCAGGGAAATCTTCCCCACAAGGTGGAAACTCTTAAACAGTTATTAAGAAATAAAGTGAATTAAACAACTTTTGATAGGAATGAAACAGAAACAGTGTCATGGGACTCATTCCCACAGCACGGGGGACTTTAGAGGGTTTGAAAGAAATGGGATGAACGAAACAGGCATTAGTGGGATTAAAGCAAAGCTTTAATACAGCACTACCAAAGAGACCCCCTTCAGGTCCCCCAGTTTTAAAGGGCCCCAAACAATAAATAGTAACTAGTCTGCTCTGTTTACAATAAATTTGAAAATTCAGAAGGCACAGATTACAGTGAAAAACCTAACTAGCAATTGCTTGGGGCAACAGTTAATCCAACTAATCAAGATACAGATTGATGAGGGGGCCAGGGTCCCTTAACTCAATCCCTCACAGGGGATCCAAAGCCTTTCACACAAAAGTGGGTAAAATGGTCAGTGGATAAAAAAGAGACATTTTCAAGGACCTCTTGATACAGAAACCCCAGACTCTATGGTACCAAAACCCATCAGGAAGCCCAGGCTCAGCCTACAGTTGCATTGAGAAAATATAAAAATGCAAGGATAGAAACATAAAAGTTGATGGAATTAAAGTAAAAGGTTGGGAGCTTTGGGAGTACAGAGTCTTAACCACAGGACCACCAGGAAAGTCTGCCACTGGACATTATTAACTGTCACTACTCCTGTGACTGAAGGACAGAAAATGATTTCAACATCTGAAATACCCACAGTGTCTAGGGTGATGCTGGAGAAATGCCCAAATGGGGCTGGCAATGCCGAGAAGAGTTCTGTAATAGTATGTAAATGGTTAATACAAGATCATGCTGTCTGGGGAATGCAGAGAGGAGACACAATCAGGGAGACTCTTCCTCTAGGACTGACTTTGGAGCCACCTGAGGAGCTGCTGGAACCGACTGCCATGTGACAGAGCCCTGTGAGTGGCTATGGAGAAAGAGCCAGTGGTTTACGGACAGCAGTTCCAGGGTAAACGGACAACATCCGGTTTGGAAGGCCATGAATGGGGAATTCAGCTCAGTGGGATGAATGGCAGGCTGTCTTCCCAGCAGTGGTAAGAACTGAACAGTGTTAACAACCCCAGTGTCTGGGTTTTTACTGACTCATGGGCAGTGGCCAGTGGCCTGGCCATATGGTCAGGGAGAAGGGCGGTGGAAACCTGGCCTGCTAAAGGGATGTCCGTATGCTGCACAGCTCTGTGGAGATCACTACGGAAATTTGAGGGGTGCATTAAAGAAGAGCATGTTGGTGCCCAGATTTGGAAGCAACCGGAGCCGATGAGAAAAATCTCCCCACGTGCTCACTTAAGGTGGCCACCTGCGCCCATGAAAGCGGGTAGTGGGTGCTTCAGCAATGCAGGGATGGGCTGAATCTGGACGCCGTCCTCCCTTACCATCTGAGGCACACAATGTCAATGAGAACCGTTCTGTCTGCCAACAAGAGAGCGCAAGTGAAAGAAGAGAGAATGTTTTGCTCACCATCCAAGTCTACAGAGATTAAGTCACTGACCCGCAGTGCCCTCTGCGCTTCAGAGAGAAGAGACTAAGGCGATAATGGGATGAAGAGCTCTGTGTTTCAGACCGAGGAAATTAAGGGCAGGATGCTCTGTGCTTTGGACAAACAGGCCCCTTGGAGAGTCACATGTATCTCAGGAAGAATTTTAATGAACCCAGCTTCTTGTAGTTTCCCACACATGGAAAGCACTGTAGTCATTATCTTGACTGTCTGCTCTTTGTGACTAGCCGTCATCTCTTACCAAGATGTATGCTTGACTGCATATGTTTTGTAGCCCACCTCCCCTTAGTTTTTAAAAAAAATTGTATATAAGCAACCCCCACAACCTGCCCCAACTTCTTGGGAGCAGTTTCTCAGAACTACTGAGAGGCCGTCCCCCAGGCTATCATCCTCAGAAAGACCCTTAATAAAGCTTAACTTTGGCCACCTGATGCGAAGAAGTGACTCATTGGAAAAGACCCTGATGCTGGTCAAGATTGAAGGTAGGAAGAGAAGGGGATGACAGAGGATGAGGTGGTTGGATGGCATCACCAACTCGACGGACATGAGTTTGAGCAAGTTCTGGGAGTTGGTGATGGACAGGGAGGCCTGGCGTGCTGCAGTCCATGGGGTTGCAGAGTCGGACACGACTGAGCGACTGAACTGAAAGCTTAACTCATGACTCTCAAATTGTTTCCTTTCAGTTGACAAGAGACTGCAAACGGCTACGTGGTGGTTATCTTTGGTAGGAAGGCTCTGAACGCAGCTGACAAGTGAGACTGATGCAGGCAGCCTGGGTAAGGTGGGCTGGGGTGGAGAGGTGAGGGGAGGGGTTGAAATGGGTTCAGACAGTAATAAACATCAACTGTAGATTGAGCTTTTCTTACCCCGTGGAGATGCAAACACTCAGGACCCTATAAAAGAACCAGAAGAGGAAATATTGAGCCAGGGTGGACAGCTGAACATCATTTCTTCAGACCAAGGAACAAATGTACATTATATTCATATACATCCATTATATCCATAATATCCAAACATTATATGGCATAATATCCAACAATGGACAGAGCGCCTCCTCTGAGTACTAGTTAGCTAGAAAATTGGAACAGGCAGTTAAACCATTGGTTATCTAAAGTGGGGAGGTTAAAGCACGAAGGGCTAGCTTATACGCCTTCACAAGCGTGTGCTCACACTCAGTGTGGACATGAGTGGGGCTAAAGGAGTGTCTGTTTTCAGGCAGAGTGAGGAAGGATGTGGGTATTCTTTCTCCCCACTCCCCATCACCTCAACTTTTTCTTTCTTCCTTTTTTTTCTTTCAGTGGTGGCAGGACCAGGGCTACACCTACAAGGGCCTCAGCAAGAAAAAACCTATAAGTATGTTTTTGTTTTGTTTTTTCTGCAAAAAGCTTTATTGCTTCCATTCGGTCCAAGGCTTGGGAGAGGGCTCCATGGTGGTTAGAAAGTGGCCTAGTGGCTGCAGAGAGGGGCTTCAGGCAGAAGCCCAGACATTAGGGGAGCTCCTGAAAGGCAACTCAGCTCCAGAGGCTCCTAGCCATGTTTGAGGGTGAGCCTTTCAAAGAAATATTCTCTCAACCCAGCCTGGGGACCAGACAGCCTGCAGACATTGTTGGTCAGGTGATCTCCATCTTCTAGGACGTGGCTCTCTGTAAGTTACAGAGGTGGGGGTCTGTGCGGGCAGAACCCAGGCCATGCAGATCCATAAGGGCTGGTTCCAGTTCTTCTCCATGAGAAGGGTGGCTTCCAGAGCTTCCTGGATTTTCCCGACTTCTCTTGAGACGTTTCCGCACATCCCGGAAGAGGGTGCGGCCTCTGCACTGGCTTTGTGTTTACCAGACGTGCTCCTGTACCCTCGTGCTTCTCCTCGGCCAATTTGCAGAAAAAAGTGGCTCCCATCCTGCAGAGCCACATCTTTGTGGTCGAAATAGAAGCCCAGAGAGAGGTAATGGTAGCAGGCCAACAGATGCGTGCTGACCAGGCAGTTGACCGCAGCCTCCACGTGGGTGGAATAATTCTGACAAATCTGGGAGCTCATGGTTGATCTGCAGCAAGAAGCTAAGCTCAGAAAGTGGTGTTGGCTGGTCATGGGAGCTGAGTATAGCTGAGAGGCTGATTCCAGGGTTGCAACTGGAAAAAATGTTGGAGGGTGGTCGGAGGCTCATGCAAGGGGCATCCCAGGGTCTGTTCCACAGGAACAGAAGCAAGAGACAGATCTGCAGGACCACTGGGTGCACTGCAGTAAGTGTGTTCTTAACCTTTATGTCAGACAGAATTCCTAAATGCCTGATGGGGTGGGATGTGCAAAATCGGTTGAACAGTGAAGGCAGTCATATTGCCAGATGGTAAAGGGAGCCCCCTGGTTCCGATCCTGTGTAACGGGGTGGGGCGGGGGTGGAGGAGGGAGGGAGGGGGCCACTTGCTAGACTAGTATTACTGCCTGCAGTGTGGCTGACAAGGTAGAAACAGAAGCCTGCAAACCTGAGTGGCCTTGCCCTGGGAGACACTTTCATACGATATGATGACAGACTGCATAGATATTAACGACTGAAAGAAGTTCCAGTGATGTGCCAGTGTCTTTTGACCTGTGTGATTGCTTTGCTGTAAGGGAAGAATGTGTGAAGAGCAGGCAGTGGACTGGGATATTGTGATTTATAATAAGAAATATGTATTTGGTCTTCATTCCCATTTCTAGCACAGAACTTCTAAAACCCTTGGAATTGCCTAAGTGGCGAGACAGATCAAGATGTCTTTTATTAATGAATTATATTTTGATTCTCCCCAGGTCACCTGAGGATGGGGCTGGTTGCCAGGGTAACCAACACTGTGACTGGAGGGTTGAAAGTTTCAGCCCCCCCTTAGACCTCATGGGAGGGGAGAGGGGATAGAGGTTGAATCTGTAGCCCAAGGCCAGTGATTTGATCACTGCCTATGAATGACCCATCCACGAACACCCAGAATGATGGGATTTGGAGAGCTGCTGGGCTGGTAAACACACGGAGGTGCTGGGAGAGTCGTGTCCTTGGAGAGGGCAGGGACACTCCACATCCTTCCACGTACCTTGTCCTGTGAATTTCTTACTTCTAGATGTTTCTGAGTTGTATCCTTTTATAATAAACTGGTGATCTAGTAAGTAAAATGTTTCTCTGATTTCTGTGAGTTGCTCTGGAAAAGTAAGTGAACCCAAGGTGGAAGTCATTGAAACCCCCAACCTAGCCTGTTGGTCAGAAGAACAGATGGCAACCCGGAGGTGCCACTAGCCTCTGCAGTGGGGTGGGGGTTGGGGGACAGGGGCATTCGTGCAGGACTGAGCCCTTAACCTGTGGGGTCTGATGCTTTCTCTGGGCAGATAGTGTCAAAATTAAGTTAAATTGTAGGCTGGTGTCCGTTAAAAAGAATGAAATAATACCATTTGCAACAACATGGACGGACCTAGAGACTGTCATACTGAGAGAAGTCAGTCAGATAGAGAAGGCGATTTCCTATAACAACCCTCATATGTGGAATCTAAAGAGAAATGATACAAATGAACAACAAAACAGAAACTCACAGACTTAGAGAATGAACTTATGGTTGCCTGTACACACTGCTTTATTTAAATGATCACCAACAAGGACCTATGTAGGTCCTTGTGCTATGTATAGCACATAGAACCTTGCTCAATATTATGTGGCGGCCTGGATGGGATGGGAGTTTGGGAGAGAATGCATACGTGTATATGTATGGCTGAGTCCCTTCGCTGTTCACCCCAAACTATCACAATGTTGTTCATCGGCTATACCTCAATACAAAATAAAAAGTTTTTTAAAAAAAGGAAAAGAAAATTGTAGGCTGGTTTCAGAGAATTGCTTGTTGGCATGACACAAAAGACAAAAACTACAAATAGCTTCAGGTAAACAAGCTCCCTTTTTACCATAAAAAAATGTTTTGAAATATCACTGGGCAAAAAGGCCCAACAAAGTCTAATTTGCTATCCTCATCTATTCTTCTAGAAATTTCAGAGGAAGGCATATATTTTGAATGTCAAATGAAAACAAGGAAGGATGACAAATAACCAGAATACCGGGAAATAAGCTTCTCTACAGTGAAGGCCAAAATTGTCTCTAAGTACAATGACTGTGCTCCCAGTGAGGACAGCCAATTTGTCTCCAAATCAATGGAATCTGAAATGAATGCTCCATAGAAGGTATTTCTAAAGACTCGAAGACCAATAAAAGGTCATGAAACTCATGGCAGAACAGTGTGTCTGGAGCTATTTCATTTTTTGAGTGTTTTATATGTAGAAGACCTTGTTAGGTTAGGATACATTTACTGGAGGGAAAAGTACCCAAGAAAGGTAGATGGGCCACATGGGTTAACTTCATTAGCCCCAGACACCAAGTACCAGAGCCAAGCTACAATTTGGACCCTGGGCTTGGGAGCTGGCCCTTTCCCAAATGTTTTCTTTTGTGGTATAATAATTACCATGGACATGGGTTTGGGTGGACTCCGGGAGTTGGTGATGGACTGGGAGGCCTGGCGTGCTGCGGTTCATGGGGTCGCAAAGAGTCGGACACGACTGAGCGACTGAACTGATACTGATAATAATTACCACAAACAGCGTTTAAAATGACACTGAGATTTATTATATCACAGTTTCTGTGGGTCATAAATTAGTGGAAGCATACATCAGAGCTATTTTGGGTTTGGTTCCAGACTACCACAATAATGCAAGTATCTCGATAAATTGAGTCACATAAATTTCTTGATTTCCCAGGTCATATAAAAGTTGTTTACACTATGCTATACTCTAGTAAGTATGCAATGGTGAAACAGAGTAGGACCCTACGGTCCTTCCCCTCACATCCTCTGCCTGTCTTCTGTCTGTGAAAAACTTTAGTCAAACAATAAATGTGATCAGAGAAATGAGAACATACAAAAAAAAAAGGAAAACCGTCAAAGGGAGACCAAATAATAATAATGTAGTCATTAGGCATAGTCAAGGCCCTTAAGTTCCTTTTCAAGAACTATAGATAATATTCTGAGCCAAATCCTGTGAGCTGTCTTACAGACACTGAAACTCCGGGTGGGAGAAGTTAACTACATGATGATCAGGCTGTACCCACGACATAAGCTGCCAGAGTTTCAAGAATTGTCCTCAAGGAAACGGGAACAAACGGACCCTGGAACTGAAGAGTAACCGCACCTCAAACAACCAAGATGATGCTGGTCAGACTACTGAGGACCAGTTTGACGTTGATTGTCAGAGCTGACTGTACTGTGTCTGCATGTAACCCCCTCCCTCAGCCTATAAAAGCTCTTGCCCCACCGGTTGCCAGTGGGGGGTGTTTGGGAGAAGTGGGCCTTTGGACTGATGTCTGCCCTCCATCCCCACCCCCTACTTCCCCTTCCACCCCCCTACCCTCATCGCCATCATCTGAAATTAAAGCAAACTTTCCTCTCCACCAACCTGGCCTGTTTATTTGGCTGTTGAGTGGTGAGCAGCCAGCAGACTCCACACTCCTTTCGGTAACAATAGCATTATATCTAAAAACAAATGTAGGGCTTCCCTGGTGGCTCAGTGGTAAAGAATTCGCCTGCCAATGCAGGAGACACAGGTTCCATCCCTGGGCAGGGAGGATCCCAAATGCCATGGGGCAACTAAGCCCATGTGCCACAACTATTGAGCCTGTGCCCTAGAGCCTGGGAACCGCAACCACTGAGCCCATGCACCGCAGCTACCGAAGCACAGGCGCCCTAGAGCCTGTGCCCTGCAATGAGAGAAGCACCACAAAGAGAAGATGGCACACCGCAGCTAGAGAGGAGCCCCTGCTCTCTGCAACTAGAGAAAAACCCTCACAGCAACAAGGACCCAGGACAGCCAAAAATAAATAAATAAAATTATTTTTAAAAAAGCAATAAAAACAAATGTACAAGGACTTCCCTGATGGTCCAGTGTCTAAGATTACACACTCCCAATGTAAGGGTCTGAGGTTCAATCCCTGGTCAGGGAACTAGATCCCACATTTCCCAATTAAGAGTTTGCATGTCGCAACTAAGACCTGATAAAACCAAATAAATATTTTTTAAAAAGCAAACATTAAAAATAAATTTAAAACAAATATATATATATATATATATATATATAGCTTAATTTAAAAATACTTCATTGCCCCAAAATACTAACCATCTGATAATGCAGGGTTGCCATGAATCTTCAATTTGTAGAAAATACAGTATCTGAAAAGCACAATAAACTGAGGCACAGTTTAGCTCTTCTGCTCAGGATCTCACAAGGCTATAGTAACATCACCTGAGGCCAGGGGTTCTCTGCCAAGTCCATGTGGTTGTTTGCAGAATTCAGTTGCTTGTGGTTGTAGGACTGAGACCCTTAGCTTCTAGAGGCCACTATAGTTCTTACCTTGTGATGCTCTCCATAAGCAGTTTACTGCATGACAGCTTACTTAAGATCAGTGAAAGATTCTATCATCTACCATCTATCTTTCTAATTATAACATAATCTTTGAAGTGATATCCCATCACCTTTGCCATATTCTATTGGTTAAAAGCAAGTCAGAGGTCCTGCCTACACTCAAAGGGAGGAAATTAAGCAGGACATGAACACGGGAGCTATCCTGGGGTCTGTCTGTCATACCAAGTTTGTGATCCCCTAGTTTAGAGTTTCCCAAAGAGTATACCTAAAACACTAGTTCCACAAAAATTGTTTTTGAAAAAATCATACCTCAGTTTTACAAGTTTAGAATTGCTATATATTCTCTCCCCTCCTTAGAGATTCAAAATACACATACGCATATTAAATGTGCTGAGAAGCCTTGGTTATCAGTTATGGTGACATTCACCTGCAAAAGCAGAAAATTCAACTGCTTTTTTAAAATAAGGCTTTTTTTTTTTTTTTTTAAAGACAAGAAGCCTGGAAAGGACTTGGTTCAATGAACTAGTTGTGCCAGAGCAGATGTCACTGCAATTTTCTTGGTCTTCCCTTACAATTATGTGATGACTGCTGTAGTTCCAGCCATCATATTTGCATTTACAGTGGGTATGAGGAAATCCTAGATTGGCCTTCTGCTTTATTTATTATGAAGGCATAAATTTTCTCAGAATCCCCTAAATTTTACCCTCTTGTGTGCTATGGACTATATCCTGCAAAGCTCCTCTGTCCATGGGATTCTCCAGGCAAGAATAATGGAGTGGGTTGGCATGCCCTCCTCCAGAGGATCTTCCCAACCTAGGGATCAAATCAGCATCTCTTGTCTCTTGTGTTGGAGGCGAGTTCTTTACCACTAGCACCATTAGGCTTCCATTTGTATCTCATGAGTTAGAACAGGGTCATATGCTCACCCTATCTGCAAGGAAGAGTGTGGAAGTGAAAATGTAACAAATTTTAGCCTTGATAGTGAGAAATGGCAAGGTAGAAGGGGATTGAAGAGGCTCTGGGGGTAGCCAAATAACAGAGTTTGCCACAAGTTGCCTGAAAGAAATGTGCTCAGCTTTTCCACTGGAGTTCTAACACCTAACCACAGAAACATGCCTCCAAAAGTACTGCTGAAGCCAAAATCTCTTGGGTAATAGAACCAGGAAAATTAAACTCCTACATTTTTTGACATAGACATCTGACACTAAAATCTCTGTTTCTCCCCATTCTGGAGAACAGCTGCTGGTCTCAACCACAGGGTGAAGAGCAGGCTTTCTGAAACTTAGCATGTGTTAGTTACCACTGCTGTACTCTAAAATCTTCTTTCCAGGGAAGCCAACCTTCCTTTTCCACCAACTGGAAAGCCTTCAAGGAGGTCAGGTGGAAATAGAGGTTCATAACTTCTGCCCTCTTAACGTTAAAGCACAGTGACCTCAAACCCACAGCCCAGCAACTCGTTCTCCTGTACTTCAGCTAAGCAAGACTTCCCAGCCAAGAGCTACATCCTGTTGCTGGGAATGACACAGAGCTACTAGCAGGAAACGCCCGGAGTCCAACCAACCCGCTTCTAATAATAACCTCTTTTCAAACTCCTTTCCTTCACTTAATTTCCTAGTTTCTCTCTCACTTCTTCTAACCCAAAACGGGTGCCAACAAGTCTCGCCAGTCTCTTTCTTGGTTTGACATTTCCAGTGAAATCAGCTTCCCTTTATCCACGCCCCCCCCCTCCAGGTTATGGCCCCAGGATTCGGTTGGCAACTGCAGTCATTTCTCTGGTGTACACACAGCATATTACACATCTACAGTCCTCCAAGTGTCCTTCGTGGGATGGGGCAGTGCGGGCTTGTAGAAAGAGCACTGGACGGGTATTCAACTCTACCCTAACTAGCATGGGATGCTGGGCAAGTTGGCACAAAGAGCCTTTGCATTAAGAAGGAACTGGAATGGGGGCCCCTGGTTCTCGAGCCTGTCCTGGGTTCTAATGGGAATCATTAGGCTGAAAGAGCATTTTAAGAGCCCTTGCAGCAGACTTCACTTGGGGAAACTTGTCGCTCTAAGGAGGTTTGGTGTTCTTAGAATCCACATTTTTGAGCCTGAACATAGGTGTCCATTGTTCTCATTTTTCAAGCGAGAAAGAAGAGACTTTCAAAGCCCATAGAATAATCAGAACTCAGTGGGGTTTTTTAATTTCCAGTCTCCATCCACAGGAAGGGGTCATCCATTCATTCCTGTACTCAGTGATTCATTTTACATAATTTTATTGAGTATCTTCTATAAGCCACGTCGTGTGCTAGGTATATTAATGCATATATATGGAATCTAAAAAAATGGTACTGATGAACCAATTTGTAGGGCAGGAATTGAGACACAGCTGTAGAGAATAGATTTGTGGATACAGAGAGGGAAGAAGAGGGTGGGATGAACTGAAAAAGCTAGCATCGAAATATATACATTACAATGTGTAAAATAGATGCCTAGTGGAAAGTTGTTATACAGCACAGGGAGCTCAGCCTGGTGTTCTGTGATAACCCAGAGGCGTGGGATGGAAGGTGGGAGGGAGGCTCAAGAGGGAAGGGATATGAGTATACTTACGGCTGGTTCACATTGTTGTACGGCAGAAACCAGCACAACATTATTACAAAGCAATTGTTGTTCAGTCACTCAATCACACCCGACTCTTTGCAACTTCATGGACGGCAGCACACCAGGCTTCCCTGTCCTCCACTATCCCCCAGAGTTTGCTGAAACTCATGTCCATCAAGTCAGTGATGCCATCCAACCATCTCATCCTCTGTTGCCCCCTTCTCCTCCTGCCCTCAATCTTTCCCATCATCAAGGTCTTTTCTCATGAGTCAGCTCTTCGCATCAGGTGGCCAAAGTATTGGAGCTTGAGTTTCAGCATCAGTCCTTCCAATGAATATTCAGGGTTGATTTCCTTTAGGATGGACTGGTTTGATCTCCTTGCAAGAGTCTTCTCCAGCACCACAACTCAAAAGCATCAGTTCTTTGGTGCTCAGTCTCCTTTATGGTCCAACCCTCACATGCATACATGACTACTGGAAAAACCTATACATACCTTTGTTGGCAAAGTGATGTCTCTGCTTTTTAATATGCTGTCTAGATTTGTAAAGCAACTATCCTCCAACTAAAAATTAAAAAAAGGAAATCCACAGCTCCTGTTCCGAAGAGTGTCTAACGCAGAGGGAAGACATCTCTGCCACCAATAGCAACATGATCCAAGGACAACCGTGCTGCTGAGGTAGCTGGAGGCTTGTGGGTGGTTTTAGCAGTTGGACAGGGGTGGTCCAGCTGGACTAGATCCTTCCAGAAGGGCCTTGATGGCATTTCCGGGCACAGGTGATGTCATTCTAAACAGAACTCCCACTGGGTGACCTGGCTGACTGCTGTGGACTGGGGCCCTCACTGGCAGCAGAGAAAAGAAAGACCTGTCTGACTGAACGTCACTGGCCTGGGCCCTGCAGAGCCTCCTGTTTTCTCAGTTTCACACTTTCCTGTCTTGAGGTCTCTCACCCTCTTCCCCTCCCTCCACAGAGTGTGTGTAAAGGATGTGTGACAGATGCAGAGAGAAAACGTGGGTCACCCAGGAACGGGTGGGGAGGTTCTGGGCGAGGTGCAGACGATGGGGAGGCCCTGTGTGGGTGAACAAGAAGGAGGCCTTCCTAGAAGAGGAAGATGTGGAGGGAAGAAGGTCCGTGTGTCCTGGGAACAAGAAATAGTTCAGTGTTGCTCAAGCTTCCTGTGTGTCCTGTACCGAGAGAGGAGAGGAACAGGTACAGAAATGGCAAGAGGAAAGGCTAGACAGATCATCCAGGGTCTTATAAAGAGTCTCATAAAGTCTGCCCTGATGCTGGGAAAGATTGAAAGCAAAAGGAAAAGGGGGCGGCAGAGGATGAGCTGGTTAGACAGCATCACTGATTCAATGGACATGAAACTGAGAAAGTTCTGTGGGACAGTGGAGGACAGAGCAGACTGGCGTGCTGCAGTCCATGGGGTCCCAAATAGTCGGACAAGACTGAGCAATCTGAACAACAAAGTCTGCCCGTATTGGTCCTATCTCAGTTTTCTAAGACCTCACAAAATTAAATGCAATGCTTCCTTATTCTCCATATATCCTCATGTATATAAACATAAACATCAAAGTATACATTTGAAAATACTCATCTCTTCTCCAACCTGAGAACCCCAGAGTAGCCCATATGAGCAGAAGGCCCTTAGCTCATCCCCTGAGGAACTTAACCTAAACTTCTCTCCAGAAGGCATCACACATTGCAAAGAATTAGTCTTAGGGGAGGGATGCCAACGACCACAACCACTTGAAAGCAGGCCAATTGACATTGGGGGAAAATTGTCCTCACCCAAGAGGCCCTTGCTTCCAAGCCACTCTCACTTTATAACTCAGTGTCCCAGCCTCATTTCCCCACATTGGACTCCTTCTTTCTAGGCATTTTCTGCATCTTACTTTGGATTTGCGCTTCCGAGGTGGCGCTAGTGGTAAAGAACCTGCCTGCCAATGCAGGAGACAAAAGAGATGCAGGTTCGATCTCTGGGCTGGGAAGATCCTCTGGAGAAGGAAATGGTCACCCGCTCCAGTATTCTTGCCTGGAGAATCCCATGGAGAGAAAAGCCTGGTGGGGCTACAGTCCATGGGGTTGCAAAGAATCAGACACGACTGAAGCGACTTAGCACCCAAGTGCACATATTTCTGTGTGTTGCGGTTCATTTAAAAATATGTTCTGAGTCTATAAATTCCTTGAAAACAGGAACTGTGTCCTGATGATCCTTGTTTCTCTCCCAAAGCATAAAACAGGGCCTGGGATACAGCAGAAGTCCAGCAAATATTTGTCAAATGAAGCTGAGCTTTGAGAGCCTCACAAGAGGGAATGGCAGGAGGTGCATCCATATCAGTGATCCAAAGGACCACGATGGAGGAATGATGGTGGAAAATAACCACCGGGAGATGGCAGGCTTGCCACCCTAGTGTATCCTGCAAATGACAGAAAATCTGACTCAAATTTATTACGTAGGAAAGTGATATTCCAGGTCTTCCAAGACTGAAATGCCCTGGGAGGACTTCAGGTGAGGCTTGACCCAGGAGCTCAAACAATGCCACCAGGATTCAGTCTCTATCTCCTTTGTTCCCTGGGCTGTCTTCATTTGCAGTCTCTACATGAGGACAGGGATCCATGTCAGATCTAGACCCACACTGTCCAGGGTTATTTGTAGCTAGAGAGGACACACACCTGCTGACACAGTTCTCACACTGAACCAGTCACTGGTTGGGAAATGAGATGCCCTGATTTTACAGCTGTCAGAGAATGTGAACGGCCCATCTTCAGGTACCCGTTCTCATAGCACATCATGTAAGTAGCTTGTTAGTACAAATTGACCCTATGCGTGTTTAAGTAGGATATTATGGTTGACAAGTAATGGATTAGGCTCCCCAGCTCTGCCACTAATGAGTATGTGACCAAGAAAGTTACTTCACGTAACTTCCCAGGCTTAAAATTTCCTTATCTGTAAAATGAAGCTGCCCTTGATCTCCATGAGAGATCCCTCCAGCTTCAATGCTCACTCTTCAGTGATTTCTCTTGGGTAAATTTACCTGCCAAGTTCCAACCTTATGGCAACAGCATGCTGGGGCCCCATCTGCCTTGATCCTACCCTAGGCACAAAGCCGGTGGACTCTGCAGCCATCCCCACTTCTAGGCACACGTGTCTGACCACGAGTTTCCTTATAAGTCTGACACCTGGAGTGCTAGGTTTAGGGGTTTGCCCCTGTTTCCAGTAGCTGTTACCCACCCCACCCCAAAGTTTCATGTGGAGAACTTTCAGACTTAGGAGGCTTACTGATGTTTGTGTAAGCACCTAAGCTGAGCCACTGAGAAATGTCTGAGGTTTTCTGATTCAGCTGGAGGCTGAGTGAGTATGATAAATTCAGGGACTTTAGGGTTGATACCCTGAATATTCAAGGCTTCCCCCTTTGGCTCAGCCTTAAAGAATCCACCTGCAACGCAGGAGTTGCAGGAGATGCGGGTTTGATCCCTGGGTCAGGAAAATCCCCTGGAGGAGAGCATGGCAACCCACTGCAATATTCTTGCCTGGAGAATCCCATGGACAGAGGTGCCTGGGGGGCTACAGTCCAGAGGGGCTCAAAGAGTTGGACATGACTGAAGCCACCCAGTGTGCATGCACCCTGAATATTCATTGGAAGGACTGATGCTAAGGCTGAAGCTCCAATACTTTGGTCACCTGATGGGAAGAGCTGACTCATTGGAAAACACTCTCATGCTGGGGAAGATTGAGGGCAAGAGGAGAAGGGTATGAGAGAGGATGAATGGTTGGATGGCATCACCAGTTCAATGGATGTGAGTTTGAGCAAGCTCTGGGAGAGAGGGAAGGACAGGGAAGCCTGGCGTGCTGAAGTCCAAGGGGTCACAAAGAGTCAGACATGACTTAGCGACTGAACAACAACAGCGGGCCTTGATGAAGGAAGAGCCAGAACCATGGGAGGCAGTCACACACAAGCTTTACTGGCTGACACTAGGACAATAAGTGGCGGAGAACCTCCCAGCAAGAGACCTTCCATATACTCTGGCAAAGGCCACCCCCTCAAAGGGGGTTGGGCAAGAGAACCCCAGGATGGGGTAGAGGTAGGGGGCAGAGAGTGTGCTTGCATATCTAGGCAGTGTTGCTTAGAAGCAAGGTTGGGGTGGGGGAGCTCCTGAAGGCACAGTGATGTGGGATCTTTCATAACTTCAGGGTCTGTCTTATCTCTGGTTGGCAGATGTTCAGTGTAGTTTCATGGGGTATGCACGCAGGCAGGCTCTAAAGAGCTAAAAACGTTTCTTTGGATGATATTTAAGGTAGCTAGGTGTGTAACAATTAGAGTTTGGCACTGGCAGGCTTTGGGCTAACTGGCCCTGGCCGACTGTGAATCAGTAAACATGGGAACATTTTAGGCCAACACTCTTTAAGGCCACATTGGGCTGCTTTATAGAACAGTGAGATCCAGCCGCAGCGTCTCCAGGGTGCGAGTTTACCAGCAGGCTGGGCCAGGTGTGACAGTCCACTGGAGGTGTTGAAACTCTTCTCAGTAAACTCAGCCCTCCCGGAATGGAGAACGTTCTCACTGTGATTTTCTTTCAAGGAATTAAGCAAACAATAATCCGTTAAGTATGAGTGGAACTTGATCCGTCAAAGCTCTTTCCTATTTGATTCTTACAACACCCTCGGGAGAATCAGAGTAGGCATTGCTAGTGGCATTCCTTCCCCCCCATCAGCATTGAACGTGGGAGGACAGAGGACGGTAGCAGCCAGGACTGGGATCGGTCTCCTCAAGTCCTGCCCGTTCTATCTGCCAGATGGGCGGCTGGAGGCCAAGACCGTTCTTTCCTGCCTGGGGTTCCTGCCTTGAGCAGATGTACAGACTGTAAGTTTCACCCTATGATCTTGGACCACCGTTGCTTTTTTTTTTTTTGATAGTATAGGTCAGTTCTTGCAGAGGACGGAAAGAGAGTAGCAAGCTTAATTTCTAGCTTATCGTATCAAATTTCTCAGCTGGATGGGCTCTTAAGTGTCAGGCGTTTTGCAGAGGCAGGAACTGAGGACCGCGGGAGGAAGTGTCCTGCCCTCGGCCGACCGCCCGGCTCAGGGCCCGCGGTGCGTTTCCCTCAGCGGGCCGCACTCCAGCCTTTGAGCCCTAGGGGGCGCCAGCTAGCTTCACCTTTCCCAGAATCCAGTGCTGAGAACAAAGCCTCCAGGAGGATGTTACCTGCCCAAAGTGCAGGGGCTGTAAGGAGATAGGCAGCCTCCCTCTTTCCAAGGCGTGGCTCCCTCAACTCTCTATAAGCCCACTGTCTGGCGCCCTCAACAGCAGGGGCTGAGTTTTCTGCCCTGTGGGAGTTTAGGGTCAGAGCTACTTTCCCCAGTGAAAGTGAAAGTGTTAGTTGCTCAGTTGAGTCCAATTCTTTGCAACCCCATGGACTGTAGCCTGCCAGGCTCCTCTGTCCGTGGAATCCTGCAGGCAAGAGTACTGGATTGGGTAGCCATTCCTTTCTCCAGGGGATCTTCCCAACCCAGGGATCGAACCCAGGGATCGAACCCAGGTCTCCTGCATTGCAGGCGGATTCTTCACCATCTGAGCCACAGGGATGTCTTCATTGCTCCAGATTCTGTCATCTTCACTGGGCAATGACTCTCCAAAGCTGGCTTCAGGCTCTGGGGCTGGAAATGCCCTCAGTTCTCTTCTGGGAACAATTTCCTGCCCTGTTGAGGCCCGAGGTCCCCCATGATAGTCACTGCCTTCGGCCAGGGGTGGATCCAGGCTTTGATGGACCGTGAAGTCCCTAGTTTGGGGACTTCGTTAAGAAAAACAATGCAAAGTCACACGTACATAATGTCCCCAAGCTCCTAGGAGAGACCCTGGCAATGCGGAGCCTGTGCCCCAGGTCCCAGCAGACTGGGGTTCATCCTGCAGCTGCCTCTCTCTGGGGAGTGGCTGGTGGGGTTTCTAGTGAAAGGAGCAGAGCAGCTGAGGGCACCCCAGAGTCCCAGCAAAGGGTGGGGCGACCTTTGTGTCCTCCAATAGTTGCTGTGATCATCTCTTACTTAGGTCACCTGATTTCAAGCCTCATGCAACAGAGTAAGGTGGCTACTTTCCTCTTGGCCAGAGAGGGAAGACTTCTGCCAATTAGCTGGGCAAATCCCCAGCCACCTCACTGTTGGCACCCATGTGAGTGCCAACCAGGGCCCCTCCCTCCAAATGCCCAGAGGTCCCCAAGGATATTCACTCTGACCTAGACTTGCTGCCATCCAGGACTGTCCTGGTTTTAGGACTGAAGATTCCACATCCCAGGAAAACCCCTCAGTCCTCAACAAATCAAGACATTGGTAACTAGACAGCCACCCCCTCACTCACAGTGGTCAGTCCAGATCTCAGCCCAGTTCTCAGAACCCAACCTTGGGTTTGGATGACTACTCCAAACAACAGCTCAGGTGAGGGAGTTCTTTGTTGGTCTAGTGGTTCGGGTTTCGGCTTTTACTACCATGGCCTGGGGTTTGATCCCTGGTAGGGAAACTGAAATCCCACAAGCCTAGTAGTACAGCCAAGATTGAAAAACAAACAAACAACAACAAAAAAAAACCAAGAAGGGGATGGGAGGGAAGTTCAAGAGGGAGGAGATACATGTATACTTGTGGCTGATTCACATTGTTGTATGGCAGAAACCAACATGACTTTTAAAGCAATCATCCTCCAATTAAAAATAAATGTAAGAAAAAACAACAACAGGTCAGGTGACAGTAAGGATCTACAAGGGTCTGCCCTGTTGCCAGCCGTGTCTCTGTTCGTTCAGTCAAGGAAACAAAGCTTACTTCTTATCTCAGCAGACAAAGAGGAGCTAGTGACAGAGGACAGTACCACTGCCAGGTAATAGTAATAGTTACAGTTGCATGACTCAGTCCTAACAAGTGAAAGGGTGAATGCAGGGGCGTTATATTCATGACTGCATTTACTCTTCACTCCAAACTGAGGTGGAGATTTCCATGCTGATTCTGCAGAAGGGGACTTGGTGTGCAGAGATGCTGATCAGCCCAAGGTAACTTGTCAGCCTAAGCTCTTCCAACCATCTCACCCTGGCTCAGGAGACAGGACACCTGATTCGCATCCCAGATCATTTGTTAATTCATTGTGTGAACTCAAGCAAGTGCATTAGAACTGGGAACCTCAGCCTCGCTGAAAAGTAAACTCTATTCAGGCAGGTGCTCTCAAGGCCTTTCAGGGATCTGGGCTCAGTCAGGGCTGAACATGGTCAACTCTGCCACTTATAACACATGTGGCCTCAGACAAGTTGCTGGACCCACTTCCACCTGTAAAACTGTGATATTATCTTGGGCAATTTGTGGGTAAGGTTTAATGGAACAGTTCATGGAAGTTCAGTGCCAAGACTGGTGTGTATTGACTTGAAAACAAAACAATGGTTACTATTCTTGCTGTGGTTTCTCCAAATCCTTTTCACTCAGACTGTAGAACTTCAGTATTGTCCCAGATACACTGTATGCAAAGATATTAGTGCCTATTTACGCTGATTAGCGACGACTTCTTTCTCAAATGTTTCCAGAAGATGGGGAAAAGTTGTGTCCATGGTAACCAGAGGGAGGTGGCCAGAAGAGCTGGAGGAGAGAGGAGTTGGCTCAGTCAGACCTGGCCCTGAAAATGGGAGCCTGTGGTGACAGCAGCCAGCCCCTTCTAGACAGGGGTCACGTGCGAACCTGCGAATCGCACCTTCTAGGACTTCTGAGAACCGAGGCCACAGGTCTTCACACAGATCTGCTCTCATTGAGCTGCTTTGGGGACCCACCTGCCAGGCACAAGTCTCAACATACAAACCAGGAAGGCGTTGCTACTATGGCAAACGAGATTTTGCTTTTACGGTGGGATTACGAAGCCATCACACTTTTTCACTCACGTTAGAACTGATACCCCCAGGACTGACCAGTTAGCTCATTTAATCGAGATGGGGGTGAAGTGGCCAGTGTTTCAGGGCCAGATGCTCACACCCAGACTTTGCTGGCCATCGTGTGACTCTCTTTATCATTTTTCCAATGTCTCCCAAACTCAGCAGACTGTTTCGGGAAGCTGAGCATCCTGCCAGGAGAAGCTGGGAGGCCACGGAGGTGGCAGAGCGCTCCAAGCCTTGCCTGAGCCAAGGCGGCGGCTGGCGGGCCGGGGATTTCTCCCTTCCAATAGCAGAAAGACCAGTTTTCCTCCAGCATCAGGAGATCTTCTCAGCCAATGCGAGGCCAGACCCCGGTGACTCACCCCGCAGCGTGTAGTTTCTCAAGCAGATGTTCCCAGACCACATGAAAGGCTGGCAGAGTATTCCTGTGGGGTTTACTATTCCTTCTTTTGTTAAAATTCGTAATATAAGGAAGTGGGTGCTGGGGATTGAAGGAAGCATCAGTTTACAGCCCCACCCCCTCTTCCTAGCAGCTTGGCAGGAGACAGAGGGCATCCCAGGAGCCCGTCTAGGGGTGCCCCCGCTTCTCCTTATTTCTCCATCCACGGGGTTAATTTTACTGGAATTCCTTTCAGTACAGAGAGTGAGGAGGAGGGAAATAAGTTCAGGAGAGCTTGCTTGTACCCTTCTGGGCCTCCTGGGAGGCCTCCTGGAGGCACTCAGCCCTCTGTCGGCACGTGGGGACACAGACCAGTCTCCAGTGCCCCTAAAAGGAGACTGAGCCGGGAAAGGTGGGTTAAGTCGGGAGGCAGAATGAACCCTCTTTGCTCTACTTCAAGACACACTTAACGGTTTTCAAATTATTTTTTATTTTCTTATTAAAATGCCAAACATTTGAAAAGTAGACTACTACAGTGAATCGCCATCTACCCAGCAATAATAATTATCCACACAGAGCATTTCTCAAATTGGGATACATTTATTGTCAGTGGCTGTATTTAATATAGTGTTTCTTTCCCCCGGCAAAGCTATGGTTAAATGAACAAGGTGTCTAACAACTGGTTAAGGAGGAGCAGATTGAAACAGATGAACAAGGAAGAAAATCAAGCCGGAAACAACTTTGCCCTTGAGCATTTTTTTTTACATTTTTATGCCCCAAGATCCTTTCTGCTACTTTTTGCCAACTGGCCTTGTGTTTTGAAGGTTTTTATCTACCAAATTCCATTTGTTATTAGTTTCCACCCTTTTTAAAATAAGTAAAAAGTAATAGAAACTTGTGCACTGAAAGTAATTAGCAGTGTTATACACAACAGCCAAAAGGTAGAAGCAGCCTCAGCAGCCTCCGAGGGATGAATGGATAAACTAAATGTGGTTTAGCTTATAGTCCATGCAGTGGAATATTACTCAGTCTTAAAAAGAAAGGATGTTCTGACACATGCTACAGCATGGATGAACCTTGAAGACACTGTGCTAAATGAATAACCCAGACACAAATACCATATGATTTCACTTAGATGAGGTTCCTAGAAAAACAGTCAACTTCATAGAGATAGAAGGTTATATACAGGCTACCAGGGACTGACGGCAAGGAAGGATGGGAAGTCATTGGATGCAGAGTTTCTGTTTGGGGTGATGGAAAAGTTCTGGAAATGGATAGTGGCAATAATTATACAACATTATGAATGTATTTAATGCTACTGAACTGCAAATTCTATATTATGAATATTTTACCACCATAAATTTTTTAAAGGTAAAATTATTGAGTAATTTAAAGGTAAAATTTGAAAATTTGAAATTTAAGGGTAAAATTATTTTAAAGGTAAAATTTCAAGATGGTGACAGAGTCTTAAACCAAGACCTGTACCATCTCCTGCTGTACATCTTGCTTGCCCTCCAGTGAAAGTAGTGCCTGTCTTATCTTGCTTCCTGTTAATGCAGGCGTCAAATGAGAAAATGCTACGCCCTGGTTCCTAGATGAGCATCAGGGTGATACAAATGGGAGCCACTGAGATAAGGGGACAAATGGAACAGGGAGGTGGCCCTTGTGCTCCTGCCCTTTCCAGGTGCTGACTGCTCTGGACTGAGTGTCGCAGGTGGGTGAGAGCGGAAATACTGATAAGGAGCAACGATCGCAGATCAACCACCGCCTCACTCCTGGAAAGGGTCCAGGGTTTCTCCTCTGTGAATCACTCTAAGAAAGGAAGAGCCTCTCAACTTTCGGACTTTGTCTTCGGTCTCTCCTTTCAGACCACCGTGTTACCTTAGCCAGCTGTCATGCGGCTCTGCTGCTGTTCTACCAGTGTCCCTCAGGGTGCCAGCCTGGACCACACACGGGGCAGCCGAAACTTAGCCATGGCCATGAGGAAGGTCAGAGTCCACTTGTGCATGCCCAGGTTGCAGGCAGTGCAACCTCTTGGCTCCTATTTATCTTTCCTCCTTTCACTTTCCCCAGATTTTTTGTGTATTTAGATTTTCCTTGAAACCATCAGAAAAATTCATCATGTAAATAAAAGCAAAAAAGCCAACAAAGGTCAAGAGCAGGACAATGATAGCTCTTAAGTGAGTAAATGCAGAAATACACAAATTCTCAACAGAACATAGGCATTGTTCAAGAGTCAGAACAATCTAAAGTGATTGATCCAGGAGTTACCAGTCAAGTAACCTGAATCTGATCATGTGGTCTTTGGGGCCTAGTTTTTTTTTCTTGTTAAAACAAAGATGATGTTGACTACTGCCCAGAGGTGCTGTGGAGACCAAATGGAATTGCCTTTAGAAAGTCCATAAACCTCACAGAGACGGACTCACAAGGATCTGCCCCTTCGCATCATGCTGGGCACAGAGAGATCCCTGACCTTTGCTTATCTCACCCCACACAAGGCCAACGGTTGGTAGTGGGCAGCAAGCTGGGAGGGCTTTTAGCAAAGCTACATTCTACTCTGGAGTTATGTCTACATCTGTCATCCTTCCAGACCTTTCAACAAATCTTTGTCCTGTGGGTTTGTGTAACTGGCCCTCTGGTTTGAGAAACACTACCTTAAAAGTGACAGCAGGATTGAGGTCACTGTCATATGTATTGGAATTTATTTATGATACTTTGATATGGACAGTAGAATGCATTTATGTGAAAATCAACATATATTCCTGACAATAGGTAATATATTCACATGCTTAAAAAAAAAACAAAGATTTCCTGGTGGCTCAGATAGTAAAGAGTCTGCTTGCAACACACAAGACCCAGGTGAGATCCCTGGGTCGGGAGGATTCCTTGTACAAAGAAATGGCTGCCAACTCCAGTATTCTTGCCTGGAGAATTTTATGGACAGAAAAGCCTGGTGAGCCAGTCATGGGGTCGCAAACAGTCAACATGACTGAGGGACTAACATACTTCACATGGTTAAAACAATCAAAGTAAAGACTTCCCTGGCGGTCCAGTGGTTAAGACTCTGTGCTTCCCACACAGAGGGTGCAGGTTTGATCCCTGGTTGGGGAACTAAGATCCCACATGCTGCATGCCCCCCCCCCCAAAAAATTTTAAGTATAAAATGTATCTTGCTTCCATTTCTACTCTCATCAGCCTGATTTCCAATCTCCTTTCCCACCCCTACCTATCCCCAGAGGGAACTTATCCTTGTACACTCTTCCAGAGATTCTTTCTGCAATTATTAATATAAGCAAATATAAATTCTCATTCCCCTCCACCTCCAGGTACACAAAATGAAGCAAGTTCTCATCCCCACAGCTGCACCTTGCTCACTTCCCTGAATCCTCCATCCTGGAGGTCTCTCCTCGCCAGTTCCCAGAGAGCTTCTAAATGTCTTCATTTCAGCAGTAGAGGGTTTCATTGCATGAGGGTACTGCATTTTATTTAAGGAATCCCATGCTGGTAGACATTTTGGCTGTTTTCAGTTGTCAGCTGATTTTAATGCACATCCTGGGAGTGGCTGGTTAGCATCTGAAGCAGCCCACATTCCAGGGCTTCCCTTGTAGTTCCGTTAAAGAATCTGCCTGCAATGCAGGAGACCTGGGTTCAATTCCTGGGTTGGGAAGATCCTGTGGAGAAGGAAATGGCAACCCACTCCAGTACTCTTGCCTGGAGAATCCCATGGACAGAGTAGCCTGGTAGGTTCCCAGTCCACGTGTCCCAAGAGTCAGACACAACTTAGTGACTAAACAACCATCATCACATTCCAGAGGTGGTGAAAGCAAGGTTCAAGAATCCCAGCAATCTAAATGGTTCAGTAATTTAGAAATAATTTTTTTATTTTTTATTGGGAAAATGAATGTTATTAGCTAGAAAAATGTTACAATACCCACCATCCTTGTAAGACCAGACCTAACCCTTCTGGAGTACACCCAGGTCTTTGAGCAACATTTGCAAGGTAACAGCAGCTCAGTAGCTTTGGGCCTTTTAAAGATTTTTTTCTTTTTCTAGATTTGCTTGAATTTAAAGAACCAAGTTTCTTTCTCTCGCTCCCTCTCTTTGCATTTGGGATTTGGATTTAACCGCTATTATTGTTTTCATCTTTTGTCTAACTTCTTTTTAAATTAATTAATTAATTTGGCTGTGACAGATCTTAGTTGTGTCATGTGAATCCTTAGTTGTGGCATGTGGGATCTAGTTCCCTGACCAGGAATCAAAATCGGGCCCCCAGCACTGGGACCATGGAGTCTTAGCCACTGGACCATGAGGGAAGTGACTTATCTAACTTCTTTGTACATCTTTCCTATATTTATAGTTTTCAAGAATGATTAAAATAAAACAATCGTATTGCAGAAAGTTGGAAAACAGAGAAAAGAGATAAGGTCGTTCCCGCAGAATCCCAGCACTGAAACACACCATTTGGGTGTCTTCTCTGCTAGTTCTGTGTCTCTGCTTAGCTAACATCAGAGTGGAGGGAAAGTCCTGTGTGCTCCACTGTGGTTTTTCCCCTCTCACACTGTGCCATCAACAGTTGTTCTCTGGAACTCTATGGTCATTCTAGTGTTTATAGAATATTAAAGGATGGAATTTCTTTAACACTGTTTCTTACTTTTACTTTCAGGAGAGCTATTCTTTAAAAGGGGCTTCCCAGGTGGTGCTAGTGGTAAAGAACCTGCCTGACAATGAAGGAGACATCAGAGATGCGGGTTCGATCCCTGGGTCAGGAAGATCCCCTGGAGGAGGAAATGGCAACCCACTCCAGTATTCTTGCCTGGAGAATCCCATGGACAGAGGAGCCCAGTGGGCTACAGTCTATGGGGTCACAAAGAGTTGCACACAACTGAAGCAACTTAGCATGCACACACACATTCTTTAAAAAAAAAACAAACAAGTGTTAGTTTTCTCTCCCTGTGCCCAGGTTGGAAGGTCCCATTTAGCTGTCTTCGTCCTGGCTTTTGATATCTAGGTCCCTAGGTCTTCAGGGCTCTTCCTTGTAGCTACACAGGAAATGCACAGACGTTGTTGTTAAGCACATTTAACTTACTGGAATTTAAACCTAACCTCTAGACATCACTCCTCTTGCATAACTCATGGCCAATAGCAGTGGGCGCCATGAGGTCTGAAACAGTGCTGAAGGCCTGAGTAATGAACATGTGGGTCATTAAAAATAGTTCCTGACCAGTGGCCAAGACAACGGAGCCCACCTGCAAGTGGCCAAGCAGATAGGTTGATGGTTTTGCCAAGGTTCTTGAAAAAGAAATGAAATAATAAATTAAAGATCCTAGAGATGCCTTGGCTGTCACTGTTATGACAAGAACTAACAACAGGTTATATACACAAAACCACAGGTGGTGTCATTGTAGGGAAATTTAAGGGATTTTCAAAGGTAATGTTTTTTTCTTCTTTTCACTCTGATGTTAGGATAGCTATGACTCCATGATTCGCCGGAACGACCTAAGCTAATTTGGTTGGTCTTCCAGCATATTCTCTCAGTAAGCTCTAAGAATGAGAAGTAGATAGGGGCCATTGGTCCTGTCCCCTAATTTCTCCCTGTAGTGGCATGTTATAAGAGAGTCTTAAACCAAATTCTGCCAAGAGAAAGCCTGCATAAAAGCCATCTACACAACCTGTTCTTGTGAAGTCAGGATGTCTCCACTTCCAGGCACATGTCTAGCACCTTGCATGAGATGTTCACTTGGAGGTGGGGAAGCTAACATTCTGATGGTAGGATGAGCTGACTTATAGTGAGTCAGGCAACAGGCTGAAGGTTCATGCTACCTAAACAGGCTGAGCAGGGGGCAGGAGCCAGTAGGCATCCCATAAATGGCTGATTCCTGGGCTTGCCTTCCCCTCTGCGATCTGAACAGAGAGGGAACCTACATATCAACCTCCCAGCAGCCCCTTGCTTGTCTCCAGACCTTTTCTGGCCCTGGCACCAGGGAGCCCATGTTTCCCCAGAGTCAGGAAGTCCCCAGGAAGTGCAGAGACTGGTTCTGGTCTGGAGAAACTTGGCAAGGTTCTATTCTGGGGTCAGGCTTTTGCGAAAGTGCCTGAAACTATAGGCTGTGGTTTTTCTCAATAGAAAACCCTCTTCCGCATTCTGACTACGGCAAGTGAAAGGAGCTGACTGTGGAAGCTGCATCCTGTGAGGACTGGACACAGAGATACCATGAATCCCAGCAGCGGTATTGCTGCTGGCCTCTTCTCAAGTCTCCTGTCCTCAAGAAAACCAAGATTAAACAAAAAAATGTGGAACCTGGTCCAGCCTGGTTCCTACCCAATCCAAGATCCTGGCATTAAGTGGAAACTCTTCACAGATAGATTTCTGAAGATCTGTTACATGCCTGACACTTTGCAAGGTTCTAGGCTGGTGGGAGAAAGGGATTGTCTCCACTGGAACCAACTTGGATGTTCTAAGGGCCCTCTAAGTGCTTGTGTGAGTCTGGAGGAGGGACTTCTGAACTCCTGGACTCTCTCAGGAGCTGAGAGAGGCTTTACAACAGAGATGATGCCTGAGCCAGATCTCTTTTTTCCCCTGCGCTGGGTCTTCATGGCTGTGTGTGGGCTTTCTCTAGTTGCAGCTAGCATGGGCTACTCTCCAGTTGCAGTGTGCAAGCGTCTCACTGTGGTGGTTCTCTTGTAGAGGAGCACCAGCTCTTGGGCTCACAGCCTTCATGGTTGTTTGTTGCAGCTCGTGGACTCTAGAACGCGAGCTGAGCCAGGTCTTGAAGGGCAGATTTGCCAGGTAGAAAAGATGACAGTCCCCTCAGGAGGGAAAGTGGGCTATTCAAGCTTCTTTAATGGAATTGCAATAGTATCAAGATGTTGAGTAAATGACTTGGAGGTCACTGTCCCCAACTGGAAATCTCCCAGTGTAGTAACATGCTCTTTCTGGGAACTTAAAGGGGATTTTATTTATTTTTAAACTAATAAACACTGTGTTACCCCCAGGAAGCTGAATTTTGAAAACAGTGAGACAAAACAGGGTGCGGGTGAGAGTTTTCCAGTTCAATTTCCTGTTGGAACAAAATTAGTCAAGAATGTGTTTTTATCAAGAAAGAGTCATTTTACTGAAATGCCTTGAGCTTTTGATCTCAAAGATAGCAAATGTCAGCCAAGAAATCTTAGTGCTGCTTCTGACTTTGGCTGCATCTTACATAGAGCATCTCCTCACTGGATCAGAAACCTGGTAACAGGGCTGACTGGAGATGGGGGTGAGTGGGCATGGAGAAAAAGCTATTGAATTCACTCTGCTAATGGAAAGCTCAATAAAGTGAAGACAGCCAGACTGCTCACACTCCTGTTAGAATGTCTCTTTAAACTCTATGGATTAATTAACAGCTGTTTAGGGGCATTTCTAGAAATGCGCCCAGAGCCAAGCAAGTCTGGACCCAGCCTAAAACTGTATCTTCCCCACTACTTGGAAACAAGAAGGCCCCCCACCTGCAAACTGCCCTTAACCTGGGCAGAGACTGTTGGGGGTAGGGGGTGGAACTTCCTTATTTAATATGTTAATTGATAGGACTTTCCTTCTCTCTCATCTCTCCTCTACCTTCTCACATGCTGGACCTCTACACCTCTGTCTGGCCACCAACACAGAGACGCAAAGCAGACTCAAAGGTGCCCTAGAGATGGACACCTGTGCAGAAGGCTCACATTGCAGAGATGCACAAGGCAACGCTGTGTTGGTGATGGTATCACCCACCAAGCAGAACCACTCCACATAGCGAAAGACAAAAATGCAACCATCGCATCAGCGGAAAATTGAAAATATTTAAAGAGATAAGATATATGTAAGAGGTTCTCCTGGTATTCCATCACATTTTTCCTTTTCCATTGCTGACTTCTTTTAAATATTTCATTACTTAAAAATTCACAGACCTACATGAAATGAGGACTTCCATGGCTCATGATGGTAAAGAATCCTCCTGCAATACGGAGAGCCCTGAGTTTGATCCCTGGGTTGGGAAGATTCCCTGGAGGAGGAAATGAGGCTCATCATTACTGATCCTAAGTGAAATCACTGCAGATGGTGACTGCAGCTATGAAATTAAAAGACCTTTGCTCCTTAGAAGAAAAGCTATGACCGACCTAGACAGCATAATAAAAAGCAGAGACATTACTTTGTCAACAAAGGTCTGTCTAGTCAAAGCTATGGTTTTTCCAGTAGTCATGTATGAATGTGAGAGTTGGACTATAAAGAAAGCTGAGCACCAAAGAATTGATGCTTTTGAACTGCGGTATTGGAGAAGACTCTTGAGAGTCCCTTGAACTGCAAGGAGATCAACCAGTCCATTCTAAAGGAAATCAGTCCTGAAAATTCATGGGAAGGACTGATGCTGAAGCTGAAACTCCAATACTTTGGCCACCTGATGTGAAGAACTGACTCACTGGAAAAGACCCTGATGCTGGAAAAGGTTGAAGGCAGGAGGAGAAGGGGATGAAAAAGGATGAGATGGTTGGATGGCATCACTGACTCAATGGACATGAGTTTGAGTAAGCTTTGGGAGTTGGTGATGGACAGGGAAGCCTGGTGTGCTGCAGTCCATGGGGTTGCAAAGAGTAAGACACGACTGAGCGATTGAACTGAACTGAACTGAAATGAAGTGCAAACCAAAACCATAATGAGGTAGCACTTCTCATCTATTAGGATGGCTGCTATCCAAAAATGTAAAGAGAAAATAAGAAGTGTTGGCTAAGAACTGGAGGAATTGAAACCCTTGTGCATGGTTGGTGGGTAAAATGCTGAAGCTGCTATGGAAAAAACCATTATGGTGGTTCCTTAAAAAATTAAACATAGATTACCACATGATCCAGTAATTCCTTTTCTGGGTATATCCCCACAAGAATTGAAAGCAAGGTCTTGAAAAGATATTTGTGCACCAATCTTCATAGTAGCATTACCCACAATAGCCAAAAGGTAGCAACAACCCAAATACCCATGGGCGGATGAATAGGAAACAAATACGTTATTCATACAATAGAATATTGTTGCATCTGAAAAGGGAATGAAATTCTGGCACATGGCACAGCATGCATGAACCTTGAAAATATTATGCCAAGTGAAATAAGCCAGACACAAAGGAACAGATAATTGTATAGTTCCATGTATATGAGGTACCAGGAGCAGTCAGATTCAAAGAGACAGAAAATGGAATGGTGGTTATGATAGCTTATGGAAAACGATGTCAGGTTCATGATCTCCGAAAAGAAGATTTAGCTTTGGGACCAGGGATCAGGCTTGATCACTCAAGAGCTTTTGTGTAGCAGAGTTTTATTAACGTATAAAAAGGGAATGAAAGCCTCTGACATAGACAGCAGAAGGGAGACGGAGAGTGCCCCCCTCACTAGTCTTAGCAAGAGAGTTATATAATTTTTCAATTGGTTATTACAGTAAATCAAAAGAATGTCTCAAGGTTCTAAAGGTCTTACCAGACCCACTCCCATAAGATACATTTTAAGATGACAGGATTAGTCAAAACGTTCTCAAGAAGGAGAAACATGTCCTCAAGCAGGATACATTGTTGTTATATAATCACTGGTACAGAGTTTTAAGGAAAAACATATCCTTGAGCAAGATGAGTTGTTTTGTTGTGCAAAAATCAGCTCTGGGCTCAAGAAAAAAAAAAAATTTTCTCTTTTTCTCCTCCTTGAGAACTCCTTGGAAGTGACTCCTTGGAAGTGGTCAAACAGGAGATGGCAAGAGTGAACTTCAACATTCTAGGAATCAGCAAACTAAAATGGACTGGAATGGGTGAATTTAACTCAGATGACCATTATATCTACTACTGTGGGCAAGAATCCCTTAGAAGAAATGGAGTAGCCATCATAGTCAACAAAAGAGTCCAAAATGCAGTACTTGGATGCATTCTCAAAAGCGACGGAATGACCTCTGTTCGTTTTCAAGGCAAACCATTCAATATCACAGTAATCCAAGTCTATGCCCCGACCTGTAATGCTGAAGAAGCTGAAGTTGAACAGTTCTATGAAGACCTACAAGACCTTCTAGAACTAACACCCAAAAAAGATGTCCTTTTCATTATAAGAGACTGGATGCAAAAGTAGGAAGTCAGGAAATATCTGGAGTAAGAGGCAAATTGGCCTTGGAGTACAGAACGAAGCAGGGCAAAGGCTAATAGAGTTCTGCCAAGAGAACGCACTGGTCATAGCAAACACCCTCTTCCAACAACACAAGAGAAGACTCATAGACATCACCAGATGCTCAATATCAAAATCAGACTGATTATATTCTTTGCAGCCAAAGATGGAGAAGCTCTATACAGTCAGCAAAAACAAGACCAGGAGCTGACTGTGGCTCAGATCATGAACTCCTTATTGCCAAATTCAGACTGAAATTGAAGAAAGTAGGGAAAACCACTAGACCATTCAGGTATGATCTAAATCAAATCCCTTACAGTGGAAATGAGAAATAGATTCAAGGGATTAGATCTGATAGACAGAGTGCCTGAAGAACTATGGATGGAGGTTCGTGACATTGTACAGGAGACAGAAATCAAGACCATCCCCAAGAAAAAGAAATGCAAAAAGGCAAAGTGATAGTCTGAGGAGGCCTTACAAACAGTTATGAAAAGAAGAGAAGTGAAAGGCAAAGGAGAAAAGGAAAGATATACCCATTTGAATGCAGAGTTCCAAAGAATAGCAAGGAGAGATAAGAAAGCCTTCCTCAGTGATCAGTGCAAAGAAATAGAAGAAAACAATAGAATGGGAAAGACTAGAGATCTCTTCAAGAAAATTAGAGATACCAAGAGAACTTTTCATGCAAAGATGGGCACAATGAAGGACAGAAATGGTAGGGACCTAATAGAAGCAGAAGATATTAAGAAGTGGTGGCAATATACAGAAGAACTATACAAAAAAGATCTTCACAACTCAGATAAACATGATAGTGTGATCATTCACCTGGAGCCACAGCCTGTAATTCGAAGTGGACCTTAGGAAGCATCACTACAAACAAAGCTAGTGGAGGTGATGGAATTCCAGTTGAGCTATTTCAAATCCTAAAAGATGACGCTGTGAAAGTGCTGCACTCAATATGCCAGCAAATTTGGAAAACTCAACAATGGCCACAGGACTGGAAAAGGTCAGTTTTCTTTCCAATCCCAAAGAAAGGCAATGCCAAAAAATGCTCGAACTACTGCACAGTTGCACTCATCTCACATGTTAGCAAAGTAATGCTCAAAACTCTCTAAGCCAGACTTCAACAGCACATGAACTATGAACTTCCAAATGTTCAAGCTGGATTTAGAAAAGGCAGAGGAACCAGAGATCAAATTGCCAATATCCGTTGGGTCATTGAGAAAGCACTAGAGAGTTCCAGAAAAACATCAATTTCTGCTTTATTGACTCTCTATGCCAAAGCCTTTGACTGTGTGGATCACAGCAAACTATGGAAAATTCTGAAAGAGATGGGAATACCAGACCACCTTACCTGCCTCCTGAGAAATCTGTATGCAGGTCAAAAAGCAACAGTTAGAGCTGGACATGGAACAACACACTGGTTCCAAATAGAGAAAGGAGTACATCAAGGCTGTATATTGTCACCCTGCTTTTTTAACTTATATGCAGAGTACATCATGAGAAATGCTGGACTGGATGAAGCACAAGCTGGAATCAAGATTGCCGGGAGAAATATCAATAACCTGAGATATGCAGATGACACCACCCTTATGACAGAAAGCGAAGAAGAATTAAAGAGCCACTTGATGAAAGTGAAAGAAGAGAGTGAAAAAGTTGGCTTAAAACTCAGCATTCAGAAAACTAAGATAATGGCATCTGGTCCCATCACTTCATGGTGAATAGATGGGGAAACAGTGGAAACAGTGACAGACTTTCTTTTCTTGGGCTCCAAAATCACTGTAGATGTTGACTGCAGCCATGAAATTAAAAGATGCTTGCTCCTTGGAAGAAGAGTTATGACCAACCTAGACAGCTTATTAAAAAGCAGAGACATTGGCAGCAAAGGTCCATCTAGTCAAGGCTATGGTTTTTCCAGTAGTCATGTATGGATGTGAGTGTTGGACTATAAAGAAAGCTGAGCGCTGAAGAATTGATGCTTTTGAACTGTGGTGTTGGAGAAGACTCTTGAGAGTCCTTTGGACAGCAAGGAGATCCAACCAGTCCACCCTAAAAGAAATCAGTCCTAAACATTTATTGGAAGGACTGAAGCTGAAGCTGAAACTCCAGTACTTTGGCCACCTGATACAAAGAACTGATCCATTTGAAAAGACCCTGATGCTGGGAAAGATTGAAGGCAGGAGGAGAAGGGGAAGACAGATGATGAAATGATGGATGGCATCACCGACTTAATGGACATGAGTTTGAGTAAACTCCGGGAGTTGGTGATAGACAGGGAAGCCTAGCATGCTGCAGTCCATGGGGTCACAAAGAGTCGGACACTATTTAGTGACTAAACCTAACTGACTTAGAACTCCAAGCCCTTATCTCCTCCTCAAGGACCCCAGACTTCTTATCAACCTGCCTAGGAATTGACTCTCTCAGTTACCAGGGCTGGGAGATGTTAACTGTTTAATTTTTGTGCAGAATTTCTGTTTGGAATAATGAAAAATTTGGGGAGGTGGATGGTGGCGATGATAGTGTAACAATGTGAACATACTTAATGCCACTGAACTGCACACATACAAATAGTTACAGGAGTAAATTTTATGTTATGTATACTTACCATAATTTAAAAGTTGAAAAATAAATGATAAAAGAAAATTTCACAGAAGTCTTGGAAAGACTTAATTATAAAATATTTAAACAACATACATAAAGTCAAAGTCCTCCTTGAATATGCCATGACCTCATCAGATACTACCCTTGTTTTCAGTTTGAGGAATTTCCCTGTAGACAGTTTATGTATATTTCTGGTGGGGTATATTTACATATAGAATTAATGTATTTCTGTTTTTTTATTTTTTCAATTTTTACCTAATTATTGTCACACTCCACTTTTCTTACGATACTTATTTCTGCCTTTATTTTGGGGCTTTCTTACCATTACTTCCTCTCCTTTTTGTTTTCTAAGGCTTAACCATTTCCTCCTCGCCTGGGGATTCTAGGCCAATGAGTTTCCCCCTTTCTTTAATTCCTAACATTTTAGAGGCATAAAGACACTTAGAACATCTTTGGCGTGGCCTTGAAGTCGCACGTGACTGCCCTGCCCCTTACCTGTCCTTCCTTACACCGGGTCTTGTTTCAAGTCAGATCATCACCTCACTCAACCATGAGCTTCCTGTCCAGCACCCGAAGAGCAGTAGGCACTAACAGGTACTGGGAAGAATTCAAAATCAAAAATTATAGCCATCAAACCAAAATCTTATTGTGTACTCTCCTAGTGAATCTCTGAGTCCTGCCAGACACCTGGAGGCAGTTGGCAGAAAAGGAAGTAAAGTCTGCTTTCCTTCTCTCTTTTCTACCTGGCAGCCCAAGAGTGTTTTTTCCATTTCATTCCACTGTTTGGAAAATCCATGAGCCAGCACCCAGCTCTGTCTGCTGACTGCACGGTGACCCCTTTTCTGGAGAAGTGTCTGCAGGGAACAGGTCCTCTGATATCATCTTCAGCGAGCCCCAGGTGGGAACAAATCCTTCCAAGAAGACAATTTAAACATCAATCAGAGACAAAAATCGATGACGATGGAGGTGGGAGTTGGATATTTTTTGAAAGGCTCATTAATGGGAGCAAGACCAGGCCTGCTGGTGATGACACAGCAGACTAGACCATGGGACTCTCACTTGCAGTCACTTGAAAACAGAAAAGTGTGGGTTCTGACACTATTTGCCAGCAGAAGGGCAAAGAGGTTTTCTCTGGGGGCCTCCTGGAAACTCTGCAGGCTCTCGCTGGCTGGGTCATTGAGCACGAGCGGACGGGGGTCAGGTCCAACATTACCACATGACTCTGCTGGGAACAAGGTCCCAGCACTGGCTTTGGTGAGAACTTGATGAGAATTTTTGTGCTTTTTAAGTTAGTGCTCCAAGATAGAACAATCTCCTGGCCTTTTTTATTTTATTTTTTATGACTTTATTGATGTATAATTAACATACAATAAACTTAAAGTATACAGCTTGATATGTTTTGGTATGTGTATATACACTTATAAACTGTGACTTTAATCACGATATGAAATATTTCCTGCACTCCTGAAGTTTCCAAGTGCTCTTTGGAATCATCCTCTTCCTTTCCTGGCAACCACCAATCTGCTTTTAGTCACTACGGTTTAGTTTGCATTTCCTAGAGTTTCATACAAATGGAGTGGTATGGCAGACACTTTTGTTGGTTTGGCCTCCTTCAACACAGCATCATGATTTCAGATCCATTCATGTCATTGCATGTATCAATAGTTCATTCACTCTTTTTGTTGCCTAGCAGTATTCCATTGTACAAATACATAATTTGTTTATTCTTTCACTAGTTGATGGACATCATGGTTGCTTCCAGTTTGAGGTTATTACCAAAAAAGGCTGTGATGAACATTTGTATACAAGTTTTTGTTCATTTTTCTTTGGTTACTACCCAGAAGTAGAATGGCTGGGTCATATTGATGGGTTTTTATTTTTATTTTTATTTTTTTTTATTGATGGGTTTTTAAACAGAGCCCAAAGAAGCCGTGGGGTTTCTGCTTAGGCTAAGAAAGGAGCATGAGGAAAAGGGTCCCATTTTCCATTTCAAACACAGCAGAAGCTCCAAGGGTATCCTCACACGGTTGGCTTCTTCGGCCAGCATTTCGTTGAAGAAAGGTTTTCTTCCTCATGGCCAAGAAGAAAAAAGTTTGAGAATCCAACTCTCCTTCTAACTACTCCACCCCCTCGTTTTACAGATAAAGAAAACAGCTTGCAACAAGCCCATGGCCAAGGTTGGCAGACTAGATAGATGTCTCTATAACTTCCTAGGCCTGGGACTCTAGGTCAGTGACTTTGGCTTCTTCTCAATGATGACTTCCACCTCCCTGGGGAGTTTTGAAGCTGCCATTAGTATCAGGTTGGCATCAGATAGAATCATATCCTAAATATGTGGACATTTCCTTTACAAGCCCGTGAAGCCGGATATAGCGGACAATTTAGGTCAAGGGGTCAGGAAAGAATGTGGGGACTTTCCATAGCTGCAAAGCACTCTTCCAGGGAGTTATACTTAGAGGTCCTTGAGTCAGTATGAGCCGGACAGTGTCAGAGGGGAAGGGGTTATTGTTCCTATGTGTCTAACCCCTTCCAAGAGGAGAGAACGGAGGCATCTCTAAGGGCTCATCTTTTTTTCAATTTTTAATTTAATTTTTATTTTATATTGGGGTATAGTTGATTTACAATGTTGCACTAGTTTCAGGTGTACAGCAAAGTGATTCAGGTATGAATATGTGTGTTAGTTTCTCAGTTGTGTCTGACTCTTTGCAACCCCATGGGCTGTAGCCCACCAGGCTCCTCTGTCCATGGGATACTCCATGCAAGAATACTGGAGTGGGTTGCCATTCCCTTCTCCAGGCTTCCCAACCCAGGGATCGAACCCAGGTCTCCTGCCTTGGAGGCAGATTCTTTACCATCTGAGCCGTCAGGGAAATGCATACATATAGATATATCCATTCTTTTTCAGATTCTTTCCCTATATAGGTTATTATAGAACACTGAGTAGAGTTCCCTGTGCTATACAGTAGGGCCTTGTTGATTTCTTTACTTCATCCTTCCTGCAAGGAAAATGAAAGGCCTTTCCTCCAGGCCTCTCCAGTGGTCCAGCCTGGCAGCCTCCATAAGCCCCAAGTGCAAGGGACGAGGGCTGAGCCGTTTCATCTCTTTTTGCCCAGCTATTTGAGCTGATTCACACACAGTGTGTCTTCCTCTGGTCCCTACTCTTGAGCAGTTTGCAGACAAGGCAGGAAAGAGGTCAGATCATACAGAATCTTAAAGACAAGTTCAGACTCTCCAATGCCAAGGGGGGCCACAGAGGGCTTTCACAAGATAGGCCTGGTCATCTTTCAACATTGCTGAGCACACTTGGGATTTAGGGAAAAGAGTGATAAGCCAGCTCTCCAGGAGCGGCCTCTGGTGAGCGAGACCAAAGGAGGTCAAGTACAGAGCAGAGGTACAAGCCATTTGAAGTGAAAGCCACTGCATTAGCTCATGGCTAACCCCAACTGGAGGATTCAGAGCAGGCTTCCTGGAGGAGGTGACATATAAGCAGGGCCTTGAAGGGTGTGGTAGTTTGATGGGCAGAGGGGAGGGAAAGGAGGCTTAGAGATCTGGAAGTGGAAAGCCTGCCTTAGAAACAGATGGCCCATCAGAGTAGATGGCCTTCTGGGTAAAGGAGGCAGAGAAGCAGGTTAGGACACAACAGCACAGTGTATTAAATAGGATGCTGAGGAGCTGTGGCTTTTTGTGTAGGGAGAGGTGGTCTTGAGAGCAGGGATCTGGGGCCAGGCCAGCTGCTCAGGTAACACAGGGCATCACTCATCTGTGGGGTGTTCTGGAAAACAGAGCCTCACTGGTGTCTCACACATAGGCTGTAACTTGGGGCCATCTCTGAGGAGAGCAAAGAACTAAGGGCCACTCAGGTGCATGTTTCCCCACCCCCATGCCTATATTCATATCTTCCCAGTGACTCAGTGGTCAAGAATCTGCCGGCAATGCAGGAGATGTGGGTTTAATCCCTGGGTCTGGAAGATCCCCTGAAGGAGGAAATGGCAACCCACTCCAGTATTCTTGCCTGGAGAATCCCATGGAGGAGGAGCCTGGCAGGCTACAGTCCACGGGGTCGCAAAGAGTCAGACACAACTGAGCTACTATTCAGGGAGATCAGCTCACAGGGTATGGGGCCTGGAAATAATGAATGTCTCAGTTCAGTTCAGTTGTTCAATCGGGTCGTGCTTTTAAAATGGTCTATATAAATTTTTTTAAAAAAATAAAAATTAAACTTATTTACAAATTTCCCCAAATTCTGTTTTGACTATTCTACCAAATGTTTTAGGCTTCCCTGGGAGGCCTGGGTTCGATCCCTGGGTTGGGAGGATCTCCTGGAGGAGGGCATGGCAACCCACTCCAGTATTCTTGCTTGGAGAAGCCCCATGGACAAAGAAGCCTGGCGGGCTGCAGTCCATGGAGTCTCAAAGAGAGACTATTCCTCTATTGATGTCACTTGTTCATTTTATTCAACATCCTTTTTTAGATACTGGTGAATGTATAAGTCATATCACTTGTGCACTAGACATTGTGCCTTATGGGCTTCCTGACTTCTTTATAACAGAGCTCTTTCAGTACCTTATAGTGATAATTACAAGTCTGTTTAGTACTTTCTTTTCTGTCATTGCTATGACTGTAGGTTGGATTTTCCAATAGTATTAAGTTGTATATTCAAGAAATATTTACTGAGCTTCTACTATGCAGGGTGATGATGGTCTAATGATGAATAAAAATGACGTAGACCTGGCTTCATAAAATTTGACTTATTGCAAGAATGATGGACATTTAAGAAAGGTCAATATCTATGAGACATTGACTGCATGTACTTCTGTAGCAGTCCTCACAGAAGCTAGACACTTTTGCGGGCTAATGCTCTGAGAGCAACAGAAGAATAACATCTACGTTAAAATATGCCACAGCAGAAACCAGTTTCTGTAAACATCTGATGGACAAGTAGCTACTGCTTGTGTGTTCTTCGCTTTGGACACAAAGCAGAGAATTTCACAAGTGGAGAGAAATTCAGACCAGAGGATTCTTCCTCTTGGGTGTAACTTTAAAATTTTTAGAATGGCCCTGACTAATACCATGACTCTCCTGATTCTGGTGAATTTCCTGGCTCAGTTCAAGCTACTGATTCAGTAGATATTTGCTGCCACGTCAGACCATCATGGAAACCAACACATGAGGTCTGGTGCCAAGCAATTTCCTACATTCAATAAGGATTTGTACAAGAGACGACTGCATGAATATTCACGTTAAACAATTCTCTTTCTGTCTTTACCTCTTTTTTTCCCCTTCCTTCACTTTCTTTCTCTCTCTTTTTCTTCCTTCTTCCCTTCCTCTTTCTTTCTTTCTGTTTTCCCTCTCTGACCCTTTTAATTCCTTCCCCACTCAGGCTCCAGTGCTTCTCTCAGGCTCATGGGAATTTTACGGTCCCTTGGGTTGAAAGATTACTGACCCATCAAAGTCCAATGACGTGGAATCAGAAGATCTATTTTTTTCCCCTACTTTTTAAGGAAGTGTGTTATGTCGTATGCCATCCAACCATCTCATCCTCTGTCGTCCCCTTCTCCTCCCACCTTCAGTCTTTCCCAGCATGAGGGTCTTTTCAAATGAGTCAGTTCTTCACATCAGGTGGCCAAAGTATTGGAGTTTCAGCTTCAACATCAGTCCTTACAATGAATATTCAGTACTGAAGTCCTGGAGTAGCATTTTTTACTTCCTTCAAAAACTTTCCCTTTGCGTTCACAGCTTGGCTAATTGTTTGGCACAAGAGGTCTAGCTTTTGACCTGTCTTTGCTCTTGACACGCCTTCCTCACTAAGCCTAGTCATTTCTGGCATTTGAGGGGTATGTGGCTTCCTTTTAGGAGAACTAAACTTGCCATTTCTTAGGCTAAGTAGAGGACTGTTCATTAGGTTCCCCCTACCCCACTGATTCTACTTGCCAAGCTTTCCCGCAGTGAGTCCACACCGCCAGTCAGGTGAGGCCTCACCGCCTCTCAGCACTGCCTCTCGGTGGTGAGTGACTCCACTCACTCACTTCCACTCGCATCTCTGACCTCTCTTACTCTGGGTGAAATCCCTCCCTTTGTTGCTCAATCTCAAAGGCACTCTCTGTGTCTCTTTTCCTTTTGCAGCCATTTCTATGGCCCATTAAACTCTAAATCAGAATAATAGAATGGAAAAAAATAATTTCCCTCCCTTAAGCACAAGGAGCTATTAATCTTCCAATTTTTCATGGATGCGAGAGAAAGTTAATTATACGCCAGTTTTCCAGTGTTGCAGAGAAAAATAAAAGAAAGTAGCAAACCTTCTACCCAACTGTGGATTTGTCTATCGCTCCTCTTCTACCAGTTCTATCATATATTTTGAAGTTCTGTTGATTATATACACATTTAGGATGGATCCTCCTGGGTGGACCTCTAATTCTCCTTTCGGCAATAACACTGCTTTCTCATGAATTCTCTCTGTTGTTGGGGTGAGTCTAATCCCTCCCCCAACTACCAGGTTGGTCCATGACACAGGCATGACCAAGGAGAGTACCACTGCCCCACCTCTCCCATCCCTGTGGCAATGGTTGACTTAGGAGTATATTCATCACACCAAGTGGGCTACTCAGAGCCAGTAAGCACATCACAGGGCGTTTCAGTGGGCTCCTAACCAAGTCTGAATATCTTTGAGCATGAGACATCTCACCTGCCTCAGGTGATTCATATGACATTAAGATTTAAATGCAAATCGTTACATGATTGCTAGTAGAACCAATAGCTTCAGTAGAGTAATAAAAAGAGGGGCAGGGGGTGGAGACCTATAACTCAACATACAGCACTGACAAAGGGAAAGGAAAGGAAAAAAAAGGGAAAATTCAAGGCAAATAGAAAGCAAAAATAAGATGGTTCGCAATAAATATAGTGGATATGAGTCACTTATTTAAAGATGGATTTATCACACTGAATGGAAAAAAGAAAAGAAAATTCAGCCACATGCTATAACCAGGACACTGTGCTGAAGCAAATTCACTCAGATGAGTTGAAAAGAAAGAAATGGGAAAAATATACCATGAAAATTCTGATCAAAAAATAGTATAGCAATATCAATGTGGAATTAATATTGGAAAATCAAGTGGAATTACAGCAAAATAGTCCCTCTTGTAGCAAAGAGGATCCATGTTCCTCTTTTCTATAGTTATTTCTATATTTTTTTAATTAATTAACTTTTTCTTTTCTTTTTTTTAATTGAAGGATAATTGCTTTACAGAATTTCGTTGTTTTCTGTCAAATATCAACATGAATCAGCCATAGGTATACATATGTCCCCTCCCTCTTGAACCTAAATTAATTTATTTTTAGTTGAAGTATAACTGCTTTAAATAATGTGTTGATTTCTGCCATATATCAACATGAATCAGCTGTAGGTATACATGTATTCCTATGGGAGGTTCTCCCTCTTGAACCTCCCTCTCATCTCCCACCCAATCCGATCCCTCTGGGTTGTCGCAGAGCACCTGATTTGAGCTCCCTGCGTTATATAGCAAAGTTTCCACTGGCTATCTATTTTACATATGGTACTCTGTATGTTTCCATGCTTCTCTCTCAATTGTCCCAACTTCTCTTTCCCCCACTGTGTTGACAACTCTGATCCTATATCTGTGTCTCTGCTGATGACCTGAAAATAGATTCATCAGTATCATCTTTCTAGATTTCATATATATACATTAATATACAATATTTGTTTTTCTCTTTCCAACTTTCTTTACTCTATATGACAGGCTCTAGGTTCATTTACCTCATTAGGACTGACTCAAATGTGTTCTTTTTTACGGTTGAGTAATATTCCATTGTATGTATGTACCACAACTTCTTTATCCTTTCACCTGTTGATGAACATCTAGGTTGCTTCCAAGTCCTAGCTATTGTAAATTGTGCTGTGATGAAACTTGGGGTACATGCGTCTCTTTCAATTATGATTTTCTCACAGCATATGCCCAATAATGGGATTGTTAGGTCATATGGTAGTTCTATTCCTAGTTTTTTAAGGAATCTCTATTTGTCCTGCATAGTGGCTGTATCAATTTACATTCCCACCAACAGTGCAAGAGGGTAGTCTTTTCTCCACACCCTCTCCAGCATTTATTGTTTGTAGATTTTTTGATGATGGCTATTCTGACCAGTGTGAGGTGATAACTCATTGTACTTTTGATTCACATCTCTCTAATAATGAATTCGGAGAAGGCAATGGCACCCCACTCCACTACTCTTGCCTGGAAAATCCCATGGATGGAGGAGCCTGGTAGGCTACAGTCCATGGGGTTGCTAAGAGTCGGACACAACTGAGCGACTTCACTTTCACTTTTCCCTTTCATGCACTGAAGAAGGAAATGGCAACCCACTCCAGTATTCTTGCCTGGAGAATCCCAGGGACGGGGGAGCCGGGTGGGCTGCCGTCTATGGGGTCACACAGAGTCGGACACGACTGAAGCGACTTAGCAGCAGCAGCAGCAGCAGCAATAATGAATTATGTTGGGCATCTTTTCATATCTTTATTATCCGTCTTATGCCTTCTTTGGAGAAATGTCTGTTTAGGTCTTCTGTCCATTTTTTGATTGCTTTCCTGGTTATTATATTTTTAGCAGGACATGTGGGCATCCAGAACAAACACTCTTTTCCAGTCTCTCGGGCATGATCTACGTTTGGACCAATAGGATGTGAGCAAAACTATTGTGTAGTCGCTTCTTGTGTCGTGCGTGTTCTTGGGGAGGGACAGTTCTGGAGGTCACTGCTATTAATATCAACCTAGCCACCTAATGCATCGCTCACTATCTCGGGCTGTAACAGAAGTGCCGAAACTGAGCTCATCTACAATCTAAGTGCATGGGCACGCTGGTACTCAGAACACTGTATTAATTTGTGTATCAACGAAAGGTATGTTATTGTATTCATCTTCAAATTGCTTATAAATTGTGCACCCTTATACAATGCCTCCTATGGCTATGGTGTCGCTGCCCTTTACCCTACAGATTAAGGCTCTGCTCCCACAGTAGGGACTGGGGAGAAACATCTGGGCGAGGGGGAGGGGGCAGTGTCCCTCCTGCGGTGGCAGATGCTCACTTCCCCTGGGCCTGGACCACAAGAGTGCTTCCTCAAGGACTCTCCCTAACCTTGGGGTCTGGAGAGAAAAAAATCCCCCTTGGGCTTCACGTTTTCTGTCTTTACTAGTCTCTTAAGCATTCCGACTGAATTCCCGCTGCAGTCTAGCTGTGTCGGCCAACGCTCACGCCTTGTCTCTCCCGGTGGGCACTTGTTTCTTCTTGGATTTCATTCTAGTTGGTTGTCCTCAGTTCTCCCATGCGTTCAATAAAAGTTGTCAACTTGTCATTTTTCCAGCTTAAAAAAAAAATTCTTTGCTGGGGTGGGAATAATATGCTTTCCAGGCTGCCACATCTAGGACAGAAACGGGAAGACAGGGTTGAGTTACTTTTCTAAAGGAAAAGAAAATATATCATTTTGCTCACTCAGTTTATGGACTGAATAGTAATCATTTTTTTATATAGTAAATTGCCATTTGGTTCTTTAGTTAAAGTTTTTCTCCATTAAAAAAAATTGAAGTATGGCTGATTCATAATGTTTCAGGTGTGTAGCAAAGTGATTTGGTTATACATACATACGTGTGTGTGTGTGTTTTCTTTTTCAGATTCTTTTACACTATAGGTTATTACAAGATCTTGAATATAGCTCCCTGTGCCATGTAGCAGATCCTTGTTGTTTATCTATTTTATATATACTAGTGTGCATCTATTAATCCCAAACTCCTAATTTATTCCTCCCTCCCCCTTTCCCCTTTCATTCCATAAGTTTGTTTTCTATGCCTAATGCATCTGTTTCTGTTTAGTAAATAAGTTCATTTGTATCATTTTTTTTAGATTCCACAGATAAGTAATATCATAAGCTATTCCTCTTTCCTGTCTAACTTTACTTCGCTTAGTCTGATCATCTCTAGGTACATCCATGTGGCTGCAAATGGCATCATTTCATGCTTTTTATGGCTGAGTAGTAGTTCATCGTGTACATTTACTACATCTTCTTTATCCATTCATCTGTCAGTGGACATTTAGGTTGCTTCCATATCCTGCCTCTTGTAAACAGTGCTGCAGAGAACACTGGGGTCTATGTATCTTTTTGAATTAGAGTTTTCTCTGAATATATGTCCAAAAGTGGGATTGCAGGATCATTTAGTAGTTCTAGTCTTTTAAGGAATCTCCATACTGTTTCCAGAGAGGCTCCACCAGTTTATATTCCCATCAACAGTGTAGAAGAGTTAGTTCCCTTTTCTTCACACCCTCTCTGGTATTTTTTATTTAGCCAATTGATTCTTATAATTCCATGAGGTAAGTGGTTGCTATTCCCATTTGCAGATGAGGTTTGGAGAGGAAGCAAGAAGGAGCGGGGATTCCCTTTGACCCTGCCTGATTGCCTGCGCACCACCGCTCTGTACTGCCTTCTGAGATCACAGGGTGTGAGCGCGAGATTAGGAGGGAGCTGGGGAGGAGGCGGAGCCCCTGTGTCCTTAGCCAGGGCTCAGACGAGCTTTAAGGCCTGAGCCGGGGAACGGCAAAGGTGTTCAGGGCGAGGCGAGAGAATGGCATGGTCTGTAGTGTGCTTCATAGGTGGACTCAGGAGGAAGCAGGTCTCGGGGAAAAGAGGACCACTGGCTGAAGAAATGCAGAAGGCTTTCTACTGAGCTTTTTGCTGCCCCCACAACAAAGCGTGGAGTCCTCACAACTTGGAATCTGGGCTCAGAGCCAGGGCAGGGGTGGAGGCTCTCCCAGTGTTGGGGAATTTAGGCCTTGGCCCTGTGTGTGGGGATTGGGGGTGGAGGAATGTGTATCAAAAATCCATGATGGCGATGGAGCTACAGGAAACAAGACTGACGCTTCTGCTCAGAAGCACTCCCAACCCCAGGACAAAAGTGTGTGTTTGTAGCACCTTCCTTTAATATACAGACACACACAATCTTTTTGTGGGTTTCCCTAGAAGATTTTGATTACATATTTATCCACACATCCATTCATTTTTTTTCATTCATTTATTCATCAATAAACATTCATTGAAGAAAGTAGGGAAAACCACTAGACCATTCAGGCATGACCTGAATCAAATCCCTTACGATTATACAGTGGAAGTGAGAAATAGATTCAAGATATTAGATCTGATAGGCAGAATGCCTGAGGAACTATGGACGGAGGTTCATGACATTATACAGGAGGCAGTGATCAAAACCATCCCCAAGAAAAAGAAATGCTAAAAGGCAAAATGGTTGTCTGAGGAGGCCTTACAAATAGCTGTGAAAACTAGAGAAGTGAAAGGCAAAGGAGAAAAGGAAAGATATATTTGTGTGTGTGTGCTTGGCTATATTTTTTTTATGTTTTGGCTTTTTGGCTGCAAAGCACACGGGATCTTAGCTTCCCATTGGGGATTGAACCCACACCCCCTGCTTTGGAAGGCAGAGTCTTAACCACTGGACCACCAGGGAAATCCCAAGGCATTTATTTTTTGAGAGGGAGATTTTATCTTTTTATAAAACACAGACAGAGCCCAATATGCCCTAGACCAGGGCGTACAATACAATACATATCTTCTGCAGGCCGTATGACCTCTGTCACAGCCAATCCCTCTGCCTTTTAAGCAAGAAAGTAGCCATGGACAACACACCAAAAGCTGGACACAGCATGGCTATGTTCCAATAAAACTTTATTTACAATCCAGGCAGTGAGCCAGAAGAGGCCCAAGAGCCATAGTCTGGCAGCCCCTACCTGAGGCCAGTCCCAGATGCCTGAGTCTCCCCTGTAGTGGAAACACTTTTCTTCTGCCTTTGCCCAGATGGATGCTATGGCTCTGCCTGGCCATTCTACAGCCCTCAAAGAAGCCTCCCACTGGGAGATGCTGCCAAAGTCTGACCATAGCCCTGGGCCGAGCTTGTGCTTTTCTGCATCCTGTCCAGGGAGGCCCAGCTCATTCTTAAAGCCCTCTTGCCTGCAGGCTGTCCGGATGCCCTCTTCAGTGTCCACCCTGGTTGCCCACTCTGGACAGTGCCTGTGCTCATCTGACCTCCTTGACGCCTTCTCCCACTGAAACTGATCTATTAGGAGAAGAGGTAATGCAGCCACTTCATAAGCCTAAAAGTATCGATCACCCATCGTACATCCACTCACCGCTAATCCAGTGGAACAAAGCCAGAAGGTGGAATTTCAGGGCCTCTGATGAACCTTGTAGCTTGTGACCTGGAGTGCCTGGACCCAAGGCTGGTGGACCTGACTTGTCTTAAGAGATGTACTTGGGGATGTGCCTGCCTGCAGGAGCAAATCAGAGGTGCTCCTCAGGTTGGAGCCCATTTAATGGTCCAGCCACTGGCATTTTTTTTCCCCAGTGAAGTGTCTGGTCAGTTTCCTAGAGGTCCTCACCCCAGAGAGGACAATGACACCCTCTGTTTGTGTGGCCATAGGGCTGCTAGCAAAGGGGTATGTAATTCTGACCATGCTCCAGAAAAGGGGTTTGTGCACTCCCTAACCTCTGTATCCCTCAAAGAGACCCTTGGCCAGCTGTAGCAGGCCTCTCTTCCCTCTCCCCCAACCCTTCATCACCGCCTCCACCATACTTCCTTCGCACAGAACCTCTGCAGAAGGCAGAAGGAACCCTGCCAGGCTCCTGTGAGCTGGTGCAGACACCCCTAGCTTTCATTCAAGGTCCTTCTGGCCTTCTGTCCCCACCATTCCTCCCCTTCACCACCTTTTCCCTCACTTTATCCCCCACTCTAGCTACTACAGCCAGCTAATTATGACAAAGCTGCTTCCTGTTTGTTATGGAGAGCAGATTTACGGGGGGTGGGGGTCGGGAGGAGTAATTATTTACTAGAAGCCAGGAATCAGGGGGCAGTTACACAAGAGGTTTTGGGAAACCAAGCTCATTCAGATGACTCAGATAGGATTCATTTCTTCTCATTCCAATGCCTTTAGCTTTCTAAGGCACCGGGGCCTTGGAATGCAGAAGCAATTTCTCTATATTGATTTCTGAAGAAATTGCATTGGCAGGAGATGCGGGTTTGATCCCTGAGTCGGGAAGATCACTCCAGTATTCTTGCCTGGGAAATCGCATGGACAGAGTAGCCTGACGGGCTACAGTCCATGGGGCCGCAAAGAGTCCATGGGGCTGCAAAGAGTCCATGGGGCCGCAAAGAGTCCATGGGGCTGCAAAGAGTCCATGGGGCCGCAAAGAGTCCATGGGGCTGCAAAGAGCTGGACACGACCGAAGAGACAGAGCACACACACCAAAGAAGTTAAACCAATAGGCACTTTTATTTTTGCTTCCAAGCTTTTAATTTTGCTTTCCTTTAGAGGTTTTTCGTTGCTGGGGAGTGAAAATGTTTAATACATGATTGCATTTTGACTTATGTCTTCTAGGATTGAGTACATAGAGGGTGCAACCTGGACAAATAATACAAAAATGAATTGTGTGCAGTAACTCAGCAAAGAGGAGTTTGGGAAGCCATGGGGGATTTGTGTTTATTTGACTTTGGATCTTTGACACAGGAATACACAGGTGGTCTTTTACAAAAAAATTTATAAGCAATTTTAGATTATGAAAAAATTGTAAAAATAATGTGGATGTCCATATAGTGGTCACCCAACTTCCCCTGATGTTAAATTTTACATAACACAAACATTCAAGTTATCAAAAGCAGGAAATTAACACTAATACAACTCTATTAACTAAACGATAGATCTTAGTGGAATTTCAAAAGTTCTCCCACTAATGTCCTTTTCCCTGTCCAGTATCCAATCCAGAATTCCACACTGTAGTTAGTCATCATGTCTGCTTAGTCTCTTCTAGTTTGTGAAAGCTTATCAGTTTGAAGGTTTGTCTGATGTTGTCTTGTGAATAGATTGAGATTATGCATTTGGCAAGAATGCCACAGAAATGATGTCGCGCCTTTCTCTGTGCATCACATCAGGGGTGCGTGATGTCAGTATGTGTTATCACTGGTAAGGTTAATCCTGGCCACTTGGTTAAGATGGTAAGTTGCTCCATTATAAACTTACCATTTTTTTCCTCTGTAATTAATGAATACCTTATGGGGAGATAGTTTGAGACTCTGCAAACAGTGTGTTTGTCCTCATACTTTTGCTCACTGATTTTAGCAGCCATCAGTGGTTCTTTCTTGCTTCTAACAGTTCTTAGTGTGATTTTGCCCAAAGCCAAGCTTTCTGTTTTCTTCATTCTCTCTACGTTTATTGACTGGAATTCTGTAGGACAGAACTGTCCCTTCTCCTATATTTTATTTAGTTATTTATTTATAACAGTATGAACTAAAGGATACTAGTTTTATTCCATGGGTTATAATATATTACTATCATTATTTACATGGTTACTAAACTTCTTCCACCTTTGGCATTAGGAACGCCTTCAGGTTGGCACTTATGTCCTTTGATGTCCTAAATTTTGTTTTTAGTACTTCTTTACTTCCTGGCACCATAAGATGTTTCAGGCTAATTTTGTATTTTTTTCAGCCCCATCTATGGAATCAACCATTTCTGCAGTGAGTTCTGGTTTCTTTTATTTGAGAATGGTGTTTAGAAACCAAGACCTGGACACCTGGTGTACTCATTGCTAATGAGGTATCATTTCTCCCAGAGCCTCTCAGCAGACAGACCCAGGAAACCACACACACATATTTCTGAATCCTTCAATGTGTGTGTGTATTTTATTCTAACCTTCCACCTTTCCTCATTCATTACTCTTTTTGAGCAGTGAGAAGACAAAAACAAAACAAAAGTGTCTTTCATTATCCACAATATTTTCATTTGTTTGTTCAATCTTAGTATAGCCGTAAAGTAGTTTCAAGATTGCTATCTTACACCCCACGGAAAACAAATTTGCTAGCTAGAGTACAGCATTTGCATATATATATTTGCAACTTTTCCCTAATTTTTTAAAGATTTTTGGTTCCTTGTTCCTTAGGAGTTCTTCAAGTATCAGGAGGGATTCCCAGATGGTGCTAGTGGTAAAAACAAAACCCACCTGCCAACGCTAGAGACATAAGAGACTTGGGTTTGATCCCTGGGTCAGGAAGATTCCCTGGAGGAGGGGAGGGCAACCCCCTCCAGATTTCTTGCCTATAGAATCCAATGGACAGAGGAGCCTAGCAGGCTGCAGTCCAGGGTCACAAAGAGTCAGACTTAGCACGCAAGCACACACAGGGATTAGGAACATTGACCTGTTGTCTATGGTATATGGTACAAATATTTTCTCCCCCTATTAGTTACTTTTACAGCTGTTTATGATAATTTTTTGCCTTGTGCTTAACTGGGTTTTTTGTTCACTTGATTTGTTTCAATTTAGTCAAATTGATCTCTGTTTTCTTTTGTTGTGACTGGGCTTTGAGGCAGGGTTAACTTAGTTAACCTCTTAACTGAGGTTAAGAGGAATTCAACCATGCTTTTTTCCTAGTACTTTTATGGTTTAGATTGCTAATCCATTTGCATATGGGGTGAGGTATAGATCTAATTTTATCTTTTTCCAGTTGTTTCAGCACCATTTATTAGAAAATATCATCTTTGCTCTAGGAATTTGAGACACTCCCTCTTTCATATACTGAATTTCCATGAGTACTTGGGTCTGTTCTATTCTCTTTCACTAGTCTTTTCTTCTGTTCCAGCACCAATACCATGATGTTTTCATTATGGCCACCCTTTGTGATATGTTTTAATGCCCAGTGGAGCTACTTCCCTCAGGAGTTTTTCTTTTTAATGTTTCCCTGTGTGCTCTTGTATGCTTGTTTTTCTATATGAATTTTACTTATCAACTTGTCTAATTCCATAAAGAGCTTGTTGGTGTTTTTGTTGTGGTTTCATTAACTTTTAAAAAGTAACAAAAAAGGGAGAACTGACATGTTTATAACGTTGTTATCCTAACCAGCAACAACAACTGTCTTTTCCATTTCTTAAAGTCTACATCTGTGTTTTTCAAGAGTATTTTTTATATTTTCCTCATTTAGATTTTGTGTGTTTTTCACTAGCATAAACTTAGTAAAGTTTGTCCCAAAGTATGTCATTCTCCCCAAGCTATTATAAATGAAGTTTCTAGCATTGCTGTCTGCATACACTCTGCACACTTGACTGTATCCTGCCTTGCATCACTCTCTCTATAAAACTGGAGCACCTCAGTAAGATCTTAGCTGTCTCATGAGCAGGGACCTAAATTTGTATTTTCCTCTTCTTGTGTCCCCTACCTATTTGGTTGAGATTTTTGCTATGATTAATTGGTGAAATGACATGAAGCTTCTGTGTCTGACCCTGAATCTTACTACACAGACATGTTTTAAAACAAAAGGGTATTTCCTGTTTACCTTTCCAAATTCATGCCCCTGTTGCTTTAACTCCAGGCAGTCAGTCTAGGTGTGGAGACAGCTCTCTTCCTGCCTAACGTGACCAAGCTTTCCGTGACCATAGTCTTCCTAGAAAGGGCTTGGTTATATCCTGATTATATTTTGCTTTCAGCCCATACATCTCTTCCTGGAGTTGAGGCAATGACAGGAATCTAAATATTCTGAACCTCTCATTTCACAATTTTTTCCAGGGTCAGCCTGGTAACTATTGAAGTTTACAAGAGCCAGAGTCCATGACCTGTGGGTAAATGGCCATCTAGTAAGGCCTCTGGGTCATGTGGGAACAGCCAGTCTTGAACTTACCCCTGGCGACTGCCACCATTGTGGCTACGGCAGTACACTGAGTGGGTGCTTAACAAATATTTTCTGGATGTCAGATGGATGGATGGATATATTGACAAGGGACTGACTAATGGATGGACAGGTAGATATATGGATGATTTTTAAATTTCATCAGTAGTCCCTTAGGTTAATAGTGAGTGTTTAGAGTACACGTGGCCACAAGCAATCTTTCTCCTCAAACAACCAATATCCGGACAAGCCACAAAGCACAGCCAAAAAAGGGGGAAAAAAGCCTTTCGGGAATTCCTTGGCAATCCAGTGATTAGGACTTGGCACTTTCACTGCCAGCTGCATAGCACAGCCAAAACAAACAAATAAATATTTTTTCTAAAAAAACCTTGTTTAAGAAAAATTATTTAGGAAGTTGTTAATTAAAGCACTGTCATATTCACCATTACCATCATCAGTATCACCTTAAAATTATAATAGAATAGATATTATGTAATGAAACAAGAATCTCAAGGAGAAAAACATTTGAGAATTAATTCAGAATGTGTGATAACATCAATCAACATGCTATTACACTTTCTAAAACTACCACACATGCACTAAATACACAGATTGTTTAGTAGGAGAAAAGGAATTTGATGTTTCCTCAAAATGGATAAGAGTGTATCTTGGAAATCAAATTAATGGACACAGTAAAATAGCAAAATAAATTTGATCAACTCTAAATTGTTGGATCCAAAGGAGAAAGGAGAGCATGACCATTTTCAAGTCATAAGTTATTCCCAAGCTCTATTTCAGGCCAGAAACTTACTATCCTTTTACAGGAGCACAATTCCATCCTTGGTCAAAATTTCACACCCCAACCCTTTCCTCTCTCTCCTCTCTCCCTTATTAGCTCTTCCTACCTCCTCTCTCTTCTCCCCAGCTGTTAATCTCTTATTCTAAAAAGGAGCTGACAAACTCATTAACTTGAAATATATGTGACTCATACTAGTGTCTGGAATTACGGCTTCCAAGGGGATTCAAGCTTTAATGGGAGCCAAGAACCATGTTGCTTTTAATATAGTATAGTGCTTTTCAAAAATTAAAGTGTGGTTGATTTACAATGTTATATTAACTTCATGTGTGTAACACAGAGATTCAATATTTTGATAGATTACCATCTATTTGAAGTTATTACAAAATAATGGCTCTACATAAAAAAGAATGAAATAATGCTGTTTGCACCAACATGGATGCCACTAGAGGTTATCATACTAAGTGAAGGGAGTCAGAAAGAGAAAGACAAACATCATATGATGTCACTTATATGTGGAATCTAAAATATGACACAAATGAAACTATGAAACAGAAACAGAATCATGGACACAGGAAACAGACTGGTGGTTGCCAAGGGAGGGGGTTGGAGGAGCAAGGAGTGGTCAGTTGGGGTTCGCAGGTATAAGCTTCTATACATAGGACGGATAAACAAGGTCCTACTACATAGCACAGAGAACTGTATTCAATACCCTATCATAAACCATAATGGAAAAGAATATGTATATGACTGAGTCACTTTGCTGTACAGCAGAAATTTACAAAATTATAAATTAACTATACTTGAATTTTTTTAAACTGACAAAATTAATGACTCTATTACCTCATGCTGTACAATATATCCATGTCGCTAAGAACCACATTTGTAAGTGAGAATTTTCAAAGTATATCAAGTCAGGAAGGAGACCCACATTGGGGGTACATTTTACCCTGCATCCTTGAAATCATTCCTCCCAACTCACAGTCTTCTCCGGGGTTCCCAGCATCCCAGGAAGAGCAGCACTGGCCAGGACCTGAGACCAAGCTGCCCCAGTGTCCTGCCCTGGAGTCTGCCAGGCAGTGGTTTCTGATCTTTAATCTACCTCCTCCAGAGCCTAGGGATCTAGGTTCCAATCAGACCATCCTCCTCCACGCTGTAAAGCCTTCAGGAAAGACAGCAAAACTTTGATTTGAGAAGTGGCTGTTGGCAAGAGCTAACAGGCCTTATCTCTGCCCAGAGCTAATCATCTAGAAGTGGACAGAACATCAAAATGAGCACGAGAGCCATCCACCCATCTGGGTTACTGGTACTTACTCTCTTCCAAACATTTCTCCATCATTTCCTCACTTGCTCCCAACAGCCGTAAGACAAGTATCATAAACCCCAGCGTAGAGAACACTGGCCCAGAGAGGTTATATAACTAGCTCTAAATAGCGCATTGTAGACTCTGGCAGAGATTCTGGGTAAGCCTCGGACTATCTGCCTGGCAGCATTCCTGCTCTGTTGGATGGTTCCAAATGAGAGAGGCACCTACAACTGGAAAATTCTAACCAGGTCAACAGCCCAGGAATTTGCACATCTGTTTTATAAAGGTTGCCCCAGCCTGGGACATGGTGAATATCTATACACAAATGCACATCTCAGAAGTGGATGGTTGACAAGGTGAATCCAGGCACAAACCAGCACATAGCACTCTCTTATGTGTGGGTTTTGAATTTCAAGTGGTTATTGTTCTTTGATCCCATAGAAATCAACATTGTTACTTTTTAGATAAGGTTTGAGCATAATTCTGGGACAACTCAGCTAAAGGTTGACTCAGTAGGGCTTGCCTAGACTGGCTCTTCTCTCTTTTCCCATCTGAAGGCTCCTGCTGAAAATGATTTTACCTCATCAAAGGTTAAGCAAACAAGCAGGTGGGTAGAGATGGTGGGACCCAGTGTAGGTAAGCTACATGGAACCCACCCTTGGGAAGATCTGAATTCTAACCCTAGTCCTGCCTTGAAACCACTTTGGGAAAGTCTTTCCTTTCCCCAGGCTTCAATCCTCCCAAGAATGAAATGATAAAACTGGAATTGATCAACCCTGAATTTCCTTCTGGCTCAGACATTTCGTGGTTCTGAGATCTGATAAGGAGGTATGCTGTAACCCGGCACACTGGGAAAACATCCTGGACGCTAGGTGAGAGACATCGTGAGTTCATTCACTGACTTGTAGTTGCTTTAGGCATGATCCCTTCTCCCTGGTAACGTCATCATCTGACTCAAATACCAATGCCATCATAGGGAAAACCTCATCTCAGACTCCTGGATTCCCCCTAGAGCTCTGAGAAGTAGGAAATAAACAGGCCTTCTCCAGACTAAGTAAATATCAGAATTGAGGAAATTCCCTGCTAAGTTTCCCTGTGAAGAAAGCATCTAAGGGGTTAACACATCCCCGTCAATCTGCAGATCAGTCAGGGGCTATGTTCAGGGCTGGAGAGAACAGACCAGAACTAGAAGATACTAGATGATATAGAGGCTACTGCTTCATTAGAGAGAGGAAAATGATCTCCACTCACTTTCCAGTGAGACTTTATCACTAAATCTGCAGCAGCTACAGCTGTTGAGAAACTGTTGCATATGGGGAATGACCTTCAGGCTAACTGGGTCTACCAGATAGCTGAGGGGGTGCCTCTCCCCTGCCTCCAACTCCACACTTGATACATTGTGAAGCTCACAGTGGGCCCTCAGTGATGCCGATGGACTGAATGCATAAATAAACCCTTGAGGAAATATGATTTTAATACAGATTTTCTATAGTGATACTTCTTTGCAGATATGGGTTTGTTTTTTTGTTTTTGTTTTTTTTAATATTTCTTTCTTTATTTGGCTGCACCAGGTTTTAGTTCTGGCATGTGAGATCTAGTTCCCAGACCAGGGATTGAACCAGGCCCCCTGCATTGGGAACATAGAGTCTGAGCCACTGGACCACCAGGGAGGTTCCAGACAGGGTTTTATAGAAAGATCTGGCAACAGAAAACACAGTAGTTGTTAGTCTATGATCTTATGCAAGGTGCGTGACTTCCTCTACAAAGCAATGATATAATAATCTATACCTTACAAGATTGTAATGAGAAGGAAATGAGGCAATTATGCAGAAGCTCTTTGCCAGCGGTAAACTACCACGTACAGGTTGCCATCCTATCCTCCTCTAATCCAGATCAACACAAAGAACTATCTCTTCCTGATCATTTAAGACCATTATTGTAAGCATCAGCCATCACAGTGTTCTTTAGCTACAGCTGCCGGTGGACATGTGGATGCTGTCCTGTGTAGGAGGAATGCCCTAACCCCACTTCCACTCACTCCACAAAGATTCAGTGGATCAGTGGGTTGGGGCACAACCTAAGCATCATCTTGCTAAAACACCCTGGGTGATGCTGGTGTTTCCTAGAAGCTGCACTTAATGCGTCAAAATCAAATGTATTTCTATCCTTTCCTGGGTGAAGGACAGCATGGGTAACTGTCCATCCCCTTTCTCTCCAAATCAAGTGGAGTCATGATGTTCTCTGTTTAATGATCGCCATGATCACCATCAACTTCACTTGGGACCATTTGCTGCTCGCCACCTGAGCACCTGGCCCCTTGCTGCTTTGGTTTATGACCACAATTGCTCTCATCCCTCAGTGCCCCCACCTTTGCCCCAGTGTCTTTTTCTCTAGGTCCTATGGCTTTTCCTTCACTCTATGACCTTTGTAATTGAAGACTGGCCTCTGGTAGATCTCACCAACCTACCCCAATGCCCTTCTGCTTCTGTCTGCTGAGCAGCCCCATCTCAGCCTGAGCCAGTCTGGTTCAGTGGATCTCCTCTAATACCTGGAGGTGAGGGGTTGCCCTCTCGTGTTATGGGCTGAATGTTTGTGTCCCCTGAAAATTCATACGTTGAAATCCTAACCCTTAATGTGATAGTATAAGCAGGTGGGGCTTTGGGAGGCAATTACATCATGAAGGTGGATCCCTCGTGAACGGGATTAGTGCCCTTACAAAAGGGATCCCAGACTGTTCTCTCAGCCCTTCTACCATGTGAGGACACAGTGAGAAGACAGCAGTCTGCCACTAGGTTCCCACCAGAGCTCAACCATGCTGGCTCGCTGACCTCAGATGCCCAGCCTCTGTCCTCGGTAAGCCGCCTCGTTGGTGATGTTCTGTGACAGCAGCCCGGATAGACCAAGACTATTTGTTTGGTTGGCTTTTTCTGGAAGGCTTTGACACCAACAATGCATGTGACTGAATGACTGAGAGACCCAGAGGAAAGAACTGAGTGATGTCTGTAGGGGTTCATCGAGGGAGAGGTGGAATAGGGCTTCCACAGACAGTGCTTAAGCAGTTGGCCTAGCAAATGTGTCCCCATCTCCTCCAGGAAAAACGCAAAAGGACTCCCAGTTGATATTGTCAACTTTCCACTAATTCATGGTAAGATCAGACGAGTCACATTTACAGACCCAAACTTTCTTTCTTTCATAACTTAGCTATCTTTTTTCTTACCAGTTTTTGCCAGAGAGACAAACAGCCCAAAGCAGACAGAGGCTGTTTTTACAGGCAGCACAGATCCCAGAGAGCAAAGGCATGAAGCACTCAGAGACAGGACAGAAGGAAGGCACCCTGTCGCCTGCTCCAGGTTTCTCTGCGGGGCTCCTACTAAGGACAGGGCGCTGTGCTCTCTTGGCGCTGCCGCTGGGGGCTTCACTGAGGAGCTTTCTTGCAGCAGGACTCCCTCTGGTTGCTTTGGTCTTGCCGATTTAGGCCAGTTACTGGTTCACGTGGAAAAGTGCAGCTGCTTTGTTTTCTCGATGTACTGGTTTGCCAGGGCTGCCGTTTCAAAGCACCACAAACTGGGTGCTTTGGTCTTATGGTTCTGGAAGCTGCAAGTCTGACATCAGGGTACCGGTAGGGTTGGTTCCTTCTGAGAGAAGGAGGGAAAATTCTGCCCCACGCCTCTCCTCTAGCTTCTGGTGGTTTGCTGGAAACCTTTGGCATTTCTTGGCTACTTGTCTGCTTCAATTTGACTTGGCTCAGGGATGCTCAGAGAGCTGATACGACATTATTTCTGGGTATTTCCAGATGAGATAAGTGTTTGAATCAGTGAGTAAAGCAAGTTGGCCCTCACCAACACAGGTAGACATCACCAGCCTGTTGAGGGCTCAAATGGAACAAAAAGGTGAAGGAGGGGTGCATTTGCATTTTGCCTGAGCTGTGACGATCATCTTCTCCTATTCTTAGGCATCAGTGCATGTGGTTCTTGAGTTTTTGGAATCAGACTGGGACTCACACCGTCTGCCTCCCAGTTCTCAGGCCTTCAGGCTCAGACTGAATGACACCACCAGCTTTCCCCATTCTCCAGCTTGCTTGCAGACTGCAAACTGTGGGATTGCTCGCCTCCATAATCACATGAGCCAATTTCTGTAACAGACCTCATCTTATGTCTCTCTCTCTCTGTATCCTATCGGTTCTGTTTCTCTGGAGAACCCTGACTCATAGAAAAATACGCGACATCCACAGCACTAGTGATAGCAACCCTAACAACCTAACTAAGATAGTGTTTTCCAGGGACTTCCCAGGCAGTCCAGTGGTAAAGAATCTCCCTTGCAATGTAGGGGATGCTGGTTTGATCCCTGATCAGGGAGCTAGGGTCCCACATGTTCCTGCAACTAAGAAAAAATGCGGCTAAATTAATTAAGTTAAAAAAAAAAAAAAAGACGCATTTGCTAGATTCCCCCAAGGTGGGAGACAACTACCTCTTTCTATATCTGTCCTCTGGAAGCAAGTCTCTAAGTCTGGCCCACACACGGGGTAGGAGCAGGAGTAGATTAAGTTCCCCGCTCCTGGAGGTGGGAATATTAACCTATATTGCTTGAACTTCTATAAGGAAGATTTGTCTCTTCTGCATTTATTCATTTATTTGATCATTTGTTTATATCACTATGGACTTTTGTGTCAATGCCACTTTTAACATTCAGCGTTACTGCTTCTCCATAAAATTCTTGTGCAACTTTGGATATGCTGGCCTGAGTCCCAGCCTCCCTTGCCCACGCAGGCCGTTCATCCGCACTTTGGCTTTTGCAGCATTTGCTAAGCCCAGAGTGTCTCACACATGCTTTTCCTCCAGCCAAGTCCTAACTGTTTTCCAGTGACCAGCTCAAGACTCATCTTTCCAATGAAGCATCACTCAGCTCTATGTTCCTCTTTCTCTCCCTCTCTCTTTCTTTTAATGACTTCTGTAACAGCAACCGGGCTTCCCAGGGGGCTCAGTTGTAAAGAATCTGCCTGCCAATGCCAGAGCCTCAGGAGACGCATGTTTGATCCTTGCGTCAGGAAGATCCCGTGGAGGAGGAAATGACAACCCACTCCAGTATTCTTGCCTGGAGAATCCCATGGACAGAGGAGCTTTGTGGGCTACAGTCCATAGGGTCGCAAAGAGTCGAATACAACTGAGTGAGCACGCGCGCATAACACGTTGTTGTTCAGTCTCTAAGTCACGTCTGACTCTTTGTGATCCCATGCACTGCAGAACGCCAGGCTTCCCTGTTCTTCACCATCTCCCGGAGTTTGCACAAACTCTTGTATTGAGTCGGTCACGCCATCCAACTAACTCGTCCTCTGTGGTCCACTACCTCTTATAATTCTATCAGCTCCTTAAGGAAGGGGAGCAGATTGCCTTCTTTTTTTTCCTTTCCCAATAACAGCTATCCAACAATTCAATTCATGGAATTGAACAGAATCAAAAGATCAAATTCAAACAGAACAGAACCCATCCAGATAGATCTGGATCATTTCTTTAAAATATTCTATTTCCCAAGAGCAAATAGGCAATTTTATTTCATGACTGATATATCATTTTCCTGTAATCAAGGCACTAACCTGAAGGCCTGTGTCCTTCTCTGGACCAGATGCTAAGTCTGTTCTTTCTCATGACCAAAAATACCTGAACCCCTTCTTTTGTTTGGCAGATCTCAGTAGTCAAATTGTCTGATCAATGTTCATAATCAAGGAATTAGTGAACTAATTGTAAATTGTGTTAATATTTACCAAGCAAGCATGGGGCCTTTGGCCTGGCTGTGTGCAGGGGGCAGACAAGTTTCCTGGGCCCTCCACGTGAAAAAGCAGCCTTTAGAGGGTAGCACTCCAAGACAGTGAACGCTGGTTTAAAGAGGATAACAATGGCAGGTGGGCATGAGGCATGTGCAGTACATCCTCTGATTTCCAGAGCATGTTCTAACCACCGTCTCCTGGTCCTCGGGTCACCCTGTCATTCCTGAAATATAACCCTGGCCCATGAATGCCTAATCAAATGGGACTGTCCATCAATACAGGGGGCAGGTCTGCCCTCCATACCAGCCTTAAAGGAGGGCTTTCCAGTGGCCAGACCAAGCCTCTTAGGTAGGCTTTGATGGAAAGGTTGGTGGGAGAGAGGTTGGTGGATCTCTCACTGCCTGGTGAGTTTCAGGCTGAAAGACCCAGCTCAGAGCCAACTCTGTGGTCACTGAAATGACCATTTGGTGAAACCATCAGCTTGATGCTGTTCTCCTAGCCACATGACTGGCTCTTGAAGTGATTGGACGTCTACTGCATCAGTATCTCTCACATGCAGCTTTTACCCTTCTCAGGAAATTTTTTGATTGGCCGGGAACCTGCCCCCTATGAAACTGTCTATCCTGCTCCCCAGGGCCCTCAGGCGACACTGGAGAGTTATTCCAAGCTTGGTTTCAGGAGTTATAAGGTCATGAGACCCCCTCAGAGCAGTTCATATTGTGTTGCCATCTATCGACGACATTTCCACCCTCAGCCCTGTGAGTAGAATTGCTAAGACTGTTCCACTATGTCTCCCCAAAGAAAGGCTCATTTTCCCATGCCTGGGAGCTGAGCACTGGGCAGTAATAGTGCCAGGGCTTCTATTCATGAATTCACAACACTGACCACATTGTTCACAGTTGGGGTGGACATAAGCATAAAATTATTCTTCAGTGGTGGCCATGTGTTATATTGGCAGAGAAAATCAGTTCCAAATACCTCATTAGCACTGTACCTTCAAGCTCAGGAAAGAGATGGAAACTTTATGGACAACTTACTGAGCAAACTCAGGTTTCTGTTACCATCCTAAATCAAGAAGAAAGAACATGATGAACTGGGACATTTAAAAGATAGATGAAGGAAATGTGCTCCTATCTCCCACCCAGTGAAAGGCTAAACACAAGGTCACCTGGAGTTCATCAGAGACTACTCTCATGTTCCCAAGCCTTTCACAGCCAAGAGAGTCCTTCTGCGGACCAGTAACCTCAGCTATGCATTTTCAGTTTGCAATGATCAATTTTATGTGCCAACTTGGCTGGGGCACAATGCCCTGATACTTTACTCCAGATGTTTCTGTGCAAGTGTATTTTTAAAATGAGATTTAACATTTAAATTGGCGGGACTTCCCTGGTAGTCCACTGATTAAGAATCCACCTGCCAATGCAGGGGACGTGGGTTTGATCCCTGGTCCAAGAAGATTCCACATATCCCAGGGCAACTACTGAGCCCACGCTCTAGAGCCTATGCTCTGCAAAAAGAGAAGCCACCACAATGAGAAGCCTTCACACTGCAACTAGAGGAAGCCCATGTGCAGCAACGAACACACAGTATAGGTAATTAAAAAGTAATAAAAAGTAATTAAATAAAGTAATAAAAAAGTAATTAAATAAAAGCATTCAAATTGGTGGACTTTGAGAGGAGTAGGTGACTCTCCACTATGTGAGTGGGTCTCACCTAATCAGTTGAAGGCCTTGCTTAATAGAACAAAGACTCATTTACCCAAGCAAGAAGAAATTCTGCCAACAGATGGTCTTTGGGCTGCAACTCTTCCCTGGTTATCTAGCCTGCTGGCCTGCCCTGCAGATTTTGGACTCACCAGATTCCACAATTTCATGAGCCAATTCCTTAAAATAAATCTTTCAATAAAAGTAAATAAGCTTCCTAGGTGGCACTAGTGGTAAAGAAGCCACAAGACATATGAGATGTGGGTTTGATCCCTGGGTCTGTAAGATCCCCTGAAGGAGCACATGGCAACCCACTCCAGTATCCTTGCCTGGAGAATTCCATGGACAGGGGAGCCTGGAGGGCTAGAGTCCATGGGGTCTCAAAGGGTTGGACAAAACTGAAGCAACTTAGCATGCATGCACCTAGCATCCATGCACTATACAACAAAGGGAACTATAGTCAATATTCTGTAACAGAAAATAATCTGAAAAATAATATATATGTGTGTTTTTATATATATATATATATACACACACGCATGTATGTATATGTACACATTATATATACATATGTATGTATATGTACACATTATATATACATAGGGCTTCCCAGGTGGTTCAGCTGATAAAGAATTTGCCTGCAGTGCAGGAGACCTGGGTTCAATCCCTGGGTTGGGAAGATCCCCTGGGAAAGGGAATGGCTACACACTCCAGTATTCTTGTCTGGAGAATCCCATGGGCAGAGGAGCCTGATGGGCTATAGTCCATGGGGTTTCAAAGAGTCAGACATGATTGAAGCAACTTAGCACGATAGACAGATAGATATCTAGATAGACACTGATACAGATACAGACATCCTACCAGTCCTTTTTCTCTGGAGAACCCTGAATAATTTAGTTAACACCTATTTATATGGGAGGCTCCTGGATATTTTGTGGTGGTGGTTTTCCTAAAATATTATTTGAGCTCCTAAGACCCCAAAGTTTCTAGTTCACCATTTAACTCAAAAACACAGCTCTAATCTGGTACAAAGCCTCCTTTGCCCCGAAACCTGACATCCAATGTACTTTTTCAGTCAGCCTTCCAGATTCTGTCAGTTACAGAGGCAGGATCCCTTTTTATCACACATCTTAGGTCATGTATAGGCTAGTCATGGACAAGAGGAGACACATACTCAACAAATCTCTTGGATCTTCAAGGCCTCGGGCTCCCAGCTACTCCATGTTCCCACCACCCAAGGAGGTAGATGGCTTCCTTCTGATTTCAGATTAGAAAGATATAACTGCTTCACTCCAGGATATGGTGTGAATCTCTACAGTAGCACAAACATGAGAACATAAGCTCTGGTTTCTGCTTATGGACATCAAATGATGCCACCACCAGCTTCCCTAAGCCTGGCTTCAGAATACGTTCATCTTATTACCACCCTCTCTCCTACTTATCCAATCTCTTTACCTCTAGAATGGACACAACCACATTAGCTACATCTGCTCAGTATAGTCGCAAGTGCCATAGTCTTCAGCCCCAATGGAAATAATATAACTCATATCTATTGGGTATTTCCTATGTGGCAGACACTGTTTTAAAGACTTTGCATGCATCACTTCATTTAGTCCTCATAAGAATCCTATTATTAGTCCTGTGAGTCACTCAGTTCACAAACAGTAGGGCTGGCCTAGTCCTAGATGTGAAGTTGCAGGGGCGGTGCTATGGCAGAAGAGTAGGTAGCAAGACTTGGTGTCCTGTATCTGAAACACAAAAGCCCGAAGTGTTGGCTAATGGCCTGACCTTTCCCTGAGGACGTCATGGTGCAAAGTTCCACAGGGCAAAGTCATCTGGGAGCAGAAGGCAGAGGGGTAAGCAAACCAGAGGATGAACAGTCAGGAAGAACCCTTGGCAAAACTTGGAGGCTCACCTGGGATGCCTCCCTCATTCATGGCTGTACCTTTCCTCCTGCTGGTACCCCTCATCCATCCTGAGCGCCCAAGCCCTCCATCTTTCCACATCCTCTGTGTTCAAATCAGCTTTCAGGAAACTCTCCTCAATAAATGTACACACTTGCCCATTTTTAAAAATGAGATGTGTTCATGGTAAGGACCATTCTGTTGAACTTGTGTTTGCATCCTGGTCTCTGACACAGGGCTGCCCACAAGGATGAGGCCATGAACAAGGTAGTACTCTCCCCCTAGGCTGACTAGCCCAGCTCACTCTGCTTTTTGGTTATTAGGCCTGTTTTCTTAGACTTGCTGCCACTGCCCCGCTGTTGGGCTGTCCACCACCTTCTCTCCTTACCATGCAACTTATCTGCTCAGCATCACCCAACATCTGGTTTGCTGTAGGCCGGAGACTCTACTAACCAACTTCTAAGAGCCATGAAACCAGGTCCCAAGAAAAGCCTGGCTGGTGTGTGGGGACATCCTTGTAGCTGTATACACTTTATATTTCACCTCTGGAAGGCCCATTTGCAATCTGGGTTCAAGCCTTCATTTATTCTCCTGTAAATGGTGATAATAACTACTACCTCATGGGTGGGAAATAAGGAAGATAATACATACAAAAAACATATCATATGTGAATATGTATTTATATATTTATATTATATATAGTACTTTACACCTAAAAAGCATTTAGTAAATGGCAACTTTAATATTCATATTTTTATTTATTTTTATTAATTAATTATTTTTTAATTGAAGGATAATTGCTTTTGATGTCCCAGAATTATTGGTGTTTTTTTTTCCTTTCATCTCTTCTGTAGTATTTTCTGTTCAGTTCAGTTGCTCAGTTGTGTCCGACTCTGCAACCCCATGGACTTCAGCATGCCAGGCTTCCCTGTCCATCACCAACTCCTGGAGTTTGCTCAAGCTCATGTCCATCAAGTCGGTGATGCCAGTATTTAGGTTGTCAAAATAAGTTAACACAATGTGCAATCTGATCTCTGTGTTATTCTGGGTACATTTTTGGTACCCACTATGAAAATAACTGTCTTTTTACACCTAGGGCCTCTTTTGCTCCTGACACATTTCTGAGGGTGTTTAGTCTGCATGCCGTAATTTCCCAGGGGTGGAGCAGGAACCTGGCAAGCACCCTGGCTCCCTTCCTTCTCCTCTGTATGTATTACCTGGATCCAGAAGACTGGAACCTTTCCCTTCTCTCCACTCTTGATCCCGTCCAACTGAAGGTTCAGATTTCCTTGGTCAAGAGCCAAGCTCTTAATGGGGGACTCTGAGTAGTCAGTCTGATCACATGACAGGAAGAGGTCCTGAGTTGAGTCCTAGAGCAGCCACAGAACGAAGTAGGCTCTTCTCTCAGCCCAGCAGCAGCAGGAATACTAGCTCTCCACTCCTACGCCATTCATGGGAATATACACGGGTGCAGCCACTATGGAAAACAGTATGGAGGTTCCTCAAACAACTAAAAATAGAGTTGCCATATGATTCTGCAATCCTACTGCTGGAAATACACTCAGAAAAAACTATAATTTGAAAAGATACATGTGCCCCTATGTTCACAGCTATTTATATTTAGCTATTTATAATAGCTAAAACACAGAAGCAACCTATATATCCATCGGCAGATGAATGGATAGAGGATGTGGTATATACATATACAATGGAATGTTACTCAGCCATTAAAGAGAATGAAATAATGCCATTTAAAGCAACATGGATGCAACTAAAGATTATCATACTAAGCAAAGTATAAGTCAGAAAGAGAAAGACAAATATCATATGCTATCTCTTATATGTAGCATCTAAAATATTACACAATAAATGTATCTATGAAACAAAAACACAGACATAGAGAACAGACTTGTGGCTGTCAGGAGGCAAGAAGGGAAGGATTGGAAGATTGGGATTAGTGAATGCAAACTATTATGTATAGAATGGATTAACAATAAGATCCTACTGTATAGCACAAGGAACTATATTCAACATCTTGTGATAAACCATAATAGCTTATGATTGAAGGAATATGCATAACTAAGTCACTTTGCTTTACAGCAGAAAATTAAATACCACATTGTAAATCAACTATATTTCAATAAAATTAAAAATATATATGTTTGCTATCTAGCAGAGTGATCTTGGACAAGAAGCTGCTGACATCTCTAGCCCTGCCCAAGATGACAAGGACCAGAACACCATCAAGGAAGGGTCATGAGCAAAGCCAGCATAGGACTGAAACTACCCAGAAAATGGGATCCAGACCCCCCTCAACCTGCGACTCCCCAACCACACTCCTCCAACCTGCCCCCCCGCCCCAGTGCCATCTGCTCACAGCTGACAGTGTGTGCGGGGGAAGAAGTCATGGAGAAGCTGGCTATTTTGTAACAAAGTGCACTCAGAATTCCCAGGAAAATCCCCTCAAATCATGAACATGGGAGAGAAGGGAGGGGCTGGATGGAGGAAGAAGGGGGATTGAAGGCAGCAGAGTTATCAGAAAACCTCAGAGGGAAAGAGCAGGGAATTCCCAGTGACAGAAGGCTTTACATCAGAGCTCAGGACCAGCGGTTGAAGATTTGTGGGGGTGACAAACGGCCTCGGGACCCTAACAATGGAGCTCTCCCCTGAGAAACATGCATCTGAGCTCTCTCACCTGTACATCTCTCTTCCCCCAGAGAAGCTATGTGTCCCACCCAAAGTTGTGTGGCTGCTAAGGAGTGAAGCTAGGATTTGAAACAAGATAGTCTGGCTCTAGGGTCTCTCCAGGCTGTTAACCCTTTCAACACTCTGGATCCTAATAACAACCCATATTCCAATAGGCCAGCAAAAAGCAGCATTCTCCTGGGTGGACAATGCTGGATGCATACTAAGTCACTTCACTTGTGTCCGACTCTTTGCGACATTATAGACTGTAGCCCACCAGGCTTCTCTGTCCATGGGATTCTCCAGGCAAGAATACTGGAGTGGGTTGCCATGCCCTTCTCCAGCGTGGACAATACTGGTCCTCTAAAATCCTTCTCTCTTTTCTCTATTATTCAGACCTTGGCTTTGGCTTATATTAGTTGAGACTTCATAGTTTTTCTTCTTAGGGTCTATTTTCCCTCTCTCTATGTAAACCTTATATTTCTGTAGTTATTTACAGTCTTCAAAATCTATTATCATCCACTATTTCATCTGATCTTTGAAACAACTCTATAACGCAAGATGAGAAAAATGGAGAAAAAGGTCCCTGGGCAGGCAAGTGGTCAGAACCAGAACTGACAGCCTCAGAGTGCTGTGCATTTCAGCTCTGTCTGTTTCCTCTGACCATCATTTAGCTTTTGCTCAGACCTAGAGTGAGCTAGGAAGCCTATCCTGTGAGCAGAAGGGCCCCTGCAGCTTCTGTGATGAAGGAATACTTATTCACAAGCCTATCATATGACACGTTTTATTAACCTTCAACAAAAGGATAAATCTAGGTTCATAATGCCAGACTTTAATTGAAATGTATTTATTTAACTTTCGCTAATAGGGTGAAGCAATCTAAAATTCCCAAGTATCATCTTAGCTTCTGAATTGCACCATCTGTCTCTCTCTGGTCCTCGCTGCATTTGCTTCCTGAAGTCATGTTATGTTATTGTTGCTCTGATTATTCAAAAACTGAGCTGTGCTGGGCTGCCTGCCAGCTGGTGCCCCCACCTCTATCCAGAAACTGCACCCCTTTACATATCCTCTATGTCCTCAAATTCCACATTTCAGTCAACTGGTCCAATCTATAGTTTACGTTTTGTCTTGGCAGAAATCTCAAGAAATGATTACCAGTATCTGGATAAGACCCAGTCTTTTAAGCAATGTTCAAAACAAGATCCCAAAACAGAAACAAGTTCCAATTTCCCTTGCCTCTTCCCCACAGCAGGCAGACCTTGCCTCTTGAGCTTATGTAGTAAATAGAATTGCTTCTACTTAAAGTGAATGGACATGTAGCTTTCCTTAATTTAATTATGAATCTATTCATTGACACACTCAATTGTATATATTTAGCATCTATTATATGTTACTTTTTATGCCCCAAGGCTTTCTGGAAAGGAAGTAAGGTGGATGCAGGGTTTACTAGTTCAGTTTAATTCAATAACCTTGTCTTTTTTGTCAGCTGACTACCCTGTGTCAAGCCCAAGTCTCCTGCCTGTAAGACCTTTCAAATTTGTTTGGACAAGGAAGATAATCACACACAAAGTAGCCTGAAACTCATGAATATTTACCTCCCATCCACAATAGGTTAACTTGTGTTGAAAAGGATTTTTTTTCAGATACAGGAGACATAAAGTAGCAGAAGGAAAGAAGGGGATGTGTTCTTCAGGAGACAGGAAAGTTATCTGTCTCAGGGATGAAGGCCAGGTTCTCCAATGATGGGCTGGGAGCCTCCCTCCTCCTGTTGACTCAGCTTTCCAGCATCAACCCCCAGGTCAGTCTTATTCTTTCCTACTCTGGAAGGCTTTCTCTAAGTGGCAGAGGGAGGAAGGACAGGGGCAGGACAAGACTGACAATAGCTCCTGTCACCCCTGCTAAGCAACCACCAGCAGAAGGAAAGGGTTTTTCCAAGTGCTTCAGTATGTCAAAATGTCCAAGAAGTACAGTGATTGGCCAGACTTTAAGGGTTATGGATCCCACGGACCAATCATTGTATGAGTGGAGGAGAGCAACTGCTGTGATTGGCCAAGCCTGAGTCACATGTCCATCCCTGTGTCCTGTCAGTAGAATAAAGCAATGGCAGCCCCAGCCATATCACAAGTTGAGAGTTGAGGAGGTGGACTTCCTCAAAGGAAAAGGAGTGGGTGGGATTGTTATCAGAAGAAGGGGAAAAGGCCATGCGGCAGACCCAAAACAACAGATGTCCACTACAATTATGTTAAAAAAATTCATCTGAAAGTGGTTGTTTGGAACTCAAATTATATTTCCTCATAAAAACCATATTATAACAAGTTCTTGTATTTACGTGGTGTTTTATAAGGCATTTTCTTACCCATGATGTCACTTCACCCCTCAATAGCCCTGTGAGGTACAGAGAGGTCTCACATGACCCTCACTCTCAAGCCAGCCCTGAAACATCCTTTACTGGGACAGGCCTCTGTGCCAGCTCTCATGAACCGTCAGGTTCCAGGAAGGATTTCCGTGCTGGGGCAGGGAGTCATGCTAAGCTGTCTGCTCCTTCCTGCTTTGAATATTCCCTCATCCTTCTCCCCTGACTTTGTCCTGGGCCCCTCAGAGGCCACCTAATGTAGATGGAGCTCCAAGGCTGTGGGCAGCATTGTGTGAAACTCTGCTTGGAACAGAAGGTAGAGGGATGAGGGAAAATGTTACCTGCTGGCACCAAACTTCCTCACAGGAAAATAGCCTGAGATTCTAAGGTGGAATGAGGAGGGGGTGGGGAGTGCTGAGCTGAGCAACACTGTGGGTATCTGGAACAACGCAGGTGCAGAGAGGGTGGGGCTGGGGGCCATAAAGACATGAATATTCTGTCTTAATTTACGCACTGTATGATGCTGCAATGAAACTCCCCTTATATAAATCCCTGAATTGACGGTTAAATTTTCTAGAGCAAGACATTAAGCTTCCCTTGGGGGGGGGGGGCGAGTAAATGGGGAGGGAGTCAAAGGGAAGGAGCAGAGACAAAGGAAGATTCAGAGAGCTCAGAAGAAGCAGGAAATTGGAGCCACGGGTGACTCAAGAATGCATAAGCCCTGGAGTTAGCAGAAATCATGAGGAGGGCATCAGCCATTGTGAGTGTTAACTTTTTTTTTGAGGTATTGTTGCCTTCAATATTATTATATATTAGTTTCAGGTGTACAAGACAGTGACTTGATATTTTTATACATTATACTCTATAAAGTTATTATAAAATATTATGCTGAAGCAGAAGCTTCAATACTTTGGCCATCTGAACCAAGTTTTTGGCCAACACAATATGACTTGCAATCATGCCTCAGTGTGAAGTAGGAAGAACAGGTAGGGAGGAAGGAACAGATAATACTGAGGCAGTACACCCTGGGTGGTGGTCAAGTGGCCACCAAAGGAAGTGGTGGCCTAGACTAGTGTAGTGCTTGAGGAAACGGGGAGAGATGCACATTTTGAAATGTATTTACAGATCTTGGCTCCTAATATCATTTTCCAGTAAAAGGAACCAGGGTTCTTTACAGAACATAAGGACTGAAGCAAGAAATATACGAGATGAGCCTGGAGCATCTTGTAGTACCGGAAAATAGGCAAGTGCTTAACAAATATAAAAAACCCCATGGGTAAGGGTGGAGAAATGTTGAGAGTAAAAATAGTTCCCCTTCCCCTGCCCTCTTCTGCTGATCTAGCTTGCTGTGGGCCAGCTGACAGAGGTCCCAGTGGTCAGAGCTGGGACAATTAGAGCAAGAAAATGAAGTAGGATTGCATTCCAATCCAAAGTATAAAATAAATATCCATGAGTCCATGATGATACAAAGGAATGAGTAAGTTAATAAACAAGGGAGAAGAGAAAAATCTGGGCAGAAGAATTTTAAATTAATTATGCAGATGCTCCATCCTCAGGGAGATGGAGCAGAACTCCCCACACCTCTACTGTGAGCCACACATAGTGATTTAATTCCAACAAGTACAGGATATAAAAATGGGAAAAACCCAGTAACTGCAGGGACTTCCTGGTGGTCCAGTGGCTAAGGCATCGTGCTCCCAGTGCAGAGGGCCCCGGGTTCAATCCCTCATCAGGGAAGTAGATACCACATGCCGCAACTAAAGATCCCTCAGGCTGCAGATAAAGATTCCTCATGAGGCAACTAAGACCCAACATAGTCAAATAAGTAAATCAGAATATTTAAAAAAACAAAAAAACAACCCAGTAACTGCAGACAAGAAACCTGACAAGCTCCTCTCAACTAGGTGATCAAGATCAGCATCAGCAGGGCTAAAGCATTTTGAAGTATGTGCTCTTGATATGATGTGATGAAGTGTATTGAAAGACACAAGGTTTTCTTTACCTCTCAATGAATTATTCCAATGAATAATTTAATGCATATAGACTATTCATTAATTTGAAAAATATTGACTACCTTCTATGCACCAAGCACTGGTCTAAATGCTGAGATTCACTTTACTGGAGAAAGACAATATACAAAGGAATAGAAAATTTCCAGGTATAATAAGCACTATGAAGGAAAGGAAAGCACGAAAAGAATGTTATGAGGGTAGAGGTGTCCATTGATAAGGGGCAGTCTATGAAGACCTCTCTGATAAGGAAAATAAGAACCAGGATCTTAAGGAAACATGAAGTTAGCCCTGTGAGAAGCACGCTCACCAGCCCACACTCAAAGAATGGACTTGGAGACAGGAGGTGAAGCAGGAAGAGGAGGCTTCAGTGAGGGTCTTGTGAGACCAAGTGTCTTGTGGGCAGGCACACCCAGAATCGTTATAATGGGGTTTTTATTTTCTGCCCATGCAAGTCCTTTCCTCACTTCCTCATTGGCTGAGTATTACGGGGTTAACAATCTTCCTGAAGTCTTTTTATTGGTGGATGGGGCCATGAGTAGAACTTGTAGGCTTCTGAGTGGAGAATTTGTATTAACTGTTTTCCCCACCTTTTTAGTTTCCTGCGCATGTCCAGGGTAAAGCCTGTGAAATTGTTCTTATGAGGAAGGGGAACCAGGAAGGGAAGAGAACAAAGGACTGGCAATGAGCTGCCATCTTTAGAAACTTTATTCACAAGCTGGGTACATGGGTATATATATATATGCTGCTGCTGCTGCTGCTAAGTCGCTTCAGTCATGCCCGACTCTGTGCGACCCCGTAGACGGCAGCCCACCAGTCTCCGCCATCCCTGGGATGCTCCAGGCAAGAACACTGGAGTGGGCTGCCATTTCCTTCTCCAATGCACAAAAGTGAAAAGTGAAAGTGAAGTCGCTCAGTCATGTCCAACTCGTAGTGACCCCATGGACTGCAGCCTACCAGGCTCCTCTGTCCATGGGCTTTTCCAGGCAAGAGTACTGGAGTGGGGTGCCATTGCCTTCTCTGGTATATATATATACATGTATGTATATGTATATATACACACTTCTTTCTATTTAGTTATTTTTTAAAAATGAATATGGATGATTTCTTGATTTCTTATGTCTTTCTCTTTGGTAGAAAAGACCATGTTTTTCTTGCAGCTCTGAGGTTACTGAAGGAAGAGCACCCAGGGAGAGATGCCCTCAGAATGGGCTTCGATTCGGGCCTCTTGATTTCACACCCTTGTGCAGCTCTGTGGATCCAATTGAACTCGTTTGAAGGGATGGCAGGTGATTTCTGAGCCTGAGGCATAAAAGGCATTGCAACTCCCACCTCATTGTCTTGGTTTTTACTCTGAAGGAATCCAACCTCCAACTTCTCTAGACATCCTGCTGCATACCCACAGAGAGGTCCACATGAAGAACTGTGACCTCCTGCCAGTGGCCAGCACTAACTGGCCAGCCCTCTTGGATGTAGACTCCCCATCCCTGCCAAGCCCCTGCCAACATCTGACTGTAATCTTGTGGAGGGCCATGAACCACCTTCTTAGGTGGTGCTCGTGGTAAAGACCCGCCTGCCAATGCAGGAGACTTAAGAGACTCGAGTTCCATCGCTGGGTCAGGAAGATCCCCTGGACGAGGGCATGGCATCCCACTACAGTATTCTTGCCTGGAGAATCCCATGGACAGGGGAGCTGGGCAGGCTACAGTCCATGGGGTCGCAGAGACTCAGACACGGCTGAAGCGGCTGAGTGCTCACATGGGAGCCAGAACTACCCTGCTAAGTTGCTCCCGGCTTCCTCTCCTGCAGAAGCCGTAAGAGATAGTAAGATGATTAGTATTGCTTTAAGCTACTAAGTTTGGGGGTGAGCTGTTTTGCAGTCTTAGAAAATCGAAATCAGCAGCAATTTGGAAGACCCCAAGCTATAATACACTTATCATATTCAAAGCTCAGCAGGTGGGGTAGGGAGAAGCCTGGCTGGAACAGAATGAATGTGGAGGTGAGCGTGGAGTAGCCTGGGGCCACATGAGGGACAACATATTTCTTCTATTGGCAAATCATAGAGAGTTTTGAGCGAAAGACCCTGATCTCACTAATATTTTAACAGAATCCCTCTGTGCAGCATTTGGGAGTAGACAGCCACAGGGGAGTGGCAGAAACAGAACAATTAGGGGCCTACTACAGTGGGCAGTAGAATCCAGCAGCTTCAGAATCTATTTCTCAGGCAGAACCAAGCTTTGCCCAGGTAGGTATAACAGTGTCAAGAATGATTCCAGAGTTTTGTAAGGATGGACTTGCCATTTACTGAAGGATAAGGTTAATTGGGAAAAAAATCAAAAGTTTGCTTTGTGACTTGGCCAATTAGATGGGAGATGGAAACAATGATGACAGAAAAAGAAAAGTCAAGGACAAGATCTAGATTCCTAAAAGGGGAAGGGTTGGGCCGGAGCCTTGGTAGATGTGGCTGTTCCTCCTGTATGTGTTTTTGATCTTTTGAAACATAGAACAATGTTTGGGATCCTCAGGCTTCTTATAACCACATGTCTTCTGTTGCTGGAGGTAGTTTCCTGACTTGCTGGTCTCTTCTGTGGTGCCTCGGGTAACACAGGCTAGGATGGTCTTGGAAATATTAGAGCTGGAGAGCCTATGCCTCATCTCAAGTGACAACCAGGGACATCACATCTTCCATTTAGTCAAGAGAAACCAGAAATGCAGGCTTTTAAGTGCAATCTCCCCATCATTAAATGTTGTCATGCAATTCAATTATTTAGAAAGTTATGCAGACCACAGGAGACAACGGTGGCCTGGATGTGGCTCAGGATCACCACTATGCACTCGTGGGTTTAGATCAGTCGCTTGAGGAATCTTTGTGACTCACTTTCTTTGCCTAGAAGATGGGGCAGTACATGTCTCCTCTGCTTATCTCCCATGTCTCCTGGGAGACAGAGACGTGAAGTCATGTGAGTGAGGTTTGTAAACTATGGGACCTACTGAAGCAGAGCACTGATGCTGCTGTGGGTACCACTGCTGCTATCATAGGCATCAGGCTCGGGATGCAGCATTCCTTGATTCACCTTTGTTGACATCACTAATAGCACAAGCCACTACCCAGACTGCAATTCACTAATTCTCATGACTCAGTCATTCATTTACTTAAAACTCACTCATTTACTTCCTACAGCACCTTGCAGTGCCTGCTCACAGGAAGAACTCAATAAGCATTTGCTCTAGGTGATGTTAATCATTCATTCACTCATTAACTCCACTAGGATTTTTTCCTTTGGTGCTAATTACATGTCCATTGTTGCCGGGGCAGCCAGGTGAGCTTGGAAGGCATCCACGTGTGAAGAACACAGCCAGCACTGAGTGCTCAGTGGAGGAGAACCGTGTGCCAAAGGAGCTCCCCAAGGGGACTGGGAGTGGGACAGGGGCCGGGGGTGGGGGGGATGTCAGGAAGGCCTTCGGAAAAGAGGCAAGACTGGAAGTAAGCTCTCAACTATGATAGGATTTGGATTGGAGGAGAGAAAGGAGAACAGCTGGGGTGACCAACCATCTGGGTTTGCCTGGAACCGAGGAGTCTCTCAGGATGTGGGACTTAAAACATTAAATCTAGGACAGTCTGGAGCCTGCCAGTCACACTGAGAGCAGAGAAACTAATGATTCTGAGTATAGACTGTGAAACCAGACAACCTGCAGTCACATTTCTCCCACTGTCCTGGCTGCGTGCTCTTAGACAAGTTACTTAACCCATCTGAGCTCTGGTTTTCTAATTAATAAAACAAGGACCCATCTCGTAAAGTGATTTTAAGGACTGAATGAGCAAATACAATAGACACTCAATAAATAGTAGCCAGCAGCAGCATAATCCCAGGTAAAAAGGATAAATTGTGCTTCTCTTAAATTCCCAGCACACTGTGTCCAGATTCAAGCCCAAGCAGCTGCTATGATTCTAATAGCCATAGGGCCTACTCCTCTTGGGCTTCTCTGGTGGTTAGATGGTGAAGAACTTGCCAGCAATACAGGAGACCCAGGTTCAATCCCTGGATCAGGAAGAGCCCCTGGAGAAGGAAATGGCAACCCACTCTAGTATTCTTTCCTGGAGAATCCTATGGACAAAGGAGCTTGGTGGGTTACAGTCCATGAGGTCTCAAAGAGTCAGACATGACTGAGCGACTAACAAACTGCTCCTCTTAGAAAAGACACTTTTGTCTGCCACATGAGGCTGGATTAAACACAGAGGTTTTAGAACATTATCAACAAAGACAGACAGAGTGCCAAATAGCTGCAAGGGTTTTAGCAAAACCCATGAGTATTCGAGATTTTCTCCCTCTGCAGAGTCCTTCCTCCTGCCCTGAAAATTCCAACTAGGCTGTAGGCAGCAACTTTAAGACATCAGGCAACATTTTTGACTCTCTTTAAATTAAAAGCCAAGGAAGCAACAAGTCAGCAAGAACAGTCAGCATTCCACCACAAACTACAGTAGCTGTGTCTCCATCAACTTTCTTCACCCTCTACTCCTGAGATATTTTGGTTTTCTGCTCCTCACAGCTTCTCTGGCACCACACCTGGTTTTGATCCTGTCCCCCCAATGTGCCATCCCATTCTTAACAGCTATAACCTCTTCTAAGTGACTTTTTCTTTTTATAAATATAATACAGCTTTACAGAAAGTAAACTTGGAATATTAAATGTCAAAATAAGAGAGTGAAAATTATCTTTAAAATTCTACCAACTAGAAATGACCACCAAATGAAGTTGATGTTGATCCTTCCGGATGTAGAAAGGTAGATGGCAGATGACAAGTGGAAAGATAGATAGATGCCTGCATACGTGCATGCTGAGTCGCTTCAGTCGTGTCCAAGTATTTGTGACCCTGCGGACCAGGCTCCTCTGTCTATAGAATTCGTCAAGTAAGAATACTGGAGTGGGTTGCCATGCCCTCCTCCAGGGGATCTTCCCAACCCAGGGATCAAACCCACATCTCTTGAGTTTCCTCCATTGGCAGGTGGGTTCTTTCCCACTAGCACCACCTGGGAAGCCCCCAGATAGGTAGATAGATATAAACAGACACTATGATGTCCATCCCGCCCTTCTTTCTTATTAAGAAAACCTTGGTTTTGTACCCAAATAAAACTCTGTTTTCCACTTTCCCTTACAACCAGAGATGACCAGAAAATGTGGTCTGATCCAGGAGCTCTAAGTAGTTTGTTGGAGGTTTCTCAGAAAGTTCCTTTCCTGACATAAGTGCTTCCTCTTCCTCCTTTAAAAAAAAATTATTTATTTGGTTTCTTGGGTCTTAGTTGTGGTGCATGGGCTTAGCAGCTCCTCGTTATGTGGGATCTTAGTTCCCCAACCGGGGACTGAACTCATGTGCCCTGCATTGCAAGGCAGATTCTTGACCACTGGACCTCCAGGGAAGTCCCTTATTCCTCATTTTTTCTGTTTTTTTCTTTGCCCCTTGCCTGGGGTATTTATACAGTTTATAATTTTAGGAGATGCTATGCTATGACAAACATCCTTGTAGCTGAAATTTGACACACATCCATGGTGATTTCAATAGGACAAATTCCTAGAAATGGACCTTCCTGGATAAAAGGCTTGCAAAGTGTTTACACTTTTGATAACTACTCCCTCAGGAATTGTTGTACCAGTTTATACTCCTATCAACTATATATAAGTCCTTCACTCACTTTCACGTCTGCCTCTGTTAAATCTTTGCCAGTTTAACAGGGAAGACTTTTATCATCAATGTGAAAATGTACATTTCTGGTAGTGCAACAGATTCAAAAGCTTAGAAGTCTTCTTGCTATAAAAACACCTAGAAATTCTAGATAAAAGATAATGAGCATCCCTTCAGACATATTGGCTGAGATTTTACTTTTTTAAAAAAAAGGAAAATCTTGCAGCCATAAAAAGAAGAAAAGAGAAACCAAAGGAGGAGGTGAGAGTGATGCTGTGGCCATTCTGGGTGGGGTGGAGGTGGGACAGGGGTGAGGGGGGCATGCTGAGAGCTTGAGACCAGAAGAGCTTCAGATTTAATGTCCATTAACAGAGATAGAAGCTAGGCCTGAGGCCATCAAGCATTGGAACTATTACTCCCACATAGAGCCAAGACCTTCTAAAGTGTATCCCCTCAATAAAACAGTGACAGAGAAAACAACCTGCTCACTTACAAAGAGAGATAATAAGCTAGCTTATCTAACTTGTTCAGAGCTCTGATGAAAATAACATCTCCCCTAACAATTTATAACGAGGGCCCTACATTAATCTAGATTTGGAATTGAAATTTATACTACCTGCATGATCTGGTAAACCCCCACCTCACCCTAGATAAAAGATTACTAACTCAGGCTGAAATCACTGTGAGATTCAAATGCCATAGTGCTCTCCCAGAGACCGCAGAGGAATTTCACAGATGAAACCCTGCAAAACATGAACTCACAATGAAAAATTCAAATAAGCCACCACAAGCGAGAATCAGCAAACTCCCAATCACTTCAAGTAATGGAATTGTCACATACATACCACTTTCCAAGAAACATTTTGTTAAGGTAAAATGCCTCATCTGTCCATGACCAATTCCTATTCAATGCTTTCTAACTAAAGTCTTAGTGAAAGATACACATTTGTCAAATGTATAGATGATACATAACTTGAAGATAGCACAGACTTTTCATACGCTGAATTACTTGTTCGATAAGATTCTGTAAAGATAAAAAGATAGGCTAAAGCAACGAGATGAAATGTAACAGGGAAAAAATGAAATAAATTTCTGGCATGTTAGAAATTATCAACCGCAAAGTACAGAACAGGAATACTTAGCTGAAAGTAATACAGGTGAAAAAAGACTAAGAAATGAGTGGAAAGGTGTGGCAGGCTGGGGGAGAGATGTGTCACATGACAGCTACGCCTTTTTTTTTTTTTTTGAGGTATAATTCACAAACCACAAGATTCACCCTTCTAAAGTGTACAATTCAACAATTTTTAACATATTCCCCAGGTTGTGCAACCGTTCCCACAGTCTAGTACCAGAACATTTTCATCAGCCCCAAAAGAAACGCTGTACACTTTGACAGTCACTCCCCCTTCTCTCTTCCTTTCAGCCTCTACAACCATTAACCTACTTTCTGTCTCTATGCATTGATCTATTCTGGACGTTACATATAAATGAAATCACACAATATGAGGCCTTTTGTGTCTGGCTTCTTTCGCTTAGCATCAATGTTTTAGAGGTTCAGCCATGTCATAGCATGTAGCAACGTCTCAGTCCTTTTCTTGTGGCTGAATAGCATCCCACTGTTTGGATGTTCCATATTTGTTCATCCATACATTCTTAGCTGAGGAGCATTTGGTTTCTTTTCACTTTTTGGCTCTTCCAAAATAGAGCCAAGTTATAGAATCTATTTATAATAGACTATTATGAACAATTCAGTTGTGAACATTTGTGAACAAGTTTTTGTGTGGAAATATTTCCTCCTATTCAGTGGTTTGCCTTTTTACATTCTTGATAACCTTTTTTTGAAGCAAAAACGTTTTTTTTTTTAATCTAATGATATCCAATTTATCTAGTTTTTTCACTTTTACTTTTGGTGTCATAGCAAAGAAACCATTGTCTCCGCCAAGGCCACAGAGATTTACCCCTAGGTTTTCTTCTGAGAGTTTTATAGTTTTAGCTCATACTTTTAGATCTTTGACCCATTTTGAGTTAATTTTTGTATATGGCATGAGATGGGGTCCAACTTCATTCTGTTACACGGGATGGTCAGTTACCCCAGGACCATTTGTTGAAAAGACTACCCTTTTCCCCATTGAATTGTCTTGGCTCTTGATAGTTACATTCAATGTACTTGACAGAAGGACCCCCCTCCCCCAAAAAAGCCACGAGAAATGTAGAATTCAGTAATAGCATGCCCAGGGTACCAATACCTCTTCTCTGGGACTTGTATATCCATTGGTGCCTTATCATTCGGGTAGTCTCTGTCGGTTCTCAAGACTTGGTTCTGAGTTGTACCTGGGTGTAAAAGACAGTTGGGACTTTGTATTCTCCAATGTTGTACAGAAATTTCAGGTTTTTTCAGCACCAGTGGTAGATAGTATTTCTCTGAGTCACCAGCTATTTGTTCCCCATTAATAATTAAAATGCTAGGAAATTCCAACAGTTCAACATACAGCTGACTTTTCCCCAAAAGCAGCTGTTCAGGCTCCAGGAGTCTGAAGTGACCTCAAGAGAATTTGGACCCAGATCACATCGGAGAGAACACTTGGGGAGCCAAGTCTCCCACTTCTGGAAGATGGCCAACCGGCTCGGGAAAAGCAACATAGGATGCAGGGTAAACTGGATTTACTGGGATGTTCCTGGTTTCTGAGTCTTTTCTTTGGTTAAAGCCACAGAGATGCACACAGACAAGCCTCCCTGGATTGCTTGGATAACATCCTTCACCTAGATTTCCCAGCATTTACTATGGTTTGATCACCATAGTATTGATCTCTGGCGGCCTTGGCCTGCAGCGGCTTAAACGGCTTCAGTACTGACCAGAGATTGAGGTCAGAGGCAAGTCATAACAGTGAGAACACTGAATCTAAACATTAGACCAATCATCAGTGACAAGGCCCTGACTCTTTGGCTTTGCAGAAAAAGAATCCCCACAAATATGAAAAATACTGAAGTAAGTAGAGTGTTTATTGTTGTTGCTGTTGTTCAGTTGCTCAGTCATATCAGACGCTTTGCAATCCCATGGACTGCATCATGCCAGGCTACCCTGTCCTTCACTATCTCCTGGAGTTTGCTCAAACTCATGTCCATTGAGTTGATGATGCCATCCAACCATCTCATCCTCTGTCACCCCTCCTCCTGCCCTCAGTCTTTCCCAGAATCAGGGTCTTTTCCAATGAATTGGCTCTTCACATCAGATAGTCAAAGTATTGAAGCTTCGGCTTTAGCATCAGTTCTTCCAATGAATATTCAGGGTTGATTTCCTTTAGGATTGACTGGTTTGATCTCCTTGCTGTCCAAGGGACTCTCAAGAGTCTTCTCCAGCAATACCATTCAAAAGCATCAGTTCTTCGTCATTCAGCCTTCTTTATGGTCCAACTCTCACATCCATACAAGACTACAGGAAAAATCACAGCTTTGACTAGATGGATCTTTGTCGGCAAAGTAATGTCTCTGCTTTTTAATACACTGCCTAGGTTTGTCATAGCTTTTCTTCCAAGGAGCAAGCATCTTTCAATTTTGTGGCTGCAGTCACCATCCACAGTGATTTTGGAGTCCAAGAAAATAAAATTAGCTGTTGTTTCCACTTTTGCCCCGTCTATTTGCCATGAAGTAATGGGACTAGATGCCATTATCTTAGTTTTTTCAGTGCTAAGTTTTTAACTAGCTTTTTCACTCTCCTCTTTCACCTCATCAAGAGGCTCTTTAGTTCCTCTTTGCTTTCTGCCATTAGAGCGGTATCATCTGCATATCTGAGGATGTTGATATTTCTCCCAGCAATCTTGATTCTAGCTTGTGATTCATCCAGCCTTGCATTTCACATGATGTACTCTGCATATAAGTTAAATAAGCAGGGTGACAACATACAGCCTTGACGTACTCCTTTCCCCATTTGGAACCAGTCTGTTGTTCCATGTCCAGTTCTAACTGTTGCTTCCTGACCTGCATACAGATTTCTGAGGCAGATCAGGTGGTCTGGTATTCCCGTCTCTTGAAGAAGTTTCCACAGTTTATTGTTATCCACACAGTCAAAGGCTTTATCATAGTCAATGAAGCAGAAGTAGATGGTTTTCCGGAATTTCTTTGCTTTTTCTATGATCCAATTGATGTTCTCAATTTAATCTCTAGTTCCTCTGCCTTTCTAAATCAGTTTGCTTATCTGGAAGTTCTTGGTTCATGTACTGTTGAAGCCTTGCTTGAAGGATTCTGCTAGCTTCTTTGGCACTGTTTTTTTTGTTTTTTTTTTTTTGCGATTGGAATGAAAACTGAGCTTTTCCAGTCCTGTGGCCATTGCTGAGTTTTCCAAATTTGCTGGCATACTGAGTGCAGCACTTTAACAGCATCATCTTTCAGGATTTGAAATAGCTCAGTTGGAATTCCATCACTTCCACTAGCTTTGCTCATAGTAATGCTTCCTAAGACCCACTTGACTTCACACTCCAGGTGTCTGGCTTTAGGTGAGTGATCACACCATTGTGGTTATTTGGGTCATTAAGACCTTTTTTGTATAGTTAGTTCTTCATTCTTGTCACTTCTTCTTAATTTCTTCTGTTAGGTCTTTGCCATTTTAACATGGGCACAATAAAGGACAGAAATGCAAGAACCTAACAGAAGCAGAAGAGTGTTTATTAAGAGAGGGAAAAAGTATAGTATATGTGGATAGACACACAGGCAGACTCAGAGAGAGTCGCGCCCTTGTGGCAGTTTAAGTCACTTATATGGGGCATTTCTTCTGGGTTTCCTTTGGCCAGTCATTTTGATTTGCCTGGTTCAGCATCTATATTTGGTATATTTCAGAGTCTTTCCATGTGTGCACACACATTTCTTAGCCAAGATGGATTCCACTCAAGAGGCCTATGGGTAATGAGCATCAGTTAGCATCACTCCCCTTTTGACCTCCAAGGAGGCTTTCTGTGCATGAGAAGTCAAAGTGGTCTCCTGACTTGGAGAACAAGAAATGCTCGATCTCTTATTTTCTATCTGGGCAGGGGCCAGCTTCCTCTTTCAGTTGTCCTGCTATCAATATTTTGGAGCTTCAGTCCACAGGGTACGAATCTCCAGTCATTTTACCCTGGGGGAGCTAACATATACAAAGAATTTGTTATGTGGCAGGCATTGTTCTAAGAACATTTAGGTCCATTTTATAGGTGAAGAAACTAAGTGTGTAAATAACTTTAGAAAGATCACACAACTTGAAAGGATTCAGATTCCTGGAGTCTGGCCCCAAATCTTTAATGGTTTAAGCACCCAGATTCAGAATCTGAACTCTTGGAGGACACGGTCTGCCTGTACTGCTTTCTGCAGACCCACAGTACATGCACACTGAGGGCTGTTTAAGAACTGCAGACATCGTCCAGAGCTAGAGAATGTCATAGTTCAACGTAAAGTTAGAGGTCGTCTAGTCCAGCCCTCTCATGTTACACATAATAAAAGCAAAACACAGAGAGGGGAAGTAGCAAAGCTGGGACCAGAATTTCAGGTTCTGGCTTCCCAGCAAAGCACTTTCCCCTTCACTCTTTTTTTTTTTTTTTTTTAATAAATGTATTTATTTTAGTTGGGGGCTAATTACTTTACAATATTGTAGTGGTTTTTGCCATACATTGACATGAATCAGCCATGGGTTTACATGTGTTCCCCATCCTGAACCCCCCTCCCACCTCCCTCCCCATCCCATCCCTCTGGGTCATCCCATTGCCCCAGCCCTGAGCATTTGTCTCATGCATCGAACCTGGAATGGTGTTCTGTTTCACATATGATAATATACATGTTTCAATGCTATTCTCTCCATTTAATGCAAGAATGTCTATAATGTAAGGAACGTCTGGGTGCGCAGGGCCTGTGTCCTTGGAGGACACAGGAACACAGGATGTTCTCCTTGCCCATTTTCAACCCAAGTCACATGGTCCCCCAACTCAGGAGGTCAGCAGGGCCCTGGCCAGGCTCACTACTGGGTTGTACCTCACAGAGAAGTGTACCAAATGCAACTCACGAGGTCCAACCCAAGTGCTCCCCTTCCTTCCTCCACCCCCGGGGTGAGAAGCAGGCTGAGAAAAATAAATATGGGATTCCTGGGATAGTTCAAAGGAGTGTGGGGACTATGGGACAGAGAATAGTCAAAACGCTTAATGTAACCAAGCAGGACCCTATGAGGCCTTCCTGGGACAGGCCTTTCCTCATATCCTCTGCTTTAACTCCTGTCTGAAGTACCTGTTGTTGTTGCTGAGTCACTCAGTGGTGTTTGACTCTTTATGACACTATGAACTGCAGCCTGCCAGTCTCCTCTGTTCGTGGGATTTTCCAGGCAAATATACAAGTATACTGGAGTTCAGATCAGTTCAGTCGCTCAGTCGTGTCCGACTGATTTGTGATGCCATGGACTGCAGCAGGCCAGGCTTCCTTGTCCATCACCAACTCCCGCAGCCTACTTAAACTCATATCCATCACGTTGGTGATGCCATCCAACCATCTCATCCTCTGTCGTCCCCTTCTCCTCCCAGCCTCAATCTTTCCCAGCATTAGGGTCTTTTCAAATGAGACAGTTCTTTGCATCAAGTGGCCAAAGTATGGGAGCTGCCACAGCCTACTTAAACTCATGTCCATCACGTTGGTGATGCCATCCAACCATCTCGTCCTCTGTCGTCCCCTTCTCCTCCCACCCTCAATCTTTCCCAGCATCAGGGTCTTTTCAAATGAGACAGTTCTTCGCATCAAGTGGCCAAAGTATTGGAGCTGCAGCTTCAGCATCAGTCCTTTGAATGAATATTCAGGACTGATTTCTTTTAGGATGGACTGGTTGGATCTCCTTGCTGTCCAAGGGACTCTCAAGAGTCTTCTCCAACACCACAGCTCAAAAGCATCAATTCTTTGGTGCTCAGTTTTCTTTATAGTCCAACTCTCACACCCATACATGACCATTGGAAAAACCATAACCTTGACTAGATGGACCTTTGTTGGCAAAGTAACATCTCTGCTTTGTAATATGCTGTCTAGGTTGGTCATAACTTTCCTTCCAAGGAGCAAGCGTCTTTTAATTTCATGGCTATAGTCACCATCTGCAGTGGAGCCCAAACAAATAAAGTCTTTCACTATTTCCACTGTTTCCACCCCTTTACCTGCTCTTTAAAAGTGCTTTGCCAAAACCTTTCTGGGAGCTTGAAGCCTTTCACTTCGTCTCCTCTTCTGGCCTTGCACTAAACCTTTCTCTGCTCCAAACTCCAACCTTTCAGTTTGTTTGGCCTCACTGTGCTCAAGTACGAAGTTAACAACTTGGGTTAACAGTAACACTGGCCTTACCACCATGCAAATTTCTCCAAAGAACTCCCAACCCTGGTTGGCACTTTCTGATCCTTATCTTAGTCGCGCGCCTGCACGGTTAGAAGCCTGCGGTATTTTGCTGTATTGGGGGTTTGCAAGTCTAAGTCTCCAGAAGCACAATGAGTCTGCCCTAGGCTGCAGAGCAGTTCACTGTAGAACCGGTCTCCTCATGCCCTGCTCCACACACTGTTTGCTAGTCACTGCTGCTATTTCCTCACTCTGAATTGATCTTCAGTCAAAATCAGGCCACTCGTTTGAAATCTGAGACGTTGACACATGGCGTTAAATGTTTTAAGGAGATAAGTGTTTCTCAGTTGGGGTGCTTTTGTTTCCCAGGGGATATTTGGCAACACGGCCTGGACTTTTAGTTATCACAGCTTGGGAGGCGCTACTGGCGTCCAGTGGGTGGTGGCCAGCGAGGCTCTTCAACACCTTACAAGGCACAGAGAGCGCCCTCAACAAAGGATCATCTGACCCATAACATCGGTAGTGTCGGGTCTCCAGATTCTAGAGTATGTTGGGGAGACGAGGGTAAGAGGAGATACAGGGGGCAGTTATTCCAGATTAATCCAAGAAAAAGACAGTCCAAACCGCTGCCTTGGGTCCGGGCCAGGGGGGACAATTAGAAGCCCTAGGTTTGACTTGCCTGTGTGTTTGTGTGAAGGAGAGATTGTCTATCTTCTCAAAGAGCCCTGTGTAATCGACTCTTTGCCTGTCATTCTTAGACAGCCCTGTCAGCCCAGGGCAAGCATGTGAAGTGAACCTTGGCTGTGTGCTGCCCCAGTCTCGCCCCAGCCTCGCCCCAGCCTCACTCGGGCTAATGAGCTATCCGGATGGAAGTGCCTGCCCACCTGGACTTCCAGGAAAGAAACCACGCATCCCGGGACCCTCCCTCCCTCTTCCCTCAGGCAGCTCTCCCAGAACCGAGGTACCACCTCTCAGGCTCCACATCTGTGGACCAGGAGTGGTCTCAGGTACAAATTTTGGGTAGTGAAGCTCCCCTGTGAAAAACACATCCTCCTCTCAGCCCCTACTTTTCAGCCAACACCTCATACTCTTTGTGTCAGACTTGATTCCCCTACTTTTGACCTACTTCCTCAGGCTGAAAGAGACAAGAAAATAGACGCGAGGTGTCACGTTGTAGGGAAGAAAGTTTGCGGCACACCCAATTTTTCGGGCAAGTCGATAGCAAGGAAAATCAATAGCAAATTCATATACCAGGACCAGATTTTGATCTTAGAGTGACTCTGTTCTTTATCTCATGTGAATAAGGGTTTTATGCTTTTTTTTTTTAAGGCATTGGTTCCCGTCAATATATGGGAAAATATTTTGGTTGCCCTAGATACGTTTAATTTTGACATCATTTGTATTTTAGGGCAAGTGCCCAGATCAGATATGAATTCTTATTGGCTAAACATAGTTCACACCAGAATGTTGGAGGCATTGTTCTTCCTTGTTAAGGTTCTCACTAGAGGGCCATTTTGTGCAATCAATTCACTCGACAAACACTGGTGGAGCTCAGGTGAGGCGGAGGCCATGAGGACAAAAGTGAGTAAGCCACGGGTGCTCCCAAACTAGCATGCCACGGACTTATAAGAAGTAGTGATGGTAATTCATTACAACACAGTCTCAGCACACCCTGTCAGCCTGCCCTGTTAGGAAGAATCCTCTAAGTGACATTCTCACCTGATTTTGCCCTCTCTGTGGAGCCATAATCTGACCTGCCCCAGGAACAGCAAGTGGGGTTACTCCTGCAGGTGCCTAATAGATATGTTGGATGAGACCAGGACTGCGTGAATGTAACTAAAGCCAACAGAAAGAGTTAATGAGACACAGAAGGAAAATAACTGTATAAATTCACTTACATGAGGTACCTGGAGTTGTCAAATTCATAGAGATAGAACATCAAGTGGTGATTGCCAGGGGCTGGGGGAAGGGCAGAATGTGGATTTACTGCTTAACAGGTGTAGGATTTCCCTTTGGGAAGATAAAACTGTTCAGGAGATGGAACGCTCTTTGATATAAATTGTAGCAATATTTTTTTTGGCTCTGTCTCCGGAAGCAAAGGAAATAAAAGTGAAAATCAACAAATGAGACCTAATTAAACTTAAGAGCCTTTGCACGGCAGAGGAAACCATCAACAAAATGAAAAACTCTACTGAATGGGAGAAAATATTTGCAAACAATATGACCGATTAGGGGCTAATATCCAAAATGTATAAATAGCTCATACAACTCAACATCAAAAAACCAAACAACACAATTTAAAAACGGGCAGAAGAACTGAATAGACATTTTCCAGAAGAGGAAATGCAGATGGCCAATAAGATGTTAATTATCAGGGAAATACAAATCAAAACCACAATGAGATATCACCTCACACTTGTCAGAGTGGCTAGGATCAAAAAAAAAACAAATAGCAAATGTTGGTCAAGATATAGAGAAAAGGGAACCTTCCTACACTGTTAGTGGGAATTGGTACAGCCACAGTGGAAAACATATGGAGTTTCCTCCAAAACCTAAAAATAGAACTACCTTATGACCCACCAATTCCACTTTGGGTATATATGAGAACATTAATTTGAAAAGATATATGCACCCCAACATTCATAGCTACACTATTTACAATAGCCAGGATATGGAAGCAAACCAACTATTTATCAATAGATGAATGAATGAGTAAAGAAGATATGGTGTATGTATACACACACACACACATATGTATATGTATATATATATACATACCACTCAGCCATAAAAAAGAACAAAATTTTGCCATTTGCAGCAACATGGAATGGACTTGGAGGGCACCATGCTAAGGGAAATGAATCAGAGAAAGACAAATACTGTAAGATACCACTTTACATGTGGAATCTGAAAAAGACTACTAGCGAACGTAGCAAAAAAGAAGAAAACTGACAGAGAAAACAAACTAGTGGTTACCAGTAGGGAGAGGGAAGTGGGGAGCGGCCATACAGGGGTAGGGGATTAAGAGGTACAAATTAGTATGCATGAAATGAGTTTCAAGATACATTGTACAACCCAGGGAATATAACCAATAATGACTATAAAAGAAGTATAACCTTTAAAATTGTGGATCACTATATTGTACAGCTGTAACTTATATAATATTATACTCAACTATACCTCAATTTTTAAATTTTAATTCATTTATTTATTTAATTTTGGCCACCCCGGGTCTCCGCTGCCATGTGGGCTTTCTCTAGTTGCGGCGAGCGGGGGCTACTCTTGCTTGCGGTGCTCAAGCTTCTCGTTGCAGTGGCTTCCCTTGTTGCGGAGCACAAGCTCTAGGCATGGGCTTCAGTAGTTGTTGCTTGTGGACTCCAGAGCATGGGCTCAGAAGTTGTGGTGCATGGGCTTATTTGCTCCACAGCACATGTAATCTCAGACCAGGGATCAAACCCGGGTCTCCTACATTGGCAGTCAGATCCTTACCCACTACACCACCAGGAAAGTCCTATACCTCAATTTTTAAAAATGTTTTGGATCAATATCTTGTAATAACCTATTACTGAAAAGAATTTGATAAAGAATATATATATATGTATTTATATCTGAATCACTTTGCTGTACTAACCAGACACTAGCACAACCCTGTAAATCAACCATATTTCAATTTTAAAAAACGTTCTGGAGATGGATGGTTGTAAGGGAGATACAACAGTGTAAATGTTGTTAATGCCATAAAATTATAAATTTTGTATTTTAAATGTTCACTGTGACTTTATCACAGTAAAAATTTTATCACAGTAAAAATCAGTTAAAATTGAAAAAAAAGAAGCAAAACAGCATTGGGGAAAGGAATGGAAAGAAAATAGAAGAGATAGCTGAAATAAAGGTGCTTTAAAAACACTCTAGCTGTTGCCCAAGAATTGATGCTTTCAAATTGTGGTATTGGAAAAGACTCTTGAGAGTCCCTTGGACAGCAAGGAGATCAAACCAGTTAATCTGAAAGGAAATCAACCCTGAATATTCATTGGAAGAACTGATGCTGAAGCTGAAGCTCCAATACTTTGGCTACCTAATGCCAAGAGCCAACTCATTGGAAAAGACCCTGATTCTGGGAAAGATTGAGAGCAGGAAAAGAAGGGGGCGACAGAGGGTGAGATGGTTGGATGGCGTCACTGACTCAATGGACACGAGTTTGAGTAAACTCTGGGAGACAGTGAAGGACAGGGAAGCCTGGCGGGCGTGCTGCAGTTTGTGGAGTTGCAAACTCAGACACAACTTAGCGACTGAACAACAACTTTATCTGTGGAGATAAAATTTACAGTGAAGAATGTGGCCTGGTTTTTAGACTTTAGACTCACTTCAAACCTCTGGGTTCCCCAGCTTCACACACCTGGGGTTTATCACACCGTGATCTGATCCTTCATGCAGGTCTGGGCTGACACTCCTGTGACCCGCCAGGCTCCATAGAATCTCTGCCTTCAAGAAGCTTGTCTGCACAAGATGAGATACTCAGACGAAGGTGAAAGTGTTTTAAGAACCATGAGTGTCATAGAAGTTATTTTAGAGTGTAGATAGGCTCCTGGGCAGAAACTTCCATTTCCTCCTTCTCTGTCTAAGGTCTGGTGACATGAGGTTCCTTGCAGGCAAACTGCCCCCACCCTCCCCCGACTGCTCCTTCATTATGTTATCTGTAGAACTGGACTTGGGCCTCATTGCCACATTCTGACTTTAGCGCCCCATTCCCAACATATTTCAGTGACACTTGTCCTCTCCCTATGACCCCAGGTGAGTCCAGTGAGGACCCTCCCCAAGACCTCCCAAACTCCTTCCTCCTTCCTTCCAATTAAAAAATCAGCATACATGTCTACACTCACACACCTGCTTTCTCTGTTCCATGGTAGTTGCTAGTGTAGATGCTGTATGGTCACCTGCCCTTGATCAAAGCTCCTACCAGCCGTTTTGAAGGCAGGCAGGGAGAGGTCAGAGGCTGAGCCTCATTCAGTGTGTATTTCTGTGCAGCCAGAAGGACTCCAGGAACTAATTAAATCACCAGATCAGACTGCCTGCTTTTCTTTCCTCCTCTTCTCCCGCTTTGGGCTCCCCTCCCCATTCAAAGGGCTTCTCGGGTGGCGCTAGTGGTAAAGAACCTGCCGGCCAGTGCAGGAAACCTAAGAGACATGGGTCCTATCCCTGGGCCTAGAAAGAGCCCCTGAAGGAGGAGGCATGGCAACCCACTCCAGTGTTCCTGCCTGGAGTATCCCTTGGACAGCAGTGCCTGGCTGACTGCAGTCCATAGCATGGCAGAGTCAGACACAACTGAAGCGACTTAGCATGCACACCAGCCCCATTCAGAAGGCCCCAGGCCTTCAGGCCTCATCAGCTTAGCTTTGGCCCCAGAGGCCTGTCTGAGGGGCTAAGCTGGCCTCAGAAGAAGCCCCAGGCACCCAGGCCTCCCCAAGAATGCTGGCCCAGCAGGGCGAGGAGAGAGCAAAGAGAGAGGAAGTAGGCTGTCTGACTCTCCAGGGATACCTGAGTTCAACTCCCCAGGAGAAAGGGGGACTCGAGGCCTGGGGTTGAGGGTTGGGTGTGTTTCCTCCCTTCTTAGCTCCCACTGTTCACAACTTCCAGCAAGCTTGTCTGCCCCCGGGAGCAGAGAGAGAGGCTGGCAACATGGAAAGAGCGTGAAGCCCTGGGCATGTTCCTCGGCATCCCCCCAACCCCCCTACCAGGCACTGAGGGCCATGTGAGGGGAGCTGCGGGGGGCAGAGCTGGGGCACCCCTCCCTCCAGACACCATGGTACCATCAACACAGCCAGGGTACAAGAGAAAAAGAGGTGGGGGACACTGGTGGAGTTGCCAGGGTAGAGCCATCTTTACTGTTCTAACTAAAAATCTGAAGGGAAAAAAAACAAAGCAAAACTCATGAGATTATTTCTGCAGTTATGACCCAAACCTGGGGAGCCAGGTCAGGGAATGGGGGACAGGGTATCACTGAATTCCTGGCCCAGGAAGCCAGGCCCAGCCTGGACACGGCAGCTTGGCAACTCGACCCGCTTCTCACCAGGGCCTGCACGGAAGGGAGGCTGAGACCCCAGCGCCAGCCCCACCTCCTGCCCCAGAGACCCCACAACCGCCTTTCCCGAACTCTGAATTTTGGATCCTCCAATGGGCCTCCTATCAGTTTGGCCTCGGACCAGCCTGAGTGGAGGTGCATGCGGCTGCTATCTCCTCATGTCCCAACCCCATCACGCCTCCCTCCTCTCACCACTCCTGCCCTAAGACAATGCAACAACATGCTCTGCTGCAGAAAACAGACAGGCCCGACCGCACTGGCAGCCCTGTGGCAGTCATGGAAAGAAACGAAGAGGGAACAAGACGCACAGTGCGTGCCAGCCCCACCTCGGCCCTGGAACGTGAGCCGCAGGGCTGCGCATGCAATCACACAGGAGAACGCACCAGAACACGACCCAGTCCCGCCCCTCTACAAACGACCAGAGCCTGCGGCCACACAGGACAGATCCTTCCTCGCTCCCTGGCAGATAGCGGCGTCAGCCAGGCTTGCCAAGCTTGAGCTCTATCAAAAAGTTCTATCAAAAAGACCCAGGAGGGAGCTTGTTGAACCTCAGACTGTGCTCTCGGCCCGAGAAGAGAGCCCAAACTGGCAATTGTTCTCACTCTCTCATATCCAGCCAAGGAGCCCTGGAGCAGAGAAAGTGCAGGATCTAAGGGGAGCCACAGCTTAGGGAAGCCCCACGTGTGCCTCTTAGGAGGAGTGGGCCTTGAGGACTTGATAAGTTGTCTGAATCTCCTATTCCATATCTGTAAAATGAGCCTAATGACACCCCACAGGCTGACTGTATTAAAGGAGAAAATAAGCAAGTACTCCCTGATCTGAGTTACAATTATGGCAATGATTATCCAGTTGCTTGGTTCATCAACATAAATTTATTGATCACCTACTATATGCCAAGGACATTCTCCACATTGCCTCATCTTATCTTCACAACAGCCCTAAGAGGAAGGTATTATTATTCCCTTTTTACAGACAAGAAAATGGAGGCTGGGCAGCCAGGTTAATCATTTGCTCCAAGTTACATGGCCAGTAAGTGAAAATTCTTGCAAGTGTGGGGCGTCCAAAGCCCCTGCTTTTTGCACCATAGGCTTCTGCCCAGGTCTCTAGGGCAGAAAACATGCACATGAGACAGGACACAGAGGGGTGGAATCAGGTAAGATAAGGTTGGTATGAGCAGAGGGTGTGGACTCAGGCTGGAGGGGTTCAAACTCCAGGGAAAGACAGGTGTGCAGATGACAGAAATCAGGTCCAGCATCCAGTGAGCCTGAAGACGCCTGGGAACAAGGTGAGGGCTGGGTGATAGCCTTTGGTAAAGGGCTCCTGCTGGGAAGGGGGGTGAAGGGGGCTGGGTCAATGCAATGGTTTACAGAGGCCCCGGGGTCAAGTGTCTGTGAATGCACTCCTGCTAGAAGCTGTGACAGCCCCACTCCCTACCCACTCCCAGGGCACAATTACAACTCAGCCAGGTTCGCCTTCATTTTCTGTGGCTTCCCCATCTTCACCCTCTATCCCTTTGGGGGTTCCCTCCTATCTAAGCACCCAAGGTTTTCAGGTTCCTCCCTCCTTCCATTGATTCTCCACCCCTAGAATCTTCTAGGGCAGCATCCCCAGCTATTTTGGCACCAGGGACCGATTTCATGGAAGACAATTTTTCCATGGACCCAGGGTGGGTGTGGTGATTTGGGGGATGATCCAAATGCATTTATCACACACTTTATTTCTCATCTAATGCCTCTGCTTATCTGACAGGAGGTACCAGTCTGAGGCCCAGAGTTTGGGGACCCATGTCCTAGGGGACCTTTAAAAACACATACGTGGACCCTAAGCTAGAAATTCCATTTCAGTTGATCTGGAGGAGGTGAAGAAGGCTGATGATTGTCTGAGAGATGAAAGGACTTGCTCAGGTCAGCAGGGAGACCTGGACTCCCCTAAGGCTTCCTAACTTGGAGCTCAGTTCCTGCTGGTTGCAATCACAAGCACATGCAGGGGACCTAGGCGGGTGTTGGGGGGCAGGGGAGAGGTGGGCACCAAGACAAGCACTTGCCCACGAGTGTCTTCTAGTGGTGGGACTTCCAGGTCGGAGCTCTTCCCCTGGCCTCGCTCTGCCCCTCAGTGATGACCACCATTGTTTTCTACTGGAGGTCAAAAGCACATTCCTTGGCAAAGTCTGACTTTTGGACTTCAAATTCCCAGGTGGCTCGGTGGTAAAGAATCCACCTGCCAATGCAGGAGACACAGGAGACGCTGGTTCAATCCCTGGGTCAGGAAGATCCCCTGGAGGAGGGCATGGCAACCCACTCCAGTTCTCTTGCCTAGAGAATCCCATGGACAGCGGAGCCTGGAGAAGGTGAAGAACAGGGAAGCCTGGCAGGCTACAGTCAAAGAGCTGGACAAGACTGAGCGCGCACACAGTGAAAAATACTTCTTTGACAGCCAGGCCGAGTGGCGCCCAAAATAAGTTTTCAAATTCCTGTTGACTATAAAGCCTATAAATAGACCTTGATGTCACTCAGGTCAGCCCTGGGGGCCCTTAGCCTTGGTTTCCAGGTCTTGAATTGAAAAAGAAACACTAATAGGGCTTCCCTCGTGGTCCAACAGTCAGGACTCTGCACTTTCACTGCAGGGAATCTGGGTTCTCTCCCTGGCCAGGCACCAAGAGCCCACATGACATTTGGTGAGGCCAAAAGAGAGAAGAAAAAAGAAAAAAAAATACTAATAATATCTAACTCACAAAGCTTTAGCGAGGATAACTAGAAATGATGCCCATAAAGAGTCATGCCTGACGGAGGAACTGGTGCTCAGTCCTCTCATAAACACTCAGGATCTGCTGCAGGCAGATCTGGTGGGGAGAGGACACGGGTCCTGCAGATGCTCCTGTGTTCCCTGGGCTCCCCTCCGAGGGGGAACTCAGGCAATTAGGCAATTAGGACACAAAGAGCCGTGTGCCCCTGGGGACACAGCAGGGACACATTTAACGCATCTGAGAACACACATCAAGAAGCTTCCATGAGTTGGGTTGAAGGGGAACGGAGGCCTGGCAGCCCTGGAGGAAGAGTGAGTACAAGGAAACCCAAGTAACTGCAAGTTACAGCTGAAAGAGAAACAGTGCCTTGGTTTCCTAGGGCCGCCATAACAAATCAGCACAAACACGGTGGATTCAAACGACAGAAACTGATCTGCTCACAGTGCTGCCAGCGAGAACTCCAAATCAAGGCGTCAGCAGAGCCAAACTCCCCTCAGAAGGCTCTAAGGGAGAATCCTAGCTTCTGGGGGTCCTGGCCATCCTTGGTGTTTGTAGGTACATGACTCTAATCTCTGCCTCTTCTCTCTGTGTCTCTTCTTCCCATAAGGACGATTGTCATTGGCCTTAGGGCCACCTAATCCAGAGTGAGCTCATCTCCATCCTTAGCTACACTTGCAAAGACCCTATCTCCAAATAAAGTCATATGCTGAGGTTCCCGGGGGATGTGAATTTGAGGGGGTCATGATTCAACCCATCACAGGGGGCAGGGGTAGAAGTGGAGAGAGATGAGATGCTCAGAGGTAGGCTGGGGACACACACAGACCCTGGACTTCATCCAGGGACATTTGTGACAGGTGGAAGCATTTTAAAATTTAAGTTTTAAAATATTCCGTGAATAATTTTGCATTGGTTACATGCTAAATCTACATTTTTAATATATTGAGTTAATTAAAATATATTATTAGATAAATGTCACTTATTTCTTGGTACTTTTTTAAAACTTTTTTTTTGATATGTATACACTGCTATATTTATTTATTTTGCAGAGTCAGAACCCACATGATTCCCTCTCACTCCCCTAACATTTTTTCCCATAACTTTTTAGATGAGAAAACCAGAGGCCAAATTTCACTTACATCTCAGTTCCTGTTTTTTTTTTTCTGGTAACACAATGTTGTAAAGTCTAATGGTGATAACAGTTTTTAAGGAACCCCCTTAGACAGCAATAATCATAATCTCATTATGTACATAAAATGTCTTATATAATTTACATCATCCCATTGGCTCCAAAAAAAAAAAAAAAAACACCTTAAGACTTCCAGCATAAAATATTTTCATTTTAAAATTTTGTTTATACACAATAGAAGCAACCTAGATGTCCATCGGCAGATGAGTGGATAAGAAATCTGTTGTACATACAAACAATGGAATATTCTTCAGCTTTTAAAAAGAGTGCATTTGAATCAGTTCTAATGAGGTGGATGAGACCGGAGCCTATTATACAGAGTGAAGTAAGTCAGAAAGAAAAACACCAATACAGTATATTAACCCATACATATGGAATTTAGAAAGATGGTAACGATGACCCTATATGCGAGACAGCAAAAGAGACACAGATGTAAAGAACAGACTTTTGGACTCTGTGGGAGAAGGCGAGGGTGGGATGATTTGAAAGAATAGCATTGAAACATGTATATTATCATATGTGAAATAGATCCCCAGTCCAGGTTCGATGCATGAGGCAGGGTGCGCAGGGCTGGTGCACTGGGATGACCCTGAGAGATGGGATGGGGAGGGAAGTGGGAGGGAGGGTCAGGATGGGGAACACATGTACACCCATGGCTGATTCATGCAAATGTATGGCAAAACCACCACAATATTGTAATTAGCCTCCAATTAAAATTTTAAAAAATAAATAAATAAAAATAGAGACATAAAAAAAAGAAAGAAAATTTAAAAGTACAAAGAAATAGAAAAGTCAGCCTCCCATCCCTGACTCGCTCTCTCTTGCCACACTTCACTTCCCCCTCCTCCCTCCACCCCCATGAGCAACATGCCCTGTGTATCTTCCTAGTGCTGGTGATGCACAAACACAATCAAACGTGTGTAGACATACAGCCGTTTTTTAATTAGCTATTCAGGACTTTATTTATTATTATTATTCTACTATTTTAACCATTTTAACTGTATGGTTCACTGGCACTAAATACATTCACATTGTCATGCAACTCTCACCACATTATATAAAAAATAAAAAAAAAATAAAAAACTTAAATATCAGCAGACTGTACCCACATTCCATGTGTTACTGTTTGTACTTAGCACTTTATCTTGGGGAATATCAGTACATCAAGGCCTGCCTTTAACTGATATGCCATATTTAAATGAAAAGAATTTTATAAATCACAAAATACATTCAAATCAGGAAACTAAGTTCAAGGAACATCAGTTTTCCTTGACAGTGACAATGACAGAATGAGGATGGGATCCAGGCCGACTGATTCCAGTCCGAGCCTGCTTGGACTGGAATCTGCTTGACCTTCCCCACGTCCCCATCTATGAAAGAACAGAAACAGTTCCTGACCCACCTACTTGAAGCTGATGTGGAGATTGAATGAGCTAATAAAACCTAGAAAGTACAATTCAAACAAGAAACACTGCCATTACTGTCATTGTAACTTTTTTTCTTAACGTTTTTTATTGTGGTAAAAGTCACATAATATAAAACATACTGTTTTAACCACATGTAACTGCAGAGTTCAGTGGCACTAAGTACATTAACATTGTTGTGCAACTCTCACCATCATCCACCTCCCGAATTTTTCAGCTTCCTAACCTGAAACTCTGTCCCCATTAAAACACTAAGTCCCCATTCTCCCTCCCCACGCACCACCCCCCAGTCCCTGGCATCCACCAATGTACTACTGACTTTATGAATTTGATTATTCTAGGAACCTCGTAAAAGTGAAATCAAACAGCATTTGTCTGCATCTAATATATTGGAATGTATTTTTAAGGTTAACTGAATGTATGTCCTACATACAGATTGTACCTTCCTTCTGTTCCCCTTGTGCTTTGTAGTAGGTTCTCATTGGCTATCTATTTTATACATAGTAGTTTACCTTTGTTAATCCCAACATCCCAATTTATCCCAGCCCACTTCCCCCCGAGTCCCACCTTGGTAGAAATTTCAGCAACACAGGGGAGGGCAGGTGTACTGGGGCAGGGGGACTCTTCCTTCCTTCGAATCATCCTGTCCCTGGGCCCGTACTTTTGGCCCCCACCCAGCACTGCTCTAGATCCTGACTGCCTCCTTAAGAAGGTTTGGAATGTTCTGAAGGGCTCAGATGTGATGGCTGAGACCCTCATCTCCTGGGGAATAGGTGGCCCCCAAGGACAGGCTTCCTCAGGAAGGAGACTCTATTCACAGAACTGAGACATAAACACAGACAAATACAGGCCCTGGAAGTCTGGGGCAAGGTGAATGGAAAAGTGGCCTCAGCCCAGGAGTGGCTGGTGGTTTATGTACAGCTGGCCACAGGCTGACATTTTCCAGGCCCGGGCCCAGCTCGGGAAGCTGACTGCACCCACCAGCACAGCCCCAGCCCAGACACCGGGAGCAAGGTCGGTGATGGGAACCGTGGGAATCCGGCTGGCCCAGGGGTCTGGCTTGCACCGCCCATGTGAGCAACCAGCCGCTTAAACGGGGGCTGCCTCATTTTACATGGTGGCCTTGCCCACAGCCTTTGTGTCTGAGGCTTGCTTCTTACTTGTTCCTGGGTCTCTTCTGGCACCCAGGGGTCTTGGGAGGGAAAAGAAGGGGGAGAAGGAGGAGACAAATCTCCAGGGAGGAAAAAGCAAACCCAGACGTGGCCAGGCTAAATACAGTCACTGGCTAACCAGCCTGGATGTACCCCACATGTCTTCCCAACTTTTCCAAGATGGCCCCATGGCCCCTAGACGTGCAGGAAAGTTATGCTTATGCTGTATGATCACAAAGACTGAGCTTCCCCAGGAAGGTTCTGGAGTCTGTTAGAAGGGCCCACGAGGCACAGATCTCCAGAAAATGCACCTAACCTTGGCTCCTCGCCTTGGCAAAGATACACACTGCCTCCGCCCAGAGAGGTGGAAGGCCAGTCCACTCATCCTGTTTATAGGAAAGCGGCAGGAGGGGCAAGAAGACAAGTCCCAGCCTCTAACAAGGCTTCTCACCAGCCTGCCATGTTTGAGCAGTTCCTCGCCACACTTAGTCAACCATCCTTTCTTCCTAAAGTCAGTCTGTCGGTGTCAGCCAGTCAGTGTTCTATGCAGCTGGTCCTAAGAAAGAAACAAGTACTCAAGGCTAAACATTTGGGCGATAAAGAATCCACCCGCAATGTGGGAGACCTAGGTTCGATCCCTGGGTTGGGAAGATTCCCCTGGAGAAGGGAAAGGCTACCCACCCCAGTATTCTGGCTTGGAGAATCCATGGGGTCACTGAACACCTCCATGTACAAGACTCTGAGCTGTGTGCTGTGAGGTGGGGAAAGGAGAGAAACACAGGGTCAGCACCTTCTGTGAGCTCCTAAGTCAGCTTGATAATGTGTGAGATAACTGCTAAGATGCAATCTCTCTGGGAAATGCATAGAAATCACCTCCGACTGAGGGAGGGCTCCCAGAGCTGGGCCTAGATGGTCTGGTAGGGTGTGATAGGTGTCTGAGGGGGACGTGGGTGCACCACACCTGTGGGGGGACTGATACCCGGGACCAATGGCCTTTGGAACATCCAGGTGAGCAGGGAGAGATGGGCAGAGAGCAGGTCAGTCTGAGAAGATCTGAGTGAGGGCAGAGAGGCGGATGAGGCTGGATGGGACACTGGAAGTGGACAGTAGGGTGTCCTGCCTGCTGGACTCTGGGAACCTGAAGATTCCAAATGTGCCCAACAGCTTCCTGCCACTTCCAAAGTGAGCGGTAGATGGGCTGGGTATGGCTGGGTTTTTTGAATGTGGGGAATGTGTCCAGTAAAGATCATCTGTGGCCCACTTAGCTAATGTGCATCTCCAAGTAACTTCTCTCCTGGGGTCCCTGCCAGCCCCAGACACCCACCAGCACCCAAGGGAGCTCTGAGCCTCCCCAGCCTGACCCAGAGGCCTAGAGGGCCCATGTGCTCTTGAAGAGCTGGGCTCCAGTCTTCCTTGTTCCTTGCCCTCAGACAGCAGGGACTTCCTGTCACATCAACCTCTGACCACCCACCCTCCCACCATTGCCAGCTAAAGAGGGGGAGAGGAAGCTCTGAGGCTCACAGCAAAGCCTCAGTGTGCCCCTGAGTCCCAAGAGTGCTCAGGTGGAGTCTGGGCCAGCCAGACCTGCTTGACCATCTAGTTGGCTGCAGGATACACAGAATGAACCTTTGGGTGCCTCCAGCGTGTGTGTGTGTGTGTGTGTGTGTGTGTGTGTGTGTGTGTGTGTGTGCGCACGCGCGCATGCGTATGTGTGTACATGTGCAGATATGGGCTCCCTGGCACAGGTGTTGGGTAACCTAATGCCCCAGCCCAGCCCACAGCCAAAGAATTGGGACAGGCTTTGCCTCTGAGGAGGCCGACAAGCAAATCTTCTGAGAAGGTCCTTGTCCCTGAGAACCCTGACGTCACAATTCCATTGCACCATTTCCTCCCTCTTCTCATGGACAGCCTGTCCAGCTGAAAGCAAACACAAAGCTACCCATGACTTCAAGCTGTGTGCCTAAGTTTCCACCAACACCTAGGGATGCAGTAAGTGTGAGTTGATTTAATGGTAAAGGGGTCACAGGAAGACCAAGCCCAGGGGGGTTGTAGCACAAGGGAGTGAGCAGGGCTTGTCCATCCCTTCCCCACTTCCCTTAGGGTGGTGGTGATGGAGGCCAAGATGCTGGGACTGGTGGGGAAGGAGAGAAGTTATAGATTTGCTGCAGCAGAATCTCTAGGGCATTAGTAATCATGCATTAAAATTTCCTAACGCTTCCCAGATGGAGAAAAAGATCGCAAATCAGCTGCCCTAAGGAGAGAGACATGAAGAAGAGCCTTCTTTCTAGTTGAATCATGTGCCCAGAATAAATCAATCCACACTGCTCTCAAATCCACCTGCTGGACCCTCACTGTAACTCAGGTTTTTAAAAAAATATTTATTTATTTACTTTTTTATTAGGCCACAATGAGTCTTAGTTGCAGTACACAGAATCTTTGATCTTCATCGCAGCATGTGGGATCTAGTTCCCTGACTAGGGATCAAACCCTGGCCCCCTGCATTAGGAGCATGGAGGCTTAGCCCCTGGACCACCAGGGAAGTCCCATAACCCAGATTCTTGCCTCATTCTATCAGCCACCTTCCACATCTCCCCTGCCCCAGCCTTATTCCAGTTTAGCCCCTTTACTATCCCTGTCATCCACTGCCTGCCATTCCCTTAGGACTTCATTCCAGACCCTGTTAAGAAAACCATACGATCACCAGCTTCCAGACTCCACTGCCTCCACTCTGCACACTCCAGGATCCCCCTTCAGACTGAAGAAATAAGAATTTGGAGTCTTTTCCCCCCAAGCAAGTGGGCATCCATATGTGGGCAAAATCGGAGCATATTCAGCGTGCAACCTCCTGGTGTTGGGATGAACGTGCAGGCCAGGTCTCAGAGCTGCCAGGATGCCGGGCACTTGGACTCTTTAAATGCAAATGTCCCCTGTGGCAGCCTTGGCCTCTTCTGCAGGGATGGCAGCCGCCCTGGGAGGAAAGATGAGATTTAAATTGGTAATCAAGCACTGTACCAGATTGGACTCTGACCTTGTTCAGAATTCCACTGGCCCGTGTTCCCTGACCAGCCACCCCCCTTTCTGCCCAATTGTTCCCTTGGGTAGCCGCCTGCTATCTAGGCAGTAAGGCAGGCTGTCACCAGCTGCTACCTCCCTGGCTGCCTTCCACCTGGCTGGATTGGATGGCCTTGGAAATCAAACAGCGCTGCCTTTCCAGTCTCTTTGCTACCTCTGCTGCTGGAGCACAAGAGTGGTCTGGACAAGGCCTGCTTGCAGGGCATGGGAAGAGGTGAGGGCAGGCCCAGGAAGCTTCTTTTATGCATTCTTGGTTACCAAAGCGATTCCCAGACAAGGTCAGGAATGGCCAGTGTGGGCTCACATGCCTGCTACATCGATGAAAGCAGCTGGAGCCAACGTTCATTCTCTCCAGCTCCTTCCACTGCCCCAGAACACCCTCTGCTTGCTGCAAAACACTACACTTTTGCTCTTTTCTTTTTCCTGGAAAGTCTTCCACATTCTCTTCTGCATATCTAAATTCTGCCCTTCCTCCCAGGGCCTGGAGAACCACTAGCCACCATAGAGTACTTGCAACCCTACCATCCCATCACTTAATGGCAAATAGATGGAGAAACAATAGAAACAGTGAGAGACTTTATTTTCTTGGGCTCAAAAATCACTGCAGATGGTGACTGCAGCCATGAAATTAAAAGATGCTTGCTCCTTGGAAGAGAGGCTATGACCAACCTAGACAGCATATTAAAAAGCAGAGACATTACTTTGCCAAGAAAGGTCTGTCTAGTCAAAGCTATGGTTTTTCCAGTAGTCATGTATGGATGTGAGAGTTGGACTATAAAGAAAGCTGAGTGCCGAAGAACTGATGCTTTTGAACTGTGGTGTTGGAGAAGACTCTTGAGAGTCCCTTGGACTGCAAGGAGATCCAACCAGTCCATCCTAAAGGAAATCAGTCCTGAATATTCATTGGAAGGACTGATGCTGAAGCTGAAACTCCAATATTTTGGCCACCTGATGTGAAGAACTGACTCATTTGAAAAGACCCTGTTGCTGGGAAAGATTGAGGGCAGGAGGAGAAGGAGACGACAGAGTTTGAGATGGTTGGATGATATTACCGACTCAATGGACATGAGTTTGAGTAGGCTCTGGGAGTTGGTGATGGACAGTGAAGCCTGGCATGCTGCAGTCCATGGGGTTGCAAAGTGTCGGACACGACTGAGTGACTGAACTGACTGACTGATTCTTCTCTTACCTCCTCAATTCATGATTCAAACCAAGTATATGGGGCATTTAGTTGCATGCTGATTTGCCCTGTTTTCTCACTGTTTTATCTCCCAAACAAGATGGTAAACTCCCATGGATTGTGTATTGCCTAGAATTGGAACTTGAAAGATCTACTGGGAATCAGTGGATGAAAAGACAAATGAAAGAATATGTGGACTGTGTTGGTCAGAGCAATGTTTTCTTTGAACACCCAGAATTCTTCCCAAGAAGAGAACTCTTCTTTCTGTTGGCTTTTGTCACATTGATGGAAACTTTGCTTCCAATGCTTCCAAGAGCAGAGGGAAACCAGGAGTGTTTCACCAGGAGGAATCAGTAGCCAGTTGAATTTCCACCAGCATGAAGGGCACCAGTGACTGCTGGGACCAGACGTCCCGCCCTTTTTGATCTAATTAGGATCATAGAATGTGCCCACGTGAAGCTTTGTTTCCTATAAATGCACACAGTTTGTAAGTGCAGGAGGGACACAGGCAAGGCTGTCCTAAACAGAGAGCATGTGAAGGATGCAGAAAACAGGGCTGTTGAATGGAGGCAGGGAGGAGGCTGGGTGTCCAAGAGGCATGAAAGAGCTCCATACTTCCTCTTCCCCAAGACTGGGAGTGGGGTGGAGGATAGATGGTTAACTCAGGTGGTTCATCTGAGAGGCAGCACCTTGGGTGCAGCCCCATCGGAATGCAAGGCCCCTACCACACATGCGCTATCCATCCAAAGGGGAAGCAAAGAGGGAGGCTTGAAAAGCCAGCAGAGGAACCTCGCTGGTAGTCCATTGGTTAAGAATCCACCTTGCGATGCAGGGGAAGAAGGTTCAATCCCTGGTCAGGGAACTAAGACCCCACATTCCATGGAGCAACTGAAAGCCCGCAGGCTGCGACTACTGACCCTGCGAGCTCTGGAGCCCATGTGCCACAACCAGAGTCAGCACGCCACAGTGAAAGATCACACATAATGCAAAGAAGATCTCGTGGGCCCCAGTGAAGACCCGAGGCAGCCAAATAAATTTTTTAAAATTTTAAAAAGGCAGCAGAATAGCACACCACACAGGCAAGAAAGAAGATCTGGAAAGACAGGTGAAGGGAGGGCTGCTACATCTTTGTACACAGAGGACCTGGGGGTTAGGACAGCGGGTCGTTGATGAGCTCTGCTCAGGGGCTTCCACCTGCCGTCTCAGAAGGAAGTCGGGAGCTGGCAGCCAAGCACAGAGCAGCCTGTGTGGGACCCCGTGTACCATCAGGCTCCTCTGTCCTAGGCTGTCGTGAGGGCAGAGAGATCCTCTGACAAAAAGAGGCTGTGTGCTCATCTCCTGGGCAGAGGAGGAGCTCAGAGATGAGTACATGAATGGAAGGGAAGGTGGCAGCATCTGACCTACAGGCCAGAGGACCGAGTGTGGTAGGATGTCAAGGAGTCATTCTGGGGCTCCCTGAGGAGCAGAAATGCCCACGTGAGGTTTCCCAGCAGCGCCCCACCCCTGGGCCCTTCCTCTCTGTCTTGGGGCCACTCACCCGCCTGTGCACGCAACCCCATCACTGATGAGAGTGAGCTGAGTTTGCCAATTCCACTCCTGTTATTACTCGCACCTTTCCCAGGGCAAGGAACAAACCCAGAGGAGAAGGCAGTTGCCCTGAGCTGGCCTAACTCTCAGCTAACTCAGCCCCTTTCTCTCAAGAGGGATATTATAACCTATTTTATAGCAACTACTGATATCAAAACTGTTAGTCCCGGAACAGGCGTCCAGGTCAGAGAACAAACCACCCTCCGGGTGTATTTCCTCCTTCTCCAGAACGTCCCCCAGGACCCTGGGAGGAAGGGCAGGCAATGAAAGAGGAGAGTTCAAAGGCCCAGGTGTATGTATAGGGGAGCTTCCTCTCCCACTCTAGCCACAGACATGGAAGTTAATAAATTCTCAGAACTGGGGCAGGGGTGCGTGCAAACGTCTTCCACTGTGGGGAGGGTGGGTCAAACACCTGGTGCCTCTGATGACCACACGCTCTTGAGAGCACACACACGGTGCATCACTGAGGCCGGGGAACAGAAAGCGGGCCAATTTGGAAGCCAGTGCTCCATCCCCAATCTCTCGGCACTGGTCAGGACCCTGGTTCCCATACCTGGCCTGGTGGCAGAATCAGCCAGCATGCTCAGCGAACATGCAGATTCTTAGGGCCCCGCTGCAGTCCCGCCAAGTCAGAACCACGTGAGGCGGAGAAACTGGGGTATGTGTGTCCAACAAGCTCCCCTGGAGTTCTCAGGTCGCATTCCCCTCCCTGAGTTTAGAGTTGCTGGATTCGAGTAGGGTTCCTTGCAAAATGATGATGGTCTTGTTCGAGGCCACAGTCTTCCCAAGATAGACCCTGTGCCCCGAACATGGGGTGGGTGTGAGCCAGATATCCTCTGAGAGAAGCACCTTACAGCCTGATCATCCTGCTGGTGCCCTTGGCCACCCCCTTGATTACCTGGGATGGGGTGACTCCCATTACCCCATAGGACCTCTTTTCTAACATTTTGTTTGTTTTCACAAAATCAACTATTACACATACTTGATGGTGGAAACTTGAATGCTATTCTTCTTCCTGTTTAACGTGTGCCAACCAGCCTCACCCGTGGTAATGTGGGAACCCATCACCCTCCGGCTTGTTCATGATGAACCCAAGGTCACTAAACCGTTATTTTATTTTCTTTGGAACTTCTGTTTGTCTGAACAATAGGCTGCAAAGGGATTTGGAAAGTCAGACTTAGACCTATACCCCTGGGCAAAATGCCTGGCCAGAAGAGACAATTTCTTATCTTTTTTTTTCTACTTGTTTTTTTTTTTTTTTTTGACTTAAGTTATATATAAGGTCACAGAAGAAAGAGCACTGCTTCCACGTGGCTGGTGCTGAACCTTTGCAATTTACTGATGACATCTCACCCACTCATGAGTTTTCCGAGATCTGAGTCACCCACAGTGAGGCTTACTTAAGTGGAGAAAAATTCCTGAAATGAATGACTTGCATTCTGGCTTGGGAGGCAATGCCACAGAAACACTCACTCTCACCCGCACCAACAGGCCTGATAGCTGATGGAAGTTGGTGGGAAAGGTTGTGAAATTGGGAATTACAGAAACAAAGCCTCGGGCGGGCAGAGGGAATTCTGCTAGCAGACTGACTTCAGGCTTGAACAGCAGCTGTTCCCTGTGTCTCCAGCCTGCTGGCCTCTGCCCTGCAGATTTTGGACTCACTAGTCTTTGCAATCACATGAGCCAACTCCTTAAAATAAATCTCCATATACACACATCCTATTGACAAATACACGGCCCAAGAGACAAGAACACGCTCACACACCCACCACCAGCCCAGCAAGGGAGACCTTTAGTCCCTGCAATGGGCCAGACTGTCACAGTAACAAAATCAGCGCTGACCGAGACTGCAGTTTCTATCTGGCTTCTGGCAGGGGCACCAAAATGGTATACAGGGCAGAGTCCGTGTCCTCCAGCGACTTTCCAACTCGCCACCAAGTTAAGGGACTTCAGCGCAGAAAGGGACCCCAGTGGAGCTCACCGAGTCCACCTCCTCTGTTTTACGGATGGGGAAACTGAGGTTCTGAGAGGGGGTGGGGCCGCCCCAGGCAGAGTAACCTGACAATGGAAAAGCTGGGGCAAGGTTCTGAGGAGAACATTCCAGACAAGAAGAGCATGAGTGTGAGTGATTGTGTGTGTGTGTGTGTGTGATACTCGCACTGAAGATGGCAGGAAGGTGAGCAGCTGGAGCAGGGTAATTGTGGGCTGCAGAGAAAGAGGAGGGAGAAAATACGGGCTCAGGGGGATTGTTTATGTGCTCACCAGGCATCCCACATTTTCCTCACAAAGTCAGGTTTCTGAGGAACAGAGTTACTCAGGGAGGGAGTCCCAGGGAGGGAGCCAGCTCGTGTGCTCCACATGGGAGTCTAGGAACACCTAAGCGGAGCTCAGACAAGCTGTTCAGGCTGGAATCTGAGGCAGGTGGTGGGTTTTACTTTGTGTAACTAGAGGAAATGGTTGAGGTGAATGTGAGAAGGAGAGAGAAGAGAGCTCAGGACATAAGAACAGAAGTTGGTGAGAGGAGACGGAGCAGGAAAAAAAAATGGAGACTCAGGAAAACCAGGGATGTGTGTGGTGTCAGAAGATTTAAGGGAAGAGTAGGGATATTTTTTCTTTCAGTGGGAAAAAAAAACAGATCAAAAGAATCAAATCCACTGAGAAAGGGCACACTGGCTGTTACAGATGGGCCTTTGGTGCTGCAATGAGAGCAGCACCGGTCACGTGGTCGACGGACAAGCCAGAGAGATGTGACCCCAGGTGAGAATGTGGAGGGAAGCGGTGGAGAGGGCAGGTGCAGAACCACCTTCCAGGAGGTGGGAGGGACAGTGGCAGGGCACCTGAAGGCAGGAGGGAGGCTCTTTTTTTGTTTTTTTTAATTAATGAGACTTGAATATGTTAAATGCAGATGGAAAACAAGCTAGCCCAGGGGAGAGGGCTAAAGACCTGGGAGAGAGGAGATGTTTAAGGGGATCAGCACACTGTGAAACTGGGGGTGCTGGTGTGGGGGTGGATAAGAGGAGATCACAGGGATTTCCCTGGAGATCCAGTGGTTGAGGCTCCGAGCTTCCACTGATTTCACCGTGGGGGCATGGTTTCAGGGAACGAAGATCTCACGCAATGAGATGCATGTGGTGTGGCTATGCAGTGTGGCTAAAAAAGAAAGAAAGAAAGACACTTTAAAATAAAAAAAAAGAGAGCGAGCATGGACACAACTTCCACTGTGACCCAGAGAAACATCAAAGGGTACAAACAAAGAGAAGAAGGTTTGGTGACTAGGAAGCGGAAAGGTTGCTTCTGATGATCTCTATTATTCTCTTCTTTTTCTAAATAAGAGTGCCCTCATCGTTGGGACACAGGCTCGTTCAAGTCAGAGGAGGTACCAGAGGGTGACAGGCTTGGAGTCCCTGGGTGACTGTCTTCCAGGGCAGGAGGTCATCCCAGGCATGCATCTGATATGGCCTATGAAATAGAGACTGGCCTCAACCCCAGACTGATAAAATGATGCTCTCAGGCTACCAGCTCATGGTGGCCACAATGTGAGACTCTGTGGAAACACATGACCATAGGTGCGGTTGTGCAGGCCTGGGCCTCTGTAGCCACTCATCATCCATCAGACCCCTGGGACTCCCTGGACAATACCTGTCTTAGTCCATTTGGACTGCTATGATGCAGTGCCAGAGACTGGATAGCTCATAAACAGTAGACATTTATTTCTCCCGGTTCTGAAGGATGAAATTCCAAATCAGGATGCCAGCATGGCTGGGTAAGGGTCCCTTTCTGGTTTCCTGGTTGTATCTTCACATATTGCAAGAGGCTGGGAGCTCTCTGAAGTCTCCTTTATAAGGGCACTAATCTCCTTCATGAGGGCTCCACCCTAAAGGCATTAGGGGCCACCTCCCAAAAGTCTCATCTACTAATACCATCACACTGAGGATGCGGCTTCAACATAGGAATTCTGAGGACACACATTAATACTGCAATAAAGCTCTAAATCTCCCTTCACACAGTGTGGGTACCTCCCTAAAAGTGGTCATCACAGTCCCCCAGGTCATAAACACATTCAATATCCTTTCCTGTAGCTCATGGAGAGCCAGAATTCTAAGCTGTTGATCCTTGTTTCCCTGCTCAAAATTGCTCTCAGCATGAAACTGATGCAGTTTTGGCTGAATTCCAGTCCTGATGCAAACAATTTGGCTCAGCCACCACTCAGAGATGGCTCCCAGAAAGACCCTCCTCTGGCGCTGGCCTGCTTCACATAAGAGAGGTTTAACAAGGAGATGTCCAGAGACTTATATGCCACCCTTGCTCCACTCCCAGCAGCCAGATCAGAAAGGAGAATTCCATATCTTCAACCCTTCCTAGCACAGCTGCCTTCCAACCAAAAGAGAATTGCTGGGAGCTTGAAAAGCCCCAAGCCCTCAGCTTTCATTGTCCAGCACGCAGTTCCTTCGCCTTTCCCCTTATTAACTCAACAGCAGTGAGTACTACAAAGACATGGGCCGAATTCCAACCACGTCATCACTGGGGAAACAATAAAATGCCTGACTGACTCTAAAGGCTGTATCTGTCACAGTGATAAAGGCCAGTCTCCGATCCTCTCCAACAACATGGGGCTTGGAGTTCAGCCCAGGAAAGTTTGGTTTGCTCGTGGCAGAAACCGTGAAAACCTTTCCTGCTTGGAAGCCCCCATTGGCTCTTCTATAGGACAAAACCAGCAAGAGACATGAGGCAGCAGACGGTGCTGCCTATTGGAGGGCCCCGAACTGGGCTGAAAGAGCCCCACATCCACGTATACCCATGTGGACCACAACATGCAGGCCTGTGCGGTCTGATTTAGCAGGTATCTGGAGGAAGTATCTGGAGTCCAGCTGATTTGCAATCAAGAATACCATTCCTGGACTTCCCTCGTGGTCCAGTGGTTAGGAATCTGCCTGCATGGTACACGGGTTCAATCCCTAGTGTGGGAAGATCCCATATGCCACAGGGCAACTAAGCCAGTACCACAGCTACTGAGCCCGTGTTCCTCAACAAGAGAAGCCACTTTAGTGAGAAGCCCACACACCACAAATAGAGAAAGCCCATGCAGCAATGAAGACCTTGCGTGGCCAAAAGTTAAAAAAAAAACTACCACCCCTTACCTCAAAGGCTCTTTCACATTTTTGTCTCATTTGATCCTCAAAACTAGCCCATGAGCGTCTAAAATAACGTATTCCTATTCCCATTTGGGGCTTCCCAGGTGGCACTAGTGGTAAAGAATCTGCCTACCAATGCAAGAGACATAAGAGAAACAGGTTTGATCCCTGGGTCGGGGAGATATCCTGTAGGAGGGCATGGCAACTCACTCCAGTATTCTTGCCTGGAGAATCCCATGGACAGAGGAGCCTGACGGGCTACAGTCCATGGGGTTTGCTAAGAGTTGGACACGACTGAAGCGACTTAACATGAATATTCCCATTTTAGAGATTAGAAAACTGACACCCAGGTTGTGAAGCATGCTTGGATCTTAAGTGGCAGAACCACTCAGGTCTTCTGACTCCTTGTTCATGGCTTTTTCCTGTGAGAGCACACTGCCTCCCTTTTTTAGAGAGTGGTCATTGCATTGAAAGTTAGAAGCAGACTCTGAAGATGCTGTAATTTCTTCATCTTCTCAAGGCCACTTCGCAGCAAAGCATCAGAAACGGTATCCTCAGAGTTAACGTGTAAGAACCGCTCTTTGGTGTGAGCTCTGACCAAGTCAGAACACACACTCTAGCTGCCTGATCCGAGCCAGAAGGTGAGGAAAACTGTCTCACTATATTTGCTCTATCCACCAACAGAGATTCCATTCAGGGCTTCGTGGAGTCGTGTCTTCATGGCGTCAAGGCCAGACAGGGTTCCATCAGTGCTTTGGCTATAGACCAGGGAGGTGGCATTTGGGACTGGGTCTGCTCTTGCCTGGATTACCTTAAGAGGTTGCTTATAGCATAGGGCAGAACTAGGGGCTGTCCAGAGCAGATCCAGTGAGCAGACCCCAGAAGAGCAGTCCCAGAAATTCTAAGACCACTTCATGGGCCTCTGGTTACTTTCAGGACAGGTCTGAATGGGTCTGGTCCTGACTGCCACTTCCCACTGGAGTGAATGTTTATGACTTCACGTGAACTTGCATCACCAAGAATGTGCTTTGATTGTTAGGCTATGGTAGTCGTCTTGACTCCTTAATTGCATGGGAAGTGACATGAGGGCAGGGAGATAGGCAATCGGTTTCCCAGAGCCATAACCTCCCATTTCTCAGTCCTTCACCCTCCACAGAAGCCCTTCTTCCCTCTCAGGTCCATGACATCCCTACAGGCTCTTCCTATCAAAACCTAATCTCAGGAAGGGATTTACAGCTTCGGCAGGATCCAAGTCAACTGGAGCTGGAATGATGCCTTGACTCTCCAGGCAAGGAGAGTGTGGTCATGGCAGCCCTTAAAAGTATAGTTCACGCTCAGAGACCAAGACCCTCCCAGGAACATCATCTGTGAGAGGTCAGAGCCTTTCACTTGCAGTCTCTGTTTACAAAATCCTCGCTGATGACTCTGCTTCCTTTGAAGACTTTGTATGACCTAGTAGGGATAAGGAACTTGGCACCCACCGACACCGTTTCCGGGAACACAGTGAGCCACTCTGGGTCCAGATACCTGATATGAATGTGCTTGAACTTGCGCTTCGACACGTATTTCCCAGGCACAGGTCCCGGGTTGATAAGCAGAGAAACCGCGCCTCTTCGCTAGGTCACACGAGCGTCACCAGACACAGTGTGGCTCCAACGCCAGGACAATTAACAGTTCACTCCCCCTGGGTCTCCCCAGGTAGGCAGGGGCTGGAAGCAGGAGCCCTCGTCCTGCATCTCATTCACACAAGCCTGAACCGTCAGGGCACGTTTTTGGAGCACCTACTTTGTGTCAGGCACCAGGATAAGGGCTGAGAAACTCAAGCTACGTGGGCCCAGTTCCCATGCTCCTCACAGTCAAGACGAAGATGCAGAAGAAACTGACCACCCCGTTTACCACGTGGGTGCTTTGTCACGGCTCTTAACAGGGCTGGGGTGCTAGGAGAGGAGTGCGCCTAACCCAGACTGGAACACACAGGGATGCTGGGCTGGCCAGAGAGGTAGGCGTCTACCTGCAGAGATGATTTCAGTAAAGCAGGGAAAGTGAAAGCATAGAGATACATACAAAATCTGTCTTAAAAAGAAGTCTTCCTAACTCCTGCTCCCCTTTTGTTTCTATTTATCATCTCTCACCCTTCAAAGCAAAGATTTTTCAAAGTGTCTTCCACTCATTCCCTGCTCCACTGAAGTTGCTCTAAAATCACTAGTAACCTCCTGATTGACAAGCCAACATGATTACTCTTCATCTCCTAAATTCCTGTGGTCTCTGGTCTCCCAGCCACACCCTCCTCTAGTCTCAGTCTCCCTGACCCCACCCTCCTGCCTTGCTGCCCGCCAGGCTCCTCGGGAATTCTGTTTTCGACTCTCCTCTTTCTTTCCCATTGCTCATTCTCCCCGGGGCCACCTGATCCATATCCAGCTCCAGCTTCCAACCGCCTGATGATATAAAACATTTGCCAAGTGCCTAGCGTGTCCCAGATATTGTGCATAGCACCTCCCATGTATTGTCTTTCTTGTCCTCCTGCAATTGTGCAAGACAGGACCAAGATTCCTTTCTTACAGAAGTGGAAAGCAACACACTTGTAGACTGTCTTGCTCAAGTTCGCACAACTAGTAAGAAGCGAAGCCAGGGTTCAAATTCAGCTGGAGTCTTAAACATCTTCCCGAGTCCCCAGGGTTACACCACCTCTGACCATCTCTCATTGATTTCCTCCCCTTCATCCAGACACCTATGCTCAACTTCCTATGAGCAGGCCCACCCCTGGGCACCTCAAACTTACTATGTCCACAAGACAGCTTGGATATTTGCCCCCTGCAGGCCCTGGCCCTCTCCATGGTCCCCATCTCCTTCCCATCACGTACATGGGCTCATCATCCAAGACACCCCCTCCCTCACTGCCTCCTTCCTCTCCCCACCCACCACGCCTGAGTCTCATTCCTTAGCCATCCCCATCCCTCCATGGTACCCCCACTTCCATGTCATCTCCCCCATCTGTCCTCCACACTTTGGACTTCTCTTTCTAAAACACAACTCTGACCACACTATCCTCTTATTCAAATCCTTCACTGGTGGCACAGTGCCTTCAAGTCAACCCCCAAACTCTTTGGCTAGGAAGGTAAAAACTTTTTAGGACCAGTCACCTTCTTCCCTATCTTGTCTCTTCCTCTCTCCCAGGCCGTCTATGGCCCAGTCACCTCAACCTCGTGGTCCCAGGAAAGTCCAAAATTTTCCCATCAGGTGACTTTGTATGTGCTTTTTCCTCTGTAACACCTATATGGTAAACCCTGCGTGCGTGCCTGCGAAGTTACTTCAGTCGTGTCTGACTCTTTGTGACCCCATGGACTGTATCCTGCCAGGTTCCTCTGTCCATGGGATTTTCCAGGCAAGAATACTGGAGTAGGTTGCCATGCCTCCCACCCATAAAAGACCCATGTCTCTATGTCTCCTGCATGTCCAGGTGGTTTTTTTACCAGTGGGATTCCCTTGTGGCTCAGCTGGTAAAGAATGCGCCCACAATGCGGGAGACCTGGGTTCGATCCCTGGGTTGGGAAGAACCCCTGGAGAAGGGAAAGGCTACCCACCCCAGTATTCTGGTCTGGAGTATTCCACGAACCGTATAGTCCATGGGGTCGCAAAGCATAGCGCCACCTGGGAAGCCCGTGGTTAACCCTATTCATCCTTAAACATGTTCAAATGTTACCTCCTCCAGGAAGCCCTTCATTGCTTCTCCCTTCATTCCTGCCCAGGCACATTTCTGTACCTCCTCCTCAATCTTTGCAGAGCATCAGATGGCATGTAACTAATCACTCAGTTAAATACCTCTGCACCCCTAACTAAGTTGTATGGCCCTCTTTGTAGATGTTGACTTACTGATCTTTGCACAGGGCTTGACAAAATCTTTCTTTAATCAGCATTGATTGATTGCTTAGTTGATTCATCAATTAAGTATAAAACAAGGTCCCTTGTGAAGAAACTGCAGTCCAAACGGGAAAGAAAGTCAGTCTTGGGCGAGGTGATGAAAGATACTCATGCCAAGATGGAAAATACTCATGTGACCAGGAGTCACAGCCCTCTGTGACTCCTGGTCACAGAGGGCTGCAGAAACTTGGGGGAGGAAGATATTGAGAGCGCTTAGGGGGCTGGAGGAGCAGGAGGTTTCCTGGATGCTGCTGCTGCTGCTGCTGCTAAGTCGCGTCAGTCGTATCCGACTCTGTGCGACCCCATAGACGGCAGCCTACCAGGCTACTCCGTCCATGGGGTTTCCCAGGCAAGAGTACTGGGAAGCAGGTTAATCCATTCACAATTCATGCATAAGCCCGAGCTCTGGCTTCACATACACCTGGTCTCTTTCCAGCAGCAGCAACAGTTGAACCGAGATTGGTGCCAATGAGCACCCAGGGTCCCTTCCACGTAATTAGCGTTTCTCTGGGGGAGGCCTGAATCCCACAGTCTGGAATGCAGACAAAGGGGATCTGTTCCAGTTATGCTAATTGCTGCCTCTCTCCCACAGAGGATGGGGCAGAGAGAGATTCCAGGAGGCAGCCGTGCGGGGAGGGGGAATTCCTCAGCTCAGGCAGCTTGGCCCACACTGGGAGGGGCCCTGCCAGCTTCACCAGGAAAAGCCGGATGCAGAGCCAGTGGGTCAGCCCCATGGGCTGTCTCCGAGAGGTGTGCTTTGAAGACCAGGCAGCTTCCTATCCAGGCACCCTAAAGGAAGGGGGGTTCTGGAAAGGGAAAACATGTACACCCATGGTGGAGTCATGTCAATGTATGGCAAAACAAATACAATATTGTAAAGTTAAAAAATAGAAAATAAACTAATTAAAAAAACAAATAAACAAACAAAAAACAGCACTTTACAAAAATCACTTTCTCCTGAAAGCTACTTTTTAAATGCAAATGACCCTGGAAGAAGTAGCCCAAGAAGTTCCTAAGACCTTTGTATAAATGGGCGGGTGTGCAGCTTTACCCAAAGGATCTGTGGGCCTGGCAAGGCAAGTGCCTGAGTTGTGGAGGAAACATTAAAGAAGTCAGGAGGTCCCGGGTCACAAATTCACTTCTGCTGCACGTGTACCCTCCCCCTCAACCCCTGACTATTGCCCAGGGGCCAGGTTCTGGGCTGGCCTTTCCTTCTACCACCCTCCTGGACCGAAGACCAGGCTAGTACTCAGAGGCACCCACCACCCCATTCCAACACCTCCTTCTCCGTGGCTTCCTCTGCTAAGAATCAGGAGCACCCCGGAGGCCACGGGCACCTCTGTGAGTTTATAGCCCTTGGCTACTCCGCAGGGTGCTGGTCCAGGATTTTGAGGTGGGGGGCGGGGTGGTGGTGGTGAGAACCTGCACTCCCAGGGTCTCTCCAAATCCAGTCTGAAGCAGATTCATAGTGAGGGCTTGTTCAGACCAATCACCTACAGTTTCTGCAAGTCTGAGGTCGAACCTGAGAATTGGCCTTTCTAACAAGTTCCCAGGTGATCCTGGCGCCAGTGCGGGGAACCCCCTCTGAGAACCACAGCTCTGTAATCTTGCGACTCAAACTGTGTTCTGCAAATCAGTATCCCTGACATCATCTGAGAGCTGGTTAGAAATGCTGACCCAGAGCTGCAATTTAACAAGGTCCCGGGTGACTTCTCTACACAATAAATTTTGAGACACCATAAATTTTGAGACACCTTCTTCAAAGCAGTGCTTCTCAAAGTGTGGGGCAGACCACCTGCATCGGCATCACCAGGGAGCTTGTTAATAACAAAGACTCCCCTATGCTCACAGCAGCACTATCCACAATAGCCAAGACATGGAAACAGCCTAGATGTCCATCGACAGAGGAATGGATAAAGAAGATGCGGTACATACATACAATGGAATAATACTCAGCCACAAAAAGAACAAAATAATGCCACTTGCAAGCTACAGATTGTCATACTAAGTGACATACTAAGTGTCATACTAAGTAGGAATGAGAAAGACAAATACCATATGATATCACTTACATGTATGTGGAATCTAACCTATAACACAGATATCCATTATATGTAGAGTCAAAAAAGAAATGATACAAATGAACTTACAAAACAGAAAGAGACTCAGACTTAGAGAACAAACTTGTGGTTGCCCAGGGGGAGGGATGGGGGGAAGGGATAGTTAGTGAGCTTGGGATGGACATGTACACACTGCTATATTTAAAATGGATAATCAATAAGGATCTACGGTATAGCACATGGGACTCTGCTCAATGTTATATGGAAGCCTGGATGGGAGGGGAGTTTGGGGGAGAATGGATACATGTATGTGCATGGCTGATTCCCTTCACTGTTCACCTGAAACTATCACAACATTGTTAATTGGATATACTCCAATATAAAATAACAAGTTTAAAAAAATTAGTAATGATGTCTTTAGAAAACTTCCAGAAGGAAAAAAAGATATTGTCAGATTCCTTCTAAGGTAACACTTCAATTTGCTATTAACAATATGTGACAGCATCTTTTTTGTTACACCACAGCAATTACTAAGCATTATTATCTTTTTCATGGGCTTCCTTGGCAGCTCAGCTGGTAAAGAATCCACCTGCAATGTGGAAGTCTTGGATTCAATCCTTGGGTTGGGAAGATCCCCTGGAGAAGGGAAAGGCTACCCACTCCAGTATTCTGGCCTGGAGAATTCCATGGACTGTATAGTCCATGGGGTGGCAAAGTGTTGGACACAACTGAGTAACTTTCACATAGCGTTCTTTTTCAGTTTTTGCCAGCCATATTGGTATAAAGTCATTATCTCATTGCTACTTTAATTTCCAGCCCCATATTAATAAATTGAGCAATTTTTCCTAACAAAAAGAAAAGAAGCATCCTAAAAGCCCACCCACCTAAAATAAAACTTTAAAAAATTCTACTGCAATGAGGTATAGGTTCATTACGTTGTTCTTTAAGGTAACTGACTTCCTTTCTTAAACTGCAACACATGAGTTAACTCTTAGTCACACATATCTTAGCGTGAATTTGTTTATCATAAGGTTTTAGCCTAAGCTATGCTCTTCCTGAAGCTTCTCTCCAGTCAGCTTACTAAGAGATGGGGAAGGTACTAAACTGAGGTGACATTGGCACCTGAGTCTCAAGTCTAGTTTGATGACAAAAGCTGAGGATGGTTTCACCATATCTTTCAAAACCAGTCCTTGTTCACAATTTTATACCAAGTTTGCAGAGGTCAGTGTCTTGTGCAGACATAACACAGTAAGTGAACATACCAAGAGCTGGTTTAAAACTTGAGTGAAATGACCCATTTGACTGTGTTCATCCCACTAGACCACGCTTGAACTTGATCCCTCAACAGGTAAAATTATAGCCTCCATTGACTGTGGGCTTTCCAGAGGCCAAAAAATCTACATCCCAGTCTCATAATGGGTCGCATCTAATTTCCACATGTCCTCATACATAAAGTTTTCCATGTCTTCCCAAAGATGATTCATTTCGGTGTTTTGTGAGCTTTCTGGAGAAATCTTCAGCTTTAACTTATAATGCCCACAGTACAATGGGAGATGACATTTCTCGGGGAAACTGGTTTCCTATTCCAAGTTTCCATGTTAGGGACCAAATGAGAGCCTCCCCCTCCAACCTCTCAGCACCAAGACCTCATACAAGTCCCCACATTTGATAAGAGGAATAAGAGATGTGTGAATATACAATAGTGTTGGTTCTATTAAAGCCTCACGGCAAATGGCTTTGGGCCACCCTCAAAAGCCCTTCCCAGCTCCAAGTCCTAAGACTGTAGCAAAACATTTTTCTCTTCCTTCTCACCGACTGGACTTTAACAGAGAGTCGGGTATTTCGGTATTTGTTCCTTCAGTTATTGAACGCATACTGGCTTCAGCCTCTGCTGTGTCCAGTCCAGGCCCTTCATCACCCCTTACCTGGCACTCAGCTCTGGTCCCAGGACTATGCCAAAGTGGGCGAACAAAACAGGCTTCCCATCAACACCTCTGATCTTACTAGTGGTCTCTCCTTATCTGTTTGTAACCATTTTATTGAGAGATAGTTAACATGTCATGCAATTCACCCATTGAAAGCATACAATTCGAGGGTTTTTAGTATATTCACAGAGCTGTAAAACCATCAGCAGAGTCATTCTTAGGACATTTTCATCACCTCAAAAAGAAACCCTATACCATCCTCTCACTCCCAAGTTCCTCAGCCAAAGATAACCAACAATCAACTTTCTGTTTCGATAGATTTGCCAATTCTAGACATTTTCATATTAGATTCCATTCTATTCCACTTAGATGGAATCATACAAATGTGGCCTTTAGGACTTACTGATTTATCTTGGCATAATGTTTTCAGAATTCATCCTGATTGTAGGAGGTATCGGACCTTAACTCCTATTTATGGCTGAATGATATTCCACTGTATGGGTATTCCCTTTTTTGCTCAACCATACTTCAGTTGCCTGACATCTGGATTGTTTCTACTTTGGGCTATAGTGAATAATGCTACTATGAGCACTTATGTACCAAAAAACTATTGCCCTTTACTTTTGGAAAGAACTAGAATGAAAAATAATCCTGGTGGTCACCCCAACATTTTGGGTGGAAAGCAGCTGATACAAGGAGAGAAGGCAGAATAGTACATTCCTTTAGACCAGTTACTAGAGTCAAAAACTTCAGGTGCCACTGAGCTGTGAGATCTTGACTAATCCACTTGCTTTTTCCTTCCTTCATTTTCCCACTTTAGTTAATATTTAACTTCCTTTTTTATTAATTTTTATCGGAGTCTAGTTGCTTTAAAAAGTTGTGTTAATTTCTGCTGTACAGCAAAGTGTATCAGCTACATGTTTACATATATCCCCTTTAGGGGATTTCCTCTTTTGTAAGGGAATTGGGAGACCATGAATTAAGTCATTATTAGAGTATCAACTTGTTATGCATGACTTAGTCCAGAAAAAAATAAGGGAAAATTGACATCATGATGGAATTCAGATGTTCCACTGACAGCTGGATGTTCCAAACCTTCCTTCCTGCCTCCATGGTGACCAGACTGTTTGCCCCCGAGTCTTCCCCAGGCCTTCATGACACTCCTTGATAGTGTTGGCTGCTTTATGACTTCATGGGATTTGTTTAAACCCACCAGTAGTCATTGGGAAGTTATATATACATCTATAGACGAAGACGGTCCAGCTCCCACTGGGAACTTTAAACTCTTGCCGGCACCAGCTGAGCGTTCTTCCAGCATCTCTTGTTCATGGAATTATCTGCACATCTTTAGAGCTCAGGTGAATCTTGTGAATACCAGGTGATCGCCCTTCCTGCTTTGCATGGATTAGGACAGGCTCCTCAGCCCCTCTAGTCTGGGTTTAAGTCCTAGACAGAATATTCATCTTTTGTGTTTCCTTTCTTCCGATAATTACCAGCCTCTGATGAGCACATCACAGCAGGTACAGGCTTTCCCTGAGCCTCCCTTCGTCGCCAGTCACCTCTGGTCATCTTTTCCCATTCTCTCTTTGATTCCCACATGCCCAGACTCACTTGTGCACAACCTTTGAGCTTGCATGCTGTGTGCTAAGTCTCTTTAGTCGGGTTCGACTGTTGGCGACTTCTTAGTGACTGAACAACAACAACAGAAAGATTTGTACCATTGTGGACTGAATTCTTGGTAGAGTAATAATAACTTCACGAAAAAGTACCTGAATGACTGTATAAAATTACAGTTTTAAGAAGTATTCAGGGACTTCCCTGGTGGCCCAGTAGCTAAGACTCTGCACTCCCAGTGCAGGGTGCTGGGGGCCCAGGTTCGATCCCTGATCAAGGAACTAGATCCCACATGCCACAACCTAAGTTGAAGATCCCATGTGCTGCAACTAAGACCCAACCAAGAACTGGTGCAGCCAAATAAATAAATACATACATTTTTAAAAAAGTATTCAGTTGAGGAAATTCCCTGGAGGTCCAGTGGTTAAGACTCAGCACTTTCACTACTGAGGGCCTGGGTTCAGTCCCTGGTCAGGGAACTAAGATCCTGCAAGCTGCACAGCGAGGCCACAGATAAATAAATAATAATAATAATAAATTAGGAACATTCAATTCAAGTCCTATTTAACCAAATTCTATGGACTTCAGGGCTTCCCTGGGGGTTCAGATGGTAAAGCATCTGCGTGCAATGTTCAGGTTCAACCCCTGGGAGACCCAGGTTCAACCCCTGGGTCAGGAAGATCCCCTGGGGAAGGAAATGGCAACTCTCTCCAGTACTCTTGCCTGGAAAATCCCTCGGACAGAGGAACCTGGTATGCTACAGTCCATGGGGTTGCAAAGAGTTGGACATGACTGAGCTACCTCACTTCACTTGTCATGGACTTCAGCCTCAATAAAATCTGAAAGACGATTATAAACAGTAAATAAAATGGAGGGAATAGGCCGTCAGCTCTTTACCATATTGTGCAAATCCTAGCGCACCATGCCTTGCAGATGGTCTTCCTATAATCCAAACTTCCTTCAGATCAAGGTGGACAGATGCGGATGCCCTCTGATTTCCTGAGGCTGTTGGCATTCTGAGAGGAGACAAGACGTCTCCTGGGAGGAAGCCACCCAAGAAGGTAGCAGCCACCAGGCCCCCTCAGCTCCTGTTCTCCAGGCAGGTGGGGGCTTGGGGAGGAAGGGGCCTGCATCCTGCAGGGAACAGGAGCCGCACGGGGGAGGACCAGGTGGAGCCAGCATTCCCAGGCAAGCTGCCAGCCCTGAGAGGAGTCTGCAAGCAGGAGGTAATGAATAAAGCCAGGAGATAGAACGTGAGACTTCCCCAGAGTGTCTACAGATGTGGTCTGTGGTCTGACCACATGGGAAACAGTGGCAGTGCCTGGGATTCAGCCGTCAGTGCTGCCACCTACCTGGCAATGTTTTTTATGAGGCCGTCCCTCAGGGACCGAACTGACTGTTCTTGTAAGGGATACTCTGATGGACTGCTTAGCGCGGGGAAGACAAACCTCCCAACTCAGGTGAGCTCAGGTGAGCTTAGAGCTGCCCCCCCCATGCCTCACAAGGAGGGAAGAGGTACTGACATGGGACTTGGTCACACTGGATGCTGCCCCCTTGTCAACCTGTCCTTCTCAGCCCGAATGTTTCCACTGAATCAATGTTGGAGAAATGTTTTAAATATGCAATGCAATTCATTATCCTTCCTACTTCCATATTCAATAGAGACGAGTGATTAAAACAGCGGATTTGGAAAGAGACCTGGGCTCAAATCCCAACCAACCAGTTACTGTTCTGACCTGTGATAATTCAGCCTCTCTAAGCCTCGAGTTCCATATTTGAAATCACTTCAGTTCAGTCGCTCAGTCGTGTCCGCCTCTCTGTGACCCCATGGACCGCAGCATGCCAGACCTCCCTGTCCATCACCAACTCTTGGAGTTTACTCACACTCAGGCCCATGGAGTCTGTGATGCCATCTAACCATCTCATCCTCTGTCGTCCCCTTCTCCCGCCTTCAATCTTTCCCAGCATCAGGGTCTTTTCAAATGAGTCAGTTCTTCACATCAGGTGGCCAAAGTATTGGAGTTTCAGCTTCAACATCACTCCTTCCAATGAACACCCAGGACTGAGCTCCTTTAGGATGGACTGGTTGGATCTCCTTGCAGTCCAAGGGACTCTCAAGAGTCTTCTCCAACACTACAGTTCAAAAGCATCATGAAGGAAAGCAAAACTCTGGGACTTCCCTGGCAATCCAGGGGTTAAGACTCCACACTTCCACTGTGGGGGGCCCAGGTTCAATCCCTGGTCAGGGAACCAAGATCCCACATGCTGCATGGTGCGGCCAAAAAAGAAAAAACATCATCTCATAGCAGCAGAGTGAGGATTAAACGAAATGGGACTGGGAAGGGTTTGGTTTCACACTGGGTCCTCTATTCTTCCAAAACCTTCTGGACCTGCCTTGCTGAGTGAGAGCTGAAGTGTCCAGGGCTCCCTTGCAGCCGGTCCTTTATAGCAGCTCCTGTCCACCAGCCACTCCTCTCCTCAGGGAGCATCCCATCCCACCTCACGAGGTGGTTCTGCTGGTAAAACATCTCCAGGACATTCTTTAGGTATGTGAGTATTTCCGGTATCCCACAGCAAGTCAGTTGGGCAAGTTTGGAAATTTTGGTGACTGCCAATCTCCTCCTCACCTGCACACCACAGAGCTTGTTTCTTCATTGTTTGTTCTTTTATAAGAAAGTCTTGAAATGAACGTTCCTTCAAAGAAAGCAGGTGGTCCCCACCTTGTAATAGGTTAACATCCAGATTTACACAGAGAACAGACAGACTCATAGGCGTCTTCTGGAAGGTAAGTTCTTCTAGAGCTGTTTCAAGGGAAGGAAAAAGCACAGTTTTAGTGTCTGTAGCCCTAAGTTTAAGCTCAAGTTCATCCACTTACTGAGAGGCCCAGGACCAGCCACTGACTTTGAACTTCAGAGTTTTCTTGCCGTCTCTCTCTCCCACGTGTTATCCACGTAGCTGCCACAATGAGGAGGCAGAAGCCTGCCAGGTGCTTTCTCCTCCTCCCAAAGTCAGGGTGACCTGTGAAGAGGAAACCCCTCTGATGGAGGGACATGTTTTTGACCCTAAGCCAGCCGTCATACGGGACCAGTGATCACTGGCTTCCTGTTTTCCCCACATCTCCCCTCTGGGTCCCATGAGCTGACTCTGCATCTGTGTTTTCACTCCTTTAAGCTCTTGCATTAGTTGCAAGCTGATTAGAAAATCCTCATTTGTTTTCACTTGGATTCCCTGGGAGACAGACCATCTGAGATGGAGGTTTGAAGGCAAGATTTCCACTGGGCAGGGGAGGAGTTGAACTACGATGTCACAACAGCCCAGCTGACCCCACCAGGGATTGTGTAGCTCCTCTATCCCTCCAGAGTGGTCCTGTCCTCAGGCAAAGAGGCCAGTTTGTGGACTGCCTCTAGGGAAGGGCTGTGACCATACGTCTCTTGGTTGACTAAGGGTAATTCCTGGAGCGAGGCACCAATGAGAGCCCTCAACCGCCAAGGCTCCCAGCAACCAGTGGGATGAGTGCCTCAGTTCCAGAGAGGGCTTCTGGGTGGCCTCCACACATCCGCTAGACCATCTGGGTGGTATTTTTTAGTGTTCACATTTTTAAGTTTAAAAATAAAAATGCCATTATAAGTAAGTAATTGTGTTTGCTTAAAATGGTTCTATCCAAAAATGAGTTTTATATATTTGGAAAGAGCAAGCCATAGCTCCCTGAAGAAGTAATTTTAACAGCATAAAACTAAGCTGTAAAAATACCTAATTTAACGTAAAAATGTTACAATTTAAATGAAGAACTAATGAAGATAGGTTGAAAAATCCAATGTTAAGAAATCAATTATCCTCAAACAGGTCTATTAATATAAATACAATCAATTCCTATCTCAGCAGATTTTTGCAGAAATTGACATTCATATGAAAATGCAAATGACCTAGGAAGACTAAAACAGTTTCAGAAAGAATCAAAATTGGGAATGCTATCAATGCCCAGTTTCAAGACTTATCATAAAGCTACAGTAATCAAGGAAGAGTGTTACTGACATCAAAATAGGCCAATAGATCAGTGAAACACAGTCTAGAAAAAAAAGCCACACATTTGTTATAAAAAATGGATTTTTGACAAAGGAGCTAAGGAAATTCTATGGAGAAAGGATAGTTTTTTCATTGAATGCTAAAGGAAAACAAATATCTGTGTGGGGAAAAAAGAACTTTGATCAATAACTCACACTATTTACAAAAAAATAGTTTAAAATATCTCTAGACCTAAATATAAAGCCTAAAATTATAAAACTTACAGAAAATACATAAGAGAAAATCTTTGTAACCTTGGGTTAGTTAATATTTCTTACAGAAGGTACTAAAACTAACATCCATTTAAGAAAATGATAAATTATATTTCATCAAAGTTTTAAGCATCTGCTCTTCAAAAGACACTGTTAGGAAAATGAAAACACACACCATAGACTGGAAGAAAAGATTTGTAGATCGTATTCTGGCATTTTATATCCAAAATACATAAAGAATACCCAACTCTGTAATAAGAAAACAAATAACCTCTCACAAAGTGAAGAAAAGATTTTAACAGATAATTTGCAAAAGAAGATATATGATATTTGAATGGCAAATGACCATATGAAAAGATGCTCAACATTATTAGTCATTGAGCCAGTGCAAATTAAAACACAAGATTCCACCACACACTTGTTAGTGACTGAAAATCAAAATATTGATCATAATAAGTATTGAGGAGGACACAGAATTCTCATACATTTCTGCTGGGAATGCAAAATGCTACAACTCCTTTGGAAAACAGTTTGACAGTTGCTTAAAAGGCTGAACACGCATCTGTCATATTATCCAGCCATTTCACTTCTAGATATAAACTCAAGAAAAATGGAAGCAGACATCCTTCCAAAGATCAGTACACAAATGTTCATGGCAACTTCATCTGCAAGATAGCTCCAAGTCCATGAAAAGGTGCATGGATACACAGATGGTAGTACATCCATACAAAGAGGTACTACTCAGCAATAAAAAGGAAGGGACTATCCCATGGTTGGTTAAGTCCATGGGTTCAGAGGAACTGAGGACAGTGATGGCTGACTAAGAGTTATACTTGGATTAACCTCCACTTTGTTCAAGGGTCAATTGTAACCATACAGAAACTTCTTTGTGAATGTTCACAGCATCATTATTTGTAATAGCCCCAAATGTTAAAATAACCTATTGTCTGTCAATTGATGAATGGATAAAAAATGATGGAATTTATTTAGCCATTAGAAGGAAGTAGTGATACATGCTATAACCTGTGAACCTCAAGACATTATGTGAAAGAGTCAACCACAAAGACCACATACTACATTATGACATTTACGTTGGCAGCCTATAGATACAGAAAGCAGACTACTGGTTGCCCAGGGTTATGTAGAGAGGGTGGAAAAGGGGGAGTAACTAGTAACGAGTACAAGGTTTCTCTGAGCATTGAAGAAAATGTTCTAAAATTAGGTTATGGTGGGGAGTACATCAAGGCTGTATATAGTCACCCTGCTCATTTAACTTATATGCAGAGTACATCATGAGAAACACTGGGCTGGAAGAAGCACAAGCTGGAATCAAGATTGCTGGGAGAAATATCAATAACCTCACATATGCAGATGACATCACCCTTATGGCAGAAAGCGAAGAAGAACTTAAAAGCCTCTTGCTGAAAGTGAAAGAGGAGAGAAAAATTTGGCTTAAAGCTCAACATTCAGAAAACTAAGATCATGGCATCCGGTCCCATCACTTCGTGGCAAATAGATGGGTAAACAGTGGCTGACTTTATTTTTGGGGGCTCCAAAATCACTGCAGGTGGTGACTGCAGCCATGAAATTAAAAGACGCCTACTCCTTGGAAGGAAAGTTATGATAAACCTAGACAGCTTATTAAAAAGCAGAGCAATTACTTTGCCAACAAAGGTCTGTCTAGTCAAGGCTATGGTTTTTCCAGTGGTCATGTATGGATGTGAGAGTTGGACGATGAAGAAAACTGAGCGCCGAAGAACTGATGCTTTTGAGCTGTGGTGTTGGAGAAGACTCTTGAGAGTCCCTTGGACCGCAAGGAGATCCAACCAGTCCATCCTAAAGGAGATCAGTCCTGGGTGTTCATTGGAAGGACTGATGTTGAAGCTGAAACTCCAATACTTTGGCCACCTGATGCGAAGAGCTGACTCATTTGAAAAGAGCCTGATGCTGGGAAAGATTGAAGGCAGGAGGAGAAGGGAGTGACAGAGGATGAGATGGTTGGATGGTATCATCGACTCAATGGACATGGGTTTAGGTAAACTCCGGGAGCTGGTGATGGACAGGGAGGCCTGGCGTGCTGCAGTTCATGGGGTCGCAGAGAGTTGGACACGACTGAGTGACTGAACTGAACTGAACTGATGGTAGCATAACTCCCTTGTTGTTGTTGTTGTTGTTCAGTTACTCAGGCAGTTCTGACTCTTTGCAGCCCCAAGGACTGCAGCACGCCAGGCCTCCCTGTCTTTCACCATCTCCCAGAGCTTACTCAAACTCATGTCAGTTGAATCAGAGATGACATCCAACCATCTATCTTATCCTCTGTCATCCCCTTCTCCTCCTGCCTCCTTCAATCTTTCCCAGCATCAGGGTCTTTTCCAATGAGTAGGCTCTTCACATCAGGTGGCCAAATTATTAGAGCTTCAGCTTCAGCATCAGTCCTTCCATTGAATATTTGGATTGATTTCCTTTAGGATTGACTGATTTGATCTCCTTGCTGTCCAAGAGACTCTCAAGAGTTTTCTCAAACACCACAGTTCAAAAGCATTAATTCTTTGGCATTCAACCTTCTTTACGGCCCAACTCTCACATCCATACATGACTACTGGAAAAATCATAGCTTTGACTAGATGGACCTTTGTCAGCAAAGTAATATACCTGCTTTTTAATATGCTGTGTAGGTTTGTCATAACTTTTCTTCCAAGGAGCAAGTGCCTTTTAATTTCATGGCTGCAGTCACCATCTGAGGTGATTTTGTATCCCAAGAAAATAAAGTCTGTCACTATTTCCATTGTTTCCCCATCTATTTGCTATGAAGTGATGGGACCAGATGCCGTGACCTTAGTTTTTTGAATGTTGAGTTATAAACCAGCTTTTTAACTCCCTTAGTAGAATTAATAGCCATCTAATTGTATATCTTCGAAGGGTACACTTTGTTATATGTAAATTGTAGCTCTATTAAAGCTATGTTTGAAAATAAAGCTGTTTTTCAGAAAATAAAAAGGAAGAGACACTAATGCATACAGAAACATGGATGTATCTCAAAATAATTATGCTGCATGAGAGAAGGTGAACAGGAGAACATACTCTACCAACATTCCACTTACAAGCTAGTCTAAAGAAAGCAGGTCAGTGATTGACTGAAGAGAGGGTGTGAGGAAGGACTGCCAAGGGGCATGAGGAAGATTCTGGAAGGGATTGCCATGTTCATGACCTTGATTGTGGTGATGAGGTCACAGTTTCATGATGGCTTCACATAGCAAAACATCAAATTATGTGATTTACACAAGTTCCATGTCTGGTGTGTCCGTTAAAACTTAATGTGTAAAAGTGTTTAATGAAGAAGTAGTGGGGGGCGAGGGGTGGGAGGAGGAGGCTGGGAAGGAGATGTACTAATGGTTGACTTTAAAAAATGCACAACCTAAAAGTTGAGAATTATGTTTTATTTGGCAGACAAAACTGAGGACTTAAGCCAGTAGACGGCTTCTCGGATTTTTCAGAGGGACTGCTCCAAAGAGGCAAGAGAGGAGCCAGGATATACAAGAGTTCTGCAACAAACATCAAAAGATTACCATTAATTTAAAGAAAGCTAGGACTTCCCTGGTGGTCCAGTGATTAAGAAGCTCCCTGCCAATGCAGGGGACACAAGCTCGATCCCTGGTCCAGAAAGACTCCATATGCCACAAGGCAACTAAGCCAACGCGGCACAACTACTGAAGCCGGAACGCTCTAGGGCCCGTGCTCCTTGACAAGAGGAGTCACCACAATGGGAGACCTGAGCACCACAACTGGAGGAAGCCCGCGCACAGCAGCAAAGACCCAACACAACCGAAAGCTAAATAAATAAATCACTTTTTAAAATTAAAACAAAAGTAAAACCAGACATCTCAAGTTAATGAATTTAGCTCTTTTCTGGGTATGAGAAGATGCAAGAATCTGGGCTCATTGAAATCATTCCTTCAATATGAACCTTACTTACCTAGGGCCAGTATCCTGTATTTCCCATTGTGAGGCCCCTCAGGGTGAACCACTGGCTGGATGGCTGAAGCATCCTTTGTGGATCTGGCAGGCAACTTTTTTTCCTTTTATTCTTCTAGTTAATCTTTAATTCTTTGGTTTAAACCAATGTGATTTTTAAAAATTGTATTGAAGTATAGTTGATTTCAATGTTGTGTTTAATTTCTGTTGAACAGCCAAGTGACTCAGTTATACATACTTATTTTCTATTATAGTATATATCTCAGATACCGAATATCGTTCTCTGCTCTAGGACAGTAGGAACTTGGTGTTTATCCATCCTATGTATGCTAGGTCAGGCACTATTTTTCCTGCACATAATAAAGAAGTTTGTCTTGAGGGAGGGAAAGATGGAAGTAGTGCTGTTGGGTCACCAAGAAAATGAACTGCAGGGCTTGTGAAACCACGTTGCTGAGGGTTGCTTTTTCTTAACTAATTTTTATTAGAGTACAGTTGATTTACAATGTTATGTTATTTTACACTGTACAGCAAAGTGAATCAGTTGTGCATTTACATATGTCCACCTTTTAAATTCTTTTCCTGTAGAGGCCATTAAAGAGCACTGAGTAGGGTTCCCTGTGCTATACAGTAGGTCCTTATTAGTTACCTATTTTATTTACAGTAGTGTGTACATGGGCTTGCCTCTTAATCAGCCAAAAAGAATCCTGCGTAAAGAGTTTGGGGCAGCCTAGTCAGAAAGAACAGATGCACTTGTCTAAAAAGGACACAAGACTCCCAGTAGGGCTGATAGCTCTGACCGAACAAGGAAAATGAGTTGAGGTCGTGATGGAATACGCTCCTTCGCAGTGACTGGTTGAGGTGCTGGCCTCACAACAAACCCCACTGAAGTTGTCTCAGGAGAATGACCAGGGCAAAAGCAAAGACATGCTTACTTTTTTTTTTTTTTTTTTGATGCTTACTTTTAAGAGCACTCTTAGCTTCTCTATTCCAGGGAGATTATCCCACCCTCTGCTCCTGGCCTCAACGCTTTTAAGTTCCTATGTGGCATCTGACTAGGATCACACATCTCCTGGGAAAGTATAAACAAAATTAAGTGTGGATTCCTTTGGGCTGAGATAATTAATTCTGGTCCAGATAACTCTGCTCCTTGCTGGACCGAAGCCCTGCCTGCTTAGACCTGTCCTCGATTCCAGACTCTTCCAGTAGTCCTTTCCCACCACAGAGCACACATACACTGATATGATGTAAGGAAAGTCAAGGTTACATGGTATCACTAACCACAGGTATTTAGGAAAACGAATGACTTGAACCCTCGTTTATATTTGTTTTACTATCATTCCTTTTATTTTCTCATTAAGCTTCTTTTTAAGGAGAGACTATTCCCAATTTCTAGATAAACTCACAGTTAGAAAAGACAATTTTGACACCTTTCTTCTCTCTAGGCACCTACTGCCACCATGGAAACCACTGGGAAGGGAGGGGACAGAAAAGAAATATTGGTGCTCAGAGGATCAACAGGATCAGGAGTGGAGGATGAAATCAGCCGTGGAAACCCAGCAGTATTTTAGGGGGTTGGTTGGAGAAAAGATTCCCAAGCAGGACTAGCCTGTCTGTAAGGTGACCACCTTGACTCAGTGGTTTCCTATCCTAACAGGAAACTTTCCTTTTGATGTGCTCAGCTGCTTCAATGCAAAGATTAATTTGAACTAGCAAGCATCTTTTTTTATAACAACGGCAATAGCTCTGTACTGGTTAGAGGTCCACTGCTGCTGCTGCTGCTAAGTCGCTTCAGTCGTGTCTGACTCTGTGCGACCCCATAGACGGCAGCCCACCAGGCTCCCCCGTCCCTGGGATTCTCCAGGCAAGAACACTGGAGTGGGTTGCCATTGCCTTCTCCAATGCATGAAAGCGAAGTCGCTCAGTCGTGTCCAACTCGTCGCAATCCCATGGACTCCGTCCATGGAATTTTCCAGGCAAGAATACTGGAGTGGGGTGCCATTGCTTTCTCCTAGCCGCTGATATACATGAGCAGGACTGAGTTCAGTTCAAAGATTCTCATGAAGCCCTTGAGGATTTCAGCTATTCTGATTGAATCAGAGCCTGGAGAAGTAGAAAGTCAAGGAAGTTTGGAAAATGGAGTGTCTGAGGCGTATGGGAGGAGAAGTGCTTGGAGCAACCAGAGAACGTGTAGTAGGAGCCAGGAGAGGAGGCACCAGAGAGGGCAAGAGGGCAGAAAAAGAACGTGAATCCATCAGTCAGCAATAGAGAAACCACTAAGTAAAGGATGATGGTCCACCCATTATATGGAAATTTCAGTCATTTAAAAAGGGATCATTATCCAGTGCTCTTTGACAGCCTAGAGGAGAGAGAAGGGGTGGGGGACCAGCAGGGGAGGTTCCAGAGGGAAGGACATATGTACACCTACAGCTGATTCATGTTTATGTATGGCAGAAATCAACACAATATTGTAAAGCAATTATCCTCCAATTAAAAATAAATAAAGTTTTTTAAAAACTAAAATGAAAGAAAAAGTGATCATTACACTTTATTGCAGCAAGAAAAATACTCCTATCATAATGTACAGTGAAGAAAGCAAGAGACATAAAAAAAGAAATGTCAGAGACTGACAAACTTTGGTGGCGATTGGTTTAGTCGCTAAGTTACGTCCAACGCTTGTGACCCCATGGACTGTAGCCAGCCAGGATCCTCTTTCCATGGGATTCTCCAGGCAAGAATACTGGAGTGGGTTGTCATTTCCTCCTCCGGGGGATCTTCCTGACCCAGGAATCAAACCCGGGTCTTCCGCACCGCAGGCAGATTCTTTACCGACTTGGCTACAGTCAGCTCCTATTTCAACTCCCTAACAAAGGTCCATCTAGTCAAGGCTATGGTTTTTCCAGTAGTCATGTATGAATGTGAGAGTTGGACCATAAAGAAAGCTGAGAGCTGAAGAATTGATGCTTTTGAACTGTGGTGTTGGAAAAGACTCTTGAGAGTCCCTTGGCCTGCAAGGAGATCCAACTAGCCCATCCTAAAGGAGATCAGTCCTGGGTGTTCATTGGAAGGACTGATGTTGAAGCTGAAACTCCAATACTTTGGCCACCTCATGCTAAGAGTTGACTCATTGGAAAAGACCCTGATGCTGGGAAGGATTGGGGGCAGGAGGAGAAGGGGACGACAGAGGATGAGATGGTTGGATGGCATCCCTGACTCGATGGACATGAGTCTGGGTGAACTCCAGGAGTTGGTGATGGACAGGGAGGCCTGGTGTACTGCGATTCATGGGGTCGCAGAGAGTCGGACACAACTGAGCGACTGAACTGAACTGAACTGAACAAACTTTATCTAGTTCAATACTTGAACTAGAGTCTACCTTGAAAGAGCTGGTCTTCTTTTCCCCTTCCTTCCCGCATCCTGACTCAGAACCCAAGTGAGTTCTATTACTACCCTGTTTCAGCCGGTAGGGCCTGTGGTCTAGCAACACTGGGAATATAGCTATAGTTTCTAGCACTGTTTCTATGGAGGAAAGCTTGAACATTCTCAACACTCAATTTAAAAATGAATGTTTATTCATAAATTGCAGACTGCCTAGAAGTATAAACTTTATGCTCATATTCATGCTCATTCACATTTCACTCTTTGCGACCCCATGGACTGTAGCCAACCAGACTGCTCTGTCCATGGGATTTTCCAGGCAAGAATACTGGAGTGGGTTGCCATGCCCTCCTCCAGGGAATCTTCCCAACCCAAGGATCAAACCCGAGTCTTCTGCATCTCCTGCATTGGCAGGTGGATTCTTTACCACTGAGTCACCAAGGAAGCCCTTATAACCCTTGTTGTTGTTGTTGTTTAGTGGCTAAGTTGTGTCTGACTCTTTGTAACCCCATGGACTGTAGCCTGCCAGGCTCCTCTGCGCATGGGATTCTCCAGGCAAGAATATTGAAGTGGGTTGCCGTTTCCTTCTCCATTATAACCCTTATAGCATTGTGCAAAATAGCACAATTTATATTGTTCTTTTAATAATGACTCTCTTCTTTGAGACAAGGCAGGGTTGACCAGATTGTGTGCTTTGTCTCACTGCCCCCATCTACTTACGGAGGTGGGGAGGGGGGCCTCATTCCCAACCCCCTCCAGGGCCCTCTCATTTCTCTCCAGCAACTATAACACTTGCATTCAGCCTCTGCATGACCTGCCCTGCCCTGCAAATCTGGCAACCTTTCTAAGAAACTTGCCTTGAGAAGAAAAAAAAATCATTGAAACAGTTTGAACAGCAAGTTGGAAGTTGCTCTTCTCATGCTTAAAATCATTCTAGGCCATTGACATTGACATTCTAGGTTGTTGCTTAAACAACAATTTATTTTCTCACAATTCTGGAGCCTGAAAGTCTAAGATCAAGATGTTGGCAGGTTTAGTGTCTCCTGATGCCTGTCTCCTTGGCTTGTGGATGATTACCCTCTGTCTGTGTCCTCACATGGTCTTTTCTGTGTAGGCAAGCATCCCTGATGTCTTATAAGGACACTAGTCATATTGAATTAGGGCCCACCCAAATGACCTCAGAACTTCCCAGGAAAATCTCCATGACTAGGGAGTTTTTTGAGTATGTGAGGTAAAGGAGAATCTTTTATTAGCTTTTTGATTTCTTTAATATTTGTTGATCTACTCAAATTGTTTATTTTTTATAGTCCCAAATATGACATTTTTAAAAATTTTCTCAGGTTTTACTCAAATTTCAAAATGATTTTTCTTAGCATCTATTAACATGGCTTTCTTTTATGGTTTTTAAAATATTATTTATTTGGCTGTGTTGGGTCTTAGCTACACATGATGGCTCTTTAGCTGTGGCGTGTGGGAATCTAGTTCACTGACCAGGGATGGAACCTGGGCCCCTAGCACTGGGAGTGCTGAGTCTTAGCCACTGGACCACCAGGGAAATCCCTTCTTCTATTATAGATTTCATCCAAATGGAATTAATCTTTGCAAGTGATGTGAGATAAGGATCTAATCTTATGTCTCTCCTTTAGTTGAGTCTACTTTCCCAGGCATCAGCTATCCTGGGAACCATCCATTCCCTCACCAATGATTAATGGAGCCCCTTTATCATATATGAATTTACACATTTACATAAAAAAGAATTTCTTTCTGTCTTCGTCCTTTCCCAATTCAAATGTTGCAAAACACAGAAAACTTTTTACTGTATATATTTAATAATCACAGCAACCCTACAAGGTATTATCTCTTTGTTTCTGATGAGTAAATAGAGGTTCAGAAAGATTGTGTTTAGCCTAAAGTTCACATAATCCTTAGTGGCATGCCAGTATTTCTGACTCCAGATTGATTGATCTTTTCCCAATTCCCCTACTGCCTGTTTAATCAGCTGATTTCTCGTACCTAACTTTATTCATTATATAAATACCTATTGAACGCCTTAAATGTTCTAGACACTATTCTAGGATCTAGGACTGCAACAGCAAACTAGCCAGATAAAAATCTCAGCCCACCTAGAACTAACATGGCCAAGGGCCCAAGTAGCTCTGAAAACAGAGGTGGAAACTAAGAAAACCACATTTGGTAACAAGAGCTACTCTAGTACCTACTTGATGTCCATCTTTCCCAAGAGTTCAGGGCCTCCATTTGTAGGTCAAAGAAAGCCCCGTGAAAGTCCCCTGACTCCAATTTGCAGAGGGGTGGCACTGAACCCCAAAGTCAGACATGACACAAGAGAGGCACCCAGGCTACCCCTCTACCTTTGGGCAATTTCAAAAAGTACCTTTCGTTGGCCAGAAAGGTTTCAGCCCTTTCTTCTGTCCCCTGAACAAGGCTAAGAACCTATTTCTTACTCTCTGAGCCAATCCCTCCCCTGCATCCATGATTAAGGACTAGTGCTTCACAATGTCTTGGGGGCAAGTGAAGAGCAGACACTTCCCACCATCATGAAGACCCCTTGCAGGGAGGAGTCTTCTCATTTTAAATGCTTTAACATTTAAGACTAGAAGTAAGGTCAAATGTATGTACTCCATCAACTTCATAGTGATAAATCAGGTCTAGTTAACGAAAAATTGACTACAAGATGGAATAATTTAAAGGATGACTTAAAGGGAATAAAAATGAATTCCCAACGAACAGCTGGCAATATCCATTTCTGTTTTTATAAATAGTAATTGCATTTTCAGCTAGGCCCCCAGGCACCCTGAATAAAAACATTATTTTCCTGGGACTACTCTGGTGGTCCAGTGGCTAAGATTCCGTGCTCCTAACGCAGGGGAGTCAGGTTCAATCCCTGGTCAGGGAACTAGATCTCACATGCTGAAAACTTAGAGTTCTCATGCCACAACTAAAAAAGCTTCACACCACAATGAAGACTGAAAATCCCACATGCAGCAACTAATACCTGGCACAGCCAAATAAATAAATCTTTAGAAAAGAAGAGGACAGTATTTTCTAGCTTCTGGTGTGATCATCTGACTCTTTTCTGGCCAAAGAATGTGGGCAACTCCTTAGTGATGCTACTGAAAGGGAACATATCCTCCCTTTCTGACTTCCCAAGGATTAGAAGTGGACCTAATGGGGGACACTTTGGACTGTGTGGTGAGAGGAACATCCTATGAATGTCACAGCAAAAACTAAGAGCCTGGCTTTAGGGAACACAACCTCAGTACCACCTGGGGACTTAACATAATAAAGGATTCATCTTCTATCTGGGTTAAGTCACTGTTATCTAGATCTCATGAGACCAAACCTGCATCCTCACCAACATTCCCCAAGGTCCTCCCCATTTTTCCAAACATCCACCTTCAGGACTTTCTGTCTGTGCATCTGTGTGTGCATGCTCAGTCATTTCTGACTCTTCGTGACCTTATGGACTGTAGCCCTCCAGGCTCCTCTGTCCATGGAATTTTCCAGGCAAGAATACTGGAGTGGGTTGCCATTTCTTCCTCCAGGGGATCTTCCCAACCCAGGGAACAAACCTGCCTCTCTTGTGTCTCCTGCATTGCCAGGTGGATTCTTTACCACTGAACCACCTGGACTTTCTACTGCGATTCAAGTAATTTCTCTTCTTGTTCTTTAGTGAAAAGAGTTGTTGTCTACTTCTTACCAACAATTAGATTCAAACAGAGAACATATCTTACATTAAAGTAACTTTTTTGTCAAACCCTAGGCTTAAGCAGTCATAATTCTTTCAGATTTTAAGAACTAAGATGCTAGACCATGAAGAATTTTGTAGATTTTTATTATTTTACTATTAAAAATTTTAATCTTGAAAACGGTTAATCATAAAGTAAAAACTAACCATATATTTGTTTTTATACATTATATACACTTGAGAAATAAATAGCATTCTAAGCATTTAAAAAAGCATCATTATATACAAATAAGGCTTCTAGCCGAATGTATAAATACAGGACCCACTGAGGATTCCATTCCTAAGATTCCATTGCAAAAGCAGGAGCAGAAAGTGACCAGGATGCACAGTCATAACACAAACTTTACTTTGTCTAGAAAGCAGTCACAGAAGCAACAGGAAAAGCACACAACTGGATTGAGAAAATACTTTGAATTGAGGTCTTTGACTGGTTATGTCTTCAGAAGTTTGGCATTGAACAATGATACAACTTTGGCACAATATAGATGAAAACAATGTCCTTTAAAAACCTAGTGTGTTAGTCCCTCAGTCATGTCCACCTCTTTGTGACCCCATGGACTGTAGCCCTCCAGACTCTTCTGCCCATGGAATTCTCCAGGCAAGAATACTGGAGTGGGTAGCTATTCCCTGGTGGCTCAGACAGTAAAGAATCCACCTGCAATGCAGAAGATCCAGGTTCAGTCCCTGGGTTGGGAAGATCTCCTGGAGAAGGGCATGGCAACCCACTCCAGTATTCTTGCCTGGAGAATCCCATGGACAAAGGAGCCTGGCAGGCTACAGTCTGTGGGGTCACAAAGAATCGGACATGACTGAACAACTAACACTAACACTTAAAAACCTAAGTACAGAGAAAATAGCTCTCCCCTCAACCCCACCTGCCATCACAACTCCTTCCAAATAATATTCATCCATAAAAATCCCAACCCCTTGGCACAGCTGTCCTCCCAGTTCTATATTAATAAAAGGGTTTAGGGTTTCATGGATGGCTCTGAAAAACCTTCCTTGTTTGTCACATCTGGGGCATGTTGGTGGGAAATGGCCATAGGAGAAGTGGTGAAGTTGTAGAGATGTGCATACCACGGGCTTTGGCTCCAGGAAGTCTGGGTCCTCACCTGGCTCCACTACCAACCTGATATATAATTCCAGGCCCGTGGCTGAACCTCACTAAGCCTTGGTTTTGTAACATAGAGATAATAGTAGCTGCCCTGCTCACCTTCTGTTATGAGTCTCTAATTAAGTGATGCATGTTCAAATCTTTTGAAAATTACAAAAGGATTCCTCAGATATCATGTATATTCATTCAAATCAAGATCTAGAAGTAGGGGCTTTTAGAAGAAGTTCAGCACAGAAAGGGCACTGGTATTTAAACAAGATAATTCAAGAAGGAACAAGGATGGCATTAATTACATCTTGGTATCTGCTGTGTGCTGGTTTCCATATGAACAGACATGTGTAATCCCGTCCCATCTTCCTACACAGAAGAGATTTTGCCAGTCATATCCAGCAATTGGTCACCATTCTGTCCCCTAGATGTATGACACTCTGCTAGTGATCAAAGCCATCACTCTGAGGGAATATACATGTCAACTAAGAAGAAATAGGTAGAAATCACTTGAAGCCTCAGGGTCCCCAACTCTTACATCCTATAGCCCCTCAGTGCCCCTCGTGCATAGTCATGGATCATCTAAACTGGAAGGACGTCTAGACATCCTAAACCCTTTAGGCTTCAAATGAGGAAAGGGTCTGCAGAAATTTACTAAGGTGTCTACTGCCACCTGCTAACTGTCAGTGCTTAGCAAATATTTTTCTAATCAAAAACTGAGCAATGGAAAAAATAAGAAAGCCAATGATGTGTGCTTTAGAGAGGAAGTTGGGGAGCAGGATGGAATAAAATATAACTGGGACACATTACCAGTTACCCATCAAACCCCAAGAGTGAGAGGTTCTGCACCTCCCAGACCTACTCTCCCCTCCCTGGGTGAACAAGGTCCCAGGTCCTGACACCAGCCAGCTCCCAGCACAAAGACCTCTCAGTCAAGTCAGGTGAGGCCAGGCAGCAGACAGCCTTCCACACAGAGGCGCTCAGAGCCTGTGACCCTTGTCAGGTGAACCAGGGGCTCATCCAGTCACTGAGAAACCAGCCCGGTGGGTGCAGAGGTCAGGGCAGCGGCCCTTTGCTCACACACCTGGAGGGAGAGCAGTCCTAGAGCAGCAGCAGGGCCAGCAAGCATGGCAGTAAGCGGTCCCCTCCGGCGAGAAGTCCCAGCCCTCCCGGGAGGCACAGGGCCGCCCCGCGAGCGGGCTCCTCCCAGTGCTCCAGGGACAGGGCCAATCCGGGTCCTCCCATCAAGTGGCTCCTCCGCTGTAACGTCCCTCCACGTGCTTGGAAGTCGGGTGGGTGGGGGGCCCCGCAGGCACCCTCAGAGATGCTCCACGGTTGGGCTGAAAGGAACCACATGGGAGCGGAGTTGTTAGTTGGCTTCGCAGCTCTGCACCTCTGCTTACCACAAGACCAAGCTTTCTTCCACTCCTCTCCGCCTGTTTTACCTTCTACCCTTTCAGAACAAATGGAGAGGGTCCTGAGTGCTCCTTCCTCCCCTTCCCCCAAGAAGCCACAGAGTCGCTTTGAGAAACACCACATGAGAGCCCACTCTGGGTTCCTCGCTCCCTACACCTCAGTGCTGACATCTGCATATTTAGCAGAATACACACCTTCAGCATGCACGTGTATATGCGCACACACACACACACACACATGCCACTGCAGGGAGAACGACCAAGTCCTCTTTGCTTTGCTCTAGAAACACAAGAGGGCCTGCAGTATGACAGGAAGGGGGCAAGGCAGAGTCAAGAGATCTTGGTTCTAGTCTCAGCTACACTAATGCACTATGGAGCCTCTTGGAACCTCAGTCTCCTTCTTTGTGAGCAGGTGAATAGCATCCGTTGCCGGAGAGAGAGTACTGAAGGTGTAACACAAGTCCAGAGATGTCACCACTTCCTGGCATTAATGTATTACTTGCGATCCTGTGGTTTTCTATTCCTTTGAGGGCAAAGGAAAGGATGACTTGTTTTCTCAAAGAGATATTTTAAGAGAATTATGGCATTCTCAACTGTTAGGAAGTTCTAGAGTGGGAAAAAAAAGTATGCAAGAGTAACGATAAGAATAGCAATCCTTCCCGGGTGTGCAATTTACATAGCTGTTCCAAGAATCAGTGAAGATAAAATGTGTGGAATCACTTGCAAAGATATGAATTTGAATACAAACATGAAGAATTAACATTATTATCATAGCAGAAAAATCTTACAAGCCTACTTTAGACTGAGTCTCTTAGTCAAATGAGCAGTTTTCAGGATCCCACAAGTCCTGTGATCTCCAAGTTTGTGGTCACGCTGATGCTCCTGAACAGAAGACAAAGCAGCCAGGATGTAGCTCAACCCTCAGGGCTGGCAGACAGCTAATCACAGGGGGACCCCGGCATGGGTGCCGCTGCTTGATAATTGATACCCAGATAGAGGCGAAGTGACTCATCTGAGCAAGTGGAACCTCCATGCTCAAGAAAGAACACAGGTTTTCGAGTAAACCAACTGCTTCGAATCCTTACTCTGTTGTCACCAACTGGGGGACCTGGAAAGAGTGACCTAACCTCCCTGAGTCTCAGGTCCGCCAACTGTCCACAAGGTTAACAGTACCACAATCGTGGACTTGATCAAAGTAATGAGATGCTGTATGGAAGCACAAACGCAGGGCGGGCGCATCTATGTGCTGGGCAGTGTTGTTATTTAGTACCTCTGACTGGACCAGGAGTTGGGACCTGAGTGGGGGGCAGTCTCCCTCCTGCTCAGGAGGCATTTAGGCTCAGAGGGTGTGTGACTGAGGCCCCTTCTGAATGGACTCGCTGCCTCATACCACAGAATCAGCCTTCCTCAATCCTGCAATAATGAGACTCCAGCACGGGGCAAGAGGGCCACTGAAGCAAGATGACCCCTTTGTCTGATTCAGCGATGTGCACACTGAGCATTCCTGCTTCTCAGAAAGGGAGAAGGCTGGACTTCCCTGGTGGTCCAGTGATTAGAACTCCATGCTTCCAAGGCAGGGGTCACAGGCTTGATCCCTGGTTGGGGAACTAAGATCCCATAAGCCTCATGGCCAGAAAAGAGAAAGGGGGAGAGTTGCCTACTTATATCCACTCACACCAAGCTGGGTCCCAGAAAATCTTAAAAAGGGAGCAAGTTTTGTGCTTCTCCCTTACTCCCCACAACTCCCCACTCCACCCTGGTGCCTAGAAGGCAACCAGGAGCCCTGGAACCTCCCACGGCCCTGGTCACTACACAGAAGTTCAATCTAAGATGGCAACATGGGTACCAAGCTTGGAGACTTAGTCATTGAAAGACCTCATTCCAGCAGGACCACAGCTGTGACACCCACAGCGTGAAGCAGAACAATAGGCAAAGGGACATTTACAGCGTCCAACATCCTGTCACACTGATTCATCTATCTCCTTCCAGCGGAAGGTCGGCCTCATAGAGGAAGGGACATTCGTCTGCTTTTGTTAGCTTCTATGTCCCAAGCGCCCGGACGCACGTCCAGCCTACACCTGGGGACCCGTCAACAGGTACTGCATGAACCTCTGAGAACATCCTGCTTACCTGGTTTCATTTTTCATTCTCCAGCCATCCCGACACTTGTGAAACCAGAGCTCTTGGCCAGGCGATATAAGGGTGTTCTCAAGATCTTCTGCACAAAAAGTCAATCTAGAAGGAAAGAGAAACCACCGATGTAGCCAAAACTCCAGACGCAGGGACACGGCTGTGCATCAGCCATGCGGTGCTTTCTGGATCCAAGGCAGATGGAGTAAGAAAAGAGAAGTTTTCATCTCGCCCATCCTGACTCAAGACCCTTCAGAACTCCCCACCGCTGCTACAAGCACACCAAAAGAGTCTCACTTTGATGTCTCCCATGATTCAGCTTATGCAGCCTTTAATCACACCCTTTCCACCTTCTTCCCTCTGTCTATCTGAACGGCCACCTGCCTTCCAAGGCATAGCCTCTCTGAAGCCTCTCTGACTGCTCAAGACCTTATTAAGCTAACCCTTTGCTGACTTCCCAGTTTAATGAATTGGCACATCCTGGTAAAAATGTTGCTTTTGTTACTGTCATTACTTCTTATGGCACAGAGTTAACAGCGAAGGTGTTATCTCGTTTTAGCACATTATATCCTGCCTTGAGTAGCTGTGGATTCCTGTATCTGTAGTGGCCTATAAACTCCTTGAGTGAAGGCGCTCAAGGTCCCTCCAGCATGGTGTCCAGAAATACCCACTGACAAGCATAACTGGAACTCAGTTGTGAGTCAATAGAAAAGATTCAGGAAATAGACAACAAAGATCACAGGAAGAATCAGTAGTCTCAAAACTATTTCAGCTATAATGTACAGCCCAACTTCCAGCCCACCAGCCTTGGTGATATGTGGTCAGCGTGACCCCATGGCCTGTAAATCTGACCATGATGCTTACCAGTAGGACAAAAGTGACATTCTGAACAGTCTTCTGAACCTTTACCAGGAAACCCAAACAGCGCACAAACACCCACTACACTCACAATCAGAAACTACAAATGAAAACAGCAGTAGGTGACCAAGTCACACCCAATGGAATGGCAAGAATATCCACCAAAGAAGGGGGAAGAAAAGAACTTTTACTCATTGGCTGAGATGAAAAATTAGTCCAAGCACTTTGGAAAGGGATTAATATCAGTCCAGTTGGTAAATACCTATTCTATAACCCAGTGACTTAACATGCCCCCAAGAAGCCCGTGGGCTTCCCAGGTAGCTCAGCTTGTAAAGAATCCGCCTACAATGCAGGAGACCCAGGTTTGATTCCTGGGTCGGGAAGATCCCCTGGAGGAGGGATAGGCTACCCTCTCCAGTATTCTTGGGCTTCCCTGGTGGCTTAGATAGTTAAGAATCTCCCTGCAATGCAGGAGACCTGGGTTTGATCCCTGGATTGGGAAGATCCCCTGGAGAAGCGAAAGGCTACCCACTCCAGTATTCTTGCCTGGAGAATTCCCATAGACAGAGGAGACTGGAGGGCTACAGTCCATGGGGTCGCAGAGTCAGATGTGACTGAGTAACTAATCACAGGATAGCACAGGAAGCCCTGAAACATGTGCACAAGGAAAACGTCCCAAGATGGCCATCTCAGCACTACTTATGACTGCAAGAAAGTAACAATAGCATAAATATTCAGCAGAACAATGGTGAAACTATTGTGCAATGATGGCTTACATACAGGAATTAAACATGGATGATGCTCAGTCCCTCAGTCATGTTTGACTCTTGGCGACTCCATGGACTGTAGCCCACCAGGCTTCTCTGTCCATGAGATTTTCTAGGCAAGAATACTGGAATGGGTTACCGTTTGCTTCTCCAGGGGATCTTCCCATCAAGGGATCAAACCCAGGTTTCCTGCAGCTCCTGCCTTGGCAGGCAGATTCTTTACCACTGAGCCACGTGGGAAGCCTAAACATGAATAGATGGGATCGATATGTGTTGTATAAATTTCATAAACTATGTTGAATGGAGAAAAGCAACTTTGAAAGGAATATGTCCATTCATGTAAACTTCAGAGGCAACCAAAACAATTTTACAGTTTGTGCATGGATACAAACAGAAGTAGTGAAAGTATAAACATCATGAAGGGGGAAACGCTAACATGTGTTAATGTTGGAAGATTAGTACAATTGGTTTGAAAGGGCAGGAGTCAGGCGGCAGAGGGACTTCTGATTCATCTGTAATGTTTTACTTTATAAAATCTCATATCTAAAACCAATATGCAAAAATAGCTCACATCTGTTAAGTCTCGGTGGTTTATTAAATTTGCTTCCATCTTTCAGGACTTCCCTGATGGTCCAGGGGTTAAGACCACGTTTCCACTACTCGGGACGCAGGTTCGATCCTTGGTGGGGGAACTAACATCCCGCACGCTATACAATGTGGCAAAAAAAAGAAAGCACCAAAAATAAAAAATGATCACCTTTCAGCTGCCACACATAAGCACAGGCTGCACTTCCAAGCATCAAGAGAAAGAGAAAGACACATGATTATCTAGACCACAGCCTTCGTGCTAATAGTTCCCCCTCAGCGGGCACCCACCCCCACCACACCCCAGTGCCCAGGTCTCTAGACCAGAATCACTCAGATAAGTGACCCAAGCCTCCATCCCTGCATGGCCAAGATGCACTGTAGGTGATGGACGGAAACGAGACACTTGAAGAACTGCAGTGGAGAAAATGCCAGAAGAGGTACAGAGAGTGGAGCCTACTTCCCATCCACCCAAGGCTGGCAGCGACCTCCCAGAGCCTGGCTGAAGGGCCTGGCCAAGGAAACCCTCCTCTCTTGACAAATGTCTTCCAGGCTTCATGGTTCCCACTTAGCCAGAAGCTGCTCAGAGAGTCAAGGCATGTTTCAGGGGCGGATTAAGGTGTGGATTTTTCATGTTAGACTTGGTTAACAGACGTGGGGAAACTGCCAGCTGGTGTAGCAAAGAGGAATATTTGTTCTTTGATGTTAGGGCCCCACCCACATCCTGGAGTCAGAGCCTCCCAAGGAGGGGTAGAATGCTCTGAAAATAGGATGTCAGGGAAGCCAGGACCCCCACAGACCTCATGCAACTTCTGGTTGTACGGACCCCAGAGCAAACAGATTAACAAGGCAGCACTTCTGGTCCAGTGATTAAGAATCTGTGCTTCCACAGGCTTGATCCCTGGTTGGGGAGCTAAGATCCCACATGCTACCCACATGGTGCAGCCAAAAAAAAGTACTTGAACTCATACTGTGACATATTAAACAACATTAAAACAAACCAAGGCAGCTCTTTAAAGTGCCCTGTCCAGGAGAAGCCCCCTTCCTCCAGGCCAGCACAGGGCTTGGCAAACGGAACAAGTGCTGGGTTCCAGCCTCCGCTTGCCCACCCTTCTCAGCCCAAGGCCCGTGACCAGGGCACAAGTTGCACAAACTGATCTGGAATTCAGACTTCCTTGCGAAGTGTTTGTGGTTTTGCCCACGTGCTTTGGATAGGAAAAGATGGAAGGTGCAAGCTTGCATGAGGAAATGACAACCCACTCCAGTATTCTTACCCAGAGAATGCCATGGACAGAGGAGCCTGGTGGGTTACAGTCCATAGGGTCGCAAAGAGTCAGACATGACTGAAGCGGCTTAGCACGCCCTTAGCACACGTGCTTAGCCAAGGAAAGGACCTTGCAGAGGCACACACCCTCTGCTGACTGTGGACACGGGATAGGGGGAGGGTCATGAGGCACTTACTTCCGCTGGGTTTCCCCAGACTTGACCCTGATGCGTCTGATATGCAGCTCCTGCTTGGAGCTGCGGGTCTGGGTCAGGAAGCTGCGAAGCTCCTTCCACAGGTTGTACCAGGACTGGGACTTGCCTTCCCACGTGAGTCTGATCTTCAGGAGGTCTCCCAAGTCCTCCTCGGTATAGACCAGGAAGGTGTTGGTGGCATTCAGCCCGATCTGCTCCATCCTGCGAGGGGAGAGGAAAGCTAGTCTCTGTCCCCTACCACTTGGAGACTGAGACACCGTGCGGGGGGACACAGTGACAGCCCTTGCCCCTCATGGATGGGAGAGAAATGCGCAAGAGGCCCCCCCCTTGCCACTCCCTCCATGTCCCGGTGGCAGGACCAGCATGGAAGCTCAGCTGTGCCCCACATGAGCAGAGAGCTAACACCACCCACAGCACCCCAGCTTCCTATTCAGTGCTCAAGAATCTGAGCATCTCATTATGTAGGCGACTTCCTGGCGGAGGCGGGGGGCGGGGGGGGGTCGCGAGGACAGGACCAGGAAAGAACAGAAATGAGAAAAATGCAAAGAAGTCACATCCCCATTCAGCAATGTCTTGTCCCCTTAGCCCACGGGCATCCATCTCCCCCCCACCCCAGAACTCCCAGCCCTTCCCGTCTGTCCTTCTCAGTCAGCACCTAGGGAAGTCTGCCTCTCCCCATCTGTGTGCACGAGTGTGTGCACACAAGTCTGATCCCCCCCGCGCAGCCCCAGCCCTGAGAGCCAGTACTCTGATTGCATTCCTTGGCAATTTCAGCATTACTCAGCAGGGCGCTTTGCACCTTACAAGTGCTCAACAGGTCTACACTGATTACCATGTGCCACTCCCACAGATAATGGGAAACGGGCCACGGAAGACATGTATCAGTTTCCAAATTTCCTAAAGCCTCGGGAATCAGGTGTTGTCTGAATGAAACAGCAGTTTCTGCCCAGCTGATCCAGCAGATTCTCACGCTGCTGATTCATCCCAGGAGCTTCCCTCCCAGAAATGTTGTGAGCCCAGGGCTCCAGGGAGAGTGTGAAGCAGGAGGGAGGAACCACCCAGGGCCTCCCTGGCATGCAGACTCTCTCCCCTGCAAGTGCTCACATGCCCCTGCGCACTCTCTCCCACTTGTTCTCTGTCCTGCACCCAGCAAAGAAAACCCATGACTTACATTTCCAAAGGCAGAACCTGGGAGTCTGCGTTGGTGCCATAAAGGGTGACATAAAAGGTGGGCTCCATTTCTCCCATGCTCTTGTAGCTGAAGACATGGATTTTCATCTGATAATGGTAAACTGCAGAGACAGCAGAACAAAGACATTTGTGAGCCTCGCTTGTCATCTTAGGACACACTGACCCAAAGTGAGTCACCCATCACAGTGAGTTTTTAGGGACTCACATCCTTTTGGTCCAGCCCAACCTCTAACCTCCCTCTGATCTCATTCTTTCCAATGGCCTAAGAGGTCACTGCTATATAGAAGAAGGAGCTCTCTGTGATGACCTGGAGGGGTGGGATGGAGAGGGCAGGAGGGAGGCTCAAGAGGGAGATATATAAGTGTATATATGTATATATATATATATATATATATAGCTGATTCACTAACATAATACTGTAAAGCAATTATCTCTCCAATTAAAAATTTTAATAAAAGGAAGAAGGAGCCCTGAACTTGGGGTTTGGGAGAACTTTGGGGGACTCTCACCTAGATACTTTTGAGCTGTGTGACCTTGAATTAAGGAACAAGGTATTAACCTCTTGAACCTCAACTTCCTCATATGTAATGTAATACCCACAAAACCTTTTGGTTTTATAACATGTTATAAAAATGTGAGATATTGTTTCAATCCCCTGTTGGGCCTATCTCTGATCATTTTGATAATCAAATGAGAAAACGAATATGAAACACTAAGTGCAAGATAGAATTTTGAGTTATTGATATTGCAATCATAGTGTGATAATTCACAACACCAAAGGAGTCCCCATCATTTACTTTTAAAGACTTAATTTTCCTAGGGCATGCGCGATATAATCTGGTTTGCAATGATTTGATCAAACTGCAGGAATGTGCCTGTTATACAGCATGGTATTTAGAAGGAGGGAAAAGGTCCTTTCCCAGGGCAAGGTGGGCAGGGACGACAGTTACCTCTGAAAGGCATGCCCGCCCGGGTTTTTAGGTACATTTTGCTATTCCTCTTGTTCTTTGTTTTCTTGGCATTGTAGCCAATGCTATTACAACGGTTCTTCCGGCAACTGAGACAGATTCCCTTTTTGAAGCGGTTGGAGTCCGTGCACTCGAATGCAAAGCTCGGCTTGTCCTGATTCACCAGAGAGTCGACAAAAAGGTGTACTGCCCGCTCGTGCTCACATTTCAGCACCTCTGCGATGGCTGGGAGAGAAGGAGACGGAGACCATCAGGACTGAGCTGCTCCTTGGTGATCTGCCTGCTCCATCAGTAAGGGCTCACGTGTCAGTTACCACTACTTTTCATGTCACTATTTGTATGCTTGTTTGTGTCATTCTTAACACATGTTGTGCTCTCTTTAGAACTGAAGGCTAGTCCTGCCACTGAACTGCTTGCCCTCCAGGTAGGAAGACTGCACCAATACACACAAAGCAATAAAGAGCAAGGGAGTATGCAGGACAAGCACTAAACAGGGTGATGAAGACCAGTTGTGCAGGAGAAGTCACTAAATCCTGATGGAGCTGTGTGGTCACAAAATACTGGAAATGGATCCGATGCTAAACACCATCTAGTCCAGGGCTCAGCAAACTACACCTTGCAGGCTGGTCCCATTTTTGGTAAAGGCTTCTTGGAACACAGCCACACTCGTTCACTTGCCTGTGGTCTCTGGCTACTTCCACGCTATGGCTGCAGAGCAGAGTTTTGAAACAAAAAGACTGCATGGCTTGCAAAGCTGAAGATATTTACTAACTGACTCTCTAAGAAAATGTTTGCCAACCTCATTCTAGTCCAGTTCTTTCAATTAGAGATGATGACCCACAGGCCCTTAAAGCTGACGTCATTTGCTCAGGGTCACAGAGCCAATTGGTTGCAAAGTTAGGAGCATAATTTGAACTTTTCTGACCCAGAGTAATCATTATTTCTTGCAACCAGAGGCTAAAGCTAATAGTTCTAGTAAATCCTGGGACCTTCAGAAACATTTGGCAAAGCTTCCCCTTTCCTTCCTCATTAACATCACCAGACTTAAAAACTGCCTGATCACTTGAGGCAGGGCTGCACTCCCTTTGCATAAACCCCCAAGCCCCGTAGGGCCTCCTTGGATGTTACATAAAACCTTGGGAGAGGGCCACCTAAGACTGAGTGACAGAGTGGGACATACAAAGAGCAGAGCATCAGAGTAAAGAGAACCAACTGGGGCCAAGACTTAGACTTAGGATGCAAGGCAGTGAGCAAATGAGAAACCCAGCCCATCAGTTTCAGAAGCAAATTCAGTTCCACCCAAGACTGCTGGGAATAGGCTTAGGCATTCAGGAAGACAGATTTGTTAGTGAGTGAGAAAGCGTCTTGATTTTACTTCTTTAAAATGTTACAAAAAATTAAATTATGGTGCATCCATGCTAAAGAATATTATACAGCCTTTAAAAAGAAAAAAGGTAAATAGATCTATGTACTCTGATGTCTAAGAATGTCCATAATGTATATTAGGACTGAAAAAGCAAAGCTGCAGGACAACGTGATTTTGAGAAGTACCACACGCACACACGCATGCACACACATAAATAAACCTGCAAAGCGAAAAGCCTGGAAGGATACACACAAAATATCTATATTGGCTACCTCTGGAGAATAAAAATAAGAATGGGTGTGGGAGATGAGGAGGTATTTTTACTTCTTGCTTTAGGCAATTCTATAATGCTTGATTTTTTTCCCAACAAATATGTATTCCTTTTGTTATAAAAAGAATAACAATAATAACTATGACCTCAGAGCATAAGACAGCAGACCAGAGACCATGGGAAGACTGTTAATAGGCTTGCAGGATGATGAACTGTAGGGTAAACACCGTTGAAGGGCCACTGGGGGGAGAAGAGGGAATAACGAAATGGATGTTGTCAGGAACAATAATAGCTCAGGCTGATTCAGGAGGAGATGCAATAATTGAGTCAAAAGAAAAAATAAGGAACTCACTTCCATATGCAATCGACCCCAAGACATCGTTGAGTCCACAACCCGGCTGGAAGTCACCCCCATTGGGGTAGATGTCGATATGACCCACAGGCATCTGAATGCCGATGCTCAAGCCAAAGGAGGGCGTGTAGGTGTGCAGGACATCCACGAAGTCTGCGTCGTCAGGGGACAGCCTCTTGTGGATGTCCGCCCCTTCAAACAAGGGCCCAGCAGGATCCAAACCTACAGCAAAAGGGGGAGCCAAGACGGCCATGTCAGGTGCACTGAGACCCAATGGATAGCTGAGTCTGCGAGTGCAGAATGAAGACATCCGCACCCTGGGAATCCTGGACGGTGTGGTGCCTGCTGTATGGGAATGCCGGCTTTCTTCTCAAGACTCCACCTGACTCAATAAACTGGTCACGAAGTTCAACCAACACGTGGATCCAAGGACCCATACACTGTCAGAACTGAAGCGGTTCTAGAAAGAACTTGGGCTGGCTGAAACTAAGCCATTCCTCCCATTTGTTCTGCCACTAGGAGCCTTCCACAACCTTGATCTTAGACAAAGTTTGACAGAATGACTGAGCTACCTATATCTTCGAGAGGGAACACTCAGTCTCCCCAAACTGAGCTATCTGCATCTGGACTTCCTCTTCCTCTTCCATTAGTTATGAGTCAGGCCCAGGAGTGGAATGGCAAGAGTTGGGTGCGCCAGAAATACTGAGGATCCGTATTTCAGGCTTCCAAAATTCCTCTCTTCTGCAGAGACAAGCAGAAAACCCTTTGCCTGCAATCCTGTATCAAACAGACAAGCAGCACTGCAGAGAGCCCTGGTTCTCACATTTAAAACAGCACAAATATCTGTGGGGAGCTTCTTACAAATTCAGGTTCCACTGTGTAACTTTGAAAAACTCTGGAAGGACACACAAGTCCCAGATTTCCTGTGTGTATGTGTGTTGGGGGAGAGGGTAGGGCAAGTAACCGTGAAGATAGTGGCAACAACAGCGACAACTTCACCGTCTTTTATAGTATCTGGGAACCAGATGACTATAAAGGGTTTCCCAGGTGGTGCTAGTAATAAAGAACTCGCCTGCCAATGCAGGAGACATTAAGAGATGTGGGTTCAATCTCTGGGTTGGGAAGATCTCCTGGAGGAGGGCACAGCAACCCACTCCAGTATTCTTGCCTGGAGAATGCCAAGGACAGAGGAGCCTGGCGGGCCACAGTCTGTAGGGTTGCAAAGAGTCGGACATGATTGAGGTGACTTAGCACACATGCATATGAATGTAAAACCATTCCAAAATAGAATTTGCAAAGCATAAAATGCAGATTCCCTGACCTCCAAGAGATTCTGATTGGTAGGTCTGGTGTAGAACCCAGAAAGAGAGGCTTATTCCCCAGGTGATCCTAAAACTAAGTGGTCTGTGGACCAGATTTTGGAAAAAAAAACTTCTCCCATGCTTCAGTACTAACTAGACAATGAAATCCAAATGTCTTAATTCATATAGTTCATGTGCTATATTAAGAGAGTAAGTGCTTGTCAGTGTAAACACTAGCTACTATTACCAAGTAATTATGAGAGCTGAATTCATCCCAGCTTAGAAGGTTCTTTGTTTGCCCTATACACAGAGAGAGACAGAGAGAGAGAGGACCTGGAGAAAGCGAAGAAAAGATTGTGTGCCACTGGGGAAGGTTTGTTTAGTCTAGAACAGCGGTTCTCAACTGGGACGGGTTTTGCTCCCAAGGGGACCTCTGGCAACGTTTGGCCGTGTCAGGAGGCATCTTTGGTTGTCACAAGTGAGAAAAGGGGGAGAAGAAGCTGCTGGCATCTAGTGAGCAGAGGCCAAAGATGCCAATAAACATCCTACAATGCACAGGTCAGCTCCCACACAAGCACCGTCTGGCCCCAAATGTGAGTAGTGCTGAGGCTGAGAAGCCTGGATCTAGAAACACCAAGGTAGGGAGGAAAATGACCAAGAATAGAGTTGTAAGAGCAGGAGATGGGTAATAGAACCCTGTTCCCCAGACCCCAGCGCAATGGAACCAGGAAGCACGTAGTGAGAATTGTGGAGGGTGATTTTAGGAGAAATGGAAGGCAGAGCTGTCGTTCAGAGCGGATAGCAAACCTGTGGAACTCACTCCTCACGAGAACTGGTAATAACTGAAACTCTAAATAGTTTCCAAGAGAAGTTTAGAAAAATGTATGAATGACAGAGGCAGAAAGAGAGCCCAGGCTGCCTGGGGGCTCCTCTCTAGCCCAGGACCTAAAAGAAAGACGGCACAAAAGCAGTGGCCTCCCTGAGAAGCCCTCGATGACTCTTTTTAGCAACTGAACGGACCCAGTACTGACACAGGCGGCCTCTCCCTGCCTCTCACCATGTGCCCTGAAGAAAAAAAAGAAAGAAAGAAAGAAGAGAAACATTTTACTTTGCAGCCAATAAGAGGAGGGGCTCTTGCATCAGTGAACAAAAGTCTCCACCAGACAGTCAGCGCCATGGAAACCAAGCTGGGCCCGGGGAATGCCGGTGGCTGACGGGGCTTCTCGAAAGGCCGGCTGGCTGGCAGGCTGAGCCTTTGCCTCCCCAGACTGACCCTGCCTGACACGTAGCCAAGGCGCACAAACCCTGAGGGAAATTTGCACAATTTACTTAACTAGGAAGGGGAGGGTGAATGCATCCAGTCCAAAAAGAGGGGATGGAGAATCACCCCCCCTCTTCCATTCAGTCAGACTCCCCCAAAGGTGTCCTGTCCAGCAAATAGAACACACACCTGCATGCGTGTGCACCCACACTTTTGTGCACACACATAACGCCCAGGAAAACCTCTGCCCCCTGGCCTGCCAGGAAACTGTCACAACTACTGTTTCCCTCCCAGCAGGAGACCAGCAGCATGGCCCAGCGGTGAGGTGCAGGTCCAATGGCCTGGGTTTAAATCCCAGCTCTGCCATCAGGGTGTTAAATACTGGGCCCGTTATTTAAGCACTGAGTCCTAGTTTCCCCATCTGTAAAATGAAGCCCAAAGAATTCTTTGCCCTGGATGCTATATGGCTTACAGATGGCACAAAGTACACTGAGTACTTGACATTAGGTCATATCTACCCCACAGCCTGCAGGGTGGATACTTAGTTCATATCTTTTGAATGAATGAACAAATCTGCTTGCTTCTTTCTTTATAAGTAACAAAATGCAAGTACAATTAGAAACATATGACCTCTTCCCTAGTGGATCACCGAATTCCTTCAGAAGCCTAAGAGGGTAAAACTCCAGCAGACCCCAAGTCCACAGTTCTCTGATCCAAGCAAGACTGGGGTTCAGCTACTCCCTGCAGGCCCAGGCTAAGGACCCTTATTGGCCTCTGTGCAGCAGCCTCCCTGGCCTCTGGACTCCACACAAGCTGCCGTCTCTGGTCCTCTTGCCAATCAGGACCGCCCGGTTCCCAGGCCCATGGGAAGTCTGAGGGGTGAGGAGAGGGCACAGGCCTCCCCATCAGACATGCACGGCAACATGCGTCAGGTCGGCCAAATGCCCCCTGAGGTGCTGCCTGGCAACTGGACAGAGGCCACTCCTTCTTGTCATGTTCGCCCCGGGGCCCCGCTCCACAGAGAGAGGCTGCAGAGAAGGGGCCGCGCTCCAGACAAGCTGGCCCCCACGCTCCCCGCAGACGGCCCGGAGCACTGATCAGCATTCTGCCCAAGAAGCCCGCATCTCAGCAGCTCCCACCCAGACAGGCAGGGGGAAGGAACCGGAACCCTCCTACAAGCCCCATCCCAGTTCAGATTCAGAGACAGGGAGAGGGAGGCTCTGCCGTCTGTCTCCGTTGCCAAGGACACTGGCCCTGGAGCCCTGGTGGGGGCTGTGTGTGCTGCCTTTGCGCACAGCTGGCCGGGCTCCGCAACACCAGGCCTCTCCTGGGGGCGAGAAGGAGGCGCGCAGACAATGGAACCCAGAGGCGCTCGAGGCCCACGGGCTTTGCTCCAGCCAGGGGTTACTGAGTAGTCACGTGTGGCCACACTGCCCATTGGACAGTTCAGGCCCCGTTGACTTGATAATCAAAAGTGAAGCTCTCAAGTTATGCTGGATCAAACAGTTGGATCGAAAGGAGTGTGTATGTGTGTGTGTGTATGCATGTATGTGCTCGTTAGACTTAAGCCCGGGGACGATGATTTGAGGGGGCTACTAAACCTCACAAATGTGACTGCACCAGGTCTTAGTGGCAGCGTGCAGGATCTAGTTCCCTGACCAGGGATCGAACCCCTGCCCCCTGCATGGGGAACACAGAGTCTTAGCCACTGGACCACCAGGGAAGTCCCTCTATATAGTTTCAAATGTACCCCGCTGGCTTGTTGAAACTCTACCTTTACTAAATCTTTGTTTAGCTAAGGACTCCCTTCTGCCTGAGTTCTGTTTCAAAATGAATACACATTGCCAGGAAGGAAATGATTAACTCTTTCCTTCTGGGTGACCAGTTGGGCCCTTAATGTGTTGGAGGTGTAGGGGAAGCAGGGAGGGAAAACTAACAAAAGAATGCTGGCAGGAGGACAAAAATTTAGGGCAACAAATTTGCCTCTGATTTTCTCCTAGAGGAAGTTCTGCGTATGTGTTTCAGGGGCCCCCGAATGGGAAAGAGAGTCCTTCCCACTTTTCCCAATCACTAGATGATGTAAATATTTAAATCAAACTCTCACATCAGAAGGTCACCAATTCTGCCTATGGAATGTGTATCACTCTAAATCAACTTACTTTCACTTAAAAAAAAAAAAAAAAAACAACTCACTAAGATGGAAAATTCAACTTTCTTTTGCCAATCTGGGTACCACTATCAGAAAGGTTTCTTTAAGGACGAAGTTTAACCACGCATTTTAAACAGGTAATTATCACTAATAAGTAACACCAACCAAACTCTGGAAAGAGGCTGCTGGTGAATGAAATAGAAATTGGAGGCAGAATTCAAACCACAACCCACCACTCATTCCTTTTCCTTGAGCTCGTGGCGCATGACAGCAGAGACTGAAAGTGAGCGCCAGAGCTTGCACGCCAGGCTTCACCCCAGGGCTGCTCTTGAGTCTCTTTAGCTGTCTGGGTGCTTCCTCACCCTTGGCACTAAGCCAGTGGTTTTCCAAGCATGCTCCCTAGTGCTTGGGGACCCAGAGATTCCTCCCAAGAAGGAGGAGGCTCAAATAACAAGGTGAACACTATTCACACATACCCAGCTTTGACCAGAACATCCCTTCTATCTGCTTCATATATTGAAGTCCTGCACAAGTTCAGTTTTCCAAGGGCTCTGGAAGGGAGCCCCGGGAGCAGCCCCAAGTGAGGGAGCCACGCTTACCGGTGATTCTGCCCACTGTGCCTTTCACGAAGTTGCCCGCGTACCCAGCCACGTGAGCTCCGAGGCTGTAGCCGATCAAGTGAACATTCCCGAGAGAAAAGTCCTCCTTCCCCTGCAGAAAGCCACAGAAGGGTAGGAGTGAGGAGGGTGCTCCTGAGCCCACAGGTCGCCAGCAATTCAACCAGTCAGTCACATCAGGGAGGGGACAGAGAGCCCCGAGGTGGCTGGTAGTGCTGGCAGGGCAACACGGATGGGACACAGCCAGGTAAGGGGAGGTGGAAAAGACTTGGTGGTACTTCAGTCACCATGCACCAGGGACAGGGTGCAGGTTGTGACTAGAAGCTGCATACCTGAAAGTGAAAGTCACTCAGTTGTGTTGGACTCTTTGCAACCCCATGGACTACACAGTCCATGGAATTCTCCAGGCCAGAATACTGGAGTGGGCAGCCTTTCCCTTCTCCAGGGGATCTTCCCAACCCATGGATCCAACCCAGGTCTCCTGCATTGCAGGTGGGTTTTTTACCAGCTGAGCCACAAGGGAAGCCCAAGAATACTGGATTGAGTAGCCTATCGCTTCTCCATCAGATCCTCCCTACCCAGGAATCGAATCGGGGTCTCCTGCACTGCAGGCAGATTCTTTACCAACTGAGCTATGAGGGCCCTTCCCCTACACGTTTCTGGCAGTGTCTAAGGTGGGGAGGGGTGGCAATGCGGAGGTCAAAGCCACCAGACACACTGGAGACTGAATGCCAGACACAGTCTGCAGCAGGGTGCTCCCTGCCCATTCTCTTAGGCCCAGGAGCTGCCCACCTCCTCATCGCCAGCCTGCCTGGGATCCCAGAGTCGAAGCATCGGACCTTGACAGGGAAGGCGCTTGGTGATGGGGGTGAGGGGGGATTTGACCCCATGGCTCAGGAACCAAGCCCAACTAAACAACCTAAGCAGAGCACTGAGGACTGTTTGAGAATCCTGACCAGAATTTTGCCACAATTCTTCAGATTCATGGGCTTCTAAAGGAAGATCAGGTTGGAATTGCCCAGATAATTGAGTCACTCCGTCAGTGTACCCCTGCCTCCCATTAAGTCCACTGAGCCCAGGCAAATCATTAACCTATAAAAGAAAATGTACAACCTCAAGATCTGTTTTCCACATATATTTTATGCAAGACATTAGGTTACATTTGTTTGAACCAACCCTCCCCACCCTCAGCCCAGCCACCCTTCAGAATAAGAGCAGACCTCAGTAGGTATTTAAGATTACAAGCTCTTAGGCTTCCCTGGTGGCTCAATGGTAAAGAATCCACCTGCCAACACAGGAGACACGGGTTCCATCCCTGATCTTGGAAGATCCCACATGCCTCGGAGCCACTAAGCCCGTGTGTCACAACTATTGAACCTGTGCTCTGGAGTCCGGGAACCACAACTACTGGGTCCATGTGCTCCAACAACTGAAACCCGACAGCTCCTCTGTCCATGGGATTTCCCAGGCAATAAAACTGGAGTGGGTAGTCATTTCTTCCTCCAAGTGATCTTCCCCACCCAGGGATCGAACCCACGTCTGCAGCCTTGCAGGCAGATTCTTTACCACTAAGCCATCAGGGAAGCCCCCACAGGAGAAGCCACCGCAATGAGAAGCCCCTGATCACCACAACTAAAGAAAGTGCGTGCGGCAATGAAGACCCAGCACAGCCGAAATTAATTACTTTAAAAAATTTTTAAGAAGATTACAAGCTTCTGAAGGCATCAGCAAGTAATGACCCAGAAGGCAAATTTTCTTCCTGCAAGCAAAGTAACAGGAAAAATCCAGAAATGAGTCAATAATTAGAAAGCTTTCTAAAAGTTCCAGCTTCCAAAATATTTCAAGTGATACTTAATTCAGTAAAAATTTGAATCTCAAAGATATTCTCGGTTCACTGTAATAATCTGATCTGTGTTTCCTAAAAGGATTCAGATTCAAGATCCTTCTCAGAAAAGGAGATGATTCTCTTCAGTCCCGTTGTTACCTGAAGCCAGTTGAGCATCTGTGCGATGCTGTGTCCCACGTCCCTTGTGTTATTGACCGCATCTACGTAAAGCTGGTGAGCCAGTGGGAGCCAGTCCACCACCACGACGTTGGCTCCTTTCTCTCTTGTCTGCAGGGCTGACACCAGTTTGTACAGCCAGTTTTCAAACATGCCGCTCATCTGCAGAGAAAACAGGACTTTTTAAAAAAAATTCTTTTTCTGGGTTTGAAAAATACTAGTGAATATGGAATTCAGTTTCATGACCCCTCTCCCCAGCCATGGAACATTCACATTGGTCCCCCAGGCACCAACATTTGCCCATGAGCGGGGCCAGCCACAGTCAGGGTTGTTACGTGGGTGATTGTCTTCCATTGCCCTTGATGACGTCTCCAGTTTTTCCCATCGAAAATGTCCGAGCTGGTGTCCTGTGTTGCTGACCCACTGAACAATAGGGCTGCTATGAGATACATGCTGGTGGCCATGCCGACCTGAGGTTAGCCTAAGTCCCTGTCACAGTCAGGCAAGTAAGTGACCTGGTCCAGCATTCAAAAGCAGCTGAGAAGGGTTGCCCTGGAGAATTAGTTTCTTTCTCAGAGATGCAAGGAGATTCTCTTAGGCAAATGCCGAGTTAACAAATGACCCCTTGCCACAACCCATCTCTGCCATCCCTCTTGACCCAAGAGGAGGGAAGATCTGTTGCTGGAATCCCAAATTAGAACTCAGAGCACATTTCCCCACAGAAACAAAGTGTAAATGGTGATTAGGTCCAGTTGTAAACCTATCCATGAGTGCATTATTAGATAAATAGATTTCCTGTGCCTGGCCTGGGAGCCCAAAGGGCATTTACAATCTTGCTTCTACGGGAAATTGCTGTTCCAAGTTCCAAACAGATTACAAAAGAACTTTCTGGAATGCATTTGTCAGTTGCAGGCAGTTTGTATTTGCGTTTTGACAGGGGGGGCCTTTAAAAGATCCAAATGCATGATTCTAATCATAGGCTGCGAGGTGAGGATGGACGGACAGGCCCTTAATGATCCCTTCGATTGCATTCGGTACAAAGGTGCCTCCATAACACCCCCTAGCCAGGCCTGACCCCAACAGTTGGTGATAGACCTAAAGACCCAGCAAGCATGTAATAGATATGGATTTCTCATCATTAAGGGGAAGAACGTCCCCTCCCAATTAGTCCAGGCAGAAACCTCCTCACTTAACAGTGCCATTTTCCTACAGACTGTCATTAGATGAATGGATAAATCCCTCACTGGTCCAAAGCTTCTGAGGCCAAGCATTAAAGCCCTTTTTTTCTCGAAGTTTGTTATGGACTTTTCAATGTGAAAGGCTCAGCGAGGGCATAGAAAGACTCCAGTGCCTTTAAATGGAACCATCTCTATGCAAACAGGAGGGCACCGTGCCAACCAGGACCAGCCAGCCAGGCCAGCTGGCTCCTCACAGACTCTCTGAGCCAGTCGAGTTGCTTCAGTTCAGCTGAGCTCTCGCAAAGGGCTGGCCCCCGTGAGGCAGTGGTTGACCAATGTAATTAAGTGTAATTAGAGGGCCCCTTAAGAGCCAGTCAGTGGAGCTGGGCTACTGCCCTCAGGAGAGCCACTTTCTGAAAGCCCGCTGCGTGCCAGCGTTAAATACCACCCTGCTGGAGTCCAGATTGCCCCTTCAGCGAAGTGCCCGTTACATTCTTCACAGCTGTCTGAAATACAAGCAGCCCACAAGCAAAGAGGGGGAGAAAGAGAGGAATCTGGAAACACCAGTATGCTTTTTAATTGACCAAAACAAAGGAAACCAAATCCCGTGTAGAGACGGAGAGCTACCTCCCCCGGCTCACCGTCCATCCGTGAATGATGAAAAAGGTCTTGGCTGTCACGTTGAAGCCACAGTCCTCAAAGGGCTGGTTGTGGCCAAGGGAGAGATCGCATCCTTCGTGTTCTGGGTCCTCCGAGGTGCGGAGGTTAAATCTCACAGGGGGTTTGGCAGCAGTCGGTACAACCCTGGATTTGTTGAACTCATCTGGGGAGAAAGAACAGAGCGTGCAGATAACTAGCAGGCCTGGGTGGTGAGAGCTCTGGGGTCCAGTTCTAGTTCACTCTTGAGCAAATTACTTAACCCCTCTGGGTTTCAGCTTTTACATCTGCTGAATGTTTCCTTCTCATCTCACAGAAGAGTTACAAAGATGTTATAAAAGGCGAACCTCACCAATATTTAAGAGTGTTAATTAGTCACTAGTATCGACAACTGTAGGACTTCCTACTGTAGCCCAGAGGGTCTCCATAATGCAGGAGACCAGGGTTCCATTCCTGGGTTGAGAAAAGCCTCTGGAGGAGGGAATGGCAACCCACTCCGGTATTCTTGCCTAGAGAATCTCATGGACAGAGGAGCCTGGCGGGCTACAGTCCATGGGGTCGCAAAGAGTCGGACTCAACTGAGTGACTAACACACACAAACACACACATCAATGACGGTGAATCTGAAATAAATAAGTCTCTTTTATCTTTCTTTCTTCTTTCTAATCCAAACGAGCTCTCTTCCCTTCCCTCAAGTTACTAATTTCAGAGAACGGGTCCTCAATTCTTCTCTTGAAATGCTTGGGACCACTTGCATTACTGGAGAAGGAAATGGCAACCCACTCCAGTATTCTTGCCTGGAAGATCCCATGGACAGAGGAGCCTGGTGGGCTACAGTCCACAGGATCTCAAAAAGTCACACACGACTGGGCAACTACACTTTCACACAGACTTGCATTTCAGAATTCAGAAATTTTCAGATTTTATACAGGTATTATGATATATATATAGAGAGAGAGACACAAAAAATGTATACATATATAGGGTTTGGGGGCAGTCCTCATTCATCAAACACACCAATAACATTTCTGTAAGGAAATCCATGACTACTCATACTCAAGGGTGAAAAAAAAGAAAAAGATTTTAAAGACCATCTTGTTGGTTCAGGTCAGTTTTGGATGCCAAATGTGTAAGAATTCGGGTTAGGTAAGGCCAGGTCTTGCTGCCAAACAAGTTACCGGTCAAATTTTTCAGTTTTGAAAGATTTTGGAGTTGAAGGTAAGGAACTTTGACCTTTTATACACTGGGCTTCCCTACTGCTCCCATGTCAATTCCAGCACTTACCCCAAACACCTCATGCACCCTCAGCGCTTCTTGCAGTATCAGACAGGTGCCAGACACTTTTTTACCTTATTAAATAAATTATTGAAGCCACAGAGAAGCTTGTAAGAGCAGCAAAACCTCTCCTTTCAGCTCCACCGTGCACACACACACACAGCGCTATCTAGGAGATGACCCTCCTTCAAAACATAGCCCGTGTTACTTGTGGTCCCAAGACCATAAGCACTGTCATCATTGGGGCTTCCCCGGTGGCACTAATAGTAAAGAGCTCACCAGCCAATGTAGAAGATAAGGGCTCGACCCCAGGGTCAGGAAGATCCCTTGGAGGAGGGCACAGCAACCCACTCAAGTATTCTTACCTGGAGAATCCCATGGACAGAGGAGCCTAGCGGGCTATAGTCCATGGGGCCGCAAAGAGTCGGACACAACTGAAGTGACTTAAGACGCATGCATTGTCATCTCCATGCTATTTCAGAAGGTCATAAATGAACTCCATCTAGCCCTGTTCTAATCATCCAGGATACCACCCCTGATAACAGACTAGGAAATTAGACAATCAAACTGTCCAGTCACCCAGACATCGAGGGAAAATGGACCACATGACCATACCAGGAGCTTAATCATCCCAGAGTTAAAAAGAAAGAAACAAAAAACCAAATGGAGTCATGGAAAGGGAGGCTAGAGTGGTAGAGGGGTTGGTGGTGGAGAGGCCAAGGGGGGAGGACAATGTACCAGATGTAAAAAGGATAAGGTTCCAGAAAATGCAACTAAATACACAGAGCAGAACTCTGTCATTAAAGTAATGAACAAAAGTCCCAACTGGCAGAAATTTGAACCATGGACATAATTTGTTCAAAATCTCCCAGTTTCCACCCAGATAGCCATTCCTAGAGACCAGATGGGAAGTCTAGGGAAAAGGCAAAGAGTGTCTGCTGGCTTCCCAGCACTGACTTGTGGATAAACCCATATAAGGTGAACATAAAAGGTTCACTTTAACACCTAGCTCTCTCTGACCCCACAGTTCTCTAGCTCATTTCTACTACTTCCAGCCTGCATCACTTCAGCCTCTGGGACTTCATAGTCGTCCTTCATCCAGATGTCCCCAAGCTCATCCTCTCCTCTCCTCCAGTTCCCTGCTCAGAAGTCAGCTCCTCAGTGAGGGAAATCTGGTCACAGACTAACGCTACACCACCTTCTCCCTCCAGCCCTCTGTACCTTCTTCCTCTCCTTTATTTTGCTCCACAACGCTGAACACTATTTCTATGTTTTAAGTAGTTGACTGACTATCTTCCCATCCCTGAAATGCAAGATCCCTGGGGGTACGGGTTTACACTTGTTTTGTTCACTGCTGTATCATCCTAAAAGCCTGTGTGCTCAGTTGCTCCGTCGTGTCCGACTCTGCAACCCCATGGACTCTAGCCCACTAGGCTCCTCTGTTCATGGGGTTTTCCAGGCAAGAATATTGAAGTGGATCATCATTTCCTCCTTCAGGGGATCTTCCCGACCCAGGATCGAACCTATGTCGCCTGTGGCTCCTGCATTGGCAGGGAGATTCTTTACCACTGTGCCACCTGGGAAGCCCCACTCCTAGAAGGGTGCCTGGCAAATAAAGGGTGCCTGACTTATTTGAATGAAGGAAATAGCCCCCAAATACTTAGAATCACAGAACATAGAAGTAGAAAGGAATGTTAGCATTTTACAGGAGAGGAACTAGAGATGCAACCTACTCTGGTTCAACTATACTAGAGTTGGGAACATGTTAAGTAATTTTTCCATTCATTCAAATTAACCCTCCCGCTCATACATGAGCAACATGGACCAACATCATTTGACCCAATCTCAACAGGATAGTAGAAGATGAGCCAATAGGATATGGTTCAGGGGTTCCCCACTCTACTCTGCTTAACCAATTGACCTGGTACTCCTGCGGGGTGACCCTCCCCTAGCTCCTCCAGGGCATGCTTCTTCCAATAGAAGAGACTGAAAAAGAAAAGCTGGCAGCTGGAAGGAAGAGAGGTAGCAAGAGGAAGAGCAAAGGCTGGAAAGACTGTTGGGGAGGAGGAGGCTGGCAGCCTGGGGTTCTCTGCACAAATTACCCACCAAATCCTCCCGGAAAGCACTACTCAAAGCAGAGTCAGCTACCCTGACACCCTAACTTTCAAAGCATCTAGCCGAGATTAAAAAGAAGAGCGCCAGATGACAGAGCTCTTTCCAACAACCTTCTTGCCTCGAAAACCCGCAGGTTCAAAGAGGAGGGCAAGGTTAAAGAGCTGCTGGCAGCCAACTCTGCAGACTGGACAGCTTCGATAAGGGTGCATATTAACGGCAAAGGGGTGGAGCCGGACCGAACGCGGGCAAGCGCACCCAGCAGCCGGCCGGCTCTGGGATGCCCTGGTCAGAAGCGCCGAGGAACAAGTGAACTGCAAGACTAATTAGGAGGAGCGAATGGACAGCGCAGGCGGAAAGCAAGAAGGATGCTGCAGGATCGAGGAAGAAGGGTGGGCAAGACAGAGGGCACCTGGCCCAGAAAAGAAGTTGTGGGGGTGGTAATAAAATAAGTGCACGTTACCTTGCAGCCGTCCCTCTGGACCACGAGGTGCGGGGTCTCCCGTGGCAAAGCAACAATAGGCGCTCCACAGGCAGAGCTGGAGAACGGTGTTTCTCATCCTTAACGCCCCGCACCCCCTTCTCCAAAATGGGACTTTTAAAAAGATTAAAAAAAAAAAAAAAGACAAAAAACACCTCCGAAATTTCCAGCGGTCCAAGCCTGTGAGACCCGAAGTGGGCAGCCCTCTCTTCACCAGAGAGAGCGGTGGCCTTAGACAGCTGAAGATGGAGAAGGTGGAAGATGAAAACTCGGCTAAACTCAGCCGCGGGGTGGTGGGGGAAGTGTGAAGGGGCTTGAACCAGAACCAGATCTACCCTCTCTCGTGCCGCCTGCCCAGGAAGCCAGGGCTCGCCACTGTCACCCACTGAGCTCCCGGCGAGGTAGTTTTTAAAAGTATTGGGAGTCATCTGATCCATCGCCAGATAGTGATTTGCATAATTTATTCCCGTCCCCAGGCTCTGATTGGTCACACCTTCGCTGACGCCAGAACCAAAGACTCCCCAAAGTTTGAATGAAAGCGCCGCACACCCACCGCGTGGACGCTCCGCAAGCGCAGGCTTGTTTCCTCCCCAGCCGGCTCCCGGGGCAGCCGCATTCTCACCACTCTACTTTTTCCCAGTGCCCACTCCCGGACCCTAGATTCTCCGCCACCCCCTGCAGCCCCAGGGGAGTCGTTGCCCCATAGCCCTACTCCCTCTGCGATCCCGATCCCTGGAGAAGGAAGATTGTGCTCTCCAAGGCGCAAAGCCGTCCGCGCGCGCGCAATGCTCTCTCCTCGCCCCGGGACAACGGTTCGAATGGAGAAAAGCCACCTGGTCACCCTGTGGTCTTTCTTTATTCCCTTTCCTGCTGCGAGCGAGGCCCGTGACAGGTGCAGACGGCGTGATCCGACAATAACCCGGCAGAGCTAAGAGGCTGCTGGCTGTAGCCCGGGTGACAGGATCGCTCTGACCCCTCTCAGAGTCCTCGCTTCGCCACTAGCTACAGAACCAGGGGTAAGCCACGCGACTCCCCCAAAGCCGTTCCTTCCTCCCCAATACACCGGTAGGAACAGTTCCTGTCGCTTAGGGATGTTGCGGAAATTAAAAGATCCATGATAATACCATCTGAGCTTCCCTGGTGGCTCAGCTGGTGAATGTGGGAGACCGGGTTTCGATCCCTGGGTCGGAAGATCCTCTGGAAAAGGGCATGGCAACCCACTCCAGTATTCTTGCCTGGAGAATCCCATGGACGGGAGGAGCCTGGTGGGCTACTGTCCATGGGGTCGCAAAGAGTTGGACACGACTGAGCGACCAACACACGCAGAGAGGATAATACAAACAGCGCTGGGTGCGGTGCCTGCCGCGTGGTAGGCGCTCTCATACCTGGGGCTGGAAGACTAGAGGGACGCCAGGCGACACTCCCCTAAGGAAACAATGAGCCAGGCTTGGGGATCTCAGACTCGCAACCAGTGCCAAGTGTCGGAGCGGAGGCGAGCCACCCTCTATCGAGGGGAATGAGGCAGCTTCTTCCTCTCCGTCCTCATTTTGCCCTCCTCTTCTTCCCTTCATTGAGTGCGTCCCTGGTCCTCCCGCCGGTGCCGGCTCCAGCTCCGCGCCCGGAACCCCGGGACCTAGGGCGGCGACCTCCCCTCTAGCCTGCATCTGGGGCAGGGGTCCGGGGCTGAGCCCAGGACCCTCGGCCGCCGGCGGCCAGGACGACTCCGGAGCGACTGCGCCTCCACAGCCCTCGGGAGAACCAAGGAGGCAGGAGAGAGAAAGCGCCGCGGCAGGCTGCGCACCGCCATCCGCCGGCTTCCAGCCAGACTGCACCTTCGACTTCAAGTAACCCCGCGGAGACCTGGAACCAGTCCCGCTCCTGCCCGCGGAAAGGAAAACCTCCCGAGCAGCCCCGCGCCCCTTCCTCGCCGGTGTCTGCGCCCCTGTCTGGGAGATCTGTGTGGGGAAACCAGTCTGGAGCAACAGGTCCTGTTCAGACCTATCCTCGTTCCTTTTGTCACTCATTGCCAGCGCCGAAGCGCACTTCGTCCGTCCTATGCTAGAATTCACTAACAAGAGGCAGGCCAGCTCTATTTTTTCAGTGTAAAACTGACTGGTCATGAGTACATGGTACCCCCAGAAAATTTTTTCCCCCTCTTCTTATCGCTCCCCTTCTCCACTGGCAAACTATACCGACATAAGTCAGGTCTCATCTCCAGTGTACAGATGGGAAAACTGAGTCAGAGAAACAGGCTGTAGCTCTGAAGCAAGTCTCTGATAACCAGATCGTTCTCTTCTGCTCTTAGTTTGATTTAGCCAGTTGGCCTCTAAATAGGAACGTTTGGGAGCCAAGTCTCCATCTCTTGCCTGGTTGAGTCAGTGGGCAAACTGTGAGTCAAAAATCCCCTTCTCTATTCTGAGTTAACCAAATCATAGCCCCTAGAACTTTAAGTGGATAGTGTGGAGGGTGTGTCTGGGGGACCTCTGTCACAAGTGAGATTCACTAGGAGAGCTAGGTACTCCTACAAAGCTGGTTATCCTACCTGGAAAAAAAAAAAAGATTCAACAAGATCAATACTCATCTTTTTAACTGCCAAGGCTATGAAACCATTTAGGTTTTATTACTGGTTAGTTAGAGTGCCCTCCTGTGTCTCTGTGTTAAAACATCATGTGAGAACTTTCAAAGGACATAATGAAGCTATAATCACAGCATTAGAGTGAAGTATAACATCAACTCTCTTATGCAAAGAGTAACATATGTATAAAATATGCAGAATATTTTCCAGAAGAACCTCAAGGAGGGCTTGGGAGCCTCCTGTGTGGAGGAAGACCCTGCCTCTGGAGTTTCAGCAGAAACTTTGTGTCGGGGTCTCAGGTTACTCTAGCAAAGTTTCTGAGCATTCTTCTAGGCAGTCTATCATCTGAAGACACCTTCCTAGGTTAGAAGAATTAACCTCCCTTTCATAAGAGGAGCCCACTTTCCACTTCAGAAGCTGAAAAGCAAACACACACCTTGCCAGCCTCCCTTGCAGCTAGAGTTCCTGGTTTAAACTCAGCCAATCAAACTCTAAGGTGAAAGCCAGTGAGTCTAGAAGCACACAGCCACTCCACTCTGCCAACAGGGCAGCAAGAGGCAGCTCTGCTTTGGGTAGGGGGGCGGGAGGAAGAGGGTGGGATGGTGGCATCATCCCCAGACCAGCCTGCAGTGGGACTTGGGCAATGCAGTCTGCCTGAGTATACTTTCCAAGCCTGGTTCTTCTGCCCTGCAGATATTCTGATATTTTGATTGCAGTAATTCTGATTACTATTTAAAAACATGTTTTTTCAATAGTTCCACTATATATTACAATTATTTTAAATAGACAAATTAAGATTTTTAGTTGGAGTTTCAATATCAAACTCCCAAAAATTGACAGAATGAACAGATAGAAAAGTAGAAGGATATAGTAGACCTGAAAAGCACTATGAACCAATTCAACATAAAGATTTATACAGTTTTCGCACAACAGCAGGATACAAATTTTATTCCAAGTTCCCATAGACTATAAACCAAAAGACACTGGAACATATTCAGGAATACAAATAAAGTAAGGTGCAAAAATTTCACGGTCTAAAAGTATTGAAATCATACAGTCTGTTCTCTTATCAGTGTGGAATTGTGTTAGTAACCAGTATCAAAAGACATTTGAAAATAACCCAGATATTTTCAAGTGCAATGTGACATTTACCAAGAGAAATCTTTGACTTAGCCATTGAAGGTCTCAATAAAGTTAAACTGAATAAAACATAGAGGGTGATTGCAGAGAAGAAAGCACTTAAGTGAGAAATTAATATCAAAGATATTTTTTAAACTCCATGTATTTGGAAATTAAATGTCCACTTTCAAAGGATGGTTGTATCTAAGAAGCCATACCAAGGAAAATTAGAAAGTATTTGTAACAGAATAAAAATGAGAGACCACCACCTGTAGACCACGAGGCTCCTCTGTCCAGGGAATTTTTCAGGCAAGAATACTGGAGTGGGTGCCATTTCCTCCTCCAGAGGATCTTCCCAACCCAGGGATCAAACCCTTGTCTCCTGCGTCTCCTCCATTGACAGGCAGATTCTTTACCACTAAGCCACATGAGAATCCTGTGTGTGTATGTGTATAAATATATATATATATCACTTTGCTATACATCTGAAACTAACAAAAGAAATGGAAAATATAGTTAAATGCATAGCTTACTCAAACTCCACTTTCCAAGGTCAAAGAATGAAATAGAAAATAGAAAAGACTGTTAGGCTGAGATGGGACTTAAGATGACTTTAAAGAATGAAAAGGCTTTAAGCCCCAACTCTTGGCACTTGGATCCCCCTGAGTGATGTTGACCACAAAGTTTGGAAAGAGAGTGCCAAATCTCCATCAAGGAGGTAACATCCTCTGCTTACTTGGCTCTTAGCTCTGGGCGACAAGCAGGAGTTAAAGTAGCCTGACTCTTGGTAAATTCAAAGACCTGAGGTCTCCAACTCCTGAAGCTTGTATTTCTCAGAAGCAACACTTCCTCCAAAAGGAATAAGCTAGAGGAGCATTTCCCTATATGGGCCTGTGATGTTAACAGGTGTCCCACGGAATAAATATGGCAACACTGAGTTAAACAAGTTAAAATAGGCTTCTTCACTGCATGACTTCTCAGGATTTTTACTATACTTTAACCCTTCAGTAGCTTCAGGTTTGAGATTAAGACCCTTCAAATGGCCTCCAACACCCTCCATGGACTAGCCCACTGAGGGACACCACCCTCTCTTTTCCCACCCTCTTCTCCTCTCCCTGCCTTCTGGCAAGCCTGACCTTGTCTTAGCTCCTCTGTCTGGTCTATCCAATCCAATACCCACGGGCTCTTGATCACTTGAAATGTGGCAAGTCTAAATTGAGATGTAAGTGTAAAATGCATACCAGATTGTGAAGACTTGAACAAAAAAAAATATTTTAAAATTCTGTTCTTTTTTTCTTTTTTGACCTCACTGCAACTCATGTAGGATCTTAGTTCCTTGGCCAGGGATTGAACATGTGCCCCCTGCAGTGGAAGCTCAAAGTCTTAACTACTGGACCACCAAGGAAGTCCCTATAATTTTCTCTTTAAAGCTTTCCCTTTTTTGAATGTTTGTTTCATTTGGCTGCCTCAGGTCCTAGTTGTGACATGTAGGAACCTCGTTGCAGCACAGGGACCCTCTCTCTGGCTCAGTAGTTTCACCACAGCCTGTGGGATCTTCCTGGACCAGGGATCGAACCCACATCCCCTGCATTGGCAAAGCAGATTCTTAACCACTGGACCATCAGGAAAGTCCCCCCATGATTTTTTATGTTGAGTAAATGTTGAAATGACAATATTATAGATACACTGAGTTGGGTAAAATGTAAAAAAATTAATTTTATCCTTTTCTTCTTACTTTTTCAATGATTGCTGGAGAATTTTTCATTCCACATGTGGCTCTCATTTTATTTCTAGTGAACATTCTAAAGCGTCAACATTTGACCTTTGGCCTATTTAATGCTAACTCTTATCAGACTTCAGATATCTGCTTGTGTCCCTTCTTCAGATCCCTGGTGTAGGTTTCCTGTAATAATGCTCCTTTCTCTTATAGAACTTATCCAGGTCTTTAATTAGACATTATTTGTTTGGCTATTTGATTCATGTCCCTCTCTCTGTAGTGTATTAAGTCCCATGAAAGCAGCAGCTGGATTTGTTTTTGTTGTTATTCTTTCTTCCAGAGCCCAGCATTAAGCTTGGTGCGTAGAAGACTCATTAAATATTTGTTGAATGATTACGTCAATGAAGTGTGAGGTGAATCTCCATGAAAGGGACAAAGTATCCAACTTTTGCTAGATTAACCACAGAACCTTCACCCCATAAATGGTTTAGTGAAGGATCAGAATTCCCCAGAATACAGTTTGAGAAGCCCTGGATTGGGGGCTGGAACTACAGAGAGAGAATTAACTGAGCCCCAGTTTAAATCTCATCTGCAATAGGACCTCAGCTCTCCTATGTTCTGAAGGTAGCTCTGGTTTGTTTCATGTTTCCTTTCTCTACAAATCACAAGCTTCAAGCCCTTGAATTCTTCCACTTAGAAGACAACTAAACCAAGGATCTTCAACTTCCTGGATCTAGTACCTGATGGTTTGAGGTGGAACTGATTTAATAATAGCAGAAATAAAGTGCATAATAAATGGAATGTGCTTGAATCATCCTGAAACCTGCCCCTCACCCATCCCCAGTCTGTGGAAAAACTGTCTTCCATGAAACCAGTCCGTGGTGCCAAAAAAAGTTAGGGATCACTGATTGAAAGGAAGCATAGTAATTCTCCTTAATAAAGAAATTTTCCTGCAAATTCATATATGCGGTTCATGCATGATTGTATGTTTCTCTCCTGCATCTATACAAGCATAGAGCAGGTGAAATATTGAGTTTAGTTAGGAATTTGGGCAGTTTAAAGGAATTTACCTAAGAACCATGTCAGGCCTGACACATTTCTTTTGGAAAAGAGAGCATGATAAGGGGCTACATGATCAATTGACTCAGAGGTTGAGGCCCAAGAAAAGATGGTCAAGTTGGACACTCATACCTCCTAAAAAAAACAACCAGGGTGGTTCAGTTCACATGTAATTTTAACTCTCAGTGTTAAAACATGCCTTCTGGGATACATGCCTTCTGTTGTGTTGGTTTCTGTTGTACAACAATGTGAATCAGCCGTGTGTGTACTTATATCCCCTCCCTCTTGAGCCTCCCTCCCACCCCACCCCCATCCCCCCATCTAGGTCTTCCCAGAGCACAGAATTGAGCCTCCAGTGCTGTACGGCAGCTTTCCACTAGCTATCTGTTTTACACATGCTAGCGTATATATGTCAATTTAAAAAAACAAATGCACACATTAAATGCAAACCTTTGCAAAATATTTTTTTAATAATTTTTTTAAAAAAATGTCTTCTGCAAAAAAAAAAAAAAAAAAAATGTCTTCTGCAACTAGCCCTGCATACAAAAGGAAATGGCCAATAAGGAATCAGCCAAGAGCTTGGGATTCTGAGCAGCCTGGAGACCAGCGCCTTCCAGCAAGAGGACCAGAGGACCACAGGCAGCCGTGGGGAGAGTAAGCCAGCTGAGCAAACCCCGCTGTCCCACCTGCCCTACCTTTTCACTTGTCCATCACTTCCGCACAGAGGAACAGAGAGAGGAAGAGTTGAGACAAAGAGGCTCATTGCCAAACTGAGAATCTTTTAAAGTGTTTCCAGACTGGAGAACTGGATCACCAAACTAAGTTCATTTTTGAATGCTCTGGACCTGTCCAAAGCTCTGGGGGGTTGGGGCACAAAAACGAAAACATTTAAACCTGACTCCAAAAGGTCCATTTTCTAGCAAAATATGTTTACAAAGAACTGACCTCGGGATATCTAAATAGACCAATAACCACAAGAAAAGATTAGAAGAGATCAACAAGCTTATCCACATAGACTCCCAAGATGCCAGATGGACGTGATTCCCCAGGCAAATTTCCTTAAACTATCAAACCCTTGGTTACATCTCATTTTTCACCTATTTCTGTACCTACACCTATTAACACATACTCACAAGCTTACTAAATTAAATTAGTAATGACTAATCTCAAGTGGCCTTTAAATTCTTCCTACCAATTAGCCATATGTGCTAGACTGTCCCTACTCCTCCTCCTAAAGGATGCTCTCACACCTTCTCCTTTCCCCTCAAACCCCTAACACCTCTCCCGTCCTTACTCTCAGCTGATGACCTGGCTTCCCACTTTACTAGAAAAATAAAATCAATCTCAAAAGTACATCCACAAGCCCCCACTGCCACATACCCACCTATCTGCACCTGTACCCATGTCTTCAACCTCATTTCCAGTTACCAAAGATGAACTGTCTATGCTTCTAAGTAACCCCCTCCCTGCAAGCACATACACACTGCCACCCACACACACGTACTCACACACTAGATTCCGTCCCTTCCCACTTACACAAGGACATCACTCCAACAATTCCTCCCTCTCTGTTGGATCATTACCATCAGCATGCAAACACAAGTTACAATTTCTCTATCTTAAAACATCCAGGGACTCCACTTCCCTCTCCAGAGTCACCCTATTTCTCTGCTGCCCTTTACGGTAACATTTCTTTGGACTCCCTGGTTCCAAGCCCTCTCCTCTCATTCCCTCTTGAGTTCCACCTCTTCCCCGAAACGCCTCTCACCAAGGTCGCCCTGCACAGCCAGGTGGATTCTCGGTTCTCCTCCGACTCCATCACAGTCATCCCCTCCTCCTTGAACTCATCTGTTTGCCTCCTCGCTCACTGGTCCCTCTTCCTCAATTTCCTTGGTTGACTGACTTGGAGAAACCCCAGGTGCATCTATGGACCTCTTCTGTCCATACCTAAGAATCACTCCCTTGATAATCTCATCTGCTTTCATACCTTCAAAGCCATCCGCACGTGATTCTCCCGCATATTCTTCTAGACTGAACCTTCTCTCCACGCTTCAAACTTGTTTATCAACCTACAGGCCTAAAAGGCATCTCAAACTTACCATGTTCAGAAGTGAATCTCTGATCTTCCCCCCAAATCTACCCTTGCCTCTGTCTTCCACATCTCAGTAAGTGGCAAACTAATCCTTCCAGTCACTCAGGTCAAAAACTAGAGTCAGCTTTACTCCCTTTTTCCTTATCCCATAATCAATATCCAACAAATTCCCATGACTTCACCTTCCAGATTCATCTGTAACTGGTGAGAATGAGAAGTTGCCGTGTAGCACAGGGAGCAGTCTGGTGCTCAGTGATGACCGGGAAGGATGGGATGGGGGAAGGGAGGGAAGCTAGGGAGGGAGGAGATGTTTGTGTAATTATGGCTGATTTGCATTGTTATATGGCAGAAACCAACACAACATTGCAAAATTTTTAAATATATATTTTTTTAAATGAAAAAAGAGAGGAAAAATAAAAAAGATTCATCCTGAATCTGACCACCACTTACCATCACCATTGCTCCCACCGTGGTCCAAACCACCATCATCTGACACCAGAAATAAACCACCTGTAATACACTCCTATGATGCCTCAATTCATTCACGGTAAAGATTGGTTCTTACAGGGACTTCCCTGGCGGCCCAGTGATTGGAACTCCATACTTCCACTGCAGAGAGGGCAGGTTCAATCCCTGGTAGGAGAACTAAGATCCTGCATGCCTTGCGGCATGGCTTTAAAAAAAAAAAAAAAAAAGATTAGTTCATGTAGTAACGCATCAGGTTCTGCAAGTTCTCCTCTTGACCTCTTGGACAGTAATGCAGACTACTCCCCCAGCTCACCCCCTCCTCATCCTGGCATTCTGACTGTTCTTTCAACACACCCTTCATATTCCCACCTCAGAGCTTCTGTTTTTGCTCTTACCTTTCTGATCCCCAGATATTGTCAGAGCTCACCCTCCACCTCCTTCAGACTTTTGTTCACGTGTCACTGGGGCTTCCCTGACACCCACTTAAAAATTCAAAGCTCCTCCCAGCACGTCTCCTTCCCCTGCTTTTTCTGCCCCTGTTATTTTTCCCCATAACACTTCCCACCATCTGACGTATTATATATCTTAGCTACTTACTTGTTTACATCCCACTAGGATGAAAGGGATTTTTGTGTATTTTAACCGTTTCTATATTCCCAGTTCCAGGACTTAACAAATGCTTGTTGAAAAAAATGCATTAACAAAATCTGAAGCTTTTTAAACTTTTTCAGAGCCAGACAGAAAAATAAAAGCTTCAAAATGTTTTCTACAAAGTCAGAGTAACATTGATACCAAATCTGACAAAGACTGAAATGCGAAAGAGAGAAAGGAAACTAGAAACCAATCTCAGTTCAAGTATTTTCAGTAAATATTGCCAAATAAAACTCAACAGTGCATTAAAAGGAAAATATATCATGACCAACTGAGGTACTTCCAATGTAAATATGGCTCAATTCAAGGAAACCCATAAATATAAATGCAAGGAAATCTATAATTCACCACATTTATACATCAAAGGTGGACAAAAAAAGTTACTTCAAGAGATGTTTGAAGAAATTAAAAATAAGATAATCCAATAACAAGGGTGATTACATAATTACTGTGCAAAAATCTCTACTCTTCCAACGCCGTAGGGAAGGGTTCTTTAAGTAGCATATATAAGCACGATAGATAAAAGAAAAATATAATAAGCTTGACTACACAAAATTAAAAAAAAAAGACTTCAAACAAACTCAAACTCAAAACAAACTTATCTACATAACAGAAACAGACTCAGAGACAAAGAACCAGACTTGTGGTTACCAAGAGGGAGGGGGATAGTGAGAGGGATGAACAGGAGCTTGGGGTTACTAGATGCAAACCATTACATTTAGAATGGATAAACACCAAGTCCTACTGGATAGCACAAGGAACTATATGCAATCTCCTGGGACAAACTACAATGAAAGAGAATAATTTAAAAATGTATATATGTTATCATATGTGAAACAGAACACCATTCCATGTTCGATGCACGTGACAAGGGCTCAGGGCCAGGGCAATGGGATGATCCAGAAGGATGGGATGGGGAGGGAGGTGGGTGGGGGGTCCAGGAAGGGGAACACATGTAAACCCATGGCTGATTCATGTCAATGTATGGCAAAAACTATTACAATATTGTAAAGTAATTAGCCCCCAACTAAAATAAATAAATTTATAAAAAAAAAAAATGTATATATGTGTATAAACTGAATCACTTTGCTGTATAGCAGAAAGCAGAACAAATCAACTATTCTTCAATTTTTTTAATGTCAAAAATAAATAAATAAAATAAAATAAAAACCTGTCTGCAGCTTGAAAAAAAAAAAAACTTTAGGCAAACTCAAAAGACAATTTAAGGATTTCCTTGGTGGTACAGTGGATACAAACCTGTCTGCCAACGCAGGGGACACAGGTTCGATCCCTGGTCTGGAAAGATTCTGCATGCCAAGAGCAACTAAAGCCTGTGCACAATTACTGAGCCCTGCTGTAGCGCCTGCAAGCCACAACTACTGAAGCTCGTGTACCTAGAACCCTTGCTCTGCAACAAGAGAAGCCACCGCAGTGAGAAACCTGTGCACCGTCACAAAGAGTAGTCCCTGATCTCCACAACTAGAGAAAGCTTGAGTGTAGTAATGAAGCCCTAGTACAACCAAAAATAAATAAATTAATTAATTTTTAAAGAGATAATTGAAGCTATGTTACAAAGCATTATATACAAGGACTCATTTTCTAGATTTTCAATAAAATTTTATCCAAAAAAGAATTTAATATGTCATTTTCATGCAAATTAGAAAAAGGATTTCCTTCCTCAAGATACTTTACTTTTGGGAAGAACTATAACTATGCTAATTTTGTTAGGACAAGACAGTTCATTGCTGTCTGCCAGAAAAATGGCATAATAAATATTAAAATCAGAAACTTCCTTGGTGGTCCAGTAATTAAGACTTCAACTTCCAAAGCATGGGATGCCAGTTCGATCTCTGGTCAGGAGTTAAGATCCCACGTGGCTCAAGGCCAAAAAGCCAAAATATAAAACAGAAACAATATTGTAACAAATTCAATAAAAACCTTAAAAATGGTCCACATCAAAATAAGCTTTTAATAAATATTAAAATCTATGATTTCTATAATGTGAATAGTATCTGCTAGGTTAGACAATATACAACCCACACAACCATTAAGAACATCTGTAGTCTAGACTTAGATCATTGTAAATAGTATTATTTACTTATTTGAACATCCACCAGGATTAAGTTAGTGTTGGATATAACCATTTTTTTGGTCGAATTATAAGCATTCTTGGTCCCCTCCCCCACCAAATTCCAGTAATGCCTTCTAATCATCAGAACAGTCCTAAACACTGCCAGAGTTTTCCTAAATCCCCGGGAGATAGCCCTCCTCTTGGAGAACCAGTGATGTAGATAGACTGGAAGGCATAAGGAAGACTTTAACTACTTATTTTACGCTTTTCCATACAGCTTGAATTTTTCACCATGTGCATGCATATAAAATGAATAATTAAAATATAATAATGTAGATAAATTACATTACTACTCTAGAAAGGAACTAAATGTTAGGGATGGAAGAGTGATTCCAATAAAAGACACAGTATTTATCCCAGTACATAATAGTAACAGAGGTCTGAAGTCCACCAGTTTCAGCAGTGACTAGTTGAAAGAGCATGGTCTGGAGAGCCAAGAGCTTGAACTTCTACCCCCAAAATCAACAAGCACCTCTACTTCGTCTTGCATCTCGAAACACATGGATGGCATAGAGTGCAAGAGTGTTCAGACTTGCTCAGATGAGAAGCACCTCAAAGTCATGATGCTTTTTGCTGAAGAGCATTAAATATTTCATTCTATCACATAAACCATGATCTCACATAAAACTGTTTATTTAATAAGCGTGTTGCTTTAAAATGTTGGTTTAATTAGGTTTACACACTATAAAACAAAGTGAAAAAACAATTACAGATACAGATGAAAACCCAGCTTTAGAAGCAATACTGGCCAGTTCCGAGTTTTTCCATTACTGCTCCTTTGCTGCTTATTTGTGGTCTTTTATCTGTTGGAAGCACGCAAGTAGTAGGAGCATAAAAACTTTTTAAAGAAAAATTATGCCTTTTCTGTAAGCCTAAAATAAGTTCAAAATGAAACTTTTTAAAATGGTAAAATTGAAATAAAGGCTGCAGTTTGGTTAAGAGTATTGTACCAGTGTCAAGCCCCTAGTTTTGATCATTGTACTGTGCTCACGTAGGACGTCAACATTAGGAGAAGCTGAGTAAGGGATATGAAAGGCTCTGGACTATTGTTACAGCTTTTCTGTAAGGTATAAATTAACCCAAAATAAAGTTTTTTAAATTATGGGAAAAAACTTGAATTTGAGAATACTGTGTACATCAATTTTTTCCTGCAAATTGAGAGAAGGCAGTTATTCTCTTTCAGTTAAGAATGTTTTCTTTCTTCTGGGGACTTGCCTGGTGATCTAGGATCTAAGATTCCATGCTACTAATACAAGGGTCCCAGGTTCAAGCCCTTCAGGGAACTAGATCCTGCACGCGGCAACTAAGCCTTAAGCAGCCAAATAAATAAACGAATAAATAAATAAGAATGTTTTATCCCTTCTTGAAATGCACCAGAGTGAGCACAGTTTGAAAAACACAGTTTGGGGCTGGGGAAAGCAACCTGAGATCCCAGCTTGCAAAAAGTCCTTAAGTGATTTTAACCCATACTCTCAGCAAGAACCACTGGGGAAAGGCTGTCTGAGGTCTCTTTCCAAACCCTTCGTCTTGTCCACTCGGCAAATTCTTATTCATCCTTAAAAATCTAAGTCAGAAATCACTTCCTCCATGAAGCTCTCCTTGCCAGGAAGACAGCAACTAGAGTTCTAGAGACATTGTTTCCCGATGAGGTGAATTTACACTGTAAACCAAAAGGAGCCAACTCCCTCAAGGGTAGACCATAGTGGATGTCATTGTTCATCACCCAAATTCCCCCTTCAGGTCCAAGGCAGGCGTCGCCCTAGAGATGATGGGAGTGTCAACTAGTGAGGATTTGTAACTGAGTCTCTTCCTGGGAGTTACTCTTGGCTTAAGGGAATTGCCTGCCCAAAGTCACTCTCCCTTCTTTCAGGGCAGCCTGTATATATAATGTCCGGTCAATTGTGGAATACCAAGGCCAGGTTCCCCTTGTCCCAGTTCAACACAGCTCTGCAGGCCTGACTGTGAGGCCTCTATGGTATCACACTTCAGCTCCTCCCTCTGCCCACTCCTGCTGCCCTGGACCCCCACAGGTAAGATCCCAAGAGCATTTCCCTAATAAGCCACCTGCTCACAAAATCCTGCTTCAGAGTCCATTTTCTGGGGAATCCATACTAAGACAATCACAACTGCCAATATTTGGAATTATCCTATTCACTTCAAGAAACGGATCCTTCATTTTGCTGTACAAAGTCATTACCCACAGCATAACTGATTGCAACATGTTTCCAACACTAATATATTGTAAACATATTGCAACGTATTGTAAAATCCATCAACAGAGAACGATAAATCATGGCTATGGTGGAATGATATGCAGCTGTATAAAAGAATAAGGAAGCACTTTATGTCATTATATGATGCAATCTTCAATTTATAAATTTAAGTGAAAAAGCAAGATACAGAAGAGTATGCATTCATGTTGAGGTTTGACAGGAAACAGCAAAATTCTGTAAAGCAATTATTCTTCATTAAAAATAAATAAATTAAAAAAAGATAGAAGACTGTGCAAAGTATGCTATCATTTTGTTTAAAAAGCAAAAAAAAATACATGTACATGTTCATATATTTTTTAAATTTTTTTTATTTTATTTGCTCTTTTTGTCTGCTCTGAGTCTTTGTTGTTGTGTGAGTGTTTTCTCTAGTTGCAACAAGCAGGCACTAACTACTCTCTTGCTGTGAGAAGCTCAGGCTTCTCATTGTGCTGGTTTCTCTTGTTGCAGAGCACAGGCTCTAGGGTGCTGAGGCTTCAGTAGCTGTATCACGCAGGCTCAGTAGTTTTGGCTGTCAGGCTTAGCTGCTTCTTGGCATGTAGAATCTTCTCAGACCAGGGATTGAATCCATGTCCCCTGCATCGGCAGGCAGATTCTTAACCAGGGGACCACCAGGGAAGTCCTATGTTTATGTATTTGTAGCCTATTTCTGGAAGGATTTAGGAAAAAAACTAGAAACGTTAGTTGCCTCTGGGAAGGATATTTGAATGGCTAGGGGACAGGGTGGAGATAACTTCTTCAGGGGGTTATTGTTTGTTTTTTACCCCATAGCATTTTTGAACCTTTTGAATTTCAAACTTTATTCAAAGCTAACTAAATGAAAATAAAGCAAAAGAAAGTAAATGGTAAGGACTGAAAAGAGGCCCTGGGCTTTGAGAGCAGTAGCCATGGAAAGTCCTCAGCAAAGAGGTTTCCATAGAGCCGTGGAAACAGAACTCTTCAGGGGACACAGTGAGTGCAGAACAGGAAAAGAGGAAGAGAGAAAGAAGAAACAGAGGTGCCTCTTTCGAGACGTCTGGGAGAGCAGACAGGAGAGCTTCCTTGGGGCTTCACAGGGGAATCTGGGCCAAACAAAGCCCCTCGCTGGGCTGGCAACATAGAACCCCAAACTATGCCCATCCAGGAACAAGCCTCACCAATCAAGCCTCTCCCCTTTAAGCATCTGACCTTGGAAATGCCAAAGAATTGAGTAGGAGCCTAAGAGGGAAGCCAAAGAGATTCACTGAATCTGAATGGCAGAGGGGCCGAAGCCAGCTATGAGATAAAAGATGCACGGAGAAGCAGAAGGTTGTGAGGAACAATCCTTGAAAGATGAAGGCATCAAACACAGAGAAAGCTGAGTCACAACAACGGTGGCTACACGAGGCTAAGGTCCATGAACGCTGCTCTTGAGGTTGCCAGACCTGCCTTAGACAGGAGGGTGAGGAAGTGTGTTCCTCAGACCAGTAACATCAGCATCCTCTGACAGCTCGTTAGAAATGCATGTTCTTGGCCCAGCCCCAGTCCAGCCAAACCAAAAACTGGACGTGGGGCCCAGTGATCTGCATTTTCACCAGCCCTTCAGATGACTCTGATGTACCTTACAACCACTGCTATAGATCTTAGACCTGAAGGCCCAGCTGTCCTAGGATTCTTCTGTGTGGACGATTCCTGCCTGTGTATGTCTTTACAACAAACCCCACTGCTAAAGTTAGCATAAGCTCCCTAGCAGAAGATCTTGTTTCCTGCTCCAAAGATGCCTAATACAATCTTACCTCAATGGGAAAGCCAACTCCTACTCTTGTTTGGAGACTCAGCTCAAAGGCCACCTCCTCCAAGAAGCCTTCCTTACAGATCTCTCTCAGGCTAAGTTAAGTGTCGCTCTGCTATGTTCCTGTAGTCACCCTCTTTGTTGTTGTTCAGTCGCTCAGTCATGTCCAGCACTTTGCGACCCCATGGACTGCAGCGTGCCAGGCTTCCCTGTTCTTCACCATCTCCCAGAGTTTGCTCAAGCACGTGTCCATCAAGCCGGTGATGCCATCCAACCATCTCATCCTCTATCATCCCCTTCTCCTCCTGCCTTCAATCTTTCCCAGCATCAGGGTCATTTCCAATGAGTCAGCTCTTCGCATTAGGTGCCCAAAGTATTAGAACTTCAGCTCCAGGATCAGTCCTTCCAGTGAATATTCAGGATTGATTTCCTTTAGGATTGACTGGTTTGATCTCCTTGCTGTTCAAGCCACCCCCTAACCTCTGGCATATCCCATGTCCTGTAATCAAGGACCTATTTGTTCGTTTTCCACTAGATTTGGAAATGTGTCTTCACTGTATCTCCAGCACTGGATACTCAGTTAATACTAGTTCTTAATAGCTATTATTATTAAGCAGTCAATAAAGAAACATATATGGAATGATTACTATTTTCCATGGATCTTGGTAGCTTCCTTAAACAATGTCTAACTCCTCTCTTGTGAAGTTTCCCAGGAGGGCAAGCCTGCTGAGCCAAGTGATAATTGTTACTAACGGACTGTAGCAATCCAATCTGAATTAGCCCTTTGTTCCTATGCAAGGAATTCCAAATAGTTGGCAGATAATCACAGGGCAGAAGCCACAGAAGATGGCCAGGGGTCCGGCCCAGCTGGCTGGGTCTGTGTTTGAGATGCAGATGAAAGGTCCCTTCTTTCAAGGATCCTGACTAACAGGGAGGCAGACACGTAACAGATCATTTTAACACAAACTACCAGTTCTAAAAAATGATGCAATAATAAGATAATCAAGGGAAAAGAAGAGGAAAGAAAATAAGAAAGTATTCAGTATACATGCATAATATGTATGAGTGAACTAGCACTGTGTGTGTGCAGGAGTGCTCAGTCGTGTTCGACTCTTTGTGACCCCCATGGACTGTCCATAGAATTTTCCAGGCAAGAATACTGGAGTGGGTTGCCATTTCCTTCTCCAGGGGATCTCCCCAACCCAGGGATCGAATCTGTGTCTCTTGCATCTCCTGAACTTGCAGGCGGATTCTTTACTGTTGAGCCACCTGAGAACCCCCAAACTAACACTGTGAGTGGATCAGTTCAGTTCAGTTCAGTTCAGTCGCTCAGTCATGTCCAACTCTTTGCGACCCCATGGACTGCCGCATGCCAGGCCTCCCTGTCCATCACCAACTCCTGGAGCTTGCTCAAGTGTGTGTCCATCAAGTCGATGATGTCATCCAACCACCTCATCCTCTATTGTCCCCTTCTCCTCCTGCCTTCAATCTTTCCCAGCATCAGCGTCTTTTCCAGTGAGTCAGTTCTTCACATTAGGTGACCAAAGTATTGGAGCCTCAGCTTCAGTATCAGTCCTTCTAATGAATATTCAGGACTGATTTCCTTTAGAATGGACTGATTGGATCTCCCTGAAGTCCAAAGGACTCTCAAGAGTCTTCTCCAACACCACAGTTCAAAAACATCAATTCTTCACCACTCAGCTTTCTTTATGGTCCAACTATCACATCCATATATGACTACTGGAAAAACCAGTGGATAATGAGAGAATAAATAAGGGAAAATATATATAACTGTTACTGTCCTCATTTCTACAACTAGTCACAAGGTTATAGTGAATATTTATGACTTTCTTCTCCCTCTTCCCCATTTCATGTTCCATCGGTCCTTGGCCACTATCTTAACTGCTTGTATTCTTTACTTGGTACAGTGACCCAAACCTTCATTCCTGAGAAGTCTGAATCCTCAGTTGGCCTGCCTTTCTTAGTGGCTGTATTTTTACATTAACTTCTATCATTGGACATGGAAGTCCTAAGAGACATCCCAAAGAACACCCACGGTTCCAGACATAGTCCTCTTTGTCCCAGTGAAATGACAGTAACCAGATTTCCTGAGGAATTGGGGTCCGTCATACCTGCAATATGCATAAGCAAGTGGCACTCTTGTTTTCCATTTCAATGGGATCATTACGGAGTCTCCCAGTGGAACCATTCCTCTCTTGGGAACTAAGACCTCCATAGCAACAGATCCCAAAGATGCAAGAACTGCAGACAAAAATTCTGTGAATGGGTTAAGTGTAAATGCTAGTGGAGCCACTCCTAGTCTATCCCTTGATTTCTAGACCCTATGTTCCACCTGTGGGATAAAACAGCACCCTGTTTTGGTTACCAATTCAAAGCATAGTCTACATCCTGTAAGCTGAAACCTCGGCATTTCAGGTTGTTAATCCCAATTAGCACTGTATCTAAGTCTTCTATTCCACCACTCAGGCCAAAGGGGGCCACCTGGTAAGAACAGTGATGTCCATGGGCTTGAGTCCATTGTTAGTTCTTGAAGTCAGTTCCTTGGTCAGAAGTATGGTTATACGTCAAGTGTATGAAGCATCCTATAAGTTCATAGATGGTGATGGTGCTACGTGTCAAGACCAGAGAAGGCAAGTCCACATTCAGAATACTATTTATTCCATTGGGAACAAAACATTCTCCCCTTCCTAATGAAAGGGACCCAGTGTAATCAATCGGCCACCATGTGGCTGGCTGATCTGCCAGGGAAAACGGCTCCTTTGGGGGCTTACGATGGTCCCTGCTGTTAACAGATTAGGCTTTCAGGAAGAGCAGTATCCATATTAGTTCTGGGCTTCCCAGGTGGTGCTAGTGGTAGAGAACCTGTCTGGAAATGCAACAGACACAAGAGCATTAAATCCCTCCTGTTTCACAGACCCAGCAGTTTCTTTCAAGCTGCTTAGCCCTACTAATACAGATACATTTGATTGGCTTGGGTTTTGAAGGTATTTTCATAAATTCGCTACACTGCCACTGTTGTTTGCCTGGGAAAATCTTATTTCACACCTCAAGGTTCAGCTTGAAAATTCTTTCCTTTCTAAAGACTTCCTTGTCTCCTGCTTCCCCCCACATCACCTCACACTTGCCCTTGAATTCATTGCTCTGCACCCGGACTCTCTCAGCACTTGGATTCTATCACATGTTCCATATTATTGTTCCCATGTCTGTCTTTGACTAGGTTGAAGATTTCTTGTGACAGAAACTAAATTTTATGCACCTATTTATACGTTTTAAACATGATAGGTATGTAATAAACTTTCACAAAATGAACGAGAGAATGATAATGGAGATTCCCTCTCCTTAGAACAAGCACAAGGGGCTAGCGGGAGGGATGAGAGGGGAATTATTGTTCGATGGGGTCAGAGTTTCCTTTTGGGAAGATGAGAAAGTTCTGGAGATGAATGATGGTGAGGGTTGCACAGCAGTGTATTTAATGCCACTGAACTACACACTGAAAAATGGTTAAAATTGTAAATTTTATGATGTCTACTTTATCATAATTTTTTAAACAAAAATAACAACTAAAATACCCTTTATTCTCACCTACAAGATGAAGTTCCATATCCTATTTCTGAGATTGACCTCCAGGATCAGGCCTTTCCCACAAGGAAGGAAGCAGGTCCATGGAATTTCACTGCAGCCTTACTTAGATGAGCGAAAGCAAGGCAGGAGAAAGGACAACTCAAATGTCCAGTAGGAAAATGGATCAATAAGCCGTACCAAGTCACACTATGAAATACTCTATAAAATTGAAAATGAATCATGGAGAACTTCATTGATAAAGCTTATGTGAATTAATTCACAGATTAAGCTTATGTGAAAAACAAAGGCTGCAAATTTTACCTACAGTATGACTTAATCTTAAAATGAAACAATATAACATGTTGTTTATAGCCACATTCATATATATACTGTTAATAAAAGAATAAAAGCATGCAATTTCAGGTGAGTGATTAACCTAAAGGAAGGAAGCAAGAAAGAATGAGAGTCTCAGCCTTCAATATTTTGTTTCTTACAAAAGGAGAGGATTCTGGGCTTTCCTGGTGGCTCAGTGGTAAAGAACCCACCTGCCAACGCAACAGATGCAGGTTTCATCCCTGAACCAGGAAAATCCCACATTCTATCAAGCTTGAGGGCCGAGAGCCACAACAACTGAGCCCACATGCTGCAACTACTGAAGCCCACGTGCCCGAGAGCCCATGCTCTGCAACAAGAGAAGGCACCTCGGTGAGAAGCCTGGACACCGCAGCTAGTGAGTAGCCCCCACTCTCTGCAACCAGAGAAAAGCCCATGCAACAACAAAGACCTAGCGCAGACAAAGATAAAATAAATAAATAAAGGAGAGAATTCCGAAGTAAATAAGACAAACTATCATACCTTTGTTCAATCAGGTGAACGGGTTATATGGAAGTCAATTCTATTCTTCTGTGCATCGCTGTCTTCTTAAATGATTTCATTAAAAAGTTGATAAAGTAAAGGTCTGGTTCCTTTGTGACACATGCTTTGACTAACCAAATCCTCAGGACACAACAATTTACGACCCAAGCATGTACTTATTTACTGACGCATGAGGCAGTGCCAGAAGATTTGAGTTTGATGAAATAATTGCAATAGGATGATTTGGGCGACAAAAACCTCACATCAAACCACCTGATGTACCTAAGCACAAGTAGGTACACACACACACAGAGAAAACAACCAGCTGCAGAGTGCTGAATGAAAAATCCAGAGTGCCCACAGGAGTTCAGCAACACAGTGGAAATGGAATGTCCCCTCTTTTGTATTAAGAACCAATTAGGTCACTGAAAAAAGTAAAGTGAAAGTATTAGTCGCTCAGCCATGTCTGACTCTTTGCAACCTCACGGACTGTAGCCCACCAGGCTCCTCTGACAATGGAATTCTCCAGGCAAGAATACTGGAGTGCGTTGCCATTCCCTTCCTCAGGGGATCTTCCCAACCCAGGAGTCCAACCTGGGTCTCCCGCACTGCAGGAAGATTCTTTACCATCTGAGCCACCATTGCTTGACAGTAAAAGGTTCTGCTAAGGACAGCCAGTGCAAGTAAGCCTGTTACCCAGAGGCTGGCAACTGCAGGCAGAGGAGCCGTGAGGAGTGCTGACCTCTCATCATCTGGCCTAAGAGGGCCTCCCGGGAGAGCCAGGCTCTCTCAATGAGGGTGAGCAGGAAGGGAGGGTGCCAGTGGCCACCTGCCCAAAATTCCAGCCACTCACAGGGGGAATTTTGCCAAGGCCCCTAGTGCATGGAATCCTTAAGAAGCTTCCGGACCAACTGCTCACCTACTGCAGAAATCTCTTTTATAGCACCCTGTCAAACCTCTGGGGCTTCCCTTGTGGCTCAGCTGATAAAGAATCCGCTTGCAATGTGGGAGACCTGGGTTCAATCCCTGGGTTGGGAAGATTCCCTGGAGGAGGGAAAGGCTACCCTCTCCAGTATTCTGGCCTGGAGAATTCCATGGACTGTATAGTCCATGGATTGAAAAGAATCGGACATGACTGAGTGTCTAACCTCTACTTAAACATATCCAGAGTTGGGGCCCCACGCTTTTTGAGGAGGCCAATTCCTTTATAGGCTATTTTGGCTGTTGGAAGAGTCTTATATTTTTTTAATGAAATAATCAGAACTAAAGCAGGAGGCAGCATATTAAAAAGCAGAGACATTACTTTGTCAACAAAGGCCCATCTAGTCAAGGCTGTGGTTTTTTCCAATAGTCATGTATGGATGTGAGAGTTGGACTATAAAGAAAGCTGAGTGCAGAAGAATTGATGCTTTTGAACTGTGGTGTTGGAGAAGACTCTTGAGAGTCCCTTGGACTGCAAGGAGATCCAACTAGCCCATCCTAAAGGAGATCAGTCCTGGGTGTTCATTGGAAGGACTGATGTTAAAGCTGAAACTCCAATATTTTGGCCACCTGATGCGAAGAGCTGACTCATTTGAAAAGACCCTGATGTTGGGAAAGATTGAGGGCAGGAGGAGAAGGGGATGACAGAGGATGAGATGGTTAGATGGCATCGCAGACTCAATGGACATGAGTTTGGGTAAACTCTGGGAGTTAGTGATGGACAGGGAGGGCTGGTGTGCTGTGGTTCATTGGGTCACAAAGAGTCGGACACAACTGAAACTTAGCATTCATATAATAGTACAATCACTGTGTAAAATGTGTATGGGTTATCTGTCTGTCTCTGCATTTGTATTTGGGAAATCATACACCAAAATATAAAATATTGACACTTTTGGGGAATTCCCTGGCCGTTCATGGTTAGGATTCTGCACTTTCACTTCTGTGGCCTGAACTTGGCGCCTGGTTAGGGAACTAAGATACTGAAAGCTGAGGTGAGCGGTCAAAAAAATAAAATAAAATACTAACAATTCGATTAAACTCTCTGAATGCTGGAATTATTTGGTGATGTTTATTTTATCTATTTATTTTTCTGTATTTTTAAAATGAGGGCTGCTCAGGTGGCTCAGTGGTAAAGACTCCAATGAAGGAGACACAGGAGACATGAGTTCAATCCCTGGGTCAGGAAGATACTGTGGAGAAGGAAATGGCAACCCACTCCAGTATTTTTGTCTAGAAAATCCCATGGACAGAGGAGCCCCGAGGGTTAGTCCATGGGGTGGCAAAGAGTCAGACACAACTTAGCGACTGAGCAACAACAACAAACTTCCATTACGTCATTTCATCCCTAACCCAGCCAGGGAGGTGGTATTAGCAGGCCTTCCCACTCTCCAGGTGGGTTCATGTTGAATCAATAAATATTTCCGGCCACACAGCAGGAATGAATGTTCAAAGAGACCGAGAGCTTTGAGCAATGTTATCCCCCAATGCTTCCTCGATGGCTCAGCGGTAAAGAATCTGCCTGCAAGGTGGGAGATGCAGGAGATGCGGACTAGATCCTTGGGTGGGGAAGATCCCTTGGAGGGGAAAACGGCAGCCCACTCCAGTATTTTTGTCTAGAAAATCCTGTGGACAGAGGAGCCTGGTGGGCTACAGTCCATGGGGTCGCAGGGTCGGACACGATTGAGCGACTGAGCACGTGCACACGAATTTTCTAAAACGAACAAGTTTCACTTTGGTGAAGTGGGAGGAGATAGTTGTATTACACATATGTAAGTTTGGTGGGGAGACACCGCCATGGTTCTTCCTCACCAATGTGAAATAAGCCCTCTTCTGTTTTGCATCCATTGGTCCCCAGTGCTGTCGTATTCTCAGGGAGGCAGACGGACCCAAGCTGGGCCATCTGAAGAGAGGTGAGGTCAAAGCTTGCAGTGTGGCCAGGGCACACTGGACCCACTCCACCCAGTCTAAAGTGAATGAAGCTTTCCAGTAGCTGTGATAGATTTAAGTATGTCCACACTTCAGATCAGTGAGTCGGGGAGAAACAGTTTCCTCTCCAGAAAGGAGGTTATACTCAGCCCTCCCCTTCCAGAAATGCAGTGATGTTTTTAAAATATTTATTTATCCATTTGACTTCATTGGGTCTTATTTGTGGCGCTAGGGATCTCTGTCGTGTCATTGGGGATCTTTTGTTGCAATGCATGGACTCTCAAGTTGCGGCTCATGAGCTTTTAGTTGTGGCCTGTGGGATCTTAGATCCCCAACCAGGTATCAAACCCACATCCCCTGCATTGCAAGGCGAATTCTTAACCACTGGGCCACCAAAGGAATGGTGGCCAGAAATCATCCCAGAAATGCAACGATTTTAAAGCTAGTCCAGCTAAAGACAAGTTAGTGGAGGGATGTTTTGGTCTGAGCACTCTTATAATAACACCTGGCCTTTGCACAGCACATTGAGACAAAAAGTTTCTCAGGCATCATCTTCACTGACTCAACCCAGAATTCTCTCTCCTCCAACCATCCCAACCAAAACACACACTGTATCCAAAATACGGTCTGTCTATGCATATGTCCACTTTCCTGGGAAGAAGGGTCCAAGCTTTCATTAGTTTCATCAGATTCTCCAAGGAGTTTGTTGACCCCAGAAGATTTAGGACCACTGGGGTGACAGGTGCAGCCCAGAGATGGTTTCTCAGAGAGCCAGCTCTGATTCCTCATCTGTTATAAGAAGGACTGGGCTGCATGGTTTCTACAACCTTTTCCAGCTCCGACTTCACACTGTCCAGCCCCCTGGGAGCCAGAACTTATTCCCAGAGTCCGGAGGTAGCCCAACCTTCACTGTCTATCAGGGCCTTCCACGAGACCGCTTTTAGAGCAATAAGGATGTCTGCCTGCCTGGTGACAGGATTTGTAACCAACAAAACCCTCCATGCAGGCCGTCTGGCTGCAATTTATTCCGCTCTGTCACTTTGACTGCAGCCAAGTGCCAGGAGAAATTTGAATCTGAATGCTGCTGCTTCTGAAATAAGCTTAGAAAAATATACAGGCTCTCTTCAACAAAGAGCAAGCCTGGCTGAATCTGAAGAACCCCGCTTGGGGCCGGTTAAAGACACACAGGCAGACACTGTCCAGCGGAGGCGAGTCTCGGGAAACCAGACGGAGATTAGCTTCTTAGTGGAAGGAGAACTTGAGCCTGCAGGAGATGAAGTGGCTTTACCTAGAAAGATGGATGAAGGCAGGGTGTGACCTGGAAGGATGGGGATAGGTTAGAAAACTTTATCGAGCTCACCTGAAGCTTCCATTGGTGAAATCATGGGGCTTAGTAGGGGAAGGGGTACTTCCAGTGGAAGGATGTTTGTTGCAGCACGGTTTGCAACAGAAGCAGATGGAGACACGTGCGCCTACTTGTGCATCGCTAGGAGACCAGGTAAATGCACCGTGGAATACTATCTGGCCATTAAAGAGGATGCAGCAGGTCAGAGCAGGCTGGTATAGAAAAAAACTTTTCTTGTTAAGTGAAGAAACAAGGTACAGCACCTGAAGCGTGTCCAGTATGTAGCACTTTATGGGAATATGCTTCTGTGTTCATACATTGTCTCTGAAGGAATTCTCGAGAAACAGATTAGGAGTGGAAACCAGACTGGTGGCGCTAGTGGTAAAGAACCCACCTGCCGATGCAGGAGACACAAGAGACTTGGGTTTGATCCCTGAGTCGGGAAGATCCCCTGGAGGAGGAAATGGCAACCCACTCTGGTGTCTTTGCCTAGAAAATCCCACAGACAGAGGAGCCTGGTGGGCTACAGTCCATGGGGTCACAAAGAGTCAGACACGACTGAAGTGACTTAGCACTTTTTACTAGATACCTTTATCTAGACCTTTCAAATTGCTTACCATGTGTCTGTATGCCTGCTTGAAAATATAAAGAAATAAAGAAGTTTTTAAAGAAAAAAAAAAGCACCAGCCACTTTCCTCCAAAATTAGCTCTGCCATGGAACCCTCTTCCCTTCCCAGATGTAGTGGTTTATTTTATGTGTGAACTGGCTGGGTGTATCTATCTGCAAGTTTCATATATGTGGATTCAACTAGTCACAGATCACAGAAATTTGGGGGAAAAAAAAATCCGAAGAGTTCCAAAAAGGAAAAACTAGAATTTGCCATGTATCTGCAACAACTTACATAACATTTATATTGAATTTACCACTATTGCATTTACTTTGTATTGGGTATTATAAGTAATCTAGAGAGAGCAAAGTATCCTGGAGGATGTATGTAGGTTATATGTAAATACCACGTCCTTTTGTATAAGGGACTTGAGCATCCTCCAATTTCCATTTTCCATGGGGGTCGTGGAAACCCACCCCGTGTGGATACTGAGGGGCCACTGTATGGTAGGTTCCCTTCCTCTGGAGGGCCCTGATATGAGGGCTTGAGGGGATCTCTGTGACCAGACCCCTGGAGAGGCAGAGGTGAGGGGACCTTTATTGCCTGCTGGGGAAAGGGCTGGGTGTGAGACTCCCTCAGGAGGGGGTGGCCATGGACCTCGCTCTCGGGTGGCTGAGCTGGGAAGAAGGCAGCCTAACCTGCCCTCCGTCAGCCAGCATGCGGGGCGAGCCCTGCCCTGGTCTTCCCACGGATACTTGGGTTACTCCCTTAGCACTAACTGGTTGGTTCCTTTGTCTCCTCCCGGCCCTCCCTCAAGATGTGACTTTCTTTTTCTCCTCCCACCTTCCAAGTCTTTTCTCTTCCATGTCTGCTTTGTGAGCAAGGTTATACCAACACGGCAACAATAAAGATGTTGCCAGGTTTCTGATTCCTCCCTGCTGTGATCCTATTTGTCTCAGTTCAGTTTCTGGTCATGGCCTCCGAAGCCAGCCATTTCTGCTGAGTGGAAAAGACAGTCAATCAGCCAGTTACTTTGTCTCAGAGAACCAAGAAATAAGTTTAACCGTTTCCCCCCAGCTTTTATTGTTGGGCCAAATCAGACCAGGCGATTCAAGACGATTGCAAATGACATGTATAGATATTCTTTTTTTCTCTCTTCCCAACTCATGACACACTGCATTATTCATTCCGACTGTGTCATTCAGTCTTCATTTCACCATGAAAGGGGGGCATAAAATGATCTCAAACTAACGTCCTTGTATTGGGTGGTCCCTTTGAAATAAGTCTTCCATGGATCCCAGCTTTAATTAAGCAGTCCATCCACAAAGACTAAACCAGTTATGATTAAGGCATCACATTCAGCACTGAAAGGATACAAAGGAGCAGAAAAAGAGCTTATGTGCAAGAGGACTAAATAAAGCACACACATAAATTGATCATAAATTAGCTAAGCAGTATAGAGCTAAATAAATGACAAATGAGATCAGTCACTGTAGGCTAGAGGGCTCTGAAGGCTCTGGCCTGGGCATGGATGATGGATAGAAGTCAAGAAATAATCCTGCTCTAACTTCTATTTTAGGGGCTTCCCTGGTGGCTCAGTGGTAAAGAATCCCTCTGCCAAAGTAGGAGACACGGGTTCCATACCTGGTCTAGGAAGATTCCCCTGGAGAAGGAAATGGCAACCCATTCCAGTATTCTTGCCTGGGAAATCCCATGGACAGAGGGGCCTAGAGGTCTACAGTCCATGGGGTGGCAAAGAGTCAGATATGACTTAGCAACTGAGCAACAACAACAAACTTCCGTTATGTCATTTCACCCCTAACCCAGCAGGGGAGGTGGTTCCAGCAGGACTTCCCACTGTCCGGGTGGGTTCAGTTTGAGCTAATAAATATTTCCTGCCACACAATAGGAATGAATGCCCAAAGAGATGAGAGGTTTGAGCAGCGCTACCCCCTCACATCAGGCTTCCCAGATGGTTAAGTGGTAAAGAATCCACCTGCAATGCGGGAGACGCAGGAGACGCGGGTTCTGTCCCTGGTCCAGGAAGATCCCCTGAAGGAGGAAATGGCAACCCATTCCAGTATTCTTGCCTGGAGAATCCCATGGACAGTGGAGCCTGGAGGGCTACGGTCCATAGAGTCACAAAAGAGTTAGACATACTGAGCACCTGAGCATATACCCATGCATTAATTCTACCATCAGGGCTGGAGCCTCCCTGGTGCTCTGATGACTATATGAGAGAAATAGACAAGCCTGTCCAAGCGAATGAGAGCATCAACAGATATAAAAGCCCAGAGACACAAGAGGAGTGTGAACATACCAGGCACACACACGTGCGCGTGCACACACACACATGCACAAACACGTGAACACATACACTCCCCGTTTTCCTCAAATTACGCTTCTGCCTGAGAGAGTATGAACAAGCAAAGGATTAATCATGCATCAGCTGAATCAGGATTCGAAAGGATAGCTTTGACGGATGGGCCCTTGTGCCCCTAGGAATCTACCTCCAAACCCTTTCAGCAGGATTAATATGATGGTCTGAAAGCTTCCACCTGGGTCTTTCTGACTTCCTGTCAGAAACTCTTAGAGGAAGTGATGGCAATTCTTTTCAACAAAATAAATGCATAAATGAAAGGAGCTTTATTATCTAAGCAAAGTTACACACGTTGTCCCAGAACTGATAACCTTTGGCACAATTTCAGTTACACACAAAAGAATAATCAGTGAGGTGAGGAATTTGCACAAGGGGCAGTAAACAGTGGGCTGAGGTGTTTACTTCAGCTCATTGGTTCTGCAGCTTCAAATGGACACGACTCTGTCATCAGGTGACCAGCTCGGATCACTCTAACTGGGAACTGTTGCAACCTCAGCCAGTGTGGGCAGGAAAGAATGGAGTGTGACCTTCCAAGAGATATGGCCTCCACTTTCCCCTGGTCAGTGGGTCTCTTTATCTGCACAGTCAGGATAATAAATTCAAAGAAACGTTTCCTCGTGGGAACAACTCCTGCCATCATCTTGACCTTTACTCCCAGGGAGACGGTCAGTGTGAGAAGGGGGAGCCTTCTGGGGGCCTCTGGATGGATTCACAAGCAGAGTGAACTCTAACTTCCTCCATGATATTTCCTCCACCTGGCTGCTGGTCTCTTCAGTGTCCACCTTGGGCAACCTCTAGGAAATACAGACTGAGATCGTGAACCCTTGCCAGCAAATCTTCATCCGTTGGTGGAATCCCCTCCGGTGTCCTGGACAGAGTTCATCCTGCCATCGGTGCTGAGATGAAGGTGATGAAGGGAACAGGCCACTTCAGCAGGTGGTCAGCTCATTCTATTTAAGTCACTGTAAATGCTAGAAGCCCTTTATTTGAGGTTAAAGCTATTCCTGATAATGCCCAGTATTGATTTTAGTTCTATCTGTGCTCTCATCCATGTGGTGACCCGAGTTCCGGAAGATTGTCCATATGAATTCCACCTCCGAGTCCTCTCTGATCCAGGCCAAACGCCCTCTACTTGCCTTCGTGGAACCCAAAGACTGTGAGCTTCAAATCCAACAGGCCATGTTTGGAATCCCTTCTCGGAGATGGTGGAGCAGGCAGACTCCGAGATGGTCCTATGAGACCCACCCCTGGCCTCAGGCCCTTGTGTAATCTCCTCCTCCAAGTATGGGCAGCACTTGTGACAAGCTTCCCACCCATAGAATACAGAAAAGCAGTAGCAGCAGTGTTAGTCACTCAGTCGTGTCCGATCCTCTGCGACCCCGTGGACTGTAGCCCACTAGGCTCCTCTGTCCAAGGGATTCTTCAACCAAGAATGCTGGAGTGGATTGCCATTCCCTTCTCCAGAGGATCTTCCTGACCGAGGGATCAAACCCAGGTCTCCTGCATCACAGGCAGATTCTTTACCATCTGAGCAACAGGGAAAATCTAGAATACAGAAAAGGTGACAGGATATCACTGCCACGATTGTGTTACACAAGATTCTAACAGACCTGGTCTGGTTTTGAGGGGCAAAGGTGGTTCGGAGCAGGGAACAGTACTTGAGAATGTTAAATCTGGAAACCGCCCTGACTTAGAGGGTTTCAGAAAGGAATGGTATCTGAATAGGTGGCAGAAGATAGAGAACTAAAGAAAGGGGAGCCAACTTAACCCGTGGACCTTGTTTAAGGAATCAGCACCAAGACTTGAACATTCCAAGCTTCAGCACCTGGAGGGCTCAGTAATGGCAACATCATCTCCAGAAATCACGGCTCCCGCTCTGAGCTCAGCCTACTTAGACTGCCGGCGGTATTACTGCTTGTATCCCAGTGTTTCACTTCATTAGGTCTGAGCCGAAGAGCCTTATTTTTTAATAATTTTCATACATTTATTTTTATTTCCGGCTGTGCTGGGTCTTCATTGCTGCCTGGGCTACTTGCTGGTTGCAGAGCTTGGACTTCTCATTGCAGTGGCTTTTCTTGTTGCAGAACACAGGCTCAAAGGCGTGCAGGCTTCCGTAGTTGCAGCATATGGGCTCAGGACTCTAGAGCACAGGCTTCATAGTTGTGGTGCATGAGTTTAGTTGCTTCGAGACATGTGGGATCATCCCAGACCCCACCTTTGAACCGTGGTGTCGGATAAGACTCTTGAGAGTCCCTTGGGCTGCAAGGACCAGTCAATCCTAAAAGAAATCAGTCCTGAATATTCATTGGAAGGACTGATGCTGAAGCTGAAACTCCAATACTTTGGCCACCTGATGTGAAGAACTGACTCATTGGAAAAGACCCTGATGCTGGGAAAGATTGAAGACAGGAGGAGAAGGGGATGACAGAGGATGAGATGGTTGGATGGCATCACAGACTCAATGGACATGAGATTGAGCAAGCTCCAGGAGTTGGTGATAGACAGAGAAGCCTGGCATGCTGCAGTCCATGGGGTTGCAGAGTTGGACATGACTGAGCAACTGAACTGAACTGATGTGGGATCTTCCCAGACCAGAGATTAAGCCCGTGTCATCTGCATTGGCGGGTGGATTCTTATCCACCAAGCCACCAGAAAAGCCCCCGAAGAGCCTTGGAGGTAAGGACCACATCCTTTTTATCTTTGAGTCTTTGTCATCGAGTCCATTACTCACACACTGTAGGTACTCATTCAATTTTAATGAACTGAAGTAAGTGGGGAAGAAAGCTCAGTAATTAGTCTTTGGAGAACTTTGCTGGGAAAAGAGGAGAATAAAGGTACAGTAGAAAGGAGTTGAGGGAAGAGAAAGAGGAGTTGGAAGAGGGAGGGAGAGGCAGAGTGGGCACCCCACGGATGCTGAGAGTGGGAGCCCTGGGAAGGAGTGAAGGAGACGGAGGGGCTCTGAAGTGAGGCAGCAGGGGTAGGGTCTCCAGGAGGGCTCCTGGAGTAGCAGACACAGCCTTCTTCCATGAACCAGAAGCAGACTCGCAGATATGAGAACAGCCTTGTGGTTGCCAAGTGGGGAGTGGGGGAGGGTATTTGGGATTAGCAGATACAAACTATAATATATAGGATGGGTAAACAACAGGGTCCTACTGTATAACACAGGGAACTGCATTCCATATCCTGTAATAAACCCTAATGGAAAAGAAAAATATAAAAGAGAAATGAATGATGAAAATTAAAAAAAGGAATTCTTCCTCCAGGAATAAGAGAGCATCTGGACCCAGGAGCCCTGGACTTGCTGCAGGGACAACAGCTTCCACGGTTCCCAGAACAGGAGCACCATCTAGGCGCAGTCACTGGTACTTGCCAAAACTATGTCTCAAAATTTTTTTTATCCCCCTTAAAAGTGTGGCCACTGTAGAAATCACCGCTGGAGGTAAGTGGGAATGACGGGCAATTGGCAGCCAGGGGCCAACAGCAGAGAATCCTTTCACTTTTCATCCTTTCATTTCAAAGAAAGGAATAAAACCTTTCCATAGTTGCACCTAATTGTATTTGCATTAAGAAATTCAAGCAGAATACCCAAGAAGTAATAAAAATGATGCTTACTCATGGATTGAGGGGTAGGAGGGTGAGGGAGATGGGGAAAAGGATAAAAGTGAGACTATTTTTATTGCGTTTTAATATTTTAAAAAAATATTTAATATTTTAATATCATTCTAATATGTTAATATTTAATAGTTTAATATTTTGGCTTATGAACCACCTGAATGTATTCCCTGTTGTTGCTATCGTTGTTTAAAGAAGTCAAGACTTGAAAAAATTGTCTAGTGAATTTCAAATGCATCAAAGAAAAGAAGTCCCTTCAGAAACAAAGAGAGGGGAGCAAACGTTGCATTCTTTATCTAGTTGCCTTTCAAAGCTGGGAGCGTCACAAAGCAAAGGATGCCAGGTCAGTATTTTTTATTAGAGCAGTTGGGTAAGTTGGGGGTCACCTGCACAGAAAGCAACAGAGGAATGTCTCTTCACCTGTGTAATGAGAAGCTTAGGCCAGAAGCCCTCATCAGTCCCTTCCAGCTCTTGTGCTCTCCCAGCCTTTGACTGGCAGTCTCACCTGATTTGGTGTTAAAGGTGGGGCACTGTTTCTCCCCACTACAAGCCACCCTTTGTGGGACCGAGGCTGCGTTATCCTCATTCTCTTTCCCCTCCTGCACCATTCACAATCTCACCTTTGAAAAGCTTGAAAGTCAGCCCAGTTTGGAGGAAATACATAGTTCATGACATCAAAGTCGTGTTTACACACCAAGGTAAACAGAACTTTCCAGGCACACCCTCTGCCCACAGAAATGCTATTAAGCTTTAACTGAGCTAAACTGGTGCCATCTAGTGGCCCAGGGTGTCACTCAGGACCTTGTCTTGCAAGAGAAGTTTTTATGAACAGCATTAGGGTTTCTTTCCAAGCTAGCCCTTGGAAAAATTGTGAAATCCAAGGCAAATTTTCCCATAGTTCCAGCTTCCCCTTTCGAATTCTCCCCCATGACAGGCAGGTGTGCTGGAAAAAGAGCAAATGTAGGTGTCCAGACACCAATTAGCTGTAAGAGCCAGGGCAAGTGACCAGCTCCCCTGAGCCTCGGGTCCATCCTCTGTGAAATGTGGGTAGTCAGTCATCCTTTCAAAGTCTCTGTGGGGCATAAGCGTGACGAAGCATACACAGCACTCAACATACAGTAGATGTACCCTAAATATTAGTTCCATTCTCATGGGCATCATTATTTCTTTTTTATTTTTTGCGGCACCACTTAGCATGCAGGATCTTAGTTCCCTGACCAAGGACAGAACCCATGCCCCCAGCAGTGGAAGCTCAGAGTCTTAATCACTGGACTGCCAGCAAAGTCCCTAGTACATCATTATTTTAAAAACAGGAGTGAAAAGGAAATTCCCTTGTGGTCCAGTGGTTAGGACTCGGCACTTTTACTGCCAGGCCAGGTTTGATGCCTGGTTGGGGAACTAAGATGCTGTGCAGCCAAAAAACAAAACAAAACAAAAAAACAGGAGTGAAAAGATAAATATTGAGCTCTGGTTCCTGGAAGTATTCAAATAGAGGTTGGATAATTTCCTGTTTGGATGCCAGCAGGAAATAATTCCACGCAGAGAAGTCACCAGAAGAGGCATTAAGGAACTCAGGTGATGGGGGAAAAGTTAAGCAACTAACAAGAGACATTTAGGCATCCAGAGACTAGCAACCACTGAAAGACATTTCCATACCTAGGACAGATTGGACAAGAAGGTATCAAAATGGAGTCCAGAGACATCTGAGCTTGGAGGATGGACTATCTGGCTGAGGCTGGAGTCATAAAGGGATGTAGCCACCCCAAAACCTGGTGCCAAGGCAAGAAGGAAGCTAGGAAAAAATAGCCCAGCCTGTTTGCCTGACCTTCCAACTCCTACCTAAGCTCACCATGGGCCACACTCAACCAGATGTCAGCTGGCAGGGAGGTTCGGGTTATAATCGGTGGGCTCAGTTTCATGGGGCACAGACGTCAGAGAATGGATTTGGGGGAGACACTGAAAGAGTATCCAATGCAAGGTGTCATAGAGGAAATCCTTGCTTGGGGGGAAAGAAGCAGATTAGGTGATGTCCAAGAATAAACTCTAAGGAGAAGTGTTAGGGGAACCACTGACTGAAACCACTCACCCCGGCCAGGCAAGATAGTAACCACTTGCATGAGTTAAGTGGATTCTTTAGCAGCTGAGCCACCAGGGAAGCCTAATACTGGGGTTGGTAGCCTATCCCTTCTCCAGCAGATCTTCCTGACTCAGAAATCGAACCGGGGTCTCCTGCATTGGAGGCAGATTCTTTACCAGCTGAGCTAAGACCTGGGTTTGGTCCCTATCTTACAACAGGAGGAACTAATAAGAACTGAAGGAATGCAAAACTAACAAGCTATTAATACCACCAACTGTAAGAAGCTGGGAAAGATAAAAAGGAGAGAGGAGACTCCAGTCCATATGGCCTCCCAGCCTCCCAGAATCCTTCTCAATGAATCCATTGTAACTGAGTGCTGCATGAACCACCAGAAAGGACCCTGGGTCAGAATGATTGGCCGGAGACAATCCAGAAATTAATCCCATCACCATAAAACCTAAGACTTCGAGCCATGTGGCAGAGCAGTTCTCCTGGTAGCCCTTACCCCGCTGCTCTCTACCTGGTCCCTCTTTCCCAACAAAGCTTTGTCAGCAAGTGTGTCTCCTCAGACAATTCATTTCTGAGTGTCAGACAAGAGCCCGCTCTCAGGCCCTGGAAGGGATTCCCCTTCCTCTAACAGAAAAAAAAAGCAGGAATGAATATCTAACTTTGTGCTATTCACTATGTCTTTTAACTTTCTCTTTTTCCTAGCAACCTAGTACAATGAGTTTATTATCTTTTTTTTTTCTCCCACCCACAAATGAAGGAGAAAAGTTCAGCAAAACCAAGTAACTTGCATTGAGACACCTGACAGGGGAGTAGTGGAATTCTATCCTAGTTACTGGATGTCAGTGCCCCCTCTAGAGCTTCCCGGGTGGCTCAGCTTGCCTACCAATGCAGGAGATGCAAGAGACGCAGGTTCAACCCCTGGGTGGGGAAGATCCTCCGAAGAAGGAAATGGTAACCTGCTCCAGTATTCTTGCCTGGAAAATCCTATGGACAAAGGAGCCTGGCAGGTTATATATAGTCCATGGGGTTGCAAAGAGTCAGACACAACAGAGCAACAGAGCGTGCGTGCACGCGCACGCGCGCGCGCGCGCGCGCGCACACACACACACACACACACAATGCCCCTCTATCCCTCAAATGACCCCCCTCCCCTGCTAGTTCTAGCTTTGGGAGGTTGGGGAAAGACTGATTGGAGGCAGGGAGGAGCTGGCAGAAGCACCCCCTGCTAAGAGGCAAAAGAAAAAAGACTCCACCCTTGGTGTAAGGGATTACATTTTCCTTATTGTCATGTAAAGAATTCTCCTTTCCTGGCTGAGGAGGCCAGTTTCTAAGAGAAGATCAAATAGCATTGTATGGAAGGCTCAGGCTAGGGAGAGCCAAGCAAATCCTGCTGAGGGATTAAGACTTTCTTCCCGTGGCTCTCCCGGAGCCCCAGAACCAACTGTCTGAATATTATTCTACGGGGCAAGGAAGGTGGATGGTAATTCTACAAGACAGAATATTGAATAGGCACTCGTCTGAAAATCCCCAAAGGCATTCTTTTCTGAGAAGATGGTCGGACTAATTTATATTGGCCAGCTGATTGAACAGCCAGGCAGATGAATCTTCTCCTAAGAGATTGATAGCCTCAACTGAAAACAGTTGTTTGGACAAACTGTCAAACTCCTGCAGGGCCCACTTGACATCTGTGTTTGTCAGGTCAGCGAGGAGAACGGCTCTGACTTTGAGAGGCTGAGGGTTTGTTGTTGCCTGCTGCTCCCTGGAGATCTACACAGCAATTGAAGCCCCAGTGGTCGCCATCAAAGAAAATTCACTGGAAGAAGGTCCCAGGGGAGCTGTGTTTCAATCGTGTTTGAGGAGTCCAGAGGCGTTCGCTGTTCCATTCCTGTTACAAGTGTGGCCTCTCTGTACACCAGAGCCAAATCAAATCAGGGTGGCTCTGTGGTATGGTAAAAAAAAATCTGCCTGCCAAAGCGGGAGATCGATCCCTGGGTCAGGAAGATCCCCTGGAGAAGGAAATGGCAACCCACTTCAGTACTCTTGCCTGGAGAATTCCATGGACAGAAGAGCCTGGCGGACTTCAGTCCACGAGGTCGCAAAAGAGCAGGACAACAACAGAAAAGGAGAGCTTTACTTCTTTGCCGGGCAAACAGGAACACACTGGGCTCCTGCCTAGAAGAACTAGGTGTCTCAATTTCAGAGGGTGTGATGAAGTGGTTTATAACAGTGGCTCAAAGATGGGGTCTCTGACAAGATTAGGGTGTGAGCTGGGTTTGCAGTCCCTTAATCTCAGGCAGTTGCTCTCTTAATCTTGATGAACTTCTCTGATCTCTTTAATCTTGCCTCAGTCATGGAGGCTGGAGTCTTGCCCATAAGAAATGGGGGGCAGAAAGGCCTCCGAGCCTGGAAGTCCCCCAGGCCTCCACTCAGTATCATTCCCACCTTCTTCACCCTTACCAAACTCATATTACCTCATCTGCTACAGCTTTTCTGGTATTTTTCAGAATTTTCCAGAATCTAATCTGAGGTTTCTGGCCTTACCAATCCACCTAGTGTCAGAGCAAGCAGAGTCCTCCTAGACATTGCTTTCACTAGGTTCACCTTGATGAATGCAGCAGCAGTGGGCTGAGAAAGGGAGACTGTGAACCGGGCACCAGAGAACACTGTAACGGCTGGAAGGAAGCTTGTCAGCCAATCAAGAGATGGACAGTCCTCGGAACTTCCCTGGCAGTCCAGTGGCTAAGACTCCACGCTCCCAATGCAGGAGGCCTGTGTTTGACCCCTGGTCAGGGAACTAGACCCCCAAATGCTGCACCAAAAGATCCTTCATGCCACAAATAAGACCTGGCTCGGCCCCCCTCCAAAAAAAGGAGGGATGGATGGTCTAGAGGCAGGATAGAGAAGTCAGGCTAGCCATAGTGAGCTGAAGTGGTGTTGTTGTTCAGTCGCTTAGTCGTGTCCAACTCTTTACAACCCCATGGACTGCAGCATGCCAGGCTTCCCTGTCCTTCACCATCTCCCAGAGCTTGCTCAAACTCATGCTCATTGAGTTGACAATGCCATCCAACCATCTCATCTTCTGTCGTCCCCTTCTCCTCCTGCCCTCAATCTTTCCAAGCATCAGGGTCTTTTCTAATGAGTCAGCTCTTTCTATCAGGTGGCCAAAGTATTGGAGCTTCAGCTTCAGCATCAGTCTTTCCAATGAATATTCAGGATTGACTTCCTTTAGAATTGACTGGTTGGATCTCCTTGCAGTCCAAGGGACTCTCAAGAGTCTTCTTTAGCACCACAATTCGAAAGCATCGATTCTTCACCATTCAGCCTTCTTTATGGTCCACTCTCACATCGGTACATGGCTACTGGAAAAACCAGAATGGACCTTTGTTGACAAAGTGATGTCTCTGCTTTTTAGTATACCGTCTAGGTTTTTCATAGCTTTCTTTAAAGTTAAAGTGTTAGTTGCTAAGCCACGTCCAACTCTTTGCTGACCTCTATCACGGAATCTTTGCAATGTTATTTATTGCATTTAATAGACTGCAATATTATGTAGAAGTAACGTTTTGTTTTTCTTTTTTGGCTAAGCCACTCAGCTTGTGGGATAATAGTTCTCTGACCAAGGATGGAACCCAGGCCTCCAGCAGTGGAAGCTAGGAGTCCTAACCACTGGGTTGCCAGGGAATTCTCAATGACGTAACTTTTTTTTAGTTCTTCTTTTTTTTTGACATGTACACACTGCTTTATTTATTTTTGGTCGTGCTGGGTCTTCATTGCTGCACACAGCCTTTCTCTAGTTGCAGTACACGGGCTTATTGCAGTGGCTTTTCTTGTTGTGGAGCACCAACTCTAGACTTGTGGGCTTCAGTAGTTGGAATACAGGGGCTCATTAATTGTGGTTTGCTGGCTGTAGAGTGTGCAGGCTTCAGTAGTTGTGGCGCCTGGGCTCAGCTGCTCTGTGCCCTGTGGAATCTTCCCAGACCAGGGATTGAACCTGTGTCCCCCGCATTGGCAGGCAGATTCTTGTCCATTCTTATCCACCAGGGAAGATGCAACTTTTAAATGCACTGGAAAACCAAAAAAATCCATGTGACTTGCTTTATCACAGTGCTCTCTGAAACTGAACCTACAATATCTCCGAGGTGTGCCTGTATTGAGAGAAGCAGAAGACTGTGTTACAGGCTCAGCTATAGGCTGGCAGCAGTTAGGCAGGCTAATGAAGGTATCAACTTTTATAGCTTACAACCACAAAATCATGTGACTTTTACCAAAATTTCTTGAATTCATCTACCACTCTCCATTCTCTTTGCCAAAAAATTAAACTGAACATCATCAGTTCGAGCCACTCCCATCTTTTGCCAGCCTCTGGCCTTGCCCCTGAGGCATCCCAAATTTCTTCCTATAGAGTGATCTTTTCAAAAGTGAATCTGATCAAGTCACCTTGCCCATGCCCATCCCCAAGGATTTAAACACTTTCAGAAGTCCCTCATTGACCTTGAAGATGAAAGTTGCTCAGTCGCGTCTGACTGCAACCCCGTGGACTATACAGTCCATGGAATTCTCCAGGCCAGAATACTGGAGTGGGTAGCCTTTCCCTTCTCCAGGGGATCTTCCCAACTCAAGGATCAAACCCAGATCTCCTACACTGCAGGCGGATTCTTACCAGCTGAGCCACAAGGGAAGCCAGTTGACCTTAAGTTAAATTCAAAACTCCTTGACAGATAAATAGGCTCCCTCCAGATCAGGTTTGCCACTCGCCCTTACCTCTCCCCTCAACCCACAACCAAAAGGAGTCCAAACCTTGCAGTTCCCATAGCAGAATTTTCTTGCTGGCAATAATAATTGTTTCTTTCTTACTGTATTGCCATGACCAGCTAGCTCCTTCTGGTCATTCATGGTGCAGTTGCCATGTTGTCCACTCAGGGGAGGCTTTCCTACTCTACATGTTCACCCTACTTTAGCAATTTCACACTGTATTCCAACTGGCTGTTCACCTCCTAGTTACCTATCTTTCTGTCTCTACCCTCATTCTAAGACTGTGGGTTCCTTGGCAAGCCGAGACTCTCCTAGTATCTGTTAGAGGATAACATTTAGCACAATGGCAGGCATATAAGTGTTCGATGAATATTCACTGGATGGCTAAATGAACAAGTCAACTGATTGCTAAAGATGACCCCTATTATTTGCAGTACACAATTACTTTAATAATTAAGTTGTCTTAGCAATAAATATAGCAAAATTAAAATATACTTTTCCTAGTACATGCAAAAGAAAGTCTTTTTTCCCTTGAGTATTTTCCCCAGGGTTTGTAAACTTGTGCCATGGACCTTTTTTATACTATGGTTTGTGAACCCCTTCACAGGATATTTTTGTGTGTGTGTATGCTTAGTCACTCAATTGTGTCTGACTCTTTGCGACCCCATGGACTTTAGCCCACCAGGCTCCTCTGTCCATGGGGATTCTCCAGGCAAGAACACCGGAGTGGGTTGCCATGTCCTCCTCCAGGGGATCTTCCCAACCCAGGGATCAAACCCAGGTGTCCCACATTGCAGGCGGATTCTTCACCTTCTGAGCCACCAGGAAACTCCTGTATTTTTTAAATGAACCAATATGATTGCTGTGTGGTTTGTTGCCTACATTCATAGTGGAGAAACATGTTAAATTTCAGATAGAAGTTCAAACAGCAATGTTTAACTAAACAGATTGGAGGAAAATATGTGTATCAAATACAATTTAAAGAATTCACTTAAATTTTACAGAAAAGTCACTGAGGCTATAGAAGGAAGACTCAAAGCTAAGTGCTAACACCACCAGTGATTCTAAGTGAATAACCAGTAAGATGACCTGGGTGAGAAAATGCACCCTGGCATTTTTATTTTCAAGGAACAGTTATCTTTCGCCATATGAAAATCTACAAGTTGCAGTAGGGAAACCAGATCGGAATCTTGAACCAGACCCTTCAGTTAGTACATCCTTTACATGTGCTGCTTTAAAATTGATTGTGTGATATTCTCAAACTGAGAATTTATGATTAACATAATTATATCCCATCCTTTGGCTCTCCCTAATTTTTCCTTTTGGGCTTCCCTGGTGGTCAGTGGTAAAGAACTGTCTGCCAACGCAGGTGATGAGGGTTTAATCACTGGGTCACGAAGATTTGCTGGAGCGGGGGATGGCAATCCACTCCAGTATTCTTGCCTGGGAAATCCCATGAACAGAGGAGCCTGATGGGCTACATTCCATGGTGTCACAAAGAGTCAGATATGATTTAGTGACTAAACAACAACAACAGCGAATTGTCCCTTTACAAATCATTTTCATATAATCACATAACCAAACCTAATGAATCTTGATGAATAAATGTCTCATCTATACCTAAATAATATTTAGTATTATCCTAGAACTACAAACTTGTTTTGCTTTGTTTTTATATTGGAGTATCCTTGATTAAGTATATTATGTTAATGCCAGGTGTACAGCGAAATGATTCAGTTATACTTCTACATGCGTATTTTTTTAAAAATTTCTTTCCCATTTAGGTTGTTACATAATACTGAGCAGAGTTCCCTGCGCTATATAGTAGGTCCTTGCTGGTTATACATTTTAAATAGAGCAGTGTGTACATGTCAGTCCCAAACTCCCTAACCATCTCTCCTACACCTCCCCCCTGGTAACTATAAGGTCGTTCTCTAAGTCTGTGAATCTGCTTCTATACAAACCTGTTTTTAATTGACAGATATTTAAAATCCATAACTTTATTTCTGTATACAAAAAAGGAGAATTTTGAAACGGTCCCTAAGCCTCTAATTCGTTTTCAGATCTTCTTAAACATATTCCGCATTCCCTTTCTCCTCCGCCTTCCCCCACCTCTACAAATCTCGTTTCTTTAGGCTGGGACTCTCGCGAGATGTCGAGGTTTCATGAATTCTCCCATGAGCCACCGCTCTTCCTTTTCCGGTAAGCGGCCTGAGGTGAGTGTGTCTTCAACCTCTTTCTCTAGTGATGAATCCACCGGTAATCGCTGCCATCCTGGCATTCTCGGCGCCAATTTCGAGACCCTCAGAAGGAGGACTCTGGCGGCTACTGATTCCTCCCTGGTGGAGCAGTCCTCTGCGGGGGGGCGTGTCGGAGGCCCCGGCTCGGCGCCCTTCTGCTGTCGGGTCTCTATAGGCCGCAAAGGGGCGCGATGGGCGAGAAGGGGTGACGAGGTTAGAGGCCGGCTGTGGTCGGTGCCGACTCCTGAGGGCCAGTGTCTCGCGGTGAGTGGGGGCCGCGAACGCAGCGCATTTGGGGCCGCATGGGGAGAAAGTTTTAGGGGGGGAATAAGGTCAAGTCGGGTCGAGGTTTACTCGGTGGCTGAACGTGAGTTGAGCCGCGCTTAACGCGGGTAATACCCTAAGAGTGTGTGGCTGCTGCTGCTGCTAAGTCGCCTCAGTCGTGTCCGACTCTGTGCGACCCCGTAGACGGCAGCCCACCAGGCTCCCCCGTCCCTGGATTCTCCAGGCAAGAATACTGGAGTGGGTTGCCAATTTCTTCTCCAGTGCATGAAAGGGAAAAGTGGAAGTGAAGTCGGTCAGTTGTGTCCGACTCTTAGCGACCCCATGGACTGTAGCCTACCAGGCTCCTCTGTCCATGGGATTTTCCAGGCAAGAGTACTGGAGTGGGGTGCCATTGCCTTCTCCGAAAAGTGTGTGGAAAGCTTGGCTTTCTTGTGAAGCTGTGTGAATAAAGGAAGTTTCTGTAGAGAGAGCATGTAGAGGGGTGTCGTTGGGTCGAGTTAACTTTGACCTGAAGGATCTGATGCTGAGCAGGGCGCTGGGCTCCTCGGCACGGATACTTGGATCCAGATTTGGATGGAAACAGGCTGTGTTTTCTTCCAGAGGGTTAGGGGAAGGGCGTCCGTGTCTCTAGTCTTAGTAGTGTCAACGCTGCTGTAGGCAACTGGGTAAAGAAGAGGATGGCTGCAATGATGGCATTTCTTAGGACACCTTTGGATTAATCATGAAAACAACTACTCTCTGAGCAGCTGTGGACAGAGCTTAGTACATAAATATTAAACTGTGAGTTGCTGTAAATACATGTTGACAGTTACTCTTGCTTCCAGGTGACCCCTAAAAATGGTGCGCTATTCACTCGACCCAGAAAACCCCACAAAATGTAAGTGAGCAGGCAACATTTCTTATTTTGGAGTATGAGGCACCCAGAGACCAAGATTAACCCAAAAAAATTTTTTTCCGGTATTTTTTAGCATGCAAATCAAGAGGTTCAAATCTTCGTGTTCACTTTAAGGTATGTGAATCGTAGTTATGCTCTGAAAGAGTTGTTCCTTGAGTATTTTTTTAACCATTCTAAAAAGGTAGCTGCGATGATGTGTTTCTTAGGACACCTTTGGATTCACCATGAAAATAAATCATTTCTGAGCAGCCACCTTTTAATGAACACTTTGATTTAGGATTTGTGGGATTAGGTAAAATTACCAGAGAACTGTTTGAGAACCTAGTGCACATATCAAGATATGGGAAACGTAATTGTAGTTTACGAGATAATGGAGAATGTATTAACAGTGAATAAACATGTTTAGGATTCAAACCAAGCCTCCCTGGCTCATAACAGGTTTTGTATTATATTTCAAGAATGGAAAGGATTTGGCTCTTGATAAAGGTAGACACGTTGAAAATACTGGAATTTATTTAAATCTGATTTTTTTAAAGGATGGTTAACTCACAGCTTACATTATTTATGTTTAGAACACTCGTGAAACTGCCCAGGCCATAAAGGGTATGCATATCCGAAAAGCCACCAAGTATCTGAAGGATGTCACTTTAAAGAAGCAATGTGTGCCATTCCGTCGTTACAACGGTGGAGTTGGTAGGTGTGCACAGGTAAGAATTCATAGTTGTCATTTAAAAAGACAGTGTGTTAGGGAAGGGAGTAGATGAAGTAAAAATGGCCAGTGTCTTCCTTTACTGAGGCACCTTATGGTTGCTGTGATGATGGTCTTTGGGCTACCTTTGGATTAACCATGAAAAAAAACACATGTTCTGAACAACCTTGATGTTGGTTGAAGTAAATTCATCTTGTAACATTGATTTAAATTGAGGGAAATTACTGATAAACTCTTTGGTTTTGTTTTTTAGGCCAAACAGTGGGGCTGGACACAGGGTCGGTGGCCCAAAAAGAGTGCTGAATTTTTACTACACATGCTCAAAAATGCTGAGAGTAATGCTGAACTTAAGGTACCCACACTATAAGCATCTTTATACATGCAACTTGGATTGTTAACTCAGTTACAGTTGTTGTCTGGATCTGTTTCATTGGTTGACTTGCCTTTTATTTGATTGACTTGATGAAAATAGCAAAAGTTCCCATTAAAAGGGTTCTTTTAAATCTCTACTTTCAATTTCCAACAGGAAAAAATGTTTGTTTATAAAGCATTTTCAGGAGTATGGTCTGCAGTTATTTCAAGCCTAAGACTCTAGAATTACCCCCCTGCCACACACACACACACACACACACATACAGACATAATCCCAGTACATGCAAGAGAAACGCTTTTTTTTTCCTTGAGTATTTTACCAAGGGTTTGTAATGTTGTGGAGTAAGTGTTAGTGTTCAGTAGTGTCCAACTCTGTGACCCCATGGACTGTAGCTGCTAGGATCATCTGTCCATGGAGTTCTCCATGCAAGAATACTGGAGTGAGATTGAACCAGGTTTCCTGCTTTGCAGGCAGATTCATCTTTACCATCTGAGCCACCAGGGAAGCCTTTTTTATACTGAGGTTTGTAAACCCCTTCACAGGTATATTTAAATACAAATAAATACAGTTACAAAGGAACCATATGGTTGACATGTGGTTTGTTGCCTGCATTCATAATGGAGAGATGTTAGATTTCAGAGGTCAAAACAGCAGTGTCTAACTGAACAAATCCTGTGCCAAACTAAACAGATTTATCCATTTGAGCAGTTATCCTTTACCTTTTTGCATTTGGAAAACTGGGTTAGAACTGGAATTAATGTAGGTCTGTTTAGCTGTAGCCCTTCTAGCTGCTAAGCCTTGCTGTCAAAATCAAGCTTAGACATAGATCCTTTGAGATCCTGTAACTCCACTCCCTAATGAATACCACTTATAAAATAGGTGCAGTTACCAGCACTGAGTTTTGGTAATTACTTAGATTTAAGGGAGGGAAATTAGAATGAAAATTTTTTTTTAAATAAACATGCTATTTAAAGTCATAAGGACTTGAATGATACAGTTTGTGGTGTTAAAGGTGTTACTGATTTAAAAATTTTTTTAAATGTTACATGATTTTGCTCCCTTTTCCCAGGGCTTAGATGTAGATTCTCTGGTCATTGAGCACATCCAAGTGAACAAAGCCCCCAAGATGCGGCGCAGGACTTACAGAGCTCACGGTCGGATCAACCCCTACATGAGCTCTCCCTGTCACATTGAGATGATCCTTACTGAAAAAGAACAGATTGTTCCTAAACCAGAAGAGGAGGTTGCACAGAAGAAAAAGGTAAATTACTTAGTCTCTGCTCTATTTCACTTGGTGTATTAGATTGTGGTTGCTGTGATGACTAACTTAGGACACCTTTGGAATAACCATGAAAGGAAGCTATTCTGAGCAACCACCAACTTCTTATAATCATTTTATTTTGGCTTTCATAAATCTCATTAGTTTTTTTTTTTAATCTTGGAAGATTATTGCTTTATTTTTTTATTTATTTTAATTGGAGGCTAATTACTTTACAGTGTTGTGGGTTTTGCCATACATTCACATGAATCAGCCATGGGTATACATGTGTTCCCCATCCTGACCCTCCATCCCCATCCTATCCCTCAGGGTCATCCCAGTGTGCCAGCCCTGAGCACCCTGCCTCATGCATCGAACCTGCACTGGCAATCTGTTTCACATATGATAATATACATGTTTCAATGCTGTTCTCTCAAATCATCCCACCCTCGCCTTCTCCCACAGAGTCCAAAAGTCTGTTCTTTAAATCTGTGTCTCTTGCTGTCTTGCATATAGGGTCATCATTACCATCTTTCTAAATTCCATATATATGGGTTAATATACTGTATTGGTGTTTTTCTTTCTGACTTACTTCACTCTGTATAATAGGCTCCAGTTTCATCCACCTCATTACAACTGATTCAAATGCATTTCTTTTTAATAGCTGAGTAATATTCCATTGTGTGTATGTACCACAGCTTTCTTATCCTCATTAGTTTCTTAATAGCGAGTGGGAATTTCGTATTGTTCAGTGTGTTAAACCTGTGTGATCATATGCTGATGTCCACACCTAGATGGCCATGACCACTTCAGATGTAATTTTATCTGGAACGGGGCACCTCCTCCCTGCAGCCCCTTTCTCCAAGAAACTTATTTTCAGTAAATGATTATATTTAGTTCTTTAGCCTGGAACCCAGGAGTGACTCAAACCCTAATGGATCTGTCTTCTGTTAATTTTCTCATACATTATCCTCCATCCTTTTTTGCCACTTGGTTCTTCCAGCTGGGCTCCCAGCCTGTGGTCTTTGTTCTCTTAAGACTTACTGCTCTAATTTCCCCCTGGCTGCCTTTCTCTCCGTGCCACTTCTCTATGCCAAAGGACTCATTCCCTTTATGATGAAATTTCCGATTACCTTCATTGAGATACACCTTCCTCTTTAAGATGTGTTTCTCCTGGAATCATTCTTCTAATAGTGCTTTTATTTTTTCTTTCCCCCAGATATCCCAGAAGAAACTGAAGAAACAAAAACTTATGGCCCGGGAATAAATGGCCGCAAAAAATAAATGCAAATAAAAGTAAAAGTGTTGGTTGTCTTAATTAGTAAATGTATTTCAAGTGTTACCACAAAAATGGATCAAATGAGTTTTCATTAACAGACTGTTTTGCATCTTTTGGTACTTTGTATAAAATGGAATTGAGAACATGGGGAAATTTCTGACTCTCTCTTCCACCTGCTTTATTGAACTTAAAACACCCTAAGTCTGCTACTGAAGTAGCATTTACTGTATTCAGTTATGCATCCGTAACGTGTTTTAGAGGCTTTTCAGTATCCCAAAGAGGAGCCTTAGCAGTAGTTGACTGTCACCTCCTAACCCAGTCCAGCCCTGCTCTTATACTTAACCTTGATTTGCCTGTTCTGGAATTTTCATCTAAATCACAATGTGGCTGCCTTTGACTTAGCATGTTTTTTTTTTTTCAGGGCTTTTGTTGTGGCACGAGGTGTTAGCTTCATTCATGTCCTCCTCTTTACAACCTCAGGGACTAGCCTGCCAGGCTCCTCTGTCCATTGGATTACCCCAGCAAGAATACTGGAATGGGTTTCCTCCAGGGGATCTTCCTGACCCAGGAATTGAATTTAGAGAACATTGGAGGACCTGCAGGACTCTTAAAGCAGTAGCATTTACTGTGCCACCTGCAATATGTGTGTGTTAGCCGCTCAGTCGTATCCGACTCTGACCCCACAGACTATACAGCCCATGGAATTCTCCAGGCCAGAATACTGGAGTAGGTAGCCATTCCCTTCTCCAGGGTATCTTCTCAATCCAGGGATCAAACCCAGGTCTCCCGCATTGCAGGCAGATTCTTTACCAGCTGAGCCACCAGGGAAGCCCAGGAGCGATCAAAGACTAGCTGATAGTAGCTGTCCTAGTGGGAGTGAAGTGGTATAGCCATTTTTTGTAAGATAAATCCCTCTTGAAATAGACTTGAATGTTAATTTTCCCTGCTCTGGAATTTAAGACCCTTGTAGTGGGTCTTAAAATGGGGAAGGAAGTGGCAACCCCCTCCGGAATTCTTGGGCCGGGAAATCCCACGAACAGGATCCTGGCCGGCTGACAGTCCATTGGGTCGCAAAAAGTCGGAGACTTAGTGACTAAACAGAATGAGCTCAGCCACAGCTGCATTTGAAAACAGCTTAGCCGTCACTGAAGCAAGCTTCCATACAGGTGATGAGCCGCTCGCAAACGCACCATCCTCCGGGAGCAGCGTCGTGGCTCTCCTCAGCGACGGGGCACCTGGGAAAGCGAGCGCTTCCGCCTCGCCTGCAGGCTCTAGGTACGGCTGCGGCCGCGCCGGAAGTCGTCCACGCTCCCGGCGGGCGTCCCCGTTACGTCAGGCTGACGTTGGCGCGCCTTTGTCGGCCCCTCCTGCGGTACTATTGGCTCGGCTGCGGCGCGTCCCCGAGATCGTCTTTCCGGAAGCGTGGTTACTGCCCCTGAGACTCGGTCGTCGCGGGTGAGCCGGACCGGGTAGTGGCCGGGGAGGGATCGGGGCGGCGTGGGCGGCAGCCTCTGTGCGCAGCTCGGTTCTCCTGCCCTCACGGTACACCAGCCCCCTGCCTCCCGCCCACCTCGCCCTTTGGCTGCACTGCGCCCGCCTCCACCCGCTCCTGCCTCTTCTTACCTCCGGATCCGCTCTCTGGCCTGACTGTCGGTATCACTTTTTATTATCGTCACCCCCATTCTCTTTTCCTCGCTCCTGTCTCTCAGTCCTTACCTTTGACTCGGCCTGTCCCGCTCTCTTTTGTCTCCAGATTGATTTCTGGAGGACTGATTCCTTCCAGGAGCTGACGTTCCCCCCTCCCACACCCACAGCTGCTCCCTGTTCTCACAGAGCTTCAGCTTTTTCCTGTTCCATTGTATTGGACTAAGTCGAATGACTAAGTCCATCCTAAAGGAGATCAGTCCTGGGTGTTCATTGGAAGGACTGATGTTGAAGCTGAAACTCCAGTACTTTGGCCACCTGATGCGAAGAGCTGATTCATTTGAAAAGACCCTGATGCTGGGAAAGATTGAGGGCAGGAAGAGAAGGGGGTGACAGAGGATGAGATGGTTGGATGGCATCACTGACTCGATGGACATGGGTTTGGGTGGACTCCGGCAGTTGGTGATGGACAGGGAGGCCTGGTGTGCTGGGGTTCATGGGGTCGCAAAGAGTCAGACACGACTGAGCGACTGAACTGAAGTCGAATGAAAGAAATTCCTCTCTTCCAACAGTTTCGATCCATTTATCTCACAGTGTTGTAATATTCGAGAATTGGCTTGGAGACAGTAAATAAAATTATTTTTTATCAATTTATCATAGCCACCTCTAGACCTTTCTAAGCCACAGTTTTTAGGCCTTTCTAAGCGATAATTAGGACAGAAGTAACTAGTAGTAATTGTCCTTGAGAATTTATTTAAAACAATTTCAAGTACATTAGAAACGTGAATATGATGGAACGGTTGCAAGTCATCGTATTATCCTAGTGCTCGGTAGCATTGCCAGTTGTTTTGAAGGGTTTCGTTGCTTTTTAAAGTTTGCTAGAAAGGGGAATAACATGATGATCTTTTTTTGGGAAGGGAAAATGCAAGAGCGTTTAGCTAGGAAACCAGAATTACGAGTTTTACCTAAAGTGTGGGCTTTGGACAGGTTATAACTTTTGAATCTGTTTTGGGGTTTTTTTCATATAGTGATAACACTTAAATAGTACTTATCATATGCGGACACTGTTCTGAGCTTTGTATTCCTATTGTCTAGTCCACACTACATCCCTTTGATATAAGTACTAATATATATCTTCTTTTTACACATGGAAGAATTAAGGCACTGTCTGGTCAAATAATGTGCTCAGGAACACTGTCTAGAAAGTAGTGAAAGCAGGTCTCAAATCCAAGCAGCTGCCCCGGTTCCTGGTTGATTATTATGCTGCAGTACTTGTAAGCTGAAGCTCTCCAGATGAGATTCTAAGGCTAGTAGCCAAAAATAATGATTCCTTGTAAAATGCTGGAAAAGACTCTTGCTTCTTTGGTTTATTTTGATCAGAATTTTTGGCAGATTCCTAAATTATCTTAATTTGGCTAGCGTGTGTGTGTGCTAACTCAGCTTCAGTCGTGTCTGACTCTGTGACCCTGTGGACCATAGCCTGCCAGGCTCCACTGTCCATGGGATTCTCCAGGCAGAAATACTGAAGTGGGTTGCTATGCCCTCTTCCAGGGAATCTGCCTACTCAAGGGATCCAACCTGTGTCTCTTCGTCTCCCGCCTTTGCAGGCAGGTTCTTTACCATCACTCACACCGCCTAAGACTAGAGGACTATTTTAAAGAATCCAGTTACGAATCCTTTGTAAAATAGTGGTCATTCTCTGATGTACATTTACATTTTTATTTCAGTTATCTATATCATTCCTTGCTTGTATTGTTAATCATTTTCAATTGCCTAGTTCAGCATTGTTTACTCATTCACCAGTAATTACTCCAAATTCCTTAATGTTTTGGTGACTCCTTTTCTTTATATGTAAATGGAGATGCCAGAGTACCCAACCTCACTAGGTGTTTTGAAGATTAAATGAGTTGATGTGTGTTCAGTGCTAAGAATTGTTGGATGACCCCATAGATTGTAGCCCTCCAGACTCTTCTGTCCATGGGATTTCCCAGGCAAGGATACTAGAGTGAGTTGCCATCTCCTTCTCCAGGGGATCTTCCCCACCCAGGGACTGAACCCATGTCTCCTGCATTGACAGGAGGATTCCTTATCACTGAGCCACCTGGGAAGCCCTGTCTTTCCTTTATCACCAAATTTATGGTTGTGAAACAGTGACTGGCGAGTTTTGGAGGCAGGCTTATCCTCACTCTTATTTTCAAGTCTGCCACCTGTTCCTCTTTTCCCTTGTAGATAGCAGCATTTTTGTGAATAGACTCTTGCTTTACGATAGTACCTATAGTGTGATTTAAGTTTTTCCTTCAGTGTAGAAATAGTCTTTTCATATATTTTAATCTAGGTAAATTCCCTCAGTCATTAATCTATGATAATCTAATTTGTTTTTTCTGCTGTTTGTCAGTAGTTCAGGAACTCACATCCGGGACAATGGTGTGCATTCCCTGCATCGTCATTCCAGTTCTGCTCTGGGTCTACAAAAAGTTCCTGGAGCCATATATATACCCTCTGATCTCCCCCTTTGTTAGCCGTATGTGGCCTCGGAAAGCTATACGAGAATCCAATGATAAAAACAAAGGCAAAGTAGACTATAAGGTAAGAACATTAAAATCCCTTGAATGGGGGGGGGGGTACAGTCAGGGTAAAATAGTGACTTTTGGAAAGTCAAGTTCTTTGAACCAGAAGCTTCATTAATATGATTAAATTTCCAGAGAAGGAGACATACCATATGATATCCCTTATATGTAGAATCTAAAAATAAATGATAGAAATGAACTTACTTACAAAACAGAAAGAGACAGACTTACAAAACAAACTTATGGTTGCAAGAGAGAAGGGATAGTTAGGGAGTTGCCAGAGAGAAGGGATAGTTAGCGAGTTTGGGATGGTCATATACACGCTGCTCTTTTTAAAATGGATAACCAACAAGGACCTACTGTATAGCACATGGAACTCTGCTTAATGTTATGTGGCAGCCTGGATTCAAGGGGGTTTTGGGGGAGAATGGATACATGTATAGCTGAGTCCCTTCACTGTTCGTCTGAAACTATCACAACATTGTTAATCAGCTATACTCCAATACAGAATAAAAAGTTCAAAAGAAAAAAACCACCAAAGTCTAAATTAAATTTCTCTCTTTTTTAAAATAGGGGTTTGGAATTTTCTATTTGTAATTAACACTTGCTTTGAATTAAGGTTTTAAATAAGTCCTCTGATTTATGCATTGGCTACTTGCAAGATAGAAACAGTATTTCCTGTCTGCTAAGAGTAATGGTAAATAGCTAATAGATGACAAAAGCTGATTCTGAATAAGCCAGTTTCTCTGATTGATAACTTTGATAAGAGATGTAATGAGTAGATTCATAGAGGTTTTCTTTTTGTAATAAAATGCAGGTATTTTTTTAAGTGAATATTTAGACAACTGTTTTCTTTAGTGTTGGTGATTGTTAAATTCAATCACCTGCACGAATTTAGCCATCCTGCACGTTTCCAGGAGTTTTTGCATTCTGAAGTTTGTGTTTTTAAAGAGAATATCTCTTATAATGTCTTTTTGTTGTAATGACATCTAAAATGTTTTTTCATTTTAGGGTGCAGACATAAATGGATTACCAATAAGAGGACCAACAGACATCTGTGATAAAAAGAAAGACTAAACTGATTGTCCCAAAGGATCTCATTGTTTTAAAAATGGACCTGATACTATGAAGCACCTTCTTTGTAATTGTCTCTGATCTTTTTCCAAGACCAGAATTTGGGTTAGATATTAATAGTTTAGACATTTACCTGACACTAATCAGGGAATATGTGGTATTTGTATTTCAAATGTAGCTAGTTATATTTAACAACCTCATTCTTGAGTTCCTTTTTCATTAAAGTAGCTTTCATTTCTTTAATTGCAGTTTTAAAAATATAAATAAATATATAAGGTTTGTGCAGTAGACACTGTTACTAAGTCAGTACCTAGAAATCCTTGGGGCCTCTAGCTTTTATTCAGGCTCTTCAAATTTGAGGAGTGTAATTTTACTGTGAAACATTGCAGTGAAGACTGTGCAGTGAAATGAAAGGTAGTTTTTGGAGATGATAATGACTTGAAATAAAGATGTAATTACTGTCCAACTCAAAGGAGTAGCTTATCTGTGAGAATAGTAATTACTATTTATTGCTCTGAGGAAGATAGAAAAGACAGGGAAATAGGGGAAACCTCTCTGAAAAATGGAACATCCTTTACATAAATGTCTAATGTATAATATAAAATTTGAATCCTTGTTTTGTTCCTTCTGTTCCTACAAATGTATTAAATATTCAATTTAGCTTGTTGTTCTTTTTTCTTTTAAATATTTAAAAGCAAGATTCTTTAACCACATCAGAAAGCAGGATTGGAATAGTGTGATGGCATCAGGATAGTTATGGGGCAGTGAAACTTTCTTCTTTTTTTAAAAAAAAATATAGATTGTGTTAGTTATTTTGTTCCATAGTAATAAGTTAGTGGTTTTTAGCAACAGTGATGCGACTGGTAAGTTACTTGCTGGTCTGGGCCTGTCTACATGGTCTTTCATCCCATGGTCATTCATGGGCTTCTTCACTCTACTGTTGGGATCTACAAATATTCAAAGATGATGAGACATATCTTTATATAATGTTTATTCTCTCGGAAGCAAGGAGAAGTTAGAAGGAACTCCCCACCTTGGGTCCCCAATGAAGTCCTGGATCTTAACTGAGGCTCTGTTATGTCTGGTGAAGTCATTGATCCACCTTGAACTTCCTTTGATAGAAATGAGTGTGTTTCAACTTTTCTACCCCAGCGCACCTGAGGGATTAGATAAACTCCTGTTAGTAGCTAAATCCAGTTGATTGATTTGGATTGCTTTTTAAGGTATTAAAAACTATAGTGTGAAAGTAGCAGATGTTCATAGTAGAACAATGCAAGGACAGGTTAAATGAAAAATGAATGTTCTTTTTCTACTGTCATTCCTTTATTCTGGCTCCAAAGATGGTAACCACTACTAGCTTTTCCTATAGCCATCTAGCAACTTTGTTAAAATTAGTTTTATTAAACACACCATTTTTTAAAAACTAAATAATATTGCAAGGTTTATAATATCCTTATTCTGATAGTCCCCAAAGGATTTACTCATTTAGCTGTTGCTTTTACCTCATGATTTATCTTCGTATTTTTGGAGCTATCAGCTATAAACATTACTGACTTCTGCCATGATTGAGATATAGCTATGTTACACTATATTCCCTCTTCTTCTCCCACACACCCTCCAAATACTATTTTTGTAAATTTTGAGTCAAAATTTGCAAAATTCTACCTATTGATCAGCATGTATATCATTATGTGTGCTCTAGATGTCTTCCATTTGTCCCTCCAAATCTTTGCTTCCCTCACCCTGCCCTCCCGCTCAAGAAAGCTGTATAGACTACATCAGCGGGCTTCCTGTGACCTCTGGGATCTGTTGGTTTGGCCAGTGGTATCTGCAGCAGTAGATGGGAGAGAGTAAAGGAAGGTGTGAGGTCAGGGTATTTTTTCCCTTGGCTCCTTCCCTTCACGGTGTCTTCAGATCAGATTTGTTCTTCAGCCAGAAGTCACTGAAGCTCATGGTGACCAACTCCACATGACTCCTTCCAGTTTCCACTAACCTCTCCCCCTCCTTGCTTCTTTGGGGCTAGGGGTGATGGCGTCTGTTACTACTGGCTCTGGGTCACTGCTTTATCTCAAAGGTACCATCGCCTCCTTGCTGGGACACTGATAGGATGAGCAGGTGACTACAGCTCACTGTGTGGGTTGTGAGTGTAGTGCGATTGAGTTTCCCTTCACTTCCTCCATTGACTAGTTGCTGCCTGGGTGCAGGGCGCAGGGGCAGTCATTAGGACTTCTCTTCACCACTCCTGTGTTGCATCTCTTGTTCCCTGGATCCCATCTCTCTCTGTTGGTTTACTCCTTCCTTGTTCCTGAAGCATACCAATTTTTCTAATTCAGTACTGAATTTCATAAAGTTAATACAAATAATTTTGAAAAGTGATCCCCTAGATCATCCCAGTTCATTTAAACCTACCTTCCCGAGAATTGCTGATCTTCTAAGGCTGTTTCTACTCCTGGCAGTCTCCCATCAGAGAGAGAGAGACTAGTGGTTCCCAATCTCGTATTTTTACATACTACTAAAAATATATATATATATTTTAAAAAGTTGAGGAGCGGATTTCCCTGGTGGTCCAGTGGTTAAGAATCCACCTTGCAATGTAGGGGACACAGGTTTGATCCCTGGTCAGGGAACTAAGATCCCACTTGCCACAGAGCAACTAAGCCCAAGTGCTGGAGCCTGTGTGCTGAAATAAAGAGCCAGTGCTGCCAGAAATTTCTTAAAAAGTTGAAGAGGGTGGTACACAGTTGCCAACTTTTTATTTTGCCAAATGGGTATCTAGTAAAAGGATGTGATTTATTATCACCATTATTTCATAAAAAACATTTTGACAGCGAAAGAATGAAAAGGAACATGGAAATAATAGCAATAGCCTATTAACATGAATACATTTATAAAGGATATCTTTGTGTTTTCATGAGAAAGTCACAATTTTGGTCATGTTTTTCTTCTTATGGTTGGTGAAAAATCATCTATCCTTGGACTGGATTTGGTAGTCACTGTTCTATACCACACAAGTATTCTCTTGCTCCACCCCAAATCAGCCCTAACATGTCAGTCTGTATTATATATATGTAAACTGTAGAGTCTAGGATTCCAAAGCCATACCCTTAAATTGTCTTGAAATATTGACCCCCTGCAGAGCAGTCACGGTGGCTGATACCTTGTCAGACCTTAGTGGGAATAATGGGGCAGAAGTGGAGAAGAGTGTAGACTAATTAACATTGACTTGTTTTCAAGGTTTGATTTTGCTCACCTTTACACTCACCTTATCTTAACTGAGTTTGCAATAACTGATTTTGTGTTAGTTAACTTTAACTGCATTTCCTGTCTCTTGGACAGACACGTTTTCTCAGACAGTCCTTTGAGGCTCTCCTGAGAGACTTGGGTTTTGCCATGACTTTTTTATTATTGAGCTTCATTCCAAGGGAACAAGCGAGTCAGCACTTACTCAAAATGACCCCCTCTGATGTGCTGATCTGTTCAACAGATTGATGGAATTGAAAAGAACTACCCACTGATCCTAAGCCTCTTGAGCTATCTAAAGCTAAACGTCACAGGTTCACTTATAATCAAAAGGGAAAAGGGGAAGGGAAGTTCTCTTGTGGTTTCTTCCCAACATAACCACCAGCTAGTTCTGTCCTCAAAGTCATATTTGTTAATAAGGCAACAGTCCCTTAAGAAAGAAAGATGTATTTAAGTGAAGGGAGAGGTTAGATTGAGACGGTATGACTGAGAAGGGCAGTGTATGGTGGAGTTGTTGCAAAGTATACTTAAACACTCCAAATGTTGAGCTGCTATGGACCTTCAGGTACACCTAACCCCAGCCTCTCATTTCTACTAAAATGGTTAAATGGCCTAAAATAACCCAGATGTTGGAACAGGGCAAGTCTTCTGCAGGACTGCTGTGTACACTGGTGCTGTGTGTACTGCCCATTTTCAGAGGGTTCCGTTCACACAGAAAATTGTAAGTGATGCCCAGAGATCTATACATAGCACATTCACAGTCCTAGAGGTCCTGCTCCTGACTTCTAATTCAGCGAGTGATGTTTCACACTTCCTTGGTGTATTCATTTTCTGTTGTTGCATAACAAAGTATCACAAACTTAGTGGCTTAAAACAACACAAGTTTCTTATCTCACGTTTTCTGTAGGTCAGCCATATGGGTATGACATGGCTGGATTGTCCACTTAGGGTGTCACCAGACTGAAACCAGGATGTTGCAGTTCTCATCTGGGCTTCCAAGTTCACTGGTTGCCAGCAGAATTCATTTTTCTATGTCTGTAGCACTGAGGTTCCCACTTTTCTCTAGTCAGCCTGGAACTACTCTTAGCTCCTAGAGGCTATTTGTAGTTCCTGGGCATGTGGCCCCTATAGTCAGCTCACAGTATGTATGTTCGCTTTCTTCCAAGGAAGGCAGAGCACATCTTTGACTTCTAAACTGGGACGACCAGAGAAAATGCTTTTAAAGGGCTCATGTGATTATGTCAGGTCCAAGTAATTTCCCTAATTTAAGGTCAACTAATTTTGGATACTAATTACATCTGCAAAATTCTTTTGCAGCAGCATTTAGGTTAGTATTTGGTATTTGGGAGAAGATATGTGTACATCAGGGGCCAGGAACCTAGGGCAACTGTCCGAGAAGCTACTGGAGGTGATGGAATTCCAGCTCAGTTATTTCAAATCCTAAAAGATGATGCTGTTAGAGTGCTACACTCAATATGCCTGCAAATTTGGAAAACTCAGCAGTGCCCACAGGACTGGAAAAGGTCAGTTTTCATTCTAATCCCAAAGAAGGGCAATACCAAAGAATTCAAACTACTGCACAATTGTGCTCATTTCATGTGCTAGCAAGATAATGCTCAAAATCCTTCAAGCTAGGCTTCAGCAGTACATGAACCGAGAATTTCCAGATGTACAAGCTGGATTTAGAAAAGGCAGAGGAACCAGAGATTAAATTGCCAATACCCATTGGATGGATCACAACAAACGAAAATTTTTCAAGAGATGGGAATACCAGACCACCTTACCTGTCTCCTGAGAAAACTGTATGCAGGTCAAGAAGCAACAGTTATGCAACTGGACGTGGAACAACAGACTGGTTCAAAATTGGGAAAGGAGTACGTCAAGGTTAAATACGGTCACCCTGCTTATTTAACTTATATGCAGAGTACATCATGTGAAATGCCGGGCTGGATGAAGCACAAGCCGAAATCACGATTGCCAGGAGAAATATCAATAACCTCAGATATGCAGATAATACCACCCTAATCACAGAAAGCAAAGAGGAACTAAAGAGCCTCTTGATGAATGTGAAAGAGGAGAATGAAACTCTCCTCTGGCTTAAAACTCAACATTCAAAAATCTAAGATCATGGCATCTGGTCCCATCACTTCATGGCAAATAGATGGGAGAAATGGAAACAGTGACAGACTTTTATTTTCTTGGGCTCCAAAATCACTGTAGATGGTGACTGCAGCCATGGAATTAAAAGATGCCTGCTCCTTGGAAGAAAAGCCATGAAAAACCTAGACAACGTATTAAAAAACAGACATATTACTTTGCCTACAAAGGTCCGTATAGTCAAAGCTATGGTTTTTCCAGTAGTCATGTATGGATGTGAGATTGGACTATAAAGAAGGCCAAGCGCTGAAGAATTGATACCTTCGAACTGTGGTGTTGGAGAAGACTCTTGAGAGTCCCTTGGACTGCAAGAAGATCCAACCAGTCAATCTTAAAGGAAATCAATCCTGAATATTCGTTGGAAGGACTGATGCTGAAGCTCCTATATACTTTGGCCACCTAGTGTGAAGAGCCGTCTCATTAGAAAAGACCCTGATGCTGGGAAAGATTGAAGGCAGGAGAAGAGGACCACAGAGGACGCAATGGTTGGATGTCATCACCTACTCAATGGACATGAGTTTGAGCAAGCTCCGAGAGATGGTGAAGGACAGGGAAGACTGGTGTGTTGCAGTCCGTGGGGTTGCAAAGAGTCGGACACGACTGAGTGACTGAACTGAACTAACTTAAAAAGAGTAAGTGTATCTTGAAGATCAGTGGCTATTAGATTGCTTTTTCTCTTTTAACATTACCAAAAAAACTATAATCACACTTAATAACAGATTATCAAAATATAGGAGGCAAAAATGGGCAAAGTTGAAAGGAGAAAAGGGATAATTTATAATAATAGTTGGAGACTTCAGTACAGCTCTCTCACTGATGGCTAGAACCACCAGAGAGAAGGTAAGTAAGGAAATAGAGGACTTGACCAACGCAGTGAGCCAACTGGTTCTAACAGACACATGCAGAAAACTTTACTCAAAAACAACAGCGTACACATTCTTCTCAAGTGCACATGGGTCATTCTCATATAACAAGAAGCATATGTTAAATCATAAATTGTCTCGATAGATTTAAAAGATAATATCATGTAGAGTATCCTCTCTGACCACAATGAAAGGAAGTTGGAAATCAATAACAGGACAACTGGAAAATTCACAAATCTTTGGAAATTAAAAACCATACTTTTAAAAAATTTTTGGCCATGCCAAGTGGCATGTGGGATCTTAGTTCACCAACCAGGGATTGAACTTTTGCCCCTTCCATTGGAAGGGCAGAGTCTTAACTACTGGACTGCCAAGGAAGTCCCTAAAAAACACACTCATAAACAACTAGTGGATAAAAGAAGAAGTCACAAGGGAAATTAGAAAATATCTTGAGGGAATTCCCTGGTGGTCCGGTGGTTAGGACTCCGAGCTTTCACTGCCAAGGGTGTGAGTTCAACTCCCGGTCGAGGAACCAAGATTCCCAAGCTGCATGATGTGCTCTCCCTTCCAAAAAACTCTTGAGACAAATGAAAATAAAAACACAATGTAACAAAACTTATGGGACACAGTGAAAGCAGTGCTAAGTGAGACATTTATAGTTATACATGTTTACATTTAGAAAGAAGAAAGGTCTCAAATCAACATTACAACTTAAGGAACTAGGAAAAAAAGAGCAAACTAAACCCAAAGCTAGCAGAGGGAAAGAAATAGTAAAGATTAAAGACAGAGATAAATGAAATAGGGAATAGAAAAGTGATAGAGAAAATCAATGAAACCAAACTATGGTTTTTTGAAAAGATCAACAAAATTGACAAATTTTTATCTAGATTGCCTAAGAAAAAGAGAGAGTCAAATTACTAAAATCATAAGTGAAAGTGGGACATTACAATCTATGCAACAGAAATTAAGAAAGATTATGAATACTATGAGCAACTGTACACCAACAAAATGGATAATGTAGATGAAATAGACAAATTCCTAGAAACACAAAACCTACCAAGACTGAATCATGAAGAAATAGATATCCTGATAGATCTATGACTAGTAAAGAGATTGACTCAGTAATAAAAAATCTCCTAACAAAGAAAAGCCCTAGACCTAATGGCTGCTTCACAAGTGAATTCTACCGTAACATCTGAAGAAGAATTAACGCCAATCATTCTCAAACTTTTCCCAAAAAACTGAAGAGGAGGTAACACTTTCTAACTCATTCTATGAGTTTTGGCTTGCCCTAATGTCAGCATTGCCCTAATGTCAGAGCCATTACAAAAAAAAGGAGAGAGAAACATACAGATCAATATCTCTGGTTAATATATATTCAAAAATTCTCAACAAAGTACTATAAAATTAAATTCAACAGCATATTGAAAGGATTATACACCACAAGCAAGTGGGCTTTATTTCTGGAATGCAAAAATGCTTCATCATGTTGTCGTAGGGCAGAAACCAACACAACACTGTAAAGCAATTATCCTCCAATTAAAAATAAATTTTTTAAAAAAGAATGGTTCAACACACAAAAATTGCTCAATGTAATATACCACATTAACAGAATAAAGGGGAAGAAACTCTACATCAGCATCTCAATTGATGCAGAGAAAGCATTTGACAAAATTCAACATCTTTTTATGATAAAACACTCAACAATCTAGAAATAGAAGGAAACCAATATAATAATACTATTCAGCCTTATAAAGAAGGGAGATCCTGACTTGTGCTGCAACATGGATGAACCTTTCGGACATTATGCTAACTGAAATAAGCCAGTCCCCAAAAGGCAAATGCTGTATGATTCCATATGAGATATCTAAAATAGTCAAAGTCATAGTGACAGAAAGTAGAATATGGTTGCCATTGGTGGGTTAGGAGCAGTGGGGAAAGGGAGATAGTGTTTAATGGGTGCTGAGTTTCAGTTGGGGAAGATGAAAAAGTTTTGGAGATAGGTGGTGAGGACAGTTAAACAACAATGTAAATGTACTTAATACTATAGGAATGTACATTTTAAAAATGGTTAAGATAGTAAATTTTGTTAGCTGCAATAAAAAATGTTTTTTAAATTATCAAAAAAAACCCCTCTATAGTAAATATTTTGCATGTAAATTATTTTATTTATGTACACTCTTTTTTTTTTTTTGGCCCCACCATAGGGTATGTGGGGTCATAGTTCCCAGACCAGGGATCAAACCCATGCCTCCTGTAGCAGAAGCACAGCCAGGAAATTCCCTTGAGTGTACACTCATATTGTAAAATAGATTTCTAGAAATGTATGTTGCAGTGTCAAAGGGTATGTGTTTCATAATTTTGAAAATATTGTCACACTGTTGGCTGTGCTGACATACACAGCCTCCATCAATGTATCGGGCCTAGTCCCCACATCTTTTGATAGCCAACAGTATGCTATTAAATTTTTTGAATGTTCACCGATCTGATTTGAGAAAATATTTCAGAGTAGCTTTCATTTGACTTTCTCCTGTTATAAGTGAGTTTTGGTGTTTAAGAGCTGTTAATGTTTCCTTTTTTATTAACTGTTCCTGTGTTGGGCAGCAGTGTTTTGAAACCAAATGCAGACATTCAGAGTTCTTTAAATTTCATCCAGCTCTTTTTTTGTTCACTGTTGTAGTTAATTGAAAGAATTTTGAATTATAGTTTTCCGACCAAGTCTATTGGCTCTCTTTATATTTTTGCCGGCCAGTGGATTTTGCTGATCAGTTTCTGACCACGATGTCTAGTTCTCCAACTGGGATTTCCTGAATTCGGGGATGTCCAGAGACTCTTTGGTCTCAGAGTCATAAAGTTCAATTCTGAGCTACAATCTCTCCTTCCACCATCACCTCTCTTTCACCATAAAACTTCAAGTTCACAATTAAGATCACCATAAACAACCATAAAAATCCACTCTCCTTGAATTTTGCTGTTATATGTTGTTTATATAGAAGGTTAATTCTTGGAATTCTGAGTAATCTAGTTGTGTAACATTCAGTAACTTAAAAAAAAAACAAACCCAAACTCTTTTTTTATTACATTTTCTCAGGGGTAAAATGGAGACAATAATACTTCACTTACAAGATTATGAAAATTAGGTCCAATTACATATATATTTTGATATATTACATGTGTATACATATGTATATGTTTGAATATATGTACATATATTATTTTTTTATATATTGAATATATGCAAACTGTACGTGTGTATGCCAAGTCACTTCAGTCATGTCTGACTGTGTGCGATCCCAAGGATTGTAGCCTGCCAGCCTCCTTTGTCCATGGGATTCTCCAGGCAAGAATACTGGAGTGGATTACCATGCCCTCCTCCAGGGGATCTTCCCAACCCAGGGATCGAACTCGTGTCTCTTACATCTCCTAGCATTGGCACCACTAGTGCCACCAGGGAAGCTGTACAAATGCATATAAATTGAAAAATACATTTGCAGTCCAATTCTACTCCTCAGATTTTTAAATAAATTGAAATTGTTTTACTTATTGTGTATCAAGCTTAATTTCATTTAACAATCTGCTGTAAAAGACTTTCTAAGTTGTTGAATAATTTTCTACATCCTTCTTTTTAAAGGCACAGTGTTCTGTTGTATGGATGTGTTATAATGCATTCAGTCAGGCCCCTGTTATTGAACTTTTAGTATTTCGGTGATATGTTTTAGTTAAGTACACAGTTTTGCACACACAGACAATAGGGAAGTGATGGATTACCCGGTACATTAGTTTGCTAAAACTGCGATAATAAAATAGCACAAACTGGGTGTCTTAAACAATAGAAATTTATTGTCTCACAGTTCAGGAGGCTGAAAGTCCGAGATCAAGGTGTCTGCAACATTGATTTCTTCTGAGGGCTGTAAGAGAGGATCCGATCGATACATACCTCTCCTCTAGCTTCTGGGCTTTACTGGCAATCTTTCACGATCCTTGGCTTGTAGATACACAACCCTGATATCTGCCTTTATCTTCACATGGCATCCTCCTTGTGTTTCTGTTTCCAAATTTTCTCCTTTTATAAGGGTACCTGTCATATTGAGTTAGGATCCCTTCTAGAGACTTCATTTTTCTAAAAAAGTATTCATTTAGCTGCACTGGATTTTCGTTGAGACACACAGGATCTTTTTAGTTGAGGCATGTGGACGCTTAGTTGCAGTGTCTGGGATCTAGTTCCCTGACCAAGGATCAAATCCAGGCCCCCTGCATATTGGGAGTGTGCAGTCTTAGCCACTGGACCACCAGGGGAGTCCCTCTAGTGGCTTCATTTTAATTTGATTGCTCTGTAAAGACTGTGTCTTCAAATAAGGTCACATTTTAAGGTACTGGGAGTTAGAACTTTACCATATGAATATTTTTTTGACAGGGGGAGTATGATTCAATCCATAACACCTGGTGAAATGGTTTATTAATTAATTTAAAAAAAGTTTGGTGGTGGTGGTGGCGGCTTAATTGCAAAGTCGTGTCCAATTCTTTGCGACTCCATGGACTATAGCCCACCAGGCTCCTCTGCCCATGGGATTTTCCAGGTAAGAATACTGGAGTGGGTTGCCATTTCCTTCTGTAGAGGGGATCTTCCCCACTCAGGGATTGAACCTGGGTCTCCTGCGTTTCAGGCAGATTCTTTATCAACTGAGCCACCAGGGAAGCCCCCCAAAATGTTTACTAAGTGCCTATGGGAGCCTTGGACAATGACAATAAACAGAAAGTCCCTTCTTTAGGAAATTTACATTCCAGTAGCAAGGAGGCAAATAAACAGATAACCCTACAATGTGTCAAGGGATAAATAAAAGCTGTGTAGAAAGACGAAGAAGGGGAAAAGATGGATAGTGCTGGAGTAGGGGACAGGAGGTGAGGGTTGGGAGGCGACACCATTTTATGCAGGGTAGAAAATATCACATTTGACCAGTCTTGGAAGAGATAGGGAGAAAGTCTTCACAGTGGTCTAAATTGATTATAATTTGTTTTACTTATTTAATTATCTTCTCCTACCAGAAACAAGGGCTTCCCTTGTGGCTCAGCTGATAAAGAATCCACCTGCAATGCGGGAGACCTGGGAAGATCCCCTAGAGAAGAGAATGGCTACCCATTCCAGAATTCTGGCCTGGGGAATTCCATGGACTGTATAGTCCATGGGGTTGCAAAGAGTCGGACATGACTCAGCAACTTTCACTTGACTTCACCAGAATGTGAGCTTCTTGAAGCCAAGAAATAATACAGTTGATAACATCCCAGTGCCTAGAGCCGTGTCTGGAATTTATATGGCATGAAATAAAATATTCATTACTAAAGAAAGGGGAAAGAGTGGTCCAAGCAGAGGGAACAGGAGGTACCTTAGGTCCTGAGTTGCGAGTGTCCTAGGAGTACCTGCAAGGAGGCCCTTCCAATTAGGTCTGACAGAGGCAAGTGGAGGTGAGATTAGAGGGGTGGGATGGGGTTGGGATTGAGGCATTTTGTAGGCCATTTAAATACTATTGACTTTAAAAAAAAAATTATTTAGTTAGTTTTTGGCTGCGCTGGGTCTTTGTGGCTACGAGGGCTTTTCCCTGTTTTCGGAGAGCCGGGGCTACTCTCTAGCTGCAGTGTGCAGGCTTCTCACTGCAGTGGCTTCTCATGTTGCTATGTGGCTCCTGTTGCTCATGGGTGTGAAGGCTTCAGTAGTTGCAGTTTCCGGGCTCTAGAGCACAGGCTCCATAGCTGTGGGGCACGGGCTTAGTTGCCCCATAGCATGCGGGAATCAGAGATGGAACCGTGCCTCCTCCTGCACTGGCAGGCAGATTCTTCACCACTGGGCCTTCAGGGAAGCCCCAGTAGTTTTGATTCTGAATGAGGTGAGAAGCCACTGGAAGTCTTTTAGCAGGTGAGGGACATGGTCTGATTAGTGGAGATGGAGGGAGGGAGTCATGTTTTGAGCCTCAGAGAAAATCAAGATTACAGAATAATCTCATTTTGAGATTTGCAGTATATTTCATTCTTTGGGTAAACCTAGTAAAAGTTGCACAATTCCACAGCCATTTGATGATGTTAAGAAACCATTTATTACTGAAGGGCCACGGTGGCATTTAGAAGTCCTGGAATAATCTTTTATTGTTGATTTGGTTCAGTTCTATTTGTTTTAATGCTAAAGGAAATTTCAATTTTGCAGGTATAAATTTTATTAGTAAGATGTTGATGAGGACTTCCCTGGTGATCCAGTGGTTAGGACTCTGTGTTTTCCCTGCCGGGTCCTTGGTTCAGTCCCTTATCAGGAAACTAAGGGCTAGTCTCTAATTGTGGTGCTTGGGCTTCTCATTGTGGTGGCTTCTCTCATTGCTGAGCACAGGCTCTAGGGCTTGAAGGCTTCAGTAGTTGCAGAAAGTGGCCCCATAGCTGACTCCTGAGCTCTAGAGCACAGGCTCGATAGCTGTGACCCATGGTCTTAGTTGGTCCCCAGCATATGGCATCTTCCCAGATCAGGGATTGAACCTGTGTCTCCTGCATTGGCATGCAGATTCTTTACCTACCCCTGAGCCACCAGGAAAGCCCTATGCGTTTTCTGTTTTATAGTTACTTTCTAAGTAGCATGGGTATTTGTACAGTCCCAGACTGGGAATGTGTTGGCAAGATAGGTAGCCATTTGGGAGTTTTCTTTTAAATTTATTTATTTACTGGTTTTTTTTTTTTTTGGACTCACTGCACGGCTTGTGGGAATCTTAGTTCCCTGACCAGGGATCAAACCCAGGTTCATGGCAGTGAAAGCCTGGGTCTTAAACCACTGGACCACCAGGGAATTTCTGGAAATTTTCTTTTATTTATACTTTAAAACTTTTGAGTGTATTTGTTTTCTACTACGGCTATAGAAAAATGCTCACACATCTAGTGGCTTAAAACAACAAAAATTTATTATCTTACAGCTCTGTGAGATGATAAGTCTAACTCAGTCTCTCTGAGCTAAAATCAAGGTATCAGCAAGACTGTGCTCTCCTCTGAAAGGCTCAGGGGATAATCTATTTCCTTGCCTTTTCCAGATTCTGGAGGTCACTCCACATCCTGTCTCTTGTAATTTTCAAAGCCAGCAATGCCCGATCCTCACGTTGAATCACTTGATCTTCTGCCAGAGCCATATTTATGACTCACTTTTTCTGTCTCCCTCTCACTTTCTACTTTTGTGATCACATTGGACCCACTCTGACAATAAGGGATAATCTTCCCTATTTTAAGGTCATCTGATTAGCAACCTTAATGTTATCTGTAACCTTAATTCCTCTTTGCCATGTAACCTAATATCTTCATAAGTTTGGGGATTAGGATGTGGACATCTTCTAGGTGGCCATTATTCGAGCTGCCACATGGAATAATTTTAATTTTAGAGAAGAATTGCAAGGTACAGACAGTTTCTGAATTTCCTCTGCCCAGTTTCCTTAAATGTCAGTATCTCACTTAACCATCACACATCTGTCAAAACTAAGAAATTAACATTGGTTATCCTTAGCTAAAGTCCAGACTTTCTCTGGATTTCACCAGTTTTCCCACTATTGTTGTTTTTGGTTCCAGGATCCAATCCAAGATACCCCTTGCATTTAGTGTGAGGGTTTTTATGGCTTTCTTGTTAGTGCTTCTGCGCTAACTGGACACTGAAATCGTCAACTCAGTCAAAGTTATTGCGCTATATGTGCAGGCAGTATTGAAAGTTGGTGACTGAGGATGATACTTTGCACATTACATACACAGTAAGTAGTTTTCAAAAGACTGCTACTTCAACTCATGCATGCTATACTGTGAAAACCGTTCCTATTATTATTCTCTGATTTATCATGTTTGCTTAGCAACATTATGACAAGTGCCTAGGAACACTGGTTTCTAGTGAAACTTTTATTTTAAGCTACCCAAAAAATACAAAAGGGAGAGGATATTAAATTTCACAAACAGGATTGCCTCGAAGTAGAATAAGTTGCTTCTTGGTCTATAAGTCAGTTCTGAAGAGATGCTCTCAATTGTTGCTAGGTCATTTTGGGGTAGAATAGACGGTGTACTTTTTGTAGAGGCAAAATTCTAAAGTACTTTGAGGTTTATTTTGGTGCTTGACTCTGTTTTTGCTTCATTAATTTAATTATCATGTAATTCATATATATATATTGCAGAAAAATTAGAAAACACATTTAAAAAAACTATTTTTAATCACACATGATCTTATTCCCCAAAGAGAATAACTGTTAATATTCTTTTAGCTTCTCCTCCCTTGGGAGTACATACATAAGTATTACAAACATAATTTATTATCCAATTTTCAAAAATAAATTATATTTATATGGAATAATACTATACATACTGTTTCTACTCCATGTATCATGAACACGGTAGCCATGGCATTATTTACAATGTTGCATAGCCATGTCCACTTCTTCTTAGCTAGGCTCCCAGGTATCTTGTATTTTAGTATATTTTCTTGTAATAATTCTGCAAATTCAGAGAACCTGTTGACAATAAAAGCTGGAAAAGAATATGTAAGACCTCTATAATACTTCAGTACATTGGCATATGCTATTTATATTAAGGAAATAACACTGATACCTATCTCACAGCGTTATATGAAGAAATTAAGTATTGGACAGCACACAGAAAACAATCCATAACCTGAGTTGTTAATTAGCATCATGACATCGACAAGCGTTCTGTATGGGCAGTATAATCACGGTCTTGTATACATATTTTATATGAGAAAACTGGCTGGAGAGGTGAACTAAAGGCTCAGTGACGTCAGTCTGGTAACCTCAGCTTATCTGACTACCAATTCCATGCTTTTGGCGCTGTACCATATCGACACTCTGTTATGTCGGACCTGTTCTTTCTGACAGGATGGCAGGCTGTCCCTGCTACCCGAGCTCCATCGAACACTATTTTCCTATTTCCCAAATTCTTCAGAGTCCTCCAAGGAACTGCTTGATTTTGAGGTGACTATTGGGTTGGAATGAACAGGGGCCTTTAATAAACGTAAGCTCCCAGCACAAGCGGTGCGGGGTAAGCCAGGACGCCAGCAAGAGGGTGAGAAAGTCGCGCGGCGTCTTGGTTTTGCCACGTGGCTTTGCCGTTACCCTGGAGCCTCAGGCGGGCGGAGAAACGCCTAACGCCCCCAGCTCAGGACTACACTTCCCAGAAGCCCGCGCGCCGCACCCCACGTGACCGCCGGCTGGCGCGCTCGGCCGTTCGGGCCTCAGCGGCGTTCTCCGCTTGCTTCTCTCTTCAATCCCCGCCTCCGGGCCTCCGCCTTGACGCTGCCGGGGCCGGAGCCGAGCCGAGAAGCCGGAGCCGGAGCCGGAGCCGGAGCCAGAGCTGTGGAGACGTGGGAAACATGGAGGCTTGAGGCGGCGTGCGCCACCTCAGCTGCGGCGGTGACCGAGGCTTGTCGTGTCCCCGTTGTTACCCGACCGTCTGTCAGTGAGCTGAAAGCGGATCTCCCCGCCATCTGAGGCAGGTGGGCTGTGGCGCCGCCCCCCAGCCGCGCGGTCCTGGAAGCCGGGCGGGGCCGCCAGCCCCTCGTCAGAGCGGCTTTGGGAGCAGCCTCCCCTCCCCCCGGTCGGGGCTGGGCAGAAGAGTCCCCCAGCCGTGTCGGGGCTGTGTCTGGGCCGCGACAGCCGACCCCCGCACCCAGGGTTCAGGGGCACTCGGCGCCCAGAAGTGAGGGGGTGTGTTAACCAAGCGAGTGGGTGGGGGCGGGCCTCAGTCCCTGTGGGCTACCGAAGAGCGAGTCTTTGATGAGGGAGGTGGGATTGAGGTGACCGGTGGGCGTGTGATGGGCAGTTGAGCAATAATTTTGATTTTTTTTGGGGGGGGGCAAAGTTTTATTGAGATGTAGTTTACATACGATAAAATTCACCCTTTAAAAGTACTATCAAAGTATAATTCAGTGGTTTTTTAACTCTGTATTTTAAAAAGCATAGTCACAGGGTTGTGCAGCTATCTTAATTTCAGAACATTTTTGTCACCCAAAAAAGAAACCTGTACCCACTAAAAGTCACTCCTTGTTCTCCACTCCCCCACTCCCTGGCAACTAGCGATTGTGTTTTAACTGAAAGGTGAGAGGGTGGGAAGTTAGCTCGTCGAGGGTTTGTGAACAGTACTGGGTTGACAGAGCTGATAGGATGAAAGTACTGAAATGCAGAGAAGCAATGGGATGATTGTCATTGGGCCAGCAGAGGGGTGCGCAGGATAGACTTGCTAAGGGGGAGATTGAGTAGAATCCTTAGAAGAGGGAAGGTTGGAGGGAGAGATGTGTAGAGAGGTGTGCTGAAAGAGATGAAAGTGTGTGTGTAGGCGGTGAAAGAGGGCCCCCGGAAGAAAGGGTGTGTGTGTCTAGAGCACTCTTCCAGAGGGACCCTGGCTGTGTGTGTGTGTCTAGAGCACTCTTCCAGAGGGACCCTGGCTGTGTGCGTGTGTATGTGTGTGTGTTTAGAGCACCCTTTCAGAGGGACCCTGGCTTTGAGAGGAGGAACTGGAGGTAGGAGGGAAGAGGATCTATGGGAATAGGTGAATGGTTGCTGCTGAGCTTGAAATTTACGAATAATGTAGATTTCTGAATGGTTATCCAGCACTGTGTTGTTTATCTTAGATAATTCTCTCTGCAACTCAGATAGACTGAGCAAATATAACTCTTCCCATTCTGCAAATGAAGAATCAGTCTTTTAGCTGATAGGTGACTTCCTGAAACTCATTAGATTAGTAAATTAGGGAAAATGAGTGGGAATAAAGTAGTAATTGATGCATGTGGATTAAGTGGCAGAAAATTGAGGTGGGGCAGATGTTATAGGAGGGCTTCCCAGATGGCTCTGTAGTAAAGAATCCACCTGCCAAGCAGGAAATGTAGGTGAAACTCGGGTTCGATTCCCTGGGGAAGAAAATGGTGACCACTCCAGTATTCTTGCCTGGAGAATCCCATCGACAGAGGAGTCTGGTGGGCTACAGTCCATGGGGTTGTAAAAGAGTCGGACGCTACTTAGTGACTAAACAACAATAAAAAATGTTACAGGAAGGAGTTTAAACTATTCAACTATTAAATATTTTAAGAAATCCATATTATGATGATAAATAGGTCAGGGACTTTGTACTTTTTAATTTGGAAAAGTTCAATCTGGGCTAATACAGTATACCCGTGTGTACCCATTACCCAGCTCTAACAGTAACTTAGGCTAATTTAATTTCATTATGGCTCTGTCAATTCCTAGTCCCACTCCATTTTGTAAATATTTGAGTATATATCTCTAGAAGATTGAGTCATTCTTTTTAATATACCCACAATATGATTAGCATACCCCCTAAATAATCTCTTTTATATCTAGACTTATTTTTTAAAATGTGGCATCCATCTGATACTGAATAAGCAGTGCAAACATTTTGATGTTTGACTTTCTGAAAAATACACTGTTGTTTCCAGATTTTTCCAGTCAATCCTGCTCTCCTGACGCTTCTATTTTCTTGGTTGATATGGTTCATCCTTCTATAGAAAGTTTTAAGAATTGTCACTTTGGCTGGCTTTTTAATGGATGGAGTTTTGTGAGAGCATGAGAAAAATAGAAGTGAACTATACCACATAATGCACAAATAACTATGATCTCTGATAATGCTTTAAGTATTTGGGCAGTTTGATTATGCTTCTCTCCTCTGGATGATTTCACATATTGTTAGAAGTTGTTTAATATGTGTATGTTAGTTTTCTATGATTACTGTAACAAATCACAAATTTAGTGTTTTAAAACAATACAAACTTATTCTTTTTTTTTTTTTGGCTGCACCGAGTCTTAGTTGTGGCATGCAGGACCTTCCACCTTCATTGCACCATGTGTGATCTTTGGTTGTGGCGTTCGAACTAGTTCCCTCTCCAGAGATGGGACCCCAGCACCCTGCTTTGGGAGTTCAAGAGTCCCAGCCACTGGACCACCGGGGAAGTCCCCAAACTTATTCTTTTAAAGTTCTGTGTTTTAGAAGTCCAAAATGGGTCTCACTGGGCTAAAGTTAGTTGGTCAAGCCTGTGTTCGTTTTGGGAAGTTTCTAGGGGAGAATCTTTTTCCTTGCCTCTCCCAACCACATTCCTTGGTTTGTGACCATCTTCAAAACCAGCAACGTTGCATCTTTCTGTTACGCAGTTGATCTGACCACAGCTGGGAAAGATTCTCCATTTTTAAGGATCTGTGTGATTAGATCAGGTACACGTGGGTAATTCAGGGTAATTTCCCCCAACTCAAGGTCCTTAACTTAATGATTTCTGCAAAGTCCCTTTTGCTATGTAAAACACCAGAATCACAGGTTCCATAGATTAGATTGTAGACATCTTGGGAAATTGTTACTCTATCACAGTATGTTCAGGGATACTTTGTTAAGTGATTTTGTTTGCTGTTACAAATGCAGTGTGTCATATTTCACTTTGTGGATAATGGGCTTAGTGCTAGAGAGGACTGTTTCATTTTCCCTTTAGTGATGGTAAACGGATAATGTGGGAAATGTCTGTGACATTTGTAGAGTGAGACCTTTTAAAAAGTGTAATAATGTGTAAAGTCTTTCTCTATTTCATTTCAGTCTTTTTCACATTTATGTTTTTTAAGTATAGTATACTTGTAATCAGAGTGTACATATGATGCTCAAGTCACAGGACACTGTGGGGCAGTGATGATTCCTTGTCCAGAGTGAGAGGCCAGGTGCTCTCTGTCCTGGTGGGTGATGGAGGCACCTCCAGTTCAATAGGAAGACAAAGAGAGAGAAAATTTTCAGGAAGAACAAACTACTGTGAGAATTGGGTTCAAATTCCCTTCCAGGATTTTCCTTATGTGACTCAGCTGCATGGTTGTGGCCCTGAAAAGCAGAGGAGCAAGATGGCCTTTGTTGCTCTTCCTTTCCCAGGCTGTGGAGAAGATTTCAGAAAGTGCTGTACTTTGGCATCCTGTTTCTTGAGGGAGTTCCACTTTCCAGCTTAGCTCTCAGGGTCTTAACTGCCTCTGAGCACGAAGGTCCTATCTCTCTGATGGTGGTGTGTTTTAGCTTACCGCTAAGCTAAATATAATGAAAATAATAATAATATTAATAAGTAATTATTATTATTAATAAGTATAATGGGAATCATTAAATATCTGTGCCTATCTTTAAGCTAATTTTCCCTAGTAAGATTCTTAGTTGAGCTTAACACTCTGAACTTCTTAAAAGCTGCTTGCAGTTTTAAGTGATCCTCGTGTTGGTCTGTTCCTAGACAAAGTAATTTAGTAGGGCTGAGGACAAGTTTACATAGCTCTTATTTGCTACAGACTTTTTGTTTTCATTCTTTTAGGAAAGTTCGGTCAATAGTTTTTGATGTCTTCTCTAGTTTTTAGCACATTCTTTTAAAAATGCAGACACCAGGCAAGGGGTGGGGATGGGTGAAATGGGTGAAAGTGGTCAAAAGATGCAGATGTACAGTTATAGATCATCTAGTAATATAATGTGCAGTGTGGTGACAGTCAATAATACTGTATTATATGTTTGAAAATTGCTAAGAGTAGATCTTGAATTTCTTATTACAAGAAAAAAAATTAACGGTGTGTCGTGGTGGATGTTAACTAGACTGATTGTGGTGATGATTTTGCAGTGCAGTATTTGTTGTGTTGTACACCTGAAACTAATATAATGTTATATGTGAATTATATCTCAATTGAAAAATCCAGACCCCCAAAGTGACTGTAACTCTCCAATAAGGTCATTGGGGAAAAAAAAACCAAACATTTTTTGGTATGTAATATGACTGATAATAAATTTCTTTTTTAGAGTGATTGAGTCAATCACTGAATCTTGACCATTATTCTTTTAAAATATCTCTTGCAACCCTCCGCCTTAGAATATGTTCAGAGTCTCCTGTGTCAGTCAAGATTTGATTTGGCTGTACATGCAAATACTAGCTTAAACATATCATTACTTTGTTTCTTATGTAAAAAAAGTCCAGAGGTAGACAGTTCAGGGCTGATATAGTGGCTCTGCTTGTCATTAGGGTGCTGTGCTCAGTCGTGTCTGACTCTTCGTGACCCTGCGGACTATAGCCCACCAGGCTCCTCTGTCCATGGGATTTTCCTAGCAGGAATACTGGAATGGGTTGCCATTTTCTCTTCTCAACCTAGAGATTGAACCCATATCTCCTGCTTTGACAGGCAGATTCTTTACCACTGGGAAGCCCACTGTCCTTGGTGACCCGTCCCCTTTACCAGCTTCTCACCCTGTCATTTCTAGGGTATGGCCCTTGATTTCTGTGTCCAGATGGTAATTTATGGCTTGTCAGATGAATAGTCTGACACTCACAAGACGGTTATGAACTAGATGTAGATATTTTGAAATCATCAGTGTACTGGGGAGTTCACTAGTTTAGAAGACCGAGGGATAGATGCAATATTATGGTTACAGTGGGCGTAGTAGAAGAGATGCCCTTTAGTAAAGTCTCCCCTTTGGGCATCAGCTTGCTTTCTGGCCTTTTTTGCTTCCCTCCTATTCCAGCCATGTTGAGCTTCTTTCAGTTCCTGGAATGGACCCTGCCTGTTTTGCCTAATCCTAGGCCTACTCACAGGCTTTTCTCTTTACTTTGAACCCCTGCACCCAACCAGGCCAGTCCTTCAGGTCTTAGCTTTTTATGGCATGACCTCTGGGAAGCTTTCACTGAGTCTTGGATAGTTGCCATATTATAATGTTTTGTTGCTTTATCTGTATCTCATATTCAGCTGTAAATAAAATCCATCTTTCCCAATTTTAACCTTGGCTCTTAGTATTAGGCTGGCCACATAGTAGGCACTCACAAAGTACTGACAGAGTCATGCTTCCGTAACCAGTATAATGGAGCTTAGGTAACTGCTAGTTTGTTTTTCAGCCCTGCAACTCTTCTTTGATATTGGTACATTGAGTTGTTTATATGAATCAATGATTGTGAAATAGTAAAGCATATTCTCTCCAATTTAGGAGAGTTAATTGACTCCAATTAAGAGTTAATACTAAAAGCAACACTTACAGATTGTTAGGAAAGGTAATTTATAATATAGTATTTATATTTTATATAAAATAATTTATAATATTATAAAAGATCAGAAGTCTCATGTCTTAGCTACTATCCTTTTTAGTGTGGTTCCTGGAGACAACTACTTTTAACTATGTTTGTAAGTAATATGTCTAAATGACTATATTGTGATTTATCAATTTTAGGTAATACCTCTTGACTCCTGTTATGGTGGAAAAGGTCCTTTTCCTCCTCCTATCCCTCTTCCAGCCCTTTTAGTGTGGAAACTTAAGAATTGGTGCTTAGCGTTTATACTATTATGGGTGCATAAATGTCACTGCTGAGCTGAGTTGACCTTGTTTTCCCACCCCCAACTCTATTGAGTTTATGTTTCTATGAGCACATTACTGATTTTTACCAAATATGTGGAAGGACCTGTGGGGATTGGAACCCAGGAAACTTATGCAAGACGTTACTCTGGCTACTGCTGTTGCCATGAGCAGTGAAGTTGTTTTTCATCCCTGTCCCAGAGGCTTGTCTTTGTTGGTGCGCAGGTAAAGTACAACCCCAGACCTTCACGATTCCCAACTTGACAGTGTCTTGAATGAAGGCTCCTCTGTTTTGTTCATACTTTCGGTTTGGAACTCCTGTTACTAGATATTAAGACCTTCTAAATGGCTCTTATTATTTTTTGTGTCCTGTTTTCTTTTTGTCTTCTTGTTCTTTTTTTAAAAAAATATTCATTTTTGTTTATGTTTGGCTGTGTCCGGTCCTGATTGTGGCATGACGGGATCTTCGTTGGTGGATCCTTGGTTGCAGCCTGGGACTTTGTTGTGGTGTGCAGGCTTCTCTCAAGTGGCCATGCATAGGCTCAGTAGTTGCAGCTTGCGGGCTTAGTTTCCTTGTGGTCTGTGGGATCTTAGCTTCCCGACCAGGGATTGAACCTGTGTCCCCTCCGTTGGAAGGCAGATTCTCTACCCTTCGACCACCAGGAAAGTCCCTTGTCTTCTTGTTCTTGACCTTATCTTCTGTCTATTGAGTTTTTAAATCAATTTTTAATGTCAAGTTTCTTTTCTTGTTGTTTATTTCCTTGACATCTTGTTCTTGGTTTATGGGAACAGTGTGGCACAGTGGTAAAAGAGCATGGTTTCTGCACCTAGACTGCCATGGTCTGAAACCTGATCTGTCACTTTCTAACTCTCGTCTTGGTCTTCGGCATGTCACTTAACTTTTCTTTGCCTCAGTTTATTCTTCTAGGCCCAGAGTTGGCAGACGTTTTGTCTAAAGGGCCAGATTGTAAAAATTAGGCTTTGTGGACCCAGAGGCAAAATGAAGAACATTATGTAGATACTCACATAACAAGGGAGAAAAAATTTCTACAAGTGTTTATTGGTGAAGTTGAAAATACAGTGCTAATAATGATTGAGAACTTTTTTGCTAAGAGAGGTTTGCTAATGAGAAGAATGAAATTTCTTTTGGGGAAGAAGGTATACCATATTACTTAGTTGGAGTTCTAAGTTACTGTTTCCTATCATCAGAATTTATCACAGATGTCATATCTAATGCTAATGTGTAATGAGATTTTCTGTATTTCATCTTTGAATATATCTTTTTGTTATTGTTGTTTAGTAACTAAGTTGTGTTCAACTCATTTGCGACTCCGTAGATTATAGCCTGCCAGTCTCCTCTGTCCATGGGATTTCCCAGGCAACAGGTAAGTATTGCCAATGGCTTCCCTGCTGTCTCAGGGGTAAAGAATCCACCTCTATGGGTTGTATCCATAAAGGGTTGTACACCATACAGGTGTAATCCACCTGTATGCCAATACAGGAGATGTGGGAGCCACGGGTTCAATCCCTGGGTCAGGAAGATCCCCTGGAAAAGAAAGTGGCAACCCACTCCAGTGGCAACTCACTCCAGTATTCTTGCCTGGGAAATCCCATGGACAGAGGAGCCTGGCAGGCTATAGTCCATGGGGTCGCAAAGAGTCAGACACGACTTAGAGACTAAACAACAAATATTGCCAAATACTGACATCAATTTATGAGCATATATATAACTTTTTGGCCACACTGCATGGCTGGTGGGATCTTAGTTCCCCAGCCAGGGATCGAACCTGGGTCTATGGCAGTGAAAGTCCAAGTCTTAACCACTGGACTGCCAGGAAATTCCCTGTGTGGTTTTAATAGAGCGTGTTAATCGCTTAGAAGGCATCTATAGAATTATGTTAGATTCATTTCTGATATTTACCCTTTAGTAAATCATTCTACTGTGGACTGATCACTTCCAGTTGAGATTATGTGGAAACTCTTTGTGGCACAGTAAAATAGTTTTTGAAATGTGGAAAGTACTTTTGTACCTGCACTGAGGTCTGAAAAATGCTATTGGAAGTATAGTTTGACTTTGAAAAATTTATCTATTGCACACTTGTGTGGGATTGGGGATCTCAAGTCTTATTTTGATTTCTGACAGCATCAGAAGTGTGTAAAACAGCTTGCTGTTATTTGTGATTCACATAATATCAGTTGATTTTACAGATTAGTGCTGTTGACCTTCTAATTTTAGATTGAATTCATTGAGAAATGTTATTAAATCTGCAGCAAAAACTAATTTCCAAAGCCATTCAGTGTTTAATAACAGTGGTTGAAGGGGGTTCTTCTTGTTCAGAACAATTTCAGCCCTGAGCTTGAAAAACTTAAATAAAACTGTACTGTTGCTAAGCCATCGTATTGTTGTGTGGTAGACATATCAGGATATTCAGCTTTTATTTCTAGAAAAACTTTATGGAATTGATAGTTAAGTTCGTGAGAGTGGATGAAGTTAACTATTGACACTCCTGATTCAGTAACAAGATAGATTCAAATATTTTATATAGAGTATTCTGCTCATAGATAGTATAATGAATAGGCTTTAAACACTGCATTTTTAAAAAATGTTTAATTTACTTAAAAATAGGAATACTAAATCTACATGTTAGCATAAGTAGTGCATTTTTGTAAAAATGTGTTTATTTTCCAAAGTAAAACAAAATTTTGTAAACACCCTGCATTTTCACAAGGTTTGTAAACTTGTCCAGGTGAGCCTTTTTACTGCTCCACAGGTTTGCCACCATCTGTTGTTACTCACCTTAGCAGATTTCACTTCAGGTTGTACTGGATTACTATCTTTTCAATTATTTTGGAAACCATTCATGGCCGTAGTTGTTCCATACAGACTGTTCTTTGAGCAGTTATTCTCACTAAAAGACAAGTCTTAAGGATGTTTTATTTTCTCTGGACACATTTCTTTGTCTGCTGTAATCAAACACGGTTTAACTCATGATTGGTGAATGACTTGCCTTGCTTGGTTAACAGATGAACCATTTGGAATCTTACTGAGTTGTAGCCTCATTTTCATTTTTTTATCTTTGAGAAGACATTTTGCTTGCAGTGAAATGGTTTTACATTTTCAAATTTTCCTGATTGTTTTTCTGATGAGTTGGGAGTGAGTGCTGTGTGGTGGGGCAGGTCATGTTGGTAATGTCTTCCCATCTTGTGTTCTGACACAGCTATGATGCTTTTACATGATAAATGTAATATTTCAGCATCTAATTAAATATTCATTTTATTTACTTACCTATCTGGCTGCACTGAGTCTTAGTTGCTACATGCAGGATCTTTAGTTGCGACATGTGGGATCCTAGTTCTCTGCCCAGGGGTCGAACCCAGGCCATCTGCATTGGGAGCAAGGAGTCTTAGCCATTGGACCACCAGGGAAGAACCTTCAGCATCTAATTAGATTAAAAAAAAACCCTACACTCCTCTGTGACTTAAAAGTGTGACATCATGGGACTACCCAGGTGGTCCAGTGGTTAAGAATCTGCTTCCACTGCAGAGGGCTCGATCCCTGGGCAGGGAACCAAAATCCCACATACTGTGCCAAAAAAAGGGGGGAAATATGAATGCATATCAAAAAAAAAACACTATAAGATAAAAAAGAAATTACAAAAAAAGAAAAAACATGACCTCAGAGTCTGCTTTGTTCTTGTTTTGATATGAGAGCTACCCACTGGTAATTTAAAATGTTGAAGTATGGCAGTATGCCTGACACCTGATACGCTGTCATTGTCACATGTGTCATCGAGATTTGTTGTGCACTGAGTAGCAGTATAAAGGGATGAATGTACCAAATATAGTCCTTGTCCTCACAACTCAACTCTGTTGTATTGTGAAAGCAGATTTAGACAATTATAAGCAAATGGCTTATTCTCACGGCTGTGTTCTCATCGAACTTTGTCGACACGGAAGTTTTAATTTCATATGATTTCTGCATGTCACAAAATACTGTTTTTTTTCTTGACTGTTTAAAAATGTAAAAATCATGCTTCATGCAGCAGGCTGGATTTAGCACTTGGGTCATGATTTGCTGACCCATGATCTAGGCAGTGAGAACAACAGTACTTGCCTCAAAGGTTGTGGTGTGGGTTAAACAACTCAGTGTGTGTCTAGCACTTTGAATAGGACCTGGGGATATAGTAAATGCTATATAAATGTTTGCACTTATTATTATTTTTATTATCTCCCTGAAGATACTAGTTTTAATTTTTTTCCTTAGAATCACCTGTTTTCTGATTAATTTCTTTGGTTTATTATGATCATTATTTTTTTTTTCAGATTGGAGGCTTTCCTCTCACAAGTTTAATGATTTTTGGTGGCCCATTCTTAATTCAGGTCGAGACTCCCAGCGTTGATTGGAAGCTCTGTGTGTGAGCAGATTGTGGTGAGTGGTGGATTATAGGTGGCAAGCCAGCTTTTTAAATGGGGGAAATCTCATACGTCTCTATCTTTTCCCCTGGTTCCCCCTTCCGTTTCTCCTGTGAGGAACCCTCCAGTCTCCTGCCTGGGAGGCTGGAAAACCTGCTGTGTAACTGTGCAGCAAGCCGACCTGATTGTCACTCCCCCGTTTTCATCCTCTGCCTCGTTACTGTGTGCAACCTTGGCTTCAGAGTCCAGAGTCTCTCCAGTTAGATTTCTGCAGAGCGCGCACACATGATTTCCTACTGGGGCTGGGGGAGACTCGGAGACTTGAGCCCCGTGCCTCACCCAGGCTTTCATGGTGCCCTTCTCAGTTCTTTTGCCTTCCCAGCGTTCCGTGGGGTGGATTGGCTTGCTTCTTAGCATCTCCTTCGGCAGGCAGGTATGCTGCGGACATCCTCACTCTGCCAGCTCAGTCACTGCCTCTCTGTCACCTTTCCATCTTTCACACTTCCTCTGATCTTACACTTGTAGGCTTATATCTTTCTATTTAATTACTCGCATTTCACTGAAGTGGAATACCCAATTGTACTTACTCAGTATAGCACTTGGAACATAGTAACCTTGAAGAGAATGTTCCATTACATGGACTAATGGCACTTGTGGTATTTCACATGTCCTTTGGCCAGTGATTGCTGCCCACTGTTTCTCTGGACTCTTGTTTCAGGGATGAGGTTTTGCCTTAAAGTCTGTTATGTGCAAATGTGTGTGTGTATGTATACACATATATATACATTCTGGAATATAGTTTATGATTAATGGAGTCTCAGCCTAAGTTGGGACAAAGTGCACGTAGCATGTTATTTGCATATTTTGAGAGTGTTAGGACAGAATTTGCTGAATCAGTAGATACAGAAGAGGAGGTTTACTTTTTATGTGAAGAACTCGCCTGCCAGTGCAGAAGACATAAGAGAGGTGAGTTTGATCTCTGGGTCTGGAAGATACCCTGGAGGAGGGCGTGGCAACCCACTCCAGTATTCTTTGCCTGGAGAATCCCATGGGCAGAAGAGCCTGGTGGGCTATACTCCATAGGGTTGCAAAGAGTTGGACACGACTGAAGCAACTTAGCATGCGTGCACACCTGCACATATGTCAAATATTTCACAAATTAAATGCAAAATAGTGAGCATATCATTTCTTGTTCAGAGTACTGTTTTCATTCATGATAGTAAAGCTGACTAGAGGAAATAACTGATCAGAAAATACTGAAAAGCAGTATTATATAAGAGTCAGACAGCAGACCAAGGTGTAGTTAAATTAACTATGAAAAGGGAAAGTGTAGTTGCTCAGTCATGTCCAACTCTTTGCGACCTCATGGACTGTAGCATGCCAGGCTCCTCTTTCCATGGAATTCTCTAGGCAAGAATACTGGAGTAGATTGTTATTTCCTTCTCCAAAATTAACTATGGTAGTTAGTTTAACTTGGTAGTTAAATTCCGAATGAGTGGTGAAGCTAATGAGCACCCTTGGACTAGAGAAAAGAGAGTGCTCATGCTAGGTTTAGTGACTAGGCTTTCAGATGCTGTGGGACAGGTGTGCTGGGGGACGTGGGTGTGGAAGGCCGGAGCAGAGGAGTGGGTGGGCACCCTCGGTGTTGAGAACAGGCCCTCTTTACTTTGTTTTGTTTCTTATTTGCAAATGGAGATTCACACACTGCTTGTATCAAAATCACTGTGGATGCTTTTTAGAAAATGTAGATGCCTGGGCTCTACCCTGACATTCTGAATCTTTGAGGCATAAGCATTTGCATTTTTAGCCTCATGCTCCACCGGTTTTTTTTACGTACCTTTAAGTTTGAGAAGTACTGGTTTGGAGGATGGTTGGAAATAAAGTTAGAATGTGAGCTTTCAGACTATGGAGGGTCTTGAATGTCAGTACTGGGCTTTTCAGGTAATGAAGAATCATTGAATGTTTTTTGAGCTGGTGAGTGAAATGGTGGAAGTGGTAACTTCACTAATTTTAAAAGTAGGTTTAATATTTTTCCTTGGCTGAGCCTACCCTGAGCCAGGTCCTTTACTGAGGACTTTGCATGCATCTTATTGCTTCATCCTCAGAAAATCTTAGGGGTTGTAAGTACTGTTGTTTTCTTGTGATGCAGTGGGGTTTGATAAATGGTAAAATGGAGATTCAGAATGCCTATGCAGGCTTAGCAGGGTCTGTCACACACTAGACCCTTTGGTCTTAATTTCAATGCTGGACTGAATTTCCTGTTTTTTAAGGATTTATGTAGTAGTGAAGTGTGCAGAGTGAATTAAAGTGGAGAGATTGGAAGCAAAGAAATCACAATACTCTTGCACTAAATCATGTGAGATTGAAGAAGCCTGGTCTCGAATGGAGGCAGCAGGAAGATCAAGAGATTTGTCTAAAAGATGACATGGAGAGTTGTGGGTATTGTAGCAGAACCCACAGAACTTGGTGATGTTGTTGGAGAGTCAACCTAGTAAAGTGGTAAAGACCAGGGACCCTGGACTTAGCCTAGGTTCAAATCCTGCCTTTGCTACTTACTATGCCTGGGACCTCATGTGTTTGGTAAATTACTTAACCTGTCTGTACCTTAGTTTCCTCGTCTGTAAAATGAGAAAACTGTGCCTGCCTTTCAGACTTGGTACTGGGGACTAGACGAATCAGCGAGTGTGAAGCACTCAGTGTAAGTCAGTGTGCTCCTAGAGCCGCTGCTTGTGCGGTTCCTCTGCCTCTGGTGCTCCTGTGTATTTATGTAGCTTCTTGTAATAACTCCATTGTAATACTTATCAAATGTGTTATAATAATTTATTGACAGATTTGTCTCTCCCACCAGGATTTGAGTCCATTAATGACAGGGATCTGGTTTTTTAACTTCTTTTTTCATTTTCAGTAGCCATCGTACCACCTACACTTATGCTGCTGCTGCTAAGTCGCTTCAGTCGTGTCCGACTCTGTGCGACCCCACAGGCGGCAGCCCACCAGGCTCCCCCATCCCTGGGATTCTCTAGGCAAGAACACTGGGGTGGGTTGCCATTTCCTTCTCCAATGCATGAAAGTGAAAAGTGAAAGTGAAGTCGCTCAGTCGTGTCCGACTCTCAGTGACCCCATGGACTGCAGCCCACCAGGCTCCTAACCCTAACCTACACTTATAGTAAGTGTGTAATAAGCATGTGTGGAATATACACTTGGGTATGTGAGTGAGATAACTTGAGTCAAGAATGCTGATCCTTCCTGAAGGACAGCAGAGAAGGAGAACAATCCTTTTTTCTTTTTTTTACTTTACATGTTTCTGGTTTTAAAAAAAGTCAAGCAGTGTAGAAAGACATAATGTGAAAACTACCTTTCCTCCAAATTTCCAGTCCCATTCTTCAGAAGTAAACAGTCTTGGACCATTGCTTATGTTTTCTTCCAGAAATTGTCTAGTCTGTATAAGAATTTACACATTTATTTAAAATAATGCTGCTGCTGCTGCTGCTGCTAAGTCGCTGCAGTCGTGTCCAACTCTGTGTGACCCCATAGACGGCAGCCTACCAGGCTCCCCCATCCCTGGGATTCTCCAGGCGAGAACACTGGAGTGGGTTGCCATTTCCTTCTCCAACGCATGGAAGTGAAAAGTGAAAGTGAAGTTGCTCAGTCGTGTCCGACTCCTAGCGACCCCATGGACTGCAGCTTACCGTGCTCCTCCATCCATGGGATTCTCCAGGCAAGAGTACTGGAGTGGGGTGCCATCGCCTTCTCCGATAAAATAATGGGATTTTACTATATGAGCTGTTCTGTGTCTTTGTGTTTGCTTTTACTGATATTTGCCATATTTGGGATCTCTACACATTAACACATAAGGTCTATCTCATTCTTTTCAGTGGCTACATTGTATTCTATTATATGCTTATTCCATATTGTAGTTAATCTCCAAATGATGGTCATCCCAGTTTTATTGAGAGCTTGCTATTCCAAATGATTAACTTCTGGATGTATAGAACTTGTCAACTTGTATGAATTTACCAAAACCAAAATTTTGGCATACTTAAAAAATTTGACAGATGTTGCCAAATACTTACGCATTAGTGGTGGGGGTGCCTGTTTCCTTACTAATCTAATGGGTAAAAATGATACTTTGCTGTTTTAATTAGCATATTTTATTTCTCATTTATACTGAAGATCTTCTAATATATTTACCAGCTGTGAGACCTTGGCTATTTCAGAAAGTTTTTTTTTGTTTTTTTCTTTGAGTACTGTCTCTTTAGCAGGTGCTTTAGGTTACCTAGGGATATCAAGATGTAAAGCCTGATTCATGCTTCTCAGAAATAATCTACCTTGGGAGATGCATCAAATATACTCCAGAACAATGACATTTAAAAGGTAGTTTTTCCATAATTGGCACTTTAGGCTGGAGTAGTGGGAAGAGGAGACTGGTTTTGAGCAAGAGTGGCATCAGTTTTACACATTGGCTTCCCTGGTAGCTCAGCTGGTAAAGAACCCCCCTGCAATGCAGGACACCTGGGTTCGATCTCTGGGTTGGGAAGATTCCCCTGGAGGAGGGCATGGCAACCCATTCCAGTATTCTTGCCTGGAGAATCCCCATGGACACGGGAGCCTGGTGGGCTATAGCCCATAGGGTCGCAAAGAGTCGGACATGACTGAGCGACCAAGCACAGAACTGACTATGTTGCATTAAAGATGGGTCTACTAAAAGTATCAGCATGCTGCTTATTTCTAGTATGGATTTCTGTAAGGAGCGCTGTTATCTACAAATTACTGGAGATATATATATAAATATGCATGCACGCTCAGTTGCTTCAGTCACATCTGACTCTGCGACCCTGTGGATTGTAGCCCACCAGGCTCCTCTGTCCATGGGATTCTCCAGGCAAGAATACCCAAGTGGGTTGCCATGCCCTCCTCCAGGGGATCTTACCAATGCAGGGATTGAACCTGTGTCTCCTATATTGCTAGCGGGTTTCTTTATTGCTGAGCCACTGGGGAAGCCCTTACATAAATATAAATATGTGTTATATTATCCTTAAGTTTGGGCTTCCTTGGTGGCTCAGTGGTAAAGAATCTGCCTGCCAATGCAGGAGATGCAGGTTCGAGCCCGGATTTGGAGGAGCCCCTGGAAAAGAAATGACAACCCACTTTAGTATTCTTGTCTGGGCAGTCCCATGGACAGGGGAGCCTGGCAGGTTACATATAGTCCATGGGATCACAGAAGAGTTGGGCATGACTTAGTAACTAAATAACAACAATAACAAATCCTTAAGTTTAAAAAATAACTCAAGTATTCTAGGCATTCCAATCAGAGGTTGGGATAGGAGAGATCTGAAAGTAGAATCGTGGAAGCCATTGGTGAACCTAGGAGAGAGGCTCAGTTACTGACTTGTTGAGAAAAAGAAGAGCTGAAAGCCAGAGAAGTCTTCCCATGCACAGTGAGAGTGAAGAGCAGTAGGAGTTGAGGTGATTGGCTAGTGGGTTTTTGAAGTTCCAATTTATTCTGGTTTTCATCAGTAAGGATTTTGGGGGTTCCACACACATTGAGTACAGGTGATTGTGTGTTTGTGTATGTTTGGAATCCTTGGCATGAATCAGATGCAGAAGAGATGCCATTGGGCCTCAGTTTTCTGCTTTGCTTTCTGTGACAGTGGGAAACAGGTGGAACTTTCTGGCAAGAGTACCTCATGGCTAATTGTCTGCTTGGCTGAGCTTGTTCCTTGGTGTTGCAGCTGCCTCGGGTGCTGCCTTCACTCTCTGTTCTCAGCAGATAGTACTTTGTTGTTGCCCAGGGGAGTGAGGGTAGGGGTAACTGGGCAGGATGTCCTAGGCAGGCCCATTGCCTTGGGCTCTGGCCCTTTTCTGGCTGTCTGCCTCTGGACTTGGGTTGCTATTCATACTCTTGTTGCCCTTGATTGAAGGCTCTCTTGCCTGTTCTGGATGTCTTTTCTCTTCAGTCCATCTCCAGCTGTTTTATATTTTATAGGGATTCCTTACAGCTTCTGGTTTTCTGTGTCTTTTTGAGCATGGCTTTGTAGTAATCGACAGAGTGTGTGCGCGCGTGCACGTGTGTGTTATTTCTAGGGTTGGGTGAAGAAAAGAGGAGAGGGAGGCATTGCATTTTGTGTTCAGTTGTCTGTCTTGGTTTTCCTTGTTAACATTCTGTTCAGTCTCCTCTTACAGCTTACAGGCTTCATTCATATTGTTTCAGAGAGGTTTCGTATTGGTCCTGGGTGGGGCAGTTGTTTTCATACTTTGACCTGTCCTAGCAGCTTTGAAAATAAAATTTATTTCGTATACATCAGTAGAAAATAGGCAAAGGATATAAGCAGGTAATGGCCTCATTCACAGCACGAGAAATGAAATGCAAATTAAAGCTATTTTCACTTATCAGTTGGCGAAGATTGAAAAGTGTGATTCAAGATTGGTGACTATGTTGTGGAGAAATAGGCATTGCCGAAGGACGTGGAGGTTGGCAACCTCTAAGAAAGGCAGCAAGGCAGTGTAGGAGAGGGAAGATGAGGTCCCCTCTCCCCTTCTGAGTTCTTAACTGAGGCCCTGTGGTAAAAGGTCAACAGGGGAGAAAAAAGAAGTTTGTTAACATGCATACCTCATGGGAGATACCTAGGGAAAAACGAGTAGCTCCTGAGGTGACTCAGAATTCAGGTTTAAATACCATCTTAATAGGGGAAGGGAAAGGGGAACGTAGGCCTCTTAAGGGAGAGTAAATGATTTTTAGGAAGGATAAATGGGCCTCAGAAGCACAGATGAGAGATGTGGTAGTTTGTGACAAGGTTTATCTCAGTGTTGTGTCAGCTTCTAGGCTCCCCTGTGATAAGAATCAATCTTTCTTGGTTGATGAAACTGATCAATTTATGATAATGGAGTTCCTTTTGGAGAGTCTGGGTTCAGGCAGATAAGGAAGGTTCGGAAAAGGCCTCACCCTGCATTTACTGTTTTCAAGTGCCTACAGCTCAAAATAAAGTGTCAAAGTGGTGTATTTTGAGGTGGCATATTCTGCTGCTCTCCAGCATTTTCTACCAAAATTAGAAATACATGTGATCTTTGACCCAGCAATTCTGTTTCTGTGGACTTATTGTTCCTATATACCGATATGTGTGTGAAATATCTTGCATACCAGATACTTACTGGTGAGTGATTTGTAGTTTACAAAAGTCCATAAATTATGTAAATATCCATCATTATGGGACTTATGGAATTAAAAACCAGAATGTTACAGAGTTGTGAAAAATAAATGAAGTGCTTTATATATAGATATGTAATGATTTCTAATATATGTTAACTGGGAAGAGCAAAGAGGCATATGTAGTGTGTTACGGTTTGTGTAAAAAGGAAAACAATGTGTGTTTATATATACACAGACAGTCTGTGGAATGACACCCAAGAAACTAGTAATATTTTCTCTGAGTTGAGAAACTAGGTGGTTAGAAGTGAGGGGAAAGAGACATTTTACTGTATATCCATTGAACCCTGTATACTTTGTACCATGTACGTTACTATAGTATTCAAAAAATAAAATACAAATAAGAAATCAAGTCTGACTTAAATTTTCATTAATAGACTCTATTGTTGCCTTATGAGGTGGATGGATGGAGTTTTACTCTTTTGAAAAATTTATCATTTATGAACCTAATTAAACTCCCAAAGTAAATTTTTAATTGATTGTTGTTAAGGTACCAACTACTGTGGGCAAGAATCCCTTAGAAGAAATGGAGTAGCCATCATGGTCAACAAAAGAGTCCGAAATGCAGTACTTGGATGCAGTCTCAAAAACGACAGAATGATCTCTGTTCGCTTCCAAGGCAAACCATTCAATATCACGGTAATCCAAGTCTATGCCCCGACCAGTAACGCCGAAGAAGCTGAAGTTGAACGATTCTATGAAGACCTACAAGACCTTCTAGAACTAACACCCAAAAAAGATGTCCTTTTCATTGTAGGGGACTGGAATGCAAAAGTAGGAAGTCAAGAAACACCTGGCGTAACAGGCAGATTTGGCCTTGGAGTACAGAATGAAGCAGGGCAAAGGCTAATAGAGTTTTGCCACGAGAACGCACTGGTAATAGCAAACACCCTATTCCAACAACACAAGAGAAGACTCTACACGTGGACATCACCAGATGGTCAACACCGAAATCAGATTGATTATATTCTTTGCAGCCAAAGATGGAGAAGCTCTATACAGTCAGCAAAAACAAGACCGGGAGCAGACTGTGGCTCAGATCATGAACTGCTTATTGCCAAATTCAGACTTAAATTGAAGAAAGTAGGGAAAACCACTAGACCATTCAGATATGACCTAGATCAAATCCCTTATGAGTATACAGTGGAAGTGACAAATAGATTTAAGGGACTAGACCTGATAGACAGAATGCCTGATGAACTATGGAGAGAGGTTCGTGACATTGTACAGGAGACAGGGATCAAGAAAATCCCCATGGAAAAGAAATGCAAAAAAGCAAAATGGCTGTCTGAGGAGGCCTTACAGATGGCTGGGAAGAGAAGAGAAGCAAAAAGCAAAGGAGAAAAGGAAAGATATTCTCATCTGAATGCAGAGTTCCAAAGAATAGCAAGGAGAGATAAGAAAGCCTTCCTCAGCGATCAGTGCAAACAAATAGAGGAAAACAACAGATTGGGAAAGACTAGAGACCTCTTCAAGAAAATTAGAGATACCAAAGGAACATTTCATGCAAAGATAGGCTCGATAAAGGACAGAAATGGTATGGACCTAACAGAAGCAGAAGATATTAAGAAGAGGTGGCAAGAATACACAGAAGAACTGTACAAAAAAGATCTTCACGACACTGATAATCACGATGGTGTGATCACTCACCTAGAGCCAGACATCCTGGAATGTGAAGTCAAGTGGGCCTTAGAAAGCATCACTACGAACAAAGCTAGTGGAGGTGATGGAATTCCAGTTGAGCTATTTCAAATCCTCAAAGGTGATGCTGTGAAAGTGCTGCACTCAATATGCCAGCAAATTTGGAAAACTCAGCAGTGGCCACAGGACTGGAAGAGGTCAGTCTTCGTTCCAATCCCAAAGAAAGGCAATGCCAAAGAATGCTCAAACTACCACACAATTGCACTCATCTCACATGCTAGTAAAGTAATGCTCAAAATTCTCCAAGCCAGGCTTCAGCAATACGTGAACCGTGAACTTCCAGATGTTCAAGCTGGTTTTAGAAAAGGCAGAGGAACCAGAGATCAAATTGCCAATATCCGCTGGATCATCGAAAAAGCAAGAGAGTTCCAGAAAAACATCTATTTCTGCTTTATTGACTATGCCAAAGCCTTTGACTGTGTGGATCACAATAAACTGTGGAAAATTCTGAAAGAGATGGGAATACCAGACCATCTGACCTGTCTCTTGAGAAACCTGTATGCAGGTCAGGAAGCAACAGTTAGAACTGGACATGGAACAACAGACTGGTTCCAAATAGGAAAAGGAGTACGTCAAGGCTGTATATTGTCACCCTGCTTATTTAACTTCTATGCAGAGTACATCATGAGAAACGCTGGGCTGGAAGAAACACAAGCTGGAATCAAGATTGCCGGGAGAAATATCAATAACCTCAGATATGCGGATGACACCACCCTTATGGCAGAAAGTGAAGAAGAACTAAAGAGCCTCTTGATGAAGGTGAAGGAGGAGAGTGAAAAAGTTGGCTTAAAGCTCAACGTTCAGAAAACTAAGATCATGGCATCTGGTCCCATCACTCCATGGGAAATAGATGGGGAAACAGTGGAAACAGTGTCAGACTTTACTTTTTTGGGCTCCAGAATCACTGCTGATGGTGACTGCAGCCATGAAATTAAAAGACGCTTACTCCTTGGAAGGAAGGTTATGGCCAACCTAGATAGCATGTTTAAAAGCAGAGACATTACTTTGCCAACAAAAGTCCGTCTAGTCAAGACTATGGTTTTTCCAGTGGTCACGTATGGATGTGAGAGTTGGACGGTGAAGAAAGCTGAGCACCGCAGAATTGATGCTTTTGAACTGTGGTGTTGGAGAAGACTCTTGAGAGTCCCTTGGACTGCAAGGAGATCCAATCAATCCATCCTAAAAGAGATCAATCCTGGGTGTTCATTGGAAGGTCTGATGTTGAAGCTGAAACTCCAATACTTTGGCCACCTCATGCGAAGGGTTGACTCATTGGAAAAGACCCTAATGCTGGGTAGGATTGGGGGCGGGAGGAGAAGGGGACGACAGAGGATGAGATGGTTGGATGGCATCACCGACTCGATGGACATGGGTTTGGGTAGACTCTGGGAGTTGGTGATGGACAGAGAGGCCTGGCGTGCTGCAATTCCTGGGGTCGCAAAGAGTCGGACACGACTGAGCGACTGAACTGAACTGAACTGAACTAAGGTACCAAAAGAAAAATGAAGTACTTGTCTATTTGATTGAGAACAAAATGTTTTGATCTTCATTTTTTTCCTCTAGTAGTTTTATATGCAGCATTTTATTTTTTATTTTTTTTGTTGTTGGCTGTGCTGTGTCTTTGTCGTGGGGTGCAGGCTTTCCCTAGTCGTGGCACAGGGGCTTCTCCAGTTGCAGAGCGTGAGCTCTAAAGCACGAGGGATCAGTAATTGTGGTGCACAAGCTTAGTTGCTCCTTGGCATGTGGGATCTTAGTTCCCCAACCAGGGATGGAACCTGTGTCCTCTGCATCGCAGGGCAGATTCTTTTTTATGTGTCTTATCTTTCCATCCCCTTAATAGAGTTTTCATAGACCAAAAGTTTTTAATTTTGATGGGGCTCAATTTATTGATGTGTTCTTTTATGGGTTGTGCTTTTGTGTAATGTCTAAGTATTTCCTGACCCCAAGTCATGGTTTTCTCCTCTGTTCTTATCTAAAAGTCTTACACTTTTTAAGGTTACATTTATATCTATAATTCATTTTGATTAACTTTTGTATAACATGAAAAGTTTAGGTCAGAGTGTGACCTGTTGATACCCAGTTGTTATAGCATCATTTTTTTGAAAAAATTGTCCTTTTATTGAATTGATTTTGCATTGTTGAAAACCTCCAACTGGCTGCAGTCTGGTGGGTCCATTTCTAAGTTTTTTGTTTTGATTTATGTGTTTGTCACTGTGTGTTTGGATTTAATTCTCTTTTTTGACCAAACATGTGTGACCTATCAGTAAACATACATAGTGATGGAAATTTGAAAAATTTAGATTTTGGGAGCTAGCAGCTTTAATAATTTATACTATAACATTAAACTGTATCCTACAAATAGATTTCCTTAAGGTTGTTAGTTGTAGGCATCATAAAAGAATACTTCACATTTTTATCACTGTTAATTTAGTTATGATTTTTTTGTGTTTTCTGTATATGTTAAAAATTTAAATTTGAGTCGGAAATGGAATAGTCGAGGTGAAAAAATATTTAATTAAAAAATATCAACGCAATATATAGACATAGGTTAAAAATCAAATAATATGATGGACTTATGATGAAAAAACCGTACTACCACCCTCCCCACTTGAGTCCTTTTCCCTAGAGGTGGCTGCTCTCAAATCTCTGAGCTGTTGCTTCTTGTTATTTACCCCCTTATTTATAAGTAATATGCTTTTTTTTGTTATTTTCTGATTCAGTAATTTTAAATATTTTCTAAGATTGACCTCCTACCTACTTAATGGAAGTCAGAGATTTAACATTCTTAAAATAATTTTTTTTTAATGTTTATTTTTATTTATTTGGCTTGCTGGGTCTTAGTTGTGGCATATGGGAGTAGTTCCCTGACCAGGGATGGAACCCATACTCCCTGAATTGGAAGGTCAGAGTTAGCCACTGGACCACCAGGGAAGTCTCGATTTCACATTCTTAAGCCACCACTCTCATTTCTTTTTCTAGCATTTCCCTAGTATAGTTATTACCTCACAATTTATGGTTTAGTCTATATTATAGTGATTACATAAATATTCATAACCTGAAATGAGTTATACACTGTGACTACACAAACTTTTCTTGAACAATGTTATTTTTCCCCAAAATACGTAATTAAATCATTTACTTTGTGTTCTGAGTAATTGTCATTCCTTCCCTCCTTTCTTACATATTCTCTGGTATTTTAAAACTCTACTGAATAAGGTTGGACACATCAGGTGACCTATATCAGTTCTGTGTTTTCTTCCCCAGGAGGTCAGTGGGCCATGCTGACCCTTGTTCCAGCTGTTGCACAGCTCTTGACCTGTGATTTCTCTTCACTTATCTTGTGATGAATACTGTTTCCTCAATTCCATGTCTTCATTTTTCTTGGTTTATTCCCTCATACCGAAATTTCCCAGTAGCTTCAAACGGGTTCATGGGAGGTTTTTGACTGTTGGCAAATCTAAAAATGCTGTTCCACCTTCATACTAACTGGGAGCTTTTGGCTAGGTATAGAATTCTAGTTAAAATTTTTTTTCTTAATTTAAACGCATTGCTTCCTTATCATCTAACTTCCAGTATTGCTGCTGCGAGATGAAGAAACCAGTTTTTTTCTTTTTAAGCATTAATGTATAAGACAGACAGGAATAGAGGGTAATGAAACAAAACCTTTGTATCTCTTCTCCATTTTCAGCAAATCTAAACATTTATCTATATTCCTTTCCCTTTTCTTTTCTAGAAAGTATTTATGCAACTGAAGGCTCCCCTTTCCTCATGTGATAACATTATATGAAAGCATTCTTGTGATTTTGCTTTGTATTTTTCCCATATATGTTTTAATACTTGTAGTAGCTATGAATATATCCATAATATTGTTTGTACATTTTAAAGTCATATAAATGAAATTATGCCATGTCATTATTCCATAGCTTTCTTTAAACAAATATTTTTGAGATGTGTGCGTGTTGGTAATTGTAGATCTAGTTAATTCATTTTCACTAGTGTATTGTATCCCATTGTTGAGATTAAAAAAATAAAGTATGATTTTTTTTTAAAGTATGTTTATAGTTTCTTATGTTGAGGTCATGGGTAGGAAAAGTATGACAATTATTTTGAGCATGTTTGAAATTTCTTTTTATTCTTTATAGGTTGTTTTGTGGAAATGAAGGTTTAAGGACAAGTTATCCACCAGATTAAAAGATGGGATCAAACAGTAGCAGAATTGGTGATCTTCCTAAAAATGAGTACTTGAAAAAGTTATCAGGCACAGAATCTGTCTCTGAGAATGATCCGTTCTGGAATCAGCTTCTGTCATTTTCTTTCCCTGCACCAACAAGCAGGTAAGAGGTAATTTGGAAATGGAAAATTTGTATTGAGGGCCACATAAACCTGTGTGGTATGCTGATTTTTGAAAAAATTTTTTATTTTAATATTCTCTCTCTCCATTTGTTGTACATGTACTGGTAGAAAGCCCAAAAGTTATGAAAAGGAGGAAATAAGTTTTTCTCTTTCCTTTCCCCAACTCAGCCACCTCCTTTCTCCAGAGATGATACCTGGTAGCAGTTTCTTTTGAATCCTTCCAGAAATAGTAAAACCATATATTTCATATAGTTTTACAAGACTGTTTAAAGACAAATGGTAGCATATCACACATACCTTGCTTTTTGCTTGCTGTCCTTGCTTTTTGCCCCACAGTTAACATGTACCTGCCTTATTGTTTTAAGTGACTGCAGAATATCGATGTGTGCTCAGTAGCTCAGTTGTGTCTGACTCTTTGTGACCTCATGGGGTGTAGCCTGCCAGGCTGCTCTGTCCATGGGATTCTCCAGGCAAGAATACTGGAGTGGGTTCCCAGTCCCTTCTCCAAGGGATCTTCCTGACCCAGAGATCAAACCCGTGTCTCCTTCATTGCAGGCAGATTCTTTACTGCTGAACCCCTGGGGAAGCACCAAGAGTATCCACAGATTATATGAAATCAGTTTTTTATTGGTGAACATTTAGATTGTTTCCAATATTTTCTTATAACAGGTAATGCTGCATACATAATTTCTCATGCGTACAAGTAAATTTCTAGTATAAATTCCTCAAAGTAGAATTGCTGGGTCAGAGTGTATGTGCATTTGTAATTTTGGTAGATATTACCAAACTGCTTCATGGAAGTTGTACTAATATATACTTCTACCATCAAAATATGAGAAGGTCTGCTTTCCCACCCCTTTATCAGTTTAATGCATTTTTAGACTCTTTGGCCTTTGCCATTTTGGCAGGTGAAAACCAGTATTTCCTTTTTAACTATTACAAAAACTGACTGACATATAACTATGTAGAGTGACTAGAATGTTGAATTCCCAATATTCAGTATGTAGATTTTAAGGATTTTTATTTATTTTAACAGTTTTATTATGATAGACTGAATGATGGCCCCCTAAAGATATCCGTGTCCTAGTCCCTGAAATCTTTGACTATGATGATATGTTGTAGCATGTATCAATATTTCATTCATTTTTATTCCTTAGTAAGATTCGTTTATATAAATATACAATCATTTGTTTATCTATTCATCGGTTAACAGCCATTTGTATTATTTTCATATTCATCTATATTTTAAGGTATTCTAAAGTAAAATACAGACATTTTCTTTATAATCATAATACCATTATCACATCTTAACAATCACAAAATTAACAATAATATCACACAAAATAACAATAGTTTCACTTACTAGTCCTTCAAATTTCCCTAGTTGTTTTGTAGTTTGTTACAATTAGGAAATAAATAAGATGTATACATTGCATTTGGTAGTTATATTTCTTGAATGTCGTTAATCTCCAATAGAGGTATATATTTCCCAACTCCTGCCACTAGTTTTTTTGTAGACTGTTCCACCTTCTAGATCTACCTGACTACTTCTTATATTTTGGTTTTTTATTTGCATTTTCTATAAATTGAACATCAGATTTAAAGATGATAAAATTTGGGTTAAACATTTTTGGTAAAAGTAATTCATAAGTGATGCTAGGTGCCTTATATTGTATTCCATTAGGATACAGAAAATGTGCAGTCTTAATCAGTTATCATGCTAAAACTGAGAGGTTTGATTGTGTTTTAGCATCCGTTGATGATTTTGGTTCCAATCACCTATTTCATAAGAGATTACAAAATGGTATTATTTCTAATTTGGTCACTTCTTGTGCATTTATTAACTGGAATTCTCCTGTAAAGAAGTGCTTTCATGAATTCAGTTGTAGTAAAACATAGTTTTTACTATATTATTAATAAGGGTAAACAATTCTTTTCTTCTACTGATTTTCAGTAATAAAAATGGTACAATAGTGACAACTAAGTCTGTATTTCTCCTCTCCCCAACCCTAGAGTTGGAAGGGCTATCTCTCTGTCTTTTGACTATGAATTAAATATATATATATATGTAAAATGTATGTATGTGTGTTATCCTTTAACAATCAAGGTTATGTTTATTTTCATATGTTTGAGGATTAAGGATTATTGGTATTTGCTTTTTGTGAATTGTTTACATATTTTGGCAATACATTTTGATTTCTGAGTTTTAGATATAGTTGGATTGGACTTTTTACAAGGTTGATTTAGTTTACAGTTTTGTGATAATGTGAGTTAGTTGTATATTATGGGAAGTGGCTACATATTACTGCTTCTGAGATCCTTGGAAAATTAAAGGTGGTTGTGGATTGATGAGAGAGGTCAAACTGGAGATGAGCTATAGTATCAGTACATTTTGAAATCATTTCCTTAATCCTGAAGGAATTATCATTGAGTATCTCTGCTCATGTTGTAATAAGACTTAGAGAAAAAAGATCATATAAAGAGAATATTATTTATTATTCAAAATAAATTTTCTTTTCACTTATGTAAACTGTACTACAATCCATTTGTGCTGTGCCAAAAGACATTAAAGAAGACTTGACTGAGTTCATGTGTCCGGAGCATCCGACAAGGTCTTTCCTTGTGGTGGTAGTGTGAGAGCAGAGTACGAACTTCAACAGCTGGAGTCATGGTAGGACAGGCATTTAGAAAGTTTTGTCCCCTCTTTGACCGACTATTAGCTGAAAGAAGTGCAGCTGAAACTGTAACCATAGGAGACGTTTGCTTCCAGAAAAAACCACAAGGAAGAGTATTGCAAGCAATGATAGTAGCTGTTGGATCAGGCTCTAAAGGAAAGGGTAGAGAGATTCAGTGAGTTAGCGTGCTAGTTGGAGATAAAGTTCTCCCAGAATAAGGAGGCACCAAAGTAGTTCTAGACTACAAGGATTCTTTCTTATTTAGAGATAGATAAAATTTGAATGGGAAAGAAAAAAAATTAATAATAGCTAAAGTGCTCTGTAGAAGGAAAGGAGGAAGATTGTGTGTGTGTGTTGTACTTGATTTATGCAAAGCTGGCACTTCAGAGCATTGGGAAAAGGATGAACTTCTAAGCAATAGTGGTGGGAATAAATTATTAGCCATTATTGTCTATTTCTTGACTTATGCTGGTGCCTTGCAGTTTGAATTACTATGGCTTTATAGTTTGTTTTGCTAATTATTGCTTTTTCTCAAAGATCCTTTGCTGTTCTCATTTATTCTTCATGTCATTTTTTTCTTAATTCATCCTCATTTATAAAGGAATCTTAGAGTAAAAAGCTATAAAGTGAGTAAACTGTACATTATGGTGGAGGAGGGATAGCTAGTCAGAATATCCAGAAAAGCTTTGTTGGTGGTGGTGCATATACTTTTGTCACTTTGTTTGAAGTTCCTCTTTCATCTCCCCCACCCCCAGCTCCTCAGTGATAGTATTCAGTATGTGACCTGTAGAATGTTAACATTGAGCAGGCTTTGAGGTGGAAGGTGCCACCTCATTGATAGTCAGGGATGGTATTACTTACTTTATGAATTTTTCAAGTCTAAGATGAGTATCTGTAGTGAAGACTCTGAATCCAAACATTTCTGAGATTGCTCACTCCTGGAATTCCTTGGATCCCATATGTGCTTTCCTCAAGTGCAGCCAAAAATTGATGTCTGCCGGTTTTTTTTAGAAGCACTAAGTCCTTTAGGACTAATCTAATCTTTCCTTACTCTAAACTGTTTTTGGCACCAGGGTAGCAAGATTTTGTTACAGTTTCCAGGCATGGTTGAAAAATGTTCAGATTCTTCAATAGTTTTCAACTTTTCACCTTATTAAAATTCCTTGTGAAGCAAAGGTGTGAAGTAAAATCAAGATTAAATCTAGAGTAAATTTTAAGTAATATACTGTTTATTTTTCTTAATAAAATGTTTTAAAATTATTTATATGACTGATTTCATACTAAAGTGAAAAAGGAAAGTGTTCATTGCTTAATCATGTCTAACTCTTTGTGACCCTATGAACTGTAGCCTGCCAAACTCCTTAGTTCATGGAATTCTCCAAGCAAGAATACTGGAGTGGGTAGCCATTCCCTTCTCCAGGGAATCTTCCTGACCCAAGAATCGAACCCAGGTCTCCTACATTGCAGGCAGATTCTTACCGTCTGAGCCATTAGGGAAAATATAGCAACGAAATAAAAAACAATGCAGAGCTAAAGACAGAGGTAGTAAAATCGTCTTTGTCTGCAATAAATAGTTAAGAGATACATGAAACAGAGAGTTGTAAAATATGATGTCCAAACACTAAGCTATACATGTATATAGTTACATATAAACCTCATGGTAGCCACAGACCAAAAATCTGTAATAGATACACACACACAAAGAGAAAGGAACCCAAACATAACACAAGTGTTAGAAGAGAGGACAAAAACTACCAGAAAATGATTAACAAAATGGCAATAAGTACATACCTGTCAACAATTACTTTATAAATAGACCACATGCTCCAATCAAAAGACAGAGTGGCAGGATGGATACAAAAGTGAGACCCATCTATGTGCTGCCTGCAAGAGACTCATTTCAGATCTAAAGACACAGACTGAAAGTGAGAGGATGGAAAAGTTTTCCCATGCAAATGGAGACAGAAAGCAGGGTTAACAATACTTACATCAGACAAAATAGACTTTAAAACAAAAACTGTAATGAGAGACATTACATAATGATCAAAGGATCAGTACAAGAAGATACAACAGTTGTAAGTATTATGTATCCAATATAAGAACACCTAAATACATAAAGCAGTTAACAAACATAAAGGGAAAAATTAACGTAACACAGTAAAAGTGGGAGACTTTTAACACCCCACTTATATCAGTGGACAGATCATCCAGACAGAAAATTTGTAAGGAAACCCTGGTCCAAATGACACATTAGACCAGATGATTGATACATATATATACATACACACATACATCCAAACATATAAACATTCCATCTAAAAGCATGAGAATACACACTCAAGTGCAAATGGAACATTCTCCAGGATAGATCACATGGCAGGCCACAGAATAAGTCTTAGTAAATTTAAGAAGATTGAAATCATATCAAGCAATATGAGACTACAGATCAGTTACAAGAAGAAAGAAAACTACAGAAAACTCCAAATGTATGGAGGGTAAACAATATTCGACTAAACTCTTCAGCCCTGTCCGTTTTATTGGCATATAATTGTTCATAGTAATCTCTTATAATACTTTGTATTTCTGTGCTATCAGTTGTAATTACCTTTTCATTTCTAATTTATATGAGTCCTCTTTTTCTTGGTGAGTCTGGCTAAAGGTTTATTAGTTTTGTTTATTTTTTCAAAGAATCAGCTCTTGGTTTCATTGATCTTTTCTGCTGTTTTAGTCTCTGTTTCATTTATTTCTGCCCTGATCTTTATTGTTTCTGTTTACTAACTTTGGGTTTTGCTTCTTTTTATAATTCATTTAGGCATAAAGTTAGATTGTTTGAGGTTTTTGTTGTTTCTTGGGATAGGCTTTTATCTCTATAAACTTCCCTCTTAGAACTGCTTTTGTTGCATCCCATAGGTTTTGGATCATTGTGTTTCTTTTTTCATTTGTTTCCAGGTTTTTTTTTTTTCTGATTTCTTCAGTTACCTAGTAGTTACTTAGTAGCATATTGTTTACCATCTACACCTTTGAGGTTTTCTGTTGGTTTTTTTTTCTTGTAGCTGATCTCTAGTCTCATATTGCATGATACGATTTCAAGAAAAAATGGATTAATTCCTAGGTTATACAATCTTCCAAGACCGATTTAGGAATAAATCAAGAATATGAGCAGATTGGTTACCAGTAATGAAATTGAATCAGTAATCAATCCATCCTAAAAGAGATCAATCCTGGGTGTTCATTGGAAGGTCTGATGTTGAAGCTGAAACTCCAATACTTTGGCCACCTCATGCGAAGGGTTGACTCATTGGAAAAGACCCTAATGCTGGGTAGGATTGGGGGCGGGAGGAGAAGGGGACGACAGAGGATGGGATGGTTGGATGGCATCACCAACTCGATGGACATGAGTTTGGGTAGACTCCGGGAGTTGGTGATGGACAGAGAGGCCTGGCGTGCTGCAATTCCTGGGGTCGCAAAGAGTCAGACACGACTGAGCGACTGAACTGAACTGAATCATAAAGCTCCCAAAAAACAAAAGTCCAGGACCAGATGGCTTCACAAGTGAATTCTCCCAAACATTTAAGGAAGAAATAACACCTACTCTTCTCAAGCTATTCCAAAAAACTGCAGAGGAAGGAACACTTTTGAACTCATTCTATGAGACCAGTGTCACCCAGATACCAAAAGCAGATAAAGACCACACACAAAAAAGAAAATTACAGGCAAATACCACTGATGCAAAAATTATCAACAAAATATTAGCAAACTAAATTCAGTAATACATTAAAAGGATCATACATCATGATCAGTTGGGATTCATCCCAGGGACACAAGGATGATTCAATATCCACAAATCAATATGATATACCATATTAGCATATTGAAGACCAAAGCATATGATCATCTCAGTAGATGCAGAAAAACTGACAAAATTCAACATCCATTTATGATTAAAAAAAAAAACCCTCAACAAAGTGTAGATATAAAGGGAACATACCTCAATATATGACAGGCCCACATCTAACATCCTACTCTGTAGTGAAAAGTTGAAAGCATTTGCTCTAAGATCAGGAACAAGACAAAGCTGTCCACTATTGTCCACTATTTTGCTCAACAGAGTATTAGAAGTCTTAACCAGAGCAGTCACACAAGAAAAAGAAATTAAAGGTGTCCAGCTTGGAAAGGAAGAAGTAGAACTGTCACTCTTTGCAGATGATATGATACTATGTATAGAAGATTCTAAAGATACCACCAAAAAACTATTAGAACTAATAAATGAGTTCAGTAAAGTTGGAGGTTACAAAATTAGTATACAGAAATCTGTTGTGTTTCTGTACACTAACAATGAACTATCAAATAGAAATTAAGAGAATAATCCTATTTAAAATTGTGTCAAAAATATTTGGGAATAAATCTAAACAAGGAGGTAAAAGATGTATACTCAGAAAACTATAAGACACTGATGGAAGAACTTGAAGACAACACAAACAAATGGAAAGGTATACCCTGGTCATAGATTGGAAGAATTAATGTTGTTAAAAAGATCATACTCCTAAAGGCATTCTATAGATATAGTGCAATCCTTATCAAAATACCAATGGCATTTTGTATGGAAACACACAAGACCCTAAAGAGCCAAAAATATCTTGAGAAAGAACAACAAAACTGGAGATATCACATGCTCTGATTTCAAACTATACTACAAAACTACAGTGATCAAAATAGCATGGTACTGGCACAAAAACAGAGATCAGTGGAACAGAATTGAGAACCTAGAAATAAACCCATGCACTTACCTTCAGTTAGTCTACAACAGAGGAGGCAAGAATATACAGTAGAGAAAAGAAAATCTCTTCAGGAAGTGGTGCTGGTAAGACTGGACAATGGCATGTAAAAGAATGAAATTAGAGCATTCTTTAACACTATGTACAAAAATAAAATGGATTAAATACTTGACATAAGACCTGAAACCATAAAACTCCTAGAAGATAACATGGGTAGTATATGTTCTTTGACATTGCTGTTAGCAGTATTTTTTGTATATGTCTCCTCAGGCAAGATAAACAAAAGCACAAATAGACTAGTGGGACTCCATCAAACCAAAAAGCTTTTGTAGAGCAATGGAAACCATTGAGAAAATGAAAAGGCAGTCTATAGAGTGGGTGAAGATATTTGCAAACAATGTATCTGATGAGGAATTAATATCCAAAATGAATAAAGAACTCATACATCTTAACATTAAAAAAGAAAAAAAGCAACCAGATTAAAAAAAATGGGTAGAGAACCTGGATACACATTTTTCCGAAGAAGGCATACAAATACCCATTGGACACATGAAAAGATATTCAGTACCACTGATCATCAGGGAAATGCAGATTAAAACCACAGTGAGATACTACCTCACATCTGTCAGAATGGCAATCATCAGTTCAGTTCAATTCAATCACTCAGTTGTGTCCGACTCTTTGCGACCCCACGGACTGCAGCATGCCAGGCCTCACTGTCCATCACCAACTCCCAGAGTTTACTGAAACTCATGTCCATTGAGTTGGTCAAAAAGACAACAAATACGTGTTGGTGAGGATCTGGTGGAAAGGAAACCCTTGTGCACTGTTGGCAGGAATGTAAATTGGTAAAGTCGAATTGTGGTGCTGGAGAAGACTGTTGAGAGTTCCTTGCACTGCAAGAAGATCAAACCTGTCAATCCTAAAGGAAATCAACCCTGACTATTCATTGGAAGGACTGATGCTGAAGCTGAAGCTCCAATGCTTTGGCCACCTGAGACAAAGAGCTGACTCATTGGAAAAGACCCTGTTGCTGGGAAAGATTGAAGGCAGGAGGAGAAGGGGATGATAGAGGGTGAGATGGTAGGATAGCATCACTGACTCAATGGACATGAGTTTGAGCAAACTCTGGGAGATGGTGAAGGACAGGGAAGCCTGGCGTGCTACAGTTTATGGGGTTGCAAGAGTCAGACACAACTTAGCAACTGAACAACAACAACAAAATCACTATGGAAAAAAGTATGGAGTTTTCTCAAAATATTAAAAATAGAACTACCATACAGTCCAGCTATTGCCCTTCTGGGTATTTTTCCAAAGAAAAAGAAAATGAGATACATGAACCCCTATGTCCATTGCAGCATATTTACAGTAGCCAAGAAATGGAAGAAACTGAAGTGTCTATTGATTGCTGAAGGTATCAGAATTCATATAGCCATTTACTTTTACCATTTGGATTGCTTCCAGTGTTTTCCTATTACATATAATACAGCAATAGCCTTATATGTATGGTAGAAGTGATTTCTATCCTGTGAGTAAAGGATGGTAAAATGACTTCCATTAATTCTTCCAGTTCATGTTGGCAGGGCATGAGAAACAAGTGTTAACAGGTCAGGAAGAGACTTTATGGAGCACTGATAGTGCTTCCACACGTATTTCTTGTTTTTTGATAACCGATAAGGCTGGTTACATCTGATGGCCTGGCAGCTCAGAGGGTCCTTTGACCACAGAGGACTGACTGGAAAGATCAAAATCTGTCCACGTGTCACCCATTTTTGGTACACTTGTTAGAAAGCTGAGGATTAGAATTGTGATTCCTAGTGGGTTCTTGTTGAGTGGATTTGGTGAAAGCATTATTTTAAGGAGTTTTCTTTGGGGTAGAGTGAGTGGTAGATTGAAAAGTCAACAAACGTTTACTAACACGCCAGGCACCATTTTGTGGTTCATGCACGCTAGTGATAGAGAGAGAGAAACAAGTTAACTAAGAAAATGCAGTATTTAGAATATTAGAACATGAAAATGAAGCAAAGTTGAAAGATGTGAAACGGAGACTAAAATATGAGGCAACTTTGATACTTCACAGTTTAAACTTCACGCATTGTAATAAAGAAAAAAAGTTGACGTTGATTAAGAATAGACATGCACAATTGGACTATGTCTAAACGCTGTTTCTTGACTTTGTAATCCACAGATTTGCAGTAAATCCCTAAATGTATTTCATGTAATGTGTAAACAACAAAGATATGAAACAGATACTTAAAAACTGATATCTACGTCTCAGCTAAAAAAAGGATGCTTTCCAAAACTGTTTTTGTTTAGTTGCTAAGTTGTGTCTGACTCTTTCATGACCCCATGGACTGTATAGCTTTCTAGACTGCTCTTTCCATGGGATTACCCAGACAAAAATAATGGAGTAGATTGCCAAAAGCTTTTATTTTAAATTGATATTTGATTAGAGCATTAACACTGAATGAGCTTAGCTTTCTAGATTTGAGAGCAGTGCTGAGCAGTGTAGTGATACCTTGTATGCTTACCAAGAATGAGAATCATTTTGCCAAAAAGTGGGCAAAGTATAGAGAATAGAAACAGCAGAACATGATTGGGGGAGCAAAAATTTTGGAGTCAGACTGACTTTGTCTTGCACCTCAGCTCTGCTGCTTATTAGCTTTGTGAATTTAGAGTGTGTGCATGTGTGTTCAGTCATGTCTGACTCTTTGTGACCCCATGGACTGTAATCCATCAGACTCCTCTGTCTGTGGGATTCTCCAGGCAAGAATACCAGAGGAGGCTGCTGTTTTCTCCTCCAAGGGCTCTTCCCGACCTAGGGACCACACCGAAATCCCTTGCACCTCCTGCGTTGGCAGGCGATTCTTTACCATTGAGCCACGTGGGAAACATAGGCAAGCCCCTTAATCTCACCGAGCTTGTTGACTCTTCTGTAAAATGGCAATGATATTACCTACCATGTAGATTTGTAGGGAGGAGAAAGATCATAATGCACATAAAGTGTCTCACTTTCCTCTTCTTTCCCATTAATTTAAAAGATCAAGGGCTCTGTCTTGAGAGTTACTGTAAAATACTTGAGGGTTGAAAATAAGCAGCACAGATTTAACCAATTTTCTTATGACTGTTTTATTCTCTGATTGAAAATTGTATGACTCTTTTGAATTAATCGTTCAACTATTTTAAAAATTAGGCCAAACACCGAGTATAGTAATATTTGTCAATGTCCTTTTTATAAAGCCTACTTTTTAGAAACCTTTATTGCATAATGAAAATTGTATTATGTATACTGAGCACTAGATGGTGCTCAAATAAGGCGAGAAGGCAGCTTTTGGCACAGTCACACAATCACTAAGCTCATTTTTTCTCAGTACCAAAGTAATGCATGTTCATTTTTAGTACCTTTAAATACAGAAAAGCTCAAGGAAGGCAAAAAAAGATAATAATACTAATCCGAAGTAACTGTTGTTGACTTTTGGTGTATATCTTGTCAGTTCTCTCATTTAAAAATGCTTGCACCATATTCCACCCATTGTTTCTTTAACTCACATGTTCCTCATGTCATTGCTTCCACATCACATAATTTTAAGTGATTATAGAATATTTTGTCTTATAGATGTCCATAACTTATATTGTTGAACGTTTTGGTTGTTTCATATTTTTCTTGATTAAATGTAAAACTATGATGAACTTCATTGCAGCCAAGTCTTTGTGCTATCCCTAATGTATATCAGGGCTTCCTTGATAGCTCAGATAGTAAAGAATCAGTCTGCAATGCAGGAGGCCCCGGTTCGATTCCTGGGTCGGGAAGAACCCCTGGAGAAGGGATAGGCTAACCACTCTGGTATTCTTGGGCTTCCCTTGTGGCTCAGCTGGTAAAGAATCTGCCCGCAATGCGGGAGACCTGGGTTTGATTCCTGGGTTGGGAAGATCCCCTGGAGAAGGGGAAGGCTATCCACTCCAGTATTCTTGCCTGGAGAATTCCATGGACTGTATAGTCCATGGGGTTGCAAAGAGTCGGACACGACTGGGCAAGTTTCATTTCACTAACTGTGTAACTAGAGTGAGTTCTTAGTAGTTGATTTGCTGGTAAAACAGTCTTTTTTTTTTTTTTTAATCACACAAATCTTTCATTGTATAAAAGTTGGAAAATACAGAAACAAAAGGGAAAATAACAGTGTATCCTCATCACATAGAGATAACCACTTTTGATATTTTGGTATATTTTTCCATACTTAAAAAAAAAATTTATTTGTTTGCATTGGGTCTTAGTTGCATCATGTGGGGTCTTTCATTGTGGTGCACCAACTCCCTAGTTGTGGTGTGTCGGCTCAGTAGTTGTGGCATGTGGGCTCTCTTATTGTACGCCTCCCGTTTGTTAGGCACTGTTTTTACTACAAAGGAAAACTTTGTAGTGAACATGAGGGACAAAGTTCCTGTCCTCATGCTGCTTATATTTTAGTGGAAGAGATAGGCACTAAACAAGTAAAGAAATGGAATGCATCGTTTCTGAAAAATGAAGCAGAGCAAGCTCATGGAGAGTGGTCGAATGGGAGCAAATGCCAGTAGGAGACTTCTTTAGCCAGAGGGTCTTGGGGAAGCAGCATTTAAGCAGATGTGAGTGAAATCAGGGAGCCCTGTATGTTCTGGGGAAAGAGTGTTCCATCAGGTAGAAGGAACAGCAAGTGTAACAGACTTGAGGCAGGACTGCGTTCTGCATGTTAGAGAAATAGCAAAAGGGCCAGTGTGGCAGAGCAGTGAGCAAGGAAACAAATTACAAAGGACTTTTGGCCATGGCAAAGATTTTTTGTGCTGTGTGATATTCCAGAGACGAGCATGCTTTCATGTTGGTATTTGGGAATTTAGTCTAGTCTGCTGTAATTTATTAACTCTCCTATAATGTGGAAAGGTTTTACTCACATAGTTTGTTTATTGTGGTTATCATTTACATAATATAAAACTTACAATTTTAGCCATTTTTCTTCTCAGTTTAGCCATTGTTAAGCGTATGATGCGGTGGCATTAAGTACATTGCCAGTGTTTTACAGTGATCACTGCTCTCCATTTCCAGAACTTTCCATCATCTCAAACAGAAACTGTACACATTAAACTCCCTATTCCCCCACTTCCCAGACCACGGTAATCTGTACTCTGCTTTTTGTCTCTGTGAATTTGCCTATGCTCGGTACCATGTATAAATGGAATTGTTTAATATTTATCTTTTTGTGTCTGGCCTTTTTCACTTAGCATAATATTTTCAAGGTTCATTCATGTTCTAGTTAGCATACATCAGAATTTCTTTTCTTTTTAGGATGAATAATATCCATTGTATGTATTTCCCACATTGCATAATGTTTTTTTAAATATCAGTTTGTGGTACTTTTTATATTTCTTTTAAATAAATGCCTCTCATTTCTCTTCAGCATTGTTAGGTTCTGGTTCCCTCTCTTGATTTTCTTTTTTCAGGGATCCTCTTTGCATTATAAAGGATATGTTCATTCTCCTAAGAGACTGGACTGATATAAACATGAGCGTTAAATTAGCAGTTATTTATTGAGTACATGGTATGTGCCAGGTGCTGGGGTCATTGCCTTAGGTACGTTTCCTTGTCTAGTTCTCACATCAAGTCTGTGAAGTTGGTACTATTAATATTCCTACCTGTCAGGAAACAGGCTTGGGAAGGTTTTCCCAAGTCACATGGCTAGTAGCTAGCATGGACCAGATTCAAACCAGCTTTATGTATCTCCAAAGATGAATTCTGTTGGCTAGCATGCTAGATGGTCTCCATTTGGAAGTATAGACTGATCACTGTCTGAGCTTCAAATAATGGCTAAAGAGATGCAACATGAACTTATAGATGCTCATCTTCAAGAAAAGAATCCCCAGGTTTATATACTCACGTTTTCAAGCACTTTCAAAGTGAGGTTTGTAAAAACACATACTTTGAGTGCCATTATTTACAATATGAATGTAATAAATATATTATTTACAATTAATATTGACGGATAACCTTGCCTCAAGTGGAGTGTGTCTTCTCTGTTTAAGGGGAGCTGCCAGAATGATCCTTTCTCAGAATTTCTTGATCTGTTTCCTCAATTGAGAAACAGGAAAAAGAGACTTTTTTACTAAATTAGGTCACAAGTTTTTAACTGACAGAAACTATTAAGTGATTGTACATTTTTTTTTCTTTGAATTTTTGATGCCTGTCTCTGCTTTCGTATTTTTATTCTCTTTGGCCCACTTTATGTACGATTTTATTAGAGCTTCTCAAGTTGAAACAATCTCTTCTGTCATTAAGGTGGGCCTGGGATAACTCCTAAACGTTTTCCTAAACTCTGGTTTTTTCATCATATGTTCACTTGAATGGTGACCAAGATAGTGTACTTGGCCATTTTTCTAAGGGAATAAATAATTTGAGACTATTTTTTGCATCTTATTTTCCCAAGTTGAGGAACCAAAAGAAGCTCAGTTTTTACATCTTGAGTCAAAACCTTTGTTCCCCTTTGTTTTATTTATATACTTTTCTATGCAGAATCATTTGAAAAGACGCTTGAGTTTGTTCAGGGTTGATCGCTCCCTTAAACTAAAAGCTTGAGTGGGGGAAGACAACTAATACTGTTTAAAGCATTAAAGTAAGGGAGAAAATGAGTTTTGCTCCAAGTGTACCCTTCTTTCCTTTTCTCACTGCATTGGTTGCAATCTGAATTTTTAAGTCATTTTTTCTGTTGCTTTCTTGAGGAAAAAAAAATGCTTTATGATCTTGCGTGGTAGTTGCTGAAATTTTGACATTTTAATAGTTATGGTTCTTTCATTTTGGCAGTTGAATGACAGCATATAGGATTGTCTGTGAATCACATGAATATAAATACTTTTTGGTTCTACTTGGTGCATTAAAAAGTGCTATAATAAATTTATATGCAGTTTTTATCCTTTGACTTTTTCCTATGAATAGACTCTTTTAAAACCTTAACGTTCCCACAGTTTAACCACTGAATGGGCTGATTCTTGTTAGTTTTGTGAATGATTTCTGTAATTTTCTCTTTGCTAAGGTAAGGGAGGAAATGTCTTTAGAAGTGCTTCTATACTTTTCTGAATGGTTACTTGTTGATTTTACTTAGGTTGCGTCTTAAACTGACAAACATACAATCTGTTGGAGAATATATGCTGTGGGCTGAAAATGACACTATTAATATAAAGTGTCAATTTTGACATCATTTTATAGTGGAATTTTCAGTGAAAAAGACTTAAGAATTTTCAAGTTTATTTTATGAACCTCATAGCTACTTAAATTGTTTAGCAAATCAGTGTCAGAAATCTATGAATAAATCTCTCCTCCACAATTTTCTGCCCATCTGCTTTTCATTAAAAGATTTGAACTATGAGTTTACCATCTTTCGTTATTGAGATTCATATATGAGATTGGTGTGCTTAAAAGCAAAATAAAACCAGTTTAAATTACTGAAAGCTGTGAGTTAGGGAATATGTAGTTTAAAATTTTAGCTTTCTTACCAAACTATAGTTTATGATTTCCTAGCTTCTTACCACTTTCCTTATTAGACTTAATTTTTCTGTTTTCTTCTACTTCTTTGTCATTCACATAATTTTTAAATGATTTAAATCATAACAGATATAATTTTTATAATGGATAATACATCTATGACAACTTCATTTAGGTATATATGGAAACTCTGATTAGTTACTTGTAATGTTCTAGGTTGATGTTATGTAGGTTTGCCTTAATAAAAATGTAGCTAAATATTCATATTGAAAGTGTATTACGTGGACTTCCCTGGTGACTCAGATGGTAAAGAATCTGCCTGCAATGCGGGAGACTTGGGTTTGATCCCTGGATTGGGAAGATCCCCTGGAGGAGGGCATGGCAACCCACTCCAGTATTCTTGCCTGGAGAATCCCCATGGACAGAGGAGCCTGGTGGGCTGCAGTCCATGGCAAAGAGTCAACACAACTGAGCAACTAAGCACACATTCTTATTTTGTGACCTAAGTTACTTAGTTTCTCTGTTTCTGTCACTCTTATGTTTGTTAAAAATTCAAAGTGTGGACAGATGAAGAATGAGACACATGGGTTGATAGAAAAGAGAAAGTCAAAAAAGAAAAAATATGTTGGATGGGAAATTGCCTGAAGGACCACAAACAGTTCCTTCTGAGGCTGTATGTTGGCCCTGTGATGTAGGTCATAGGTCATCAGTTACCAGCCTAAGTATGCAGTTTCTGTTAACTCTAGTGATGAGTATTTTACTGGCTGAGTGTAGCCTGTCTGACTTGTTATACCAGCTGACTGAGATATTGTAAATAACTCATATATATTTTTGAGTAAAGTATTAGTTGCTCAGTTGTGTCCGACTCTTTGCGACCCTTCGGACTGTAGCCTGCCAGTCTTGTCTGTCCATGGAATTCTCCAGTCAGGAATACGTGTGACAATTATCAGGAATAGATACTGAGTTCACTAGATGACCCATTTTATATATTTATTTTGGTTGTGGACACTTGAATTCTTGAACTACAGGCTTCATATGAAATTAGCTTTTTTCCCCTACCAACAAATGTTCCTTCTTGTTTTATTTGTCACTTTTGGAAAACTGCTTGCCATCTGACAGTGGTACTCTGTTGATGAATGAAGGGATGTATGCTGTAACACTGAGCTCTGGTCTTTTTATTTTCATATACAAGCTAATGGCAGGGTCTCCCTGAGGTTGTGGTGGAGAGCAGATCTAATCATCAAGGCCAGGGTTGTTTTTATTTTCTTCTGTCACTTTGTAAATTGTGGCTGATGACATCTGGACACATTTTCTGCATAAGGGGGTAATACAATTGATCATCTCTTTATAATGAAAAAATATCCAGTTTTCAAACATTTTTAATTGGAGGATAATTGCTTTACAGTGTTTTATTTCTGCCATACAACAGCATGAATCACCCATAAGTATACATATATTCCCTCTCTCTTGAGCCTCCCTCCCACCCCACCCCCCATCCCACCCCTCTAGCTCGGTTGTCTCAGAGCCGAGTTTGCTGTATCCACTATTTTTTACTTTGTATTTGCTAAGTTTCTTCATTTTCTATCACAATCGAGCATTTCAGTATCCTCTTCACGATACTGTTCTTCAAATTAAGGCCAGAGTTGTTTGCCATGTCAGGATTGTAATTCAGAGTTTAAATCCAGAGAAGTTGTAAACTCTGTACAGTGGTTCTTGATGTGCCCCACCTCCACGTTAGCTAATACAAAAGTTGACTGCCTGGTACAGTGAATGATTTTACGTGGTATTGAATAGAACTTAAAAAAAAATTGCAGTGGCATGATAATTTGCCAGTTAGATGTTGCATCCTTTATGAGTTCCTCTCCATAGGCCATTTTAAGGGGAAAAAAAAAAATCTGAATTTGTCATGAAGGTTCTTATGCTTGCTTACTGTCAACATCTGCTTATCTGAATATAAAAATCATTGGATTTGGTGTCAAAAGATCTGGGTTTGTAATTTTGCAGATTAGGAATATTTGTGGGTTAAGCCACAGTTATGCATTTTGGTGAGAATGGTAATTGGTTAGATCTTTCTGGAGTGCAATTTGCAGTATTCACCAGAACAGAAATGTCATTGATCTAGCAATTCCACTTCTAGAATTTATGTTAAGGAGATGATTGGACAAGTTAAGAAATGTATGTAGAGAGATATATATGTAAAGACATTGGTAGCAATGTTTATGATAATTGAAAATTGCTGACAATCTAAGTGCCAGTAAGCAGATGTGATGAATGAACAAGCAAATAAAAATGGTGCATCTGCACACTGGAACAATATACAGGCATTAATAATGAGTGTTTATGGATACAGAAAAATCCACAGCATGTTAAGTGGTTAAAGTCAGTTATAAAATCATTCATATAGTATAATCTCGTTTAAGCAAGACTGTGTTTTATATATATGAATTTTAAAAATGTATATATTTATATAATTCTTCTGTTTAAGTTTTTTTTTCTGTTTAAGTTTTTATAGCTTTATTTTTATGATTTTTAACTTGTTATTTTGAAGTAATTATAGATTCATAAGAAGTTGCAAAAAAAAAATAGTACAGAGAGATTTCTTGCATCTTTCCCTGTTTCCCCCAATGGTATCATCTTTTGTAACTCTTAGTTCAGTACCCAAACCAGGAAACTGACATTGGTATAAGCCTCAAAGATTATTGAGAGTTCAGCAATTAGTGCAGTCATTTGCATGTGCATGTAGTAGTTGTTTAATCACTAAATGGTGTCCGACTCTTTTGCATCTCCGTGGACTGTAGCCTGCCAGGCTCCTCTGTTCATGAAATTTCCCAGACAAGAATACTGGAGTGGGTTGCCATTTCCTTCTCCAGGGGATCTTCCCAGCCCAGGGATGGAACCTGTGTCTCCTGCTTGGCAGGCAGATTCTTTATCCCTGAGCCACTTGGGAAGCCATGTAGAGCTCTGGACAATTGTTTCACATGTTAAACACCACCACAGTCTAGATGCATCACTGTTTCGTCCTGGCAAGGCTCCCTTGTGCTTTCCCTTCATAGCCACACCTGTTTTTGTTTTATTGGAATATAATGCTTTGCAGTGTTGTGTTAGTCTCTGCTGTACAATGAAGTGAATCAGCTACATGTCATACATATATCCCCCCCCTCTTGGACCTCCTTCTAAGCACTCCCATCCCACCCCTTTAGATGGGACCCCCATCCCACCCCTATAGGTCACCGCAGAGTGCCGAGCTGAGCTCCTTGGCCTTACAGCAGCTGCCCGCTAGCTATCTGTTTTACACATGGTAGTGTATGTATGTCAATCCCAACTTCCCAATTCATCCCACCCTCCCTTTCCCCGGCCCTTTGTCTGCATGGCCGTTCTCTACCTCTGCATCTCTATTCCTGCCCTAAAAAATAGGTTCATTCATTGTTTCTACCTTCCCCATCTCTAAACCTTGGCAGCCACTAATCAGTTTTCTGTCTCTATAATTTTGTTATTTCAGGAAGGTTATTTAGAATCATACACTATGTAACATTTTGAGATTGGCTCTTTCACTCAGCATGGTATCCTTGAGTTCTGTTCAAGTTGTTGTGTATATCATAGTTTACTCCTTTTTTTTTTTTTTTGCTGAGTAGTATTCTGTTGTGTATATACTATAGTTTGTTTAAACAGTGACCTGTTGAAGGACATCTGGATTGTTTCCAGTTTTTGGTTTTTATGAATAAATCTTCATGAACATTTGCGTACAGGTTTTTGTACAGGTTTTTGTGTGAACTTAAGTTTTTATTTCTTTGAGATAAATGCTTAAGAGTGCAATTACTGGGTTATGCGGTAAATGTTTAGTTTTATACAAAACTGCCAAAACTGTTGTCCAGAGTGGCTGTATCATTTTACATTCTCATGAGTAATGTATGTGATATCCAGTTTCTCTAAATCCTTGCCTGCATTTGATGCTATCACTCTTGTTTATTTTAACAGCTCTGATAGGTGTATAGCGTTACCTCATGGTGGTTTTAGCATAGTTCATTTTTGCAATAACAAATAAAAATCAATTTCCTTTTTGAAAAAGAAAAATTGCCTTGATTTAAGTTTCTTTTCTGCCACTTATTAAACATCGCTTAATACTGAGAAGTTTTGCTAGATGAATAAGGAATATTGATTTCCTTTGTAATCCACTGGGATTGTGATTCTACTGTAGTAACATATTAATGGAAATAAAATCAAAGATCATCTACCATTGTTTGACATAGCTGTTTTGATGCTATTTCAAAATGTAGAACTACTTCAAAAATTACTGCATTATGCTGTATACTTCCCCTGTGCCCTGTAGAGAGAAGAAAGGTGAAGATTGGCAAATTACTTATAAGATGCATTAAGAAATAAATAAATACAAAGTTGACAGTTTAACACTCATGGATTTGTTTCGATTTGTTGTTGAGTATGTGGAGCTGAGTGCTGAGTACTTTCTGTGTAGTGTGAATTGCACTCTTAAGCATTTATCTCAAAGAAATAAAAACTTCTGTTCACACGAAAACCTGTACTTTCTAAGTTCATTATTGTATAGCCCTCACAACTATCCTATCAGATGGTCGCATTCTTACCTTCATGTTACATGTGAGGAAACTGAGATGCTCAAATTAAGTATCTTGGCCAGTCCTACCAGTTGGAATGAGGAAGCTGGAATTGAAATATATGGCTTTGGAATTTTCCATTATATGGGAGCGTACGTTGTCTTCACTAATGGAAATGGTTGGATATCCATTGTGCCAGAATGAGTTTGTTAATTGATAGTAATAGTTAAATTAAGAGGTAGCACACTTGAAGTATAAGAATTGAAAGTGACCAGCCTGTGAATCTAGTGGCTATGGAGTCATCCATATTATTTCCATTGCTATTTCTTCCTAGTGTTCCAATTTGGTGTATTATTTTAGTGGAATTAAACTAGAATTTTTAAAGATAATTGTACTTGCCTGAGTTCTGCTCTCATAATAGTTAGTGGTTTATCCAAGTTTACTGGCCCAACAGTGGGCAACACTGGTCAGTTATAGTGATTGTTGGGTGAGCACATGGTTAGGCTTTATTTTATTATTTTTTTTTTTTATAAATTTATTTATTTTAGTTGGGGGCTAATTACTTTACAATATTGTAATAGTTTTTGCCATACATTGACATGAATCAGCCATGGGTTTACATGTGTTCCCCTTCCCGGACCCCCCACCCACCTCCCTCCCCATCCCATCCTTCTGGATCATCCCGTTGCCCCGGCCCTGAGCCCTTGTCACATGCATCGAACATGGAATGGTGCTCTGTTTCACATATGACAATACACATGTCTCAATGCCATTCTCCCAGAACGTCCCACCCTCACCTTCTCCCTCAGAGTCCATAAAATTGTTCCATGCATCTGTGTCTCTTATTCTGTCTCGCATATAGGGTTATCGTTACCATCTTTCAAATTCCATATATATGCATTAGTATACTGTATTGTTGTTTTTCTTTCTGGCTTACTTCACTCTGTATAATGGGCTCCAGTTTCATCCATCTCAGTAGAACCGATTCAAATGTATTTTTTTTAATGGCTGAGTAATATTCCATTGTGTATATGTACCACAGCTTCCTTATCCATTCGTCTGCTGATGGACATCTAGGTTGCTTCCATGTCCTGGCTATTGTAAACAGTGCTGCGATGAACATTGGGGTACACGCGTCTCTTTCAATTCTGGTTTCCTCGGTGTATATGCCCAGCAGTGGGATTGCTGGGTCATATGGCAGTTCTATTCCCAGTTTTTTAAGGAATCTCCACACTGTTCTCCATAGTGGCTGTACTAGTTTGCATTCCCACCAACAGTGTAAGAGGGTTCCCTTTTCTCCACACCCTCTCCAGCATTTATTGCTTGTAGACTTTTGGATAGCAGCCATTCTGACTGGTGTGAAATGATACCTCATTGTGGTTTTGTACTACTAGAGGCATTATTATTATTGTTGTTGCTGGTCACATTATCTTTTTGTCTTTTGCTAAAAATCTGAGGATGATTGAAGACATTTAACCATCATATACCTGAAGCACTTTGCTGCTGCTATTAAGAGTTTTGTTAGTGTATATTTTTGAGTATCTGTTTATTGGTTTCCTATTTTATGTAGGATAAAATCCAAACTCCTTAAGGTGGCATTAAAGTTCTCTCTTTTGCTTTTGTTTAACCTTGCAAATCTTCTCTGCTACCTACTCTCCCCACGTACTTGACTTTCTCATGGTGAATGTTGGTGCACTCAGCAGAGGTGGCAGAGATGACAGTGATTATTTGAGACATAACTTAGAAGTCGTCTAGCCGTGTTACTGATACTCAGTGGGGCTTTTGTTGTGGAAACTCTCACTGGTATGGGTAGAGAATGAGAGGTTGGTGTTGATGACAGTTCTCTTCCGAGGGACAGTCTTCATGAAATCAGAGCAGAGAAGGGGATAGACTTAGGATATAGCCCAGAAATGGCTGTGGTAATGTTTGAAGAACTGCCCTGAAGTTGTGAAAACCTTGATAACCACTCCCTTGCTGAATTATCTTCAGGAAAGCCAGTGGAGGTTCTTAAAACTGGAAAAAGCCCTAGATCAGTTTCAAATATTCCCATGGGCGTGACAGATTCTCGAGCAGGGCTCTTCAGTCCCTTCAGTCCCCTCAGTCCCGTTGTCCACTGGGATGTCACCTGTAAAACTGAGATTCCTGTTCTGTGAATCCATCTGGTTATGTTGCTGCTGGAGTGATAGCGCTCTGAGAAGGAGGAGCCTGGTCTGCTGTCACATACAGGGATTGCTTCAGACAGAGCCACACCTGATCCTTGGATCAATAGGATTGTTTATCTAGAGTTTAGTTCGCTTAGCAAATGTTTGCTTGGGATGACTAGTTTTCAGTATTCGTTCCTAGTCTCCCATTAATGACATTTTTCAGATTGATCTGTTTGTGAAGTTAATGTATACAGGAAGTTTGAAGACCTCTGTGTGATGTTAACTTATTTAATCTGTATTGATGTGAGCATTTGACTGCTGCTGCTTTGCCCCGCTATTGTATGCTTCCGGTGCCCCAGAAGCATTGTTGCTTTCAGAAACAGTGTTCAGTTTCTAATTGTAATTGTCTTGGAAACATTGGCATATTTTGCAGATGAGTTTTACTTTTATTTACTGCAAATGATGATTTGTTAGTTGCCTGCTGCCAGAACATCTGAGCTCATTTGTTTAACTCAACGGTAGTGTGCATAGATGCCTGTAACGCACGGCAGCAGTTACCAACCACACCAGTTGCTTACCACCCCTTTTTAGCTCTAAATCAAGCAAATGGGAAAGAAGATTATTCTTAAAATGTTCCAAGAAGTTGAGAAAATTGGAGGATGGGAGGAAAGGAATTCTATTATAACAATCAGTGTGTTGCTTTTGGCAAGGGTGTCCCTGGCTGATTTCCTTTGTAGAAATAACACTTCAGAGTGCAGAAAATGCAACAAACAGAGCTCTGTAAATCCTTAATTTCATAGATAACTGTCATGTGTTTTTCTTCTGGCTGAGCCACTGTATCAGGCATGGTGGGGGAAACCACGGGTGAATGAGACACTTTCTCTCTTCTCACGGAGCTTATAGTCTGGACGTTCAAGACTCTGACCTGTGGTGGTGATTTTTGAGGAGATGTGGTGGCTGGGTATAAGCTGTGTTAGATCATGGCCATCTGTAGGGGACCCAGGCCCTAGGGGCCTAATCACAGAATGGCAGTGCTGGCCGGCTCACCACCAGACAGAGCTTTCCAACAAAGGTGGGATAGTGACCAAGAAACCAGCCTGCTTCAAAAAGATATATTATTTTACGTTTGGGAACAAATCTGGTTTTGAATTGTGCTGGAGAAGACTCTTGAGGGTGTCTCTACCACTGCAAGGAGACCAAACCAGTCAATCCTGAAGGAAATCAACCCTGAATAGTCATTGGAAGGACTGATGCTGAAGCTGAAGCTCCAACACTTTGGCCACCTGGTGGGAACAGCCAACTCATCGGAAAAGACCCTGATGGTGGGAAAGACTGAAGGCAGGAGGAGAAAAGATAACAGGATGAGATAATTGAATGGTATCACCAACTCAGTGGACATGAGTTTGAGCAAATCTGGGAGATAGTGAAGGACAGGGAAGCCTGGCATGCTGCAGTCCGTGGAGTCGCAAAGATCGGACCCGAATTAGTGTCTGAACAACAACAACAAAGGTGTCTTTAAAAATATTTTAATAAAAAATTAAACTTGGAGATGGGCATTGCCTTGAAATCTAGAGAATGTGAAGTGTTTCCTGAGGGATGGGGAAGGAATTAATTTTGTCCTCTTAAGTGTCTGACAAAAGGCTTTCATTGATTCGGTGCATTTTTATTAAGTGCCTGATTTGAACCAGGCTGGGAATGTGGTGATAAGCCAGGAGCCCCCCGTCTAGCGGGGGACGTAGATAGATAACTGGTTTGTCTTGATACAGGGTGCTCAGTTTCATGATTGAGTGCTTTTGGGATAGAAACCAGGCTTCTTACCAGGGTTTATTAGGTGATCAGAGGTGGTTTCCTGGAGGAAATGGTATCCAAACCATCCTCACTGATACATGTTGGTATTAATTCTTTTTTCAGGCTAATACTGTATTCAAAAGAAACCAGAACCTTGTTTTGGTTTTTGTTTTGGGAACACTCAATACCTTTCTGTTGAGAGTGAGTTGAGAAACTGAACTCTGTACTCCAGCCATCTGGTATATTTCTCCAGACTTGCAGTTAGTTTACTGTTCTTCAGTGTTGACTAACCTCTGCTTCCCAGAACCTCCCAGGCTGTCTGTGACTGCCATGCCTTTGCATACACATTCCTTGTGTCTTGAAAGCCTTCCCTTTCTGTCTGCCTAGCTGCCTTCTCTTCCCTCCTTCGGCAGTTACTTCTTCCGGGATGCCTTTCTTGACTGCTTGTAGGGTGGGTTGGGCGCACCTCCCGCAAGCTCATGCGTAGGGCTGGGTTTGATCTCTGTACTTGCTCTGCACCAGAGAGTCGGCTTCTTCACTCCAGTGTGTCGCCTGGAGGCAGAGACAGCATCTTTCACGGGGCTCGGCATGTCCTGGGCACCCAGGCAGTGTTTGTTGAACAAGTAAATTCTGAAGCTTTTGAAGGTTATAGCCACATGTGTATAATTGAAGCTCTTGGTTCCAGCTGGTTTTAAGAGAGTGTTATTGACTGAAGAAAGTAGAAGTACCAGTGAAACAGATTTTATACATGTGGTCTAGTTATTAACCTCGTAAAACTCTTTACAATCTTTTGCATTTTATACCTCCTTACTTTTATTTTTTGCCCAAGTAACCCATAAACTGAGTAATTCATAGTTCCTACTTCTTGCCAACTACTAATGTATATTATTAAATCTGACCACAGTGATTTATTAATTAGAAGTCTTGTGGTTATTAGCAAAGATCAATTTGATTTAGCGTATGTCAGTAGAAGGAAGGGGCTTATGTGATGAAGAGACAGGGCTGTCTCGTAGAATCCCAGAAACACAGCTAGGCTTCAGGAAGAACTGGCCCCAAGAATTAGAAGGCTAGAGGAATCCTGAGTGTCCTATTTGTTTATCTCTGCCACTCCATGGATAGAGGATGGCTTCCTGTAACCCTCAGCTTGGCAGCCCGTTTCCAGCCATGTGGATAACCTGTCTTTCCATCTCAATTCCAAATTCCCTAAGACTCTGGCATAGCTTAGACTCTGATCTAGTCAGCTCTGGCCAGGGAGTGAGGTCAGGCTGAACGAGCCTGTCTGCCTCTGCTCACCCCTGAGGAGTAAGTAGGTGGGACTGTAGAGGAAAGGGAAGAGAGGACAGCAGACAGATAGTGTGTGGTGGGCAGAGACTCCAGAAATACCTAATGCAGGGATAAAGACCAGGGACATATGAACAGTTGACTGTAGAATCATTTCTAGGTAATTTTGGCTAAAGTTTTTTCAATCTTAGATAAAACTTAAAAGATTTACTTTGAAAAAATATTTATCTTTGAATATGAATATAATTTGAGATTCTTAAGGTAATAGCATATTCACTGAAGTAGTTAGTTATAGCTTTGTGTGTATGTACAACACTTCTTATGCATGATACTGACTTCTGGAGTAGCTTTAATAGATGTAAAAGGTTAGACTGGCATGTATGTGAAGTTTTCTAGTAGCCACATTAAAAATGTAAAATGAAACAGGTGAAATTCATTTTGAAAGTATATTTTATTTGGCTCAACATATCCCCAAAGTTACAGTTTCATGAACATAAGGACTAATAAAGAAGTATTTTCTGTTTTTTGAAAAATCTTTGAAATCCGGGATGTATTTTGTATTCCAGTGCATCTCGGTTTGGATTGGTCACATTTCAAGTGGTCAGTCACTATGTGTAGCTAGTCGTTACCATATTGGACAGCATAGTTCTAGAAACAGTTAAAGCAATCCATTTTCTTCCATAGTTTCTCTAAAATTTTCTTCTCAAAGGCGTCAGTACTTAGGGATTGTTCTTGTCAAAATATGCTTCAGCAGCAACAGCGGAGCACCCTGGGAGGTAGGGATTTCCCAGCTCGCCCTGAAAGAGTTGCCCATGTGGAGGATTCGCCGTGTGCCATGTGTATTGGCAGAAAAGAACAACATTTTCAAACCAGTCACCAGGCTGTAAAGGCTGGTTCTTGTTCTTCCTCGACTACTGATTGCTGGAATATTACTTAAACTCCTTGGAAGCCTGTTTGCTTATCTATTAAAATAGGGTTTGTAACTGTCCTGCTCAAAACGTGAAGAGGTTTTCATGTGCTAATAAATTTGAAAGGGCTTTGAAAAACTTTAAAGTTTTTATGTTACACAAATGGAAAGCATTATTTTTATTTATTAACAGGGAAAAAAGTACTGCATTTTGGCATCAGTAGTAGCTATCATTGAGGTTTTACTTTGTGCCAGGCACTGTTCTAAGTGCTATATTACATAATTTAATAATAACAACACCTTTTGAGGCAGGTACTTTTTTTTTTTTTTTTTTAATAATTTCTGTTTTATGTATGAGAAAGCTAAAAGTTAAATGATCCCAAGGTTACACAGCTGGTAAGTAGTTGGATTGGAATGCACTTTTTTTTTATTGTGGCAGAATACATACAACATAAAATTTATCATTTTAACCATTTCTAAGTGTTCACTTCTGTGATATAAGTACGTTCACATTGTTGTTTAATTATCTCCACTGTCCATCTCGGGAACTTTTCATCTTCCCCAACTGAAACTCCATACCCACCACATAACAGCTTGCCATCTCCCTGCTCCCCACTTCACTGTTCCCAGGCACACCAACAGCAACCACCTTTCTACTTTGTCTCTATGGGCTGCCTACTCTAGGAACCTTATATATGTGGAGTCATATAATATTTGTCTTTTTGTGACTGGCTTATTTCACTTACCATAATGTCTTCAGTGTACATCCATGTTGTAGCATGTGTCAGAATTTTCCTTTTTAAGGCCGAATAATATTCCATTATATGCATGTACCATATTTTGTGCCATCATTCATCCATTGGTGGACATTGTGTTGCTTCTACCTTTTGGCTGTTGTGAATAGTGCTGCTGTGTATCTCACTGTACAAGTATCTCTCCGACTCCGTGCCTTTAATCCTTTTGGGTGTATGTATACCCAGAAATGGAACTGCTGGATCATATGGTAGTTCTGTTTTTGATTTTTTGAAAAATTGGCATACTCTTTTTCACAGCACATGCTCCATTTTACATAACCATCAGCAGTACACAAGTGTCCCGGCTTCTCTTCATACCCTCCAACACTTTTTTTTTCATTTTCTTTTCTTTTCCTTCTCTTTTTTAAAAATAACACCGTCTTAATGGATGTGAAATAATATTCATTGTGGTTTTGATTTGCATTTCTCTAAATGACTAGTGATATTGAACATCTCTTTTCTTACACCTGGTGGCTGTTTTTATGTCTTTGGAGACATAAAATCTCCCAAATCTGAATCCTTTGCAGATATTTAAATTGGTTTTTTTTGTTGTTGTTGTTGAGTCAGAGTTTTAAAAAAATGTATTTTGGATATTAATGCCTTATCAGGTATATGATTTGCAAATATTTTCTTTCATTTGGTTGGGTTGACTTTTCACTCTGTTGATAGTATCCCTTGATATGCAAAAGGTTTTAATTTTGAAGTAGTCCATTTGTTTTCTTTTGATGCCTGTGTTTTTGGTGTCACATGTAAGAAACCGTTGCTGAATCCACTGTCATGAAGCTTCCCTCCTTTTTAACTCTAAGAGGTTTATGTCTGTCTCTGTCTATGCCACCTGTCTCTGTTTCAGTTTGCATCTGCCCCAGTTTTTCTATATATTTATAAATTATTGGGGTTTATATATGTGTTTTGCCTCTTGCTTTGTTTCTTTTTCAGTGTTGTTGAACTGTTTGAAAGTATTATAAAAAATAATGGCATTTATCTAAAGTTTAATCCTGTAATAAGTACTTCCCTTGGAGCTGGGCACATGAGTCTCCTGCCTTGTGCTCTGTGCTTGGGAATACCTTGTTTGAATTTTTCTGTAAGTCCCTCCAGTCCTGCCTCTCTTCTCTGCCTCAATACCTAAAAGGCAAGGTGCCCCAATTGCTTTTTTTTAGGAGTCTCATGTTGAGAATTATAGTAAATTTTCTAATTACATTGAGAATAGAAGCTTTATTTTGCTGATGTTATTGTTTACCACTGTACACTGTATTTTCCTTCTGAGTTGTTTTTCTTATGTTTATTGTTATATATTGCTTTAACTGGTTAGTATGAACATGATTGAAAGTGAAAGTTGCTCAGTCATATCCAGCTCTTTGCGACCCCATGGACTATACAGTCCATGAAATTCTCCAGGCCAGAATACTGGAGTGGGTAGCCTTTCCTTTCTCCAGGGGATCTTCCCAATCCAGAAATTGAACTGGGGTCTCCTGCATTGCAGGTGGATTATGATTAGTGTTATAGCTAGGAACATGACTAGTGTTATAGTTATTAATTACCTTTCTTCTCTTTTTCTAGTACTGAGTTGAAGCTCCTAGAGGAGGCAACCATTTCAGTCTGCAGGTCTTTAGGTAAGGAGGAAAAATGAATGTGTGTGTGTGTGTGTAATGTGAGGCAGTTATTTCAAATTTTCTGTTAACAAATTTTGTTAGTGCAGTATGAATTTAATTAATGAAGTGATGTATTTTTGATGATGGTAATTTTAATAGTACTAATTATTCTTGGTGCTCAGTGATGCCACTAGAGGGTACCATTCAGTTAACAGCAGTGAGACACATGGTTGCTTAATTTGCAGTCATAGTAATGGACTCTGCTAAGACATAGAGCTTGTTCTTTTTGCAAATTTTGAAATATTGTTTGTTTTGTAGAGAATATAGGATCATTCATCCTTTGCCAGTTGCAAAAGATGCTGTTGCTGGCTATGTTAACTAGAATAATTATTACTCATTAATAGGAAAATATATTCAGAAGCTTCTCAAATTAGTAATAACAACTTTGTGTTAATGGTAAAGTGCCTGAGCTCTGGAATTATTTTATGGTCTTAATTATAGCTCTGCTACTTAATTATTAGCTGAGCTTTAATTTCTTAATCTAAATTGCAGAATTTTCATGAGGAAAAGTCAGATAACATGAAATATCCAGTATAGTGCCTAGCATCTTGTCATTATTCATTATTTATGTCAGTAAATGTTACCTTTTTTCGACCTCACTTCTCAAATACTTTACTTTCAAATTGGTAACAATTGGAAAGCAATGTATGCCTTAAAAAATGTGGATAATTATACTTACATTTCACTGTTGCTTTGAAAATTAGAGATAATATAGCTGTGAAACAAGTGGTGTACAAGAGCTTAATGAATGATGACAAGCTTGTTTTTAAATCAAGCTTGTGGATATGCTCCATGAAAGCTAACTCCCATTTAACTTACTCTGCCAAAAACAGTCTTTGATGAAATATTTTTGCTTTTAAAAACAAATTATGTTGGTAATGACAGAGGTGTTATTATAACAGTTGCCTTGCATTTTTTCTTTAGGTATAACGATAGATTTTGAGAATTTTGTACTAAATAGAGCTGACTTTCACAAACCTGTGTGACAGTTTGCTGAAAGTTAATTTTATGTAACAGTGATATCTGTGCAGTTATTATGATATAGTTTTTAAGTGACCTTGGGGTTTTTACAAAAATAGCATTTTTAAATTGGGAATAATACTTATTAATACAATGTGGAAAGCATACTAAAATGTAAAAAAGGCAGTATGTGCTCATATTCCACAACGCTCACAAAGCTGTTGTTAATATTTTGCCTTCTGTTATTTCTTCTTTGGATATACATTTACATACATATTAAATACACACATACGATTATTTTAATCTGTGTTTTTCACTTGGTATTGTATATTTAAGTATGTCATTCTATATTTAAAACCACTTTGGAGAATAGCAAAAAGAATATCACTGCTACTCTTTTGTGATAAGATCAAAATCTTAGCAGAGTATCCTGTGTATATTGATTTATATGCACAGTTTTATGTAAGTGGTATTATTTAGATGTTATTTTCACTTAGCAGTACTCAGAAGCTTCTTTTCATGTCAATAGATATAAAGGCATATAGATTTCAAGGGTTTTTTGGGTATATGACAATTCTCTTTTATTTTTTGGTCTGAAAATGTTTTCGTTTTTCCTTTACTTTTGGAAGATAGGTGTGCTGGGTGTAGAATTCTAGGTTGGCGATAATTCTTTCCATACTTTAAAGACACAATTCTGTCATTTTTCTGGTTGTTCTCATTTTGTTGAGATTAAAGCTGTCAGTGTTAGTGTTGTTCTTTTTGGGGGGAAAAAAAGGAGGTTTTTTCCTTCTGGATAGTTTTGCATTTTTCTTTTTTAATCCTTTGGTTTTCAGCATCTTAGAATATGCTGAGGAGTATTTTTCCTTCCTTTCTTCTTTCTTTCATACCTTTTTCCTTCCTCCCCTTTCCTCCCTCCCTCCCTGCTTGTTAGATCTGTAGTTTGATGTCTTTCATCAATTTTGGAAAATTCTCAGCCATTGTTGATTTATATTATATTAATACATTGTTTCTGTCCTATTCTGTCTTTTCTCTCCTTCAAGAGTCTCTATTATAGTCTCTGTTAACATTTTCACTGTGTATATGTTTGCTAGGCTCTTTTTTTTTTTTTTGTATTTTACTTTCTTTTTCTCTCTGACCTTCCATAAGATATTTTCTATTAATCTGTCCTTAGTTTACTAATTTTTTTTCCTGTTAAACCCATCTATTGAAATTTCTAAAATGAAAGTTAAATTTTAGAATGGCTTTATATTTATAGAAAAGTTGCAAAACCGTGTAGAGAGTTCCCATATAGCCCTCATCAATTTCCTTTATTGTAAACATCTTACATTTATATGGTATATTTGTTCCAACTAAAGAGTTAACATTGGTACATTACTATTATCTAAACTTGACCCTTTTTTTCAGATTTCACTAGTTTTCCCACATGTCCTTTTTCTTTTTCAAGATGCTACATTGCATTTAGTCATCAAGTCTCCTTAACCTCCTCTGGTCTCAGATTTTCCTCATTTTTAATGACTTTTAAGAGTTTTGAGAAATGATGGTAGAGTGTTTCCAGAATGTCCCTCAATTTGTTTGATGTTATTCTCATGGCTAGATGGGAGTTATGGGCTTGTAGGCATCACAGAGGTGATGTGCTGTTCTTAACACATCATATCAGGGGTACATGCATGAGTTTCACTGATGATGTTGACCTTGATTATGTGGCCAGTGTTGTGTTTGTCCATTTTCTCCATTGTAAAGTTGTGTCCCCTGTTCTCTGTTGCCTTCATTTTGAAGGACAGTTTTTCTAGATACAGAGTTCTTGGTTGGCATTTATTTTCTCTCATCCCTTTGACTAGATTATTCCATTGCCTTTCGGTCTCTTTTCAGATGGAAAGTCTGCTGTTTAATTTTATTGTTGTTCTCCTGTAAATAAGTCATTTTTTTTGTTAACTGCTGTCAAGATTTTGTCTTAACTTTTACAAAATTTTGAAATTTATTCTTTATTCTATTTGGGGTTTTACTTAGATACATAGATTAATGTTTTCATCAATTTGGGGATGTTTGTGGCCATTGTTTTTGTTGGGCTTTTTGTATTCATCTTTATTACTTATCCCCTGAATCTACACGTGAGGTGCTGGGTCCAAGACAAATTTCTTTACCTCATAGTGAATTTTAAATGCATTCCTGTCCATTTCCCGCTAGTTGTTACCTATTAGGATAGTACTGTGAGAGCCAAGTCAGTTGTTTTATGTGAGGAGGTGAAGATGGCTCTGTGTCCACCGTGTTTACTTCTTACCAATTGTTTTTTGGGACTTGTTACCTTTGCATCTGTATCGCAAGGTATCAGGTGAGATGATTAGCGTTGAGTGTTCTGGTTGGAGTAGACAAAAGTATTTTTAGCAGTTAGGCTTGCTAATGATCCAACAAATAAAACTTTTGTTCAGTTCTATAGAATTTTTATTTTGTTAAATGGTTTCCTGTTTTTTGACTCCTCATTCAGCATTTTTCATGAGCATTGATTTTTGTGTATTTCTTCATGGGTGTTTTATTTTTAATTACTTATTAAAAAAAAAAAAATTCACACCCATACAAAGGCAGACCTCCCATATGTTCATCTCCCAGTTCCAGTCATTTTCAGCTCATGTCCAGTCTTGTTTCATCTGTTGCTCAGTTGCCCAGTCATGTCTGACTCTTTGCAACCCGTGGACTGCAGCACACCAGGCCTCCCTGTCCCTCACCATCTCCTAGAGTTTGCCCAAGTTTGTGTTCATTGCATTGGTGATGCCATCCAACCATCTCATCCTCTGATGCCCTCTTCCCCTTCTGCCCTTGATCTTTCCCAGCATCAGGGACTTTTCCAGTGAGTCGTCTATTCATATCAGATAACCAAAATACTGGAGCTTCAGCATCAGTCCTTCCAGTGAATATTCAGGGTTGGTCTCTCTTAAGATTTACTGGTTTGATCTCCTTGCTGTCCAGAGGACTTTTCATGAGTCTTCTCCAGCACCACACTTTGAAGGCATCATCTGTATCTCTCACTTACTTATTGACATATAAACATGTGTAGAAAAGTGCACAAATAAAAAGTGTATATGAATCCAAAAACATATCCTCACATAATTAATTTGGCACAAACCTTAGGCATTATATTTTTCATCCATAGATATTATAGTATGCATCTCATAGTAATGATTTTTTAAAGGAAAAAATACCATTATCTACTAAAAAGAAATTTTTAGTATCATAAAACATCCACTGACTGTTCAAATTTCTATTTGTCTCAGTTTGTTTGAATCAAGAGCCAAATACAGTACACACGTTATTATTAGTTAATGTGTCTTTACAATTCTTTTTCATAGCTAATTCCTCCTGAATTTGTCTTTCCTTTTTCCCCTGTCTCGATTTTTTCTTATTGAAGAAAGTGGATAGTAGAGTTTCCCACAGTGTAGATTTTGTTGATTGCATCTTCATAGATGTTAACATGTCTCTTTCCTCTATGTTTTCTGTATATTGGTAATTGGACCTTGGGGATACCAATGATATTGGTAATTGGACCTTGGGTATTCCCAATGGGAATAGGTATTTTAGTGGGATTATTATTATTATCTGAGTATTACCTAGACTTTGCTTGAACTCCTGTGGACACAGAGAATTCATTTTTCACACAGTCATTTTAGTTAACAGATTCAAGCTCTAGAGTCAAATGAGTTCATTTTCTATTAAGCATTATCATTATCTGAATTTTATAGGTGAAGAAACTGAGGTACAGAGAGGTTAAAGAAGTTGACAGGTGTCACAAGTGGTGGAGTTGAGCTTTGAACCTAGTCTAGTTCCACATGCTTTTCTGCCTTCCTGTCAGATATCCCCTGTTCTTACTCTCGCTCCTGAAGCTCCAGAGCACAGCTTTAGGGGCGTGGGCTTCAGTAGTTGCAGCACTCCGTCTCAGGAGCTGCAGTGTGCAGGCTGAATTGCTCTGAGGCATGTGGAATCTTCTGGGACTTTTAAGCTAAACCCAGAGCTTCAAAGTAGGAAATTTTTGATTCAGAGTGAAACTCTAACGATATCTCATCGCATGCCTATTCTGGATTATGAAAGCTGGACAAAACCTGCCCTAACTTAGTTGCCCCTTGGTACTCATTAGTGGAGTTCTCCACCCAGCAGCAGTGGGCATCACCTGGGAGACTGTCACAGATGCAGAATCACTCCACACATGTGAAATCAGAATTTAAACTTTAATGAGAATGCTGTGTGATTTAAATGCATGTTGGACTTTGAGAAGCACTGTCAACTTCAGTAGTGTAGGGTGGCCATGGGATTCTGCACTTCCAGCAAGCTCCCAGGTAAATGCTGTTGCAGCTAGTCCATGGACCACACTTGGATTAGCAAGGTGCTACACATTTTATCATAATGAGAAGATTATAAAGTTACTTGCATCTACTCTCAAGCTGTGACAAGAACACTTACCCAGTAGATAGACCTGGGCTGATTGGACAGTTATTGAGCACTAAACAGGTGTGCTCTAATGGTGTACTTATTCCCATGTACATCTTTTCTTTATAGTTTTGAGTTCTGAGATGAGATAACTTTTCTCCTACAGTTTCTATCATTTTCATTTGTGGAAGCCTGACGTCCTCAGCCAGCCTTCAGAAGTAGTTTTGTGAAGTTTGGTCAGCGTTCAGATGTTCTTTCGATAAATTTGTGGAGGAGAGAGTCTCATTTTCATTTGTGAATCGTTTTTTGCTATTTAGAATTAAGATCAAGCAGCAACTTCTCTCATTGCTAATTTCCCCAATTAGATTTGAAATTGACAATAAGCTTGGTCCCTGAGCAACTTCAATTTGACATTTGGTTTTAGAAATGTTATGATATGCTCACTTTAATTTCAGTTCTTAACTTTAACTTTTTGAAACCTTTTCTTCTCTTGCAGTTGAAAATAATCCTCGAACAGGAAACCTTGGTGCACTAATTAAGGTCTTCCTTTCTAGAACCAAAGAACTAAAACTTTCAGCAGAATGTCAGAAGTAAGCTGGCTGCTCTCTATATATTTAATTTATATTTAACAATATGACAATTATTCACTTATTGGTAGAAATAGGTTATGGTCTTTTGAAAGCTATAAAGGAATTATTCTCATTATTCAGGGAAAAAGTAAAAGAGGTTTTAATTAACTGTCCAAGTCATTAGGGTGAGATTATAAATTCTGGAATCTGATTTTAGTTAGCATTTTAGACAATCTTTAGAAATACATTCTTTAAGAAGATTAATTGTGTAATTATTATTTAAAAAGTTAATTTTTTTCCCATTTTCACTGCTGGATAGATCTAGTTTAATGACTTAGTGTGAATATTATTTCATTCTATATTTGTTTCCTTTATTTCTTGCATATTAGGTGAACGAAGGTTCAGATTAGACATTATGGTTTTATATTTATATAGTGGAAGGTTCACCTTTTATGCACTCAAGAATTTTTTGAAGATTGCTCATTTCCCTGTTTCCAAACAATTTATGTTGAATTCAATTAAAATTGTTTTGAGTCCATGACTGTTAATACAAGTAGCAGGTATACAAATACTGTACAACTGGTGATGCCCCACTTAAAATTTGGTTGTGTATTTGCATATATTTTCTTTATGTTATATTTGTAATTTTTTCTATTTTTAATTTTCTTTTGTTTTAATTGTTTATATATGGGACAACTATAATGTTAAGAACAAAGAGCAGTCATGCCTAAAGGAAAAAGTTTTTTTAAATTGACTCACTGTGTAAAATACAGAATAAAGTATGAGGTAAACTGTAGTAGATGTCATTGGTCCAGTGTCATAAATCATGGGCCATGAAGAAAGATATGGACATTATTCTAATATTACAAGCAAAATGAGAAATCATGGACTAGAAATAAATTGATTGTGCTCGTGATTAAACACTGATTCTTGTGTGATTTGTTCTTTCCCTTCTAGCCACATCTTCATCTGGCAGACACACAATGCTTTGTTTATTATTTGCTGTTTGCTGAAAGTGTTCATTTGTGAGATGTCAGAGGAAGATTTACAACTTCATTTTACTTATGAAGAAAAATCTCCTGGCAGTTACAGTAAGTCTTGCCTTAGATGACGTTCTGGGGGTAGCGTGTGTAACATAAGGATAGAATTTGAAAAATAAAAGTATAATTTTGAAAATTCTATTTTTCCTCATAATTTTCATTTGTAAATGACCTGACACCGTTCCTCTTTCTTTGCCTATATTAATTTAAACTAGCTGAGACTCATAGTTTTTTTCTTTTTTCAAATAAGGGAGCTGATAGGATTGAGACTTTAATTTATTTTGACTACTATATATATCACAGATATTTCTTTTTTTAGGAAGCAAATGTTAATTTAAATGCCATTACTGGGCTTCCCAGGTGGCATAGTGGTAAAGAATCCTCTTGCCAAGGCAGGAGACACAGGTTTCGTTCCCTGGGTCAAGAAGATCCCCAGGAGGAGGAATTGGCAACCACTCCAGTATTCTTGCCTGGAGACTCCCATGGACAGAGGAACCTAGTGGGCTATAGTCCATGGAGGAGGGTGGAAAGGAGTCAGACATGACTGAGTGACTGAGCATGTGTACACGTACAGTAGGCTAGTACGTTACTAAGGGAGACAACCAATCAGAATTACAGATTTTATAAATGTTAAAAGTTACTTTTGTGGGACATAACAGTCTCTGAGTCTGGGTATATTTGGGACTCCTTGATCAGAAATAACAATTTTATTTTATTTTGCTTTTATTCATCATTTATTCTTTCACATCAATCTACATACAAATATTCAATGGCAAGAATATGACAGGACCTCATTAAGGGCACAGTAAAATATAAACAAAAGAGATGGAAGCTCAAGCCTTATTTTTTTTTAAAGAAGTAACAAATAATTCTAAGTTACAATAAAAGTTACAAAGAAAACACACTTGATATGAAGACAGAAAATAATAAATTGGAAATAACAGGATTTTTCATTCTTCTTGATTACAGTAATCTTTTGTTCTTTGAGAAATAACATTTTAAAGGATAGTTTTATGATGCCAAAGTGTATTGTCTTTTTCTGAAGTTATAGGAAGAGTTTACCATTTTCTCCTGATATTGGTGAGAATTTTTTTTTCCCCAGTAGTTAGGAGGGCCTATGATTTTCAGGATCAACTGCTGGTGTTCCATTCCTTAGCATTAAAACTTACAATCTGGAAGATAATGAGATTATTAAATGAAATACAAGGAATGCAGTTTTTTAAAATTTATTTTTAATTGAAGGATAATAGCTCTACAGTATTGTGTTGGTTTCTACCAAACATCAACATGAATCAGCCATAGGTTTACCTATGTCCCCTCCCTCTTGAACTTGCCTCCCACCTTCCCCGCTGTCCTACCCTTCTAGGTTATTACAGAGCCCTGGTTTGCGTTCCCCGAGTCACACAGCAAATTCCCGTTGGCTGTCTAGTTTACATATGGTAACGTGTGTGTTTCCATGTTAACTCTCTCCTTACATCCTTCCCTCTCCTTCCTCCCCTGTGTCCATAAGTCTGTTCTCTATGTCTGGGTCTTCTTTGCTGCCCTGCAAATAGAAGGAATGTAGTTTTGGATCTGCTTTTCATGTTTGCTTCTCTCTTTATCAAGGCAAAGGCGCTTTTGCTTCTGAGTTTCCTGGGTTCATTTTTTCAAAACACACCTCTGCCTTCATTGGGTTTTCTTGCCCACATAGGGCTTTATACATTAATATATTTAATTTACTACATTGCTAATCAGCCTTCTATATTTGTTAAATATATACTGGTGTTTAAATGATTAGAGCTTTTAATGGGGAGTGTGCCTTGCATGTGTTAGTTTTGTTAATGTTAGGCTTTGTCTTTGTGGTGCCAACTGTGCCAAACGTAGTTCTGTTAGTGAACTGCGTTCCTTTCCAGGAAGTTCTGTCAACAATAATGGAGTGAACGTTTATCTCTGCTGAGCCTGAGAGCACAGTCCAGCCATCATCTGCAAAGCCAAAACTTTGTTTTGCATTATGTTAGAAGAATTAGGGAAATGTTTAATATAATATCATTTTTATTTTAATATAAAAGCATTTATTCATGACTTACCATTGAGAAGATTGATGTGCTTGAGAGATACAGTGTACGTTTTTGGTCACCCTTGCTGTACCTGTACTCCCCACTCACATCCATGCTTGAGAACCATGGTTTTGTTGTACATCCCAGGTGGCTTCATGTAGAGTCAGGGCAGATGACACTCCTCAGTCATGGCCACTTTATCAAGATAGTTGTCTCACTGAGGGAGCCATCTGTGAGGCCTGGTAGTTGGTGGTTCTATGTGTTGACAGACTGTCCTCTTCCTTTATTTGGTTAGCAATTCAGGATTTTATAGTGCTCTTTTGTTCTTTTCATTTGCAGCTGAACTGCTGTTTGTCCACCAGCTTAAGTCCAGTGAACATCTTCTTAAGGTTGAAGACTTGCTGTTTTTGGCATATGTAAAATTATTTTCATCTTAGCTTTAGGTTGTTCATTTGAGACTCCTTATCACTAGTGTAAGTCGTAGTGACATTGATATTTCCTGTCATTGTCTTTTTACAGTTTATAAAGGTGTGATAAAATTAAATGATTGCACAGATACTGTTGAATGGAAAAAAATGGAAGCTCACTGTACGGTAGCTGAAAACATTCATTGATTAGCCAGTGTATGAATATTTGACTTAGTTGTGTGAAAGACTGTTCAAGAATAGGTAAATATACAATGGTAAGGATTCTTTGAAGGTTAAATTGACAAAAGTAGAGGACTGTCTACAAACAACTGAACAAATCAACTGAGGCTTTTTAGGATTGTTGGGTTATTACAGCATACTGCATTTTTTTGTTTATCCCAATTCACTGTAGTATTGCCGTGATCAGATGGATATTGCTGCCATATTCAGTGAAGCTGTCTTTATGAGGGTAAAGTGACTCGGTATGCTCTCAGTTTATAATTGAAATATGTGAGGATTTCATATTTGAACATTTTCCTGTGGGCTCTGTATGATGTGGTAGTAGATTGTTTGCTGGAGGGAATTTGTATCATTATGCAAAGATAGCTCTTTCCACGATTCCATGCTTTCAGGAATAGTTAAAGGGACAAAATCAGCCCTAGGCAAAACTGTGAAGTACTACAAAATTGTCTGCATTCTCCCTTTGCTGTAGGTGCAAGTTTTTCTTTCCTCAGTGTTGGTATTATGTCCTGTTTTTGCTGACACAATAACTGATATTTTACATTTTGTATACATAAAGCCAATATTTTAAGTCCTTAGGCACCTAAATCTGTTGCTGGTTTCGTTAAGCACTTACGGTGGCTTGTTTCCTTAAGTCTTTAATAATGCTGACTGTGAACTTCTATTTGTTTGATCTTAATCTAAGGACCCAAGTAAGGGAGGGATTTGTATTTGCTTCTAAAGGGACACAGGGACTGCAGCATAAGACCACTTTAGTCTCCCTTAGCAGTTCTTGGCTTAATGGGGCTCTCAGGTTCAGTGTCCCAGTGGCCAGGCTGAAGGCTTAGGTCTCCCAGTAGCTGGCTTCATCCTCAGGGACACCCTGTCCTTAAGAGTTTGCTTCTTGCTCAGTGTTTTACTTCAGATTCAAGCCACAGAGTGTTCGCTTGTGGTTATTCTTTTTGGTTATGGTGCTGGGGTCCTTGGGAGATTCCCTTTACTTTCTGGAAGCCCATTAGTGCACTGAAGAGTTTATTTTAGCCAAAAACTCATTATTTTTGTACAGAAGGGCTCTTTGGAGTAACTACTCCACGGTACTGCTGCCAGTGGAAGGCAATTATAGTTTCTTTACAAAGTTTAAAACAAATTTTTCAAATGAAGGAGGATACCTTTGGATATTGAGAGACTGAAGATAGAAGCAAAAAGGAGACAGCCTTGGCAGGGAGAGCTGGGCAGAGCAAGGGCTGTGGGTTTGAGGAGCCTGAGAACCAGTTAGCACAGCTCTGTACAGATTAGAAAAGAGACTTGTCAAGTCCAGGTAAAAGGCTTGCTTGAGTACATTTTGTTGGCGCAGGGTAGTTCAATATATATATATATTTAAAATTTTTTCATGTATTATTTTTTATTGTCATCTAATTGCTCTACAATATTGTCTTAGTTTCTGCTGTACAACAAAGTGAATCAGCTATATGTGTACATATGTCCCCTCCCTCTTAAGCCTTCCTCCCCTCCCCTGTATTTATTTTTAAAAATTATTTATTTTTGGACTTGCTCTCAAGCATAGTGGATTAAATATACATGATCATCTTTGCTTTCTCCTGAAACCCCAGAAAATATCAGTAAAGGGGTTTTGAACAGGTTATGAATTTATTAGATTAAAGAGAAAGAGGGGGAGACTGTTAATCACAATTGGCAAGTTGGAAAACTGAGTGATGCTGAGCTAAACTGACCACTGAAAGCTGGGAGCTAAATGCCTTCAGGGTTGGAGAATTCCAGAAACAAGCCAGTTCTTGCCACAGAACTTGGGAGAGGTTTAGGAATTGGAAGTGCCAGGTGTCTCCAAAGGCAGACAACCAGGGGGATTGACCGGAAGTCTCTACTCTTGTGACGCGCATCATGGGACCACCCCTTTCCCAGTTTAATACTGAAACCTGTTCTCTATAGAGGCTGGACCAGCGGGGCCTCCCTGTATGAGTTCTTGGGCACGGTGGAGGCAGTGGTGTAGGGAGAACAGGGTTGAGAGAAGAGGCTACACGTGAAAGAGTAAGGCGTCTTGACTTGGCTTCTAGAATGCTGACACTGGGGTTTTACCCACTCCACTGCCTTTCCTGCCATAAGTGGATCCTCTTCTGAAGAAAATGAACCAAAAAACAGGGAAAGACTCAGAGAAACTGACATTTGGGTGCCCTTCCGTGAAGCATTTCAGAGCCATCCGCTGGCAACCCCTGCGTGGCAGGCTGTGCCTCCGCGCGTGGAGCTTCTGTCAGCGTGTGCCTCCCCCTGGCAAGTAAATGGAAGCCAAGGATCCCATACAGGTGAGAAAACTTATGATTTGTGAGAGACCAAAACGAACAAGAAAAAATTATATGAGATGGAAATTTGTGGAAAAAAGTCAGTAATCACACCTCTGGAACACAACCACTTTCCTTCACATTCATGTCTGGCTTAAAACTTTTTTGAAACTCTTTGGAATTACCTTCCAAATCTGAGATGTGTTTGAAAGTGCTTAGGCTCCCACGATGGCGGGCTTTACTGCTCTTTCTCCACTTGCTCCGGTCCCTCACGCCTGGGGCCGCTAAACCAGAAACTGTGTTGGGGACACACAGTTGTGTTGAGTGATTTGTATTTTATTTTTGTCTTAATGTAAAACTTCATAGTTTAATCTCATTAGTTATGGATAAATAATATAAAAAAACCCCACAATAGTTGAAAAATGTGACTCAGAGAAAAAAGAGAGTGCAGATTTAGCACAGATTTATTCTTTTAAAATATTCAGCTTATAAGATTTATAATCTGACTTTGCAGAAAAATAAAGTGTTTCTAGGAACTCTTGACTTGTTTTTGGTCATATAATAGGTGAGAGTGTGATTCATGGTATTTCTTTCTCTCCCCTTCTTTCTTTTATGTGATCAGTGGAATAGAATGAATTAAATTTTACTAACAGCACATTTTATGATGAAATCTCATAGACTGTATTATCCTTGAGGGTAAACAGAAGCATTTCTGTTTGACCACAGTAATAGCAGTCAACCAGAATTATTGCACATTTTATTGGAATGGGTAGGACACAGGTTTATAAATATTGTAATGCATGGAAATGTAGACCAGTTTTATTTTTAGAGAAGAGTGAATCCATTTGCTTTTCCTTAATTGATTATGGAAGCATGTTTGATTTTGCTAATTAGAAGCTTAAGTGTGATTTTTGATACTTTAGGATAATCCCAGTATTCGCTTTACAACTAAAATAGACAGTAGCCTAGACCCTCAGAAAAACCATGGTTTTTCTGAGTATGAGTTCATAGTAAGTATAATGTAGCTATGTGTCTTTATTTTAAGAGAGTCTTTTGCTCTGAACTTTCAAGTCCTCTTTGGAGTGTGGCTCTGTTAATTCTGAAGTTTTAAGTACCTGTATTAGTACAGTATTGGGCAGCGCTGAGAAACTGACAGTTTGACTGTTTTTAATTAATTTATTTTTCACTGTGCTGAGTCTTCGTTGCTGCGTGGGCTTTTCTCTAGTTGCGGAGAGTAGGGGCTGCTCTTTAGCTGCGGTGCAGAGGCTTCTCACTGCAGTGGCTTCCCTTGTTGCGGAGCATGGGCTCTAGGGCACGTGGCTTCAGTCGTCGTGGCACGTGGGTTCAGTAGCTGTGGCTTGCGGACTCTACAGCACAGGCTTAACAGCTGTGGTGTACAGGCTTATTAGTTGCCCCATGGCATGTGGGATCTTCCTGGATCAGGGATTGAACCCGTGTCTCCTGCATTGGCAGGCAGATTCTTTACCACTGAGTCACCAGGGAAGCCCTAGTTTGACTTTCTGAATGTAAAGAAAACAACAGCCATTTGCTCTCTGTCTTTTAATATTCCTTTCAGTAACGATGTGTAACCTGATTTAAGTGACCCATATGTTTCTTTTTTCTGGCTGCTGCTTAGTTTTCCATCAGTGCTATTTTTTCCCCTTCCTTGAGTAAGTGCTGTAAAAATTTTTCTTTTCTCCCTTTCTTCCACACCTGCCATCCCTCTGACTGATGGGAGGCATTTTATCATGACAATGTTTTATTATCTCTGGTTCTCTCCCTAAGGTCAAAATGAGAGAGTTGAGTCTTCTCCATGATACTGAGCAGGTGCCAAACAGAAAGCACTGACAGGTTAGATTCAGGTGTAGATTATTAGAGCTGTGAAGTGAAAGTCTCTCAGTCGTGTCCGACTCTTTGTGACCCCATGGATTATACAGTCCATGGGATTTTCCAGACCAGAATACTGGAGTGGGTAGCTGTTCTCTTCTTCAGGGGATCTTCCCAACCCAGGGATCGAACCCAGGTCTCCCACATTGCAGGAGTGAGTGACTAGAAATCTTGTCTTTCTCTATTTTTGCTTTCTCGTGTTTGTGCCTCCCTCTGCTGATACTTGTAGGGACTACTGAAGTGGCATTTGGGTTTTAAAGTGGGAGAACCTCAAGGGTGGGGTGAGGTTTCAGTGACCTTGTTCTGCAAAATATTCTTAATAAGAGATTGTATTTATTCATTGTTTGAGATTATTTGTAAATTGAATATTTAAGTCAAGGACTTGAGTACGTATTGATGGCTGTGTAGGATATCACCTTGATGTGTAAAATGATCTGTGCTATTTCCAGTCTCTTCCTTAATATGGCTCAGAATACTCACCAGAGATTTGTAGGGTCTTCAGTGATACTTGGATTGGTTGACTGGATTTTTTTTCTCTCTTTGTATAGAAACGGGTCTTTAAAAGTCATTTGTAAATTCCACCCCCACCCTCCCTTTGGAAGTCTGAATTTAGGTTAAATCTGAACTCTGCCAGTTACTGTGGGTAAATAGCCTCTCTGAGCCTTGATCTGTGAAATGATGATGATACCTACTCCTTAAGAGTGATTGTTAGGATTAATGTGGGCTAGAGAGAATGGAATGTTTATGATTTAAAGTATTAAAATATTCGGCTGGAGTTATAGAGACAATTTAAAACTCTTTAGGAGGTTAAAAAAAAGCACATACACAACTCTGGTTTGTGAAACTTCTCAATACAGTAAACACATTCAAATCTCTGCAAAGTCCTTTACTCAGAGAACATCAGTTTACTTTGTCATGGACCTGCAAATTTCAAGGACTTCTAAGATTCTCTTTCCTGTAAGAAATGGAATGTGTTCCAGTAATTTTTGGCAGGTGAGTTTTATATTTACTTGTTTTTAATTGAAACTAAGGAAGATATTTGGCCTCATATGGAAGCTGAGTGATAAATGATGCATGGAAACTAAGGCAGTATGAGTGACTTGCTTAATGTAAAGCCTAATAAGCAGTCAAATCTTATCATTCTTCACTTACCTTGCAATTATTTGCTTCTAGAGTAACCCCAGAAATAATATAGTATTATGCAAGAATGTTTTTGTTTTAGTAAATGGAAATTTACTAAATTTACTGAGATTTCACTTGTAAATTGCTTATTCTTATCTTTAGTTTTGTTAGAACTTTGGCTTTGAAATGCTATGTTTTACTTGTATGAGATGGATTTATCAACATTGTTTTCATTAGGATTACATTGATAACGAAGCTGTGAATGTACTCCTTAGTTAACAGGCTGTAAACTTGACTGAAGTCGCGATTTGGATGGCACATGGAACCAAAGAGAGGTCTTTGTCACCATTTTAAGATTTGAAATTTAGATATGTTTACACCCCTGGAGGAAAAAAAATCCAATTAGATGTCATCTGTGGGTCCTGAGCACTTGTTCCATCACCTATGTAATTAAAAAACTTGTGCAGGCTGTTTGGCTAAACCAGGGGTATGTTAGTAAACTGGTCAACTTACTTGGTCTAAAATGTTCTTTAGGAAATCAGTGAGTGATTCTAAACGTTACTGGGTCTGGGTCACCACATTCTCTAGGGTAAGGCATGGAATGACAGTTCAGCAAATGCATACTGAGTATATATTATTAATACATGCCAACACACCACTTGTTGGAATAGGTTGTTAACTCGCATGGGTCATGGTGGACAGCTCTGAAAGAGAAAGATTTAGCTAGCTCTTCTCCTGACTTTCTTCCACTCGTTGAGCTAAGTGGTAGTGACCTACCGCTTCTGGAGTGAGACTTAACGTGGTTATTGAACTTGAGTCTTGCTGTGTATTCTTTTTAGCATTGATTGATGTCTTCAGTATGATTTAATATTCTCTTCAAGCTTTGCACTGACCTCTCAGAGGGCTGCTGTGCCAGTTACTTCTATTTATGGCAAAGCAGGGAGGAATTTCTTCAAACTGAATACCAGGTGATATTGTGGTCTAGAAAAAAGAATTGCTAAACTTCTCTTTGCGGTGCCAAGTGCTTTGATGTTTTAGAAATAACTGCTAAATTTGGCCTTGGTCACCTGTGTTCAGTTCAGTGAACATGTATTGAATGTACATTATGTGCCAAACTCTTTGTATCTCTTTTTCCTTTAAGAGGGTCAAAGTCCAGTGCATGTATGTGTACTTGCAAAGTCGCTTCAGTCATGTCCAACTCTTTGCGACCCTTTGGACTGTAGCCTGCCAACCAAGCTTCTCTGTCCACGGGATTCTCCGGGAATGCTGGAGTGGGTTGCCATGCCCTCCTCCAGGGGATCTTCCTGACCCAGGGATTGAACCCTTGTCTCTGGCATCTGCCTGCACTGACAGGCAGGTGCTTTACCACTAGTGCCTCCTGGGAAGCCCCAAAGTCCAATAGGGGTCTGCAGGGGCCTGCTTTACTTGTAGTCAGAAGCTCTGGGATAATGCAGCCAGCATTGACAATAACAGACAGATGCACAGGGCATAGATGCCATGTAGATAACTATTTTTATTTAGAGTGAGTAAGAGAGTTGGGTGTGTGCCAGTGTTGAAGGGTATTCTGAGGAAGTGGATACTGGGAGTGAAATGAAACAGTAGTGGGTTAGAAAGAAGTATAGGAACTGAGGGAAGAAAGAATTTCGTAGATGTAGGTGTCAGTAGCGTCCAAAGCCGGGAGCCACATGTGATCCTGATTGGCTTCGTAAGTTAGAAAGTCACTTAGGTCCGAGAAGTTTGGGAAATAGGAGCATTTCTGTTGGCACAGTAGTTTGCAACCAACCTTTGCTGCTTACTTTGTAACTTGGGAAAGCCATTTTGACTTTGGCTCTTTGTAAAGAGATGTTTAGACTCTTGGTGGGTTCCAGTCTGTAATCATTGGGGTTCCATGAGTTCAGAGAAGGCACTTCTGGGTCTGCACGGACATCAAGGGTAAGGTCAGATTTTCGTTGGGGGAAAAAGTGCAGGTAGTCTATTTCTGATTTAAACAAAACAGCTGGAGCAGCTTAAGTTTTTATCAGTTTTATATATTTGACTTCAGTATAAATTTTATTTGAAAAGACATAGTACAATATAAGAAATTTGAAAACCACTGGTCTACAGAAGTCATAGTTGCCTTCAGATATTAAAAGCAATATAGTTAATAGCTGGTGTTCAAAATTCCTCTACTAGATGAAGATTATAATAGATGTTAACTTGCTCAGCGTATAGATTTTATTCAGAGGGCAACTTAGTATCTGAGTTTCTATAATAATGACTATTCTCATTAGGAATGAAAACTGAACTTCCAAACAACTGAATTTTGCTTTATACTTTGTTAAAAAATTTTTTTATGTGTCTCACCAGGTTCTGACTCAGAAGATCTTTTGGAAGAATTGCTCTGCTGTTTGATGCAGTTAATCACTGATATTCCACTCTTGTAAGTTCTGGCTAAGCCAGGATTACTTTTCTCTTCTTAGTGTATTGAAGATGCTAATTGATTGTGTTGAAGAGTTTTTGGGTTGTGGCATAGTACTTGCATGTATTGCTCTTATGTATGTCTCTGTGTGCATCCATGGGCTTCTCTCTGTCTTGCGTGATAATAGTTAGACTTTGATGACCCGTAATCAACACAAGAATTTTATGCTGTTGAGGGGAAAATAAACTCTTTAGCAACGTGAAGCATATGATAAGCACAGAATTAATCTGTGTAAACCAGGGTTTGAGAGAAAAGCAGTTTGAATCTGATACACACGTGGTAGATATAGCTCCTTGTCCACCCATTATTTGTTCTTCCCTTCTTCCTTGCTTCCGGATTTTATAAATGGCCTCTTTTGGAGAGGTTGGATTTCTATTTCTAGCTTCTCTTGAAGCTGGATGTGGTCAGTGAGAAGTAGGGGGAAGTCCTCCAGTGAAACTTACAGGCACAACTCTTTACAGGGGCCTGACTCACCTGAGAGGCATATATATATATTCATCTGTGAGAGCCTACTGTCCTGTTCTCCAGAGTGTGGGCAAGGTCTCCTTAGAGTTGTGTTGGACATCTTGGCACCATGAACTAAGAGACTCACAGCAAATTCTGCTTTGATGGCATTGAGCTGCTGAACCGAAGTGATCAACCACTAGTCCCCTGCTGCCCCCACCCCTGGAATTCTCATGTAAGAAAAATAGACCCTGTTTACACTGTTATAACTGGATTTCTGTTACTACAGCTGAATGCAGTTCCTGTATAATTCAGAATGTTTGTTACTTTTAAAACAGTTACCTTCAACCTTATTTGTCTCTCAGTGGAGCGTTTTTAGAATTTTTTTTCTTAATTGCCTCTCCAGAGTCCTAATGAAATTTGAATACTCCAGATACACTGAATATGTTTATATGCTATGACTTTTTGGAAGGCCATACATCATTATAATATCTATGAAGTTTTTCACCCCTGAAAGAACCAATTTTCACCCACTGGAGGGTGATCTCTTACACCCACTATTGAGAATGCATATTTTATTATTTATAAAAAAATTTTTGTTTTTTTATTTTTGGCCACACCACACGGCAGGTGGGATCTTAGTTTCCTGACCAAGGATCTAACCCATGCTGCTTGCAGTGGAAGTGCAACGTCCTAGCCACTAGACAAATGGGGAATTCCTGAGAATGCACATTTTAAAGGAGTTATTTTTTAAAATAAAAAAGTAGGTTTTAAGATTTATCATCACAAAATCTCAGTCTGTTTGGAGATATTGTTGGAAATATGCCCCTTGCCTGTGGCCCAAAAGGAAAGATGGGTATTTGTTTGAAAACAGGCCTCTGTTGTTCATGAGCGCTGCATCCAGAATTGTATTGTGACAGTCGCTCAGTTGTGTCTGACTCTTTGTGATCCCATGGACTATACAGTCCATGGAATTCTCCAGGCCAGAATACTGGAGTGGACAGCCTTTCCCTTCTCCAGGGAATCTTCCCACCCAAGGGATTGAACCCAGGTCTCCCACTTTGCAGGTGGATTCTTTACCAGCTGAGCCACAAGGAAAACCCTTGTATCATAGGCTTATTGTTTATAGGAAGAATTGTATTATAGGCTTAGAAATGAGAACCACCAAACCCTGTTGTGACCTGGTTTGGTCACGTGCAGCCTGGAAGGTAGGGCTGAGACAGCTGAGGAATCACCGACAGGGAAGGGCATGGAGAAAGTGCTCCAGGTAGTGGAACTCTTATGACAGTCACAGTTCTTTACATGCCTGGTATCCTTTCTCACTTTCTTCTCCAATATTGTTGGGGGAAGTGTGTGCCCAGGTTAGTTTACAGGCTCTTTGGGAACTAAATGTGGCTCCATGACAGTTTGGGCCAGTTACACATAAGCAGAAGTCAGGAGCTTGCAGAGCAAGTATCTTCAGCTCATTGCCCTTGGCCCTTCTCTTCCTACCTGGATGTGGAAGCAGTGCTCTGGCCTTCTTGAGTCCCGGATGATGGATGCCACACACAAGAACAGTGTCCCAGGAGCACGGGGCATTGATAATGTTATGGAAGAATTACACCAGCCCTCGATGGCTTACCTTTGGTTTTCTTCTTATGTTGAAAGAGTAAACAGTTAGTTTAGTTAAGCCACTGTGGTTAGCTTTCTGTCACATATGGTCAGATGTGGGAGGGGGAACACACATATTGCTTGTTGTCATTGTTTAGTTGCTAAGTTGTGTTTGATTCTTTAGCGACCCCGTGGACTGTAGCCTGCCAGGCTCCCCTGTCCATGGGATTTCCTAGGCAAGAATATTGCAGTGGGTTGTTATTTCCTTCTCCAGGGCTCTTCCCGACCCAGGGATGGAACCTGCATCTCCTGCGTTAGCAGGCAGATTCTTTACATTTAGCTACCAGGGAAGCCCCGTGTGTTGCCTGCTATTTGTTTATCATAGTATGTGTGAGGCTTCTTGTGTTCCTGATGTTAATTTTAAAAACAGCACCACCTCTATTACATTTGTTATTACCAAATACCAGCAACTTCTTATATATCCTAAATAAGTACATTGTTTTTGTTACTGTTGTTGATAAAATGTTGTGGTAAAGTTAAGAAGGATGGAAATGATAAATCCCCTTAGATAGTAAATAAGCTGTGAATACAATGTAGAGACCAGCCACTTAAACACTTGGAGAGCAAGTAGACAGTGTTGTAATATATCAAACATTTCAGTGTTTTAATGTGTTTATACTTTTTAAATGAACTGAAAATGCACAGACAACCAGATGTCTTGTATTATGTACACTCAGCTTTAACCAGCTGCTGAAACAATTTCTTGTGATTTAATGTTCTTGGAACTCCATCCTACAAGAAGGTTTGTCTTGGTAACAGTTTCCATGTGAAACCAAACTCCTCTTCAAATGTTTCATCTACTATAACCATAGTGCAGTGTTATGGATCAGCTTATAATTTAAGGAGGAATATTAACCTATGAGAACTGGCGATGCTGTGACACAGCTGACTGTCATCTGTCTTGCTATAAACGTTGAAGTTTAATGTGCTGCCTTAGTGGGTGAATAGCAAGAGGTATCTAATTTTCATGGCCTTCGTGGGTAATTCGAAACTTTTCTAGCTTAAACATTTGAGACTTTGAAATCATTCTGTTAATATTGAATGCAAGTGATTACCAAGAAGTTAGAGTGATTATAAGAATTTAGAAATCTGTAAATTTTAACTGATTCTTCATAATTAGGAGAACAGGATCAACTGTGGTAAACTCCTAGAATTTCTAAGAATTCATCTGTAATGAAAATTTACTTTTAAGTAGTAAGTGGATTCTGCTTCTCAGTTTGGATTTGTTGATAAAATATTAATTCTATGAGGTGTTATTCTTCAGTGTCAGATTAAAATTGTGCACCTTCTGGGAATCCTTCCTTATTAATGCCATACCTTTCAGCTTTTATATATGTATTTAAAAGAAAGAGTAAGTCAGGCACGGCCTTGTGACTTGACATTTTTCTGTGTGTATTGAGTTGATCCACTGGAATTAAAGTGTCTTTCAGAAGTAGAACTTTGTCTTTTTAACTGTTATACCTTCTTGATCTCAAGGAGTTGAATGGGAGAGGAATAAGGTATGATAAAGGTATGTCTCTTAAGACACTAATGGAGAGTGAAATGGAACATGGTTGGCAGGCTAGAGTTGAAAGCACTACACTTAGAATTTGGGACACTGGTTGGGTTCTTCCAGTTTTACCATGAAGGTTGAATGGAGACCCCATGACTGTACCCAGTGATGGAATTTAGGTGGGGCCCTAGCAGCGTAAGCAGTAATGTTGGATGGGCCCAGTACTTGATGTTTTGAGGACTGCTTAGGATGCTTTTCTTATTATGAAATAGAGTTTATTTTGAGAGCTTGAACAGGGTTTCTTTCCTTGTCTGTTTGTTGCTGTTTCTGTCAAAGCTCTCACTCTCAGCTGTTTACAGTGAGGCTGTTGTTGAGAGCAGGCTCTGCTCCTTTCCTCTGTGCCCCACTCGGGACAGGTCCTGGGAGGTCTGCTCAGAGTGGGCCTTGCTGTGAGCTCCAGCCCATTCCTCTGAGATCCGTTTATGTGTCTTCTCCTTTATTAACCTGTGAACTCAATGAAGAGGAAGGACCAGGGCTCCTTAATTCTCAGCCTGGCCCTGGGCAGATATTTTAATTCCGTAATCTAAGAAACTTTATCTAGTTTTGTCGTAAGTTATATATTGATAAAGATGTGATATTCATAATGGATTGCCTTCACTGCCTTTTCTGGGGGACTGTGTGTGTGTGTGTGTGTGTGTGTGTGTGTGTGTGTGTGTGTGAGATGGGACTTAGTCTGCTGCTCGAGTGCAGAGGTACCTGGCGTCATCTACTGGCCTTGTCCATGTTACTCATTCTGCTGCAGTCACTCTGGTGTTCTTGCTAATTTGGAACTTGCCAACCCACTCCTGTCTTTAAGGCCTCTGACCTTCCTTCTCCTGCCTTGAATATCTTCCCTCAGACATCTGCATGGCTCATGTCCTGTCCTCCTTCAAGCTTCCTTCCTTCTGCTCAAAGTTCTGCTTCTTGGAAACAGTTGCTCTGCCTACCCTAAAATAGCACCCCTTCATAGTCTGTCCTTTCATCATGCTTTATTTTTTTGTCCTAACGCTTATCACTACTTTTCATATTATTTCATGTTATTTTATTTCTCAAATAAAATTAGAATGAAAGCGACATGAAAACAAGGGCTCTTCCTGTGCCAGCACTTTGTTTTGCTCACTCTGTCCCCTTAGTATTGAGGTTAGCCTGGCATGTGGAGGACTCAAAAAATATTTGTTGAATGAGTAAGTCCGTGGGGGCACAACCTATTCACTGTGCTTAAATATTTTGTTTGTTGCTCATCTTGTGGTCTATATGGAAACAAGGTAGTGTGCTAAGGGATAGTCCATTGCAGAGAGAGTGCCTCAAAGCCCCTTGCAGTTGGTGAAAAAAGTGTTTGTCGCTCAGTCATGTCCGACTCTGGTACATTGTATTACAAACACTAGGTGTCTTACAGACATTAGCAGTGTGGAGGGGCAGCCAGAAACTGAAACACTGAGAAATCTCATCTCACAACATTTGAGGAAATGGTAGATTGTTATTGTTCAGTTGCTAGTCGTGTCCGACTCTTCGTGACCCCATGGACTGCAGCACGCCTGGCCTCCCTGTCCTTCACCGTCTCCCAGAGTTTGCCCAAACTCATGTCCATTGAGTCAGTGATGCCATCCAACCATCTTATCCTCTGTCGCCCCCTTCTCTTGCCCTCAATCTTTCCCAGCATCAAGGTCTTTTCTAATGAGTCAGCTCTTCGCATCAGGTGGCCAAATATTGGAGCTCAGATAATTAGCTATAAATGCTGACTAGTCTGGGGCCATTTAGTTTAGGGAAAATCAGCATTATATCTCAGTAGTCCTTAGATTATTCCTTCACAGTGTAATAATTTCTTTTTCATTAAGTTAATCTGCAAAAATATATATACTATGGATATACTTTGCTATGTATATTTACTGTGTTGGGCCCTGGGCAAAGAAAGACATGACTTTGGAAGAGCTTAGAGATGGATGGATGCATAGAAAGCCCACTGAGAGGAACAGTTGATAACTTGCTGCAGTCATTTGGAGCTGTAGTGATGAGCTGCGGCCAGACCTTCAAGGAGGCAGAGAGGAGCTGCATAGGGACCTCTTGGGTATATATCATGTGTTTGGGGAATACAAGTGGATTCATTTGATTACAGCAGAGGGTTTGTGGGAGACTAGGGCTAGAGAAGCTATGTTGTTTGATGAAATAAAGACTTGCATGTTAGAAGGACTAAATGTTGATTATATTTAAGGTTCTCTTTATTAAAAGTATAAGAACATAATACATATATTTTAGAGCTAGTTTCTCTGATATCCATTTTGGATGTATTTGGGGAGGAATGAAACTGTTAAGAATCTTATTTATAAAATTAACGTTGCTGGATTTATGAAGTGTAATAAAATGATATAAAATACGTATTTATTTGACTCACAGGTGTTGATATTGGCTTAGATGTCATACTTTGTAAAGTTTGAATGTTGAAAACTTTTGGTGCTAATGATGACTAGGTAGTTCAAGAACCTGAAGAGCTATAAACAGTTTCTTTATGAAGTCTGCAAGTCTCTGAGAGTGAAGGAACTGGAGACCCCGTGTTGGCAGTGAAGGGCCTAACTGTTGGGAAAATGTCTTTCTGTAGCCCTGCATTTGATACCCAAACTTGTGTCAAATCCAGCCTCAACAGAGTGGGTGGCTAAAAGAAGTCAGCATTTAAATTTTAGGTGCTGTAAATATCTAGTATAGATTTCTGGTTGGATTAGGTATTCAAGACATTACAAGCACTGAATTAAAGATGATAGCATTTTCAAATACCAAGACACAATTAAGTTCACAATAGCTTATTAGTTTGAAACTTGATTTCTGGTGCTTCCAGGGGAAAAAAAAAAAATCCTAGTTAAAAAAATTTAACATGTAATCTGACTGAGATATATCCAGTACCACAAATGTTAATATTACAAGATATGTGCTCATATTGTTCATAATCACATAATTGAATATTGCCAAGACATGTAAGAGACATTTTATAGTAGGAAAAAACACCATTAATTCTGAATCCAGAAGCTAGTGTTTGAATCTTAGCTTTACCACTCATCAGCAGTGTCACTTCAGGCCTCAATTTTCTCATTTTAAAATTGAGGTTCATAGATCATAGACTGTCACTTGGAAAAGACATTTGAAGGCATCTAGTTCAGTTAAATATTTTAGATGTGCAGATTGAAGTGCATCAGTTTGGAGATCTACTCATGTAGCCATTGAGGGAAGAGCCTGGCAAGCCAATAGTTTAATACACCACAACCTTGGCTGCCTAGAGGGACCAGCAGCTGAGAGGGAGCGTTTCATCCTGGGATGAGGTCTGTCGAGGGCTCTCACTGCCAAGGATCTGTTGCATAGGATTGGTTGAAGACCAGAGTAAAGCACTCGAAAATGGTTTTGTAAATTTTAAAATGCTTTATGATTATATAAAAGTGTATTGTAGGACTTCCCTGGGAGTCCAGTGGTTAAGAATCCACCTTGCAATCCAGGGGATGCGGGTTCAATCCCTGGTCAGGGAACTAAGATCCACACTGCTATGGAGTACCTAGGCCCGCATGCCACAACTTCTGAAGCTTGTGCACTCTGGAGCCTGTGCACCACAGCTGCTGAGCCCGAACACCACAAGTAGAGAGTCTGTGTGCAACAGCGAAGGATCCAGCATGATGCAACGAAGATCCCACGTGCCGCAACTAAAACTGACATAGGCTTCCCCTACTGCCAGAGTGTATTGCTTTACACATAGTAGGGCTTCCCTGGTGGCTCAGATGGTAAAGAATCCGCCTGTAATGCAGGAAACCCAGGTTCAATCACTGGTTCAGGAAGATCCTCTGTAGAAGGGATAAGCAACCCACTCCAGTATTCTTGCCTGGAGAAATCCCATGGACAGAGGAGCCTGGTGGGCTACAGTCCATTGTGTTGCAAAGAGTTTGACACGACTGAGTGACTAGCACACACATTACACATAGTAAGTATTTAAGAAAAGTATTGGCTATATTTTCTTCTGAGTTAATTTTCCTATTTTAAACTTCTCAATAGAAACTAATAGCCCTTGGTCATTAACAAGTATAGTGGTCATAGGACGCAGGATGTGTAAGATCCAAAAGAACAAGACTGAATCCTTTGTGTGAGAAGTGAAGTAAGTTTCTGTTGTGTCAGGCTGCTTCAAGGAGCTTCTCTGACTGCTTTGGAGGACTGGCTCTAGCTTGGCATTAGGTGACAGAGACTAGCAGCAGCTGGAGCAGAGTCCTGAATTCTGTCATTTTGCCTGTGTTTGCATATTTCCTTGCAAGTTATAGACTCTATAGAGGTATATAATCATTGAATTTTTAGAACAGGAATTAAGCTTATGTGTGTACTCAGTCATGTCCGACTCTTTGTGGCCCCATGGACTGTAGACCACCAGGCTCCTTTGTCCATGGAATTTTCCAGACAAGAATGCTGGAGTGAGTTACCATTGCCTACTCCAGGGGATCTTTCCGACCCAAGGGTCGAACCTGGGTCTCTTGCGTCTCCTGAATAGACAAGCAGATTCTCTACCACTAGTGCCACCTGGAAAGCCCTTATCTTATACATTTTCATTTTGTGTACGATGGCACTGAAGTAGAGAGAAAGGAAGTGACTTTCCTAAAGTCAGTTTGCAGGATTCTTGGGTATAACTCAGCCCTGAAAATGTTGAACCTCTGCCTTCAAAGAATTTTTACTCTTATAAAAGCAAGACTGGTGACTTCCTTGGTGGTCTAGTGGTTAAGAATCTGCTTTCCAATTCAGGGGATGTGGGTTTGATCCGTGTTCGGGGAACTAAGATCCCACATGGCTTGGAGCAGCTAAGCCCGTGTGCCACACTAGAGAAGGCCACTCACTGCAGCTGCTGAGCTTGAGTGCTCTAGAGCCTGTGCTCTGCCACAGGAGCTGCCTGTTCACCACAACTGAAGAAGCCCCTGCACGCTGCAGGGAATGCCTGTGGGCTGCAATAGAGACCCGGTGCAGCCAAAATAAATTAATAAATAAAAGTAAAAAAATAAAAGCAAGACTGGTACAGGATGCTTTTGTTAATTTCTTTTTCTGTTATTAGTACAAGTATCACAAAATATGAATGAACTGGTTTGACATTAATAACTGAATTTTAATTCTGCCAATGAACTGTTGATTTTTTTTCCCTTTTTAATTTTTTGTCCTACTTACGTATCAATAAGTTAATTCTTTATAGAGTTGTTTCTTTTGGGGGCATAATCCAGATTACATTACCTTTGGATATTTAAAGCTAGTCATTGATGCTGATGTACTTGTTTTAGATTATAATATGTATGTGCATAGGGTTTGGGAAGACAGTCGAGAAGCACAAAGGGGTTATGCTGAGCACTGATTTTGTCTTACATCTCTGTACTCTCCAGAGACAATTGTTTTTCATTGTTAGCTATTTTGATGGTTTATATATACACCTTTACCGTTATCTTACCTTTATATATTTATCTAAATAAGATAACAGTTTTTCATTTTTTTTAAATTAAAGGCTTTACTTTTCAGAACAGTATTAAATTCACAGCAAAACTGAGCAGGAAGTACAGAATGTTCCCATATCCCTCTTCCCACGCATAGCCTCCTCTGCTGTCAACATTTCTTACCACAGTGGCACATTTATTATAGTCGATGAACCTGCATTGATGCATCACTGTCACCCAAGTCATAGTGTGCATTAAGGTTCATTCTTGTTGCATCGTACATTCAGTGGGTTTTGACAAGTGTATAACGACATGTGCCTGCTGTGCTCTTGTCCGAGGAATCTCAGAGTCGGACACGACTTAGCGACTGAACAACAACAGCTACAACATCCATCATTATAGTTTCATAAGCGTACTTTCACTGCCTTAAAGTTCCTTGGTGTTCTTCCTGTTCATCCCTCACACCCCCTTAAACCTTGGTCACCCCACTGATCCTTTTACTGTTTCCATATTTTCACCTTCTCTAGAGTGTCATGTGGGCTTCCCAGGTGGCTCAGTGACAAAGAATCCACCTGCCAATGCAAGAGACATTGGTTCAACCCCTGGGTTGGGAAGATCCCCTGGAGAAGAAAATGGCAACCCACTCCAGTATTCTTGACTGGGAAATTGCATGGACAGAGGAGCCTGGTGGGCTACAGTCTGTAGGGTTGCAAAAGAATTAGACATGACTTAATGATTAAACAACTATAATAAAAGAGTGTCATATAGTTGGAACCTACAGTACAAGCTTTTTTAGATTGGCCTTGTTCATTTAGTAATGTGCATTTAAGTTTCCTCTGTGTTCATGGCTTAGTAGCTCATGTCTTTTTAGATCTGAATAATACTTCATTGGATGCAGTATATGTACATAAATTCACTTGATACATCTGTACACATATATAGCCCTCATATAAGTCTTAGAGTTGGAATTAAGTGTGACCATTTTAAAATTTGATAAAAATACAGTCAATTTGGTAAAAACTTCTTCCCTAAAGGGAGTATATCATTTATAAGTTCCACCAAAAACATTTAACAGAGCCTTGCCAATATAGTATATTATAGATTTTTTGTAAGTTAAAAATGGAAATCAGGACAGCAGAGTAGAAGGACATGTGCTTATCTCCTCCTGCGAAAGCACCAAAATCACAACTGGCTGTTGATTTTTCAACAGGAGAATGCTGGAACCCACCAAAAAGAGATACCCCATGTCCAAAGACAAAAATGAAAATCATATTAATGATCCTTACATGCATTCTCTCATTACAAGAGAGGTTGAATATCTCTTCATGTATTTAAAAGCCATTTCTAAGTTTTGATGAAGGTTCAGCGATCATTTCTAATTTTTGAGGGCTCTTTTTCTCTAATTGTTCCTTGTTTGTGATGGAACTTTTAAGCGGTCATAATTGCACTTTGGATACCCATGTAACAATTTCAGTATATTTGCTTTATTATTGTGTGTCCACCTTATCAATGCATCTTAATTTTTGATTTTTTAGAATGTTTCTAAAAACTCTTCTTGGTTGAGCTTTATTTCAAGAAGATAATATGGCTATTTCATCCATTTGATGCATCATTACATATATAGCATTAGTTCTTTGAGAAACCGTAAACACTTGGAATGTGTTTAATATATTTGATCCACTCCATTAATATTTTACATATGATGAAGTTGACAGATAAGGTGACTGATAAAGGTAATTGAGTGACATTTCTGATACTAGAATGCAGATTTCTTGACTCCTAACGTCCAGGTACTTTCTGCTCTATTGTTAGTACTTTTATAATTGAGGAGTATTACTATGTTTTTGATTTTTTTTAACTTCAGAACTTCTCTGCTATTGACAGTATCTGACATATACCACTTTTTAGTCTTTCCTCATATTTTACTTCTGGAATCTTCATGTTGGCATGACATTGATATTTCTAATGTTTGGTATTAATCCTTTGAACTTGTCAGTTGTTTTTATTAAACTTATGTTCCATTTACAGTACTGTCAATTTCTTATCCAATAGTAAGTCAGAGGAGGATGTTTTTTTCCTGCACATTCGTTGACTTTGCCCTTAGCCAACACTAACACCCATTTCATGAAGGCTTTTGTCTTTATCCAAGTGTTCCACTCTGCCGAAGCAGAGCAGTGCAAGGTCATGGCGCCTGTCTTTTTTTTTTTTTCTTCACATGAAATTAATAACTTGCTCCAACAGTAGTTTGTTCTAGGACATTTCCAGCCCAGATGGTGGAAAGTTCTTGGGATAACATGGCAGCCGAAGCAACATTTTGGCTTTTTAAAGTTGACTTTGTTTTGGCGATTGTGTAATGAAAATCTTCTGAAGATTATACAAGGACATTAAACAAGAAAGATCTGTTGGCTTAAAACATTTTTCATCTTTTAAAAACCACCACACTCAGCATGGTGGAACTTTGGTTTCTTTCAAGTATTGGCCTGTCTTGGCTCTTTTCCCTGATTATTTGGCACCTAAGATAGCCCAATTAATAGATTTAAAATTTTGTTGCTTTGAATATAATGTTGCCTTGAATTCCTTTTTTGAACATTATAGAAAGTTACAGCAAGAATTGACATTAGAGATCATCTTGCCTTATGTACTTATTTACAAATAAGAAAACTGAGACCCAGGGGAGTTATTGTTTGAAGTGAACAGAATAACTTCAATAGAGAACTTAGAAGCAGAGGCTCCGTTTTCTAACTTGGGGACAGTGACTCATTCAGCATACAGCAATATGTTTTAGGGTTTTGTTTATTCTTATTTCAGTGTCATCAGATTTTAATCAGTACAAGTTTGATTTTATCATTTATGATAATCCTCTATTGTTAGTTCTTGATTAATTTCATTTTCAAGCAGGTGATAGATTTATGTTGTTCAAATACCGAACTCATAAAAGTGCACATGAACCATCTCCTGCCTGTCCTTGTTCCCCATCTCTCCAGCCCTCCTATTTGTCTCCATAGTAACCACTGTTCATGCTTGGTTTCTTATGTATCCTTCCTGAATTTTCTTATGCTTGTATATTCAGTTATGAATTTAGATTCTTATTTCCCCCTGTATTCATGTAAAAGACAGGAAATTATGCAGTGTTTTGAATTTTCTTCTTTTTTTCAGTTAGTAGTCTATCTTGGCAGTTTCTGTATACAAGCATTTAGAGAGCTTTCTCATTTTTGTGTTTTAAGTAAAAAGTTTATTGAGATATAATTCAGGTACTCCAGAATTTACCCTTTCAAAGTATCTATTTACCTGGTTTTTAGTAAACTCAGAAAAGTTGTAAACCTGTCACTGCTATCTAATTCCAGAACTTCATTACCCCAAAAGAAACCCTCTACTTACTAGCAGTCATTCTCCATTTCCCTCGCCCTCCTGTCCATAGTAACCACTAATCTGCTTCTTGTCCGTATAGATTTTCCCTTTATAGACATTTCATATAAATGGAATCATACAATGTGTGGCTTTTTGTATCTGTCTTCATTCATAGTGTAGCATGGTTCATCCATGTTGTAGCATGCCCCAGTACTTCATTTCTTTTTATTGCTGAAAACTATTCCATTGTATGAATATATACCACATTTTCTTTATCCATTTGTCAGTTGATAAATATTCTGGTTGTTTCTACTTTTTGGCCATTACGAATAATACTTCTGTGAGCATTCATGTACAAGAGTTTGTGTGGACGTGGTTTTCAGTTCTTCTGGGTATATATCTAGGCATAAAGTTACTAGGTCATGTGGTAACTCTGTGTTTGACTTTTTAAGTAAATGCCAAACCTTTCCATAGTGGCCTCATCATTTTACATTCCCACCAGCCTTGTATGTGAGTTCTGATTTGTCTACATCCTTTTTCATTTGTTTTTAAAAGTTGCGTTGTATTCTGCTGTATGTCAGTATCAGTTTATATTTAATCATTCCCCTATTGATGGGCATTAGGATTGCTAACATCTTTGTGCTAATGTCTTGTGCTCATTCTCATGTTGGCACCTTTATTGTATCTATTTCTAGGACCCATTTTATATTAGAAAGATTAGTCCTTTGTGACATTAAGTGTGTTTTTTCTATATGTGCCTTTTGACTTTTTTGCTTTTAGTGTGTGTGTGTTTGCCATGATAAATTTTTAGAAACTATTTTTAACAAATGGAATTTATCAATCTGTTACAGCTCTTAGGCCTTCCAAGCTTCTTGTTACCTTTTTTGGCCTCATCTCTTACCACTCTCCTTGCAAACTCCCTTCAAGCTGCATTGGCCTCTGCCATTCTTTGAATATGCTAGGCATGTTCCTACCTCAGGGCCTTTGCATGCTGGTCTTTCTTTCTAGAAGACTTTTCCCTTGCTTGTTTATTTCTTTCAAATCTTTGTGCAAATGTCAACTTCTTGTTGAGTGTTCCCACTTGAAATTATAACACACCTGTGATAGATGTCAAATTTTGAGGTTAATGAAATATGTATTTTTTATATAACAAATTAGGTGTTAGAATGCTGTTAGTTTCTTACGAAAGAACAAAAATTTCTAGGTGTAAAACCTTTCAAATAGTGCTTAAATGGTTTTAATGACTAAATGCTTTTAGTGAGACTGAATCTGTGGCTTTGCTAGTATTTGAAAGTTTAACTTAGGTCTTTGGCAAGTGTAATGGTTAATTTTTGTGTGACAGTTTGAGCTGAGGGATGCCCAGAGATCAAACGTTAGTTCATTATTTCTGGGTGTGTCTGTGAGTGTGTTTCTGGAAGCGATTAACATTTGAACTGGTAGATTTTGTGAAAAAGATCATATGCATTAATGTTGGTGAACGTCTTGCAGTCCATTGAGGACATGAATAGAACAGGAAGGTGGAGGAGGGGTGAGCTTGTTCCCTGTCTTTAGCTGAGACACCCGTCTCTTTCTGTCTTTGGATGTTGGCACGCCTGTTTCTTGGGCCTTCCCACTCAGGCCAAGGCTTTCCTGCTTCTCAGGCCTTTAGGTTTGGACTGGAACTACACCACTGGCTTTCCTGGGCCTGCAGATGGCAGATAATGGGACCTTTTAGCCCCCATGATTGTGTGAGCCAATCTCTTATAAATAAATTACTTTCCACATATATATCCTTACATCTTGTTGGTATATTTAGGAGAGCCCTAAATAATGCAGCAAGTGTGGCGAGTTCACTGCTATCATCTGAATGTTCCTGTCCTCCACAAAATCATATTTTAAAACCTAACCTCTGCAGTTAGAAAAGACCCTGATGCTGGGAAAGATTGAAGGCGGGAGGAGAAGGGGATGACAGAGAATGAGATGGTTGGATGGCATTCACTCTTCAATAGACATGAGTTTGAGTAAGGGAGTTGGTGATGGACTGGGAGGCCTGGCGTGCTGTAGTCCATGGGGTCACAGAGTCGGACGCAGCTGAGCAACTGAACTGAACTGAACCTCTGCAGTGATGGTGTTAGAACGTTTGGGGCCTCTGGGAGATGATGAGGTCATGAGGGCTGAGCCCTCATGAATGGGATTGGTGCCCTTCTAAAAGATACCCATGAAAATGTCCTCGCTGCCTTCCATAATATAGTAACACAGCAAAAACACACTTAATCTTTGTAAACCAGAAAGCCAGCTCTCATCAGGTACTGGATCCACAAGTATCTTGATCTGGACTCTGCTTCCAGAGCTGTGAGGAGTACATTTCCGTTGTTTATTATATGAGTTTGTTATTGCAATCAAAAGGACCGAGACACTGGGTTGTTTTTCCTAGTTGCAAATCTCCGGTACTTTGATTGTTTACAGTGAAGTGAGAGACAGAAATAATTCAGAAAACCTTTGGTCAAAATGAGATTACAGATGATCCTCAGACCTTCTCTCCTGATACTTTTTTTTTTTCAGGAAATTCCCAGTGGAGACAGCCAGTTTGAAGCAATCTTTCTCCCACTCATTTTCCTTTATGTCCATCCCATTTTGAAAATTTATTTATTTATTTATTTAAATTAATTAATTTGTTTTAGTTGGGGGCTAATTACTTTACAGTATTGTAGTGGTTTTTGCCATACATTGACATGAATCAGCCATGGGTTTACATGTGTTCCCCATCCTGAACCCCCCTCCCACCTCCCTCCCCATCCCATCCCTCTGGGTCATCCCATTGCCCCAGCCCTGAGCATTTGTGTCATGCTTCGAACCTGGAATGGTGTTCTGTTTCACATATGATAATATACATGTTTCAATGCTATTCTCTCAGATTTTCCCACCCTCACCTTCTCCCACAGAGTCCATAAGACTGTTCTATGCATCTGTGTCTCTTTTTCTGTCTCGCATATAGGGTGATCATTACTATCTTTCAATTTCCATATATATGCATTAGTATACTGTATTGGTGTTTTTCTTTCTGGCTTACTTCACTCTGTATAATGGGCTCCAGTTTCATCCATCTCAATAGAACTGATTCAAATATATTCCTTTTTAATGGCCGAGTAATATTCCATTGTGTATATGTACCACAGCTTCCTTATCCATTCGTCTGATGATGGACATCTAGGTTGCTTCCATGTCCTGGCTATTATAAACAGTGCTGCGATGAACATTGGGGTACACATGTCTCTTTCAATTCTGGTTTCCTCGGTGTATATGCCCAGCAGTTGGGATTGTTGGGTCATATGGCAGTTCTATTCCCAGTTTTTTAAGGAATCTCCACACTGTTCTCCATTGTGGTTGTACTAGTTTGCATTCCCACCAACAGTGTAAGAGGGTTCCCTTTTCTCCACACCCTCTCCAGCATTTATTGCTTGTAGACTTTTGGATAGCAGCCATTCTGACTGGTGTGAAATGGTACCTCATTGTGATTTTGAAAATTTAAATTAAATATAATAAAAAATAGTCACCTATAATCTTATCTTCCAGGATTGCTGTTTTTGTTCTTCATATATTAACATCTGTATGTGTATTCATTCATATGGTGCACAGTACTGATCTGCTGTCTTTGCCCAGCATCACATCATGAAGCAAATATTTAAATATATTGTTTAAAAAGCAGATGGAATAACTTGTTTTATGAAGCCAGCATACCCTGATACTGAAACCTAACGATGACATTCCACAAAAAACAAAGTCACAGACTTATATTTCTCATGAATATAGGAGAAAAAGCTTTAAAAAAATTAGCAAATTGTATCCAGCAACATAAGAATAGGATTATACAGTATAACCAAGTGGGGCTTATTATCTCAGGGATACAATATTGTTAACACTTGAGAATCAATATAATATACCACATTAATAAAATAGAAAAGCTATTTGATTGTCTCAGTAAATGTGGAAAAAGCGTTTGACCAAATTCATCATCTATTCATGGAAAAAAAGACTCTCAGCAAACTAGGAAGAAACATCTTCATCTAGGTTAAGGGCATCCATGAAAAACCTGCAGCTAACACCACACGCAATTAGGAGAAACTAAAGCTTTACCTCCTCTGTGATTAGAAACAAGTCAAGGGTGTTTGCTCTAAGTATTTCTGTTTGCTGTTCTATGAGGCCCTAGCCAGTTCAAGAAAACAAAACAAAGAATAAAAGGCATAGAGATTGGAAAAGAAAAAGTAAAACTGTCTTTATTTGCTGGCAGCACGATTGTTTATGTAGAAGGCCCTGAGGAACATAGAAAAGCTATTTGAACTGAAAAGTGAGTTTAGCAAGTTTACCGTTTACAAGATGATTATACAAAAATCACATACTAGTAGCAAACAACTGGAAACTAAAACTTTAAAACTTCCATTTTAAAACAATGTGAAAACATGAAATAGTAAATTCAACAAATATATGTACAGCTTATATGCTGAACTAAAAAACATTGCTCAGTGAAGTCAAAGAAGAGCTAAATGTAGACATATATTGTGTTCAAGAATTGGAAGACTCAATGTTGTTAAGATGTCAGTATTACCCAGATTGAGCTACAGAGTTAATTTATCACATTTGTACCAGGTTTTTTGTTTGTTTGTTTTTTTCTAGACACTGACACGCTGATTCTAAAATGTACTTGGAAATGCAAAGAACCTAGAATTTCTGAAGAAATAATTGAAAAGGGGGAACAAATGGAATACTTACACTATGTCTCTTTCCAGTGTGTTTAAATCTACAGTTTTGGTTTTGCTTTTGAGATTTATTTCTGTTTTGGCTGTGGTGGGTCTTTCTTGCTGTGCGTGGGCTTTCTCTAGTTGTGGAAAGTGGGGACTAGTCTTTGTTTTGGTGCCCAGGCTTATCACTGTGGTGTCTCCTGTTGTTGCAGAGCACGGGCTGTAGGGTGCACGGGCTTCAGTAGTTGTGGTGCGTGGGCTTAGTTGTTCCATGGCAGGTGGAATCTTCCCAGTCCAGGGATCAAACTGGTGTCCCTTGCATTGCTAGACTGATTCTTAACCATATGGACCACCGGGGAAGCCCAAAGCTACTGTTTTAAAGATAATATGGTATTGACCAAATAATAGACAAATCAATCAGTGGATGAGTTTAGTGAAAAAGTGTTAGTTACTCAGTCGTGTTCGAATTTTTCGACCCCATGGACTGTAGGCTGCCAGGCTTCTCTCTCCATGGGATTTCCGAGGCAGGAATACTGGAGTGGGTAGCCATTATCTTCTCCAGGGGATCTTCCTGATTCAGGGGTGGAACCTGAGTCTCCTGCCTTGCAGGCAGATTCTTGACTATCTGACCCACTGGGGAAGCCCTGGAGGGAGCCAAGAAATCGATCTGCACTTCTGTAGTCAATTTTTTTTTTTTTTTTTAGAAAAACAGCAAAACTATTCAATTGGGGAGGGGAAAGTTTTTAAACAAAGGGTGCTGGAAAAGGTAATTATATGAGAAAATGAAACAAAGAAAACTTTAACTCCTACTTTCACGTGTAACACAGAAGAATATACACAGTCTTGGTTTAGGCAAAGAAAACTTAGAAAGGATACAGAAAGCAATAGCCAAAAAAGGAGAGTCTTGATAAGTTAAACTTCTTCAAAAATAAAAATCTTGCCTCCTCAGAAGAGACTGTTCAAAAAAGAACAGTCAAGCCACAGATGGGAGAAAATGTCTCTGAAACATAACTGACAAAAGAATTTATTCTTGAATATATAAAGACCTCTTACAATTTAAAAATAATTAGGCAAATAACCCAATTAAAAATGAACAGAAGATTTACATTGATACTTCACAAAAAGGACCTGTAAATGGCCAGTAAACACATTGAGTTTTGATGTTTTAACCATTAGAAAATGTCAATTAAAGCTATAGTAAGATATCACTACACACCACTAACATAGCTAAAATTAAGAAGAAAGATGGTACTGAATGTTGGTGAGAATGTGGAGCAACTGAAGTTTTTCAGAAATTGCTGTACGTAAAGAAGCCAGTCTGAAAAGGCTACGTAATGTATTATTCTAACTACATTTTGGAAAAAGGAAAAACTATGGAGGCAGTAAGAAATTAAGTGTTGTCCAAAGTTTTGGGGAGTGAGAGGGATATAGAGGTAGAACACGGGATATTTTTAGAGCAATGAAACTGTTCTGTAAGTTAGTATGTAAGTGATGTCTTATTACATTTTTCATTATTTTCTAATATTAGTTGATTTTTTTGGCTCAGCAAATATTTTCTTGTATGATATAGAGTATGAGAAGCGTTATAGTTGTGGGTTTTCTGGAGAAGGTGAAGCTAGTGGAAAGTCTTGAATGACAATACGAGTCAGCCAGGCAGTTTGGGGGTGAGCATAGAGGGAGCTTGAGCCCTCACACAGACTTGGGAGATGTAAGGGAACATGGTAACTAGACAGATAATTGATGGATAGTTACATTTTATCCATGTGTGCCTTTAAAATGTACTTCTTAAGTGACTATTTCAGAGGTTTTTCTATCTAGATTATTTTCCCCCCATTGTTGTTCAGTTGCTCAGTTGTGTCCCACTCTTTGTGACCCCATGGACTGAAGCACGCCAGGCTTCCCTGTCCCTCAACATCTCCCGGAGCTTTTTCAAACTCATGTCCGTAGAGTCAGTGATGTCATCCAACCATTCATCCTCTGTCACCCCTTCTCCTCCTGCCTTCAATCTTTCCCAGCCTCAGGGTCTTTTCTAATGAGTCACTTCTTTGCATCAGATGGCCACAGTATTGGAGCTTTAGCTTCAGCATCAGTCCTTCCAATGAATATTCAGGGTTGATTTCCTTTAGGATTGACTGGTTGGATCTCCTTGCAGTCCAAGGGACTCTCAAGAGTCTTCTCCAACACCACAGTTCAAAATCATCAATTCTTTGGTGCTCACCTTTTTTTATGGTCCAACTCTCACATCCATACATGACTACTGGAAAAACCAGTAGTTTTGACTAGACAGACCTTTGTTGGCAAAGTAATGTCTCTGCTTTTTAATATGTTGTCTAGGTTTAGCATAGCTTTTCTTCCAAGAAGCCCAAGCATCTTTTCATTTCATGGCTGCAGTCACCTTCTGCAGTGATTTTGGAGCCCAAGAAAATAAAGTCTCTCACTGTTTCCATTGTTTCCCCATCTATTTGCTATGAACTGATGGGACTGGATGCTATGATCTTTGTTTTTCTGATTGTTGAGTTTTAAGCCAGCTTTTTCACTCTCCTCTTTCACCTTCATCAAGATGCTCTTTAGTGCCTCTTTGCTTTCTGCCATAAAAGTGGTGTCATCTGCATATCTGAGGTTATTGATAGAACCCAAATCTGTGTTCCTTATTTTGAAGCTGACTTTTAACATACTAGTTATTTTTAGTACCACTTATGATAGAAAATGGAGTAAATGAAACTATGTTCAGTAATATTTTTGCTGTTGCTACTAGTTCTGTAACTGTGGCCCCAGGAGTCTAGTGAATTATTTGCAGGGGGGTGCGTGCTGTGTGGCACTTGGGATCTTAGTTCCCCAACTAAGAATCACACCTGCACCAGCTGCACAGTGGAAGTATGGAGCCCTGCTGGACTGCCAGGGTATTCCTGTGTGTGTGTGTGTGTGTGTGTGTGTGTGTGTGTATTTTTTTGCAGAGTACTAAATCATAAAATAGTGTTTGGAAGCTGTGAGTTTCAGATATTTTTTTGTCACGTAAAGTTTGTGCATGAAGGAATGTATTTTTCTTGGTTTTGGTAAACCCAAAATTAATTTCTCAGTGTGCCCACAAGCACAAGGAGACTATTCAACAAGTATGCGTGTATTTGTGGTCAGTCAGTGGTACCAGAGATACAGTTGTGAATAAGACATAGTTGTGGGTTGGGTAGGACAGACAATAGCAAATTTATATATAGTGTTAGAATGTGACAAGTACAATGGAAAAAAGTAATATCGTGCTATCTTAGCCAAGATTGTACAGGAAGGCTCCTTATGAAGTGAACCTTTTAATAGAAACCCAAAGTCAGAGAGGGAATCCTGTCACTCTGTGATGGGCGAGCTTCTAAAGCAGAGGCAACAGCAGAGGAAAGGCCTTAAGGTGGGTACATGAATAAGACATAGATTGTAGTTGTGGGTAGGTAAACAAACTAATATATAATGTTAGAATATGACAAGTACAATAAGAAATGAGACTACCCAATAAGTATGTGTGTACTTGTGGCCAGCCACAAGATGCCAGAGATACAGTAGTGAGTAAGTGAACAGGAACCAAAGAGTCTCTTGATGAGGATGAAAATTGAGAGTGAAAAAGCTGGCTTAAAACTCAACATTAAAAAAATGAAGATCATGGCATCCTGTCCCATCACTTCATGGCAAATAGAAGGGGAAAGAGTAGAAACAGTGAGAGACTTTATTTTCTTGGGCTCCAAAATCACTGTGAACGGTGACTGCAGCCCTGAAGTTAAAAGACACTTGCTTCCTGGAAAGGAGCTATGACAAACACAGACAGCATATTAGAAAGCAGAAACCTCTTTGCTGACAGAGGTGTGTATAGTCAAAGCTATGGTTTTTCCAGTAGTCATGTATGGATGTGAGAGTTGGACCATAAAAAAGGTTGAGCACCGAAGAATTGATGCTTTCGAATTGTGGTGTTGGAGAAGACTCTGGAGAGTCCCTTGGACACAAGGAGATCAAACCAGTAAATCTTAAAGGATGTCAACCCTAAATATTCATTGAAAGGATTGATGCTGAAGCTGAAGCTCCAATACTGTGGCCACCTGATGTGAAGAAGTGACTCATTGGAAAAGACCCTGAGGATGGGAAAGATTGAAGGCAGGAGGAGAAGGGGATGACAGAGGATGAGATGGTTGGATGGCATCACTGACTCAATGGACATAAATTTGAGCAAACTCCAGCAGATAGTGAAGAGCAGGGAAGGCTGGCATGCTGCAGTCCGTGGGGTTGCAAAAAGTCGGGTATGATTCAGCGATTGAACAGCAACACTCGTCTGTACAATCTGTTCTCCATTGATTTGTGGATCCATTTTATTGTACGTTTCCCTAGAAACACGGGTTTGCCCTATACACTCAGTTCTCGGTTGAGTTCCATTGGTTTGTCTTCTCTTTTGTCTGTGTACTTGCAAATACCATACTGTTTTTATTGCTACAGCTGTGTAACATGGCTTGATATCTCGTAGGGGAAGTTCCTCTCTTCTCCTTTCAGTTTCAAGGTTGACTTAGCTATGTGTTTATTCTTTCAAAAATGTTAGAGTTTCTGAAAGAAGCTCAATGAGAATTTTAGTTGTGATTAGTTTGTGTAGAATTATGTTTGTGATATTTCATCATTCCATTCCATTCAGTCATCCTGTTTGCCCTTTATTAGTGTTTTAATACTAATACATGAGTGCTTGCCAACAGAATGAATAAGATATTCTCCAATAAGTCGGTTAGCAGTATTCTGGATCCTTTTTTTCATGAAAGTCCCTTTGCATTTTTGTTGGAATGAGTATTCCTTTTGTATTATAATCGTGTATTATATGACCTCAATATATTTCTTTCTTGCTTTTTTTTGCTATTCTAAGTTTTGTATGCCTGGTATGCTATTCTGATGACTCTTCAGGAAGTCCCAGTTAGTTCCAATCGAAATCAGAACAATAGAGATCCCTCTTGTATCTATCCTTTATCCATTGAATGCCTGTTATGAACTCGAGTTGGGAATACAAAAAAACTAAAAAACGAAAGAGTCCGTAGCTAAAATCTCATATATTCTGGTAAGAAAGATAGACTTGACTGTAAATCATTGCCTCTCATACTTTAGGTCTTAATGTTGCTTTCAGAGGAGCTTTCCTTTGATTCTACAGTTAAGATTGGAGTACCGTATAATCTTTTCTTCTTGTTACTTGTTCTTTTTTCTTTATGATCCTTTTTGGAGTAATTATTACTTGAGTTCTTTTTTTCCACTGAAGTGTAACATCCACAAAGGTTATCTGTTGTTAATGGATATATCTCCAGTGTGTAATATAATGCCTGTTTAGACATAATATGAATAAATTCTTTATAAATATTTGTTGAATGATGTATCAACTGGAATATAATATGTTAAACACATTGAATTTTTATCTGTGGACCTTTGAAACACACCAGTGGCTCAGATGGGAAAGAATTCACCTGCAGTGCAGGAGACCTGGGTTCGATCCCTGGGTTGGGAAGATCCCCTGAGGGATCCATGGCAACCCACTCCAGTATTCTCGCCTGGAGAATCCCCATAGACAGAGGAGCTTGGCGGGCTACAGTCCATAGGGTCGCAAAGGGTCAGACACAACTGAGCGACTAAGCACAGCACAGCACGTGAAGCACACAGGAAGGGTTACTTAGTTTCATTCGCTTAAGAATTTTGAGGAATGGGTTTTCAGCTTGATATGAAAATGTCATTTTGAGGCAGTATTCTTTCATGTTACAAACTTTCCCTACCTTCTAACATCAAACCGTCTTTGCAAAATTCTGTGGCAAAAGAGGATGATCCAAGGGTTGAAACTTTTCCTGTTGTCCCATTTGTGAAGTTGTTAGGCCCAATTAATTTCGAAGGAGAACAGCCTTTTGTTCTAAATCTAGACTCTTTCCTTAAGGTTGTTACATCTAGTATTTATTAATAACCATAGTTTTTAGTTTAAACAAATGATAACAATTCCTTCCTAGTTCTGGGACCTAGAGTAAGATGTTGAATTGTAAAGCACTAGTTTTTGGGTTTTTTTTTTTTTTAATTATTGATGCAATGACTGAATATATTAACAAATATACTGGAGGTAGTCACCTATCCAGATTACTGTACCCTGTGGCAGGATATTTGTTCTTCAGGGTTTGTCTTCAAGCCCTGACCCAACTGAAGAGCCTAGCCAATTGACTATAGAGTATGGATTCCTGATGGGCATGGGCTGTATGAATAAATGATTGTTGCGATTCAGAATCCTTTGGGCTTTGCACCCAAATCATCATTAGCAAAGAATTAATGAACCATAACACAACACATCAGGACTGTTTTTGATTCATTTTAAGAAATAAGAGCAAATAAAAGAATTGCCTTTTATGTGGTTAATATTTACAATAATATTTATGGAAATTTCAGGAAAGAGTGTTCTACTCTATTACATTTCTGAGCAGAAATGAGATTCATTTATTGCATAATAAGGTCATTTGCACAGGTCTTTTGGGTTTTGTTTTGTATACTTTACTTCCAAAAGATACTTCTATCTGCATGAACTCCATATATATCTGATAGAATTAGAACTTAAAAATCTGGTGAAAGTGAAAAGTGAAAGCGTTAGTCACTCAATTGTGTCTGACTCTTTGCGACCCCATGGACTGGAACCTGACAGGATCTTCCATCCATGGAATTCTCCAGGCAAGAATACTGGAGTGGGTACCCATTCCTTCTCCAGGGGATCTTCCCGACCCAGAGATTGAACCTGGGTCTCCTGCAGGGAAGTCCAAAAATCTGGTAAGTTTGCCCATTTCCAGAATCAAATCATCTTCAATTTGTTTAATGAGCTTCATGTAAGTAGGTGTTAAGTGTTTTTCTTTGTACTTTGCATGAATATTTCAGTTCTGTAAAAATATTTTGATGTGTTTTTGGAGCTGTTACTCTTTTTGTTGTGTTGTTGAGATTTTCACTTTCCTGGTCTAACATGTTACTGTTTTGCCTGATAATTGTGTTTAAAGTTTTGCAATAATTGAAAAATTTTTGATGCATTTGTTCCTGTTTGTGCTACCTACTCAGCTGAAATTGTTTCCTTTTTATTTAATCTAAGATTTGTTTCTAAAAGGGGTTAATGATTTTTGGAGGACAGTAGTAGTCTTTCGTAAAAGAAATATGCTTAATAAAACAGGGATAATTTGTTTACTATTCATATTTTGCTGAACAGGCAGAGTTGGCCTTGAGAACGTACACTCTTAAGAGATAGAAGATCTAGAGTTTACCATTGTTCTTATTATAAAGTGAATATCAACTTGACAAGTCATTGTTGTCTTCCCTACCCTGTGACTTCTCTTCAGTTTTACAATCTGAATGTTTGTTTCTGTGTTATAACTAAACAGGGATAAACATAAGGGCTTTAGAGTGGATCTTTGCTGGCAGTTATTTCCATTATATGCTAATATACTTGTCATTCATCAGTAGATGGAACTGGAAAATCAGAAAGTAATGGGATACTTCACCCATTATAAGAACTAATGACAGGAAAGTTTTCATATTTTTGCTTGACTTAGTTTTTATATTAAGCATGTTAGTATTTTTAAAAAATCCAGTAACATTGAAAGTTTTGATTTATTTTTAAATGTATAGTTTATTTAGAAAAGAGCAATATCTTCCTAAATGATCATTATTCTGCTTTGTTTCCTGTTTTTTCAGAGATATTACGTATGAAATATCAGTAGAAGCTGTGTCAACAATGGTGGTTTTCCTTTCTTGCCAACTCTTCCACAAGGAAGTTTTGCGACATAGCATCAGTCACAAGTATTTGATGCGAGGTCGATGGTATGTTTCTATTTTAAATTTGTCAAGTTCTTTATTGTATTCATCTATAGTTCTCGTCTTGTTCTCTTTTCTTAGTGTTGTTCCGTATCTCCAAACAGACATTTCCTCTGGTTGTTCCATCAGAACTTCAGACCCAATACATAAGGATGTGCTTTCCTGGCTAAACTAGCCACCCTCCCCACCCCTTTCATCCTCCAGCTTCTTTACCTTCTCTAGTGGTTTCTCTGTAGAGTTGAAACTGTGAAGTCCTTTTTTTCTTCTGCTGCATCATTCTGTATGTTTTAAGGAGTCATCCAGTCATATTTGTTCACTGAAATTATTTCTAGCTTCCCCTTCCCATTAGCTCCATTGAAACTACTACGCAGTGTATGCCTCATCACTGTGTGTTTGGACTTCCCCAGCAGCTGCTTCACTGACCATTCCTCCTTTAATTTAGGCCACAAATATTTATTGTATGCTAGGCACGTATTAGGATATGGAGCTGTGCTCCTGAGCACAAGCTTACAGTCTCCTGGTGAGTGGGGATAGAAGTAGATAAATATTACACACACACGCACAGGCACCTTTGTCTTTCTCACATCCCTCTTGCAATCCTTCAGGACCCTTTTGGAACATATTTGAAAATCACTGATAATAGAGATGAAAAGGCCTTAAGGATTGGCTCAAGAGTCTATTAAAAAGCTTTCTCCAGATTCCAGGAATTGATTTATCACTAATTTATGAACACATTTCCCTTTTAACCTATTTTCTCTCCCTTCTCCTCTCCATCCATTACTGTAAAACAGAGTATTAACACTGAAAAAAAAAAAGTCTGTATATGTATGGATATGTTTTTGTATGCATGCATAGATTGAATGATTTCATATTTTTATTTACTTATTTTAAAAAACGTAAGGTTCAAGAATTATTTATATTGGCTATATGTTGAATATTTTGGATATATTGGGTTAAGTCAAATATTACTGTTCATGTCAGTTTCTGTATTTTTTAACTCTTGCTTTTTCCTACTGTTTCTGTTACTACCTCCCTTCAAGTGTCAAGTACTGTATTATATACTGAATTTGTAATATCTCACCTGTTGTACTGACTACAAATAAAGTAACTGAAGCTTAGGAGTTGAAATGATTTGATGAATAACATACAGCATATAGTAAGAGGAAAGCCAGAATTCATTCAACCTGAAGTCTGATCTCAAAGCCCATAATCGTCTCTGTTTTGTGACAATGCTAGATTTCTTTGAATTGTGCTAATCCTTTTTATGTCAATAGATTATATTTATCACGATACAAAGTCAGTTGACTCCCCAAAATATGAGTTTATCTTCTTTTTTTTTTCTTTTTGTGTAGTCTTCCATACACCAGCAAACTTGTGAAAACCTTATTGTATAACTTCATAAGACAGGAAAAGCCGCCTCCTCCAGGAACACATGTATTGCCTCAGCAGTCTGATGGGGGAGGACTGCTCTATGGACTGGCATCAGGAGTAGCAAGTAAGTCTTACCAGAATTTGTTAGTTCTGTGATGTATGTAGTAGGATTTGTCCAATTAGTCATAGGAAATTCTGTTCACTTGGCTGCCAGTACTGTTATATTGCATCTGTGTAGCTGGTTGAATGTGAAATTCTGGAAATAGTTTATATAGTATTTTTTTCATTTGGTGCACTGATTTATACAAGGAAATATATGCAAATCATGAATAGATTGTTTACCTATAAGACAGCATTTTTCAAGAAGAATATAAACATATGCATATTATATGCATTCTAGCTGTGCAATATAAATACAGTTATGCTCTTGGAAACTTTTTATCACTTACGTTTTATGAGGAAATTGTTCTATTTTAGGTGCTTTCTTGAGTAGGATTTTATATGGCTAATTAGGTGTAGTTTTTTTTATTGTACACAACATTTCCTTTGTTTGGTAGCAAATTAGCACATTTTGAAGAGGCTTGTAATAAATTCTGAAGTGGCACAAGCATGAATTTTATCAGATTGGAAGCAAATTTCATTAACTGAAGAATCCTTTCTTATCATCCAGTAAAACCTCATTTCTGCTTCACAGTGTTTCAACTTAAAAGAGACTAGAAATACCAGAGGACCTGGGTCACGTGAGGTTACGTCAACTGAACTTGTGCTTTGTACTGAAGGAGAAACAAAAACTAGACTGGCACTTTGGCAGTTGTAAGGTCTGCCTGGATGCTCTTACTTAAGAAACCGTATATGGTCCACTTAATTACACAGTGCAGAGTTCAGCTGTCTGAAGGAATTTTAAATGGAGCTGAGTTCCGCAGCTGAATTAGGCATTGACATGCTCTCCACACTCTAGCCAGGGTGTCAGTTTGATAGGAAAATGGAGTACTGTGTGATAATTTATGAGATGATTAGTCTCAGGAACCTCTTTGGATTGAAAGACCTCTGTTCTAGGTCATCTTGTTTTGACTTCTTTTAATACTATGAGTTGAATTACATTTGTAATCACCCTTGGCTCTGTCTCTGGTGCTGGGCATGCTACCTCCACTGTCAGACCTGCAGAGGTTCGTTCTCCGAGTCACCCCCGCTGTGGCCCTCACTGTCTCAGATAAGGAGGCTTTGGAGGCTTGCTCTGTGTGGTCTCCAAAAGCAGCACAGGAAGGCCTCTGTGTGTTCCATGGAAAGGCTTGATTAATCTGTTAGTATTTTTTGTGTGTGTGGCCACATGGCATGTGGGATTTTTAGTTCCCTGACCAGGAACTGAACCTGGTTGCTTGGCAGTGAGAGTCCAGAATCCTAACCACTGGACCACTGGGAAATTCCCAGTGTTTTCTCTTTTCGGTCATTAAACTAGTGTTAGTGTTCAAAAGCTGAGTATTTTCTGGTACTCTCCAGTATGGTTGGAGGAGATAGTATAAATTCATTAACTGCTTTCTTTGAAACAATGGCAATACTTTGCAGTTTTTCATAGATGTGTGTAGTTCTTGATTTTTCTTGCAGTTATGTGTCATCATAAAGAAAGAAGTCCAGTATGGTATGTGATGTCATCTGTACTGGGTGCCAAAAGACTTTTTAATTTCAGATATACTCTGTGTATTAGAAGGAAGTTGCCAGTTTGTCTCAAAATGTCTACCAAAATTGGAATAGGTAATCTCTTAAGACTATTTCCACATAATTTTGAATGGTTCTTTGATCTTTTCCCCTACCATTAGGAAGTTTAGTATTCAGGTAAGGGCATTAAAATAGACTTAGGATTTTTGTATGCCTATAGTGGCATCTGGTCCCATCACTTCATGGGAAATAGTTGGGGAAACAGTGGAAACAGTGTCAGACTTTATTTTTGGGGGCTCCAAAATCACTGCTGATGGTGATTGCAGCCATGAAATTAAAGGACATTTACTCCTTGGAAGGAAGGTTATGGCCAACCTAGATAGCATATTTAAAAGCAGAGACATTACTTTGCCAACAAAAGTCCGTCTAGTCAAGGCTATGGTTTTTCCAGTGGTCATGTATGGTTGTGAGAGTTGGACGGTGAAGAAAGCTGAGCGCCAAAGAATTGATGCTTTTGAACTGTGGTGTTGGAGAAGACTCTTGAGAGTCTCTTGGACTGCAAGGAGATCCAACCAATCCATCCTAAAGGAGATCAGTCCTGGGTGTTCATTGGAAGGACTGATGTTGAAGCTGAAACTCCAATACTTTGGCCACCTGATGCAAAGAGCTGACTCATTTGAAAAGACCCTGATGCTGGGAAAGATTGATGGCAGGAGGAGAAAGGGACGACAGAGGATGAGATGGTTGGATGGCATCACCGACTGGTGATGGACAGGGAGGCCTGGCATGCTGCAGTCCATGGGGTCTCAAAGAATCTGACATGACTGACTGGATTGAACTGAACACTCAAGGTAAATGTAAGCTCAGTTGTATAACATGTCTATCATTTATTGAAGACTTATGTTTGCCAGTCTCTTTGGTAGTTAATCTGGTTGTTCAGTCGCTAAGTAGTGTCCAACTCTGTGATTCCATGGACTGCAGCACACCCAGGCTTTGCTGTCCTTCACTGTCTCCCAGAGTTTACTCAAACTCATGTCCATTGAGTCGGTGATGCCATCCAACCATCTCATCCTCTGTTGTCCCCTTCTTCTCCTGCCTTCAGTCTTTCCCAGCATCAGGGTCTTTTTCAATGAGTCAGTTCTTCGCATCAGGTAGCCAAACTATTGGAGCTTTAGCCTCAGCATCATTCCTTCCAGTGAATATTCGGAGTTTATTTTCCTTTAGGATTGATTGGTTTGGTCTCCCTACAGTCAAAGGCACTCTCAAGAGTCGTCTCTAGCCACAGTTTGAAAGTATCAAATTTCCATACATGATTTTACCTACTTGTTGTTTAGTATTTTCTTTTTTTAACATTTTATTGTGGAAAATGTCAAAGATGTACAGACTGTCTATGCATAACCCATATTCAAGACTTACCAACATTTTGCTATTTTTTCCACTTTTAAAAAGCTTTTAATTTGAAAGTAAGCTCACATATATATACATATATATAATATATATGTATATATATAATAATTACAAAAATAAAAAACTCCCCAAATTATCAGTATATACCTTTAACCAGACTGATTTATTGTTAACATTTTTATCTGATTTATTTTGTATTTGTATTCCTCTCCACCCTCCATTCTGCACACACATACACACACAAATTTTTTTCTTTTAACCATTTGAAGATAAATTATATGCATTATGGCCCTTTACCCCTAGATACTTGAATGTGTATTTTCTAAAAGGGGATGTCTCTATTTTCTTAAACTTAAAAAAATTGAAGTATAGTTATTTTATAGTGTTGGTTTCAAATGTACAGCGAAGTGATTCAGTTATTCATATATATATACATATATACATTTCAGAATATATTAAAAGATAATTGAGTATAGTTTCCTGTGGTACATTAGGTTCTTTTTTTTTTTTTACCAATTTCATATAGCTTGTATATGTTAATCCTAAACTCCTAATTTATCTCCCCATCTCATTTGGTAGCCATAAGTTTGTTTTCTGTATCTGTGAGTCTATTTTTGTTTTCTATATCTGTGAGTCTCTTTTTGTTTCATAAATAAGTTCATTTGTATAATGTTTTTTTGTTTAGATTTCACAAATAAGCTTTATCATTTGATATTTGTCTTTCTCTGTCTTTATTTAGTGTGGTAATCTCTAGGTCCATCCATGTTGCTGGAAATGTTATCATTTCATTCTTTTTTATGGCTGAGTAATATTCTGTTTTGTGTTTGTTTATGTGTATATATATATATATATATATATATGAAAATGAAAGTGTTAGTCATTCAGTCATGTCCAACTCTTTGTGACCCCATGGTCTGTAGCCTGCCAGCTCCTCTGTCCATGGAATTCTCCAGGCAAGAACACTGGAGTAGGTAGCCATTCCCTTTCCAGGAGATCTTCTTGACCCAGGGATTGAACCTGGGTCTCCTGCATTGCAGGCAGATTCTTTATCATTTGAGCCACCAGGGTAGCCCTGTGTGTGTGTGTAGACCAAATCTTCTTTATCCACTTATCTGTGGATACTTAGGTTGCTTCCATGTCTTGACTTTTGTAAACAGTGCTGCTTTGAACATTGGGGTGCATGTATCTTATGATACTATGCATTAGAACTTTTGCTTTGATGGATACAAAGCCCAGGAGTGGGATGGAGGATCTTATAGTAGCTCTATTTTTAGTTTTCTATGGAACCTCCATACTATTCGCCATAGTGGCTATACCAATTTACATTCCCACCAGCAGTGTAGGAGGTTCTTTTTTCTCCACACCCCCTCCGGAATTTGTTTGTAGACCTTTTGGTGACGGCTATTCTGACTGGTTTGAATTGATGCTTCGTTACAGTTTTGCTTTGTATTTCTGTAATAATTAGTGATGTTGAGCATCTTTTCTGCCTGTTGGTCATCTGAATGTCTTCTTTGGAGAAATGTCTGTTTAGGTCTTCTACTTGTTTTTTGATTGGGTTTTTACTGGGTTTTTTTTTTTAATTGTATGAGCTGTTTGTATATTGTGGAAGTTAAGCCCTTGTCATTCACATTGTTTGCAAATATTTTCTCCCAGTCTTTTTGTTTTGTTTATGCTTTCCTTTGCTATGCAAAAGCTTGTAAGTTTGATAAGGTCCCATCTGTTTATTTTTATTTCTTTTGCCTTGGGAGACTGACCAAAGAAAACATTGGTGCAATTTACGTCAGAGAACGTTTTGCCTTTGCTTTCTTCTAGGAGTTTTATAGTGTGTTGGATTATATTTAAGTCTTTAAGCCATTTTGAGTCTATTTTTGTATATGATCTGAGGGAGTGTTCTGACTTCATTGACTTACATGTGACTGTCCAGCTTTCCAGCATCACTTCCTGAAGAGACTGTCTTTTCTCTATCGTCTATTTTTGCCTCCTTCATTGAAAATTAATTGACTGTAGGTATGTGGGTTTATTTCTGGGCTCTCATTGATTCATATTTTTGTTTCTGTGCCAACACCATGCTGTATTGATTACCATAGCTTTGTAGTGTTATCTGAAGTCTGAATGTGTTATGCTTCCAACTTTGTTCTTTTCCTCAGGATTGCTTTGGCAATTCTGGGTCTTTTGTGGTTCCACATAAATTTTAGGATTATTTGCTCCAGTTCTGTGAAAGATGTCATGGGTAATTTGATAGGGATCACATTAAGTCTGTAGATTGCTTTGGTTAGTATGTATGCCCTTCTTTCTGTTTTAACTATTGGTCCTGTGGTATTGGTCTTTGTAGTGAGTGCTTGGATGGTATTTGATTACCACTAGTTAGTTTATTGCAGTTAATGAGAGTAATGAAAATTAACTTCAATAAATTTTGTTCTTTTTTTTCTCTTTTTTGTTTTTTAAATTATGAAAGTTTGATAACACATTTACAGGAGACTTGGAAAATACAGAACAAAGTTACATATAGTTCTACTCTATATTACAATTATTTTCAGTAGATAAGTTAAGATTTTTAGTTGGGGTTTTAATATCAAACTCCCAAAAGTTAATAGAATGAATATACAGAAAAGTATAAGAATATAGTAGATCTGAAAAGCACCTGGCTCAGATGGTAAAGAATCTGCTTGCAATGCAGAAGACCTGGGTTTGATCCCTAGATCAGGAAGATCCCCTGGAGAAGGAAATGACTACCCACCCACTCCAGTATTCTTGCCTGAAGAATTTTATGGACAGAGGAGCCTGGTAGACTGCAGTCCATGGGGTCGCAAAGAGTCAGACACGATAGAGTGACTAATACACACAAATTCAGGTTTCACACAGCAGAAGGATACAAATTCTATTTAAGTTCCCATAGATTATAAACTAGGAGACACTGGATCATATCCAGGGACATAAACAAGATGCAGAAATCTCATGGTCTAAAGGTATCGAAATCATACAGTGTCTGTTTTCTTATCACTGTGGAATTATGTTAGAAATCAATATCAGTAAGGTAATTAGCCCCCAACTAAAATAAATAACTTCACTCTTGATGAGGGTGAAAGAGGAGAGTGAAAAAGTTGGCTTAAAGCTCAGTGTTCAGAAAACCAAGATCATGGCATCTGGTCCCATCACTTCATGGGAAATAGATGGGGAAACAGTGGAAACAGTGTCAGACTTTATTTTTTGGGGCTCCAAAATCACTGCTGATGGTGATTGCAGCCATGAAATTAAAAGACGCTTACTCCTTGGAAGGAAGGTTATGACCAACCTAGATAGCATATTGAAAAGCAGAGACATTACTTTGCCAACAAAAGTCCGTCTAGTCAAGGCTATGGTTTTTCCAGTGGTCATGTATGGATGTGAGAGTTGGACGGTGAAGAAAGCTGAGCACCAAAGAATTGATGCTTTTGAACTGTGGTGTTGGAGGAGACTCTTGAGAGTCCGTTGGACTGCAAGGAGATCCAATCACTCCATCCTAAAAGAGATCAATCCTGGGTGTTCATTGGAAGGTCTGATGTTGAAGCTGAAACTCCAATACTTTGGCCACCTCATGTGAACGGTTGACTCATTGGAAAAGACCCTAATGCTGGGTAGGATTGGGGGCGGGAGGAGAAGGGGACGACAGAGGATGAGATGGTTGGATGGCATCACCGACTTGATGGACATGGGTTTGGGTAGACTCCGGGAGTTGGTGATGGACAGAGAGGCCTGGCGTGCTGCAATTCATGGGGTTGCAAAGAGTCGGACACAACTGAACGACTGAACTGAACTGAAAATAAATAAATTTATTTAAAAAAAAAAAAAAAGAAAAGAAATCAATATCAAAAGATATTTGAAAGTAGCCCACATATTTTTAAGTGCAGTGACATTTACTGGGAGAGATCTTTGACTTAGCCATTGAAAGCCTCAATAAGGTTAGAAAACTGAAAAAACAAATTTTGTTCTTTGTTTAAAAAAAATAATTTTCATATATGTGTCAAATGTGATTTATTTTACTGGAAATGGTCAGAGTGAATTATATATTAATATGTTACTTTATATAGTAATGTCTAGAATACATGCTGACAAACTTTTATTCATAGTTTTGGAGTACAAAATTACACACTGGTCCCTTTCCAGTGCCTGAATTTGTTCTGCTGGGAGCCCATCATGGCAGATAGTTGAGTCAGTACTATTAACTACTGGGGAATGTGTTGTTTTGAGGTAGCTCTAATGGGTTTAACTGACTCTCTCCTTTTGTATTACTTTGCTTTCTCTTCTTGCTCTCTGTAGCTGATGAGGTCTAGTTTATTAGGATTGTTTAAGTCTGACAGTATGGTACTACAGCATGAAATAAGTTGGAACTCCAAATTCCTTGACTCTGAACACTGTTTTGTTATTCACCTAGAGTAACTGCCCAGTAACTGTTTTGGCAGATAGTATTCAGTTGTTAATGGCTTTATTATTAATATTATTATCTAAGTATTTTCCATATGTAACTTTTATGTCCTAGTCCCTTTCAGGTTTTATATATATAGGTACAGACCTTTCAGTGTATCTATCTCAGATATAATTTTGTTAGTGTAATGTCATCCATAGCTCCAGCCAACGCATAAGATTTACTCTAATTTGAGCCCTAGATTGTCATAGACAAATATTAATATTTTGGGGCTTCCTGCTTTACTCAGAGTTAGGTGCTAGACATCATATTGAGAGGATTGATACATTCTAATTCCAGTGTGGAAAGCAGAGTGTTTATATGGGTGGCACATATGAAATAACAGAGAGTATTAATATAACTAGGGATTTTGTGACTATTCTACGTAGACGAGATCTCATTTCCTGGCTTCCCAGTGAGGATTTGCTGTGAGGGCAGTAAGTAGTGTGGTTTTCCCAGATAGCAGACTTTTATTAAAGTGGATTCCTACAGTTTCCTCTGACTTTTAGGACTGACACACGAGGATCTTCATGAAACGAGCTTGTAGTCCCCCAATGGCAGGAAGTGCTGAGTGAGCCTTTTGTGAGTTCAAATGAGGCCCCCTTTCCTCCTTTATCTCCTCTGGACTGCACCACAGAGACCTCTCAGTTGCTCTTTCTCTTCTCTCATTCCTGAAAGTCCTTGTGGATAAGGGTGGATTTCCACAGTTTGATATGGAAAATTGGGTTATTTGGGATGGAGCCCCAGCTTAGCATGGTCCTTAGACAAGTTCTTTAACTCTTTGTATCTCATTATTCTAGTTTTAAAGCTGAAAATAAGGGTTTTTGTATTAGGTTATTGTTACTGTGAAGAGTAAGTGAGATACTGTCTATAAAACCAATTTTAAAACTATAAACATCCCTCCTCAGGTAAATGGCTCTTGTTATGTGTACTGAAACTCGGCAGTTTCTTGCTAATCAAAATCAAAATAATTTAAAAGAAAATATATTAAACAGATGACATAAGCGACCGGAAAGTCTCTTAACAAGTTTATATAAGACAATTAAAAAATCTGAGAGACTATTTTATCTTTTTCATCTGCTCAAGCTTTTAAAATTTAGGTAAAAAATGTTTTGAAATACTGACCAAACTGAATATACCAGTCATATTTTTGCTCATTCTCCAACTCACTTTTCATTTTATGTGGTGCAAAATTTGGCTAATGACAGTCAGAAAGGAAAATCTGATTGTTAAATACATATTGCCCACAAGAGATTTCTCCTTGCTTCCTAAATGAACTTGCCTTGACAACAGTCACTATGGTACTATTTCTTACTCACTAGTTTTTCATAGGATTATATTTTCTTTTTAACATTTTGTTTATAAACTTAGCCAAAAATTTTAGTAAAGAAAAAATGCTGACCCACCCTGAATTGTAATAAATATTTTAAATCTTCAACTAGTCCAAGATATCTTAGTTAGTTGGTAAGACGACTGATTCTTGATCCTTACTTTAATCTATAAGCAAACCACCTTACACTGTTAAAGATGTTTTACAAAACTTATGAATGAAGACTTTTACCTGTGTGACTTGTTATGTGATGGAGCAGGATATATGGTGGTAACATTTTGTCAGATCACCAACTCAATGGACATGAGTTTGAACAAGCTCTGGGAGTTGGTGATGGACAGGGAAGCCTGGCGTGCTGCAGTCCATGGGGTCGCAAGGAGTCGGGCATGACTGAGTAAACTGACTGACTGCTGTAACAGAATACCATAGACTGTGTGGCTTGAACATTAGATATTTATTTCTCAACAGTTTTAGAGGCTGGAAAGTCTAAGAAGATCAAGGTCCTATCTGATTTGGTTCTTGGGGAAGGCTCTTTTCTTCACTAGCAGTTGGTTGCACAGTATCTTTTTTTTTGTTGTTTAAAGATTTTTTTGAATGTGGACCATTTTTAAAGTCTTTATTGACTTACTGCAATATTGCTTCTGTTTTATGTTTTGGTTTTTTGGCTGTGAGGCACGTGGGATCTTAGTTCCCCAACCAGGGATCAAACCCACACCCTCTGCGTTGGAAGGCAGAGTTTTAACCACTGGACATCATGGCAGTCCTTGGTTGCACAGTATCTTTACATGGTGTTTCTTCACTGCTGTCTCTTCTTCCTCATACAAGGTCACAAATACAATCCTGGGGGCTCCACCCTCATGACCTCAGCTAAACCTAATCACTTTCCAAAAGCCCCACCTCCTATTACCACCATATTGGGGTTAGGGCTTAATATATGAATTTGGTGGGGAGGACTCAAACATTCAGTCAGTAGTAGGTATTACTGGAGAAGGAAGTGGCAACCCACTCCAGTATTCTTGCCTGGAGAATCCCGGGGACGGCAGAGCCTGGTGGGCTGCCGTCTATGGGGTCGCGCAGAGTCGGACGCGACTGAAGCGACTTAGCAGCAGCAGCAGCAGGTATTAGTGGAGAAGGCAATGGCAACCCACTCCAGTACTCTTGCCTGGAAAATCCCATGGATGGAGGAGCCTGGTGGGCTGCAGTCCACGGGGTCACAAAGAGTCGGACACAACTGAAGCAACTTAGCAGCAGCAGCAGGTATTAAGTAGGTCATGCTGGATTTCTCCTCACTGAAATTCCCAGTTTTGGAGGCTGCTAGTCCCTTATGTTTTTTGATAGCTAAGGTACTTTTTAACTCCAGTCATTCTTTATTTTAAACCACAACCTATTTGTGGTGGTTCTGAGGGTTGTGGACAAAGTAGATCACCCACTGCCCATTCAAACCTCACTAATATGTTTAAAAAAGCAAACAAACAAAAACAGAAGAAGAGGCATTCCAGAATGCATAAGGAGACTTTCCAATAATAATCCTGTGATTGAAACAAATTATTTTCTTTTCTGACTTTGGAGGCCACCCCTTATTTATTGTCCTTTGGAGGGATTTTAGCTCTAGATTTTGATAATTTGGTATCATGGAAGAGGCGCAAGTATCAATCTGGCTGTTGGTAGTAGACCTAGAACTGAATGCCAGTCTTGCCATTTACTAACTAGATGTTTTTGGGCTATTTAACCTCTCAGTGACTCAAACTCTTCAAGGTAAAATGAGGATAACTCTTTCCCTTTGTAGGGCCTCTGAGGTCATCAGATGAGCCAATGTGTAGGCAAGAGCCTGTTACCCAGTAGGTACACAATAAATGGTCACTATTAGTAGCAAGTATTACATAGTTATATTTGAAAGATAACTTCTGTTTAGAAAAAATTCAGTGACATTTTAATGATTTACAAAGATTTTTAATGTAAATATGAAAATATCTGTTATTTGGTATATACATTTATAATAGAGACTTCAGATAGTCACTAAAAGAGTTAGGTTGAAAGTTTATATTATGAGAAGGAAAGATAAGTTATTTGTTTTTCTTTTGATTCTATCCTCCTTTGATCTTGTCTTTTAATATATTTTCAGGCTTCTGAGTAGCCTCTAATACCTAAAAAATGGATGAAGCAAAGGAAGAGTTGACTTTGAAATTTCTTGTGTATTTTTTCATTATAAGACAAAGCTGTGATGTGATTATAACTGAGTATTTAATGTTTTAAAGAGCCAAGTCTAATTAAATGTGTTCTGCCAAACTGTGCTTTCCATCATAAGTACTGAGGTTTTACACAATAACTTCTGATATATGGCTTTTCCATTTGAATGAGCCATCAAAAATGTTTTTTTTCCTTTGCTTGCTCTGCTGGCTGTCCCAGCCAAAGTATAATGCCAAAGTAGTGATTATTTGTTTAGGCAAATACTATATTAGAAATTAATAAAGATTTGAAGATTAAAATTCGTTTCCCTCAATTGTTATTGAAAAAAAGTTACTGAATTCATTATGATAGGTATGGTGTGTAGTAGTTGTAATTTATTTTATGTGACAGTTGTTTTTCTCTTCAGTTTTGGCTTCTTCTGGGCTGACTCATTGAGAGAAAGAAAAACTACAGTAAGAGAAAAAGTATGTGACACTCAGAAACAGGCATAGTTGTGAAAACATTTCTAATTAAAGCACTTTGAACTTTCAAAAAAGAAAGTGGTTTATAAATAATAATTACATTCTTGATTCATTTTTATTTGGAATGATCTGATAGATCTTTATATACCAGGTGAAAGAGTGACTTTTTCTTTCCACTTGTTTATTTTCAGGAGTGAACTCATTTTGTGGCTTATAAAACATAGTTAATTCCTTGCAGGGCTACAGAGCATTTAGATTAGTATCTACAACACAAACATCATATTTTGTTGTAGAGTCATAATATAAGTTACTTTACTTTTATTGCTCTCTGAAAAAAGTATTATTTTAGGGACTTCTTTGGTAGTCCAGTGTTTAAGAATCTGCCTGCCAGTTCAGGGGACACAGGTTCAGTCTCTCATCAGAAAAGATTCCACATGATGTGGGACAGCTAAGCCCCTGCACCACAACTACTGAGCCTCCACACCGAAACAAAAAGTAGCCCCCACTTGCCACAACTAAAAAAAAGCTGTTTTGCAGCAATGAAGACCCAGCACAGCCAATAAATAAATAAATAAGTAAAATTTTTTAAGTGTTACTTCAGATTTTAGAGTTTTAAAAAATGTTTATTAAATTATAGTCATTGAAAATGTCAAAATAATAGTATTGACTTGTTATCTTTTATCCTTGTAATTTGCTGGGAATCACTCCTAAACCAGTTTCCAGAAATGGCATTGAAAAGTCAGTATGCCAGCCCTCTGTTCACATTTTCTTCTTAACTGATTTGAAGGGAGGACTGAAGCTTCTTTTATGCCACAGATAGTGAGGGAATCAGTTCATTCATCTTCACCAGGAAGAAACCAGAATAATGCAATCGATTTCAAATGAAATCTTAGGAATAAATTTCTAAGACTTGCTGTAAGTGTTACTTATTTGACATCAGTGATTTAATCTGTTTTTGAGAATCTGCTAACATAGTTTATTTTATTATGGAATTTAACATATTAAAGATACTTTAAACATAAGAATACTAAAGTTACAGAATTATAATTTGGGGGAATGTAAATCTTATTTGAAAAATGAAGCAATTAGAGCAGATTTGCTTTAAAACGGTTAAATTCTATCACAGTCAATGAGTGTAACTTTCATTAAGCAGCTGCTTTAAAATTTACATTGATTTCAGCATGGACCTTTGGAGTAAATAAAAAGATTAGATTTAGTCAAGATTACTTGCTGAGAGAATTTATGAATGGTAGTAAAAATCCTCATAAATTATAGTTGGTATAGTTTTGAGACCATTTTTACATGAATAAATAATATAAAGTCTAGAGTTAGGATTCAAAGTCTTCCCTCTTAAAATGTTTCTGCACTTTACTTTGAAATGCATAAATAAAATAAGCTACATTGATGGGGAATATAGGGATGCATAGATGGATAGGGGTGTTATCTTAAATAAAGCAAAATGTTGATGTAAAATCTAGATGGTTAGTATATGGATTTTCACTATATAATTCTTTCAACTTTTTTAGATGTTTGACCATCTTTATAATAAAATGTTGGGGAAAAAATAGAATCACTGTGATGATGGATTCGTGTTGTAAATTTCAGTTTGTCCATTAAAAAGTTCTCTCTTAACTTCTTACCCTTCCAGAATTTCTAGCTAAGCTTTTAAAGAATATGGGGGTCTGGCCAGACCTGGACTCACACCCTTACTGCCAGCTAATTAGCTCTATAATGTTGTGATAATTTTGTATCTTCTCCAAGTCTTTTCCCATTTATAAAAATGGAATCATTGTTCCTTTCAGGATTATGATAAATGCCTCTTCTTTTTTCTCGTGTACTTTGCCAGACTGTGATCCTTGAAGACCCATTAAATCCAATTGGATGCAGTGGTGGAGAGAGAGAGGGAGGTACCATTCATTGTGTTGGCCAGCAGCCTCCAGAATCAATTCTGCAAGGCCTTGGGGGTCCCGTACTTGACAGAGGCTAGACAAAAGAAAGGAGGGGGAGAGCAGCGGCTAGCCATCCTCACCAGATCACGTATAGCTTTTGGCATCAGATAGTCGAATCTGGAAACCAGGCTATGGCTTCTGTTGGTTTTGTTACTTTAAGTTATTTAACTTCTCTGAATCCTAATTTTCTGGTTTTAAAAGTGGAACTTAGGACTTCCCTGGTGGCTCAGTGGTAAAGAATCTCCCTGCCAATGCAGGAGACACAGGTTCTATCCCTCATCAGGGAAGATCCCACATGCTGTGGAGCAACTAAATCCACGTGCTGCAACTACTGAACCTGTGCTCTAGAGCCCAGGAGCCACAACTACTGAAGCCCCCGCACCCTAGAGCCTGTGCTCCGCAACAAGAGAAGCCACTGCAGTGAGAAGCCCATGCACCGCAACGAAGAGGAGGCCCCTGCTTGCTGCAACTAGAGAAAAGTTTGTGCAGCAAGGAAGACCCAGCACAGCCAAAAATAAATAAATAAATAAAAATCTTTTTAAAAGTAGGGCTTAGAATATCTTTACCTGTGGGCTTTTGTTACATATAAGTAACATATGCCAAGTAGTGAATATATGTCTAGAACATGGTAAATACTGATAATAAATACTAGCTATCGTTTGCCTGCCTCATCTTCCCCAGCCCCACCTGTGTCAATTTCTCTAGTTTTCCAAACATGCTACATATTTTTATCTTACATGTTTCATGTTCCTTTAGCCTTTCTGCTTAGAAAATTAAGAAAATTCTCCCCCTCTTTTTTAGGTTATAAAAAGGAAAGAGAATCACAGATCCAGGATCTTAGCATCCTTAACCATAACTTCAGGTTGAAAATCTTGCTAGTTAGCAGTACCATTTTTCAGGCCATTTGGGTGGTGCAAAGTGAAAGTGAAAGTCACCCAGTCATGTCTGACTCTCTGCGACCCCATGGACTGTACAGTCCCTGGAATTCTCCAGGCCAGAATACTGGAGTGGGTGTCCTTTCCCTTTTCCAGGGAATCTTCCCAACCCAGGGATCGAACCCAGGTCTCCTGCATTGCAGGCAGATTCTTCACCAGCCGAGCCACAAGGGAAGCCTGAGTGGCGCAAAAGCAAGCCAGATTGGAGCTAATTTTGCAATTAAGCATGTCACAAGTTGATAAACCATGTATTTTCATAGTCTGACATGTATTATATTCTCTGTGGCTCCTGATGCTACAGATTAAGGGGTAAATGTTGAAAAATTTTAAACTTGTCTTTTCAAAACTCATTCTAATAATACTTCCTATGCCTCTTTGAAGTTAGTTTCTAACCCTCAGTTTATTTTAGAAAGTGTACACAGATGAGCAGATATTAGCTTTAAGAAAGAAGGTTTTATTTCAGTAGTAATTATTCCAAAGTATAAAGTGTTCTACAAATATTTCTAAAAGTAAAAATAGTTTTGCCAAGAATTGTCTGTCGGTCCAGTGGTTAATACTCCGTGCTTTCACTGCTTTGGGCTTCTCATCCCTCCTCCCCCCAACTCGGTGCCTCCTGTTGTCTGCTCTAACTGAAGCCAGCAGGCAGAGAAGTTTGGAAAATAGAGTTTACAGGTTTCTAGCCCCCTGCATTACAGATCATAGATGAGGAGAGTGTGTGGAAATGAGAGCAAACAGATATTAGATGTCCAGATCTGTGATACTTATTTTACAGAGATTATATAATTTTCATCAAGTCACACAGCTTGTAGATATCATGTGTGGCTATCTTTCTCCACAGTGTATGCTCTGTGAATGTAAGAAACATGTGTGTTCATAGTCTTAAACATTATGGCACAGGGGCACTCGAAGTATGAAAATTTTTTGAAATAAGATTAGCTATAATTCTACCACTATAATGAATCGGTTATTTCCATTTTTTCATTCTTTTCCTAGTCTTTGTCCTTGTATATAGGTATATATTTATACATATAACAAATTAGATATTAAAGTAGGTATTTAAAATATGCAAATAATATTGTTTATCTTGTCATTAGGGTTATGAAAATAAAATAGCACATTACTATATACTTGAAAAGTTTGAGTCCTAATAAAGAAAAGTGCAGTTTAAATTTAAGCTGTTACTTTTATTAATTTCATTTCCTGACTTCTCCTTCTCTGCGTACCAGTTTTATCCTCAGTTCCCCAGCATTTTTGTTACACTCTTCACAAAATACAGCATTTAAGTTCAGAGTAAGAGAAACAACAAAACAGTGAATTACATAAGTGATCTTTTTATGTTGTTGAAATCTGTCAACCATAGTAAGTTATGCATTATTGAGAAAACTGTTAGAGCCATTACAGTGCTTTCTCAGGCAGCCCGTAACAGCTGAGGCAAACGAGTAATAACCTTAAAGATCCAGGAGTTTGTCAGAAACCACTTGACAATGTTCAGGTTTCATGTTTTATAAATTAATGTACATTTAAGTTCTACTTAAGTAATCATATCCACGTTTGTTTTATTACTATTAAGATGGAATTACATGACAGTCCAATGACTTTAATTAACTTTCTAAAAATCTTAGTGTAAAGTTAATGGTCCAGGAGAAAGTATCATGTTTGTTTTCTGACCTTGCTTATTTCTGGCACATCATGGATTATCTCCAGAAAGTTTAGCCTACCTGTTGGAGAAATAACATGTGTATGGTTTGGGCCTAGTGAAATTTCTTAGCTGACTGGATTTTTCTCTCTTCTGTCAATTGTGTGATACATTGTAAAAAAGCCTGAAACTTGGATTTAAGCCTTCTAGTTTTGTGACCTTAGGGAGGGATGGAGAGCGTTGAATTTCTACTTTCTGGTAGCTTTTGTGATCTGCTGTTTTGTTGTATTATTTTTCTGTCTCTGCTATTCTTTTTTGGGGGGCTGCACTGCATGGTTTGTGGGATCTTAGTACTATGACCAGGGATTGAACTTGGGCCCTGGTAGTGCAAGTCCAGAGTACTAACCATGGGACCACTAGGGAATTCCTTCTGTTTTTTACTTCTGATATTTCTGTCGTGTCTTCATAGTCTTCATATCTCTTAATCTCTCTTAGAATTTCATTTGTCTCTCTGAATTTAGAGTAATTTCTTCAGATTTATCTTCTAGTTCTCTCATTCTCTTTCCAATTGTCTCATCTGTGAGATCCTTTCACTGAAGTTTTCTAATGTTTGAAATATAACATAGGTGCAGTAAACTTTATGCAGATTTAAGTGAGAGGTTGATTAAGGAGAAGCCTTAGAATTGACTGTTGAAATCTAGTAAGATGGAACTTATTGGTACTTTATCAAGGATCACTTAGGTGGAAAATTAATTAGGGTGGATTTAGGGGAGAATGGGAGTCAGAGAATATGAAGAAAAACAAGGCAGCAACTGGAAGGGGACATGGATTTTAGGGAAGTTTTTTTGTTTATTTTTGGTTGGGAAAATGGCACAACATGTTTATATACTGTGATGGGAATGATCCATTTCAGTTCTATAAATATTACTAAATGCTTGCATTTGTAGAACTTACGTTTTAGTAGAGATGGAAAAATTCTTATTCCTGAAGATAGGAGAAAGGGGTGTTTCACTCCTTTACAACAGGAGTGAAGGCAGAGTATGTACACGCTGATGCAGATGTGTTTGTAGATTTTAAAATGGAAATACAGGGTAGTTCTCTGATAGACTCTATTGAGAGTCAATTGAGCATCAAGTTTGAGGATTGGTGTTGGAAGTTTACAAAATGAGAACTGTAGGAGAGTTAGAGAAACGGACACCAAAGAAACGTAGTAGGATTGCTGGACCAAGCTGAGGGCCCACTTGAAATTCACGGGGAGGAACTTAAATGCAATTGGAAGGTTATATCATTGTTCTTCAGTTGTGTATAGCCGCTTTGGAATGTGGAGTTGGTGGAGAATTGGATTGAATCAAGGCTGGGGTTCTGCTCGGCAGATACGATGGAGGAAAGCAGGAACATGAGGGAGTCGGGAAGGACTCTGCCAGGGAGTGACCCTAGTTCTGGTCCCCTGAGTCCTAGCTGGGTTAGGAAGGAGTGAGGACATGAGGGTGCTGGTGGACAAAGACAAAGGGGTAGAGAGAGCCAGCCAGGTCAGAAATTGTTGGAATTGGATGTTAGAGGAAATGGTCTGGAAATCTGAGAGGTGGCATTCAAAGTGGAATATATGAATTCAAAATTGTGGTGGTAGTACAGTCACTAGCAAAGAGAACGTGTAACCAGGGCATGACCATGGGAGTGGGTGGACGAGCAGATCAAGGCCTTAGCGACCATATTTTTGGCTTGACTGTGAGTATGTTGGTAATTTTATTAAAGATTTTTTTGTTATGGACCATTTTTAAAGTCTTTTTTGAATTTGTTACCACATTGCTTCTGTTTTATGGTGGGTTTTTTTTTTTTCTTTGGCTGCTGGGCACGTGGGATCGTAGCTCCCTGACCAGGGATCAAACCCACACCCCCGGTATTGGAAGGTGAAGTCTTAGCCACTGGACCATGAGGGAATTTTAAAATGAGGACTGGACACTGTGGAGGGGCAGACGGTGAACCAGGTGCTCAACTAAGTAAAAAAAGCAGGAGTGACAACGCTGTCTGTAGATGACTGTAGTAAGAATCGTTGATGGGTTGTGTAGTCTGATGGGATGTTTCAGGGTACCTGGGATGTCAGGAGAAATGGTTTGGAAGCTGTAATGCTTCTCTGTGGTACATGGGTTGTGGGGAGAGAAAAGTACATCACCACTTAAAAGGCTCCAGAGAAAGAACTGTCCTTGGGGGACACCCAGGTTTCTGTTAGATCAGGGGCAAAGAGGTTGAGCTTGAAAATATTGAGGATTTTTTTCTGATGAAATATTTGAGTTCTGGAGGTGATGGGGAGAAAGCTATGGGAAAGTCTAAAACCATTTTAGAATTGCATTAAAAAAAATTTTTTTTTTTTTTGCCATGCTGCGAGGCTTGTAGAATCTTAGTTCCCTGGGCAGTGATAGTGCTAAGTTCTAACCACTAGACCGCCAGAGAATTCCCTGGTTCCCTAGTTTAGTTAAACTGGACATATAATCAAGCACACTAGATCTCAGTAAGTCTCCTTATGCTGCAGAAACTCCACTCAGGGTACCTGGACTACTGAAATGATGAGTGATTTCTGACAGTGTGTGAGCTGAGTGTGAGCACCAGCACCAATCTAGGTAATGTGTACTAAGGCTTAGTGTGTTCTTATTTCTTAGATGAAACACAAAGTTCTGATATTTTCTCTCCTCACCCACTCTGGAGACTACTCATGTTAGTACATGTTTATGGACTGCTAACTGGATTGTACTGAATGTTCTAGGGATATTTCTTCAGTCTCATGAGTACTTTCAGACCATATGATCTATAGTGTTCACTTTTATTTGTATTTGCTACCTTTCATTTGGGGATCGTTTATGTCTTGGGAACTTTTGGGGTTTATTCATTTGGTTTTCTGTTTTCCAGACATTTATGAAAGTCCCCTCATTTCTTAGATTCTAGTTTCCTAGTCCCTTCTAAGCTTTAAAGGCAGCTGTTGCTGCCTTTAAGGCATTTAAAGATTCATTTTAAAATGGTCAGAATTTTGGAAGAAATACTTCTCATCTTTCCTTGAATGTCACTTTCAACCAAAGAGTAATAGTTACTCACAGACTCTCAGTTTTAATGCCCAGAGGAGTAACACCTGGAGACCTATATGGAAAAAATGATTGTTACCAAGATGGGAATAAATCTATTCTACATACTTTATTATAGTCTTTTGATTTATATTTACTCCTTCACAAGTGGAAGTTGGATGCTAATGTAGGCACTCATTCTAAGATTTTACTATTCAGTTCAATTCAATTCAGTCACTCAGTTGTGTCCAACTCTGCGACCCCATGGACTGCAGCATGCCCAGCTTCCCTGTCCATCACCAATTCCCAGGATTTTACTATTAGAAATTTATTTGTGGATTCCAGATTGATTCTTTTTGGTTATTGATACTGTTTAAGTTAGTAAACTTATTAATATAGTTTTTGACAAAATCTCTTACATAATTCACACTTCAATCTTGATTTTTATTTGGAGAAAATGATTTCATACAAATGTCTTTACATTAAGGTAAATTCAGTCTACAAAAATGCAAAATTAACAATTACTCATTTTCCTATTTGATGTAATATGACAAACTACATTGTCAAGGTGCAGAGAAATCAGACCACAGTGTAGAAGAGAGACACTCATCTCAAGCATTGCACAGTTGGCAGGGAAGATAGTCATGCCAGCCAAGGGTATGCAGTAGTACAGCCGTGTATAAGAGACGGAAGACATTTGTAGTTAACAATGAGATTTATAGCCCTGATAAGGACCTATAATTTTCACATGGGTGACAAACAGTACTGTTGGATATAGTACATTCAGCTGAAGGAGGCATGAATAGTTGTATCTGGTTGAAAGATACTTACCGTTTCTCTTCCATCACTAACACACATACCTATATTTTATGTTTTGTTGGGGATGCCTCATTGTCAGTAGATGAAAGGGTGGCCAGGGTGTTGAGGGGTTAAAGACCATGTATCATGGAAAAATATTTTGGAAACAGGGCTTTTTTGGTTGAAAGAGAGGAACTCCTGTGAAACTAGACACTGCCAGATGCTTAGAGCTGTGATACGAGGACTTGTCCTGTTTTCCTATAGGAATATTTCCCCCAACTTCACCCACATCCATGCAACCTCCATGACTTTGTCTTATCTGAGTACAGATTGAATTCCAATTTACTTACTTCACTTTTTCAAATTTTAAGCACATTATTTACTCTGTCCTTATATTAAATGGTAAAGTCCTTGAAAATTGTGAGATTGATATCCTAGTTTATATATTTCTATTGCACATAACTCTGAAGGTTTTTAAAAAGTTAAAAATCTTAACCATCTCTCACTTCATCAGTATGGGGAAACTCTGCTTTAGGGGCCAACCCTGGGACAGATGGAATGAAGTTACTGGGGAACCAGATACGGGCCTGTTCGAGGAAGGGCTGTTTGTTCTCTGAGCACACAGGCACAATGCCCCTTTCTTATTTCCTTGATCATAGTTATTTGCATGGGAATATGAGATAGGATTTATCTCAGAGGACACTAGGTTTCTTATTCATTTTGTTTCCTTTCATACTCTACACTTTAGTATTCCACCTGGCTCATCTTAGTTTCTCATAAATATTTATTTAGAGGTGTGAGTCTCGAGTTTTACTTAGACAAATGAATTCTGTTACCTTTCATTGTTTTTCCTTTTTGAAAACAGGTGTTATCTTCATAAATACTGAATTATTTCAGCAGATTTTTTTTCAATTTTTCTTTAATAGTTCTATTTTCTACTCTTAAAAGGATAAGACTTTTAAAGTTTCATATGGCTTATATTATGCTGGATTACAAATCAGAGATTCTGACAGATTTCAAACTACAAAGGTGGATAAAATGTTTTAGTGTGCTATAAGTTTCTAAAACATTTTCCTCTGTTCTTTTATGGTGTGTTTTTTTCTGTTTTCTGAGATGGTCAAAGCATTTCTTTTGGGAGACAGGCTGGGGGTAGTAATGTCTTGTTGTTTTGTGTTAGGAAAATTGAATTTGACTCAGAACTCTTTTAGGAACTAACAGTCACCAGATATTTTAAGAGTGCTTTAAATGTGAACATATGTAAAAAAGTGAAAATATTAGTGACCTTCTCACCACCCTTTCCCCTTTCCTAGCACTCTAGTATGATTGGCTGTAGTTCAAGGTTGTGTATGTAGCTGTTTTATATTCATTTTAAAGTGAAAAAAAAATTGCTAATGAAAGTTTCCTCAATATAGGCTGATTACATAGAAAGAGAGCTACTTGAGGACTGGATGGGCCCTTTAATAAAGATACTGTATCAAATAGGGTATGTTGTCATCAATAAACTAATATTTTAGTATATTTCTTTTAAGAAATACTGTTCTAAAGATATGTAAACTTTTTCAAAGTTTATGGTTTCTTTTACTATGTTATTTTAGAAATCAAACATTCTAATCAGAAAAGCAAATTGCATTTAGTACCAATGATCAGAGGTAACCACTCTAAACATTATGGTATATACTTATCATCATCTTACAAAAGGGAATGCCTACTGTGTTTTCCTACTGGTATGCATTTTAATTTAAGTTTAACATATAGGAAAATGTACAATTAGTGTATAGTTCAGTTCATTATCATAAAATGAATGAACATACATGTGATTACCAGTCAGGACCAGTATTCCCAGCACCCCGGAAGCTCTTCTCATGCACTCTCCTAGTAGCTCTCCTCTCCCAGCTGAAGGGGAAACCACTGCTGTGACTTGTAGCACCATAGATTAATTTTGAACCTTATATTGATAGAATCATATGCTATTATCATGTGTATTCTTTTCTGTCTTCTTTGATTTGTAAAATTCATTTATGTTTTTTCATGAGGCATAGTTTTGATCATTTTTGTATTAGTCCATCTTAGGACTATCTCATATTGTATTTCTCCTTCATACTGTAATAAGTATTTGATTATTTCCAACTTTTGCCTGTTATAATAATGCTATGTACATCTTTGTACATGTCTTTGCACATATGTAAGCATTTTACTGAGTATAATAATTAGGCAAATTGCTGGGTCTTGGCTGTGCATCATTCATGTATAGTGGGTACAATTAAACAGTTTTCCAAATTGTTTTCACCTATTATGCTCTCGCTAGATTATATGAGAGTTCACCTTGTTCCATATCCATGCCTAACATGTTTTTGGAGAAGGAAAGGATGGAGTTGTGTTTATTGAGATATAATTTATATACAGTAAAATTTACCTTCTATTAGTTTAATGAATACATACAGTCATATACTAACCACCATAACCATAAGATATTGAGCATTTCATCATCTTAAAAAGTCTCCTTGTGTTCCTTTGTAGTCAGACCATAACAACTGGCTCTCCAAAATAGTTAAGCATTGCAGGTATCTACCACTTAATATCAGTAATCCATTCATGAAAATCAGATATTCTGCCAAAAATACTGATCTGGAATGTATCTACCATTATTTAAAATTTTTAAAATTATAGATATAATAACTCAAAATATTCAACCTGTTTTTAAAAGCACACTAAATGCCAGTGTTTAACAAACTAGTGTGTTTTTATATAAAATGCTTAAAACATGGATTCCTGATCAAAGTAATGATTTAAATAATAATTTTTTCTCTGTTTAGTCCTTTTTTCCTCTTTCTTGTTTACAGCCTTTTCAACTTTTGCCTCTTCCTGTATAACACTTAGCAAAATCAAGGGCTCATTGTGAAAGGTCTTAGAAATCACATTTAGTATATGTGCCCAGTGGTGGAGAACATCTCTCACAGGGCCTGACACTGAGATGCCCTCTTAGTCATCAGTAACATCTGAGACATTATGTGCCCAATGGTGGAGAACGTCTCTCACGGGGCCTGACACTGAGATGCCCTCTTAGTTATCAATAACATCTGAGACATGCGTCTCCTTTTTTTTTTTAACACTCAGTTCAGTTTCAAAATGTCAATGATTCTGTCATACCAATTACCTTTGTAATGAAATTTGATTCCCTCCCCCCCAATACCTTATTTTTTTTTTTTAATGTTTTGAGTTTTGGAGGTATAAATATGAAAGATTATTTTATAAACACTAGTTGAAAAGGATTAAACTGAGTGACATGTTCTAGGAAGTTTAGATATTAAAAACTAGGTGACAGTCTACTGGGAAAAATGTTAATCTTGTTGACATTCTGGGTGATATGCCTGGCTTTCTAACCACAGGCTTGGTTTTCTCTTGTGTTGATGAATATGTCACAATTAATTCAGCCAGTTCCTTTTTATTTAATATTTAAGTATATATGTTTTTGCTGAGCTTTAAGATGGCTAGCTCTCTAATTGGATCTTTGTATTCATTCATTGTTTTTTGGCTGTGCTCAGTCTTTGTTGTGGCATGCAGGCTTTCTCTAGTTGCGGCGTGGACTTTGCTTGCTGCAGCTCATGTGCTCTAGAGCACTCAGGCTCTTGAGTTGTGGTGTGCAGGCTTAGTGGCTCTGCAGCGTGTGGAATCTTAGTTCTGCAGCCAGGAATAGAAGCCTTGTCCCATGCCTTGGAAGGCGGATTCTTAACCAGTGGACCTTCAGGGAAGTCCCTGTATTCATTCTTTAGAATAAACTGTAGAGTTGGACTTGTTAGGCCAAATAATCTGCACACTGCTAATGCTTGTGATACACATTACTTGATTTCCCTTCCTAAAAATGGGGCCCATTTACAGTCCTGACTCTGATGTCTGAAAATACCTGTTTCCTAGTATCCTCGTCACAGTTAAAGTATTATAATTTGAAATGTAGGACTAAAGCCAATTTTTGAGACCTATATTTAGACGATTTAAAATAGCATGCTTTCCCTTTAAATACCAAATATAAAATTCCTGTTGTTTATATACTTTTAAAATATAAAATATTAGTTCTGTCTTATACTCTGTAAAAATAACCTTTGGTAAGTAACTGAAATACTAAAGAAAGTAAAGTTGAAGTAAAGGAGCATTAAGTTTATAAGTTGAAGACTTCTAAGGAATATAAAACATTAAAAAGATGTAGCTCTTTTCCATCAAGGAGACCACAGGAAGATTTGTGCGTAAGTTACATACATTGTTCAGTGATGTTCAGTTGCTAAGTCATGTGAGCATGCCAGGCTCCTCTGTCCTTCACTGTCTGCTAGAGTTTGCTCAAATTCATGTCCGCTGAGTCAGTGATGCTATCTAACCATCTCATCCTATGCTGTCCCCTTCTCCTTTTGCCTTCAATCTTTCCCAGCATCAGGATCTTTTCCAATGAGTTGTTTCTTTGTATCAGGTGGCCAAGGTATTGGAGCTTCAGCTTCAGTCCTTCCTATGAATAGTCAGGGTTGATTTCCTTTTAAGATTGACTGGTTTGATCTCCTTACAGTCCAAGGGACTCGCAAGAGTTTTCTCTAACATCACAATTCGAAAGCATTGGTTCTTCTACACTCAACCTTTATGGTCCAACTCTCACATCCATACATGACTACTGGAAAAACCATAGCTTTGACTATGTAGACCTATGTGAGCAAAGTGGTATCTTTGCTTTTTATATGCTATCTAGGTTTCTCATAGCTTTCCTTCCAGAGAACAAGCTTCTTTTAATTTCATGGCTGCAGTCACAGTCCACAATGATTTTGGAGCCCAAGAAAAAGAAATCTGTCTTTGTTTTCACTTTCACCCTTTCTGTTTGCCTTGAGGTGATGGGACCAGATGCCATGATCTTAGTTTTTTGAATGTTGAGTATCTAGCCAGCTATTTCACTCTCCTCTTTCACCCTCATCAAGAAGCTCTTTAGTACTTCTTTACTTTCTGTCATTATAGTGAAACTGATGTGAAGAGCCAGCTCATTGGAAAAGACTCTGATGCTGGAAGAGGTTGAAGGCAAAAGGAAAAGAGGGCAGCAGAAGATGAGATGGTTAGATAGCATCACTGACTCAGTAGACATGAATTTGAGCAAACTCTGGGAGATAATGAAGGACAGGGAAGACTCTTAGAGAGATATACTCTGCATAGACGTTAAATAAGCAGGGTGACAATATACAGCCTTGACATACATAAACCTGTATGCAGGACAAGAAGCAACAGAACCAGACATGGAACAATGTCATGACTGGTTCAAAATTGGGAAAGGAATACGTCAAGGCTGTATATTGTCACCCATCTTATTTAACTTATATGTGGATTACATCATGCAGAATGCCAGGCTGGATGAATCACAAGCTGGAATAAGATTGCTGGGAGAAATATCAACAACCTTAGTTGTGCAGATGATACCACTTTAATGGCAGAAAGTGAAGAGGAACTAAAGAGCCTCTTGATGAAAGAGGAGAATGAAAAAGCTGGCCTAAAACTCAACATTCAGAAAGCTAAGATCATGGCATCTGGTCCTATCACCTCATGGCAAACACATGGGGAAAATGTGGATACAGTGTCAGATTTCATTTTCTTGGACTCTAAAATCAATGTGGACAGTGACTGCAGCCATGAAATTAAGACACTTGCTGCTTGGAAGAATAGCTATGACAAACCTAGACAGTGTATTAAAAAGCAGAGACATCACTTTGCCAACAAAGGTCCATATAGTCAAAGCTATGGTTTTTCCACTAGTCATGTATGGGTGTGAGAGTTGGACCGTAAAGAAGGCTGATCACCAAAGAATTGATGCTTTTGAACTGTGGTGCTGGAGGAGACTCTTGGGATCCCCTTGGACAGCAAGGAGATCAAACCAGTCAATCCGAAAGGAAATCAACCCTGAATATCCATTGGAAGGACTGATGCTGAAGCTGAAGCTCCAATACTTTGGCCACCTGATGCGAAGAGCTGACTCATTGAAAGAGACCCTGATGCTGGGAAAGATTGAAGGCGGGAGGAGAAGGGGCGACAGAGGATGAGATGGTTGGATGGCATCTGGCTCAATGGATTTGAGTTTGAGTAAACTCAGGGAGACAGTGAAAGACAGAGAAGTCTGAAGTGTTGCAGTTCATGGGGTTGCAAAGAGTCCGTTGCGACTTAGTGACTGAAGAACAACAACAGGGTAGTTGGAACATTGTTTGGCATTGATGATCTTTGGGATTAGAATGAAAACTGACCTTTTCCAGTTCTGTGGCTGCTGCTGAGTTTTCTGAATTTGCTACAATTTGCTACATAAAGTAGCACTTTAACAGCATCATCTTTCAGGATTTTAAATAGCTCAGTTGAAATTCCATCATGTCCACTAGCTTTGTTCATAGTAATACTCCCTAAGGCCCACTTGACTTCACATTCCAAGATGTTGGGTTCTAGGTGAGCAACCACACCATCATGGTTATCCAGGTCATTATGACTTTTTTTGTTTAGTTCTGTGCATTCTTGCCACCTCTTCTTAATCTCTTCTGCTTCTTTTAGGTCCTTACCATTTCTGTCCTTTATCATGACCATTCTTCGTGAAATGTTCCCTTGATACCTCCAGTTTTCTTGAAGAGATCTGTAGTGTTTTCCATTCGGTTGTTTTCCTCTTTGTCTTTGCCTTGTTCATTTAAAAAGACCTTCTTGTGTCTCCTTGCTATTCTCTGGAACTCTGCATTCAGTTGGGTATATCTTTCCCTTTCTCCCTTGCTTTCTGCTTCTCTTGTTTTCATAGCTGTTTGTAAAGCCTCTTCAGACAATCGTTTTGCCTTCTTGCATTTCTTTTTCTATGGAATGGCTTTGGTCACTGCTTCCTGTACAGTGTTACAAATACCTGTCCGTGGTTCTTCAGGCACTCTATCTACCAGACCTAATCCCTGAATCTATTAGTCACCTCCACTGTATAATCATAAGGGATTTGATTTAAGTCATACCTGAATGGCCTAGTGGTTTTCCCTACTTTTTGCAATATAAGCCTGAGTGTTGTAATAAGGAGCTCATGATCTGAGCCACAGTCACCTCCAGGTCTTGTTTTTGCTAACTGTATAGACTTTTCCATCTTTGGCTGCAAAGAACATAATTAGTCTGATTTTGTTATTGACCATCTGGTGATGTCCATGTATAAAGTCATCTCTTGGGTTGTTGGAAAAGTATGTTTTCTGTGACCAGCATTTTCTAATGACAAGACTCTGTTAGCCTTTGCCCTGCTTCATTTTGTACACCAAGGCCAAACTTGCCTGTTAATTCTATCTATCTCTTGGCTTCCAATTTTTGCATTCCAGTCCCCTGTGATGAAAACAACATCTTTTTTTATTTTTTATTTATTTTTATTTTTTTATTATTTTTTTAACATCTTTTTTTGATATTAGTTCTAGAAGGTGTTGTAGGTCTTCATAGAACCGGTCAACTTCAGCTTCTTCAACAAAGTGATTGGAGCATATGGATTACTCTGATGTTGAATGATTTATCGTACATACATAAGTATGATCAAAACCAGACTTTCGTTAAGTATAGTGCTAAAGAGAGTTGTAATCAGAGTACTGTAAAAGCAGTTATTTTTTGCCTTATTAGAACAGATGAGTCTGATTTGGACCTTGAGGAATTTTTTAAAGCAAGAAAGTAAGAGAAAGAAATGAAAGAAAAAATTTATAAAATGAAAGAAAGTAGAATGCCTTCTTTGGTTAATTGTAAACTTGAAAAAAGTCTATACACCAGAGTCAGTTCTGTTCATTGACTTCTGAAATATTTTTTCTTCCAGGGTCATCCTTTGTCTCCCTGTAAACTCATGACAGTATTTGCTTGTCTTTTCTATATTTGTTTCTTCTTTTGACTATAAACTTCATGGATAGGGCCTCATTGTCTTTGGGTTCATTAGTGTCTGATCTAGTTTCTTGCACTTTGACTAATCCATACCAGTACCTTACTAAATGGTGAAACGAGTGTATGTAAGTGCCCAGGTGATAAGTACATACTTAGTGACAGTATGTTTCCTCTGCATCTGGTATGTGACCCTTAAAAGAAATTAACTTCAACGAAGTTACTTGATCATCAGATATTTTTTCACATGCAAGTGTTTCTCACTGGTGATGCAGTTATTCTGTATTTTGATGGTGTCAGTGTCAGATCCTGATTGTGATATTATACTATAAATTTATGAGATGTTACCATTAAAGGAAATTGGTTGAAAGGGTACTTTTTTTTTTTTAATGAGAGCATATGCATCTATAATTATCTCAAAAGCTTTAAGGAGATTGATGGGGAAAGAATTTTAAAAAACTGTTTTTTGTTTTTTAAGAAGATCACTAAGCAGTAGTGTTTTGGAACTTTATAGCACATAATGAGCTGCTTATTGCAAAATTCAGGCTTAAACAGAAGAAAGTAGGGAAAACCCCTGGTCTACTCAGGTATGACATAAAGCAAATCCCTTATGATTATACAGTGGAGGTGATAAATAGATTCCAGGGATTAGATCTGATAGACAGAGTGCCTGAAGAACTATGGACAGAGGTTCATAACATTGTATAGGAGGTGGTGACCAGAACGATATCCAAGAAAAAGAAATGCAAAAAGGAAAGGCAAAATGATTGTTTGAGGAGGCCTTACAGATAGCTGAGAAAAGAAGAGAAGCAAAAGGCAAAGGAGAAAGGAAAAGATAGACCCAACTGAATGCAGAGTTCCAGAGGATAGCAAGGAGAGATAAGAAAGCTTTCTTAAGTGAACAATGCAAAGAAATAGAGGAAAACAATAGAATGGGAAAGACTAGAGATCTCTTCAAGAAAATTAGAGATACAAGGAAACGTTTCATGCAAAGATGGGCACAATAAAGGACAGAAATGGCAAGGACCTAATAGAAGCAGAAGACATTAAGAAGAGGTGGCTAGAATATACAAAAGAACTATACAAAAAAGGTTTTAATGACCCAGATAACCACGGTGGTGTGGTCACTCACCTAGAGCCAGACATCTTGGAGTGTGAAGTCAAGTAGTCCTTAGGAAGTATTACTACCAGTAAAGCTAGGGGAGGTGATAGAATTCCAGCTGAGCTATTTAAAAATCCTAAAAGTTGATGCTGTTAAAATGCTACACTCAATATGTTAGTAAATTCAGAAAACTCAGCAGTGACCACAGGACTGGAAAAGGTCAGTTTTCATTCCAGGCCCAAAGAAGGGCAATGCCAAAGATTGTTCAAACTACCACACAATTGCACTCATTGCACATGCTAGCAAGATAATGCTCAAAATCTTTCAAGCTAGGCTTTATCAGTACATGCACTGAGAATTTCCAGACGTACAAGCTGGATTTAGAAAAGGAGAGGAACCAAAGATCAAATTGCCAACATCCATTAGATAATAGAGAAAGCAAGGGAATTCCAGAAAAAATCTACTTCTGCTTCATTCACTACCCTAAAGCCTTTGACTGTGTGGATCACAACGAACTGTGGAAAATTCTTAAAAAGATGGGGTTACCAGACTACCTTACCTGTCTCCTGAGAAACTTGTACACAGGACCAGAAGCAGCAGTTAGAACCGGACATGGAACGACAGAATGCTTCAAAATTGGGAAAGGAATATGTCAAGGCTGTATATTGTCACCCAGCTTATTTAACTTATATGCAGATTACATCATTTGAAATGCCCGGCTGGGTGAATCACAAGCTGGGATCATGATTGCCAGGAGAAATTATGAACAACTTCAGATATGCAGATGACACCACTCTAAAGGTAGAAAACTAAGAGGACCTTAGCCTTTTGATGAGAATGAAAGAGGAACGTGAAAAGTGTCGCTTAAAATTCAACATTCACAAATCTAAGATCATGGCATCTGTTCCCATCACTTTATGGCTAGACTTGATGGGGGAAACGTGGAAACAGTGACAGATTTTATTTTTTTGGGCTCCAAAATCACTGTGTATGGTGACTGCAGCCCCCAAATTAAAGGATGCTTGCTCCTTGGAAGGAAAGATATGATAAACCTAGATAGCATATTAAAAAGCAGACATATCATTTTGCTGACAAAGGTCTGTGTAGTCCAAGCTATGGTTTTTCAGGTAGTCATGTATGGATGTGAAAGTTGGACTGTAAAGAAAGCTGAGTACTGAAGAATTGATGCTTTTGAACCGTGGTGTTGGAGAAGACTCTTGGGAGTTCCTTGGACTGGAAGGAGATTAAACCAGTCAATCCTAAAGGAAATTGACCCTGAATATCTATTGGAAGGACTGAAGCTGTAGCTCCAATACTTTGGCCACTTGATGCGAAGAGCTGACTGATTGGAAAAGACCTTGATGCTGGGTATGATTGAGGGCAAGAGGAGAAGGGGGCAACAAAGGATGAGATTGTTGGATGGCATCACCAATTCAATGGACATGAGTTTGAGCAAACTTTGGGATATGGTGATGGACAGGGAAGCCTGCAATGGCACCCCACTCCAGTACTCTTGCCTGGGAAATCCCATGGACAGAGGAGCCTGGTAGACTGCAGTCCATGAGGTCGCAGAGAATCGGACACGACTGAGCAACTTCACTTTCATGCATTGGAGAAGGAAATGGCAACCCACTCCAGTGTTCTTTCCTAGAGAATCCCAGGGACTGGGGAGCCTGGTGGGCTGCCGTCTATGGGGTCGCACAGAGTCGGACACGACTGAAGCGACTTAGCAGCAGCAGGGAAGCCTAGGGTGCTGGAGTTCATAGAATTGCAATGAATTGGACTTGACAGCACTAAACAACAACAACAACACTTAATTGTGTTAGGATACTGGTTTGGCTTTTAATAGAGATCAGATACCAGGGGCTTAAAAAAAAAATAGAAGATTTACATTTCTCTCACGTAAAAATCGAAGCTAGTCTAGAGGTATAGGCAGGTTTGCTTCCTGAGGCCATCCAGAGAACAAGGTTCCTTCTCTTGTTTTGCCATTCCCTTGGTCGCATCCTCATGCACAAAGCTGAATCTGCCTGCCCACCCCTCTACCTGGGTTCTTGCGCATGTGAAGCGTGAGGATTGGAAGAGAAAATAAGTTCTTTTTAAGGATATAATCTAAAACTTGTATGTGCTGTTCCTACTCACATCCTGTTGGCTGCAATTTAGTTATGTGGCCATAGTTTTCTGTAAGGAAGATTGGGAAATGTAGTTCTGCCCAGCTAAACGGCAGGGCATTTTATTAATAAAAGGAAAGAGAGCATGATATTGGGATCAGGTAGTTGCTCTGCCATAATGTCTGCCCTGGAATGCATGTTCAGTGATTTCATTGGCAAAACTGTCTTCCCTTATTTCACTACACTTACAGAGGAAAAGGATAGATACCTTAAGAGTTAGGTATATTTGTTGGATCATTATGGCAATTAAAATTGATATGAATATTTGCTTCCTCTTTCTCTAAACTCCTTAGAGACAAAGTATGATTTTTTTCTTGTTTGTATTTTTTATACCTGGCATAGGGCCTAACCCTAATTAGATACTTGCTGCCTATTTATTGACCAATTACCCTTTTTTCTGTGTTGATTGAAATGTCTCTAGCAGAATTTTCATAAGTATTTATCTGACTTGCTTTCTCCTTAATTTCTTCATGATATCTGTTTTGTTACAGGATTACAACTCAAAATATATGAATATGACCCTTTTATCAGATTTCTATAGCTATGGAAGACAGTATAGTATGTTATCATGTGTTTTTAGTATAGTTTTGCTTGAATAATTAGTGTTTTATAATATAGATTTTAGATATAAGAAATCAGTTGTAGTGTGGCAAGTGGCATGTTTAGTAATGTGAAAAAAGTAGTAATTTACCTTAATTCAATTGTCTTAATAGTTTGAGTTCAAAATTTCTTAAAATGAGTTGTTTTTTCTTTGATTATTATTTACTGATGTTTCAGTTTGTCACACTTTATATTTTTCTCACATTTTTATTCTTAAGGATAAATAATCTTAAGTCACTACTCTTAAAAGGTTGAATCATCAACACTCAGTTTTTTTCTTTTAGTTAATTTCAGTACTCTTAGTTAGATGAATTTTATTTTAAGCATTTATTTGTAGACCTGAGGGATACAATTAAAGAACTTTGGAGATCATTCTTAATTTGGTTTTTAGAACAGAAGGAAATATACTGTAACTTTCCCTTATTTTTCTGGTGGAGAGAAACCTTTTTTTGCCAGCAGGAAAATGCAATTCCACTAAGATTCTTGGGTCAGAGATCAGAGGCTTGGATCAGCAAAAAGAAACGAACTTTTGGAAGAATTTTAGTCCAATATTATGGGCCAGTTTAAACTACAATGTAGGCAATGGCAGGGTGCCTCGCTTTTCCCTATAAGGAAGGAAAAGCCACATAGCAGTGATATTTACCAGAGTAAGGAAAGAGGGCTGTGTGTTGGGTGGGGGTGGGGTGGGAGAGCTTCTCAATAAAATGTTCATTTGTCTGACATTATAAGCAGCTTTGCAGCCCTCTTGGAAAAACTTGAAGAGGGTAAAAAAAAAAAAAAGGAGACTTGAATTTCTGTTAAAAGAGAATGAGAATTTTGTTTGTTGAATTTGTCCAGGGCTAGTCGACTCTTATTTCTCCTAGTGATGAAGATGTGCAGCTGTGAAGAGAATCCCCCCAAAAAATCACTTATATTTTACCTTGGAGAGCATTTTGTGATTATTTTTATTGCCGATTGAACTTTCTAGTTGTGTTTTTCTTTGCTTGCAATCCTGGAACACACAGTGGTGGATATAGGGGTAGGCAGTTATGGAGCATACTCTGAGTGGAAGGAAGTGACTGGAAATTTTTAAAAATGTCAAGATAAACAGCAAATCAGTTCCAAAGCAAATAATACTTGGCTACTGGTTGTACTTTCTTATATAATTTTGCTTCTCTTATTAAATGCCTCAAATTTCCCAACTATGTTGTGAACATTGTTTTGAATAAATTTAAGTTTGTGTGTAGTGGTCACTTATTTTTTTAGTTTGTTTTTAATTGTGTGTGTGTGTGTATATATATATATATATACACACATTATTTTTTAAAAATATTTTTTTCCATATGGTTTATCATGGAATGTTGAATATGGTTCTCTGTGCTATACAGTAGGACCTTGTTGTTTATCCTTTCTATATGTAAAAGCTTATATCTACTAACCCCAACCTCCCACTCCATTCTTCCCTCACCCATGCCCCCTTGGCAACCACCAGGTTCTTCTCTATGTCTGTAACTCTGTTTCTGTTTCATAGATAGACTCATTTGTGTCATATTTTAGATTCCACATATAAGTGATAGTCTTTTTCTTTCTGACTTATTTCACTTAGTATGATAATATCTAGTTGCATCCATGTTGTTTCAGATAGCATTATTTCATTCTTGTTTATGAGTGAATAGTATTCCATTTTATCTATGTACCACATCCTCTTTATCCGTTTATCTGTGGATGGACATTTAAGTTATTTCCATGTCTTGGCTATTATGAATAGTGCCACTGTGAACATAGGGATGCCCATATCTTTCCCTGGAGCCTCAGAGGTAAAGAATCTGCCTGCCAATGCAGGAGATGCAGGTTTGCTCCCTGGGTTGGGAAGATTCCCAGGAGAAGGAAATGGTAACCCACTCCAGTATTCTTGCCTGCAAAATCCCATGGATAGAGGAGCCTGGCGTGCTGCAGTCCATGGGGTCGCAAAAAGTTGGATGTGACTTAGCGACTAAACAAAAACAACAACTGGATATATGCACAGGAGTGGGATTGCTTAATCATACGGTAATTCTATTTTTAGTTTTCTGAGGAACCTCCAACAAATAAGTCTTTTACCTCTTGTTTAGGTTAGGTTTATTCCTAAGTTTTTTTTTTTTAATGTGATTAAATGCATTTTTTAATCCAGTTTAAGTATCAAGGAGATTTTTCTGGCCTTGTCAAATGAGTGTATAGCTATGATTCTTGTTCTATAGTTTGGCACTGCATATATAATATGAGAAATATTATAATATATAATATATATATATATAAAACGTTGAGGGTTTGGTAGACTTACTTGTAAAATAAAAATTTGGACTTGGTTTGCTTTTCAACATTGGCTCTTTGACTCTGGTTTACACTCTTCTAAAGTTATTTATCCATTCAGACTTTTGCCTTCTTTGCCAATTTTGGCATTTTGTATTTTCCTAGATATACATATTTTGCTTAGGTTTTCAAAAATATTGGTATAAAGTTGTACATGAAATTTTCTTATAATTGTGTATGTATTTTGATATATAAAGAAAAATTGAGAAAGGTATGTAAGAAACTTAATAATATCCTGTGATTATCTTTGGAAGGTGGAAGTGGAATTATGGGAACAGGAACTGATAGTCTTTAGAAGTCTTATGTCCATGGGCAATATGAGAATTTCCAAATGATGGACCTGTTTTACTTTCATAACCAAAAAAGAGTATTATTTAAAACTTTAGAATATGAGAAAGTATACAATAGTGTACAGAAATAGATTCCTCTTGCTAGTCCCAGCACATTTCAGTTGTGTGTTTTCTTCTCAAGCTGGACTCTGGACTGTCTTCACACTGGGCGGTGTGGGCAGCAAAATGGCCGCTGCCCCAGAACTTTCTTCCCCTCTGGCCAACCAGAGTCTTCTGCTTCTGCTGGTGCTGGCCAACCTGACAGACGCTGCAGATGCACCAAACCCCTACAGACAGGCCATCATGTCTTTTAAGAACACACAAGGTTTGTGGTATTTTTTTTTACTCTGAATATTCTTTTCTAATGAGGAAAGATGGTATTGCTTACCTCAAATTGTTTACTGTTTTTCACCTGTGGGGATGACTGTCAATTTGTGTATTTTCATGTTGATTTAAGATGAGAAAAACTTAAATTTTATGTCCGTATTCTCAGGAAGGTCAAGTAAATTTCAGATGAAAACTGTAGTTCTTTGTATCTATTTATATTTACATTTCTTTCCAAGATAACCAAGCCAGCATGGGCTTAATTTGGATCCACCTGTCCTACCTATTGGGGCTTCCCTGGTGACACTAGTGGTAAAGAATCTGCCTGCAATGCAATAGATGCAGGAGAAGCGGGTTCAATCCCTGGGTCGGTAAGATCCTCTGGAGGAGGCCATGGTAACCCACTCCAGTATTCTTGCCTGGAGAATCCCATGGACAGAGGAGCCTGGCGGGCTTCATAGGGTTGCAAAGAGTTGGACATGACTGAAGTGACTTAGCACATAGTCCGACCTATTAGGTGAAGGAATTAACCTAAGGAAATGATAATGTTGTTTGAAATTTTTTATTTAAAGTCTGTGTTCCAGTTAGAGTTTTATAGAACTAAAAATAATAACAGAGCTTAGCAAACTTTTCCTGCAAAGGGGAAGATGGCTTTGCAGGGGTCCCTGTCACACACACAAACACACACCCACACACACACCCACTTAACTGCCCTTGAAGTATAAAAACAGTACAGAAAGAAAGTGAAAGTCGCTCAGTTGTGTCCAATTCTTTGCAACCCCATGGACTAAAGAGTCCCTGGAATTCTCTAGGCCAGAATACTGGAGTGGGTAGCCTTTCCCTTCTCCAGGGGATCTTCCCAACCCAGGGACCGAACCCAGGTCTTCTGCATTGGAGGTGGATTCTTTACCAGCTGAGCCACCAGGGAAGCCCAAGAGTACTGGAGTGATTAGCCTATCTCTTCTCCAGCAGATCTTCCTGACCCAGGAATTAAACCAGGGTCTCCTGCACTGCAGGTGGATTCTTTACCAGCTGAGCTACTAGGGAAGCACAAAAAAGCAGCACAGGTAATACATAAGCAAATGAGCAAGGCTGGGTGCCAGTAAAACTTTATTTCCAAAGCAGGTGGTGGACTGTCTGTGGGCTGTAATTTACCAAACCCTGAAGTAGAGCATGCGCAAATACTTCCCATGTTGAAACAGTAATCACTTGTCAAAAGGTTACACTCCAAAAGCAAGATTAATATGGTAGCTAGGTTTTCAAAATACATCCAACACTAGTGTAATTAAGATGGGTTAGAAGTGCAGTTATTGGATGGGAACACTTTCAAGGCTTCTGGTGTTCTTTGCTTTGTTCTTTTCCAGAGCTGTGCTAGAATGTTTCTTACAGACAGTGGATGAATGTGCCAGTTTTTGTGCCTTTGTCAATTCTGGCATTATTATTTGCAGGGGGATATGTGTCTCTAGGGCTTCCTAGGTGGCACAGTGGTAAAGAATCCACCTGCCAATGCAGGAGATGCAAAAGTTGCATGTTCGATCTCTGAGTTGGAAAGATCCTGTGAAGTAGGAAATAGTAACTCACTCCAGTATTCTAGCTTGAAAAATCTCATGAACAAGGGCCCTGGTGGGCTACAGTCCTTAGGGTTGCAAAGAGTTGGACACGACTGAGTGTGCACACACACACACACACACACGAGTCTCTAACAAGTTAAATAGGTAAGTAATGAAAACTCACACTTCACTGAACTCACTGGCTGTTCAGTGGTTAAGACTGCACTTCCAATGCAGAGGGTGCAGGTTTGATCCCTGGTTGGGAAACTAAGACCCATATGCTATGCAACACAACCAAAAAAATTTACATTATGTTATAAACCAATGTAACCTCAATAAAAAGTAGGGGAAACTGGACAAAAAAAAAAAAGAAATGAAAATCCATGTATCAAATAGTATTTTGTTTTCTCATGTCTATACTCTTCTTAGTGACAGTGTGACTTTAGGGCTAAAAAAGGAAGTTTTAGAGTCAAGGTGATCTGAGTTCATGTCACACTCCTGTTATTTCAGAGCTATCAAGCCTTTCACAATAAACCTTATCAGGCCTTATCTCATTATCAGGCCAATATCAGGCCTTATCTCAGTAAGCCTCAATGGCTTTTTCAGTAAAATGAAGATAGTTTCACCTAATTGGATTTGTGTAAGTACCACACAAGGTAAGGTTTTAAAATAATTAGCTCAGACTTTGCAGCATAGCAGGTGTTTAGTATATGGTACCTCCTGCTGTTATTTTGCTGCTCTGGCCAAAGGATACTGTTCAGGGTTGAACCTCCTTGGGAGAGTCATCTTTGGAGAGACTGTGATATAGTGATTCAGAACATTGGCTTTAGGGTTAGATTGACCCTAAAGGAGTCGTATCCCAGGTTTTATTTTAAGTATTAGATTGCTTATTAATAAAGCAGGGATTATAATCTCTGGCTCATAATGTTTTATAAGAATTAAGTTAGCATTTATCATAGGACAGACTCACTAAATTATTGCTACTTTTGTAAGAAACAGTATAATGTGGTGGAAACAACAGAAGCTGATCTGTGTTTACTCAGGAATATTCTTGGAAAAGTTGATGTATGGCGGAGACCATCACAATATTGTAAAATAATTATCTTCCAATTAAAATAAATAAATAAAATTTTTAACAAGTTGCTTAATCTCTGTAAGCCTCTATTTTGTAAAACTGATCAGAGTAATGACATGGTTGTCATATGGGTTAAGTAAGGGATAATATGAATAAAGCTGTCAGTATAATGGCTGGTTCATAGTACTTACTAGCTAGTAACAGACACACAACATATGTATTTCATTTGTAGTCAGGCTGGTGAAGTTGTTATTTTACTTCCATTGTAAGGAGGAGTACTATGTCCAGGACCTTCCTACACTGTGTCTTCTGTAAAATTTGCATCCTCAATATATTCAGCCCTTCCTTTTTCCATCCTTTGCAAAAATATAGATCAGTCTTACAAAACAGTTACTTTTATATGTGTCAAAAATACAGAGTACATACTAAACAAGGATTAGAATTGAAAAAAATAACCTGTGTTCTGAATGTGGAAGGAAAAGTGAGGGCATTTTGTAATAAAGTTAAAGATATTTTTTAGGTACATTTTTCTCACAAATGTAAAGTTAAGAAAGGAAAATCTGAGAAGCATAGGGCTGTGCTATCAAAGACTTTGTTGCTACACGTTTCTTTTCCATAAGAGCATGGCTTCTGGAAATGTTAGAACAGTGTTGCTTTGGTTGTTTTTTTTTTTTAATTTTGTTTTCTTTTGCTAGTGGTTCTGTGTCTTAAAAAAAAAGTTCTTTGTGCTTACTTGTCAAAACATGTTAAAATATTGTTCTTTGTGCTGTCTTGTGCTAGAGTTTTATCTGATGAAACTATAATTTTCTCTTAAGTCAGTTAACCTAACTTTACCTCCTTTTTAACTTCCTAACCTTGCTTGCTTCAGTTTTTAAGCAAATTCAGTAAACTGTAGGAAAGGGGCTATGTCAGTTTTGGAATATCAAGAATTTTTCCTGTGTGGGTTGTAATTTGTGCTTTTCATCGCTTCAATAATTCTACTTAAAAAAAGTTTCTTAATAGTTGTAGTCAATTAGTTTTAAGTTTTCCTTTAAAAAATGTTTTCTAAGTTTTCCAGTAGTTGTCTTAGATTTGGTATGTTCTATTATAGAACACAATGTTGAGCAAACTGATTTTAATATTTTTGTCATTTAAATTATGTATTATCCTAGCCATTTTCTTCATAAATGGATTAATTACATAGATGAATACTTTAACCCTGATAATTCATTTGAAAAAAGTTAACTTCGAGGCAAAAAAGATCTTCATGACTCAGATAATCACGATGGTGTGATCACTCACCTAGAGCCAGACATCCTGGAATGTGAAGTCAAGTGGGCCTTAGGAAGCATCGCTACAAACAAAGCTAGTGGAGGTGATGGAATTCCGGTTGAGCTACTTCAAATCCTGAAAGATGACGCTGTGAAAGTGCTACACTCAATATGCCAGCAAATTTGGAAAACTCAGCAGTGGCCACAGGACTGGAAAAGGTCAGTTTTCGTTCCAATCCCAAAGAAAGGCAATGCCAAAGAATGCTCAAACTACTGCACAATTGCACTCATCTCACACGCTAGCAAAGTAATGCTCAAAAATTCTCCAAGCCAGGCTTCAACAATACGTGAACCCAGAACTTCCAGATGTTCAAGCTGGTTTTAGAAAAGGCAGAGGAACCAGAGATCAAATTGCCAGTATCCGCTGGACCATCGAAAAAGCAAGAGAGTTCCAGAAAAACATCAGTTTCTGCTTCATTGACTATGCCAAAGCCTTTGACTGTGTGGATCACAATAAATTGTGGAAAATTCTTCAAGAGATGGGCATACCAGATCACCTGACCTGCCTCTTGAGAAACCTGTATGCAGGTCAGGAAGCAACAGTTAGAACTGGACATGGAACAACAGACTGGTTCCAAATAGGAAAAGGAGTACGTCAAGGCTGTATATTGTCACCCTGCTTATATTTAACTTATATGCAGAGTACATCATGAGAAACGCTGGGCTGGAGGAAGCACAAGCTGGAATCAAGATTGCTGGGAGAAATATCAATAATCTCAGATATGAGGATGACACCACCCTTATGGCAGAAAGTGAAGAAGAACTAAAGAGCCTCTTGATGAAAGTGAAAGAGAGTGAAACAGTTGGCTTAAAGCTCAACATTCAGAAAACTAAGATCATGGCATCTGGTCCCATCACTTCATGGCAAATAGATGGGGAAACAGTGGAAACAGTGGCTGACTTTATTTTTTGGGGCTCCAAAATCACTGCAGATGGTGATTGCAGCTATGAAATTAAAAGACGCTTACTCCTTGGAAGGAAAGTTTTGACCAACCTAGACAGCATATTAAAAAGCAGAGACGTTACTTTGTCAACAGAGGTCCATCTAGTCAAGGCTATGGTTTTTCCAGTGGTCATGTATGGATGTGAGAGTTGGACGGTGAAGAAAGCTGAGCGCCGCAGAATTGATGCTTTTGAACTGTGGTGTTGGAGAAGACTGTTGAGAGTCCCTTGGACTGCAAGGAGATCCAACCAGTCCATCCTAAAGGGGATCAGTCCTGGGTGTTCACTGGAAGGACTGATGTTAAAGCTGAAACCCCAGTACTTTGGCCACCTGATGCAAAGAGCTGACTCATTTGAAAAGACCCTGATGCTGGGAAAGATTGATGGCAGGAGGAGAAAGGGACGACAGAGGATGAGATGGTTGGATGGCATCATCGACTCGATGGACATGGGTTTGGGTGGACTCTGGCAGTTGGTGATGGACAGGGAGGCCTGGCGTGCTGCGGTTCATGGGTCGCAAAGAGTCGGACACAACCAAGTGACTGAACTGAACTGACTGAACTTCACGGCAGTTGTTTTGCTGTTTCTTTTTAATTTTTATTTTACAAGAGGATTTCCTGTTTGTCTCTGGATATTTTTATTTAGGACTAATGGCTGTTTAGTTTTGGAATTAATAACAAAGCTTTTCAATGTCATGGTTAAATTATATGTGTTAGAGTTTTTTGTTTTTTTTTTTTAATCTACCTCCATAGCTGTACTTATTTAAGTTTATATTTTATTGACAATTTAATTCAGCTGTATTAATGCAAAAATAGTAATGGAGTGAAACTACATGACTTAGTTTAGGTTTTTTTTTTTTTAATACTTGGCTTAAAAAAAGCCACTCTGTTGCATGGTATTTGCTCGTATATTTATAATCATTGGAAAGCTGTGGCTTAGATAGTACCAAGAAATAAATTGTCCTAGTTTGGGTTGGATTGGGTTGGGTTTTTGTGTTTCTTTTTGTGGGGGATTTTGTGTTTGTGTGTGAGAAAATTTCAATTCTAGTCTCAGCAAATTTCAAATATACTATCAATTGTAGTCATGTTTTAGTTTAGTTCTTTTTAAAGTAAAATTTAGAACACTAATTGCAATTTTGAGCCTGAAATGTAGCAACTTATATAAAATTAATTGGAATTGAATTGTATACATTAACAGTAGTTTTATTATTTATATCAGTCACAGTCTAGAAAATCTAATATTTTTAAGATTTTGTGTTTTCTGTGTTCCAGATAGCAGTCCTTTCCCCTCTTCAATCCCACATGCTTTCCAGATTAACTTCAACAGTCTGTACATGGCCCTGTGTGAACAGCAGACATCCGACCAAGCTACTCTTCTTTTGTATACATTGCTCCATCAGAACAGCAATATTAGAACGTACATGTTGGCTCGCACAGATATGGAAAATCTTGTAAGTATCATATTAAGCATAGTTTTTGTATTTTATAATATTTTGAAGAGTAATTTTGTTTTCCCAGGAGTATATGTATGTTGTTTGCCTGGCTGCAAAGGTGGATAGTCAAGAAGTTGATAGGGAGGTGACACCAGGCAAAGGCAGAGGTCTGAGTTTTACAGTGTAGGAGACAGTGCACGTAGAGATGGGAGTCACAGAGCAGAGCAGGAGAGCACACGCCACAGCAAGCTTCCCTGTCCTTAAGATCCTTAACAGCTCACCCGCTGCCCATGATTCAGCCTGGATCAGTCCCACAAGACATACTGGCCACCACTCTCAAGGAGATACTTATACCCTCTTGGTTCCTTTCCACTACTAAGTGTCCACCCACCATGTTCAAGTCATAGTTGCTGCGTATTGCTGATAAGTATGGCTAAAAGGAAGGGTGATTTTTTTCAACTCAACTCCCAAATGTCCTATCCCTTCAACCGGCTTAGATGCTAAGGCTGTCTTGAACTCAATTCCTGGAGTGTTATAGTTATTTTAAGGTACTATTGCTAGGCATCACATAATTGCACGTTATCCTTCACTGTGTGAGTGCGATTGGTTCCAATTTTTGCTCATAGACAAAAATCCCTCTAGGCAATCACTGATTTCCATTGTAACTAATATGTAAATAATAATGTTTCTATGGAAAGTAAACTACCTCACTAAGGTATTAATGTCACATTTGAAATAGATAATATCTAGGTAAATATTCATGCATTAATAAAATTGTGACCATCTCTGAAATAGCCAGCAGCTTGCTGGTGGCAACAGGAATGTCCCCTCTACACCAGTTTTTACAGACTGATAGCAGATTCCCCAGGGATTTGGTGGCATTTAAGATGAAAATAGTAAGCATGGATATTAGAATCTGTTTGAAGAGTATATTCTATGTCAAAGTGACACTAAGACAGAAAAATGTGATGAAAGAACCTGTTTGCACACCAGCTATATGTGGAAAACATTGGCTTAAATAGTGAAGTTGGGTGTGACAAGGTACTGCTCATGTGAGTAAAAACTTGGAAAGGCTTATTTACTAATGAGTGAGTGAATATAAGGAGACAGTTCTGAGCATGGTGTAGCCTAAAGGAAATGATGGCAATAGGCATAAAGCCCATGACATTGTCTGCTCTAGAAAGTTCCATGGTAAGGATGTTTGTTGGTACATAAGATCATGCAGGAAAATAATTGTCTGTATATGATGACTTAACACCAGTGAAGAGTTAAAAGGTTTTGTTTGGGGATTTTGAGGGGAGGAATGGGGAGAGGTGGGGCTTGTATTGATAGACTTGTTTTCATTTTTAATGTTTTGCATAGATGACTTTTATAGTATTTTAGCTGATGTCCTTCCCTGTCCTTTTTGTTCTATAATTTGTTGAATCTGATTAGAAAATATGTTACTGGTAGGAAATTCACTGTGCTGGTCTGATTTTGTTGTTAACAATTCTTTTACCCTAGCATCTTTGCTATTAAAAAGGTAATGTTTGACATCGTACAGTGATTCTAAGAACGTTGTTTAGTCATTAAAAGTGAGTGAAGTTGCTCAGTCATGTCCAACTCTTTGCAACCCCATGGACTGTAGCCTACCAGGCTTGTCCATCCATGGGATTTTCCAGGCAAGAATACTGGAGTGGGGTGCCATTTCCTTCTCCAAGGGATCGTCCTGACCCAGGGATTGAACCCAGGTCTCCTGCATTGTAGGCAGACGCTTTACCATCTGAGCCACCAGGGAAGTTTAGTCATTAAGTGGAGTCCAACTCTTTGTGACCCCAAGGACTGTAGCTCACCAGACTCCTCTGTCCTTGGGATTCCCCAGGCAAGAATACTGGGGTGGGTTGCCATTTCCTTTTCCAAGGGATTGTCCTGACCCAGGGATCAAACCTGAGCCTGCTGCATTGCAGGTAGATTCTTTACCAACTGAGCTACCAGGGAAGCCCTGTTTCTAAAAGTACCATATTGTATAAGTTCCTGCTAGGCTGGAGACTTGCCTCTGTTGAGTGTCAGGTGTTGGCCATGAGCCTAAGTGGTTTCTGTAAACTCAACCTTTTTTTGGCTGCGTTGGGTCTTCATTGCTATGCACAAGCTTTCTCTAGCTGCAGTGAGCTCGGCTACTCTCTAGTTGTGTGTGCAGGCTTCTCATTGCTGTGGCTTCTCTTGTTGCAGCACTTAGACTCTAGGGCCCAGGCTCAGTAGTTGTGGCGCATGGGCTTAGTTGCCTTATGGCATGTGGGATCTTCCCGAACCAGGCATCAAACCCGTGTTCTCTACATTGGCAGGTGGATTCCTAACCACTGGACCACCAGATAAGTCCCTAAACTCAAACTTTATATGGTGGCAGAGCTTCGCAGTGGGGGATGGTTTTCTCTTCTGGTACATTAGCTCTGCATACGGAAAGTAATTTCAGTCACAGGTTGATTTGTGAAATTAAAGCAAAGAGTATATGATAAAAGTATAGAGGCTGAAAACATTAGTTTTATAATAAAGTAATTGAAATAATAAATTAAAATTTTTATTCACTAGGTTTTACCAATTCTCGAGATTTTGTATCATGTGGAAGAAAGAAATTCACACCATGTGTATATGGCCCTTATTATATTGTTGATACTTACAGAAGATGATGGCTTCAATAGATCCATTCATGAAGTGGTAAGTTATCTTCACTTTGATCAGAGATACCGAATGGACATGTCAGTCCATAAAATTTACCACCCTTAGTGTACCCTTCTTCCTTCTTTTCCTTCTAGTAGATGTTTCTGCAAATGCCTGACTTAGTATTTTTCTTCAGATTTATGAAGTGGTGCTTTTTTTTTTTTTCCTTCTGAATGACTATTATTAGCTACTATTAAAAACTCTCCCCAAATAGTTTCTTTAGGTTTTTAGATAGAAATGTTTTAGATGGAAATTTATTTTATTTTTTTTAAGTTAGTTTATTTATCTATTTTTTAACTTTACAGTATGAATCGCCAGTCCAGGTTCGATGCATGATACAGGGTGCTCTGGGCTGGTGCATCGGGATGACCTGGAGGGATGGGATGGGGAGGGAGGTGGGAGAGGGGTTCTGGAAGGGGAACAAATGTACACCCATGGTGGATTCATGTCAGTGTATGGCAAAACCAATACAATATTGTAAAGTTAGATGGAAATTTAGATAGAAATGTTTATGCTGTGCTGAGGTCATTTTACCTCTCCATTTCCACTTTTTAGTTGTGGTGGAAATGATCAAACAGATTTCCTCTTTTTATATAGAATGAATGAAAGAATAGGGAAGAAGAAAAGGACTGAAAAGTTATTTTATAAAACAATGTAAAATAGTGTACTGTAATTTAATTCCGTAAATTTTAGTCCTGTCAGTGAGTTGCATTCCCAAACTGGTTTTCTCCTCCTCAGTGGTATTTTGTGTCAAAGTAATTCACGTACATAGTTTTAAAACTTACACAGAAGTACTAGGTTTCAGTGCAAAATAGCAGACCCCATGTCCATCCCATACCTGATTGCCCCTCCCCAAAGACAAATGCCATCAGCTCTGTCCATGTTTCTAAATATTTCTTGATTTTCAGATTTATAGATATTAACTGTTACCATCCTAAGGTAGAATATATGATATTAGTTCTCCTTCGTGTACATCTTGAATGTGCCCTCTGGGTTCCTAGACCTGTTTCTAGCACAGAGACTTTTTCCTCTCCCATCTTATTACTATTCTGGGATAACTCAGCTTTTTACTTGTGATGTTTTTATTTTTATTATTGTGATTTTGTTAACTGTTATTCTACCCTCAGATGGACTGTGTGATAATTGTGTTTCCTTTCTTGTACATGTTTTAATTTTTATGTAGAACACCATTGCTTTGTTGTATGTTCATGTACCAATCACTAATGCAACTCCCACTACTTCAACAAAACTAAGAATCCCCTCTCAAGCTATTACAGCACTCTGCCTATTTTCTCAGTTTCATTTTTGTTTTTGGCTCCTGTCTTCGTCTTCATTAGGGGCTTTCCTCAAATGTGTGGTGATTCTTGCTTGTTTATTTGTCTTTAGGAGCAGGCACTAAAACTTTGATTGAAAGTTCTTTGTGTGGGCAGGACTTATTCAACATAATGTGCTCTACATAGTCTATTTCTCTGGCTGTCCTGCTCTCTGTAAGCCTTTTCTTTTGGGGTGATCAATTTCTTAGAAGGGATTCTTTGATATGGGAGAGTGCCATTGAAGCATGTAAATTATCATATGTGAAACGAATTGACAGTCCAGGTTGGATGCATGATACAGGGTCCTCGGGGCTGGTGCACCGGGATGACCCAGAGGGATGGGATGGGGAGGGAGGTGGAAGGGGGGTTATGGAAGGGGAACACATGTACACCCATGGTGGAGTCATGTCAATGTATAGCAAAACCAATACAATATTGTAAAGTTAAAAAATAGATACTGCTACTGCTACTGCTAAGTCGCCTCAGTCGTGTCTGACTCTGTGCGACCCCATAGATGGCAGCCCACCAGGCTCCGCCATCTCTGGGATTCTCCAGGCAGGAATACTGGAGTGGGTTGCCATTTCCTTCTCCAGTGCATGAAAGGGAAAAGTGAAAGTGAAGTTACTCAGTTGTGTCCGACTCTTAGCGACCCCATGGACTGTAGCCTACCAGGCTCCTTTGTCCATGGGATTTTCCAGGCAAGAGTACTGGAGTGGGGTGCCATTGCCTTCTCCGAAAAAATAGATAAATAAACTAATTTTTAAAAAAGGGATTCTTACAGTCTACTATGGGAGTCTAGTATGAGACGGGGCTGGGCGCTTCTCTCTTCAGGTATAAACACTTGCTTCTTTAGAAGAAATTTTATGTGATCTTTTCTCTCCTGTTCCCATTGAAATTATTTTTGCCTCTTGTGTAGTATGACTATCATTTCAACTAAGGTTTAAGGAATACTAGTGCTATAGAAAGAGGATAAAACATAAAATTTTTGATCCTCATATTTAGTAAAGTACCTCGAGAAAAAATATTTGCATTGCTTTAGTTTATTTTTTAAAAAGAGCATTTATCTTTCTTTTGATAAGAAATAAAAAAGTATGATTTTTAAAAATGCTTTTCAACTGAAGTACAACATAGAAAGTACACACATTTTAAACATACAACTTGCAAGTTTCTACACATGTATATACCTGTGTTAATACCACCCAGATCACGTTATTGAACGTTTCTAGCATAATAGAAGACTCTCTTTTGCATATTCTGGTCAATACCCCACACCACCCAGAGTTAACTACATTCTTAGAGAATTTCCTTCTAGTAGATTAGCTTTTACCTCTTCTTGAAATACAGTTGTGTCTGGGGAAAAATAGGTACACGATACATGGACTCTCACAGCATTTTTCTTAAAGCTATAATTATTTCAAAATAAAAAATTTATTAAAATTTAATTTAAAACAGTGGGGAGAAATTTGGAAAAATACTTCTCGAGAGAAGATATATAAACACATGGAAAGTATATAAAAATGGTATATAAGTATATAAAATGGTATATAAGTATATAAATGGTATTAAAATGGTGTATAGGTATATAAAGTATATAAAAATGGCTGTCACTGGGCATTAGGAAATGAAATTAGTGTGTTCTCTTTTATTTTGGCTTCTTTCACTCAGCATAGTATTGCTGAAATTCACAAATGTTACTGCATCATTAGTTTGTTCTTTTTATTGCTATATACTATTCCATTCTGTGAATATGCCACTGTATATTTATTCATCCCCTTCTTGGTGAGTATTTGGCTTTTTTTCCACTTGGGGCCTAATTTTGCTAAAGCATCAGTGCATATATGATCCAGCAATCCCACTCGTGGGCATATATCTAAAGAAAACCATCATTCAAGAAGATGCATGCACCCCAGTGTTCATTGCAGCACTGTTTACAGTAGCCAGGACATGGAAGCAGTCTAAATGTCCACTGGCCAAGGAATGGGTAAAGAAGACGTGGTACATATATGCAATGGAATATTACCTAGCCATTACAAAGAATGAAATAATGCCATTTACAGCAACATGGAGATTGGGGAAATATTGTATGATATTGCTCTTATGGGGCTTCCCTTGTGGCTCAGCTGGTAAAGAATCCGTCTGCAATGCAGAAGACCTGAGTTCAGTCCGTGCGTTGGGAAGATCCCCTGGAGAGGGGAAAGGCTACCCACTCCAGTATTCTGGCCTAGAGAATTCCATGGACTATACAGTCCTTGGAGTTGCAAAGACTCGGACACACTGAGCAACTTTCACTTTCTCTTATGGGAAATTGAAAAAGAAATGATTCAAAGGAACTTATTTGCAAAACAGAAGCAGACTCACAGATGTAGAGAATGAACTTATGGTTATAAGGAGGGACAAGTGAGGGGGAGGGATAGTTAGGAAGTTTGGGATTAACATGTACACACTGCTATATTAAAAATGAATAACCAACAAGGACCTACTGTATAGCATGGGGAACTCTGCTCAATATTATGTAACAACCTAACTGGGAAAAGAATTTGAAAAAGAAAGATACATGTATTTATGTATAACTGAATCACTTTGCTGTACACCTGAAACTATCACAACATTGATGATAAATTGTACAGTTATATAAAGTTGAGAGTTTTTAAAAATTCAATTTTCACTGCATATACTATAATTAAATTTTATTTCTATTTCTTAATGAAAAAGAAATATAGTCAAAGATTTGTACATTTAAAAGTTTAAGATCACCCTTGTGTATGTTCTGATCATACCATGGATAGGAAAACTTCTTTTAATAATTTAAAAATATCTATTTTACTTATTTTTGGCTGTGCTGGATCTTCGTTGCTTTCCTTGGGCTTTCTCTGTTTGTGGTGAGCAGAGGTTTTTCTTTGCTGTGTTGTGTGGGCTTCTCATTTTGATGTCTTCTCTTTTGCAGAGCACAGGCTCTAGACAGGCAGGCTTCGGGAGTTGCAGCACGCGGACTCAGTAGTTGGGGCTCATGGGTTTACTTGCTCCACGGCCTGTGGAATATTCCTGACCAGGGCTGGAACCCATGTCCCCTGCTTTGGCAGATGGATTCTTATCCACTGTGCTACCAGGAAAGTCCCAGCAAACTCTTTCTTAATGAACATTGTCTGTTATCATATTCGTTATCTGTTTATCAGGCTCTTTCTTGGTTATTGGATGAGCCCCAAGAATAATCTGGGATCTTTTGTTCCTGAAAACAGGCACAGCATTGCTAATTTGCTATACTCTTTAAATCAGGAGCTGAGCATATTATATGCTGATGAGTTTCATTGTCCCATTTGTAAATATGCTTGCTGTGGAAATACTTGTGGCTCAGGAAAAAAAATATGTACTTTGAAGCATAAAAAGTGAGTTGTTTATGAAAAAGTTTAAAATTAAAGGAAATCTAAATGGCAGTATTGGTAAATGTTATAATTGACTACCCAGAAAATTGAACAAACTTTCTGGATCATAGATCCAGAAATTAAACTATACAAACTAAATACTGTTTCTACATGCAAATAACAAAAAACTTCAAAATGTGGTATAGAGATAGTACTTAACAATGGCAATAAAACTACTGTGAACCTAGGAATCAATCTAAAACAAATATAATTTTTTAATGGCATGAATTGTCATTTAGTTGTTAAGTTGTGTCCAACTCTTTTGCAACTCTCATGGACTGTGGCCTGCCAGGCTCCTCTATCCATGGTATTTCCCAGTCTAAAACAGTGGAGTAGGTTGCCATTTCCTTGTCTAGAGGATCTTCTTGACTTAGGTATAGAATCTTTGTTTCCTGCATTGGTAGGTGGATTCTTTACCACTGAGCCACCAGGGAAGCCCAAATGAAAAATACTAAATATGTATTAATAAATAGAGATACGGTGTCCACAGATGGGAAGACTCAGTGTCATAAAATTGTTAATTTGCCTTCAAATCAATTACTATGTTCATCTGATCAAAATCTTAGCAGATTTGTGTGTGTATGAGCCTTTAAAAGCTAATCCCAGAAATTATAGGGAAAAGCAAAACGCCTAGGAAGTTTTTGAAACATTTCGTTGTGGAGTTATTCACCCTACCAGATAGATCAGCTATAAAACTTTTAGTACTTAAGATTGTGTTTTATTAACAGGGGAATAGGAAATAGACAAATGGAAAGAACTTAGTTCAGAAACTACACACTCATATGTGGAAATGTGAAGTGTGACAAAAGTTCAGTTCAGTCGCTCAGTCGTGTCCAACTCTTTGCGACTCCATGGACTGCAGCACGCCAGGCCTCCCTGTCCTTTACCAACTCCCAGAGCTTGCTCAAACTCTTGTCCATTGAGTTGATGATGCCATCCAACCATTTCATCCTCTGTCGTCCCCTTGTCCTCCTGCCTTCAGTCTTACCCAGCATCAGGGTCTTTTCCAGTGAGTCAGTTCGTCACATCAGGTGGCCAAAGTACTGGAGTTTCAGGTTCACCATCAGTCCTTCCAGTGAATACTCAGGACTGATTTCCTTTCGGATTGATTGGTTTGATCTCCTTGCTATCTAAGGGATTCTCAGGAGTCTTCAGTTTAAAAGCATCAATTCTAAGTAGTAAGTAAATTTTTTTTCTGAGTTTGCGAACATGGCTCATACAAATGGAAAAAGTAAAATTAGATTATCTTGTCCCACATACAAAGAGAAATTCCAACTGGATCAATAAGGCTAGCTGTGAAAAACTGCACTTAAAAATCTTCAAAGAGAAATTAAAGGATAATATTTCTATAAACTTGCTGAGAAAGGGATTTCTTAAGTGTAAAATGTATAAACCATGAATGAAAATAAAATAAGTTTGACTACATTAAAATAAAAATTTTCACTGTTCGATCAAGTGAAAAAAAGATACAAACAGAAAGATGGGTTAGTGTTTTTAATTTTAAGAACCCTTATAATAATTACAAAAACAAAGTGTTGCTAGAGTAATGGACAAAGTAATAGAAAAACAGAATAAAAACATGAATGACTGGTAAGCATTTTTAAAGGATGTTCAACTTGATGATTCATCAGCATCATTCTTATTAAGGTAACTGAAATATTGTGTGCTCATCAGATTAGCAAGAAGTATGAGATGTTATATGTCAGGTGAGGATATAGAGAAAAAGAACTCTTATATACTGGTAGTAGCAGTATAAACTGACAGAACCACTTTTGAGAGGAATTTAGCCTCTCACATTCCTCAAATAAATACTTTACCTCCTATCAATTCCATTTCCTGATTTGAGTCCTAGGAAAAACTTTTCCATAGATTCACAAGAGCACATTTGAAGGAATGTTCCTTGTAGTACTGTTCATAGTGTTCCAAAAACTGCAAACAGCAATAACCTAAATGAAATACTACAGAGGAACTGTTAATACAACGAATGAAATAGAACTACATGGACTGATCATAATAAATTCAAAAATATTCATGGTAGTGAAGTATCACATTTAGGAGAGTGGTTGCCAGAGGTTAACTGCGGAGCTTTAGGTGCATCACAAGGGAAAATATTAACATTTGCTAAAACTGGGTGATGGATACAGTGGTGTTCTCTAACCAGAATATTCAGTCAAGCTTTCTGAGTTGATGGAAATCTTCTGTAATTGCACTGTCCAATATAGCAAGCAGCACTTGAAATGTGGCCATTGTGACTGACGAATTGAATTTTTAATTTTATTAAATTTTAATCTGTGGCTGCTGCTGATGTGGTTGGTGCTGTGTTGGATACTGGTACTCTGTACTTTTTAGTTCATAATATTCCCTGATAGCTCAGTCAGTAAAAAATCCGCCTGCAATGCAGGAGACCCCAGTTCGATTCCTGCGTTGGAAAGATCTGCTGGAGTAGGGATAGGCTACCCACTCCAGTATTCTTGGGCTTCCCTTGTGACTCAGCTGATAAAAAATCTGCCTGCAGTGCGGGAGACCTGGGTTCGATCCCTGGTTGGGAAGAGCCCCTGGAGAAGGGAAAGGCTACCCACTCCAGTATTCTGGCCTGAAGAATTCCATGGACTGTATAGTCCATAGGGTCCCAAAGAGTTGGACATGACTGAGTGACTTTCACTTACTTAACCAAAACATACATACATACATAATTATTTATTTTAAAAAATATTTATATATTTATTTATTTATGGCTGCCACAGGTCTTAGTTGCAGCACATGGGGGCTTTCGTTATGGTGGCTGGGCTTCTCTCTAGTTGTGGTGCACGGGCTTAGAAGCAAAACATACACGTATTTTTAAGAGAAACTGTTCAGTGGCTTCGCAGTTCTGCTTCCTAACAAATTCTTGGGGATGCGCTCATGAAGTCACTAAGTACCACAAACAGAGTAGCTTAAAAGGGATTTTACAGGTATTTTTGTTTTCAAAATGAATGTGATTCCTAACTTGAGGTAATCAATGTCAGGATACAAAGAGTATGGAGAATAAGAACTCCCTGTTTCTTGAGTTTACTCTAGTGACATTTTGGATAGTGAGGGCAAGGATCTATGTTGCGGCATTGTTTTTCACAGGGGAAAAACTGGAAATAACCTAAATTTCCATAATAGTGGAGTGGATTAAAAAATGGGGCCTCTTGGCACAGGACTATCCAGTGTTTGGATGGAGTGAAGCAGAGGTGATGCTCAGCTGTTTACCTGGCATGGCACCAGAGAGAGCAGTCATCCAGTAAGAATGGCTCTCAGCTATTTCGTCCTTTGTTCTCTGCTCTGCATTAACTGCCAAACCAGGAGGAGGTCCTGGGGGAGTGGCTGGGAGAAGCAGCTATTTTACTAACTAGTATAGAAGTAGTTCATTAAAAAAAATTAGTACTATTAATACTAGATTGGCAAATGTGATGAATATTCATTCTTCTTATATGTATCCATCTAGAAGAGTTGTAAAGATGTATTAAGTGAAAAAATTATGATGTAAGCAGATATTTAAGTGTATCAGTTTACTAGTGCTGCCATAGCACACTGGGTGGCTTAAAATTAACAGAAATTGATTGTTACTGTTCTGGAGACTAAAAGTCCAAAAGCATGGTGTCATCAGGGCCATGCTATTTCTGAAAGACCTAAGAGAAGTGATTCCTTGTCTCTTGTTATCCATCCTTGATGTTCTTTGGCTTGCAGCTGCATCCAACCTCTGTCATCACATGGCCTTTTCTCATGTGTCTGTCTGTCTTTCCTCCTCTTCTTATAAGCACACCAGTCATATAGGATTTAGGGCCCATCCTAATCCAGTATAATCTCTCTTGATTGTATCTGCAAAGACCCTATTTCCAAATAAAGTCTCATTGACAGGTTTTGGGTAACGCCAGTTTGGAGGACACCATTCAGTGTGATACATTATGATGTTGTTTATGTAAACTAGAAACTATACAAAGGAATGCGTGTGTGTGTGTGTGTGTGTGTGTGTGTGTGTACATGTGCATCTGTGCATGCACCATGTATCAGTTTACTATACACATAAAGTATTTTAAATGAACTGGAAAGATATATACTGAACTCAAGATAGTGGTTGTTCCTCTTTGGGGGAATAAAATGGAATTTTTATCTTAAAAATAAAACATTAAGTGTTAATGTTAATAAAATGTTACTGTCAGTTGTGGGAATATGGAAGTTAATTATTCTTTGTGCTTTTCTATGTATAAATTTAATTTCTTGAGTTGATATTATATATTACTATGTAATATTCTAGCCTATGTAACATATGGAAAAAATATATTCAATAAAGACAAATCATATGGGGGAAAAGGCTGAAAAGACGACATAAACAATTATATATTTTTTACAAAGAAAGATATTTTCAGATCCTCCAGGGCTTTTCTTCTACATATTAATTGAGTTATTTTAGCATAAAATGATAAATAGATATAATGTGTAATCAAGGTGATAAATCTATAGGTATTAAACTATATGAACATTGAATACAAGAGATGAGGAATTTCTTTTATAAGAACCAAATAAATAGGTCAAGATCTACAGCTAGGTTACCAAGAAAATTTTCTGTATGCTGCCTATTATATATCAGTGTCCTGTGGGAAGCTGTATGAGCTTTGTAACTAATTATTTTTAATTTTTCTTAGACACTACCAGAATTTCCAGACAATAATTTACTTTTCACAGTAAGAAAAGATGGACCTTTATGTAAATGCTAAATTGGATTTCTAATTTTCATAGTAACGTCGTAAGTTTACTGTGTGGATACTTACTAGATATTTACTGAATGTTGAATGAATAAGACTACTTTTATTCAAAACACTTCTTCCATCCAGTTTTCTAATTGACACACACAGGCAGATGTTAAAAACCAGTGACCCTGGTTTCAAATAAGGGTGGCTTATGATAATTTATTTGTAAACACAGAAGCCAAAGGAGAAGAGAAACCAAACTATATTCAAGCGTGTGACCTTTTAAAAGACAGAGACTCCTCTCACTAGTTAAGCTGCCTGTTGAGTATCCTGGGTTAGTATTCCCCTGGAGACTTAGAGCTGTGGTTCTTAACCTTCTTGGTCTTTACACTTAAAAATAGTTGAGGATGGCAAATAACATCTTTATGTGGGTTATTGTTCTCTATGTTAACTGTATTAGGAATTAAAACTAATGTTTAAAAAATATTTGATTAGTTAATTTAGAAATGATTATATTACAATAAACCCATTACACGTTAGCATCAGTAACAGATTTTTATGAAAGTAACTGTTTTCCACAAACAAAAATTTAGTGAGAAGAGCAGCACTGTTCTATGTTTTTGCAAATCTCTTTAATGAATTGCCTTAACAGAGTCTCAGGTCTCCTTCTGTATTAAATTAATTGTGCTGTTAGGTAGCCTTCAGAAAACTGAACTGTACACTCATGAGAGAATAATAGTAGAAGGAAATATCTTGGTATTAGAATGAACATAGTTTTGACCTTGAGAGTGCTCCAGAAATGTCTCAGGGACTCCTAGAGGTCCCAGGCCTGCATTTTGAGAACTGTTGCCTTAGACACTGAGTCAGACGGACTGAGCATCATGTGGTTACAAAGATTCCACTGGCAAATGTCATCGTTTTGAATATTTTCAGGTAGTACCATTTGTTTTACACTTAGGTTACCTCTTCTAGTTGATTAAGGTCATTATTAGTCATGAATAAATGGGAATGCTTCAAGTTTTACATTTTTTGCTTCACAGACAACACTCAATTACTATGTACTGGACATTTCTAAATGCCATCCTTGTGTGGCGCAGAGCCTGCTGTCCATGGTCAGGGTTGGGTTATTTGTTATGGGGGATGCTGGGTGACATAGGTCTCTTGCTAAAGAGTTGAACTAAGTGAAAAAACTATGCGCACTTACATGAAGGTGAAGATGATATTTCTTTACTTTTTTATTTTTATCTGTTTCCATGCCTCTTTTCTCATTTTAAATATTGTTTGGAATTTGGAGGAAGGCAGACTTAGCAGAGAAATGTCTATTTTATTGGTCTTTTAGAAGAATTAATGTCAACCATATTATTTAGATTTAGTTATATTTTTCTGATTTCGTGGATTGTAGTTATGAGGTGTGGGGAGTTGTTATTGTTTTGTTGTTGTTGTTTAGTAGTCCACATTTTCCTTCTCTTGACTTTTTCTGGCTGTTACTGTTTTATTGTTGTTGTCATGGTGATGAGGAGGGGTAGGGAAGCACTTACGTGTGTGGTGGTGTGCTTTTTCCCTGGAAATAGTGCATGGGTGGTTCATGCTGAGTCGCTGCACACTTAAAAGTACTTTTCTGTATACTTATGTGTTGGTTTCTCTAGATAAGAATTCTAGAATGATCATTGATTCCTCAAAAATTTGTAGACGTTTTTATGTTGTCCTTCAGATGTATACTGTTCAAGATGAGAAATCTAATGTTAGTCTGCTTTTCTTTCTTTTGGTGATAACATGTTTCTTCTGTCTAGAATCCAGTAGGATTTTCTCATATACTGTGGATTCAGAAATCTTATCAGAATACATTTTGATTTTTTTTCCTAGTATTTTTGCTTAAAGTGTTGCAAGTTTCTCTTTCCCTCAGAGGAATTTTCTATTACTAATGTTTCTGTTTTTCTTCTACAGTCCTTCCTCAGTGTCAGTGGGGATTGGTTCCAGGACCTACCATGGATATTCAAATCTGCAGATGTTCAAGTCCCATAGTCAGCCCTCTGTATCCGTATCTGAGGATGCAGCCACCTAAGAGGGAGGGCTGACTGTTATGCTTATTGAAAAAAATAACCCCATATAAATGGACTCGTGCCGTTCAAACCCATGTCATTCGAGGGTCGATTGCAGTCTCTTCTTTCTAGAACTCTTATTAAGTATATTTTGGATCTCCACGTTTCTCCTATATTTTGCCTTTTGGCCTTTTATTGCTGTTGTCTGAGGGGACTTCTGAGTTTTGTCTTTCAGATCACAAATTCTCTTTTCCATAGTGCCCATTCTGCTAATTCTTTTCTCTGTTTTAAGTTTCAGTCATCACTCTTTTTAGTCTTCGGTGGCTTTTCTTCATTCTGTGATTCTCATTTTTCAGTGGCCTGTTCTTATTTTGTGGTTATAGTATTCTGTCAGATCTCATCAAAGATACTGATTAGAATTTTTAAAAAGTTTCCTCAGCTCCTTAAATTATCTTTGTTTAATTGGGGGTCTGTTTGTTCTTCTTGTTTAGTTTCACTTTTTTTTTATTTATTTCATACAATATTAGCTTTCATATTATTTTTTATGTAGTAAATTTTAATTATAAACCCAATAAATGTAACATAATTGGAAAAAATAGTATAATGAGTTTCTATGGATTCATCAACATTCTTCTGTTCTTATTTCATCTACCCGCTCCACCCTCTCTGCATTTTCTATTTTGGCTAAAATAGATTTCTTAATCCTATAAATCATATATATATATAAAATTTCATTTGCAAATATTTAAATATTTCATGCCCATAAATGTGGGCATAAAAAAATAAATATAGCACCATTATCACATCCAACAAAATCGACAATATTTTATTGTGCCTACTAATATTCAGTTTTCTTTAAAATGTCTTTCTTGAGCTGGTTGGTTTGAATCAGTTTCCAAAGCCTGCATAATGCATTTAGTTCTTAACTCTTAATCTGCAACAGTGTTTTCCTCTCTCTCCCTACTACACCATTTATTTTTTATAGAAACTGGCTTGTTTATTTAGTAGAATTTCATACATTTGGTTTTGGCTGATTATATCATTATGTTATTTATCGTGTTTTTCAGTCCTGTGTATTTCATACTTACTGGCAGTTAGAACAGAGGCTTGATTGGATTCAGCTTATCTTTTAGATTACTGAATTTCTCTGCTTTTTCTGTAGCTTCTTGTTGTCCGTTCATAGTTGTAAAAAAAAGTCAGAATCACTTGTTTTGAAAGGTGGGGGATGCCTCCTTTCGGAAGATGTGGATGGTTAAGAGTCCACTGCAGAGAGAGGGCAGGAATCAGCCAGAAATCTTGTTCTTTTTCAGGTCTAGGTGGAAAAAATATGGCACTTTGGCTCCGTGTCAAGGAAAAAAGAAGTCGGGGTGACCTCAATGGAAGAGGATGTTAGGGGAGTTCTGTGCCAGTTGAGCCTGTTGGGTTTTGTGCATTTTGCCTCCTTTGCTGTGGCCCAGAATTGGTTGCTGTGTTGCCCAGGTTTTCTCTCTCTGTCTCTCTGTGTTGCATGGCTGTGGAACTACACTAACTGAAGCTGGACAATTCTCACTTACCGAGGCCTGGAGGCAAGCCCCAGAGCCGCGTGCTCTGAAGAGCCTGAGCAGAGCGTGGGCCCATCTCTTCTTGAAGACCTTGGCTAATTTACATTCTTGGTCTCTCCTTGACACAGGGGTGCAGATTTTCTGTGGTTGTTGTGACAGCTCTACTTTTCAAGCTGCTACTGCTACGTCGCTTCAGTCGTGTCCGACTCTGTGCGACCCCCTAGACGGCAGCCCACCAGGCTCCGCCGTCCCTGGGATTCTCCAGGCAAGAATACTGGAGTGGGTTGCCATTTCCTTCTCCAGTGCATGAAAGGGAAAAGTGAAAGTGAAGTCGCTCAGTCGTGTCTGACTCTTAGCGACCCCGTGGACTGTAGCCTACCAGGCTCCTCCATCCATGGGATTTTTCCAGGCAAGAGTACTAGAGTGGGGTGCCATTGCCTTCTCCGACTTGTCAAGAGACTCCTTAGTTTTCTTATTTTTTGCTTTCAAATGAGTGACCTCTGACAGTTGTGCTGTCAGTCTTATCCTACATACCGTACCTTTTTAGATAGAGCTCCTTTTTGTCTACTAATGATATTGTCGTCTATTTTTCTTTTAATTTGAGAAGGAAGAAGAAGTAAATACATCACACGTTTGCTATCTTGAACTGAAATTCTCATGATTTATTTTTATATACTATTTAACTCACCTTCAGAGCAAATTCATGGCTTATCAGAAATTGTAGGCATGGATAATTCCATCTTCCATAAAGCAATCATACTTACTTAAGCTTTTCTTCCCCATTACAGATGTTAAAAAATATTACTTGGTATTCAGAGCGGGTTTTAACTGAAATTTCACTGGGAAGTCTCCTGATACTGGTTGTAATACGAACCATTCAGTACAACATGACAAGGACAAGAGTAAGTATTCTGTAGCTATTTTTCTACCTTTGTATATACAGTGCAATGAAGATTATAGTTTAAAGCAATCTCAATATTTAGAGTGCTAACATTCTCATGGAGTATGTTAGAGAAGTGTAGATCAGCATATATTCTCTGTATTATGATCCTAAGATGTAATGTTTCTAGTGTCTAGGTCTGTATTTCATAGGTTGTATGATCAGAGAGATTTTACATGAATAGAAGATAAACAGTGTAGCAACTTTAGATAAAAGATATTGTATGCCTTTGCCGAACTGATAAAACTGACTTAAGTTTAAGAAGTGGCAACAACAGACTTTAAGAAGATGGAGACACGAGAAAATATGAATTCAGATGGGACAGAAGCATAGAAAAAAAGAGAATACTTTAAAGAGTGAAAGGAAAATTTCAACTAGGTTGTATTTGGTATACCTTAGAGCAGATGTCAGCTCCAGCCACTAGAGAAGCAATACACAGAATTCATAGCTCAGGGAAATGGTCAGCTTTACTGCACCGTTTTCAGTTAGTCCCTTCTGGGAGGCTAACGTAGATACATGTCTACAATCTTTTATCTGAAACTCTTGAACCCACCTGTGTGTTTTAGAATGGAGAATTTTGTTATTTTAAAAAGATAATTATAGTTCTTATGCTACACAATATGTAAGTGTTAGGTTCTGGAGCCGCACACTGTAACTAGACATTAATATTTCTGCAGTGAAATATTTCAGTCTTCTCCAGGGCAGGCTTAATGAAGATCATAAATACCATCATCGTCTTTTGTGCCAGATGTTGCTTCCAAATTAGTGGTGAAAAAACTTTCTGCACTTTACAGGTTTTGGAATTAAAGGAAACGGATTGTGGGTATGAATTTTCTGAAATCAGTGGCAGTTGACTTTCCACTTGCTTCTGGTTAACCTTGCTGAAAATGTCAAGAAGACCTGATGTGTGTTTTAAACTTCTGCTTTCTGATGTGTGTTCTAATGTCTGCTCTCTGGCAGGACAAGTACCTTCACACAAACTGTCTGGCGGCTCTAGCAAATATGTCCGCGCAGTTTCGTTCCCTCCATCAGTATGCTGCCCAGAGGATTGTCAGGTAAACACAGCTTACAAAGAGGTGCTGGTTTTGGCCTTTTGAAAAGAATACTATGGTGGTCCCTTTTTAAACGCTATCTATGAGGAATATCACATTTTTCTACTTAATTTTTAATCACCTTCTTGTTTGGTTGAAAATACCTTGTTCTGCTTTATTTTCTAACTCAGACTTTTTAATCAAAGTTAGTTGTATTTGCTTTCAACCTTTTTATAAGAATCTAGGTTTAAGCTTGTGTGATAGCCTTTTGCAGAGGAGCAGGTCTATTTCTTAGTAATGCAAACTAAATCTTGATTCCCATATTTGCTGAGCATCACTCTGCCCTTTTAAAAAGCAGTTATCTACTTGTTTTAGAGAATCTTTTTCATAGCAGTTAACCATTTTATTATTTCCTGTTGCTGGAGAAGGAGATGGCAACCCATTCCAGTATTCTTGCCTGGGAAATCCCATGGACAGAGGAGCCTGGCAGGCTACAGTCCATGAAGTTGCAAAGAGTTGGACACGACTGAAGCGACTAAGCATGCATGCATGCATTGCTGCCATAATGGATTACCACAAATTAGTGGCTTAAAACAACACACGTTGTATGGCAAAAACCACTACAATATTGTAAAGTAATTAGCCTCCAATTAAATAAATTAAAAAAAACACATTTATTATACAATTATGTAGGTTAGATGTTCAACAAGGGTCTCACCAGGCTAGAATCAAGATATCAGTAGGGCTGCATCCTTTTCTGAAGGCCCTAGAGGAGAATCTCTTTCCTTGCCTTTTCCATCTGTGGAATCTTGGAGAAGTTACTAAATGTAGTGACAATAGTTGCTATCTCAATGAATATTTGTAAAGTGATGCGTAGTGTTCACCATGTAAGTGTTGGTCACCTTAACCCTAACTCTTCTAACTTTGTTACTTGGATGTTCCACACATTTGTCAGACTTTTATTATGTTTAAAACAAAACTCATTTTTAAATGTGCTCTTCCTGTTAAATTCCCTATCCGAGATAATGTCCCTCACTGCAGCCATCTAAATTGCCAAGTCAGAAACCTACAAATAATTCTGTAGTGTTTGTTCCTTCCTGTCAAATGCTCTATCTGACTGGGCCCTGGCATTTTTAACTCTGCCTTTGTAACTTGCCTTTATACTCTCTTTTCTGCTTTACCCTGTCTTGGTTCACATGTTTATCATCTTCATCCAAAACTAGTTCTTTGATTGGCCTTGTCCGTTTGCTTCCCTTCCTGCTCCTCTACAGTTGATCTCTGCAGTGCTCCATTCATTTGAAAAGCAAATCTGTATTGCTTCCTATGCTTAAAATCCTTAAATGGCTTCCTGTTGCTAGCTGGTAAAAATTCAACCTCCTTGAAGTCATGGCTCTCAGACACAGTTAGGCTTTGCCCTCAGGGCACATTGGGCAACGGTGAGAGTCAAGGTGTTTTTGTTGTTGTTGTTTTGTTTTCTTGCTATTTTGTTTTTTCTGTAGGCACAACTGGGGAGGAGGTTGCTGACATCTAGTGGGTAGAGGCCAGGGATATTGCTAAATATCCTGTAATACACTTGACAGCAAAGAACTATCTATCCTCAACTGTCAGAAGTGCTGAGGCTGAGCAGCCTTGTCCTAGAGTGACATGATCTGAGCCCTGCCCTTTGCTTTTTTTAAAAAATTTATTTATTTGGCAGCACTGGGTCTTCCCTGGGCTTTCCTGGTGGCTCAGCTGGTGAAGAGTCCGCCTACAATGCGGGAGACCTGGGTTTGATCCCTGGGTTGGGAAGATTCCCTGAAGACGGGAATGGCTGCCCACTCCAGTATTCTGGCCTGGAGAATTCCATGGACTGTTTAGTCCATGGGGTTGCAAAGAGTTGGACATGACTGAGCTACTTTCACTGAGTCTTAGTTGTGACATGTACACTCTTACTTGTTTCATGTGGGATCTAGTTCCCTGACCAGGGATTGAACCTAGGCCCCCTGCATTGGGAGTGCGTTGGGACTATTAGTCCCTGGACCAGCAGGGAAGTCCCCTGCCCTTTGCTCTTCATCTTCTATTGCTGCTTGACACTTAGCCCTCTGTCCTTACTGAATCATTATAGTTCCCTCCTCTCTCATAGTTGCATTCCTGTGTCTGGATAATTGTGGTCTGGTACTAGAAAGAAGTTGAGGCAGTTTCTGGTGTCACCTCTTCTTTCTGTAGGTTCTTTCCCACGAGCTTCCTTGCCCTCTCTTCTGTTTTATCTTGAATCTGCAGTGGTCAGGTGCCCTCCACCCCCACCACCAATACAGCTCCTAGGCCTTTTTTTTCTTTAGACCCACCTGCTGCTAAGTCGCTTCAGTCGTGTCCGACTCGGTGCGACCCCATGGACTGCAGCCTGCCAGGCTCCTTGGTCCATGGGATTTTCCAGGCAAGAGTACTGGAGTGGGTTGCCATATCCGGCTCTATTTATTTCTTTGTAGCAGTCTAGCAATCACACAGTCAGTTTCTGGTCTGGGAGCTAGTTTCTGAGGTAGAAATGGAGAGAAGAGGGGCCAGGGAAAGGAAAAAGTCACATGTTAGAAAACATGGATTCTCATAGAGGAGAGTGTCGGGGAGAGAGAACTTCAGAGTCTTGACCTGGCCAGTGTAGGTCCTTGTGACTCACTGACCTGGCCCGAAGTTGTAAGTCTTGTTGCTTAAGCAGAGTAGTAATTACTAGGGGTAAAGGATTTGTCTTGGATTTCTTTGGATCACTTTATGAGAGTAGCTGTCAGTAGGCACACAAGAGGATTTTAATCAATACCTAGTGACTGATTCTTAGAAGATGGGCTGGCACCCTGAATTTAAAGCTTAGTTCTGGCACTCATCATTGACTTCATCTAAATTGATTCATCCCATTTTGCAGATATTTGCTGCTTCTTGAAACCTGTGAAGTTAATGACAAAACCTATTACTGAAAACTTTATGGTCTTTTAAATTTCCTGAGAATAAAATAATATAAAACATAGATTAGATTGTAATTGAAACCATTTGGTTAGAGCAGTACAGTGCTGTTGCGATATTTTTGGTAAAATCTGATCATGTAATTTAAAAAAATTTTAAATTCTTTAATCCATAATTCATGCCACCTTTTCTTACTGTTAACAGCCACTAGCAGTAAACACATACTCTTCAGATTTTAACCAAGTTCACTGCTTTCCACCTTTTCTTTGTCTAGCCCAGGTTGGCAGTTTATGTAAGGTGGCTTGTTGTGCTCGTGTGATGATACATATATGATATATGTATATATAACTCAGCTTTTTTCTGAAGACTACAAAAAGCACAGGTTGGCTTATTTAACGCTGGGTGGTTAGTTCCACTGTTTTCAACAAATTTAGATCTTTTGGAATAACCCATGGACTTAAAGAAAGTTGGACAGTTTGCTTTTAAATACCTTCTAGTATTAGCTTACCATCTTAGGCTTCCTCACTTTTGTCCCCACTCAATTAAGTCTTCAGGAGTTGTTTTTTGTTTTTTTCCTGAACCAACTAATAACATTGAACTGGAAACATAATGTTAAAAAGAATTGTTAAAAAGAATGTTAAGGAGCAAAATGGACTTTTTGTTGTTGGGATGTGTTATATTATACAACATAAAATATTCAAATATATAGTAACACTGGTTGTTTCTCCTGATTTTGATGTTTCAGAAATACTGTCTTACTTTAAAATATAATGTCCATTTGATGGTGAATTCATACCTGTCACCTGTAGTGTCTCATTATTTTGTCTCTCTTTTGTTACATTTCGTACTAGTGAAAGTCTGGAGGCTTATATAATTTAGGGTGTTGGTGTTGCACAACTGATAAGTGCTATCACAAGTTTGTCCAGATTAAAAGCCCATGCTCATTCCCCAGCACTTCATGGAAAGACTGGCAGAACATTATTAATGAGAGTAACTCACCTACCATGGGACCATCGATCCAAACCCTCTGGGGGTTCTGAAACAGATGGTTTTCTGTAATCTATGGTGGACAAGCCCTTGATTATTCTATTTGCTGCTCTCGAACTCTCCTTCCAGCTTCCTTATATAGCTAAGTCCTTAAAGTTATAGTAGCAAAGACTGGAGGGTTTTTCTTTTCCCCATCCTCCCCTTCCTTTTCTCTGTTTCTTTCTCTCTTGCTTGCTTGAACTGGATAATTGAGAAAGGTATGGATGTGTCAGGTCTTGAAATACATAGTATATGGATATGTTCCTGGAAAATAAACATGGAAAGGACAAGAACTGTGTATCTTTCAATCTGAAATGTTTAATATTTTTCTTACATCTAATCCTTGATGTTAGATTTTACTTGCAATTTAGTAAGTATGTATTGAGCTTTTGCTACATACCTACCACTGCCAAAGTCTTCTTTAGTTTTGTATTTGTTTACATTTTAATTTCAAACTAATGCCATTCGTTGTATGTAGAAATTAAGTGTTATAGTCATATTGGTTTTATTTTTTAAGACTTAATTCAGTTTCAGCCTCATACTATTATCTGATTTCATTGTAGTCAGGAAATTATTTCTTTAGGGAAGAATTATCTAATATTTAGAGTTACAACAAGTAGGTCAATTTTGTTTCTAAAATCTTGGTAAGTTGTTTAACTTCTGTTTTCCTTCTCTAAGATGATATATGATACCTACTTTGTTTTAGTGTAGTCAAAGTTAATAACTGGCTTATAAAGTCTTTTGTAGCTCTACTTTATGATAACATTTTGAAGTCATTTTAGTCTAAAAATAAATCTACATAGCTTTCCTACAAAAATTTCTTGCTCTGTTAATATCCCTAGATTCTGATTCCTTGCCCAAAGGATCATCAAATTGAGGGAAGTATTTGGGAAATATAGGCAGTGAAGACCTCATTGAATATAGATAGGAAGTTTTTGTTTTGTTTTTTAGATGGGGGGTTTAATGATAGTATTTTATTTTGGATTGGTAGGAGGTCTGAGCAATGGTTTTGCAGTGTATTTCTTTTAAACTTATGTGATTTATTTTTTAAAAGACAGAATTAACTTGTTCTAGCCCAGTGCCTGGGCCGTAAAGTAGTTCCAGTTTCTCCAATGCTTTGGCCTCTGCTGATCCTTGTTTGCTCTTGGCAAAGCAGTAGCCAAGAAAGGAAGGAGAGGAATGTTTTGCCTTGAATATCTGGCTTCCTGCACTTCCTACAGCCAGTGGTACTTTGAAGGTAGCTACATTTTTTAAGAAAAGCTGTGACATGGTTTGCTTTTCAGTTTAGCCCTTTCTTTAGAAGTTAAATTGAGAGCATTTAGACAGCTCCCAGTTGAAAACTTGTAAGTTTCCAATAGAAAATTTCTTACTGTTCAGATATTCCTACCATCATATAGCATAGCATCTTGGTAGGTTTGAGGGGACATGTAAAAAGTTTGTAACTGAAAGTTTAAGTTTCAGTTTAGACTGCTGCACATTCAAAATGTTAGTTTTTAAAGAAGCATCTCATACATTTATCTGAATTTTGATTTCTTTTAAGTAAAATTTGACCTTTGTGGACAAAATTGTCACATGGGAAGTTAAATATTAGAATAATTTGCATAGCACTTTATAAAATGTTGCAGTCACATTACAGAGGTAATGGGAGAGTTTAGACTTTGTTCTCTTAGCCTAAAATTATCTACCCCCCATTCCTGTCTACTACTGTGAAGGAGCTGAGATTCTTACTCTATCTTCAGGTTAACAGATGAGCCACCACAGTTTTGTGGGTCCTGGTAGAGACTCAAGATTTCATGGGTGAGTCAGAGACAAAAGGCAGTTTATTGCTCACAGTAGTGTGACCCACAGTATCCTCATTTTCTCGTGAGGTCCCACGTGCTCACAGAGCAGCGTGAGCAGGGTCGGTGGCATGTGCACATGCAGTGGTTTGCATTCCAGTAGAGAACCCTGAGCTTAGGAAGGTGAAAGTCGCTCAGTGGTGTCTGACTCTTTGCAACCCCATGGACTATACATTCCATGGAATTCTCCAGGCCAGAATACTGGAGTGGGTAGCCTTTCCCTTCTCCAGGGAATCTTCCTGACCCAGGAATCCAGTTGGGATCTCCTGCATTGCAGGCAGATTCTTTACCAACTGAGCTATGAGAGTTTAGGAAACCCCATCTTTTATAATAGGCTTCAAGCAAACCTGTGCAAACTTTGCTTTGGATGGAGACACCTTTAAAATATTTGATAGCAGCAAACTGCCCTCTGTTTTTGAGGGGAGTCATTATTTCTACTTTCTGTGTCTGTTCATTCTACAAAAGCCATGAGAAGAAAACCTAGAGCACGAGGCTGTTAATGCCTCTGCTTACAAGATGTGCGGAGACATCAGAGAACCGTGGGGAACTCTTCCCCTGTAGTCTTAGTACCTAGTTATGCCTTTCTGTTGCCAGTTGGAAAAATCTGTCATCAGGTCATTAGGTAGCTTAGTTGATCCTGTTAAAGCTTTTATACCTCACTTGCTAATACATTGGCTTTATGTATCTAAGAAGTAGTAAAGGACTGATTGGCTTCCCTAGCCTCTGGGTTGTCCACGTGTCATAATGAGTCTCCAGCTCTGGAGTCAGTGTCATGAATGCAGCCCTTAAAACCTTGTTTCTGAGTGGCTTTGACATTACCCAAATATTTTGGTATTAAACACAAATCATGAAATTTTATATTTGGAAGGACCTTTAAAGAACATCTAAGAAGTTTGCACATTTTACATGCGGCATATTGACACCTAGATTTATTATGTGACTAGTGTCAGTGAACACTACTGCAGAAGCAGATGTAGCAGTCAGGCCTCCCAGCTCCTTGCCTAGTGTTCCTCCCAGAACAAAAGAGAAAAAAGGTGTATGTTCATGCACACGTATTCCCCCCTTCCCCATTCACACATAGTTGTGATACCTGATATGCTGATAATACTAAGGTCAGGTTAGAGAAATAAAAATGACTTACTGAAGCCTTTTCCTTCTTGATGAATTGCACATGCCTCATGGACTTTGTTAAAAAGCATTTTCCAAGACAGAAAAAAAAAAAACAAGGGTTGTGCTAAGAGGAGAAATGAGAGTAAACAGAAGGGTAAAGGGTTTAAAATGACTCATGTGTTAATATAAATACACGGAGAAATGGATATATTATACTTGAGCCAGGGACCCACAAGAGAAGGGAGAATGTGGCTTTAGGACAGATGGGAGGATAGCTGGGAAAAGACAGATACTGCAGAGGTAGGTAAATACTCCCCACCACCAATCCTCATGAGTACTCTGAGGATTTAACATTTGTTTATTCACTTAATGGGCCTCAATTTCCTCATTTACAAAATGGGAATATCCTCCTAGGACTGCCATGAGGAATAAATGGGTTATTATGCCTAAAACACTTAGAGTATATTGTCTTTTCAATAGCAGTCTTATAGGAATCACCAAAAGGAAAAACTTCTTCCTTGTAGAGGACAGACAGCACCATCTCTTGCTTACGGTGGCTTAGTAGGTATTGGAATGAATGATGAAATTCTGACACTGGATTTAAAGAAAATAGTTAAATCTTTGGCTCTAGGTGAGGAGAAAACAACATGTCATATAGACCACTGTTGTTATTTTTATTTATTTATTTTTGTACAGCTGGTAACTGCCATATGCTACACACTGGGCCCTATACATGTTATTTGTGTTATATGATGATACATGTACTGTTATTTTCATTTGATAGTGAAGGAACTAAATTTCAGACAAGTAGTTAGTTTATGGCCACCTTGCTGAACAGTGAGAATACTGGGGTTTAAGCCTTTATCTGTCCTCCACCCCAATACTGTACTACTTCCCATTGTCAAGTGCTTCTTATAAATGAAGCTTTAAAAGCATGCAAATAATTTGTGTACAAGGTATTTTAATATCACATCCTATCCTGGGTAAGTTATTTTTGATTTTTCTAAGCATATGATCCCCTTGTTGATGTATTTGTTTAAAATTGTTGACTTTTAGTAACAGAGGAGAGTCCAGGGTGAATGAGGGGGATCTCAGACTCTCTGTAATATTGTAGCAGCTTTTCTCCGTTGGGGTTCCATGAGAGAGTCCAGCCCTGTGGTCAATGAGATGAGTGACAGTTTTCTCCGTTCTTCCGAGGACGGCACACAGACAACACCTTCCTAAACATGTAGGAGAGAAGTTGATTGATTAACCAAACTCACACCTTCTTAGGAATTCTGGCTGAAGAGGATCTGAAGGGCTTTTTGGGTTTGAGACCCACAGTTAAGATAAACTACTATAGGAACCCAATATGACACTCCTATTAAATTTTTCCATAACTACCAGGAGTGCCTGTTTTCTTACTTTCAGTAGTCAAACATCAAGATCATACTGAAGCCCAGGAACATTTGTATATTATTCACTTAATGAGCTTTCATGCACTCAGTATTCCTAGAAATTCAGAAGTGTACATAACCCTGTCATTATTTACTACTTAAGCATAATCGTGGGACCTTTGTATATAAGGTAGTCAGAAACCTTCATATCATTACAGATTTCCCGTTTAGAGTCACTTAGTCTTAAATAAATTACTAGGATTCTAAATGTACCCTTTGAGAAGCTAGAGTAACTGCTTCTAATAATGTTTTCTTCGTGGAGTATTTTATGACATGGTTGTGATTTTTTAAAACAAGGTTAGGTATTTAGAGGTCATTTAGTCATTTATCAAATATTTTCTACGTCTGCTTTGTGTTAGACATTGCTGGTCGTTGGAGATTCACGTCATATATTTGTGCTCTGCTTTCAAAGAGTTTCTAATCTGGCCAAGGCAGTGGATTAATAACTACAGGACAGCATAAGAAGTATGCTGATGACAGGGCGACAAGGGAGAAAGCAGACAGCTGACCTGACTACCACTGCAGCCTTCCCCAGTCAGGTGACGCTCGAGTTATCGGAAGTTTTCCTTCTTTTATACTGGTGATAAGGGAGATGGTTCTTTTCTCCAACTGTCTTGCTCTCCTAGGTTAAGATTTCATTTATGTAAATATGGTTCCCTTTTAGCTAGTTACAGAAAAACTCACAAAACTTAACTTCAACTAACTTGATTCCTAGAGGAAGCTCATAAAATTTTTTAAAACTATGTATTAAAATAAAAGCAATTACTGCAGAAGCTATCTGGCAAGCTGACCTTAGAGCAACTTTATTTTCCTATTCTGAAAACTTTTCAATTTTTGCTATAGTTGTCAGATTATTGAAATACTCGTATGACTTTAAAATTTGATGTGACTGAAGATGCAGATTAGATCAACACTTACCAGATGGAGTGGGATGGGAAGTGGCAAGGAAAGCGTGTGCTGTGTGTTGTTGTGGAAAATGTACTCGTATAGAAAGCGACTCGTTGAACCTGTGAATTTGTAGATTATCAAGTTAGCTAGAGTCAGTGGACAAAGTTTTTAAGTATCCTTTTAAAACTTTTCAGATAAGTGATCAGGTTTTTCCTTTTTAGCTTGGAACTTCAAAATGTATTTAAAGAGAATACTATAATGAATCTTTAGGTTCCCATTCAACACATATATCGATTCATGACTGGCATTATTTTGTTTATATCTCTACCTTTTCCTCCTTTGTTTTGAAGCAGTTTCTGACACTTCACCTAGTAAAACTGCATTGTGTTAAAGGATGAGTTTTTAATGAACATCTGTTATGATTTGGTCCCTCCACAAGAGGTAGAGAGAAAAATAAAATAATTGTTACCACTGTCATTCAGATATGGACATTAGCCATATTTTTGGTGCTTAGTCATTTAGAATCCTGTTTAGTTTAGGACTTACTCTTTGTCACACACAGTGCTTGTCATTGTTATTTGGAGACTCTCCAAGTCTGACTGTATCCCTGTATGTCGTACATAATTTCTGTTTCATAGGTGAGGAAACAGAGAGAGGTGAGGAAACATGTTTAGGATCAGATACCTCATAGGGTAACAGAGCTGAAATCGGAATCCTTGAGTGGCCCTAGCCTAGAAGTGTTGTTTCTTCTCCTTATGGCAGACCTGACATTGATAAATACTGAAAAGGAGAAACAGATGTCAACACTTTAAACCCAAGTTCTCCAGTTATGAATGAGTGGAATGTCTACTGTCTAGAGTTCCTACAGTCTTTTTTTTTTTTCTTGAATCATACCAGTGTGGAGGTTCTCAAAGTGTCCTTCACAGACCAGAAAGGTGCCATGGATCTAAACCATTCTTTATAATACATCCTGTGCCATTTCCACTGTGCTGATATTTTGCACGAGTGTTATAAAAACACTGAAGGGGTAAAACTGCTGATGCCTTAGCATAAATCAAGGCAGTAGCACCGGACTATACTGGGAATCACTGTATTTTCCACAGTCACACATTTGCAGGTGAAAAAGAAAGCCACAACAGTAAAAATGATTAGTTGTGATAAATCTTGACGCTTGAGTCTGTGTCTTTGTAATATTCTATGTCATGAAATGAGTTCACATGAAAACACGTCCATTGCATACTGAGCTACAAAAATTATGTGTGTGATGGAGTTGTGAGCTGGACCAGCCCCCTCCTCGCCTTTTTTTTTTGATAGGATACCATTTTCCCATGAAAGAACAAGTGATAATCTGTGGTTATTTAGACTTGGCAGACATTTTCTTGAAAATTAATAAAATAAGCCTGTCACTTCAAGAAGACAACCTCCAGTGTTGGTTGCCAGTGATAAAACTGAAACTTACAAACAAAAATAGAATTTTGAAAAATTTGTTTTGGCACCACGAGTTTGACAGCTTCCTAATAATTAAAAACGTTTGTGATGACATTGACGATTGTATTAATAAACATGGGACTTTGGGGAAACTGTATGATCCAGTGTGTCAACATTTGGGAGATTTGTGTAATTCAGTGAAGTGGTATTTTTCAAATGACCAGTGCATGAAGTTTCAAAATTATGTATGAGTGAAAAGATTCATTAAAAGTACAAAATGTTAGTACAAAATAATATAGACTAATGGATCTGAATGCAATAGACTCAAAAGGTTTTTTTGATACGATGTCTGATGCAACCTTTTTACCTTGTTTTTAAGAAACTACCACTTGTTTTATTGAAATATCAAAGAATAGCGTCTGCACCTTTCTGTGAAGGGCAATGAAATACTGCTCCCTTTCCCAAGCTGATATCCTTTTGAAGCTACATTTTCTTTGTGTACTTCAATTAAAAAAACATATAGCAGGAGGTTTGACTTCAGAAGTAGGAAGGAGTATCTGTTTTCTGTTAAGCCAGACAGTAAAAAGACTTACAGAAATCAAAAATAATGCTCCTCTTCATTGCATTTTCTTTTGGATTGGAAAGGAGTTGTTTCTCATTATTTTATTTATGTTAACATGTAATGTGTTCATGATTATATTTAAATGAATTAATACGTATTTTAGATTTTTCTGTTTCACTTCTACTATAATTAATGTTTATAGGTTTATCCCACATACAAAAAGTTCTTTGGGGTCCTCAGTAATTTTTCAAGGGTCTAAAGGAGCCCTAAGATAAGTTTAGGAATCACTGTTTTAATGCCCTTGTGGAGAAAGGGATGGAGACAGTGAAAGTGAGTATGTTTGTATCACAGGGGTCACTGTATATACTTTTAAAATATCTACTGTTTCTGAATTAATTATATCCCATTTCCTTCCATCAATATAATCAATAGCTGGCTATGTTTGTATTATTCATGCTTCCATTTAACAAATATTTATTGAGAACAGAGTTATCAGAGTTTGGAAGAGAAAGGGGATATATAGGATATATAAATCATGTTTATTCCCTGTTAGAGCACATGGTTTCTATCTTTAAAAGTCAGAAGTTGGGGCTGTTACTGTACTAAATTGTCTTCTAAGTTTATTGCCCATCTTGCCTGGGTGTAGCTATAAAATAAATTTGTCCTGGTTGTCTATTCCTGTGTAACAAACCACTCCAAAACTTAAAACCATGATGTATAGTCCTCTCTCCCAGTGCTGTGGATTGATTGCTTAACCGAATGAGTCTCACTCCAGGTTTTTCATAGACTTGCATTCAGACAGCAGCAGGGCTGGGTGTCCAGTGTGACCCAGTCTTCTGGCTAGCAAGTGATGCCAGCTGTCAGCTGGGAGGTCTTTTGAGATGGTGACTGAGGCATTTTTCTCACATGACGGTCCACAAAGCTTGGTTTTTTCACAAGTTCCCAAGAAGGATGCTCCCAAGAATGAACAGCCCAAGAGTGACAGAAACGGTTTCTGAGACATCCCCCGTGGCCCAGTGGTTAAGAATCCGCCTTGCAACACAGGGTACCTGGGTTTGCTCTCTGGACAGAAAACTAAGATCCCACATGCCATGGAGCAACTAGGCCCAAGCAATGCAACTACTGCTCCTGCAAGCCACAGCTAGAGAGTCCCTGGACTGCAAAAAATCCTGCGTGCCACAACTAAGACCTGATGCAGGCAAATAAATAAATAAATATTTAAGAAAAAGGAAAAGAAACTAAGGTTTCTTATGACCTAACTCAGCTGTCCCTCAGCCTCACTTTGAGCACATTTTATCAGTCCTGAGCAGGTCACAGGACCAGAACAGATTCAAGAGGAGGGGACTGCACAAAGACGTAAACCCTGGGAGGCTTGGTTCATCTGTGGCCATCTTTGGATACTAGCTGCCACAAGACTAATAAATTATTACCCAGGGTAGCTGGAGAAATGGACTACTACTTTCATCCTCAAATTCTAGACTGAAGATAAATGTCTAAATTTTGATTCCAAAGAGAAAATTAAGCTGAATCTGTTCAAATGCTATCTGCATTCTCGCATTTGACATAAAAGTTCTGTGACTTTTGCCTGTGTTTGGTTTCTTTGGTTCAGAATGAAACGCCCATTTTCCAGTATTGATGTCCTTACTTACACCAAGGTGGGCGAAGTTCCTGTCCTGTAATTGCTCATGGGGCTACACTTGCTGGTCACCCAGTGATTGACAATGGCCAGCTCTTATCTTGGGTTGAGACAGCATAGGGCTGTGTGACCTTATGGCAGTGTGACCTGCTAGATGTTCCTTCTGACAGGGGCAGCTGCAGGAGTCCTGTTCGAGGGAGGTTGAGGGGCAGCATTATATGGAGGGCAGAGTGTGGAGATGGTTTAGAGGGGCATTTGTGCAGCAATCACATGGACTCGGGTTGAATATGTGTTTGCTGTGGCTTTGAGACCTGGCTGAAGGACATGATGGGGGGTATGCTTCAGCTCAGGCTCCCCTTGATGGTGCTATTGCACTGTCAGCTTCCAAGGAGAACATCTTTTGTGCCTTTTTTGGGGAGGGGGAAACATTTTACTGGACACCTAAGGCACACCAGACCTTGTGCTAGACTGAGGGGAACTAGTGAAAGTTGCTCAGTCATGTCCAACTCTTTGTGACCCCATAGACTGTAGCCCACCAGGCTCCTCTCTATGGGATTCTCCAGGCAAGAATACTGGAGTGGGTAGCCATTCACTCCTCCAGGGGATCTTCCCAAACCAGGGATTGAACCCAGGTCTCCTGCATCACAGGCAGATTCTTTACCAGCTGAACTACTAGGGAAGCCGAGGGGAGCTCATAGTTATTGTCTTCATAGTCTAATCATTGCTATTCACTTTCTTGACATTTTCTGAAAAGGGAAAAAAATAACACGTAATTGAACACAAGCCAGATCCAGAACTGCCAGTAGATGCTCTGAAAGTAGACACCAATTTGCCTAAAGACGATGTATTCACACAGTTTAAAAAAGTTTTAAAGTTACATGAAAGGGTATCAAATAGTCCTTAAATATATTTTTAAATACCCAATGTCACTCTAATAAGAAAAATGCAATTTAAAACTTCACTGAGATGCCATTTCCACCTGTCAGATTAGAAAAACTTGTTTGCATGGTTATGTGGAAACATTCTTGAACTTTTCTGGTGAGAATGTAAAAATGGTACAACTCCTATGAAGAACAGTGGCCATATGTGAACAGATCCTAAATGTATTACCGTGTGACTCAGTGGTCACACCTGCATTGCAATGTATACTTTATTTTGGCAGTATTTTTTAATAAAAGAAAAAGGTTAGAAACAACTCAGGTATCCATCAGTAGAGACATTTCAATAAATGATGGTACACTGATGACATCGGACAGTATATAACTACAAAGACTTTAAAGAATAACAGTAAGGGTACTGAGAGAGGACTTTCCAAGATATGTTATGTGAAAAAGCAAAGCGTGGGCCCATACGTATACAGTAGTTCCCCCTTACCCGAGATTTCACTTTCCTCGGTTTCTGTTACCTGTGGTCAACTGTGGGTTGAAATAGTAAATGGAAAGTTCCAGAAGTAAACAATTGGTAAGTTTTAAATTGCATGCCATTCCTGGGCTGTCCCACCCGAGAAGTGAATCATCCCTTTGTCCAGCGTATCACTGAGTAGCCACATTGTGTGTTTGTGTGTCCTCTGTGTTGAGAAGGTTCAGTTCTATAACATGATGGCTTCAGAGTATCCCTGAGTCTATCCAGTAAAATTAATAATGCCTTGTATTTGGGCATTTAAGGTGTTTGTGCGTATGCATGCACATATGGCTCTGGGAAGCAGATCCTTGTGCATGCCTGGGGGACGGTGTATGACGGTGAACAGTGCACACTGGAGTGAGAATCACCCCCCCACCCCCCACCCCCCGCCACTTCTTGTTCGCTGTATGATCTTGGACTAGTTACCTAGCCTTGCCATGTGTACATTTCCTCATCTATAAAATGTGGGTCATAATAATTCCTATTTTGTAGCATTATTGTGAGCATTAAATCAGTAACAGTGTGAAAACCTTTTAGAACAGTGTTTAGCACATTTATATGTTAGCCAGCTTCTTCTCCAAATACGGGGATAAAATGGCAGACTTGATTCTCAGTGACTGTTACTGTTCATTATTAACGACCCTCAAAACTCTTCACAGATAATTTGTTCGTAGTCTTTTAGGTGCTCTCCCTGAGAGTGATCCCTGGAGTCTCAAGCAGGAGGCCCTTATAGATAATTTGCATGAAGATACCCAGAATGAGCAGCTGCAGGGGAGTTTGCTTCAAGGAGATAAATCTCATTATACTCCAGAATCTCAGATGTGTCTTTGTGTCATTATGTAGCAGAGTAAGTCTTTCAAGCATCTTTCCGCGGAGAGCGCGTTCACCTTGAGAGCGCGTTCACCTTGCTAGATGATGTGAGCCAAGAGAAGACAAGTTTAACTAATCTGACTGCTTGGTTAGTTACATGCTGTGTTCTCCTGTCGCCTCAGAGGCTACACAGTTGCCTTTTGGAGCAGCCAGTTCACACTTTTCCATCTCCCTAGATTCTTATTTTTGAAAAGCTTTATGTTCATTTCCTATTTATTGATAATTAGCTTCTAGAATTCATCCCTGCCTATTTTCCTCCCTGAGTTTCACTGTTTTGAAGGAATTTCTGCACGTTGATTCTCTTCAAGTGGGCTATGCTTGATCACATTGAAGCACTTTTGAAATACAAATAACATGACTGAAAATGGCTCTTTATATAAATATTTCCATTAATGTATTGGGCTTCTTTCATAGCTCAGTTGGTAAAGAATTCGATTCCTGGGTCAGGAAGATCCCCTGGAGAAGGGATAGGCTATGCACTCCAGTATTTTTGGGCTTCCCTTGTGGCTCATCTGGTAAAGAATCCACCTGCAATGCATGATGGATATTTCACAGACCACCCTCACAGAAAGGAAAAACTATAAGTTCTTTCTGATAGGTTTAAAAAGAAGGTTTTAATTTTTAGATTATCTAAGAGTGACACCTGAAGTGTGAATAAAGCATTCCATGACCCAGAAAGTCTTTTATACAGATTCTGTTTTCCTCATATCCAGATTCAGACATTTCATGTTTAGACTGAATTAGCTTAAATAGATTTTGTTTGCAGAAGTCTGCTTCTTTGTGAAGGAAAAAGGATAGTATGAAGGTTTTATAGTAGTCTGATTTTTATTGCAATTATGAAATAGAGTATTTTGTGATAATTAAAAGATTTAAGCCTTTTTTTTTCAAGCAGTAGGTTTTTTTTTTTTCTTTCATGGTGATGTATGCTGCTAAGTCGCTTCAGTCGTGTCCGACTCTGTGCGACCCCATAGACGGCAGCCCACCAGGCTCCGCCATCCCTGGGATTCTCCAGGCAAGAACACTGGAGTGGGTTGCCATTTCCTTCTCCAAGGCATGCAAGGGAAAAGTGAAAGTGAAGTCGCTCAGTTGTGTCCAACTCTTAGCGACCCCATGGACTGCAGCCTACCAGGCTCCTCTGTCCATGGGATTTTCCAGGCAAGAGGACTGGAGTGGGGTGCCATTGCCTTCTCCATGGTGATGTATAGTCCTTAGTTAAAATTGTGCTTTGCTTTTCTACCAAACCATTTGCATCTATTTTGCTCATGTATTTCATGTTGTTGTTCAGTTGCTAAGTCATGTCTGACTCTTTGTGAGCCTATGGACTACAGCACGCCAGTCTTCCCTGTCCTTCGCCATCTCCTGGAGTTTGTTCAAACTCATGTCCATTGAGTTGGTGATGCCATCCAACCATCTCATCCTCTGTTACCCTCTTTTCCTCCTGCCCTCAATCTTTTCAGCATCAGAGTCTTTTCCCAGTGAGCTGACTCTTTGCATCAGGTGGCCAAAGTATTAGAGTTTCAGCATCAGTCCTTCCAATAAATATTCAGTGTTGATTTCTTCTAGGATTGACTGGTTTGATCTCCGTACTGTCCAAGGGACTCTCAAGAGTCTTCTCCAGCACCACAGTTGGAAAGCATCAATTCTTCAACATTCAGCCTTCTTTATGGTCCAAAATAGCTACTAATCCTGACTGGTCCAGACACTGATAGCAATGGAATCTTATGCCATTTTGTTTAGATTTTCTTAAAATTGGATCATGTACTAAGTGTTATGAAGTTTGAAGTAATGATATATCTCCTGCAGGTAAAAAAAAAGTAAAAATAAACCTTATAGTAGACTGTCTATTATCATTTCCTATATGAAGTGTTCACAGCTTGAAATAGTGTTTTCCTTTAGCCTCTTACTCTTTATAGCAGTTGATTATGATGCTGTGCTATGCTGAAAGGATTTCATCAAGTACACCAATCAAATTTAGGTTCAACTATGAGTAACTGAGGTCCGTCTAGTCAAGGCTATAGTTTTTCCAGTGGTCATGTATGGATGTGAGAATTGGATGGTGAAGAAAGCTGATCGCAGAAGAATTGATGCTTTTGAACTGTGGTGTTGGAGAAGACTCTTGCGAGTCCCTTGAACTGCAAGGAGATACAACCAGTCAATCCTAAAGGAAATCAGTCCTAGGTGTTCATTGGAAGGACTGATGTTGAAGCTGAAACTCCAATACTTTGGCCACCTGATGCGAAGAGCTGACTCATTTGAAAAGACCCTGATGTTGGGAAAGATTGAGAGCAGGAGGAGAAGGGGACGACAGAGGATGAGACGGTTAGATGGCATCACTGACTCAATGGGCATGAATTTGGGTAAACTCTGGGAGTTGGTGATGGACAGGGAGGCCTGGCATGCTGCAGTTCATGGGGTTGCAAAGAGTTGGACACGACTGAGCAGTTGAACTGAACTGATGAGTAACTGAAAACTGACAATCCTAGTAGTTTTTTAAGATTTATTTATTTTTGGCTGTGCTGGGTCTTCGTTGCTGTGTGTGGACTTGCTCTAGTTGCAGTGAGTGGGGCTACTCTTCATTGTGGTGCCTGGGCTTCTCGTTGCGGTGGCCTCTCTTTTTGTGGAGCACAGGCTGTAGGCGTGCAGGTTTCAGTAGTTGTGGCACGTGGCCTCAGTAGTTGTGGCTCCCGCGCTCCAGCGCGTGGGCTGAGTAGCTGTAGCGCACAGGTTTAGTTGCTCTCTGACATGTGGAATCTTAGTTGCTTCCGTGACCAGGGATCAAACCCGGGCATTGGCAGGTGGATTCTTACCCATAGACCACCAGGAAAGCCCCTAGTAGGGTAAAAAAGGAAGAGAGTGTTTTTTTCTTCCAGGTAAAAGTTAAAGTAGACCTTCACGGGCTTATAAGGAGGCCCTGCTCCAGGAAGTCTGTGTGAGCATCCTTTATCTGCCGTAACAAATCACCAGTCTTAACTCCCCAAAACAACACAAATGCATTATCTCACAATTCTGTAGGTTGGCAGTCTGACTTGACTCACCAGTTGTCTCTGCTTCAGGTTTCACAAGGCCTAAATCAAGCTGCTGGTCTGCTGGGCTCTTCTCAGGAGACTCCAGGGAGAATCTGCTTCTAGGTTCCAGGTTGTTGGCAGAACTGGTTCCCTGTGATGGTAGAACCAAGGTTCCCAGTTCCTTGCTGATGCTCAACTGGGAGCTACTTCATAGTTCTAGAAGCCACTCTCTGGTTCTTGTACATCTCAGAGTCTAGTGGCATATCAAATGATTCACATGCTTGGAATCTCTTTTATTTTTCTGCCACATCCCCCTGACTCTAGCCAGAGAATGTTCATTGCATTAAGGGCTCTTGTGATTAGATTGTGCATATCTGGATGGTCTGGGATAATCTCCCTATTTTAGGGTCTGTAATCCTAAAATAGGGAGTTGTGTGTGTGTGCTCAGTCATGTCCAACTCTCTGAGACCCTTTGGACTATAGCCTGCCAGGCTCCTCTGTCCATGGGATTTTTCAGGCAAGAATATTGGAGTAGTTTGCCTTCTCCTCCTCCAAGGGATCTTCCCATCCCAGGGATCGAACCCATGTCTCCTGCGGCTGCTGCATTGCAGGTGGTTTCTTGACCCGCTGAGCCACCGGCGAAGCCCAAAAGGATGCACTCAGCGTGGAGCTCGAACCCAGTGACCCTGAGGTTCAGAGTCTCGTATACACAGATCCCAAGAGTTAGGGCCTGAGTAAACTCCTTTCATTGTACCTCCACCATCCCTAGGTTCTGATCTGCCTATTTATGGGCCCAGTCAGCATCTGAGTTTAAGCCACAGGATAGAGGAAGACACAAGAATAAAAGGTGAGGCAAGGCACCAGGTGACTCTTAAGGTTTCCAGAAGCTGCCTTCATATCTTATAAGCCAGAACTTGGTGACCTGACCACATGGAGCAGTAGTGGAAGCTGAGAAATGTAGTTTTTATTCACTGCAGCCATATGCCCTGCTAGAAGAATCTGTTCCTGTAGAAGGGGGAAAATGGGCCACTAGGGAACAACCAACAAGTTCATGTTTTTCCAGTTTCTGGAAAACAAGAAACTGGAGGGTGTTGTAATAGCACAACTACCATACTGTAAAGAGGGCAGCAGTGGCTTCCTGGGTGAGCTAAAGGCCCTCAGGGGCAGATTGAAGCAAATCCTTAAATAAGCAGTGTCACTTGGCATCAGAGCACCAAGTTCCTGTACCTAGAAGAGCATCTAGTCTTGATTTATTCATCTATTCTTGTGTAACTGGCACAGTGCTTTTATAGCGTGGATTTTAGTAGATATTTCTGCGATGAGCAAAAAATGTTATTGCTCACGTGGCACTTGGAGTAAGATTGTTTTATAAAGTTACAGTGGATTTTTTTTTAATCCAACTTTCTGTGAAAATACATTCTTGGATATTATATTGAATCCCAACTAGAAATCCCCACAGTATATAACCAGTCCATCCTTTTTTGCATTAGGTGGGTCCTTAATGCCCGCAACATTTAAGTGTCTAACCTACTGGGGAAAAAATGTGCAAGTATGATTTAGGAATAAGAAATTCAGTTTCAATCCAGGAAAATTTCTATAAGACCAACTGTAAAGTAAGATAGAAAATGGTAAGTTGTTCAAAGTGCTATAGGAACATAGAAGAAAGTGGGGAGTAACTCTTACCTAGGATAAAATGGATGAGTCTGTGAAGTTCATGGCAGTCAACTGTGAAAGTATGAATAATATTTCAACAGATGAAGGCAGGGACACAGTGGAATCATATATGTAACTAAAAAAACATCAATGTGCTGATAAGGAAGACAAATTTTGGCAAGTATTCCTTTCTTTATCATCTGATGGCTCAAGTGGTAAAGAATCTGCAGGCAAGATGGAAGACATGGGTTCAGAACATCCCTGGGTCCCATGAGATTGCAAAGAGTCAGACACATCTGAGCAACTCACTATGCAGCCTGTGTTATTATAGAAGAAACACTTTTTTTTTTTTTTTTTACTTTATATCAATGAATGTTTACTTTAAGAGCTTTTCTGGTCTGCAGCCTCTATTCCTTTTCCTGTTAGCAGAAGTAAAATCAGATACTAGGACTTCCCTGTCAGTCCAGTGGTTAAGGCTTAATGCTCCCAATGCAGGGGGCATGAGTTTGATCCTTGGTTAGGGAACTAAGATCCCATATGCCACACAGAGCTGCCACAAAAGAAAAAAAGATTTTCCTAAGAACCAACAATAAAATTGAAAAGAAAAATCAGAGGTAGACACTGTTTTAGGAGTCATGTTAATGTAGCCCTCTTCAAGATTAGTGAGTTCTATATTTGCATTTAAACTTTGACTAAGGTTCTTCTGGTAATTTTTTAGCTTTAGATATGCTGGTACAGTATGAGGCATTTTAATGGCTGTTTAATGTCATAATCTTTAGATCAAGACTGTCATTAATTCAAAGGAACTGGACACAAATAGATTTACTCCACCCTGCTCTGTTTTGCAAAGTGGGCATGCTGACACTAATAGCAAAAAAGGGTGTGGTAGCTTTCATATATTTCAGTGTCTTTCACAAAGAACAGTGTAACAATGGCCTTCGTTTCAGCTTAACCTGGGAAAGGACTAAGGTAATTTAAGCTGTTCAACAGTGGCTGCACACCTTTGAAGGCAGCATAGGAGAGACTGATGAAAAGGCAAGACAGTAAGGTCCCTCTGAAATCCAAGATGCTGGGAATCTGATTTTGTGTTTTGTTCTCCTGCAGATACCATTTTTCCTTGGTGGTGGCCACATGAGCCGCCAGGGCTCTCAAGCCACCTTACTCCTCCGAGAACAGCACTGCTCTACTAGTATCTCTGTTCCTGACTGCACTTCCACATTAGATTTCATTTTAAGAAAAGATTTCCATTGCTTTCAATACATATGTTGCAGAAAGCAGGGGGCCCCATTCAAGGCCCACAGAGTGGCTCTTGTCTAGCAATCGGAAATGAATTGTCCGAGGAGACACGTGTGCTGACAAAGCAAGAGACGTTATTGGGAAGGGCGCCCAGGTGGAGAGGAGGAGGGTAAGGGAACCCAGGAGGACTGCTTTGCCATGGGGCTCGCAGGCTCAGGTTTTATGATGGTAGGGTTAGTTTCTGGGTTGTCTTTGGCCAGTTATTCTGACTCAGGGTCCTTCCTGGTGGCGCACACATTGCTCAGCCAAGATGGATGCCAGCGAGAAGGATTCTGGGAGGCGGTAGGACGTGTGGCGTCTCCTTTTAACCTTTCCCGAGCTCTTCCGCTTGACGGTGGCTTGTTAGTTCTGTGTTCCTTACTAGGACCTCCTATTGTAAAATAACTCACACAAATGGTTACTATGGTGCCTGGCCAGGGTGGGCAGTTTCAGTCAGTGTGCTTCCCCTAACACATACATACATACTCACCTCCATGAATAAATGACTAAGGTGAAAATTAGAAAAGACTTCCTTAAGTGATGTAGTAATGATGTTGATCTTAAGTTTCCTCGCACTTCTCAGAAGGCAGTATATTATTCTAAAGTACGATAGCCATCTAAAAGCTCTAAACGATGAATATCATACCTTAGAATAATAGCATTTTTAAAGTAATATTAGTGAAGTCAATGTTTTTTAAATAAATAATGGGTTTATTTGGTTATTTTAAACTCTGCATTTTCTTATATACATGTAATTTACAAACATTTTCTTTTGTCTTTTTTTAATGTCTGCATTTAGGTTATTGAGTTTTTCTACTTGGCTCTTAATCTTTTACTCTCTCTTGTTCTCTGCTCTCCGTAGAATTTTATCTATTAAAAGAATGTAGATTCTTGTAGAGAAAGTCTGTTTTATTAATTATAAGGCATATGTCCCATACTGCCAAACCAAGTATACTGAGTGTTTTGAATTAAATATTTATTGTTTCATTGACTGTTTCCTCTGACTTCCATTAAGACCTCCAGAAATAATGCTTCTCTAATAAGCCTTTTGTTTGTTTTGGGCCAGTATGCAGATTGGTATGGAATGAACCATTGCTCTAGTACTTAGGGTGTGGTAAGTTTTTCTTAGTAGCATATCTAACTTCACTATAGTTCATTTCTGGCGAGATGTTCAGTCTCTGTCATGGTAGGAAACACTTGGGTTTTGTTCTCATTAGATAATAGTACTTATTTGGAAATAGTGACAAGCTTTTGATGATGGCATGGAATAAGAAACTTTAGATGTGTGCAGAGATTAAAAAGGGCTTGATATTACAGGTTTGTTTTTTTTTGTTTGTTTGTTTGTTTGTTTTTACTAAGACAAAGGGTCTGTGCTTATATAGAACTGAGCTTGGGATCTATAACTTAGTTTTCTTCTTCCTCTGAATACATTTAGTGTGTCTGACTAGCAAGGCCTTATATTTCATCATGGATGATAGTTGTTTTCAATTTTTAGGACAGTTTTAAAAATTGCTTTATTGTGTACAGAAAATTTCACCTTCCTGTATATAGCTTTTTGAGTTGACAAGTACCTACAGCGATGAATCTACCACCACGATCAAGATAAAGATAATTTTTATTCCCCTGTACAACTCTATAGGCATACCCTTCCGGCCACCCAAGCCTTTTTCTGTTCCTGTATATGTGAAATCGTATGATATGTAGTCTTCTGAGTCTGGCAATTCATCCATGTTTTTGTATCATTCCTTATTACTGAGTAGTATTCCTTTGTATGGATACTACAGTCTATCCATTTGTTTATTGAAGGACATCTGGATTGTTTTCATTTGGAAGCATTTATGCATGAAACTGCTACGAATATTTGTGTAATGAATTTTGTGGGAATGTAAGTTTTCATTTCCCTTGGGTATATGCCTAAGAATGGTGTCTTTGGGTTACATAATCAGTATGTGTTAAAGAAACCACCAAACTCTTTTCCAAACTGACTGTACCATTTTGCATTCCTACTAACAATGCATGAGTGTGCATTTTCACCAATAACTAATGATAACTTTTTGTAAAAACCTTTCTAGTAAATACATAGTAGTATCTCATTGTGCTCTTTGCATTTCTCTGAGGATAATAATGTTGAGCAGCTTTATGTTCATATAATTGATTTAGCTTGTTTATATTCATGTATTCATATAACTCATTATATTCATGCAACTTCTTTGCTGAAATGTCTGTTCATACCTTTTTTTTTATATTGGGTCATTTGGTTTTTTTTTTTTTCTTTTTTACTTTCAAGATTTCTTTATATATTTTGGATATAAAACACACAGGTATGTGTTTTGCAAAGATACATCGACCAGTCAGTAACTGTCTCTTCCTTTAATAGCAACTTTCAAAAAGCAGAATTTTTTATTTTGATGAAGTCTAATTTGTCATTTTCTCTCTTATGAGTCATATTTTTGATATCTACTTTGATATCCCTTTGATATCCTTTTCCTAACCCAAGGCTACAAAAATATTCTGCAGTGCTTTCTTCTATAGATGTTTTATAGTTTCAGGTTTTATTTTTCATTTTTTTTGCATATGGTACAAAGAAGGAGTTAGTGTTTATTTTTTGCTCATGGATATGTATTCATTCCAGAAATAATTGTCAAAAAGATATCCTTTTTCCAGTGAATTTGGCAATTGTAGCTCCTGGAGGTTTTTTAAAGAATTTATGGAGATGAGCCTTTCACCATCAGTGTCCTTTGTATTTACCACGTATAAGAATGAATAATGAATGAAAGAGAAATTTAATAAGTCAAAAGAACAATGATAAAACTGACAAACATTTGAACTCCCTGCCCCCGTTTTTCAAGAGACTGACCTGGTCGTTGTATGTACCGGGTCATTGAAATACACCCCCTGCAGCTGTACCTCAGAGCTTCATCCAGCTTTTCACTGAAAGAGCCCATAAACATCTTTGTCCCTTCCCCGTTCTTCTCTCCTTCAGGTTTCACTCCGATGGTGGTCTGTCTTGGGTTGATAACCATCTGAATCACAGAAGCCACAACTGCAAATTATTAAAGCCACATTTTTACCTTTATATTGATACATTGACTTAATGTTGGAATGATAGATTTATAAACATCAAAGCATTTTTTAAGTAAAGAATTAGGCTGAAAACAACCAGACTCACTTGGGTTTAAAATAAGTCAGCACCTATGCTCTGAAGTGTGAAGGAAAAATTGCTTCCCTTTCTGGACAATATACTGCTTCCCTGGTGGTTCAGACGGTGAAAGTGTCTGCTTGCAATGCGGTAGACCCAGGTTCGATCCCTGGATGGGGAAAATCCCCTGGAGAAGGAAATGGCAACCCACTCCAGTACTCTTGCCTGGAAAATTCCATGGATGGAGGAGCCTCGTAGGCTACAGTCCATGGGGTTGCAAAGTCGGACACGACTGAGTGACTTCGCTTTCTTTTTTTCTTTCTTTTCTGGACGATAACGATTTGTATAGCATACTTTGAATATGCTTCATGTACAAGTCTTTCATTTTAGAAAAGATTAGAGCTGTATTTTCTTTATATCATTGTAAGTTATGCCATATGTTCTTGAAAACTACTGAAGTACTCTAAGAAGACATTAAGAATACCTGAAATTCAACATGGTTTGAGTGTGAAGGTAGAATTTGCATAAATTTTGCAATTTTGCTTCTGATTCTGCTTTGTCCTAATACTGTTCTTAATGAGTAGCAGAAAAATGCTTGAGGACAGCTAAGTGGTCTTTAAGGTTTTTTTTCCTGTTTGGAGTCCTCCATTTTAAGTAATGATGAAATTGGAAAAGGCAGAAAGGCCTGCCTGCTGCTGCTGTTCTCACATCCACTGTCAGTCAGGTTCCTCCCCATCGTCTCATCTCATCTGGGCGGAGAGGAGAGTCTACTGAGCGCATAGGGAGGGGTCGTGTTGGTGGGATGATGGATATTCTCATCATTTCCGATTGAATGGACGCATCTTGCCCCCTGTACCATTAAACAGTTTCCTGAGGCTGCCGTAACAAAGTACCAGGAACTGGGAACTTGAAACAGCAGAAATCTGTCATCTCACAGTTCTGGACGCTAAAACTCCAAAACCAAGTTGTCAGCAAGGCCACATTTCCTCAGAAGCCTGTAGGGTAGAGTACTTCCTTTCCTTTTCTAGCTTCTGGTTCTGCTGGCATTCCTTGGCATTATTTGGCTTATAGTTACATCATTTGAGTTTCTGCTTCTGTCATCAAAAGGCCATCTTCTCCTTGTCTGTTTCCATCTCTCTTCTCTTCTTATACGGAGACCAGTCAGATTAGATTAAGTGCCCACCCTACTCCAGTATAACCTCATCTTAACTAACTGTGTCTGCCGCAACTCCACACCCAAATAAATGACATGGGATTCTTTAAAAAAATTTTTTTTAAAAACTAGAAGTTAGGCCCTTAGAGAGAAATTATTGTGTCAGTTCCTGTTGCTAGTGATTTGTAGACCTTTGCTTACTCCTAAGAAAGGAAGTAATTTTATGTTTATGGTTATGACTCTGAATCCCAGCCCAGCCTACAGTGTGATTGTCAGTGTAGTATAAAATGCACAGATACTCTCATAAACAGGATAACTTGTGGATTATTGAATATGGGACATTAATTTCTGTCAGTTTTCTTCTAGTGAATCAGTAAATACTGTGCTTTCTTAATGTTAGGCATTGTTCTGGGTGCTAGGAAAGCAAACATAAAAATTCAGCATTTTCCTTCAAAGAGGTTATGGTTGAATGAGAAGACAGGTACAAGTACATTTTGTTAAGTGGTATATTGGCAGTAAGCACAACACAAAATGGGAAACTAGAATGGAAAGCACCAAAACGTGCTTGAAGCCATCAGAGAGGGTCTCACAGGAGAGTAACACTTACTGAATGGAGGAAGAGGAGTTTGCCAAAACAACAAGGAGATGGGATGAACATCTCCAGATAGTTTTGGCAGCAGGTGCAAAGACCCAGAGGCAAAAGAACATGTGCCTGTCTTTTCACCCAAGGAACAGTGTCCTGGTGTGTCTGTCAGTTACTGTGGCGGTAAGGCTAATACTCTAGTTAGGTTGATGAGAGCATTAAGCTGGTGAGACCAAGATCGGGCTTTTCATCTCCACCCACCTCCACCAATGAACTTTTTCAGTTTCACGATGACCCTATTCTTGTAGCAGAAAACTCCTGTGATCCTTGCCTGTCAGCTCACAGATGTGGATGTAGAGTGTGTCACCACGTCCGTGTGGGTGAAAGGGTGAAGGAGTGTGGTTCTTTCAGTGTATATCCATGAGCACACTAAAAAATGACTCCAAAATGGTCTTCTGATGATGGGTTATTAGCATAATTTCTGGATATGAAGGCTTGTTGTTATTTTTAATGACGTCAATAGATTTTGTGTAGCATTTTTATCTTGTGTGTATTTTTCCATCTCTGTCTGCCATAGAAAGGATGTGACATAAATATTTAATTAGTCTTAACAGAATTTGGCCTTTTCTCATGGCTCCAGACTATCTTACTTCACTGATCTGAGACTTGCAGCATGTAGATTGAGAATTAAGAATTGGAACTCAGATTTTTCAGAATAATTTTACAACAGCTGTAAATCTTTCTGTGCCTTTTTGTCAAGAGAGAGTTTGTAAAGTTAAAATGACCGTAGAAGTGAGCAAGCTTTTTTGATGATCATAAAATGTGCTGAATATGCTATTTTGTACCTAGTTCATTGTGAACTCAGTCTTTCCATTACATTCTTAGTGTTTATACCTAGACTACTCAGCGTAGACAGATGTTTGTGGACTGAGTGACACTTGAATGTAGTGTATAGTTGTTATGAATGTCTCTTGAAGACTAGATTTTTAAAAACAAGTCTCTTAATTTCCCAAGATGATGTGTAAAGATAAATTTAAAAATTTCAGGCTAAGTTCTCGGTCTTTAATAGCTATTTCTGTAATGAGCATGTGCTTTAGGTCTTTCTTTCCTTGAGTCAGCTCCATCCCCACTGGAACCAATTTGGCATCTGTGGGTGGCATCACTTAAATGTGTGCTGTGTCAATCTACCACTTCCCTTGATATAAGGAGGAACATAATGACATATAGAAATGTTTCTTTTAAAATATAAATTGTAAACAAATCCAATCAAGAAATTGTTTTCAAGTAAATTTTATTTCCTTGAATAAAGGAACTTGAGATGAATGTCTGCATTTGTGGATTTCCTAGACCTTGTTATTAGACCACAAGTAGGATAGACAGCAACACTAATGACACGTTGAAATACAGTTTCAGGCCGCATAGCATAGCTGCATTGCTGGGAGCCAAGCCAGCGCCATGCTGCTGCGTGGCCTTATTGGGCGCTTGTAGAGCAAACTGTGATGGAGAGCCACGGTGACATTCTTTTTAAATAGTTGCCTTGTCTAAAGTCAAAAGACTTTTAAAAATACTTAAGCCATGTAAAAAGGAACGCTGGTAATAAATCGATTTGTTTACCACATCTGTATAGATTGTAGCATCATCTTTAAAACAAGGGGGTGATGTTATACTTAATGAGTGCCATGTAAGTTGCCATCTGCTTAGTCTAATATATTTAGGTATTTGGTACATACGACACTTATTGTTTATAAAACTTAAAAAAAAATATTTTCACGTGACTTATCACCTTTGCTTTTGTAGTACATATGTGAAAATCGGTGTCTTTAACTTCTTGGTTTTCTATAAAAAGGAGAGATTCTAAAAACTATGATCAAGTCTCCAAAAGCAAAGTTGAGGTTCTCAAAAATATTCTTGGAAATAAAGTTTGTCCCTAAAAGATTGTATGATTAATCCTATAGATACCATCAAATGTATATTTTAAAACGTTTTAAAATTAGTAAGCAAGTACATTTACAATGATGTCATGAAATTGCTGTGTAACATATTTGCCTTTTTTTTTTCACTGCTTCCTGCCCTCTTTTTAGTTTTAGTGTACGTGTTGTACAGTATTATATGTTACAGGTATATAATATAGTGATTCAAACTTTTTAAAGGTTATATTCCATTTATAGTGATTATAAAATATTGGCTATATTCCTTAGATTATACAGTATATCCTTGTAGCTTATTTTATACAAAGTGGTTTTTAACATTGTACAGGAGGCAATGATCAAAGCCATCCCAAAGAAAAGGAAATCCAATAAGGCGAAGTGGTTGTCTGAGGAGGCTTTACAAATAGCTCAGGAAAGAAGAGAAGCAAAAGGCGAGAATGGGAGAGATATTCCCATCTCAATGCAGAATTCCAGAGAATAGCAAGGAGAGATTCAAAGGCCTTCTTAAATGAATGCTGCAAAGCAGTACAGGAAAACAATAGAAGGGAAAGACTAGAGATCTCTTCAAGAAAATTGGAGCTGTCAAGGAAATATTTCATGCAACGATGAGCACAGTAAAGGACAGAAATGGTAAGGACCTAACAGAAGCAGAAGATATTAAGAAGAGGTGGCAAGGATACACAGAAGAACTATACCACAAATATCTTTATGACCTGGATAACCACGATGGTGTGGTCACTCACCTAGAGCCATTCATCCTGGAGTGTGAAGTCAAGTGGGCCTTAGGAAGCATTACTACGAACAAAGCTAGCAGAGGTGATGGAATTCCAGTTGAGCTATTTCAAATTCTAAAAGATGATGCTGTTAGAAGTGCTGTACTCAATATGGCAGCAGATTTGGAAAACTCAGCAGTGGCCACAGGACTGGAAAAGGTCAGATTTCATTCCAATCCCAAAGAAGAGCAGTGCCAAAGAATGTTCCAACTACTGTACAGTTGCACTCATTTCACATGATAGTAAGATTATGCTCAAAATCCTTCAAGCTAGGCTTCAGCAGTACGTGAATCAAGAACTTCCAGACTTACAAGCTGGGCTTAGAAAAGGCAGAGGAACCAGAGATCAAATTGCCAACATCAGTTGGATGATGGAGAAAGCAAGGGAGTTTAGAAGAACATATACTTCTGCTTCATTGACTACACTAAAGCTTTTGACTGTGTGGATCACAACAAACTGTGAAAATTCTTCAAGAGATGAGAATACCAGACTACTGTACCTGTCTCCTGAGAAACCTGTATTCAGTCAAGAAGCAACAGAACTGGACATGGAACAAGTGACTCAAAGTGGTTCACTAGTTCAAAATTGGGAAAGGAGTACCTCAAGGCTGTAACTTGTCACCCTGCTTATTTAACTTCTATGCAGAGTATATCATGTGAAATGCTGGGCTGGATGAATCACATGCTGGAATCAAGATTGCTGAGAGAAATATCAACAACCTCAGATATACAGATGATACCACTCTAATGGCAGAAAGCAAAGAGGAACTGAAGAGCTTCTTGATGAGAGTGAAAGAGGAGAATGAAAAAACTGGCTTAAAACTCAACATTCAAAAACCTAAGATCATGGCATCTGATTCCATCACTTCATGGCAAGTAGAAGGGGAAAAAGTGGAAGTAGTGACAGAAATTCTTTGGGAGGGGGCTCCAAAATCATTGCAGATGGTGACTGTAGCCATGAAATTAAAAAATGCTTGCTCCTTGGAAGGAAAGCTATGACAAACCTAGACAGTGTATTAAAAAGCAGAGACATCACTTTGCCGACAAAGGTCTGTATAGTCAAAGCTATGGTCTTTCCAGTAGTCATGTACGGATGTGAGAGTTGGACCAAAAAAAAGACTGAACGCCGAAGAATTGATGCTTTTGAACTGTGGTATTGGAGAAGACTCTTGAGAGGATCTTGGACTGCAAGGAGATCAAACCAGTCAATCTGAAAGGAAATCAATCCTGAATGTTCATTGGAAGGACTGATGCTGAAGCTCCAATACTTTGGTCACCTGGTGCGAAGAACTGACTCATTAGAAAAGACCCTGATGCTGGGAAGAATTGAAGGCAGGAGGACAAGGGGACAACAGAGGATGAGATGGCTGGATGGCATCACCGGCTCTATGGACATGAGTTTGAGCAATCTCTGGGAGTTGGTGATGGACAGGGAGGCCTGGCGTGCTGCAGTCTGTGGGGTTGCAAAGAGTCAAACACGACTGAGTGACTGATCTGAACTGATGGTAGTTTTAGTTTTTTTGAGAAACCTCTGTACTGTTTTCCACAGTGGCTGCATCAATTTACCTTTAGATCATCAGTTTAAGAGGGTTCCCTTTTCTCCATGTCCTCACCAACATTGGTAATTTATGTTGGTTTTGATGGTAGCCATTCTGACTAGCGCGAGGTGATATCTCACTGTGGTTTTGATTTGCATTTCCCTGATGATTAGTGATGTTGAGCATCTTTTCATGTGCCTGTTGGCCACCTGCGTGTCCTCTATTTTTTTGGATCTGTCTCCTAAAGTAAAGAAAATAAGAACAAAAATAAACCAGTGGGACCTCATTAAACTCAAAAGCTTTTGCACAGCTAAGGAAACCATTAACAAAGCAAATAGACAACTTGCTGAATGGGAGAAAATATTTACTAATAATATAACCAATAAGAGATTAATACTCAAAATATATAAACAGCTCATATAACTCAACATCAAAAAAACAAAAATGAAATGAAATATTTGCCTATTTTTAAATTTTCTGATTAAGTTCACATTGTAAGTCTTTATTGATCTCAGGGAAAGTAACTAATTTAGGATGCAAGTGCTTATTTGAAGATTTTTAAATTAGAGAATTTAAGTAATTTTAAGTATCAATGATAGTATAAATTCTGATTAAAATATTTGTTACACTGCAAATCTAGGGGATTTTCTTATTTTGAATTTCTTTAACACATGAAATAAATCACAGAAAAGAAGTTTATATCATAGTGTTGCATTGTTGTTGAAGAGGTCCTTTTTTATTATTATTACAATCTCTATTACTTTCTAGACCTGGCAGTGGCATATTAAGTCATTTCATCCTTTCTGAGCTAGTACTAGATTGTTCCTTTAAATGTATTTTCCAGTGTTTGGGCCAGTCTGTTAATCCTTCATACTAGAGATTCTAAGGATCTTCATTGCTGGCAATAGATTTTGCTCCAGGAAAAATGACTTCTGCTGCCAGGGAGTTAAATGATTCAAGGGTTGTGCTTCCACTGCTGCTGTGTAGTTTCCTGACACTCGTCCCAGATTTTCCTTTGCTTATTTTCTTGGTTATCCTTAGATATCCATATTGTATTGGAAGTTTTATCCTGTGTAAAATGTGTGTGAGAGATATTTTATAAATTTTTTGATTTGCAAAATTCATCACTGGCAACAATGATATTTAATGCATGTTAATGAGCTAATCAATGGTATTAAACATGTCTTGTATCCAAGTTTGTGTTTTAATGAATGGTATTTTTTTTATGTTGCTAACAAAAGAAAGTGTTGCTCACCAATGACTTTCATATTCTAAATCCAGGGGACATTTTTTTTCTCTTCTCTGCTCAGTTGCATTTGACCCTTTTAACTACTCTTTCCTTAAAACAGTCTCTTCTTGATGTCCTCATCTTCCTTGTGGGTTGATTGGTTTGTTTGTTTTTGTGAAAGTTTGTCTTCCTCTAGATTTAACATGATCTTATGACGCTATTAAATGTTGGTGTTTCTCAGACTCACCTCCACTACTTCCATAGGTGATCTCAGCCACTCCCACTTATATGTGGATGACTCGCAAACACACATCTCCAGGCTAGACCTACCCTTGGGCTTCTGAAACCGTTTGTCCAGTCAGATACATGGTATCATCTTACGAATTTCTCAGCATCATCTCAAAGGCACCAAGTCCAAAATGGAAATCTTTTCCTTTCCTAGCACTCCCTGATCCTCTTTCTGTTCCCTGCCTCAGTGAATGACATCACCTTTTATGCAAGCCTGAAAGTTGGGAGTCATTTTTGACACTTCCTTTCTCTTACCTCCCACATCCAATTCAGGCCCCAGTCTTTTTAGTAACTCTCTCTCAAATTCATTCCCTTCACTTCCTTACCCATTGCCATAGCTCCCTATTCTGCTGCAGTAACTTCCTAACAGGTCTGTTACCAATTCACCTGTCTGCAGCCAGACTGATCCTTCCCAAATGCAAATCTTACCCTGTAACTCTTCCACTTAATAGACTTCAGACAGATGCTTGCCATTGTTCTTAGGATAAAGAGAGGTCCCATCTACCTCTCTTCTCCTGAAAGGTCCGCTCCTGCCACCCTGTCTTTCACTTGCATAGGAGACATTTTCCCTTCATTCTGAATTTTGCTGTTGGTCTTATGTGTGATGGTTTCATCTATTGATGATTGACTGGTTTCATTGCAGGCTGCCAAAAGGAAAAATTTTAATTATTATATTACAAGTGTATTTTTAGGTAGAATTCTTTTTTCCAGTTACATTTAGTTGGAAAGATAGGATTAATGCTTAATTAATTCTTTCCCTTCAAGAGTACTTGTTACCTCCAGTTGTAACTAACGCATTTTTGTTTCTTGTTTATTTTATTTTATTATGACCTCCTTGATCGCTTTATTGCTATGACCAGTGCGTTTTCTTGGCAAAACTCTATTACCTTTGCCCTGCTTCATTCTGTACTCCAAGACCAAATTTGCCCGTTACTCCAGGTGTTTCCTGACTTCCTACTTTTGCATTCCAGTCCCCTATAATGAAAAGGACATCTTTTTTGGGTGTTAGTTCGAAAAGGTCTTGTAGGTCTTCATAGAACCGTTCAGCTTCAGCTTTTTCAGTGTTACTGGTCGGGGCATAGACTGGATTACCGTGATATTGAGTGGTTAGCCTCGGAAACGAATAGAGATCATTCTGTCATTTTTGAGATTGCATCCAAGTACTGCATTTCAGACTCTTTTGTTGACTATGATGGCTACTCCATTTCTTCTAAGGGGTTCCTGCCCACAGTGGTAGATAAAATGGTCATCTGAGTTAAACTCACCCATTCCAGTCCAGTGCTGTGATGCACTGATCATAGCAAACACCCTCTTCCAACAACACAAGAGAAGATTCTACACATGGACATCACCAGATGGCCAACACTGAAATCAGATTGATTATATTCTTTGTAGCCAAAGATGGAGAAGCTCTATACAGTCAGCAAAAACAAGACCGGAAGCTGACTGTGGCTCAGATCATGAACTTCTTATTGCCAAATTCAGACTTAAATTGAAGAAAGTGGGGAAAACCACTAAACCATTAGGGTATGACCTAAATCAAATCCCTTATGATTATACAGTGGAAGTGACAAATAGATTTAAGGGACTAGATCTGATAGAGTGCCTGATGAACTATGGACAGAGGTTCGTGACATTGTACAGGAGACAGGGATGAAGACCATCCCCAAGAAAAAGAAATGCAAAAAAGCAAAATGGCTGTCTGAGGAGGCCTTACAAATAGCTGGGAAAAGAAGAGAAGTGAAAGGCAAAGGAGAAAAGGAAAGATATACCCATGTGAATGCAGAGTTCCAAAGAATAGCAAGGAGAGATAAGAAAGCCTTCCTCAGCAATCAATGCAAAGAAATAGAGGAAAACAATGGAATGGGAAAGACTAGAGATCTTTTCAAGAAAATTAAGACTTACCAAGGGAACATTTCATGCAAAGATGGGCTCAATAAAGGACAGAAATGGTATGGACCTGACAGGAGCAGAAGATATTAAGATGAGCTGGCAAGAATACACAGAAGGACTATGCAAAAAAGATCTTCACGACCCAGTTAATCAAGATGGTGTGATCACTCACCTAGAGCCATACATCCTGGAATGTGAAGTCAAGTGGGCCTTAGGAAGCATCACTACGAACAAAGCTAGTGGAGGTGATGGAATTCCAGTTGAGCTATTTCAAATCCTAAAAGATGATGCTGTGAAAGTGCTGCACTCAATATGCCAGCAAATTTGGAAAACTCAGCAGTGGCCACAGGACTGGAAAAGGTCAGTTTTCATTGCAGTCCCAAAGAAAGGCAATGCCAGAGAATGCTCAAACTACCCCACAATTGCACTCATCTCACACGCTAGTAAAGTAATGCTCAAAATTCTCCAAGCCAGACTTCAGCAATATGTGAACCGTGAACTTCCAGATGTTCAAGCTGGTTTTAGAAAAGGCAGAGGAACCAGAGATCAAATTGCCAACATCCACTGGATCATCAGAAAAGCAAGAGAGTTCCAGAAAAATATCTATTTCTGCTTTATTGCCTATGCCAAAGCCTTTGACTGTGTGGATCACAACAAACTGGAAAATTCTGAAAGAGATGGGCATACCAGACCACCTGATCTGCCTCTTGAGAAACCTGTATGCAGGTCAGGAAGCAACAGTTAGAACTGGACATGGAACAACAAACTGGTTCCAAATCGGAAAAGAAGTACATCAACGTTGTATATTGTCACCCTGCTTATTTAACTTATATGCAGAGTACATCATGAGAAACACTGGGCTGGAGGAAGCACAAGCTGGAATCAAGATTGCCGGGAGAAATATCAATAACCTCAGATATGCAGATGACACCACCCTTATGGCAGAAAGTGAAGAAGAATTAAAGAGCCTCTTGATGAACGTGAAAGAGGAGAGTGAAACAGTTGGCTTAAAACTCAGCATTCAGAAAACTAAGATCATGGCATCTGGTCCCATCACTTCATGGCAGTAGATGGGGAAATAGTGGAAACAGTGGCTGACTTTATTTTTGGGGGCTCCAAAATCACTGCAGATGGTGATTGCGACCATGAAATTAAAAGATGCTTACTCCTTGGAAGGAAAGTTATGACCAACCTAGACAGCATATTAAAAAGCAGAGACATTATTTTCCCAACAAAGGTCCGTCTAGTCAAAGCTATGGTTTTTCCAGTAGTCATCTATGGTTGTGAGAGTTGGAGTATAAGGAGAGCTGAGTGCAGAATTGATGCTTTTGAACTGTGGTGTTGGAGAAGACTCTTGAGAGTCCCTTGGACTGCAAGGAGATCCCACCAGTCCATCCTAAAGGAGATCAGTCCTGGGTGTTCATTGGTAGGTCTGATGTTGAAGCTTAAACTCCAATACTTTAGCCACCTGATTTGAAGAGCTGACTGATTTGAAAAGATCCTGATGCTCGGTAAGATTGAGAGCAGGAGGAGAAGGGGACGACAGAGGATGAGATGGTTGGATGGCATCACCGACTCAATGGACATGAGTTTGGATGGACTCCAGGAGTTGGTGTTGGACAGGGAGGCCTGACATGAAGCTCATGGGGTTGCAAAGAGTCAAACACGACTGAGCAACTGAACTGAACTGAACTGAACTGACCGCTCTATTATGTAGAGAGAAAATTTTGCGTATCTAATTCTGAATGTCATAACTGGGTAGAAATTCAACTTACTTTAAGAAATAATATTCTAACTGTTGCACCTACTTTTCTGTGGGATGGGGCTGTTTGTCAAATTAGAGCAGTCCCTTTTGCTTAAAGATGTATGGCAAGAGCAACATGAGCAACTTGCAAGAGTGCTTTGAAACACATGTGTTGTGGGTAGAAGATTAAAGATGATGACCTCTTGGTGCCCTCCCAGCCCCATTATCAAGCATCCTTATTTTCCAGTCCCATCCACTGAGAAAACCTCACAGTCTTGTTCATGTCTAAGCCCTGTTAAAGTTTATTCATATCTCTTTCAGTTAAAATACCAAATGTTTTTATTCAGTTGTGGAGTAAAGAATGTAAGATAGTTCATAATATTTTGAAATACTTGAGAAGCTGAGGTTGTAGTTCTGGGCGTTCATTTCTTAGCTCAAATGTCATTCCATTGGTGAAGCCTTTCCTAACCACCCAAACTAGCCCCTCCAGTCCCTCTCTCACCACCTTTTTCATATTTTATTTATTTCATTAACTGAAATTTTCTTTTTTTTTTTTAACTCATGTATTCTCAGTCTTCCTCTGTTCAACTGTATGTTCTGTGAGATCAAATCCCATGTTTATGACATGTCCATTTTCCTGTATTCTTGCCATTCCCATCAGCTTTTTTTTTCCTCTAAAAGGGCATTTTCCATTTTGATGGTCCAAAATTGGTCTTTCTTGAAATTTTGCTTTTTTTAATCACTGGTGAGAGTAAACTGTTTTCAAATGTTTATTGTTTATGTATTTTATGAAATATTAGCATGTGCATTTTGTTCATTTATCAGTTCCATTTTTTATCATTTATTGATTTTAAAGACCTCTATATAGACACAATGAAAAATTGACTTATGTTATAAATATTTGTGTTGTCTTTTAATTTTATTGATTCTTTGACATTCTGAATGTTTATAAAATCATGTCAATCACCCCTTTTCTTAGGGCCACATCTCTCATTTCCCTCCTTTATTTTTCTCGTCCTTTGATGGATCTTTCTTTACATTCAGCTCTAACTGATTTTGAATTTTGTTTGACTTGCTGTGTAAGATATATGTCTGCCTGAGGGTTTTTGTTTGTGTGTTCGTTTTCACATATGTTGCTTGGTTTTTCCATATTAAAAAAAAAAAAAGTCCCTCTCTCAAAGTTTAAATGGCAACCTTTATCACATACATACTAGATTGTGGTTTTTGGTTTTCTTGGCTGTTAAATTGATTCATATGTCTCTTTTTCTTTTAACACCTTTTCCTGATACTCTTATTATTATAGACTTACATATTTGAATAGCATAAGGTTAAATTCCTCCTAATTACTATTTTTTTTTAGTCTTCTTGGATCTTTTACATGTTTCTTCTACACAGCTGCTCAGTACTTGTGCTTCATGCATCTGGGATGTAGGGGTCATATGAATGGACTTCAGGCATCCTGTGAAGATCTTGAAATTTTATATAAAATATTTTGTGTGACTTGGTACATCTTACTATAAGGGAATCCATATCTTTTATTGGCTTATAAGATGAGCACTTAAACAAAAGAAGTTTAGGAATCACTGTGAGAGAGTTATATTGTCAAAATCAAATATTCCTATTGAGATTTTGAATCTGTGGAGGATAATGGCTTTCTTTGTACTTTGTTTTCCCATCCAGAAGCATACTGGTGTCTCTTCATTTATTGACGATTGTTTTATGCACAATAATAAATTTTTATAATTTTCTTCATACTGGTCCCAAACATTTATTATTAATTTAGTTTTCTTGGTATTTTGAACCTACTAGTGAATCTTCTGACAAGCTTTTTCGAAAGAAAGTAAAAGAGGGCAAGAGGAAGGGAAGGAGAATGAAACAAAAATGGAGTTTGGAAAGGGATATACAAAATATTCTTGGTAGTCCGTAAAGTTTAACTTGCCCCTGGTAATCTCATTTTTATGTTGTAATTTTCTTGTCAAAGTATTGTAAAATGCATTATTAGAAAGCTTGACTCTAGGGTCTTTTTAAAGCATCACTCTTTTGCTTGTGGTTTGGGGATCTTTTACAGACTTAAATGTCGTTCAAGGACAGAACATTTTCATATTTTACTTTGGTGAGGCATGACCATATCAAGTAACATTTCAGAACTATACATTGCATAACCTTGGACATTTTCATATAAGAAGGCACTAAAGAGAATTTATTTTTTTATGAAAGTGCAACTCTTAAGTAACAGTGACTGTTTTTTATGGGATAGCTCCAGACCACATTTGCTTACTTCCCACGCTCTAGTTTTTCTGACGTCCTAAGCTTTAAGTATAGAGGTCAGGATGACATTTTAGGGCTCTAGATTTTAATTCCATAATCTCAAAATGGATATTATTCACTGTATCAAAAAAGCTAGTTTGATTTTATTTTCTAGATTAAAAATAAATTAGTTTTTTGATGTTTTAATATTCATTTTTTAAAATCTTTGAAATTGCACACTTAAAAACATAGTATAAAGGTTTCTTACTTACCTTTAACTCAGATTCCCAAAATGTTAAATTTTCACCACATTAGCTATATTGTGTCCTATTTTTTTCTGAAACTTTGAGAATAAGTTTGTAAACAAGATGTAGTTTTATCACCAAGAACTTCAGTGTATATTTCTTTAAGTTAGAAAATTAACATTGAGAATATACTCTTGTCTAATCTACAAGCCCTCAAATTTTGTCATTTGCCCCACTAATTTCCTTTCTAGGGAAAAAAAATGCTTTTTTATTCCCCTTGTCTGGGATCCAGTCCCAGACTCACATATTACGTTTAGTTGTCCTCTTTATTCTTCTTTAATCCAGAACAGTCCCTTGGTTGGTTTTTCCTTATCTTTCAAAATGTGAGCAAAACAGAAGGTTTTTTGCTTGTTTTTCTTTTTCTTTTTTTAAAGAATACCCCTCAGTTTGGATTTGCGTGATGATTTTGTGCGGTTAGACTTAAGTTCTGCTGTGATCATATCAGGAGACTCACTCATGAGGTCTACTTGACTGATGTTCATATTCACCGTGATCGCTTGTTAAGTTGATGGTGATATGCATTTTTAAAGAGCACAATTTTTATGTTTTCTTTAGTTTTTGCTTTCCTTTGGTGGATTGAGTCCTGGAGTCCTTTCGAGGACTCAGTAAAAATACCTATTTATTTTTAAACCTGTTAAAAAATTTTTTTAACCCTACCTTCTCTTGTACTTTTATTTGGGAGAAGTGGGCAGGAATAGGACTTGGAGAACTTCCAGAGCAGGTGGGTCCTGGACTTGGTTATTCATTGACAGAGTTAGAAGGCCTCTGGGCCTGAGTGTGACAGCATAGTTGGTGGATTCCACTGGGTAGAATTCTTCCATTACTAATTGACAGGATAGTTAACATAGCACTTCTTTATTCTGAAGTTTTAACATTTGTTAAATGGGGATTATAATACCTGGTTTTAATTACCACAGTGGACTATGGGGACAAAAAATGTAAGTAGGCCATAAATGTGAAAGTATTTTTCTTTTTTTCCCACATTTCTCCTTCATATGTTTATAGCTGTATATAGAAAAACATGAAAAAGCTATTGATGAGTATTTCCCTGTGCGCTGATGGCCAACACAGAGATCTCTGATGCGCTTTTCTACGAAGTCTGTCCTTGACTCGTTTCTATTCAGTGCTTCTGTTAATGACTTCTTACAAGAAATCATGAGATTCTCAGTTTTATAGATGACAAAGTCAGAGAGTTCATATTCAAAATTATCTTGACATATTAGAAGGAAACCAAGCACTCCAAGATGACATTTCCTAATGTAAGTTCCAAAGATCAGTTGTAAAATAAAGGATTGGAAGGTTTGTCCTGTAATACATTATGTTTGGTCACCTGCTTAATATGAGCAACTGCTCCAAAAGCCTACTGTAAACTTACACTCATCCAAAAATATTATACTGTTCTATGCATGAAAGGTAATAGTAATATTATCACTGTTTTAAGAATATTTAAAAATTAGAGTATACCTAGAATAAAGTAACTTAGATGTTGATATTTCTGTCTCAGCAAGATTTCAATCAGATGCCATATAATTACTTTTCAATAGTAGTTGTCAGAAGGTGTTCTTTTATGTAAAATGCTGAAGTAAGGGCAACATCGTATCTTTTTATCCATTTTCCTATTTATACCTTTTGAAATATTATATTAATTTTTTGTAGACTACATGCCTTTAAGGCTTCCCTGTTAGTTCAGATGGTAAAGAATCTGCCTGCAATGCAGGAGGCCTGGGTTCAATCCCTTTGTCAGGAAGATCCCCTGGAGAAGGCAATGGCACCCCACTCCAGTACTCTTGCCTGGAAAATCCCATGAACGGAGGAACCTGGTAGGCTGCAGTCCATGGGGTTGCTAAGAGTTGGACACGACTGAGCGACTTCCCTTTCACATTTCACTTTCATGCATTGGAGAAGGAAATGGCAACCCACTCCAGTATTCTTGCCTGGAGAATCCCAGGGACGGGGGAGCCCGGTGGGCTGCTGTCTATGGGGTCGCACAGAGTCGGACACGACTGAAGCGGCTTAGCAGCAGCAGCAGATGGGATAGCAAAGACTCGGACATGACTGAGCGACTAACACACACACACACACACGTACCTTTAAAATAATTTCATAACTGAAGTCTTGTTCATCCACCAATAAATATTTGTCCAGTGGATGCTCATAAAGACTAGCTTGTAATAACAACTGAAGGTAATTAAAAGTCAGTTTTCTGTGCCTTGATTTATATTTAAGGACTACAGACTGATTAAACTGAATTCAAAATAGCAATTTCAAAGTCCAGGGGCTTACTGAGTTTCTGAATTCATTTTTTACCATTATTACAATTGCTGTGAATATATGCAGATAGACTTTGTGATAGAATTGTGTGTGTTTAAAAGGTAGCTATTAAAAACTAGTTTTATTGATTTTTGTTCATTCCTTGTTTTTATTGTTATTGTTGTAAGCTTGAAGTATGAAACCAAAGAATTTTTCACATAATGAGAATACATCTTTGACATGTCTGATAGTCACCTGGGGTATTTCCATTTGATCTCTATTAAAAAATATTTCAAGAGGATTAAGAGGAATGAACCCTAAATTGAACAGTAGCTCTGTTTATGAAGATATTTTAGCTATTTCAGTCATACAGTTTGAAAAGTTTATTATTTGTTTAGCAGAAATGGAAATTGCCTTAAACGTATGTTATTACCAAGACCGTCTTGAAACACTGTTTTTTACTGATTTTTGGCAGCACTCTTAGATTTTCTTCCTGCTACCCTAGGTGCCACTCAGTTTTCATTATCAACTTCTCTCCTCCCTCATCCCTCTCTCCCTTCCTCTAATTTGGAAACACTGTAATTCCTGGGGCCTGGTTCTGTCTCATCACTTTGACTGTAGATTGTCTCAGACATGCTCTCAGACTTTTGATTTCCATTTATGTGTCAGTGTCTATATTTATCTGTATCTCTGTGTTATTCCACTCTTCTCCTAGCTTCAAACTTAGACATATAGCAACATTTCCTGACATCTCACAACTACAGTACCTGAAATTGTACCTGTTCAGAACCAAAGTCATGAACTTTTCCATAAAACCCATCCCTCCTCCAGTTTCTCCTGTCTCAGCATGTGTAGTTTCATTCAGTTTGTAATACCAGAAATCAGGGAGTTTTTCTTGACATCTTCCTCCACTGACATCATCTCCCACTCCAGTCAGGACGCAGGTTTTACTGGTTTTTCTCTGCCTGACCCATGCTCTAAGCCAGCAGTATTTGCCTAACACTGTTGCGGTAGCTTCTCACTGGTCTTTGCTTTTCTACTCTTGCCCGAGTCTAGTTTTTTTTTTTTTCTTTTTCTTTTCCGAGTCTAGTTTTATCTTTCAACTTTCGCCCCTCTCCAGTTTTTATCCTTGCATTGCAGAAATGTATCTTTAAAAATGTAGATCAGACCTGGTGGCTCCGCTACTTAATCCCTTCCTTAATTTTCCATTATAGGATAAATTCGTTAACACAGCCCACAAGCCCCTGCATGCACCTGCTTTGCCTTTGACCATCCATTCACTGTTAAAACCGCCATACTGAACTTCTCAGGTCTGTTCTCAGGTTTGTGAATGCGCCTAGATCGCCCTGCTTTAGGATATTCCCTCTGATCAAAAGTATTGCTCCTGTGACCCTTTAAATTTTAAAAAATTAATTCTTTAATTTCCTTGATACATGAAAATGGCAGAAAGTTCAAATAGTACAAAAGATGATACAGGGTGAAAACTGATTGTCTCCTCCATTCATATTTTCCATTTTTTGTGGTCAAATTTATGAGTCTTTTATTTTTAATGATTCTCGGGTGTTTGGTTTATTTTTGAACTTTTTTGTAGCATTATTTTTCCTTCAAGTCTTTGACCAACTTGGAATTTATTTTAAGAGGCAAGGTAGACAGTCAGCTGTATTTTTTTTCTAGTTATCTACCCAGTTATCCCAACATCTTTTAGTGAATAACTTACCTGGTTTTCTGTTTTAAAGTGCCACCTTTATCTTATACTAGATTCCTGTCCTATTTGAGTCTATTCTGGTGTTTTGTCTGCTCATGCACTGTACCAAACTTTCTGATGGTGTTGCTTTAAAGTGTATTTCAGTAGGTAGTAGAGCTGGTTCCATCTTCAGGATTTCCTGGCCCTTCTTAAATGTTTAATTTTCTATATGAATCTTAGTATTAACTTGTCTAGTTTCTAAAAAATCTTGCTGATCTTTGTGAGCATATTAATTTTTAGAATAACATGAACATTTGATAAGTTTACAATCCTAGAGTTTCCTGTATAAAAATATTTTTTGCATTTTATCGAGTCTAAAATTTTTCCTTACTATTTTATTTTTAAATTTTCTAAATGTATTATTTTCTATTGGGGTGTAATTGACATATAACATTATTAGTTTCAGATGTTGTTGTTGTTTAGTCACTAAGTCTCATGTCTTGACACTTTGTGACCTCATGGACTGTAGCCCGCCATGCTCGTCTGTCCATGCGATTTCCCAGTCAAGAATACTGGAGTAGGTAGCCATTCCCTTCTCCAGCGGATCTTCCCGACCCAGGGATTGAACCTGAGTCTCCTGCATTGGAAGGCAGATTCTTTACTGCTGAGCCACCAGGGAAAGTTTCAACTGTACAACAGAATGATCCTATATTTGTGTATGTTGAAAAATAATAATAAGTCTAAAAACCACAATAAGTCTAGTTAGCATTTGTCATCATACATAATCACAGATTTTTTTTCTTCTAAGTGACAACTTTTTAAGATTTACTCTCTTTGCAACTGTGCGAAGAGAGCAAATGTGCAATACGGTGTTATTAGCTTTAGTTGCCATGATGTACGTTACATCTTCATGCATGACATGTATTTTAATAACTAGAAGTTTGTACCTTTGACCCACCTTCACCATTTAACCCCGCACCCTTAGCCCCTGCCTCTGGCAACCACCAGTCTGTTCTCTGTATCTATGGGCTAGGATTGTTTTTTGTTTTATTTTCACATAGAAGTGAAATCCATCCTTCAGTCAGTCAATTCAGTTGCTCCAGTCGTGTCCGACTCTATGCAACCCCATGGACTACAGCACACTAGGCTTCCCTGTCCATCACCAATTCCCAAAGATTGCTCAAACTCATGTCCATCGAGCCAGTGATGCCATCCAACCATCTCATCCTCTGTTGTCCCCTTCTCCCACCTTCACTCTTTCCCAGCATCGGGGTCTTTTCCAATTAGTCAGTTCTTCCAATCAGGTGGCCAAAGTATCGGAGTTTCACCTTCAGCATCAGTCCTTCCAATGAACATTCAGGACTGATTTCCTTTAGGATGGACGGGTTGGATCTCCTTGCAGTCCAAGGGACTCTCAAGAGTCTTCTCCAACACCACAGTTCAAAAGCATGAATTCTTCGGCCCTCACCTTTCTTTATAGTCCAACTCTCACATCCATACATGACTGCTGGAAAAACCGTAGCTTTGACTAGATGGACCTTTGTTGGGTAAGTAATATCTCTGCTTTTTAATATGCTGTCTAGGTTGGTCATAGCTTTTCTTCCAAGGAGTAAGCATCTTTTAGTTTCATGGCTGTAGTCACCATCTGCAGTGATTTGGGAGCCCAGGAAAATAACGTCTGCCACTGTTTCCACTGTTTCCCCATTTGTTTGCCATGAAGTGATGGGACCTGGATGTCATGATCTTAGTTTTCTGAATGTTGAGTTTTAAGCCAACTTTTTCACTCTCCTCTTTCATGTTCATCAAGAGGCTCTTTAGTTCTTCGCTTTCTGCCATAAGGGTGGTGTCATCTGCATATCTGAGGTTATTGATATTTCTCCCGGCAATCTTGATTCTAGCTTGTGCTTCCTCCAGCCCAGTGTTTCTCATGATGTACTCTGCATATAAGTTAAATAAGCAGGGTGACAATATACAGCCTTGACACACTCCTTTCCTGATTTGGAACCAGTCTGTTGTTCCATGTCCAGTTCTAACTGTTGCTTCCTGACCTGCATACAGATTTCTTAGGAGGCAGGTCAGGTGGTCTGGTATTCCCATCTCTTTCAGAATTTTCCACAGTTTGTTGTGATCCACACAGTCAAAGGCTTTGGTGTAGTCAATAAAGCAGAAGTAGATGTTTTTCTAGAACTCTCTCGCTTTTTCTGTGATCCAGCGGATATTGGCAATTTGATCTCTAGTTCCTCTGCCTTTTCTAAATCCAGTTTGAACATCTGGAAGTACATTGTTCGCATACTGTTGAAGCCTGGCTTGGAGAATTTTGAGCATTACTTTGCTAGCATGTGAGATGAGTGCAATTGTGTGGTAGTTTGAACATTCTTTGGCATTTCCTTTCTTTGGGATTAGAATGAAAACTAACCTTTTTCAGTCCTTTGACCACTGCTGAGTTTTCCAAATTTGCTGGCATATTGAGTGCAGCACTTTCACAGCATCATCTTTTAGGATTTGAAATAGCTCAACTGGAATTCCATCACCTCCACTAGCTTTGTAGTGATGCTTCCTAAGGCCCACTTGACTTCACATTCCAGGATGTCTGGCTCTAGGTGAGTGTGAGTGATCATGCCATCGTGATTATCTGGATCATGAAGCTCTTTTTTGCATAGTTCTTCTGTGTATTCTTGCCACGTCTTCTTCATGTCTTCTGCTTCTGTTAGGTCCATACCATTTCTGTCCTTTATTGCGCCCATCTTTGCATGAAATGTTCCGTTGGTACCTCTGATTTTCTTGAAGAGATCTCTAGTCTTTCCCATTTTATTTTTTTCCTCTATTTCTTTGCTTTGATCACTGAGGAAGGCTTTCTTATCTTTCCTTGCTATTCTTTGGAACTCTCCATTCACGTGGGTATATCTTTCCTTTTCTCCTTTGCCTTTCTCTTCTCGTCTTTTCTCCGCTATTTGTAAGGCCTCTTCAGACAACAATTTTGCCTTTTTTCCTTTTCTTGTTCTTGGGGATGGTCTTGATCCCTGTCTCCTGTACAGTGTCAGGAACCTCCGTCCATAGTTCTTCAGGCACTCTGTCTATCAGATCTAATCCCTGGAACCTGTTTGTCACTTCCATTGTATAATTGTAAGGGATTTGATTTAGGTCATACCTGTGTATTCTGTTGGTTTTCCCTACTTTCTTCAATTTAAGTCTGAATTTGGCAATAAGGAGTTCATGATGTGAGTCACAGTCAGCTCCCCGTCTTGTTTTTGCTGACTGTATGGAGTTTCTTCATCTTTGGCTGCAAAGAATATAATCAATCTGATTTCGGTATTGACTATCTGGTGATGTCCATGTGTAGTCTTTACTATCATTTATCATACATATTTGTGTATAGCTTTTTATTTATTTTGAATACTTCATCATTTTTTCATATCATTGTTATAGAATCATGGTATTTTTTAAAAACTGATTGTTTTTTTAATAGAGGAAGGCTTTTTAATTTTGAACTCACTCTTTTTGCCACAGTCATGTATTGCTTGTAATAGATTTTTAGTTGACTCATATCTGCCTCCCTAGCCCACACTGTTAATTTAGCTAACTTGAATACTTCCTTAAGATGTCAGCTTAAAGTTCACTTTATAAAAGCCCTTCCTCAGCCTCTAGATCTCAAGATCTCCATTTTATTCCTCTTGAAGCATTCTATAATTTTCCTTTAGAGTGCTTATTGCACTTTGAAGTTTGAAATTTTACAATTTTGGTGGAATTTTGTTATTGTCTCAGATCTGTCTTTCTATCTTATAAGCTACATGTATAGGTAAGAATTGTATGTATTTTCCTCCTCATCCTATCTTTAGTGTCCAGCACTGTTCCTTCATGGGGTAGATGGTATTCTATAGATACCACTTAGCTGATTTACTTGATTGATTCATTACTTGGTTGAATGGATGATTGGATTGTCCATTTGTGGAAATGTTACCTATTTCTAATCTTTCCGTCTCTTAGTTTTATTTTCAGTCTACCACAGTTTAAAAATTACTTGTTGCCTTCTCAGGAACTTGATATACTTTTGGTATGGTTTTTCATACATGGTTCTCAAAGACAAATAGTCTAGGCACATCAATTGATGTGTTTACTGTTTGGTTAACTGACTTTGTCAAATTGATTTGATATTTTTCTCTTTCAAAATTGTTATTTTTAAGTAATCTAAAATGTGACACAAATGAAATTGCTCTGACAATAATAATATTAAATTATTTTTACCTTTTTATAATATCACTTCAGAGTTTTGGAGTTATTGAACCTTTTTACTTTCATGTTGCAGTTTGTGTAGTTGAGCCTTAGATAAGATCAAGTACCAACTATTATAAAGCTGCCAGTGGTTGGGCTGAATCTAGATTTCTAAGTTTTCTGACTCTTAGTTTAGTATTCCTCTACCATGGTGTCCTCCACATTGCTGTAGTGGTCTTGCTTGTCTTCCGGGAATGTATTTGTACTACAAAGAGCAAATACGTCACATTACTTTCCTCTACCAAGACAAATTTTATATAGTTAACTAATTTTTAGACGTTTCCCTCTGTCATTATATCTGATTATTTTCCTTTTAAATAAACTTTTTCTTAAGAACAGTTTTAGGTTCCTAGCACAACTGAGCAGGTAGTACAGAGAATTCCCACCATACTCTCTGCCTCCTGTCTCACTTGGCCTCCCCCAGTATCAACACTCTGCCCCAGAGGTGACACATTTGTTACAACTGGTAAACCTACTTTGACATGTCATTATCACCCAAACTCTATAGTTTATGTGAGGTTTCACCCATGGTGTTTTGCATTCTGTGGATCTGGACACATGTATAGTATCATGTAGCCACCATTATGATATCATACACAATAAGTATCATAGAGTTGAAATCATACATTATATAGCCTTTTCAAATTGGCTTCTTTCACTCAGTAATATGCACGTTAAGTTTTCTTCATGTCTTTTCATGACTTAATAGCTCATTTCTTTTTAGTGTTGAATAACATTCCACTGTCTGATGTACCACCATTTATTTGTCCTTTTACCTACTGAAGGACATCTTAATGATTTCCAAGTTTTAGCAATGATGAAAAAAGCTGGTATGAACATACGTGTGCAGGTTTTTGTGTGAACATACATTTTCAGCTCATTTGGGTAAACAAGCTCATTGGGTAAGCATGATTGCTGGGTTATATGGTAAGAACATGTTTAGTTTTGTAAGAAATCTAAAACTGTCTTCCAAAATGGCTGTACCATTTTGTATTGCTATCAGCAATAAGTGGGAATTTCTGTTACTCCACATCCTTGTCAGCATTTGGTGTTGTCAGTATTCTGGATTTTGGCCATTCAGATAGGTGTGTAGCGGTATCTCGTTGTTTTAATTTGTATTTCCTTCATAACATATGATGTAGAGCATCGTTTCTTATGCTTATTTGCCTTCTGTATATCTTCTCTGGTGAGGTGTCAGCTTAGGTCTTTTGTCCACTTTTTTTAAAACTCACTGTGTTCGTTTTCTTTTGTTATCTTTTTAATATTTTCTTTTAAAAGTTTTTTTTTTTTTTGGATGCCATTTAGTAAAAACACACAGAAAGCTTTGAGGTCATTAAGAATGATTTATTTTTTCAAAGGAAAACTCTCTTTCTGTTTTTCTCCTTTTACCCTTGTCTTTCAGTTATACCTGCCGCCACTTGCGGAGATATGTTTATGTGTTGGACAAACTGTATTTCCCCCACTCTCACTGTTCTACGCTTCAGCATTGCTTCTCGACCCTCAGTGACAATGGAGAGGAACTCTTGTCTTTAACTTGCTCTCACATTCTCAGATCCTATGCTTCCAGGTTATTAACCTCTGCTGTCCATTTACTGCATGGTGCATGCTGTATGCTGTATATGACTGATAATTGCATGCTTTAATGGGATACATGTCAGTTAAATGATTAAGGAGGAAATTTATATTTGAAGTGATACTAAATTCTTTAAAAGAATGGCTGAGTTTTTTTTTTTTTAAACAAATGTCTTAAGTATTTTGTTATGTTTCATGGGAGAGAGAAAAGTTTTCAACCACATAGTTGTTATGTAAACTCAACAGAACTTTTCTCTACTTTGCTTCATTTGGAAATCTTTTAACTTATAATAGTTGGGATGCTCAGTCTGGTTTATGTATGAAATAGACTCTACAGTAACTATTAATTACATATGGATTTTGAGTTCTCTTTCTTACTCTGCTTGTAAGCTGAAAGTTGGCTGTGGGGCTTAACTCGTATTTTGATAGACATACGTTCAGCTAAGCATGTTTGATTTTATAAGAAGGTAGAAATTACTCATTGGAATTTTGTATTTCTTACTCATTTTATTTATATATAGAGCGGTTATAAAATCAGCAAATTACATGTGTAATAGATGAATCTAGATTAAACATAATGATGGGTGGGAGTAGTAAGAAAGAGACAAGCCATCAATCTCACAGGTCAGAGAAAATCAGTGCCTGTTGTTTAGTAAAGGGGCAGTATGACATTACTGCTTTGTACTTGTACTTGACATTTTTGACACTTTCTGTAAGTCAGAGATGACACAGATCAGAACTGTGTATTGTTAGCCAAGTATGGTGTGTGAAGGTAGTGTCTTCACTGCCAGTTGATTTGAGGAAGAAAGAAAAAATTCCATGACCATCCTCTAGAAAAGAACAGGCTCTTAAAATTAAAATAGAGCTTTTCAGGTGAAGATGTATAGGAAAGCTTCAAACTATTCAGTTATATCTAAGTGAAAACACTTTGATTATTAGGAATTGAGGACAGTGTGACATCTAAGGTGACAGCCTTTTCTTGGCAGCAGAAACATTTTAGACTCCCATATTCCCAACCCAGGGATCAAATCTAGGTCTCCCCCATTGTAGGCGGATTCTTTACCTCGTGGCTCAGCTGGTAAAGAATCCACCTGCAATGTGGGAGACCTGGGTTCAATTCCTGGGTCGGGAAGACTCCCCCGAGAAGGGAAAGGTTACCCACTCCAGTATTCTGGCCTGGAGAATTCTATGGACTCTATAGTCCATGGGGTTGCAAAGAATCTGACACGACTGAGCGACTTTCATTCGCTCACTCAGTGATGTTTGTCAGACTCTTACTGAATCAGTAATGACATTTTTAAGAAATGAAAAAAATCAGGGATCGAAAAGCAAGTGGAAATAATAGTTCAATTCTTACATGTATAAGAGGAGAATTTACTAAAGCCAGTGACTTTCAGCTGACTTATATAAAGTGAGTGAACATCAGGTAAGTGAATACTCTTTGGACCTGGAGATAGAACGTATCTGATTTCAAGGAATGGAGACAGCAGCTACTAATCACTGCACCTCTGAATTGAGCAGCATGATTGACCTTGTCCTTATTTGCTAGTGTACTAGTCAGGGTTCTCCAGAGAAACAGAACTGATAGGGTGTATGTAAGAGTGTGAGTATGTATGTTATGTGTTTGTGTATAGAGGGAGAGATGTAGATTTATTTTAGGGAATTGGCTTTGGCGATTGTGAGGGTGAGTCTGCAATAGGACAGACAGAAATTCGGGTATTGATGTTGCCACCTTAATTGCTAAATCCATAGGGCAGGCCAGCAGGCTGGAAACTCAGGCAGGATTTTTATGTTGTAGTCTTGAGGCAGAATTCCTTCTTCCTCAGGAAGCCTCAGTTTTTGTTGTGAAGGCCTTTACCCAGATTTTTGAGGGTCATCTGCTTTCCTTAAAGTCAACTGATTATAAATGTTAATCACATACCAACATACCTTCACAGCAATGTCTAGATAACGTGTTTGACCAAACAGCTGGGCACTGTAGCCTAGCCAAGTTGGCACATAAAGTTACCACCACACTATGCTTCTTCTGTTTTCCTGTGTGTCTTCATGTGCATCATGTCTGTCGTACCATACTGTGTTTCCTGGGGGCATAGACACTCAATCTTAACTCCTTATTGTACATCATATAGTGCCCCATGCCTGGTGCGTTGTTCATTAGTACCAGTTGCAACAGTAATACCATCTACTCACGCCAAGTATCTGCCAGACCATCTGCCACATGTGACAACGTGCTCTGGTACTCTGGAGTCTCCCCCCTCACTTTGCAGGAACAGACAGGAGAGAAAAGTGCATGGTCAACTGGGAAGATAAAAGGAAATGGAAGGAAAAGGACCAGGAAATCAGAGTAGGCAGGAAGAAAAGAGAACAGTTGAGAAGGGGAAAGATGAAGGTCCCACATGGCTGAAGAAAGCAGCGTGCATTCTCGAGCCCCCTTCACCTAATTCCTGGCCAAGTTAAATCCATGCTCAGTTTCTGAGTCACTGTAGCATTTCTTTCCCATTTTCCTTTTGCTCAAAGCCACCTCTTCTCCCCCCCCCGCCCCCCCCCCCCCAGCCTATTACCACTCCAGGTCATTTCTCATCCTCAGGAGGTTGTTCTGAACGCTCAGCAGCGATGTAAAGTATTAACCCTCTGAAGGGAATGTTTTGCAGTCCAACATCCTCATCAGGACTGAAAAGCCTTAAGGACACGTTGGTAAAGAAATGTCAGGCCCTGGTAGGCCTGATTAAGAAAAGATTCTGATGCCAGCAAAACTTACGGCATTTTTGAAATGCTGTCCGCTTTCAACTCTGACTGCCCTGACATCTCATCTCATAACAGCATTTGCATCAGAAGTGTGTGCATGTCTCTTGGCCTCCAAATTCTGCCGGGCCCTGTCCACTTTTCATGAATAGCAGAGAAGAAGTGCAGAGGTTAGGAACATGGGCTCCTCCTTCTCCTCCCCTGCTGGCTTTATCTGACCCCAGCACTTGCAGGCTGAGACAGTGGACAGGAAACACTTCGATTCAGGACAGAGCTCAGAATGGGGGCAGAATTCTCATAAAAGGAAATATCTGACCACTTTTGTGGCGTGTTCATCTGCAAATGTTGAATGTCCTGCACACACAGTGACATGGTCAGATGGGATCTAGTCCCTGCATTTGAAAGATTTTCTTTCAACAGAATTATGTTGTATGGAAGGACAAACCAAGCCCAATGTCTGAAAAAAGCAATCACAGACTTCCTTTGCAACCTCAGCTTTTGATTATACAGAGTGTTTAAAATATAATCCAGTTCCTAGAAAGAAGTATAAGCCAGTTCCTTAAGAAGGAACTTTTTTGCTGTTGTTCAGTCGCTAAGTCATGTCCAACTCTTTGTAACTCCATGGACTGCAGCATGCCAGGCTCCCAGGCCTACTAGGGCCTGACATTCTTTACCAATGTGTCCTTTACTATCTCCTGGAATTTGCTCAGATTCATACCCATTGAGTCGGTGATGCTAACCATCTCATCCTCTGCCACCACTTTCTCCTTTTACCTTCAGTCTTTCCCACCATCAAGGTCTTTTCTAATGAGTCAGCTCTTCACATCAGGTGGCCAAAGTATTTGAGCTTCAGCTTCAGCATCAGTCCTTCTGATGAATATTGAGGATTGATTTCCTTCAGGATTAACTGATTTGATCTCCTTGCAGTCCAAGAGACTCTCAAGAGTCTTCTCCAGCACCACAATTTGAAGGCATCAGTTCTTCAGCATCCAGCCTTTTTTATGGTCCAGCTCTCACATCTGTGCATGATGACTTGAAACACCATAAGACTATACAGACACTATACATAGGACTATACAGACCTTCGTCAGCAGTGATGTCTTTGCTTTTTTAATATGCTGTCTGGGTTTGTCATAGCTTTTCTTCCAAGGAGCAAGCATCTTTTAATTTCATGGCTGCAGTCACTGTCCACAGTGATTTTGGAGCCCAAGAAAATAAAATGTGTCACTGCTTCCACTTTTCCCCCTCCTATTTGCCATGAAGTAATATAACTAGATACCATAATCTTAGGTTTTTGAATGTTGAGTTTTAGACCAACTTTTTCACTCTCCTCTTTCACCTTCATCAAGAGGCTCTTTAGTTCCTTTTCACTTTCTGCCTTTAAACTGGTATCATCTGCATATCTGAAGTTGCTGATATTTCTCCCAGCAATCTTGATTCCAGCTTTTGATTCATCCAGCCCAGCGTTTTGCTTATGTATTCTGCATAGAAGTTAAATAAGCAGGGTGACAATACACAGCCTTGTTGTACTCCTTTCCCAATTTTGAACCGGTCAGTTGTTCCGTGTATAGTTCTAACTGTTGCTGCTTGACCTACACACAGGTTTCTCAGGAGACAGGTAAGGTGGTCTGGTATTCCCATCTCTTTAAGAATTTATACACAGATTGCTGAGATAGAAATTTCAGTCATTCTACTGTAAACGTATTTCCAGTGTATGAGTTCTTTTTATAGCATCCTTGAGAGAGAGCTTCTGGATGCTTCCTGTCTCGGGAAGTGGTAGAGTTCTTGCTGTTTTGTTGTTAGAAAGATTGTCATAGGTGAAGTGCCTGCCAGTAACATTCATATATTGGTCTGGCTCTGGTTGAGAGAAATATTTTGCTGCTTATCAGAGCCCTTCTGGTTTTTAAAAACATCTGTCACGATTCCCCTTAATGTTTTTTCTTTAGCTTAAATAGCTTGGTTATGCTAACCATTACTGAGACAAATGATGTTTAGATTATTCAGCCTTCTTTTTCTCTTTCTGGATAATTATACTTATCAGCAACTATCACAAGAATTGGTGTTCAGTAACCAACAAGGTCGTATTATATAGCACAGGAAACTCTGCTAAACTCTGCTCAGTGTGGCAGCCTGGATGGGAGAGGAGTTTGGGGGAGAAGGGATATATGTATGTGTACAGCTGAGTCCCTTTGCTGTCCACCTGAAACTGTCACAACATTGTTAATTGGCTCTACTTGAATATAAAATTAAAAGCTTTAAAAAAAATTGGTATCCAGAATTGGATGTAATATTTCAGTTGTATTTCATAACTTTGGCCTCTGTAAATCAAAACTATATAAATTACAAGCTAAATTATAATTATAAATTATACTGTTAATTTGTCCTAAGACAGACTATACTGACTTTTTAAAGCAGGCACACCTAAGCTCATGTGAAATTTCCAGATCTTTCTCACATGAACACACATCTCCTTAGACTTGTTGCACATTTGATTTTTTTTAACCTAATTGCAGGGCTTTACATTTATTCTTACTTTAGTGTGTTGATTTTGTCCTGTCTTTCTCTGAGTCAAACCTTGTGAAGCTGTAAGCTTTTCATACCTGGTAGCTTCTGTTTGTCCTCTTAGCGCTGAGATCAACCCTCAGATTACTGACCTGAAAGTTGACATCTGTAGACATCAAATTTAGAGTTCTGAGCGGGCATTTGAGAATTTTAATTCATCGCTAGTAACTACAAGTAAACTCTGTCCTGTCAACCCAGTGGAATATTTTGCAGAATTAAAAATATTATAAGAAAAAATGAGTTAGAAATATGGAAGAGATCTGATATAATGTTAAGTTTAAAAAGTATATAAAGTTATGTGTTGCTATAAATACAATTGTATAAAATTATATACACATGGACAAAAACTAGATAATGTATAAAAATAGTTGTGGAACATTAGTAAAATATACATGACATTCTTTTAAAACTAAGTTTATTTTTTTAGGCATTTTAAAAAAAATATGCAAATTTGAATTGCCTCTCCCTTTTCTGTGCCTCTCTCTACTGCCCCAAGTAAAATCTGTGTCTTTGGCTTTTCTCCTCCCTCCCTACATATATAATATCCTTTTATTAATTGACAAAGACCTGAAGTGTAATTTATAGGAATAGATAGGAATTCCTGATCTGATCACAGAAAATTTCTCCTGTGACTTACGTTAGAATTTTCATAAATTCTTTCTTTGTTTGTTTGTTTCCTTTTTGAGAATGGGTTTATAATTTTAAGCACAACATTAAGTCATTTCTCTAACCTGTAGCACTTTCAAATTTAGGAGTGCTTTTCCCCATTCAGTATGTCTTTTATATTGTGGTTTAAAAAATCACATCTGGTGCCTTTTTATTGCTTTGAAAGGACTCGTCTTCAATCTAAATCTAAGATAATATTCTAATGAGTTTCCTCAAAAGAGTTTTTTAAAATCACTGAAACAGTCTTAGCATAGTGTATGCTGCTCACTAAGTCTAATGAATAAATATTTGAAACCGTAGTCATAATTTTTCATGCATCTGATACTATCTTAATAATTCTGTTGTGGCTATGTGCTGTATTGATTTTTGCGCTACTTCTGTGGCATGAATGAAATGTATTATCCCACTTAAACCATTACGGTTTCCTTTCGAATTACATATTCACTACTTGATCTTGTCATCAAGCATATCCCATTTTTGGTATTGCAGTGTTCAGTCTTAAGATTGACTACTTTAATTCTCAGTGCCATATAAATCAAAATAGAACAGGTAAATTCAGATCAGAAAACTAGAGAAGAATGAGCAATAGTTAAATTTTTTTTTAAATCACTTTTCTAAATCATCTGGGGATTTGAGGTTTTCTTTTTTCATCTCAAGATTTATAGGAATGAATCACTGCCATGCACTCTAGAGGAGAGAAGAGGGCACAGCCTGACAAATCCAGCAGCCCCCTTTGCTTGTTCTCAGAGCTTTGCCACACACCCTTTTCTTCACTTTGTGACGGCATACTCTGGGCTGTCTTCCCACCATTTTGCTATTTCTTTTTAGGCTCTTTTTGAAAATATTAGAATTCCTTAAAGTTTGACCAGTAAAGTCCTCCTCTCTTTTCAACTTAAACTCTTACCTTAGGCATTTTAATCTATTAATATGACTTCACATGTCATCCAAGTGCCAGTTGATAACGCGAGCTGCAATGCTGAACTCTGGTCCCGTGCTGTCAGCCGTCTTCACGTCATCATCACCACTCACACCTCTCACAGGCCCCATCTCCCAGGTGAACTCTTAACCTTTCTCCATTAACTTTTTCTTTTAGTCTCTTCCATCTCAGTAAATCGTGTCTCCATCCACCAAGTTACTTATGTCCATCCCATGAAAATGTTCGACATTTTCATTCCCTCACCTCCTACATCCATCCTCTGTTCATTTCGTTTCTGTATCCAAAAGGTAAGTAGTATCTGCCTTCTTTTGTGTCCCTACTGCCACCACTGTAGCTCAAACCATCTTCTCTCTCAGCTAGACTGAGAAAACCCACCTGGTTTCTCCTCTTCCAGGCTCATTGCTCCCACCCCTAATTCCACATCTACCAGGCATCCTCAGATCCTCTAAATCCAGTTTGTGCTCTTCCCTGCTTAAAACCCTTCCCTGGGTCCCTTTGCCCTTAAGGTGGTACATCCTCCAGCCACACTAATTCTTTCCTTTTCTAGGATTCATGGATCCCATTTCCATATTTAGGCTATTTACATGCTCTTCCCTGTCTAGAATGTTCTTTCCTCAATTCTGTATTTCTTATGTTTTTACTTCCCCAGACATTTCCCCTTATCCCCAAAACTGTTGTTATACATAATACTGCATTTTCTCTTACACACACGTTTGTTCTCTGTCTCAGGGTAAACTATATGCTCCATGAGGGCAGAAAATATATGCTTTTTTAAAATTTATTTTTCCATAAATGGATTTCATTGGTAAAGGAGGCATTTAAGTCTTAGTTAACATACCTCTGGTGCATAGGTGTAACCAGAGTTGCCAAAGATGAGCACTCAAAACCACAAAATTAAAGTGTCTCATATACTTTAGACTCTGTAGGATTTGGATTGGATACAGAATTCCCCAAGTTGGATGCTCTTTCCCTGGGGCTCCATTTGCAGGGAATTTCATGTACATATTCAGACATGCAGACTTGCATAACTGCTTATTATAGAAATATTCTTGGTTACTAAGTGTCTAACAGACTTAAACATACAGGGTTTCCTGTATATGGAAGAAAAGTGATTTCACCCTTTCTCCATGCCTTGGCACGTCATGATGCCAGCCTTACATTTACTTGACTTCCAGAATTTAAATAGGTGGTGATATAAATCAGAAGTTAATGTTTCACCTACTGGCACTAAGTAACTAAATCATCGTACTCACGATGAGAGAGGTAAATCCTTCTCAATTTGGCCACAGACTGGGAATGACATTTACTCTAATCCCATCCCTCTAAGTTAGATTGACAACAGAATGATTTATTTCCGTAATGCAACAGATGAGGAATTAGAGGAGAAGACGGAGAAATTAAATTGTTTGACAGAGATCACACAACAAACTGAAAGTCTCTGGAGATCAAAGTTTCATCTTACTGAATGACACTGCATTATAAAATGAGATAAATGCATCTCACTATACATGTGCTTAATGAAGTATGCTCAATAGATAGTGCCTCTAATTTTTTTAAAATTTCAGCTCAATCCTGTTTTATTTTATATCTGTTACATTTTAAATCTCCATCTTAAAGATTTGAACTGGAATGAGAATTGAAGAGTTACTACTTTTCTTAGGCATTTTTCCACATGCAATCTTATATTGATCTTAAACTAGAATCAGATATGTTCCAAGAGGTTGCTCGTTTTGCACAACAGGTGTACAAACGAACTGTCTGTAAGAGGCAGTCATTAAAAATTAATTTTTAAATGAACTTTAGATGTACTGTATAGATTTTCTAAAGGCTGTATATTAAGAGTGTGCATACAAAATATTTTCTTTGCCCAGTAGTGATAATAATAGCTGATATTTATTGAAGTCTCCTACTGTGTAATGGACACTTGTAATTATTAACTTTTTATTTTTATGCTCAAAGCAACTCGGTGAGGTAGTTAATATTATACTCTCTATTTTATAAATGAGGAAAGTGATACACCTAGTGCATTAATCCCTGCTTGAAGATGGTAAAGCCAGTATTGAAACTGAAATTCTTCTAGCTGTAAAAATTCCACTTGTCACCTTATACTGCCTCCTAAGAAGCCTTTTAATAGTAGTATGATTTTAATAAGTACCTTTGCCCTTGAAATCATTTTTACCCATCTCAGAGCCCAATACAAATCTGATATTATTTGATGGTTATACATTTTAAACTGTTTGTGTTTTTTTGTGTTTAAATTTTTGAACTTTTCTGCCCACCCAAAATTTCACTTGGAGATAGTTTGTAAAACTGGCTAAAATTCAAAATTGAACTGTGGACTGTAGAAACAGAAGAGACTCAAAACTGTATTTCTTGGTCCTCTAAATTCTATAGGTACCATCTAGTCTGTTTTCCACTCTCTAAACATGCACTGTCTCCTGTTTTTCAAAGCTATTAATCCTTATAAAAGTTTCATAATGTTGTAGCCCAAATGTCTAAGTTTGATTTTAATTTTTGCTATAGTTTTGATGTAGTTTTTTCCTTCTCAGAGTAAAAAAAGATACAAGCTATTTTCAAAAGATTTTTAACCAGAGTTCACAAAGTAAGCATTCATAGGCAGATTTTCAGGGTAACCCAAGGATATGTTTTACATTTTACTTACCGTTGGGAAAAGAAAAAATAAGAGCAATTAGCAACTGAATTAATTTCTAGTAGTGACTAAAAGTCTTATAACTTTCTCTGTTTAGTGACTAACAATTGGGTCATCCTTCTAACTTTGAATAAACAAATAAGCAGCCACTTTCCTGGGGATTTAGAAGTATAGTTACTATCTATATATGGACATTTTTTAACAGGTAACATTTACATAAACTTAAAAATATGTTATTTTAAAGTTTATTCTTGGTGTACTTCATGTTCACGTACATTCAATATCACGGTAATCCAAGTCTATGCCCCGACCAGTAACGCCGAAGAAGCTGAAGTTGAATGATTCTATGAAGACCTACAAGACCTTCTAGAACTAACACCCAAAAAAGATGTCCTTTTCATTATAGGGGACTGGAATGCAAAAGTAGGAAGTCAAGAAACACCTGGCGTAACAGGCAGGTTTGGCCTTGGAGTACAGAATGAAGCAGGGCAAAGGCTAATAGAGTTTTGCCACGAGAACGCACTGGTAATAGCAAACACCCTATTCCAACAACACAAGAGAAGACTCTACACGTGGACATCACCAGATGGTCAACACCGAAATCAGATTGATTATATTCTTTGCAGCCAAAGATGGAGAAGCTCTATACAGTCAGCAAAAACAAGACCAGGAGCAGACTGTGGCTCAGATCATGAACTGCTTATTGCCAAATTCAGACTTAAATTGAAGAAAGTAGGGAAAACCACTAGACCATTCAGATATGACCTAGAGCAAATCCCTTATGAGTATACAGTGGAAGTGACAAATAGATTTAAGGGACTAGACCTGATAGAATGCCTGATGAACTATGGACAGAGGTTCGTGACATTGTACAGGAGACAGGGATCAAGAAAATCCCCATGGAAAAGAAATGCAAAAAAGCAAAATGGCTGTCTGAGGAGGCCTTACAGATAGCTGGGAAGAGAAGAGAAGCGAAAAGCAAAGGAGAAAAGGAAAGATATTCTCATCTGAATGCAGAGTTCCAAAGAATAGCAAGGAGAGATAAGAAAGCCTTCCTCAGCGATCAGTGCAAACAAATAGAGGAAAACAACAGATTGGGAAAGACTAGAGACCTCTTCAAGAAAATTAGAGATACCAAGGGAACATTTCACGCAAAGATAGGCTCGATAAAGGACAGAAATGGTATGGACCTAACAGAAGCAGAAGAGATTAAGAAGAGGTGGCAAGAATACACAGAAGAACTGTACAAAAAAGATCTTCACGACACAGATAATCACGATGGTGTGATCACTCACCTAGAGCCAGACATCTTGGAATGTGAAGTCAAGTGGGCCTTAGAAAGCATCACTACGAACAAAGCTAGTGGAGGTGATGGAATTCCAGTTGAGCTATTTCAAATCCTCAAAGGTGATGCTGTGAAAGTGCTGCACTCGATATGCCAGCAAATTTGGAAAACTCAGCAGTGGCCACAGGACTGGAAGAGGTCAGTCTTCATTCCAATCCCAAAGAAAGGCAATGCCAAAGAATGCTCAAACTACCGCACAATTGCACTCATCTCACACGCTAGTAAAGTAATGCTCAAAATTCTCCAAGCCAGGCTTCAGCAATACGTGAACCGTGAACTTCCAGATGTTCAAGCTGGTTTTAGAAAAGGCAGAGGAACCAGAGATCAAATTGCCAATATCCGCTGGATCATCGAAAAAGCAAGAGAGTTCCAGAAAAACATCTATTTCTGCTTTATTGACTATGCCAAAGCCTTTGACTGTGTGGATCACAATAAACTGTGGAAAATTCTGAAAGAGATGGGAATACCAGACCATCTGACCTGTCTCTTGAGAAACCTGTATGCAGGTCAGGAAGCAACAGTTAGAACTGGACATGGAACAACAGACTGGTTCCAAATAGGAAAAGGAGTCCGTCAAGGCTGTATATTGTCACCCTGCTTATTTAACTTCTATGCAGAGTACATCATGAGAAACGCTGGGCTGGAAGAAACACAAGCTGGAATCAAGATTGCTGGGAGAAATATCAATAACCTCAGATATGCGGATGACACCACCCTTATGGCAGAAAGTGAAGAAGAACTAAAGAGCCTCTTGATGAAGGTGAAGGAGGAGAGTGAAAAAGTTGGCTTAAAGCTCAACGTTCAGAAAACTAAGATCATGGCATCTGGTCCCATCACTCCATGGGAAATAGATGGGGAAACAGTGGAAACAGTGTCAGACTTTACTTTTTTGGGCTCCAGAATCACTGCTGATGGTGACTGCAGCCATGAAATTAAAAGACGCTTACTACTTGGAAGGAAGGTTATGGCCAACCTAGATAGCATGTTTAAAAGCAGAGACATTACTTTGCCAACAAAAGTCCGTCTAGTCAAGACTATGGTTTTTCCAGTGGTCATGTATGGATGTGAGAGTTGGACGGTGAAGAAAGCTGAGTGCCGCAGAATTGATGCTTTTGAACTGTGATGTTGGAGAAGACTCTTGAGAGTTTCTTGGACTGCAAGGAGATCCAATCAATCCATCCTAAAAGAGATCAATCCTGGGTGTTCATTGAAAGGTCTGATGTTGAAGCTGAAGCTCCAATACTTTGGCCACCTCATGCGAAGGGGTGACTCATTGGAAAAGACCCTAATGCTGGGTAGGATTGGGGCGGGAGGAGAAGGGGACGACAGAGGATGAGATGGTTGGATGGCATCACCGACTCGATGAACATGGGTTTGGGTAGACTCCGGGAGTTGGTGATGGACAGAGAGGCCTGGCGTGCTGCAATTCATGGGGTCGCAGAGAGTCGGACACGACTGAGCGACTGAACTGGACTTCATGTTAGTACCAGTAATTCCTTTTCCTGTGTGCATTTATTCTCAGGTATCACATACTAGAAGCTAATAAAAAGGTCAAGTCCCTGTTATTCATGATTGTAGAAGTTTTACTCTATGGACTGTACGTCCTGGCATGCGGTGATTGTGGCAACAATGGGAACCTCGGCAAAGAGCAGTTTGTGTCTTGTTAGGATGAGTCTACCTTTTAGGAGTTACATAATGTCCTTCAGTCCTAAACTTCCAAAGTCATGTTTGAAGATAGAAATGCAACCACATATACTAAAATATGATGATATTTTAGTATCATTTCTGTAAAATGTTAGAAAATAAAGGAAAGTTTAACAAATTAGTCTGAAACCAGTAAATAAATAGCTATAGATGAATTTATTTCTGCATGTGCAGTGAAAAAAGTTCACTTGAAGAATATTATTTGTAGTTTAGCTGGTTGTACAGTAGCCTCTGGTTTCCTCTTACTATCCTTAAATGGTCAGGGAAGGAACATCATTGTGGATTAAATCCAGATCTGTAAAACACAATGGGCAGTCATCTGTACTGTGGGCTTTTTAATTCTTGTTGTTGTCTTGTCTTGCGTCACAGTGTTTTACTTAGCTGGCAAGATACTGAGGCAGTGTGTGGTGATAAGAAAGGAAAGAAAAGAGCTTTAATTTTCATACTTTTAAAAATATTTGTTCTCAGGGACACAACTGGCTTGATTTCTGTTCCTAGCACTAAGTATCAAATGCAGGAGGTATCCAGGTTACCAAATTTTGCATGACTCTTGTTAAGTGTTTGTGGTATTTCCTGTTAGAGAAATCTTATTTCTCTCAGTGTCTGGTTTTCTAGTCCCTCCCTTCCTTATATTTTGTGAATATGATAATGATAATATTAACTGGTTTATACAGTGATTCCGTATACATTAATAACTTGGGGTTCCACAGAACAATGATCCACTTGCACTAGAATTGTAATATAAACTGCAGCTATCAGCTATCAGTTGCAAACTTGTAAATATAACCTACATATGCATCTTTTCTTTAAGTGAGACCAAAGTCAATTGGTTTTAATTTGCAGTGCGTTTTACAGCCAAAATGGTGGTGGTTTTGTTCTGCTATCATGGGAATATTACCCCAAATAGTAAAATGAACTCTTAAAATTACTGCTTTGTTTACTAACTCCGTGTATTTGTATTCTTGGGTTTGAATTTGTTGGCACATGGCTTGAAATTACATACTTAAAATGAGTCAGTGTTCATTGACTTCAAGAATTTAAAATTAAAAAGTAGTCTTCTCAAAGGGTAATATGGCCTTGTTTATAGCATGTGAAAATTTGACATGCCTACCCATAACCAAAACCATAGAACTTAATTTCCCAATACATGTTGCATTCTTTAGCCTAATGAAGCTATGTGTATTATCATGGTATTCCTAATCTGATTCTGGGGGTGCATTCTCTGATTTTGTGTATTTACGGAAGCTTGTTTTCCCTCTTATATAATCAAATGACATTTCTTCTGATGACCTATACTTGTATAAATGCAGTAGTTATTTCTTTGCCTACTAATATTTGGTATTCAAATATTTTTCTGAGGCGAGTTTAGTTTTCATTTTATTATTTTTAGATATGCTTCCTCATTAAAAATAACTTTTTGGTGTTGTTATTTCAGCTTTGAATTTTAATGCCTGGTTGTTTCAAACAAACCATGGTGTTCAAAAATTACAGTATTACCTAGAACTACTTATCCTCCTCCTTGAATGTAAAATACCACTGAAAAGAATAATATGCAAATGAGATGTATTATACGTTAGTTTGGGCATCCTGGTGGCTCAGCAGTAAAGAACCCGCCTGGATTTCCAAAGATGCAGGTTCGATCCCTGGGTCAGGAAGATCCTCTGGAGGAAGAAATAGCAACCCACTCCAGTATGCTTGCTGGGAAAATCCCATTGTCGGCGGAGCCTGGCAGGCTACAGTCTGTGGGGTTACAAAGAGTCAGACATGATTGAGCAACTGAGCATGCATGCCGTATATTAATTCATTAGACTGATTCTCTAAATATCACTAATCTTTAGCCTAAAAGAGATGATTTTCCATGGATATTTTGTTTTTGTAATTTTTCTCTGTAGCTGATACCTCTGTCCTTATTGTCAAGGTGGACAAACAGAGCTCCGGTGTTTAGAATCAGGTGAGTTGTAGGTGATAGAATCAGGGCAAGACCAGTGTTCCAATTCACTCATTTTACCCATGAGACTTAGAGTAATTTTTTATTGTATATTACCAATGAATGTGGTCCTCTTTTGGATAATCAAATATTCACTTATGACTGTGTGTCCCTGTATCCTCTGAAAGCAGTGGTTTATCTACTGATATGATTTTTAGTAAGATCCATCTGGATTGCACCTTCTCTTTGGTTAATATAAATATATCTAAAAGCTCTACTTTTAAGTTGTGCTGTTTGTCAGGATTCACATTCTCTCTGGTGTCAGTGAGTATGGTGAACCTCATAGTAGTGTAATACCAAAAGCAATTCAAATTCGAACCTGATGGATTCAGTGCATAAGTAGGACAGGTGGGTGGATGGGTGATCTCAGGTAGGCTTCACTGACTAAAACGACTTTTAAAAAGTGATTTGAGGGCAGATATTTGGTGGACTAGTAGGTTGTTCCAAGCATAGGGGGATAGCATGAAAGAAGATATAGGCAAGAGTAGGTGAGAAAGACAAAGGGTTCATTTAGGAGAAAAGAATGGGGACTGGGACAGGGTGTGGGAGGAGATGAGATCAGACATATAAATTGGGAAAGAGTTGTGGAACCATTTGGAGACAAAAAAAAACGTTGTACTTTAAATGTTGAGAAAGCCAACACTCTGATTAGAGGAGAAGGTATGATGAGGGACTTCCCCTGTGGTCCAGTGGTTAAGATTCCGTGCTTCCAATGCAGGGGGCACGGGTTCAATCCCTGACTGGAGAACTAAGACCCCACTTGCCATGTGGTGCAGCCAAAAAAAAAAAAGTGTGGTAAACTTACACCCGCAAAAGAGAATGATGGCAGTTCACTGTTTAATATGGAAGACAGTGATTGGGCGGAGCAAAAAAATTGAAGTCATTATTAAGTGGGAGACCATATAATATATCATTCAAACTTGGACCCTTAATAGAGTGAAAGTGTCTGTGTAATAGTTCTCCTGGGACACAGTGTGTAAAGTGGGACTTGTCCTGGGCAAATTGGGGCGTATGGTTCTCACGTTATTATTCAATGCTTACTTGGAGTTCATTCATAGATTACAAAGATAGGAAATATTAAAATCCTGAGTTTTGAAAGTGCTATACCATAATATGCCTTAACAAAATAAACTGTAAATAGTTGTATCAGATTCTGGCCAAGACTAGCAGGACCCATCACTGAGGCTGATTTACAGATGCTGGCATTTCCATGACAGTGTGGCAGGATGCTTATGTGTTGAGACAGGCTGCCTAGACTTGAGAGCTACTTCTGCTGCTGGGTAGCTGGGAATCTTGAACAAGTAAGATGGAGATAATCGGGAAACCTATTCTCCAGATTGAAGTCAAATTTAAATGAGGTGACATACACAAAACACTTAGCACAATGCTAATGTCACGTACTAAGCAACCAAATTCTGTTCTTATTGTTTTTCCTATGATCAGTGCAATCACTACTCCTGTTTATATATTGGTGGTTAGCATGTTTTCAATTTAAGCTAATTTAAAGTAACAAATACTGATGTTGGTAGCTTTCCACCTTTTATTTGTAATGATAATTCCGTAATTAAAGAAATGTTTGGAAAACTAATTTTCATTCCAGCTTTAGTAGAACACAACTCACATTTTACCATCTATCTATCTATGCCAGTTCTTATTTTACAGATGTAGACAGATTGTCACAGTCATGTTATTGAATTATTGAATACAGTAACTTTCATTTTGCTTTCAACTAAGTCTTAAAGATGTTTTCAGTAGCATTGTGTTTTTCAAATCCACTTCCTGTTGTGCAACAGACTGCTGGCTAAAGAGTAATCATTTAATTTTCTGTTTTAGTTTAAAAAAAAAAGGATAAATTTAGTTTCGCTAGGGGGTGGGGTATGTCTTGGCAACTAAAAATAATGATGTGTTTTAGATCTTTTCCTTGGTGGCTCAGGAAGTAAAGAGTTTGCTCGTAATGCAGGAGACCCAGGTTCAATCCCCTGAGGAAGGGAATGACTCTCCACTCCAGTATTCTTGCTTGGAGAATTCCATGAACAGAGGAGCCTGGCAGGCTACAGTCCATGGTGGAGGGGTGGGGGGAGGGTGGGCGGGATGCGTCACAAAGAGTCAGACATGACTGAGTGACTTTTGCTTTAGATCTTTTATGCTTTAAATAATTCTTTAGAGAGATTCTTGAGATTGTTATCAGTAATGCAACCTGAACATGCCCTTCTTTGGTCCACTTGCATTTTTTTAAATTGAGGTATACTTTCTTTACAATATTGTGTTAGTTTTTGCTGTTCGGTGAAGTGAATTAGCTCTATGTATGGCCCACTTGGCATTTATTATTCCTTTTCCCTAGAATGTTCTTTCGCCAGATATCTACTCAACTCACACCCCCACTTTCTTTAAGTCTTGATATCATTTCTTCAGTGAAACCTTCTCTGACTACCCAGTCAAAAACCAGAGCCTCTCTCCACTCTGTATTCTTTCTTTAGATTCATTTTCATAAATGACAGTTATTTCGGAAGCATTGTGATCATCCCCATACCTCTGAGATACATGTATATTGTTGGAGTAATTATAAACTCTAACCCTGTGATGCAATAAAAACTTGTGCTCCTCTAATATCTCAGTAACCTAGTCCTTAGGGAATTGAGCTTTCTTTCAGAATTGAAATTGCTTGTAAACAAGGTTATAGAATGTCTGATCTTTTTGATTTGGGGTAAGTTGCAGTGTCAGTGGCTAAGGGTGAAATAGCAGCACTGTTTCAAGTATAGCCCTCTGGAGGAAAAGCAGAAGTGAACTTCTCTTTAAATGGAAGAGAACATTCCTACTCAGCAACCCTAACCTGCATTCTGCTTGGGAGAGAGGAGCTACCTCAGCCTAACAACCTCTCTGTGTGTGTTAGTCCACTCGGGCTGCCATAACAAAATATCATAGACTGGCTGACTTACTTAACAGAAATTTGTTTTCTCACACTTCTGGAGACTGAAAGTCCAAGGTCAAGGTATTACTAACAGAACTGATGTCTGATAAAGGCTCTGCTCTTGACTTGCAGATGGCTGCCTTCTGGCTGTGAGCTCTTCTTTATACCCATGTAGAGGGAGCTTATGTCTCTTCTTATAAGGACAGTAATTCTGTCGGATCAGGGCCCCATCCTTATGACCCCATTTAGCCTCAGTTACTTCCTTACTCCAAATTCAGCCACACTGGTAGTCTGGACTTCATAGGAATTTTGGAAGGACACATACATTCAATCCATGACATGCTGCATCCTAAATTATTTCTGTTTCTGAGTTTCGTTAATTAAACTTTTAAAAAAATCTTTCCATAGGCACTATGCTAGGTACCAGAGAGACCGTAGTGAATTATTCCATGCTCAAGAATGTAATAATTTAGTGAGGGAAATAAATGTGGATACAACTAACTAATATGATCAATATTTTTTCTAAGTTTGAAGGTGAGTAGAAATTTGCCAGGCAGATTTATGTAGAAAGGGATGTAAAAGCAAAGAGGGTAGCATGAGCAAAGGGTAGTGTATTCAGGAAATGATGAGCAGATCAGTGTGGACATGGTGTGGAATGAAGTAGGGGGCGATGGACTCGAACTTGAAATATGAAACTCCTTTGTAGTGTTTGTCTTCCCTAATGGTGTCACAGCATTATCTGAAAAAGCAGAAAGACAATGAAGGATAATGAAAAGAGTATGAGTGATTGCCTCTTATAACCTGCAGAGGAGACAAATAAAGTGCAGTAGCACAAAGCATGTAATTAGTGAGATAATTTTAAGGGAACAGGATTTCCATACACATTGAACTAAGTGTATATACTTAGTGTCATATTTGAGAATCAGGGTGAAATTTTAAAATCTGTGATTATATTAGAGATGGGGAAAATGTTGCAATCACAACTTCAAATAAGGAAAGATATTAGATTAAAAATCTTTGGTTTTCTCCATTGTTTCTATATAAAATTTGTGAAACTGTGTTTTTTTCATGTAAATATGTAAAAATCACTGTTCACTTCCCATCAAGATAGAGGAACAGAGAGTGGATTTACCCTTCTACCTGAAACAACAACAAAAACAGACAAAATATATGAAACAGTGGTTTGTAAGATACTGAGCATGAGGCATTCCAAGAAACTAATGCCTGATAGATGAGAAACAGAAGGAAATAATCCCAACGAATACTACAGATTACTATCGTATGAGAATTTCTGAATCACTGCTCAGAATTACAGCTAATCAGTCAACAAGCGGACTCACAAAAAAACAAAAAAACAAAAACCCTCAGTTAATCCAAAAGAAGGCAGAAAAAAAGGAAAAGGGAAAGAAAAAAGAATAGATGGGGCAAATATAAAACTGACAGCAACGTGAGCAACATAAACTTAATTCCATGAGTAGCACTGGTCAAAAGAAAGAAGGGGTGACTTCAGAGCATATGCTCTCCAGGAATTTTAAAAAAGCTATTTCTTAATGGTAAAGGAGTCCTCATCAAGAGGACTGTTAGAATCCTAAATGTATGTACCAAAGACACAGCAACTTCAAGATACATGAAGCAAAACACAGGTAAAATTGCAAGGAGAAATAGACAAATCCACATTTACAGTTGGAGATTTGAATACTTCTTTCTCAACAGTTGATATAAGGAATAGACTGAAAATAAGCATGAATATTGAACACCCAAGCAACACTATCAATCAACTTGATCTAATTGATATTTATGGAGTATTCCAACCAATAACATTCTAATACACTTCCTTCTCATTTGTACACAGGAACATTTATCAGGAAAGACCATATTCTGTGTTGTCAAACAAGTCTCAGTAATTTTAAAAGGGTTCCAGTCATGGAAAATATGTCCTTTCACTATAAAGGAATTATGATAGAATCAATAATAGAAAGCTTCCTGGAAAATCCCCCAATATTTGGGAATTTAAAAATATACTTCTGAACAAGCCGTGAATCAAAGAAGAAATCAAAGGAAATTTAAAAAGTAGTTTATACACAATGAAAATACAACAGTTCAAATGTGTAGGATGCCACTAAAGCAGTATTTAGGGGGAAATTTATAACCTAAAATGCCTATACTGAAAAAAAAGAGAGATCTCAAATCAGTGACCTCAACTTTCACCTTAAGAAACTAGAAAAAGAAGAGCAAATTAAACCAAAATAAAGAAATGAAAGATAGTAATAAAGAGCAGAAAGCGATGATATAGAAAATAGAAAAGCAGTAGAGAAAATCAGAATCAGAATTCATTCCTTGAGAAGATCAATAATATTGATACATCTCTACCCAGGATTGTATGTTGAGTAATTTTGTACTGTATCCTGGACATAGGAATGTAATGGCATAGAGAATTTGGGTTCTATTATAAACCAAATGATCTGTCTCTGATAGAACATACTCTCTTTACTGGAGAATTGGGGATTAAATGGAAATGCATTTATACAAACATCAAAGATTTTAAATTGAAATGTCAGTATAGTACTAAGCTATCTCAAAACTATGGTTTTCCAGGGAAAAAATGCCCTTTTTGCTTTGAGTCTTTCTCATGATATCCTCCTAACCTGTGCCCTTGGCTTTTCTTGCTGGAGCACATCCCTTTCTTTTAGAACAACCCATCTAACCCCAGCACAGCCTTGACTCCAGATGCTTTTGCTCAGTTTCAGGATATATGGCATTTCCAGTGATTCTCCAAAACAGAAACTGCACACTGACCACCTGTGGTCTAGACTCAGTCCAGAGAGGTGCTGTGCTTGGTTTTGCACAGTATGTTTTAAAACTTAGCATTTGTTGCTAATATATAACAGATAAATGGTAACCCAGGGCCACATTTCTCCTTAGGCTATTTCCTTAGGCTCCCCATGAAGTGTTTTTACATAAATTGTCTCATTTAATCTTCACAGCAATTCTTACTCACTAGCTTTCACCATCGTCACTACCACATGTAAGGAAACTGAGTCTCAGAAAAGTTAAGTAACCAAGTTCCTGTAGCTAGTAAGTGGAGGACTGGTGTTTAAACAGAAGTATATCTGAATTATTCTAAATTCTGTCTTTATAACATCAAAGCAAGGTTATTTTTATCTTTCATTTCAGTTGAAAAATCAACATCCTATAATATTATATAATGATAGCTACAGAGCTCCAGGTGACAAATTTATCACATTATTTAAATTGTGCAGGGTTAAAATTTTCATTCATCTGTCAATTTTCCCTTAACTCCTTAAGGCTGGATTTAACACAGACTGCTTTCTCATTTCTAAAATGTTGACATTTGTTGTTTGTACTGTCCAAATAAGTTACTAATAAGTAATTGAGAAATCTATTCATTTTAACACTATTTTCCTATTTATTTAAATACTTTAACATGTTTCCCTCACATGAAAACAACAGTTAATCACTGCCAGAAAATAAGGATAGGCATTGATGTCTTTATGTTTTCTAAAGGAACACAGAACTTAAACTTTACTTTGAATAAAAATTGTTCATGATTTAGATAACAATTTATATCTTTCATCAAGAAACAAATGTCTCTTCCCTGCAAAGATAGACTTGTATATTCTAGCTTAATAAATATTTACTTTTTGTCTGAATAGATTAGATTCTTTAATCCCAGACTGTTTGTGTCTATCTAAATAGTACTGTTATCAGACTAGAGCTAGTATTTCCAGTTTTCCACACATAGACTATTTGACGAATAATTAAATACATCTATTATACGAAAGTCAACTGGAATTAAATGCTAACTTATTCTTTGGGAACATTTATGGTATAGGTCATATACCTTACTCAACTAAAAGTAAGCGAAGTATTAACCTCCCCCACTTTAGCTTAAATTTTAAAAGAAATTAAACAGGTCCATTTTTTAAAATAAAGTATCTTTTCCCCAAAGCTTTCATTTTTAATTGGGCACTGTCCAAGAAAATTAGAATCAGAGACACTCTTTGTATGTCTGCAGTGAATATTGGTCAAATGCCCTTATCAGTTGTAGTTATAGTTCAGTGAAAAATCTGTGTGTGGCCCAAAGATACCAAGCTTCAGATTTTAGATATTTGTAGCAAAGTATAGTTTTGTACATGAATACATTGACATTGTTATGGAATAGAAGGAGCACTGGATTAGGAATCAAAGAGACCAGAATTATTCTCTCTCTAAGCATCCTGTGTGACCTTGGTCGAGTTATGTATCTCTTCTTTTTTTTCCCTCAAAGCCCAAAGGAGGGAGCCGAATTGTATCTTTGCGATCACTAATCTAATGTACCATTGCCTTTCACTGTGCTGAAACAAGATTGCATCGTACAAAATATCTCCCAAGAATGGGTTTTAACTATAGCTATAGGGCCAGCAGAGGGAGCACAAAGCATGAATTTATGTCTGGATCTTAGGAAAATTGGAGGGAGGGGGGCGGTTATATGGTTAAACATTAACCACACTTCTTAAAGCAGAAGATTATGTTTTATCAGGTTATGTTCAGCTTGATTTGAGCTATAATTTTGTCTTGAAATGGTGACATTTTTATAACAATGGACAGAATTCTACCTCTGTAATTACTGGTAGTTATAATAAAGAGCTATGTTCTAAAATGACATTTAATAATGGTTACTCGTGAGGATTGCTATGGTTTATGTTCTGTATTGTTAAGTATATTTTAATAAAAAAAATCATAATTTTTATCATATCAGAAATATTCTGTTTGATACTGTAATAGCTCTGCTGTTTGAACTTAACCCAGAACTAAAAGAGACTGTGACTACAAGTATTACAGGCTTTTAACAGTTCTGTGTATGTGGTGCTGCACTTATCCCTGGATGCCAACATATTTTCCAGATAACAAAAGCATGTTTCACAAAAGTACTACCTTAAAATTGTTTAAAAGCATTTCGGATAAGAGATGTTGCTATTGCAGGGTTTCTCAAGTGTTCAACTACAGGGCATGTGCACATTTGAGTCTTTTTCTTGATACTTTCATTGCTGTGAACATAGACTGTTGTGCTGAAGAGTAATGGAATTCTAAGTGTGCTCCTACTTTGGTGTCAAAACTTTTTTTGTTTTATAATTACACTGTTAAACATTTTGGGAAACCATCTTGGCTTTCCCTTCTTCATTAATTTTATTATTTGGAAGTTTTAGCTGAGGAAGCCAGTAGTTTATCTGTTGATAATTGTGTTAAATCAGACTAATGAGACTTTGAGTTAAATTCACAGCTTTCCTTTGGCCATCAATAAACCATTTCTTGCATGGAAATCTTTCTACATTTGTGATTTGAGTTTGTCTCTAGAGGTGGGAATGGGGCTGCCTCCTCTACTAGAGGAGGGTTTTTTATGAAGTTCCTGTGAATTTATATTTGATTTCTTGGTGATTCTAAAGAAGTTTTTCTAAACTTTAACTCAAAGTATATTTTATCCACCACCAATCAGTCAATGAATATTTTTCCTAAAAGGAAAGTGAAGTAGGGAATAACTAAGTCTTTGTTATTAAAGGAGGCATTGAAAAGGAGTTGGAAAACAAAGAGGAATGGAATGGACATCTCTGTCCTTGAAACTGTGTTCACAGAAGAAATGGAATAAATATACAAGCAAAAGATAAAATGTGTGTTACAATGTGTAGAACAAGTATGAATTAGTAACTAAATATACAAGGACTGAAAGGAAGTGGAAATAAGAGGATAGAGTTTTTATAAGTCTTGAGATTTTTAATAGTAATGAGGCTGACAGATGTTGAAAAAAGGTATTTACCAGTGAAGACCTATAATTCCAATTAAGACTTCCTGTTCCTATAGCCCTCCCAAAGACTAATTGTATTTGCGAAATTGAGATGAAGGGCTAAGCAGAAAGAAATCCTGAAGTTCTAGTTCGGATCCTTGAATTAAGGGTCTACCACCATCTTCCTGATAAATGGGTTGTAAGAGTAGGTATTCTGCATCATTTTCTAAATACAGTTATTAGTGTCATGTTTCCTTTGCCTATCTTTGTAAAATCTGACATAGAGTAAACATGCTTTATTTGGTTGGTTTCCCCTGAGAGGAAATTTCTTTACACTTAGGAAGTGCCTTACGATTTGTGATAATAACTTATAAACTGTTCATCCTGGCTCCTCTTGTGTTCACTGTGAAATAATCTCTCTTTTCAAGTGAATATTCTCATTAGCTATCATTTCAATCCTAATTTCTGCCATTAAATTAGTGACATTGTGCTACAAAATTTTTATTTTTAAGTGGATCTGCTTAGTGTGCAGTTTTTCAAGGGACTAAGAAAGGGTGGCAGAGAAAGACAGTCTGATTTGTGTCAAGTCAGAGATGCATTTCTATTCCTGGTAGAATATTTTTGTATTTTTTAACAGAGAAGAGGAAATACCACAGAACTTCTAATAAAACTTGATATCTTTAGAATTATTAGGTTGGTACAAAAGTAACTGTGGTTTCGGACCTTGAATTTTAAATAATTATAACTAGGTTCAAACACATCTTTATTAATCAAAATAGTAACCATTACAGCCAACACATTTTTGCCAACAAGAAATAGGTTTGTTTATTCCTGTATCATAAAAATCTGTGCTTCAGGATTCGACAAACTCTTGGAAAGCATTTTCTGCCTCCTGCCAGTTGTGGAAGCATTTTCCCCACAAAAAGTTGTCGAGATGCTTGAAGAAGTGGTAGTTGGTTGTCGAGAGGTTGGGTGAATATGGCGGATGAGGCAAAACTTGGTAGCCCAATTCATTCAACTTTTGAAGAGTTGGTAGTGCGACGTGTGGTCAGGCGCCGTCGTGGAGAAGAGTTGGGCCCCTTCTGTTGACCAGTGCCGACTGCAGAATGCAGTTTTCAATGCATCTCATTGATTTGCTGAACATCTTCTCAGATGTACTGATTTCACCAGGATTCAGAAAGCTGTAGTGGATCAGATGGGCAGTAGACCACCAAACAGTGACCATGACCTTTTTTGGTGCAAGTTTGGCTTTGGGAAGTGCTTTGAAGCGGCTTCTCGGTCCCACTGAGCTGGTCATTGCTGGTTGTCATATAAAATCTACTTTTCATCCCACGTCACAACCTGATCAAGAAATGATTCTTTGTTGTTGCATAGAATAAGAGAAGATGACACTTCAAAATGACCATTTTTAAAATTCAGCTCATGAGGCACCCACTTATCAAGCTTTTTCAGCTTTCCAGTTTGCTTCAAATGCCAAAAGACCATAGAATGGTCAACGTTGAGTCCTTTGGCCACTTCTTGTGTAGTTTGTAAGAGGATCAGCCTCGAGGATTGCTCTCAGTTGGTCGTTGTCGCTTCTGATGGCTGGCCACTGCTCTCCTCATCTTCAAGGCTCTCATTTCCTTTGCAAAAACTTTTTGAGCCGTCACTGCACTGTACATTCATAGCAGTTTCTGGGTCAAACATGTTGTTGATGTTGCAAGTTGTCTCCACTGCTTTATGACCCATTTTGAACTCAAATTAAAAAAACCACCTGAATTTGCTTTTTGTCTAACATCATTTCTATAGTCTAAAATTAACATAAAATAAAAAGCAAGTAATGAGTCATTAGCCAAAAAACACAAAGCAAGAAATGCACATTAAAATGATGTATAATATAACCATATTTATTTCAGGATGTATTCCAGTATCAAACGGCAAAGTTCAACAGTGTAAAACCTCAATTGCTTTTGCACCAACCTAATACGTACTAATTACAAAATACCTTGTGTCTTGCATTGTGCTTGAGTTTATATAAGGATACACATTTTTAAGTCTGTTATCTGTGAAAGAAGTATAAACAAGTAAGTGAAGACTAGGGATAAAGTTTTTCTTTTGAGATAAATTACCAGTTTTTAAATTTAGTTAGATCATTCTTACTCAGTAGCATTTCTGACCAAATTTAGTCACAATTGGAAAAATCTGCTTAAGAAAACAATGCTTCTGCATTATGTCCACTTATGTCTTCCACTGAATTACTTTAAAGGTTAAAAATTTTAAAGTTTTGCATGCGTGCCTTTGTGAAAAATAAAATTGTTTTTAAGCTAATGATAGGTTCTCTTATTTCATGCCTTATTTTTTTTGTTACTATAGTTATCAGGTCATGTATTTTATCCATTATTTTCAAAATATTTTTACTTATAATAACTCATGTAACATTATTTTAAAAGTTGTTATTATCTCTCCGTTTTCTTTCTGTTTCCTCCCTGTGTTGTCTCTATAATCAGGAAAATTCAGTTCCTGAGTGTCAAGCATTTTTTGAAAGAAGTATTGTTTAGTTGAATACTTGGTTGTGTTGCCTGACATGCACACAGTGCCGATTATACTGGACATTGTAACCATCATTTCAAGTTCTTTCCAAGATACCTGGTGTGTTTTTACGGCAAAGAGATCAGATTCTCTAGTTGCAATTCAGGATGTTCCCTTGCTTTCTAGATTTTTATAAATGAGTGTCTTTGTATCTTTTGCTTTCACTTCAGAGTGTTTGCAGATGAGTTATTGCATTTTCCTTAGAGTTTTGAACCAGGGAGCGGTGTAGACTTAACGGCATTTCAGTGTGGACCGACACGTCTTCCCCTTCATTGTGCTCTGTTCTGCTAGTCCACTAAACATTTGCATTTTAACAAGCCTTACTTGACAGTCAGCAAGCTGGTGATACTGAGGTTTCTTATTTTGTATTCTCCATTCTTCTATTTTTAAATTTGGCTGAGCCAGTTCCTAGTTGTGGCATGCAGGCTCCAGTTCCCTGACCAGGGATCGAACCCAGCCCCCCACCCCCACCCCACCGTGCCCCCTGCATCTTAACCCCCATCTTAACCACTCGACCATCAGGGAGGTTCTGTATTCTCCCTTCTGTACCATAAAAATCAATGCCACTTTAGCACTTGTCTGGAATGAAAATGAATTTTAAGTTAGTTACTCTATACCTAAAATAATGCTTATGGTTATTAAAGTCAATTACGTGTGAATGAATGGGCAATTTGCTCTAACCTTCCTTCTTTTTGTAAATGTCAGTGTTTTTAGCAAACATAATTGTATAGTTAGTTGTCTTCTTTATCTTAATTTTAGGTCCTTAAAAATAAGATTTTTGTATTCTAAAAATAAAGACCTCTTGTTTCCAATTTTGTAAGACAGGATTATGGATGTCTTTGCAGTTTCTTTTACTGGAGTAAGAAAGATAGAAGAGAAATAGAAAGACATTATTAGTAGCAAGCATATTTGGACCCTGTTTTATGCAAAGCACTGTAAAAAGATCTTCAATCAAAGCTGTACATGAACCTAGTTAGCATTCGGGAGAAAAACCATATTTACAATACATGTATGTATTTTATGTATATTTGTAGGTACATAGCAATTTAATAGCATAAAGCAGCATATTAAACAAATAAGCAGAAGTACATAATTTGATAGAGGAAAAGCCTATCTGCTAAGGTCTTTTTTTAAAATACCATTTCTATTATATTTTGCAAGTATCAATACAAAGGGACATATTTTATGAAATGAATTTGTTCTAGTCTTCAAAGACTTTGGGTCTTTAATCACTCATAGGTGTTTAATGCTCGGATTTCCTCCATGTTTATTAGAGCCATTTCTCCCTCAGCCTTTCCCTCAACCTCTGACTTGATCTGACTGTCTTTGGCAAAGGCTACTGGATCTTGTCTTTGGCAATCATTGCTCTGCTTGACTTTCTCTGGATAGGTGGAGGGATTTTTCATGAGAAGCAGAAAAGTGGAATGAAGAAGAAAAACATTCTGTGTGAACAGACCAATATTTCAAAAGCAATAGTCATCATCTTCCACTCCCCTACAGATAGGTTCATCTACATGCACAACCTCCAAGGTCCTCTACCCCACGCTCCCAATACAGGTCAGCAGTCATTTCACGCTGCATCAGTAGTCAATCTTTGCATGATTATAACCAGATATTTTTCGTGGATGATCCATATAGTATAATATGGTAATAATTACTTCCTTAGAAAAATGTCCTTAATCTTTAGAATAAAATTTTGGCAGGGTTTAAAATTCTATGTTTGGTGTCGTTTTCACTCTGCATGTAGAAGGCATGGCTCATTGCTTTGTAGTTGTTAATACATCTAATTCCATACTAATTCTTGACAGTTTGTATATGGTCCTCTCTCCCTTTCTCTCTCTCAGTTTTTATGAATTTGTTTGTCTTCAGTGTTTTAAAACTCCAGTCACACACTGTTATGCTTCCTTTTTATCTGTTTTCTGGATTCATGGTGAGCTCTTTCAGTTTGGAAATTCATGTTTCTCAGTTTTGAGAACTTTCCTTGGAGTAATTATTTAGTAATTTCCTACTTTTCCCTTTCCATTTTCTCTGCTCTTTTAGAACATCCTATGTTAAACTTTGTAGACTAGATCTCTGCCATTTTTCCACTATTTTCCATCTCTGTCTTTTCTGTTCCACTTCCTGGGAAAGTTCTTTGAATTTATTTTTCAACTCTTCTATTGGTTTTTTCCATGTCTACTGTTACATTTACATTTTCTAAGAGCTCTTTTTTGTTCTCTGATACTCCTTTTTATATGACTTCCTTCTTGTTTCATGGCTGCGATAGATCTTTTCCTTTAGCTTAATAATTGTAACAATTTGGGAATTTTCATCTTGTCCCTGCCTTTTCTCTGTTTCATCCAGGTTCTTTTTTCCTTTTTGACTTGTCATTTTAGTGGCTTTTTCTGGTTATCATGGCAGAGTTGATATTTAAAAGTGAGCCACTAAAGAACAAATTGGAAGTTCTGTGTGCTTGGGTTGGGCTTTGATGGCTGGTGACTTCATTTCAGAGTCCTTCAGCTGGGCTAGGTTTTTGGAGAATCTCCAAGTGTCAGTATCTTCAGGTTCTTTTGTCTTTCACTTCTCATTTTCTTTTGTCTTTTTTTTTTTTGGCCATACTGTACAGCTTGTTGTTGTTGTTTTTCAGTTGCTCAGTGGTGTCTGACTCTTTGTGACCCCATAGACTGCAGTACCCCAGGCTTCCTTGTTGTTCACCATCTCCCAGAGCTTCCTCAAACTCCTGTCCATTGAGTCTGTGATGCCATCCAACCATCTCATCCTCTGTCATCCCCTTCTCCTCCTGCCTTCAGTCTTTCCCAGCATCAGGGTCTTTTCCAATGAGTAGGCTCTTTGAGTCAGCTGGACAAAGTAGTGGAGCCTCAGCTTCAGCATCAGTCCTTCCAATGAATATTCAGGGTTGATTTCCTTGAGGATTGACTGGTTTGATCTCCTTGCAGTCCAAGGGACTCTCAAGAGTCTTCTCCAGCACCATAGTTTAAAAGCATCAATTCTTCAGCACTCAGCCTTCTTTATAGTTCAACTCTCACATCCATACATGACTACTGGAGAAACCGTAGCTTTGGCTTGATGGACCATTGTTGGTAAAATAATGTCTGTGCTTTTTAACACTATGTCTAGGTTTGTCATAGCTTTTCTTCCAAGGAGCAAGCATCTTTTAATTTCATGGCTGCAGTCACCACCTGCAGTGATTTTGGAGCCCAAGAAAATAAAATCTGGCACTGTTTCCATTGTATCCCCATCTGTTTGTCATGAAGTGTTGGGACTGGATGCCATGATCTTTGTTTTTTGAATGTTGAGTTTTAAGCCAACTTTTTCACTCTCTTCTTTCACCTTCATCAAGAGGCTCTTCAGTTCCTCTCCACTTTCTGCCATAAGGGTGGTGTCATCTGCATATCTGGGGTTATTGGTATTTCTGCAATCTTGATTCCAGTTTGTGCTTCATTCAACCTGGCATTTCTCATGATATACTCTGCATATAAGTTAAATAAGCAGGGTGACAATATACAGCCTTGATGTACTCCTTTCCCGATTTGGAACCAGTCTGTTGTTCCATAACCTGTCCTAACTGTTGCTTCTTGACCCGCATACAGGTTTTGCAGGAGACAGGTAATGTGGTTTGGTATTCCTGTTTCTTTAAGAAGTCCCCACAGTTTGTTGTGATCCAACTGTCAAAGGCTTTAGCGTAGTCAGTGAAGCAGAAGTAGATGTTTTTCTAGAATTCCCTTACTTTTTCTAGGATCCAACAGATGTTGGCAGTTTGATCTCTGGTTCCTCTGCTTTTTTTAAATCCAGCTTGTACATCTGGAAGTTCTTGCTTCACGTATGGTTGAAGCCTAGCTCGAAGGATTTTGAGCACAGCTTATGGGATCTTAGTTCCCTAACCAGGTATTGAACCCAGGCCAACGGTAATGCAAGTGCTGAGTCTCAAACACTGGACTGCCAGGGAAATTTCCCACTTTTTATTTTCTCCTGAGTAATTTGTCATTAATTTTCCTGAGTTTATCAGCCTCACTTGATAGCATTCTGTGAGTTGGTTGGGAGATGAAGCCAGAGGTTTCAGTGTTCAGCATCTAGGTTTTTACCTAATTACTTTCAATTATAGTACTCCCATTCTCACTTGGGCCTTATATCCCTAAGTCCAGAGTCTGCCTGCTTCATCCTTTGGAGAGTGAACACCTCCATTCTTTTGCCAGGATGGAGGTAGGCACTCATTGAACTGAGTGGGGAAGGAGAAGGAACGCAAAGTTTGACTTTTTCAATTTTTAAAATTAATTAATTTTTTGTTGCACTGGGTCTTCATTGCTGAATGGGGGCTACTCTGTAGTTGTGGTGCACGGCTTCTCATCGCAGTGGCTTATCTTGTTGCAGAGCACAGGCTCTAGGTGCACGGGCTTCAGTAGTTGCAGCATATGGGCTCAGTAGTTGTGGCTCATGGGAAGTCTGACTTTTTAATCCAGACTTTCAGTCACCTGTGTTGGGCGTCATCTGCATCCTCCTGTAAATACCTGGTACTGTCTGTACCTTGCTAGAATTCTAGAATATAAGCTTAATATCATTTGGTCTTCCTTCACTTATAGCTTAGGTTTCAGCTTTTTCTAGTCCCTCTTCCACTCTCTATGTATACTAGTCCCTGAGTTTTCTCATCCATTGCCATGGCTTTAATTTCTGATTGTATGTTTATGGTTCTCAGATGCATATCTCTAACCTGCATCTCCTTCCTGAAGCCAGACTCATCTTGCAAATGTGTACTTGAAACTTTCACTTGGATAATGAATAGGCATCACAAACTTAGCAGATCTAAAAAGGAACACCCAAAGATCCCCCTGGAACTGCCCTCCACCCCAGCGGACAGTCTCCCATTTCAAACAGTGATACACCTACCTTTTCATTTGCTTCTGCTAAAAACTCGGATCATATCCTTGACTCTTCTCTTTCACCTCAAATCCAGTCTGGCAACAAATCCTGTTGGCTTTGGCTTCAGCTCAGTATGTATGCAAGGAGAGAGATTGGAGGATTACTCTTAGGAGAAACTGAAGAGTGCTAAGACAACTGTATTTCTAGGCAAATGGAAGAGAATGCTTGTTTTTTTTTAGTGCAGTAAAAATATGGAAAGGAGATATTTGCCTAACCATAAAAATACCAGATACTTGTGTAAAGAATCAGAAGCCAGATAAACTTTGAAATTTTAAGCTTAGCAAAAGTACTTTTCAGGGAACTTCTACTTCATATTTTATTCAGTGAACTAATATTGAATACCTGCTATGCACCAGGCATTGTTCTAGGTACTGGGAATATGTGTGCTCAGTCATGTCCAACTCTCTGTGACCCCATGGACTGTAGCCTGCCAAGATCCTCTCTCCGTGGAATTTTCCAGGCAAGAATACTGGAGTGGGTTGCCATTTGCTCCTCCAAGGGATCTTAAGCAAAACAGGTAAAAATCCTGGCCACGGTGCAGTTTACCTACTAGTGCCGGATCAGAAAACTTTTTCTGTAAAGGACTAAGATAGTAAATATTTTAGGCTTGGCACATCGCATTGTATCTGTCATTGTAGCATGAAAACAGCCATAGACAGTATGAATGGATGTGAGTGAGCCAGTAAAACTCTTTACAAACGTGGGTGGTTGAGGAAATTCCCTAGCAGTCCAGTGGTTAGGACTCTGCACTCTCAACTGCCAAGGGCCCAGATTCAAGACCTGGTCAGAGAACCAAAATCGCACAAGCTTCATGGCCAAAAAAAACAAAAAAACAAAAAGAAGCAGATGGTGGGCTGGATTTGATCTGTGAGCTCTAGTTGGCCAGCCTCTCTTCTAGTGGATAGAAACAGTAAAAACATATAAATAAAACATATAGTATTTTATAAATTGAGGATTAGTATAGGAAAACATGGAGCAGTAGAAGGAAACTAGGGCGTGCCAGGTGTGGATTATGATAGACCTCAAAGAAGAGATGACATTTGAGCAAAGACTTGAAGATGAGGAAGCAAGCCATTCCAGACTCCAGCACGTGTGAAAAAGGAAACACTTTGTTTTCAGGATACTTAGTGGAGAATACCTCACAGAAGAAATGCAGGGAGTTTTGGGAACCTCAGAGACTTGAACTGAGGAGTCAGCACCTCCAGAGCATAGTCTCGGCCTCCCTCCCCTTCTCCCTTTCTTCCTGTGTGTCTCTCTGTGTCTGTATGTCTGTGTTTGTGTGTCATGTCTGTGGTGTCTCTCCTCTTTCACTCTATCAGCTTAGGCTCATTCTCTCCTCTTGCACGTGAATTTTCTACATTAAGCTTAAGCACCTTACATCTTTACAGGCTTTTAACCAGAGAGGAGCAGCAGTCTTTCTCACCATTCCTAGTTGGAAAAATCTTAGGGAAAGTTTTCAGCTGACTCAACTTAAAGCACGTATCCATTGACCATTCTTTGTGACCCAGGGGATGGGGTATTACAATTGACTCCGCATGTACCATGGACTCAGCTTTTTTCAGGAGAGGCAGTTCTTTTCCTAAAAGAAGTAAGTGGAAGTGAATCATGCTGGTCAGAAAAAAAAAGATGACAAAATAGAGTGATTATGAGTATAGACTCTAGGTCAGGTTACTGAGGTATAAATTCTGGCTCTTCCACGTGTAAGCAGTATAATCCTTGGCAAGCTAATTTGCCTCTCTAATGCCCTAGTTTCCTCTTGTATATTGTGATGATAACATTAATACCCTCTTCATTAAGCATGTTGTATATTAATTTAGTTAAAAATGTGAAAGATTAAAAAGGTACATGGCATAGAGTACATCTTAAGCAAGTGACAACTTACTCTCATTATTTATCCTCAGCACATAAAAGGATAACCAGTGGGATCTGCCGTAGGAATGTAAGGTTGCATTAACATAACACCATCATTCAGTACAGTCTGCTGTATTAGTAGACTTAAACTGTATAGTCATCTTAATAGGTATAGGAAAAGCAATTAGTGAAATTCAACACCTATGCATGATGGTAAGAAAATTCAGTTAGCAAGGAATAGAGGGGAATTTCCTCAAGTGAGGAAATTCTATGAGAAAATTTACAGCTAAAGTCATAATTAATGGTAAAAGACTAAAAGCATCTTCCCATGGATCAGGAAAATGGCAAGGATATTTGCTTTCATATTTATTCATTATTGTGCTGGAGATCCTAGCCAGTGCAATGACTTGAGAAAAAGAAATGTTAATAATCTAGGTTAGATAAGAAGATCTAAAGCTGTATTTATTCCCATAAAACATGGTCAGATGTTTAAAAATCCTAATGAATCTATTAAAAATTACTAGAATTAATAAATGAGTTTAACATGAGTATAGGATAAAAAGTCAGTATAAAACCATAAGTGTATTTTAATATTTTTGTGATAAACAACCAGAAATTGAGATTTTAAAACAATGCTATTTATAATAGCATAAAAATATGAAATAGCTTAAGAATGAACATAGCAAAATCTAGCAAGATCTATATACAATGAAAACTAAAACACTGCTGAAAGAGAAGACCAAAATAAACAGTGATCTCATGCTTATGGGTCAGAGACTTAGTATTGTTAAGATCCTGAAACTGACCTATAGCTCAAATAATCCTAATCAAAACCCTACCATATTCTTTGGTAGAAGTTGACAAAGTTGATTCTAAAATATGTATGAATGTACAAAGGACCAAGAATACCCACAAGCAGCTTTGACAAAACTTAAGTTGGAGTACTCAAACTCCCTGATTGCAGGATTTACTCTAAATGATAGCTAGAGTAACCAAGACAGTATGTGGTAGACCAATGGAATAGAGTCCAGAAATACACCTGTGCATATATGGTCAGTGAAATTTTGACAAGACTGCCAGGGTAATTCACGGGGTGAAAGGGATAGTCTTGTCAACAAATGGTTCTAGAACAATTAAATATTTATATGCCCCAAGCCCCAATAAAAACAAAATAAAACTTGACTCTTATTACATGCTGTACATACATATTAAAGTTCAAACGGAACACAGACCTAATTATAAGAGTTAAAATTATAAAACTTCTAGAGGAAATTATAGGAGAAAATCTTTGGAATCTTGGGTTAGGCAAAGATTTATAATACAAAAAGTACAAATAATTTTTTTTAATTTCATGAATTGGACTTCATCAAATTCTAAAACTTGACTCCACTTCCCCTACCTCTCCCCAGAATGGGAGAAGTTGTTTACAAAAATAAATAACACCTAATAATGAGATTCAAAGTAAGGAAATATAGATTCTTTTCTCAGTGTATTTAAGGTCATTGTTTAATCTTTATCAATGTTAAATTCTTTTTTTAGTTGTATATCACACACCCTACTCTGTGTTGTACTTAGGGTATATTTGCATATTTATAACTTACAGGTCATGAGAGACAGCTGTCTCTGAATAGACTATAATTTTATCTCAATGACAGTACCCAAATGTTTAAAAAATGATACTACAACCAGCTTGATGTTCAACTGATAGCAGGTTGGTCAAGAGGATGAGATGGTTAGATAGCATCACTGACTCAATGGACATGAAATTGAGCAAACTCCAGGAGATAGTGGAGGGCAGGGAAGCCTGGCGAGCTGCAGTCCGCAGGGTCACGAAGAGTCAGACGCGACTTAGAGACTGAACAGCAACAACAAAGTTTGTCAAAGAGTACAAATTCCCAGTTTTTTTTTAATTGGTAGATAATTGCTTTACAATTTTGTGTTGATTTCTGCCATATGACAATGCAAATCAGTCATAATACCCGTTCCTTCCTTCCTAAGTCTCCCTTCCCAAACTTCCAGTTTTAAGTTCTGGAGATCTGATGTACAGCATGGTAATCACACGACAGAGCCTGAACTGAACTGAACCAAACTGATATACTTGAAAGTAGCTCAGAAAGTAGGTCTTGAATGTTCCCACCACAAGAAAGAAATGGTAGTGATGGGATGGGATGGAGATGTGAGCTAAAGCTGTGGTGATCATCATTTTGCAGTATGTCTGTATCAAATCAACATGCTGCACACCTAACCTTCCACAATGTCATATATCATTTATTATCTCAGTAAGGCTGGGAGAGAATATTTTAAAACTGACAAAAAATAAAAATCTGATAAAGGGCTTGTGTCTGGAATACATGAATAACTCTCACAACTCAAGAAGAACAAAAACAACCCTTTTTTTAAAAATGGACCAAAGATATGAATAGACACTTCAGCAAAGAAAACGTGAGCCCAATAAAATTCATTAGGGGAAGGCAAATTAAAACTACAGTGAGATCTACTTCACATCCACTAAAATAGCTAAATATAAAGTCTGAAATATCAAGTGCTACCAAAAATATAGAACAAAAGTTTGATGGTTTCTTATAGAGTTAAAACAAATGGCATACAATGCCGCAATCCCACTTCTAAGTATTTATTCAAGAGAAATGAAAACATACATTCACATAAAAACTTGTACAAGAGTATTTATAGCCGCTTTATTCATAATAGCTCAAAACTGAAAACAACCAAAATGTCCACAAATTGAGATTCATTCATACAATGGAAAACTACTCAGCAGTAAAAAGGAATGAACTACTGACACACAAAACAATGTGGATTAATGTGAAGAAAATTATGCAAAAGAACAGAAGCCAGACATAAAAGAGTACATATGGTGTGATTCTCTTTACATGAAATCTAGACAAGGCAGAACCATAGTGATGGAAAACAGACCCCTGGTTACCTGGGGTAAGGTCTGGGGAGTTGCATATTAGACGAGGGACTTGACTTCAGAGGGGTACAAGGGAACTTCTGGGGTGAGGGAATCGTCTCTATCATAATTATGGTAATGAGTCACATGGATGCTTATATTTTTCAAAACTCGTTGAATTGTCTGCTTAAAGTTGGTCCGTTTTATAATATGGAGATCATTCCTCAGTAAAGCTGATTGAAACTATCCAGCAGCCTAAGACTACATTTAGTCATGAACTAAGTGGTGAAGTGAGTGTGGTTCAGAGGCAGGACGAGCATAGTCTCTTACAGAGGGTGTGGAGTTGTGCCTCGAAGGAGAGGCAGCATTGAGACGGGCCGAGAGGACGACAGGCTCGCTGCCTGAAGGGGGAGTCTGTGTCTGCCGTGGAGACAGCGGGAAGCTAGGCTTGAGGAGGCTCAGTTTCTAGCTGTAACTCTGCTTTAATAAATAACTTTAATAAACTTTGCATTTCTTTGCAGTTTAATGGCTCCAGAGGGTTTATAAAGGACTTTTGTATTCACTACTCTGTGTCACTTTGACCTTGGCTGAACCACCAGCTCTGTTTCCTCATCTGTGGAGTTGAGGTCTGCCTCATGTCTCTGGTGGCGCCCTTCATGAGTGTGTCAGAGGAAGGACTGGGGCGTGGAGAGGCTGTGACCGCACCTTGTGAGCAGCAGCAAGGTTCTTGTGGGCATGTCTGCGGTGGTCAAGGAGGGACCCCTACCGCCTCTCCTAGTCACTGACCTCTGTCTGCCTTGCCTCCTCTGCAGGCTGTTAGGCTCACTCTCCTCACCCCAGCACCACCTGTTTCCCCACGTCCTGCTACTCTCTCAGCCACCGGGGGCAGCTTCTGCCTCTTCTTCCCCACCGAAAACAAGTTTCTGTTACCGTCACCATTGATTCCTTGCCTTGCGTCAAATCCAGTGACTTTCTTTTTTTCAGTCCTTCTTTACCTTTTATCAGTGGCAAGTGCTCCCCCCTTAAGATGACTCTCCTGACTTTCCCTTCTTCTGCTCCGAGCTTTCGTCGAATACTCTTTACTGGGTTTACCTAGAATTCTGTCCTTATCTTGTTTTATACGAGTAATGTGTTATCCTTGGGTGATCACCTGTACTTTTGTGATTTCAACTGATGCTAACAGCCCTTAAATTTCTTAACATCCCTCCTGAGCACCAGGTGAGTGTTTTTGGAATCTGGATATTTCTAGCCATCAACATCTGGATATTCCAAAGCACCTCTGAGTTTCGTGGCAGAACTGTTAAAAGCACCGCTCTTTGAGCCCGTCTGCCTGAATTTGACTCCTGACTCCAGCACTTAATAGCTATGAGCCTTAACCACACCCCGCCTCAATTTCATCATCCCTTCAAAATAAAAAAAGGCTGGAGAATAACAGCATGCACGTCGGTGGTATCTGATGATGAACAGTGTCTGATGTGCAGGAAGCTCCATCAGTCTGCCTGCTGCTGTGCTTGTTGTCTTTGAGACATAGCTCTTTGTTTCCTGGGTCTTCTCCCTGCTCTTTGGCTCTTCTTCTTTTTTTTTTTTTTTTAATTTCATGTAATCTTTATTTATTTATTTATTTTTTAATAAATTTATTTATTTTAGTTGGGGACTAATTACTTTACAATATTGTAATAGTTTTTGCCATACATTGACATGAATCAGCCATGGGTTTACATGTGTTCCCCTTCCTGGACCCCCCACCCACCTCCCTCCCCATCCCATCCCTCTGGGTCATCCCATTGCCCTGGCCCTGAGCCCTTGTCTCATGCATCGAACATGGAATGGTGTTCTGTTTCACATATGATAATATACATGTTTCAATGCTATTCTCCCAGAACGTCCCACCCTCACCTTCTCCCTCCGAGTCCATAAAATTGTTCTATGCATCTGTGTCTCTTATTCTGTCTCGCATATAGGGTTATCGTTACCATCTTTCAAATTCCATATATATGCATTAGTATACTGTATTGTTGTTTTTCTTTCTGGCTTACTTCACTCTGTATAATGGGCTCCAGTTTCATCCATCTCAGTAGAACCGATTCAAATGTATTTTTTTTAATGGCTGAGTAATATTCCATTGTGTATATGTACCACAGCTTCCTTATCCATTCGTCTGCTGATGGACATCTAGGTTGCTTCCATGTCCTGGCTATTGTAAACAGTGCTGCGATGAACATTGGGGTACACGCGTCTCTTTCAATTCTGGTTTCCTCGGTATATATGCCCAGCAGGGGGATTGCTGGGTCATATGGCAGTTCTATTCCCAGTTTTTTAAGGAATCTCCACCCTGTTCTCCATAGTGGCTGTACTAGTTTGCATTCCCACCAACAGTGTAAGAGGGTTCCCTTTTCTCCACACCCTCTCCAGCATTTATTGCTTGTAGACTTTTGGATAGCAGCCATTCTGACTGGTGTGAAATGATACCTCATTGTGGTTTTGATTTGCATTTCTCTAATAATGAGTGATGTTGAGCATCTTTTCATGTGTTTGTTAGCCATCTGTAGGTCTTCTTTGGAGAAATGTCTGTTTAGTTCTTTGGCCCATTTTTTGATTGGGTCGTTTATTTTTCTGGAATTCAGCTGCAGAAGTTGCTTGTATATTTTTCAGATCAATTGTTTGTCTGTAGCTTCATTTGCTATTATTTTCTCCCATTCTGAAGGCTGTCTTTTCACCTTGCTTATAGTTTCCTTTGTTGTGCAATAGCTTTTAACTTTAATTAGGTCCCATTAGTTTATTTTTGCCTTTATTTCCAATATTCTGGGAGGTGGGTCATGGAGGATCCTGCTGTGATTTATGTCGGAGAGTGTTCTGCCTATGTTTTCCTCTAGGAGTTTTATAGTTTCTGGTCTTACGTTTAGATCTTTAATCCATTTTGAGTTTATTTTTGTGTACGGTGTTAGGAAGTGTTCTAGTTTCATTCTTTTACAAGTGGTTGACCAGTTTTCCCAGCACCACTTGTTAAAGAGATTGTCTTTTCTCCATTGTATATTCTTGCCTCCTTTGTCGAAGATAAGGTGTCCATATGTGCGTGGGTTTATCTCTGGGCTTTCTATTTTGTTCCATTGATCTATATTTCTATCTTTGTGCCAGTACCATACTGTCTTGATGACTGTGGCTTTGTAGTAGAGCCTGAAGTCAGGCAGGTTGATTCCTCCAGTTCCATTCTTCTTCCTCAAGATTGCTTTGGCTATTCGAGGTTTCTTATATTTCCATACAAATTGTGAGATGATTTGTTCTAGTTCTGTGAAAAATACCATTGGTAGCTTGATAGGGATTGCATTGAATCTATAGATTGCTTTGGGTAGTATACTCATTTTCACTATATTAATTCTTCCAATCCGTGAACACGGTATATTTCTCCATCTGTTTGTGTCCTCTTTGATTTCTTTCATCAGTGTTTTATAGTTTTCTATATATAAGTCTTTTGTTTCTTTAGGTAGATATATTCCTAAGTATTTTATTCTTTTTGTTGCAATGGTGAATGGTATTGTTTCCTTAATTTCTCTTTCTGTTTTCTCATTATTGGAGTATAGGAATGCAAGGGATTTCTGTGTGTTAATTTTATATCCTGCAACTTTACTATATTCATTGATCAACTCTAGTAATTTTCTAGTAGAGTCTTTAGGGTTTTCTATGTAGAGGATCATGTCATCTGCAAACAGTGAGAGTTTTACTTCTTCTTTTCCTATCTGTATTCCTTTTATTTCTTTTTCAGCTCTGATTGCTGTGGCCAAAACTTCCAAAACTATGTTGAATAGTAGTGGTGAAAGTGGGCATCCTTGCCTTGTTCCTGACTTTAGGGGAAATGCTTTCAATTTTTCACCATTGAGGATAATGTTTGCTGTGGGTTTGTCATATATAGCTTTTATTATGTTGAGATATGTTCCTTCTATTCCTGCTTTCTGGAGGGTTTTTATCATAAATGGATGCTGAATTTTGTCAAAGGCTTTTTCTGCATCTATTGAGATAACCATATGGTTTTTTTCTTTCAATTTGTTAATGTGGTGTATTACATTGATTGATTTGCGGATGTTAAAAAAACCTTGCATTCCTGGGATAAAGCCCACTTGGTCATGATGTATGATCTTTTTAATATGATGTTGGATTCTGTTTGCTAGAATTTTATTAAGGATTTTTGCATCTATGTTCATCAGTGATATTGGCCTGTAGTTTTCCTTTTTCGTGACATCTTTGTCTGGTTTTGGAATTAGGGTGATGGTGGCCTCATAGAATGAGTTTGGAAGTTTACCATCTTCTGCAATTTTCTGGAAGAGTTTGAGTAGGATAGGTGTTAGCTCTTCTCTAAATTTTTGGTAGAATTCCACTGTGAAGCCGTCTGGTCCTGGGCTTTTGTTTGCTGGAAGATTTCTGATTACAGTTTCGATTTCCGTGCTTGTGATGGGTCTGTTAAGATCTTCTATTTTTTCATGGTTCAGTTTTGGAAAGTTATACTTTTCTAAGAATTTGTCCATTTCTTCCAAGTTGTCCATTTTATTGGCATGTAGCTGTTGGTAGTAGTCTCTTATGATCCTTTGTATTTCTGTGGAGTCTGTTGTGATCTCTCCATTTTCATTTCTAATTTTGTTGATCTGATTCTTCTCCGTTTGTTTCTTGATGAGTCTGGCTAATGGCTTGTCAATTTTGTTTATCTTCTCGAAAAACCAGCTTTTAGTTTTGTTGATTTTTGCTATGGTCTCTTTTGTTTCTTTTGCATTTATTTCTGCCCTAATTTTTAAGATTTCTTTCCTTCTACTGACCCTGGGGTTTTTCATTTCTTCCTTCTCTAGTTGCTTTAGGAGTAGAGTTAGTTGATTTATTTGATTTTTTTCTTGTTTCTTGAGGTACGCCTGTATTGCTATGAACCTCCCCCTTAGTATTGCTTTTACAGTGTCCCATAGGTTTTGGGTTGTTGTGTTTTCATTTTCATTCGTTTCTATGCATAATTTTATTTCTTTTTTGATTTCTTCTGTGATTTGTTGGTTATTCAGAAGCGTGTTGTTTAGCCTCCATATGTTGGAATTTTTAATAGTTTTTTTCCTGTAATTGAGGTCTAATCTTACTGCATTGTGGTCAGAGAAGATGGCTGGGATGACTTCAATTTTTTTGAATTTACCAAGGCTAGATTTATGGCCCAGGATGTGATCTATCCTGGAGAAAGTTCCATGTGCACTTGAGAAAAAGGTAAAATTGATTGTTTTGGGGTGGAAAGTCCTGTAAATATCAATTAAATCTAATTTGTCTATTGTTTCATTTAAAGTTTGTGTTTCCTTGTTAATTTTCTGTTTAGTTGATCTATCCATATGCGTGAGTGGAGTATTAAAGTCTCCCACTATTATTGTGTTATTGTTAATTTCCCCTTTCATACTTGTTAGTATTTGCCTTATATATTGTGGTGCTCCTATGTTGGGTGCATATATATTTATGATTGTTACGTCTTCTTCTTGGATTGATCCTTTGATCTTTATGTAGTGTCCTTCTTTGTCCCTTTTCACATCCTTTATTTTAAAGTCTATTTTATCTGAAATGAGTATTGCGACTCCTGCTTTCTTTTGGTCTCCGTTTGCATGAAATATGTTTTTCCATCCCTTCACTTTCAGCCTGTGTGTGTCCCTAGTTTTGAGGTGGGTCTCTTGCAGACAGCATATATAGGGGTCTTGTTTTTGTATCCATTCAGCAAGCCTTTGTCTTTTGGTTGGGGCATTCAACCCATTTACATTTAAGGTAATTATTGATAAGTATGATCCCGTTGCCATTTACTTTGTTGTTTTGAGTTCGTGTTGAAACATCCTTTCTGTGTTTCCTGTTTAGAGAAGATCCTTTAGCATTTGTTGGAGAGCTGGTTTGGTGGTGCTGAATTCCCTCAGCTCTTGCTTGTCTGTAAAGTTTTTGAATTCTCCTTCATATCTGAATGAGATCCTTGCTGGGTACAGTAATCTGGGTTGTAGATTATTCTCTTTCATTACTTTAAGTATGTCCTGCCATTCCCTTCTAGCCTGAAGGGTTTCTATTGAAAGATCAGCTGTTATCCTTATAGGGATCCCCTTGTGTGTTATTTGTTGTTTTTCCCTTGCTGCTTTTAATATTTGTTCTTTGTGTTTGATCTTTGTTAATTTGATTAATATGTGTCTTGGGGTGTTTCGCCTTGGGTTTATCCTGTTTGGGACTCTCTGGGTTTCTTGGACTTCTGTGACTATTTCTTTCCTCATTTTAGGGAAATTTTCAACTATTATCTCCTCGAGTATTTTTTCATGGCCTTTCCTTTTATCTTCTTCTTCTGGGACTCCTATGATTCGAATGTTGGGGCGTTTCATATTGTCCCAGAGGTCCCGGAGGTTTTCCTCATTTCTTTTGATTCTTTTTTCTTTTTTCCTCTCTGCTTCGTTTATTTCCATCATTCTATCTTCTACCTCACTTATCCTATCTTCTGCCTCCGTTATTCTACTGTTGGTTCCCTCCAGAGTGTCTTTTATCTCCTTTATTTCATTATTCATTCTATATTGACTCCTTTTTATTTCTTCTAAGTCCTTGATAAACATTTCTTGCATCTTCTCAATCTTTGTCTCCAGGCTATTTATCTGTAACTCCATTTTGCTTTCAAGATTTTGGATCATTTTTATTATCATTATTCTAAATTCTTTTTCAGATAGATTCCCTATCTCCTCCTCTTTTGTTTGGTTTTGTGGGCATTTCTCATTTTCCTTTACTTGCTGAGTATTTCTCTGCCTTTTCATCTTGTTTAGATTGCTGTGTTAGGCGTGGCCCTTCTGTACTCTGGTAGTATGAAGTTCCTCTTTATTGTGGAGGTTCCTCACTGCGGTTGGGGTTGGACAGGTGGCTTGTCAAGGCTTCCTGGTTGGGGGAGCTTGTGTCGGTGTTCTGGTGGGTGGAGCTGGATTTCTGCTCTCTAGAGTGCAATGGAGTGACCAGTATTAATTTTTGAGATGTCTATGAATTTGGTGTGCCTCTGGGCAGCCTGTATATTGATGCTCAGGTCTATGTTCCTGCGTTGCTGGAGAATTTGCATGGTATGTCTTGCTCTGGAACTTATTGGCTCTTGGGTGGAGCTTGGTTTCAGTGTATATATGGAAGCTATTGGATGGTCTCTTATTAATTAATGTTTCCCCTGGCTTTCAGTCTTATTCTTGCAGTAGCCTCAAGACTTCTCCTTCCATACAGCCTCAATAATAAAACTTTTATGTTAATGGTGAAAAGATTCTCCACAGTGAGGGATACCCAGAAAGGTTCACTTAGTTACATGGAGAGATGAGGTGTGGGGGGGGGTTGAGGTGACCAGGAGGGGAAGAGGGGAATTCAAATGTGGAGAGAGCAATCTAGCCAGTAAGCACTTCCCTCTGTGCTTTCCACAGTTTGGAACCCTCAGAGTGGTTCACAGAGATACATAGAGAGGGGGGAGGAAGGTAATAGAGGTGAGCATGAGTAGAAAGGGAGGAATCAAGAGGGGAGAGAGAGATCTGGGCAGTATCCTGTTCCTGAAGTGTTCTCCGGTACCCAGAGCACCCTCAGAGATTCACAGAATTGGGTTGAGAAGAGAAGGAGGAGGGTGGGAGATAGAGGTTCCCTGGGGGAGAAGAAAGAGCATCAATAGGGGGAGAGAGTAATCAGGCCAGTGATCACACTCCTGAGTAAAAATGGGTCCTAAAGATTGGGTTCTTAAATGTACAAAATTGATATCAAATATGTAAAACAAAGATTAAAAATCTAGAGTAGAGGTTAGACTCTTATAAAACTTACAATATAAAAAAAAAAGAAAAAAGGAAACAGTGTAAAAAGAAAAAAAACAGTAAAACAGTAAAAAAAAGGAAACAGTAAAAAAAAGTAAAACAGGAAAAAAAACATTAAAAAAAGAAAACACAAAAGGTATAAGATAAATGTATGTAGTTTGCTTCAAAAATAGGGGGTTTTTTTTTGCAAGTTAATAGTGGGTTATGAAAATGAAAGATAAAGGTGTAATAGAGGACTTGAAGAAAAAGGAAGGAAGAGAAAAAAAATTTTTTTAATTAAAAAAAAAATTAAAAAAAAAAAAATAATAGTAAAAATATATATATCCCGGACTTTCTCTGGAGCTGTTGTGAGCAGTGTGGGATCTGCTCAGTTTCAGATAGATCCTTACTCCTGCTTATACTTTTCAAGATCTATAGGTCCTTTTCAATGCAGTCGGTATTGACTACAGGGATTTTAATCTGTTGGCCTGTCCCTTCCAAGGCGCTTCCCTCTGTTTATTTGGCTTCTGTTTGGAGATCTCTTCAGTATCTAATTTCCGTCCTGCAACAAAGCGGTGGAGGTGATCTCTTTAGGTTCGCTTGTTCAATCGTGCTGTGCGGAGGAAGGAACACTGCAAATCTGGCGTGTGTGTGGTAAGCTCGCAGTGTCTCGGCCGCACTGGGTTCGCCCCCGCTCACGGCGTGTGTGCTTTCCCCGTCTACCCTGCTCAGGCTTCAGGTTACTCGGCCGGGGAGCGGGCCCTGAGCTGCGTGCACTTCCCAGGTCTAAGCCGCTCAGGTTCAGGCTCCCGGTTACTCCACAAAGGCGCAGACTCGGTTTCGCCCGTGGCTTGTGCCGTTCCCGGTCGGAGCTGCTCAGGCGGCCAGGAGTTTGGCGAGGGCGCTGTCCCCTGTTGGGGCGGTGCGGCTTATCACCTCCCTGGTCCCCGCCTCGGTTTACGGGCGCGCCCGGCTCCCGTGTGCTTTGTGTCGGTTCGGGGGAGCTGGTCTCTGGCTGCGACCCTCCCGGCGGCTGTCGACCCTCCGGGATCTCAGGCAGTCTTTGCTTAGAAACTGGGAGCCTGTTTGCAGTTTGGTAGGGGGTGCCCTCTCTGGAGCCGAGTTTGCCCCTTTCCGGCTCTGGCGGGCCCCGCCTGCCCGCTGTGTCCGGCGGGGGATGGGGCGGTCCGCAGCCGGCTAGCTCTCCTCTGGTATCACTCAGTCCTTTGTTCTGTGAGCGGGCCAGCAATGCCTTAGAGTTGGGCTTTTCGCGGGATAGTTCTCTCTCTCTGGCTGTCCCACAGTTTAGGTTACTATCTCACGTTAGCTCCCTCAGATTGGCCTTGGGGCACTCGGGCCCGGTCCTTACCCTAAGCAGTGCCGCCCGCTCCTCTCCATTCAGCCCCCACTTGCTGGTGGCGGATGATGCGAGCGTCTGGGGTTCTTTGCTGGGAGTTGCTTTAGGCACGTAATCTGTGGATTTTATTTATTTTTTCCTCCCAGTTACGTTGCCCTCCGAGATAAAAAATCCTCCCCCACACCCGCCGGTGAGAGGGTTTCCTGGTGCTTGGAAATTCCTCCTCTTTTACGACTCCCTCCCCGGGACGGGTCTCCGTCCCTAACTCTTTTGTCTCTCTTTTTATCTTTTATAATTTCTCCTACCTCTTTTGAAGATAATGCGCTGTCTGTGTGGAGGCCTGACGTCCTCTGCCAGCCTTCAGAAGTAGTTTTGTGAAGTTTGGTCAGCGTTCAGATGTTCTTTCGATAAATTTGTGGAGGAGAGAGTGGTCTCCCTGTCCTATTCCTCCGCCATCTTGATCCTATCTCATCGGCTCTTCTTCTTATATCCCTGGCATGTTCAGTCACATTCTCAGCCAGCCACTAAGTTTCCCAGACCTGAGAGTCATGTGGGATTCCTTTTTCCCCCAAATAGCTCATATCTGCTTCAGTTCAAGCCCTCCTCACCTCTCACTTTTAGCAGCGTAAAAGTTACGCCAAGTATTTTTCTGTTTCCACTCCTGTTCTCTTGCCCACCCTGTCCAACCTTCCCATCCTATCTAGGAGCCAAGAATCTTTCTCAAACAAGTGTAATTGTTATGTACCTGTACCTCGTTGCAAGGTGTGGGGTGTTCAGGTTCTGTGACAGGGCTTCTGCAGCCACCGCGAGATGAGAGATGAGATGAGAGAGCATCAGGGAGAGACGGAGGACAGAGAAGAACAAAGAACAGAGGCGCGCGGTCACCCTTCCTGCCCACCTCCCACCTGGACACCAAACACAGCAGCTTTGCATCTTTCTCTCTTACTTATCTTTATAGTCCTGCTGTCAGAAAACACCTCTGGCTTTCAGGATGAAGTCCAAGGTCTCACTAAGACACGAGAGGCGCTTTATGAACTATGAACTATTCCTGTTCCTGCCCTGACCATAACGTGGTGTGCCAGATACTTAACACTTAACACTTTATGAGCATGTGTGCTGTACTGTCGACTGTACCCGCGGTGCTCAGATTTCTTTGCTTCCTCTCATACTCTTCTCTCTGCCCACGTTACCTTTCCTGTTGCCTGATTTGCTTGGCTAACTTCAGATTGTTCCTTAAGATTCATCTCCAGAAATGATTTCCTGTTCCCACTTCAGGTGTCCCCCATTTCTGGCCATGCATCTCTCCTTCACCAGTGACAGGAGAACTTGTATACAAGCATATCCTCCTTGACCTGACTGTGCCCTCCACGAGGGCAAGACAGAGATCTTGTGGCTTTTGCTAGTAGCTGTATCCCTAGCAGACAACTTGCTCATCCCTGACATGTAGTTGCTTCTTGGTAAATGATTGAGTTACTGTCTGTCTCAGTAACTTGACAGTGCAAACCTCTTGGCATTTTTTAAACAGGCCCTGCCGATCTTCCAGGATTCATCTCTTGGCCTGTCTAACCCTCCCCTCTCTGTGGACTTGCACTAGCTTTGCCTTGTAAGCTCTGGGTACTTCCCTTATGTCTCTGTGCCTTTCTGTATGCTTCTCCGCCTTTCAGAATGGCTCTCCCTTCCCCTTTACGTTTCCCCACAGGCAAACCCCTTAACCTTCAAGGCCACTGTCAAGACAGATTTCCTCTGGGAAACGTCCCTACCTAACCTTCAGCTTTACTCCCACAGCACTCTCTCAGACCCATGGCATTCTCTGATTTCAATATTGTAGACATTTTTCCCCTTATTCCATTAGACTTGAGTTCCTTAGGGGCAAGGAACCACATCTCTTTACTCATTTTGTAAGACTGATTAGCTTCCATTAGCTTCTCACTCCATATAGAAAGGTCCAGGACTTCTGATGTGCCATAAACAGCCCTTCACAGTCTGTCTTTAAACTGTCTTATCTCCTGCCACCAACTGGACACCTAAATGACAGCCCTTTGCAGGAGCCAGTGGTTTTCTGAGCACATACCAGGTTGGACTCATCATGTGTGTTTATATGCTTGTTTCTGTTATGAAATGCTGAATGTTGGCAGGGGCTCTGTTTTCTTCAGGATAGTGTGTTCTTTTTTATTAGTTTTTCAAATGTGTAATATTTCAGGCATATACCAAAAAAACAGAGTAACATAGAAGTCCCCTAGATATGTTGTTGTTTAGTCACTAAGCTGTGCCCAACTCTTTGTGACCTCATGGACTGTAGTGCACCAGGCTTCCCTGTCCTTCACTATCTCCCCGAGTTTGCTCAAACTCAGGTCTAGTGAGTCAGTGATGCCATCCAACCATCTTATCTTCCGTGGCCCTCTTCTCCTCCTGCCCTCAATCTTTCCCAGCATCAGGGTCTTTTCCAGTGAATGGGTTCTTTGCATCAGGTGTCCAAAGTATTGTATGTGCAGTATGTATGTGTCTAGTATAACCAAAATATATATATAGTATGTATATATCTAGGATAACTGAAAGACTATCTGAGAGAGAGAGCGTGCTGAACCTCTCATTTCTTCCTCCCTGATCTCATTTCTTTCCTTTCTCAGAGAATGATGACTGCCCTAAATGTTGTGTTTATCATTTCCATGTGTGTTTTATTCAAATGTTTTTATCTGTAGAAGATATATGTTGATTTGTATGCTAAAGACGCTGAATAAATAATAATGCCTTGTTCACATTCTCTACCAGGGTCCTTGCTCGTTGCACAACATTGTTTTTTTGAGATTATCCCTTTTAGATAACCTTAAATTGCTACATAGTGTGCCATTGTATGACTATCCCACAGTTTATTTACCCATTGTGTTCTTGACCAGAGTTTTTATCGCTTTTAGCTTTTCACCATTAACCCAATTTATGATGAACCATTTGTACAAAAAGGAAAATCCAGTCTTTTTCTAATTTAAATTAAGTATCATGACAGCTATATTCTGAGTATCAGTACACTTGGAAGTCAGTTTCACTTATTTCCAGAATCAGAATTACTCCTTCCATACAAATATCATGTGTGTTGCTTGCTGTCACTAGCATTTAACGGGGGCTGGTATTTTGAATGCAAAAGCTTTAAGCAAAAATTACTTCTCTCAGCAATTTGCAAGTCATGTCTCATATAAATTTAGGTCATCGTGCCCTAAAAATGCTAAATGGAAGACAAAATTAGAATTTTTTAAAAAAAATTTAAGAAAACTTCGAGAGCTCTGGCTAATAGAACTGAGAAAAAAGCAATTAGATGGCAGAAGAATGATAGCCTGAGTAAGTGTGACTTCTGTTTCTCACTCGCTAGAGAAAACGAGAAGTGATCTCAGATCATCTGTTCCTACACCGACCTTCTTAAAAACAGCTGCAGCGGCAGGTACAGGTTCCTGAGGTGGACCATATCAACACTGCAGGCCCAAAGCAGTCAAATTTTCCGTTGTGTCCAACTGAAAGAGCTTATGTTTGAATTGCAGTTCCCTTCCTTGTTTTGTCTTCTACTAACAAGGAAAGCAGATTGTTAGTATTCTCTTTTAAAATAAACAAACTAGCCTTTCTTCTCTGAAGAAAACATTATCAAACCCTCTTTGCTTTGATTCCCAGAACTCGTTTCATCAGTTCAGTTCAGTTCAGTCGCTCAGTCGTGTCCGACTCTTTGTGACCCCATGAATCGCAGTACACCAGGCCTCCCTGTCCCTCACCCACTCCCAGAGTTTACCCAAACTCAGGTCCATCAACTCGGTGATGCCATCCAGCCATCTCATCCTCTGTCGTCCCCTTCTCCTCCTGCCCCCAATCCTTCCCAGCATCAGAGTCTTTTCCAATGAGTCAACTCTTCGCATGAGGTGGCCAAAATATTGGAGTTTCAGCTTTAACATCAGTCCTTCCAGTGAACACCCAGGACTGATCTCCTTTAGGATGGACTGGTTGTATCTCCTTGCAGTCCAGGGGACTCTCAAGAGTCTTCTCCAACACCACAGTTCAAAAGCATCAATTCTTCGGCGCTCAGCTTTCTTCACAGTACAGCTCTCACATCCATACATGACTACTGGAAAAACCATAGCCCTGACTAGATGGACCTTTGTTGGCAAAGTAATGTCTCTACTTTCTAATATGCTATCTAGGTTGGTCATAACTTTCCTTCCAAGGAGTAAGCGTCTTTTAATTTCATGGCTGCAGTCACCATCAGCAGTGATTCTGGAGCCCAAAAATAAAGTCAGCCACTGTTTCCACTGTTTCCCCATCTATTTCCCATGAAGTGATGGGACCAGATGCCATGATCTTAGTTTTCTGAATGTTGAGCTTTAAGCCAACTTTTTCACTCTCCTCTTTCACCTTCATCAAGAGGCTCTTTAGTTCCTCTGCACTTTCTGCCATAAGGGTGGTATCATCTGCATATCTGAGGTTATTGATATTTCTCCCAGCAATCTTGATTCCAGCTTGTGCTTCCTCCAGCCCAGCGTTTCTCATGATGTACTCTGCATATAAGTTAAATAAGCAGGGTGACAATATACAGCCTCGACGTACTCCTTTTCCTGTTTGGAACCAGTCTGTTGTTCCATGTCCAGTTCTAACTGTTGCTTCCTGACCTGCATACAGGCTTCTCAAGAGGCAGATCAGGTGGTCTGGTATTCCCATCTCTTTCAGAATTTTCCACAGTTTATTGTGATCCACACAGTCAAAGGCTTTGGCATAGTCAATAAAGCAGAGGTAGATGTTTTTCTGGAACTCTCTTGCTTTTTCAATGATCCAGCAGATGTTGGCAATTTGATCTCTGGTTCCTCTGCCTTTTCTAAAACCAGCTTGAACATCTGTAAGTTCATGGTTCACGTATTGCTGAAGCATGGCTTGGATTCATAAATGTCTTCAATTGATAAAAGTTACCATAGATGACCTCTTTTGTCCTTCTCCAAAGGATACACTCTTAGAACACTGACTGAGAAAATCCCAGGTTTGTTGAACCCATGAAACAGTTTTGGTATTATGTAAACATAAAGTGCGCTGCTGTACTTCACTTGTCCCCTTTCCTTTTACTAATACCAAAAAGCTCACTTCTTCCAGGTATGTTTACTGCTTTAGCTTTCTGTTTAGGTGCGCAGTTGATGCCCCTTTGAGTCTTGCCATGCCATATACCGGAATGAACCACCAAAGACCATTCGATCTCAAAAAACTTCTGAAACCCCATTTATGTCAGAAAATACGCTAAGTAGTATATTTAGTTATGTAATATAATGGCCTTGAAGGCCTTAGAATGTGGCCTTGAAGCCATGTGCAGAGTTGGCGTGCCTGGGTGTATGTCTGCTTCTGCAGCCAAGTATCCTGAGCAGAAGCCTGCTTTTGTAGATAGCTCTGTGATTTCAGAGGCTTCCAGGGTAGCACTAGTGGTAAAGAGCCCACCTGCCAATGCAGGAGACATAAGAGACATGGGTTTGATCCCTTTGTCCAGGAGATCCCCTGGAGGAGGAAATGGCAACCCACTCCAGTTTTCTTGCCTGGAGAATCCCTAGGATAGAGGAAGCTGGCAAGCTATAGTCCATAAAGTTACAAAGAGGCAGACACGACTCAAGTGAGTTAACATAACAACATACTGACTAATTAGAGGAATCTTACTAATTTCCCCCTTTTATGCATTTCCTTGTGAATATGCTTTATACACTATTTCAACATATTTTTATCTCTTAATTTTCATTGCCTGAAAAATAATTTGTATTTTTAAGAATATATACAACTTGCAGTTCAGTACTATGTTCAATTATTCTTTTACTCAGCAGTTTTACTTTATCCTATAGTCAGTCTCATCTCAGGTATGCTGAATATTATGAACAGGGGTGTTCATTGCAGTGCTGTGTATGATACAAAAAATTGTAAACATTGCAATGATACTTTTCTAATGGATTAGTCAAAATGTGGTTTATCCATATGCTTGGATATCAGTTAACTAACAGTCAGTATATGTTTTATTGAACAAATCAAAGATTGTATTATTAAGTGGAAAAAGCACAAGGTACAGAGCAATACCTATTTTGTGAATTAAAAAGCATGGATGTATATGGACAGTATTTGTTCCTATGCATGCTTTGATTAATATAACATTTCTGGAATCATAGACAATAAACTGCTAACATTTGTTACTAGTGTGTCATGGGAGTGAATGTGAGGAAAAAGCATGATGTTTACTTTTAACCTGGAAAAAGAAAAAACAAGGCAAAGCTAAAACTCAAATAAAGAAAACCCGTAAAAATAAAATGACTGAAACAATGGACAAACCCTTACAGATTGAGTCTTTTTCCTACTTTACACACTTCCACTTCACTTTTCTCACTGTCCCCTATTTTGCCTCTGTGCTTTGCCTTCTGTTTGGGAATGCCTTCTCTCTCTTTTTGCACAGATGTTTTCTCCTCTTCAAGACTTTATGTAAAGTCTAACCCCTTCATGAAACTTTACTGGACTATATTGCATTTCACAGAAATCTCTCTTATCAACATATGCTTGATCAGTGTTACATGATTTCACACTTCTTCACCCAGTAATTATTTCACTGATTTTCCTGCAGTATTTGAATATGAATCTAGAGAATATTCTTGGCTCTGTTAACATTTGCTTTGTGCACATCCAGCAATACCTGTAAGTGTTAAGAAAATTTTTCATTCATTTTTTAACATTTTAATGTTAGTTAGTACTTAATCTCGGAGAAGGCAATGGCACCCCACTCCAGTACTCTTGCCTGGAAAATCCCATGGACAGAGGAGCCTGGTAGGCTACAGCCAATGGGGTCGCTAAGAGTCGGACACGACTGAGCGACTTCACTTTCACTTTTCACTTTCATGCACTGGAGAAGGAAATGGCAACCCACTCCAGTATTCTTGCCTGGAGGATCCCAGGGATGGCGGAGCCTGGTGGGCTGCCATCTATGGGGTCGCACAGAGTCGGACACAACTGAAGCGACTTAGCAGCAGCAGCAGCAGTACTTAATCTGGAAAGAATACTTAGTAGTCTTGTTTTCAGTAATTGTCCCATTTAAACCATCTGAAATAATTAGGTATTTTCCTAAATTGATATTCAGATCAATATTCTATTTAGAAAGATACCACTAAGAAATACTAGAGTAATGTTTCAGGCCTTAAAAAAGATACTACAAGCCATACTTACATGGAAAAGTACATGGAATCAGAATTGTCTTTATTTTTAACCTGTTGTCTCGCCCAAAGAGGAATTCTTTATTCATTAGATACAGTAGATGTAATATTAGGATTATATAAGTATATATATTTGAAACTCTGTTATTTGGCATATACACATTTATGATTGTTACAGCTTCTTGGTAAATTGATCACTATAAAATTTCTCTCTTTATCTCTAGTAATAATCTTATCCTTAAACCTACTTTGTCTAATAGTAATATAGCTACTCCACCTTTCTTATGATTAGTGTTTGTATTAAACAATATCTCTTTTGAATCATTTTACTGTTCACTTATCTGTATCTTCAAATTTACAAGTGTGGCTCTTATAAATAGCATGTTTTGGGGTTTAGTTTTTTTACCTAGTCTGACAATCTCTTGTCATTTAACCAGAGGGTTTAATCCATTTATATTTAATGTAAATTTGTTTTATACTTTGAAAATCGCTCACTTAGTTCTGTTAGGATCCATCTTAGAATAATCTTTACTCTTGGCTAGAATACTACTCCTAAACATCACCTTTCTAAGAATTCAACTGAGTGTTATCCGCTCTGACAGGTTGGAACTTCAGCACACCTCCAGCCTTTTGTGATTTCCAAAATCTCTGTTCAGTTTGTGCCTCCTGGGTGGTGGCTCACTGTCATACCTTGTGAGATCTGTGTTTGCACAGCACAGCTTAGTATTTAGCCAAACACTTAAGAGTTGACACTGAAGCAGGTTTTGGACCTCCCTCTTGCAGTTCCGCCCACTCCGGTGTTCTTGCCTGGAGAATCCCAGGGACGGGAGCCTGGTGGGCTTCCATCTGTGGAGTCGCACAGAGTCGGACACGACTGATGTGGCTTTGCAGCAGCAGCAGCTTGCAGTTCCCTCCAGTCTAACAATCTACTCTGCAAATTCCAGCTGCCACAGGAGCCCCAGAATCATATCTGTCTTCTCAGCACAATACTCTTGTGCACTGCTTGGGCCCCAGCTTTCTGAGCCACAGTCTAAAATGTTCCTCTGGATAGAAACTCACTTTCTAAGTAGTGAATCGCATGGGCCCCCCAAAAGGCTCCCCTAGTGGCTCAGATGGTAAAGAACTACCTGCAGTGCAGGAGACCTGGGTTCGATCCGTGTGTCAGTAAGATCCCCTAGAGAAGGGAATGGCTACCCTCTCCAGTATTCTTGCCTGGAGAATTCCATAGGCAGAGGAGCCAGGTGGGCTACAGTCCATGGAGTCCTAAAGAGTCGGACACAGCTGAGCGACTAACACAGCACTGTGGATCTCTCTTATTTAGGGATCGTAATCCTGCATTCAGATGTTGTTGAGCATCTCAAGGCAGTTATTTCATATCTTTTGTTCAGTTTTTAGTTGTTTACACAGGCAAGTTATTTAGTACCAGTTAATCCATTATGACCAGAAGCAAAATCTTATAATACAAATATTGAAAGTCAGTCTTTTTGAGAAGTAAGAATATAAAGCCATAATATAGTATCGTGGACTCTATATTATGCTAGAGAAATAATCTAATACACTTATTTGAAAAGATGAGAAAATTGAGATACAGCAAGCTCAAGTGATTTGTAACAGAGTATACACTCTGAGTTAATCGTAAAGTCAGTTCATGTCCCAGGTTTTCTAAATTTCTGTCCACTGTTCTTTCCGTGATAGTAATCTTCTGAAAGTTTCTCTTGTGCTTGAAATATAGTTTTAAACTGGCAAACTTTTATTTTTTAGAGCCCTTAGAATTTAAACATTCTTTTCACTGTATCATTTATTATATCAATAGTATTGTTAATCTTGCTGTTCACACAGGCATGAAAAAATAATCATTTACAAGTATATTTTGAAATAATTGACATTCTGTGGAATTATATAATTCCGTATAAAACCTATGAAAGGAGACACTTAGTTCTTTTAATATAATTGGGCTTTTGTTTGTTTTTTCAGCTTGTTTTCCTTGCTGTCAAAAAAACACAACAAAGTTCTGGAACAAGCCACACAGTCCTTGAGAGGTTCGCTGAGTTCCAGTGATGTTCCTCTACCAGATTATGTAAGTAGTTACCTTACTTGTCAATAAAAAATTTTTCCTTTCATTGCTAAGTTAAAAAATAACAATTCCCCCTCTTCCCAAGTTCTGACTGTTCTTGGCCATTGAGAAACCTATAATAGAAAATAAAGGAGAAACATTTCAAATCAAGGGAAAAAGTTTTTTCAAAGATTGTTAACACATAGTTGAAGAAAGTCAAACCTAAATCAATGATTGTTAATAATTAGGAATCTTATTACCTTAGTCAGGAGGGCCACCCAAACTAATTACAGAGAAACAAAAGGAGGAATTTTATAAGAAATATGCAAAGATTTCTCCCTTAACTCAGGGGGAAGATACACACCTGGATTTCAGAGAACAAGAACCTAAAGTTGAAAAGCCATTGGATTCTTCAAAATAGCCTGTCTTTCTGGACATTTAGTTTTGTTATCTGCTTCTTTTTGCTTCCGATGTTTTCTGCTGCTGCATCCCGTAGGCCCCTTTTCTCTATTTGCTGTCTGAAATAGCAACCCTCACCCCTCCTCCCAACCTACTTCCCTCCCAACCCTTAACGTGTTTTAGTGAGAGTCATGCCTTTTGCTGACTGTTCTGCTGCTGCTGCTGCTAAGTCGCTTCAGTCGTGTCCAACTCTGTCCGACCCCATAGACGGCAGCCCACCAGGCTCCGCCGTCCCTGGGATTCTCCAGGCAAGAATACTGGAGTGGGTTGCCATTTCCTTCTCCAGTGCATGAAAGGGAAAAGTGAAAGTGAAGTCGCTCAGTTGTGTCCGACTCCTAGCGACCCCATGGGCTGTAGCCTACCAGGCTCCTCCGTCCATGGGATTTTCCAGGCAAGAGTACTGGAGTGGGGTGCCAATGCCATGTCTATTAATCAAGCAGCATGACATCTCTAGTAGCAATGGTGGTGATGGGCATTTGTCAGTCAACCCAGTGGACACAACTGAGTCCTATGACTGTTCAGAGTCCTCTAATTCTCAGGTCCTAGGAGAGAGAGAATCTAACTGGCTCCGCTGGGGGTCTCGTCCAGGGTGTCTGCCCTGGTCTCGTCAGTCATGGTCAGCAGAGAAGAGCAGTAACGTGTGGCATTTGTTCCCCTTACTTTAAAGATGAAGAGGTTATTACCACCTGACCTCAGAGGATGATGATAGAATAGAATAGACACAGCCCAGGGAGGAGCACTGTGGAATAAGAAGGGGAACCTGTTATGTGGATTCCTTAGGACAGCGGCATTGTCCATGACACTTCTTATGTTGTGGAGCATGCTTAGATGAGGTTACGAAAAACTTTCATGTCACAAGTCACAGCGATAGTTCATCCAGTGCTAATAAGGACCTCCCTATTTGTTTATCTGGGGACAACTTAAAGTCGATATTCAGAAACTTGAGTGGAGAATTTTTATATTCTGAGTTTGAAGTGGTGATGTGATGTGTACCAGACAGCCAGAGAGTTGTTTTGCTTGTTTCCTGCTGTGGTTTGTTTCATTTCTAAATGGTTGTGCTGATACGAGACTGTGGGAACAGCACCCAGTCCGGATATCAGACACTGATAAACAGAGATAGCTCTGTGCAGCCACAACCTGACTGGCGCTGTTTTTCTTCTCTTTTATTTATTTATTTAGTGTGTGTGTGAGAAAGATGTTATGATCTGTCATCCCATTAAGGTATTAAGTTTGAAATTCCAAAGTACTTCTCTCTTACCAAAAAAAAAAATAGTATCTTTTAAAATTTTCCTGCTAGCTAAATATTCTCATCTTTTTGAAAAAATGAGCATTATGGCTGATTTAATTCTTTCCTTGTCATAACTTGTTCTAAGAAAAGTAATTCTTTGTACTTGCTCCTTGAAATCCACATTTGGGGCCAGAGTGGCAATAGGGTTATGTTTATTAAGAATATGAATTTTGTTCATCTGTAAATGTTTTGTCATTTTTATACACATATAATTTGATTTATATAGTATTCCTGTTGTTTCATTCCATACAAAATGTGTTGAATGTGTATGCTGAGGTTGTCTTAGTAGTATTCTACTTTAATCAGAGGCCAGAGAATTGATATTTTCTTTGAGAAAATGGGTCACATTTAATAGCATTTGCCAGTTATAGAGGTGATTATGCAGCAAAAGTACAAGCTGAACTCGTAATGGATATATGAAGTCTGCTATTGAACTGTACAGTTTTTAGAGTCCTTGTTTTCCTCTTGCGTAAAATTTTCACTAAGTGTTGATAAAAAGGAACTTCTTGAAGCATCTGCTTTCTAGAAATACAAAGAAAATTCCATATGGAACCTGTCATTGACAGTCTTATTTTAACATTTGTATGTATGAGACTTGGCAAATCACAGTGTTTTTCAGATAGGTTTATGAACTTGAATTTTGCTGCCTTTCCTCAGTGCTAAGTGAAGAGGGTGGGTAACACTGATTCAGTCGTAGTATTGATAATTGTGAATCACTCCTCCTGCCACTAGGCTGAAAGGTGACTAAAGAAAACAGTAGCAACCTCAAAAGTAAGTGCTGTGGTAGTTCTTCTTGGTGACAACTTATGTTTTATTGGTCATTCTCATTGCTCAAAACACTATGTATGAGAGAGTGAACTTTTGAAACCATGTTTTCATTATCCTCCTCTTTTAACTTGGTCATTAATTGGACGAATAAAGTATGTTCCCTTTTTCTTCCCCAGAAATTTCACTTGTTAAGTGTCTTTGCCAACAACCACATAAAATTCTGTGTCCTCAAAAGAATGCATTAGAACACTTGTTTGTAAAAGACGGAAAAGGAAAATGAAAGGGCCTTAATGCAGCAGTGAATTCCCAGATGTATACTTTCTACACCAGGACTGAGAGAACTATATTAGCAGAGAGTTTGAATACATGCATAAAAATAAGGATTTGTTTTTCGTCTCACTGTAGTACATAGAGTACTTTTAGTTTACCTAGAGATTTCTGAGTTTATTAAGAAAAGTTTATTGTTATTATACTGTATAATTCACCAGTCAATTGAGTAACAACATAGAAAACAAATAGCATGGTACAAAAACATTAGTATTAGTACTTTAGTACAGCCATTTTGTCTGAACCTCTCAGGGGAAACCTGAAACCTTCAGCCTGCTTCTAGATAATGAGGAAATGCCCTGACTGCTTAAGGGAAAATAAAACAAAAATTGCAGTTGAACTCTCCATGGGGAGAGAGAATGCTCACTACAGTGATAGCTGGTCAGAGAGTGATTAAGGTATCTAGGAAGGCTAGTGAAGTTCAGTTGACTTGGCTGAGTTTTGTTGTCTTTATATCAGAGTTTCATAAAATTTAATTCAGTGACTAAAAAGACATGAGAGAATTGTTAGAGAAGAATCTTTCAACACTATTTTCATAAGAATTAACCCCTAGGAACTTCTCTGGCAGTCCAGTGGTTAAGACTCTGCACTTCCACTGCTGGGGGTACAGGTTCCATCCCCAGTCAGGGAACTAAGATCCAACTTGCTTCGATGCTCAGCCAAAAAAGAAACAAAGGAAAAACCTCTAAAATAACTTTGGTCATATAAAACAAAACCTGAATATAGGCAGTAAAACAAAAATAAAAAATGAATTGTAGCTGCTTTTTAAATGTAACTGTAGCTTTTAATTGGTACTGTTGTCACAATGACATGTAAACGCTGTTTCCCTAATTTCTAACGATTATCTTGGCAACTAGTTGAGATGACTAGTTTATTCTAGGTGGAATCTTAAGGAACCAAATTACATTGCCATATGATCATCAAAGAACTTTTTAACCTTTTCATAGGATCCACTTTCCCATCTCATTCCAAACAAATACAAAGGCACAAGCCAAAAAGACCCTGGCCAAAAAGAGTAAGGAGCCAGATCAGAAAAATCCCCAGATGTAGAAATAGTAACTGTGGGTTTATCATCAACTTGCTAACCAAGTACAATCATCCCCCTCTTAGCCCCGGTTTTGCTTTCCGAGGTTTCATTTACCCACGGTCAACTGCAGTCCAAAGATATTAAATGGAGAATTCCAGAAATAAGCAGTTGATAGTTTTACATTTCACACCATTCTGAGTAGCATGATGAAATCTCTCACTGTCCAGCTCCGTCCTTCCTGGGACATGAATCATCCCTTTGTCCAGCATATCCCGACCATTAGTCACATAGTAGCCATCCAGATTATCAGCTGCCTGTTGCAGGATGGCAGTGCTTGTGTTTCAATAGCCCTTATTTTGCTTAATGACCCTAAAGCACAAGAGTAGTGATGCTAGCAATGTGGATATTCTCTTCTAGTACCTAATTCATGAATCAAACTTTATCATAAGTGTGCATGTATAGGAAAAAACATAGTATACAGTTGTCTCTCAATGCCTGAGGGGGATTGGTTCTAGGAGCCCTCACATATACCAAGATCCAAGGATGCTCATGTCCCTTATATAAAGTGGTATAGTACAGTCAGCCCTCCATATCCTTAGATTTACCCAACCACTGATAGAAATTTCTATCCAAGGCTGGTTAAATCCACAGAAGTAAAACCTGAGACTATGGAGGGCCAACTATATTTATTGGAAAAAATCCATGATCCGATGTGGGATGGCCAGTGACTGCTGATGTTTCAGGGTTTCTTTAAGGGATAATAAAAATATTTGAAAATTAGATTGTGGTGATGGTTGCACAATTCTGAATGTACTAAAAACTGTTAAATTGTACATTTAAATTAATGAAGTACGTGGTTGTAAAGGCTTCCCAGGTGGCTCAGTGGTAAAGAATCTGCCTGCCAATACAGGAGATGCAGGTTCGATCCCTGGGTCGGGAAGATCCTCCGGAGGAGGAAATGGCAACCCACTCCAGTATTCTTGCCTAGGAAATCCCACGGACAGAGGAGCCTGGTGAGCTACCATCCACGGGGTCACAAAGAGTCAGACATGACTGAGAACCTGTGCATTCATACATGCACATGGTTGTGGATGTTATCTCAATGAAGCCATTTAAAAAAAAATAGTACTTGGAGCACTATGGAAAGAAAAGAACTGTTTGTTGAGTGTAATAACATATAGATACCAGCTTGGCTGGCATTGTGGCATGAGAGTGAATTTAGAAAAATTAATTTTATACTCTGAAAAAGTTAATATTTTCAAAGAGGGAAAATATGTTTCTTGAGCATGACTTGACTTTAGAAACTGCTAAAGTCAACCAGATAATGCAATTACACAAGTGTGTTCAGTCGCTCATGTGTCTTTGCAACCCCATGGACGGTAGCCTGCCAGGTTCCTCTGTCCATGGAATTTTCCAGTTAAGAATATTGCAATGGGTTGCCATTCCCTCCTCCAAGAATCTTCCTGACCCAGGGATTGAACATGCATCTTTTATGTCTTCTGCATTAGCAGGTGGATTCTTTACCATTAGTGCTACCTGGGAAGCCATATTTTTCGGCCTGGTTTAAGAGCAAAAAATACGGAAATAAGGGGGAAAAAAATCTATCTTTAGGGAACTGATTAAAGTTTAAGTTTATCCAATGCGGTATTCTTCAGACATTTTTTAAAACGAAGTCAATCCATATAGATTTATTGAAAAGATATCCATAACACTTTATTTGGTAGAAAAAAACAGAAAACCATACTTTATAGTATATAGGTTATATGTACATGTGTGATTGAAAGCATGCGTTTAATTTTTCTGGAATAATGCATATGAAAATATTAAATAGTGGTTACCTATGGGGAGTTAGACTGAAAAGAAGGAAAAATAGAACTTATAACTTTTCTTTTTAGATAGAGATCTTTACGTTTTTGTCATGTTTATGACTTATTTGCCCCTCCCTTCTCTCCCTTCTTTCTTTTTTCCCTCCCTCAGACCTTTCTTTCTTTATTATTTTCATATAATTTTAGACTTACAAAGGATTTTAAAGAATTTCCATATAGCCTTCACCAGCTTTCCCCTTTGTCAATATCTTATATAACCGTAGAACATTTTTCAAAACTAAGAAATTAACCTTGGTACAATATTGTTAACTAAAACACATACCTCATTTGAATTTTACCAGTTTTAACATTATTACCCTTATTCTTTTCTGGTATCCAGTCCAGGATCCTACATTGCATTTTGTTGTCATGTTTCCTTAGTCTTTCCTTGGATATCATGACCTTTGACACTTCAGTTCAGTTCAGTTCAGTTCAGTCGCTCAGTCATGGCCGACACTTTGCGACCCCATGAATCGCAGCACGTCAGGCCTCTCTGTCCATCACCAACTCCCGGAGTCCACCCAAACCCATGTCCATCGAGTTGGTGATGCCATCCAACCATCTCATCCTCTGTTGTCCCCTTCTCCTCCCACCCCCAATCCTACCCAGCATTAGGGTCTTTTCCAATGAGTCAGCCCTTCGCATGAGGTGGCCAAAGTATTGGAGTTTCAGCTTCAACATCAGTCCTTCCAATGAACACCCAGGATTGATCTCCTTTAGGATGGATTGATTGGATCTCCTTGCAGTCCAAGGGACTCTCAAGAGTCTCCTCCAACACCACAGTTCAAAAGCATCAATTCTTCGGCACTCAGCTTTCTTCACTGTCCAACTCTCACATCCATACGTGACCACTGGAAAAACCATGGCCTTGACTAGACAGACTTTTGCTGGCAAAGTAATGTCTCTGCTTTTAAATATGCTATCTAGGTTGGCCATAACCTTCCTTCCAAGGAGTAAGCGTCTTTTAATTTCATGGCTGCAATCACCATCAGCAGTGATTCTGGAGCCCCAAAAAATAAAGTCTGACACTGTTTCCACTGTTTCCCCATCTATTTGCCATGAAGTGATGGGACCAGATGCCATGATCTTAGTTTTCTGAACGTTGAGCTTTAAGCCAACTTTTTCACTCTCCTCTTTCACCTTCATCAAGAGGCTCTTTAGAAGAGTACTAATCAGTTATTTTGCAGAATGTCCCTCAATTTGGGTTCATCTGGCATTTTCTCATGATTAGATTGATGTCATGCGTTATTGGAAAGGATACTACAGAAGTGATGTGCCCTTCTCAGAGCATCATTCCAGAGAATACACGGGGTTAGTCTATATAACCGGTGATGTTTGGGTTTCCCAGGTGGCACTAATGGTAAAGAACTCACCTGCCAATGCAGGGGATGTGAGAGAGGTGACTTCAATCCCTGGGTTGAAAAGATCCCCTGGAGAAGGAAATGGCAACCTACTCCAGTATTCTTCCCTGGAGAATCCCATGGACAGAGGAGCCTGACAGGCTACAGTCCGTAGGGTCGCACAGAGTCAGACATGACTGAAGCGACTTAGCACACACGCACTGGTGATGTTTTCACTTGATCACATCACTAGGATGATGTCTGACGATACTCTTCACTGTAAACTTGCTAATTTTCCCTTTGTAATTCCTGTATGCTTTATACAGTAGTTATTTTCACTATATGGGAAATACTTTGTTAGATTATTAAATATTTCCACTATATTGACAGAGTATGTGGAGAAGATACTTGGAGACAATGCCAATATCTGGTTTTTTCCTAAACATTTTCCCACAAATCCTAGCATCCATTGATCAATCTTGTCTGCATCATTATTTTACTGAGTTTGGAATGATTTTCTATTTGTCTCATTTCCTCTACGTTTATAAATGGAATTCTGCAAGGAAGAGTTGTCACCTCTCCCCAAAGTACTTGCCTGTGCAGTTATTTATTTCTATCAGTATAAACTCCTGGATACTTCTTTTCTTCTTATCATCCAGGACTGTTGTTATTTTTTTACTCAGGTTATCCCAACTTTAGCCATTTCAGGTTTTGTCCACTTCCCTTTGAATATGCATCAACCATTTTTTTTGCAACCTTCACGGTGCTCCAAACGCATCTCCTATTTCCTCTGCTTCAGCCCTAAAATCAATCAGTTCTCCAAAGAAGATCATGAAATTTGAATCAAGATCTTAATCATTACTTTCGTAATGTCGAAACCAATGTAAAAAACAAGAATCAAACATTGTGAATAAGGTTACAAATCTTACTACCTTCCCTACAACTGCTCTGAACTTAAGTAAATTCCAAGCCTCACACGGATTAAGTCCCAAGAAGTTTCTTCTTTAGAACAATTGATTTAAAAAATCAAATAAATGAGGCCTCCAACAAGTGAGCAAGCTCCACACCCCGCCCCTGCCACTTTTTCTTCCTAATTAAAAACCAGGACTTTAACATAATCAGACTGATTTTCTTGGTTGTGTTATAATTTGGTTTTGATCCATTTCTGAACTGGTAGTTTCAGAAATGTTCTGAGAATGCTTCTAAAGACAGTTTGAGTTGGAGAAATTCCCTCTTACTTAAAAGAGAAGAATTAATTCCTTCACTCTTAAGAAGCACACCTGAATTGAGATAAAGACTACTGCCCTTTATTCCTAGAGAAGAAATTTGTCCTGTCCCTTCTTATAGAATATAGTAGAATATCCTTTTTAAGGATTTTTAAAAATTATCATGAAAAATATGTAAATAACTTTTATGTTCCCTCTACTGCCTTATAAACGGATGTTTGCATTGGAATCTGGCAATGATTAATTAACTTTCTAAGAGAAGTTTAAAGAATACAGAAAAAATAACCCATGCATATTAAATTCAGTAGCAATGTGTGATAAATTTGTAAAAACCAGTGAGCACAGTTTCCTTCTTTCCCTTCCCATTGGAGTGAAAATATTCTTACCTGCTGCTGTACAGAGCTAATATAAAAACATCTTTTCCTAAGATTCTTCAAACTTTCTTTGTTAGAAATCGTTATTCTAATTTTCTCTTCGGTCAACTATCTGTTGTTTTTCCCTCTCTTTCTCCCTTTCTGCCTGAGTTCATAGTTCCTAATAGGAAGAAAAGAAGTCTACTATTTGGAATTTTCTTTGATATATCCTTGATTTACATGGCAAATAGAAAGCAGCTGTCTATTTAAGCATCTAATTCTTGAAACCATAGTCCCCTCAAGCGTCATCTGGAAATAATGTAGCCTGTAAAACAAAGCTAAGAAGAAAAGGCAATGTTTGTTTTATGTGGGATGAATGATTTCTGTTGGGGTCCTTTAATTCGGCTATTATGAGGGTTATTAAAAAGCAGTATTACAAAAGAGGTTTAAATGAAAAGAATTTTTGAGCTGGTATCTTATTATTACAGTTGATTATAGTCAAAGCTGCAAATATTTTATAAATGGCACTTTATTATAGTTTCTCCAAATAAGACCCCCAAAAACTAGTAATCTTACTCATTGTATGAGTGGAAACTCAACTCTTTCCTTAGTGGATTTAATTTCTGAGAAAAAAATAATTGTATTGAGAATTTAGCTCTGCTTGTTTTGTTGGAAATTTCATGGCTTTCTGAAAAATTCTTAAGAAATCTTTACAAGAATATTTGAGTATTACCTTATAAATGCAAAAATGAATATGAAATCATCAGAGTTTATCCAGACTTCAGGTATTATTAGAAGATTCATTCAGTGAACACCAGAGCAAGTTAAGCCTAAATTGTTTCTCAACTTATTCATAAAATTATTTGAGTTTCCAAGATGTAAGTTTGAAGATCTCAGTCATGAGAAGTGATATGCTTTAGGAAGCAGAAGACAAGTTAATTTGAGTGTTGACAATTGTTAGAGGCTATTCCATGCTTGGAGTGTATTGGTTTTTTTGATTTGTTAACACTAACAAAGTACTTGTTTTTGGAAAATGGACTTATAAGAACTAAGTTTCAGTCCTCAAAACTGAAGTTACTTATCACGTTTGTTTAATAATAAACTGGGCAGGCATGGTTAATTATTTTTATGCATTTGGGTTTAATCTCTCACCTGGAATTGGTTAATGAGGTAAAGCTCTGCTAATAATGAAACAAAAGTTATTCTTACTCAAATTTCAGTTCACTGACCAGTATGATACATCTTCATAAGAAAGTTAATACTGATTATTTAAAGTTTAGTACATTTTTAGGCTTAGAAAAGAAAGAGTGAAGTCGCTCAGTCGTGTCCGACTCTTTGCGACCCCATGGACTGTAGCCCACCAGGCTTCTCCTTCCGTGGGATTTTCCAGGCAAGAATACCAGAATGGATTGCCATTTCCTTCTCCAGGGGATCTTCCCGACCCAGGGATCGAACCCCAGTCCCCCACATTGCAGGCGGACGCTTTACCCTCTGAGCCACCAGGGAAGAAAACAAAGGAAGACAGTGAAAATGAAAGGAAGAAAGTGAAAGTGATGTCTTTTAATAATGTCATTAGCCTTTTCAACTTTTTCTGAAGGTTGGGGTCTCTAGGAACAGTGTGATATTCTATTCCTAGAGCTTTCGACACCTGTTGAGTTATAGCAGCTTTAAAGATGGAGTCATTGTCATTCTGAACTTTTGAGTTTAAGATCCCGCTTACATTATGAGAAGTCAGTACAGTAAGATTTTGTCCATTCATTAACCTCGGGCTTTAGTGAATACTGCTTTTGATGTGAGAATAGGTGAGGGTCATTGAACTCTTTTTAATGGAAAAAACTGTAAATCCTAGAGTGTGGGCTGATGGAAAAACTGTGGGTCAAGCATAAAATGCTGTTAGGCTTAGAACATGACCCTAAAAAAAGTTTGTCATTAATTCAATCGCAGGTTGATCAGTAAGCATTTTTCATTAAAGGAAAAGATATATTTTAGAGCAACACAATAGTCTCCTCGTGACCTCAGTCAAAATACAAATTTGAGATCGTAGAAGATACCAAGTGAGAGATTAGACTCAAATGCGTAAGTCCTAAATTCCCCATACCTGTTATGAATGCTCCATTGTTGCTGTTGTTCAGTCACTAAGTTGTGTCTGACTCTTTTCAATCCCTTGAACTGCAGTACACCAGGCTTCCCTGCCCTTCACTATCTTCCAAAGTGTGTCCAAACTTAATGTCCATTGAGTTGGTGATGCCATCCAATCATCTCATTCTCTGTCACCCTTTCTCTTCCTGTCCTCAATTTTTCCCATCTTCAGGGTCTTTGCCAGTGAGTCAGCTCTTCATATCAGGTGGCCAGGGTATTGGAGTTTCAGCATCAGTCCTTCCAAAAAATTTTCAGGGCTGATTTCCTTTAGGATTGACTGGTATGATCTCCTTGTTGTGAGAGTCTTCTCCAACACCACAATTCGAAAGTATCAATTCTTCGGTGCTCAGCCTTCTTTATGGTCCATCACTCACATGCATACAAGACTACTGGAAAAACCATAGCTTTGACTATACAGACCTTTGTCAGCAAAGTCTGTATATCTCTGCTTTTTAATATGCTATCTAGGTTTGTCATTGCTTTCCTTCCAAGGAACAAGCGTGTTTTAATTTCAGGCTGCAGTCACCATCCACAGTGATTTTGGAGCCCAAGAAAATAAAATCTGTCACTGTTTCCACTTTTTCCCCATCTGTTTGCCATGAAATGATGGGGCTGGATACGATAATCTTCATTTTTTGAATGTTGAATTTTAAGCCAGCTTTTTCACCCTCATCAAGAGGTTCTTTAGTTCCTCCTTGCTTTCTGCCATTAGACTAGTATCATCCACATATCTGAGGTTGTTGATATTTCTCCCGACAGTCTTAATTCCAGCTTGTGATTCATCCAGCCCTGTATTTCACATGATGTACTCTGCATATAAGTTAAATAAGCAGGATGACAATATACAGCCTTGACATATTCCATTCCCAGTTTGAAACCAGACCATTTTTCCATGTCCGGTTCTAACTGTTGCTTCTCGATCTGCATACAGGTTTCTCTGGAGACAGGTAAGGTAGTCTGGTATTCCCACCTCTTTAAGAATTTTCAGTCTGTTGTGATCCACATAGTCAAAAGCTTCAGCATAGTCAGTGAAACTGAAGTAGATGTTTTTCTGGAATTCCCTTGCTTTTTCTATGATCCAGTGGATGTTGGCAATTTGAAATTTGATTTCCATATAATTAATAATATTATCTGGGTTAACAGTAATACTACTTACAAAAGAGTAGTACATGCATAAAAAAACTCCATGTGGTATTTGAAATTCCTTATTCTTTCATCCAAAAAGTAGTGAGCAACTGATATCTTCTTAGCCACTTTTTTCTCTGTTCTGTGAAGACATCAGTGAAAAAAATTTCTGCCATTATGAAGCCTGCATTCTAATGAAGAGAGATGTATCATGATTGTATGCACAGGCAAACAAATGAATAAGTGAATGAAATGTAAGTAGTTCCCATGGGAAAGTAAAGCAGGAAAAAGGAATTGGGAGCACAGGCCAAGGGAAGGTAGCAGTGTAGTAATGGGTGGTCATTGGAGGGTTTCCCTCATTGGGAAGGTGATGTCTGAGCACAGCCTAAGGAAGGAGCAGCAGTGAGTCCTGTAGAGGCAGTGTGTTCTAGGAAGATGGAACAGTGAGTGTAGAGGGCTTGAGATAAGAGCTTCTGTGAGCCTGGCAGGGTTTAGTAGCTGGAAGGGGGATTATTGGGACCATATTTAGAATCATCTTGTACAAATGCATATTGATGAGTGATCCAGAGAAGTTTTGGATAGAGTAACAGCCCAAAAATTAGATGAGTGTGTGTGTGTGTGTGTGTGTGTGTGTGTGTGTGTGTGTTGAAAGAGCGTATGTTGTATGCCTTTGAAAACTCAACCCAGGACAACAAATACCAACACAAACTCCAGTGAAATTGCAGAGTTAGAAAACTAGAGAGAAAAAAAATTGAAGGATACTCAGGCAAAAAGACCAGGTCACTTTTAAGTAAAGAAAATAAAATTGTCAACAGGCTCTTTGAAAGTGTTTTATGCCACAGTAAAGTGAAATAACATTTTTAATATACTCTAGGAAAGTAAATGTGAGGCAAGAATTTTCAGTCAGTTCAGTTCAGTCGCTCAGTCGTGTCCGACTCTTTGTGACCCCAGGGACTGCAGCACGCCAGGCTTCCCTGTCTATCAACGACCCATCAGCAAGGATTTTATATCCCACCAAACTGCCTTGAGGGCTTCCCTCCTGGCTCAGTGGTAAAGAATCTGCCTGCCAGTGCCAGAGACACAGAGACATAGGTTGTATCCCTGGGTCGAGAAGGTCCCCTGGAGTAGGAAATGGCAACCCATTCCAGTATTCTTGCCTGGAAAATTCAGTGGACAGAGAGGAGCCTGGTGGGCTACAGTCCATGGGATCGCAAAGAGTCAAACATGACTGAGTGACTGAGTGTACACGCAAACTGACTTGCAAATATAAGAAACACAATCTTATGAAATATAAAAACTCTGAGAATATTGTTCCCTTCCCCAGGGCTCTACAAGAGTAGTGCTCAGCAAAGGTTTTCTATTGCTGTCTTTGTCACCTGTCTTTGTTTTGGGTGTTTTGTTTACAACCCTTTCCTTTAAAAATGCAAAAACCATTTTTAGTTCAAAGGCCACATTAGAACAGGCCACTAATCTCCTTTGGCCCGTGGTTTATAGTTTGCCAGTCCCTGTACTAGATAAAGAACTTTAGACAACCACGGTGACTGGGGAGATACAAATATAAAGACTGGTGAAGAGCATTATGTATATTTTTACTTGTAGAACTAACACAAAACAATATTCATGGAGAGTGAAGATAGTATATAAAGGCTGTGTATCTGACCATTCAGATACATCACAACTATTAAAATATGGAGAAGGGAAATGGGAAGAGCATGTAAACAGTAGAATAAACTGCTGATGGCCTGATGGTTAACTGGGAGTTAAAGGATATTATTTCAGATGCTGGGAGAGAAGTGGGAGGAAGAAGACAAAGTAATGAGTTAATTTGATACTGCTTACAGTAGCTAACCAATAGAAAATGACAAAAAATAAGAAACAGGGATTACATAAAGTTCTTCACATAGAAGTAACCATTAAAACAAAAATACAAATTTCCTGAATGCCAAAAAATAAAATATAAAAAGAAAGCAAATAAAATATACCACATATGAAAGGCTTTCCTGATAACTCAGATAGTAAAGGATCCACCTGCAATGCAGGAGACCTGGGTTCGATCCCTGGGTCCAGAAGATTCCCTAGAGAAGGGAATGGCTACCCACTCCAGTATTCTTGCATGGAGAATCCCACAGAGGGCTACAGTCCTCTGCGGGATCGCAAAAGAGTCAGACATGACTAACCAAGTAACACTTAGGTAAAAGACCTGGATATATATGAATGTAACATAAAATTATATGTGAGAGCATTGAAACCAAACAAGTTGGTCTTCAGTCTAAAACTATTGGTAAGAACTGGTTGAATAAATTCTGGCATATTCACATGATAGAGTACTATCCATCTATAAAAATAAATGAAAAATATTGCTATATGAAGTTCTGTATGTTACCATATAATCATCCTCAGGATAGGTTGGTGATACCCATTTATATCTGAATCTATTTATATTTATTTATCCATTTGGATCTATTTATATTTGAAAAACATGGAAGGACAAACTATAAAAAAAATTTTTTTGACAGTTACCTATAAGGAGAGTGAAGGAATAGGATGAAAGTGATTTCTGAAAAGGATAAAGATAGACTCTGTAATTCCTGTTGCTATAGATTTAACTTAAATTAAACCTATATAAAGAGTTCTTAAATTAAGAAAAAGTTCCTTCAGTAGAGCTGGTTTAAACATTACTGATTATACATATAACATAATCATAAAACAATTCGAAAGAGTAGTCTCTAAAATTTAAATAAATTGAAATAAACCTAAATGTATATCCAGTCAGGGGTATAACCAAACATCCTAGTGACTCTTCTTCCCTAGTAGGCTGTACTTTAAAGATACAACTGAAAAAAAATTAAACTGTTTTTACTAATCACGTTTGTGTAACAACCTTGGTATTGTTAGTTCAAGACCTGTGCTTGTAACACAAGATAAAGCAAAGGAGCAATTGTACAATATTCTAATTTTGTTTTCTCCATTGCCTTGGGAACCTGGAAGCAGTATATATAGATATAAAATAGAAGCGATTGAATAAAAACTCTTTGATCTTAGTTTAAATAGGAAGTCTTTGTATGGACTCAGGTTTTTGTTTTTTAATATCTGTAGCTATGTTTAGTCATTCTGTTTCTGTCCTTTGAACTCACAGAAATAGTGACCAGCCCAGTAGCACAGCATTGAACATCACTAGCAACAAGATTTCTACTAAAAGAAAGAAAGGATTTATCCCGCCTTTCATATAAGATGGTAGCAAAACAATAGATATAAGAAAGCGCCTCTTTAGGGAAATGTTAACAGCTGACAACTGAAAAGGGAATGATACAATTAGAATATCACCATTTAACGAACCTTAATAAATGAATGGAGGCAAACAATGAACATGAGTAACTGCTGACTTACAAAAAGAGAACCAGACATGATGTGTTTCCTGATATAGAACACACCATCATTTATGAAGTAGTCTTGCTTTAAAAAAAAAAAATCAAACAAGAAACACCTAATGTGATCAGGCCTCTAGATTCATCTACCAGTTTATTGGAAGTATCTAGAACAGAGAAACATGAAATGCCACCATCAAAATCCATATTGCAAGAAACTGTATAGGACAAATAACCTGGTTTAATCAACTAATACATTACAATGAAAAAGAGAGAAACATCCTTTAATAAAGTCCAGTTGTACTATAAAGAGTTTATTTGGATCCTCATTCTAACATACTTTTATTTAAAAAAAAAAAAATAACAAAAACCATTTTTTTTGCCAAATTAAAAAGTTGAAGACTGGATATTTGATAATTTTCAGAGATTACTATTAACCCTTTATATTTGAGGATGGAATTATAGTTTTAAAAGAAGAATCCTTATCTTTTGGAGGTACATATCAGTATATTAATGGCTGAAAGATATGTCTGGAGTTTGCTTCAAAATGACACTTGAGGGGAGAAAGTGAGTGAGTATAAAGACACTAGGTTGGCCATAAGCTGAATCCTGGTTGGAGTTGGATAGTAAGTAAATGGAGGTTCATTATTTTATCCTATCTTTGTATATATTTGAAATTTTCCAATTAAAAAGTTAAAGAGGTTGCAAGCCATGTGAGTGTACTTACACTTAACACTGCTGACATGGTAGAGAATCAGTTCAGTTCAGTCACTCAGTCGTGTCCGACTCTCTGCGACCCCATGAACTGCAGCACGCCAGGCCTCCCTGTCCATCACCAACTCCCGGAGTCTACCCAAACCCATGTCCATCGAGTCGGTGATGCCATCCAGCCATCGCTTCCTCTGTCGTCCCCTTCTCCTGCCCCCAATCCTTCCCAGCATTAGGGTCTTTTCCAGTGAGTCAACTCTTCGCATCAGGTGCCCAAAGTATTAGTTTCAGCTTCAACATCAGTCCTTCCAATGAACACCCAGGACTGATCTCCTTTAGGATGGACTGGTTGGATCTTCTTGCAGTCCAAGGGACTCTCAAGAGTCTTCTCCAACACCACAGTTCAAAAGATCAATTCTTAGTTGGATGGTAAATTTTATGTTATGTGTACTTTACCACAATTTTTTTTTAAGTTAAAGAATATGAACAGAAGAATCTGAAAAAACTAGGTTTAACCTTCATGTGACCTTGACTTTAACCCTGCTGATCTTTGGTTCCCTCATTTGTTAAATAAAAACAATAATATTTCACCCATGGGATTGTTGTACAAATGAAATGAGATAATGCATAGAAAGTACTTAGCACAATATCTGACATACACCTATAACTTTATAAATATGTGATATAAAATCCTCTTTCCTGGGAATTCCCATGGACAGAGGAGCCTGGTGAGCTACAGGTGTTCATGAGATTGCAAAAGAGTTGGACACAACTCAGTGACTAAACAACAACAATGTATAAATATGTACTGTGTAAATATCAGTGGCCAGTATTACTACCACTACAGCTTCTACCGCCTACAGTAGGAAATACTTCATCCTCCCATCACTAAAAACTAAAGCTTATTATGAAATAAGCTTACTCTGCAAGTTAGACAGACTTGGGTTAACTCTAAGTTTTAGCACTTACTTGATACGCTACTTTGGTTATAAATATTTAGTGACCTCAGAGGAGTTATTGTAGCTCTCTAAGCTTTGGTTATCTCATCCACAAAATGAGGATGCTAATACCTACTCTGTAAGGTGGGCTGAATATTGGTTAGGCCTTGATCATAGTGGGTTCACAGTAAGTGATGAATATTATCATACCATGATTGTATTCATGTATGATTATCATTATTCAGCAATGGAAGGTAAGATGGGCTTTTCCATATATCCTTCCTGGCCAGTATTTATCTGGACATAAGAATAAGCCTGGCTTGCTGCAGTCAGTGGGGTTGCAAAGAGTCAGACCCGACTGAGCGACTGAACAGCAATAGCAAGAATAATGGATTTCTGATTTAATTATGGACTTAGATTTAAAATGGATTTAACAAAACATTAAAATTGTACCTGTTTTTCTCAACTTTTGAAATTTCAGTATCTTTTCTTTGTTTCACTGGATTTTGTTTATCAATAGAGCCTTATCTTCCCTGTAGCTCAGACGGTAAAAGAATCTGCTTCCAATGCGGGAGACCCAGGTTTGATCCCTGGGTTGGGAAGATCCCCTGGAGATGGGAATGGCAATCCACTCCAGTATTCTTGCCTGGAGAATCCCATGGAGAGAGAAGCTTGGCTGGCTACAGTTTGTGGGGTCTCAAAGAGTCAGACACTACTGAGCGACTAACACTGACTAACTGACTCAGAGCCGTATCACCTGTCTATCTAGAGGTGTGAATGTTCCTCACAGGAGTGCTCTGGGGGCAGTTTAAAGATAACTGGAATAGTGATGCCCATTGTTAACCTTCTTTTTTTCTAGTTAGAAAAACCATACACCAAAAAGGACTTGTTAGGCACCAGATGTAAATAGAAAAGCACTCTTTCCCACTAGTGATTCAAGTACAACCGAGATGAGGTGTGCACCTAACAGAAATGCTCCAGACTGATTCCAGAAATACAGTGAAAGTGAATACGCAGTTCTCTTTCTAACTGTATTCTGTGAATTTTTTTTTTGTCTCAGATTATGCCATCCTCACTGCTTTATTTCTTCTCATCAAATAACTCAGCATGACATTTCTCTCATTATAATATCATCATTGCTACTTACAGAGCATTCACAAGAGATAAAGCATTACAGAAAGCTTCATGGAACTTGCAGGATGCTGGGAGGCCTGGCCATTGTCTTTAAGGAACCTTTCAGGTCACTAACAATCACAAGGGGCAGCCACAGAGATTTTTTTAAATGAATTCATTGTATTTATATCCTCAATATGTAAATAATAATACATATCTACTTACTTTCCCAGAAGAACGAAAGAAAACTTTCAAGTTCTTATCACATAAGTCATTGATAAATCGTATGTTTGAGCTTCTGTTTTGCCATCCAAGAACAAAGACTCTAGAATCAGACCAACCTGGGTCTGAATCCTGCTTCCCTCTCTTAGTAGCTGTTTAATAGTAAGGAAATGACTTAATCTTTTGAGTTTTAACTTCCACTTCTGAAAACAATTACAACAGTCCTACAATTAGTTACTTGTTAGTTTTTAAATAGGATTAAATACAGTAAATACAAAAGTAAAACAAAGTGTAAATTCAAGGAGGGAATCATCCATTCAAAATATATGATTTTATTAATGTCATATTTTGCCCCAGATTGGGAAGATCCCCTGGAGAAGGGAAAGGCTACCCACTCCAGTATTCTGGCCTAGAGGAGTCCATGAACTGTATAGTCCATGGGGTCGTGAAGAGTTGGACACAACTGAGCAACTTTAACTTTCACTTGAGCATATAGTGATGATTGAACAGACATGGACCCTGCCCCCCAACCTCAGGGAGTTAGTGGAGGGAAGATCCCACTCAATTAGCAAGCAGATGAATACAAAATTATAAATAGAGTAGGCAACATAACTGTAGCATAATGCAGGAGAATTGTGAGAATCTTAATTTAGATTGGGGGATGTGGGTGAGCTCGACTGCTTGCTCTGTGAGAAAGTGATATTTAGCTGAGACCTGATGGATGAGTAATAGTCAGCAGAGAAAGAGTGGGAGTAGTATGTTTACCAGCATATGCAAAGGCACTGAGCAGGACAGGACTGTTGATTCAGGAAGCTCTAAGCAGACCAGAATGTCTTGCAGTGTGGATGTGCTGGGTAGGGAAAGTATTAAGTGGAATTAGAAGTATAGGTCAGCGTCAGCCTGACGGGCTCCTCCTTGTAAGGAGTTTAGATGTTATCCATAATTTGGAATAAAGTCATTAAAGGGTTTTTTGGTTTGTTTTTTGGTTTGTTGTTGTTTGTCTGCACTGGGTCTTTGTTGCAGCCCACAGGCTTTCTCTAGTTGTGGTACATGGGCATAATTGCTCCACAGTGTGTGGTATCTTAGTTCCCTGACTAGGGACCAGACCCACATCCCTGGCATTGGAAGGCAGATTCTTAACCATGGACCATCAGGGAAGTCCTCGTTAAAGCGTTCTGAACAATAGAGCATCTGGCCTAATATGCCTTTGAAAAGAATATTGTGGCAAAGTGACTTAAAGAGGTGAGAGTTAGACTCAGAGTCCAGTTGAATCGACCCAGTGAGAGATGATAGTGGCTTGGAACTCAGAGAATTCTGAGCTGGAGATGGAAATGCAGAATGAGATATTCAAAGTCACAAGGGAGATGAGAGCACGAGAGAGAAAGTGGCATGAGAAGGAAAGAAGGACCCCAGGGGGGCTGCCAGCCTTCAGAGGTTGGGTAGATGAGGAAGTGTGTGATGTCAGGTAGGCATGTCTTAAAAGGAAGAGAGAATGAACCCACTATAGGTTGAAGATTGAGGATGAGATGAGGATTAAAACATAGCCACTGGATTTGGCAAAACAGAGATGTTTTAATCCTCATCTCATGGGCATGTGGAAATGGGAATTATTTTGAATAGTATAACCTGGCAGGTAGCTAGATGAGAAGATTCTTTTAGGGATTAGATTTTTTAAAAGTGAAGTCCAAGAAAGAAAGAGTATGACATTGCTTATTCTCAGTCTCCTGGTTAGGACTTCCCTGGTGTCCCAGTGGTTAAGAATCTGCCTGCCTCTGCAGGGGACACAGGTTCGATCCCTGGTCTGGGAAGATTACACATGCCCTGGAGCAACTAAGCCTGTGCATTGCAACAAGAGAAACCATACCAATGAGAAACCCTTGCACTGCAACTAGAGAGTAGGCCCCGCTTGCTACAACTAGGAAAAGCCCACGTGCAGCAATGAAGACCCAGCCCAGCCATAAATAAATAATATTTTTTAAAATCTCCTGGTTAACGTTTCATACCTTAAAATATGTATATACCCCTGTTCCTACTTCTTAGCATACCCGACTTTTGTGAAGTTTTTATGTGGACGAGTGGTAATAGTTATGCATGCATGCTCAGTCGCTTAGCTCGTTGTGACCCCCATGGACTCTTATCCCGCCAGGTTCCTCTGTCCATTGAATTTTCCAGGTAAGAATGCTGGAATGGGTTGCCATTTCCTTCTCCAGGTGATCTTCCCCACCTATGGATAGAACTGGTGCCTCCTGTGTCTCTTGCATTGGCAGGCAGATTCCTTACCACTGCGCCACCTGGGAAACCTGATTAAATAGTATAATGCACTGAACAACATCTGCTGTCTTGCCTAGCAGGTGGAAAGTTCCCATTACATGGTAGTTAAATGGCAGATACCTGTGCAAGTTGGTGGGAGAGGTGGAAAGGCAGGAGGAACTGCATATCCGAAAGGCCCCGTAGTGAAGTGGTCCGTGGGATGGTCGGGAGACAAGGACATCCAGTTTGGCTAGAACATCAAATATAGGGAAGGAATAACAAGACGGAAACTAGATCAAGCAGGCCTCACAGATCAAGGCAGGTGAGTTCAAACTTTCCTTAGTGCAAAGAGGACCTTTAGCGCTCCTTCCAGCTGAGAGGTACCCAAAGAGAAAAGAAAAACAAAAACACTTCTAGCTAAAAAAAAAAAAAAAAAAAAAAAAAATAGCCCTGGAAAACTTAAAGTAGCTGTAGGAGACGAAATGGTGAAAAAAATAAAAATAAAAAACCCAGAGAGGTCTAGGGAGCACATTTTGAAAACCTACTGAGGTAAAGATTCAGGCATGTTACTTGCCATTCAAAGCACCAAGGGCATGAGAAATGGAAAAGCAGAGCAGAGACTAAAAGTTCAGGGTGAACTTTGGAACTGCTATCTAAAATTTTGAAAGATAGCAAAGGGAAGACATTATTCTAACAGGATACACAAAGTTTTACTAATTAGTATATTAGAAATGATGCCATAGAAATAGACTTGTTCCTTTTAACATTGGGTGCTTCCCTGGTGGTCCAGTGGTTAAGACGTCCCCTTGCAACTCAGGGGACACCGGTTTGATCCCTGGTCTGGGAAGATCCCATATGCCACAGAGGAAACAGCCGGTGAGCCGCAGCTGCTGAGGCCTGAATGCCCTAGAGCCCATGCTCCATTTCAGGAGAAGCCACGGCCATGAGAAGCCCACGACACAACTAGAGAGCAGCCTCCGCTCTCAGCAACCATCAGAAGCCTGCACACAGCAGTGAAGACCCAGCACAGCCAGAAACATGTGCTTTCAAAGAGTAAACAAGTGAGAGAACGCTGGAAGAAAAAGGATCCAGAAGCACATCCAAGTATACATGGCAGTTCAGCTAAATTATCCAGAATGTCACATCAGAGAGGATAAATAATTGAATCATTGTTATACTGGGTTAACTGAGTGATAATTAAATAGAAAAAAAAATGATAATAGTTAAACTTGTTTAAAACACAAGTTAGGAAATTTCCTGGTGGCCCATTGGTTAGGACTTGGCACTTTCACTGCTGGTCCCAGGTTTGATCCCTTGGTCAGGAAACTAAGATCCTACGAGCCACATGGTACATCCACAAAAAGGGGGAAAAAAAGATTGTACGACAGGTTTTAAATCAGGACTGTAATTAATAACAAGTCATGACAATAAACTTATAGTAGCTAAATATGCTGGTTACTTTTCTTTAAAACTGTGCATCTGTCAAATTTTAAATTAAGTTATGCTTACCAAACAAAGTGAAAAGTACTAAAGTCAAAACGTACAATATGCCCACAACTCAGGTTATTGGAAGCTCTGGATGGTTTCCTCATAGCACTGATATTATTTCCATGAGATTGCAGGATCTATTTAAGTATCTCTTACCCTGTATAATAAGCCTTGCATTCATCATCCCATCCATGGTTCAAAGGAAATGCTCTTTGAGGTATAAATGTATTTTTGCTTTACAAATGTTTGTCATTTTCCTCTCAAAAAAATATAGAGGAAGAGGTTTTGAAAACCAAGTACAAATGAGGGAAATGAGTGCTGTATAACAGAGAATGACAATTAGAGAGGAAGAGGGAGAGTGTGTCTCTGAAAAAGCTTTAGATTATTTTTTTTTCTTTTCAGTCTTTCATCCTAGTGTCCTTACTATTATATTACTTATGTAAAGCCTTCTGTCCGTTGAGTTCAAAGCGCTTACAATCATCAAGTCATTTATTTCTTGGATTTATTGAATGGGGTGCCCATTGTTCAAAAGCCCGTGGGCGTAAGTACAAAGTTATAAAAGCACACAAATTAAATGTAATAGCACAGGAGCAAGAGAGAATGCCAGCAGGATCACTACTGTGCCTGTTGAGAATGCTAGACTCTTATAAAGAAAGAAAAGAAGAGAAAAAGAAAAGGAATAAAGCAGCCACCTAGGATTCATCATATTCTGAGAGTTACAAAATAAATTTGTCAGTCAAAAGTAGTGACCATAGGGTACAGTTAACAGGCCTAATTGAATTTAGAGAGTGCTCTGGAAAATGGTCCAACTCTTCAAACTCCGATTCTACTCCAGTAACAAGGCAAGAAAAATGATCATTCTCTCGCCCTCATTTTACAGAGATGATATTGAGGTACAGGGGGATTTGGTGAACTGCCGTTGTCTCAAAGTCATAGAATTTGGAGCATGATCTTACACTGAGTTCAGTTCAGTTCAGTCTCTCAGTTGAGTCCGACTCTTTGAGACCCCATGAATCCCAGCACGCCAGGCCTCCCTGTCCATCACCAACTGCCGGAGTCTACCCAAACCCATGTCCGTTGAGTCGGTGATGCCATCCAACCATCTCAATCTCTGTTGTCCCCTTCTCCTCCCACCCTCATTCTTACCCATCATCAGGGTCTTTTCAAATGAGTCAGCTCTTCACATCAGGTGGCCAAAGTATTGGAGTTTCAGTTTCAATATCAGTCCCTCCAATGAACACCCAGGACTGATATGCTTTAGGATGGACTGGTTGGATCTCCTTGCAGTCCAAGGGACTCTCAAGAGTCTTCTCCCAACACCACAGTTTGAAAGCATCAATTCTTTGGCGCTCCGCTTTCTTTATACTCCCAACTCTCAGATCCATACATGACTACTGGAAAAACCATAGCCTTGACTAGCCAGACCTTTGTTGACAAAGTAATGTCTCTGCTTTTTAATATGCTGTCTAGCTTGGTCATAACTTTCCATCCAAGGAGTAAGCGTCTTTTAATTTCATGGCTGCAATCACCATCTGCAGTGATTTTGGAGCCCCCAAAAATAAAGTCTGCCACTCTTTCCACTGTTTCCCCATCTTATTTGCCATGAAATGATGGGACCAGATGCCATGATTTTAGTTTTCTGAATGTTGAGCTTTAAGCCAACTGTTTCACTCTCCTCTTTCACGTTCATCAAGAGGCTCTTTAGTTCTTCTTCACTTTCTGCCATAAGGGTGGTGTCATCTGCATATCTGAGGTTATTGATATTTCTCCCAGCAATCTTGATTCCAGCTTGTGCTTCCTCCAGCCCAGCATTTCTCTTGATGTACTCTTCATATAAGTTAAATAAGCAGGGTGACAATATACAGCCTTGACGTACTCCTTTTCCTGTTTGGAACCAGTCTGTTGTTCCATGTCCAGTTCTAACTATTGCTTCCTGACCTGCATACAGGTTTCTCAAGAGGCAGATCAGGTGGTCTGGTATGCCCATGTCCTTCAGAATTTTCCACAGTTTATTGTGATCCACACAGTCAAAGGCTTTGGCATAGGCAATAAAGCAGAAATAGATGTTTTTCTGGAGCTCTCTTGCTTTTTCGATGATCCAGCAGATGTTGGCAATTTGATCTCTGGTTCCTCTGCCTTTTCTAAAACCAGCTTGAACATCTGGAAGTTCACGGTTCACATATTGCTGAAGCCTGGCTTGGAGAATTTTGAGCATTACTTTACTAGCGTGTGAGATGAGTGCAATTGTGCGGTAGTTTGAGCATCCTTTGGCATTGCCTTTCTTAGGGATTGCAGTGAAAACTGACCTTTTCCAGTCCTGTGGCCACTGCTGAGTTTTCCAAATTTGCCGGCGCATTGACTGTGGCACTTTCACAGCATCATCTTTTAGGATTTGAAATAGCTCAACTGGAATTCCATCACCTCCACTGGCTTTGTTCATAGTGATGCTTCCTAAGGCCCACTTGACTTCGCATTCCAAGATGACTGGCTCTAGGTGAGTGTGAGTGATCACACCATCGTGATTCTCTGGGTCATGAAGATCTTTTTTGTACAGTTCTTCTGTGTATTCTTGCCACCTCTTCTTAATATCTTGTGCTTCTGTTAGGTCCATACCATTTCTGTCCTTTATTGAGCCCATGTTTGCATGAAATGTTCCCTTGGTATCTCTAATTTTCTTGAAGAGATCTCTAGTCTTTCCCATTCTGTTGTTTTCCTCTATTTCTTTTCATTGATCACTGAGGAAGGCTTGGTTGTCTCTCCTTGCTATTCTTTGGAACTCCGCATTCAAGTGGGTATATCTTTCCTTTTCTCCTTTGCCTTTCACTTCTCTTCTTACAGCTATTTGTAAGGCCTCCTCAGACAGCCATTTTGCTTTTTTCCTTTTCTTTTTCTTGGGGATGGTCTTGATCCCTGTCTCCTGTACAATGTCACAAACCTCTGTCCATAGTTCATCAGGCACTCTATCAGATCTAGTTCCTTAAATCTATTTCTCACTTTCACTGTATTTGATTTGATTTAGGTCATACCTGAATGGCCTAATGGTTTTCTCTATTTTCTTCAATATGAGTCTGAATTTTGCAATAAGTGGCTCATGATCTGAGCCATAGTCAGCTCCCGGTTTTGTTTTTGCTGACTGTATAGAGCTTCTCCATCTTTGGCTGCAAAGAATATAATCAGTCTGATTTCGGTGTTGACTGTCTGGTGATGTCCACGTGTAGAGTCTTCTCTTGTGTTGTTGGAAGAGGGTGTTTGCTATGACCAGTGCGTTCTCTTGGCAGAACTGTATTAGCCTTTGCCCTGCTTCATTCTGTACTCCAAGGCCAAATCTGCCTGTTACTCCAGGTGTTTCTTGACTTCCTACTTTTGCTTTCCAGTCCCCTATAATGAAAAGCACGTCTTTTTTTGGGTGTTAGTTCTAGAAGGTTTTGTAGGTCTTCATAGGAATCAGCAAACTAAGATGGACTGGAATGGGTGAATTTAACTCAGATGACCATTCTATCTACTACTGTGGGCAGGAATCCCTTAGAAGAAATGAAGTAGCCATGATAGTCAACAAAAGAGTCCGAAATGCAGTACTTACACTGAGATTCCCAGTTAAATCTTGTTTCATTTCTTTCTGCATTTTAGCTTGTGCTCTTAGGGGCTAGCTCAGCTGGTAAAGAATCTGCCTGCAATGCTGGAGACCCCAGTTTGATTCCTGGGTTGGGAAGATCCGCTGGAGAAGGGATAGGCTACCCACTCCAGTATTTTGGGGCTTCCCTTGTGGCTCAGCTGGTAAAGAATCCGCCTGCAATGTGGGAGACCTGGGTTCAACCCCTGGGTTGGGCAGATCCTCTAGCTATACGTGTTTCTTTTTAGTTGTCTTCTTCATATGATGATTTTAAAATTGATATCTTCAGGGATTTACCTGATAGTTGGGTGGTTAAGGGGCTTCCCTGTTGGCTCAGCTGGTAAAGAATCTGCCTGCAATGTGGGAGACCTGGGTTCAATCCCTGGGTTGGGAAGATACCCTGGAGAAGGGAATGGCTACCCACTCCAGTATTCAGGCCTGGAGAATTCCATGGACTCTGCAGTCCATGGGGTTGCAAAGAGTCCAATATGACTGAACGACTTTCACTTCCAGTGGTTAAGACTCTGTGCTTCCAGTGCAGAGGCTGCAGGTTTGTTCCCTGGTCAGGAAACTAATGTTCCACATGCTGTGTGTGGTGTGGCAAAAAAAAAAAAAAAAAATTTTTTTTTTCTTTTCAGTTAAGTAAATCAGAAAAACTTAAGCTAATCCTAAAATGAATTTAGAAGAGGAAATGCCTCATTTTTCAAGAAGTCAATAGATAATTAAACATTCTAAAATGAAGAAATAACAGTATACACGTATTATTTCAGAATAAGAAGACAGATGTTGGAGGAAATAGCTAAAATGGCTCAAACTACTCACCTCTGGGGAGTGGGCGTTAGCAGAAGGGAAAGGAGGATGGATCCAGGGACTGACTGCTCTTATTTTGTTTCAAATCTGGTAGTCATCCCAACTTTCACACTATTTCTTACTGTGATAAAAATTAAAACAGAAGTTAAGGGGGAAAGAAATAAGGAACAGGAAACTATACACACGTAACAATAAATATTTGGGCTCATTTTCAAAACTGAATTTAATAGATTATTCTCTAAGGCTTAGCCTATAAAATAGCAAGCTTGTCAGCACGCTCACTTTATAAAGCAGAGTCTTGATTTTTGGTAATTCAAGAGAGATTGGCTAAAACTGCTAATAAATTATGCATTCCACAATTAGGCATTTTCTCCTACTTCTGATACTTTTCTTTATTTAATTGGAAATCTCTAATGACATTGACTAAAACTGTTGAAAGCATTATAATGTGAAGTCTTAAACGGGACACTTCCTGTGCTTCCTTATTCAAGCCTCAGTCTAAATTGCATTTTTTTTATCCTCTTGTTTCTCCCTTTGCTTTGCCTTAAAGGATTTCCCACAATTCACAGTTCTCTCCCACTGGACTCTAGGCTCCATCTAGGGAAGGACTACATCCATCGGTCACTGCTTGAATCCTGAGTCTCACTCATCCAGTGCCTTTTCACAGCACCAGTCTTTCAGTGTTTGTTAAGTAAATGACAAGATTTCATCTGGGAATGTTGTGTTAACTAATAAATAGCTATTGGGAGGATTGATTAAATTGCACCAATTAGCCAGGTCACCTGAAAGAGTTAAGGTTTCCCCAGCTGCCTAGGGTACCTTGAACCAGATCTTCCAGGGCCAGTAAATTACAAGGGAGCATGGAATATGGGGCAGGTGTTCAACATCCTTCCTGTTACCAGAGCTCTTTGGAAGTATAAGGAATATTCACATAGCAACTGTTTTTTGTTTTTTTTTAATATATTTATTTATTTTAGTTGGGGGCTAATTACTTTATAATATTGTAGTAGTTTTTGCCATACATTGACATGAATCAGCCATGGATTTACATGTGTTCCCCATCCTGTACCCACCTCCCTCCCCATCCCATCCCTCTGGGTCATCCCATTGCCCCAGCCCTGAGCGTTTGTCTCATGCATCGAACATGGAATGGTGTTCTGTTTCACATATGATAATATACATGTTTCAATGCTATTGTCCCAGAGCGTCCCACCGTCACCTTCTCCCTCAGAGTCCTTAAGACTGTTCTATGCATCTGTGTCTCTTATTCTGTCTCGCATATAGGGTTATCGTTACCATCTTTCAAATTCCATATATATGCATTAGTATACTGTATTGGTGTTTTTCTTTCTGGCTTACTTCACTCTGTATAATGGGCTCCAGTTTCATCCGTCTCAATAGAACCGATTCAAATGTATTTTTTTTAATGGCTGAGTAATATTCCATTGTGTATATGTACCACAGCTTCCTTATCCATTCGTCTGCTGATGGACATCTAGGTTGCTTCCATGTCCTGGCTATTGTAAATAGTGCTGCGATGAACATTGGGGTACACGCGTCTCTTTCAATTCTGGTTTCCTCGGTGTGTATGCCCAGCAGTGGGATTGCTGGGTCATATGGCAGTTCTATTCGCAGTTTTTTAAGGAATCTCCACACTGTTCTCCATAGTGGCTGTACTAGTTTGCATTCCCACCAACAGTGTAAGAGGGTTCCCTTTTCTCCACACCCTCTCCAGCATTTATTGCTTGTAGACTTTTGGGTAGCAGCCATTCTGACTGGTGTGAAATGGTACCTCATTGTGGTTTTGATTTGCATTTCTCTAATAATGAGTGATGTTGAGCATCTTTTCATGTGTCTGTTAGCCATCTGTATGTCTTCTTTGGAGAAATGTCTGTTTAGTTCTTTGGCCCATTTTTTGATTGGGTCGTTTATTTTTCTGGAATTCAGCTGCAGGAGTTGCTTGTATATTTTTGAGATTAATTGTTTGTCTGTTGCTTCGTTTGCTATTATTTTCTCCCATTCTGAAGGCTGTCTTTTCACCTTGCTTATAGTTTCCTTTGTTGTGCAAAAGCTTTTAATTTTAATTAGGTCCCATTTGTTTATTTTTGTTTTTATTTCCAATATTCTGGGAGATGGGTCATGGAGGATCCTGCTGTGATTTATGTCGGAGAGTGTTTTGCCTATGTTTTCCTCTAGAAGTTTTATAGTTTCTGGTCTTACGTTTAGATCTTTAATCCATTTTGAGTTTATTTTTGTGTATGGTGTTAGGAAGTGTTCTAGTTTCATTCTTTTACAAGTGGTTGACCAGTTTTCCCAGCACCACTTGTTAAAGAGATTGTCTTTTCTCCATTGTATATTCTTACCTCCTTTGTCGAAGATAAGTGTCCATAGGTGCATGGGTTTATCTCTGGGCTTTCTATTTTGCTCCATTGATCTATATTTCTATCTTTGTGCCAGTACCATACTGTCTTGATGACTGTGGCTTTGTAGTAGAGCCTGAAGTCAGGCAAGTTGATTCCTCCAGTTCCATTCTTCTTTCTCAAGATTGCTTTGGCTATTCGAGGTTTCTTATATTTCCATACAAATTGTGAAATGATTTGTTCTAGGTCTGTGAAAAATACCATTGGTAGCTTGATAGGGATTGCATTGAATCTATAGATTGCTTTGGGTAGTATACTCATTTTCACTATATTAATTCTTCCAATCCGTGAACACGGTATATTACTCCATCTGTCTGTGTCCTCTTTGATTTCTTTCATCAGTGTTTTATAGTTTTCTATATATAAATCTTTTGTTTCTTTAGGTAGATATATTCCTAAGTATTTTATTCTTTTTGTTGCAATGGTGAATGGTATTGTTTCCTTAATTTCTCTTTCTGTTTTCTCATTATTGGAGTATAGGAATGCAAGGGATTTCTGTGTGTTAATTTTATATCCTGCAACTTTACTATATTCATTGATTAGCTCTAGTAATTTTCTGGTAGAATCTTTAGGGTTTTCTATGTAGAGGATCATGTCATCTGCAAACAGTGAGAGTTTTACTTCTTCTTTTCCTATCTGTATTCCTTTTATTTCTTTTTCCGCTCTGATCACATAGCAACTGTTTTTGAGGTCTTTTGTAAAAGGCAGTTTGTTAACTATTTTTTTGTGTGTGCAGTTAATTAGATTTTAATTCCTCCCTCTGTCTTTATATGTCTTTCAGTTTTTGAATTCTTTTTACCCAACACAACCAATTCTTCACCCCATTTACTCAGATTTTGAATGGCATAGAGTTGAAGCTATTAAGAAGGTTCTAATCATTCTTTTATTTGGTTTGTTGGCACACCAAAGAGTTAGAGTTAGCAGTCACTGTTGAATAATAACCAGTAAATTAGTTCAAATAATGTCACAACATGTTTTCTTAAACATAAATCAAACACACATACAAGGAGAAAAACTGCTTCCTAAACATTTTGGTTGGAGAGGCATTTTTATTAAGAAAGCAACTAAATTGCTAAAATTGATTTTATACTGCTGTTTTCTTATTCTTTGGATATTTGAGAATTCTTGTTCACCTAGCTCTCAGTATGATCTTTTGGTAAAACTCAACTGATTTTCAGGAAGGTTCAAACTGATCGTTGGCTTTATTGATGCAGTGAGGCGGAGGTGTCTGTAATTGCAGCTGTACACGTTTAGGTCCTTGCCAAAGCTCAGTGAATGGCGCCCATCACAGAAGACTTACTCTTGCGCTCATGTTTGTGACTGTTGCACACGTACTACAACATGTTCAGTCTGTTCCACTTGAGCCTGTGCACATCTAATAACCTCTCTGACTTTGGACTTTAAGGAAACCATGGTTTTCTTTTAACTAAAGAAAAACTAAAACTGCCTGTCTTTATTTACAAACCTACAAGACAGTGGACCAAAGAGAATTACCATTAAATTGCAACTTAATGGTCTGCACATTGTAGAAAAAGCTGCATCTTCATTGTATTACTTCCTTGTACTGTCAGTGTGCTCTTTTTTTTTTATGAGAAATGCTAATTTTAGCTTTGTTGTCAATGATACTAGCATTGGTACTTAAAAGTTTTCTCGTTACAATGTACTCATTACCCTAAAATGTCTTTTACTTGCATTTCCTATCTTCCCCCTAACAAAATTTTTTTCCTGTTCCCAAATTGATACAAGTAGACTTAAAGATATGCAAAGAGGAAAGGAAAGGGAAAATCTATTCCTTGTTGTCAAATAAATTTTGACTGGAGAGACTCCTTTAATAGCCTTTTCCCATATTTTTATATTAATATCACCTTTCCTTTTCCTCTAAAAGAAGTATTTGTTTCATGCTACCTTAGCCCTCCCCCCATTTTGATTTTATATTTTACATATTGATAGTTATTTCTACAAACTTTTGTCCAGGAAAAATTTCCAGAAAATAAAATTAAGCATCTCTCTTTTCCCAAGAAATCAGCACCAAATAGCAAAATGGCAGGCAACCCCAACTCATGACTTAACTGCTAAACTATGTTCCTAAGGTGGGGCATTTAAAGTCCCCCAAGTTAATTTCGTGTTATAGAAACATAAAAATAGATGTCAGTGAATGAAAAATTTGTAGTTTATAATTCTATATTCACAAACAACAGTGTGTTAAAAATTGTTTTGGGTGCCTTTGAGGCTTTTGAAAATATAAATCCAATGAAATTTCGACTGAAGACATCTTGTTTTAGTAACTCTTCCTGTAGTAAGCATTCTTCATTACTCTAAGGACCTTCAAACTGCTTTTAACATTAGTTTCTGCCACAAGAGATAAATTGCAAGTTTAATACAGGATTGCCTCCCAAAGTTTTTGAATGGTAATTGCTGGGCAATGGGCAGTTGCCATGGCAACTTCTTCAGTGATCCCTCACTCTAATTGTAGCAGCAGACTGAGTCACCCTCATTGCCATTGACCTTGACTGAATCGTGAGCATTGGCAGTTGTTTGGACAAAATGTAGGCATTGGTCCCAGGCATTAAGCAACCATAAATACAACCTTTGGTCATTATGTGGAATATAGTTATAATGCAGTGGATTTCAAATCAAGCTGTCTTCAATCAGGAGTCACTTATATTTCAGCAGTAGACTTGGAGTATTTTTGAACACAGTATTTCCTAAAAGGATTAACCATTTAGTATAGCAAGGGCATAAGATCTCAGATTCACAGTTAGCTCAGAGGATTTCATTGAAATGCACACAAATGTTTTAAAACTAAAATTTCAATGTCATGGAAGCACTTCTCTGTGTAAGTCAGAGAACAATGCACTTGTTTGATTGACTTAGTGCCTAATAGTTAACATACATCCCAATTACATCTAAATCTGATACAGAACTTTGGTTTACTATTACTGTTGCTAGTAAAAGTAACGATTTCTTGAGCTCCTTTTGCAGGCAGGCATTGATATTTTATATACACATTATCTTGTTTCCACTGTAATAGCTTTGCTGATAAAGAAATCAAGGTTTAGATCTTGCCTGTGATCACATGAGCAGTAATAGAACCAGGGATTCAAAAGCCAGTCAGGTTGACCACAGAGCCTTGCCTGTTAACTACTGTGTCATAGTACTCCTCTTCCATATTCTGGCCAATTTCCCATAAAATTGGGGAGTCATAAGAGTAATTGCTCCTGATTTGAATCCATAAGAATGTTTTTTGGTGTCTAGATTGAGGTTTAGCATATACCTCAGTTATATTTGCAATATTTCCAAATGAAAATAGCAATTTAGCTTTTTGTTCCCTTTTGTAAATGTTAAATTCCTTACATATCTTAAAAATAGTGTCTTTGAGATGTTTCTCTTTTATAAAATTAGACAAGATTCTGTAACTCCAAGGTGTAAAGGACAAGGACTACATTTTATTTTATATCCTCAGAATCTGTTCCCAGTGCTTAATACTATGCTATTATGTCATGACATTGGCCTTCAGTTACTGTTTGTGAAGTCATTGTCTTCTGTGGTTATGTTCATTACTCTGTTTCAATCAGTTGGGAGTCTGTTCTGTCAGATTTTGTTGAACTGTGGGATAGATTTGTTTATTCCCATCTGGAAATAATTGATAGAGATAGCATTAGTTTTGTGTTAGAGGGAACTTCTGTTTTAAAAATAAAAATGCCTCAAGCATAAAATATAGTTTGGTTCTTAACATTAACAATCCAAAAAATGCATCCCATATTACTGCTTTTTATTTGGATTTGCTAATTATCTGAAAAATAAAGTGGAGTGCTATTTAATGCTACTTGAGACAATCTCTGTACAGACCTTTTTCAAAAGCTTATTTGCCAGTGCTTTGCTAGAAATCTCACAGACACCTAGATTTTCATGCCGTGAAGTTTGAAGACCATTGGTTGAGTGGGGAGGAGGGCTTGCAAGATCACTGAGCTAATTGTTTTTTGAAATTTTTCAAATCTAAAAAAATAGAAAAATTTTACATTGACAACCCATAAACCAACACCTAAATTCTGCAGTGGATATTTTACTGAATTTGTTTTGTTACCTGCCTATTTATCTCTAATGAAGAAGGAAACAGCAACCCACTCCAGTATTCTTCCCTGGGAAATCCCATGGACAGAGGAGCCTGATGGGCTACAGCCCATGGCATCGCAAGAGTCGGACACGACTGAGCAACTGAACCACCACCATCATTCATCTCTGAGCTTCTATCAGTCTGTTACTGTCTTTTACACATTTCATAGTGAGTTGCCTAGTACCCATTATTTTAATAACATACATGGTATTCCATTGTCCAGATGTACTATAATTTATTTAACCAGTCATCTACTGTTGTACATTTGCTTTTATGGCAGGAATAATGACCCTGAAGGAATTGTGTGAAGTGTCCATGCCCTAATCCCCAGAACCCGTGAATTTGTTAAGTTACTTAAAAGGAACACCGAAGATGTAAGTTTATGAAGACAGGGAGATTAGTTTGGCTTATTCAGGTGGACCCAGTTGAAACATGTGAGCCCTGAAGAGCAGAGAACTTTATCCATCTGGAGCAGAAGACAGACTTTTAAAGGGGAAGTCCAAGAGATTCAAAGCTGAGAGGAATTTGACACAGCATTGCTGGTGTGAGATGGAAGGGGCAGTGTGATTTGGGCAGCAGGAAGTTCCTAACAGATTCCCAGCTGATAGCCAGCAAGAAAATAGGAAACCCAGCTCTGCAGTCTTGAGGAACTGAATTCTGCCCACACCCTGAGTGAGCTTTGGAAGGGGATTCTCCTTCCGGGCCTCCAGATAAGTGCCTCACGCACCTGACGCCTTGATTTTGGGCTCCTGAGACGAGAGCAGAGGAACCAACCAAACCTGCATGAATCTCTGTAGAACTGCAAGATAAATCAGCTTTGTTTTAAACTGTTAAATTTGTGATAGATTTTTTATGGCAGTAATAGAAAACAAATTCAGGGATGGTGAGGATTTTTTACTTTAATATAAACATTCACAAGGCTGAATCCTTGAGTACAGCCTTACTTATTTCCTTAGGATAAATTTCTAACATTAGAATTGCCGGGACCATGTTGTTCAGTCCCTAAGTCTGACTCTTTGCGACCCCATGGACTACAGCACCCCATGGGCTTCCATGGTGAATCAGGTCGGTAAAGAATGCATCTGCAATGCAGGAAACCCAGATTCAATCCCTGGGTCAGGAAGATCCCTAGAAAAAGAAATGGCAACCTGCTCTAGTATTCTTGCATGGGAAATCCTATGAACAGAGAACCCAGGCAGGCTACAGTCCATGGGGTCGCAGAGTCAGACACAGCTTAGTGACTAAACCACCACAGCACATCAGGTTTCCCTGTCCTTCGCCATCTTCCAGAGTTTGCTCACACTCATGTCCATTGAGTCACTGGATCCCATCCAGCCATCTCATCCTCTGTCACCTGCTTCTCCTCCTGCCTTCAATCTTTCCCAGCATCAGGGTCTTTTTCAATGAGTCAGCTCTTCCAATCAGGTGGCCAAAATATTGGAGATTCAGTTTCAGCATCAGTCCTTCCAATAAATATTCAGGGTTGATTTCCTTTAGGATTAACTGGTTTGATCTCCTTGCAGTCCAAGGGACTCTCAAGAGTTTTCTCCAACACCACATTTCAAAAGCATCAATTCTTCCACGCTCAGCCTTCTTTATGGTCCAACTCGCACATCCATATATGACTGCTGGAAAAACCATAGCTTTGACTATACAGACCTTTGTTGGCAAAGTGATGTCTCTGCTTTTTAATATGATGTCTAGGTTTGTCATGGCTTTTCTTCCAAGGAGCAAGCATCTTTTAATTTTGTGGCTACAGTCATCATCCACAGTGATTTTGGAGCCCAAGAAAATAAAGTCTGTCACTGTTTCCAGTGTTTACCCATCTGTCTGCCGTGAAGTGATGGGACCTGATGCCATGATCTTATTTTGTGAATGTTGAGTTTTAAGGCAGCTTTTTCACTTTCCTCTTTCACCTTCATCAAGAGGCTCTTTAGTTCCTCTTCACTTTCTGCCTTTAGGGTGATGTCATCTGTGTATCTGAGGTTATTGATATTTTTCCCGGCAATCTTGATTCCGGCTTGTAATTCATCCAGTCTAATATTTCGCATGATATACTCTGCATACAAGTTAAATAAGCAAGCAGGATGACAATATATAGCCTTGACGTACTCCTTTCCCCATTTGGAACCAGTCGGTTGTTCCATGTCCAGTTCTAACTGTTGCTTCTTGACCTGCATACAGGTTTCCCAGGAGGCAGGTAAGATAGTCTGGTATTCCTGTCTCTTGAAGAATTTTCCACAGTTTGTTGTGATCGACACAATCAAAGGCTTAATCATAGTCAATGAAGCAAAAGTAGAAGTTTTCTGGAATCCTCTAGCTTTTTCTCTGATCCAACGGATACTGGCAATTTAATCTCTGGTTCCTCTGCCTTTTCTAAACTCAGCTTGTACATCTGAAAGTTCTCGGTTCACATAACGTTGAAGTCTGTCCTGTGTATGTGCTCAGTCACTAGTCATGTCCGATTCTTTGCAACCCCGTGGACTATGGCCCACCAAGCTCCTCTGTCCATGGAATTCTCTAGGCAAGAATACTGAAGTGGATTGCCATTTCCTCCTCCAGGACGTCTTCCTGACCCAGGGATTGAACCCATGTCTCCTACAGCTCCTGCATTAATGGGCAGATTCTTTAACACTGAGCCACCTGGGAAGCCCATGTTGAAGCCTAGCTTGAATGATTTTGAACATTATCTTGCTAGCATGTGAAATAAGTGCAATTGTGGGGTAGTTTTAACATTCTTGGCGTGGCCCTTCTTTGGCCTTGGAATGAAAACGGACCTTTTACAGTCCTGTGAACACGGCTGAGTTTTCCAAATTTGCTGGCGTATTGAGTGCAGCACTTTCACAGCATCATCTTTCAGGATTTGAAATAGCTCAGCTGAAATTCCATCACCTCCACTAACTTTGTTCAGAGTGATGCTTCCTAAGACCCACTTGATTTCATACTCCAGGATGTCTGGTTCTAGGTGAATGACCACACCTTTGTGGTTATCCAGGTCATTAAGAACTTTTTTGTACAGTTCTTCTGTGTATTCTTGCCACTTCTGCTTAATATCTTCTGCTTCTGTTAGAACCATACCATTTCTGTCCTTTCTTGTGCCCATCTTTGCATGAAATGTTCCCTTGGTATCAGATTTTCTTGAAGAGATCCTCTAGTCTTTCCCATTCTATTGTTTCTCTCTATGTCTTTGCATTGTTCACTTAAGAAGGCTTTCTTATCTCTCCTTGCTATTCTTTGGAACTCTGCATTTAGATGTGTATGTCTTTCCCTTTCTCCTTTGCCTTTCACTTCTCAGCTATTTGTAAAGCCTCCTCAGAAGACAGCCATTTTGCCTTTTTGCATTTCTTTTTCTTGGGTATGGTTTTGATTACTGCCTCCCGTACAGTGTTACAAACCTCCGTCCATAGTTCTTCAGATCTAATCCCTTGAATCTATTTGTCAGTTCCACTGTATAATCGTAAGGAATTTGATTTAGGTCATACCTGAATGGCCTAATGGTTTTCTCTATTTTCTTCAATATGAGTCTGAATTTTGCAATAAGTGGCTCATGATCTGAGCCCTAGTCAGCTGCCGGTTTTGTTTTTGCTGACTGTATAGAGCTTCTCCATCTTAGGCTGCAAAGAATATAATCAGTCTGATTTTAGTATTGACCATCTGGTGATATCTTTGTGTAGAGACATCTCTTGTGTTGTTGGAAGAGGATGTTTGCTATAACCAGTGGGTTCTTCTGGCAAAACTGTGTTAGCCTTTGCCCTGCTTCATTTTGTACTCCAAGGCCAAACTTGCCTGTTACTTTTGCATTCCAATCCCCTATGATGTAAAAGACATCTTTTTTTGGTGTTAGTTCTAGAAGGTCTTGTAGGTTTTATAGAACCATTCAACTTAAGCTTCTTTGACATTAGTAATTGGGGCATAGACTTGGGTTATTATGATGTTGAATAGTTTGCCTTGGAAACATACTGAGATCATTCTGTTATTTTTGAGGTTGCACCCAAGTACTACATTTCAGATTCTTTTGTTGACCATGAAGGCTACTCCTTTTCTTCTCAGGGATTCTTGCCCATAGTATAGATACAGTGGTCATCTGAACTAAATTCGACTATTCCTGTCCATTTTAGTTCACCGATTCCTAAAATGTTGATGTTCACTCTTGCCATCTCCTGGTTAACCACTTCCAGTTTACCTTGATCCATGGACCTAACACTGCAGGTTCCTATGCAGTATTGTTCTTGATAACATCAGACTTTACTTTTACCACCAGACACGTCTACAACTGGGTGTCGTTTCCCCTTGGCCCAGCGTCTTTATTCCTTCTGGAGCTATCTCTTGGCTCTTTTCCAGTAACATATTGTACAGCTACCAAACTGGGGGTCTCATCTTTCAGTGTCACATCTTTTTGCCTTTTCATACTGTTCATGGGGTTCTCAAGGCAAAAATGCTGAAGTGGTTTGCCATTCCCTTCTCCAGTGGACCATGTTTTGTCAGAACTCTCCACCATGACCAGTCCATCTTGGGTGGCCCTGTACAGCATGGCTCATAGTTTCATTGAGTTTCACAGAGCTGTGATCCATGTCATCATTTTGGTTAGTTTTCTGTGATTGTGATTTTCATTCTGTCTTCCCTTTGATAGATAAGGATAAGAGACTTGTGCAAGCTTCCTGATGGAAGGGATTGGCTGTGGGAAAAACTTGCTCTGGTGGGTAGGACCATGCTCCGTAAATCTTTAGTCCAGTTTTCTGCTAATGGTGGGACTGCACTCCCTGCCTGTACTTTAGCTTGAGGAGTCTGCAGTCTCTATTAGGGCTGCCATATAGTACACTCTATGGTGGGCTAATGGCAACCTCCTCCAAGAGGACTTACGCCAACATGCTGTGTTTCCCAGGACTGCTGCTGCCATTGTCCCTGACCCTTTGGCAGGCCAGTGTCAACCCAAACCTCTGCCAGAGACTCCCAAACACAGGCAAATCTGGTTCAATCTCTTGTGGAGTCGCTGCGTCTTTCACCTGGGTCCTGGTGCACACAGGATTTTGTTTGTGCCCTCCAAGAGTCTCTGTTTCCCCAGTCCTGTGAAAATTCTGTAATCAAATCCTGCTGACCTTCATAGTCAGATTCCCTGGGGATTCCCAGTCCCTTTACTGGATCCCCAAATTGGGAAGTCTCTTCTGTGGCCTAGGACCTTCGCAACAGTGTGAGAACTTTTTGGTGTATTTGTTCTTCAGTTTGTGGATCACCCACCAGGTGGCTATATGGTAAGGCTAATGGCAACCTCCTCCGAGAGGATTTATGGCACACAGTGTGCCTTCCAGGACTGCTGCTGCGAGTGCCCTTGCCCCTGTGGTAGGCCACTGCTGACCCGCACCTCCGCAGAAGACCTTCGGACCCTCACGGGCAGGTCTGGCCCAGTCTTCTGTGGGGTCACTGATCCTTCCCTGGGTGCTAGTGTGCACAGAGTTTCGTTTGTGCCCTCCAAAAGCCTCTAGCAGGTGTGAGATTTGATCTTAACATGACTGCACCTCTCTTACTGTCTCATTGAAGCTTCTCCTTGGTCCTTGGACAAGGAGTATCTTCTTTTGGTGGGTTCCAATGTCCTCCTGTCGATGGTTGTTCAGCAGCGAGATGTGATTTTGGTGTTCCTGCAGGAGACGACGAGCGCACGTCATTCTACTCTGTCTTAGGGCTTAGTCCCCAGCATCTACCAGATCGTATGTTCTGTTTTACTTATGGGTCATATCACTTATTTTATGTGTCTTATAATTTTGTATTCAATGCCAAATATTGTGTCTGGCATTGAATAGAAACAGAATCTGAAGCAAAAATTATTTATGACTGTAAAAGGGCGCACCTCTGTTGCTAGGCTGCCAATATGGAGTTGGATCCTTCTAGTTAGGACTGGACTTGAGTTTGGATTTTGTATCTTCATTGTACCATCAACTTCAACTTCCCGCAGCAGTTGTTACCTGTGTTTAAAGAATGGGTCTGCGTTTTGTGGGTTTTTTCCAGTATTCCTTTACCATAGTCTGCTTTCAGCAGTCCATGTAGGGGAGTTAGAGAAGAGAAGGAGTATTTTCTATTGTCCTGGTCCAGCCTTAATCTTGGAGAGTCCTTAATTGCACCTGGATCTTAGAGGTAGGGCTTTCTCAGCATCTCTGCCTCTGCTCCCCTTGGCAATCAAACTGCCTAGTATCTGTGGTAGGCCTTGAGTGGGAGTTGAGTGCCCCTTCCCCAGTGATAGTAGACATCTGCTTGGTATTGATAGAGGCATGGGGTCCTGGTCCCAACCCCCAGTGTTAGGTTTTTGTTTCTGTCCCTTCAGCTGGAATGGATCTTTGCCTATGTCTTCGGGGTAAGAGGGTTATTGTTTCTCATTCAGGAGCAGTGGGGTTATGTTCCTACTTCTCCCCTAGAAACAGTGAAAATTTGCATGTGCTCTAGGCTAAAAAGGTTTGCTCCTCCAGTAGCTTAAGGCTTTTGCTTAGCATGAGAAGAATGTCTGGGAAGGAGCGGAGTCTTGGTGCCTGCCTGCAGCTGCAGCTGGTCACCTTCTGCAAGCTTGAGCCAAATGGAGGAGCTCCTGAGCGGCTGCTGGAGGCTGGTGGAAGAGAACTTTCGGGTGAGTGCAGACTCCACTGGATCTGAGACTCTCACTTTGCGGACTGACACACTAGACCACACTGAGCGGTTAAGAATTCATTAAAATTGTAGCTGATTTCTTCTTACCCACTTCTGTGGAGACCACCTCTTCTGCCTGCGCTTGGCCAAAAGCGAGGGAATGCTTGTCTTCCTTCCCTCCTTAGAGGGGCTTGTCCCTCTTGGGAATTCATTTCTCTTGATTGCCTTGCAGAATCGTTCTCTGATGGCCTTAAGAAGACTTTTGACTATTAAATTATCTGGCTATTCCTCCTTGTTACGGTAGGAGATGGCATTCTTTGCCGCTTTCCACATCCTAAGCAGAAGTCAATCTGGGTCTCTTAGTGCTTCCCTACGTTGCCCAAAGAGCCCATTTGTTTTATATTTGAGACCCAGAAAGTGACTTGTCCAGTCGATGGCAAAACTGAGACAAGAACCCATGTTAGAGCTTCTCTCTATTAACTTGTAGCTACCTCTCTTTTTCCTTTCTCCCTTTTTTAAAACATCAGAGCTACAGCTCTCTTATGTGTGATGCTTTACTGTCTTTCTTAGCACCAACCATCCTTCTCCCCAAGAAAGAATGAAAAAAGAGCACCAAGCATTTTAGATCTCTGATGTTTGTGTGAAATCCCTGACCTAGAGTTTAGTGATTATTTCCCTTCTGTGCATTAACAATATCAAAGATAATTAACAAATATTGCAAAAAAGTGAGTTATAGAAGAATCAGTAGATTCTCCCTGGTTTAGAGACTGACTGTTTTCAAATTTAGCCCTGTGCATTTTTATTCTCAAAGTTTGTTTTGTTTTGTTTTTTTCCCCTTTCTAAATGAACAGTGACACTTAGGTGCCACAGTAATCTAAAGTAAATTCTAAATTTTACTGAAGTTTGAGGTCACCGTAAAGATTTTTCTACTAGGAGTTAACATTTTTGGTTAGTCTAATGAAATTTGCTTTCTGAATTCAGTATTTTCTGCATTTTTTATGGAAATTAAGACTTGAGACAAGGAAGGGATTTTTAAAATCTCACAAGCACTTATTTTCCCAAATAAAAAACTGCAACTCAGGTTAAGTGGCTCCTTAAAGTCACATAGCTAGTTACTGGCAGAATTGGGATGGAGCTGGGACTCTTATATCTCAAAGTGGGGTGATAGGAAGCACTTAGTAAACTGTCAAAGTCATTTTTAAAAAAGCAGTACATCTTCCTAGAGATTTATTTTACTTAGATGTTACTTTTTATAGGATCTGGAAGGCCATTGGTTTTATAATAAACAATGTATTTTGGAGAAGAGTAGACACGAATACTAATTCTTAATATAAAACATTGCTGTTTCAAAAAAAATTATTTATTGATTTGGCTGTGTCAGGTCTTAGTTGCGGCACCCCGAATCTTCACTGCATCATCAGGGATCTTTTGTTGTGGCACTCAGGTTCTCCAGTTGTGGCACACGGACTCCAGAGCACGCCAACTTGGTAGATGTAGCACTCTGCCTTGGTTGCTCTGCGGTATGTGGGATTTTAGTGACCCGACCAGGGATAGAACCCATGTCCCTGCATTGCAAAGTGGATTCTTAACTACTGGAGCACCAGGGAAGTCCCAAAACATTGCATTTTTAAGAACAAAATGGAAAACTCCAAGCTCGGGGGGCTTCTTTGATGGTCCAGTGGTTAAGACTCTGCACTCCCAATGCAGGAGGGCCAGGTTTGATCCCTGGTCAGGGAACTAAGATCCTGCATGCTACATGGCGTGGCCTTAATGAATTAATTAATTAGATTTCCTTGTTTAAAAAAAGCTCTGTGTGTGCTTCCTCTCTTCTGCCAGCGGGAGGGCCGGGGGATGGGGTGAGCAGCACAGTTCCACACCCCACGTGCTGCCCAGTGTGAGTAGCTAGCTAAGGTAGATGCTTGTGGGGGGCTGCAGCATGGCTGGATTTCAATCAGCACATTCCTTTTTTGGAGTTCTCTGGCTGTTTTCTGGGTGTGGAAAAACATGTAAAGTTAACCCATGTCCCCAGGCAGTCACCATTATCTTGCTTTCCCGCTACCAGTAAGCATGCTGTAAATAACAGGCTTCCCAGGATTCTAGTTTAGGGTCATGGGCCACATTCAGATCCTGCCCAAGGGATGAAGAAAACGACCACTTCATTTTACTCAAGACAGTGGTGCCAGAGCTCAGCTTTCTCCCTGCCTCCCCCTGCCCGCCACGTTATTAATGTTTCACATCATTTCCCCTGGTTGCAGGATTATTCTTCAGCTGTAATTCTGCATGTAGTAGAAAAGCTAGTTCTTGCTATCAGAATCTCGATATTCTGGGACAATTCCAGTTCTAGCTGAAAATAGCATGGTCACAAAGCTTTTCAGCAATGTGTGCCAGTGAATTTTAACAACAGAGAGATAGCAAGACTCCATCAATGAATGACTGGCTTTGAAGGCCATTTGCACGTTAACTTTAAAGAGTCTTGCCTGCAGCTTCCGCCCCACTCTCCCCTGCTTTGGCCAAGTCCCATTAATTTTGTTGAAGGTTTTTATTTTCTGCTGAAAATGCAGGAAATTTAGACAACTCTCTTGGAATCCCCCCAAAACTAATACAAACAAGATACATATGCTTCTCTTAAGGAAACTAAAAATAAATGATTTGGAACTATTTAACTGTATAAATTCCCTCTGAAAAGAAAAAGGAAGTTTATATAACGAAGCAGCCCTGACTGCTGTTGACAGGGTAAGGTGCTCCCACAGCTGCCAGCTTGTCCATTTGACGTGAATTCACTACTTAGCACAGATCATGTTCACTGTTCGTTACCAACATGTACAAAACCATCAGAAACATCTGAAAAGGGGGCCATTTTCTCAAGGCCCTTGTATTTACATTTGAGATTTTCTGCAATAAAATAAGCCTGGCCTTTTTTTTTTTTTTTTTTTTTGAGAAGAACGTCAATTTGACGTGGGATCCATTCCTGGTATGGAAGTTGTATGTACTAAAAAGAAAATACCATGAATGAAAAAGACACAGTATTCTCCACGTATTTTGCTACTCTACCAATGAACCATCTGATTTTATCTCTGACAAAGCTAATTCTGGTTAGTTTTTGGAAATGTGTCTTTTAAAAAAAAGAAAACGTGTCTTTTTTAAAAACTTTATTCCATAAATGTAAGTGTATAAATGTAATTTATACACTTCACTAAAGGACTAGTTTTGTAAATTAATAAAAGTGGGATTTAGCACATATCTAAAGCTAAGAGATGTGATTCTTTGCACTTATAATATTTGCATTAGTTTATCCACTTTGGAAAGGCAGTTATCTTTATGTTCTTTCTGTAATAGTATTTAAAATTTAAATGATTTATAGAGTTACATGTTAAAATAGGTATTATCAGAAAATTATAATCAACCACTCCCTAATTTAAGCTTATTTTTAATTTCTGAATTACATTTAATTTCTCATTTTTGTTTTGTAATTGTTTTGCAACGTTAAAATATACAGTATGCTTTCTAGTGTGAGTGACAATATGGCAAAATATGATATTGTATAAAATGTCTGCTCTAGCTCCTTTGATTATATTTTCAGTCAATTTTAGTAATTGACTGAAAAAACTTTATGTTCTTGACATTTAATTTATAAATCTGCAGCTGAAAATAATCTTTGAAAGATAGCATTAGAATTAGAACTTGTCACAGAAACAGTAAAAAAAAAAAAAAAAAAGCAGTAAAATACCTAGTAATTCCTTTAAGTATAAGAGAATTAGTATAACTTCTAAGGAGCCTCAGTCAGACTGATGAATGTAAGTTGAAACCTAATGTGAAGTATACTTACTGAGGTAGTTTCCAGTTTATACTTTACCTAACTTGGGGATAAAAGAAATGATCAGTAGTTTGGTTTGGGTTTAAATGAGCCAGGTACCTGTTTGGGGGTTGAGTATATTATCCTGTTTGTTGCACCAAATTACTTAATAAAACATTGAGAATAAATTAGGAATATGTTTGAAAGCACAAAGTGTAAACTATCGATAAGTAATTCTTTTTTTATATTTAAGTTTAATATATTAGGACTTAAGGGTCCTAATACATTACATATATATGTTATATGTAACATAAATGGGTACAAAATACTTAGGAACATGAAATTCTGCAGAAAGCTAATGTTTTGACTTGTATTACTATGATAGTCATACCATCTTACTGGGTTGCTCTTAGATGAGAGAAATTTGAGAGAAAATTCTGAACTCAAAGTTCCTTTCTCCTCTCCTTCTAATTCAAGTAGCAATGTAAGATGAAAATACAGTTGAGAGAACTATAGTCACGATTATGTTGTCCGTTCCCAATATGAAGGCTAATCCCTTTTCTTTGCTCCAAACACGTAAAAGTAATAGATGAACCATAACTAGAAAAAAACCTTGAAACCGCATAGCCACACCCTAAAATGAGAGAGATAACTTCTTGATCAACGAGAAATAGAAAAAGCACTCGAAGCAGATAGCAGGGTCTGAAGCTGTGAAGCTGCCAAGCTTCTCGTCTGGAATGAGGCAGGAGAGTGGCTGGAAGCTCAGCTGCTGCAAGGCAGGCACAGCACTCAGGAGCCCTTGGGAGGCAGCACGCTAGTGCCGGGTTGCCTGCTAGAAACAAAGAGGTAGAATAGATCCCTTACTGAAAACAGCTTGAATAGAGGCACTAATAATGACCCTTAAGTTCTGTGTCTAGGGAGGTGGGAAGACCCAGAATCAGCCTCACTCTGGAATCTAGAGCCTATTGTGAGGGGATGTGGCTGGGTGACAGACCTTGCTTATCCTGCCTTTAATGTGATTGCTGGGCAGCAGCCCTGATAAACCAACGATGAGACCTCATTTCAGACTGGAAGCTCTAGAAAGCTACTGCATGACCTGTAGGCTTGGGGGGATTAAGCCATACTAAGTGAGCCTACATAACCAAAATTCCAAAATATATGCTAAAATCTAACTTAATACTAAGAAAGACAGCCAACATAGTCGTGATCATGTTTAAGGTAAGTTTATACAAAGAGAAGCAAAAATTAATAGGATAATTTTGAAAGTACTGTAAAGTATTTTTAATATCCTCAAAGATAAATGAAGGATATAGTATTTATTAAGAATAAATAAATATAAAATAAAAACAGGGCGAAATGAAACAAGAACATGACTCAGAACTATTTCTTTAGAAAGCTTAGAGTGAAAAATATAGTCATTAGATTTGAAAGCTCAGAAGACAAATTCTAAACTGGGCAGTATCAAAGACAGTTAGTAAATTGTAAGATAATGAGAAAAAATTATCCAAATTATCTTTATGGAAGAGACTAGGTTGTCAGATGGAAAGAACACTCTGAATACTAAGCAGGATAAATAAAGATAAATCAACATTGAAACACATGGTTGTGAAACTCAAGAGTGTTAAAGAATGAAAAGTAAATCTTAAAAGCTATCAAAAAGCTTTTCCACAGGGAAACAGTAGTTAGGTTTGTATAATAAACTGCTCAAAGCCAAAAACAGATGCCAGAATAAAGTGAACAAGTATCTTTAAAGTGTGTAAGGAAGTAACTAATTCTATACCCAGATAAAATATAAGAGTGAATGTAAAATAAAGACATATTTAAGCCACACTAGGACTGAAAGAGTTTATTATCTATAGACTTCACTGAAAGCACTATTAAAGGATGTACTTCAAACAGAAGAAAAGTTTACCTGTAGAGAAGCGGAATGTAAGAATCAGTGGTGTGCACTGATATCCATATGTAAAGTTAGTTAACCGCTGACTTTTTGTTGTTCAGATGCTCAGTCCTGTCCGATTCTTTGTGACCCAATGGACTGCAGCATGCCAAGCTTCCTTGTCCTTCACCATCTCCTGGAGTTTGTTCAAACTCATGTTCATCGAGTCGGTGATGCCATCCAACCATCTCATCCTCTATCATCCCCTTCTCCTTCTGCCTTCAGTCTTTCCCAGCATTAGGGTCTTTTCCAGTGAGTCAGCTCTTCACATCAGATGGCCAAAGTATTGGAGTTTCAGCTTCAGCATCAGTCCTTCCAGTGAGTATTCAGGATCGATTTCCTTTAGGATTGACTGGCTTGATCTCCTTGCTTTCCAAGAGACTCTTAAGAGTCTTCTCCAGCACCACAGTTCTAAAGCATCAGTTCTTCGGTGCTCAGACTTTTTTGTTGTCCAGCTCTCACATCCGTACATGACTACCGGAAAAACCATAGCTTTGACTATATGGACCTTTGTAGGCAAAGTAATGTCTCTGTTTCTTAATACGTTGTCTAGGTTTGTCATAGCTTTTCTTCCAAAGAGCAAACGTATTTTAATTTCATAGCTGCAGTCACTGTCCACAGTGATTTTGGATCCCAAGAAAATCAAGTCTGTCATTGTTTCCATTTTTTCCCCATCTATTTGCTGTGAAGTGATGAAAATGGATGCCATGATCTTCGTTGTTCGAATGTTGAGTTTTAAGCCAGGTTTTTCACTCTTCTCTTTCACTTTCATCAAGAGGCTCTTTAGTTCCTCTTCGCTTTCTGCCATAAGGGTGGTGTCATCTACATATCTGAGGTTATTGATATTTCTCCCTGCAGTCTCGATGCTAGCTTGTGCTTCATCCCTCCAAGCATTTCACATGATATACTCTACGTATAAGTTAAATAAGCAGGATGACAGTATACAGCCTTGACATACTCCTTTCCCAATTTTACCAGTTCGTTGTTCCATGTCCAGTTCTAACTGTTGCTTCTTAACCTGCATGCAAATTTCTCAGGAGACAAGTAAGGTGGCCTGGTATTCCCATCTCTGAAGAATTTTCCAGTTTGTTGTGATCTCTACAGTCAAAGGCTTTAGTGTAGTCAATGAAGCAAAAGTAGATGTTTTTCTGGAATTATCTTGCTTTTTTCTGTCATCCAATGGATGTTGGCAATTTGATCGCTGGTTCCTCTGCCTTTTCTAAATCCAGCTTGTACATCTGGAAGTTCTCAGTTTACATGCTGTTGAAGCTAGCTTTAAGGATTTTGAGCATTACATTGCTAGCATGTGAAATGAGTGCAGTCGTGCCGTAGTTTGAGCATTATTTGGCATTGCCCTTCTTTGAGATTGGAATTAAAACTGGCCTTTTTTTTTGAGTACTGATTTTTTGAAAACCAATTTATGTTTTTTTTAAAAACATGAAATTAAAAACCTAAGCAACTATAACAAAGCAAGGAAGAATGGGGTCAGCACCTTGCTGTTCAAGGGGAAGTTAAAGTGTATTAACCTCCTTTGATCTTGTTCAGGAGGTAAATAGCAGTATTTTATCTATTTTTATTTATTTATTTATTGGTTACAGTGGGTCTTCGTTATTGTGCACAGGTTTTCTCTAGTTGCGGTGAGCAGAGGCTATTCTCTACTGCAGTATGTGGGCTTCTCATTGCAGGAGCTTCTCTTGTTACAGAGCAGGGCTTTAGGGCACGTGAGCTTCAGTAGTTGCAGCTCATAGGTTCTAGAGTGCAAGCTCAGAAGTTGTGGCACACAGGCTTAGCTGCTCCTGCGCAGCATGTGGGATCTCCCACATGCTAGAACCCATGTCTCCTATATTGGCACGTGCTTCTTATCCACTGGGCCACTTTATCCCTTGGACGTTGTTTTTACTTTCCTTTTTTTCTGCCCCGTAAATATTGATTTGTTGCTGGACGTTGTTCTTAAAACAATACAGGTGAAGGTAAATTGTATGGAAATAAGTATACCTTTTTGTGTGCTAGATCGGGGAGGTAAACTTTTCTATGAGAGTCCAGATAGTGAATATTTTTTATTTTGTAGGCCATGCAGTCTTAGGTGTGAAGTGTATTTTAACCTAATAATAATATAGCCATTCCTACTTTATTTTGATTAATAGTTCATGTTATATCTTTTTCCATTCTTTTACCTTCAATCTAACTTTATTTAAAGTGAGTTACATTTGAAGTTTCTTGTAGATAGTGTATAGTTGCATCATGTATTTTTTATCCACTCTGTCATTGTTCAGATCTTAATTATTGTAATCTCTTTGTATGGATTTGCTCTAGACACTTTACATACATAACTTACATAACTTGCCACATCTAGTAGTGTTGACATTTTCCCAATTCAAATGAGAGGTAGAAAGTATCCTCTCTTTAAATTGCTTTGCTCTCCCTGGTTTATAATATAATTGTCTTAGGTGTTCCTTTGCATCCATTGAGAACCACATCAGTGTTACAACTTTTGCCCCAACTGTCAAACATAATTTAGAAAACTCAGAAGAAGGAAAGTGTCATATTTACCTATGTTTTTGCCTTCCATTATTCTTTATTTCAAGAGATGTGTTGATTACTTACTTTGAATTTTGCTCTTATTAACTATTTCACATTCAGATTCCCAAAGACTATTAACTCTCAGGAAACAGAAACAAAACATTAGGCTGTTTATCTGTAAATATGAACGTTGAAATGACAGTGCAGAAAAGTGAGGTCATATTCCAAATTACAAACTCCTCTTGGAATTGATAAGGCCCTACCACCACTTTATATTGAGCAAGTTTAGTGATTTAGGTTAGTACATTGATAAGAGTACAAATTAGAATCTATTAATCAAAGCTCCAAATTTTCTTCTAGATTGGCAAGTCTATAATTTATTAATGTGAAATTTATGATTATCACCATATTTAGTTCAAAAGGTTATAACTCAAATCCTTTAGTAACTCATAAACTTAATGCTAAAAATTCTTGACAAAAATAATCTTGAAGAGTTCTTGTGCATGATCTTTCCAATACTGTTTTAATTGTAAAGCAGTTGCCCTCATTCTAATTAATTCTGTATCAAGGAGGAAAATACTGACTCTTATGGGGATTTTCTTTCTTTATCAGGCACAAGACCTAAATGTCATTGAAGAAGTGATTCGAATGATGTTAGAGATCATCAACTCCTGCCTGACAAATTCTCTTCATCACAATCCAAACTTGGTGTATGCACTTCTTTACAAACGAGATCTCTTTGAACAATTTCGAACTCATCCTTCATTTCAGGATATCATGCAAAATATTGATCTGGTAAGTGTAAATGGAGATATTTACTGTGATTCTTTTTTAAACAGAGAAGGTTTAACAAAACTTGATTTAAAAAAAAAAAACCTATAACAGTCTCTTGAATGTTAACTGTATTTGCCATCTATTCTAACAATTGTCCCCTTCCATGTGTGTGTATGTATTATATACAGACATATATACATATACATGCACATATATGTCTTTAGGAGAATTAAGATCATATTTTATATCTTAATAGTTATGGATTCTGCCATTTTTACTTAAAACATTTTCCTGTGGTATCAATTCTTTGAAAATCTCACATTTTAATAACTGTATAACCTATATTTCATGGATCACAGCCTTGTCATGGCATGTCAAAGGGACTTGAAGCTATGAGGCCACCCAAGAGGGACAGGTCATAGTACAGAGTTCTGACAAAATGTGGTCCACTGGAGGAGGAAATGGCAACCCACTCCAGTATTCTTGCTGGAGAAACCCATGGACATATGAAAGGGCAAGAAGATTTGACACCAGAAGCTGAGCCCTGCAGGTCGGAAGGTGTCCAGTATGCTACTGGAGTAGAGTGGAGGGCAGTTACCAACAGCTTAAGAAAGAAGGAAGCAGCTGGGCCAAAGTGGAAACGACCCTCAGTTGTAGATGTGTCTGATGGGGAAAGTAAAGTCCAATGCTGTAAAGAAGTATTTCATAGGAACCAGAAGTGTTAGGTCCATGAATCAAGGTAAATTGGACGTGATCAAGCAGGAGATGGCAAGAATGGACATTGACATCTCAGGAATCAGTGAACTAAAATAGATGGGAATGTGAATTTAATTCAAATGACTGCTATATCTACTACTGTGGGCAAGAATCCCTTAGAAGAAATGGAGTAGCCCTCATAGTCAACAAAAGAGTGAAACGCAGTACTTGGGTGCAACCTCAGAAACAATAGAATGATCTCAGTTCATTTCCAAGGCAAAACATTCAACATCACGGTAATCCAAGTCTATGCCCCAACCACTAATGCTGAAGAAGCTGAAACTGACTGGTTCTATGAAGACCTACAACAATTTTAGAAGTAACACCAAAAAAAGATGTCCTTTTCGTCATAGGGGATCGCAGTGCAAAAGTAGGAAGTCAAGAGATGCCTGAGATACAGGCAAGTTTGGCCTTGGGGTAGAAAATGAAGCAGGGCAAAGGCTAACAGAGTTTTGTCAAGTGAACACACTGGTCATAGCAAACACACTCTGTCATCAACCCAAGAGACAACTGTACATGTGGACATGACCAGATGGTCAATACTGAAATCAGATTGATTATACTTTGCAGCCAAAGATGGAGAAGCTCTATGCAGTCAGCAAAATAAGACCTGGAGCTGACTGTGGCTGAGATCATGAGCTCCTTATTCAAAAATTCAGGTTTAAATTGAACAAAGGAGGGAAAACCACTAGGCCATTCAGGTATGACCTAAATCAAATCCTTTATGATTATATAGTGGAGATGATGAGTAGATTTAAGGGATTAGATCTGGTAGACAAAGTGCCTGAAAAACTACAGTGTTACGGAGGTTCATAACATTGTATGGGAACAAGTGACCAAAACCGTCCCAAAGGAAAAGAAATGCAAGAAGGCAAAGTGGTTGTCTGAGGAAGCTTTACGGATAGTTTTAGGAAAGAAGACAAGCAAAAGGCAAAGGAGAAAGGAAAAGATAATACCAACTGAATGCAGAGTTCCAGAGAATAAAAAGGAGAGATAAGAAAGCCTTGTTAACAGTGCAAAGAAGTACAGGAAAACAATAGAACGGGAAACACTAGAAATCTCTTCAAGAAAATTGGAGATATCAAGGGTTATTTCATGCAAGGATGGACATGACAAAGGACAGAAATGGTAAGGACCTAACAGAAACATAAGAGATTAAGAAGAAGTGGCAGGAATACACATTAGAACTATTCAAAAAACATCTTACTGACCTGGTTAGCCATGTTGGTGTGGCACTCACCTGGAGCTGGGCATCCTGGAATGTGAAGTCAAGTGGGCTTAAGTGGCAAAATTCCAGCTCAGCTATTTAAAATCCTAAAAGATGATGCCATTAAAGTCAATATGTGAGCAAGTTAGGAAAACCCAGCAGTGGCCACAGGATTGGAAAAGATCAGTTTTCATTCCAATCCCAAAGAAGGGCAATGCCAAAGAATGTTTAAATACCAGTGCCCTTGTGCTCATTTCACATGCTAGCGAGGTAATGCTCAAAATCCTTCAGTTAGCTTCAGCAGTATGTGAACCAAAAACTTCCAGATGTACAAAATGGATTTAGAGAAGACAGAGATCAAATTGCCAACATTCATTGGATCATGGAAAAAGCAAGGGAGTTCCAGAAAAACATCTATTTTTGCTTCATTGACTACCCTGAAGCCTCTGTGTGGATCACAACAAACTGTGGAAAATTCTTAAAGAGTTGGAAATACCAGACCACCTTACCTGTCTCCTGAGAAACTTGTATGTGGGTCAAGAAGCAACAGTTAGAACCAGACATGGACCAATTGAATGGTTCAGAATTGGGAAAAGGGTATGACAAGACCATATATTGTCATCCTGCTTATTTAATTTCTATGCTGAGTACATCAAGCAAAATGCAGGGCTGGATGAATCACAAGCTGGAATCAAGGTTGCCAGGAGAAATATCAACAACCTCAGATATGCAGTTGATACCACTCTAATGGCAGAAACCAAAGAGGAACTAAAGAGCCTCTTGATGAGGGTGAAAGAGGAGAGTGAAGAAGCTGGCTTAAAACTCAGCATTCAGAAAACTAAGATCATGGCACCTGGTCCCATCACTTCATGGCAAATAGATGGGGGAAAAGTGGAGACAGTGACAGATATAATTTTCTTGGGCTCCAAAATCACTGCAGACAGTGTCCACAGTCATGAAGTTAAAAGATGCTTGCTCTTTGGAAGGAAAGCTATGACAAACCTAGACAATGTATCAGTTTGCTGACAGAAGTCCTTGTAGTCAAAGCTGTGGTTTTTCCAGTAGTCATGTATAGATGTGAGAGTTGGAACATAAAGAAATCTGAGCACAGAAGAATTGATGCTTTCAAATTGTGATGCTGGAGAAAACTTGAGAGTCCTTTGGACTGCGAGGAGATCAAACCAGTCTATCCTAAAGGAGATGAACCCTGAATACTCATTGGAAGGACTGTTACTGAAGCTGAAGTTACAATACTTTGGCCACCTGATGCAAAGAGACGACTCTTCGGAAAAGACCCTGATGCTGGAAAGATTGAGGGCAGGAGGACAAGGGGGCAGTTGAGAGAGAGATGGTTGGATAGTATCACCACTCAATGGGCATGAATATGAGCAAACTCTGGGAGATGGTGGAGGACAGAGGGGCATACTGCATTTCACGAGATCACAAAAAGTCAGACATGATTTAGCGACCGAACAACATTAACCTGTATTATGGAGGTCCTAAAATATGTTAACCCTTACCCCATTATTGCTTATTTGATTGTTTCTAATATTTTGTAATTAATCATAATTGACAGTTTCTAAATAAATTATAGCTCACCTTTTTTAGTTTTGTTGTTGGTGTAATCTTAAAACTGGAATTGTACTAGTTTTTACTGTCAGAGGTGTCTGTATTTTCAAGATTCACCCCACGTCAAATTGCTGTCTAGATGTATTGTACAACTAATGTATCTGTGCATCATCTCATACTTCTGCAAGTGATCTATGAAAGGATCTACCTCACTATACTTTTACAGCTTAGAGTATTATATTTATTTTAGCATTTGCTCTTTTGTATTAAAAATGGTATTTCATTATTATTTTTAATTTTCATTTCTTTCATAATTAGTGTGATTGAACATTTTTCACAATTCTGTGAACCTTCATTTCCTGTTCTTTTTAAAAAGATTTTTCTGCTAAGCCTTCTATTGCTATATTAATGTTCCCCAGTTCGATTTGATTCCACAGATATTTGTTGTATAGCTCATCAGGTTCACAGTTTCTGTGCACAAGAGGAAGCTGAAAAGCTACCATCCCTGTTCTTGTTTTACTTATATTTGTTGTTGTTCAGTCACCCAGTCAAGTCCGACTCTTTGCAACCCCATGAACTGCAGCACGCCAGGCCTCCCTGTCCCTCACCATCTCCCAAAGTTTGCCCAAGTTCATGTTTATTGCATCGGTGATGTCATCCAGCCATCTCATTCTCTGACGCCCTCTTCTCCTTCTTCCCTCAATCTTTCCCAGCACTGGGGACTTTTCCAATGAGTCAGCTATTTGCATATCATTTACTTAAATTTAGGAAGATTTTAAATAATTATTGCACAAGTATAAATATATACAGTTATTTCCATCATGACTGAGCACAGGGGCATAGCTTCCTCCAGGGTGTGCACCTTATAGTGAAATTGCTGCATAACATGTACCATTTCCTTTGTTATGTGTGTGCTCTGCTAAGTTGCTTCAGTCGTGTCCGACTCTATGCGAACCTATGGACTGTAGCCCACCCAGGCTCCTCTGTCCTTGGGATTCTGCAGGCAAGAATACTGGAGTGGATTGCCATTCCCCTCTCCAGGGGATCTTCCCAACTCAGAGATCAAACCGGCGTCTGTTACGTCTAACCTGCATTAGCAGGCGATTTCTTTACCACTAGTGCTACCTGGGATGCTGCCATTTTACTCTTTGACTGGTGGTATGTAGAATTCCTGTTGCTTCACATCCTCGTGGACCCTAGTTTTGTAATAGCACCTCATTATGGTTTTCATTTGGGTTTCCTCTTGTGACGCCTAGGCAAGTCTTTTGCTAGTTTTTCTACTGAGTTATTTATCTTTGTGTGTTCATTGGAAGGTCTGATGTTGAAGCTGAAACTCCAATACTTTGGCCACCTCATATGAAGGGTTGACTCATTGGAAAAGACCCTAATGCTGGGTAGGATTGGGGGCGGAAGGAGAAGGGGACGACAGAGGATGAGATGGTTGGATGGCATAACCGACTCGATGGACATGGGTTTGGGTGGACTCCGGGAGTTGGTGATGGACAGAGAAGCCTGGCGTGCTGCAGTTCATGGGGTCGCAAAGAGTCGGACACGACTGAGCGACTGAACTGAACTGAACTGATTTATCTTTGTGTAGATTCTTTTATTTGTTCTAGATATGTTGTTAGGCCTGTCTCAGGTTTTGCAAATATCCAGTCACTAACACAGATGCAGACCTTCTGACATAACTTTAAAACTTCTCTCAGAATAGTCAGACATCCAGTTCTCAGTCCTGTTCTTTTCTTGGAGAACTGCTTCCAGCCCCAGCCAGGTTGGACTCTGGTTCTCCTGCCCAACTGCAGAACCTTCTGAGAATTTCCCTCAGCTGTCCTCTTGGTTGATCTTGGCTCCTGTGAAGTCCTCTTTCTTGGCTTACTGCTTCAGATTGGTAGAGCTTACACTACTGTAGCTTTCTGGGAAAAGGGTATATGTGAGATAGATTTTTTACTTTTTTAGTTTCTAATGTCTGAAAATGTTTTTCTTCTTTTTTAATATACGACTGTCGTCTTGGGAAGCTTTGGGGATCTCTCTATTGTCCTGAAACTCTATTGTCCTGAAACTCTCTATTGTCCTGAAACTCTATATGTCCTGAAACTTCATGATTTGCTGTGCCTTAGTCGGTTGTATTTGGTGCTTAGAGGGTCCTTTGAGTCTAGAGACTCATGCTCAGAGCTTTCAAATACTCATTTAATTATTTCTTCCTGGTTGTTTCTCTGTCTCCTGCTGTTTCCTCTCTTTGAAACTTTTATGAGAAAGATGGTCATTTCCTTTCAGGCCCCTTCGTGTCAGTATCACTGTTATTTCTTAAACCCAGTTTCCTCATATTAGGAGTCCTCCAAGCTCCTGCCTGGGGTCTGTGCATCCATCTGTGAGGGTTTTAAAAGCTGAGGAAGAGAGAGACTGCATAATATTGGGGGTGGGGAAAAGAGAGTGAGAGTGACCTCTAAGGTGTAAACTTCTTGGTTTCTTCCAGGATAACAGCAATACATAGATGGACACATGGACTCTGATCACATTTAAGATATTTAAGAACAGTTCTATCCAATCTCATAAGCCAAGTAGATTAACTGTTGCTCATCCCAGTAGAGTCTTGTGTACTTGTTAGGTACTTAATTGAAACCAGCTTTGAACTATAACCAAGCTCCCATTCCAGACTCTTAACACATAATTTCTATGAGTTGCTAAATACTCTGGAATCCACACAATTACACTATGAGTTTAGTTTAACTACAGCTATGTATACTCTTGCAGATCTGTTCATTGATTTGCTCCATATCACTGCTGTGTAATGATTGCTGGTAAACAGAAATAAAAACTAAAACTCTTTACTGTCAGTTTAGTGTTTTCATGGACTTTCCTAAAGCTGCCTCAACTATGTACCTAACAGTTGCAGCTATAGCAAGTTATTTTACCATTCACACCCTTGTCATTATCCTGAACTACTATAAGTATTATTTAGATTTCATTAACAAAACTGGGGCAGCTGAATACCATTGTCATCTTTGCAGTTAGAATAAAGCAGAAACATCATTTCAAATGAGCATGGTTATATCTTAAAGTTAGACTTGACATTTAAGGTCTGTGATTAAATTCTCACCATTATGAACAGGTATGTAGATATATTGATATTTAGGATGTGTGATAGCATCCTCAGGCCACTTCTCAAATATTTCTTCTCTGGCCCCATGTCCTTCTTGTTAAGTATGGGTTTAACCAGAAGAGCATCTCCTTTTAAAATTGACAAGTATTGTTAATAGGATCATGAAACAAATGGTTGTCTGAGAGACATCCATCGCAGCTTATTCCTACCTTTTTCTGTTGGCTAGATTCTTTTTGACAACTGGGTAGTCTAGTTTTCAGTCCAAGAATGCATGTTAGTGTCTGTGCTGTGATGAGAAAACCCAGGCACCGAGAGATCTTTACCTCTATGGAAAAAGTAGAATCTACGAAGAGAGTCTTTGGGAAGTGCAGTCCCTTCTCTGATCCCAGTTCTCAAAGAAACTATCCAGAAAGAAGAGTTTCTGGATAGGAAAGGCAGAGCCTTTCCTGCTCCTCCTAATAGTGTATTGCTCATAGCAGTCTTAACAATCACAGTATTGAGAGGAAATCGATTTTCTCTATGAAGACAAACTTTACAGGCTGCTGCTACTGCTCCTGCTACTAAGTCACTTCAGTCATGTCCGACTCTGTGCGACCCCATAGATGGCAGCCCATCAGGCTCCGCCGTCCCTGGGATTCTCCAGGCAAGAACACTGGAGTAGGTTGCCATTTCCTTCTCCAATGCGTGAAAGTGAAGTCGCTCAGTCGTGTCCGACTCTTAGCGACCCCATGGACTGCAGCCTACCAGGCTCCTCCATCCATGGGATTTTCCAGGCAAGAGTACTGGAGTGGAGTACCATTGCCTTCTCTGCTTTACAGGCTAGCTTATATCTAAAAAGCCACTTCTGGAGATTTCCTGGCAGTTCAGAGGTTAGGACTTCATACTTCCATTGCAGGGGGCACAGGTTTGATCTATAGCCTGGGAACTAAGATGCTCCAAGCCACATGGTACAGCCAAAATAAAGTAAAAAGCCAGTTCTAGCCAGCCTATTCATGCATTTGTCCAAATTCATTTCTAGTTTCTTGCTAGCACCATTTTGGGGAGTAAAATACTGAGATTACGATTCATTGTGCATGTGAGTAAAGGTTCAACAAAACCCTTTTCTCTGTTACATGGGAAATTGGCTTGAGTTAATCTGTTTTTAGCTCTGTTCCTTGGAAATCCAGTGAAGGTAGAAAGTCAGCTGTGTTAATTCGATAATACTGCTGTGATAAAATGAGAATATAATAAAATGACATTTGGTTGGTAAGTTGAGTCTGGGCTAGAAGGACTATAGCTTTGGGCTTCCCTGAGTGAAAAAAACCCTCATAGCCAGGCATGTCCTTTTCAGGGACCTAGAAGCTGAGAGTGTCACAAGGGGTATTGGTTTCTGTTTGGTATCTGGCTTTTCAGCTTGGATGGCTGTTGGATCTGCCCACTGTAGTCTCTTTCTCTCACATCAGCACTATCATTTGAGGGTCCAAAGACTAGCCCTGAGACTACTATGAGCATTCCCAGTGAAAACAAAAGCCTGTGACTATGCTGTTCATATTCTCTTTTTCTTGACCTTTTTAAATTAATCTGATGAGAAGTGTGACCTATTATACTTTTTTTTATTTTAAAAACATTTTATTATAAAAAATTTCAAGTGTATACAAAGTAAACAGAATGGCTGTTATACTCTTGGGTCTCTTGATGTCTAACTGGGTTTGCGAATACCACTTAGGAAAGGGCAATACAGTACTAAAATAATATCTTCTTAGAGTACTTATAAATGTATCTCTTTCAAGTTCCAGGGTGGAGAATATCCTGCTTTTTCCAAGATTCATCCAGATCTTTGAATTATAGAACTATCCAATATGTCCTTTTTTAACTTCCATATTTCTAACCTGCATCACCCTAATTGTTTTAGTCTGCCCTATGGCAAACTCCTACCCTTTCTATCATAACTTTTACCTTTCTCTGGACCTCTCTGATTTCAGTTTCTTTCTTCTTTCCTTCCTGTCTTTTTTCTCTTTTATCCTTTCCTTCCTTCCATCCTTCCTCCCTCCCTCCCTCCCTCCCTCTCCCTGCTTTCCACTCTTGTTTTCTTCCTCTGGATAGTCACTTGAATTGTATAAAATATATGTCAGATAAACTATATCTGTGGTGTATTGGAAGGAAATGTTTTCTCTTTAATTACCAATACCTCTTTTCATAATAACGCATTTTTTTCTCTTTCTTTCTGCTAAAAGACTAACTCAAAATTTCTTTTTTCCTATGTTCGTAACTGTAATCAGTGATAGATGATCATGTTGTAACACATTGTTTGGATTATTTAGTGTTAAATGTTTAAACCACATCAAAAACCATTTGTTCCTTTTCTTTTAATCATTAGCACTGCTAGCTTTATAGCATGCTTGAGTTTCAACTCAAACCAAGGCAGTTTGATTAAAAAAAATAAAAATAAAAAAACCCTTGTTTGTAATCATCTTGCCTGATTACTATCGCCATTCACTAAATGTTCCTCCAGTTTCTCATCGATTTGCCTATTCACTACCTGAAAAGGTCTGAAAACAAACCTGGAAATTTACTTTCTCCTTCTAACTTCCAATGATGTCAAATCAGTCTTTACTCCATGAGTAAAGTAACCAGCTATTAAAACTTTAAAAATAACCCTGAAGGACCAAATTTTTCTTGAAAGGACATACAAGAACCATGCAAAGGACTTAAACTGCATCCATTTGAAACTTAGTCTCCTTGGAAGAAGCAAAAAGCAGAGACAAGGTGAAGAAATAGAATAAATAGAAGGGCCCTCACTGTTTTTCTCACAGTATATAAGCAAGTAGAAATAAAAGCGGTGTGTTAAACTAGTTTTGTATCCTGCCCTTGTCACCAGAATGGACTGCTTACTGACACTGCAACTGTATTCAGTGAAAAATGCAACCTCAGGGTAAACATTTGGCTGTGTGCTGTTGTGCACTTCTTAAAACTAGATAATTATATGCCTAAACATTTTTTGAGTCTCTATTAAGTGCTGGGAATAAGACTTAAGTACCTTTACATATATTACCCCTTTATTCCTCTTAAACCAGTAAACTAGTTATTATTATCTCACTTTACAGATAAGGAAACCAACAGGCTGCGGGAAGGCTTCCTAAGTGATTTTTAACACAGATCTCCACCTGAGAATCATCATCTTAGGGAATTCCCTGGCCAGTGGTTGGGACTCAGCACTTTCACTGCCAGGTCCCAGGTTCAGTCCCGAGTTGGGGAATTAAGATTCTGCAAGCCACACAGCACAGCCAAAAAAAATAATAATAATAATAGAATCATCCTCTTAAATAATGATCACGTTTGCATAGAGCTTTATCACTGAGGGTTATTTGCATATGCCTATCTCGTTTGACCCCTAAATTATCCCCTGAAGGAGGCACAGCAAGGCTTCAGAGGTGAAATTGTTGGTTCAAGGTCACTTTAGCTAGTAAATCACTCAGCCTTTAATCCAGGTCTTCTCATTATAAACTCCACATTTTCAGCATTCACTTGGATAAACCTAAATAAGATTCCAAATGAGCAGATTTTCCAACAACTTTTTGTTGAATACTGTCATCCAAAATAGTGTTGGGCACACTGGAAATTCATTCAAAATCATTTTAAACTCTTTTTACATATTTTGAAAAGAATGCCATGATAAAGATATAAATAACATTTCCACTTTTTGCCTCTTTCAGCACTTTACCTTCTCCTGCCCTCGCCTAAATGCTCCTGAAATCTTGGCTTAAGCAAACCTTTGCTATTTCTTCTTTCATGGAGTTAACCTTGAAAAGTATTGGTAGAGGAGACTATGAATCTACTGTTATTTTTAGCTGACAGGGAGTTGAGAGTTGATATTTTTTATTAAGACATTAAGCAATAGTGAACGTCTGAGACAGGAGTGACTAACTTTGGAGTACTTTTAACTTCTGCAGAAGGAGCTATACATGTGCGTTTCTGGTAGCCAAATTATTATTAGCCACTGGCACATAGCCTCTGCATCTAACTCATAAGATGATATGATCTGGCTGAATTCAAGGAACAGGACAAAATAGAAATACCACACCAAACAGGTGAGGGCATGAAAGAAATGTCACGGCTAACTATAAGCAGAGGACAGAGACAGTGAACAACAATACCACAAAACTTTGTGGTATGGTAAAGGCAAGAACTGTTTTTGTCTTTGGACAAGTGTAAAATTTATACTAGATTTTCTATATTTCCAGACCTGGAAATATAGAAAACCTAGTTGCCTTAGCACATTCAGTTGCCTGTATAACAGTTCCACAAATGTTAACAAGGTTAAATGAGAATTCATTCTTTTCTTCCAAAAAAAAAAAAAAATCAAACACAAAATGAATCAACTTTTTCTTCAGCAGTCTTCCTTAGCTCTGTAAATGACATCAATATCTACGAGTTGCTATGTCAAAAAAAAAGAGGAATAATAAGTACTATTTGGAATAGGGTTGTGAAATTACAGATCTAAAGAGTGAAGTCAGAGAGGACCTCTCTGAGAAGGTACATTTGAGCTCAGACTTGAAAGAAGTAGAGAGCGAGTTGTACAGATACCTGGAATCAGTTAGGGGGAAGGTTGGGGGCATGTCTGTGTTTCCCTCTAGAACAAAAGGGAAACATGCTTACTGACCATTATAAGAGTTTGTGTTCCCTAAGCTCAGAGTTCTCTTCCTATAATATAACCCATTGCATTTGCAGGGGTCATCTGTTCTTGAAATCACCTTGTGCAGCCCCACTAACACCAATGGACAGATCATTCAGACAGAAAATCAGTAAGGAAACATTGGCCTTAGATGGCACTTTAGACCAAATGGACTTAATAGATTATATAGAGAGTATTTTTCCAAAAGCAGAAGAATATTCTTTTCTAGAGCACATTGTACAGTCTCTAGGATAGACAGCATGCTAGGTCACAAAACAACTCTAAGTAAATTTAAGAAAACTGAAACTATATCAAGCATCTTCTCCAACCAGAGTACTATGAGACTGCAAATCAACCAGAAGGGAAAAATTGCAATAAACACATGGAGGCTAAACAATATGCTGCTAAACAACCAAAGAGTCACTGAAGAAATCAAAGAGGAAATTTTTTTAAATCCTGGAAACAAATGAAAATGGAAGTGATCCCATGATCTATGATCCAAGATCTATGGGATACAGCAAAAACAATTCTAAGAGGGTGGTTTCTAACAATACAAGCCTATTTCAGGAAACAGGAAAAATCTCAAATAAGCAACTGAAATAGAGACTGAAAAAAAATGGAAAAGATTAGTGGAACTGAGAGTTGATTCATTGAAAAGATAAACAAAATTGGTGAACCTTTACCCAGATTCAGCCAGAAAAAAAGAGGGCCCATATCAGTAAAATCAGAAACAGAAAAGAAGTTTTCACAGAAATACAAAGGATCATAAGAGATTGCTGTAAACAAACTGTATGCCAATAAAATGTGCAACTTAGAAATGGACAAATTCCTAGAAATGCATACTCTCCAAAAACTGAACCATGAAGAAATAGAAAATATGAACAGACCAGTTACAAGTAATGAAATTGAATCAGTGATGTTAAAACCCTCAACAAGCAAAAATCCAAACCAAATTATTTCATGGGTGAATTCTACCAAACATTTAGAGAAGAATTAATATCTGTCTTTCTCAAACTATTTCAAAAATTGCAGAGTAAGCACTTCTGAACTCACTCTGTGAGGCAGCATCACCCTGATACCAAAACCAGACAAAAACATCACAAAAAAAGAAAATTACAGGCCAACATCACTGATGAACATAGATGCAAAAATCGTCAACAAAATATTACCAAGCTGAATACAACAATACATTAAAAGGGTCATGTACCATGATCACATGGGGTTTATCCCAGGGATGCAAGGATAGTTCAAAATCTGCAAATCAACGTGATATGTAACTTTAAAAATAAATTGAAGAATAAAAATAATATGATTATCTCAATAGATGCCGAAAACTCTTGACAAATTCACCATTCACTTATGATTAAAAACTCTCCACACGATAGGTATGGAGGGAACATACCTCACATAGTAAAGGCAGTATATGACAGGTCCATACCTGATATTTATAGATCAGGAAACTCAGGTATGGAGATGTTAAATAACTTGCCTTAGTTTATAAGGAAAGCTGGGATTTAAACCCAAGCTATCTGACACCTGATAAGTGCTCCAAACCACTCCACAGTTCTACATCTGGAAGAAGTTGAGTGTCACATTGTTAGTAAGGATCACAGGCAGGACCCAAACGAGGCCTCTGACCTTTGAGAGGTTTGTAGTGTACACTACCATGATGTCTAAATCCATTTCATTGTACATGTTTGATCTGTGTCTGGTCCCCCAGTTACATTGCATCTTTGTCTTTTTTTACACACTGCATCTTTCTTAAAGACACAAAATATCATCTATTTCCTTATAAATTCTCTGAATATTTCTTCCACTGAATATGTTGTCAAGGGTATCATCAGTGTATTGATTAAAACACAAAAATTTGAGGTACAACCAAAAATCAAAAAATATTTTCACTGCATTTACTTATTTTACACATACAAAATGTCCATTTAAAAATAAAAAGACAATTATGATTTATAAAAATCAATTTCAGTACCTGCTGTGACTAAGCTCTGTGAACGAAATTTTATCCCAGAATTCCCCTAAAGAGCTTAAAATCTGACTTGGAAAAAACAAGAGCCATAGGCACATGTTGAAAACCAACCTGTCATGGACAAAATAAGCAACTTGCAAAGGAGCTGGTGCCAGCAAACTGCCTGAGATAAAGAGACAATTTATTTGGAATCAACAGCAGTGTAGCCAGGCATTGGCTGCCTTTGTTTTCACTCACTGCCACCGTCTTTCAAGGCACAAGCTTGTTAAGGTGCTGGCTCTAGCTGGGTCTCTGCTTTCCAGAATAAATCCGTTTCAGTGGCGTTTATGTCATATCATGCACCTTCCCCACTAGAATGGTTAGGAGAAAACTTACTGTGCATTTGAACAATTAATATTTAGGAGAGTAATCCTGAAAGAAAATTTAGAAAAAAATTTGGAAATAATTCTTAGTAACTTAAAATATCTTACCTATAAAATAGAAAGCATATAAATGGAAATACTCAACTTTTTAAACAACATAAATTTTTATGTTTTGCAGGCATCTCTATAAACACTTGTGTATAGTGTATAGTATAGCTCTCAAATAAAAGTGACCCATGGCCATCTTGATTTATTAACATTGTGGTTTGTAAGTGATTTCCTAAGAAATGATGACATTCTTTTAGTTTTTAATGACAAGTGTTGGAGACAGTGTTATTTCCAGAATGTTACTATCTTAGCATCTTGCTACATGGTTCAGGCTGTGCTGTGACATGAAACCAAAAAAAAAAAAAAATTATAGCTTGCTGTTGATTTTCCCTGGTGATTAGAGATAAGAGTATTGTGGATAAATTAAATTGATAAATAATCCCCAAAACATCATTTTAGCCATTAGTTTCAAATTCCTTTCTTCCTAAGACTTGTTTTTACAGTTACTGTTAAGCCTCAATATTAACAGATTTTAAGCTCTGGCTTTCTCTTCCTGCCTTCTGATGAGTGCTTCTCTCTAAATGAAATATAAATGCAAGGTGGGGTAACACAAGAAAGTGCAGAATTGAAGAACCTACTTAATTCACAGAATGGGTAATCAACCCTGAATATTCAGGGGATTGGCTCTGATTCAGCCATCAAACCCTTTATAGAGAGGACTGATTTAGGAGAGCGGGTGAATTAAAAGCCAGGTCACTCTAAGAAATGAAACAATGATCGTTTGACTACCATGTGAGAAAGGCATCTACTGAAAATATATCTCATGTATCTACTTGTTTAAAAAAATAACACTTTGCATTTCAGGTGATCACCTTCTTTAGCTCAAGGTTGCTACAAGCTGGAGCTGAGCTGTCCGTGGAACGAGTCCTGGAAATCATCAAACAAGGGGTTGTCGCGCTGCCCAAGGACAGGCTGAAGGTAAGACTGGGAGAAGAAACATACTGTTGTATCTGTTGATGTAAATGTTACTGTCTGAGTAGGCTCTATTCAGAATCATACTGCTTACCCAGCACTGGTGCTGGGAAGAGCTCTCTAAATATTGCCTACTCTCCTCTACACTGACACGCAGAGAGGTCGCAAAAGGACTGTCTTCACCACTGCATGCATATCCTATGACTAACCACTGCATAATACTATGAGTAATTCAAATACTATGAATAAAGGAGCACCTTATTTTTTAACCCACTGAAATAAATTCAGTCTTGTGTGTATCATCAAGGGTTGATCGATAGGTGGTATGGTGGTGACAGTGATGATGATCTGTTAGCTGCAGCAGTAGCTAGTACTTACATAGTGTTTACTGAGTGCTTTTGGAGGGTCTAAGTGTCTTATATATTAACTGATCAATCCTCACAACAGCCCTTTAAGGGTAAGTAGTGGCAATGGCACCCCACTCCAGTACTCTTGCCTGGAAAATCCCATGGACGGAGGAGCCTGGTAGGCTGCAGTCCATGGGGTCGCTAAGAGTCACGACTGAGCGACTTCACTTTCACTTTTCCCTTTCATGCACTGGAGAAGGAAATGGCAACCCACTCCAGTGTTCTTGCTCGGAGAATCCCAGGGACGGTGGAGCCTGATGGGCTGCCGTCTATGGGGTCGCACAGAGTCGGACACGACTGAAGTGACTTGGCAGCAGTGTTATCATCCTAATTTTCAGATGAGGAATCTGGTACAAAGATAGGTTAAGTAATTTACCCCAAGTCACACAGTTAGGGAATTAACGAACTAGGAGATCCATACCCCGGCCTTCGGCTCCCAAGTCCGTACTCATAATCACCACATTATTTACTACGTACCTGGGTGTAGCTACAGAAAGAAGAGTATTTTGTGGAAGAGGTAGGGGAAATACAGTGTTTAGAGGAAAAATTTAAACCTGTGCACTAAATGTGTTCCTGAGGCAATCTCATTATATAAAACTCATACTTCAAGACTAATTTTCCCACAGGAAAAGATGTAAAGGGGATATTTGGGGAGAAATGCATGAGTGTATGACATTGTCGCCTATTTTTACCTTAATACTACTTTTAATTTTTTCTTTCATTACCTCCCTTTTTTTTTTTTTATAGTGCTCATTCCTAAATGAACAACACACAGGGTATCATAGTGAATGTTTGGCCTTCTTCATAGTGTTTTATCACAACTGACTTCTTTCCAAAGTTACTGTATGGGGGTTGTGCTTTGCAGCACTATCACTGGAACTGCTGCTTAATGAGCATTGTAGGATATGAAAATATTTTCAGTTATAATAACAGAGTTTGTCAAGCAACAGTGCATTAGTCATAATCACTTGCAGAAGTTCCACTGTATGCAGACAGCCTTGCGGTTCACACAGTGCTGAGCAGAGGGCGGGGGGTGGTCTGCTCCTCAACTAAAATGGCACCACCATGTGGCAACAACATAAAACCCGATCACAGTTCACCAGACCCTCCAGCTCTGACGACTCTCTTTTCCTGACAAGTATGTAAGTGTAGAGAATTCATATTATTTCCTCTCTTACCTAAAGTAAGATATCTGAGGTCTTTCAGGTTTTTTCTCACCTTTTTGAATTTATTTGAACTATGCCATGTTACAGGGCATGATGGTTAGAGTGGCAACTTACAGGAAGTGATGGATCGTAGTGTTTAGGAAAGTCAACAGAGAGGTGTAACAATCAAGAGACTGTAAGGATAATGCAGAGGAGTAGAGGGAGGGGGGATTTGAATGAGATCAAAGAACCAGTAAAGTAGAAGTGATGGAAATTGTGATTAGAGAACAGTATATTTAGACTGAAGGTGTTCTCAAGGAGCAGATCTCCATGACAACATGGTCTGGATTCAGCCATGAGCGGGGGACTGAAATGATATTGATGTGAACTGAAGTCAGTGTGATTGAGCCAGTTAATGGATTGGAAGTCAACCATGGGCCATATACGTGGGCATCATAGTCAACCCAGGATAAGCCATGAGGGGAAAGAAAGACTGAGCCAGACACTACAGTAAATGGGAGAGCGGCCTAGGAATAAGCATGCAGCAGGTAAAAGGAAGAGAAGAAGTTGATATTGGCCTCATATTAACAGAGCTTTGTACTTAAGGGTAGAGGAATAACAGCCAAGGAACAGCAGTGAAAACAAGACACCAGCTGCACCTCTTGGCCCTGAAGACTGGGGAGTGTGAAGAACCATCAGCTTCTACTTCCAAAGGCTCCAGGGGTTTGGGAGTCCTGAGGGGCGAACCAGATTCTTGTTGAAGAAGTGAGGAGGAGAGACAGAAGATCCAATGCAGGGACTGAGAATGTCGCGGGACATAATAAGCGTGAAGTCGGGGTTTGAAAAGGCAGCATGGGGCACGGGAGGCAGAGAAGTAACAAGAGGTTGGATCATGGGAGAGAAAGCCCAGAGCAGAATGGGAATGAGAGTTCAGGAGAAGTGGGCGGTGACCAGTGATGAGGACGTGTGACATTAGGTTAAAGCTTGCCACAGGTTCCATCAACCCTGAATAAGCCTTTATCAAGCATCTGCTCTCTGACAGCTGTCGCTCTTAAGTGCCTGGGCGCAGAGTGAGCAAAGATCCCTGCCCTTTCAGGGCTTGTAGTTTAGCAGGCGGAAACAGACAACAAATAATCAGCATGATGTAATAAATAACAAAATGATCTAGAGTGGTAGATGCTCTGGAAAATAAATGATCAAGCAAACTTAAGAGGGTTTGGAAGTGTCAGTGAGGATGTGGTGGGAGAAAGTTGTAGAATTAACGGAGAATGGTGTGGCCAACCTTTAACCAAAAAAAAGAAGGTGAGCAAATTAGATGTGCTGGTTCAGAGTCCTAAGCAGTGCCTGAAAAGGCCCAAAGCCAGGAGGATGCCAAGCATGTTGAAGAAATAATGAGAAGAACAAAGCAGCTAGAACTGTGTGAACAAGGGGAGAGGAGCAGGAGGTAAGCAGAGATGATAAGGGGTGGGGCAGGGCAGTGAAATGGGGAGCCAGAGCAAGATTTTGAGAAGAAAAGAGGCATGGTGGGGTTTTGATTCTAGTAGGATCACTCTGGTTGATGTGTTGAGAGTAGATTGTAGTGTGACTGTGAGAGCAGAGAGATCAGTTAAATTATTGCTTGACTTGGACCATGGTGGAAAGGTGGAAGTGCTAACAGTTTGTCCAAGTAATTGTCTGGTTGGCAGAGGAGTGCACTTAGGCCTTTTAGGAGATAGTTGTAGTCTGCGTCAGACTTGCCAGGTGGTGCTAGTGGTAAAGAATCCACCTGCCAATGCAGGAGACCCAAGAGACATGGGTTCAATCCCTGGGTTGGGAAGATCCCCTGGAATAGGAAATGGCAATCCACTCCAATATTCTTGCCTGGAAAATTCCATGGACAGAGGAACCTGACAGGCTTCAGTCCATGGGGTCACAATGAGTCAAACACAACTGAGCATTATCTGTATTATTTACAAAAGCTCCAGGGAATGGTGGCTGAACATAGGTTCTGATGGACTGGTTGGAGAACTGATCTGCAAGTACTGGAAGACTTATTTATGGAGTGAATTTGGACTTGGACTAGGTGGTGTCAAGGACAATTTTCAGACTGGCTAGCTGCATCTTTCATAGATGCCTGGCTCCACTTTGCTAAATGTTGTGTGACTCAACAGTGTACGTAGGTCAATGTACGTATACGTAGCTAGTAGTATCTAGAGGCTGTCCGTACTAGAAAATTAAGAGCAAATCTTGGAGGCAACACCTTAAGACAATTTGGAAAACCTTCAGAGAATCACCAATACTGTGGAAGAACAGAGGGCATACTTACAGGAATTCACAGGATCCAAGCAGAAGAGACTTATTGTCTTCACGTACTGGAGGAATTGTTTATGAAAGCAGAGTTGGCCTTACTACGTTGATCTCAGGAACAGGATCAAGGAGGTAGATGCTTCTCTATTTCATTTACCCTGTCTTGTACCTTACCTTCTTCCTTGCTGGTAAGACCACACTGCGATTGTTAGGTTCCATCTGAGCATCTCATCAGTAAAATAAACTGTGTTCACAAGCATATGAAGTTATAGTAAAGACCCTGTTAAGTCACACGAGGTTAGGAGCAGAGAATATGTGACTCAGAAAAGAAAGGAAAATATAAGAACTGTGTTCAACTACTTTAAGGATTATACTCTAAAAGAGGAATTAAGCTTTTTATTTTATACCACAGGGCAATGAATGGGTAGTAACTGAACACAGACAGGTATTGGTTCCACCTAAGGAAATGTTTTCTGACGGGTCAAGTTCTTTAGTAATCCATATGGAGCTTCATGAAATAGTGAAGTGTTGTATTCACAACAAAGTCTGGATGGTAAATGTGAAGGTTGAGCCAGATGACAAAGGGGCTCAAATCTATAAGACAGGGGAAAGATGGAAAGAGTTCTTGTTGATAAAAAGTTGTACAGGATGATTCCAAAGATTTCAAGCAGTTTTTTTTAAATATATACTTATTTGTTTGGCTGAACCAAGTCTTAGTTGTGGCACACAAGATCTGTAGTGGCAGCATGTAGGATCTAGTTCCCTGACCAAGAATCAAACCCAGGCCCCTGTATTGGGAGTGCAGAGTCTTAGCCGTGGGACCACCAGGGAAGTCCCTCTTGTAATTCTTGTGCTGTGTGCCGTGCTTAGTCATTCAGTCGTGTCCGACTCTACGACCCCATAGACTGTAGCCTGCCAGGGTCCTCTGTCCATGAGGATTCTCCAGGCAAGGATACTGGAGTGAGTTGCCATGCCCTCCTCCAGGGGATCTTCCCAACCCAGGGATTAAACCCAGGTCTCCCACACTGCAGACGGATTCTTTACCATCTGAACCAACAATTCTTAAGAGTAAGAATTCTTGTAATTCTTATGAGTCTAGAATTCTGTCTTCTAAAATTCCATGAAGAATTTTTGTAGAGCAGTGCCCTAATAACATCCTTCAACTGTTCAGAGGTCAGGCTCTGTTGTGGCCGGATAAGGTCTGGAATCCTTAGGCTGGAATTATAGACCATCCACCATCTAGCCCAGCCTGCCCTTCCACGCCTTCGTCTCCCTGCTTACCACTACCCCAACCCCACCCGGTGCTCCAGCCAAGCAGAACTATCTCTGTGCCTTCTTCCTTCCTGCATTTTTGGATTTGCTTATACAACTTTCTTTTCCCGATATACCATTCTCCACCCCCTCCTCCTTTGCTTTTTGTTTATTCAAATTCTAAGCATTCACCGAAGCCCTTGATAAATCTAACAACTTCTATGAAGCCTTTCCTTTTATTTCTCAACTTATCTGTGCCTCCTCCTCTAAATACCCACTGTATTTTATATGTACATTTTTGGGAACTCCTCTCCTGTTCTACCTTTATGCAGTTATTTAAATATTTTCTCTCTCCCACTCACCTATTTCTTCCTTGAAAATAGGAACATCCTCTTGATGCTTACCTAGTTCAGTGTCTGGTACATAGTAGTTACTTAGTAAATGTAGTAAGTAGATAAATGAAAAGCTCACTTTATATATTCTAAAAAGGAAATGGGGACTTGTTATAGAACTCAAGAGTTCTGGAGTGAAATTTCCTATCTCCAGACCTGATTTTCCAATTTTTAATTTACCACCCTCTTTACAATTTTAATTCACTTAATTGTCTCTTCTTATATGTGTCAGGCAATGTTTTAAACTCTGGACATAACAGTGGGCAAAATAGACAAAAATCCCTACCTCGTAGAGCTTTATTTTTGTGTGTGTGTGAAGGAGATAGACAATAAATAATTTACAGGTCTGCAATATAGTGATTCACCATTTTTAAAGTTTATTCCATTTGTAATTATTATGGAATATTGGCTCTATTCCCTGTGTTGTACAACATATCCTTGTAGCTTACTTTGTAGTATTTGCTATCTTCAGTTCAGTTCATTCGCTCATTCATGTCAGACTCTTTGTGACCCCATGAACTGCAGCACGCCAGGCCTCCCTGTCTATCACCAACTCCCATAGTTTACTCAAACTCATGTCCATTGAGTCAGTGATGCCATCCAACCATCTCATCCTCTGTTGTCCCCTTCTCCTCCCGCCTTCAATCTCCCAGCATCAGGGTCTTTTCAAATGAGTCAGCTCTTCGAATCAGGTGGCCAAAGTATTGGAGTTTCAGCTTCAACATCAGTCCTTCCAATGAATACCCAGGACTAATCTCCCCTAGGATGGACTGGTTGGATTTCCTTGCAGTCCAAGGGACTCTGAAGAGTCTTCTCCAACACCACAGTTCAAAAGCATCAGTTCTTCAGTGCTCAGCTTTCTTTATGATCCAACTCTCACATCCATACATGCTGCTGCTGCTGCTGCTGCTAAGTTGCTTTAGTCGTGTCCGACTCTGTGCGACCCCATAGACGGCAGCCCACCAGGCTCCCCCATCCCTGGGATTTTCCAGGCAAGAACACTGGAGTGGGTTGCCATTTCCTTCTCCAATCCATACATGAGTACTGGAAAAACCATAGCCTTGACTAGACGGACCTTTGTTGGCAAAGTAATGTCTCTGCTTTTTAATATGCTGTCTAGGTTGGTCATAACTTTCCTTCCAAGAAGTAAGCGTCTTTTAATTTCGTGTTTGCAGTCACCATCTGCAGTGATTTTGGAGCCCCCCCAAAATAAAGTCTGCCACTGTTTCCAGTGTTTGCTATCTTAGGTAGTAGTAAATAAGAAAAATGGGGGCTCCTCTGGTGGCTCAGTGGTAAAGAATCCACCACCAATGCAGGAGACATGGGTTCAGTCCTTGGGTCGGGAAGATCTCCTGGAGAAGGAAATGGCAACCCATCCTAGTATTCTTGCCTGGGAAATCCCATGGACAGAGGAGCCTGGTGGGCGGGCCACAGTTTGTGAGGTCACAAAAAGAGTCAGACATGACTTAGCAACTAAACAACAACAAATAAGAAAATTAGAGGAGTGTAGACAATATTGGGGAGGAAGCAGTTTTATTAATAGATAGTAATAGGGTGTTGAGAAGAGAAGATATTTGAATCAGTGCCACCTTGATTGTCTTTTACATTTTATTTTAAAATAATTTTAGACTTAACAGATAAGTTGCAAAAGTAATAGAGACAGTTCATGTAAACCCTTCATCTAGGATCCTCTGATGTTAACAACACATATAACTACATATAACTATAGTACAGTTATCAAAACCAGAAAATTAATGTAAGTACAATACTGTTAACTAAATTACAAACCTCATTTGAATTATGGCAGTTTTTTTTTTCTCCCAGTGTTCTTATTTCTGTTTCAGAATTTTTTCAAGACCCACATCGTATTTAGTTCTTAAATCTCCTTAGTCTCCTCCAACCTGAGATTCTTCCTCAGTCTTTCCTTATCGTTCATGACCTTGATGCTATGGATGTTTGCTGGTCAGTTATTTTATAAGATGTCTCTCAGCTTGGGTTTTTCTTATGTCTCCTCATGATTATATTGAAGTTACACAAGCATTTGGCAAAAATACCACTAAAGTGCCATCGATCGTGTCCCTCTCATTTCATCATCTCGGGAGGTACCTGGTGTCAGCCTATCTCACTACTCTTGATGTTACACTTGATCAGTCAGTTACTGTGATATCTACCAGATTGCTCCAGTGAAAAGTCACTATTTCTGCTTTTGTTTTCAATTACTATCTTAGGAGTGAGACTGCTAACATCCTGTTTCTCCAGACACTTTTGCCTTGATTTTATCATTCATCAGTGGAGCATCCCTACGCAGTTATTACTGTGGTGTTTGCTGCTGCTGCTGCTGCTAAGTCGCTTCAGTTGTGTCCGACTCTGTGCGACCCCAGAGACAGCAGCCCACTAGGCTCCGCCGTCCTCGGGATTCTCCAGGCAAGAATACTGGAGTGGGTTGCCATTTCCTTCTCCAGTGCATGAAAGGGAAAAGTGAAAGTGAAATCGCTCAGTCGTGTCCGACTCTTAGCGACCCCATGGACTGTGGCCTACCAGGCTCCTCCATCCATGGGACTTTACAGGCAAGAGTACTGGAGTGGGGCGCCATTGCCTTCTCCAACTGTGGTGTTTACCTAATGATAATTTTGTATTTTATCCTATAGATTATAATTCAATACTGTCATTTATTTTGATGCTCAAATTGTTCTAGCTCTGGCCAGCGGGAGCTCCTCCAGATTAACTCCTGTATCCTCCCCAGCCGTGGAATCAACCACTTCTTCAATGACCCCTGATTCCTTTTCTTTTTTTTTTTTTTTTTTTAATGGTATTTAGGAAACAAGACCTGGGCACTAAGCCACCTTCTAAGAACTTTCTGTACTCTTCCACTCGTCTGTCCTTTCCCACCTCCTTTCTCTTCAGATAGTTAACACTTCCTCACTCTGCTACGATCCCCAGGTACTCTTTTGTATCTGTCCCTCCCCTATGATAAACCTCAGCTCTTCTCTTCTGGGTTGTCTCTCACTAGTTCTGGTTTTAGTCCATTTTTTTCTACTTATTCTGATCACAAATTTTATTTTCTAATTTCTTTAGTGAACACATCTGGCCCAAGAACCCCTCCACGGGCCATCACAGATACTGGAAGTTAATTTTGTAGTTCACTGTACAAAAGCAAAATGAATTATACTGTACAGACTATCTGTTTGAATGTTACTTTGTTGTTCATTTATTATACTATATATTCAGAAAGGAAATATCCTTTATATTTGAGACAGTAAAATATAAATGAGAAATATAACTCTTGTTTTTTTTACTTATGACTGAATAAATACAGAGATTTATTGATCTGTGGGAGGTCTCAGGCAAGTTAACTCTAACTTAGAGGAAGATCTCATTGAAGCCAAAGTCATGGATAAATTCCTTAAGTGGGCCGGTTAATTTTGTTCTGGAACATAGCAAGAAACTGTATTCTTGACAGCAGCCTACCATCTCACTCTGTGGTTGCAAGAGGGACAGATAGATGGAGGATGGATGATTCGGCTTAAAAAAAGAGAGAGAGAGAAATCCATTCCCAGTACTAGAAAAGAAACCAAAATTACATTTACTCACAGATGGTGAGTCACCCTCAGTTGGTTTAAATGATAGCACATTATTACCACAGATGTTTCCAGAAAAAAAGACTGTTTATAATCAAGCCTTATCTCAATTATTTTAATCATCTTTTTGGGTTGTTTATAATAAAGCAAATCACTTAAAACCTCTAGAGTTTAATTCACAGGATTGTGCTGTATCTAAAGTTGATTGAAAATTCAAGCTGTGTGTTGAATAATATTTGTACTATGCCACATGACAGCACATTATAGTCTTTTGGGTGGTTCACTAGTATATACTGATAAAATAATTGTTGGGTATGTAATAATAGCTTTGTACATGAGATTGATGTAAAAGAGCTTATTTCAAATTGGAAATGCTGTTATAGTGAGCTCTTTGTGAAAGTGTGCAACAGTCTGTACTTACTGATTTGTTCTTTCTTAAAATATAAATTAAACATTTAGAAAATTTAGAACCACCTTTTGGGTTGTTAAGAGAAGCACAGTGCCTCTTACTCATGAGACATTAGCCAGCTAATGTCAACTGAAGAAGATGAGCCAAAAGTTTTTGAAGTTTTCCTTGCGTTGCAGAACTGAAGCCAAATTTGTTGAAGAATTATTCTTCCAATTTTGGGCAAGTAAACATTAAGATCTGGAAGCCCATGGCATAGTAATTGACTTTCAACCAAATAAAATATTTTTCAATCAAATGTTATTTGACATAGCCTTGTAAAATATTTGTATAATATCCTGTGTGGGAATATATACTCTTTGGATAAATCTGTCTATATAGTTAAACAACTTGGCTGTTCAGAGTAAATAGTATTAATATCATTCTAAACATCCTCTTCTTACTGGTATTGCGTGAAGTCTGGGAAAGGCAATACCAGGTAATTAGTTTTTGGGGACCCTCCCACATAAACAGAGACATAAAGAACAGGCTCTGAAACCCTGTGATGCTTATTTCTCCTTTCGAGTTTGGAAGGAAATAAATAAAGCTAGTGTGTCCTCCAGGAGCTCAGTCAGAAGCCACAGCTCAAAGTTTCTCACTGTCTGCATCTACAGCAGGGCCCGCCCCCTGGCTCCCATTTCAGTGACTAGTGAGCATTTGAGATGTCATAATGATCGGTCAGAATTCATCCAGGGATTTCCCTGGTGTCGCAGTGCATAATAATCCGCCTGCCCGTGCAGGGGATATGGGCTCGATCCACGATCTGGGAAGATGCCACATGCTGTAGAGCAACTAAGCCCACATGCCACAACTGCTGAGCCTGCGTGCTGCAGCTATTGAAACTCACATGCCTAGGGCCTGTGCTGCGCAACTAGAGAAGCCTGTGTACAGCAACGAAGACCCAGCACAGCCACTGAGATTAATTAATTTTTAAAAAATTCATCCAGATCCATGCAGGTTCTCAGCCACCACCACACCACCAGGTGTCAAGAAACACCTGGAGTAACAGGCAGATTTGGCCTTGGAGTACAGAATGAAGCAGGGCAAAGGCTAATACAGTTCTGCCAAGAGAACGCACTGGTCATAGCAAACACCCTCTTCCAACAACACAAGAGAAGACTCTACATGTGGACATCACCAGACAGTCAACACCGAAATCAGACTGATTATATTCTTTGCAGCCAAAGATGGAGAAGCTCTATACAGTCAGCAAAAACAAAACCGGGAGCTGACTATGGCTCAGATCATGAGCCACTTATTGCAAAATTCAGACTCATATTGAAGAAAATAGAGAAAACCATTAGGCCATTCAGGTATGACCTAAATCAAATCAAATACAGTGAAAGTGAGAAATAGATTTAAGGAACTAGATCTGATAGAGTGCCTGATGAACTATGGACAGAGGTTCGTGACATTGTACAGGAGACAGGGATCAAGACCATCCCCAAGAAAAAGAAAAGGAAAAAAGCAAAATGGCTGTCTGAGGAGGCCTTACAAATAGCTGTAAGAAGAGAAGTGAAAGGCAAAGGAGAAAAGGAAAGATATACCCATTTGAATGCGGAGTTCCAAAGAATAGCAAGGAGAGACAAGAAAGCCTTTCTCAGCAATCAATGCAAAGAAATAGAGGAAAACAACGGATTGGGAAAGACTAGAGATCTCTTCAAGAAAATTAGAGATACCAAAGGAACATTTCATGCAAAGATAGGCTCAATAAAGGACAGAAATGGTATGGACCTAACAGAAGCAGAAGAGATTAAGAAGAGGTGGCAAGAATACACAGAAGAACTATACAAAAAAGATCTTCATGGCCCAGATAATCACGATGGTGTGATCACTCACCTAGAGCCAGACATCCTGGAATGTGAAGTCAAGTGGGCCTTAGGAAGCATCACTCCGAACAAAGCCAGTGGAGGTGATGGAATTCCAGTTGAGCTATTTCAAATCCTGGATGATGATGCTGTGAAAGTGCTGCCCTCAATATGCCAGCAAATTTGGAAAACTCAGCAGTGGCCACAGCACTGGAAAAGGTCAGTTTTCATTCCAATCCCAAAGAAAGGCAATGCCAAAGAATGCTCAAACTACCGCACAATTGCGCTCATCTCACATGCTAGTAAAGTAATGCTCAAAATTCTCCAAGCCAGGCTTCAGCAATACGTGAACCGTGAACTTCCAGATGTTCAAGCTGGTTTTAGAAAAGGCAGAGGAACCAGAGATCAAATTGCCAATATCCGCTGGATCATATAAAAAGCAAGAGAGCTCCAGAAAAACATCTATTTCTGCTTTACTGACTATCCCAAAGCCTTGGACTGTGTGGATCACAATAAACTGTGGAAAATTCTTAAAGAGATGGGAATACCATCTGACCTACCTCCTGAGAAACGTGTATGCAGGTCAGGAAGCAACAGTTAGAACTGGACATGAAACAACAGACTGGTTCCAAATAGGAAAAGGAGTACATCAAGGCTGTATATTGTCACCCTGCTTATTTAACTTCTATGCAGAGTACATCATGAGAAACGCTGGGCTGGATGAAGCACAAACTGGAATCAAGATTGCTGGGAGAAATATCAATAACCTCAGATATGCTGATGACACCACCCTTATGGCAGAAAGTGAAGAAGAACTAAAGAGCCTCTTGATGAAAGTGAAAGAGGAGAGTGAAAAAGTTGGCTTAAAGCTCAACATTCAGAAAACTAAGATCATAGCATCCAGTCCCATCACTTTATGGCAAGTAGACCCCATCTGCTTGCAGACTACAGTATCAGACTTTATTTTGGGGGGCTCCAAAATCACTGCAGATGGTGACTGCAGCCATGAAATTAAAAGACCCTTACTCCTTGGAAGGAGAGTTATGATCAACCTAGACAGCATTTTAAAAAGTAGAGACATTACTTTGTCAACAAAGGTCCATCTAGTCAAGGCTATGGTTTTTCCAGTAGTCATGTATGGATGTGAGATTTGGACTATAGGAAAGCTGAGTGCAGAAGAATTGATGCTTTTGAACTGTGGTGTTAGAGAAGACTCTTGAGAGTCCCTTGGACTGCAAGGAGATCCAACCAGTCCATCCTAAGGGAGATCAGTCCTGGGTGTTCATTGGAAGGACTGATGTTGGAGCTGAAACTCCAGTACTTTGGCCACCTGATGTGAAGAGCTGACTCATTTGAAAAGACCGTGATGCTGGGAAAGATTGAGGGCGGAAGGAGAAGGGGACAACAGAGGATGAGATGGTTGGATGGCTCAATGGACATGGGTTTGGGTAAACTCTAGCAGTTGGTGTTGGACAGGGAGGCCTGGTGTGCTGCAGTTCAGGGGGTCGCAAAGAGTCGGACATGACTCAACGACTGAACTGAACCACACCACCTCGTACTTTATTATGTAAAGTTTCCCGGTCCCCTCTTCACTTCGATTTAGTGAATTACCCATGTCATTTGAGGATTAAGAATTTTGCCATATCTAGTGTTTGAAAGTTAGGTCGTGCTTTTCAGGGGGAATGAACCAGAATACAGCTCCTCTTTTAGGGTAAATAGGAAACTGTGCAATAGTAGAAGTTACTGGCACTAAGTGAACTGTTCATTTCATTCCCTTAAGACACTTGACAAATTACAGAAATTAAGAGTGGCCAGACAGTGTCGTGTTAAATGATTTTTAAAGTCTTCATTTTATATCCACCTCTTAGAATCCTTACACTACTATTATTAGTTGCAAGAAGAGAAATACACAAAGTTGACTGAAATTTTGAGTTTTTTCAGAGCATCTTCATACTGACTGGGCTTCCCTTGTGGCTCAGCTGGTAAAGAATCTGCCTGCAATGCGAGAGACTGGCTTCAAATCTTCCCCCACCTCCCTTTAGGAGTCTCCCCCTGTTCCCACCCCAGACCTCTCTTGTTTCCCTGTCAGTTCTCTCTCCAGGGCCAAATACTGAGTGTCACTGTGGCGTGCCCACTTCCACAGGAACCAACCCTCATCGTGTCCACAGACACATTCTTCTGCATCCTTACATATCCGCTTTCTCACATTTCCACCCATGGGAATACAACCAGCCCAGCTCCTCCTCTGGGGCTGGGACCCAGCAGTGGCCCTCTGAGTAACTCCTGATGTTGTCTTAACTCCTGAGTTTAAGAAGCACAGTAGTAGATAATCCCCCAGACACGCCAGCACTCTCCACCCTTTGGGCCTCTGCTTGGGCTTGTTCTTGCCCCCCTTGTTCTCCTCTAGGTCCCTGCACATCTCTCTCCTGTATCTCCTTCAGGTCTTTACTCACATGAGCAAATGCAGCCTGTCTCTCAGGGAGGCCTCCTCTGACCTCCCTGCTTAAATTTCAGCACTCTCAGTCCCCCTAATCCCACCATAGGTCTTCCTTTTTCACAGCATTTATCACCTAGCCTACTACGATATGGGCTTCCCTGGTGGCTCAACTGGTAAAGAATCTACCTGCAATGCGAGGGACCTGGGTTCAGTCCCTAGGTTGGGAAGATCACCTGGAGAACAAAACAACTACCCACTACAGGCCAGTATTCTGGCCTGGAGAATTCCATGGACTAGTCCATGGGGTCGCAAAGAGTCGGACACAACTGAGCGACTTTCAATTTCATATGACAATAGGGGGCTTCCCTGGTGGCTCAGATGGTAAAGAGTCTGCCTGTGATGCGGGAGACCCGAGTTCTGTCCCTGGGTTGGGAAGATCCCCTGGAGAAAGAAATGGCTACCCACTCCAGCATTCTTGCCTGGAGAAGCCCATGGGCAGAGGAACCTAGTGGGCTACAGTCCACAGGGTCACAATGAATCGGACACAACTGAGCGTCTAACGTTTCATGACTTCTTATTCATACTGCATTATTATTATTATTATTCTTTCAGATAACATAAGCTCCAGGAAGTCACGGATCTGCACATTTTGTTCACTGATATATCTGCAGTCGTATCCGGCACATAGTGTGTGCTTTAGTATCAATATTTGCTGAATGGAAGAGAGAGACAGAGAGCAAGGGGGGACTGTTGACCACTGAGTGATGGTCCCAGATGCGAGCTCAAATAAAGATTGTTTTTTAGAGAACAGCTCTTTATAGACTTTTGCAAGGTCAGCTTTCTCACCAAAATATCATAGAGAAGCTAGTAAGTTCATAGTGGAGGCCCTGATCACTTTGCTGAAATAGTTACATTTTTTAAGTGTGTAACAACTGTGCCACATTCAATACATTCTTATAACTGCAACACACTGGTCTGAAGACCTTCACTTTAGTACTCCTCATCAGTAAGTTAATTACTATGTAAATTGGCCTCACTAAAATTTTAATAGTTTCTCAGGGGTTCTCTTCTTGGCTCTGACCTGCCATGATTTCATTATAGTTCAAGCAGAGTAAAATATTCTGACTTATGTTATTAGAATAAAGTTTCTTAGGTGATCTTATTCTATTGCCAAGTCTTTCTTGAAGGGTGAAGAACATATGGGAACTATCAGGTTTATTTGAAGCCATTTTTGCTTCCTGTATTTTTGAAATCATTTTGGACCTTTTTTCCCTTACCATTTTCTCTTTTTGAAATATTATCTTCAGTTCAGTTCAGTCGCTCAGTCGTGTCCGACTCTTTGCGACCCCATGAATTGCAGCACGGCAGGCCTCTCTGTCCATCACCAACTCCCGGAGTCCACCCAAACCCATGTCCATCAAGTCGGTGATGCCATCCAACCATCTCATCCTCTGTCGTCCCCTTCTCCTCCTGCCCCCAATCCTACCCAGCATTAGGGTCTTTTCCAATGAGTCAACTCTTCGTGTGAGGTGGCCAAAGTATTGGAGTTTCAGCTTCAACATCAGTTCTTCCAATGAACACCCAGGATTGATCTCCTTTAGGATGCATTGATTGGATCTCCTTGCAGTCCAAGGGACTCTCAAGAGTCTTCTCCAACACCACAGTTCAAAAGCATCAATTCTTCAGTGCTCAGCTTTCTTCACCGTCCAACTCTCACATCCATACATGACCACTGGAAAAACCATGGCCTTGACTAGACGGACTTTTGTTGGCAAAGTAATGTCTCTGCTCTTAAATATGCTACCTAGGTTGGCCATAACCTTCCTTCCAAGGAGCAACCATCTTTTAATTTCATGGCTGCAATCACCATCTGCAGTGATTTTGGAGCCCCCCAAAATAAAGTCTGACACTGTAGTCTGCAAGCAGATGGGGTCTACTTGCCATAAAGTGATGGGACTGGATGCTATGATCTTAGTTTTCTGAATGTTGAGCTTTAAGCCAACTTTTTCACTCTCCTCTTTCACTTTCATCAAGAGGCTCTTTAGTTCTTCTTCACTTTCTGCCATAAGGGTGGTGTCATCAGCATATCTGAGGTTATTGATATTTCTCCCAGCAATCTTGATTCCAGTTTGTGCTTCATCCAGCCCAGCGTTTCTCATGATGTACTCTGCATAGAAGTTAAATAAGCAGGGTGACAATATACAGCCTTGATGTACTCCTTTTCCTATTTGGAACCAGTCTGTTGTTTCATGTCCAGTTCTAACTGTTGCTTCCTGACCTGCATACACGTTTCTCAGGAGGTAGGTCAGATGGTATTCCCATCTCTTTAAGAATTTTCCACAGTTTATTGTGATCCACACAGTCCAAGGCTTTGGGATAGTCAGTAAAGCAGAAATAGATGTTTTTCTGGAGCTCTCTTGCTTTTTATATGATCCAGCGGATATTGGCAATTTGATCTCTGGTTCCTCTGCCTTTTCTAAAACCAGCTTGAACATCTGGAAGTTCACGGTTCACGTATTGCTGAAGCCTGGCTTGGAGAATTTTGAGCATTACTTTACTAGCATGTGAGATGAGCGCAATTGTGCGGTAGTTTGAGCATTCTTTGGCATTGCCTTTCTTTGGGATTGGAATGAAAACTGACCTTTTCCAGTGCTGTGGCCACTGCTGAGTTTTCCAAATTTGCTGGCATATTGAGGGCAGCACTTTCACAGCATCATCATCCAGGATTTGAAATAGCTCAACTGGAATTCCATCACCTCCACTGGCTTTGTTCGGAGTGATGCTTCCTAAGGCCCACTTGACTTCACATTCCAGGATGTCTGGCTCTAGGTGAGTGATCACACCATCGTGATTATCTGGGCCATGAAGATCTTTTTTGTATAGTTCTTCTGTGTATTCTTGCCACCTCTTCTTAATCTCTTCTGCTTCTGTTAGGTCCATACCATTTCTGTCCTTTATTGAGCCTATCTTTGCATGAAATGTTCCTTTGGTATCTCTAATTTTCTTGAAGAGATCTCTAGTCTTTCCCAATCCGTTGTTTTCCTCTATTTCTTTGCATTGATTGCTGAGAAAGGCTTTCTTGTCTCTCCTTGCTATTCTTTGGAACTCTGCATTCAGATGGAAATATCTTTCCTTTTCTCCTTTGCTTTTCGCTTCTCTTCTCTTCCCAGCTATCTGTAAGGCCTCCTCAGACAGCCATTTTGCTTTTTTGCATTTCTTTTCCATGGGGATGGTCTTGATCCCTGTCTCCTGTACAATGTCACGAACCTCTGTCCATAGTTCATCAGGCACTCTGTCTATCAGATCTAGTCCCTTAAATCTATTTGTCACTTCTACTGTATACTCATAAGGGATTTGATCTAGGTCATACCTGAATGGACTAATGGTTTTCCCTACTTTCTTCAATTTAAGTCTGAATTTGGCAATAAGCAGTTCATGATCTGAGCCACAGTCACCTCCCAGTCTTGTTTTTGCTGACTATATAGAGCTTCTCCATCTTTGGCTGCAAAGAATGAAATCAATCTGATTTCGGTGTTGACTGTCTGGTGATGTCCACGTGTAGAGTCTTCTCTTGTGTTGTTGGAAGAGGGTGTTTGCTATGACCAGTGCGTTCTCTTGGCAAAAGTCTATTAGCCTTTGCCCTGCTTCATTCTGTACTCCAAGGCCAAATTTGCCTGTTACGCCAGGTGTTTCTTGACTTCCTACTTTTGCATTCCAGTCCCCTATAATGAAAAGGACATCTTTTTTGGGTGTTACTTGTAGGTGATGATTAAGAAGCACTAAGCGTAAAAGGGACAGCTCTATGCTGGGCTTCTCTCCTTCAAAGGGGAGACAAGCTACATTCCTGCCATTTCCTTCAAGCCCCAAATGATCTCTGCAGAAGGTTGGCCAGCAGAGTGACTCTTCCTCCCATTTTAACCCTCCTTGAGTTTCTCGTCCAGTAAAGACAGAGATCGAGTCCTATTTATGAGTTACTTCTGCCTCTCGTAGAACAGTAAACATGATAATAAATGGTTTTAGAAACTGCTGGGATAATGCTGGCTTTAGGACCATTCAGTCCCCATGTGAGGAGTATTGTGTGTAATATGTGATCTCAGATGCACATATGCTCATGTGCACACCTCTCACACACACATGCAGAATGCCATTCTAGCTTTCCAAGTTACCAGTTTTATATGTTATGAAGGAAGCAAATGGTAAAGCTTAACCAAGGACAATCAGACCCTCAGTTGAATCCCTCAGGGCAATTTTTTTAAGATAAGGACTGTAGGAAGTGAGAGAGTGTTAGTCGCTCAGTTGTGTCGGACTTTTTGCGACCCCATGGACTGCAGTCCACCAGGCTTCTCTGTCCATGAGATTTCCCAGTCAAGAATACTGAGGTGGATTGCCATTTCCTTCTCCAGGGAATCTTCCAGACCCAGGGATTGAACCTTGGTCTCCTGCATTGCAGGTAGAGTCTTTACTGTCTGAGCCACCAGGGACTATCCAAGGACTATAGGAAGCACAGTAGAAATTTTTAAATGTTGATATTAAAATTTCTTCTGTATAGTCTTAATTAAGAACAAATCTGCTTATGCTGAATCTCCTTCCATCAAGGTGAGGATTCCAAAAGAATGAGCACAATTGCCTGGAGCATTGTTTTCGGATGCAGGTCTCTGGATCCCATCTCAGGTTCTGATTCAGTGGTCTGATGATGAACTTGAGAATCTGGCTTTTTAAACAGTTCTCTGAGTAATCTCAATAATCTGCCAGAATGGAGAACCACTGTTGTATGGCCCAGTTTTCTCCAGTACCCTGCCCTTATAAAAGCTAAAAAATGATGGCCAGCATTAACTGGCCAATCCAGTGCCTTGATAGGATTGGAATGATTTTATCTTCCTTTCCTACAAATAACAGAGAACTTTCACTTCATGAACCTTAAAATAGAAGATTTCTTTTAAATAGATTTCTTTCACGTGTAACCCAGATATAAGAATAACACAATTATTATGTAAATTAAACAAATAGTAGCAAAAAATTAAAGGCTATGGTCTTTTAAAATGGCGCAACTGCTCTTTAGTCTGATTTACGTATCCTTCTTTTGACTCAGCTCCTTTTTCTTTATGGTTTACTATAGAGTTAACGTTTGTTGAGCATTTGCTCTGTGCCATGTCCTCTGGTAGGTATTTTTTCTTTTTTTACAAGTGTTCTCATTTCATCTTCCCAACGACTATCTGAACTGTAAGGAAAATTTACATTCTGTAAGTGAGAAAACAGGCAAAAGAGAATTTAGAGATAAGAGAATGGCTTGTCCAAGATAGTTTCAGTCTATCTTAGCTTTGAGCCATAAAGAAGCTATTCCTTTGAAATCTTAAAAATTTGTCTCCTCCTAACTCACAAAGCCATTTGCCTATTAGATCAATTTGTTTAACCTAAAACATTCATAATACACCTAATTAAGTTCTTGATTTTGACAGTATCTATATACTGTGTTGTAATCTTGGGAATGTTTGAACAGTTATACCCATAGCTACTTCAAGGAGTATTAAAACACTCTTGAGGTTTTTTCATATGTAATGATGAAATTGTACTACACATGCAGTAGCTTCATGTTATATTTACCTTTAAGATAGATATTCTTGATAAACAAACTGACTCATATTTATTATGCTGTCTTACATTATTTTTGTTTAATTAAACATATCGTAGATTTGTAAGCAGTTTATAGGCTATTTTGTCTTCCTTTCAGTGAATAAGAATTAAGCTTAATTTTTATTTTTTTACTTTATGCTCTCAAAGTATAAAAATTTGGTCTTTATTATCATTACATCTTGCATATAGTTATGAAAACTAGAAGTCTTAATTGAAAAATGATAGATATCTGATTTTTCTATATGAAAAGAGATTTTTGCCCAGTTCTCCAAATCATAGTTTCCAGTGACAAAGAGACACAAGTTCATTATGCAGGGGCCACTCTGAAAAATGTTGATCCCCTTCCTTTGAAAAGGGGATCAAATTAATCTGTACTTTATCTTTACATCTCAGCTATTAGTTTTGATATAATTATTTTCTTTGGTATAATCAGAAATTCATGATGCATAAACTAAAATTTCCTAAAAAGAGAATCTACTGTGTTGGTTAAAAAACAGAACCAGTTATCATTCTTTATCTGTCCCAATCTTGACTTTTCTATTAGGTTGACTACATGAAAGTTACTGATACTGTTTCATTGCCTCTAAAGTTACTGCTCAAGTCATTTATTACAATCCTTGCAGAATATTTTGTAATCTAATATATGCCAAGAAATAATGGCTCCCAGATAGTTACAGAACTATATATTTTTTTATTTTTATAAATTAGTTTATTTATCTATTTTTTAACTTTACAATATTGTATTGGTTTTGCCATACATTGACATGAATCCACCATGGGTGTACATGATTTCTCCTTCCAGAACCCCCTTCCCACCTCCCTCCCTACCCCATCCCTCTGGGTCATCCCGGTGTACCAGCCCCGAGCACCCTGTATCATGCATCGAACCTGGACTGGTGATTCGTTTCACATATGATAATTTACATGCTTCAGTGGCATTCTCCCATATCATCCCACCCTCGCCCTCTCCCATAGAGTCCATAATACTGTTCTATATATTTGTGTCTCTTTTGCTGTCTCGCATACAGGGTTATCTTTACCAATTTACTAAATTCCATATATATGTGTTAGTATACTGTATTGGTGTTTTTCTTTCTGGCTTGCTTCACTCTGTACAATAGGCTCCAGTTTCATCCACCTCATTAGAACTAATTCAAATGTATTCTTTTTAATGGTTGAGTAATATTCCATTGTGTGTATATGTACCACAGCTTCCTTATCCATTCCTCTGCTGATGGGCATCTAGGCTGCTTCCATGTCAGAACTATATATTTTTTAATGGATGATAAGTGAAGACCGAATTAGTTCTGATAAAAAGGGTAACTAACAAATTATGTATAAGTTCTTTTCTAAGTTCTGTTTATTTTTTTAGTATTCTCAATACAGCTTTTCTGCATAGGTTTTTTTAAGTAAAAGAATAAGAAAACTAAATAATTGTATTTGGTTCTTATGATTTTTGAAGGGCTGTTCTTAAATTGAGCATGTAGCCCAAAAGTTTGAAAAATTTTAAGGTGATATAAGACTTTGAAGAAACCAAAGTCCACTGTCTTATTAAACACTAATATGATTCATTACACATAGCAAAATGGTCCTTTGAAGGAACAAAACTGCTTTCATTATGGTGGCTTTCATTTCTGGGGAAAGTTGGAAGGGGCAGTGATTGGCATATAACTAATTACACCGAGGTAACTGCTAAGTATCTGGCCATACAGTTAGTTTTTTATACAGCATTTGTTGGTTTTAGAAGATTTGAGGTCCTAAAACCCTAACACAGTTCTATGAAGACTGTGAATACAACTGATACTTAACAGTGAATCTGAGACAATTAATTTATTAACAGTTTTTGTTTTCTTGTCAATCCAGCACACCCAGGTTCTTTATAGAATTCTTGCCTGGGAGCTCTGAGGGCAGTAGGAAATACCTTGGACACTGGAACACAACTGTTAGAAATCTAATCCATTTTGAAACTTGGGAATAGTGATACAGTCTTTAACCCAAGCATAGCTTAAAATATGAAATTTGGACAAATAGTTGAGGGGATTTCCTAGTCTGTGACTAATATAGTGCCAATTACTAGATTGTGAAGATACCTGTATGTCCCTCTTGAAGAAAACCTAATATACAAAAAGTCCAGCATTAAAAAATGATGAGTTATGGACTAATTAGTTGTGTCCAGGAAGGATCTTGTCTCTTCAGAAAGATTTCTTGCATGGTCTTTCAAATGGAACTGATTCTGTTACATGCAAATAGGAAAGAGTTTTTTAAAAGCACTTAGCCAACTTTTCTCTGGTACTGGCTAAGTTAAACCAGCAAATTTTTGCTCAGTGAGATTGGAAGGAATATATTTGATACCCATTTTCAGAAGTATTGGGTGCTTCCCTGGTGGCTCAGATGGTAAAGCATCTGCCTGTTGTACGGGAGACCCGGGTTCAATCCCTGGGTTGGGAAGATCCCCTGGAGAAGGAAATGGCAACCCACTCCAGTACTCTTGCCCGGAAAATTCCATGGGCTGAGGAGCCTGGTAGGCTACAGTCCATGGGGTTGCAAAGAGTCGCACATGACTGAGCGATTTCACTTTCGCTTTCAGAAGTATGTTGAGTCTCAAGAACAATAACTTGTTCGTAGTCATACATCATACCTAGAATGAAGTCAAGGTGCTGCTGCTGCTGAGTCGCTTCAGTCTTGTCTGACTTTGTGTGACCCCGTAAATGGCAGCCCACCAGGCTCCCCTGTCCCTGGCATTCTCCAGGCAAGAACACTGGAGTGGGTTGCCATTTCCTTCTCCAGTGCATGAAAGTAAAAAGTGAAAGTGAAGTCGCTCGGTGCTGGCCACTGATAAATCCACCACCCCCCTTTTTTTTTAATTTTTAAAATTGTGAGACAGTGAATATTCATGTAATCACTATTCAGAACAAGAAATGGAACGTTGCCAACAGCCCAGAAGTCCCAGTGTATGTACCCTGTCCCTCTATGAATACACACTGTCTTGACTTTGGAGATGATTATCTTCTTTTTCTTTATAACTTTACCATCTGTATGTATAGTGCCAAACATTATGGTTTCCTGTTTTCAAACTTTTTGTAAAAGGAGTCATGCAGTTTATTTTCTTTTACACCTTTCTTCTTTCACTTAATGTAGTTGAGAGATGTTTATGTTGTTACACAGAGTTTATTCCTTTCCACTGATGTATTAGTATCACATTGTGTAAATAGTCCATGATTTATGCATTTTACTAATGGCAAACATTTAGATTATTTCCAATTTTAAGCTGCTAAAAGTTCTCATGCTATCTTATATATCAGTATGTATGTATATATTTTAATCTCATTTGATTTTAAGCTTCTTGGTGTATTTTCTATATTTATATTCCCTCTATAGTGTTTAACATAATACACTGCCTTGCACAGAATACCTGCTTATTAAATATTGTTGAATTAATTTGTTAGTTCATTCAGCATGGTTGAAAATTAGTTTAAGAATACTATCTAAAATTTATTTATTTTAATTGGAGGCTAATTACAATATTGTGGTGGTTTTTGCCATACATTGACATGAATCAGACTGATATGCTTCTAGATAATACCCATTGCAGAAAACAACTATAAAGCTCAGACAGATATACAAAATAACTATAAAACTCAGACAAATAATACAAAACACAACTACCTATAGGTACTGAAGAGTGAATAGAAGCAAAGAGACTCTGGCGGGGAGCTCATGCTCATTTAGAAGAGGGAGACAGAAAGCTATATAAGTAAAGCCACGTGCATGATTTTAGCCTGGGACTAAGCATAGTCCATGTAGTTTGCTGTGTGGTGGCGAGGGACTCACATGGAAAAACTCTTAGTTTTTCTGACCTGGAGAACCTCAAAAGTGAGGCTGGCAAAGTGTGAGTGCTGAAGAGAGTAGCAGAATCCCAGAAGGGGAAGGACCAGAAGAGGAGCCCCCAAATTGTATCTGTCTACACCTCTGACGGATGCCTGAACCATATGTGAGAAACAAACTCAGAGCAGCTCAGCCAGTGACCAAAATTCTGAACTAAGACCAGACTTGCCATCCAAAAGATGCAGAAACATAAACAGATGCAAGAAAACTGGTAGAGAGTGTACTTTCATTTGGAGGATGGAAAAGAGCACATTTCCCATCTCTGAGATCTTTTAGCCTGTGGCCAATTGCAGTCCCAGGCATATACAGCAGAATGGGACATATGGGGAAAGATGTAGTCTTCCTGGCCTGAAGAACCAAAAATGAAGCTGAGAATCCATGAACTCTGAAAATAGTGGAGGTATCCCAGAAGAGGAAGAATCAGAGAAGAAGATCCCTAAAGTCTGTCTACCTACACCTTGACTAAACATTGAACTACACATCTGTAGACCAGACTTTAAGCAGCCTAGCTAAAAACAGAGGATCTGAACAGAGATTGGTGCTGCTACTGAGAATTATGTGGAGTTTGCAGTTCAAACGCAGGCAAGAATCTCCACAACTTAATGTTATTCAGGATGCAATCCAAAGTTTCCCAACATCCAAGGAACCAAGAAAATGGAACATGTTCTCTGCACAAAAGAAAATCAATTGGGATCAACCTGAAAATGAACCAAATGTTGAAACTAACAGACAAGGGTTTAAAAGCAGTTACTGTAACTCTCCTCAGTGTTTTCGTTGCATGAAACATGTTTTCAACACATGAAAATCTCCACAGAAACATGAGAAGGCTCAGCTGAGAAATAATAACAATAAAAAAGTCAGTAGTTTGCAGATATGAAATATAAACACAAAACAGAATAAATATAAATAATCCCACATCAAGGCACGTTATTATCAAAACTGTTGAAAGCCAACAATAAAGACCAAGAGAAAAAATGGCATGGTACATACTGGAGGACAACAATCCAATTAACATCCCTTTTTATTAGAAACTGTAGAGTGTTGAAGAGAATGGAACAAAGTATTTAAAGTGCAAAAGAAAAACAATTAGTCAACCCAGAATTCTGTATCCAACAAAAAGATCTTTCATGAATGAAAACAAAGTAAGACATTTATCAGGTAAAAGAAAACCAAGAGAACTTGTTGCCAGCACACTTGCATTATAAAAAAATGCTAAGAAAGTCCTTTGAGCTGAATGAAAACGGTATCAGATGGAAACTCAGATTTTCAGATTCAGGAACAATGCCTGTTTACCAGAAATGGCAAATATCTAGATAAATGAAAAATATTCATATCTATTGTGTCTCTATTTTTCTTCCTTTCACTCTCCCTTTTTTGCTCAGTCTTTTCTCTTTATTTTTAATAAGCTATATCGTTATTTTTATTGTATTATAGTATAGTTGATTTGCAGTATTGTGTTTCTGCTGTACAGCAAGGTGAATCAGTTATACATATACATATATCCACTCACTTTTAGATTCTTTTCCCATAAAGGTCATTACAGAGTACTGAGTAGAGTTCCCTGTGCTATACAGTAGATCCTCATTAGTTATCTTAAACTATGTAAATTCTTAAAACCAAAGTTATCACATTGTCTTATAGGATGTATAATGTATGTAGATGTACCATATACACACACACAGAGCTGTAGCATAAAGGTTAAGAGACAATGAATATTGAATATGATCCTATATGATGTGGTCCTGTATGACATTCTGTATTTTCCCTGAAGTAGTCAATTATTATCTGTAATTTGACTATGAAAAGTTAAGGGTATACGTTGTAATGCTAGAGTAGCCACTATTTTAAAACATACAAAAATCAACAGCTAAAAAACTAACAGAAGAATTAAAATAGAAATCTAAAAAATATTCAAATAATTACCCCCTCTTCTCCCTGGGTAGGAAAGGTAGAACAAAGAAACAAGACAGAGAATTCAAACAGAAGCAGAAAATAAGATGATAGAGACTTCTCTGGTGATCCAGTGAGTAAGAATACTCCTGCCAATGCAAGGGACACAGGTTCAATCTCTGGTCCAAGAACTAAGATCCCACAGTGAGAAGCCTACACACCGCACCTAGAGAGTAACCCCCACTTGCCACAACTAGAGGAAGTCTGCACACAGCAACAAAGACCCTGCATAGCCAAAAATAAATATTTTTTAAAAAATAAGATGAGAGACCAAGCTAAACATATCAATAATTACATTAAATGTTAATGCACTACTGAATTCTCACTAAAAGGCAGGGATCATCAGAATGGATAAAATAAGACCCAACTATACACTGTCTGCAAAGGATGTGCTTCAAATATAAAAGTATCGGTGGGTTGAAAGCAAATGATGGAAAGAAAATCAAGTACCTTACGGACAGTAAGCATAAGAAGACTAAAATGGCTGTGTTAGCGTCAGCTGTGCTGTGCTGTGCTTTGTCGCTCAGTCATGTCCAACTCTTTGCAACCCCATGGACTGTAGCCCTCAGGCTCCTCTGCCCACGGGGATTCTCAGGCAAGAAGACTGTAATTGGTTGCCACGCCCTCCTCCAGTGGATCTTCCCAACCCAGGAATCGAACCCAGGTCTCCCGCACTGCAAGTGGATTCTTTACCATCTGAGCCACCAGCGAAGCCCAAGAATACTGGAGTGTGTAGCCTATCCCTTCTCCAGGGAATCTTCCCAACCCAGGAATCAAACTGGGGTCTCCTGCATTGCAAGCAGATTCTTTACCAGCTGAGCTACCAGGGAAGCTCCCTAACATCAGCTATTATAAAATAAAGCCTAAGATGAAGGGGATACTTCAAAATCATCAAAACATCAGTTCAACAGAAAACAACATAATAAATGTAAATGTATATGCACCAATGGCAGAGCTTCAAAATCATGAAGCAAAAAAATAGACAATTCCACCATTATTTTAAAGATTTTAACAGCCTCCTCTCAGCAATTGGTAGAACGACTAGACGAAAAAAGAATCAGCAAAGGCATAGGACATCACTTTGACGTGATTGATATTCATAGACCACCTTACCCAGTGATGGCAGCATTCATCATTTTGAATGCATATGGCACATTTACCAAGATAGACCAGAATACTGAGCCATAGAACAAGCCTCAATAATTTGTAAATCATTAAAACTGAATTAGATAATTAGAAATCAGTATAACACTAGAAAAGGCAAAATTGTGACCGAAAAACAGATCCGTGGCTGCCTTGGACCAAGGGGAACAGGGCTGGGATCAAGTACAAAGGGCCAGGAGGGGCCTCTCCTCTGTATCTTGATGGTGATGATGGTTGCATGATTATATACAAACAGCAAAATTCATCAAATTGAACATTGAAATTAGTGACTTTTAATTGTATTAAATTAATTGTTGCTGTGTGCAGGCTTTGTCTAGTTGTGGCAAGTGGGGGCTACTCTCAAGTAAAAAAAGAAAACAATCAGTTTGGTCATTTTCACCTCATAAAGGCTTCTCATTGCCTTGGCTTTTCATACTGCAGAGAAGGTGGTGTAGGCAGACGGGCTCAGTGGCACAGGGGCTTAGTTGCTTCACAACATGTGGGATCTTCCCAGACCAGGAATCGAACCTGTGTTCCCTGCGTTGTTGAATCCTTAACCACTTGACCACCAGGGAAGCCTCCCCCACCCCAAGGGGTTTTTAAAAACAACGTGAACAACTCACTCCTTCCCAGGTGTCTTTAGGAAATGAACATTCTGCACTTTATGTTGTCAATTCATTTTCATGTAAATCTTGATATACGAGTCAAATGACTCCAGGAAAATCATTTTGTGGGGCTGCAGTCTCAAAACCTAGACAACATAGCACTTGCTATTACATTGGAGTTGTGAATTACTTGAACAAATACAATAGTACATTTTACTGAAACATCTTTCAGTGGTTTTCTTCTGACATAATCTCTGTCGCGTGGAGAGCACATGAAAAGTATGAAATAATTTTGTGTCATCTAGAAGTAGGCAGACATTGGCAGTTTTTCTTAATGTGTCTCCCAGACTCCCAAAACATGATAATACTTTTCATATGGTTGCAGCTATGGTCATATTTATATTTATACATACACACTTACTGGGTGTGTGTATGTGTGTGTGTGTGTATCCCCCATCCGAGTGTAGGCCCGCATACACAAGCAAAAAGTTTATTCCCCAAAATGAAAATATTTACTTACTTTGAGTAGTAGGATTAAGGGTGGGCTGGGTTGGTTTGGTTGCTTGCTTGCTTTGCTTTCTGAAAATTCCCTTTAATGTTGTTCTGCTGCAGTAACAGGGTGCTCCTGCTAACACATTTCTGACATTGCTCTGTCTAAATGGAGGATAAACATGACCACAGCCTCTACAGGAAAATATGTGCTAGCAAGCTTTTAAGAGTATAGCGTTTAAACTCTTCTCATGTTATATCAAATCCTTACTGTAAATTAGCCAGACTCTTTCCCAGCAGAAAATAATAATTATGTCTTCCACTGGAAAGAGCATTTCATAAAACTTTTTTTTTTCTAGTAAACAGAGTAAACATTCTTTTGATCCCTCTGCTTCCCTACCTCAAAACTTAAACTACCATTCCTTGTTTCCAAGACTCAGAGCAGAAAATGTTTTGAATTCTTGGTATTGGAAAAATTCTGATATTTTCTAGCCTTACCCACTACCCCCATCATCAAAACGTGGATAAAATTTCGAGTCTGTAGTTCAGCTCATCGTGCCTGTTGCCAGTTTCCCAAGGAAGGATCCCAAAATGTGTGTTTTTCTCTTGATCCTGTCATTGCCTCCCTGTTCATCCTTCACTGAGCCTCCTGGTACCTACATCTGCTCGGCTGTATGTTGGTTCTATTTGTTGTTGGTGACCCCGATCCCTGGAGGTAAGTTCGAGGAGAGGTGTGAGGAGTAGTGGGCATAGGGGAGCACCCCCCATTCAGACCTGCACCCAGCCAGTGGGACCTCCGTCCTCAGGAGCCGCACACTCAGCTCTCAGACAGGAAAGTATGGTGACTCACGTTGACAGAAAACAACCTGGAAGGAAGGAAAAGCATCCTGAAACAGGGAGTTTCCCTGGCTCCTCCTCAGAATAAGGACCCCAGGGTCACCAGTCCTCATCCATTGTCTGGCTGTAAAGGTCGTGCTGTCTGTCCTTCTCCAGCAAGGAGACAGCGTTGAAGCTGGGTCCCTGACCTCCTGGACTCTGAGTTGATGCTCATCTGAAGAAACGCTGCCCTGCCCGCCCTCCCCCGGCTCATCGACAACCTCTCTTATCAGGACTCTGTGAGTCTAGTCACGTCAGGCCTTTTCCACAGCAGTTTTGACGTTATCGCTCTCTAAGCCTTCCGCTCCTCTCTCCCTGACTCACGCACCATCCAGCTCCTGAACTTGAGACTGACGGAAAGCAGCCACTTTCAAAAGAAAATGGAAAAAGGTTTCAGTTCTCTTGGAACTTACCGTATAAGAAACTCATGTGCTTTGCAGAATATTTACAAGAAACAGTTCTTGAGATTAATTAAAGGCCTCAGATGTGCTTTTTGGCCATTAAACTCAGTAGTCATTTGTAGCTCTGTCCACAAAGCACTAATGATTATCCTTTAAATAACTCAGTTTTCATGTTAGGAACCAGGCTTATTCTCCTACCACAGGTAATGAGCCCTATTTTTAAATTAAACCTTTCAGTTGTGCTGGTTTTCTCAATTTAAAAGTACCATGCACCGTTACTATATATGTAAGATCATTGACATTTGATGTGGTTCATAAACATAATATTGAAAAATTTATTTTTGCCCTTGATTTATAAACTGTCACGTGACTGATCAGAGTCACAACTCAGATGGTTTTAAAAGAACCTAGGAAACTCTCTTTCCCTTCAGTCTTTCCTTTCTGTTACCAAATGATTTGACCTTTGGTATAAATAAACCTTTACTGACTGCCTACAAGTGAATGCATAGACTTCTTCCACTCGTCTGGTCCTGGAGCCAACTCAGCTCAGTGTTACCAAGAATCAAGAATGGAGTCCAAGAAAGAATACATCTTGTGGTCCTAAAACCATGAAGAAAAGAAAAAGACGTATCAAATGCTTAAGGAAGCTAGGGGGCTCGTTGGCTTTTCCTCTGTCTGGGTTTTCTGCGTTATTCTTGGTGGATGAAATTAGCATTCTCCCTCTCCGTAAACCTCGACCATTTCCTCATTGCTGCTGTGACGTGCTTTTGCAAGAGTGAGGCTAATCAAGTCCAGGTTCCTTACTGCTAGTCCAAGCCTGCGAGCCTCTTGAAAGCTCACTAGTTTCAGATTTTGTTTTCTTTATTTTTTATAATTAAGGGCCTGAAGCCATTATTTAGAACTTTTTCCCTTCTCCCGCCTTCAAGTGTTCACTTGACTATTTTATGTTAGGGTAATTGTGTGTGTTTTCTAAGCAAGCCTAAATTAGAGATGTTAAATCTGTCAAGCTAACCTTTGATGAAAATTTACTTGAAGTCAGCACACATATTTTTAAGCATATGCTTTGACCAATTCTGAATTAATGTTAAAAAATATTTAAGATTTATTTTTTGCATTTTAAGCATAAATATAGCATCTGTGGTTATATTTATGAGAATTGCCTTTTCATTTACTTAAACATATAGATATTTATTTCTTTTCAAGCTTAAAATGTAAATGATCTTGCAATTAATTACACTATTTACTTTTCCAGTGAAGTTGTTTCCGTACTTTGAGGTACTTTCTATGTAACTCCCCTCAGACTAACTTCCTGCATTTTTCTCTTATTTATCTGAGTATTTATTGGTTTTAGGTATTGCATTTCCCCAGTTCTAAAGCTAAACTCATTGGTTTTGGTAGGACGGGGGGGGGAATAAGTTTAAGTGATGAAGACCATTGAATCTGCTGTTCTAAAATAATTTTAATAGGCATATATTTGTAGCCATGCAGGTTAAAAGGCCCAGTAGAATGGAAGGGATCTAGCATGGGGATGTCATTTCTAAAAGGGATGCCACATGTTTGTGAAGCCCTCTTAATCGCACTTGAGCGAGCTGTGAATGGAGTCTGGCAGCTGCTCTGTTTGTGCGGGGCTGGCTGGCCCAGCAGCGATAAGCAACAGACAGGCTGGCTCCTTCAAGGAGTCTCGCAGTCAAGTCTGAGCTCTCAACAGTTCTGAAACTCACTGGCCGACTTTCCCCTGTGGGCCATTCATTTATCAGGAAATGAAATTGGTTACAGGGTTTCTCACATTGCCAAACCTCATTGACGAAATCTGGTTTCTTCCAAAGTTCAGGAGGAGCCTTAACTCTTTACTGTTGCCCAGCATTTCATGCCTTGATGACGGGTACCTCTGTCCATACTAGGATTTGAGGAACCCCACAAGGAAGGGGCTGGAATGAGGAGCAGGCCGTGGAGTGGGCCTGGGGGCTATTTCCATAGGTATAAAAGATGACCCTTGGGGATAGGATTTTCTTTTTCAAGGGGTTTTTTCCAGTGGCTCAGATGGTAAAGAATCTGCCTACCATATGGGAGACCCAGGTTTGATCCCTGGATCAGGAAAAACCCCTGGAGAAGGGAATGGCTACCCACTCCAATATTCTTGCCTGGAGAATTCCATGGACAGAGAAGCCTGAGGGACTACAGTCCCTGGAGTCACAGAGTCAGACACAGCTGAGCAGCTTTCACTTTCAGTTTCTTATCTTTTTCAGTGTTGATACCTTCATCTTTCAAAGTGAAGTGTCAGTTTCATAGAACTGATTTTTTTTTCATTAAAAAAAAAAAAGACCTTTAAAACATGACACGAAACACCTTATTGGCAGCGTATCCTTGTAACTTAGACCAAAGATCATTGATTAAATTTTGTGAAACTGCAAGGAATAAAAATAGAATCTCAGAGTTGTGCACAGAGCTGTATGGCATAAAGAATGTTTGGGTAAGTGAAGGTTAAATTATTACAAAGTATATAATCTAGTTCATATGTTTAAGGAGCGGAACTAGGCTAAATTATCTAAAATATTCTGACGTACTGAATCATTTCATTTTGTAAAACAAAATCTGACTAGCAGGGCATTTGGCTGTATGCTGGTCTGTGGAGTACAGTCTACAGTCTCGACCTCCTGTGTTTGGAATTAGCAGGCCCAGAGGTAATGCACAGCGGGCATGTGGCAGTTATTACGGCTGTGGAAGTGGCTGCTGGCTAATTGATAGCAGTAGCAGCTAGGAACAGCCTTATTTAATTTTCAATAGTCCCTATGAAAAGATGCTATAAATGAGAACCTTTGTCTTACCATTTTTGTCCTTTCTCTGACGTTAAGCATCTAATATTTAATGTATGCACTTGGTAATATTTAGGAGTGAATTCCTTGGACTCTTTCTTTTCCCCTTCTTTGGAGAGACTTTTCTTTCAATTTTTAGCCCTGATTATTTTAGACCCCCAAGTGAGTAAAGAATTACTGTCAGTAAACACTAGTCCCTTGACTGGCATGGCTCCTGTTTGCTAAAAATATATAAAGTCACAAAGCCAACCCTTAGCCCATGCAGGCCGGTGACTTTGCTCATAATCTGAACCCCAGAGAGACACACTGGTTGCACAAAAGGTCAATGAATGAATCATTTTCTCTCTTCATCACTAGAGCTAAGCTTTTGTGAACTTGAATTGCACGTAGAACATTGTGTCCATGGTTTCCTTTGTATCCTGGAGTGTTACACAGACTGAAGTGGGTGGTTACTTGTAGTCAAGAGGGATCTTATTTTTCTCCATTCAGTTTCAGTATGTTTGTAGCAAAACTCCATATTTGGGGCATTGAAAGCACAGCCTTTCTTTTAAAATGTATGTTAGAGGAATTTCACAAGGAAAGTAGTCAAATAATATGTCTAGCTCTTTTTCTTGTTTCTAACAACCTCTGCCATTGAATAAGTAGCAGTCTTATTAAATTTGTGCATTCAGCCTTCTTCCTGTTAATACAGAGATGAGAAATAAGAGAAAGTAAGGTGCTATAAAAGATTTGCCTTCCTCTCTGACCATCTGTATCTCTGCCCGAAACTGCAGGATCTGAACATGAAAAATCAGGGAGTATTTTAGTCCTTTGTACTCGTTCTCAATGTTCTCTCCTAGAGCTTCTTGTCATTAATAGTCTCTGTTAAAGAAAAACACTGAGCCGTATTGAGGGGTTTTCAGATCAGGATATAATGGGGTACCAGGAACCGTGTGGGCTCTGGGTCATTACATTTATTTATGTTGTTCCCACAAATCCTCAGACCTCTGAGTCCTTGAATAAATATCTCCAACATCCAGTGACTACCATTCCTATTCTTACAAAACTATTATTTGCAATTAGGATTTTCTTGCTTTTCATTTATTTGTTCAACTAGCATGGATTGAGCAGCAACTCAGGTCTGCACGGCACTCTGCTCGAGGTTGTCCCCGAAAGAGCCTTCTCACTTAGGAGGGCACAGCTCATAGAACCGCAGTCCAAGACTCATCTTTTTCAAATAAGGAATATTAAGTTAGATTAGCGGATGCAAATGGCAAAGGAAAGAGACCGCTCCAACCCTCCAGGACTTTGAGGAGCCTTGATTTCCCTGACTAGAAAGAAGAAGTGATGATGGACAGAACATGGACCCCACCCCAGTGCCCTGAAGCGTGCAAATGGAGAGGCAGGCAGGATGCTGTCAGTCTTGAGAGTGAATCATGTGCCCACTGCTGTGGAGTTTGAGGCAAGTTACCTAACCCTCACTGCACATCAGTTTCTCACCTCCAGGGCAGGTCCGTCTCATAGCCTTGCTTCCCTCCTGAGGTGGCTGGGGAAATGTAAGAACTAGTAACGCAAAGTTCCTAGCATAGTGTAAGCCCTCAGTAATTGTTAGCTGATGTCATTTTCCCATTATCTGCCAACCTCACTCTTCAACAACAAAACCAAGAACTAAATCTGTAAGTTCTAAACAATCAAATTCTGCACACTTGATTCCTGGAAAAGGGCTATGAGCCCTTTGCTCACAGCCTGATATATGATCTTAACAAGCTTGGCCATCTGGTTCTCAAGCCTGTAAGAGATTAGAAGCCGCAACTTAAAAGAACTTCCACGTAATAGGTCAACAGTAGTGAAAATCAAGGGCCACTTGTCCTGGTATAACAAGGGAAAGAACTTAAAAACAACACGTGTGAATCTTACTTTTCGTTATCTTCTAGGAACTTTGGCACACAATTCATCAAGAGAAGTTGCAGGTCCATAGAGGCCTTGACCCTGAGGAAAAGGTGGGGCAATTATAGGATCTCCAGTTGAGGTCATCTCTGTCTTAGAGAAATGTAAGGCCTCATCTTTCAGAACAGCACATCACTGACCCAAGCCCAAAGAAGGCTCAAGTCACTAATCTGAATGCTCAAAACAGAGAAGTTCCAGTTGTTGTTGTTGCTCAGTTGCCAAGACATGTCCGACTCTTTGCAGCTGCATGGATAGCAGCACCCCAGGCTTCCCCGTCCTTCTCTATCTCCCGGAGTTTGCTCAGACTCATGTCCATTGAGTCAGTGATGCTGAGTGATTTTATTTAACTGGCTAGTGGGTCTGATATTTCAGTTTGAAAGGAATCATAGTCAGATCCTCTTAAACAATAACTTTAAAATTCTTTTTAAGTAGCAACTGGTTTGATTTATAGTAATTTACAGGTTAGGCACCATTTTTCATGATCACATCAGTAGCTCTGTCAGGACTCAGTTGTCTCATTTAACTCACACATCACTCCATCTAGAAAGTTCCATGTTGTGAAGTGAGGCTGAGCCAGCTGATCTAACACTGAAGGTCTGCTCTGTCTATAACCAGCCTACCAGCCTATTGTGCTGCTGCTTTTGTTTTGTTCATGCTTACTCAGTATACATGCTGGTCTCAGTATTAAAAAAAAAAAAAACTAAAATCTTGGTGTTACAGATTTTCTTTCCTGATTCCAATGTTTTTAAAAGACACTTTAGGGACTTTCCTGGTGTTCCATTGGTTAAGACTGCATTTCCAATGCAGAGGCTGCTGATTTGATCCCTGGTCTGGAAACTAAGATTCTGCATGCTGCATGGCATGACCAAAAAGAAAAAAGATACTTTAGTGTATGTATTTTTGAAAAGAACTGTCAATTCCATGTTTACTGTTTACAGTTCACATTTACAATTCACATTTACTGTTAGAGTTGGCCCTGCCTGTATCTCACAACTGTACCACTCTCCAGTTGAAGAAAACAGGCAGTTTGGAATGTAATCACTCCTGGAGAAAAAATAGGAGAAGCCATGTCCTTGTTTTAAATTTCCACTCTTATCCTCAGCATATGAGAGCTACACATGATATTGAAGTTGTAACAAAAGCAGCCAAGTGCCAGGGTTCACTTCTCAGGTTGTTTTGATTTGTCTTACACTTCTCACTTCCAGCAGCCCAGACTAACAAAAAGACTCTTCAAATAATTTAAGAAACAGTATTCTCTGCAGTTTCCCTTCATTTCTCAGGAACAGCATCAGAGTGTGCCCGTTTGCTCCAATAAGCGTCAGGGTTTGTGGGAAAGATACAGAGGAGCCAGACAGGGTTTTTCTCACTCTTAAGGAAGTGGACCAAAAAATATGCCTTCTCTCAGCATTCATTGTTACAACAGAGAGATAAGAGAGAATTTAGAAATCTTGTTTCAACCCCTTTGTTTTATGAATAGAGAAATGAAGAGAATTGACTCATGGCCCAAGGTCACAGACTGCAGGGTCAGATATATCCCCAGAGCCAGGTTTCCTGATCCATTTGTACTATGTGACACTTCTCGACATTCAAGGGGTACTGGAACTCCTAACGTCAGGTTGAATCATCCATCAAAGCAGCCTCAAAATTTTTGAAAGTCCAACTATTACTAGTAATTGGCTCTTGGCTGTTCTTTATATAGAAGAATGATGCCATGAGTTTGTGCTTGCTGTTGATGACGTGTTTGTGTTCATTCAAATACTCTTTCCCTGACCTGTCTTCTTTATGACCAACAGAATGTCTTTCCTAAAGGACCACTTTTGGAGTATTGCGTGGCCTGTCCCAGTAACATCACAGGTCTGTCTAGGCTTTATCACATTCTCAGGCTAGGCCTCATCACATTCTCAGGCTAGGCCTCAGGGGCTCCGTGTTCTAACCCCTGCATTTCAGGGTTGTATTTGAATGCACATGAGCACAGTAGGCAGCATGTCTGTCTCATAATCTGAAGGTCCTGAGTTCAAACCTCAGAGAGGGCAGTGCAAAGCTTTTGGGGTTCCCTGGTGGCTCAGTGAACTGAGTCTCCTGCCAATGCAGGAGACGTGGTTCAGTCCCTGGGTCAGGAGATCCCCTGGAGGAGGTCACGGCAGCCCACTCCAGTGTTCTTGCTGGGAGGATTCCATGGACAGGGGAGCCTGGTGGGCTACAGTCCATGGGATCGCAAAGAATCAGACATGACTAACACTTTCAATTTTACTTTCAGTAAAAGTTTGGCCTGTGTGCTAAAGTTGAACACATGTACACTGTTTCATTCCTTGGTGTGCTCCTAACGTGAATTCATGCCCTTGTGTGCCAGGAGACACGTATGAGAATAGCTATAGCATCATGGTTCATAATAGTCAAACCCTAGACTCAACCCAGTGTCCATTAGTAGTAGAATTAATTTTAAAATTGTGATGTATTTAAACAATAGAGTACTGGATAGCAGTGCAAATGAGTGAACCATAGCAAACCCACTGTGTATGAACCTCACATGTATAACGCTTTATGAAAGACTCCAGTGAAAGGGTATATATACTGTGTAATTTCATTAATACGAAGTTCAAGGAGAAGCAGACCTCAAAGATAGTGCTAAAGAATGCAAATGTAGGTGGTAAAGGTACAAGAAAGAACAAGAAAGTGATGCTGTCAAGGTCAAGACTATGGTAATGAGGAATGCTGTGGGAGTGTTGTTTGTCAAACGCAAGCGGTGGTAACATGAGTGCTTGCCTTGTACCAGCTTAGTTGTCCTATACTTGTGTTTGTGGACTTCTGTATCTGTGTGTTATATTTCATAACAGAAAAGGCTAAAAACAGTGAGGCAGTCCTTGAAGACGCCTTTATTTTAAAAATGAGTTAAATATGGTAAGTCATTGAAATGTTAAACAAGGAGATTTCAGTGAAGGCAGAAATATTTTTCGGAGAAGGCAATGGCACCCCACTCCAGTACTCTTGCCTGGAAAAGCCCATGGACGGAGGAGCCTAGTAGGCTACAGTCCATGGGGTCGCTAAGAGTTGGACACGACTGAGCAACTTCACTTTCACTTTTCCCTTTCATGCATTGGAGAAGGCAATGGCAACCCACTCCAGTATTCTTGCCTGGAGAATCCCACGAACGGTGGAGCCTGGTGGGCTGCTGTCTGTGGGGTCGCACAGAGTCGGACACGACTGAAGCGACTTAGCAGCAGCAGCAGCAGAAATATTTTTATCGGTATGTAAGATTCTTCTCCCTGTTTTTGTTTGCATTTAGAAATCAAATTATTTATCTCTCCTAAAATATAATCTGGCTTCCCTGGTGGCTCATTGGTAAAGAATCTGCCTGCCAATGCAGAAGGCACAGGTTCAATCGCTGGGTGGGAAAGATCCCTTGGAGGAGAGCATAGCAACCCACTCCAGTATTCTTGCCTGGGAAATCCCATGGACAATAAGCCTGGCGGGCTACAGTCCACAGGGTCGCACAGAGTCGGACACAACTGAGCGACTGAGCATGCACACGGGCTCCGAGGAATATGTATCAAAATGTTTAATAGTTGTTGTATTTGGACTGTGGAGCTAATGATAATTTTTAAATCCCTGTTTTAAAATTTTTCGTAAGTTAATAATGTATTTTACTATGAGACATGAGATGGACATTTTGTTAAAATTTCAATTAAAAAACACGCTCATTCTGATTGCCATTATTTTAAAAAATAACAAACGTTGGTGAGGGGGATATGGAGAAATTGGAACCTTTGTGCACTATTGGTAGGACTGTAAAATGGTGCAAGCACTATGAAAAACAGTTTGGAGGTTCCTCAAAAAATTGAAAATAGAGCTACCAATGGTCCAACAAATGCACTCCTGGGTATATATCCCAGAGAATTGAAGGCAGGATCTCAGTTGTTCCTGCTCCTTGTTCCTAGCAGCACTCACTGTTCATCATAGCCAAAAGGTGGACAAATGAATAAACAAAATCTGGTCTGTACATATAGTAGAATACTATTCAACCTTTAAAAGGAGGGAAATCCTGTCACGTGCTACAATATGGATGAACCTTGAGGTCATTATGCTAATTGAAATAAGCCAGTCACAAAAAGACAAATGATTCCATTTGTATGAAGTAGGTAAGATACAGTCATAGAAACAGAGAATGGTAATTGCCACAAGGGAAGAGAAAAAGAAGAGTTGTTTAATGGTCTGGAGTTTCAGTTTTGTACAGTGAAAAAATTTTTGAGATCTTTTTCACAATAGTGCGTATATACATAACAATATGGTACACTTAAAATTGGTTAACATGGTAAATTTTATGTTGTTTACCACAAAAAAAAAAAGAGGGAAAAAAAGGAAGATGGCCTTGTCAGTATGAATTAGAGGAGTTAAATTATGATGAATATATGGACTTGGAAGTTAATGGTTATAAAGCAAATGGGAATAAGAAAATAGATTATATCCCTGGCTTTCTCTAAAACAAAGGCCACATCTTATGTGGGTATTTCAGTGATGCGATGTGATGTGCATAGAAGCCCAAGCCAACGCTTGTGATTGGCCTCTAAGCACTTTTTAGACAATTTGTGTTTCTGAGTTATTCTCTCTGATCTGGCTGAATTAAACTAATAACTTTAATTTCATAGCTACAGTCACTGTCAGCAGTGATTTTGAAACCCAAGAAGATAAATATTTTCACTATTGAAATATGTCACTATTTCCACTTTTTCCCCTCCTATTTGCCATGAAGTGGTGGGACCGGGTGCCATGATCTTAGTCTTTTGAATGTTGAGTTTTAAGCCAGCTTTTTCACTCCCCTCTTTCACCCACATCAAGAGGCTCTTTAGTTCCTCTTCACTTTCTGCCACTAGAGTGGTATCATCTGCATATCTGATGTTGTTGATATTTCTCCCAGCATTCTGATTCTAGCTTGTGATTCATCCAGTCTGGAATTTCACATGATGTACTCTGCATATATGTTAAATAAACAGGTGGACAATATACAGTCTTGTCGTAATCCTTTCCCAATCTTGAACCAGTCAGTTGTTCAATGTCATTCTAAGTGTTGCTTCTTGACCCATATACAGGTTTCTCAGAAGACAGGTAAGGTGGTCTGGTATTCCCATCTCTTCAAGAATTTTCACAGTTTGTTGTGATCCACAGAGTCAAAGGCTTTAGCATAATCAATGAAGCAGAAGTAGATATTTTTCTGGAATTCCTTTGCTTTCTCTGTGATCCAGTGGCTGTTGGCAATTTTATCTCTGGTTCCTCTGCCTTTTCTAAACCCAGCTTGTACATCTGGAAGTTCTCGATTCACGTACTGCTAAAGCCTAGCTTGAAGATTTTTGGAACAAAACTTTACCAGCATGTGAGATGAGCGCAGTTGTACAGTAGATTGAACATTCTTTGGCATTGCCCCTCTTCGGAATTGGAATGATTTTTATCAGGTGGTTAATAAATACTTGGAGGAGTGAAAAAGAAAAAAAATTAATGTATAGACATTGTTTGGGTCTTGATTTAAATAAGTCAACTGCAGACAGGCCTTTTTGACATTTGGGGAACTATATACACTGATAAGTATTATATAATAGTAATTATTTTAACTGTTTCAACTCTGATACATTACTGTGGATTATATTTTTTAAATACGGTGGATAAGAATTTAGGCAGACTGGATAATTTTGAAGCTAGCCAGTAGGTACATTGGGTTTATTATGCTATACTCTCTACTTTTGTGTGTCTCAGTGTGTGAAATTTTCCATAATAAAAATTTTGGGTTTTTTTAAGTAAAGCAAAACTACAGTTTTGAACATGGGAAAAAATTAATTTCAGTTGGAGAGCTAGATGTCTGAAAAGGAAAAAATGTATATTTGGAACGTGGTATCCCAGAGGCTTTGTTAAGAGAACTTAATACACACTTGCTGGACATCTCAAATACATGTTAGCCTCTCTACATATGAGTACAAAGCTTAACAATTCCCTTGCATCAGTCTACTGTAGTTGTTTTTATTATTTTTAACTTTCAAGTAAGATTTAATCAAATAGATTATAGCTGAAAATTCAGAGTGGATGTCAAAAACTGAATGTGAAAGTTCTTACTGTTAACAGTTTGTTTAGGGAATGTGAAATCATAGAGCTCATTATGGAAGACTTCACAAAAACTAACCTGTTTTCAAAATTCTGTGTTTGATATAAGTTTTTGCGTGTTTATTTCAAAGACATTTTCTTTGTAAATGATAGATGACTTTTTGGAGAATAGATAAAAAAGAGTAGTTGAAGATCATTGAAATCTCAGAAGTTCATTTTTATTAACCAGTGACTAGGTTTGTGAAACATCCCATTTTGAAATCAAAGAATGTATGTATTTCCAAGCTAGAATCTGCCTTAAAAGGTTGCTTTGCTAGGCATTGCAGTTGTTCTGATAAAATTTTTTGTAATGTATGCAGTTTTATGATAATCTACAGAAGGTTTATAATACATAAACTATCCATTTATGTGAAGTAGAAAGCATGGGACTTCCCTGGCGGTCCAGCAGTTCCTCTGCTCTTTCACTGCAGGAGGCTCGGGTTCAATCCTTGGTTGGGGAACTAACATCCTCTGTGACCAAAAAAAATGTATAACACCAAAAATTTTAAAGAAAACCTCGTTCTTTGGGGAGTGACCGGTTTTGCTCTCTCCCGATTGTTTTTGCATACGTGACCCTATTCACGTTTTTTTCCCAGTGTCTTAAGTGCTTCCTCCCTGTCAGAACTCACCCCTTTCTCTCTAGATTTAGAAATTACCTCCTTCTCAGCAAAGCCTTGCCCCACCACTCTGCTGGTCTAGCCTTTAGAGTCCTTCCCAAGGAACCTGCTGGGCTATAGCCCATAGGGTCGCAAAGAGTCGGGCACAACTGAGCAACTGAGCACACACACAGGGCTGTCCCCTAGACAGGAAGCTCCTCTAGGTCAGGGACTGTCCTAAAACCACACTCAGCTTCTCAACTCTGTGATACAGTATCTTTCAATATTACAAATTAATATTTCTTTAGTTCTGTCTACATATTCATTTATTTATAAACTACACTTTCAGTACAACTTACACCCTAAAGCCTTTTATAGTTGAGGGAAATTCTTTAGGCATAGATGAGAAACATGTTGCTTTTTATCTCTTGTGAATAATTCAGAATCTGACTGTGTTTCCATCAGCTTTCTAATGTGAGTTTTCCATGTACAGGCCTGTGTAAAGTGTGAGAAACTGCGCAGAGTATGTAATAATCTTAGTGGGAGAGCCCCTTGGAAGTATATTATGTTGAATATGTGCTTGTTCTCTTGTTTCTTTGTCCTGAAAATAATTGTGTTTTCATGAAAGTTCCAGTTAGTAGAGGTCTAGTTGCTAACTGGAGAAAGGGGAAGTGAGAGGTGAGTAAAAACTAATGGTAACAGAATATTCCAGATTTAGAAAGCACCAATGTGAGAATTTGGTTGCCTCTTACCCTTAGATGAAGTCAGGTTGCCTTAGTGGCTTTCCAGGTTTATCCTAATCGCCTCCTTTCTGTCACCCACTCCATTCCCATTCTTGATTTCCAGAAGTGAGAAGGAAATACCGTGGGGCAGAACCCCAGGAATGAAATTTTCTTGCACATTTCTGAGTGGGAGCATGTTGCCTCAACTTTGTATAGAGCCTGAACTCCCTTATTGGAATCAGTTTTGTTAAGCTGGAACCCTTAACCCTAATGTGTCCTAAGGACTCCTGTTTTCTTCCCAAATAATTCAAAGGGCATAGTTGGGAGGTGGAGGGGGGGCACATGGCAAGCAGTGTGACCTTGGAACCACGTGCATTCCAAGCCTGGGAAACAGGGTCCTGTGAAGAACCTTGAGTTCAATCCAGTTTAACTCCCCGTCCCAGGAAGCTTAGGGCTTGCTGTTGTCCCCCCCAAACATGTGGGAGGTAGTTTCCTGGCCCAGGCTTCCGGCAGGAGGACTGAAGATAAGTCAGTTCGCATCTGCAGGCCCTGGAGATGTTAGAGTCAAGGCCCAGGGACTGACCAGGGCACTGGTCAACAGGTCCTGAACCTGAACTAGATGTGGGTGCGTTTCCTGGACTGGAATCAGAAACTTAGTCATTGACAGCCGGTCTCTCCTTCTTCCTAAGCTGTTATTACTGCTCTCTATACCCACAGGCTGATGATCAAAAGCTGAAATTGACAAAATTAAGGAAAGCATCTCCCTACAGAAATAGGTATTAGGACTTCCTTCCAGGCTCTGTTGCCCATTTCCAACTTTCAAAGATAGAGACCGGAGAACCAGCACTGTGATAAACCCTTCCAGACAGCGTGCTTAGTCTGTGAGACTGGCGGAACTGCGGGCTGTTGTCAGCAGCTCCCGCTGACCTAAGTATACAGGCTGTGTGACGTCAGTGGCACCAAGACCCCCTCCCAGAGGCAACTGGGCTCAAGGAAACCATATCACAAAGATAAAGACTCATTAGAATGGAGCCAGATGGAGGATGGAACCGGATTTTATTTGTCTGCTCGTTTGTTTCTAGTGAAAAACAAAAGTAACAAAGGTCATTGGACTCAACATGTGACCATCAGCAGAGGAGACTCTTGGATTTATTTCTGGATCTGTCTCTTCTGAGCGCTCATCTCCCTTTTTGGGGAGGGGCAGCGGTGAAAAGCAGCCAAGCCTTCCTCCCTCCCTGCCTCCCTCCCTCGCCCGGGTGGCTCTCACCCTCTCCTCTGTTCACCCCTCTGCTGTTCCCACCATCATCTCAGGTTCAGGCCCTCACCCTGTCACCGGGACCCCTGCTCTAGTCGCCCAGCTCCTTCTCTCCTGGGGTCTGCTTCCCGCCCTCCTCAATCAAATGGATCCCATTGCTTCCTAAGTAATCCTCCGCAGCAGCATTCCAGTCCAACCACTGCTCTGCTCAAACACACGTAGTGGCTTTTGCACAGACCAGAGTCTAGAGTCAGGCTCAGTAAGGATCCGTAAACCAGCCGTTCAGCTCTATTTCATGTCACTCCCCCTCTTAGTCCCCATTTTTCGAACAACCTGAACTTAGGCCGGTCCTTGGGCATCCTTGTGCTTTTCTGCCTCCATGTCTTTTCTTGTGTCTCCCCCTCTGTCCATAATGCATTTCTTCCTATCTTCACATGCCTGACTTCTACCCATTGTTTACAGACCACTCAATTGCCTCCTCCTCCTTGAAGCCTTCCTTGATGCCTCCATTTAAAGTGATGTCTCCCTTCCCTGAACTTCCTTACGTTATGCTCATTTGTATACCTACACAATACTTATCACTTCTGCCTTGTCTTATACTTATTTTTATAAATGTTTTATCTCCAGATGTAGGTTGTAAACACCTTGGTGCAGGCTCTGTCTTTTCTTTTTGGTGTCTTCTATGACAAGTAGTTCTCACTGTTAAGTCATCAAGGGTTTTTTTCTTTAAGCCACAGAAAACCATGACCAGATTTGGTGGGGAGGGGGTGGGCACAAGGCTTTCAGGATCCTGGTTCGCCGACCAGGGTTCAAACTCACAGCCCCTGCAGTGGACGTGACGAGTCCTAACCACCGGACCGCCAAGGACGTCCCCCTTGATCAGAACTCACCATTGCTCGTGTGGCCCTCATGTGCATCCAGGAGCTCTTCAGAGGGCTGAGACCTTTTTCTTGTTTGGCCAGGCCTCTGAATAATTCCCTGTGCTGAAATACTGCCCCGCCTCGCCCCCCTCCTTCAGGACCACTCAGGTCCACCATCGCATCCCAGCCTCCCCTCCTGCTCTCATCCACAGGGTCTGCGTCTTTCCTAAGCCACCGTAACTCCTGACAGGGGAGGGCACGTTCCTCACTCGGCAAAGTCTGCATTCAAAACATAAGCCATGTGCGAACCCGTGTCCAGTCCAGGCATCTTGTGGGAAGTGTACAGACGGAGGCCTGTGGGTGGGCCAGCAGGCACCCAGCACTGGAGGGCCCGTGAAGGACTTTCAGGAGGACAGGAAGTGTTGGAGCCTTCCATGTTGGAAGTGATAATGTGGGGATGACATCTAAGCTCTGAGTCTCAGAAATGGAGCAGCAAGGAACAGGGAATCGCCTGGGGTTTGCAGAGGACCTCGGAGAGTTCGTTTTGGCAGAAGCTGATGGTTTGTATAAAGGAGAGGAAGCAGACGGAGCTAGGAGGTCACTTGGATTGTACATACACATCCTAGAATCCATCTAAATCAGGACTAGTAATTAGTACATTGCTTCTTCTAAACAATAGATTACATTGGAAAATTGCTTTTTGATGACTCCTTTTTTTTTTTTTTTTCATTTGCACTCATCTTAACTCTCTGAGTAACTGTTAAGATTACTTAGGGGCCATATGACATATTTTTTGTCAAATACTTTTATGGTACAAAGGATCACTCTGTAACTTAATTTTAATGAGTTGTCTTAAAAGTAGAGCAAGAAATTTTTACCTGTTTGATAATATGTAGGTTAATATTTGGGGATAAAATTATAGGATTGATACCAAAATAATTCAGAGGAGGGAAGTTGAAAATAGCTGAAACAAAAATGACCATCAGTTGACCATGATGCCCATGGTCGAAGGGCACACTCTTCTCTCCACTTTTGTGCATGTTGTTGCTCATTGCTAAGTCATGCCCAACTCTTCAAGACCCCATGGACTGGCCAGCTTCCTTATCCTCCACTATCTCCCGAAGTTTGCTCAAACTCATGTCCATTGAGTTGGTGATGTGATCCAACCATCTCATCCTCTGTCACCCCCTTTCTACTCCTGCCCTCAGTCTTTGACAGCATCAGGGTCTTTTCCAGTGAGTTGGCCCTTCACATCAGGTAGCCAAAGTATTGAAGCTTCAGCTTGAGCACCGGCTCTTCCAATGAATTTTCAGGGTTGACTTCCTTTAGGATTGACTGATTTGATCTCTCTGCAGTCCAAGGGACTCTCAAGAGTCTTCTCCAGCACCACATTTTGAAAGTATCTGTTCTTCGGTATTCAGCCTTCTTTATGGTCCAACTCTCACATCCATCCATGACTACTAGAAAAACCATAGCTTTGACTAGATGGAGCTTTGTCAGCAAAGTGATGCCTTTGCTTTTAAATACACTGTCCAGGTTTGTTATAGCTTTTCTTCCAAGGCACAAACGTCTTTTAATTTCATGGCTGCATGTGGGCACCCCTAATAAAATGTTGAGGGAGATGTTGGGCCTTCGATGGTACTGAGTAAGCCTTCAGCTTGGGCTTCTAGCCCAGCGCCCTCACAGCAGCTCTGTGGCTGCCATCTGTGCCTCGCTTTGCACTGCTGCAGCCCTGACCACCAGAACAGCCAGGAAAATGGCCAAGAGTCAGCCAGTTGGTTGGGCTCTTGGTACAGTCACAACAAATGATGAAGACCCATCAGCCAGATGGCAGAGAAGACCATTATTTTCATATCTGCCATTGTGTTAAAATACCATATTTGTTAAATCATCGGTGGTTATAATTAAAATGTAAATATTAATACAAAGGAAGGAAGGATGCATGGGTTAACAGGTCACCTTACAAGAGGGATTTAATCAGGAGTTTTATCTTAACATCCTTCTTCATCAGAAAGTGTTTTGTATGTTCACTAGGATGGAGAAACTGTGGAAGATTTATCAACAATGTAAATTACTCTTGCAGTAAACACAACATTCTCTCTTCCTTAAGAAAGTAAAGCAGTATTTTAAAAGCCCCAGAACTCAGATGTCATCCCTTTCATGCTAAATATATAATAGTTCTCTTTAGGGGAAATTTATAGTTTCACCTTATTTTCCCAAATTTTTATTTTTTAAAAAATGAAGCATATGTTCTATAGTCTTTTCTCTAAATAAACTATGTTCTTTTCTATAAGTATAAAAAAGTGTTTTATCATTTAACTATTCCTCTAAAATATAATATATTGATTGTTTAAATTTAGAATTTCTCTTAGAAATATCCTTTAAAATGTTTCTGAATACTTTCAAGGTAAATTCCAATTTTAGTTAACATGCTTGCAGTGTATAGCAAACTGAGTTATCGGTGGTTAGTCCCTGAAAGTAAATTAAGAGATAAACAATGCATGTTTCTTTATTGAAATATGTAAATTTGGATTAATTAGAGCCTTGTATTGTAAAACATAAGACTGCTTCCTCTTAAACCACTGTCGTGTTTTGGAAATGACCACAGATCTTCAAATACTTCGCCTACAAATGTTTTACTTGCCTTCTGTGGCATTGCTTTGAAAAATAAATAAATAGACCAACCGACCAAAGCAGTAAAGGCAGGGGTCCCCCGATTCCCAGTTTTCCTTTGACTGTAACTGTCCCAGGGCAGGAGATGGGCTCGTTTAGGGCCCTTCTGGGGCACTGCTTCCGTGGACAAGGCAGGGGTCGGCCAGCAGCCCTGCCCAGCCCTCCGTGTGCCCCCGGCCCCAACTGAGTCACTTAAACCTCACAGCCAGCCTTCCGCGTCAGCCCCTCACCACCAGCATAGCGGGCCTCATCAGCAGTAATGGTTTACAGATGAGGTCACTAAGTGTCAAAGGAGTGACGTTATTTGTCCAAGTTTATTAGTGTCAGAACCAAGTCTGAAATTCAGATATCCTGAATTTTCGCTCCATTATGCCATTCAGAGCCTAGATGGGAGAGATACATGTTTATGCTTCCTTATCATGGTGTTTACTTCAGTCTCACGTAATTGGTGCATATGACCATTGCCATGAGGAGCATAAAGTACCAACTGCCTGCCTTTTACAACCTCCAGCCTATCTAAGCTGGGAAATTAAAAGGGACAGGAGTCCAGTGTCCTGCCTGGTCCAGCCTCGACTTCCAGATTGTGAGTGACAGAGGGCACAGGGCTCCGGCCCCTCAGTTGATACTTGCATTTGTCCCATCTCGGCCCATCCCCACAGCACATGGAGCCGCTGCTGCCCAGAACACAGGCACCAGCCCCTCCCAGCCTCCTTGCTTTGCTCTTTCTGACCACTGTTCCCCAGGTCTGTGGCCCTCTGGGTGTATATCCTCCTATTTAAGACTTGCAGATCATTTAGCTCTTTCTCCTCAATTTTAGAATTTCCAATCAGCTCAGAACACATTCAAATCTTTTATTAGGTTGCTTTGTACCTGATGGGGCTTAAAATCTGGCTGCAGCATCTTTAGCAGAGTGTTTTGGACTAATAAGTGATTTATGATTTGTCTTTTGTCCTGAGTTTCAGGAATACCTGCCTCTCAGGAACTGCCCTCAGTCTCAAGAACTTGAGAGTGAGACTTGGAAATCAGAGGTGTTCCAGAAAAGGCTGCATCCTTATGAGGTTAAAAAAAAAAAAAAATAGAATCATTCAGTGGTGGACAGAAGTGTGAGTGCCCAGGCAAGGGCAGAAGTTCCAGCTTCTTTGAAGTGTGCAGGAAGGGATCTGGTGTTGATTGCTGATAAAGCTGTGGGTTAGAATGTTTCACAAGGGTCACTCATCACCACCTGGTCCCCCTCGCTGTTCTGGAGCCACAAGTGGGAAGGATTCGAAGCCGGTCCCTTTCGAATCCTACACCCACGTCCCTGAGAGGAATCAGGTGCAAGTACGTGGCCGGATCAGAGAAGAACGCACATATAAAAGGATCTGCGTTGATGAGTCTGAGGGGCTGGGACTACTGCCTCCATGTACAAAGGACAGTCCTTTTTTTTTGGCTGCACCGGGTCTTCCTTGCTGTGCTCGGGCCTCTCATTGCGGTGACCTCTCCTATTGCAGAGCGCGGGCTCTAGGGCACTCCGGCTTCAGTAGTTGTGGCACATGGGCTCCAGAGCACAGGCTCAATAGTTGTGCGCAGGCTTAGTTGCTCCATGGCATGTGGGATCTCTCTGGATCAGGAATCGAACCCATGTTGTCTGCATGGGCAGACGGAGTCTTATCCACCATACCCCCAGGGAAGTCCAAGGGCAGTCCTTTGTATGTGATGTTTCCAGTTTGTGAAATACCCCTTTTTAAGATTGTATGAAGGTAGAAGGGTAGGTGTGAGGCTTTGACCCAGGATGTGAGCTGTGTCAGTGCCAGGCCTGGGCTCCGGGAGGAGCCCTCTTCAGAGCATGTAGAGTCACTCTTTTCTGGGCCTCCCAGTCCTGTTGGTTAGTAGCACCGCTTTGCCACCTCTGAGCATATGTTTTAAAAAATTTGCCTTCAGTGGTATTGCTTATTCATAAAATGGTAAAACATTCCTTTTTTAAGAAAATTATGAGAAAAAATTAAAATCATATGAACTTAGCTGGTATACAATGCAGTTAAATTTCCAGCCTGCCCTGAAGCCTGTACCACAGTCCATTTTAGATATGGAGGGCCAGTTTTTAAACTTCTAACACACTTCTAACACTAACTTAAAACCTATGTTTTTTGGTATAGTAAAGGGTAAAAGCAGGCTCCGTGAATGGCAAAGAACAGGCTTTTGTCAGTGGAAGACTAGATCATCTTGAAGCACTATTTTTTTTTTTTTTTGCCATCCTTTCCCTTTTTTTCTCTCTTATTACCTTCACTTTGTTTTCAGACTCCACGGAGATGGTTCCCAGCTTCTGTCTGTGTCATAGGGCCAGCCTACCCAGTGGCCCCAAATACTTTTTTCTTGTTAGGTCTCTGCCACATTTTAGCTTGCCATCTGAAATTGTTGTTGTTCAGTCTCTAAGTCGTGTCCGACTCTTTGTGACCCCATGGACTGCAATATGCCAGGCTGCCTGTCTTTCACTATCTCCCAGAGTGTGCTCATATTCATGTCCATTAGGTCGATGATGCCATCCAGTCATCTTATCCTCTGTCATCCCCTTGTCCTCCTGCCCTCAATCTTTCCCAGCATCAGGGTCTTTTCCAGTGAGTCGGCTCTTCACATCAGGTGGCCGAAGTATTGGAGCTTCAACTTCAGCATCAGTCCTTCCAATGAAGATTCAGGATTGATTTCCTTTAGGATTGACTGGTTTGATCTCCTTGCTGTTCAAGGGACTCTCAAGAGTCTTCTCCAGCACCACAATTTGAAAGCATCAGTTCTTTGATGCTCAGCCTTCTTTATGGTCCAACTCTCATATCTATACATGACTACTGGAAAAACCATAGCTTCAACTGTATGGACTTTTGTTGTATAATGAAATAAATGGTTATTAAAGGCCTCGGTATCCCCATGTGCCAGTTGAGGGAGCCATACATGGTGTCTGTCCTTCTAATGCCCCTGTGCAAGGATGCCCTTTGCCATTCTGCAGTATCCTTCTTCCTGATTCTTGAGAACCTGTGCTCCTTCATATGGCTCCTCCAGGATGGAAATTCTTTCTCTCTCAGATCATTCTTTCCCTTCTGCCTTCCTGAATCACAGAATATCTGGGACCCAAGAATTTGCTTTTCTAACATGTGATACTCATGCTACTGGTCGGTAGATCTCATTTCTGTAACTTGGGTGGGGAGAGGAAATGGGTGTAGTTTGTTGGGGGAAATGTCTCTCTCTCTCACACACACACATACACACACATAAGTGTCACCGTTAGCACCACCACCTCTACCCCCCAGTCATCTGAATATACTTCATCTCTTACCTTCTGAATAGCCCTCTCCCTGATGCCTAAAGAGTCCAGGAAAATGAGTACAGTTCAAACTCTGAGCCCAGTCCACCTTTAGAGCCTCAGTCCCCATGGCCTCTGCCATGTTCTCTGCCCCCCAGCCCCTGAGCCCACTCTTCATTCCTGCCTTGCCTGTCCCTGCCTGAAGTGGTCATCTCCTCACCTCTTCTCTACCTTAACAGCCCAGATCCCATTGCCTCCTTGGGGACTGTCCCAGACACAACAGATGTATTCATCTCTTCCTGCTGGAAACTTTTCAGTAGTTCACTGCCTGTATCACTACTCTTGGTATTTAACAATGAGATGGATATTTACATGTTTAGTTTGTGCATTTATAGTTTGTCTCCGTACTAGATTTTCAGCTCTTTGAGCATCTGAACTTTGCTTTATACTTGCCATACTCCATAAAGTTTTCCACCTAACAGATTGATTAGTTGATTAAGATGGAATGAGAAGAGAGGAGGAAGAAGTCTGGTAAGTTAGGGAGCCTCTGGTCCTTTCATGTAGTTGTGTGTATTTTGAAATATATACATCTTAAACTTGTAAAACTTTTGGAAGTTTAAGTCTCAAGCACATTTTTTTAACTGTAAAATAAAATATATCCTGTATTCCCTAGATGTGTAGGAATGTATTCCCTAGATACATAAAATACCTATTTTATACAGCTTTTTGGTTAATTCTTCTGTAATTATAACATAGCACGTATAAGTGCTAAATCATATACATCTGTGGTGGTCCAAATTAGAGGGAGGGATAGTACACCATTCAGTTATTTCAGCTTTATAGTTTAATGTACAGTAGGACAGGTTCCCCTTCTTATTTTTGGTCCTAGTGGTCAAACCACATAGCTCTCCTGTGCTAGTGTTTCTCTCATTCCACCACCACCACCCACCCCTCTTCACAGACATACCCACCACCCACTTTGCTCTGTCTTTGCTTCTTCCTGTTCATGTTTTCCCTGGGAAAAATTAAACAAACTGCTTCGGTTAGTTCATTCTGAGGCATTCATTGCTTATCTCCTGTCTTGGGGTTTTCAACGAATTGAGTGTCTCACAACTGATAGCTGTTTTACATAGTGAGACAGTGTCTTACAATGTGATGTGTGTGTTTGCCTTAGTTGCTCAGTTGTGTCTGACTCTTTGTAACCCCATGGACCATAGCCTGCCAGAGTCCGTCCTCTGACCATGGGATTCTCCAGGCAAGGATACTGAAGAGGGTTGCCATTCCCTTCTCCGGGGATCTTCCCAACTCAGAGATTGAACCTGGGTCTCCTATGTTGCAGGCAGATTCTTTACTATCTGAGCCACCAGGGAAACCCCTTACAATGGTATGCATGATACCAAATCAAGCTTTTGAATCATTTGATAATATGTTTACTGGCTTCAAGGGGATAAAAACACAACTACTTTATCAAAAGCATTTTTTTTTTAATTTTGAGGCAGTGTCAATGGCTTCCCCAAAGGGAACAAGCCCAAGTCTAAGGGAATTTTGGACTAAGGTAATGAATATGTTCCCTATATTAGAACAGTTTCTTGAGGAAATCAATGTATAGTTATTTAATATGAATTCCAGTTAATTTGGTGGACCTTATGACTGTTAAGGATTTTTGTGGTTTTATTTGTACATTTTTATACCTTCTTTTTAAAATTGAGAGTCTCTTCTAGTGCTAACATTGTGTGATTCCAGGATCCGATAGTGTCATGGTCCAGGAAAGTAATATGGATTTTTCTAGGTAACCTAGGCCTCTCTAGTTGAAGCTGGGAGTACCCATTCTCTAGATAGCTCTGTCTCACATTGACATAACCGTCACTGAGTGGAATCTAAGGTAGACTCACTTCCTAACAACAAACAGGATTATTAGGAATCTTCTGGAGCATTCTGCTTCTATTCCCTTTCCTCTCAGTTTCCTCATTCCCTTTATTAGTCCTCATGATTGTGGAGAAGGAATCGAACCTCATTTTGTGCTTTTAATTCATTGATCACGAATGTTGGAGTAACCATGGGTCCAGGACTTTGCATCTGACAGGAAGTCACAGATGTGGTTCATCCATTCATGGATCATACTTGCGTCACTGGAAAAGACAGCCATAGGAAGCACTGAGACTGAACTTTAGGTTGTGAAATGCTGGCCTTTAGAATCATGGGATTTAAGTGGAATTTTCTCCAAGTAGATTGAAGAAAACATAATTGGTTTAGCAATCACAGGCTTTTCATAGAACACTGGGAATAGATTATTCTTTACATAAGCAGAGGGGAAAAAGTCTCCTATATAGTGGATGCATAGGGATATTGATTATCAGAGCCTAGTTTTAACTTCCTGCTAAGAAATAATTCAGGCAAGACTTTTTAAGAAAGCTTGAAAAACTGTCACATTTGCTTATAACTTAAATCCTAAGAATGTTCAAAGGAGATAACTCTTAAGAAATTAAAGACAACTTCTTATCTCTGCATTCATCTTAGTTGGAATTCTCTTTCCAGATATCTCTCTGACATACTGTGGCAAAGACTGTCTTCTTGCCTGATATAATCACAGACTCTCCTTCACTCAGAGGCACTTCAGTCTGTCTGGGGCATGCCAGCAAAGCCTCTCCTGTGTCTTTGTCTCCACAGCCACCACGTGTCACCCACATGTATCTCTCAGCACGGACATTTCAGACATGGCAAAGATCCTTGCTTTGCCAGAATTTGTCTAAACAGGATTCAGAATCTTTCTCCAAAATCTCTATCTCCCACTCCCTCTTAATTCACGTATTAATCTGAAAAAAAAAGTATAAAGAAATATTATCACAGACACACTAATTAGGACTAACTGTTTATATTTTAAGGCTTTATCCTCCCCCTTTTTAAAAAACCATACTTTAGTCTTGACAAGAAGAAAAAGTAAAGGACTCATTAAAAATGAACTTTTCTCCATTCACATATTATGCATCGGTTCATGACTAGTGCATGTTGATGAACTCAAGTTTATTTTCCATAATTAGGTATATATTGAAATATAAAATATGACTGTGACTATCTATATTAATGTCATCCATTATCCAGTATCCAGTTTCCTAGGTAAGCCAGATTATGACAATGGTAGGATGGTGGTAAGCAAGGAGAACAGGCAGTTTGAGAAGTAAGTTAATCTATTGGGTATATAAGTATTGCCCCCAAATCCCAGTAAGTCAGTTCATTTGCATCTCAAATTAAGTTGGCTCATTTTGTCCCAAATAAATTTGGGCATTTATTCCACTAACTCATCCAGTGTGCAGGACTCAATTTTCCCCTCTTGTCCCCCACCTCCCCAAAATGCTTAGCCTCTTGGTCATATCCGACTCTTTGCAACCCCATGGACTATAGCCCACCAGGCTCCTCTGTCCATGGGAATTCTCCAGGCAAGAATACTGGAGTGGGTTGCCATACCCTCCTCCAGGGGATCTTCCAAACCCAAGGATTGAACCCATGTCTCCTATATTGCAGGCGAATTCTTTACCATCTGAGCCAACAAGGAAGCCCAAGAATACTGGAATCGGTAGCCTATCCCTTCTCCAGGGGAACTTCCCAACCCAGGGATCAAACCGGTGTCTCCTGCATTGCAGGCGGATTCTTGGCCAGCTGAGCTACCAGGGAAATCTGCCACCCACACACCCCACCCCACCCCCGCCAATAACTCTTGAGTTTTCTACAAACAACAATTTTTACCTCCCCACTCCAGTACTCTTGCCTGGAAAATCCCATGGATGGAGAGCCTGGTAGGCTGCAGTCCATGGGGTCCCTGAGAGTCAGACAAGCCTGAGTGACTTCACTTTGACTTTTCACTTTCATGCATTGGAGAAGGCAATGGCAACCCACTCCAGTGTTCTTGCCTGGAGAATCCCAGGGATGGGGGAGCCTGGTGGGCTCCCGTCTATGGGGTCGCACAGAGTCGGCCACAACTGAAGCGACTTAGCAGCAGCAGCAGCAGCAGCATTCATTCCTTTATTCATTCACTCAGCAAATATCTCTCAAGTCCGTGGCAATCTTCTAAACACTGGTGGATGCATCAGTAGGGGGAAAAAAATCCCTGCCCTCATGGAGCTTTTATTCTACTTGGACTTTTATTTCCTAGTAATGCATTTTTTTCCTGGGATCTCACTCTCTTGACCAGGTATCTGAAAGTGAAAGTGAAAGTCGCTCAGTTGTGTCTGACTCTTTGCAACCCCATGGACTGTTATAGTCCATGGAATTCTCCAGGCCAGAATACTGAAGTGGGTAGCCATTCCCTTCTCCAGAGGATCTTCCCAACCCAGGGATTGAACCCAGGTCTTCCACATTGCAGGAGGATTTTTTACCAGCTGAGCCACAAGGGAAGCCCTAGGTATCTGAGTCCTGTCCAAAATAATGAGCCCACTGCAGGAAGAATACACTTTTCCAGTCATCTGTGGCTCCCCCTCTGGGCTGGCTTTCAGCCAAGAAGTTCTGCCAGTAAATTGTTAACTTTTGCCCTTCATCTCCCACCATGGAATCAAAACATTCTCCTCCTCCCAGTCTTCTGTATTCAAATTGATTTGCCTTTAGTACAGGGCTTTGAATACTACAATACTCAATCAGTACTGACTCAGTACTCAATACTGCAGCTCAGTCTTCTTGAGGAGTTTACACCCTTGGCAACTTCAACTGCCATCCCAGAGCTAGTGATGTTTCAATTAGAAATATCTATCCCCAATGTGCCTATTCTCTCAATTCTAGGCTCACTGAATGAATAGATGTGTTATCCCAGCCCTTGAGTCCCCTCTCTGTCTTCATCCCTTCTTTCCAGCGGCATCCCCAGCTGCTGGGGCCTTGGAGCCTGTGTCCAGGCCCCCTATGACTTGCCAGGCCCACAAGTGTGTCCTCGGCCTCAGTGTTTGCTCACAAGGTCTCTCCACGAACAATGCCAGCTTCCTCCCTGCCACCCCGATCCACCCCTACAGGTCAATACCCACCTGTCAAGGCCTGTCTCACGCTCTCCCTGTAGCAGGAGAGCCTGTTCTTCCTTCCTTCTCCTGTGGGCTGCCCTACCAGTGCCCCTTCTCCCGAAAAGAGAGAAATTTCAAACAGAAGACATCCCTATTTCATGACCCCCTTTAACCTGGACCTGTGAGAGAGGGTCTAACAAGGGACATTTGCTCTGACTTCAGACTCCAGCAGGCTTCAGATTCTGGCTGATGGTGTGATGGTGGAGAGTTCATCGCAAGTGTAGGCTCAACCTTATATTGTATCTTTCTGTTTTTCCTAAGGGTGTTTTGTTCGTTTGTTTTTTTGCCACCAGTCACAGAGCCATTAGTGTCCCTTGTAATCTCAGAGGTGGTCTTCTGGCCTGAGCTTTCAAAATATTCATAGGTGTCCACTCACCCTGGGTTCCCCAGGTGGCGCTAGTGGTAAGCAACCTGCCTGCCAGTGCAGGAGACATAAGAGATGCAGGTTTGATCCCTGGGTTGGGAAGATCCCCTGGAGGAGGAAACAGCACCCCACTCCAGTATTCTTGCCTAGAGAATTCCATGGACAGAGGAGCCTGGTGGGCTACAGTCCATGGAGTTGCACAGAGTCAGACACGTCTGAGCGACTTAGCCCGCCTGCTCACCTTGTAGCTCTCTTCCCAGGGAGATCCCGAAGGTGCCCACTGCCCAGCCAGCCATCATGCTCTTAGACATGCAAGGTATAGTGACTGTCTTCTGAGCCACCTCATGATGGACTTCTTAATGTCAGCTTTGTGTCTCTTAATTTGTAATTTTTAATAACTGGCCCTTTAGGGAATTCCTTGGCAGTCCAGTGGCAGGACTTCACATTTGCACTGCAGGGAGTGTGGGTTCAGTCCTGTGTGCCACACAGCGCAGCCGAAAACATAAAGTGACAGTCACTCCACCGTGTCCGACTCTTTGCAACCCCATGAGCTATACAGTCCATGGCATTCTCCAGGCCAGAATACGGGAGTGGGTAGCCTTTCCCTTCTCCAAGGGATCGCCCCAACCCAGGGATCCAGCCCAGGTCTCCTGCATTGCAGGCGGATTCTTTACCACCTGAGCCACCAGGGGAGCCCGGGAATACTGGAGAGGGTCAGCTATCCCTTCTCCAGCGGATCTTCCCAACCCAGGAATCGAACCGGGGTCTCCTGCATTGCAGATGGATTCTTTACCAACTGAGCTATCAGGGAAGCCCCAAAAAATAAAATTAGATTAAAGTAAAAACAAATGACCCTTTCTAATTTTCTATACTTTGGATTTAGTTTTTCATTCACTTTGAAACTAATTTGCGTAAAATAGGACTGCTCCACATCTGGTGTTGCTGTTATTCACAGGCCAGTGCTTATCTCCTTTATATCAGTTAAGCAATAATATTTGATCCATTTACAGTGGATTCCATCACACAAAAAGAGCCTGCAGTTCAGGCTTGTTCAGATTGTAATTTAGCTGAACTGATCATATGGATGCTTCTCGTAGAGCTTGCCATTCAGGCCCATCCGCGGTCGTCTGACCCCAGAGTTAGCCAGTCTGCCTGGGGCAGTGCCCTTGCATCTTGTGTCATGCTCCCACCATTCTTATTCCTCCTGCTAACTTATTCCCCCTGTTAGAGGAGCAGCAATTATTCCTTTTCCTTTCCTGCTTTCTCAAGCGCAATGCTTCATATATAGTTGGCACTCACCTCCTGTGTTTAGTTTAAGGACCCATTCCTGAGGGACCCAGCATTACACAGTGAGATTAAACCAGGGAAGGAATAGTAGGGAAACTGGTTCTTCATCCCCAGTTCATCCCACGATAAAATAATTGCGTGTAAATGCCTACCTGGATATCTTATGATGGGATCTTGAAATCAGTTTGCTTTCCATGTGCACAGAACCTGCCCACCACAGCCCCGGGGCATGCCACTAGCAGTGACTCGTCTCTCCCACCCCATCCCACACCATCTCCCAGCCGTGATGGGCTGCCTCGCTGCCAACCATCACCCATCACTTGTCTATTCAGAGGCTTGATACGGTCTTTGAAAGAATTTTTTGTAATGTGCTATCTAGCTGTTTGATTTTAAATCGCACTAAACTTTCTGGAGCCACGCCAGAGACTTGCTAGAGTTTCTGATGCTATCTATATTAATGGTGGAAGGGGGAAAACTCCATTGAACTTTTGCGGTAATAAAATTATTGCAGTTTAGCCCTACATCTGTTCACTGAACTTCCTGTGGGTTTCCACCAGATCACATGGCTGACAGCAGAGACAGTCTTTAAAGCGTTTGGTCTGCTTATTATACCCGAGTCTCAACCACCAAATCAGACCTTTGCTTTGTCTCTGGGTTGGGCGTCCGGATGTCCCACTGCGGTGGGTTGATTCACTGGAGCTGATAAAAAACATTCCGGCCAAACTCAAGAGAGTCTAGCATTACCTCTGGCTCCAAAAGTCAAAACAACAAGATTGTTGTAAGTAGCTTTGGATTGAGACCAAGCCCTGAGCTTGAGAGATGGGTTTTCCCTCCTTGTTGAGCTGAGTCACAACTGTCTCAGAAGGAGAGGGGTGAATGCCTGGGCCTGCGGTGACCAGCACCCCACCCTCTCTTTGTCCCTTCTTGCCGTAACTGTCACACCAAAGCCCCCATCTACCCAGGAGTCCCTCACTGAGGCCCATAGGGGGACCTTAGAAGGCAAGAGGAGATGAGGTAGACAGGGAAGGATGGCTTCAGAGTCGGGAAGACCCCGGTGGCCTGGGCCCTGCTGACCGGATCAGGAGTGAAGATGCTGTCAAGTGAGGAACCTGGGCCTCCCTGAGCCAGCGCATGATGACATTAGCATTCTTCACAGGTGTGAAAAGAGCAGAGGAAAGAGTGACTTTTTCTAGGTTGTTGATCTGATATTCAGACTATGACATTTCTTGGACTGAATCTTAACAAAATGTGTCCCCAGTGTCTTTAGTGCAAATAGAGTCTTTTGTCTTTCTTTTCCTTAGCTCTCAGAGTTCTAAGAGTATTGTTGTTGCTGTTCAATTGCTAAGTCATATCCGACTCTTTGCAATCCCATGGACTGCAGCACGCCAAACTTCCCTGTCCTTCACTGTTTCTCCCGGAATTTGCTCAAACTGATGTCCATTGAGTCAGTGATGCCATCCAACTATCTCATTCTCTGTTACCTTCTTCTCCTTTTGCCTTCAATCTTTCCCAGCATCTCTTTTAGAGGAGCACATATTTTTAAGAATGTCTGTTTCAGTTTCAACCCTGGTGGGCTCTCTCTCCGACTAGATAGACAAGGAGACGTTGGGAAGGGTGTCAAATCCGTGCTCCTTGGACAGGGTTCGTTATGCAGAGGCTGTGCTTCCATTCAATCAAATTGACTGAATGGTGTTTTCCAAACTCTTATGATTTATGCCTATTATTCACCCTTTTAAAATCTTCCCAGTACACTGTCTTAAAAATAACTCATTGCAGGAAAGAGGAAGCTTTTTACCTTGTGCTTTGCTATGTTTGCTTTGCTATAGCCAGTCCTGGAGAAAATGCTCTGTTTTTCTTACTGTTTATGCTTTATCTCCCTTTCTGAACCTTTTAAGTGCTGGTGAAGAATTTCAAGCAAATAACCCGAGAAGCAATCTCCCTCAGCCCATTTGTTCCCTTGAGGAGGGAGGAGCTGGTACTAGAACTCAAGGGGCATGAGCGTGTACTGTCTGCAGTGTTTGGGTTTTGCTAGTAACAGAAGTGTGTCCGTGCTACTCTGTCTCTGCTTGCTCTCTGGGTTGCCCTGTGTCCAGTGGCGCACACATTCCATGGAAGCGGCCACGCCTAGGACCTCAGCCCACTTAGCCACGAGCTCTCAGACTACAGCAGACCAACCACAGCCTCGTGTGTGTCTTGATTGTTAAGCATTTGGGAGTCTTAGCCTTTAAAACCCAGCTGTTGTCAACCCCTAGAACAGCTCAGGAACCTTCAGATATTGACCCTCTCTGCTGAGACTGCCCCCAGGTGAAGCCTGGCTGAGTGGCAGCCCGCAAGTGCTTGACTTGAGGGTTGTCCCTCAACCCAACTCATCCAGCCCTTTCTCCAGGTGGACCCAGCAGAGCCTGGGGGGCATGCAGAGAATCCCAAAGGAGAGACCTTACTGGGGTCATCTCATAAAACCACACCCAGGAGACTCAGAAGGCACTCAAGGCCCTTCATTTTCTACAAGGCGAGAAAAAAAGAGTCCTGCAGAAATGCCGTGACTTGCCCCAAACGGTTCAGCCTGCCAGTAGCTGAGCCAGGAGAGAGCCGACGCCTCCTGACCCCCAGCCTGGGGCCACCTGGACTCCAGAGCTGGAGATCAGTCCCGTCTATTCCCCGTGAGGACGCTCAAGCACAAAGGGCTAGTGACTTAGCGGCTGGGGACATGGAAGAAATGCTTGAGGTTCTTTATCATTACTAGAGAGACGTGAAAACCTCTCGTCCGTGTGGGATGTAGGCATTTTAAAGAAATGCACAGCTGGGTCCCTGTCGACTCTGAGGGGGCGCGGGGAGAGGTGTAGTTCTGTTTGGCCTCCAGCTCCTCCACTTCCTAGCTCTGTCCTCTTTGGCGTCTTATTTATCATTTTAAGCCTCGGTTTTCTTATCCGTTCGACATAGTTAATAAACCTATGTCACAGGGTTATGTGCAGAGTTGAAGTCACGCACTCATTCATTTAATTTGTCGTTCAGCAAACATTTCCTCAGTGTCAGTAGTATGCTAGATGCTGTCATCTTAGCAAGGTCCCTGCATTCCTGGGCCCTGTGTTCTAGAGGGGAACAGATGGTACCCAAGTAAACAAACAAATATGCAAGCTCAACCCCGGTGGCTGTGAAGGAGGCCAGCCGATGAGCTGAGAGGTGCTGCTTGTTCCTGGGTGGTCGTGGGTGAAGTGACCCATGACCCTGGCCCCTGGGCACCCTCGGTGTGTCCCTTCCTCAGAGCACCTCTGCTGGGTGGGCTCTGTGAGCTAACTGGAGGCCTGGCATCCCCACTCCTGGCCACCTCAGCCTTTCCAGCCATGTCCTCTCGGAGCTAGATGCCACACCCCTGTTGGAGGTTGTAGTGTCTGCCACAGAATTATCCAGGGAGACTGATGTCAAATACAGCTTAGAGGTGACCCTTCTCTTCTCATCATGACGGCTCTAAACTCCCCTCAGAGCCAAGCCCCACCTCCCATCCAGTTAAATAGCTGCATCACAGGGATATGCACAGACATGAAACCATGCATTTGTTCATATAGCTCGCTATTCAACAAGTGAGGATCCAGACAGACAGAATGCCATTCTTCAGAACCTACCTTCACTGGTGACAAAACTTTGTTCTTTAAAAACGTTAATGAAGAGAAGTCTGTCGCTTTTAAGCCATTTGTCAGTGCATTTCCTAGGTTTTTATGTGGGAAAGCTCAGGTTTTTTACATTTCTATTATTAACAGTCAGGAAATAGAGTTGCCAAGTTAGAAATGTCCACGTGGGTAGAATATGAGAAATGGGCTTAGGACAAGGCCAGGGGTGGTATTTCTAGACTGGATTTTCTTACTAAAAGTTCTAAAATAAGAGCGTACCTTACATTTGCATGTCACTTTAATGTCAGTAATAATAGCCAACATTTATTGAGTGCTTCCTCTGTATTAGGCACTTAATCTCATTTATGTAAAGTAAACAGAATGGTTAAATTTAAAATCTCAGAATAGAGTAAACTCTTATCTTTTAAGAGCCTAAGTCGGAATGAGGGTACAAGACTTGTCCCAAGTCACCTGGCTAATAAGGAAAGGATTCTTAGCTCTTAAATGCTGAAATTGTGTACATCTTATTTACAGCTATGTTTTTAGTACTGTGTTTGCTACACAGTAGCTCTCAGGAAGTTTTGCTGAATAAATGAATGGATGGATGAATGAATGGGAAAAGCTGGGGCTAGAACTCAGATCACGTGCCTACTTTTTGGGTGCTTTTTCTAGTTACTTCAAAGATTAAATGAGTAACTATATGTCATGTGTTTGAATATGCCTGCCATGTAATAGGTAATCAGTTATGGTAACTATAAATGTTACCCATAATATCAGAATTAATTAAACTTTTATGGAGAACTTGTATAGAAATAATCACTGATCAGCTTGAAAAACTTCATAATGAAATACATGTCTGCTATTGTCAAGTAAACTTTATAGTATTTCATATTATTTTTATGTACTGTTATATATGGATATTCACCTGGGTATTATCCTACAGTGAGGTTTTGTTTACTGCTCTCTCCAGAGTGAGATGGATTATTGTGAAGTAAACTCAAGCAAAAATAAAAACAAGGCATTTTCAGCTCCGTTTTTACCAGGTGGTAGAAAGGGAAGCCATGGGGGGTGCCAGGCGCTTCTCCTGGTGGCCTTTTCCTGGATCTGGCTGTGTATGACCTAAAGGCAGTGTTTGACTCATGACTCGTCCTAACAGGAGAGTTGTCAGAGTTTCCCCCAAACCACGAGGGCGAGTAGACTTGGTGCCAGCGCATGAACGCAGTGCCATCCCACTGAGCAGCTCTTGCCTAAGTTTCTTGAATTTAATTGGAGGGAATTCTTGAGAAAGCAGTTTGCTCATGTTATTTCCATCCCACCCTCCCTGGAGGGACAGAAAGTGGTCTTGGGTAAGCTGCCTCATGTCCTTTCCTGAGGCCTGCTTCGTAGGAAAACCCCTGAATAGTCACTTGATGGAGAAAAGGCTTCACATCTTTTAGTCATTTTTGTCACTAACAACCAGAAATGCGTCGTATTGGTGACATTCCCACTTAGAAATGTAGAATGTTATTCCAGCTGAAAGAGGCATTGCTGTGTTGAGGGATGGGTTTCAAGCCACCACCTCTGAGCCCCCAGCTCCCTCCCCCCTCTCCCAGACAGTGTGAAAGGTTCTCTACAGTTGAGGCCACTCCAAGAGCTAGGACTTGCATCCTCATTATTAGAGGGTAAAGCTTGTTTCTTCTTCACACACACAGCCCACCATACTTCCTTGATTTTCTTTTTTTTTTTTTTTTTGGCTGTGCTAGGTCTTCATTGCTGTGTGGGGACTTTCTCTAGTTTCAGAGAGTGGGGGGCTATTTTCCTGTTGAGGTTTGTGGGCTTCTCATCGCGGTGGCTTCTCTTGTTGCAGAGCACAGGCTCTAGGTATGCAGGCTTCAGTGGTGGCTGCACATGGACTCAGTAGTTGTGGCTCTCAGACTCAGGTGCTCTGAGGCATGTGGGATCTTCCCAGACCAGGGATCAAACTGGTGTCCCCTGCATTGCAAGGTGGATTCTTAACCACTGGACCACCAGGGAAGCCCCACTTTCTGGATGCTTGACATCACTGTGGGGTTGGTCATTTCTTTCAGGACCAGCAGTGTGTGTGCTAGGTTCTGTCCATGTAGTGAAAGGGCCCCGTGGAGAATTGGATCTGGGGACAGAGCAGTAGGGTGACTGTGGTATCTCTTCTCAAACTTGCCCACCAAGTCAGACCCACGCTCCAATCCTGACTCTTCCCCACATGCTGTGTAACCTGAAACGAGCCACTCAGCTGCTCCAGGCCCTGCCTCACCTTCCTCTGTGGAGTTGGCCACAGGGGCCTCGCCAGAACACTGTGGTGACTGACCACGACATGTCAGGGGAGCTTCTAGACCAACCTGGTGTTCAGGGAGTGCCCGGTTGGTGGCAGCCACTCACCGCGCCCTATTGCTACAGATGCAGGTTTTTCATGGAAAAGATGATCATTGTGTTGCTACCTATAAAACACCCGGTTCCATGACAAAGACCTTTTGCCACCTCCAAGAACCCTGTCCCCATACCTGAGAACTCCGTGCCAGGCCAGAAGTGACACAGAGCACATGAGGAGGCTCATCAAGGATGCCCAGGCCCCAGAAACCACCCAGCTGCTGAGCAGCTATGGTGCGCCCAGATATTGTGGGCCCAGGGTGGGAGGGATCCAGCAGGATGGAAAGCCGAGGGACCGAACCGAATTCCATTCAGACCAGTAAGCACGAGAAGTAATGCCACATCCCTCGCTGCTCACGCTTTGTCCACCAGACTGACCCCAGGAGCCCAGCGGAAGAAGTTCTCCCTGTGCACCATACCCAACGCGGCCCTCAGCGCACACCAAGACCATTAGCCTGCACTGAGGAGAGGAGAGAACTGATTCGGAAACACTGGTGCCCTGAAAAGGCCTGGGGTGTAATTAAACCTGAATCGTTTTGCAAAGTATGGGGTAAAATGTATGAGGGAGGCTATAGCGGTAGGTAAGGCTGAATTCTGGGCCGCTTATAAAACCCACTTGTGTCTATACTGTATTTACTGACGCCCTGGGAGCCATGGAATAAAGTTGGTCTCCATTAAAGCTATAACAGATGGGGACTGTGCTGCTGTGGTATGTTGAGGTAACATACATGACCAGAGGACCCTCCTTTGCATGATTTCCTATACATTTTTCTAAGATTTAACTCAAAACTCTACTTGCCACAAAGCATTTCCTGCTTAACCCCGCCTCACAATCATCATTCTAGAACTCTGAGGATCCAGCACTTAGATGTTTAGTCTTAATCACTGCAAATGTTATCTGAAAGAGCTCTTAACTCTGTGTGTGTGAAAGTGAAAAAAAGTAAAAGTATTAGTCACTCAGTCATGTCCTATTCTTTGCGACCCCATGGGCTTTAGCACGCAAAGCCCCTCTGTCCATGGGATTCTCCAGGTAAGAATACTGGAGTGGGTGACCATTCAGGGGATCTTTCCGACCCAGGGATTGCACCCGAGTCTCCAGCATTACAGGCAGATTCTTTGCTGTCCAAGCCACCGGGGAACTCCGTGTGTATAGCTCCCTTACTCCCTCCCTCCATTTAGCCCCTAACCCACCACCTACCACCACCACCCCTCCCCCCCTCACTTTTTGTCTAAAATCTTTTAACCCATTTTAGCTAAGCTCACTTTCCCTTCACCTGGACCAGGCCCTGTCCCCGCCAGTGCCCTCTAGTTCTGCAGTCTGTGATCAAGTGGTCCCTTCACAAAGCCACTCCCATCAAGCCCCCTTCTGAGACCCTTCAAAGGTTTCAAAAGACCTTCAAGCAGAGGCCAGGACTCTTCATGCGACCCCATCCTCCCCTCTGGGCCCTGCTCGCCAGGGCTGGCTCCCCCACCGTCCCTCTTCTTACCTCCAGCAAAAAGCACCTCAGGCCTTCCGTGCCTGCTGTTCCCTCAGACGGCGCACGCTTCCCTCTTCACCTGGCTGCCCCTCCACCTCCCACAGGCCTCTGGAGCCACTAGGCCTTCCTTAGTGGAACTCCCTTCTTACGACAGTAAGTTCCCTACATACAAACCTTCAAGTTGCAAACTTTCAGAGATGCATTCGATCAACATCAGGAGGAGTGAAACTGCAGCTCGCCCTCCATCTCCTATTGCTGACGATCCTTCAGCTCTGCCATCTCCTACCTCCTCTCCCTCCTGCAGTCAGTAATTCTTCTTGCCTGGTCACTCAGTGCCAGCCCCTGTATGCCAGCTATGCTATACCACTGTACTTTTCAAGGTACTGAACTGTAAGATTAAAAATGTTTCCTTATTTTTTGGTGGTTTTTTTTCTGTATTATTTGTCTGAGAAGTATTATAAATCTATTACATTATAGTACTACGTAGCCGGTTGTGTTAGTTGGGTACCTAGGCTAACTTGGTTGGACTTCCAAACGTGCTCTCAAAACAGAGCTCATTCATACGTAGGGGACTTACTGTACTCTGTTATCATTGTTCTGTGGCTGCTGCTTCTTTGTCCCTCTGCTCCACGAGAAGGAACCTTCTGTGAGGACAGGGACTATGTATCCCGAGGCCCTGACGCACACACTGCCTGGTGTGTGCAGAGGAGCAGACATTCAAGCAATAGAATAACGAATGAGTGACTCACATAAGAGAGATTGACTACCATAATATACATAAAGTATTTACCATTGTGTCTGGGACATAGTTGGTCCTTATATGGTTGATTGCTTCTTTGAGTCATTCATGAAATCATTTGTTAAGTGTTTGACCGCTCTCTAAGGGGACACGGCCACAAACACAATGGATATAGAATCTCTGCTCCCGTGGGCCACGCCTTGTGTGTGTTCTTCTCTTTCTCAGCCCTCCCCCTCGACCTTCCGCCCTGCCCCTCCACCTGGGACACAGGCCCCCAAACTGCAGCCACTCCATCTGGCGTCACCTTGGCCTGAGAAGCGGCCCCACCAGGGACCTTTAGGGACCCCGGGCTCCTCGGCTGCCAAAGTGGGGGGACATCACTTCCCCTGCCCTGGCTGGAATAAGTAGATCAGGAGAAAGATTAGAAAATCAGAAGCCCCAATCCTGGTGAAATGCTGTGGTGAAGGTGCCACTTCCAGGAATCTGCGCATCTTCTCCCTTCTCCTCCGGGACTGCAGAGTGCAGCCAGGCCACCCGGAAGCGTGGCAGAGCCAGGGCTTCCCTCTGCTGCCCGCTCTGCAGGGCTGGAGCACCCCCACCACACCCCCACCCGCCACGTCTGCCCAGGCCCACGGTGCTGCCAGCCCGCACAGTCAAGGCCAGGGAGTTGTGAGGAAACGTCCTCACCTCCAAGGTGACTCAGCCCTGAGAGGGGAGGCGTCTCAAGGAGGCCCAGCCACGGGACCCCAGCCACGCAACAGACAGTCTCTGCTTGAGCACTGTCTGCCCCAGGCAGGGCCTGCTTTCCTGCCTGATGTCTCTCTCTTCGCCTCATGCCCTGTTCAGGCCCTGCTGCTCTCAGCACGCTGACGTCCCTGACCAGAGCCAGTGAGGTTGTGTGCCCTTCCCGTGGGGGATTCACCCAGCCTCCGGGGGGTCATCGGGAGGCTGGATCTGTGGCCAGGGGCTCCCAGGCCCCTTGCCCTGTCAGGGGAGATGGGCCCCCTGCACCCCCCACACACCGTGTGCAAGCTCCTGCTGCTCTCGCACAGGCCTGTGAGATTGATCACATCATCTCGTTTTCGTTGCAGAAATTTCCAGAACTGAAATTTAAATATGTGGAAGAGGAGCAGCCCGAAGAGTTTTTTATCCCCTACGTCTGGTCCTTGGTGTACAACTCGGCAATAGGCCTCTACTGGAACCCACAGGACATCCAGCTGTTCACGATGGATTCCGACTGAGAGCAGCCCCATTCCCCGCCCCCCACCCCACCCGGCCTCCGACCCCCTCCAGCCGCAGCCCTTCTAATTTTCTTTCTGGGGAACGGAGGTAGACAGATTCCCTGGTGCATCTTCTATTAAAGAGGATCACACAGGCGTGTTTCCCTTGCACACATGGGTTTGGAGAATTGCTGCCAGTTGGCAATAGATTACTCAGTTTAGATTATAGTGCAAAAAGGGGGAGGGGGGTACGCAACCATAATAAATGTAAAAACCAGCTATTTCACATGGAATCTTATTTCTAAACCAAAAATCTAGAGCTTTTCCAGGAAACCTGATGCCTTAGGCATATAACACTTTACCAGTGCATACTTCTTTTTCTTTTGTTTTTTGCATGCTCAGGACTTTTGTTTTGAGAGAGTGTATGTGTGTAGTGTGTTTGTGTTTCAACATTGAGAAATATCAATCTGAAAAGATGACAGGACAAGAATTAATAAGGAAATGAAGCCTTGTATGTGTGTAGTGGCCTTTCAGAGGACCCGTGATGGAAGCTTGGGTAGTTGGATACAAGCCTTTAGATCCTCAACATCTTTCCCTCAAAGAAAGAAATGGCTCCTCCTCATGAAGCCCAGATTAGCTTTTCTGTGGATTTGGCCTCTCAGCTATAGCCGAATTAAATTGGAGTCTAGCACAAATTAAGTTAATCTTCTCTGTATTAATAATTAGGAAAAGAAAAGCTTCATTTTGAAAGCAGTCTTTTTATCTTCAACCAGACCAGTAGGAGAAAAAGGAGACCAATTTGATTAATACAGTGTTCCACATGAGATGAAAGACATGTTTTCCTGTCCGTCTCTGACTTTGTGTAAACTCTTCTGGGGCCTGTGTGAGCCACAGTTGGCTCCCTGAGCTCCTCTGAGGGATGCGGCCGCTGGGGTTGCCCCGAGCAGAGCAGCGGGCACTGAGGACAGAAGGGACGGGCCTCTAGAGTCACGCTCTGGGTCCACAGCCACCCCTTTGGGCCTAGTTTCAGTCTCAAAGACAAAAGTATGTGCTTTTCTGCATGGGAGCACCCGTTTCAACCTGCTGTTGCCCAATCTATATCGGAAGCAGCTTCTCTCCTGTCCCCGGGCTGGCGACCAGAGTCACTTTGATCCATCACCATCTTCTGAGGGCCTGGGAGGAGCCATCTTCTCTCACATGAAGCTCTGGGAAAGGTTAAACACATGACACGTCAGTGCACCTTTGTGTGGTTTCCTCCTTGAAAAGCCTGGCTGCCCATCCTCTTGGCAGAATCTGAGGTCGGCCAGTTTCATTATCGTCAGGACGGGGCTGAGACCAGAATTCCCTGAGACTGGCTGACTGAGGAAGGGCCAGCGCTGGGTGGACTGGGTGGACGTGCGACCTGGCCACTGCCTCCTCAGCCTCAGGCCTCTGAGTGTCTCCGCCAGTAGCTGGGACGCTGGTGTTTCCCTGAAGGGCCTCAGACCAGCAGGTGAGGCATGTGAATGGCTTCTGCTTAGTCTGGCCTGTGAGGGAGGCAGTGTGAAGGTGGAAGATGGAATCCTCCAGTCAGAAAGGGGAAAATACTAGATGCCCATTTCAGGTCACAGTTATTTATATTTCCTATATGGAAACATGATATATCGCTTTAATTTGTTTCCCAAGCATTCTGATCTGCTTCCTTTCCCTTAAACCAAAACACAACCATTTTAAAGAGTCACGTGGAGCAGAGGAGCCCCTGGTAGGACCCCAGAACTATCCTGAGAGGCTGAGGAGCGCGCAGTGACGTGGGACAGTCCCTGGGCTGCAGGACTGTCAGTTCTGACAGGAAGACTAGAGTCCCTAGAACTCAGTCACAGAGGGCAGACCCAAGAGAGTCTTGACAGGGGAGTCCCGCTGTCTCTTCCCCAGGCCACCGGGCTCACTGGATACCCCCACAGCCCCGTTCTCCAACAGTGTCCTCCCCCCACCTTTTAATTAACCACACAGTAGAAGTCCTCACTGACCTAAAAGTTCAGCTGGGGCTACGGCCTCAGAGGCAGCGAGTGAGTACACGCTCCAGACACCACTGCATCACTGCCTCGGCTCTGCAAACCCCCCAGAGGCTTTTCTTTATTTTTGTGAAAGATTTATTATGTGACAATAAATTTAAAATGATAAACTTGAATTACTTTTGCATTAATTTGCTTTAGAAATTTTTTCAGTTTTCCACAAAGTAAAAACATGTAGAATGAGGCAACACAGGATCATTCATTGTGTGTTTGCATGTAAACTCACATCTGATTTTGCGCAAGATACAGAGCTGTTTTTGCAGTGTGTCATCTGTCATGTTTGTTTTTAAAAGAATGTGCTCCTCTCAGTAGCACCTTTTCTTAAGAGTTCAAGGCACTGTGCAAACAAGCTTCAGAACTGTAGCTCCGGTCCCATCACCCATTGAGGCTGGTATCACACGATCTGTGAACAAGAGCCGTGCAAGGTCGGCGTCAGAATGGCCACCATTCAGCAGTGCAGATGGAAGCGGGGCTTGGAGGAGCTCAAGGACAAAGACAGAGAAAGGAAAGGAAAGAAGGTCCCTGAAGCACAGCGAGTACACAGTACACACCGTCCTCTCCTTTGGAAGGAAATGACGGGAGCTGGAGAAGACAGAGGGAAGAACATAGGACCAGCGTCAGTGGGAACGCTCAGCTGTGCGTGTTCCTCCAGCTTGTTAGGACATCCCCACCCCCACCCCCTGCAAGAGGAATGTGGCAGGGGGGTGCTTTTAGGCCCTAAATTTCTTAATATATCATTCTTTAGGCAACATACTGTCCTTTAGGTTCTGTGGAGCTGGGGTCTTGCCTTAGGCATTTCGGTTCTCTGCATAACTGAGTCACTGCTTTCCAAGAGCCATAAATTAGAGCTGTGGTACTTGCTGATACTTAATAGACTTGAGTTTGAAAGGTCAACCCTTTGGTCTCTTAGTTTCCTAAGCACGGTGCTTGTAATTTCAGTAGCTGCCACTTGATATTAGAGACTGATCCCCGGGCTTTCTGACACCAAATTCAGGGCTATTCCAGTGTCTTAACATCGCCTCCAGGAGTCAAGGAGTTCAGGGCTTCTAGTCTCTGACGAGCCAAGCTTCCTATGACACAGCTGAGGAGTGAATTATATAACACAATCCACAGCAAATAGTGCATTTTTATTTTTAAGAATTCAAAGCATAAAATTTAATCTCATTAGGGATCTCCCACCCAAAACAAGAGAGATTCATCAGGAACTTCCCACCCCCTTGGTCAGGTCATGTATGGCAACCCTCCCCTTCTGACTTCACCAGGCTAGCAAAAGTGCCAGCCACTCAGACACAGCCTCTGGAAGGAGGAAAGCCGTCCCTCATGACTTGAACCAGGTAATGCTTCATCATTTTGTTGGCTCTGGGATGACTTCAACAAAGTTTTAAAGTATTTTGGCAGGTTTCCAAGCCACCATTAACCAGAGCATTGGTTTAGATTACCTAGCACTCCATTACTATCAGTAAACTATCCTTTGTGGATACTGTGATCCAGCTTCTAAATCAGCTCATTCAGTCCCTGAAAGTGGATTGAGGTGAAAGTATGAGTGGCCCCAGTGCTTAGTACATGTCCATTCCCTCTGGAGAACATGAACTGTTACGGCTGAATGTATCCTCTCACTTCAACTCCACATCCTGAGCCCTAATCCCAGTGTGATGGTATTAGTGGGTTGGGCCTTAGGGGAATAATTAGGTTTAGATGAGGTTGAGATGGTGGAGCCCCATGATGAGATTAGTGCCCTTACAAGAAGAAAGATAAGAGATCTCTCTCTCCATCAAAGGGGACACAGCAAAGAGACCACTGTTTGTAAGCCAGAAAGAAAGCCCTCACCGGGAATGGAATCATTCAGCACCTTAATCTTGGACTTTCCAGCCTTTTCAGAAATGAGAAATCAATGTCTCTTATTTAAGCCACCCAGTCTGTGGTATTTTGTTAGAACAGCCCAAACTGACCTAATATAGGAGCATAACCCAAGGCCTCAAATTATCTGTTACAATCAGAAATATCCAGGTATATGCTGCTGCTGCTGCTAAGTCGCTTCAGTCGTGTCCAACTCTGTGCAACCCCATAGACAGCAGCCCACCAGGCTCTGCCGTCCTTGGGATTCTCCAGGCAAGAACACTGGAGTGGGTTGCCATTTCCTTCTCCAGTGCATGAAAGTGAAAAGTGAAAGTGAAGTCGCTCAGTCGTGTCTGACTCTTCGAAACTCCATGGACTGCAGCCTACAAGGCTCCTCTGTCCATGGGATTTTCCAGGCAAGAGTACTGGAGTGGGGTGCCATCGCCTTCTCCACAGGTATATAAGAAGACCAAATAATATGTTACGTGAATTAAAACCATCAGAGGGGGCTTCCCTGGTGGTTCCAGTGGTTAAGGGTCTGCCTTGCAATGCAGGGGGTGCCGGTTCGATCCCTGGTCCAGGGAGATCCCACATGCCAAGGGGCCCTGTGCACCACAACTACTGCAGCCCTCTCGAGTCCTTGAGCCACAACTACTGAAGTCCACGTGCCCTAGAGCCTGTGCTCCGCAACAAGAGAAGCCACTGCAATGAGAGGCCTGCATACTGCAAATAAAGAGTAGCCCCCGCCTTGCCACAACTAGAGAAAACCCTCACAGCAACAAGACCTAGTGCAGCCAAAAGTAAAATATAAACATTATTTTTAAAAATCGGAGGGAAAAAATGCCCACCGTCTCTCCAGGTGTCTCAGTCACAGAATTCAAGCCACCTATGCTTTCTGTGTTTAAAAGCAAAAAGTGTGCCCAAGAATTTCAGAGAATTAGAAACAAAAGGGACCAAATGGAAATTCTAGAACTGAAAAATATTATAGCAGGAGTTAATCATTCGGTCGATGGGTTTAAGAGCAGATTAGTCGCAACTGAGAAAAGAATGAGTAAGGTGAAAAATTCAGGGCAAAAGCAGAGTCAGAAAGCCAATCAAGGGTAAGAGACACAAAGGATACAGTGAACCTAAGTGTAGTTCAGATCTCAAAAGAGTAGGGGAGTGAAATAAATATTGGCGGAGAACTTTTCCAAAACTCAAGAAAGATATCAAACCATAAATTCAGTAAGCCCCAAATCTCAAAAGGGATAAATAAAAAGTCCACACCTAGACACATCATAGTAAAACTGTTGAAAACCAAAGAATACATCATAAGAATTCTCATCACAAGGGAAAACTTTTTTCCGTTTAATTTTTTATATGAGATGATGACTGTTCACTAAACTTACTGTGGTAATCATTTCATGATATATTAAAGTCAAATTGTTACGGCATACACCTTCAACTTCCAAAGTGCTGTACGTCAATTGCATCTCAATAAAACCAAAAGAATTTAACAGAAACAAAAATAAAAACAACTGTATGCTATTTACAAGAAACACTTGTAAAATATGTGAATTTTGAAGGAAAGAATAGAGAAATATATACCCAGCAAACAGCAACCCTAAGAAACTAGTGTAGATACATTAACATTACAGCAAACTTTAAGGTAAAAACATTATCAGAAATAAAAGAAGTCATTTCAATTCCCAGAAAGAGGTAATAATTCTAAATCTTATGCACTTAATGATACAATCTTAAAAGTTGATAGAACTAGGAAATTTTGGCAAATACGTGAATATAGTGAGATTTTAACTTCTATTTCAGTAAGAGTAAAAACAAGCGTACAAAAATCAAGTTACAGAAAATGTAAACAATGCAATTAGAAAACTTGGCCAAATAAATACATGTAGAACACTACATTTAACAGCTTCCTTTTCAACACAAATAGCACATATGCCAAAATTTGTATGCTGAGCTATAAAAACAAGTCTCAACAAACTTTAAGGGAGTTAACGCCAATGAAATATGTTCTCTGACCACAATGCAATTAAGCTGGAAATCAATTACAAAAAGATAATGTAATAATCCTCATTTATTTGGAAGTTAGTCAAAGCTATGGTTTTTCCAGTAGTCATGTATGGATGTTAGGGTTAGACCATAAAGAAGGCTGAGTGCTGAAGAATTGATGCTTTCTAACTGTGGTGCTGGAGAAGACAGCATCTTGGACTGCGAGATCAAACCAGTCAATCCTAAAGGAAATCAGCCCTGAATATTCATTAGAAGGACTGATGCTGAAGCTGAAGTTCCAATACTTTGGCTACCTGATGCAAAGAGCCAACTCATTGGAAAAGACTCTGATGTTGGCACAGACTGAAGGCAGGAGGAGAAGCGGGTCACAGAGGATGAGATGGTTACATGGCATCACCGACTCAATGGACATGAGTTTGAGCAAGCTTTGGGAGAAGGTGAAAGACAGAGAAGCCTGGTGTGCTGCAGTCCATGGGGTCGCAAAGAGTCAGGCACAACTGAGCGACTGAACAACAACAAATTTGGAAGTTAAATGGATTTCTAAGTAAACCATCTGTCAAAGAATAAATCATAAAGGTAATTTGAAATATTTCAAACTGAATAATGAAAATACTACATATTGAAACTTAAGGAGAAGAAAATTTGTGAGTTGCAACTAAAACTATGCTTATAAATTTATATCTTTAATTGTATATGTTGAATAGAAGACTTCCCTGGTGGCTCCAATGGTAAAGAATCTACCTGCAATGCAGGAGACCTGGGTTCAGTCCCTGGGTTGGGAAGATCCCCTGAAGAAGGAAATGACAACCCACTCCAGTATTCTTGCCTGGAGAATTCCCATGGACAGAGGAGCCTGGTGGGCTGCAGTCATGGGGTCACAAAGAGTAAGACATGACTGAGTGACTAACATATACACACAGAATAGAAGAAAGGCTGAAAATCAATTATCTAAGCAACCACCTGATGCTGGAAAAGATTTAAGGCAGGAGGAGAAGGGGACGACAGAGAATGAGGCGGTTGGATGGCATCACTGACTTGATGGACATGAGTTTGGGTAAACTCCGGGAGTTGGTGATGGACAGGGAGGTCTGGCATCCTGCAGTCCATGGGGTCGCAAAGAGTCGGACACGACTGAGCGACTGAATTGAACTGAAGCAACCACCTAGAAATTTTTTTATAAAGCAAATGAAACCCAGAAATAAAAGCCAAAATGTAGAACACAAATGAACAATAAAGGAAATCAAGAAAGTGAAAAGTTCGTTCTTAAAAGGATCGACAACCCTGTAACAAGATTGATGAGGGAGGAAGGAGAACAGGTGGGAGGGTGGGGGAGGGACAGAAAAAGAGCCGGTCTCAAAAGTGAAAAATGGGTGAATTCGTTCAGCTTAGACACACATTGAAAACATATAAGAGGGCATTATAAATACTAATCAATTTTAAATATAGATGGAGTGATGTTTCAGGACTGCATACATATATGAAAACTAATCAAATCATGCACTTAACACGTGCAGTTTTTGTATGTCAGTTATGCCTCAATAAAGCTGTTTTTAAACTTTGGATTAAATGAACAAATTTCTTTTTTTGAAAAAAAAGAAAAGCTCTCTAAAACTGACATCAGTGTGGGATGAATTGGGAGACTGAGTTAACGTATATACACAATTGATAATATGCATAGAATAGATAATTAATGAAAACCTACTGAGTAACACAGGGCACTCTATTCAATGCTCTGTGGTGACCTAAATGGGAAGGAAATCTAAAAAAGAGGAGATATATGTATACATATAGCTGATTTCCTTTGCTGTACAGTAGAAACATTGTAAAGCAACTATAATAAAAATTAACTTGAAAAAATAAGTAAAACTGACATCAGAAGATCTTGAAAATTGGAATCGTTCTATATCTATTGCCTAAATTGAACCCATAATTTAAAATCACTTCACAAGGAAATCTACAGGTCCAGGTGGCTTCACTAGTGAATTCAATTAAACATCTAAGAGAGAAATAAATGCCAATCTTGCACAAACTCTTCCAGAAAATAGAAAACCTCCAAATTGATTTTATGAGACTAGCATAAACCTTAGATATCAAAAATATGATTTACAGTATAAGAAACTAAAATTACAGGTCAATCTTTCTTATCATCATGGCTTAGAAAGGTCTATTCATTAGCAAATAGAAACTAGCATTATATAAAAATGCATCATGATTGGGTCCAGTGGATAAGACTCCCAATACAGGAGGCCCAGGTTTGATCCCTGGTCAGGGAACTAAGATCCCACATACCACAACTAAGCCTGTGCATGGCAGCAAAGACCCAGCACAGCCAAAATAAATGACAAAATATTTTTAAATACATCATGATTAAATTGGGCTTATCATTCAGAAGCCAAAGTCATTCACATTAACAGAATAAAAAGAAAAGTAAATGATAACAGATGTGGACAAAATTTTTTTGATAAAATTCAACAATCATGGAGTGATATGTTTAGCAAGCTAGAAAAATAAGAAAATATCCATCTGATAAAGTTATCTACAAAAAACCTACAGCAAACACATCATACTTAAAGTATCAAAATTTTCCTCCTAAGATCGGGAGCTAGAAAATTATGTTCCATTTAAAACTTCCGTTCAAAATGATACTAGATACCATTCAAATGATAGTACCATTCAAATGGTACTAGATACTGATACGCATGCCACAGTACAAGGGGAAATCATACTGATTTCTGCTGCTACTTTGAAATGCATCACCGAAAGGAAAAAAGGATGGATTCATGGAGGAATAGAAGGATGGAAAGATGTGTAGTAAAGCTAGTGTGGTAACCTCGGTAAAATCTAGAATGGTAGGCTCTAGATGGTGGGTATGTAGGTGTCCACTGTAAGTTCCTTCAGTTTCACTGTGGGACTTCCCCAGTGGTTCAGTAGTTGAGAATCCGCCTGCCAGTGGTCCAGGAAGATGTCACATGCCGTGGGGCAGCTATGCCCGTGCACTGCAACTACTGAAGCTCACATACCCTAGAGCTCGTGCTCCGCAACGAGAGAAGCCACGACACTGAGAAGCCCATGCACCACAGCTGAAGAGTAGCCTCTGCTCGATGCAGCAGAGAAAGCCCACGCCTAGCAACGAAGACACAGTGCAGCCCAAAATAAATTTAATTAATTATTAATTAAATTTTTTTTAATTTCACTGAGTGTTGGGGAGGCAATAGTACCTGAGGTCTTAGCCTAGTGCAGTATTTTTTTTTTTAAAGATTGGATCAGATGGAAAGAAACTGTCATCTTGTGCAGATGACATGATTATTGTAAATAGAATCTACCCATAAATGGACAGAACAAGCAAGGCTTCTGGGCACCGGGTCACGTGCAAAAATCATTCATGTTAAGAACGATGAGAAGATGAAAATTTTTAAGTGTACCATTTACAGTAGCCTTTTAAAACTCCATTAAGTGCCCAGAGATCAATCTTAAAAGAAAAATGAGTGAAATTAAAACCTTAGGTAAGTGGAGGCACATTAGATTCATGAGCTGGAAGGCTCAACATTGCTATTGCAGCTGCAAAGGGAGTGAAGGAGGATTCTCCTGCAGGTTTCCATCATCCACGAACAGTCTTGTTTCCCTGCAAAGAGCACCACACACACATCTCAAAGACAAGAAGCCCACATCCAGCCTGCCCCTGCACCCAGCCCAATGTCTGGCCGTGGCCTTCCTTCCTAAGTAGGGAAGGAAGCAGCTTGACCTAACACTTTCCCACTGCCCAACAAGAGACACTGGTTTCTCACCCCCTCTGAGTGGATTCTTATCAGCTACCACCCAACCACCTCCTCAAGCTCAAAGGCATATTTTAGGTGATGTTATTTGCAGCAATTTTGTAGCATAAGCGAACTAATTTAGGCAGAAAAGGATTTATTTCTGGGTATTGGGCTGGGGAACTAAGGTACACAGCCAGGAGAAATAGCCAGTTGCTCCCCAGGATTGAGAGGCAGCCTGACTGCTACCCCACCCAGCACTCAGCACCCCTCCATGCAGCTTAGAAACCAGTCGCTAAACTCTTCCCACAGCTGCCCCAGAGGAACCAAGGGCCACCACTTTGCCTGAATGCCTGTACCTGCCACCTCCCCATGCTCTCTCCCACCCATGTCTCAGCCGATGCACTTGGAGAAAGCCAGGTGCTTGCAGAACCCCGGCTGCAGGGGAGCCTAGAAAATGAAGCCTCTGGCTCTCCAGCCCCTGTCAGGAAAGCCCAGTCCACAGAGGTGGGAGTGTGCTGCGTGAACCAAACTGTGGCATCTGTCACTTTACCTCATGCAGCTGTTTGAATCTTTAAGTGAGATAATACTTAAAGCATAGAGAATCTAAATTCTCTGAGTCAGGGATTTATGTCTGATTTCTGCATGTCTGTATCCCATACCCTTAATAAGAACCTGACCTCAAGAAACACTTGTCGAATATGCCAGCATTTAGCACAGCTTCTAGAACATTATACGCAATCAATAAATAATAGCTAGTATTATTCCACATGATAAGAAGTCTCAGAGAGGGCTCATGCAGCAACCCAATGCCATCTAAAGGACCCAGACTGCCCATCTGTACTTTTGACACCCTCTGACTGGTTTACCACATAGTCACAAGAGGGCTGCCACAGTTCCTGATGTTGCATCAAGGCATGATCTCATCTAGGACATAGTTTGGGTCTTCTCTTCCAGAGGTCCCCTCACACTTCCAGCCCAGGCCTCCTTCCCACGCCTTTTCTTATAGCATCATTGGCAAGGAGAGGTTTCCTCATAGTTTCATCATATCAAACTAATTAGGATCTGGAACCTGGATGGATCAGCTGTATAAGGGGGAGTGAATACCGGAATGTAAATCAGTCTCTTTTAGGAAGAAGGAAACAGGAGGCGGAGGTGGACGGGTACCCAACAGTGTAGACTATGATCAGGGGCAGAGAGGAAAGGCAGAGAACCCCCATCCAGAGGTTTCCTGAGTCCAAACTCTCAAACCTTTCAATTAAATGAGACTGCCAGGGAGCCAGGGGACCGTTTTCAGGACAAGGGCCTGTTCAAGGTCAGGATGTGTGCAGGGTGGACGGACCCACAGCCACTTTCTCACCAAGGCTCCTACACACAACCTACATGGACTAATGGCGGCCCCTCCGTCTCCCAGAGTCAGCTTAATAGAAAACAGGGTTTGGTGGGGAACAAACAATTTATGACAACCGAGCCCTCAAACTGGAAACATCTGTCCTCGCCGTAGCACAACGCCTCCCACCCAGCCCAGCCTGGCTCCTGAAGGGGCCCACCCGGCCAGGCTGGGGAACTCAAGAACCTTCTGGGGATTAACATAGAGGAGCCCCCAGCCTGGGAGGGGTCCCCAGGCACCCAACCTGAACCCCTGAGCCTTATCGGCTCCCAGCCTCCTCATGCTGACCTCCATGCTGCCCCCACTCCTAAAGCTCCCACGCCTAAATCTCCTAAAGCCATGGGGGAAGGGAGGAGGGCTGGTGGTCCCAGAGGAGACCTGGCTTTACCCTGTGAACCCCTGGGGCCCAGGGCTGGGCAGGGATAGGTTCTAACATCAACCCCACTGCCCCCGCCCAGGCTCTCCCTGGATCCCCCTTCCTCTCCTTGTCTCTCTGTCCCCCCTTTAAGGCAGGCTCAGAGTCGTCTTTGCCAGGCAGCCTGGCCCAGGCTGCCCACGGAACCCACCCCCCTCACCCATGGAGGCCCTGTTGGGGCCCATTACTGTGAAACTCTTCAGGGCAGCACCGTTGGCGCGCCCATCACCCTGCTGGCATCTGTAAGGCCCCCAGGGAACATCTGGGGTCAGGAGAAGTGATGAAATCCACCTGGGACATAAGAGGGCACGGCAGGTGGCTGGGGCCCACCGGTTCCCAAAGGCGAAACTGACTCCCACACAAGCAGCCCCACCCAGGGCATCCGTGCGGTCCTCCCGGCCCCACCAGAAGGAACCCGGCTTCAGAGCAGCTGGCCTGTCTACTCGGTGGGCGTCTGTGCAGCTGGGTCGTCCAGTCTGCCACAGGGATGACAAGCGTGTCGCGGGTGGGGCTGCAGGAACGCTAGAGATGCGAGGCCTGGGCAGCGGGGGCTCAGCGGGTGGCAGGGGGCTTCTCAGTGGCAGCTGCCACGGGCAGGCTGCCAACAGTGTTGGTTCTGGACTGAAGTCACCTGGATGACAGCCTCAGAGGAGGCACTTACCCGCATACTGTGGAAGAGATGGGGTGCAGAGGGACCAGCACTTTGGCGTCAGAAAGCTGCGGGACAACGGGCCTCGTGGGGAGCGGGGCTGGGGGGTGGAGGGGGCAGAAGGTGCCCTGCAAGTGGCCAGGGCAGAGCACATGTCCTGGCTGCCTCCGAGCAGGCCTCACCCTGTTGTGTGTGAGTGCTTAGTCCCTCAGTCATGTCCGACTCTTTGTGACCCCATGGGCTGTAACCCGCCAGGCTCCTGCATCCATGGGATTCTCCAGGCAAGAATACTGGAGTGGGTTGCAATTTCCTTCTCCAGAGGATCTTCCCAAATCAGGGATTGAACCCACGTCTCCTGTGTTTCCTGCATGGCAAGCGGATTCTTTGCCTGCTGAGCCACTGGGGGAAGCCCCCTCACCCTGTTGCTCACCCTGTTAGTCCAATTTCAATCCAGCCTCCTCCAAGAAGCCACTCCAGACTAGCCCAACATGTGTCTGCCCTGCCTGGGCTCCCGTAGCTCAACTGCAGGCCTGCCACCCCAGGAGGTGTTCGAGGTGGGGAGGGGGGTGGCGCAGTGCCCCTGCCAGGTGGCGGCTTCCCCCCAGCCTTGGTGGGCCCCCCGGTAGTCCCCCGGTCCCTCCTCAGAGCATCCCTCCCGAGCTTGTCCTCAATAGACAGGAGACTGGGGCACAGGGAACAGCACCCCCTGAAGACTGTGCTTCCATGTCCATTCCTTGCCCCTCTTCTGCCCAGTGAATTGCGGGGAGAACTGGCCTCAGAGGCTGGGCGGGGCTGGAGGAGGCCAAAGGGGCTGCTCTCTACAGGGAAAGCGTTTGTCTGCCAAAGCCAGCCAACCGGCAGGGCTCCCAAGTGTGCGGAGCAGGGATGCTCATGGAAGGAGAGTCCTGTGCGGTGACATTTCACCCAGCCCGGGGCTGCACCATCCCCCTGCCCCCAAGGACCCCTCTCAGCCCCCCTCCCTCTCAGCCCTGGGCCTCAGTACCCTCTGCCCCCTGCCAGCCCCAGGCCAGTGCAAGCCCCCACCCAGGGCGCGTACTGGCAGAGCAGGGGGTGTTCAGGCAATGAACACACCCCGAAACCAGCCCACCGCCCCCCCACCGGAAAGCAGAAAGCCCAGAGCCAACCCTCCCAGCCCCGCTCAGTCCAGAGACCCGAAAACCAGATGTGAGCTGAGACCGCCCTTCCAGCATGCACACATCTTCAAAGCAGGGCTATTTTCCATGTCCTTTGGGCAATTTTAAAACAAGTCTGTAAAACTGGAATTTTAATAGATGACATATTGGCATGAGCATAAGCACATGGGCACACGTGTGTGTGTGTCGCACACACATGTCTGGGCACCTTTGGAGACAACTGTGGCTACAGCATCTTGGGAGATGGGTGAGGTGCCGTGTTTCCTAAAGGACCTCCAGGTTCACTTCCACATTCGCTGTGTGCTTCATAGGAGCCGAGTCTTCAAGAACCGAGAGAGGCAGTGCGCTCAGAGGCCCCGAGGATCTGTCTCTTGCTTCAACAGTGCTTGGACGGAACAGATCCAGGGACGCCCCTCGCTCCAGCCTCTGACCACCCTCCATCCTTTTTTGCAGACGCAACCTTCGGAATCAGCCACTCAGTTTTCCACCATCACCAGGACCAGCCAACACAATTTTTTGAGCTTAACTCCTATCACCAACTCAATGGACATGAGTTTGAGCAAACTCCAGGAGATGGTGAAGGACAGGGAAGCCTGGCGTGCTGCAGTCCACGGGGTTTCAAAGAGTCAGACAGGACTGAGCGACTGAACAACAACAACCACCCTATTACTAGGGCTTCCCAGGTGGCACTAGGGGTGAAGAACCCGCCTGCCAATGCAGGAGACATAAGAGACACAGGTTTGACTCCTAGATCAGAAAGATCCCCTGGAGGAGGGCATGGAAACCCACTCCAGTATTCTTGCCTGGAGAATCCCATGGAGAAAGGAGCCTGGTAGGCTATGGTCCATGGGGTCACAAAGAGTCAGACACAACTGCGGCAATTTAGCATGCACACATGCCCATTACCAATCAACCATGTGTTCCCAGATTTGTCAGCATTATTCCACTGAGGTGGAGGCCACCGTCAACCGCCCAGTCAACACACCCCTGCCGGCCTCCTACACCTACCTCTCTCTGGGCTTCTATACTGACCACAACGATGTGGCCCTGGAGGGCATGGGCCACTTTTTCTGCGAATGGATTGAGAAGTGCAAGGGCACCCAGCATCTCTTGAAAATGCAAAACCAGCGCTCCAGCCCCGCCCTCTTCCAGGACGCACAAAAGCGTCTCAACATGAGTCGGGTAAAACTCAGGGCTCTCTGGAAGCACCCTTCTCATGGAGAAGCACCAGAACCAACCCCTTTTGGATCTACATGGCCTGGGTTCTGCTTGCGCAGACTCCCACCTCTGTAATTTCCTGGAGGGACATGTCCTAGAAGATGGGGACCACCTGACCAGCTTCCACAGGCTGGCTGGTCTCATATCTCCTCCAAAGACTCACCCTCAAGCATGACTAGGAGCCTCTGAAGCCCAGCAGCCTTTGAGGAACCCCCCCTAATGTCAGGGCTTCTGCCAGAAGCCCCTCTCTGCAGCCACTAGGCAGACTTTTAACAACCTGGAGCCTCTCCCAAGTCTTAAACCAAGTGGAAACCATAAAGCTTTTTGCAGCAAAAAAAAAAAAAAAGAACTGGGGAGAGAAGGGCAATGCTTCAGAGCCAAAAGATGAGGGTGAGGGAGCCCCGGAGGCCTCCTGTGTAGGGTGGGGGCGAAGAAGCACAGCCGCATCTGAAATCACTGCTGTGCCCCCCGACACTCATACACCCCTTCTCCTCCTGTCTCAGCTTGGAACCTAAATGTCTTAGTCTGCTGTTGGGCTGCTTGATAAGTTCCACAGACGGGGAGCTTAGAGCACAGGCATTTATTTCTCCTGGTTTTGGAGCCTGGAAGAGCAGGATGGGGGTGTTGGTGGGGTTGGGTCCTCCTGAGGCCCCCCTCCTTGACCTGGGGATGGCGGCCTTCTCCCCGTGTCCTCACACGGTCTCCCTCAGTGTGTCTGTGTCTTAATCTCTTCTCTTAAGGACACCAGTCATATTGGATGAGGGCCCAGACTAAAGACCTCCTTTTACCTTAACTGTTAGTCGCTCAGTCGTATCCAACTCCGTCGAGACCCCATGGACGGTAGCCCGCCAGGCTCCTCTGTCCATGGGACTCTCCAGGCAAGACTACTGGAGTGGGTTGCCGTGCCCTTAACCACATCTTTAAAGATCTTATCTCCAAATACAGCCACATTCTAAGGTTCAGGGCTTCAGCATATGAAATGGGAAGGTGGGGGGAATACAATCCAGCCCATAAGCCCAGACGCCATCCCTGAGTTCGCTCCCACCAGCAACCCTCCGTTTTCAATCCCGCTTTTTGCTTCCCTCTCGGCTGGGCACAGCAGACAGCTGCCTCTCCCCCATCCCACCCATAACACACACGCACCCAGGGCAAGGCCTCGCCATGCTCTCTCTCTGGCTTGGAAAGCTGGACCCGCCTCTGGCCGAAACCACCCTCAGCCACGCTGGCCCACTGCTTCTTCCTCCTGCCAAGGCCACTCCGCACCAAGTCACACCAAGGCCCCTGAGGGTCTTCTGACAAGTCCGCAGCCTCACAGGAATCCACGCCCACCTCCCTAAGGGGTCCTCCAGCTCAGCTTTCCACCGCCAGGTCTTTATTCTCCCTGCTTCTACTGTGCCTTTCCGCACCCTGTATGTTGCTGGTTCACTGGTTGGTGACCTTGGACTGTCTGCCCATCCACAGGGGCGCTCGGGTAGGGCAGCGCCAACCCTCAGACCTGTGCTCAGGGACACTTGCAGCCTCTGCTGCCTCACCCCACTGTCCACACGCTCGGGCCGAATCAGAGCTGATGCAGGAGAGGGCAGAGGGAATAACTGGAAGCATCAGGTTCCGTTTTTACACTTTGGGGTGAACCGATTTGCGGATGGTGAGCAAAAGACGTCCATCTGGGCAGTACGTCCTTAACTGGGCTGGTGGGCATCAGAGGAAAAACTGCAGTTACGTTCGAATTCTCCCGAAAGCCATGAGTTGGTTACTGGGAAGTGCTGCCACAGCCCCCCAGTCAGTCAGATCTGAGTACCTTCCCATCACCTCTGTCCTCAGCCGGACGGGCACCATTTCCCTCACCACTGCCATCCCAAAGGTTGGCTCCACACCCGTGAGCCACACTGCTCAGACCACACCTGGGGAACAAGCACAGGGACAGGGATGGGTGGGGTGGGGGTGGGATGAGAGGCGATGGGGGCTCTGGGACGTGGTCTGCACCCAAGACGTGGATTTGGAGTCCTGTGTGCCAGGAGAGAAGAAGGAAACTCAGGCAGATTCCTGAGAAAACCCACATTCAAGGGGTGACTGATGGAGGGAACCCCATGAAGGGAGGCCCAGCAACAAGAGAAAAGGAGGAAACCAGGAGGGAGGGAGGCATCAGAAGCCAAGGGTGGGCTGTTTCCTAGAAGCGGGAATGGTGGCCGAGAGGTGAAGAAAGGTCAGGCAGAAACCAGCCCGTTAACTTTCGCCACCGAGAGATCCTGGGGTGTTGACAGGGGTTTCCGTGCAAGGGTGGGAGCAGGAAGCAGATGGCAGCTGTCTCAGTTACTACTGCTGTGTAACAAATAACCCCAAATTTAGTAGCTAAAAGCAACTGGTGCCGGAAACTCAGCTTCTCTGTATACGAGTGCCGAATCAGATCTTGGAGACAGAGTTTTGGGTGAAGTAGAAAAGGATAGCTTTACTGCTTAGCCAGGCAAATGGGGACACAGGCGGCTAATGCTCTCAAAACCGTGTGTCTGTCCCCTATTTGGGAAAGATAGTGAGAAATCTTGTATTGATTGTCCAAAGAGAGTGTGATCAGCTCACAGACCTTCTACTGATTGTTCAGTGGTGAGGTAAATGGGAGTCAGCATCATCGACCTTCAGGTCCACATGTCTAGAGTCTACACACTTGTGGGCAGCATATCATGATTAATTGTTAAGCTCTCCCACCTGGAGGGGTTTCAGTATCTCTAAAATAGTTCAAAGATATTGTTGTGTGCCTCCTGTGACGGGGAAACAGGACCTTGCCCAAGGCTGCTCTTGACCCTTTCTCGTTGGCCTCCCTTCCCTCCCGTCAGAACAACTGCTGGAATCTGCCCAGTGGAGCTCAGGGGAGGTCATGGAGGATGAATGCAGGCTGTTTCCTATAATCAAAGAAATGGGGGGCGGGGGGACTTCCCTGGTGGTACAGTGGATAGCAGTCCACCAGCCAACGCAGGGGACATGGTTTCGATCCCTGGTCTGGGAAGATCCCACGTGCTGTGGACCAGCTAAGCCCTGGCACCGCAGTCACTGAGCCCAGACTCCAGAGCCCGTGCTCTGCAACAGGAGAAGCCGCCACAGTGAGAAGCCCTCACACGGCGACGAGAGAGGAGCCCCCAGCAACGAAGACAGAGCACAACCAAAAAATATATAAAACTAATTAATTAAAAAAAAAAAGAAATGGGAGACACAGAAAGGCCTTGTGCTCAGGAGCCCCCCTGGGCCCTGTCCGGTGTCACAACCGTGTCATCACGCTCCCGGCTTCTGTGGGTCAGCAATTTGGACAGAGCACAGGGGAGACAGCTTGTTTCGACCCTGTGATGTCTGAAGCTCAGCTGGTAAGATTCTACAGCTGGAGGACACTCAACAGCTGAGGGCCAAAGTGACCTCACGGCATCTTCACTCACGCTGGTGGCCAGTGCCAACTCTTGGCCAGGACCTCAGCTGGAGCTGGCAACTAGAAAATCTGCCCACGGCCACTCTGTGGCCTGGACTTCCTCACAGCAGCCTTAGGGAGCTGAGCCTGGACACGTAGGTCAGGGCGCCAAGCAGGCTTCCAGCAAACAAAGCAGAAGCGCATCACCTATTCAGGCCTAAGGCCACACAGCCTCACTCTGATCCCATTCTACTGGTCACAGGCCCACCTGGATTGAACAGTGTCACGATCACGGGGTAGAAGAGAACATGGGATCAGAGAGGCCGTGGCCAGCATCGCTGGAGGATATAGCCTTCCACATCAGTGAGCTGAGCAAGGAATAGAGGAGGCGAAAATTGTGTAGCAGGGGGTTTCAGCGGACAAAGACATGGGTCTGTTTTAGGCTGAGGGGAAGGAGTCAGAGAAGAGAGAGATGGGAGCCTCAGAAGCGGGAGGGCTGGCGTGAGGGTTTTCAGGGCTCAGGGGAGCCTCCAGGACAAGGTCACATTTCAGCTGGGCCTCAAATTCTGCATGGGGGACAACATGAGGAAGGGCCCAGCCCACAGGAGAGCAAGAGGCAGGTCCTGAGAATGGGAAAGCGACTCCTCTCCACCAAGGCCTGGTCCCCTGGGGCCCAAGTTAGGGTCTTGATGGTAATTCTGACTTTGGGGAACATGGAGCAGGCTTAGGAAAGGGGTTTTAGAAGAAAGGCAATTCAGATTTTCCATTCTAAACCCATTCCTCTTGTTCCTGGGACTTCAGGCCACAATCACCATTACTTTGTGGCTACTGCCTTCTTTAAACAGGACAGAAGAAATATGCACACATCAGGACATTGATGTAAAAATCACTCATCTAAGTGTGCACCTGTGTGTGAATGTATGAGAGGGAGAGGGAGAGAAAGAGAGGGAGAAAGAGAGCGGGAAGGGAATGGAGCCATCACATCTCACATCCACCAGCCATCGCATCAAAATCTGTGGAGGGGTCACCTCCTAGAGTTAAGCAGTTCACAACCCATGCAACCGTACTTGGCTGCCCGTGTGTAACCTCCCATCTGCTAAGGGAGTCTTTCAGGCCCAGGCCCAGGCCCCAGGCCCCAGGCCCCTAGTCTTGCCTGCAACAGCTGCTCCTTAGGCTCCCCATCCAACAGGCTTAGCCAGGTAGGAGGTTGCAGCTTGCAACTCCTGGGCCCCCCAGATCATCAAAACTCCCCTCTGGGCCCTGCAGGCTTCCCCTTACTGCCCCCTGGGGAGGCTGGTCCCTTGGCTGAGCAGGAAAGGTAGTGCCTTCCAGTCCTGGCCATGCACTTCTACAGAAACAGCAGAGATGCGGGGTAGCGGCAGGGCTGCTTGACCTTGGCTCTGAGACTTTGACAGGGCCCCACCCCTCTTACCTGAGTCATGGAATTCTCCAGAGGTGGGCAGGGCTGCTCTCTGGAGCCAGGAGAGGTGAGGTCATGGGTCCTGTCCAGCAGGGTCCCGCCCCTCCCTGGGGCAGGGCCGCTGAGCTCATGCTTCTGGAAGCTCACTCACCCAACCTGGAGACAGAGCAGCTGGGAGGCTCCCTGTTAGTGCTGTGTCTCCTTCTGGACTTGAAAGCCCTCTGCCTTTCCATCCCCTCCATTTGGGGGAGAAGCCGGGGGCCTGGGGAGGAAATAGGGGCCTTTGGGCAAGAAGGATGGAGTGCAGCATGGCAAGGCGTGGGGGCGACGAAGGCTGTCCCCCCGGGGGAGTGGGACATCGTGGGGAGAAGCTGGGTGGGGGTGGAAGGACGTCAGGTGCGGGCGGCACCGGATTCCGGGGTAGGGACCTCAGTCCTCCAGGGCACTGACCCAGGCGTGGCCTGGCAAAGGTCAGGGCTGCTCTGCCTGAGGCGGCTTAGGAGGTTGAAGGGTGGGGTCCTCGTGAAGGCCGTGAGACCCACACGGAGGGCCGCAGGGGTGCAAAAGGAACACGGCCGGTGGGTGGCGGTGCAGGACGCCCGGCCCCTCAGCACCCTGACCTCTCCGCACCGCGTCATCACATCACCCACCCTCCCAGCCACCAGACCCAGGCCCGGCTCCCGGCCGCGAAGCCGAGGTTCCACGAGGGAGCCCTGGACTCTGGGTCACAGGGGGCCCCAGCAACCTGACCCGGCCCTCCTCCCCAGGGCAGGACTCCCCTTGTCCTCCCAACCCCCTGCCAGCCGCTGTCCCCTTCTCCCAGAAAAGGGGGGCTTCGGCCCAGGTGGCCGGGCCAGAAAAGGGGAGCGGCCATGAGTGGGAGGAGGCGGGCTGCCCTCAGGGCAAGCAGAGACAGAGCAAGGGCCGCCAGAGATGACGCCTCCATGGACAGGTGTAGACACTACCGGAAACACAGTTCTGGAACGCACAGAGGCCAGGACTGGGGCTTCTGATGCCACCCGCCTGGAGGCAGGAAGGACGACCCCAGACCACCTGAGCCCTCAGAAGTGTAGGGGGGGTTTGGAGAACAGAGCTGCCCGGGGCCAGACAGTAGGAGGGCGAGGTGTCACCCTGGGGAGCCTGGGGGTCATCAGACTTCAGGGCTAAACCACAGCGAGTCACCCCAGAGCCCTGGGTCTGGAGCTGGGACGATTTACGGCCCTGGGTAAGGAGGACGCACTGGGCAGGGGCAGGGGGAGCCAAGATCCGCCCCCCAGCCCTGGGCATGAACGGGACTCTCCCTCCCTGTAGTTGCTTAGGGGGCTGGAAAGAGCCTGCGGGGGAGGATTTAGAGCCAACTCTGCCCCTCGCTCCATGGGCCAGGCACACCCAGGGGTCCCGCTGGTCACTCTGGGTGCAGCCTGGGGACTTCCAGCAGCCTCAGGACATAGGGAATGGGCTGGGGCATCAGGGCTGCTTGGTTTGGAGAATATTCCGGGCACCTGTCTTAACTCACTTCAGAGCTGCACAGGCATACACTCGACACAAACACACACAGTCACACATTCACACCCAGACACATTACACACGCTCACACTCACGAGCACGCCTGCAGCCAAGATGTGGGTCCTCAGGAGGGCGGGTGGGAGGGGACCCTGGCGGGTCACACTTCCTGGCCATGGACTGTACCCCTGAGAGGGCAGGCTGGGCCAAGGTCACCCAACCCTTGGGGATCTCGCCAGGGCTAGGTGCAGACACTGCAGCATCTGCCAGGACTCCAGCAAACCTCCCCTGCTGGCCCCCAGGTGCCTACTCCCCCCAGACCTGGCTGGGGCCTCCGCAGTCGAGTGCCTAATGCCCAGGACCCCACCCTAGGGCTGGCTCCCCCAGCTTGCACCCTGAACACCAGATCCTAGGTAGATAGGGCTTCCCTCCCTCTTACACATACACGTGGCCTGAGTGAGGAGGAGATGGATCAGACAGTGAGGCCACAACAGGAGTGCCAGCTCCCAATGCAGAAGACCTCAGACTGAACACTCACCCACAGCCCACGGCCCCATGAGTTCCCCCCGAGCTAGGCCCAGGGATGGGGGTGGGCGGTGCTGGTGGGACCTGGGAACACTGCAAGCAGGTGGTGAGGGAGCAGTTCCTCTCTGTCATTTACCATGTCTGTGACCTCTATGACCTCCAGTGAGGAAGTCCCACTCTCTCATCGGGACACGGATTTAATGAAACTGCCCATCTCATAAGGCTCCCATGGGGTTTAAATGTGATGATGCATGAAGACGGCAGTGGAGGCTCAGTAGCCAAACCATTTTTCCAAGGCCTGGGGGCTGGTAGCCAGCCCAGAAGGCCCCCGACCCCTGTCCCCAAGCTCAGGTGGGAAGTGAGGACGAGCCAGGTCAGGACCACGGGTAGAGAGAAGCCTCACCCAGCCAGCAGGTACCTGGGCCCCCAGCTGTTTGGGTGCCCAGGGTTTGAGGAGCAGAGTCCGCCCAGGATGCTCAGAAGCCCGCAGAGAGAGGGGCCAGCCAGGGAGACGCAAAGGACTTCCGCGGGCTGCCGGGCCCCAACCACAAAGCCATCCCAGAGCTGGGGGGACGGTGGCCCTGGACATAAGGAGGAAAGTGTCCGTGTCTGCCACTTTCACCCTGAACAGGGCCATAGGTGGGGGCGGAGAATAGCAGCACCAGGGCAGGGCCCTTCCCCCATCTAGTCTGCAGCGGGGGCACCACGAGCCCGGGGCAGGGGGGAAGGGTCCACCCCTCCTTAGGGGTTCTGTTCAGCTGCTCCCAGTGGCCCTGTGCACGGCCACCTGCTCCCATCCACACTCGTGGCCTTGCTGCTTCACCCCACACCCCAGACTCCCCAGAAAGTGAAAGTATTAGTCGCTCAGCTGTGTCCGACTCTTTGTGACCCATGGACTCCTGGACGCCAGGCTCCTCTGTCCATGGAATTCTCCAGGCAAGAATACCGGAGTGGGTTGCCATTCCCTTCTCCAGGGGATCTTCCTGACCCAGGGATTGAACCCAGGTCTCCCGCTTTGCGGGCAGACTCTACCAACTGAGCCACCAGGGAAGCCCCAGGCCTCGGCCTCAGTTTCCCCAGTAGGGTCTGGTGTGCAGCAGTGGCTTTGCCCTGTGAACCCTCTCCCGAGGGCAGCTGCCAGCACGGGCCTGAAGATGGGGAGGGCGATACCAGCAAGGAGGGTCAGAGACCAGAGCGGGCTTGCACCCAGATGCCCTGCCCTCTAGGAGCAGATGACCTTTGTATGCAAATTGCCCTTATTCCCGTAGGTTTGGTGAAAGAGGAGGAAGGAGACCTCTCTTTCCTGAAACGCTCTGGCCCTCAGGGAGGCATCTCTTGATGAACTCTCTCCCTCCCGGGCCTCAGTTTTCCCCTCTGCGAGCTGCAACCCACCTGGTGTACCCGTGAGCACTGAGGTCACAGCCAGGAGGCCACGAGCCTCCTCTGGGCGGACGCGCCATAAATACCTCCTCCATATCGTATCTTCATCAGGGCCTGGAGCCCAGGCAGGGCCCGGGAGTCTCCCCAGAAGAATGGGGGCCTTTCCCCGGGGACGAGGGAAGTGGGAGAACGGGGACCCGACTCCGGAGAGGCCTTCCCCAGCCTGACACCAGCCTCCTGCCCGGCCACATGTCTCACCCATCCTCCGTCTCCCAAACACACACACACCTCTGTCTGCACACCTGGGGCCAGGAACGTTTACTGAGCACATGCTCTGTGCCAAGGTCAACCCAACGATGCTGCGCACTGGGCTAAAGGGCCAACCGGGGCCCTAAAGGGCAGGAGGGGTCACCCCGTTGGAGAGGAGTCCTGAGGAAGGACTAGGAGAGAGAAGGAGGGAGGTAAGAACGCAGGAAGCAGTGGGCCCTGTAACTGAAGAGGGGAAGCGGGCTGGGGGAGAGAGCGGGGGCTGGGGGAGAGAGCGGGCTGAGATGCCCCTGGGCCAGTGATGGGCCGGAGCCTAGGTCTCCTCTGAGGGCAGAGCCAGAGAGTGTGCACGTGCGTGTCCTGTGGCCCGGCTGGAGGTCAGCAAGACGAGATGCTCCTTGTCTGGGGGTTGGGGGGCCCATCAGCACTTTCTGAGCTGGTGACAGGAGACTCATAGCCCTCCACCCACCCCAACATCTTCCCCTGCCAGCCCCGCTTCCATCCTCTGGTCAAAGTCACCCCAGAGCAGGCCGGGCATCTGAGAGCCCTGAGCTGATTGTTGTTAGAACTAGTAAACAAGTTCAGCAAGTTGGCAGGCTACAACATCACAATGCAAAACCGGCTTTATTTTCGTACACCAGCAATGAACAATCCAGAATGAAATTAAAGGGGGAAATTCCTCCGTTTATAATAACAACCAAAAAAAAGTAAAATACTTAGCAATAAATTTAACAGAAGAAACGTAGGTCTTATATTCTGAAAACTACAAAACATTGAAAGATGTTTGAAAAGGCTGAAATAAATGGAAAGGCATCCCACGCTCATTGATTGGAAGGCATAGTGTTGTTAGGATGACAATACTCTCCAAAATGGTCTGGAGAGTCAATGCAGCCCCCATCTCTTAAGGCTCTGAAGTTATTTCTGAGAAGCAGGAATTTTTGAGAATAAAAGTTATCACCTTAGTCTTTCCCTCAGGACAACACCAGAAGGCTGCCCACCTTAAGGCAGTAAGTTAGTTGTAGAAGCAAAGTTCAGACTCTGGAGCCAGACAGACCTGGAATAAATCCCAATGCTGTGTCACCTTGGGCATGTTACTTAACCTCTCTGAGCCTCTTTAATTTTTTTTTCTTTTCACAAAATGGGGTTTGATGCCACCTATCTCACCAAGTGGTAAAATACAAATGAAATTGATGTTTGTAAAGCACCTCGCATGTGGTCCAGAACACACCAAGATGAGTTTCCGATGCATTCTTTCTTTCCTCTCTCTGCTCCTGAGTCAGCGAGGTGCACCTTTCTTGAGATGAACCCAGGCCTAGGGAAGGCTTGGGATCCAGGGGGATGTATACTCATGAATGTTGTCCAGTGGCCTGACATCCTGTAGAAGAACTGGGACCCACTGGGGTCTCCCAGAGCCCTCAGGATCCTTGGCCGTTGGTGTAAGGGTAAGCACCCCGCTGCACACACACAAACACAAACCCCTACAGTGCTGAGAGTGTATGAACTCCTTAAACCCTCCATTAATAACAACCCCATGAGGCAAGTAGCATCTTTAATCACAATTCTGTAGAGATGGTGAGTACAATCTTTCATCACAATTTTACAGATAAGAGAACTGAAGCATAGAGAAGTAGCTTGCTCAAGGTAGCACAGGCAGACAGGGACTGAGCTGGGACTTGACTCCAGACTGACTCTGGAGCCCTTGGCCACTTCTTTACACAGTCCCTCGAGGTCAAGAGGGTGAAGGCTGCTGCCTCTAAATTGGCCACAACTACCACAAAGCTATGACAAACCTAGACAGCATATTAAAAAGCAGAAACATTACTTTGCCAGCAAAGGTCCATCTAGTCAAAGCTATGGTTTTTCCAATAGTCATGTACGGATGTGAGAGCTGGACTATAAAGAAAGCTGAGTACTGAAGAATTGATGCTTTTGAACTGTGGTGTTGGAGAAGACTCTTGAGAGTTCCTTGGACTGCAAGGAGATCCAACCAGCCCATCCTAAAGGAAATTAGTCCTGAATGTTCATTGGAGGACTGATGCTGAAGCAGAAGCTCCAATACTTTGGCCACCTAATGTGAAGAACTGACTCATTAGAAAAGACCCTGATGCTGGGAAAGATTGAAGGCAGGAGGAGAAGGGGACGACAGAGGATGAGATGGTTGGATGGGATCACTGACTAGATGGACATAAGTTTGAGCAAGCTCCGGGACTTGGTGATGGGCAGGGAAGCCTGGCATGCTGCAGTCTATGGGATTGCAAAGAGTCAGACTGAGCAACTGAACTGAACTGAACTGCACCACAAACTGGGGCTTCCCAGGTGGCACTAGTGGTAAAAGACTCCATCTGCCAATGCAGGAAACATAAGAGACGTGTTTTCGATCCCTACGTTGGGAAGATCCCCTGGAGGAGGTCATGGCAACCCACTCCATGCAGTATTCTTGCCTGGGGAACCCCCATAGACAGAGGAAGCTGGCAGGCTACAGTCCATAGGGTCGCTTAGAGTCAGACGTGACCGAAGCAATTGAGCACGCATGCACGCACACAGCATTAACTGAGTAATAAGACCCCCTGGGTCTTGCCTGTGCTAAAGTTCAGAAGATATAAGAGGTTCATAGAAGGTTCTGGGCCCTCCAAGGTAGATTCTGGGGCCTCTGAGCAGGCATTCCGCAGGAGCCTTCCCGTTTCCCCAGGCACGGTCAGACCTGCTCTGGTGCCTGGGACACTTGCCATTCCCATGGATCCCTCCTGTCTGTGTCTCATCCAAGTTTGCCAGCGGCTCAATGGGGCTCATCTTCCGTCTGGACCCCATCTGTATGACTTTCACCCCTTTGAGGGCTACGTGTGCCCCAAGGAAAAGCTGCCTTGGCAAACATGTCCAAAGGCTCTGCCCAGGCTGGTGGTGGCCCTGGATGAGTTCTGCCCTCCTGGATTTGACTCCCAGACTCCTCACTTAGTGACTCTGTGACCTTGGGCAAATTCCCTTAACCTCTGTGAGCCTCAATTTGCTCACCTATAAAACAGAGCTGTAATCAACTTTTCCTGGTTGATGCCAGAATGACAGATGACATGCAGAAAGAGCTTGCATGCAGTAGTTGCCCAATACATGACAGAGATTTTTATTAGGCTTTTAGAAGGTAGGAATGCAGGGTGAGAAAGAAATGCCGGAGGAGCAAGTCACTGGCTGGAGGGTGTCATAAAAGCTTGAGGCATTTGGATTGGGCCCTGATGGAGAAGCAAGAGAGTCCCATGCAAAGAGAAGGAAAAAGTGATACCAAGCCTTGGGACTAGGTCTAGCCTCAGTAGGGAGGTGGGAAGTTTCAAGGGTAAGAGCCAACGTTTGTATGCTGCTTACTAGCTGGGCTAGACTCTTTTCGGGTATGACGCATCCATTGCTCCCAATGTCTAGCTTTACAGAGAAGACACTGAAGCTTATAGCATTTAATTACCTGCCTGAGGTTGTGCAGTGGTAAGAAGAAGATGGGAGAAGGAACTGTCACCTGTGGACGGTGAGCCTGGAGGCCAGAGCAGCTCTCTCCACAGGTGAAGCTTAGGGAGGTGTGGATCCAGGCAGGGGGTCTGGAGCTGACCCAAGAGACCACCCTTGAGAACACAAGGCTGTTGAGCTCGCCCATTCTTTACCATCTGAGCCATCAGGGACTGTGTGTGTGTTAGTCGTTTATTCGTGTCTGACTCTTTGCAACCCCATGGACTGTAACCCTCCAGGCCCCTCTGTCCATGAAATTCTCCAGACAAGGATACTGGAGTGAGTTTCCATTTCCTTCTCCAGGGGATCTTCCTGACCCATGGATCGCATCCCGGTCTCCTGCATTGCAGACAGATTCTTCACCATCTGAGATATTGGGAAGTCCCTGAGCCATCAGGGAAGCCACTAAGAAATAGAGACGCAAACAGGCAAAGCCAAACTACACGGGATGGATACAAAGGAAAGCGAGGAAGTGATGAGGCGCAATCAGGATGGGAGACCAGGAGGAGGCCGTGGCTGGAAGAGCCCCTGGGCTGAGGGTGGCTTCTAGGCTGTGGAATGTTCCCAGGATCTGTGTGGTGGGTGTGGGCGTTTCTTTACAATCCTTTAGTCATCCCTACATTTGTCTTAAACACACGTTTATCTATGCTTGTTTCATGATAAGAAAGGTTTTTAAAAAGAGAAGAGGAGAAAAAAAAATAAAGCACAACACTAAGACCAGGGAAAAGGAACCCGAGCTCAGATAAGCGTGAGACTTTTAGATCATTAGGAAGTATTGTGTGTAACATTCTGAAGTCAAGATCACGTCGTGCATGCGTTTTTGGAATGGCCGGGAAAAGAGACTCAAGAAGGGAGAGAAACTCAGATCAGCCCTGGACAGACTCCAGGCCTGGTTAGGGGAGGTAGGGGGCCCAAGTGACTGGTACATTCCACATGGTTCATTTCTGGGATGGCTGTGATTTTTGCATGTAGTTTATAATATCTCTGGGCTCCCCTGGTAGCTCAGCTGGTAAAGAATCTGCCTGCAATGCAGGAGGTCCTGGTTCAATCTCTAGGTCAGGAAGATGCCCTGGAGAAGGGATAGGCTACCCACTCCAGTATTCATGGGCTTCCCTGGTGGCTTGGATGGTAAAGAATTTGCCTGCAATGTGGGAAACCTAGGTTCAATCCCTGGATTGGAAAGACCCCCTGGAGGAGGAAATGGTAACCCACTCCAGTATACTTGCCTGGAAAATCCCATGGACAGAGGGACCTGGCGGGCTCCAGTACATGGGGTCACAGAGTCTGACACAACTGAGGGACTGAAGCACAGCACAGCACAACACATAGTATCTCTAACAGGGAAAACCCCAAATGTTTACCAACCAAAGGGCAGCATGGCCATTACTACTGAACAGGGTGGCTTGGTGGGTGGGAGGGTGGGGTGGGGGTAGGGGGAGCATGGGGGCTGCTCCAGAGGCCGCCTCCCGCTGACCCATTTTCCGGAGGCACCCTGCAGAGGCCCCAGAGATAAGACTGGCGTCTCTGCTGGACTTGAGCTGTGGTCAGTAGGTCTGCCCACTGGAGCCCGAGCCCCAGTCTTTCCGGAAGAGGCTATTAGCATATCTCTCCTATCTGGGCCTTGGAGCCAACACTCCCCTGCCCTCCCAGCAGGATGGCGTCTGGAGTCGGGTTGGAGGGGAGCAATTCTTGTCTCCTGTTCTCCTTCTCTCCCACCTCCTTGGCCAGTGGCGGCCCAAGGAGGGAGTCCGCAGGCTCCTGAGGGCAGGAGGGACTGTTCCAAGGGCAGCCAGAGGCCGTGGTCCCAGGCTTCTGCCAGAAAAAATACCTCTCTGGGGGTAATGCCTATGGGCTGGGCTTTTGTGCCAACAAGGTCTGAGTTCCACATCAAGCCCTCCTCCCACCATGCCATCATTTTTACCTTGAAGGGTAGTATTTACGAGATGTGGGGACACCCAAAAAGCAAAAAGGAATCCTTTGGCTACTTAGAAACTGAAAGAGGAGCAAAACAAAGCATAAAGCGAAGCATAAACAAAGTTCAAAGACAAATGACAGACCACGAGAACATGTGTATTTGTTTGCATCAGACATGAAATAGAAGGACTTGTATCCTGAACCGATGGTGTATTGTATTGTGCTCAGTCACACAGTCGTATCTGACTCTTTGCAACACCATGGACTGTAGCCCGCCAGGCTCCTTTGTCCATGGAATTTTCCAGGCAAGAATACTGGATTAGGCTGCCGTTTCCTCCTCCAGGGGATCTTCCCCACCTAGTGATCAAACATGCGTTTCTTGCATCTCCTACATTGGCAAGTGGATTCTTTCTCACTGCACTGCCTATACACAAGCAAAAGATAACTCAACAGGCAAAAGTTGGAGGGAAGAAATTCCCAAAAGAAAATAAAATTTTTCATAAATGTATAAAAAGATACTTTTTCTTTCCAGTAATCAGTTCAGTTCAGCTCAGTTGCTCAGTTGTGTCCAACTTGTTGCGACTCCATGGACTGCAGCACACCAGGCCTTCCTGTCCATCACCAACTCCTAGAGTTTACTCAAACTCATGTTCATTGAGTCAGTGATGCCATCCAACCATCTCATCCTCTGTTGTCCCCTTCTCCTCCCACCTTCAATTTTTCCCAGCATCAGGGTCTTTTCTAATGAGTCAGTTCTTTTCTTCAGGTGGCCAAAGTATTGGAGTTTCAGCTTCACCATCAGTCCTTCCAATGAATATTCAGGACTGATTTCCTTTAGGATGGACTGGTTGGATCTCCTTGCAGTCCAAGGGACTCTCAAGAGTCTTCTCCAACACCTCAGTTCAAAAGCATCAATTTTTCGCCACTCAGCTTTCTTTATAGTCCAACTCTCACATGCATACATGACTACTGGAAAAACCATAGCTTTGACTAGACAGACCTTTGTTGGCAAAGTAATGTCTCTGCTTTTTAATATGCTGTCTAGGTTGGTCATAACTTTTCTTCCAAGGAGCAAGCTCCTTTTAATTTCATGGCTGCAGTCACCATCTGCAGTGATTTTGGAGCCCAAAAAAATAGTCTGTCACTGTTTCCCCATCTATTTGCCATGAAGTGATGGACCAGATGCCATGATCTTAGTTTTCTGAATGTTGAGTTTTAAGCCAACTTTTTCATTCTCCTCTTGCACTTTCACCAAGAGGCTCTTTAGTTCTTCTTCACTTTCTGCCATAAGGGTGGTGTCATCTGCATATCTGAGGTTATTGATATTTCTCCCAGCAATCTTGATTCCAGCTTGTGCTTCACCCAGTCTAGCATGTCTCATGATGTACTCTGCATATAAGTTAAATAAGCAGGATGACAATACACAGCCTTGACATACTCCTTTCCCAGTTTGGAACCAGTCTGTTGTTCCATGTCCAGTTATAACTGTTGCTTCTTGACCTCCATACAGATTTCTCAGAAGGCAGGTCAGGTGGTCTGGTATTCCCATCTCTTTAAGAATTTTCCTTAGTTTGTTGTGATCCACACAGTCAAATGCTTTGGCATAGTCAATAAAGCAGAAGTAGATATTTTTCTGGAACTCTCCTGCTTTTTCGATGATCCAACGGATGTTGGCAATTTGATCTCTGGTTCCTCTGCCTTTTTTAAATCCAACTTGAACATCTGGAAGTTCACAATTCACGTATTGTTGAAGCCTGGTTTGGAGAATTTTGAGCATTACTTTGCTAGTGTGTGAGATGAGTGCAGTTGTGTGGTAGTTTGAGCATTCTTTGGCAATGCCTTTCTTTGGAATCAGAGGAAATGCAAAATGACACCGTTGAGGTATTATTTTTCTTCTATTAATGTGGGGAAAGCTTAAAAAATTAATAACATGCAATGTTGGGAGGGATGTGAGAACAGTTATCAGGCACTGTCAGTTGAAAGCAAATTGGGCCTCCTCTTGTGGGCTTAGTTTGGCAACAGCAATCAGGTGCTTTCACATATACCTCACTTGTTTTTTTTAATCTTTATTGAATCTGTTGCAACATTGTTTCTGGTTTATGTTTTGGTTTGGGGGCCACAAGGCATATGGGATCTTAGCTCCTCACCAGGGATCAAACTCATATCCTCTGCATTGGAAGGCGAAGTATTAACCACTGGACTGCCAGGGACGTCCCTATACCTCACTTTCGACCCAGCAGTTCCACATGTGGGAAAATATTGTACAAGTTCAAGAGGATGGTTTTAGAAAGATGTTCATGCAGCTTTGTCTGAATTAGCAAAACATTAGAGACAACCTGAGTGCCCATCAATACAGATTGTTCCAGGAAAGCACAGCCTCATCCCATGAACCTCAGGCATTACATTCATTCCAAGGAGTTTCCATGATATTGTGCTATTGAATGAAAAAGCAAGTTATAGAGGAATATGCAAAAGGTTGGCCCAAATTTATGGAAACAAATCAAAGGTGAACAATAGTACAGAATAAAAATATTACGAGTATGTGAGAGAGAGGAGAGAGAAGGAAAGAGAAGAAACTGGTAGCTCCAGGGACTGGGACTGAAAGAGGAAGTGGCCAGACCAAGGAAGGGGCAAGCTTTCATTTCTTAGTTCCTTACTTTTGTGTTGTTTTATAATTTTCAGCCAACACATATTTGATATTCTAACAACTAATGCAGAAAAGGACTTCCCAGGTGGCTTGGTGGGTAAAGAACCCGTCTGCCAATGCAGGAGACATAAGAGACACAGGTTCGATCCCTGGGTTGGGAAGATCTCCTGAAGGAGGGCATGGCAACCCACTCCAGTATTCTTGCCTGGAGAATCCCCTTGGAGCCTGGCCAGCTGCAGTCCACGGAGTCGCAAAGGGCCAGACACGACAGAGTGACTGACACACACACATAAAATAAAGAAAAATCAAAATCAAAAAATATGATCTTGGGACTTCCCCAGTGGCCCAGGGGTAAGGAACTCACCTTGCAATGCAGAGGATGCAGGTTTGATACCTGGTCCAGGAAGATTCCACATTCTGCAGGGCAATTAAGCTTGCCTACCACAACTAAGACTCAATGCAGCCAAATAAATAAATTACTCAATTTTTCTAAAAAAGATACGCTCTTGAAAAGTAAAGAAAGTGAAAGTCTTGGTCATTCAGTCATATTCGACTCTTTGCGACCCCATAGACTATAGCTTGCCAAACTCCTCTGTCCATGGAATTCTCCAGGCAAGAATACTGGAGTGGGTTGCCATTCCCTTCTCCAGGGGATCTTCCGGACCCAGGAATCAAACCTGGGTCTCCTGCATTGCAGGCAGATTCTTTACCATCTGAGTGCTTGGGAGAGCTGGAAAAAGCAGTCAGCTGCGGGTGATTTTGTTGCTGGCAAAGGGTGGGAAGTGAGGGTGAGGCGGAAGGTCACCAGCAGGAATGAGGCAGCGCCTCAGTTTCTCTGTCCCTTTGAGCCCCTTCTTGTCCCTTCTGCAGGACAGTGGCACAGCTGCCCCCCCTACACCCCCACAGGCCCCAGGCTGTGGTCCTCAGGCTTCTTGCCCTCCTCTGCAGGCCTCCTCCAGGTGGCATCTTTCTGAAATGCCCCAGAGCCATCTGGATGAAGCCCCCGAGAGGGTCCTGCAGGCTGCCTCCCCCAACCAGCCTACGCCTCTTGTCAAAACCCGCTGCTCGGGCAGGGCTTGGCCCCGACCTCTGTGTTCCCCTTCCCAGAATAGTTACTCCCTCTCTGCCTGGTGACCCCCACTCACCTGGGAGGTGTCCCGCCCTTGGCTCTGCCTCTGACGGTGAGCCAGCCCACCATATTGGAAGGCTGGAAGCAGGCCTTATTTACAAGGAAAGAAGATGCTTCTGTCGGTGAGATTACAGGACCCTCTGCAGTCCCAACTGGGATCCCAAAGTCGATGATGAGTGGTTCTCTCTCCCTATGTAAGGAGTTCTGCTATGGTGACCAGGCGGGGCAGGGACAGGGAGAGCCATCATCCTCTGCTCCCCTCGTGGCTGTCAGCCATCCTCAGGAGTGACCAGACCCTAGGCTGTCCAAAGCGCACTCCTCTTGAGCACCGGGCCCCACAGCCTCAGCTGTAGTGCAGGAGATGAGGGGGCGTCTGACTCTTTCCCCAGGACAATTAAGGCTGACCTCCTCACCAGCTTCCCTGGTGGCTTCTCTGATGGCTCCGATGATTAAGAATCTGCCTGCAATGCAGGAGACCCAGGTTCAACCCCTGGATTGGGAAGATCACCTGGATAAGGAAATGGCAACCCACTCCAGTATTCTTACCTGGAGAATCCCATGGCAGGCCACACAGGCCGTGGGGTCTCAAAGAGTCAGACATGGCTGAGCGACTAACGTTCACTTTTCTTTCCCCACCAACTACCCTGCAGGGACCAATGTGTCTCCTCAATCCTCTGCTCCAGTGGTTCCAAACTCCTCCAATTTGTTGACTTTTTTAAAAAAAAATTGCAAATGACTTGTTCCTTTAAAATTCAAACAACAGCAAAACATAAAAAGTAAAAGTTGGAAAACCCTCAATGTCCCTCCGGCTCTCCAGAGATTACCCCTCTTAACGATTTAGAGTGAAGCCTTTCAGACTTTCCTCCTGGAAGAAAGGTACAGAGAAGCGTTTTTCATACACATACCCGTTGTAACCAAAATGCACCCCACTTGCCACCACCCCCGGAGTCGGCTCCTGGGCCTCTGGGATCCTGCGTGATGGTTCTGGCCTGGCATATCATCTTTTTTCCTTTCTTGGTTGTTTCGTTCCATAACCACCTACGACTCTGGGCAGGTGGTGGGAAGACAGGGAAACCAGACAGACACTCCAATCCACGGGAACCTGAATTCTGATGAGGGAGGAGTCAAGTCACTGAAGGCACCCGCTTGCACGTTGTTCACTGTTTATCTCTCCCTTCAGTCAGACCCACCCCGCTCCCCCCTGCCTATCCCTCTGACTCTGCAGGGCCTCCCCATCCTTCCAGCCTGGTTCTTCCTAATCATCTGGGGGCCCCTAGATCTCTATCTTCTTCAAAACTTCTTCCCTGCTTACTGGGCGCTCTGTATTTCATCTTTCACTGTTAAGTCACATTGGCTCTAAGAGTGTCACGCATCTCTGTGAACCCCTGACGATGGGCCACGTTCCAGGACAGAGTAAGGCCCACTGGTTAAAGGTCATTTAATTATCACAACCCTACAAACTCGTTATGACCATCTGATGTGTGAGGAAATTGAGGCACAGAAAGGTCAAATGCCTGGCTCAAGGTCACACAGGGGCTGAAGCCCGGGTCTGCCAGAGCCCTAAGGCCCCAACAACTCTGCAAACCCCACTGCGGGAGTCAGGATAGAGGTCGGCAGCTACAGTGACATCCATCCCGGGCTCCTGGGGCAGCCCTGATTCCAAACCTTCTGTAAGCATGAGGCCCACCCTCTGAGCCTTGTGACAGCTGAGTGGCATGGTTTATGAAAGAGATGGGGTGTGGGTTTTGTGGGTGCCCCCACTTTGCCAGTCTCAGGAAGAGGGGGAAGGGGGTCTGCAGGCAGAAGACATGCCAGGTTGAGGAGAGCGAATGGGAGGAAGGGGCTGGAGGGAAGGGGCTGGCCTCCGGGCTCTGCCTGTGCTGACGACCCTGTGTGTTTTGACACATTGCTCAGAGGAGGGTGTAATTATTTTCAGTAAGGGTTTCCTAACGTATCATTAATGGATGTTTCCTGCCTGCTACAGAAGGCAGTTGCTTAGAGACTGGGTGAAGGGGTACACCCTCTGAGGGGCTGCATGAGAATCGAAGGAAGGCTGGGTGGCAGCTTGACCACCACACCAGCCCACCCGCTCCCCAGCCCCCTCCCCACCACCAGCAGACTCGGAGGAGCCTGAGCTCTTTTCTTTGTGCTCTGATCCACAGATGGACGGGTCCCAGTTGGCCAGGGCTTGCCTTATCTTTTACAGTATGTTTCCCAGACACAGTGGGTTTACCCAAGCTGCGGCATTGAGACTACACCACCTCCTGTTGGGGGGCTGCAGCAGCCTTTGCGGGGCACAGGTAGAGGGCTTTCGGAAATGGCTGTCTGGTAGCAGGGAAAGAGCAGAGGACTCCAAATCAGAAAGACACCAAACTCCAGCCCCTTCTTGCTGGGCAACTTTTGGCACACTGCCTAACCTCTCTGAGTCAAGTTCTCAATCCCTAAAATGAAGATTGTGCTATGTGCCTTGCAGGAATTTTGAGAGAATTAGAGCTGATGTTTGAAAAAAAGATCAGAACAAAATATGTGCTCAATAAATGGCAGCTTTTGCTCTTTGGGGTCATGTGGATTTTCATTCATTCATTCGTTCATTCAACAAACACACCCTGAAGCAGGCACCATTAATGGCACTTAGGATGCATCAGTGAACAAAGAGGAAGTCCGTTCCAAGGGAAGCTGACCTTCTAGTGGGAAGCATTAGCCTCTAAGCAAGAAGCATCAGAAATAAGTGATATAAAACATCAAAAGGTAAGCAACACTATAATGGAAAAGAGAGTTGAAGTTTTTTAAATGGGGGGAAGGAAGGCCCAGTTGAGAAAGTGACATAGAGCCAGGACTTGAAGCAGGCGAGGAGCAGAGTGGGCAGCCAGGACAAAGGTCCTGGGCAGGGATTTGGCTGGGGGTCGACAAGGAGGCTTGTTTGGCTGGAATGAAGTAACTGATGGGGGAGGGGAGGCGATGAGGTCAGGGAGGTTGTAGGACCAGATGAAGTACTTCTCAAACATGAGTGTGCATCTGAATCACCTGCTCTGAGAAACGCTGCAACAGACGACTGTCAGCTATTTGGGTTTTACTCTGGGCCAAGCAAGGAGCCACTGGGGGGTCGGGGGTTTTGAGTAGAGGGGAGATATGGCTTGCATTCTGAAAGGCTACTCTGTTTGCTGTGTTGAGATCAGACTGCAGGGACACCAGGGTGGCCCAGGGACACCAGTGCATAATGGACACTTTCAGATGAGACTACCGTGGCAATAGAGGGGACAAGAAGTGGCTGCATGCTAACTATGCTTTGAAGGCAGAGTCCATGACAGGCTGGACGTGAGGTCTGAGAAAGGAGCACTCAAGGATGACTGCCAGGGTTTAGGGAGTCACAGAAGGACGGGGTTGCCATTGACCAAGCGGGGAGAGGTCTGCAGGGAGCTTAGGAGTTTGAGATTCATCCTGTTGAGTCTGACAAGGTCACTAGATGTCCACGTGGAGAGGTCAGAGACTCAGCTGGTAGATGGATGAGTCTGGAGTTGAGGAGATTGGGTGAGGCCACCGGGATCTCCTTCCTGAAGCTGGCAGAGAACATAACTCAAGGATGACGTTCTGAGCATCTGAGTGAAGCAGGCAGAGAGAAGATGTGGAAGCAGCCTGGGGAGAAAGACGAGGAGGAGGAGGAGGAGGACTGGAAGGGATCAGTGTCTGCTGTGCCTGAGCCAAGGGGGAGGGGCTGAGCCTCCCAATTCTGCGGACAGATGGTGCAAGGTAAGGGTTGAGAGCCGATCTCTGGGTCCAGTAGCATGGAGGTTGCTTGGATTCACACCATCCTTCTGGTTCGTAATCAACCTGGTGGTCATGCATTCAGCCAGCCTCCATTGAGCACTAGCTCTGTGCTGGGCTGTGTCCCAGGCACTGTCCCAGCCACAGAGAAATGACAGCCCTCTTCCCCTCGTTACCCCAAAGTGTAGACAGCTCTTGAGCCACTGCAAATTGTTCCTGCAGAAATGTTTCATTTTCATTCTTCACTGCACAGGAGGAAGGGAAAGTACTGTCAGCCAGCTTCTGCAGTGGAAGGCTCTGCTCACAATCGTCACTAACATAACTTATTAACTAGTCACTTATGATAAAACTGCTTGCTGGGCTTTGGGGCATGGGAAACATGCCAGCTTTGGTGCAGATGAAGCCAGGATTGTACTGGGCAGGGCCCGTAGATGTCTCCCCCTAATTACCCCACAGACCACCTGATGACCCCCAACACACCCCGCTTTCTCCTTTCCATCTTTTCCTGCCTCCCTCTTAGGCTCACCTCCAGCCCCCTTACCCTGCCAGGGAGGAGCTGCCCCAGAGGCTGGGAGTGAGGGACAGGGGGATGGGCAGCGGGTAAGCAGACTCAGGTCTCAGTTGGGACAGGCTCAGAGTCAAGTAAAATGGACACATTTCAGGCCCTTGAGGCGAGACGGCCCAGAGCTCCTGTCCACCCTGGAGTCCAGATCCTGAGAAAGCTCAGCCCTGAGCACATTCTCCCACGTACCCCTGAAGCCTGTGCCCTGCCCAGGAAAGGACCACTGTCCAGGCCTGGCTGAAGCCTAGCATGATGCCAGAGGGCATGATGCCACTGGCCTCATTAGAGGGATCAGAGGCCCTGGGCCCAGGGAATAAAAATCTCTAGGCTAGAACCCAGGGCTTCCCTGGTGGCTCAGACGGTAAAGAATCCTCCTGCAATGCAGCAGACCTGGGTTCGATCCCTGGGTTGGGAAGATCCCCTGGAGGAAGGCATGGCAACCCACTCCAGTATTCTTGCCTGGAGAATGCCCATGGACAGAGGAGCCTACCGGGCTACAGTTCATGAGGTCACAAAGAGTCGGACATGACTAAGCAACTAAGCACAGCACAGAGCCCAGGTCTGGGGACTCCGATGGCCATGGAAACCCAGCCATAGGGACTGCTTGCTACACCAGGTCCCCCACCATCCCACCCCACCAGCCCAATTCATCAACCCATTCAGGCGATGAAGATCTAGATATTTGTGACACAGGGGACCTCCCTGGTGGTCCAGTGGTTAAGAATCTGCCTTGCAAAGTAGGAGACGCAGGTTCAGTCCCTGGTCTGGGAAATAAGATCTCACATGTTGCAGGGCATCGAAGCCAGTGAGCCGCAACTACTGAAGCCCGAGCACGCGAGAGCCTATGCTCCACAGCAAGGAAAGCCACCACAATGAGAAGCCCACGCACCGCGACTAGAGAGCAGACCCTGCTCGTCACAACTAGAGAAAGCCTGAGCAGAGCAACAAGGAGGCAGTGAAGACCCATCGCAGCCAAAAATAAATATGAATAAAGAAATAAATATATACACGCCAACAGGGATCTGGGTGCAAGGACACCTGCAAATGCAAGGAAGGGGTGCTTACTGCCAGTCTTGAAAAAGGAGAGGACAGCCTACTAGGGTCGAAACTTTTACAGCCAACATTTACCATACATAGGTGAGTAATTTTTTGTCCTCAGTATAATTGATTTACAATGCTTCAGGTGTACAGCAAAGTGAATCCATTATGTATATGTAATGTATTCAGTTTTATATTTATATATGTGTGTGTGTGTATAAGTGAAAAAAAGTGAAAAGTGAAGTGAAAATGTTAGTTTCAAGTCTGACTCTGTGTGACCCCACAGACTATAGTCCACCTGGCTCCTCTGTCCATGGAATTCTCCAGGCAAGAATACTGGAGTGGGTGTAGCCATTCTCTTCTGTAGGGGATCTTCCTGACCCAGAGAACAAACTCAGATCTCCTGCATTGTAGGCAGATTCTTTACCATCTGTGCCACCAGGTAAGCCTTATGCACATATAATGTGTACATACACACACACATATGTATTATTTTTCAGATTCTTTTCTGTTATAGGATATTATATATTGAATATAGTTCCCTGTGCCGTACAGTAAGTCCTTGTTATTTATCTATTTTACATGTAGTGGTGTATATCTGTTAATCCCAATATGTGAGTAATTTTTAAATAAACAAAAGAAACTTGTATATTTCTTTGTAGTGGTGAGTTAGATGAAAGGAATATCATTATTCCCACTTCATAGATAAGGAAAGCTGAGGCCTGGGGCAGTTGAGTGACTGACCCAGGAACAAAAAGGGCATTTGATGATTAGGGAGGGCTGGACTGAGGGCTCCAGGCCCTCTTCCCAGAGCACCTTTCCTGGGCTGGACCTTAGGATCACACCTGGGGCTTTGGCTCATCCAAGCCTTGTGTGAACAGCTACAGAACTAAGGGTTGGCCTGTGCCCACCATCACCTGCACACCTGGCTCACTCCCACTCTACAGAAGAGGAAACTGAGGCCTGCATAGGTTGAATGACTTGCTGAGGGCTTGGACTCTCCATCTGGTGCTCACTCCTTCAATGTATCCACTCAGGAGAAAACTGTGATCCCCCCAAAGCACTATGACTGAAGCCGGGCCAATTGATTGGGCCCAAATGGCCTCAAGGATGTGAGGTGAAGGTTCAAAGGAAAAAGACTAGGCGAGCTCATTGGGAACCTGAGGCAGGTTCATGTGTGACTTCAGGCAGACTGAAGAACTGGGGGCTGGGTGAGGAGAGGAAGGTCCCCAGTGGGCAGAGGCTTGTGGAGGGTGGCCCAGGGGCATCCAGGCGGGGTGAGCCCAGCCCTGGAGCGAGGCCTGGCATGCCCTGATGGCACATGCCCCCCCCACCTGTGTTAGTCAGGGTTCTGCAGAGAAATCGGCCTGGTCAAGTTGACACGTAAAATTACCCATTACCCCCTCAGCTTTGAGTGACGGGCTAGGCTCCCCCAGGGCCCTGGGCCCCATGTTGCTGCCAGTGGGGTTGCAGGGGGCTAAATGCAGCCAAGGAGCCCCCAGCACTTTCATCCTCCCAGAACCCATGATCTATATCTTTCTTCTCTAGAAAATAGACCCTTAGCTGGGGGCTTGCTCCTCTGGATGGCAGGGAGTCCATGGCACTCTGTGAGGTGCAGGAGAGTCGTAGAGTAGAGCTCCAGCAGCCAACATCTTTTCTAAAACTTTTGCTACACTTATTGCTAAGAATTAATTGGTAGGTGTAATGTTGCTTTGATTTTTATCTCAATCTTAGGTTTAAATTTTATTATACGAAATGCAACTAATTGATTCTTTTGTGTCCTTTAATTATCTGGTCAGCTCCCTACTGCATTTAAAAACTGACCAAGGATCTGCACATTAAAAACAGCAATCAAAAGAGAAGGCAACCTACAAAACGGGAGAGAAGAATTGCAAATCATATATCCGATAAAGGATTACTATCCAGAATATATAAAGAACTCCTACAACTCAGCAACTAAAAACAAGCAAGCAAACACACAAAAAAAATGGGCAAAGGACCTGAATAGACATTTCTCTGAAGAAGATACATGAATGGCCAACAAGCATATGATAAGATGCTCAATCATTAGAGAAACATAAATCAAAAGCACAATGAGATATCACTTCACACCCATTAGGATGGCCGCAGTTAAAAGGAAAAATAGGTAGCACGGAAATATACACTACCATATGTAAAGTGGATAGCCAATGGGAATTTGCTGTGTGGCTCTTGGAACTCAAGCCAGGGCTCTGGGACAACCTAGAGGGGTAGGATGGGGTGGGAAGTGGGAGGGAGGTTCAAGAGGAGAGGACATACATATACCTATGGCTGATTCATGTTGATGTATGGCAGAAACCAGCACAATATTGTAAAGCAATTATCTTTCCATTTAAAATAAATTAAAAAAATTTTTTAAAGGAAAAAAATGCAGAAGGGAAGAGAGACAGAAAGAAAATAACAAGAGGATAAGGATGTGGGGAAACTGGTACCATTGCTGCTGGCGAGAATGTAAACTGGCGCAGCCACTATGGAAACAGTATAACGGTTCCTCAGAATATTGAAAATAAAATATCATTTGATCCCGCATCTCACTGCTAGGTATATACCCAAAACAATTGAAAGCAAGGTCTTGAGATATTTGCACACCTGTGTTCATTGCATCGTGATTCACAATAGCCAAGAGGTGAAAGCAGCCCCAGTGTCCACTGACAGACGAATGAATAAAGAAAACGTGGTATACATGTGGGAGGGAGCACTATTCAGCCTTTTAAAAGAAGGCAATTATGTAACACATTACAACATGGATAAACCTTGAATATACTATGCTGAGTAGAACAAGCTAGTCCAATTCCACTTACATGAAATACCCAGGGTGTTCAAAACCATGGAGACAGAAAGTAGAAAGGTGATTGTAGAGGCTGGGGATGGGGAATAATTGTAGAGTTTCCGTTCTGCAAGATGAAAGTGACCCGGAGATCTGAGACATAGCAATGTGAACACAGCTGTGTACTGTACAGTCGTACAGTATCATACTGTACAGTTAAAAATGGACAAGAGGGTGAATTTTTTTTGTTTTTTGATTGCACATCATATGGGATCTTAGTTCCTCCATCAGGGATCAAAGCTGTGCCCCCTGCAGTGGAAGCTTCAAGTTCTAACCACTGGACCACCAGTGAAGTCCCTAAGGTGATTTTTATATTGTCTTTTTTTTTTAACCTCAATTAAAAAATAAAGTGACCAATAAACAGATGGACTCATTGGAAAAGACCCTGATGCTGGGGAAGATTGAAGGCAGGAGGAGAAGGGGATGACAAAGGATGAGATGGTTGGATGGCATCACTGACTCGATGGATATGAGTTTGAGTAAGCTCCGGGAGTTGGTGATGGACAGGGAGGCCTGGCGTGCTATAGTCAATGGGGTCGCAAAGAGTCAGACACGACTGAGCGACTGAACTGAACTGATGCTTGCTTGTTTGTGAGCTCTACTTTACCAATACTCACACTGCCTTATATTATTATGTATATGATAGAGAATATAATATGATAATAAAATATATATTACAATATATTCTCAAAGCCCAACAGCTAACTCTTACCTTCACTTATTACCCACCACCCCATGAGGGCCCCACCTCTTTTCACCCCAGTCCCAGTACAGCACCTTTCAAGGAGTCTTAACTTTTTCCCAGCACCCTTAAGGGCCAGGGTTACCCATCCAGGGGAGTCTAGTCTGGTCAGGGCATAATAGGCCAGCAGTCAAGACTTGATGCCTGGCTGAGGGCCTCGGAGCCTGGAGAGTGTGAGAGAGGGCCCTGGGATGTCAGAGCCTAGGGATGCCCAGGACCCCAGACACACCTGCCGAAAGGGAAGAACCCTAACTGGTCAGGGAAGTGACACAATGCCTGGCTCTCAACCTCGGCTGGTGACGTTAGAATCTCACTATTACATCAGATTCGTATTTTATAAGACTCCCCAGATGATTGCAGTGCAGGGTCAAAGTTGAGAAGGAGTGCTCGAGAGAATGGACTGATGTGCGGTCCTTTCTGGCCAAGACCTGAGCTCATCCTCAGTGAGAGCTCTGGCCCAGGGGCCAGGACGCCCTCCCCAGCCACCCCCAGGAGGCTCAAGAGCCCAGCTCTCAGACGAACCTGACCTTGGTCAAGAACTGGCCAGCAAGCACCAAGGGTCCCGCCTAGAATTCCAAGGCTGTCACACACGTTCCCCATCACCCCGCCCGGGAGCCAGAGGTGTTACATCATGTTCAAGGCCCTGAGTCACTGTGAGTGTCTCTGGCGGTGTCCGCGGAGCAGCAAGCAGCCGGTGGGAGGGAGGAAGCCGTGAGCACAGCCAGGCCCTGCGTCCCCTCTCTCACGGCGGCCCCATAAACAGGACCAAGCTATTTTAGGGGAATAAGATCAAATGCGGGTATCAGTTCCCTCAGCTACTTTGGACTGAGTGCTTGGGGTTATTTCTGTGAGGGCATAGGCTGGTGACATCCCACATCACCGAGCACTCTGGGTCTGAAATTAAATGTGCGTCTGCCTGGAAGGGCGAGTGTGAATTCCTATAGGATAGACAGTTGCCAGGCAACCGCAGTGTCAAGACCAAAACACAGGCCAGGACGGGATGGGCGCGGGAGACACTCAGGTTTGCAACGTGCCGATTCAAGCACGTGACGATGGTCCCGAGGGTCTCCACTACTCTGGACCCTGGTGTCTGTCCATAACAACAGAGGGCCTTTAATCACCCGGAGAGGGGATCCTGTGGAGCCAAGAAGCTTGAACCTCAGGGTCCCTCAACAGCCCAGGCCCCTGCCTAATTTTGTCTAGGAATTCTGACGTTATTTTTCTTAGGGAGATGCCCTCACAAATTATGGAAGCTTCAGGGTTCCCCAAAGCCTGGAGTAACCTCTGACCCCTTATCATAACAAAAAAAAATTTTTTTCTTATATATTCCAGGTAGTACTCACTTACAACAAACACCACTACAGTGAACAATGGAGTTTGGTTAAACACCCAGTTTTAATCAGTTCCATGTGTCTAACTGGGAAAGGGCAGGGACCTTAGCAACCACCTAGCTCGGCCCATTTTTAACATGGGTAAACTGAGGCTCTGAGGGGTAAGGTGGAGAGATGTCAGCAGAGCCACCTGTCTGTCGGCGGGCGCCCCTTCCCTGCTTGCACCCCCAGCCCCTGGAGCTGGTCCTAAGGAGAACGGACCTGTGGTTATTTTGAAGAATATGCCGCAGAGGTGAAGGACACAGAGTGCAAAGTAGCTTTTTTTTTTTTATTGTTCTTGCGATGTCATCACTTGGAGAAGCTTATCTGTACACACATCTTGCCACCCCAACAACAAAGTCAGCTTCAAAAAAGAAAGCCCTGAAGCAAGCTGTTTGTTTCATGAGTTGCTTAGCAAGGAGAGGCATCTGCTCTTCAGATTCTAAAACTGTAGGTATCGTGGGCAGCGGCGGCTCTCAGGTCTTGCTGGCCCCGCCACGCTGCAGCGGAGTCTGGGACCTGGGGGCGGGAGCCGCCCCGGAGGAGACTGCTGAAGCCAAGAGACAAGCTGGGGAGGCAGAGGGAGACCCGACGCCTCCTCTTCTCCACTCTCGGCCCAACCCCAGTGGTTTCCAGAACCTTCTGCCCTGCCTCCCCATCCTTGCTCACTGCCCCCTCTCTTGCCAGTTCACCCATCCTCCTGAAAACAAGACCTAGGAAGGATCTTAGAGCTCATCCCGCCCAGAAGAAATCTCGAGACTCGGATATGCTGAGGGCCTGAGGGCCCCGTGCAGCCTGCTTCTGTCACCCTTTTGTTTTTCTGAACCACCATTCTTTTAAAAGTCTTTAAAATCACTGCCCTGGGGAGTTCCCTGGTGGCCGAGTGGTTAGAATTAGGCACTGTCACTGCCGTGGCCTGAGTTCAATCCCTGGTCCAGAAACTGAAATCCCACAAGCCTCATGGTACGGCCAATTTTTTTTTTTTTAAGGTGAAAATAAACAAATTAGGGGGTGGGGGTGGGAATCAACAAGTGGAAAAAAAAAAAAATCACTGCCCTGGGTCCTGATTCTTTGGGGATCTACTAGACCCATGGTTTTCAGAGTGTGGTCCTTGGACCAGCCACAGCAGCATCACCTGGGAACTTGCTAGATCAGCAAATTCTCAGGTTCCGTGCCCGACACTGAGTGAGTCTGGAACTCTAGGGTTGGTGCCCAACATTGGGCTTTAACAACTCCCCCAGGTGATTCTCATGCACCCAAAAACTTGGGAATCCCTCTGCTAGACTGTAAACTCTATGAACACAGTGGCCCACGTTCTTTGTTTACTGATGCAGAAGCAGAGCTCTGGGAAATCCCATGGCCAGAGGAGCCTGGCAAGCCACAGCCCATGGGGTCACGAAAGAGTGGGACATGACTTAATGACTAAACAACAACAGCAGAAAAACAAGCAGAGCTCCTGGAAACAAGAGGTGCTCAGTCAATGTTTGTTGAAATGATGTTAATTCAAGCTAGGGTTTAACCACTGGGAAGGGTTTGGTGGATCTATTAGCATTTGCATTTGAGCCGACCTTTCGGGAAAGCGGGTGATAAAGGGGCTGTGAACACCATGGAGTGACAAGGCCCCAGGTTGGTTGGGGCGGTCGGTGGGCTGGGCGGGCTGTCCCGGGGCTGCGGCGCACACTTGGGGAGCCCTGTCGGATGTGTCGAGGAATGGGGAAGGTCCTGGCTTCTCACTCTATCTTTATTTGTCTAATCTCTTTTACAGAAATGGTCCTCTTGGGAGTTCCCTGGTGTCCTAGTGGTTAGGATTCTGGGCTTTTAGTGCACGGCCGGGGTTCAGTGCCTGGTCAGAGAACTTAGATGACCCAAGCCGCTTGACAGGGCCACAGAAAAAGACGAAATGGTTCTCTTGATTTTCTGGGAAGCAAGGCCACCGAAAGAACAGGAAGTGAAGGATGGATCATCACCAACTGAAGACTCGACTAGGGCTCAGGACACCCTGTCAACCTGTTTTGGGACAAAGGAGCAATGGAGGATGGCATCACAGAGGCCCCGGGCTCTTTCAGGTTGGCTGGTCAGTTTTTGAGGCAAAGCTATGGCAGATCCAGAAAGGGAGACCCACTGGCCTAGGCCTGGGCCCAGTGGGAAGAAGGCTACAAGGACCAAGATGTCTTGTCAACAGCATATATCTCTCAGGCTCCTGAACTGCGCCGTGTAAGGCCACGAACACGTGCTGTCCCCACCAACTCCATGGTCCCCACTCTGTGGGCCAGGTGCTATGAGGACGCAGCAGGGTTCCAGGCACAGGCCCGAACCCCTCTAAAGGGCTCTTGCTGCAGAGGTACAGGCAGCCCCACAAAGGTCTCTGCAAAGCACTTACGGAAAGGCGGGCAGAGGAGGCCTCAGAAGACTGCCCCAGTCCCCGGGGGTCAGCTCAAGGCTGCTGGAGGGGAGCCGGAGGACAGGGGTGGGAGAGGGGGCATGGACACAGGTTGTGCCCCAAGAAGGCAGGTCTCAGAGGGCTGCTGGTGCGACGGTGCCAAGAGGGGCTCTTGAGAAGTGGGGAGGGGTGGGCGGCTGCGGTGGGTTAGGTTGGTCAGGTCACGTTTGGGAGGCGTGACAATTGTCCCTGCTGGCTGCACGCTTTCAGACTCATTGGGATTCACTGGAGACTATGCGTGCACTATCAGTTCCCCCAACCCCCCTCGTGATTGCCAACCATCTCTGAGCCCAGCTCCTGGCCAGAGTGTCACGAATGAGGGAATTCCCTGGGGCCCCAGTGGTTAGAACTCTGTGGTGGCCCCGGGTTCAATCCCTGGTCAGGGAACTAAGATCCCAAAAGCCACACAGTGCGACAAGGGGGGAAAAAACCCACAAAATTTCACGAGTGATATTCAGCATACCCTTCCCTTTGGGTTGTCATAGCAGGAAGGTCATTGCATGGGCGGTGGGGTGGAAGTGGGGTGAGAGAGAAGAGAGGGAAGAGCCTAGGGAATCATTTCTATATAAATAACTTACTATTTTAGTTCCACTACTGGGCTAAAAGCCAAATATCAATTAGATTTTTTTTGAAGAAAAAAAATAGATGTATTAATCCCTGCTTCAATCCATTGTTGGCGTGCCTGCCCTTTGCTGTCTGTGAGGTTGTGTCTGGGTGTGAACGTCTGCGTGTGCACACGAGAAGGGTTTATAGCATGTGTGCTGAGCACACACTGTGTACATATACATATTCATGTCCAGATGATATGTGGGGGGGGAGGCTTTCAAAAATTATAAAACTGCTTCATTAATCCAACATCAGAAATGACGGGGTTTAGCATTTCGTGGGATGAGATGGTGAGGCACCTCCCCTCCACATGCCATCTCCCATGAGGACAGAAAAGAACATCATACTTTATTTTATGACCAGCGGGTCATTCGTCTATATCTGCTCTTTAAAGCCACTGAGGACATTTTGCCAATCACTAGGAGAAACTAAATAAACAGAGCCAAACAGTGTCAGCTCTCTGCGGCTGAGTAATTATGAGGAATTCCTCTTTAAATAGAAGTTTAAGTAAATATAGCAAGATCACTTTACAGAAGGCAGCTCAGAAAGAGACGGGGGAGCGGACCAATGTGAGACCCCTTCGAGGTCAGGGAGGAGAGGGAGGTGAGGCTCTGGAGAAAGGAGAATTAGGGAGCCTCGACTCGTACCGTCCCCACCTCTCTGCCTGGGCACCGTCGCTCCTGTCTTCATGTTGCCAGGTTTCAATTTCAGACACTTCATTCATAAAAAAATGGCTTCTGTCCTGGGCCTGGGACTGAAAAGCCAGTCCTGAGATTCTCCTTCAACCAGCTCGCTGGGGTGTCTTCTGTCCCTCTCAGGCATGATGCTAAACCCTCTAGGGCATGGTGCTAAGCCCTAGGGGAGGGATAGGGTGTGGATAACAGGCAGACCTCGGGAGCTCAGCCGGACACAAGGAAAGAAGTCACTGGTCATGCCACATAAGTAATTAATAACGCTGTTTGATTGGTGCTAGGCCGGCAAAAAGACCAATGGGCAATGGACAAGTTAAAGGAAACGGCCGCTGCTCCCGCCCAGGGAGACGGAGGCCTGGGGAGCCTGGTGCAGTTCAGGTAGGAGGGAGAGGTGGAGAAGGCAGTCCAGGCTGGGGGACACCCGGTAAGCAGAGGTGCAGAGGTAGAGCTTTGTGGCTGGGCAGATGGAGCTTGCTGGGAGCTGCAGGAATCACGCCAGAGAGGCGAGGGCAAGCTCTGGATCACTCAGTGCCAGACTGGGTAGCTCCATCCTGACCATGACAGAGGGACTCTGAGCTCTAACCACCCCCCCCCCAACCTGGCAAGCAATTTCAGGGCATCTCTGTTGGCAGCTGCTGGGGGATGGCCTCACCTTTAGCTTCTCGCACCATCGGAGCACCCAGGCTGGCCGAATCCAGTGGGTGACATGAAACAGTAGAGAGCATTCGCTCACCCAGCAAACATTTCCGAGCCTCACCACACGCCAGCGCTGTGCCAAGCGCGGGGGAGGCAAAGAAAAATCAGCCGTGGCCCCTGCCCCTGGGGGCTCACTCTGCAGCGGGGAGACTCAAGGATACGGCGAATCCTGCCAGGTAACTGTTACCCTGGGAGCAGAAAGAAGCCGCATCAAAAGAGACTCTACTGGTGCTGGGGGTGACGTGGGGTCCGTCACTTACCTGGACCTGATTGCATTGTCAGGTAGAGTCCCTGCCCAGGACTTCATGTGGGAGTTTATGGGGACACCTGAGGGATCTGTTGAGAGCGGCAGAGCTCACATTCTAGGATAAAGCATACCCACTTTAGGCCACTAGTGCGAATGCAAACTATAAACCCCACAGCCTCCGGTCCCTCCGGGAAGAGCCTGGATGATTCTCGGTTGGGAGCCTGGGCTGCCTCATTCAGAAGCAGGCAGAGCATCCCCTCCTGCCTGCTACTGAAATATCATACCTGCTCTGGAATGCCCTTCCCCTCGTCTTCTAGCAAACTCCTATTCAGTCCTCAAAACCTCACTTGAGTGCCGCTTCCCCTGGAAAGACTCCCAGGACTTCTGGCGCCCCATCTCCAGCCCCAGACCTTCGCTTTCTTGCACCAACATTTTATTGGAAGTTGTTTTTAAAATGTCAAACATACTGCAAAGTGGCAAGGATTTTACAGGGAATACCTGTTTACCCACCACTGGCACTGTACCACGAACGCACTACTGAACTCACTGTCACCCTCTCTCCATCCCCTGTGATCTCCCGACATGTTGTAAAGTAAATTGCAGGCATCAGTCACTTCAGTGTGCACATCATTCACAGGATTTCAGCATTTGTTTAAAGTATGTTTTTTTAATAGATAAAAATATATGTATATAGCTAAACACACAAAATCATGAATGTACGATGGCTGAGTTTAGACAAATGAACACACTGTGTAACCAAAACCCCAGCAAGATACACAACATGTGCATCACCCCAGAAAGCTACTTGGGAGGTGGGCCTTTCTTTTCACTTGAGAAGACCCCTTACCAGCTTCTCACCTGAGACGTTCGGGCAAAGCTCACTGCAGGCTCTGCCAGCTGTGTCCCATAAAAGTCTGACACGTCCTCATGGATAAACCCCAGTCAGTGCAGGCTGTCCCCCACAAGCGCTGTGTGATGTCTCTCTCTCCTCATCTGAACACTCTATGTTTCCCTCTCAAGACTCCAAATTCCCCGTGGGTGGTGGCAACAGGAAGAGTTGCCACCTTGGAAGTCAGAGCAGATGTGCTCCATCACAGCCCAAGTCACTCTTGCATGCAGACCAAGAGGTCCTAGGAGGCTTTCCAGGGGAAGTGGCACTCAAGTGAGGTTTTGAGGACTGAATAGGAGTTTGCCAGATGAAGGGGGGAAGAGCATTCCAGAGCAGGTATAATGTTTCAGTAGTGTCATTCACTGTAAATTGGAGAGCTCTAAGGAGACAGAATGACTGGAATGTGCCCCCTCTACTGCAGGGGCATGAGTTTGATTTCTGGTCAGGGAAATAAGATCCCACAAGCCACGCAGCACAGCCAAAATTTTAGAAAGAGTGAGAATGGTGGGAGGAGCATTCCAGAAGCCAAAGCAGAAGCCAGAAGAGGGGATGGTGACTGAGAGGTCCTCAATGGGAGGTCTTAAAAAGTGAATGATGTCATGGTGAGGCTGGTAGCACATCCAGGAAGTAAGTGGACACCCCAGGCTGGCCTGGCTGCAGAACTGTCCTGCCCGGCAGCTGCCACCAATCACCACCCACACTTCTGGTGGCTGTTGGGAGAGTGGAGGGTTGGGATACTGTCCAGCCAGTGCTGGATGGGGGACCAGAGGAGGTGCAGATCCATGACTCCCCGACACGTCTGACTTGAACTTGAGGCTGAGGGACAGATATATGATGAGACTTCACTCCCACCTGAGCAGAAAATGCCACTTCACTTACCTGGCTGGGGTGGCCAGGTAAGGTGGTTAAGCCTCCTTAGCAAAAAAGACAGGTGTGTCAACAGTCACCCCAGGTGAGCAATGTGTCCTCCTGGCAGGAGCTGGGGGGAGGAAGAACCTTCAGGTACGGGGGGAGGGGAGGTGTGATGGAGAGTGTACCCTTCACCTGGAGACAGGTAGGGCTCTAAAGGCAGGGGTTCACAACTGACGAAATCAGAGTCCCAGCTGTGAGTCTGTGCACCTGCGTTTGTTAAAGCTGTCCAGGGGATTCAAACCCTCCAGGGCTGAAATCTTCCCTGGTGGCTCAGATGATAAGGAATCTGCCTGCAATGCAGGAGACCCAGGTTCTAATCCCTGGGCTGGGAAGATTCCCTGGAGAAGGGAATCGCAACCCACTCCAGTATTCTTGCCTGGAGAATCCCATGGACAGAGGAGCCTGGTGGGCTATGGTCCAGGGGGTCACAGACAGTCGGAGACGACTGAAGGACCAACACTAAGGGTTAAAAACCACCGGCTGGAGTGAGCAGTATCTCTCGTGTACATGTCAGTAACTGAAAGAACAGAACCCCAAGAAGAGGCCGGACTCGGAGGGGCCGAGCTGGCTGTGGTGCAAGACCAGCCTTTCCTTCTCCCTCTAACCCTCCAGGAAGGGCACTCATTCTACCCCCAGTCCCAGCCTTGATCCAGCAAAACCTACTCAGGCCCCTTCCTCCCTTGCCACTGGGAGGCCTCCAGGCAATCCCGGTGCTTCTAAAAACATCCCTTGATGGGTCTTTGTACGGGCCAAGGTCACTACCATGGCTGTCCTGCAAGTCAACCCTAACACTCCTCTCCAGTGTCAGGAAGGTAGAAGATCATCTGAAGGCTTCTCAGCCTACATCTGTCCTTGGATTAGATCAGAGCACAGCAAGGGGGTGGGAAGCCAGCATGGTGGGCAGAGGAGTGCTCAAGAGAAAGAGGGGGAGGGTCCAATTTGAGGTAGCTGCCCTCCTTCCTAGAGGTCAGGAATGCTTCTGGGAGGTCAGAAGACAGGCTGGAATCCAGAGATTGCAGACAGAGAACCAGGATCCCATCCTGCCTTGGGGCAGGGCGGCCCTAGCACTCCTCCCTTTCCCAGAGGAATCTGGGCAAGACTTAACCCAGCTATAACCTGTGACCTCTTCTTGACCTTATTCTTAACAGGTTGTGCAGAGACTAATGGAATCTCCTCCTGGAGTAGGAAATGAGAATGCCACAGAGAGGTTAGGTGACTTTGTCAAGGTCACACAGCACAAGGCGGCCAAGTGGGTTCTAGAGTCCAGGTTCCTGACACGAGTTCCCAGGGAATTTAAAATGAACCATATGAATCTTCACAGTCAAGAAACACAGAGCCCTGCCTTCCTCCTAGAGGCTCACTGAGGGGAGGGGCGTGTGTGTGTGTGTGTGTGTGTGTGTGTGTGTGTGTGTGCGCGCGTGTGCGTGCGCACGCAGCCCAGGAGCCAGCAGCTCCTGCGTACACACAAATCAGCCTGCAACCTGAAGCCATGAAGGCAGGCCCTCATGGCCTAGAGTGTGTGCTCTGCTGTTCGGCCCTGCATGAGCTCATGGGGAGGGGGTGGGGGGATGTGCACAGACCAGGTGAGCAGTGAAGCAGGCAGAGGGTGGATGCGGGCTGACTGGTGATGGGGGCACCAGCTACAGGTACAGACAGGCCAGCCCTGAGGCCTGGCCTATCACAGCAGAGCAAGAGCCGCTTTCAGGACATGGGGTCAGAGGACAGGGCCCAGCGTCCAGGCCAGACGGGACTCCTCAGGCTGTGAGCAGGCCTGGCTTCCCCGCTCCTTTCTCCTTCCTGCCCACTGGTGGGCGGGCAACCAGGCATCCACTTTCAGAATTGTCTTCAGGATTGTGACTCTAGGGAGAGTAATAGAGGCCTCGAAGCCAAGAGAGGGGTGAAAGCTCTGCAGAGCGGCACCAAGGATTCGAGACTCGAGCCGCCTCTGAGGTTCTTCTCTGCCTGACCGGCCTCTCTCTGGGGACTCTGAGCTCCCAGCCCTTGCAGACCAGCTCTGTCTCCACCCAAGTTAAGGAAGGCTGGAGCTGGATAAGAATTTGAGGCCTGGGCCTTTGGGAAGTAGAAATTGCTAATCTTATCCACTGGGCTCTGAGGAATTTGGCAGGACAGGAGGAAGGGGCTCCAGGGACAGGGCTGGCTGGCCCCGAGCTGTCTCCCCCACCCTGGAGCAGGGATACGCTCATTATTAATAGCCCCACAATAAACCCCGGTGATAACCAGCTTCTCCTCCCATGATACAGATAGTCCTTTGCGTGTGGAACAAGGAACCAGATGAAGAAAGTGCCAGACCCAACATGGCTGTGCTTTGTCCATGTAACAAATCTTTGGCTTGATGCCACAGCCTGTGTCCAAAGAGGTCTTATGTTCGCCGGTCTCACACCAGGCGAGTCGCACGCCAGGAGAGTCTCTGCTGATCCACAGATGCAATGTTCGTCCAGCCTCTGTGCTTTCTCCAGTGATGCTGTCCTGTCTCTCACTGCTGGCAGAGAGCTAACCCAGTCCTGGTCAGAGGCCTGCCTTCGGGTGGCTGTCTTGTTACCAAATCCAAGCTTGCTTTGCTCGCCACACGACAGGCCAATGAATCCGAGAGATGAGGTGTTGATACAAGGAATACAACATTATTTGGAAAGCTGGCAGATGGAGAAGACGGCCGACTAACGTCTTAAAGTAACCATCTTTCCGGGGTCTGGATGCCAGGTTCTTTTATAGAACCAGAGAGAGAAGCGGTGAGGAACTAAAGTCAAAAGGCAGAATAGAGAGGGAGAGGCAGTGAGGAAGTAAAGTAAAAAGGGCTATATCAGTCTTGTAAAACATCTCCGAGAATGGCCAGCCTTTGGAAAAAGTGAAAGTGAAGTCATTCAGTCATGTCCGACTCTTGTGACCCCGTGGACTGTAGCCTACCAGGCTCCTCCGTCCATGGGATTCTTCAGGCAAGAATACTGGAGTCGGTTGCCATTTCCTTCTCCAGGGGATCTTCCCGACCCAGGGATCGAACCTGGGTCTCCCGCATTTTAAGCCTGTGGAAGGGATGTGTTCATCTCTTCTTTTCACAGGTGGGCAGGATCAGATTATTTCCTTTGCAAGCTGAACAAAGGCACTTTAACAGGCAGAGGGGCAGCATCCATCCGCTAAGGCAGGCCATTAAGTATGATTATAATAACAACAGCAACCAAAAGCAAGTCAAAGAAACAGTTCCAACGTGGAGTCAGAATTTGTTCTTCTCTGCAACAGTCTATGGCTTTTCTCTGAGTACCTCTTGTTGACAGCTTGCGAGAGCCCCAAGGGAACAGCAGCCAGGCTGCTTCCCTCTAGGGCCTAAAGCACTACCTTCTCAGAGTTATTTTATTTCTTTGTTGAATGAATAAATAAATGGAGTCACAGGAGTTAAAACACCTGGTTGCTAGATGGCACCTTAAGAGGGATCACATCGCAGGCAGCGAAGTTTGTGAAAGAAGAGAGAATGGGAAGGGAGCATAGTGGGGAAGGGGGGAGCAGCTAGACAGTGCTGGGAGTCACCTGCCCAGCACCTCAGGGCCTCCATCAGGATGGCAGAGGTTTCTAGATGGAATTCATCTCCTTTCACAGCCCCTGAGTGGCCCCAGAGGGGCCATGTGAGGCCTCCTCCTCAGGAACCGAGATCTGTGCCAGGCCCGAGTCGCAGGGCACAGCCAGAAAGCCTGTTTCAGACGCGCAGATCATGAGCCCCCTGAAGCACTAAGTAGCCTACTTTCTAGGGTCTAACAGGAATGCCCAGGACCCCTGCTGGGGAGCTCAGCTCTGCCTGATTCTGGCCTTGGCCTTGCCAGGCAAGGGCCTGGGACCTCAGGAAGGTTTGCCACCTGCACGGGGTCCCTTCGCATCCTCCCTTAGCGATCACCTCAAGGGAGGCTGCATGTGTCGTGAGTGAGGCTCCCCGGAGGCCTGGGGCCCGCTCTGAGCTCTGAGCTGCAGGAGGAAGGCCTGGGAGGGCATTTACGTCTCTTCACCTCCCTCTACCCGCCTGGTCCAGGCCACCAGCAATCCTCACCCAGACCCTGCAATCATCTCTTAATTGCCTTTCCTGCTTCCCTTCTGGTCCCCCTGCAAACCTTTCTCCGCAGGGCACCAGTGGGAAGTCTGAAGCACAGGAACCTGGATCCACTCTCCTCTGCCTGATACCTCTCCAGGGCTCCCCAGCGCCCTGAGACAAAGTCCTCTTTAAGGAGGCTGACCCTTCCTTCCTCTCTGCCCCATCTTCTGCCGAGACTGACGCCAGCCGCAGGTCCCGAGGAGCCGTCCTGGGCTTTCAGAAAAACATGACTCTCTTCCTCAGTATGAGCAAATTTTGGAAAACTTTTAAACAAAGAAACCACGTGGGGAGAGTGGAAAAGGGAAAGAAGGAGAGGGCAGGAGAGGGCAGTCTTTTTTTTTTTTTGAGAACACTTACTTCTCTCTGAGTAGCCAAGCAAGGCCTAATCCCAGCAGTTTTGGGGCCAGATTCAATAAAAACTCTGTCTGCAGAGGCCTGAGCAAAGCCACAGAAAATAAATACTTCGTGGCTTGTCCGGTCTCCTGCCGCCTGGAGCCCCGAGGGCCGTTCTATTGACTCTGGGCCCAGTGGGATATGGACGTTGTGGAATTCTCTCCCCAGCCAATCAACTTCCTCTCCCCAGTTAGGACCATTTAAAAATCATAAGTAGAGTTTCCGGTGTGGAGAGGGAAAAACAGAAGAGAGCATATTTTGGTTGAAGGAAGAAGAAAGAGAACTGTAGAAAGACCAATTTATTTTCAATCAGAGCCTGAAGCCGCTGGATGGTCTTGTTTATGTAAAATACTGGGGCAAGGGCCTTCCCTCAGCTCTCACACTTCCACCTCTGTGTCTCCTTGAACAAATTCTCCTCTCTGCAGGATGGGGGGTTAAGGGAAGGGACAGGGACCGCCAGGGCCGGGGGCGGGGGCGGGGGGCGGGGGTGGCGCATTACAGGCTACATGCCCTTCTGGCTGACGACTGAGAAAGTCAGGGGCAAAAAGGGCCAGGGAAAACCAAGAGAGAAAAATACCCAGGACCACAAACAGTGACTAGCTGAACCAACCGCGCTGGTCAAAATGGAACAGACCTTTATAAACAGGGGATGTACAGGATTTGATGTTACAGGGAGGCTTTTCCAGGAAGGGTAAGAGGTGCCTGATGGTTGGGCGGATGGTCCAAATCAGCAGGAGGATGGCAGGAGAGTGTGGTTAAACTCCACCCTGGAGCTTCGGGACAAAAATCCCCCAACTCTTTCCTGGATTACAGGCTGAAGGGTCTGGACAGTCATCTTGGGGTGTGAAACGTCCTAACTAACCCCAAAGTAAGGCCGAGAGAACGCGACCTCTTTCCACTTCCTGCATTTCCTAGACCTTCCCTTAAACTGGGGTGCCTCATAGGCTCCAGAGGGGGTGGTGGGGTGGGGGGTGAATTCACACGGCTCCCCTCCCTGTTCCTCCCCCTCCTCTCACTGACCGCACCCTTGTTGCACCTCCAGGAAAAAAACAGTGACGGTTCTCCTCTTCCAAGGGAAGGACAAGGCAGAGGGCTGGAGGGCTCTGGGCCTGGGTTCTGTCGGGTGTGGCCTGAGCCTGGAGAGCTGGGTTCCCCTCCTTTAGTGCTGCCACCTCTGAAGTTCTGATGGGGCTGCTGGAGGGCCCTGGACCCAGCCAACAAGTGTGTTTCCTGACACGACCCAAGCCCGCAGGGGCTTTGGGTTAGCTGTTCCCCAAAGCTCTCCCCGGTAGAACTCAAAGTCAGGATTTGGGGGCTCACTGTACAGAAGCAGACTCTCAAAGTCTGTGATTTGCAGGGGAGAGGAAAGAAGAAAAGGCTGAGTAGAAGGTGCTGAGGACAGTCTAGGGCCTGGTCCCCATTTCCAGAGGGTAGTCACGGGGAGCTAAAGATAAGCTTTGAAAACAGGAGCAGCTTCCCCTCTTTAGTATCTGTATTTATGATCAGTGGTAACCTCAGCTAGTTAATATTTAAAGTATTCCAGGTATGTATGCACGTGTGTTTAGTCATGTCTGACTCTTTGTGACCCCATGGACTGTAGCCCGCCAGGCTCCTCTGTCCATGAGATTCTCCAGGCAAGAATACTAGAGTGGGTTGCCATTTGCTTCTCCAGGGGATCTTCCTGGCCCAAGGATGGAACCCGCGTCTCCTGGGTCTCCTGCATGGTATGTATGCACGTGTGTTTAGTCATGTCTGACTCTTTGTGACCCCATGGACTGTAGCCCGCCAGGCTCCTCTGTCCATGAGATTCTCCAGGCAAGAATACTAGAGTGGGTTGCCATTTGCTTCTCCAGGGGATCTTCCTGGCCCAAGGATGGAACCCGCGTCTCCTGGGTCTCCTGCATTGCAGGGGGATTCTTTACCACTTGAGCCATCGGGAAAGTCTACAGGATCAGGATTTAAATAGAAAAGACTTCTGAGCAGCCAAACAAATGTCAAAAAGCCTTGCTCCAAAACAGAAGCTCTTCACTGGTTGATGAGACCTTAGTCAAAACCTTTGAACGTTTATGTTCAATTGTAACTGCTTGCATGAAATAGTGTCCAGACTCGTGGATGAGTAAAAGGTGAAAGGAGGGGAAAATGGTGTCAGAAGAAAAATGCGATCCAGACTCAGACATCTGAACTGTTTGGAGTAGGATGAGGGGCTTGCCTTCATATTTGCTTTGAAGTTATGGCCCAAAGAAATAACGAGATTCACAGAGGGGACCACAGTCACCAAGAAAGAAAGCGTTCCATTCTGATCAGGGGAGGATGTGATAGATTTAAGAAAGATTTCTATTAAAAATTGAACATGGCATTTTACAATGAACATAGCCTTTGAAGGGATAAACACTCTCATTGAACATCAGGTTTCTCCTCCAGCAGAGCTGGGAGTAGTGATTTAACTACACAGAGCTCTGATTCCAGTAAGCTCCCCGGAAGCACCCTGGAAGCAAGAAGAGAACAGGCGTCCTGCCCCTCAAGCCTGGATCAGTGACCCATCGGCACTCAGACCCCCATGACTCTAGAGTGCTTGACTGCTCCACTGTGACAGGTGCAACTGTGGAAGTTCATCTTTCATTTAAATTTAAATAATAGCCATGAAAGGCTCATGGCTACCATTTCTGAAAGCACGGTGACCCTTAAGGAACCCTTAGGGTCCCCTTAGGCCGCAAGGAAAAATTGCTCATGGCCTCGTTGTCCCGGACTACCACAAGCATTCACTCATTGCTCATGCCACAGTTATTAAGCACCTATCGTGTACCCAACAGAAAAAGATTATCTGGTGAAATATTTGGGTGAGCTATAAGCCCCTCCCTTCTTCTTTATTATTCCTTCCTTTCATTAGCAAATCCTGAAAGTCTTAGAAGATCAGTCATGTCTGACTCTTTGTGATTCCATGGACTGTAGCCCACCAGGCTCCTCTGTCCATGGAATTCTCCAGGCAAGTATAAACTAGAGTGGGTAGACATTCCCTTCTCCAGGGGATCTTCCTGACCCAGGGATCAAACCCAGGTCTCCTGCATTGTGTGTGGATTCTCATCTGAGCAAACGGTGTTGCATAAAAATTGTTCTAAAACTCTGTGAGCATCAGAATCACAAGGAGACTCATTAAAAATGCAAAACTCCCCCACCCTCAAACTTTAGGTCTACTGGATCCAAACCTTCAGGCGAGTCCTACATCTGAAGCTCCTTGCTAAGAATATAAAACAATGACATGTACTTTTCTGCCAAGAGTTTAGAACTTAGAAGGTGCAATTTTAAAAAAACCAAAAAAACAGGCCTGTGAATAGTGAGCTCTTTATACAAACAACTCTTTCCCAGGGACTGTCTGCAAATGCCCCAGAGAGGACCAATACCAGAAGTCTTTTTATGGTGACATCTTAAGGGAATTTGTTGGGTAGATGTTTTTCCTACCCAGGAGGTAAATAGCTTCCAGGGAAGATCCAGCCTGCGGTCCTGCCTGTGTGACCTTGAGAGAGGCCTTACCCTCTCCCCTTCTGTCCCTTATCTCTCACCAAGCTTCAAGGAATCTTGAGCTGGGGGGGTTCTCACCTGCAGAGGGGGTGAGGAACCCCCAAACAAAGGATAGGTAGAACTTTCTGCACACCAGGGGAATTTCAGCTTGGAAAACATTTTTCTTATTGTATTCTAGTTCAACTGGAAGGCATTCAGAAAATGCATAGATGTGCTTCCAACTCAAGTTCATTGGGTACTTTTTGTGTTTTTTTAAAAAAATAGATTTTGTAAAGCAATTATCCTTCAATTAAAAATTAATACTCTCCTTATTCTTAGATATGTATTATTCTGATTGTTTTCACTAAGGTCAAGGGTGCAACCCAGGGAGCAGATGTATTTTGCTAATGTATGGATCATGTATGTCCACATACTGTGTTAACAGACACATTCAAGACACAATCATGTTTTATTCTGTATGTGCTTTTATTATACTTTTATTTTCTAAGTTTTCAATTAAAAAGTCACAATAAATTATACATGTTTACTTTAAAAATTATGTAACGTTCAAAAAATGGATTTAAGTAATGAGTCAGCAAAAAAAAAAATCTGAGTAAAGGGTTGAACATTTCAAGTGGAAGGCTTTGATTCACTGGTTCACTTCAAATCCCTTGTTGTTCAGATCAACTCAAGAGCATTTATTTAGCACCTGGTCTCTTCCAGGAATGGGTGTGGGACAGTCTCAAGGAGATTCTGCTCAGCCAGGGAAGAAGACAAGTAAACAATCTCACCCCCTGGGAGCAAAACACCCAGGAACCCTGACAGGGAGTGACAAGTTCAGGGTGAGGCTGGCCGTGGAGGGGTGATGCGGGTTTGCGCACTGAATAGTCAGTGAGGAGGGGTTCCCCAGGCTGTGGTGATGAGAAGAGGAAGCAGGAAGGTCACGAAGCTGTGGGGTGCACGCAGGCCCAGAAGAGGCGAAGGGGGGCACTTTGGTCTGCGGGGGCCGTGGGCTTGGAGAGGTGCCAGGAGGACACTACGGGGATTCCACACAGGGCCTCTGCACGCGACACTGACCCCCTCCAAGGTGTGGGAGCTGCGTCAGGACCATAAATCCCCCAACTGGAAACAGTGCTGCATTTATCCATGTACTTATTTAACAGTTTTATTGAGATATAAGAGACATACCATACAATCCATTCATTCAAAGCCTACAATGAAATGGGTCTCAGAATATTCACAGAAAAGTGTAACCATCCTCACTGTCAATTTTAGGATATTTTCATCACCTCAAGGCCATATCTAGCTATTACTCTCCAATTCCCCAACCACAGACCCCTATTCCAACCTAGCCCTAAGCAACCAAAACTGTTGTTGTTCAGTCGCTAAGTCGTGCCCAACTCTGTGACCCCATGGACTGCAGCACGCCAGGCTTCCCTATCCTTCACTATCTCCCGGAGCTTGCTCAAACTCATGTCCATTGAGTCAGTGATGCCATCCAACCATCTCATCCTCTGTTGTCCTCTTCTCCTCCTGCCTTCAATCTTTCCCAGCATCAGGGTCTTTTCCAGTGAGTCGGCTCTTTGCATCACATAGCAAAGTATCGGAGGTTCAGCTTCAGCATCAGTCCTTTCAACAAATATTCAGGGTTGATTTCCCTTAGGATTGACTAGTTTGATCTCCTTGCAGTCCAAGGGACTCTCAAGAGTCTTCTCCAACACCTCAGTTCAAAAGCATCAGTTCTTTGGTGCTCAGCCTTCTTTACAGAGACGGAGTCCCCTCCTAAAACCAGGTTTCTCTGCCAAGTTTATGATTAACCTTTCTATCCAAAATGTTATTCCTTCCCTTGTCCAATATCTGTACCCCTCAAGATTAAGAAGTATCAAAGAAGAGGGGAATTGAAACCAAGTAGGATGCTGTGGGACCCTCCAATATACAAAAGCTTTTCCATGTGCCCATTTCTTGTTTGGAGGGGAAATGTTTCAGCCTCCTAGACCTTCCCTGAGGTCCAAAGGGAAGTCTCAAACACTTACTAATTAAGAGAGGGAGGGAATGCAGAAACAATAGTGCGGGACAGGGAGGGCCTGGTTCCTTTGGGGTAGGGGTGGGGGGCATGAAAAACAATCTGATACGGATCTCTGAGTTCTTCCCCAGGAACTAAGGCCCCCACCCAGGTAGAGGATGGTATCTTCAAGTTGAACACAAGAACATGGACTCCTTCTGGTTGAAACTAGAAGGCTGATGATTGAGATTCGTAGAACAACTGCCCTGCTAACCTCATCACCAACCAATCATAGGAAGGTCACACACCCCACAGACCTCCCCCAACATCTTGCCTATAAAAACTCTTCCCCAAAATTCATCAGGGAGCTTGGGTCCTTGGAGCATGAGGCACCCCGTTCTCCATGCTTGGTTCTTGTAATACACCTTTCTCCACTCCAAATTCCTACGCTTCTGTTTGTTTGGCCTCACTACACGCTGGGCAGATGAATTCAGGTTCAATGACACAGCCACTAACCTACTTTCTGTTTGTATAGACTTCCTTACTCTGAACACTTCAAATAAATGGAATCATATAATAGGTGACTTTTTACATCTGGCTTCTTTCATTTAGGGTCTTCATCATGTATGGATGTGAGAGTTGGACCATAAAGAAAGCTGAACATGGAAGGATTGATGCTTTTGAACTGTGGTGTTCAAACTAAGAGTCTTCTTGGAGAGGACTCTTGAGAGTCCTCTGGACTACAAGGAGATCCAACCAGTCAATCCTAAAGGAAATCAGTCCTCAATATTCATTGGAAGGACTGATGCTGAAGCTGAAACTCCAATACTTTGGCCACTTTATATGAATACTGACTCACTGGAAAAGATCCTGATGCTGGGAAAGATTGAAGGCAGGAGGAGAAGGGGACGACAGAGGACGCGATGGCTGGTGGCATCACCAACTCAATGGATATGAGTTTGAGCAAGCTCTGGGAGATGGTGAAAGACAGGGAAGCCTGGTGTGCTGCAGTCCATGGGGTCACAAAGAGTTGGACACGACTGAGCAACTGAACAACCACAGATGGTGCAGTGGTAAAGAATCCACCTGCCAATGCAGGAGACCCAGGTTCGAACTCTGGGTCAGGAAGATACCCTAGAGAAGGAAATGGCAACCCACTCCAGTATTCGTGCCTGGAGAATTCCATGGACAGAGGAGCCTGGCAGACCCCAGTCCACAGGGTTGCAGAGTCAGACATCACTGAGTGTTCATACAAACCCTTTCATTTAGTTTAATGTTTTCAAGATCCATCCATGCTTTAGCATGTATGAGTACTTTATTCCTTTTTATGGCTAAATAATACTCCAGTTGTGTGGATATACCATATATTACTTATTCACTGGTTCTCTCATGGACATTCATGTTGTTTCCACCCCTTTGGCTGTTGTGAATAATCCTGCTGTAAATATTCCCATGCAAGTTTCCGTGCAAGTCCTTCCTGTTATGACTCCCATGTTACAGATGAGGACATATGTTTTCATTTCTCTCGAGTATATACCTAGGAGTGGTACTGCTGGGTCCTAGTGTAGCTCTAGTTGTTTGAGGAATGGGCAGATGTTTGATATTTACATATTTATTTTGAGGAGAAAGAAACAGACGAGGGAATGGCAGTGATCATGGAAATCTGCTCAAAGCCAAGGTGAGCCCATGTTTGGAGAAGGGAGAGGTTAGGAAAGCAATCAGATCACTGTGAATGCCACTGCCACTCTGCCAGCGACGGTGCCAACTGGGAGGAGACCGGCACTGGGCCAGCACCTGTGGCTATCCACCTAGTGACCGAAGGAACCTCCTTGCCACCGCCCCACCCTCCACTAACCAAGGCCCAACCTGTGTCCCAAAGGAACACAGAAATCACCTCTGCGTCCAGCCTGGAATCTCTCCCTTCAGACACAGTTGGAGGTCCGGCAGGATGGAAAGACTGCTTTGAGGGCATGTCCGTGCTGGTACACAGGTTGAACTCCTCCTACATACCAGGGCCTGCTAACCATGTACATATACTCTCTACACACAGGTCTTACCAGGTGCCAAGCACTGTTCAGAACCCTTGCCTGACTGAAACGCTTTAAATCCTCCCAACACCCATGTGAGGACTTGCTGTTCCGACCCCTGTGTTTCACACAAGGACACTGACTCAGGAGTGAGCTAGCTTGCCCAAGGCTAAACAGAACAGCTCGCAGTGATGAGGCCAAGATTTGAAGGCAGGCTGTGCAGCTTCCATGCCCCCCTCACCACATCGCCTCAACAAGGACAAGGCTGACATTCTTACTTCGCAAGGACAAGGACACTGAAGCTGAGTCGGACACCCTTTCCCAAGGCTGGGGACTCAAGCCAAGGCCTCCCTTTACAGTGACAGAGGACACAGCTCAGCATGCCATGAGTCACAGTGAATGGAGTTTAGGGCGTGCACCTCCTCCAAGAAGTTCTCCATGACTGCTCCCCTAGTCAGGGTTCCAGGTGCCCCCTCTGGGTTCCTGCAGCTCCCATGGATGCTTAGACCATGACCCAGCTCACTGTGTGAGACTACCGGCCTGCAAGTGGCTGATGTCCATTGACTGTGAGCTTGACCTCGTCCGCTCTGCATCTCCAGCACTGAGCCCAGGGCCTGGCTCAAGCAGGCGCTGAACAAGCTTGTGGGGGCCAAACAGGTGAACCGTGACAGTGAGGTCCAGGTGATAAGTGACAGAGGGGCACAGGGAGGGAAGAGCTGAGCTGTGCCTTAAGCCAGGTCCTGGAGGAGGGGCACGCAGAGCAGTGGAGGGGTCCCCACACGGGACAGGGACTTCCAGTGGGGAGGGCCAGGGGTGCCCCCAGGGCCCTGAGGTCTAACAGTGAGGAGAGGGCTGCAGGTGGGGGGACTGCTGTGCCGTGGGGGGCAGGCCAGAGGCATGGGAGCACAGACCCAGCCTCTGTGCAAGTGAGAAAGTGCCCTCCCTCCCTCAGGGGCACCCAGCCCTGCCCAGGACCCTGGGAGCTGCTTGGACCCTCAACTAGGGGAGGCCACAGCTGTGCACTGCTTCAGAGAGTCTCTGGGGTGTGTGAGGTGTATGCACGGGGCTGGATGTGTGTGTGTGTGTGTTTCTGATGTGTCTGAATCTGCTCTGCAGTTTCTAAACCTCCCTGCCTGGTTGGCCTCTGAGCAAGGAGGGGTGAGAAATAGAGGTGTGGGGGCCCTGCCTCCCAGAACCAGAGACACGGGGTGTCTTTCAGAGGAGGTCGCCGTGGTTTTCACCCCGCTTTCTGGGAACGAGGCTGACATGGATCCCGAAAGATGCTTCGAACAGGCTGTCTGTTGGTCCCCAGTGGGCACACACACTGGCCTTCCTTCCCTCAGTTTATTCCTTAGTTGTTGAGGGCAACAGTCTGGGCAGAGGAAAGGGGAAACCAAGGGGGAAAGGAGGAAGATTTTCCCCAGGGGGTCACGGGGCCTGGTCACCAAAAATGTGGTCGGAGAGAGAGACCTGGGAGGACCGACTGAGGGTCCACATGAGGAAGAATGCTTCAGAAAGCAGAGACGCCCAGTAGTGGAGGAGGCTGCCTCGTGAGGGCCGGAACCCCCCCACCCCAGGACACATGCCACTCACCCCCTGTGAGTCGGAGGATGCTCCGCTTTGCGGGGCAGGGTGTGGATTCGGGAAAACACCAAGAGATCCCTTCCATTCTGAGGCTCTGAGAGGGGAGCGGGGCCTCTCGGGATGCCTCCCTTCCAGGAACTGCACTTGCCCTCAGCCCTGGGCATTATTTAGTCCTTTTCTCCCCAGCTAACCCTCCAAACCCTCCAGGCCATCAGGGAATGGAGGGGCACTTAGAGCCCACCCTCCCATGTGACAGGTGAGGAAACTGAGGCCCTTACACAAAAGGGGCCTGCTCAAGGTCACGGTGGTGCCAACATTCATGGGCACCTGTTGAACCAGGCGCCCAGCTGAGCACCTCCCAGCTTCTCACTACAACTCCTGAGGGTCCTATCTCCAATTTACCCAGACCGAGGGAGGGTCATTTGCCCCAGGTCCTACCACTAGAAAGAGGAGGGGCAGGGTTCTAACAGGTCCCCTCTGCTTCCAAAGCCCTTGCTGGTGACCCTGAACCTTGTACCTCAGTGTCCCACACACAGCGATAAAACCAGGTAAGTCCACTGAGAAATGCAGACAGTCCTTCTGAGTGATGACTGCCAGGATAAGTCTAGTGAGGCTGGTGAGTCATTTTATCTCTGAGTTTGCTTCCGTCATTGTAAAATGGGGATAGTAACAGCAATATTTGGGACTTGTACTATTTCAGTAAATAACATATGTAACAACTTCTCCTTGGAGCCTTCAACAAATAACACTGCTCCTTCCTCAATCCCTTCTCTGGCCAGTTTTATAGTATTTTAAGGTATTTCTCTCAATGCATTCTCAAATGTTCAGAATGATGCCGAAGGCTGACAAAGCTCCCAGACTCCCGAGACTAATGGCCTTGGTAAATTTATTGAGATATAATTTACACACAATAAAATGCACCCATTTTAGAGTTTGGTGAGTTTTGACAGCTATATATACACCACCTTGATCAAGATATGCGCCATTTCCATCATCCCTGAATTGCTCTGTCCTCATCACAGTCACCTCCCTTGCCTCCTCCCTCCAACAACCAATGGTGGTCTATGGATCAGATTTGTCGTTTTAGGAGGCGGGGGAGTCCACACAGTATGTACTCTTTTGTGTCTGGCTTAGATTCATCCGCTGTTGCTTGCATCAGTAATTTGATCCATTTCATTCCTACACAAGGATCTTACAAGTGAACCTTCTGCTTCAAGGTGGCTCCTCTGACAGGCTGGGCTTAAGAACTGGCTGGTCTCATCTTTAACACTAACCACGCAGGACCTGGTCCTCCGTAGGCGCTGAAGTTTATAGCGAGGAGATTAATTAAACATGCAATATTTGTGAAAAGTCTAAACCGCCAGGGCCTAGGCGGTGAGTCACTTCGTGGCTTTTCAAGCAGCTCCACCAGAGTGGATAAAAAGGGGTAAAACGAGAACAGGATGAAGTGTGGAAAGGAAGGTTTAAAATAAAAAGCTGAAGCCGACCTGGGAATAATCCCTGAGTTCAATTACCCAGCCCGGCTCGGCCTTCCCCGCCACTCCCCCACCCCGACCCCACCAGGGAGATAATTAAAAGTTCGTCGCCTCGGTCGCTTCCCCGGGGAGGCGGGCGATGCTCCGGGAGTGAATGGGCTCTGAGGAATGAATAGCGACACAGTGGCCTCACTGTTCGGCGGCCGGGGAAACTGAGGCCAGAGCGAGGCCGCCGGGTGACTGGAGGCTGGGTCACCGCGTGAGTCAGCGGCGCAGACAGGCGAGATTGCTGTCATTAAGGTTTACGGGTCGGCCGCCGCCGCCACCGCGGCTGTGCGGCCCGCGCCCCGCCCGGGTCCCCGCCGCGGGCGCGCCTCCCCGCGCCCCGCTCCGGCCGCCACGCCTCGGCGCCCGGCGGGGGCGCCCCCACGGCCCCCAGCGACGCCCAGAGCGCAGCCGCGGGAGCTCGGCCGCCCTCAGGCAGCGGGGCGGGGTGCTGGTGCTGCTGGAGGGGGGAGCCCGCCCCGCGCCGGCCCCGCCCGCTGCGCCTCCGACTCCCCCCGGGCCCGCCCGCTGGCAGCGCGCGGCTTCGGGCCGAGCCAGGCGGCTGGAACCTGAGCCCCGGGGTGGCCCCCGCCCCCGCCCCGGCTTCTACCTGTGCCACCCGCGCGGCGCCCCGGGAGGCGGCGCGGGCGCTCGGAGCGCGGCGCCGGGCTGACGGCACACGGCCGGGCTCCGGTCTCCGCCCGGCGCCTCCGCTGCGCGCGCGCTCTCGCCGCCCCACTCTCTGCTCCACACACCCCGCCCCCCGCCCCACAGCCCGGTCCTCAGGGCTCCCCGGGCCTCCCCGCCGCCAGTACCGGCTGAGTCATGGGTGACTCGAGCCTTGGACCCCCGCAGCCCGGAAAGGGGCTGGAAGTCCCCGGGGATGTCCCCGTGCAGCTCTTTCAGAGGCACCGAGCATCTCCCCCCGTCCCACGGGAGAATCCCCCGCGCCCCGGGCGGCTCTGCCTCCTCTGAACCCCGCTGGGAATGATGTACCCCCACTTTGCGTTCTCCCCCCACTCCTCTGGATCCCGTCTTTTAACCCGGTCTCCTCGCCAGGTGGGACCCCGACGCCACCGACCTGGCCCTTAACTCCTCCCCTGATGCCTGGCCTCAGGTGGGACTTGGGGGAGGTGGGGAGAGGGGCGGATGCAGGTGGTGAGGGGACCTGGCCCCTGGTCTGTGTCTAGGGGTGTGTGTTTTTCTGTGTTTGTGTCTAGCTGGGGTGTGTGTGTGCGCCTGTGTCTAGCTGGGGTGTGTGTGTGTATGTCTAGCTGGGGTGTGTGTTTGTGTGTGTGTATGTCTAGCTGGGGTGTGTGCGCGCGCCTGTGTCTAGCTGGGGTGTTTGTGTGTGTGTGTGTGTGTGTGTGTGTGTGTGTGTGTGTGTGTCTAGCTGGGGTGTTTGTGTGTGTGTGTGTGTGTGTGTGTGTGTGTGTGTGTGTGTGTGTGTGTGTGTGTGTGTGTGTGTGTGTGTGTGTGTGTGTGTGTGTGTGTGTGTGTGTGTGTGTGTGTGTGTGTGTGTGTGTGTGTGTGTGGACGGCGAGGACGGTGGCGCCGCCGGGGTCAGGCGGAACCAGTGCCCTGCTTAACCTGAGGGGTGTGGACCTGAACGCGTCCTTAACTGGTTAAAAATAGCCTGGCTGTATAGAGAAGAACACTGGAACCTTTAAGTCCTCGTCCTCTCGCCTGGGTGCAGAGAGAAACTCCAAACATACTTATTAAGAAACTGTTGCTTTATTTTGACTGGTTTACATAAATTTTCCGTATGGGGGGGGCGGTGGGGAGATGATGGTGGGCTTGTGGAATCCCGAAAATAACTTTTAATGGAGCGCAGGCTTCCATTATGGGAAGCGCCTGGGCGCGAGAGGCGTCTGCAGGCCTCGTTCCCGTCACAGCCTTGCCACCAGCTGGCTGAGTGACTGGGTCACTTCGCCACCCCACCCGGCCAGTGTCAGGAAAGGGGACTCGGCGGGGAAGGCCAACACCCCTCACCTGGACTAGAGTGATTGGAGGTCTTGACCGTTCAGAGACAGAGCACGTGGGTTTTCCTTCCTTAAAATGCGCTGATACTGTAGAGAGGCAAAACAGAGATGGGATTTAAAATAAGAAATGGTGACTGCAGTGTGCCTTTCTGAATGGTGTGCTCTGAGTCTAACTCCAGCTACGTTTATCACTCAGTCAAGGTCAGGGTAACCTTCGCAGGTTTGTGCAGTTCCATTAACTATATATTACCCTACTTCCATGGGGAAACCTTCCCCTGAGGACTTTATTTGCCACGTGGCTTCAGAGCCTTCAGACATTTGTACAATCCTCCCCTAAAGGGATGTGCCGGGAGGGGCACCAAGGGCCTGAAAAGAGGGACTTTGGCTAGAGGGAGAGAAGAGTGAAGGTGGACAGGTGACGTCACCTTGATGGATCTCATTTCCGGGAGCTGCAAAAGGTTTATGGCCCTGTCCAGGGGAGGCCCTGCCCACCCCACCGCCATGGCCAAGTAATGTTCGTGGGCATCCTGGGCAGCACCGCCAGGAAGCTTCACTACCTGGTCATGTGCTCTGGGAACCTGTCTGACTCTTTCCCCTACTCCTCTCTGCTCTGCGGGAGGGGTGGGGGCGGTGATGCCAGCTGGATAGAGTCCTTGCTCATTCTGTGCTAAGCAAAGCTAGCCTCAGGGGCGCCTTCCACAGCCCCCCCAGCTGCAAACACAGGTAGTGTCCCTTCCCTGATGGGCCACAGGCAGCACTGGGAGAGAAGCAAAGGGTTTAATTTTAAATGATGGAATGGTGGGAAGAGTGAAAGAGAAGATGATTAGTGCTCCACTTTGAAAGAAGGCAGGGGAACAATTACTTTAAAAGGTTTTAATTGGTCCTGTTCAGAAGAACTCACTCCTCCTGTGTTAAAACCCAAGGCCAGCTCAGACCTGCATGCTGGATTGCCCAAGCGCCTCCCTGTTCTTTCCCTTTGAATACCAGCTCTCTGAGCAAAGGCCTCTACTGCCCTCCCTGTGGTGCCTTCTCCCTTTTTGGGAGGGGGGGTAGGGGTGTGTGTGTGTGTGTGTGTGTGTGTCCTCAGTGTGTGGTGTGTGTCCTCATTGTGTGTGTGTGTGTGTAGGCCTGGCAGGAGGAAGACCTCTCTAATGTATTCTCTCAGCTCTGCATCCTGACTCACTTGGGGCGGGTCTACATCACAGTCTCAGTCAAGTGAGTGAGGAAAGTAGCTTCAAGCAAATTGGAAACCATTTGGGAGAAGAGCTGGTAGGCTAAGAGGTTGAGCACATACCCGAACTGTAGCAACAAACCAAAATCAGGGGAAAACCCCACAAAACATCAAACTAGATTTAAAATTATTTGCAAACGGCTAGTTTGTGCCACATAATAAAGCTGGGCTATTTCCAAGCATCTTGAGGGGGAAGGGGGTCAAAACTGGCCAATCTTCTCTTTGAACAAAAGACTGATTCTAAGGCGTGGGCAGGAAGTGCTCAGAATAAGTCTAGAGAACCTTGTAGTGCCAGAAAGCAGGAAAGTGCTCAAAGATCAAAAGGATGGGGCATGCGAAAGGGACACAGGAGCCACCTGAAAGTGCTCCTGATGGCCAAGGCTGAAACAATTCTAGCAAAAGAGTAAGCGACATCATAGAGGATTTTAATCCAAAGTGTAAAATAAATACCGTGAATGAATCCATATTGATACAAAGAAATGATTGATTTAAGGAATGAATGAATAAGGGAGGAGTCAAATCTTCCACACAGATAACTCCAAATAATTTATGTAGACATTCTCCCCTCAAAGAAGTGGAGCCTCAAACCCTTCCCCTTGAATGTGAGCTGCACTTCGTGACTCGCTTCCAAGGGTACAGTGTGGGCAGGACAGTAGGAGAGAGTTACTCTGCAGTGCAGAAACCTGGCAGACACCACCTCAGTGGGGTGATCATGATCAAGGTCACCAGGGGGAAGTTATGTCAATATCGTGGCCTCCTGATTTGCTGTGATGAGAACAACACTTCATCTCTGCCATCTTCCTCCCCAAAATCCATCGCCATGAGGAAAACATCGGACAAACCCAGCTGAGTTGCAGTCTATAAAATACCTGACCAATATTTCTCAAAACTTCAAGGACATCAAAAACAAGGAAAGTCTTGAGAAATTGTCACAGTTCAGAGAGCCTAGGGAGACATGAGAATTAAATGTAATGTTTGCCCCATCCTTTTGATCTTTGAGCAGAGCATTTCCTGCCCACACCTTAGAATCAGCCATTTGTTCAAAATAAATAAAAAGGGTATTAGGGATAAACTGTGGAATTAGAATCAAGTATGAGGTTGAATTAATCATAATATACCAATCCAGTTTCTGAGTTGTGACAAAATGGTATCATAGTAATGTGAGATGTTAACAATAGGGGAAATTGAGTGCAGGATATAAGGGAATGGGGTGCACTGCATTGTAACTTCACTATAATGCAAAACTATGCTGAAAGGAAGAGGTTTTTGCTTTGTTTTTTAAGTTAGTCTGACTTGGGTCTTAGAATCACAGGATTTAGGTGATTCTGAACAGGGGGAAGGACACTAGCAAAGGAGCCCCAGGGGCCCCCAGAGAGACTGCTGAGATTCATCTGGTGAGTTGATCAGGCAGAGTAAGTAAAATACTTTGGTTTTCAAATCTCTTCATGGTCCATATAGAGTGAATTTAAAGCAGCTTGCGGGTTGCCCAAATCAAAAACAATGGCATCCCCAAATTCCTTGCTGTGTAAATTTTTAGTTGCTTCGAAAGAAAGTTTATTTAAAAACGTGGTGATCCCTTTTACAGAAAGTTCAAAAGCAGGCAAAAGTAATCCCAGGTGTGAGGAATCAGGAAAATGGTTAGTTACCATGGCTGGGGGTGACTGGGAGGGAAAGAGGAAGGGAGTTTCTAGGTACCAGTGATGTTCTTGTTTTTGACCTGGGAGCTGGGTGTATTCAGTTGGTGATAGTTGATCAAGCTATATGCTTTTCTGTATGTAGGTTATATGTCAAGAAAAGGTTTATAAATCATAAAGTAAGTTGATTTTAAGCATTAAACTTTTTAAAAAAAGTATTACTATTTTCTTTTTTTCTTTTTGTCTGTACTGAGTCCTCGTTGCTGTGAGGGCTTGTCTCTAGTTGTGGAGAGCAGGGGCTACTCTCTAATTGCAGCAGGCGGGCTCAGTAGTTGGGGCTCCCCGGCTCTAGAGCACAAAGAGTTCTGGCGCACAGGCTTAGTTGCTCTGAGGCATGTGGGATCTTCCCGGACCAGGGATTGAACCCGTGTCTCCTGCGTTGGCAGGCGGATTCTTTACCACTGAGCCACCAGGGACGCCCCAAACTTTAAACTTTAATGCTGGGAGAGACCAACACCCCTCTTGCCACCCTCCAGGAAGCACGATCTAGAAAGTCAAATAGTTTGCCGAAGGGCAGACGCAGCAGACGCAGCACGCCCTCCCAGAGCCCTGGTGTACGGATGCCTGCTAACCAGGGCTTTCCTGCGGGACTGCTCTGTGGAGCAGCACAAACCTTTTAACCCTGTGCCCAGAGCATGAGGACAGCACTGTGAGGAAGGGCAGCCCCAGCACCAACCCCGGGTGACCTTGATCAAACTTTTATTCATCTGTGCCTCAGCTTACCTACTGTTCAAGAGGATCTCCCTCTACTGTGTCTGTAGATCAGTCAAAAATGTCCTGTCAGAACTTCCCTGAAAGTCCAGGGGTTGGAACTCCGCTCTTCCACTGCAGGGGCACAGGTTCCACCCCCAGTTGGAAAACTAGGATCCCCCATGCCCTGGGGCGTGGCAAAAAAAAAAAAAATGTTGCCCTGTCACTAAGTTAGACTAGTCTTGGTCCATCAGCTTCCTTAGATCCCACTGCGTGCTTAGATCCCTGGAAATTTTGTTCCCTAGAAAATAGGGGCATGGCAGAAATGCTGGTGACCATAGCTGTGTCTCAGGATGACGAAGGAGAAAGACGCTGGACCAGAGCTGAATGTTCCGCTTGGAAAAGCTAATATAATCTGAGGTTGTGATAATAAACCTCTGGGCTTCCCTGGTGGCTCAGACGGTAAGGAATCCACCTGCAATATGGGAGACCTGGGTTCAATCCCTGGGTTGGGAAAATCCCCTGTAGAAGGAAATGGCAACCCACTCCGGCATTCTTGCTGGAGAATCCCATGAACAGAGGAGCCTGGCGGGCTAGAGTCCACAAAGAGTCAGACTCGACTGAGCGACTAACACTTTCACTTTTGTGATGATAAAAGGGAGATGATAGTTCTGGTATATTATGATGCTAATTGGAGAACTTGGTCCATTCTTTCATTCACTCAGCATTCATGTGTGGGATTTTCCAGACCCAAAATGCTGTGGTCTGGGTACCAACTTTCAAAAGGAATGTTAACCAACTGAGAGCCTCCAGAGCAGTGCTACAGTGACGGTGAGGGATCAGAAATCCTGTTCTGGGTCAATGGCCCAAAGAACAGGGCATGTTTAGTTACTAGGACAGGAGGTGAAGGAAGACATGGCGTCAAGAAGAGCTGGCGTGTAGAGGGAGGTTACATCTGTTACGTGACTGCTAAAGCTAGGAGTTGCATGGATGAAGGGAAGTTGTAAGAAGGCAAACCAGTTCAGTTTGGCGTCAGCCTTTTATCTAGAAAGTTCACCAAGAGAAGAGCAGGTTTCCTTGAAAACAGGGATTTCACAGTCTTGAACTTCTTCAAACAGGCTGGATGATCTGATCTCCTATTGATCATTTCTAATGTTCTTCCTAATCCTGAGTCTATAATTCCTGAGGAATTATAGGAAAGAGATTTTCCAGCATCTCTTATTTCAGGATGTAAAATTCCGTCTTTAACTACAAACAAAGTCATCTACCTCTTAGTATAGGAGGTTATTTTCATCTATGTGTCAACTCAAATAATAATAACACTGATGATTGTTATTTTACAGCTAACACAGAGTTATACGGCAGAGATTTTCTAAACGTTTTGCCACATACACTAATAAAAGTATTAATTTATTAAATTCAGAATGATGCCCAATGAAGGTGCTGTGATCATCCTTCCTATTTTACAGAAGTGAACACTGAGCCACATTGCTAGCAAGGGGCAAAGCCAAGATTTGAACCCAGGTAGTTTGATTTCAGAGTTTGTGCTTCTAATTTATTTATTTACTTGACTGCACACTCAGGATCTTCGATCTTCATTGTTGCATATGGGATCTAGTTCCCTGACCAGGGATAGAACCCCCCACCCCCTACATTGGGAGTGCAGAATCTTAGCCACTGGACCACCAGAGGAGTCCCGAGTTTGTGCTTCTGACCACTACTTCTCATGCCATAAGTTTTTTGTATTTTAACTGAAGGATAATTGCTTTACGGAATTGTGTTGGTTTCTGACAAACATTGGGCTTCCCTTGTGGCTCAACTGGTAAAGAAAGAATCTGCCTATAAAGAATCTGCCTGCAATGCAAGAGACCTGGGTTCGATCCCTGGGTTGGGAAGATTCCCCTGGAGAAGGGAAAGGCTACCCACTCCAGTGTTCTGGCCTGGAGAATTCCATGAACTCTACAGTCCATGGGGTCACAGAGAGTCGGACACGACTGAGGGATTTTCACTTTTCTGCCAAACATCAGCATGAATCAGCCATAGGTATGTATATGTATGCTGTTTGTTTTGACAGCTGAGGTGGTACCCAGTGGGATTTAGTGATGTGCTCACAGTCACAGGGCTACGTGGTGGATCTGGATGGAACCCCAGAGTGCTTTGTGGAAGGATTTTATGACCTATGACCCACACATCTGATTAGAGATCTGGACAATGTATTGCACTGCATGAGATGAGTCCACCTTGAAGGCTGAAGCTCATGCCCTGGGTCTCCTAGCAAGCTGAGAACAGGGCTGCGGTAATCTACATGCTTCTCTAACGGTAAAGTGCTTGCCTGTCCTTACTTCCCAGGAGCTGAAATACTTGCCCCACTTCCTCCCTATCTGTATAAATCCTACCGTTCAAGACCTAGTTATTGGCCGTGAAACTTGCCGAGTCCTAAACTCGACCAGTACTTAGCTTCTGCTCATATTCCCCCCAGAACATACCCTCTCACCGGTAAGAGCGAGTTCATGGTAGTTTGGGCCAGCAAAGATTTGAGTATTTTTATGTTGAGTAAATTTATCAATCTTTTAAGGTTAGATTTAGAAGACTTTTCCTTACTCTGAAATTTTTAAAAAGTTTCCTCTCTATTTTTCTAATATTATGTCTTTAGTTTTTATGTTGAAATCTTTGATCCATCTGGAATTTCCTTTATTATGTGAAATGAATAACCGGTGTTTTTTTTGTTTTCCATGTCCCCATTGAGTTGTCCCAATGTTATTTATTGGATATTCATTTTCTTTCAACTGATTTGAAGTACTATCTTTATATTTAACTAAATCCCATATATACATTTGAAATCATTCAGAGAATGTTCTCTGACTGCTATGAAATTAAGTTGCAAAAAGGGAGCTAAAAAGTCCCCCGAATGTTTGGAAACTAGGCAACACACTTCTAAAATAAACTATGGGTCAAATGGAAAGTAGAAAATATTTTTAACTAAATGACAATGAAAATACATCAAAGCTTATAGGCTATAGCTAAAATTATACTGAAAGAAATGTATAGTTTTTAAGCATGTGTTATAAAAGAAGGAAGGCTAAAAAATCAATGATCTAAGTATCTAATTCAGTTAGAGGGAGAGAAACACATCTTAAGTCCAAAGAAAAAAGGACAACAGAACTCAGAACCCAGAAATTAACAAAATAGAAAACAAACATATAATATAAAAACTTATCAAAGCCATAAGCAGATTCTTTGAAAAGAAATATATTTAAACTGCTTTCTGACCTCTCCATTCTGTTGCATGGATCTATTTATGCATGTGTCAGTAAAAACCTGTTTTAATTACTACAGCTTTATAGTATCTTTTTAATATTTGGTTGGGCTAGTCCCGATCCCTCTTTTTCAAATTTTACCTAGCATTTGCTTTTCATTTGAACTTTACTCTTAGTTTTATTAGCTTGGCAAGTTCCCCTGCACATCTTTAGCTTAAACCCTATTGACATTTCTATTGGGATTAAGTTAAATTATACATTAATCTGAAAAGGATTGACATCTTTGTACACTGCCTTCCTATCCAAGAACAGGGTGTATGTTTTCATTCATGCAAGTCTTCTTTCGTGTTTGAAAAATGCTTTCCTTTAGATCATGAATTATTTGTGGAATGCTTTCCCTAAGTATTTTTTGTTTGTTGGTTTGTTTTGTTTGCATTGAAAATGGGAGCTTTTCTCCAATTATATTTTGTCCTTTAGGTTATCAACTTCTAATACTTCTATTTAACATATAATGAAGATTATATTTTGGACATTTTAGCTAAACCCATGTGAACCATACTTGTCAACCACATCCTTCTCAAACATGAAATATACATTTGACCTTATGTTTCATATTTCTGACATATCATCTTTAGGCAACTGCTTTGTATAATCCCCCAATTTCAACAAAACTGCTACCTATACCCTGAAGCAATAAAGTATTTTTGACCACAGTTACATAATCACAGGTATTTATCACAACTATCTCCACTGTGCCATGAGTATTTTGTTGACAATGTACATTACAGACCTGATTCATCTTCCAGGAGAGCTTTGTGAAAGTCTACCCTATGAAACACTGCATGTGCCACTCTGCCTGAGCATACCCAGATCCATAAGGGATCTAGAGACACATCTGCGAGCCCTATTGTCCTTTTAATATTGAATTACCATTTTTCTGAAATATAAAAGTAATTAATATGTACTCATCAAAGAACATTAGGAAACCTGAAGAAGAACATAAAAATGTGTCTATAATCCCTACCACCCAGAGGTAACCAATGGTTTGTTTCCTTATGACCTTTTTCCTTTTTCATATAGTGGTATCATAGTCCAAGATTGAGGTCACTTTGGGCAGATGGTTTTGAGTCCTGTTTCTCATGAATATTTTGCCATGTCATTATATATTCTTCAAAAGCAAGCTTTTTATTGGCGGGATGGTGTTTCCTTACACAGATATTTTATAATCTGTTTGCTCATTCTGCTATTATTTTGCCCTTGGACTGTCTCCAGTTGTTCCAAAATAAGACCTAAGTCAACACCCTTATACAAACATCTTTGCCCTCTTCTCTTATTATGTCCTTTGAATACATTCCTAGATGGATTACTGGGTCAGAAATGGAAACACTTTTTAAAACTTGTGGTAAAATATACATTACATAAAATTTACCATTTAAACTATTTTTACATGTACTATTTAGTGGCATGAAGTACGTTCACATCGTTGTGCAACCATTGCCACCATCCATCTCCAGAATTTTTTTCATCTTGCAGAATTGAAACTCCATACTCATTAAACACTAACTCCTCACTCCCCCTGCCCCCTGAGCCTGTTGTAACTTCTGTTCTTTCTGTCTCTATGAATTTGACTACTCTAGGTACCTCACGTAAGTGAAATCATACAGTATTTGTCCTTTTGTGACAGTTTATCTCACTTAGCATGTCCTCAAGTTTCATCTGTGTTGTAGTATATGTCAGAATTTCCTTCTTTTTCAAGGCTGAATAATATTCCATTGTATTCCATTATGGTATTCCATACCATGTTTTGTTTATCCACAGAAATATTTTTAAGGCTTTTTGTCAAACTCTCTACTGCTGTCCAGAAAGATCACACCAATTTATGCCAGGAATGCATAAAATTAAAATTCTGAGGCTTGCAACAGATGACAGTGTATTATAGTTAAAAAAAAAAAAAAAACGGTAAATGTAAACGTGCATGCTCAGACATGTTCGACTCTTTGCAGTCCCATAGACTGTAGCCCACTGGGCTCCTCTGTCCATGGGATTTTCCAGGCAAGAATACTGGAGTGGGTTGCCATTTCCTACTCCAGGGGATCTTCCCGACTCAGGGATTAAACCCGAGTCTCTCGCATCTCCTGCACTGGCAGGCAGATTCTTTACCACTGAGCCACCTGGGAAGCCATATTATAGCCATGAAGTGAAATGGTGAAAGTCGCTCAGTTGTGTCCGACTCTTTGTGACCCCATGGACTGTACAGTCCATGGAATTCTCCAGGCCACCATAGTCTAAATATTCATATCATGTTTGCATAAGGTTTTCTGTATTTGCAGATATACAGCCCCAAGTTATTGCAAAAGGACCCTTGAAGTGTGGTCCTTCCTACACACCTTCCTAGTGTATCTGTGTGTAATACACATATACATACATATAGCTGAAGATGAATGTATTTAGTATTTATCAAAGGGTTAGAGGAGCTTGTCCACAGTTTGGATCAGAGCCTCAAAATCTAAACTCATGCCCTATGGCACTTGTCAGATTTTGACCTCCCAGAGTTCCACTCTTTCAAATCTCATGCAATTTTTTGTGCCTACCAAGAAAGGCACTAAAGATTTTATTTGGGAGGAAATATCTGGCATTTGTATGGCGTATGAAACTTTTCAAAGGGCATCACTTACGTGATCTCATCTGGTTTCTACAGCATCCTCAGCCCCAGGAGGCAGCCAGAGTGATACTGTTGATCACATTTGTGCAGATGCAGATTCAGAGAAGTGTTGCTACCTGCTGGAACTTGCACAGCCAGTTTGGGACCCCAGGACTCAAGCTCCCATTTCCTGACTACTGTGTACTGCTCTGTGCTCTCATGCATTTCCAGCTCACTCTTGCTGTTGCTAGAGTATGTTTTTCCTTTCCTTGGCATGTCAACATTCTTGGGTTGTCCAGGAATGTACTTTCTTGGAGAGGAAAGGGTATAGATATTTTTGCCACACACAACACACTGTGCTTGCCAGGCACCTAATAGGGACACTCAATAAATATTAATTAAAGAATGCAGCCACAGTGGTGTTCATGCTGGCCAGATCCTTTAAAGTGTCAAGAATACTCCATGAGGGATTGAGTGTTGGCCTAGAAAACTGGAGGCGGAGAGGACAGTGACGTTCTGGACTAATGGAGCGTGTTCTCTTGGAAGATGAAAACACTACCTGGGGGCCCCTGTCTATCATCTGGAGAGAAGGAGAAAGGAAACTCAACATTTGTTCAGAGCCTCCTGGGACCTGTATTTGTCTAGCTGGGTGGGGTATACCCTGCCCCTTCCAGGTGGCGCTAGTGGTAAAGAACCTGCCTTGCCAATGCAGGAGGTGTAAGAGACTCAGATTCGATCCCTGGATCATGAAGATTCCCTGGAGGAGAGCATGGCAACCCAATCCAGTATTCTTGCCTGGAGAATCCCATGGACAGAGGAGCCTGGTGGGGTGTGGTCCAAGGGTCTCAAAGAGTCCTCTACTTCTATGTCTCAAGCCAGTGGGAGATCCTGGGAGACAGCTGGCTGGGTAAAGGACAAGTATGAACTGAGGGGGCTGGGGGGACAGGTGAGAAATGGAATGGTGTGCCCCCTCCTCTGGCATTCTGAGAGGATGTAGTGCCTGTTGAGCATCTCTGGCTTGGCAGAGAAGCGGCAGGCGTCTATTTGGATCAGCAGTTGTGGGCACACAGGCCATTGTTGGAGCTTCTCCCCCGGTCAGAGCCCACGGTGGCTCCCAGAAGGCAGAGCTGGTGTTCCCTGAAGCCCAGGGTCTGGGAGAGGGGACAGCTGGGCTGGGAATGAGTGAGGCAGAGGCCTGGGTCGTGAGGAGCCACTCGGGGAGGGCTGTGGCCCAGATGGCTGATGTGCCAGGGGAAGGCCTCCTTCCTCATTCTAGGGGGGACCGTAAGGGAGATGCGGACCTCTGACCCCACCCAGTGCCTGCGACCACCCACTCTTGGCTGCAGATCTGTTAGATGCAAAAGCACCTGCATGGAACTTGGGACTCATCTGGAAAAGCAAGCACCCAACTCATGGTTTAGGACCCTGAGGTGTTTACCAGTGAGCTTGTTTCTGCTTTCCTTGGCCTCTTTAGGTGGTTTTTCTTTTTTCAGAAGTAAGATTTGTAAGTTTGTGCAATTTTAGACAAATGATCAATTTTAGATGATTTTGATATCAGAGAGCTTCCTCGGCATCTTCATCAACAAATTGTACTTAATATACTCCTGTTAATCAACGAGGACAAGAGGAATGGACATGAGCCATGTGTGTGTGTGTGTGTGTGTGTGTGTGTGTGTATGTGTGAATCTGCCTGCCAATGCAAGAGACTCAGAAGACGCAGGTTTGATCCCTGGGTCGGGAAAACCCCCTGGAGGAGGAAATGGCAACCCACTCTAGTATTCTTGCCTGAAAAAAACCCATGGACAGAGGAGCCTGGCAGGTTATTGTCCATGCAGTTGTAAAGAATCAGACAAGACTGCGCGCGCACACACATACTGACATATATATATGTGTGTGTATATATATATATATATATATATATATACACATATATATACACATGTATATATTGCTATGACATAATAACAAACTTAATACACAAATGCTTTCAGCAGCAATTCCACAAATGGAAGGTTTACTGGTCAACCAGCCTGTATAAGTGGACACTCTTAGGGCTTGGGTATCACAGAATTGTTCTATGCTGGGTTCAGAAATGCCTGATTGGGGTTTCTTCTTAAATCACAATTCTGTAGATTCATCTCCACAATATTCTTTGATGTACATCATCTTATTTTTTAGTTTTTATTTTATATTGGAGTACAGTTGATTTACAATGTTGTGTTGGTTTCAGGTGTACAGAAAAGTGATTCAGTTATAAGTATATACATATAAATTATTTTTCAGATTCTTTTCCCTTATAGGTTATTACAGACTACTGGGTAGAGTTCCCTGTGCTATGCAGTAGGTCCTTGTTGACTATCTATTTTATATATAGTACTGTGTATATGTTAATCCCAACCTTGTAATTTATTCCCCCTACCCCTTTGGTAGCCACAAGTCTGTTTTCTAAGTCTGTGAGTGGCTTCTGTTTTGTAAATAAGTTCATTTTATATCATTTTTAGAGCCCACGTATAACTAATATCATGTTTGTCTTTCTCCTTTCTCTGTCTGAATCACTTCATTTGGTAAAATGTCCTCCAAGTCTATTCAGGTTGCTACAAATGGCATTATTTCATTCTTTTTTATGACTGAGTAGTATTCCACTGTGGGCTTCCCTGGTGACTCAGATGATGAAGAATCTGCCTGCAACGTGGGAGACATGACTTTGATCCCTGGGTTGGCAAGATCCCCTGGCAGAGGGCATGACAACCCACTCCAGTATTCTTGCCTAGAGAATTCCCGTGGATAGAGGAGCCTGGCAGGCTACAGTCCATAGGGTCACAAAGAGTTGGACATGACTGAGTGATTAAGCACAGCACAGAACAATATTCCACTGTATATTTTATCATCTCATTTAATCTCAAGACAGCTCTGTACTGGTGAGGATCATTATTATCCCCATTTATCCATAGGGAAATCAAGGTCTTAGGTGACACTGCTAATGGTAACAGAGTTGATATTTGAACATGGCATTTCTGGCTCCTGTGCTGGGTGTTGTGTGCTTCCCTTGAAACCGTAATTGTCTCCATTATCCTGTGTTTGCTGGCATATTCACTCAGTGAGCGTGAACAGCTTGGGGGCTCTGCATGATCAACCCCCACCACCCACCCGTAGCTCTCTCTTCCACAATTCTGATCACTCTGCCCATGCTGTCACCATGCCAGCCAGGCTGGCCTCCCAGCTGTTCCTGTAACTTGCCAGCTCACCTGTCTCAGGTTCCAGGCCCTGGCTCCCTCCCTTTCCTGGAAGGGTCTTACCTGATCTTTGCTCCTCTCCAGACAGGCCTTCCTTGATCACAGACCTGAAACAGCCATTCTCAGCCCACACCAGCCCTAGTCCCTCACTCTACTTTATGTTTTCCAAAGCTCTGGTAACTATGTGAAATCATATTTTTTTGTGCGTGTGTGTTTACTTAGTTCTTCTCTGTCTCCCCCTAGAGTGCAAACTCCCCATGGGAGAGACCATGTACCTGAGCAATGCTTGGCCCATAGTTGGTATGAAGGAGAGCCAAGGAGTGGTCCCTGTTTACCCAGCCCACGGTATATCTGGTGACAGGGCTCTGGGGGACTGGGAACATGATGCTGTGACTTTAGATTCAGACGATGAGTCCCAGAAGAAAGTCTGAGTGACCAGTCATTCATGCATTCATTCATTCACTCATTCACTCATAGACCACCGGCTTTGTGCAAACAGCCAGGGTCAGCCAGCCAAGAAGAGCCGGACTGCTTCTTTCTGTTTGTTTTCTTACCTGTGCATTTGCTATGTTGTCTTTTAGACAGCTGGGACAGCTACACACTGCTGGGTGTAGAGACACAGCGATGGAGGGAGAGGTGAGTTCTGGACCTGAAGGTGTTACTAACCAGGTGCACAATTTTAGGGGATCTTCTCTCCATCTTCATGGAACTCCGGCTGAGAAAATGCATGTAATGAGCCTCAGGCAGGAAAGGGAGGGAAGAAGGGACATAGAACTGGAAGTAACTGAGAGTTTTAGCTATGCCCTCCTTGAAGGCAATGGCACCCCACTCCAGTACTCTTGCCTGGAAAATCCCATGGACGGAGGAGCCTGGTGGGCTGCAGTCCATAGGGTCGCTAAGAGTCAGACACGACTGAGTGGCTTCACTTTCACTTTTCCCTTTCATGCATTGGAGAAGGAAATGGCAACCCACTCCAGTGTTCTTGCCTGGAGAATCCCAGGGACGGGGGAGCCTGGTGGGCTGCCGTCTATGGGGTCGGACAGAGTCAGACACGACTGAAGCGACTTAGCAGTAGCCTTGACTTTAGGGCAACTTATTCCTCAGGAATGTATTTAGACTCCATGATTTCTAGGTCTGAGATTCTATCCTTGGGCTTTAAGCAGTAGTTTGTCAGCTTTAGGGTTTTGCATCGAGAGACTCTCCCTTCAATTGTTAACATTTAATTTTTCTAAATAAGTCTTTAAGTAAACACTATTATCATCGCCTTTTATAAAAAGATAGGCACATTGATTCCTCAAACTAGGAAGGACAGTATCTCAAAAGAAATGGTTTCTGGACTTCCCTGGTGGGAAGGCGGTTAAAAATCTGCCTGTTTATGCAGGGGACACAAATTCCATCCCTGGGCCGAGAAGATTCCACCTTCTGTGGGGCAACTAAGTCCGTGAGCCCCAACTGCAGAGCCTGCTCGTCTAGAGCCTGTGCTCCACAACAAGAGAAGCCAGCACACCGCTACTAGAGAGTAGACCCTGTTCGCTGCAACTAGCGAAAGCCCGTGCAAAGCAAGGAAGACTCAGTGCAACCAAAAATTTTAAAAATGAAATGATTTATTCTTTCCTTATCGGTCAGTCTTTTGTTCAGCCAGTATTAGTTGCATGCTTGTTCTATGCCAGTCACAGTGTTTGATGTGCTGTAATACAGGGCTTCTGCCCTCAAGGAGTCATCTAGGTAGGTGGGCATGCCTGCTAAGTTGCTTCAGTCTTGTCTGACTCAGTGTGACCCTATGGACTGTAGCCCGCCAAGCTCCTCTGTCCACGGGATTCTCCAGCCAAGAATACTGGAGCGGGTTGCCATGCCCTCCTCCAGGGGATCTTCCTGACCCAGGGATGAAATCTGCGTCTCTTCTGTCTAACCTGAATTGGCAGGCAGGTTCTTTACCACTAGCGTCACCTGGAAAGCCCTGGGTAGGTGGGGAGACAAACATGAAGCAAGGACTTGGAATTAAAGGTGAAATTTCCACTCTAGCAAATGCTACCAAAGGAGATGCCTGAGGCTGTGAGAATGCATAATAATGGGGGTGGGGTGACCTAACTTAAAGATAGAGAGGAGCATCCCGGGCTGAGAGACAGCACATGCCCAGTCTCCGCGGGTGGAAGGAAGATCCTGAGGTGACCACTCAGGGCTTACAGGTCAAGGAAGAGCTGACCTTGTTCCGAGGTCTGTAGGAAGACTGCTGGGTGGTGATGCAGTCAGGCCAGCACCAAGACCAGCTTCAGCAGAAGGGGATTGGTTGGTTTCAGTGAGCCAGATGCACAAGTGAGGAAAGTACTGTGGGCAGTGGTCCCCAGGGAGATGCTGATGGTTTCTGTCCTGCTGGCTGCGGTGAGGGGACCTGCAGAAGAGCGGACAGACTGAAAGGCATCTCAAAGGTAAAATTGACAGGATGTTGAGGCTGGTTTGGATGTAGGATGAAGAAGGAGGTGACTGTCTGGGCTGGTCTTCTGATTCCCACCACTGGATGGAGATAGGCAAGCTTTCTTTTTATTTATTTTTTGGCCACCTTGTGCAGCATATGGGATCTCTGTTCCCCAACCAGGAATCGAACCCACGCCCCCTGCATTGGAAGTGCAGAGTCTTCACCACTGGACCACCAGGGACATCCCTGGGCAAGCTTTCTGAGGGTGGCGATCTGGAGAAGTAGGTTCTGGGAGGAAGATACTGAGATATGCCCTGTTTGGAACATAATGAGTTCAAGGTGCCTTTGAGCCATCCAAGGGGAGGAGTCAAAAAGGCAGGTGGCTGTGGGCTGGAGTTCAAAGCAGAGGGCAGTCTTTTCACTTGACTCACCTTCTCTCTGTTTGGCTGTGATGGGGCCGTCTCCTGAGAGAAAAGTCGGTGGCCTGAGTGGAAGTCTTACTTTTCTCTTCATGCCCTTTTGTCCTCTTTAAGTTGGGTAGCATTGTGCGTGTATTACATATTCAAGAATCAATAAAATAAAAAAAGCAAAATTATCTAATAATTAAGCATTTGAGAAAATTTATTGTGGTGTGGAAACTTGACCACGGGTCACAGGTTTTGAGGTCTGAACTGCTGAGGAAGATTTTAAAATCCCTTCTAGCTCTTACTGCCTGTTACTGCAGTTTTTCTTTATGGGTCTACTAGATGTGAGAAATGCTGAATAACATCGTATTCCACAGACTTTGAAAGCCTTCAAAATAAATGTTTATGGAGAAAGGTGTGATGGAGACTTCACTGGGCAGCTCCTTCCCCCTGTCACCTTCCTCCTCGCTTGTCATCAGCAGCAGCAGAATTATTTCTAGGACATAAGAAAATATGACTCAGAGTAATACTAGCAAAGAACTAGGAACACTAGATCGTGTTCTCACGTGCTCCTCTTTCATTCTAAGAAAAAGATGTCCCAGCCTTATTAGTTGGCTTTTAAACTCTGATGCTGGCCATGTTCCTTTGACAGTATCTCAACTCATCTTAGTAAAACCCAGAGAAAGTCCCAGACACTAGAAAGAGTGGCTTCCTGCTTCATTACCCTATCACTCGGACACTTATCCCAGCAAAAATTCATTTCCAAGGCTTGGGAGGTTAGGCAAAATTAGCTTATTGGGTGGCTCCTGCAGCCAAATCCATGATAATCATGACGATTAGCATCTGTATACCGGCTAGTTTACATAGCACTTGTGCTGGCGGCGTGTCCGGCGTGCCCGCACCGCGTCCCAGCAACCCCCGGGGTGAAGGCTTTGTTCCTGGAGCCTCTCACTGGGTCTGGCACACACAAGACGTTGTTAATTCAGTGTTTGTTGTATGAGGAAGGCAGACAGACAACGGAAACAGCTTTCCTAAAGCCTTGAGGCTAGTAATGGCAGAAGAATCTATTTGATCCGAAAACTGGGCTGAGGGTCCTGTCTGCTCCCCTGGGTCCTCACAGTGGAAATGCCTTGGCCATCACTCATGGGGCTGGGCTTCTTTGGTGGGTCCCAGGATGTGCCAGGAGCAGCGTGTGTGGTCACCTATGACTCTCCGCTCTACTACAGACAAAACATCACCCCTTCTGCAGGCTGCCCAGTTCTGATTCACCATTAACAGGATGTCTCGTCGCTGTGAAGCTATCTGGCACTTACTATGCAGAATTTAGTTTCAAAGTCATCCTTTAATGACTTAGGGGAATGGGAAAGATAAAAATAGGGGGGAAAAATCAGAAAACAGTGAAGACTAATTTGGTAGCCCAATGTGACCAGGATCTTGAAGTCCATTTGATGGTGTCTTGAAGTTCAAATGCAGCCTGGATAATGAGGAATATCAGCAGGGCTCCTGGGGTGCCTCTGAGCCAAGCTCAACATTTATTTTCTTGTTTTGCTGTCTTTAAAATCAATTTTTTTACTGCCCGTGGAAATCAGCCAAATTGTATGTCTCTCTGTCTATACTGCAATGGCGAATCCTAATTTTTCATTGTCGGCCTTTGAGGCCATTATCTAAGCAGGTCCATTACTGAGCCATCACAGGCCAGCTTCATGCTGGAGGCACTGCCCTTCTCCTTGTGTTAAACACTGGCATTGTCTCCTGACATGAAGCAGTTTGCTTCAAGTAAGGCCTGACTGTTGATTTGAGGAGTGGAGATCATGGAGATTTTCTCAGTTATTTGAGAAGAAACTTTTCTGTAGTTACAGATGATGTCGTGTTGCGCCTGCAAATTCTTTCTACAAGGAAAAACTTCACTCTGAGGAAGGTGAGCTCCCTGAACATCCCTTGCAGGGGCCACACCTCCACCCCTGACCCCCTCGAGGCTTAGGAGTGTTTATAAATGAAGTTATAGACTCAAAGTGACAAGCGCAGCTTGAGTTTTGAAGACTTAACTCAAAGTGGACAGAAAACAACCAGTTGTTTCTCTATCGTGCTTTCCCTTTGAATAGAGTCATTCATCTCACACGCATCTCTGCCTGACTGTCAACTCACCCAATCTAGTTCCAAATATTTATACTTTTATGAAAATTTCTGAGACACCCCCCCCACCCCCGCCCCACAGACAGAATAAATCCCATGATTTTCTGTTCTCCTGAGCAGGGGCCTCCATTCTTTTTCTTTTTGGTTGTGCTGGGTCTTCCATTACTGCACACAGGCTTTCTCCAGTTGCAGCGAGTAGCGGCTGCTTTCTCTAGTTGCAGTGTGGTGGCTTCTCCTGTTGCAGGGTCTAGGCGCGAGGGCTTCAGTAGCTGTGGTCCCCTGCTCCAGAGCACAGGCTCAATGGTTGCTGCGCACAGGATTAGTTGCTCTACAGCATGTGGGATCTTCCCGAATCAGGGATCAGACCCGTGTCTCCTGCATTGGCAGGTGGATTCTTTACCACGGAGCCAGCAGCGAAGCCCGGGGCCTCCATGCTTGCTCGCACTGTACTTGCTGCATTCTTTTTTTTCCTTGCTCCATTCTTGAAGGCTGACTATTTTCCTATTTCTAGCCCTCTCTTAAATTATACACTTCTTGAGGGCTGCTGCTGCTGCTGCTGCTAAGTCCCTTCAGTCGTGTCCGACTCTGTGCGACCCCATAGACGGCAGCCCACCAGGCTCCCCCGTCCCTGGGATTCTCCAGGCAAGAACACTGGAGTGGGTTGTCATTTCCTTCTCCAATGCATGAAAGTGAAAAGTGAAAGTGAAGTCACTCAGTCGTGTCCAACTCTTAGCGACCCCATGGACCGCAGCCTACCAGGCTCCTCCGTCCATGGGGTTTTCCAGGCAAGAGTACTGGAGTGGGGTGCCAATGCCTTCTCCGTTCTTGAGGGCAGAGGCTGTTTAATACACCTTTCTACGTCTCAGAGGTCACGCCTGGTACCTGGCACCACTTCTTGAACCAGTGCTGGTGAAATGGATCGAGACTCACGAGAACCCCTTTCTGTTTCCAAAAGGTGCCGCTCTCCTCTTCTCAGATGGGGCAGGTGCCTCTGTGGTCGGGATGCCAGTGTTTGTGAGACTGTTCTCCTGGGTGAGGACTTGCACCTCACTGATATCTAGAATGACTTTTGATTAGGACTGGTGTGTTTCCTCACTGACTCTTGCCAGGGTCATGACAAGGCAGCCTCCGCCCTTGCTGTCTGGGATGACACATTGGCCTCTGTTGTCATCAGCCTTCCTGTAGGAACTGCCCCACAGAGAGAGACGCTGTCTCCAGCCTCACTTCCACATGGGACCTCGCCAACTTGTCCTTTTCTACAAGGACATCAGAATGGCGAATTTCAGGAAATGAGAAAAGCAGACACGGATTAAAAAAAAAAAAAGCAAACCTTCAAATTAGTATATTTTTGAATAAGTGGCACATTCACAAAGTGCAAATTTGAAAAAGTACAGAAAGTTACATGCAGTTAAGTTTCCCTCCCAGCCGTTTTCTTCAGCCATCCAATGTCCATCCCTAGAGTCTGTGTCTACATAGTTGAATGTCTCTGTTGTCCTAGGTCTTTGCTTTGCCTGGGTTTCTCTTGTCTCCTTCATAAGAACATTCATTTCGCCCTGTCCCTCCCCCTCTGGCCCCCAGGACCTAGCCGAGAGCCCTGGAGAGTCACCTGGCAAATGTTATGGATCAGTTGACAGCATGTCTGTAACACAAACATATTTGATGAGTCAGGACTTATAGCATCTTTGTTTGATTGTGAATTAGATGCATTTCATTTACTTACCTTCTCATTCTCCGAAGATAAGCCAAGAAGTGCTGATTGTCACATCAGCCTCACTCAAGCTGTCTTTCTTTCATGAGCCATCATTTGCAGTTGTATTGCTGCCAGTTCAGGACGGTTGAGAGCACACACATTTTTCAGGGGACGGTTGCACAAGAAATGTCGATATTTTTCAACACTTTTATTTTGGCCTCTTCAATTGTTTCTTCCTTGGCTTCTGCAAGGAAAAATCCTGCCTTGGTCCTTGGCCCCAACACCGACACACCCACCTGCCCTTTGGGGCCTCTCTCGACCTTTCTTTTCCAAGAAGCACTGAACACGAGAAAAGTCCTGAGAGGAGGAATCCTGCCTTCCCCGAGATGAGGTATTTATTTATTTATTTTAGTGTTTGCTTAGTTGCTTGTAGCTGTAGAGGGTTTGCCAGTTCTCTTTTTCTGCTCTCCTCTCTTTCATGTCAGTTTCCCCTCTGGCAGTTGTGGACAGTTCACCTGCTTCTCCTCCACTTCCTGTGTATACTCTGCTGTCCTCCTTCCTCTCGCACCCTGGGGCCCTGACTGCTTAAGACCAAGGGCCTTGGAGCATTTTCCTTCCAGCTTCCTCTCTCCTCTAGATGCTTAGCCAGCGGTCAGTCAAATGGCGGCCCCCCAGTCCTTCGGGTGCCAGGGGCCAGTGATTAAGTAGCCAGGTCTTTAGCTGACTCCATCCTTGTTTGTCATAACTCCGCTGCAAGTTATTTTGGTCTCTGTGACTTGTGGCCGCACCATGATTAGGGTTTGATTACTATCACCAAAGTGACTAAAAGATGAAAATAGAAGCCACAACAGGAAATAAACAACTGCAAATGAGATATTTTATTCCATATTCCCTGCCAGCAAGTGATTAGAATCAAACTAATTCACAATAGTTTGGTAAACTCCTAAACTTTTTTTTTTTTTTAAAGAATTAGAATAGTTTGAAACTGGGTGCTTGTTGGTTTCATTTGCGCCCATGGAAAGGAAAGGAAAGGAACTCCCTTTCTAGGCACACTAGCCAGCCAGGAGTTCCTCTACAGTCCAGTTTCTTTCTTGGAAAGGAAAGGAATAAGAATGTGAACGGGGTGGGGCTGGCTCTCAGGAAAGCTTGGGATGTTAACTGATTCAGGGGATGCCAAGGAGCTATAAAGCAGCACCAGCCACTGTAGGTACTTGCCCAGCAACCCACCCACTGTCTACCTAGGGCAGTAAAATGGAGGAGGAAAGCCATGCAGAGAGGGTAAGGCAAGAGTGACGCCCGAATTAAAGCACCCACAATTACACTATATGGGAACATATCTTTGCAAGTATATGCATGTTCCTCCCAGACAACTTGTGACGTCAGATTCAACTCCTGAAACACCCACTAAATCTACCTGCCCTGTGTGTGCTCCAGCCTCGCATCCCAGAGTGAGCACCACTGGCCAGATTTCCCAGAATCGTCAGGTTCTCTATTTAGCCAAGAAACTTAAGGAGAATTATGCCTTTTACTTTCACTGCTTATTTAAGTTCTTCTTGTCACTTTGCAGCCTGGCCTAGCCTCGCTAGGAAAGTGAACATCTTCTAGCGATGCCCAGAGTAGAGAGTGGGAATGGGACCCTGAGCGGGCAGGAAACTTACCCAGAAATCTTTTTAAATCTTGCCAAGTGCTCTTCTAATGTGAGGATCACCTCTAATGCAAGTTATTTAACCACTGAATGGCAGAGACCCAGGGGCTTCCCAGGGAGCTCAGTGGTAGAGAATCTACCTGCCAATGCAGGAGGCGCAGGAGATGTGGGTTCGATCCCCGAGTCAGGAAGATCCCCTGGAGGAGGAAATGGCAAGCCACTCCAGTATACTTGCTTGGGAAATCCCATGGACAGAGGAACCTGGCGGGCTACAATCCATGGGGTCACAAAGAGTCAGGCACGACTGAGCATGCACGCATGGCAGAGTCCCAGGCAGGAATCAGGTTTTCTGACTTCTAGTTTGGCATTCTTTCTAAGCCTTTCTGAGGTGAGTGTATCATTTCTCAGATACCTCCAAAATCCCATTTCTACCTCTTTTGCCTATGATGGTGGGATAACCCATTTTCTCCTGGGCTTTCTCTGCTGCTGTCTTTGTAAGTTGCTTGTTCAGAAAGTTACACACACACACATATAGGTTTCAATGCCCTTTTCAATAAGCAATATCAAATATTTATGCACTGGGTCTTAGATGCTGCATGTGGGATCTTTCAGTCCTGGCAGGCAAACTCTTAGTTGAGGCATGTTGGATCCAGTTCCCTGGATAGGGATCGATCGTAGGCCCCCTGCATTGGGACATGGAGTCTTAGCCACTGGACCACCAGGGAAGCCCAGCAGTATTTTTAATTGTAACAAAACTATGATCTTATACAATTGCAGCCTATGTGGCTTACAAAGTAAATGTTTAGAATCCCAGCTGCTGCCCTGTCCTACACCTTTATGCCCTGCTTGGCATTTCTGGCTCTTCCAGGTCAAGGAGCTTCAGGGCCGCTTGCTTAGAGATGATAATGATTTTCTCCCTTATATATTTATATTATCACGTATCTCCAAAGGTGCTCTTGGTGGGTTGGGGTAGGGGGAAAAGGTCCAAATACCTATCTATCCAAATCTGTTGATTCCTAAATAGTTATTAAGCATCTATAGCATGTAGATAGCTTTTAAGTTGCTGGAAGGGAGGGGGCTGAGTTGAGGTTCATCAGTGCCTTTTCCTTTTATTACTTTTTTTTCTTTTTTTGGTGCCTTTTCTTTTTAAAGGGGCATAATTCAGCCGAGAAAATGAAATTGGTTCATTTCACCTTTTTAAAAAAATTCATTAAAATCCCCAGTGAGTTTGATTGTTATCCTGACTTCACAATTCTAAATGACTTAAAAAAAATTATTATCGCACTGAGTAAGATGTGAGGTTAGACCACCATGCCAACTAGTGGCCTCGTCGATACTGACGCTTATATATTTAAATCATGACGCTTCTCAGCACCAACAGCTTTCACGAAGTAAATGCTATCTGGTGCTTTCCCCATCAACGCCTTACCGTGTCTATGCACCAGTCGGCCAGGTGGGTCTACGCTTTCTCTAAAGCCCGGGGTAAGGGGATATACTCTAAGCACCGCAGAAAGCTACCGGGCCGAGGAAGGCGAAGAAACAGGCCCCGCATGCATATGCATGCAGGTCTGCTCGGAAGGTAACCTTCCCGCGCCGGGAGGCGGAGTGGCGGAGGTCTTCCGGGCTCCGGAGGAAACCTGCCCGCGGCGGGCGGGTGAGCACCCCCCACACACACACCCCCGCCACCTCCCGCCAAGATGCTGCCCCTCGCAACTCGTCAGGCAGCCAAATGCATTCCAGAGCTTTGCACAAGACACACTTCTCCAGGCAGTCCTAGAAACCCGAGCCCCGAGCGGGAGAGGGCGGGAGAGAGCGCGCGGCCGCCGCTGAGGTCACATTCGCGCCGCCTCCCCGCCCTCGCGGGCCGGCTGTTCCCTCCAGCGCGCACTTCCCAGGGCCTCGGTCCAGTCCGGTGTAAATGTCTTTTACGCGGAGACAGCGCTCTCCTCCCCCTTCCCTTCCGCGCGGCGGCCAGGGGATCCGTCGCCAGGGCCTTTAAAACAAAACGAATGAATGAAGCGTTAGGGCGAGCGCGCGCGGGACAGCCCCCGCGAGGCTCCGCGGGCTGGGTCTAAATCCGGCCACCGGCCCGCTCGCTTCGCTCCAAAACTCGCCGGCGGTGCCCGATCGGTGCTCTTGGGTCTTCCCATTTCTCCTCTGAGTCCGCCAGGTCTCCGTCGATCCCGGGAGCGTCTTGCTCCCCACCATTATCCACCCCCGCCCCCGCCCCATATCGGTCCCCCTCTGCAGACCCCGGCGGTCGGGGGGGGGGTGGCGGTACCGGGGGGGTGTTGAGAGGGGGGAGAAATAGCTTTTAGAAACCCGATCTGTTGTTTGCGAAACACAATCGCTTTTTTTTTTTTTAAAGCGACAGGGTGTCTAGACGGCCACGTGACGAGGCCGGAGCCGGGCGCGCCACTGCGCAGTGGAACCAGCAGAGCTGAGGGCCCGGGGGGGGGGGCGGGGAGGAGGCGGCGGCGGCGGCTGGGGGGCGGGGGAGGGAAGGGGAGGAAGGGGGAGGGAAGGGGGCGGGGGCGGGAGGCCTTGCGGGAGGCGGCGAGCCCGGGGCACACTCGCTCGCCTGCTCGGCGCACGGAGGAGCCTGTCCCCGAGCCGCGCCAGCCGAGCCAGCCGGGCGCCGTGCTCCGTCCGCTCGCCGCGCCGGAGAGAGCTGCCCGAGACGAGAGCCAGCCCGCCGGCGCCGAGCTGCCGAACGCCCGGCCCAGAAGCCCCTGAGTGCGGCGCGGCGAGCCCCCGGCGGCGGCAGAAGGACCCGAGTGCCAGGAGAGGGCGGACGGGGGGACAAGGAGGCTCCCGGCCGCGACGAGGAGAGTCTCTCGGAGAAGGCGGCGTGAGGGACAACCGGGGCCTCCAGCCGCCGCAGCCGGGTCGGGGCGAGCAGCCTTTTACGGGGAGCCCGGGCGGCCAGCCGCAACCCGGGGAGGGGGCGCCGGCGGCCCCCGCGCTACAGAGCAGAGGGCGAGAGCGCGCCGCCCGCCAGGGGCCCGCCGCGGCCGCCGCGGCGCCCTCCCCCGCGCTGTCAGCCCCGCGGGGCGCAGCCGCCGCCGCCGCAGCATCTTCTGCCCCTGCACCCCCGCCAGCCCCAAGGAAGTCCCCGCCGACGACCGGGGCCCCCGGGAGCGCAAGAGGAAAGGCCAGAGACTCCCCTAAACCACCCAGATGCGAAGGATTGAAGCAGCCTAGCCAAAGCTTTCTGTGGATTAAAAATATATATATATATATAGGATTTTTTTTTCCTTGGCAGAAGAAAAGGAGAGGAAGACCAGCGGGGCTCTGCAAGGGAAAAAGGGGGATGTAACTCGTGGATACGTTTTTTTTCCACCCCTCAAACGTCTCGTTCTACTTTGTAAACATTTTTCTTTTTTTAAACCCCAGCTCCAGCCGGGGTGCGAGGAGGTGGTGTTTTTCATTTGGGGCTTTGCATGTTTGGTTCTTAGATTTTGAGAGAGCCTCCTTATTTCGCCAGACATCTCATGTGGGGTGAAGTCCACTCAGCCCCCTCCCCCGAGTCTTCGTGTGCACGGAATTCAAGGAGATCCGGTTACTAAGGATATAGAGGAAAAAAATAAATCGCGTGCCTGCTTTTTTTTTTTTAATTGCCTGCTTCTCCCCACCCCCAAATTAAGTTGCTTAGCAAGGGGGGAAAGAGGCTTTTTCCTCCCTCCAGCAGCCCTGCCGAACGCCTTTCGTTTTTTGCCGCCGCGGATCTTCCATGTAGGCAGCCGAGGCTGGCGATCCCGACACTCGGGAGCCGCTGCGGGGGGGCCTCTTTTTGGGGAGGCGCCGACCCGGGTAGCCTTCGCCGCCCCCAGGGAAGCGGCGGCCGCGTTCCTCCGGGGTGCGCCGGGGCCCGAGAGCGGCGCACGGCGCGGGCCGCGCGGGGTGGGGCAGCCGGAGCGCAGGCCCCCGAGCCCCGGCGGGCGCCCCCGGGCCCCCGCGCGCGCTCCGGCCTCCGGGAGACTGGCGCATGCCACGGAGCGCCCCTCGGGCCGCCGCCGCTCCTGCCAGGGCCCCTGCTGCTGCTGCTGTCGCCTGCGCCTGCTGCCCCAACTCGGCGCCCGACTTCTTCATGGTGTGCGGAGGTCATGTTCGCTCCTTAGCCGGCCAACGACTTTTCTCCTCGCCTCCTCGCCCCGCATGTTCAGGACCAAACGATCTGCGCTCGTCCGGCGTCTCTGGAGGAGCCGTGCGCCCGGCGGCGAGGACGAGGAGGAGGGCGCGGGGGGAGGCGGAGGAGGAGGCGAGCTGCGGGGAGAAGGGGCGACGGACGGCCGGGCGCATGGGGCCGGCGGCGGCGGCGGCGCAGGCAGGGCTGTCTGCTGCCTGGGCAAGGCGGTGCGAGGTGCCAAAGGTCACCACCATCCCCACCCCCCAGCCGCGGGCGCCGGCGCGGCCGGGGGTGGCGAGGCGGATCTGAAAGCGCTCACGCACTCGGTGCTCAAGAAACTGAAGGAACGGCAGCTGGAGCTGCTGCTCCAGGCCGTAGAGTCCCGCGGCGGTACGCGCACCGCGTGCCTCTTGCTGCCCGGCCGCTTGGACTGCAGACTGGGCCTGGGGGCGCCCGCTGGCTCGCAGCCGGCGCAGCCGCCCTCCACCTACTCGCTCCCCCTCCTGCTGTGCAAAGTGTTCAGGTGGCCGGATCTCAGGCATTCCTCGGAAGTCAAGAGGCTGTGTTGCTGTGAATCTTACGGGAAGATCAACCCCGAGCTGGTGTGCTGCAACCCCCATCACCTTAGCCGACTCTGCGAACTAGGTAAGAAGTTGATCCGCGCCCACCAGCCCGTGACCCCCGCCCTCCACGCGCCCCCTCTCCCCGGAACTCAGAGGGGGGAAGAAAAGCCCGATTGGGCTGTGGGTTAGTGCAGCCACCTCGCCGGAGGGGTGTGTGTGCATTTCCTCCTGGGAGGAGATTTGGGGGACCAAGGTGGAGAGGGGACCCGGGGAAACTGGAAAGGCATTCCCTCGGGGTTCCCTTCCAGTTTCTCTCCTCGGTGGCCCCGAGGGGGGGGCCTGGGCCCAACTCATTCATGCCCACATTCTGCAGACATGGGGTTATTTCCGGATCAGCCAAGGGGGTGCAGAGAGAAGTGTAGGGGGGTCACGCCTCCCCCGCACGGAGAACAGCGTTGAGGTGTGTGGCCGACTTGGATTCGGTCCAAGCCCGCCAAGGAAGGCTCGGAGAAGCGGTAGTAAAGGCTAGAGAGGAAGGCTACCCTTTAGGAAGGGAGGGAGAGCGTCACGTCGGGCGCAAGGGGCCAGGAGCCTGCCTTGGCCGGCGCAGCTTTGGGTTTTGAGGCAGAGAGAGCAGAATAGGAGGCTGGATACCTGCTCCCAACTCGGCCAGTCCGGGGTAAGAGAGAACCGGCAGTCAGGGGAAGTTGGGTGCCCCCTACTTTCTTCCAGCGCAGGAGAGAGAGCACTGTAACCGACCGTCGGATGGTTTGCCCCCAGACTCCTTACTGAGCTGGGCCCTGGGCTCCTCAGTTGAGACCCCACCGTCCTTCTGGTTTATGCTCCCAGCGTTCTCCATTGCATCCCTTTTCTCTGCCTCTTTGTGCGGGGGCGGGGTGCGCCTGGGGCTCCCACCGATCCAAGTTCCCTAGCGCCCTTGGGGTCCACCTTCCGGGGGAGCTGGGCAAGGGGGAAGCCCGTGTTCCCCGCGCGGGTGCGGGGCGCAGCAGCGGTGGCAGAGATAAACTGCGCCCCGGGGGGACGGGTCGGGGCGGGAGCCGGGGACCATAGGGACGGAGGGAGCAGAGTCTGAAGTTCTGGGACGCGAAGAGGGGGCTTCGTCGCCCCCCGCCATGTGAACTGCGACGTGCGGCGGCCCCGGCCGAGCGGCGGCCGAACCGGCGGTTTGCAGCCGGGCCGGCCGAGCGCGGCGGCGGCGGCCGCAGACGTGGAGGAGCGCCGCGCCGAGGCTGGCGCCAGGCGGCCTCTTTTGTTTATCTGACAGCTAAATATCAAGGCAATCACCGCCTCGCGGCCCTGCCTCCAACCCCCACAGCTAAGACAAACAGTTGGGCTAAAAGAATGCCTCTGTTATCATAAGTTTCTATCTCTCTCTCTCAGGGCTCGGCCTTTATTTTCTCTTTCTTTTTTAATTCCAGAGTCTCCCCCTCCTCCTTACTCCAGATACCCGATGGATTTTCTCAAACCAACTGGTGAGTAGCTGATTTTAAAAATATCCTTCCTGTCTTAGGTTAGAAATGGAGGCTGTAGAACGCGGATTTGTGTGTCTAGGCAGCGGCTTGGGGAGACGCTGGACTTGCCCTGAGGTGGTTATAGGTTTCCTCTGTTGGCAGTTTGGTGGATTTTTTTTTTCTTTTTCTTTTTTTGTTGTGACTGGAGCTGGAGGTAATGTGTGTGTGTGTGTGTGTATACATATATATCTTTCTTTTTGCAAAGATGTTTCTTAGGTATGCTTTCCATTTTGTTTCTTTTTTTCTTGTATTTGCACTCCATAACCCAAGCTGGCTCAACTCAACACGTGGACTCTGGTCCATGCAGAAGTGTCTAGGGAGCCAAATGGGACAGGGTGATGGGAAACGTGGGAGACTCTGTGAGTGCCAGAAGTATCAGTGGGGAGATTGGAGAGCCCGATGGAAGGGAAGACTGTGTTTAGAAAAGTGCAGAGATGACCTCAGTTTGGGGCAGGAGAATAGAAAATTTAAGGAGTAAGGGCAACAGCCCCCTCCCCCCTCCTAGTTTTCTCAGAATTCCTGGTGGGGGCCATAAAAGTGTTTAGCATAGTTCTGCCTGCCTGTCGCTTTGTCACTGGATGGCATTCAGCCAGGGCAGAAGCCCCACTTGAGGCTGGCACCAGCCCTGTTGCGTTTGTCTGCATTCAACTTCTGGCTGGCAGTGCAGGGGAGGAGGGGGGAGGGAGCGCAAAGCTGGGAGACAGCTCTGATGGGCCCTTGTTTCCTGGAGCCCCTTCTTACAGTGGGGAGGTTCCTGTGCCTGCACATCTGAGTTGTAACTGTAGTCTCTGTCGGTGCCTGAGAAATGCAGTGCTTGTGACAGTGTTATTTTGCCAGGGTTCTGGGAGAAGGAGAAATCAAGAGTTGGGCCCCATTTCCCTCTTGGAATTCTACAGGTCCTTCCGCCTCATGAGTTTTGGCTGTTGGGCCTTTCCCCCCACTAATTAAAAGTTTTGCTGGGGCGTTGTCCTAAATTAAATACTTTAATGAATGGTGTAAGCGAAGCCCATGGTCTCCAGCCAGCCCTCCCTGACTCCACACCCCCTTTGTTGGAAGGCGTTGCTGCTTGCCTGGTCCCTGTCTAGTAAGTGGCCTGCGAAGCATAGGATATTTTGCTTTCGATTTACAAAACACCAGATAAATGGTCATTAATGAGGAGATAAACCAGCTCTGTATTTGTAACAAACCTTAACTGAGATTACCAAGCTCTGTTTTCTCCAAGAATGTAACTTGACTGGGTTTTTGGCATCAAGGCTCAAGAATTCTTTTATGAGCTTAGTTCTCCAAGGGGCCCTCTCTCTCCTGCTTTTTGTTTTTCCTTCTGTAGTCTTCAAATGTGGAGGTTTTCCTTAAAAGAGAGCGAGAGAGGCCAATCATCTTGGCCCCAGGGTTAAAGACGACTGGGGAAATGTTCCGAGAGAAACTTCCTAAAACCATAGGAAAGAAGGCCCACGTTCTGTTCGGTTTCCTGCAGAGATAGTGGGACAGCTCTGTCCACCGGATTCAAGCAGTCACCATTCAAGCAGCCACCGTCTCAGGCCAGGACCTCATTTTCAGCTAGTAGAGTGATATATTTATTCATTAGCAAGTGTTGACACTAGGTAGCGAAATGTGTGTAAACAGAGAAGCCACAAAGACAGGAATGCGCCATTTCCAAGGGGGAGAAAAGTTCTCCGGATCAGCCAATAGGAAGTGATTAACCTGCCAATCGGAAACTCAAACTGCTGGTTACTCACCCAAAACGTTTGTGTAAAACAAAACAACAACAGAAAAAACAAACAAAAGTAGCACCCCCCCCCAAACCCAGCAAACCCTGAAATTTAAAAAAAAAAGTAATGAAAAGTACCATCCTGCTGTAAGGACATGAGGGTGCTAATAGGTGAAGCCCCCGTGGGAATCTCCTGACACCCTGGAGAACAGCCAGGGCTGGTTTTGCTGGCTGCTGTGGCCAGGGGCACTGAGGTCAGATACACAGATGAGATGCTGCCCCAGGTTTCTCTTTGCCTTGTACGTTGCGGAGAGTATTTGGCTGGGGAATTTAGATGAGCTGCTCACACTGTAAAGTTTCCAAGTCCAGGTTGAATTTTTGGTCTTGGGTTACTAGGTGAGAACCAGCCATAAGGTTTACAATGGAACGTTAATTAAAATCTTAACCAGTTGCACAACTAAGGGAATCTCTTCTGCAAAGTCTCCAGCATGGGCAGAGGCGGTGGGGAGGGGCTGGGGCCTGGTCTCCCTGCGGCCTTTGGAGGAACTGGTGGTGGTGGTTTAGTCATTAAGTCCTGTCAACTCTTGGCGATCCCGTGGACCGTAGCCCGCCAGGCTCCTCTGTCCATGGGATTTCTCAGGCAAGCATACTGGAGTGGGTTGCCAGTTCCTTCTCCAGGGGATCTTCCTGACCCAGGGATTGAACCCGGGTCTCCTGCATTGCAGGTGAACTCTTTACGGAGTGAGCCACCAGGGAAGCCTTTGGAGGAATGCCAGGGCTACAAGTTGGGAGTTCCATTTTGCTATGGTCCAAGCTGTTCCACTGCGGTCTTTGGGATGGCCTGGCTTTGGTAGACCTGAGTGCTAGGTGGTTCGAAGTCAGCAGGATCTTCTGGGAAGGGGTGGTCGCCATGGCTGAAAGAAAGAGCAAGTGTCTGTGACATGAGGCTTTCAGAAGTCATGGTACCTCTCCACCGTTATCACACCACGGGTGAGAGCAGGCTATTAGAATGAGATCCCAGTTTATGGAGTGGGGATGCTGTGTGGGTTCCGCTCCTGTTTCCTCTGTATGTGAAGGTCTGAACTATTTGAAGAATGTCTTGGGGTGGGAGGGGAGGGTGATGTTGCTGGGTATATGCTCCCTACTTGGGCCTGGGACCCAGGTGACCAGTCCCTCTTGGCAGATCAGGCCTCCAGGCCTGTTTTTAAATCCAGATGAAGAAAGCAATTAGATGATGCATTTATTCACTCATTTATTGGTTCATTCATTCATTCAGTCATTCTACAGGCCTGATGATGTGCCTACCTAAAATGCATTGATGATTCCAATGCACTGATTTGTCCTTCTGTAACCAGGGCTGTGGGTTGGGGCAGAGCTTAGGGTATAGTGGTGGTGGGGGGAACTCCTCTGTGCCAGATGGTACTTAGGAAGCTCAGAACTAAGTTGACAAGACTGGCTGTCGGGAAACCATTTTTTGAGAAAAGAAGGGTCCCCAGCTTTGTCACCTTGTATCCCTTGGGGAAGCTCGTTCCTTGGCTGCTCCCAGGCATGCATCTTTAAGAGCTCTCTTGCTGCTGGGAGAGGGAAATGAGTCTCCCACAGAACCCAGCACTTCTGGGGAGCAGGTGACACAGCAGAAGCTGACACCCTGACTTGGAAGAGCTATCTCAGTGAAGCTTTTTTCTGTGGGTGAGAGACGGAGGTGTGGCCTCTTGGCCCTTTACTAGCCTGGCAGGACCTAGATGATGCTGAAGACTGTCTCAGCCCGACTACCTGCAGGGAAGAGAGTGAGGCCTGCTGGGGAGGGGAGGGCTGAACCCTTGGGTAGGGCCCAGCTCACCGGGTGGCCCCTTGGGCTACTCAGTGACACCTCAGTTTACCTGGGTGCATGTCAAACAGGTATACCTTGCTCCTTCACAGAGGTGGTAGGGAGACCTAATTAATGTTTGTAAATCCCTCCTGAGATCAAAGGTGCTGCACAAAGGGCAGAGCACCATTTCATAGAAACGCTTGTGGTTGCCGGTGTGGAGCTGGCTTACCTTTGATCTGAGACCAGCTGACAGCCCTGATCGCGGTCCCAGCTCTACCCTGAGATGCCAGGCCCTTCCTTTGAAACACACCTTGCCCCTGGGATTCAGCCAGCCAGAGCTGCGGGCAGTGGGGGCTGGCCGTGGAGAAGTCATCATGTTTAAATGTGGGGGTGTCTTCCGTTTTGGGGGGAGCCTGTCTCTCCATCAGGGTGAAGGCCATCGGAATCGTTTGGAAAGTGCAGGGTCTACACTCTTTAACCAGCAACTCCATTTCCTGCCTGCCCCTATTGTTTTCCATTTGATTAAGTGTATCCTGTAACACTGTATATTCCTGTTAGGAATTAAAACTTTACCCTGATGCAATGAGATTACCCACATGGTCTTTTCTGTCTCCCCTGCCTGATGCTGCCACTCCTCGGCCCACCCTTCCCCTGTTGAGAAGAATTCTTGGAAAGTTGCTCTTCCAACCTGAGAGAGAATGCAAGAGTGGGACTAGAGAGAGAACCTGAGACTTGGGGTGGGGTGGGGGCAGGCCCAGCCCCATCCCCTTTTTATCCAGGGAATGGAGACAGCTGCTAGGTCCCTAGAGAGCTCCGTGGCTACTTGCCTCTGGGCTCCTCTTTCCCTTGGCTTCCTATTTGCCGTCTTGGCTAAGCGGTTCCAGTGGGAAACTGGTAATGCACACTCCATGGACATCCTGCTAGTGACCTGGAGGGTCTGGGATTTGCACCATCTGACCCGGTGTGACTGCTTTGGAGCCAGGACGCTCCTTTCCTGAGCTGCCTTTCTCTGTGGATATCCTAAGTTTGGCATTGGCAGTGATGCCCAATACACTTATGGGGTCTTGTGTGTTTTTGTTTCATGGGACTAATTAGTTGTGGTTCGTAGCCATTATTTTTTGTTTTAATTGCTTGGAGGGAGGTTGTGGAGTCTTGTCTATTTCTCAGCTGGAATTGTCATTATCCTCATTAACATTTAGGTCACTATGCTGAGCACCTGAGGGTGACAAAGACATGGAAGAGAAGGTTATAGTCTAGTTCAGGCAGACAGGATCTGAAGGTAAAAGATCAGGAAAGACAGCAGAAGGCAACTCCGTAAGTGCTGGGTGCCAGAAAGATTTTTATAGGGATGGAGGGCAGGGAGCCTTGCAGGTCTGGGGTTGCCCGGGAAGGTTTCCACACATGGGAAGTTTTTGGATTAGGTCTAGAAGGAGCTGGGAGCCTTGCTGAGAATGTTCTCTGTTCTCTTGACTTGAGGGGGCTTCACCCAGGTGTGTACATGAATAAGATTCTTTGAGTTGTACTTGAGATTTTCTTGCTTACTCTACCTCTGTTAGGAAGGGAAACGCAGTCCCTTCAGCCCAACACCCATTTCTTCTTAAAGAACTGGGAAGTCTGTCTGTAAACAGGTGAGAGTGGTGGCGAGGGCCACTGGATCCAAGCAAAGAGGCCATGCCCTTGATCTTGCCCCGAGAAAGGTTGCTGGGAGAGAACCCGACCTCCTTTGTTTGACCTTGGGAACTACCTGGTTTCTTCAATGGGGCACTTGCAATAAAAGAATAAATTCCAGCCAGTCTGTGATCGAGTCTGACTTGACAAATGATTAACTGGCTGCCCGGAGCCCAGACGGGTGACAAGGTGCTGTGGTCTGTCTCATGATGGGTAGCAAAGCCTGAGCAGCGCATTAATAATCAGCATCGCGGCTGAGAGTCAGCCGTTTGGAATGTGTGGTTTCTCTTTAATGCTGCTTAGAATGTGCTTAAAAATTAATCTTGGTGTACTTATTTATTTATTTGTGTATTTATTTCTCTCTCCTTCTCAAATCCACAGCAGACTGTCCAGATGCTGTGCCTTCCTCCGCTGAAACAGGGGGAACGAATTATCTGGCCCCTGGGGGGCTTTCAGGTGAGATGCTTTTCTCTTATTTTCCCGGGGATTCCAAGGCCTCCTGAAATGACCGGAGATTTTGGAGGACCGGAGGTGGCCTTCTGCCACCCCAGCTGGTCTGGAGTTAATCCACGCTTTTATGTGCATTAAGCTGGACATATCTGCGCTGACTCCCGTCGCCCTTCAGCTCGAGGTTCTGGGCCCGCTCCATAGATGTGGAAATGGGGGCCGCCTGGGTGTGGGCTGTGTTTCTTGGTTGTTGTTAAGCGGCTCCCAGCTGGAGGGGCTTCCAGTTGGTGACTCTGGTGTTCTTGGTTCTTGGGTTTAAGCTCTTCTCTTGCTCTCTCAGTGCATCAGGTGCCTTGAAGGGAAGGGATCCATCTTTTGGAAACTTGTAGAAGACAAATCCCGGGTGTAGGATGGAAGTTTAGAGAAACGACCTCGGGGCTTCTCTGCACGTCCTGCCTCCTGGTCGAGCTTCCGGCTGGAGTCTACAGTGTGTGTTGGATGGATGAATGGGTCACTGCAGACAGTAGGCGCTGACACCGTGAGCCGGCAGGGAAGGTGTCCCTAAGGGCCCATGGGTGTGAGTGAGGGGCCTGGAATTTGTCCCGGCTGGAGGGTTATGGAATTGGGTGAGGGGCACCCGAGCATCATTGTCCCTGAGAGAAGAGAGTGATAGACTTGGAGATGCTCATTAGCAATGTAAGTGGGAGACATTTCCATTTTGCTCTAAAGCTGTCCTGTTTCCACCTGCTTTTCCCACCCCAGTATGCATGCCATCACAGGATTTTCTAACAGCTAGCTAAAACAAGAGGGAAAGTAACCTGGGAGAGAAAAGAGAAGATCCAGGAGAGTTCTGGGCATTTGCCTTTGGGACATTCGTGTAGGTAGGATCGTGGCAGCTCAGATGGAAGCTGTAAAACACTTCCTGAGAGGGGACTTCTAACTGGTCAAGTATCGCTCAGGCTCGGTTCCTCCCAGCCAGTTCCCGCTGCAGGAATTGATCTTGCTGAGAATGTCTTTAGGGAGACCCTTGTTTGTTTTGATTTCAGCGCAGTATATACTCTGGCTGTTATCTGAGACAGATAACAGACAGGGTATTGTTTACTCAAAGCTCCTAATGAGAACTGAGCAGGAAAAAAGAGGAACCCAGAGAGGGCAGGGGACTAGGGGCATGAGGATGAGCGTGGACCATGGCTGTGGAGGAGGGAAGAACATACAGGGATGTGTGAGCTGTGTCTCTTCTGCTTTCTAAGGCTGAGAGGGTTCCGGAAAGAAAGAAGGCCAAAGAGGAGGAAAGGGTCTAGGTGAAATCGTGCACTCAGGATGTTGTTAGACGGTTTCATTTTTTAAATCCTGAATGTGCAGGAGGAGTCCCAGCCCCTCCGAACCACATGAAATAAGCAAGGGAAGTGGTAGCTTTTGAAAGGGGGCTTTTCAGAAGGTTTGTCTTCTTGATAACATCTTGTCTGTCTCCTCTGCTGGAGGAAGTGACACCAGCCCGGGCCACCAGCCTCCTTTCCCTGCCCCAGAGCCAAACTGTCACAGTGTAGCCCCTTCTGAGATGGGTGGGCTTCTGACAGTTTCTCTAGTCCTAGAAAGAAACTGGGGGTAAAGTAATGATGTACCCCCCAGCCCCCACCCCCCATAGTAACTGCAGCCATTTCGATGAATGAGGAGCTGCTAGGAAGGAGCGCTTGTCTCTGAAGGGCTAGCATGGTTCAAGCGAACTGCAAAAAGAAAAAAAAGTGATGGGGGGGGCTCCACATGAAAGAGCATTTGTTTTGAATTTTAGCTCTTGATTTACTAATTCCCAAGGCTTCAAAGTTTGAGCTCTTTCTTCTTTCCGTTCAGAGTTGGAGCGGTTTATTAATAATGTGCTGTGGGGGGAAATTGAAGAAACTGTTTCTTGGGTTGTTGCCAGTGGTTTGTGGGTATCTGGAGGGGAGGCGATGGGCGCTGAGAAAACCCAGGGCTCCCACCTCTGCAGTGAAAATGCCGCCCCCCGCAAAAGATGATTGTAATGGCCCAGGTCCAAGGTGGAGGGTTTTGCAAGTGGAGAATGCCCAAACCTCCTCCTTTCCAAGAAGTTGATCTTTCCATGGGGGGTGGTAGGGATGGGGGTGGCCAGGATGAGGCCAGTTGAGGCGGGTGCCTTGGCTGAATGAGGCAGGGCTGGGTCGGGGAAGAAAGAAGGCTGGAGGGGGCGTGCCTGCTGTGCTGAGGGCCAGGCCAAGTGGGCATCAAGGTGGGGAGCAGGGAAAGCGCCCACACGCCCCTGCCCCACCTCCCCCTGGAAATCACCTCTCTGAGTGTCTCTTTCACAGGCCCCCGTGAGCTGTTTTCCTTCCTGTCCTGCCCTGGCTGAGAGCGGGCTTAATGAATGGGGCTCAGTTTAGGGTGGGAGGAAGGTCGGCAGCGGGAGCCAGGCCTTGATTCTCTTGGCAGGGGAAGAAGGGAAAGAAAAAACAGTGGTGTGAAAACGTGGTGCCTCTGAGGTGGGGGTGGGGGTGTGCTCAAAGGCACGCCCCTCCTGAGATGCCGGGGTGACTCCAAGGCTGGCCCTTCCCTTTCCTGCGAGGAAGGGGAGTGGGCGGGCAGGAGCGCTGGGAGCGGGCCCGCTGGCTGCAGGTTGGAATTCCAGCCGCGCAGTGCGGGGCTGGCCGGTGAGACACAGGCCCGGGCCTCTGGGACTCGGTGAAACAGACCCCACCCCTGCAAATTTCCTCAGTCTGGGAAAACGGCACACATTTTTAGAAGACTGTGACTCGGTTCCAGGAGATTGTACTTTCATTTCTGACAGCCGGCTCTTCGAGACAGATGGATTGGATTGCTCGGTGCCTGGTGTGTGTGTGTGTGTGTGTGTGTGTGTGTGTGTGTGTGTGTGTGTGTGTGTGTGTGTGTGTGTGTGTGTGTGTGTGTGTGTGTGTGTGTGTGTGTGTGTGTGTGCGCGTGTGCATGTGCATGCATGCACGCGTGTGTGCGGGCTGCAGACGTACAGATAGACGATCCCGTGCACACACACATGAGCGGGCAGATGCCCGTGGGCAGGCTAGGGGTAGACCTGGGTCCCTGTCACATGGGCGTCAGTGAACGACAGACAGCTTCTCCTTGAGGATGTGTGCTTAGGGCCCAGGGAGTGTTTATGGACTGGTTCTGAATCGTGATCATAGGTGTGGTAGTTCTTGAAAGACGTGTAGAACAAACCCTGTTGTTGGCATGCATCCTGGACCAGGTGTCCCCACCTTGGAGAGGTCTGACATCGATGGGAAGCTTCTGGGTTCAGCTTGGTGGTGGAAATGGAAAGGATTTACTTGCAGAGCTTTCTCTGTATCACTGGTAATTGAAAGCATGCGTTTGAAACTGTCATCTTTGCAGCCTCCATCTGCAGTTTGGGGAGGGGCAGGGGAGCTTTCATTCAGCTTGTCTGCTGTCCTGATTTAGGGCGGGGAGGTAGGGGTGTTGAAGGAGTACCACCTCACTTGTGAGTTCTAGGTTGTTCAGCTGCAGACCCTTCACATATTGATGTCTGAAGCTGGTTGGGCCTCCCTGGTGAGGGGCAGGGATTGGAGGCCAGCATCGTTCATCGTCATTTAAACTTCAAAATGGGGCTTTCCTGATGGCACTCGTGGTAAAAGAACCCACCTGCCAATGCAAGAGGCATAAGAGATGCTGGTTTGATCCCTGGAGGAGGAAATGGTAACCCACTCCAGTATTCTTGCTTGGAGAATCCCATGGACAGAGAAGCCTGGGAGGCTAGAGCCCATGGGGTGACAGAGAGTCAGACATGACTGAAACAACTTAGCAAGCAAGCAAAACTTCAAAAAAGGTGCCACTTTCGAGGAGGGCATCCCTGATAGCTCAGTTGGTAAAGAATCTGCCTGCAATGCAGAAAACTCCTGGTTCGATTCCTGGGTCGGGAAGATCCACTGGAGAAGGGATAGGCTACCCACTCCAGTATTCTTGGGCTTCCCTTGTGGCTCAGCTGGTAAAGAATCTGCCTGCAATGTGGGAGACCTGGGTTAGATCCCTGGGTTGGGAAGATTCCCCTGGAGAAGGGAAAGGCTGCCCACTCCAGTATTCTGGCCTGGAGAATTCCAGGGACTGTATAGTCCATGGGGTTGCAAAGAGTAGGACACGACTGAGCAACTTTGACTTGGAGGAGGGAGGTGGGAGGCAGTGGAGACTTAGTATGGATGTGTCTGGCGGAGAGGGCTGAGCGAGCCCTCTCTTGCCTGTGCAAAACCATGCTCATTGGAGACACGATTCTACCAGCCCAGGGGAGGCCTGCTCCTTTGCCAAGGTCTTCAGATCCATGTATCGCTTCTAGTTCTGGGTGATGGGAGTGCCTTTAGGCCAGCATCCATTCCAGGAACGGTTCTTTCCTCTTCTTTGATGCCTGCTGGCCTCTGTGAGAGCCTCAGAGGAGAGTCTTCAAGAACACCTGTATAATATGAAAATGTAGTCCTGGCTCAGTCCACCATCAACTTGGGCCCAAACTAAGTAGCTTAGGCAAGAGTGTTCCATCTTGTTTTTAAGGAATGTTATTCAGCTGCGTTTGTTGTCTGGTTGGGAACAGTGGTGGCAAACTGGGAATTTGGCCTGGGTGCCTGTGTGTGTGTGTTTTAGTGTCTCCTTCCTGTGCCTGGGAACAGGCAGCTTGTGGTTTCGCTGGTGTCTCTAATGCCATAGGGAGTGGGGTGGGGGTGGGTTGAGTTCATCCAAGTGGCCAAGAGCATGGGCTTTGGGGTTGTCAGACGGAGCAGCCCGTGTGACCATGAGCAGGCCCCTTATCTACCCTCCCTTTCCTTCACGCCACTGTGAGGAGTGACAGTCAGGATCTCTGGGGACCCACATGTCCCCTAGTGCCAACCTGATGACTCAGGCCCAGGCCAGCTCACCTGGTGCACACCCAGTGAAGACCAGTCACAGACAGCAGCTCAGGCTCTTGGCCTCTTCTGCAAGGCTTGAGGTCATGCACTCAACCCTGGAGAAGGGCTCACTGTTAAACTCCCTTTGTCCTGGAAAGAATGAGGCAGTCAGGCAGGAGTTAAATACAGGGTGACAGCATTTAAAGCCTCTGGAGCAAATTGGGGCTGCCCTGCCGGCCAGACTAGATGGGCTGCTGCCTCATGCATCCTGTCACCACCGAGACAGAACCTGGCCAGCCCTGGAGGGGGAGGGGGTCAGGTGAGGGCCAGGTTCCGGTGTATGTCTTGGCCACAGTCTGAGACACTAACCACCTCTCCCCAGGTAGGCTTTGCCTTAGCAGAGCCCAGCTGTCGGCCTCTGGACCTGAAGAAATGTCAAAGGATTCATGATCCAGTTTGGCTCCCTGGGCTTCTTCCTTGCTTCTATTACTGTCCCGCGACGCTGCTCCTGCATACAGTGCTCGCATTGACACTCCCTTCACAACCGGTGTCTTAACCCAGTGGGAGAAAAAAAGGCACAGGCAGGGGTCTCCAGACCTGCCTGCACGTTAGGACCCTTGGGATCTTTCACATCACAGTCTGCTGGCACAATCCCAGCATCAAGTGTTTTTTGAGGCTTTCCGGGTGATTTCAAGGTGCAGACAAGTTGGGGAGCTTCTGATGTAGGGGGTAAAAGGATCTCTGTTCCCATGGGGAGTATCTCTGGTGGCTTCTCTTGGTGGCTGTACACAGATTCTGTCTGTGCACCTATGGTGAAGAATTCAAGTGTCTTGCTTGTTGAGTCTCTTCTCAGCTAAGACATTTGCTCGGTTGTAGGGAGTTTCCCTGGTGGCTTAGCGGTACAGGATCTGCCTGCCAATGCAGGAGACGTAGGCTCAGTCTCTGGGTCGGGAAGAAACCCTGGAGAAGGAAATGGCAACCACTCTAGTATTCTTGCCTGGAAAATCCCATGGACAGAGGAGTCTGGCGGGCTACAGTCCATGGGGTCACAAAGAGTCGGTTCTGATTTAGCAACTAAACAACCACAAGAAATTTGACAAGATGTATTTTAACTCTGCCCCTTCCTCCTGTTGGCTTTGCTGTAGTGAAGGACATTGTAAAAGTGACCCTGAGACAGGGTTTCCTTTCAGGATGATGAAGGTGTTCTGGAACTCGGTAGCGATGTTGCTCAGCTCTGTGAGTGCTGTCAGTGTCGTTAATGGTAAATGTTATGTGATGTGTATCTTGCCACAATCTTAAAAAATAGTGACCTGTGGTAGCTTTTAAACACATGCAGGTATTTACATAGTGCCTAAGAAACACTGGCTCTGGAGTATAAAACACTGGGAGCTACTGGAGGTAGACACTTATTTTCAAAGCATCTCTGAGATCTCACAGGGTGGGGGTGCGGGGTGCAGGGAGTAGGGGAGATTGATCAAGGGCCTGTCTCTGTGATTTTTCAACCTTTCCTTTTCCATGCTGGTGGCAGAAAGGAGAGACAGGAAAGTTCCCTGTGGCTCATTTTCCACGGCTGACCTTTCAGCAGGGGAAGTAAGTCCCCTTCTTCCCTCTCTGCCCCAGACACTCTTTTCCTCTGGGCAGGGGTCTGGTAAGCAGCCCTGCAGGGGCTATCTCCAAAAGCCTGGGGTCCTCCTGACCCCGCCGGACAATCTGGACCCCTCCTCTGGGCCTGCTGCCTGAGCCTCTGGTCCATGTGGCCTTCGCCGAGGCCATAGGGCTGCAGAGGAGGCTAGTGAGTCGCGGGAGCCCTGCCTTTGCAGGAGCCCTGTGAAGGGATACTGTACAGTGTGAGCACTGGGAGGTCACCACTGGCCCAAGCATCTCTCTCGCTCAGTACTGAATGGCTGGCCCAGTCTGGCTGTGTGCCTACTGTCACAGACAGGCTTCCTCTCCGGGCTATTTTCAGAGGGAAGATATTATTAACTGCTGAGGCACAGTTCTCAATTTAGTGGCTAACACACCAAGAAAGCAACAGTCCCTCGGTGGCGGCCACTCCACCTAAACATGTTGGCTCATTGCAGGGTGCTGCCCCCAGCCCCCTTCCGCTTCTCCCCGTGGGGGTCTGTACCCCCTAGCCCACTTTCTGGGGCAGCTGGGACTGTAGATTCAGCAGCTGCCATAGAGAGAACGAGGCTTTTTCTTAAAGCTGACTCAGAGGTGTAGTCAGTGATCATGGTTTATATTTTAACATGGGGAGATCTTTGCGACTGGGATGGGGCACTGCACGGAAATACGAACTTTCTATGGAGTTTAGGGCAGTTGTTTAAACCAGGGTGATAACTTTCACCTTGGAAGTGAACAGGAAATATTGGGACAAGACAGGAAATTGCATCATTCCTTTTATGAGAAGAACTCCAGAAAAAAGTGGTTCATGAAAGGTAGTGGCTGCGAGGAGGCCAGCCGGGTTCTGTTTTGTTTTGTTTCTTTCCTAGCCCCTTCTTCCCTTCCACTCTCCAGAGAACTTTTAGGCCATTTTCATTTAAGAAAGAGGCTGTTTGAGAACTTTATGTTATTTTTATTATTTAAAAAAAAAAAGTTTTTTTACCAAAAGGGTCACCTTCAGTTGAAATGTTAACTGCAGCCTTATTTCCCGGTTTACTAAAGAATCTTTCATGACTTTTTCAGCTTCCTTCCCCAAGTGGTAAGGCTGAGCAGCTCTTGGCTGGAAGTGAATTTTGGTTTGGCTGCACAGTCTTCTTCGATGCTGAGCCCCACCCTGTGTCATTAGCTCAGTTTTAACTTGAAAGAAAACACACACACACACACACACAAACATATTTTGGGGGGCAGGGGGTTAGGTAGGAATCTACTGATGCCCATAGCCTTTTCACCCCAGCGTGGGCTTCCCTTGACCACAGTGCCTGACACCTGGAAGGCTGGGGCTGTCTTTTTTTACAAGCTCTGAGCCTCCTTTTGCTCAGGGAGTCCCTTAGCTTCCTGAGTGTCTAGTTCTGGGGTTCTGGTGAGGAGAGGTGGCAGACGACAGTTCCCCTGGTGCAGCTGTGCCCGGGAGCTGTGCTTTGCCCTGGGGCATGGGGTATCGTGGCCCTCAGTCACTCCGTAGCTTCCCCCAGAAAGAGGGCTTGTGCAGCCCTGCAGTGGAGAAGGTGGGGTTGTGCCGGGTGTGAAAACAGTTGTCATTTTACTCATCTCTAGGTTTCTAAGCCCCGTCTTTGACAGTCATTGTTCTCTGACGGGGGCGGGACATGGGACAGGGCCCTGACACAGGCTGCCAAGGAGCCATCTTTAGGATGGAGACCAGGAAGAAAGAGGTTTGTGTATGGCTGGCTTGCTCCTTTTCCCCCAGCTTTTTTTTTTTTCCTTAGTGGGCTTTGTTTTGTTTTCATAACGCAACAAGGGCCCTGGGGGTGTGTAAAAGCATTGTAGAACACTTGGTAAGGGTAGCTTGTCCAGACCGAGCAGGACGCCAAGGCAGAAGGCTGTGGGCAGGTGGTGAGCCCACAGAGGTTGCCTGGCTGGCGCCTGGCTTGGAAGCACCTCGCGAGATCAGCCACAGCTGGCCAGGAAGGGGCTGAGGACAGGGGCTCTCTTCCTGCCTACACAGGGAGCCTGGGGCCAGGCCTCAGCCTTTCTGGCTGACCCCTGCCTGGAAGGTACCCTCCCAAATAGGTGGGTTCACATGGGCCGCCTCCTGCCAGTTGTAAGCTGGGGTGGTGGGAGGGGGTGGTCGGTAGGGGACCAACTGCTTTGGGAGAAGTCAGCGTGTTTCTGTGGTCCAATCACTTAGCAGTGATTTACTGAGCACCTACTGTGTGCCAGGCTCTGCCGGGCACAGAGGATGTAGTTCTTGGACTCTCTGCAGAGGGTAATGGTCTGTCTGAAGGTGTTAGGGGGTCAGTGAGGTGGAGGGTCCTTGAAACAGAATTTGGCAGCTTCCGAGCTGTGGGGTGACGTGTTCTAAGACACGGCCGAGGTGCAGGGGCGGGCCTGGGGCTGTGCTTTGGTTGTGTAGTCTGTTGAGAGCCGAGATAAAGCAAAGCTTGTTGATAAACAGAGGGTCTGTCTCCCCTGTTCCTGTGTCTGTTCCTGCTCCCCACTCGTCTTGTTGATGGTGAGATAACAGCCGTAATAGCAGGAGGTAGGATTGTAGTCCAGGCTCTGGCCTTACCTGGGAGCACAGCTGAGCACGCAGTGGGGGCAGGGGACATCTGCAACGGTAGCATTTATGTCTTTACAGCCAGCCACAGGGGAGGTGGAACATTTCCAAAGCCCGGGAGTTGGACTTTTCTAACTCTGGTGGGCTTGATTCTCATGAAGACCATCTGGGGATGCAACACTTGGTTTTTAATTTAAAATCTGATGGTCAAGTCCATTTTTGAGTTCCCAGATGGTTTGAGACGCTCTGGCCCGCCTCTGGGTGGGTTTCTCCGAGGTAGTCTAACACCTAGTTACCAAGGGGTTTCATGTTCGCATGCATCCTGCCCTGGCTGTTCCCCTGAGGCCGACTGATGGCTTCTTGGGAGTTCACTGGTTTCATTCATTCTTTCTTGCTCCTGTGTCAAGTTGGAAGAGCTGTTTTGGCCTGGGGTTTGATCCTGGACAGTAAGAGAAGGGTGGATTTCAACTCCAGTTTCCCTCTTGCAAAATGGGGAGTTTCTATCTTTTAGACTCAGATCACCAAGCCTGGACTGGTGGCTCTCGTGTTTACTCATTTCTGTGTTGCTTTTTTTACTTTTTAACTTGGGGTTAACGCGAACAAAAAAGGACTAAGCCCAGAAAGGACTGTGCTGTCAGTAAACTTGCCTTTCTGCCTTTGCCACCTGGAGTTTAAATCTCCATCACCCTTTTCCACCTTGCGGTCGGTCTGCTGAAGTTGGCAGGTCTCCTTCCCCAGTAGGCTCAGCGAGCTTCTGGGGCTCAAGAGGGCCAGGAAGAGCTACTCTGCTCAGAAAGTGCCTGGGGACCTTGCCAGCCCCAGGGCAGCCTCCCAGCCAGCGCGGCCCCTCCCCCTCATTAATCAGTAACCCAGAGGGAAAAGCTGAGATGCGTTCTTTCTGTGATCTGGGTGCACAGTACAGTTCTTAAAAATAGATGGGCCCCATCTCCAGCTCAATGGGATCAGAGTCAAAGCCCCGCTGGGGGTGTTTCCTGGGGAAGATACCTGGCATTGGGGGGCTTGCAGAGATTCAGAAGCCCCCCACCCCCCACCCCAGTGTTTGTCAGATGCCCAGGAGGGGGTGTGGAGAGATTACAGTGTGAGGGAAAGTGCCCACCTTCCAGGTTTCCATCCTCTGGGTTGAGGTTGGAGGCACAGCCAGCAGCTGGCTGCATGGGCTTTGCGGAGCCTTTTTTGTCCTGGACCTTAGTTTTTTTCCTCTACAAAATAAGCCAGTGGGCCTGGTCCCCATGCCCCTTGCAGCACCGAATGGCATCCTGTGATCTGTGGGTTTTGGTTCTTGGATTGGAAGGTGTGTGAGAATGAGACCCCTGTTGCTGAGGTGGTGGGTAGCTAACGGCCTCTTCCTTTGGTGAAGAAAAAGATTGCAGTTCTTCAGGGTTTTTTTGGTTTGCAGACTCTTTCAAGAATGAATGAAAGCAGAAGGATCATTTCCCCCCAGAAAAATGCATATGCATACCAGTATTTGCAGGTATTTCCTGGCGTCCTTCCCCCCAGCACCCCCCACCGTGGAATCCCCTGTACTCAAGAAGGCAGGGTGAACTGGAGAGGATTAGGAGAAACCCGGGCCTTTCTCCCCAGAAGTGGAATTGCTGGGCACGTGGTCCTTCTGTGTTGGGTTTTTGGAGGCAGGGCCATCCTGACTTGTGTGTCTGCATAGATGGATCACAGATCATTTGGGGCAACCAGGAGGACTCTTGAGGTTGAGTTCTGGGGCAGGGAGAGTAGGGTGGGGGTGGAGTGAGGGCTGCAGTGGAGGAGGAGGGGTGTCCTGGCTCTGCAGTCATCCAAGCCAGACTGGAACCCACATTTATGTGAGGCCCAGAGTCCTCTGAAATGTGGGGCACACAGCACAGAGCCACGGGGGGGGGGCCTTGAGAGGGTGGTCCAGGATGGGGGGACTTTTGTTCCCTGACGCCTCACTGGAGACTAAGGGTGGCAGGGCCTTCGAGAGGTGGGGGGTGGGGGCTCAGGCCTAGGAGGTGTCCTGGGTGCTTTGGGGGTGAAAGGGCTGAGATCGCTGAGCAGTGAGTGTGTCAAAGCCAGGGAGATTAGATTACGGAGGCAGACAGAAGTAATGATTAACTTTTCCTGTCTGCACACTGTCTCCTCTCTGTCGAACTGTTGTTTTTCCCTGCAAGTACAGTGCGGCCCTGGCCTGGCCCTGCTGTTGGGTTGTAAAGAAAGAAGGAATGAGGACTGGGAGTGAGCAGGGGGCGGGGAGCCAGGGAGCTGGCCAGAGAAGGGAGGCTTTTCCATCAGATCCAGCATTGGAATTTATTGGCCGGAATGCAGTAAATGTTCAAAATGCCATCCCGTCCAACAGTTTTCATAATTGTTATGGAACAAGGGGAGCTGGGGGAGGGGAGGGATGAAAAGGACTTTTGTTTCTCATTGGATTTTTCCACATCTTCGGACGGTTTCTCTACCCTCTAGACAAAAAAAAATCATCGAGAGTTGAGCTGGAGGAGGGTGGGGGACAGGGTGGGGGCAGGGCCAGCATCTGGGGCTGGAATACCTTGCAGGGAGCCTGGAGGGTCACTGCGGGCTCCCCGGGCTTTATTAAATCGAGGACCACAGCAAAAGCAGCTCCGGCAGAGCCTCCAGACATGCAGAATCAGACAAAAAACTGCCCTGCACCTCTGGGGGTTGTGTCCTTTCGGAAAATTGGCTTATTCTGCATCTGTGTTTGTTAAGATTCTTTAACGTGTTAGCCAGCAAATTTACAAGTGGTCTGTAACAAGAAGGAAATGCAGGGCTTTCTGGTGGTTTAAGAGGAGGTTCTTTTTCGTTGGTTTCACATTTGCGAGTGGCTGTGCACCCCTAGTTGAGAATCTTCCTGCGGAGTTTTGGGGCAGTTTCAGGACCCCCTCCAGGTAGGGATGGGGGTGGGTGAGAGTTGTGGGATATTCCCCTCCTGTGTCTTCCTGGAAGTGGCCAGGATCCTCCCCCAAGGGGAGCAGGTCGGTGAGCAAGTGACACTGTGCAGGTCTGGGGGGTTCTATGTGTGCAAGAGTGTGAATCCCCTTTCTGAAGGGAGCTGCTGAGTTATATGGGGAGGGGGGTGATGGTGGGGACTTGGCATTGCACCGGGGGGTGGAAGAGACTTTGAAATTCAGAGTTGCAGGATGAGGCTGGATGCACACTAACCAACAGCCAGGGAGGCCCATTTACTGTAAATATTATGAATGGAGTTGGCCGGGCTGGGAGTCCACACCCTTCCTCTGAGGCCTCTGGGAGCCCAGCAGAGCTGGCCTCCTCAGAAGGCAGGCAGCCGGGTACACGCTATAATTTGCATGGCTGAAGGCTGGGGCACAGGAAGCCGAGTCAGCCGGCTGGCGAGACAGATGGGAGCTTTTGATATGTGTGGCTTCCCGCCCCTGCCCGGCGCTACCCTCAATTATATCCTCTGATGGCAAAACACTGCTCTTAGGAGGGACCCCTGGGCTGGGGGGCCTCTGACTTGGGCCATCTAAGGGGCTCTGAGGGGTGGGGTTGGGGCCCATCGTGGGGGAGCAAGGAAGTACATTTTAGCTCTAGTAACTGATTACTCATCACAATTTTTAAGGCACAGTCACGAATCTTCAAGACTAGCAGGATCTGCCAAGTGTGTAAGCTCAGGGAGATTGCAGGAGGAAAGGAGGGTGACGATGAGTGAGAAACTTAAGGGCACCAAGTCCGGTTGGCATTGGAAATAAAATAGTAATACAGGACACCCTCCTCTGAAATAAAATAGTAATACAGGACACCCTCCCCTGAGGACTCACTTCTTCCCGGGGGCCATGAGTGATGAGAGACAGGAAGAACGCAAGTTTGTAACCTTTGTAGTTAGAAAAAAAAAAAATTGGGTTAGAGATGGACATGGCCAAATCTTGACTCCCATCTCCTTTGCCTTCGGATTTTATTTTGTTTTTGTTTTATTGTTGCAAATGAAATGCAAAAATGTGCCCCACTTCTCAAAGTGCTTTTCTTAACTCTCCGTAAGGTAGTAAAAATAAATGGAACTGGTGTTGTTTAATATTGAATCCCCAAGTGGAGCCGGAGCCCAGCAGAGCCAAGAGGGCTGCCCTTACCCACCTTCCTGTTAGTTGTGGGCAGGTCAAACTGTGACTCTTGATGGGGCAAAGCCACTTGACCAAGGTCACAGAGCAGCAGCTTACAGGCAAAAAAGTCTTTTCACTCCTGGCTTCTTGGCGCGAGAGAGCTGGACCCCACACTTGGGGACACAGTAGGCATAGCGTTTCCAAAGTGGGTTCTGAAGGACACTTGTTTTTCCCTCTGGTGCTTGGAGAGGACCGGTGTGGCTTTAGGGGCCTGAGGTGACTGCCCACCCACAGCTCACACAGGGCCATATTCTGGCCTTGAACCCAGCTCTCTTTGGCAGGTGATGGGTGCCTCCACCTGCCTCGTTCCCCCTCCGTTAGCATCAGGATGCTAACGCCATGCAGCTTCACGGGGTCCCCTCTCTGTGAGCCCCTTTCCATCAGGGCTCTACATAGTAACTGCTCACTAGGTGTAAAGTGTCACCCCAGAAGCCTTCTCCCATTTGGGGTGAGGTGTGGTCAGCATTTTCTGAGCACTTGGAGAACCTCTGAGATGATACGCCCCTTAAGAGTTGAGAACCTCCAGTGTGGCTGCTGGCCAGGCCCCGACCTCTCACTGACTTCTAGCAAGTTGTCATAACACCAGTGAGGTCACTACTGGACTACTGGGAGCTCCATTTTAGGGAGCCTCGGGAGGCAGATTTGAAGGGAGATGTCTGACTCCATAGCTGGGAGGTTGGGCCCAGGGATCTGAAGAAGCGCCCTGGCCTTTGAAGGAGAGCCGGTGAGACCCCTTGGCCACCCCCAAATCCAGCCACCTCGGTGGGGAACCTCATTGCTGAGCTCTGGGAAGAAAAAAGAATCCAACTTTTTCCTTCTGCCTTCTTCCAGCCAGAATTCATTCTTGATCTCTTTGATGCAAGAGCTTGGGGTGGTGGTACTGAGTCTGGTCCCAGCGTTTGCCAGGTACCTGAGAGTTAACCTGAAACATTTTGAATTAGTTTCAGCCCCCATGGAGAGCTTGTGCTAAACCCCAGAGCTGTCTTTGCTGCCCCCAGAGTCTAGGGGAGCAGCTCTGGCGGCATCTTTCGAGTCCCGAATGAGGTAAACGTGGCCGATTAGAGCTGACCCCAGAACCCAGACTGAGCTCAGACGGCGCAGCAAGCATTTATGTGTTTGCTTTAGTTTTGGGCCATTTGCTTCCCAAAAACTGAAAACCAGTGAGAAACTTCGTTAATTGTGTTGGGGGTGAGATTGGATGGGACGGGTTGGCACTGTTATCTCAGTCCTTGTCCCTGGAGTGGGCTGGCCGCTCTCAGAACAGCCAGTTTCCTGCCCAGGGTGGGGACCCAGGCTGACGGGAGCTGTTAACCTTTGGGATGACTGCTTAGGGGGAGGACAGGATGAGGCAACCCTTGGTGGCGCCGGGAGTCCCGAGGAGGGAGGACCCTGGACCTGAGAGGGCGAGGCGTGGCCATGTTTGCGTTCCAGGGTTGCCGGATTTACTGCTGGGCCTGCGGGGGTGCCCTGCTCCGCTGGACCACTGTACAGGCGGGGTGGGGGGTGGTGGTGGCTCGCATACCCATCCTACTGTTGGGTAGTGAGAATGTTGGATAAGAGAGGTAATTTCTTTATAATCCAAGTGCCTCTCAGAGAAGAGCATCCCAGCCCCCTGCTGCCCCAGCAGTGGGCACGTTGGCTCAGTGGCTGCTGTGCCTCTGTGCTGTCTCGGTTTCCCAAGATCATCCTGTCGTGAAAAGTCAGACCCCCCCCCATCAGCACCCCTTCTGTGTGTGGACACAGCTCGGGTGTGGTGGCCTCACTTCAGATGTTCTCAGAGTCCCTCTAGGTGCTTTGGAACAATTCTGCCTCTCTGGCCTCATGGACACTTTCCTAAGCTGGAGACTGGACATGGTACCATCGAGGCCCTGAATTTGGCCTTTCCTCTGTCTCTCCAGGTTTTTTTTTTTCTTCATCATCTCCTCACATCTTCAAAAAAAAAAAAAAAATTTCTCTCTTACCTACAGTGTGGCCTTGAGGTCTGGTCACCCTGTGCCATTACCATCCCAGGCGTGAGATTCATTCATGAGCCTCTGGTCTTCTAGAAGGGTCTGGTCTGTTCATTCATGACCAGGGTAATTAAATAACTCTTTGTGCGAGGCAGGGAGCTCCTTGTTAAGTGGTCTTCCCTAATGCAAGTGCAAACAGGAGGCAAAGTCCTTCCCCTTCTCCACACCGCCTCCCCCCCTTTCCTCTTAAAGGGTAGATTTTTATGCTTTAAGGGAAATTGGGAAGAGGAGGGTGGGGGGAACAACCTAAAAGGAATTTCAGGCCGATTCAGCACTTTTCTGGGGTTGCTCCAAAAATTCCCTGCACTGTAATAAAAAGAAAAAATTGTGAGCAGGCATCTGATTAGCTCGCTTTTTACAACACAGCTTTTCTTTTGGATGCTTTAAAATGCACAAATACGGTTTTAAAACAAGCCCCTGTACAGTTTTCTGAGTAGAGAGAAGCTGTTGAAAATACCGGAAAAGGTTATAAAAGCTGAGGGAAATTAACAAAGGATGGTGGGTTGTGCCTTCGGAGGTTAAGTATCAGCCCCCAGGATACGAAGACCCTTCCTCGGTCCTTCTAACGAGCGGGGGACTTGTTTTTCTGTGCACGGCCCTCCTGGCTCCTCACCTCGAGGCCTGGGAAGCCCCAGGAGCTGAGTGTCTTCACAGACCTTTGTGGGGAGATGCTTGTGGGCTGCGGGCCTGGTTCAGGGAACTGTGTTTCTCTGAAGATGCTGCTGAGGGCTTCCCAGAAATGAGCCCATAAGCCGGGAGTTCAGGGCTAAGGAGGGGAATCTGAAGTGGCAGTTTGGGGCATTGCACTGAGCCCCTAGACATGTGCTGTGTAAAAGGGAGGCCTCTCCTCTGGTGAAGGGTTTGCATGAGAGCCTGTTTTTGTGCTCAGAGCTATAGTTCAGGAACAGCAAGGAGAAGAGGTATCAGGGTACTAGGGGACTGCAGGGTGACATGGGAGGGTTGTGTGGGGGTCCTCCTACCCCCCACTTAGGGCACTTTCAGTGGGCTTTCAGGGGCCTTGTTCACATCCAGGGACATCCGCACACTGCCATTTCTCTGGCTGGGCCGTTCACCTCCACAGAAAGAGGCTCTTTGCAGGGGATGTCTGGAAGCAAATTGCTGGGTGGACTGGCGGGCTGCACAGATGAAAGAGAAACCCACCAGAATGCCCTCTCCCTCGCCCCCTCCCCTCTACTGGAGACATCAGGCCCCAGCCCCCACCCAGCTTCCCCTGCCCCCCTGAGGCCCAGCAGGCAGGCGAGGCCCCCACCCCTGGCCCCGGGGGGGGCCTGGTACAGGGGCCACTTGATCTTCAGCTCCCAGCCCTCCTCTTCCTCCTCCCCCTCAAGCCCTCTTCTGGAGAGGGTGCCAGGTTTCAGAGGAGCCACGCCAAGGGTCTCCTCAGCCTCCCTCCCAGCAACTCCTTCCTTCCCAGGCTAGTTTGTTGTCCCGAGTTGGGATGATAGCACTTCTTACAGTTTGAAACACTCTCCCCACTCCAACAAGCAGGAGGGGAGGGCAGGCACCCCGTGCCTTGCAGAGGAGTGCCTTCTCCTCCCCAGCAAACTTGGACGCCAGAGCATTTTTATTTACGTGGCTGTTCTGGGTCTTTGGTGTAGCAGCCGTCAGAGCCCAACTCCCTCGGCAAGAGGGTTCAAAGATTGCCAGCGCTCACGAGTTTATTAGCAGTTGATGGATACTTTGCAGAAACAAGTTAATGCCTGATGACTCACCTTCTGCTCCGAGCCCTTGTCCCTCTCTTGTTTTTCCATATGTTCCCGTGTGTGTGCACGCAAACACACACTCACGACACACAGTTGAAGCGCGCTCACATTCAGGCACACAGCCTCTCTCATGCTTGTAGTTCAGAAATGCCCATGAGGGTGGGGGTGGACGGGCCAGGTTTCTGGTGTTGATTTTAGGGGTGGGGGTTGTGGGAAGGCTGGACCCTTAGTCTTCCCCTTTTGTGTAGCTGGCAGGGCAGGCCTTGGAGAAGGCCAGGTGGGGTGTCTTGGGGGCCACTGCTCAGGCTGTCCCAGGGGGTCACCAAACACATTTGTACAGACTTATTCACAGGACAGCACGCAAGGCAGGCTGCTGCTTTAAAAAAAAAAAAAAAAACCTTAATGGAGCGGACTGGTTCCCAGGTCCTGACATGCCTGTGAACGTTGGAAGGAGTTGGTGTACTGAGCCGCGCTGGTTACCCAGCCTGCCAGGGCAGCAGGACACCGGGCCCCATCCCTGCTCCAGCCCTGGCCTCTGTGCTAGTACCCCGGCATCACTCAGGCGCTAAAACTGAGGGATTCCACAATCAAAGAGGCCCAAACCAGTCCAGAGACGTCTCACACCACCCCCAACCTTGGTGTCCCAAGCCCCCCACCCCAGTAAATGAGAGGCAAGGACTGCAGGGAGGGCGGGAGGAGGAGGCCGCCTGCCCGGCCTTTCCCCATTTTTGTTAACAAATACAAGACTTCCGGTCTCCGCCCTGCCACCACAAACCACAGCGTTCCTGCAGCCTGGCCGGGCTGGGGGAGATTTATGGTTCCCAGTCTGAGGCCTGCCCCGCTGGCTCCAGCTTAAGGAGGAAGGAGGAGTTGGAATGCCAGCCGCTGGAGGCCCCCCTTCCCTTCCATGGATCCCCTTTTTAAAGATACCCACCCCCACCCCCAGTGCCTGTTGAGGAAAAATCACCTTACCAGAATCATCCCAGTCTCCCCAGCTCCCTGTGGGTAGAAAGCACCTTCTAGAAAGGCAGGGGGCCTCCAGGGGAGGAGGGGTCGGGAGGGGGCAGGGCACAGAGTTGACTTGCTTCTAGGGAGGGAGGGGGAAAGAGGGGGATGCCGGCGAGAAGGGCTTGAAAGCGTGGCCGAATCCACTATAGACGTGCTGTCTTCTGTCTGGGCTGTGACACCAGGGTGCATGCGGTGATTTGGCATTTAGACGTGAACTCACCCTTTGTATATAGATCTGCTGCTGACGGACACGCTGAGAGTTGCTTTTCTATTAAGAAGATAGGGGTTTTTTGTTTTGTTTTTTAATCCCAAACCACCTCCATTAAAGTTTTTCCAGGCAGTGATCCCTTATGACCAAGGCACTGATCTGAGAACCGGGTGACAAGCTCAGAGACTCTAGCAGGTGGTCCTGGGGTCCAAGTCTGGCTCTTTCGCCCTTAGAGCCTGAGGGGAAAAAAGCTTTCTGAGTGCAGGTTTTCTCATGAGGATGACTTGAGACTGGAGCCGCTGGCCTTCAAGGTTCCATCCCGTGTAAAAGAACTGAAATTCTGGACCATGCATTTGTAACACCTTCTCTAGCCCTAAAACCAGGACCAGCCAAGTTACTGAGTGGTCTTGGCTTCTGAGCTCTACAAGGATGGGGCTTCGTCTTTGGCCAGGTGGGCACATGTCCTGTGTTCTTGATAAGAGTCAGAGGGAGTGGAGGGAAGAGACTCACCAGCGAGCCCCACACTTAGAGGCAAGGCTCTCCCATCACTGGGTCGAGCTTTCCAGACACCTGTAGGAGGACTGTCCAGCCTGCATCACAGCCAGCCACCTTATACCTCCTTCTGTCTTGCACTGAGAGACCAATCGTGGGGGTGTATGTATGTATGTGTCTTGGTTTTGGGAGGAAGAGGAAAAGGCCAGCCTCCATCACCACCGACCAGGTCCGCCTTTTGTTTTCCAGATTCCCAACTTCTTCTGGAGCCTGGGGATCGGTCACACTGGTGCGTGGTGGCATACTGGGAGGAGAAGACGAGAGTGGGGAGGCTCTACTGTGTCCAGGAGCCCTCCCTGGACATCTTCTATGATCTACCTCAGGGGAATGGCTTTTGCCTCGGACAGCTCAATTCGGACAACAAGAGTCAGCTGGTGCAGAAAGTACGGAGCAAAATCGGCTGTGGCATCCAGCTCACGCGGGAAGTGGACGGCGTGTGGGTGTACAACCGCAGCAGTTACCCCATCTTCATCAAGTCGGCCACACTGGACAACCCGGACTCCAGGACGCTGTTGGTACACAAAGTGTTCCCCGGTTTCTCCATCAAGGCTTTTGACTACGAGAAAGCGTACAGCCTGCAGCGGCCCAACGACCACGAGTTCATGCAGCAGCCGTGGACTGGCTTCACCGTGCAGATCAGCTTTGTGAAGGGCTGGGGCCAGTGCTACACTCGCCAGTTCATCAGCAGCTGCCCGTGCTGGCTGGAGGTCATCTTCAACAGCCGGTAGCCACGTGGGGAGAGGACAGAGCGGGAGCCGAGCGGGCCCAGTCCAAACTACTTTGCTGCTAATATTTTCCTCCTGAGTGCTTGCTTTTCATGCAAACTCTTTGGTCATTATTTCCCCCCCACCGCCCACCCTCCTTCTTGTCGTCCTTGTTTATGTTCTGTTTTGTTCTTTGAGAAATAGCTTATGAAAAGAATTGTTGGGGTTTGGAGGAGGGGAGAGTGGTATGGTTGGCAGAACACTGCGATACGGAAAAGGGGAAGCAAAAAACCAGTACCACCGAATACCGTGTAAATGGGGAGCAGGCCCCACCTTTGGGGTCGTCACTGCCCTTGTCAGGTGTGTGGGTGTGTGTGCGTGAGTGCGTGCATGCGTGCGTGTATGCAGATGAGGGGAAGTGGTGTGCTCTGTTTCCTACACGTGTTGCCCGCTGAGAAGTGTGTGTCTCTTTTGCCCTTTGGACACGCTTAGTGGGGCAGCGGGTGTCCCAGCAGAAGGCTCTGTCCCCAGAGCCTGGGGAAGCCCCCATCCCGTCTCGCCCCTTCTCGGACATTGGCCTGTCCGAAGGCTTCTCAGAAGCCACCCCGCCAGAGGCCGGACCAGAACCCGTTTTCCCGTGCTGCCTCACTCCCCTCTGGCCACCCTGCTGCCATCGTCATAGCTGTCTGTCTTGGCCATCTGCTCCTGGACGTCTCTGAGATGGGCTTCCCAAGGGCTGCCGGGGCAGCCCCGTCACAGTATTGCTCACCCAATGCCCTCTCAGGCCCCTCCGCCTCTCCCCTGCCCTGGTTACATCAGGTTTTTCCTGGACTCACAAAGCCAGCTCAGCACTTTCCTCCCCTCCGCAGCCTGTGTGTTGAGCTCTGCTGTTAGACCAGCGAGGGGAGCAGCCTCCCACCCCCAACCCCTTCCCACCAAGAAGGATTCGGTCCATCTTAACCCAAGGTACCATCCTGAGCTGACACCTAACCCTTTTCATTTCTTCTACAACTCATACACTCGTATGATACGTTGACACTGCTCTTAGCTCAATGAGCATGTTTAGACTTTAACATAAGCTATTTTTCTAACTACAAAGGTTTAAATGAACAAGAGAAGCATTCTCATTGGAAATTTAGCATTGTAGTGCTTTGAGAGAGAAAGGACTCCTGAAAAAAAAAACAAAACCTGAGATTTATTAAAGAAAAAAATGTATTTTATGTTATATATAAATATATTATTACTTGTAAATATAAAGACGTTTTATAAGCATCATTATTTATGTATTGTGCAATGTGTATAAACAAAATAAAGAAAAGATGCACTTTGCTTTAATATAAATGCAAATAACAAATGCCAAATTAAAAAAGATAAACACAAGATTGGTGTTTTTTTCTATGGGTGTTATCACCTGGCTGAATGTTTTTCTAAAGGAGTTTATGTTCCATTAAACAATTTTTAAAATGTATACTTGATTCCATGTTGTCCTCCAGCTCCTTTGTCTTCTGACGGGAGGAGGGTGGGATGCAGCCATCAGAATCCACGACACTTGAAGGTCTCCCAGAGCTTGGTGGGGGAGGAATCTTGGTTGGGGGAACCAGAGAAGGGAGAGACATCCAAAACCGCTTGGTCTTCCTAGTATGCTGGAAAGACCTCTACCTACAGATACCACTTTCCTTAGGCAGTCACCCTAGGGTATAGCTGGTGGGTGTCCCCAGTTTGTGAACCTCAGGGAGCCCTGAGTTACAAAGGCAGCTGATTTTTCAAAGCGTGAAGAGTTGAGAAAAGGGGATGTCATCTCAAATAACGGGAAGGAGGCCGCCCTGAGAGAGGGGAGGTAAAGCCTGGAGAACTTGGGCCCCTTGCTTTGTGCTTGTTAACTCCTCCGATTTACATTAAATCCTGAGAATACTGCAACTTTCCTGTAGGAAGGTCACTGCCACCCTGGGTTCCAGGACAGATTCCCTGAGGGCTGAAGCCCTGGGGTAGAGATGAGGCGGGGGCTGAGTGTTGGTGGTGAGCGGCGGAGGTCCCTCCAAGGTCTGCCGAGTTCTGTACTGGGCACTTGGGGAGCTGGAGTTGGCTGGAAGAGTGCGGGTCCTACTATGCCTCTGTGAACACTCTTCCAGATCTCTAATCTCTCGGCCGGGACTAGCTTAGCTGTAATGGCATCTGCTGCTAAATTGCCCCTTCGGGACTGCCCCTGGGATTTCCACTGCTTGATCTGAGCCACATTTTAGATTCAAGGCCTCTCGCACAAGAAGTAGTCCAAATCAGGCACCAAAGGAGGCTGTTTTCGTGTCTCTGATTCTTGAACCTTAAGATTTTGGATATCACAAACTGATACAATTTCAGAAAAAAGTTTTTGGAGGGCCAAAGTAGGATGGCCAGTTTTTCATTTTGCCAAATGACGCAAAGCATTACAGCCTACTGGCACCGCTACTTTAATTCAAGGGAATTCTACAATTGTGTAGCGAGAAATGTGTGTGTGCACATGCTTAGTAGCTCAGACATGTCAGATTCTTTGCGGCCTCATGGACTGTAGCCCACCAGGCTCCTCTGTCCATGGGATTCTCCAGGCAAGAATCCTGGAGTGGGTAGCCAGTCCCTTCTCCAGGGGATCTTTCCAACCACCAGGTCTCCCGCATTGCAGGCAGATTCTTTACCATCTGAGCCACCAGGGAAACCAAATGGCCATCCAGGCCAGTTTGTTCCATGAGGTGATGGGGAACTCACCACCACTCAAGGCAGCTCTTTATCCGTTGAACTGAAAACTGCCTCCGTTTATTCTTGTTCTGCAACCTGGAATAAGTGTAAAATCCCATGTCTGGAAAACACCCAAGGAGGGCTCTAATTAACTCCCGTGTGGTAGTGGTGGAGAAGGGGTGGGGTGGAAGGTGTTACATTAGGGAGCTGTCAAAGGTATTTTTGTTTGCTCTTAACTTGCATCAGCATGCCAGGAAGCTCTTTAATAATAATAATAGCTACCATTTATTGAATGCTTAGCTGGTTGCCAGGCATGATGTTAAGCATTTAAGAGAATTATTTAATCCTCACTAGGACCCCCTGCAAAACTGAAGGCTCTGAGAGGTTAGACTTGCTTGCCCAAGGTCACCTGGTGACGAAGTGCTTGGTGGCGGGGGGCAGGGCCCAATTCTTGCCCTACTTTTTAGTCCATACTCTGTAGAGATGTTATTTGGGGTGCCTCAAAGCAGGCGGAGGTGGGCCCCTTGCTGTGGGCCAGGCGAGTTGCATGGGCAGGGCCTCTGGGTCCAGAGGAAAGAGCTGTGGCATCACTTTCATGCCCTCCTCTGTCACCTGGACTTGACTCTCAGCCCATCAGGTTGGAACTGGGCTGCTGGCAAGTGGACCCCTGTGGGATTGCTGACTCTGAGTCAGGGAAAGAGGGGTACTTAGGGGAGACCCCATGTTTCCAGTATGCAGCACGGAGCAGCTGTCACCAGAGCCAGCCCCTGGGCACCTGCCGTGTGCCAAGACATGCAGGGGGCACATGGCCTTGATGGTGCTGGAGGACAAGACCCCTGCACCCGAGGGTGGTCAGCAACACGGGCGGAATGTGTTGAGTGAGGAGCTAGGACCTCCAGCCCAGATGGAGTTCAAATTCATGGAGGGAAGGACCAGACCAGACGCTCCCTAGAAGGGACGTTTTCCTGCCCCCTGATTCTCCTTCCTCTCTCAGCTCACCAGTCAGATTTGGGGTGCATCACAGGTTCTGCCCTCTGCTCTCTTCACGGCCACATCCCGTCCCCAGGTGGCAACACTACTCAGGTACCTTCATCTCCCCCAACCTGCGAGGCCACAGCTGCCCTCTCCCATCATGAAGAAACAAACCGGATCCTGTTCTCCCTGCCTCATTCCATTCATGGTTAGAAGATGCAAACCTGTCTCACATATATTCCCTTGCTCTGTCCCCACTAGCACTATTTAATTCGGGGCTGTCTAGAGCCTCCTTGGCCTTCCTTCCTCTGCTCCAGGTTCCCCTTCAGCGTCTGCCGCCACCAGTCTCATGCTTTAACCCCTCAACACACACACACACACACACACACACACACACACACACACACACACACCCCTCTGTCTTGGTACCTGCATGCAGGGTGACTTGCAGTTCCTCAAACACACCTTACTTACGTGTTTCTAAGCAAGAGCTTTCCAGATCCTTCTTCAATTGACTTCTTATCCTTCAAGATGCAACTCAGAATAAACCTCCTTCAGGAAACCTCTCCCCTAAAAATTTCTGCTCTAAAGAGACATCAGTGGTATAGGATCCTCTCTTCCCTACTGAACAGTAAGTTTTTGGCACTGTGGGATCTCAGTTGGGGCCCCTCTTAGGATCCAGTGCCCTAAAAATTTCTGGTATGGTGTTCAGACAGGGCTTGTCCCAACAAGGGAGGGAGAGGCAGAATTGTGGGCTTAGCTTGGAATGGAAATAATAATAATAATACCCAGCACTGATTGTGTTCTGATTATGCGGTAAGTAGTGTCCCAGGCATTTTACATTGGTATCGTCCCGTATAATCCTTACAATCATTCTAAAAGTAGCTACATTATCAAGAGGCCCTGTTCAACATGAAGAAACGGAGGTTAGAGCTGCCCAGGTCCCTCAGGTGATAAGTGATGGTGTCAGCTTTCATCACTTCTATGCTATTTCATCTCCATGGGCAGGCTTGGGTCAAGAGTGATGGAATAGGGCTGATATTTTTTTCTAAAACAAGGTCCAGTTGAAAGGACCAGGCTGATCTGATTGCTGAGCACCTGAGGTCTGTACATGTACAGATCTGTGTTCACCAAGGGTCTTCCCATTGCATGCCCTGCCGGGGCCCCACTGTGGCAACACAGAGGCAGACCTTGGCCAGCTCTGGAAGAGGCGGCCCTCCCACAGGTGAGTGACTTGCTCAGGACACCCACATGTATCGTCTGGGGGCAGGGAAGGATGGAACTGCACCCAGGCCCACAGCAAGCAGACTTCCTGATGGTGAGGCCCCCACCCTCAGCCTCCAGAGGATCTTTCTGTCCGCCTGCGTGTTGTCAGCGCAGCTGCCCTGAAAGCACAGCTCTAGACAGTGACCGCAGGAGCGCCGGGGCAGGTGGGTGTGGGGTCTGACTCATGGGATGTGACTCAGGGTCCTGGGTGTTGGAGTCAGAGAGACCGTGGCGGGGGTGCTCACTTGGGTAAGTCACTTAACCTCTCTGAACCTCAGTTTCTGAAACATCAAATGTTGGGGCCAAGGGGGAATTAGTAAGGAAATGCATGGAAGAGTCAGCCATAGGGTGGTTAGGCTGAACCAGGTTGGGTTGCTACTATCTGACAGTTTAGACCTCCCAGGAGTGGCAATTTCATATCATTTAATCTACTAGATGCTCAATTCAAAGCAGTGACAGTTAGGGGTCCCCAACCTTCTTTTTCCCTAGGAGCTACAGGTAGGGGCTGTGCAACAAGAGGGCTGAGAAAAGGCAGCAGAGATGATCAATACTGAGGCCATTCCCTGCTCCTCAGGGTGCCAGCAAACTGCCAAGTCCAGGTCAGAGCAGTCAGTGAGGGCCGGCGGGAGCCCGGGGAGGGGGCTTGGGGTGCCCCAGACTCTGGAGAAGGGGACGTGGGCCCTGGGCAGTGCCCGTCGAGCTGAGCAGCCCGCATGGCCCCGGGTTTCCTGGCGCTGGAGCAGCAGGCTTGAGTTGCCAACTCAGCAGTTTTCCCAACCAGAAGCGCCCTCCTCTCTCTTTCTGAAAGTAATGATTTTCTAAAAATGGATTCCCTCCCCTCCCCCCAGCTGCAATTAATCCAGTGAATGTGAAATAGCCGCTGGAGGAGGCCCTCGGTGAGTTCAGACTAGCGCAAGCGCTTTGATTCAGGAACGATTCATGGCTAGGGATGAGAGGTGGGTGAGGGTGCGTGTCCTAGGTGCCAGACTGGGCTCACTGTGGGGTCTGTTTAGTGCCCTTTGGAGCCACAGAGATAAGAGCTGCAGGCCTCTTTCTAGGGAGACTGTGTGAGGAGACTTCCTTGGGATTTGAGAGTGGAAGCATCTCAGTCCCAGGCTCCGAGGTCATCCCATAGACACGCATGCCCTAGGCCAGCCAGACGAAGTTGATAAATAAACCTGGGGCACTTGTCTGGAACTGCCTTTAAAAAAAAAAAAATTTAAGTTGAAGTATTGCAAAGAGTCCGACATGACTGAGCGAGCGACTTTCACACACACACACACACACACACACAGTTGATTTATAATATTGTGTTCATTTCTGCTGTACAGCAAAGTGATTAAGTTATACACATATACATATCCTTTTAAAAATATTATTTTCCAGTAGGAGCTGCCTCTTTAAAGAGATTTGGGGGAGAAAGAATGTGATTGTCTTATCCTAAAACAAGCCTAGGTGTGTTATGTAGAACAATGCAAATGACGTGAATACTTCAGTGAAATGGCAAGACACTAGGAGGATGTGTCTTTGTTCCCAGTGTTGCTTTTAGCATGGCCCCAGGCCCATGTGGGCACTTCAGTGGAGAAGGATGAGATGGAATTTATGCCCTGGGTTTAAAGGTGGGACACAGGGGCCCTGGAAGTAGAAACAGAATGTGTCTCTTAGGGCTGCACTGAACCTTAGAGGAAATATGGCTGATCTGTAGATAGGGATATTACATTTGTTCTCAACAATGCAGAGATCCCTTTCACACACATTCTCTTAAAAGATTCCAGATGGGACCTTTTAGAAGAAGGAACAGAGGTTGGAGGAGATCAATGACTTGAGACACCCAGCCAAGAGGTGGCAAGAACACCCCTGGCAGTTCTCCTGAAGTCTCTCCCAGGGCTTTTTTTTCCCTCCCAGAGCATGGCACTTGCCTGCTCTGTGCAACACCTCTTTAAAACTCCTTTCCCTCCATCAGCCTTCGGGGTCCTGGTATCAACAAATGGCTGTAGCAGAGACATTTCATTCTCAGACATTTTCTCTAGCGTGGCCCCCATTTCCCAGCCTCCCTTGCAATTTGTCTGCAGCCATGTGACTAGTTCTGGCCAATGGGCTGCAAGAGGTGGTACCTGGTGCCCCCTCTGGGCTAAAGCCCTGAAGTAGTAGTGAGTGGTGAGCAGTGTCTCTCTCTCTCTCCCTCTGCCACCAGAGATGAAATCACTGGACCCCTGAATCACTGCCCTGGAAGCCGCTGGGCCTACAGCAGTCTGTGTGAAGGTACTTTTTTGTGTCACTGACTGAGATTGAGCGGCTTGCCATCCAGATGAACCCATGGCCCACCACACCACGCAGATACTCCACCCAATCTGTCTTGCTTTCCTCTTTTCATGGAGATTCGTCCTGTATCTCTAACAGCACTGGATTTCCTTGAGGTCAGGCAGCAGCTTACACTCTTACTTGAATCACATCTTTTAGCGCCCCAAGCCCAGCTCTGGGCTCATAGTAGGTGCTTAGTAATTACCTGCTATGATTGATGTGAACTGAGGAGCTTTCCCCACTCGTGTCCCTGGAGGGATTGCTGGTTGCCCTCCAAGGGCACGGTCTCCCCAGGCTGTCCAAAGCTGCATGGAAATTCCCCCTTGCTCAGGCTTAACCTCCTAAAACCCACTGGAAGCCCCTCCCCATCCTCCTCCTCAAACCACTCATCTCCACAGGAGCAAGAAACAGTTTCAGCTCAGGCCAGGGTCAGTGTCTATCCTGCCAAGGCCAGAGCCTCCTGGGCTCCCTCACTCAGCTAAGGAGAGAGAAATTTCCAGAGCTCAGCTGAATGTGTCAGAGAGCATTCCCAGCACACAGTTCTTCAGCGCTGGTCTGCATTATTTGTGCTGTATGAATTACATGTCTGGGGCTTCCTTGGTAACTCAGATGGTAAAGGATCTGCCTGCAATGCAGGAGACACAAGTTTGATCCCAGGGTCAGGAACATCCCCTGGAGAAGGAAATGGCTACCCACTCCAGTGTTCTTGCCTCGAGAATCCCATGGACAGAGGAGCCTGGTGAGCTACAGTCCACGGGGTCCCAAAGAATCGGACATGATTGAGTGACTAGCGCTTTCAATTTCAGTTTTCATTTACATATTTAACATTTTGTTATCTATCTGTTAGTTTGGTTATTGTCTGACTCCCTTAGCAGACTGTAAGCTCTGTCCTGCCACCTCCCCAGTGTCCAGTACAGTGCCCTGGACATAGTAGGCACTTCACAAATGTTCCTTGGATGAATCAGTGTGGAATGACTAGTCAACTTTCCAAATGAAATACATTCAATTTTCAGATGAATTCAGTTTTCCCCCAAGAAAAGTAGGTTTGTACTGTACTTGCTTCATAATATTTGTGAAAAGAAAGAGTACATTCTTATACTTTTTCCCCAAAAGGAATATGCAAAACTTTTGCCTCTTGGGGACTTCCCTGGTGGTCCAGTGGTTAAGAATCTGCCTGCCAATGCAGGATACACCCGTTCTACCTCCAATCTGGGAAGATTCCACATGCCACGGGGCAACTAAGCCCAGGCACCCCAGCTACTGAAGCCCTTATGCCCTAGAACCCGTGCTCTGCAACAAGAAAAGCCACCAAAATGAGAAGTCCAAGCACCACAACTAGAGAAAGCCCACGAGCAGCAACGAAGACCCAGCGCAGTCATAAATAAATAAAAACTCTGCCTCTTGGGGTAATGGTAACAGCTGCCACCACAATCATAATAATAACAGCAGGCTGTATATAGGGTTTTTTGTGCCAGGCACTCTGAGCAAGGCACTTGGTGTTGTCTCTAAGGTAAGGGTTGTCATTAGCTCATTTTACAGGTGAGGAAATGGAGGCTCAGGTAGGAATAGGGCAGGAATCCCTGTCTGCTTAACTCCACAGTTCTTGTTCTGAGTCCTGAGCCCCCATGGGAGGCTGCAGCTTTGAAAGAGCAGTTTTTCTGGTTTCTTTCCTTGAGGTTAAGCTACATCCTGAGGCCAAGGTTCTGCAACTGGAGACTCCAGGGGTATCTTTCCCAGGAGACTTGCTATGTAGTCAGGCTGTCCCATCCCATCAGGGTCTGGAATCTTTGCTGCGTCAAGGCCCCGTGTCATCAGCACCAGATCTTCTAATGACACACTGCAGCCTGGGAAATTACAGTGCCCAGGAGACTTGTCCCAGAGGCCCTGCTCAGGGTAATTCCAGAGCAGGAGAGAATGCTGGGAATAACAAGAAAAACAGAGTCAGGCTGCCAGCCTTAGGTAATGGCATGGTGTGTTGTGGTCATGGAGCACGGGGGATGGAAAATTTTATTTTATTTATACAGATTTTTCTTTTCTAAATTTTAAAAATACTGAAAATGCAAAATCAAAAGTAAAAATGATACTCAGTCTTATCATTTAAAATTATGCTTTTCAGCCACTCCCCAGAAATGATGACTATTACAGGAGGCTTTGATTCATCTTATTCTGAAGTTGGCCTCTGCTTCTACATGTGCACATAGACAATTTTCATGAACGGAGTCAAGTTTTGCATATTGGCCTGCAAACTGCTTCTGTCACTTAATGATACATCAGATATTTCTTGCTTGACTAGTATTGGAGCTGAACTTAGAGGATGCTAGTATTCATTTAAAAGGTGAAAACCACTTGACACTGAACCAGAGTGAAGATATGGAGCAACTGGAACTCTCTTCTGAGGATGGTGGGGATAACAAACAATTGGTTTAACCATTTTTGGAAAACTGCTTGCCACTGTCTACTAAAGCTAATCATACCCGCATCAGAAATGCATACATACATTCACCAAAAGGCCTGGGCAAGAATATTCACAGCAGCACTATTCAAATAGCTGCAGTTCAAAAGTCCATAAAAAATACAGTGAATTTTTTTAAATGTGGTTTATTTACACTGTGGATGTCATGTAGTAGTGGGAAGGAAAGAACTATAACTGAACACAAGAGCAAATCTCACAGGCGTGGTGCTCAGCTAAAGAAGCCAGACACACGAAACCCATACAGTATGATTCCATTTGTATAAAGTTCAATGTCAGGCCAATTGAGTCTATGGTTTTGGATATCAGGAAGGGGCACGAGAGGAACTTCTGGGTGCTAAAGTGCTGTTTCTTAATATACTGGCTATTTACATGGGACGTTCCATTTGTCAGAATTCACTGAGCTGTACACTTACACTGAAGATTTGTGTACTTTTCTGTATGTGTCATACTTCAGTTAGAGTCTATTTTCTAAAGAGAGGCTCAATGGCATGCAATCCCTTTCCCCAAAAATCAGTCCTGTTTCCCCTAGGTTTGCCCTTTTCTCTCTCTCTTCCAGAACCTTCAGAGCATACACAGCAGGCGTGGCATGTCGCCATTGGTCCTGTGGGACAGAGAGAGGAAAAGTCAACCTTCAGGTCCTGGAAGCCCTGGTGGGACCCAGTGGCCAGGCTTGGGAGAGCACTCAGGCTGCACTGCCCCTCAGGCTTGCTTTGATGGTCAGTGGGTAGCAGGGGGAGGAGGAAGCAGAGGACGGAGAGCTGTGGGAGGAGGAAAAAGGGTTACTGTCCTCGTGACTGTTTTGGGGTCTGACGAAGAGCCTTGTGGCTCTGCAGCGTCCTGAGTGCTGGAACTTCTGGGGTCCAAGGTATCATCACAACAAGGTAACTACTTCTACTACTATTATCATTACAAATAGCAGCTAATGTTTCTTGAGCACTTAAAAAGTGCCAGGTGCTGTGTAAGTGCTTTAGATACATCTCTCCTTTCGATCCTTTTTTTTTCCCATGCCATGTGGCATGTGAAGTCTCAGTTCCCCGATCAGGGGTCAAACTCATGCCCTCTGCAGTGGAAGCATGGAGTCTTAACCCCTGGACCACCAGGAAAGTTCCCCTTTTAATCCTTTCAGTGTGGAGTTATATGTACCCCATGTACATGTGAGAGGCTCACATATGTGCAGTTAGGCCCCTGCCCACAATATCCCACCAACCTCTGCTTAATTTTGATTCTCTAGTTGTTCATTTGAGGGCCTGCTAGGTGCCAGACTCTATTGGACCCTGAAGTATACAAATTGGTGTGGGACATTCTCTGCACTGTCTCAGCAGGTTAGTAATCAATCGTCTGCTTATTCAAACCAGTGTTCATTGTTCTATGTCATATTTTAAGGTGCTCCAGATAGGTAAATGTGTAAATAAAATTTCATTTGTTTTGCTGTTCAGCAAAACTTAGCAAGTTAGGTTCACTAAAATTTAGACTAAATTAACAAAAAGGAAAAAGAGCTTTAAAAATTATCTTTGGTTCCACGATTGCATTGAACCTGTTGACATCTGAGCACACCCCTTTCAGACTTTTTAAAGAATACATTCACATATTCCCGCCATAGAAGTAGGTACTCAAAGAAAAGTTAAATTGTTATAAAACGACACTATACTGTTTTGTAGACTGTATCCTCCTTCACGCATTTGATAATCTAATGAGATCGTGTTCCAGGTCCATGAATGCACAGCTATTTTTGATGTTTTTTTTTTATCATTAGAGGGTGAGGTGGTGTGTGTCTCAATTTTTTTCCATATATTTTGCATTTATTTTGTGAATTTCTTATTTGTATCTTATGGCAGAAAGTGAAGAAGAACTAAAGAGCCTCTTGATGAAGGTCAAAGAGGACAGTGAAAAAGTTGGCTTAAAGCTCAACGTTCAGAAAACTAAGATCATGGCATCTGGTCCCATCACTTCATGGCAAATAGATGGGGAAACAGTGGAAACAGTGTCAGACTTTATTTTTTTTGGCTCCAAAATCACTGCTGATGGTGATTGCAGCCATGAAATTAAAAGACGCTTACTCCTTGGAAGGAAGGTTATGGCCAACCTAGATAGCATATTTAAAAGCAGAGACATTACTTTGCCAACAAAAGTCCATCTAGTCAAGGCTATGGTTTTTCCAGTGGTCATGTATGGATGTGAGAGTTGGACGGTGAAGAAAGCTGAGCACCACAGAATTGATGCTTTTGAACTGTGGTGTTGGAGAAGACTCTTGAGAGTCCCTTGGACTGCAAGGAGATCCAATCAGTCCATCCTAAAGGAGATCAATCCTGGGTGTTCATTGGAAGGACTGATGTTGAAGCTGAAACTCCAATACTTTGGCCACCTCATGCGAAGAGTTGACTCATTGGAAAAGACCCTAATGCTGGGTAGGATTGGGGGCAGGAGGAGAAGGGGACGACAGAGAATGAGATGGTTGGATGGCATCGCTGACTTGATGGACATGGGTTTGGGTAGACTCCGGGAGTTGGTGATGGACAGAGAGGCCTGGCATGCTGCATTTCATGGGATCGCAAAGAGTCGGACACGACTGAGTGACTGAACTGAACTGAACTGAACTATTTGTATCTTTGGCCTGTTTTTTCTTTGGTTTGTTATTCTTTGTGGCCATTTATTTTGTAAGGATTTAAAAACTTTTTTCAGGTTTATGCACACAATTTTTAAAGTCAAAGATAATTGAAAGTTTTACAGTGAAATATAGCAGTCCCTCATCCTTTCTTCCTCTGAGTTTCCCAGAAATAGCCCTTTCAACACTTCCAGCTGTTTCTTTTGGTATTTATCATCATATTTCTTTTTTATTTTAGTATATAAAAGTATTTTATTCATTTAAAATGTAAAAATAATTTATATTCATTATCAAATATTCAAAAGCTACAAAAGTATGTTAAGAAAAATGTTAAAACCCTTTTCAGCATCTTCAGTGCTACTTTTCAGGGGTAAATTGCATTACCGCTATGATGATATCACCACATTTCTAAATAATATTCTGATATTTCTTGATGTATACATTTTGAATATTATTTGTTAACTTGCTACTAACTTTCTAGGTAGAGATCACTGCCTTGAATCTTCATACTACTTGTCTTCTCATCAATAGTCAATACTTAACACTATTGGAGCTATGCCAGTCTTGTTCACTGCTGACCGGATAGAGGGTACTGTGGTTGCATTTCTTTCCTTACACACGTCTGGTATCCTTGGAGTTAAGCTTTGCCTAGATTCTTTTCATTGGTTTGGAGTCACTGTGGCTTTTGCCGTTGCTTTCCATGTCCTTCAGGCACTTCTCAGTATACTTCAAGCCCTTCTAGACTTTTCATCAAGGTCAAACGCATCAGACAATTTGCCAGCACAACGTTTTTTCCTCTCAAGTCTTCATCCTTCTGCTCTGTCTGGACAGGTTGCCTTATGGACCTGATGGATGCATAGCAGTCACCCGGAATCACCCCTCCACCTCTGTGTTGGCTTGAGTCTTGTTCCCTGGTTTCCATGAGGTCACCTCCCTTGATTGAGTCCTTCATTTTGGTGCCAGTTATCTTTGAAAACTGTACCATGTTTTCTTTCTTTCCTTCTTTCCCTTCCTCCCTCCCTCCTCCACACTTCCTTTCCTCTTCCTCTCCTTCTCCTCCTGCCTGAGGACTGTGTGACAGAAGGACAGGGAGGGGCTCCCTGACAACCTCAGCCTTCTCTCTGTTGTCTCAAGCGCATCCTACAAAGGGGCCCTGAATGTGGAGTTTAGCCCTCAGATCCACCTACCAGAAAGCAGAGTCACCTCCTTCCCCTTCCCCTCTGTTCCTCCCCATCTGTTTTCCTCTTGCCCTGGACTGCTAGTTTCTGGGTTTTGTTTGTTTGTTTTTGGCCATACCATATGGCTTTCGGGATCTTCGTTCCCTGACCAGGGATCTAACCCACCCCTCATCAGTGAAAGTGCAGAGTCCTGGGAGCTCCTGGATCTCAGATAGTTTCCCTTTCTCTGCCACTCCCTCAGCTGAGGCACTCCTGGCCTCCGAGCCATTGTCCCTGTACCCACGCTTGTCCCCCTGCTGACTGATCCTCCTGGGCATGGCAGAGGGCACTCTGTAAACCCAGATCTGAGAGGTTTTGTGTGTAAAAGCCGTGCACATTCACGTCTCTATACTGTTGCACAGACTCTTGGCCTCAATGCCTTTCCCCCTTTCTCTAGCTGATGAAGTCTTCTTTCAATGTCTGCTTCAAGTATCTACTCCCCCAAGAAGCCTCCCAGTCTGTCCTGTTGGCATGAAGAAGATTCTGCAGCAGTTTATATGATGCTTTCTTATAACCCCCATTCATGTCTGCCTTGGGCCAGATCCTGACACCAACTAATTGAGTCCCAGGTCACCTTCCCTCAGCTCCTGCCCCTGCACACTCCCTGGGGAGAAGAACCTGGCTATGCTCCACACCGACCGTGTGCCATGCCCTCTGCTGAGAATTTTCCGTACACAATACAATTATACACTGGGCTCTAAGTCTTTCAGCAACACCCCTCTGTGCTGCATGCGCTTTTGACAGTCTGGGCAGGGAGTGGGATGAGCAGCAACTTGGAGGAGATGGGGGAAGGTGAGCGAGAGGACATTTGTTATTGATTTGCCTGTAGGTCCCTTGGGCTCTTTACCTGGCTTGGGAAATTCTCTTCCCCTGAGGCTGTTGAGCGATTAAAGAGCAAGACACTTGCTTCCTCAGCTTCCCTAGTGGCCAAGTATAGGCACGTGACCTGGGATTGGCCAATCAGATGCCCCTTCTCTGGTCTTGGAGTCGGGATGGGGGAAGGAGAAGGATTCTGGGGATGGGCAGTGGCTACATCCTGTTTCTGGGGAACAGCCACCTCCGTGGGGCCAACAGCACTGTCCAGTGTTTGGTGTCCAGTGCAGATGTCAGTGGGGAGAAGAGAGTCATCTACCGTTCCAGGGGTTTGGCAGCCCTCCCCACGTTGGAGAAATTCTCCGGCCCACTGTTGATTCTATGACCTACCCAGGGTCCTGTCAGAACTTCTCTTTCATGCTTAACTCAGCTAGACCGGCTTCCCAGGTGGTGCAGTGGTAAAGAAACCACCCACCAATTCAGGAGCTGCAAGAGACAGAGGGTTCAATCCCTGGGATGGGAAGATCCCCTGCAGTAGGAAATGGCAACCCACTCCAGTATTCTTGCCTGGAAAATTCCATGTACAGAGGAGCCTGGTGGGAGGGTGACAGTCCACGGGGTCTCAAAGAGTTGGACATGACTGAGCGTGAGCACATACAGCTAGAACAATATTTTGTAGGTTGCAGACTGATTGCAGATAGAGGCCAGGAAGGGCATAGGGCATGGTTGGCTACCAGGCCATCCCACTGGGACAGGAGACCTGGGAATCTCTGCCCCTCCTGACAGTGATGATGGCCACGGCATGCTCCCCACTTGGGTGGTCACTCAGATCCCCAAGCAAGCAGAGGCCACTCAGCACAGGCAGAGTGGTAAGGTTATAGAAGCCCTTAGGGACACCCCAGGAGGACCCAGGCTCAAAATAGAAATGTCCTAGGCAGTGTTCCTTCATCATGAGAGCCACACAGCTTTAGAGCCTGGGCCACCCTTCAGAGCAGCCGGGGGCTGGCCTCCCCCGGTCAGGAGGCCTGGGTTCTTATCTGGCTGCAGGTAACGCCCTGTGTGGCTTGGGTCAGGCACTCCTGTTCTCTGAGCCTCAGTGTCCGTGTCCTCACTGGGAAGCCTGGGAGGGGGACAGATAACTGAGAGGTCCCCTCTAGGACTAGTGTTTCCAGAGTGAGCACCCGGAGCCTCTGGGGCCTCCTCACCCCCACCCCACCCCCTGCCTCACCCCCTGAACTCCTGTGAGCTCCCTGATAGCAAACCCCTGCCATACACATAGTAGGCACTCAAGAAGTGTGAGTTGACAGCACCAGAGACAGGCTGGCTCCATTAGGGGTGTGGGTGTGTGGTGGTGGGGTCTGTGGTGACGCTCAAGGATCATTTCCTGGGAACTCAGGCCCGGCCTCTCCTGGGTCTTTATGGAGGCGGAGGGGGAGGAGGAAGGGGTGAGTGGCAGCCTCAGCAACGGCCCCGAGGCAGCCTCCGCAGGCACTTTCTGGGAAGCCGCCCCCAGAACCTAGCCTTGCGAAGGCTGAGGAGGCCCCGTCTCCAGCCCCATTTCCCTTGAACTGGAGCCAGGCGGTCCTCACGCATTACTCACTGGCGGGGCGGCTCTGGCCCCAGGCCAAGGCAAACAAGGCCTCCAGCCTGCCTGGGGGCTGGTTGGCTCAGGCTTGGGCGAGGAGGGAGGCGCCCACGCCTGGCCCCTGCTGTGGCCAGCCCGCTTGTGTCCCCCAGCAAGCCCAGCCCCAGCCTGGCCCAGGGGTCAGGCTTTAGGCTCACACCCCTCAGGGTTGGGCCTGGCTGTCCCTCTGGAGCTGGTGCTGCTGAGGGCCCTTCTCCCTCCACCGTCTGGATCCTCCTTCTCTGCCAAGGGAGATGCTAACTCCTACCTGTATGGCCAGTGCGGAGGCTTCACCCAGGGCCTGCCACTGACCAGGCCCTGGGACGGCAGAGGAGGAATAGGCCAAGACCTTTACCCTTCCTGAGTCCCAGATCTGCATCTCAGGACAGGGACATCTATAGGGAATGATCAGGGATGACCAGTCCATCAAATATTATACATTAGACAGAGTGTAGGAAAGGGTCAGGCTAGGAAGACTTCCTGGAGGAAGTAGAGCCTGACAAGGCCATGAGAAATGGGGAAATTTTGCATAACCTTGATGGAGGAAGGGAGAAGAGGCTGTACAGTGGGTGTAGGTCTCTGGATATGACGGGTCTGAAAATAGAGGGTGGGGGTAGGAGGAGAAGGATTGCTAGGTGAAGAGGATGAGGCCAGGTACTAGTGGTCCTGAGCAGGACCAGTCAGCTCCTTTGTCCAGGACCAACCTGTCCACCCATCTAGACATTCATCCACCACCCCCATCCATCCATCCATCCATTTGCCCATCCACACACCCAACTACCCATCCAACCATCCATCCATCCATCTATTCATCCATCCATCCATTTACCCCCACACACACCCATCTACCCATCCAACCATCCACCCACCCATCTATCCATTGATCTGTTCATACATATATCCTTTCTTGCATTCAAACTATGAATATCTATTGAACACCCACAACGAGCCAAGACCTGTAGTAAATATTTTCACTGACTCTTATGGCTTAGGTAAATAGGCTCCATAAATGTTTGTTTAAATAGATGGAGAAGTGATGATCAAAAGAAACCTGTCTCTGCCCTCAAGGAGTTTACTGTCTTGTAGAACAAAAAATATAACATTAGAAATTGTGACAAGTGCTATAAAGGAAAAGATCAGGGTGCCAGGAGAAACAAGGAGAGGGTAAAGGCTATGGCTCTTAAACTGCTGTGAGATCCTTGGCAAGTAACTTGATGTCTTCAGGCTTCACCTTCTGAAACTGTGAAATGGGAATAATGATAGTGCCTACTTTACAGAGTTGTCCATCAATTTTTTTTTCATTTATCAAAGTCTGAAATCTTTAATATTGACCAATTTTATAATCCATGGTCTATATTTAGTTTCAATTTTCTGAAAATGTTTTTTTCTTAATAGTTTTATTGAAATATATATAGCTCATATACTACATCTTTTCCTGTTTGTGAATAATGCTGCTATAAACATGCATGTAGACATTTCTGTGTGACATATATATTTATTACTCTTGGGTATAGACTTATCTCGAAGATATTGAGGGCTCAGTTCCAGATCATTAAAATGAATATCGAAATAAAGCAAATCACACAATTTTTTGGTTTCCCAGCACATACAAAACTTATGTTTCGACTTCCCTGGTGACACAGTAGATAAGAATCTGCCTGCCAATGCAGGGGACAGAGGTTCGATCCTTTGTCCGGGAAGATTCCACAAACTGCAGAGCAACTAAGCCCTGGCACCACAACTTCTGAGCCCACCCTCTAGAGCCTACGAGCCACAGCTACTGAAACCCACATGCTTGAAGCCTGTGCTCTGCAACAAGAGTACCCACCTCAAAGAGAAGCCCCTGCTTGTTGCAACTAGAGAATGCCCACTCACGCAATGAAGACCCAGTGCAAAAAAAAAAATCACAATTGTTATTAAAAAAATTTTATGTTATGATGTGTCTATTAATTAATAGCATTATGTCTAAAAACAAAATGCATGTCTTAATTAAAAACACTTTATTGCTAAAAAAAAATGCTAACCATCACCTGAGCCTTCAGAGAGTCGTAATCTCTGATCATTGGTCACAGATCACCATAACAAATACAAAAATGTTGAAAAAGTTTGAAATATTTTGGGAATTACCAAAATGTGACACAGGGAAGACACAAAATGAGCAAAGATTGGAAAGACAGTGCTGATAGACTTGCTTGATGCAGAGTTGCCAAAAAACCTTGACTTGTGAAAAATGCAGTATCTGTGAAGCCCAGTGAGGCAAAGTGTAACAACACAAGCTATGCCTGTATATACACATAATAGTGGAATTGCCGGGACATATAGTAACTCTATGTTTAGTATTTTGAAGAGTTGTCAGACTAATTTACAAAGTGGCTGCACCATTTACCATTCCTGCCAGCAATGTACGAAGGGTTCTGATTTCTCCACATTCTTGCCAATTTTTGCTATTATCAGACCTTTTGAGTCTAGACATCCTAGTGGGTATGAAGTGGTATCTCATTGTGGTTTTGCTCTACATTTCACTGATGACTAATGATGTCAAATATCTTTTCATGTGCTTATTAGCCATTTGTGTGTCTTGGAGAAATGTCCATTCATTTCCTTTGCTATTTTGAAATCAGATTATTTGTCCTTTTATTGTTGGGTTGTAAGGGTTGTTTATATATTCTGGATGCAAGTCTCTTATCAACTATTATGTTTTGCAAATATTTCCTCTGATGCTGTCAGTTGTCTTTTCACTTTCTTGGTGGTGTCCTTTGAGGCACAAAAGTTTTTTATTCTCTTGAAGTCCAACATATCTATTTTTTCTTTTGTTACTCATGCCTCTGGTGTCATACATAAGAATCCTTTGCCAGATCCAAGGTCATGAAGGCTCACCCCTATGTTTCTCCTAAGAGTTTCATAGTTTTAACTTTTATATTAGGTCTTTGACTTATTTTGTGTTAGTTTTGATATATGGTGTGAAGTAAGGATCCAGCTTTACTCCTTGCCATGTGGAAATCCAGTCGAAAAAACTGTTTTTCTCCCATTGGATGGTCTTGACAACCTTGTTGAAAATCAGTTGACTATAGATGTCTGAGTTTATTTATGGATTCTCAATTCTGTTCCATTGATTTATATGTTTATCCTTGTGCCAGTACCACATTGTCTTGTAGTTAAGTTTATAAATCAGGAAATGTGAGTCCTGCTATTTTGTTCTTCTTTTTCAGGATTATCTTGGCTGTTCTGGGTCTCTTGCAATTCCATCTGAAGTTTAGAATCAGCTTTCCAGTTTCTACAAAGATGTCAGCTGGAACCGCACTGCATCTGTGTAGATCACTTTGTGGAGTAGCGCCATCTTAACATTGCGGAGTCTCCTGATCCATAAATGTTTTTCCAATTATCTAGATCTTCTTTCATTTCTTTTACAGTTTTGTAATTTTCAGGGTATAAGTTGTTGTACTTCTTTGGTTACATTTACTTCTAAGTATTTCATTGTTTTTGATGCTTTTGTAAATGGAATTGTTTTCTTCATTTCCCTTCTGGACGGCTCATTGATTTTCAAACAAATGCTTATTGTGCTCAGCACCGTAAGAGATGCTGGGGATGTAGCAATGAGCATGTTATGAGGATGAACGAGATAATATATTAAAGTATAATAACGGACCTTTATTATTGCTTTCCTGTATCTTCCCTTTTCTCTAAGTATGTCAACAGACGGTTCCTACAGAGGCAGGAAGGAGCTGTTGAACTCTGAGAAGAGTTGATGTTTCTGGAAGGAGCTGGAGGATGTGACCGTGGACAATGGGAGCAGACCGGCTCACTCTGGGCAGCTGTGAAGCCAGAGCAAGACGCCAAGGAGGCCAAGGGTACTGCTCTCGGGAAACGGGCATCCTTGGGAGGCCTGAGAGTAGCCGGAGTGAGGGCGCAGTGGTGGCCTGTACGCACTGCCTCTAAGGGGTTTCTCAGGAAGCAGCTCACTCCCACCCCCGGACAGGGCTTCCTCCTCCGCGGGTTTTCATCGTTTGTCTTGCAGCTTCCCCTCGTTCTCACATCCCCTAGAGGATCTCGTCTTTGGTTTCGGCCTGTGTCTCCTCCGGGCACCTTCCCCTCCTTCTCTCACCATGCCTCCCTAGCAGGCAGGGGATGGGCGGCAGGATCTCTTGCAAACGCTTGGATCGTGGAAGGTCCTGCCCTTCAGGTGGGGTGGGGAGAGGGAAGGGTGCCTCCCTCCTCACTGTTTCCCCCACCCAAAAGCAATGGGCCGGCAAGCGGGGAGATTTCTCACCGCACCAGCTGGCTCCTTCCCGCGTATGGCTCCAGCCGGGGCCCCTCACCCTGGCCAGCTGTCTCACAAGTGGGGGAGTAGCTGGAGGCCTGGCCGAGCAGGGGCCTGCCTCCTCTCCCACCCTCCACACAGGGCCTCTTCCTCCTGTCCCGCTGTCTGCAAGGCCCTGGCAGGTTCCTCATTTCGATGGCCGCTTCCTCTGCAGCCAGGCCCCCGCGGCGCCTGGAGGTGGCCTGACGGCCCTGGCCTCACGTCTTTTCTGCAGTCATCCCCATCTTAAGTCTGGGCTGGAACCTCTACACCGACACCCTCGTGTCAGAGGTTGACCACGGAGGGCTGCATGAGGCCCAAGAGTGGTGAGGGCCTTGGGCCTGGAGTGGGGGAAAGCAGGAGGAGGTGTGGCCCCTGCTCCCAGCGCCTTTCTGCCCTCCACACAGATCGCTGCACGTCAGCCGGCCAGGCCTCACGCACAGGGCTGTGGCCCCCAGTTCAGAGCAGTGAGGTCGGCGTGGGCCGCAGCAGGCTTGACATAGGATGTCCCAGGTTCTCAGGGGGCGTGGATGGTGGCTAATCACTCTGGGTCCGTCAGCTGGGCCCTAACGGGCCTCTTTCTCCCTCTGATGGACAGGTGATGTCGGTGGAGCACCCAGGGCTCTCCACAAGGAAGGGGATCCTGGCCACGGGGCTGACAGGAGATGCCCCAGAGTGAGCCCCCAGACTGCCTGGGTTAAAACAACCTGCTGGCTAGCTCCGTGATCTTGGAAAAGTTACTTAAATTCTCTGAGCCTCAGCTTTCTCGGTGAGACAATAAGATGATAATCATAGACAACATCTTAGACCCTAAGGTCTAGAGCAAGGTTTCTCAGCCTTGACTCTGTCGATATTTGGGGCAGGATGACTCTGTGCTGTGAGGGGCTGTCCCATGTGTGATGTAACCCCACTACTCGCTGGATCCCAGTACATCCGCTGCCCCCCACCTGCCCTACACTGCCACCATGACAACCAAAAAGGTCTCCAGACATCGCCAAATGTCCCCCCACTGAGAACTACTGGCTTATATGGGACTCAGATGAGTTAATACATGCAGTGCACTTACAACAGCGCCTGGCCTAGAGGAATCACTCAATAATTCTTATCTGTTATTATTACAAGCAGGGAACAGAGGGGAAAAACGAAATGTAAAACAAAAAACAGAAGCTGGGCACGGAAGAGCATATCTAACACCCTGAGTGACTGGAGAGTAGGGCTTGGGGTGAAGAGGGGAAGAGATTGCATATTTTATTTATTTGAAAAAAATTTATTTTATTTTTATTTATTTATGTATTTGGCTAAGCTGGGTCTTAGTTGCAGCACACAGGATCTTCGATCATTGTTGTGGCATGTGAGATCTTTGGTTGAGGCATGTGGGGTCTAGTTCTCCGACCAGGGATCAAACCCAGGCCCCCTGCAAGGGGAGTGAGGCATCTTAGCCACTGGACCATGAGGGAAGTCCAGAGACTGTGTATTAGTTTAAAAAAAACACCATTGGCTTGACCACCTCATCCCACTATCAGCTCCGTTCACCAGAATGTGGGTCTGGAGCTCCCTATGGGTGCCTGGGGGTGTGCTGGGGCCTCCAGGGACACAGGGCAAAGGAGACTTAGCCCTGCCTGGCTCCTGGGACCTAAGTCCTCTCAGAGAAAAGCCCAGATATTTTCCATTTCCCTCCAAGGGTTCAGAGGACAGAGTCATTGGCTAAGGCAAGGGCCCACTGGGCAGGCCCTGGTTCTCTGGCCACCCACTCGTCTGTTCATTTGGGAAAAGCTCATTGAGGTCCCTACGAGCCAGACACAGGGCTGGGTACATCAGCAGGAAGCAGGAATTGGAGCAGTGGTTTGAAAGCTGGCCAAGCTGAATGCTACTGACCATGGACAGGGTGATGCTGGTGGTGCTGGGAGCTGATCAAGCAGAGGCCCGGAGAAGGTGACTTTCTGGAAGTATGGTGTGGTCCTAGGGGTGGATGGGGTCAGCTTGGGAGGAGCGCTGAGTACCCCAGTAGAGACACAGTAGCTCTTTATTCTGGAATCCTTGAAGGGTTTGAGCAGAGGTCTCAGTTCAGTTCAGTCTCTCAGGCATGTCTGACTCTTTGTGACCCCATGGACTGCAGCATGCCAGGCCTCCCTGTCCATTACCAACTCCCGGAGTTTACTCAAACTCGTGTCCATTGAGTCGATGAGGCCATCCAACCACCTCATCCTCTGTTGTCCCCTTCTCTTCCTGCCAGAGGTCTGGGGAACCCCAAGTCTGCTCCTGGGAGACAGGGGGCTTGGTTGTGTCCCAGCCCCACAGGTCTCCCCAGGCAGGGGCCCCGGGGTGGGCCCTTCAGGCAGGGCTTGGGCCTGGGGCCTCACTCTTGCCCCCGCCCCAGGGGAGGGCCCTGAACAGTGGCCCCATCAGGCTGCCCAGGCTGGGCCCTGGTCCAAGTGAAGCTCCACCCGTCTGCCTGGCTGAGAAATGGGACTGCCCGCCTGCCTCCCTAGGCCGTCCCTCCACTTGAGCCTAATTGGACGTTGCCTCCAATTGCTTTGAACCCCATGGCAGTCAGACATTTGCTAGTGGAGCAAAGACACCGGGCCTGACCTTCAGAGGTACACGGAAACTCGGGGGCCTCAGGGAAGAGGCAGGAGCCCCTTGGGGATTGGGCAGGGCCGGGCAGCAGGAAGCCAAGCCTGTGTGAGCACCTCTACCTCGGCCTCTCACCTCCTCTGGGGCACTGCCCCCAGGGCACCCGGCGGGCAGCCACCTGGGCGGGGCCACACCCACAGGGTTTTTAAAACCACCTGGGCCTGGCCTGGCCGTGGGGAACAAGCTCACCGGGTCGCTGTCCTCTGAGGGGCCAAATTCTGGTGTGACTGTCGGGCTGGTCGAAAACAAAGCAGGTGCTGAGCCGGGCTCCCGGAGGCTGACCTGAGGCTGGCCCAAGATGGCTGGGCTCTCGGGAACCCCACCGACAGAGTCGGGGCACGGCATCCCTTGGGCTCCAAAGAGAACTTGGGAAATGTGAACCGGGCTTCTGAACGCTTGGCCTGTCCCTTAGCTCCAGCTTGTCCCGGAGAGGGTGGAGGGCCCAGCGGAGGCCCGTGTGAGGTCCACGCAGAGGGCCAGGATTCCAACCTGGGGCACAGGACCGTCTGCGGCCCTGTCACCTGCCACCACGTCACCCGGGCGGGCCTGCCTTCTTCTTGAGCCCGTTTCCACTGGGGCCAGTGGGAGTCATGAGGTTTGCCCTCCCTCCCTTCGGGGTGATTGTGAGGATCAAATGAGATCACAAAGATAAAAGAATAGAAAAGAAGAAAGCTCGGAACACACGTAAGTGGTTGTTATTGTCGTTGTTATCCTTAGCTCCTCGCCAACCCCTTTCGGAACAGAGCCATCCAGCAGGTTCTCAGCCCTACCTGGGATCACCAGAGGGTGCCAGGCTGGCCTGGGCCCTGCCACACCTGAGCTCTCTCCAGGGGGCAGCATGGGGGTCCAGAACCTCCTCTGTCCCTCCCAGTTCTCCAGCACAGCCCTGCTGAAGGTGGACAAGGGAGGGGAGAGAGGCCTCAGACTGTCTGTGTGTGGGCCGGTCCCTCTGGGCACTGCTGGTGTCACATGGACACACACACTCCCAAATACACATACACGGGCTGACACGGACTCATCAACACACACAAACCAGCACCCACCCACGAGCATTCACCAGATCTTGACTCAACACACACACACACGCATATACCCACACACAAGCAGATGCCTCCTCCAAAGCAAATTCCATTATCTTGGCCTTCCATCCAGAGGCCAACGGGCAGACAGGGATATTATTACCTTGTTGTTATTATGATCATCCTTAGAAAAGTCTCAACTCGGCAGAAAACATCAAACAACGGCCAGCAGCCTCAGATAGCAGAGGCGACAGGCCCTATGGGGCTCTTTCCAGTGCAGACCTGCCTCCTCGTTTGCAAAAATGACTTATTATTAATCTGCGATTGAAACTGTAATTATGCCATCACCGTGTCAACAAGCCGGAACACGGCGAGGACTGGCAGCGCCGTCTGGAAATGTGTTCTTACCCTCCACCACGACCAGGCTGGCATCTGTCTCATGCCACGGACGAGGACGCGCACACCTGCCAAGCGCAGGGCTCACCTCCCCACAGGATGCTGGCTGCGTGTGTGTGTGTGTGTGTGTGTGTGCACCTCTTATTCTCAAGTCTGGCAAGGTGAGGTCCAGGCGTGACCCCGAGGGAAGAAGCACCCCCAGGAGGACCCCAGGGAGCGCTGGGGCCCTAGCCTGGGAGTCCAGCGGGGGGACGCAAACATCTACATGTGCTTCAGGGCGTGTGGGCTGCCAGGCCTGATCCCCAGGCTCTGCCTTTCCCTGCACACCCCACAGGGTGGGCCTGACTCAGGGCACGTCCCAGCCTCCAGGGTCCTTCCAGCCCTGTCCCAGCCTCTGGTGACCCTGAGGCAGAGCTGGGCAAAGACCTGCTCATAAGCTGGGACCACTGACTAATGACTGGCTTGTATTGACCACTTACGTACTAGGCACCAGGTCTGGTGCGAAATACTTGTATGTTCATTATGTCATTTCACCTTTTGAAACCATTTAAATCGAAAAAGGAGTAGACCTTATATTCGTATGAGTTTCACAGAGGAGGAAACTGTAGCCTGGTGGAGTTAGGTGGTCTTCCCAGATCCTGCAGAGCTGAGCTTTAAAACCTCTTTAAAGGGGTGATCTGGCTACCCACCCCTGCCCCTCAAACTCCTCTGATGTGGCTCACACCCTCCCCACGAGCTTCCGGAGGCAGAACTCTGACTATACCCCTGCCTGCCTGTGGCCTTGGGTGCAGGAGATGCTCAGGAAACTGTCCATGAAGGAAGGAAGGAGGTGAAGGTCCAAGTTCAGGAAGGGGTATTCGGGACCGGCTTGAGAGACACGACCTTTCTCTCAGGCGTTGGCACTCTTGGGGGGCATTCTACCTGCAGGCACTCAGGGCTGAGACTTCTGGGTTCGGGAGGGGTCCTTTGGTGCCAAAGACCACTTCTTTGCCACTGAGTGGATCCTAGTGTGTGCAACTAAAGAAATGACAACCCTAAATCACCTGGAAGGAGAGACCTGCGGGGGGTGTGTATGTCTGTTTATGCGACTGTACCCACACACCTGTGGGTGTTATTTCAACAGACAGCAGAGATGGAAGGTCACAGAGCCGGATGGCAAAGATGAGATAACAACACAGGGTTCCTAACTTCCACCCGGGCATCTTCTAGGCTTTAGACTGGGAGGATCCCAGGCCCAGTGCCTGCCGTGGTGGAGACAACGTCCACAGGCTAGCTCATCTGGAGGGTGACCACAGACGCTGAGTCCACACACGGCCACCTCACAGTGCCCTCCATGGGAAGGAACTATGTGTGTGCATGCCTGCTAAGTCACTTCTGTCATGTCTGACTCTTTGCAACCCTATGGACTGTAGCCTGCCACGCTCCTCTGTCCATGGGATTCTCCAAGCAAGAATACTGGAGTGGGTTGCCATGCCCTTCTCCAGGGGATGTTCCCGACCCAGGGATTGAACCCACATCTCTTACATCTCCTGCACTGGCAGGCAGGGTCTTTACCACTAGCGCCACCTGGGAAGCCCAGAAGCACTATTCTTGATGCAAAGGGCAGGGAAGTACAGAGCAAAGAGGGAGGGCAGGAGTAAGATGGGACCTGGGCTCAAATCCTGGCTCAACCACCTTCTGAGTGTTCATGGGTAGAGTACATTTTCTGAGCCTGTTTCTTCATCTGTAAAATGGGGATAAAAAGGCCTGTCTTACAAAGTTCTGGTGGGATAAAATAAAATAACGTAATATGAAGTACTGAAATGGATCCTATGTTCACAGTGTGAGACTAGCTGTACTGGGATGGAACGTTTCGTAGGTGATGATCCAGGCAGGTCAGAACTTCAGCAGCACAAGCCACATCCTCAACTACAAGGTGGTCTTAGGTCTGGATACAAGTGCCTGGACACTGTGATACCCCCTCCTCCAGATGGCCACTGCTCCCCTCTCCATGTCCCACAGTATTTCTGTCACCTGCCAGGACTGGCCCACCCTGTTCCCTAGTGTTTCATTACTCTGACTTAAGGCTTAATGTAGCACCTTTGTATGAGAGCCTAGGCCGTGTGCCAAGACTGTTCAGATGTAAATGTCCCCATTCATTCATTCAATCAACAGGCAGTGAGTGGGCAGACAATAGGGAAACTGAGAGGAGCCAGGGCCTCTGGGAGCAAGAGCTGGTGGCAGAGGGGACACGGGGCAGGGAAGAGGGAGGCTCTGCGCTGAAACCAGCCTGTGCTGTGCTTAGTCGAGACAGACTCTGCGACCCCATCGACTGTAGCTCTGTCCATGGGATTCTCCAGGCAAGAATACTGGGGTGGGTTGCCATGCCCTCCTCCAGGGGATCTTCCCAACCCAGGGATCGAACCCTGGCCTCCTGCATTGCAGGCAGATTCTTTACCAGCTGAGCTACCAGGGAAACCCGAAACCAGTCTTAATTGGGCTTGATTAGTCCTCTGTAGATGCTGCAGAAGCAGTTTAGAGCAGGGCAGAAGGAGCCGGGCAGACTGGGAAGATGCTTAGGAACCAACAAAGCTGTCTTTGGGGACACTTTTTTTTTTTGGAGAGCTACAAGGGTCCAGGAGTGAAACCACTGCAGCAGTTTGAGGCTCACCTTTCCCGCGCTGGGCTGGGCTGGGCTGGGCTGTGCTGGGCAGGGCCCTGGTGGTCTGGGGAAGAGGCAGCGGCGTCCCGCGGGCCCGCGTGGGGCCGGCGCAATGCGGGCCGAGCTCGGGTCTGGGATCCGGGGCCGGAGGAGTCCGAGCTGGGGTGGTGCGGGGTGCGGATGCGCGGCGGGAAGGTGGGTGGGGATCCGCCCGCCGCGTCTACGGATGGACGAAGCGCGGGAGCGGAGGCCGCGGTGACGGATGGCCCGCCGGCTCGCCTGGGAACCGACGCGGCGACGCGTCCGCGCCAGCCCCGAGGGAGCCGGGGGTCAGATGGGGGGGCCCAGCCCCCCGGCGGGGAGGGAGCGAGCGAGTGAGCTGAATCGTTCTCAGGCCAAGGAGGATCCTGGCTTTCCTCCCATCCCTTCTCGCGTCCTCCTAGCCGCTGCGACTCCGTCTTTGGTGCTCCGGGAAACTGAAGGGTTGGTTGGATGGAGGCTTGGGATACCGGCACCCTCAGGGCCTCGGAGAGCGGCCCCCCCCTACCTCCTTTTACAGGAGGAGGAAGCTCCTCCCAACCCCCACCAGGCCTCCCAAAGCAAACCCCAGCTTCTCCTTACAGGAGCAGGGACTAGGCCCGTGGTACCCAGAGAGCGGAAGTGACTTGCCCAAGGTCAAGCGGCCGGAGAGAGGCAGGGGGATGACTCCATTAACTTTCCTCCAGGTCCAGGCCACCCTCAGGAACAGAGCTCTGTTTCCCTAGAGACGCATGTGACTGCGACACACACTGATGGCGAAGCCTCACCAATGGGACGTCGGGTGGGGCAAGGCTGAGCCCTGCCCTCCCACCCAAGACCAGGGATTCCCAGTGTACTGGAGAGTGAACCGGCAGGCCAAGGGGTGGTGTGTGCACCTGATTTTCCTCAGAACAGGGCAGATCTTGTGCTACCTCTGCTCAGCGACTCTGAACAAAGCTCGGTGAGCTCAAATGAGCCCCGCTCTGTTCACCCCTGGGGTTGGTGTCAGGGTTGACAGAATGATAGTTGTACCTCCCTCCTGGTAGCCCGGTGTCAGTTATCTGGGGCTGGAAAGCCTTGGGGAGCACAAGGCACCTCTGACTGATGTCCATCTCCAGAGTTACCTCCTCTGTGCTAGCCTGACCACACTCCCAGGTGCCACCAACAGTGCTTTATGGGTGAGGAAACAGCCCACAGGCAAAGTGATAAAGAACCGCGCCTGCCAATGCAGGAGGCGTAAGAGATGCTGGTTCAATCCCTGAGTTGGGAAGATCCCCTAGAGAAGGAAATGGCAACCCACTCCAGTATTCATGCCTGGAGAATCCCATGGACAGCAGAGCCTAGTGGGCTATGGTCCATGAGGTCGCAAAGAGTCGGACACTACTGAAGCGACTTAGCACGCACGCACGCAGGGGTGGAAGGAGCACCTGCTTCTCATGTAGGGCACCTGCCAGTAGGCACTGGGGCAGAGGAAGGGCGCTGGGATTCAGAATTTGGGGTGTAGATTTGTTTGTGACTTTGGGCAAAATGTTTCCCCTCTCTGGATCTGTTTCTCATGTGGAGTCTGGGAAAAGCTGTGTTGTCCTCTTCCTGCTCAGGGCTTATGTGTTGAGGGTGGGCCCAGGCCGGGTGCCCCTCACAGAGGGAGGGTCCCACCCCCACCCCCACCCCCACCCCCACCCCCACCCCCACCCCTACCCCCACCAAGAGCTTCATGCGTGGACTCTGGCCCCGTTCCCACAGGACAGGGAAGGTAGGGGTGGGGTTCTCAGTGCCTCCGGTCCTAGGATCTCCCTCCCCTTCAGGTAGGGGCAGACATTTTAGAGAGGTGGGGCCCACCCCACCTCGGATCTCTTGCCCCTGGGGCTGGGCAGGTTGAGTCCCCGAGGCTGACCCTCGTCTGGTGATGCGGCCCATCGGGTGAGGTGCCCAGGCCTCAGATGGCCGCCTAGTCTTGCTCACCTGCTCTGTGTTAACGCGCGTACGCAGAGCAGACTGGAACACTGACGCAGGCTCAGGAGGCAGAGCAGACAGGCGATAAGCTTAATTAATAGAATCAGGACATATAAATAGTCTTTCCCTGCCTCCACTGCAGCGGGCTGTGCCAAGGGCTGGCTTGGCATTCTGGGGAATTGCCTGTGAATCCAGGGACTCCTGTGCGCGCAGCCTGTGCTGTGGGAGGCAGAAGGCAAGATGTGCCTCTTGGGAGCAGGGATGAGACATTTAAACCACTTAGGTGCCTTCCTTGGTGGTGGGATTCTAACAGACAATGAAATTCCAAGGAGGAGGGAGAGAGCTGTGTGAGTGAAAGCCAGGAAGACTTCTCGCAGGTGGTGGCTGCTGATCTCAGGGATGTTCTGATAGGAAGTGGTGAGGAGGGATAGGATGGAAAGAGGAGAAACAACGGGAGAGGGTGAGAGAAAGGTCTGTGTGTCCCCTATTAGCAGAGGTGGGCCCAGCATGCTGGTCTCTTGCTCGAGTTGAGAACCTCCATGTCAGTCTTGGGGTGAGGGGGCACCCAGGTGCTAATGTGCTAGGCCCCGACTAGCTGCTTCATTAGTCATAATGGACTCCTCACTACCTCCCCTGGAAATGGGTGTTTAATTCCAAGGAAACCGAGGGATTCAGAAGCTGATCTGTTTGCCTGTGGCCCCATGGGAGTGGGGAAGGTGGTCAGGGTTAATTTGGGCCTCTGACTCTAGTTCTCCAACCAAAGGAGCAGAAGTAACCCAGGCTCTAGACACCGTACACTGGAACCCTCCTGGTGTAGCCCATAGGCTGCACCCACCCTGGGATGGGGGTAATGGGGGTGGGAGGGACACTGAGGCAGGAAGTGGGCAACTCACAGTACCTCCAGGACTCCTGACGGCCTTGCTGAGCCTTCCTTAGACTGTGGTCCAAGGTGCTTCCACCCAGACGTCCCTGCTTGAAGGGCTCTTTCACACTTTCCCATCACCTCCCCCATTTTCTTTCATGCTTCATCTCATTTCTGGACGGGGTGTTTGAGGACTCTTGACTCACACAGCTAAGCCAGGGCACCTGACCCTTGGGTTTTCCCTCCAGTCCCGTCTGGAGACACTCCGTCAGGCATGTTATACCCATTTTACAGATGGGGCCGTGGGTTGCCCTCCTGCAGTTGCACTGGTGGGACCTCATGGAAGGGCCCTCTCCACCGGTCCCCGCTCCCTCACCTTCTTCTGCCCTCAGCTCTTGAGGAGAAGGAGAGGGGGCCAGTGAGGAAGGGGGTGGGGGAGGCATCTTCCCAGGCTCATCCTGAGAGGCTGGGGATTGCCGTGGAACCCCTGGCCTCGCCTCAACTCTCCTGACCAAGCCTGGCTGCTTCTCCCCATAAAAGCTGAATTTACTCCTTTAACAAGTCCGGCACTGCATTAAAACACAATGGAATGCTTGGGAAGGGGGGGACGTAGTCTAGGGCCTGTGAATCAGGACCTCAGCCTCCTCAAGGCCAGCAGTGCCTCCTGCAGAGAGGGGGGAGGGGCCACGTGCCCTGTCTCCTCCTACTGGGAGGTGGACCAGAGTCCTGGGTTCCTTGTCCTGGGGTGAACCTTCCCAAGTCTCCGCAGACCTCAGTTCCTCCCTGCTCTGGGTGACCCTGAGGGCTGCAGTTCTCCTCCTTGGTGCTGGGTGTTCATCGGAGCACCTGGCGTGGGTTTGCAGGTGGAGACGCAGAAGAGCCAACAGTGATGACTGAGCTTCCTCACCCACCCTGGTAGACCACTCACATGAGTCCCTTCCCTGTCCTGGACCTTGAACTCAGTTGGACTTCGGAGACACTGACTGGGGCTCATTTCATCTGATTCCCTCACATCCCTTTTTCTCTCCATCCTGAAACGAGTCCAGCTTTCTATGACTGTTCTAGACTCTCACCTCTTCCCCACATCCCTGACCGGACACAGCTTCCTGCCCCTCCCTGGACTCTGCCCCTCCAGATGTGTGATCACAGGTGTGCCTGTAGCCTCAGCCTATGCCTCGAATGTCCCCAGCTCCCCGCAGGCTCTGCTTTTCCTGAAGTCCTCCCTCCGGGGGCTGCTTTTCTCTCTTGCACATCCAGCTAAGGACCAGCAGGTGGGCTGACACCGTTTTTACTCACACTGTCACTTCTTTTTTAAAAAAATTAATTTATTTATTTTAATTGGAGGCTAGTTACTTTACAATATCGTGGTGGTTTTTGCCCATTAACATGAGTCAGCCACCGGTGTACATGTGTCCCCCCCATCCCAAACCCCCTCCCCCCTCCCTCCCCACCCCATCCCTCTGGGTTGTCCCAGTGCACTGGCTTTGAGTGCCCTGTTTCATGCATCGAACTTGGACTGGCGATCTATTTCACATATGGTAGTATACATGTTTCAATGCTTTTCTCTCAAATCATCCCACCCTCGCCTTCTCCCACAGAGTGCAAAAGACTGTTCTTTATATCTGTGTCTCTTTTGCTGTCTTGCATATAGAGGCATCGTTACCATCTTTCTAAATTCCACATATATGCATTAATATACTGTATTGGTGTTTTTCTTTCTGACTTACTTCACTCTGTATAATAGGCTCCAGTTTCATCCACCTCATTAGAATTCACTCAAATGCATTCTTTTTAATAGCTGAATGATATTCCATTGTGTATATGTACCACAACTTTCTTATCCATTTGTCTGCTGATGGACATCTAGGTTGCTTCCATGTCCCAGCTATTGTAAACAGTGCTGCAATGAAGATTGGGGTACATGTGTATCTTTCAACCCTGGTTTCCTCAGTCACACTGTCACTTCTGACCCTCTCTCCTTCTTCTGAAACTCCAGCTCTTTCTGAAGATCCCCCCTGCTTTTGCCTGGCTCACACACTCTTCTGCCTCCTCCTGGCTGTTACCTGCTGATTTCTTGGTCAAAGTCACCCTCCTTCATTCTTTAGGATACTGACTCTGTCACCAGCCACCTGGGACTTTCCATGTGGGTGATCAGTTCCTCAACTGCCTTGTCTCTCACACACACATCCTCCCCAGACCATCCCAGGCACAGCCTGACCCAGCTCACCACCAGGAACCGCACAGCTCGGGACCCTGATCTCAGGCTTCTCTCTCTCTCTCTGACCCCCCCTCCCTCTGCCCTCCAGGTCTCTAGCTCTGTCCACTGACCCCCAATGGCAATCATCCTCCAGTCTCACCATTTTTGCTCTGAGCCCCACCCCCCGGCCCCACCATTTGTAGCTTCTCGAACTCCCTTGTGTCTCCCTGGAGAATCCCAGCCTTAGTTGAATCCATCTCTTTCCCCAAGAATTTAACTTTGCCAGAGAATATCCTGTAGCTGGGCTGATGGGGAACATCACAGACCTCCAAGGGGCAGGGACTCACCCTTGCCTGGAAAGTCTTGATGTGGGTTCGATCCCTGGTCCAGGAGAACTAAGATCCCACAGGCTGAGAAGCAACCAAGCCCATGTGCTCTGGAGCCCAAGCTCCACAACTAGAGAGAAGCCCGCACTGCAATGAAAGATCCCGCATGACATGATCAAGACCCCGTGTGCCGCAACTAAGACCAGATGTGACCAAATAGATAAATAAATATTTGTAAAACATCTGCCGCCCATCCAGACTTCACACTTCCTTCCACCCTCCCATCCCCTGCCCACTCTCAGTTGATGACCATCCCTCATGCTTCGATGAAGAAGGAAAAGCAGAACTTCCTTCTCGCCTCCACACCCTCAAAACTTCCTTGTAGTTTCTGTCTCTCCACAGTTGGAGGTGAAGCCTGTTGGCACCTTTCAACCCCTCCACCTGGGTGTTCCGGGTACTTTTCACATATGAATGGCTTAGCTGATTTGTTATCTCCATGCTTGTTACCACTAAGAAAGTTCTATCATAGTGCCTGGCACCAAGTGAGCACTCAATACGCATCCATTCAATGTATCAATGGGTATGTATTAGGGACAGTTAGGTTGATTTAATAGCGTTTTCAAATTGCAAAATTAATGTTTCCACACTCGATGCAAAAAAGTTCAAGGCAACAGAAAAGCAAAAAGAAGAAAAGCTACAAGTGAATCGTATTCTTTTATCCCTCATTAAAAACCACTATCAACATTTTGGTATTTATTCCTTCAAAGGTTTCTACATATATATCTCTTTTTTTCACAAAATGATAGTAGATACAGATTATGGCAGAAGGGGACGACAGAGATGAGATGGTTGGATGACATAACCGACTCAATGGACATGAGTTTGAGAAAACTCCAGGAGCTGATGAAGGACAGAGAAGCCTGGTGTGCAATAGTCCATGGGATTGCAAAGACATGACTTATCGATTGAACAACTTAACAAGTGGTTACAAACATTTTTCTACATTTTAAAATAGTCTTCTAAATATTTTAATAATGACACAGTATTTCATTGCATGGATGACCTTAATTTACTTAACTGCTTCCATAACACTGAACATTTATATTGTGTCCATAGTTTAAAAGGCTTCCCTGGTGGCTCAGATGGTAAAGAATCTTCCTGCAATGCAGGAGGCCTGGCTTTAATCCCTGGTTCAGGAAGATTCCCTGGAGAAGGGAATGGCTACCCACTCCAGTGTTCTTGCCTGGAGAATCCCATGGACAGAGGAGCTTGGCAGGCTACAGTTCACAAAGAATCAGACACGACTAAGCAACTAACGTATGAGGTATACTTAAAAAATTCCCTAGTCTGTATCCTTTTACATAAAAATTATGTATACAGTATTTTTCTTGCAGCTGAATTCCTAAGTGGACCTACAGTTCAAAGGGTATGCATATTTTAAGCTTTTGATTTACATTATTAAATCGCAAGAGACCATTCGCTTTGGAAACCAAACAAACACAAACACAATCTCCTACTTCGCCAAGCATAACAACCCTTTTCTGAGGCTCTGGAAGCTTCATCCTCTGTATCCTCATGGCTGGTACCATCTTCTCCTTCCAGATTTTGCTGAAATCACCCCTTATCAGAGAGGTCTTGGTGCCTCCCCCATACAAAATCACATTTCTCCTTCCCTTTCAACATCCCTTTTGCAGAGGTACTTTCCTCAGCTGCGCCCAGCACCTCTGACAGGTTTTATGTTCGTGTCTCTCTCTTCCCAGATCCAATGAGAGCAGGGGTTTTGTCTGTTTTGTTCCTCCTACATTCCCATATCTTCCCCATGCCCAGCACAGAGAAAGTATTCAGTAGGCAGACATTTTATGAATCAATGACTGAGGGCTGATACTTCTCGTTTCAAACTACGAGTGATGATAATACTCAGGGCTTCATAGGGGCTATTTTCAGCAATAGAGACCATCTATAGATAAGAGATGAGAAGATAGACCAATAAAGTGACTTCTTAGTGGAGTAAGTATCACTTTCTTACTCCACTAAGGGGGATGTGATTAAGGCAGGACCATCCGGGACATCTCCTCTGAGATGTGATGTTTGAGCTGAGACCTGAAGGATGACGAGGATGTGAGAAGAGCGTGAACGAATGCCTCCCAGGCACACGGAACAGCTTGTAAAAAGGCCTGGAAAGGGAAAAGAGGTTGGCAGGTTACAGAGTGAAAAGAAGACTGGTGACCGCTCAGAGAAGCTGGTGGGTGAGAGCCGCAAGTGGGAGGTAGGAAGGTTACCCCTGTGCTGAGTCAAGGCCACAAGGAAGGATCCCTTACTCAAAGTCCCTCTCCTCAAAGGCCTCCCTGCACCTGAAGTTTCCACCATCTGAGAGTCATTCCTGTTGAATTAAGTGTTGCCCTCTCCCTGCATTGTTCCTTCCGAAACATTCCAGTAATGACTTAGTAGGTGTAAATGAATATATCAGATGCTTCTCTAGGGTGGGGTGGGAGCTGAAAGATTTTTTTTCTCCTGCAATAGGGTGGGGAATCTAAAATCTAGACACTTCCTTGGAGGAACAGCTCCAGGTCTGGAGACAGATCCAGGGGAAGTCAGCTCCTAACAACTTAAATAATGCCATTTGTCCTCTCGCTAAGTGTTCACTTGGTACCACGCACATACCACTGTCTCCTTTAATCCTCATGACAACGCCATGCCATGTTTATAGATGACGAAGCAACCTCAGATAGGTTATGTGATTTGGGTCAAGGTCCACACATAGTAGGAGACAGAGCAGGATTCAGGCAGCAGGCTCCAAAACCCATTCTCTAGTGCCTGATATGCCGTGGAGTCCATCAGATTCATATTTAAGGCATGAGACTTCTGGCTTCTTACCTTTCATGCAGTTAAATGCAATTAAGTAACTTTTACATACGTACTCTTTTTTACATACTGTTCATTATTACATACATACACAAACACTTCACTAAAGTGTGCTCTACATGCAAATCATGTATACTGTGCTTTAAGGGGGGTAAATTTAGGGATTTTTTTTAAAAAAGTGACTGTTTTTTTATGCTTGATTTTATTTTCTATCAAATTTCCTCACTGTGCTATAATGCACAATATATATTTTTTAAGATAATGCTGTATATATATATATTTTTTTGGCTATGCTATGTCTTCACTGTTGCACATGGGCTTTCTCTAGTTGCGGTAAGTGAGGGTTACTCTCTGGAGTGGTGCATGGGCTTCTCATCGCAGTGGCTTCTTTCATCACAGAGCCAAGGCTCTAGGGTTTGCAGGCTTCAATAATGTTGGCACATAGGCATAGCTGCCCTGTGGCACGTGAAATCTTCCCAGACCAGGGATTGAACCCATTTCCCCTTCATTGGCAGGTGGATTTTTAACCACAGGTCCACCAGGGAAGTCCCAATACTCTATATTTTATTCTGCCTGTTTTCTGGTTCGTTAACAATCTATTAGCGGCACATTCATTGCATTATTTTCTTTTTTATCATATGATTATATTTATTTATTTATATTTTATTATTGGAGCTACTTGCTTTACCCCACTCCAGTACTCTTGCCTGGAAAATCCCATGGACAGAGGAGCCTAGTAGGCTACAGTCCATGGGGTCGGTAAGAGTCGGACACGGCTGAGCGACCTCACTTTCACTTTACCCTTTCATGCACTGGAGAAGGAAATGGCAACCCACTCCAGTATTCTTGCCTGGAGAATCCCAGGGACGGCGGAGCCTGGTGGGCTGCCGTCTATGGGGTCGCACAGAGTCGGACACGACTGAAGCAACTTAGCAGCAGCAGCAGCAGCTTTACAATGTTGTTGTAAACAAAGTCTGTTGCACAACAAAGTGAATCCGCTATATGTATACATCTATCTCCTCCCTCTTAAGCATTCCTCCTACCCCCATTGTATTATCATTATGATCATTGTAGTTTTCATTTCTAGAATTTCATTTCCGTTTGATAAATTTTTAAAGTTTCCAGTTCTTTGCTTAAATTGTTTCTCTTGTCTACTTTTTAAATTTATTAATCACAATTATTTTAAAATCTGTTGTTTAAATGCCAGTTTCTGGATCTCCTGTGGGTCTATTGCTGTTGTGTGTTTTGTTTTTTTGCTCTTGGTTTCAGTCATATGGTCTTTTCTCTTGGTGTGCCTGGTAAACTTTTATTGACTGTGTATATTTATAAGATACTGTGTTTGGAAAAAGTGTAGAGGTAATCTGAGACTCTGACAGATCCAGAGAGGCTATACTCTTGCTTCAGGAAGGAAGTTAGAGTAGAGGCAGCTCACCTTAATCCAATCTGGAATTAAGTTAATTCGAAATTGGGTTTAATCTCTGTGAAGGCTGATCTATTTCTAATGTGTTCTTCAAAGCTCCCAGCTGAAAGCCTTTAAAAAAACAAGAGTCCCCTTTCCTTGGAGATGCTTGCACTCCCCAGCCCCCGTTTTTCCTAATTCCGTGAGACTGCAAAAACTCAGTCTCCACTTTCTGTTCATATTCTCAGTTTCATAGCTACTGCTTAGGGGAAAATTAAGGCCAAATGTGGACATTATTTCTCTAGATTTCTCTTCTCTCCAAGATTATGGCCTGCAGACCTCTTCAAGGCCTTCAAACAAATTTTTAAAATATATTGTATCCATCTTTTCTGGTTGTTTCAGTGGGAAAGTTGGTGTGAGATAAACTAGATAAGCAGCAGCTGGAGGCAGAAATCTGCCCAGACCATAGAATTGATCCCTGCAAAGAGACAGTTCTAGTCCTCGGCTGCAACTTGAATTTTCAAGAGGCTAGCCTCACCCTGCGTGGAGTCTTCCTCTGGCCCTACGCACCTGCTTGCCCTTCATGTGGCGCTTAAGTGCTACCTAGTGTCGGTCATGGCCCACAGGCTGCCTCAAGGCTGGCTAGTTAGGATGGTGGTGATCTGGCTTCTGTACAGCCTCTGTCACCGTGGAAAGCCAGGCCCACTTCTCTCTGCTGACCAGCTCCACTCACGAGCCACACCTTCTACAGACGGAGCCCTGTGGTGCCAGGCTCATGGTTCAGCGCTTACCATAGGTTGTCTCATTTATTTCTTTAGAAACACCAGCAAACAACTAGAGTTATCTCCATTTTACAGATGAGGAAGCTGATGCTCCTGAGTGTTAGTCAGAGTCCCTGCCCATCTCATAAAAGTACATACTTCTTTCTGTGTTTACTTGTTAATTTTCTTGTGCTCCGCAGACTCTAAATGGCACAAGGGTGGGGACATGTCTACATGTCTCTCTTATTCCTCACCGTGTGCCCATGCTTGGCACAGAGTGGAGAGGATATAACAAGCCTGGAATGAATAAACCAAGCCTCAGCTCCCAAAGTGGTTTATGGTGGAGGCCAGATCCAGAACCTTGACTACTAGTCCATCATCCTTGCCCCTCATGTCACAGCTGGGGATGGAATATATTCATCCATCTTAGAGTTATCTAGCACCACCTCCTATGTATAAAGATCTAGTTGAGTCCCCTGCCGTTTTATTTTCTCGGGCTCCAAAATCACTGCAGACGATGACTGCAGCCAGGAAATTAAAAGACACTTACTCCTTGGAAGAAAAGCTGTGACAAACCTAGACAGCGTTTTAAAAAGCAGAGGCATCACTTTGCCAACAAAGGTCTATGTAGTCAAGGCTATGGTTTTTTCCAGTAGTCATGTATAGATGTGAGAGCTGGACCATAAAGAAGGCTGAACGCCGAAAAATTGGTGCTTTCAAACTGTGGTGCTGGAGAAGATTCTTGAGAGTCCTTTGGACAGCTGGGAGATCAAACCAGTCCATCCTAAAGGATATCAACCCTGAATATTCATCAGAAGGACTGATGCTGAAGCTGAAGCTCCAATACTTTGGCCACCTGATGCGAAGAGCTGACTCATTGGAAAAGACCCTGATGCTGGGAAAGATTGAAGGCAGGAGGAGAAGGGGGAGACAGAGGATGAGATGGTTGGATGGCATCATTGACTCAATGGATGTGAGTTTGAGCAAACTCTGGGAGATTGTGAAGAACAGAGAAGTCTGGCAAACTGCAGTGCATGGGGTCACAAAGAGGCGAACACGACTTAGTGACTAAACAACAAGCTGCCACCTCACACCATTTCCTCCTTGATGTCAGAGGCTCTGGAAACCTTCACCAGGGTCTGTGGACCCACATGGAACTGAGGGATGGACTGGAAAGGCTTCTAAAACTACAGTAGAAATCTGCAAGTGTGTCATTATTTTTCTCGGGAAAAGATCCACAGTAACCCTCAGGTTCTCAGATGCCTGGGAACCCCCAAAATTAAAACAGCCTGTACATGGGGATTGGTTCCTGTCTATGGTTTCCTGTAACCATGCATAGATGGATGGGGGGCAGGGGATGTCTGGAGAGGTGTCCAGGGTCTGAACGGGGCCTGCTTCTGCAGCCCAAGCTGGGTGGACAGAGCGGTGCCCAGAGCCCTCCAGCTTGCTTCCTCAGAAGCCCCCAGGTTGGGGCTGGGGTACCGCTTGCCAGAAGATTGTGAATAATGGCAGTATCTCCACACAGCAAAGGCGTCCTGCCAGCTGAGTAGCATATTTGTGTGGCTCCTGTTTCTGAGGAGCCGGGGTGGGGACGGACTCCCAGGCCTCAGCTCACCGCTGTAAAGCCCACTTGAGGAGGAGGAGGGACCCCGAGTCTCTGGAGGATAGGGGTCCTGGGGCCAAGCTCTGCCCCAGCCTGGGGTCTGCAGGGCCTTCCTGCTTGGTCTTCTTCAGCATGTGAACCTGCAGGAATGTTATCTCTCAGAGATTTCTACAGGGTTTAAAGAAGATGTCCCGGGGCTTTCGCGTGTTTCTAAAGCAGCAGCAATTTTTCATGGTTCCCATCACACCGTGTGTAAAACAGTAAACCCGACAGTTCTGGAGTGCACCAGCCAGGCCCAGCTTTCTCCCCACCCCCGCCAACCTCATGTCCCAGACGCCTCAGTAAAACCTCGCCTCCAGTCAGCCTTCTGGTTTTCATGGAGGAACTGAGGCGAGGGCATGAGACTGGCTCGAGGCGCCCTGGGCAGCAGGTCAGTCAGCGCAGTTCAGGAGGGTCTGTCAGACCCAGTTCAGGAGGGTCTGTCCAGACCCATCTGCCTCCTGTGCTCAGTCCGCCCGCGGTGTGTGAGAGGCTGGCAGGGAGGGGGCCCTGAGTCAGAGGGGCCAGGGGTTCTGGCCAGGGGGCTGCAGCCCTGGAGCTGTGAGGGATGCAAGAGTCTTTCCCCCACAGAGCTTGCCGGCCCTGTGGACGATGTGGGTCCTTGGCTGGGGGGGGGTTGTCCAGGGGTCCTGAGAAGGGGACGAGCCTCTGCCTTCTTTTCAGGGGGCTGAGGAAGGGTCGAGATGACCGCACATGAGAGCTGATGGAGAAGTGTGAGAGCTGTGGAGGGGGACCCGCAGGGAAGGTGGCTGGGGAGGCCACACGCAGGTGGGGAGGAAGGGTGAGCAGGTGGCCTGGTGGGGAATGGAAGGGCAGGCGGCGAGGGGCACCAGTGTCCTCCGCGCTTAAGAAGACTCTGCTCTGTCGGCCCCGGGCTCCCTGCTGCTCCGCACGCACCCAGGGCCTTCCCTGGGCCATTGACTGCCTGCATCCCACCCCCTTCCCTTTCTTCCCTTCTTCCAAACCGACTTTGCTCCGTGCCATGCTCTCTCGACCCCGGAAGACGGCTGTCGCTGTTTCCTTGACAACGGGCCAGTACCCTACCCAAGCTGGACAAGGTGCCCGTAGGAAGAGTATGGACCAGCATGACCCCAGGCCCACCCACTGCTCAGGGCCTGGCTCCCCCCTTCCCACTCCCTCCAGCCCAGGCCAGCCCTGGCCCAGCCTCTGAAATGGAATCCAGGTCTAGACCATCCTTGCCCCTTAGTTCAGCAGAAGTCTCTCTTACACAGAGCTTAGAGCAGTTTAAGGAAGAGGAAATGTTTAAGAAAAGCCAAGAAAGCCAAACTATCACCTTTGTCCAGGAGTGACATTACTCGGTGCCTGTCCTCCAACCCTGAAACCAGCTCCCCTCACCTTCTTGTGCCACCCCGGGGTGCAGTGGGGGAAGGTGCCAGGAGAGTGGACGGTCGCTGGAAGGTCACGTTGGGGTAGGCTCTGAGTCTCTGGTGTTCTCCGTGCTCCTAAGTGTTCCCTCTGTGGCTGGCCTGAGAGACAGTGGCATTGCTGGGCATCTGGGCTCTGGGAGGGAGGGTCCTGTCCGGGCAGCGTTACCCCAACAGTGTGCCTGGGTCATGGTGTCAAAAAAAAATATGTGACCCTCAGTGGCACTGATTGATGGGAAGTGAGCTGGAACGGGGCCTCTGAGTCACTCGATGTGGCAGCCGTGGTGACAGTGGTGACTGGAGGGGCGTGGGGGTGGGTGAGAGGGACGGGGCTGGACAGAGAATATTTAGCAATTGTTCTGGAAGATTTTCAGGTTTGATAACACGTGCACACATGGTTGGCCAGATGCAGGGTTGGCTACCTAGACGCTGCCACCAGCACTTGCTGGTCACTGTTCTCCTCCTGCCTAGTGCTGTGCGGAGGGACAGACACACACCAGCTCATGTGATATTTGTAGAGGTATCTTTATTACATTGCACATATTTAAAGTGTACCATCTGATCAATTTTGACACAGATATATACATTTGGCTTTTGGTGTCTGAGGGGAATTGTTTCCAGGATGCTTGCAGATATGAAAATCTGAAGATTCGCAAGTCCCTCATACAATACGGGGCAGTATTTGCATATAACCTACATTCAGCCTCCTGTACACTTTAAATCATCTCTGGAATACTTATAATACCTAATATATTGTAAATGTTAAATAGTTGTAAATACAATGTAAATGCTATGTAAATAACTGTGGGTGTGTGGCAAATTCAAGTTTTGCTCTTTGGAAATTTCTGAAAATTTTTTTCCTGAAAAATTTTTTTCTGAATATTTTTGAACCCAGTTGATTGGATCTTCAGAGGTGGAAGCTGTGGGTGCAGAGGCCCACCTGTGGGCCTTAAAATCATCTTAACTACAGTTAAGATAATGAATAAATCCATTACCCTCCTAACCTTTCCTGACACTCTCAGGCAGCCATGGATCTGCTGTCTGTTATAGATTGATTTTCATTTTCTAGTTTTGTAGATAGAGGTAGTTCATGTAATGCTTACAACATTCTCTGAAGTAGCTGCTACTACTATTGTCATCATCCCCCTTTTACAGATGAGAAAACAAAGGCACAGAGAAGATAAATGACTTGCACGAAGTCAGGCCACATGGCAGGGGAGGAGTGGAGCCAGATTTTGACCCAGGGAGCGGAGCTTCAGAGTCTAGCCTCTGAACCACTGCACCCCGCTGCCCCTCTCCAGCAGCCCCCTCACTACTAGCAATCAGGCTCATTTCCAGGGCCCAGCCCTGCCCAGGTAGCAGGAAGCACAGGTGGGGTCCCTTCCTGTGAGGAGCAAGTACGATGATGAAGGAGACCCTCACCACTTACCTTCTCTGGGCCTCAGTTTCCTCATCTGCAAAATGGGAGTGCTCATCGCTTGATGAATGAATAACAAATTGTGATAGATCCATACTACAGAATATTCAGAACTAAAAAGGCACGGCATTCTGATACATGCCTCCATGTGGATGAACCTTGAAAACTTTCTGCTAAGTAAAAGAGGCCAGACACAAAAGCTCACATGTTGTTTGACTCCATTTATATGAACTATCAAAATAGAAAGCAGATTAATGGTTGCCATGGGGTTAGGGGAGGAAACGAAAGCCTCTGGATAATGGGTGCAGGTGGGTGGGAGGGTCATGTTCACGAAAGACAGACATGCAGGGGCCCTCCGAGGTGCGTAGCACGTGGAAGCCCCAGGGGAGGTTGGTGGGATGTGCACACAGTTCTGCACCAAGGATGAGGGGCATGTTGAACCCAGAGAGCAGGTGCTCCCCCAGTGGGGTGAAAGCGCCATTCCAGATCCAGGCCAGAGCCCAGGAAGATCTCAGAGTCTCCTCTGAGAGCTGGTCCTCTTTCTCAGAGCTGAAGGGAAGCTAAGAGGGCTTGGGAGAGGGACCAGGGACCCCAGGATGGTGAATCTGGTGAGGGGAACATAGGTCTTGGCTGGAGCCAGCAGGGGGCCAAGAGCATGGCCTACTCGTGGTCCCAAACCAGGGTCTGAGGAACATCTTACTGAAGGTGGAGGAACCCACTTCCTGCCACAAGAAGAGGTCAGGAGGGTTTCTGCATGTCTTTGGGGCCAACTCCGCCAACTGCAGTCTGACCTGGTGGGCTGAGGCCAAGCCAGAGGGGGCGGTGGGTGGTCTTGAGGGTCCCTCTGGGTTCCCTCTGCCTGGGCTTGACCTCTGGATGAAGAGGCCATGGTTGTTTAGAGTCTCCAGAGCAGATGGCTCAGGGCTGGGCACATGGAGTGGTGTCTCTTTTTTCTTTATTATTAAAATTTTATTTATTTATTTATTTGGCTGCTTTGGGATCTTCACTGTGGCATATGAGAACTTTAGTTGTAGCCTGTGGGGTCTAGTTTCCTGACCAGGGATCGAACCCAGGCCCCCTGCATGGGGAGTGTGGAGTCTCAGCCACTGGACCACCAGGGAAGTCAGCATGATGTCTTAAGGGACACCAAGACCCCAGCTAAAGACTTGAAATCCCTGTCCACGCACCCTTTCCAGAACAGAGCTTGGATGAAGTAAAAGAGGAGGTAGACCCCTTGGGTGTCTTTGGGAGACTCAGGAGGGGTGCACAGGAGGTGAGTTTGGAGCAAGACCACGAGGAGGGCCATCGGACGCAGGACCACGCAGCAGCTGCAGGCTTTCTAGACCTTTGCAATAGTCACCAGGAGTTAACAGCCAAACCAGAAACAATAAATACTGACAAGAGGGCGGTAACAATCATAGTTTCAGTTCAGCTAGCGTGTTGCATGCAGGAGGGGCAAGGACTGGATGGTAAATAATGAGCAGACACCGTAACTCACGCTGGGAGACCTCATTGATCTGGTGAGATGCTTGACCCAGCTCCCTGACCCAGGAGGTGTCGGGACTCATCCTGAGGAAGATGGCTGGAGAAGGGGAAACCCTCAGCTGGGAGACCTGAGCCTGGACTCCAGCCTCTGCTCTGCCAAAGGCTTGCTGTGCTGCCTAGGGCTGGCCAGTGTCCCTTTCTGGGCTCCTTTTCCTTCAGCTGTGAGACAGCAGGCTCTAATATTCTATGATTCCAAGAGCCTTCCATTCCACCCAGTTTCCCAAGATTCCAGGGCTTCCTGGACCCTTTTAGGAAGTGTCAGCCCTCTTCAGCCCCCTTGGTAGATTAAGGAAGGATGGAGGGGCGGGAGTAAACGAGGGTCCTGCCAAGGCCCCTACCCAGCCAGTGACAAGAAGACAGCGGATCGCAGCACCAGGAGCAATTTTACTGGAAAGATGAAAGGAAATTGCATCTTTAATAATTCACCGGGCCGGTTTGGAGGGAGGCAGGTTGGCGGGGCCGCGGAGCCGCTGGGTGATCCCGGCATCTGTTCCTGGAAATCCGCTGGCTCCAGAGCCTGCCCCAGAGAGACCCGGGGTCCTCCATCTCCTCCCAGCCGAGGGACAGCGGGAGCCCATGGAGTCTAGACCGGGGTGAGAGGTTAAAACACAGCCATCCCAGGAACCCGCTAGATTGATATCCCCAGCAAAAAGGGAGCTGAAATAATCAATACGGCGGCAGCCCAGGAAAGCCGCCAAGCTCAGGTCCCTGCCCCGTGGAGTCGCTGCAGGAAAGAAGAGCTAGGGCTCTGCAAACTGCATGGGGTTCCAGAGAGCAGAGCCCAGACCGGGGGCCTCTTCCAGCGCCTTCCTGGCTCAGAAGGGGCCCACATGCAGGGGCCACGCTGCTGGGCAACCTGTCCAGCCGGTGAGCGGGGTCAGGGGACACATGGCCTCATGCTTTCAGCCAGTCACCGCTTTGCCTTTCCTCCTGGTCTCGCTCAAGTGGGAGGACCCTCAACTCGTTTGCAAATGGCCCGACCCACCTTCTGCTTCCCTTCAGAGGGACTGTCCCGGGGGCCTTGAGTGCCAGACGGAGAAAGCAGTGGACTGAAGCCAGAGGAACTGGCCCGGGACACAGGTGGAAGGTGCCAAAGACAAAAGGAGCTAAAGAATTGTTGACTTCAGCGGCCAAAGACGTTGCTTTGACTCTTAGCAGAGCCCTTTGCAGGTCTGCGGTCCCTCCTGTGAATGGGATAATAACTCTGGGTGGCCAGACCCTTTGTTCTTGGAAAGAGCTTTATTTCCACTGTTGTTCAGTTGCTCAGTCGTGTCCGATTCTTTGCGACTGCATGGACTGCAGCACATCAGGCTTCCCTGTCCTTCACCGTCTCCCAGAGCGTGCTCAGACTCATGTCCGTCGAATCAGTGATGCCATCCAACCATCTCATCCTGTAGGTCGTTATTATTATTAGGCCTTTCCCCCAAAGCCTGTAGACTCTTAGTTGACTAGTCTGAAATTTAATAGCTTTCCTGGGTGGGTCATAGGGATGAACTACGTCCAGGAAGGGGTGCATCGTAATGGAGTCAAATCCAGGGACTGGGGGGAATCTGGGGAGCCCAGGTGGGGCTCAGGCAGAGCAACTGTTAACATCTCCCCTCTCTCCTTCTTGTCCTCCTTCCCTGCCATCCTCTTCCCCCTGCCCACTAATGAGCAAAGACAGCTCAAGAATTACAGAGAGGATTCTTCACAAATGAATATACTCATCCTTCTCTTACAGATGGAGAAACTGATGCCCAATGAAGCAGTGGCTCTGTGGGCGCCCAGCTGGCGAGTCTGGCACCAGGACTAGACTTGGATCTGCTCACTCCCAGTGCGGGGCTCTTTCCACCAGCCCAGAGCCTCTGGTTCCCTCCCCCCACAGCTCTTAAGGAGGTAGGTCTGGTGGCCTTGAGGCAAGGTGACCAGGCCAGTCCTGAGATTCATCCTGACTCACTGTCTGACCTTGACCCACCCCAGCCCTCAGGCTCAGCTTTCCTCCCTGAGGAAGGAGGGTGAGACCCACCCCATCAGCTTTAAAGCCGCCAAAAAGATCACGTGGGCTGATACAACTTAAGTTCGGCCAAATCTTGTGTATCTGGCGGATCCACCACTTTTGGAAGTCACGGGGGGTGGGGCAGAGGGGAGGACAGAAAATAGGCAAAGATGGTGTTTGAGTGGGTGAAATGGGCGTTTGACACATTCATTCATGCAGTGAAGCACCTCCTCTTTGCTCATAAACATGTCAGTCGGGCCCTCACTCAGAGTCCATTTGCTCCATCTCGACAAACAATGCTGACAAGTTTGGTGGTCTAGTGTCTCAGGTCACAACAGGTACACTGGCAGGAGCGAGAAGGGCTGTCTGATGAGAGAGGAGGCAAAGAAACTGTAAAAGGCAGATGCAGTAATTAAAAAAGCAAAGCCGACTGGATATGCCTTGATAATCCCTGAGGGTAACCCAGTATTACAGTCCAGTCTACTAATTAGTGGTGTCGAAATGAGCCTGAGTCATCAGGAAAGGGCGAGACACAGGAGCCCTCTGCAAGAGGACTCGGGGCTGTGTATGATCCCCCGTGGAAAGCTGTCTACCAAAAAATCAGTTATGACAGTTTTTCTGTTTAAAGAGGCACTTTACAGCAACAGACAGCAAATGTATGTGTAACAAAATCTCTGCTCTGGACAATGCCAGGCGCCCAGGATGGGGAGAGCTGACCTTGGGTGACAATCAGAACCAGGGAATTCTGGTTTAGTCCCCCTTCCCCATCGAGGTGCTTCCTGCCTGTATAATTAACTGGTTTTCTTGATGTTTTCACCATTTCTCTTCCCTTTAATCCATTCTGCACGTGGAAGGAAGATTAACCTCCCGTAATTTCATTTCTTCTCTGATTAGGAGCCTCCTGTGACTCTCATTTTCTCCTGCAGGGAACCACCTCCCCCCGGACATTCACTAATTCTCTATCATATAGGGGGCCTCGAAAGGAACTTACGCTACCTAACCACACAACCCCCTCCCACAGGGTCTGGCCTGTCCATCCCTCCCACAGTTTGGCCACCTGCCGACTGTGACCAGCTTTAACCGTCATCCACCTGACCACCTGGCACTTGCTTACACACTGCGAGCCCACCCTGAGGCCAACCTCATGTGCTGGGTTCCAGCCCTCCCAATCAGATCACGCCAGGAGACAGGGTCCCCAGGTCATCGCCTCGCTGGGCTCCCCCTCCCCTGGAATGATGACTCTATCAACATCAGCAGCTCTGGGTGGTTACCCGCTGTACCTCGTTGTCCCTTCCTTACATGCCCGCCTCCTCTGCCTGTAGACCCCACCGCCTGGTTCCCTGCTGTGTCCCCACTCTAGCATCCAGCATGAACCCGGCACACATTGCTTTATCACATGGGCCTGGACACCTCCTGGTTCTGAGTGTGGACAGGGGTGTAGGAGTGAGGTCTCTCTTGTGTGTCTCCCAGGGTGCTCAAGGTCAGCTGATGGATGCTCGGAGGAGAGTCACGTGCGGGTAACAGGTCAGCTCACCCATCAATGCCTCAGTGTGGGTAGCAAGGCCAATGCTCGAAGTCCTGCCTCCAACAGCCCTCATAAGGGCAGCCACACCCACCCAGGGTGGCTATACTTCCCTCCATACCCTTTACCTGGGAGAAGATCCACATGCCAGTGAGGCCAGAGAGCTTAGGGGTCAAGAGGAAAGAGCTGTCATATTTTAAGGACGCAGAAGACAAACACTTTTATCCCAAACTTCCAACAAGAAAGAAGGTAAATCTCATATTCCCATTTTTGGTAGAGGAAGCTGAGACTCAGAGACACCGGGTGACTCACCAGCCTCACTAGACTTATCCTGGCAGTCATCACTCAGGACTGTCTGCATTTCTCAGTGGACTTACCTGGTTTTATCGCTGTGTGTGGGACACTGAGGTACAAGGTTCAGGGTCACCAGCAAGGGCTTTGGAAGCAGAGGGGACCTGTTAGAACCCTGCCCCTCCTCTTTCTAGTGGTAGGACCTGGGGCAAATGACCCTCCCTCGGTCTGGGTAAAATGGAGACAGGACCCTCAGGAGTTGTAGTGAGAAGCTGGGAGGTGCTCAGCTGGGCGCCTGGTTCAACAGGTGCCCATGAATGTTGGCACCACCGTGACCTTGAGCAGGCCCCTTTTGTGTAAGGGCCTCAGTTTCCTCACCTGTCACATGGGAGGGTGGGCTCTAAGTGCCCCTCCATTCCCTGATGGCCTGGAGGGTTTGGAGGGTTAGCTGGGGAGAAAAGGACTAAATAATGCCCAGGGCTGAGGGCAAGTGCAGTTCCTGGAAGGGAGGCATCCCGAGAGGCCCCGCTCCCCTCTCAGAGCCTCAGAATGGAAGGGATCTCTTGGTGTTTTCCCGAATCCACACCCTGCCCCGCAAAGCGGAGCATCCTCTGACACCATGGGGTCCACACTGGGTCCCGGTTTCTGCTGGATCATGTCCAGTGTTGGGGGCTGTTGCTCAGATGCTTGTTACCCTCAGCCACCCCCCTGCCACCAATCTGCGGGTCCCCACGGTGTCCATGGATCTGCGTGTCCGAAGTCCACTCTCAGCGTCCAGTCCCCTATCCCCCTGGTTTGTTTTTTCCTCTCCCACGTTGGCATGTCTGTCTTTTGAGGTCAGAGGAGCACACCTACAGCATTCTCAGTTACCACGTTCTCGGCTCCTACATCTTCCCCTTGGTTGTCAGGCACTGGCTCCCGCCTGGTCTGTTCCCCATCCTTGGCCACGTGCCTAAAAAAAACTAAGGTCCCAAAGGGGAATCCGATGTTCCTGGTGCAGTTTGACCAGGAAGAGTAGAGCAAACTGTCACTTCTAGATGCTGCGTTCTTCTGTCATTGTGGTTTGGCTGGGCTGGGTTTTCATTGCTGTGTTGGCTTTCTCTGGTTGTGGAGACAGGGTCTACGCTTCGTTGCAGTGGCTTCTCTTGCTGTGGAGCCCAGGCTCTAGGTGCGTGAGCCTCAGTGGTTGTTCTCGCCAGCCTTAGAGCTTGGGCTCTGTAGTTGCAGCTCCTGAGCTTAGTCACTCCCCAGTATGTGTAGTCTTCCCGGACCAGGGATCGAACCGATGTCTCCTGCACTGGCAGGCGGATTTCTATCTACTGTACCACCAGGCAAGTCTGAGCCTATGTTGTTTTTAAGCATATTTTTGGGGAGGGGCATTTTCTCCCCTGCCAAGTCAGTCAAGGGCACCTGCTCAGTCCGATTCCAAAAGACCACAGATGGCCTTCCAGGACTGCAAGAGCCCGGCTCCAGCACAAGGTGAGGATCAAAAATCTGAAAGTGGAAGCTGTCTGTCCCCCGGCGGCCCGTCCTTGGTGTCACTGGGAGAGATAAAGACACAGCTCCTGTAGTCTCCTCTCCAAGATCCTGTTTCCAGAGATATTCCCCTCCCAGCTTCTGATGGGGGGCGCCGCTCCTGAACAGAAGCTGCTGCCTGGGTGGCTGAGGCCGCTTAAAACAGGGACACAGAGCGTTCTGAGCTGGAAGCTGGAGTTTTCCTTGGTGGTCCCATGTGAGCCCTTGTCGTCCTGCTGGGTGGAACACCCCTACCCCAGACGAGTCAGGCTCCCTCCACTGGCAGGACCTCCGGTGACTGCAGTACAGGCCCTCCCTGGGCTCTCCCTCTGACCAGGCCCCCTGACCCCCTGGGGAACACTTTCCTCCTTTCGCCTTCAAATTCCTTTTTCCTCTGCCCAGACTGTTGCCCTCACCAACTGAGAAATAAACTGAGGGAAGGAAGGCCAGTGTGTGTGCCCACCAGGGACCAACAGACAGCCTGTTCGAAGCATCTTTTGGGATGCGTGTCAGCCCCGTTCCCAGAAAGCAGGGTGAAAACCACGGCGACCTCCTCTGAAAGACACCCCGTGTCTCTGGTTCCAGGAGGTAGGGCCCCCACACCTCTATTTCTCACCCTTCCTTGCTCAGAGGTCAACCAGGCAGGGAGATTTAGAAACTGCAGAGCAGATTCAGACACATCAGAAACACACACACACACACACACACACACATCCAGCCCCGTGCATACACCTCACACACCCCAGAGACTCTCTGAAGCAGTGCACAGCTGTGGCCTCCCCTACGGGCCTCGTTGAGGGGTCCGAGCAGCTCCCAGGGTCCTGGGCAGGGCTGGATGCCCCTGAGGGAGGGAGGGCACTTTCTCATTTGCACAGAGGCTGGGTCTGTGCTCCCATGCCTCTGGCCTGCCCCCCACGGCACAGCAGTCCCCCCACCTGCAGCCCTCTCCTCACTGTTAGACCTCAGGGCCCTGGGGGCACCCCTGGCCCTCCCCACTGGAAGTCCCTGTCCCGTGCGGGGACCCCTCCACTGCTCCGCGTGCCCCTCCTCCAGGACCTGGCTTAAGGCACAGCTCAGCTCTTCCCTCCCTGTGCCCCTCTGTCACTTATCACCTGGACCTCACTGTCACGGTTCACCTGTTTGGCCTCCACAAGCTTGTTCAGCGCCTGCTTGAGCCAGGCCCTGGGCTCGGTGCCGGAGATGCAGAGCGGACGAGGTCAAGCTCGCAGTCAATGGACATCAGCCACTTGCAGGCCAGTAGTCACACACAGCGAGCTGGGTCATGGTCTAAGCATCCATGGGAGCTGCAGGAACCCAGAGGGGGCACCTGGAACCCTGACTAGGGGAGCAGTCATGGAGAACTTCTTGGAGGAGGTACACGCCTGTAACTCCAACCACTGTCCACGGGACATGAGACCGTGCTTAGGTCCTCTGCCATCCAGCCAGTGTCATCCAAACCCCAGCCCATCTGCAGACCTGTAAACAAGACCGGTGAACATCTATGTTGTAAGGCCTGAGATTTCAAGCTGGCTGGTTACACAACTTGTTGCACAGAGTTGTATGGCCTAGTTAATGGAAATAGACCCCAAGCACCCTTCCCGTCCTCGGCATGGGCCTCAGGAGTTCCTGACCCCTCCTCAGCCTGGGCGCATCTCCTTTCCTTCTGAGTCAAGCCTGTGACAGAGTCCTCTCCCGGCCCTGCTTAAACAGAGAAAGCACTGATTACACACCAGTCTGTGCAGCATCAAGGGCCACGTCCCTGGATGTTCTGCTAGATCACCAGGGGTTCAAGAGCCCTGACCCGAACCCTGCTTGTCCCGGGGAGCCAGCAGGCCAATTAGAGTTGGGGGACACAGCAGGGTGAAGAGGCTCAGGTCCCAAGACGGCCACCAGTCCCAGAGGCCAGGAACCTGGGTCCTCAGCCTGGTCCCCACGCACGCCCACTAGGCCCTTCTCAGGACTAGCATTTCAAGGCCTGGCCCTTGTGCCTGGGGCGGGGGGCGGTCACATGACTTGGGCTTGCCACTCCTCCCCTGTTTCTTCTGCCTTTCAAACAGAGGGAAAAATGTCTGTCACCTGCCAGGACTATTTGTGAAGATCAAACAAAATCATCATATATTTGAAAACTACAGGGCGCCGTCCAAACAGATGGTGTGGTTCTCTACACATGTTTCCCCAGATGTAAAATGGGTGTAAGGATTGTATTTACTTCCCTTGCAGGGCCCTGGTGAGGCCAGATGATGTGTGTGAAAGGGTGGTGGCAGGGAGCCAGGGCTGTGTGGCGGGTTGGGCTCTCTGGGCCAGTCTCCTTGGCCCGGCAAACACAGCTGCTTGCCTCACACTCCAGGCTGGCTGGCTGGCGGCCAGTCTGGGCAGAAGCAGCTACCGCATCTGCTTCCAGAGTAGGCCAACTGCTTCCTTGGGAGGCGGCGGCGTGAGCGGTCTTCTGGCCTCCCCTGGCCACCCTCCCCTGCCCGGGCTGAGACCAGGTGGGCGGGGAAAGGTGAGATTTCTGGCTCAGATAAGATATCCACACAGAGTCAGCCTGTGCCTCAGGCACAGTTACCTAGGGCATGAGAAATTTAGGGGCCTGGAAGGGGTTTTCAGCTTTTTAAAAAATTTATTGTTGGCTGCTCTAGGTCTTCATCTCTGCTCGGGTTTTTCTCTACTTGCGGCAAGTGGGGGCTGAGGTCTAGTTGCAGTGCTCGGGCCTTCTCGTGCTGGCTTCTCTTGTTGCCAAGCACAAGGCGCCTTGTTGGCACCCACCTTTCGGTAGTTGCAGCACGTGGGCTCAGTAGTTGCGGCTCCCAGGCTCCAGAGCACAGGCTCAATAATTGTGGTGCATGGGCTTAGATGCTTCACTGCATGTGGGATCTTCCCGGACCAGGGATCAAATCTATGTCTCCTGCCTTTGGCAGGTGGATTCTTTACCACGGAGCCACCAGGGAAGCCCTGTTTCCAGCTCTTTAAAATCAGAAATAAATGAATTTTTAGATTGAAAAAAATGTTTTAATAAGGAATATTATTATCTTCATCTTTGTGCCAAGATAGTCATAAAATATGATTTTTATTTTTATTTTTTAAGGAGGAAGGGCCTATGTAGGCATACAGGGCCCAGGGCCTGTGAGAGTCATAACACGGCCTGGAGTCCATGGTGTATACTCTGTCCACACTCAAGGACTGTCCTGGAGCCCTTGCCACCATTGCTAAGGTGCTGGGCAGCCTCGTCTCAGCTCCAATCACAGGTCCCAATACTGCAAACTGAGGTGAGAATGTGGCAACGTGGCCCACTGTTTCCATGGGTTAGTTCTGCCTTCCTGAGACCGCTCTCCACGGTCCACACATGCTGTGTTCTCTCCTGACACTCAGAGGGTATGGCCCATGTGTACTCATCAGTAAGAAGAGGGGCCCCCTAACACCAGAATTTTGAAAATGTTGGCATATGTGTGTTCTTTCTCAGCATGTAGTTTGAAAAATTTCCCAGGCAATTTGAATACTGATCTTAGGCCTGGATGTGCCCCTCTCCAGGAGGGTCTCCCTCACCTCCCACTCACCTTGAGGACCTCTGGCCTGGAGGAGATCCAGTTTGCAAGATGTTACTATGTATTCTTTCATAGAATAGCACGGAACTTTGCAATGTGGCTCCTCTTCCTCCTCATCCCTCTGCCATCCTCTGATCTGAGGGTATTTCATCATGCTCCTCCTTTCCTTGGATGAGGAGGAAAAGATCATGTAGCCTGCCCATGGTGGTCTCAAGCCAGCAGCTGGCTGCTCCTTCTGCCTGGCGGGTGGGACTGGCCAGCTCCCTGGGACTGGGCTCACTGCAGTCAGAGCGGAGGCTGTTGAAGACACACTCGCTTTCTGGGCTGAGAGGAGGAGAGCACCTGTCTCTCACTCTGGCCCCTGACTCTTCCACTGACCTGCCTTAGGCTCTGGGTCAGTCACATCACCTCTCTGAGCCTTGGTTCTCTCATCTGTAAAATGGGAATAAAAAATGCTCACCTGCCTACACCCCTGAACCACCTGAGACAGTGTATGGAAGGCCCTGAAAAAATCATGGGGATGAGAGAGAAGTTTTAATATTAAAATGTAACCACTTCCTCTTTACCATTTCAATCCCTGCATCTTCTGCTATCTTTGCCTTGGTACTACAAGTCATGGGTGTGCACACACGTGTGTATTCTAGTTCATTCATCTGAAATAGTCTTCCTGTCCCTCCCTCCTACAGACCTTAGTACAAAGGTAACCCACCCTCAGCAGGACAAATAACACATAAAAGCAGAGATAGTAGTGAGATACAGAATCAAAACATTTATAATTCAGAGTATTTGTTTTGTAGTTTTCAGTAAACTTCTGGAGCTAGAACGAATTCACCCAGAAAATTCTCTTTTGGGTAACAGCGTTTGGTAAGATCTCTCCTTCCCTATCTTTTTTCCTGGGTTTCCCAAGTAGCACTAGTGGTAAAGAACCTGCCTGCCAATGCAGGAGATGTAAGTGATGAGGGTTTGATTCCTGGGGTGGGAAGATCCCTGGAGGAGGGCATGGCAACCCACTCCAGTATTCTTGCCTGGAGAATCCCATGGACAGAGGAGCCTGGTGGGTTACGGTCCATAGGGTGGCACAGAGTTAGACATGACTGAAGGGACTTAGCCCTCACGCACACTTTCTTCTACCCTCCACACCTTGCATTTTGACCTCACTTTCTACGCCAACCCTTGTGCATTTTTGTAAAACACTTCAGCTTCACAAATGACAATCATCTAATTAAGAAGTTACCTCCCTCTACAAATGGTGTACTTCTGGCCAGAGCTGCCCGGCTTCATGTGGGTCAGAAATCTTCACATACCCTCCACAGGCTCCCAGGCTGGCCTGGCCGCCATCCTGGCCCGATCAGGGAATCAGGAGGGGTGTGGGTGTTCCGGTCACCACTCTGAGAAGCTGAAAGCCTGGCAAAGTCTAGCTGGAAAGAATCCCCCGGGGGACCTGTTACCAGGCGGCAATGTCCCCAGTGTCTTGTCATGGACGGGACTGTGCAAAACAAAGAACATGTCACTGCAGGAAAAGAAATCACTGGGGACATTTAGGACCCTTGGATGAAAGACTGACTTGACCTATGGGGACAGGACAGCCACTTGCTGCTGACTTCTGGAAGCTGCTTTGCCCAAGTCTCAGTCTTCTTAAAATGAGTTACTGCCAAGTGTCACAGTGACTTTTTCACAGGAGGGGTAGGTTTGGGGAATGAGGTGGTTAGTTCAGTTCAGTTCAGTCGCTCAGTCGTGTCTGACTCTCTGCGATCCCATGAATTGCAGCATGCCAGGCCTCTCTGTCCATCACCAACTCCCAGAGTCTACCCAAACCCATGCTCATCAAGTCGGTGATGCCATCCAACCATCTCACCCTCTGTTGTCCCCTTCTCCTCCTGCCCCCAATCCTACCCAGCATTAGGGTCTTTTCCAATGAGTCAACCCTTCGCATGAGGTGGCCAAAGTATTCGAGTTTCAGCTTCAACATCAGACCCTCCAATGAACACCCAGGATTGATCTCTTTTAGGATGGATTGATTGGATCTCCTTGCAGTCCAAGGGACTCTCAAGAGTCTTCTCCAACACCACAGTTCAAAAGCATCAATTCTGCGGCGCTCAGCTTTCTTCACCGTCCAACTCTCACATCCATACATGACCACTGGAAAAACCATAGCCTTGACTAGATGGACTTTTGTTGGCAAAGTAATGTCTCTGCTTTTAAATATGCCATCTAGGTTGGCCATAACCTTCCTTCCAAGGAGTAAGCGTCTTTTAATTTCATGGCTGCAGTCACCATCAGCAGTGATTCTGGAGCCCAAAAAAATAAAGTCTGACACTGTTTCCACTGTTTCCCCATCTATTTCCCATGGAGTGATGGGACCAGATGCCATGATCTGAGTTTTCTGAACGTTGAGCTTTAAGCCAACTTTTTCACTCTCCTCCTTCACCTTCATCAAGAGGCTCTTTAGTTCTTCTTCACTCTCTGCCATAAGGGTGGTGTCATCTGCATATCTGAGGTTATTGATATTTCTCCTGGCAATCTTGATTCCAGCTTGTGTTTCTTCCAGCCCAACGTTTCTCATGATGTACTCTGCATATAAATTAAATAAGCAGGGTGACAATATACAGCCTTGACGGACTCCTTTTCCTATTTGGAACCAGTCTGTTGTTCCGTGTCCAGTTCTAACTGTTGCTTCCTGACCTGCATAGAGGTTTCTCAAGAGACAGGTCAGATGGTCTGGTATTCCCATCTCTTTCAGAATTTTCCACAGTTTATTGGGATCCACACAGTCAAAGGCTTTGGCATAGTCAATAAAACAGAAATAGATGTTTTTCTGGAACTCTCTTGCTTTTTCAATGATCCAGCGGATATTGGCAATTTGATCTCTGGTTCCTCTGCCTTTTCTAAAACCAGCTTGACCATCTGGAAGTTCACGGTTCACGTATTGCTGAAGCCTGGCTTGGAGAATTTTGAGCATTACTTTACTAGCATATGAGATGAGTGCAATTGTGCGGTAGTTTGAGCATTCTTTGGCATTGCCTTTCTTTGGGATTGGAACGAAAACTGACCTTTTCCAGTCCACTGCTGAGTTTTCCAAATTTGCTGGCATATCGAGTGCAGCACTTTCACAGCATCACCTTTGAGGATTTGAAATAGCTCAACTGGAATTCCATCACCTCCACTAGCTTTGTTTGTAAACACGCAGCAAACCAAATCTTTAGTGGAAAAGGTTTGTGCAAGACTGGGTTAATGCTCTTACCTTGGACAGGCCACAGATCCCAGCTTGGGGGAGGGGGGATGGCATATGTCTCCCTCCCCCATGTTCTCCTGGACCATTCCTTCCCAACCTTCTCTAGCCCCCGGGACCCACTCTCCATGGCAGCCCAACTCGGGGAATCTTCTCACCAGCTCATAACCTGGGTAGGGGCTCCTCCGAGGCCTCTGCCAGGACCTGTTGAGGCACAAAAGCCTTTGGGAGAGATTTCCTTTGCCAACCGCGCAAAGAACAACAGATTCGGGGACATTTCTGTTTTTGGTGTGGTTTATTTTTAAACCCACTTGTAGTTTGGGTTGAGCTGGAAAGCAGGACATACCAAGGGAGGGAAGGTGGTCGTCGCATGAGCAGGATTCTGCTGCAGCTTTGGCGGGAAGCCCCCTCCCCGGCCCCTGCTCCGGGGAGGTAGGACCCGTCGCCAGGCTCCCAGCTGGCTCGGGCGAGGCAGGCAGCCCTTGTGCGCCAATGTCCCAAGCAGAGGAGAGTTGTCATTTCTCTGATGTGTGTCCTCAAAGGCCCAGCCTGCGGTTTCCCAACAGAGCGCCGGCAGCTGAGGGATAGGACTTCGCAGGCAGGCCGGACAGTCTGTCGGGCGAGCAACACTGGCCGGCTTCTGATGCCAGATAAGAGCCTGGGGCTTGGCGTCTGGGTGGCCCCTCGGGGCAGCTCCTGCGGCGGCCTGGCTGTCTGGGCCCCTGCCCCTGCAGCTGCCCAGGGCGTGATCAGCGGTACGTTTCCCACACCCCCTCCCTCCCCATCCATCAGAGAAAATAAAATAAAAAATAAAAATTAGAATAAATACCGACTCGGCCCACATTTACATTGACACGGATGGACAGGACGATCCCCAAACCTTAAAGGTGTACAGACAGGTTAAGGAAGGACGAGCAGACGAAGAGTGGGTTTGGGGGTGCATACCCGCTGGGGAGGGTGGTGGGGGCTCCCGCCTTGTCCAAGGGAGGTGGGGGGTGGGGGGGCGCCTTCCCGGGGCTGCGGTCCCAGAGCTCAGGCAGAGCCATGAGGCCGTGGGAGCAGGACTGAGTCCAGCTGCCTGAGAGGAAAAAACGATGACTACCTCGTCTTGACTGGCAGGAGAGACAGGACTCGCGTCCGGATGGCGGGACCTCGCCTCCTCAGAGCTGAGGGAGCTACAGGCGAGGAGGGAAAACCGCACAAGCCTTAGAAGAGGACTAAGCAACACCAGGTTTAGCCTCCCATTGAATACATTCAGAGGTCAGCTCGGACACGGCCTCCCTCTCAGCGGGGGGATCTGGCCTGGGGAGGGGGCGGAGATCTGAGGGCACCCCTGTCTGCCCCCGAGTTCCTAAGTAGTCTCCCGTGAGAAGCTGCCTCAGAGTTTAGGCTTTACTGTTGTATCCTTAAAAAAAAAAAAAATTTTTTTTTTTTGGGGGGGACATTTTCCTTCCACATCTGAAAAAGTAGCAGCACTCTGCACTTAGAAAAACAGCTTCGACGGTTATGCGGATCAGCCAGGAAGCGCTCTCAGGCAATGGAATAAACTAAGCGAACCGTGTATGTCTCGAGGCCACGGTGACACGACACATAATTAAAAATATATTTATATATGTATACATATTTATATCTTACTCCTTCCCACTCTGGTCCTAACAGTCAAGGAGGGGCTGGCCCTGAGGCAAGACCACCAAGGCAGGCTGTCGGGAGGAAGGGGTGCCCGAGATGTTAACTTGCCCGGCCGTCCAGGGAACATCACCCCGAGTGCATGGTGTTTCGGGCCCTTTCAGGAAGCTTGCTCTCTGAGCCCAAGGCTGGGGTTGGAGACCCCCTCTTCTGCTTTCTCCACTTTCAGCCTCACTTTTAGGCTTCAGCGTTCTTCCAGGGCCCTGCTTCATTTTCAGTAGATGCACTCATGTAGACACACACACACATTCACACGCACACTCACACACACCCCCCACTTGAGGGAAGCAGGGCCTTCCTTCAGCCCAGGTGCGGATCTCGGAGGGCGGCCAGGGAGCAGCTGCTTGCCGGGCTGGGGGCTGCTCGACCCCGTGGGGCCATGATTTCCCTGGTGCCTCTCTGAGCATCCTGACGTCAGCCCACCTCTTCCCTCAAGGCCTTCTGTGGGGCCTCTGGTGTCCCTGGGCCCAGGCTGAGCCAAAAGGTGCAGGAAAGGCAGTGAGGAGATTGAGGATCTTGGGAGGAAGGGGAGGGGGGCGGAGAAGGCAGAAGCGGGGCGGTGTGGGCTCCTTGGCAGAGGCCACCGACCCCTTCCAGGTAAACTGTGCCCCTCCCCTTGTTCCCCAACAGGCTCTTCCTGGGGACTGGAGGGCAGGTGGCGACTGGGGGGATGGATACGCCAGGGGGTACAGAGGAAGCCGCCCCCCACCCCCACCCACCTGCTCTGCTAGACTCAACAAAGGGACATTTCCTCCAGCCTGATCAGACCAGTCAGCCAGGGGCGGGGGTTCAAGGTGACCCAGGCCTCAACCGAAGAGTAAGTAAGCAAACTGCTGGGCTCTGAAGCCGCCTTCTGGGGCCTCATGGAAATGGGGGCTCCAGACCAGGAGTGGGGCTGTGTAGACACCAGAGACTTGGCCCCTCCAAGGATCCCCAGCCTTGATGCCAGCCTGGAAAGCGGGTGGCTTGCTGGGGTCCCCTGATAGTCCTGCTTGTGACTCAGCAAACACACCCCTCCCAACAGCCCTGCAGCAGTAGTGCCCAGAGATTCCCCCACCCAGGGGCACAGACCACGGCTGAGGACTCAGCTCACTGAGTTAGTCCTAGGGAACCAGGTGTCCCCGTCTCCCCTGTATCTCCCCCCCAGGGAGAGCTTGAGACAAGACCTGTGTGTGTGGCACGGGGAAGCATCACTGAGCTTTTTGGTTTTAATTCGCCAGCCTCTTTCTGAGCCGGGTTCACTACCATGCCCCAGGCCAGGATGGGTTTAATGCTCTCCCAGCGGTGCCGCGCAGATCGGCCCTTTGAGGGAGGAAGCTAGAAACAGGGAAGCCAGAAGCCAGGGAAGCCAGGGGCGGAGGAGCACAGAGTTCCAGCGGGGACCCCTGCAGGGGCAGAAGTTTCCAATTACCCTAATTGGCTACTGGCAAGCTGTCTGGGGCTAGGATCCTTCCAGAGGGGGGCCGGGTTTGATCTCCCACTAATCAGGGGCTTCTCGTGGTGCTGACTGCGTGATCACATTGCGGGGCCCTCGGCACTGAGAGAGGAGACTTCAAAGCAGCTGACTTTTGAAAACAGTAAAACACAATAAAACAAAAGAGTGCAAGTAGAACGGCAAACTCCGTCTCCCCTCGAGGCCCCTGGCCCCCTCTGGGCCTGCAGCTCGGGGGTGGGGTAGGGGGGCGCTGAGGGAGGAGGCCGGAAGGTGGGAGGGCGGAACGTGAAGGTTAGAGGAGATCGCCCCTGTCCCCCAGCTCGCCGGCCGCGTGGACAAAGGCCGTCAATTAGGGGCGGCTGGTGGGGACTGTGCCTGCCTTTGTCCTCCCGGACATCTGCTACATGCCGCCTGCTGCCAGTTGGCGACTGCGGCTGAAGAGCGCAGGAACAATGCAAGCCCGTCTCCGACCCACTTTTCCCAGCCTCCTGAGGTCCTTTCTGACCCAAGCTATACCCCAGCATGCGGGCTGCCACGGCCTCTGAGGAGATGAACCCCTGCACACAGCACAGCCCGGCGGGAGCCCGGTGGTGGTGGGGGGGACGCCTTGCATGGGAGGGGGCGGGGAGGAGGAGGGCCAGGCCACCGTGGAGAAGACACGTGCTACCCTTACTGGTGCGAGCTGCCGCATGCTTGGGCTGGGGGGCTGGTCGGATGGGGGGCCACTCCTCCTAGGGCTTCCGTCCCTTCCCTGTCTGGCTCCAGACCGGCCTCCGGCTCTGCCTGCCTTCCTCCCACGCCTCTCTCCCGCCAGGGCCACCCCTATCTTCCCACCTGTCCATCTGGCTCTGAGCACCAGGGCCCCAGCTGCCCTGCGGGCTGCCCGCCAGGCCCCCGAGCTGTCAGGCGGTCAGTTTCTGGATGGTTCTGTTGTAGTACTGCGTGATGGGGGGTGTCAGGGGGTTCCAGCTGTTGGCGTGCAGCTCAATGACCTCCAGCAGCAGGGACCGGGTCAGCATGGATTCCGAGGGGCACAGCATCTTGTCGCGGGCACTGGCCAGGAGCTCGGCCATCATCTCGGGCAACTGCTCCTCCAGCAGTCGGCCTGTGCTCTGCAGCTGCGGGTAGAGAAGTGGGGTTAGGACGCGCGCTGGACCCCGAAAGGACTCCTGCTCTGTCCATCTCGGTGAGGGGTGCTTGCTAGAGGGGCAGGGACAGGAAATCTCTGGATTATCCCAGGAAGGTGCAGGGGCCCAGACCTCTTCGACCCAGGACAGAGGGTGGAGGGTGGAGACAGCCAGTGTGAGAGCCCACATTTAACACCTAATCTGCTGGAGGAATGATAGGAATCAGGATATCACCTGCTGTGAAGAGTCCTTACCAGGAACATGATGCTTCTCCCTTCATCCACTTGCCTCCCTTCTTACAGGAAGCCTTCCCTGACCACTGCCCGCACCCTCAATGGCTGTGTGACCTGCTTCCTTCGAGGGTGACCAGGTGGCCCTGAGTTAACCTTCTCTAGCTAGGATGTCTCCCTGGAAACGAACTTGGTCGTTGTTACCACCCATGTGTCCGTGTGGAACCCGAGAGCACGGATGAGGTCTCCTGTTCCTCTCTCCCCGCCAGCCCTGCCATCCCTACAACCGACCTCTGCCCACACTAATGACATGAAAGGGAGGAAACAGGATCCGGGGCAGAAGGCCAGCCAGAGGGCCTGCCCTCCAGAGAGGCCCCTGATGGTCTGGAAAATCCCCCAGAGTTAGGAGGAGCCCGGATCTTCTGGCTCAGATGGCCCTGCAGGCAGCCCCTGGAATCCAAGTCCCCGTCGCTGCCCCACCCCTGGCCTCAGCCCACCCATTTCTCAGGGCTCTGCCTTCTTCCCTAAACCTTCCTTGAACATCCTGGCGTAACGTGCCCTCTCCCCTAACTCCTCAGAGATGCGAGCTCTACACCCACACGTATTCTCCACGTCGCCTCATCCACTCATGCATGTGAGTGAGATCTCTATCCGCAGCCAGACCACGAGCTGCCTGGAGGCCGGGGCCATGCTTTCCCCTCCTCTCATATCTCCCCTGCCTGGAGCCCCGTGCAGGGTACCCAGCTAGAGCCCTGGCACGTCCTGGGTGTGGGCCCTGGAAGCCCCTCCCCTCACCACACTTCCCTCTGAATGTCCCTGGGCTGTTTTCTTGTCTTTTTATCTTTTGGCCACACTATAGGGCTTGCATAATCTTAGTCCCTTGACCAGAGATCGAACCTGTGCCCTCAGCGGTGGAAGCCCAGAGTCCTGACCACTGGACCAGCAGGGTGGTCCCCTTGGGCTGTTTTCTGAGGGCACAGCTTTGGCCCTGTAACTGAGCCCTAGCCAAGTGACTGAAGCAAGAGCTTGGAGAGCACCTGCCACCCCTTGCGAACAGGAGTGGGACTTCCTGTGGGGGCAGCTTGGAAGTGGGTAGTACAACCTGGGGGTTCAAGCCTCAGCACCTCCCCTCGTAGCCCCTCTGCCACCCAAGCCAGGGGAGATACCTGGGGGCAGGGCATCTTGGGATCTTCTAAGTCATCTGTGTGCTGCACCTGGCTGAGGAGGAGGTGGTCTTGGGGGCAGAGGGAAGGTGAATGAGGCTAGTACCCCATTCTTCCCACCACAGAATCAGTGGTTCTGTCTCCTGCAGTGGATGGAACCCTGGGTCCACTCAGGAAGCCGTCTCCCACTACCAGCCCCGGACTTGTAGACCCCTCCAGTGGTCCTTGGGCCCCCTAAACTGTTAAGCTGAGAGGGATGCGCAGGGTCTGAGGTGGGTGAGGTCTAAGCCACACTGTTTACCTCCATTGAGCAGCACAGGACGGCATCTTCCTTCACATCCTGAGATTGCAGGAGCTGGAAGAGAGGGGCAGAGAACGGCACTGAGGGGTGCTGTGCTGCTCTCAGCCCCCTGCAGCCTGGAACAAGCATCTCCCGGGGGTGCTGGGCCAGAGAGACAGCCCACGAAAGCTAAAGAGCAGCAGGAGCACTCTCCAGGAAGCAGTGATTTCTCTGATGGGATCAGAGCAGCCGGAGGACTGCTGTGATCATGGAGCAAGGGTATGTCGGTCAGGTCAGAAGGCCTGCCTACAGGCCCCAGCACAGCAAGGCTGCAGGTGGGTTTGAAGGCAGCGGCAGGCGTGCTGGGGTCACTGGCTGTGAACAGCTGGTCAGCAAAAATGAAATTCATGCAAAGATTTCCTGATCAGTGCGAGGGGCTCAGCTATGGTCTCAAGGTTCTCCTGGACCCTGGCTACAGGAGGACTTCTAGAAATCACAGCGCTCTTCCCCACGGGCCCAGCACTGTGAGCCTGCAAAACCATGCACACCGTTTCAGACTGGAACTGCTGGAATTGCTTCCTGATCAAGGCCACGGCCAGGCTGCTCAGCGCCGGGACCGGTCACCCTCGATCCAGGCTCCCCTCTACCTGCCACGCTGCATTCTCTCAATCTCTCTCTCTCTTTTTAAATTGAGCTAAAACTCAGTCATAGCAAGTTCACAATATCTAAGCATACAATCCAGTGGCTTTTAGTAGATTCACAAGTAGATTCCCAACCATCACCACTAACTCTAGAACTTTTTCATGGTCCCCAAAAGAAACCCAAACCCATTAGCTGTCAGCCCTCTTCCCACCCCCATCCCCTGACAACCCCTAATGTCCTTAATCTCTACAAATTTACCGCTTCTGGACATTTTATGCAGTGGAATCATATAATATGTGTTCTTTTGTGATTCATTTCTTCCACTAACAATGCTTGTAGAGTATGTTGTAGTATGTGTCAGTTCTTCATTCCTTTTTGTGATTGGAAGATATGACATTGTAGAGTGTCTGTGATATTACACCACGTTTTGTTTGCCCATTCATCAGTTGACCGACATTTAGGCTGATTATACTTTTTGGTTCTCATGAACAACGCAGCTATGAACACTTGTGTATGAGCGTTTGTGTGGACGTGCGTTTTCATCTCTCTTGGGTCCATCCATGGGAGTGGAATTGCTGGGTCATATGGTAATTCCATATTCAGCTTTCTGAGGACCTGACAAACTGTTGACAGTGGATGCGCTGTTTTACATGCCCTCCAGCAGGGTCTAGAGTTCTGATTTTTCCATATCCTCACCAATATTTGCTGTTTTCGGCCCCTTTCCCCATTTTTCCTTGAACCTCCAGTAAAAATTCTCTCCAGGCACAGCTTTACAGAAACTTTCTCCTCCTCTTCTCCCCGAGCCCCAAGGACCACTTCTTCTGTGGGTCCCTCTGCCGGTAAGGCTTCTCTCCTCAGCCCTTAAAAACATCTCTACCCCAACTCCACCACACTCACCAGCCCATCCACCAGATCATCTAGGTGATTTTTCCACCTGCTGGAACCCTCCATCGCCACACTTCCCATCCTTCAAGGCCCGGTTCACGTTCCGACTTTCCCGGAGACTGTGGATCACTCCAGCATGGTGCCCACTCCTGCTTCTCACTCCTGAGACCCCCTGGCTTCCCCACCACTCCACGTCCCACACAAGGAGCAAGACATTTCCAGGGTGAACTGCAGGGCAGGGCAGGGCAGTGTGACGCTCATCTCGGCTGCCCTTTAACACCCAGCACAGCTCCTGGCAACAGCAGGGCTTCGCTAAATGTGGGTCGATGTGATTTATGCATCGTCTTTGTTTTAAAGGAAGGGGAGGAGAGTAAGGAGAGCGCACAAGAGGAAGGCACTCAGGGTCAGCTTCCTCATCCACGACCGAGAACTGGAGTCAAGGTTTCTGGTCTGGGGCATGACGTGGTCAAGGAGGGTGAAATGACACACCACCCCAGGACTGTTTCCACTACAGGCTTGGAATCCAAACTCCGCACACGATCCTTCCCTTCCCCTTTCTCCCATCATATCACAGCCATATTCAGCCAGCGCAGGACCAACCCCAGCAGAGGACACAAGCATTCACATCAGGGGGCTGACGATGCATTTACTAAAGGTCAAATGAGCCCCAGGGATGGATCAGTGTGGGCTGCAGTGACCAGAGTCATTCTCAGGGACCGGACCTCCTTCCACTGTATCTCTGTGGAAGAACCAGGCAAGAACGGGTCCCACAGTAGACACGCCAAAAAGAAAATCATTTGGGGATGAAGGAGCAGAGATGGGTCTCACGCTGCTAAAAAGATGAGCTGGTGGAGAGCAAGGGACAATCCGGAAAGGTTAACAGTGTGGGCCCCCCGGTGACAGGTGCTGATGGCCATTGGTGGGCACGCCTGCTGGTGCTCTGCTGACTCTGGGCTTTTGTGCTCTTGCACCCGGGAATTCTCAGACACCACCAATCCGAAGACCTTCCTTCCTCACTTTACTCGGAGCTCAGCCCCGTCATGGCCTTGTCCGCCAGGGATTCCCTGATCAGCTTGCATGTAAGTGATCCTGCCGTTCACCCCCTGGCTTACTTTGCTCCATAGCACCTCTCACCCCTGACACATGACCTAATCCTTTGCCTGCCATCTCCCCCAGGAGAAAGCAGGCTCAGGAGGGCAGGGCTTATTTGGTTCACTCTCTCCCCAGCGTGGACACACAGCAAACACTGGAAGCATTTGTTAACACATGTGCCTTGAGTGGCAGGGACAAAACCCACCTGGCCAGGAGGGTCTGCAAGTGGGGAGGGACTAACTTGAGAGGCGGCTGCCGGGCAGCTGACCCCGGTGCACGCACTTAAGACAGTGGCAGTGAGCGGGACGTGGACACCCCCACCCCACAGACTTCTCCTGCCAGAGAGGACATGGCACAAAGTTGTAATCGATACGTCTGCAAACATATAGTGTTTGTGGAAACAGAAGTTGCTATAACTCTCTAGATGGCAATTTGGGGATAACTAGCTTGGTTGGTAAAGAATCTGTCTGCCATGCAGGAGACCCAGGTTCGATCCCTGCGTTGGGAAGATTCCCCTGGAGAAAGAAATGGCAACCCACTCCAGTATCCTTGCCTGGAAAATCTCATGGACAGAGGAGCCTGGCTGCAGTCCATGGGGTCGCAAAGAATTGGGTACGACTGAGTGACTAACACTTACTTACTTACACTTATCAACATGACAAGTGTCCAAACCCTCTGACCAGTGATACCACTTCCAGGAATTTATCCTACACATGCCCCACCCACATATGCTCCATGAGCTGGATGGAAGGTTTTTTGGTTTCACTTTTGCAAATAGCTTGAATGGCAACCAACAAGGGGACTGGCTCAATAATGATATGTTTGGGGCTTCCCTGGTGGCTCAGTGGTGAAGAATCCGCCTGCCAATGCAGGAGATGCATGTTCTATCCCTGGTTCGCGAAGATCCCACATGTTGTGGAGCAACTAAGCCCGTGTGCCGCAGCTACTGAAGCCTGCACCCCCTACAGCCTGTGTTCCACAACAAGAGAAGCCACCGCAATGAGAAACCCGTGCACTGCAATGAAAGACAGCCCCTGCTCACCGCAGGTAGAGAAAAGCCTGCACAGCAACCAAGATCCAGCAGAGCCAAAACTGATTAAAAAAAAAAAAATGATGTGTTTGCACAGAGGAATACTCTGCAGCACACAGCTGTCTCCCACTACGCATCCCCTCCCGCCCCCACACACACACTAGTGTCTGCTTCTGGAGTCTTCTTGCCTCCCAGGCCTGCAGAACCTCACGGGGAGCCAAAGGACATTTGCAGTGAGACACTGCCTGGGGGGATACTAGGGATCACACTAGGAATGGCCTCCCTCATCTAGAAAACCTAGGAGCTCAGAGTGAAGACCAGGAAGCAGGTACGGAGGTGGCTTACCTTGTGGCAGGTGTACCCAAGTTCAGCATCCAACCCAGCTTGCTCTTGGGGAGTGGGTGGGGCTTGTTCCAGGACTCACAAGGGTCCTGACTGTCTAGGACCGCATGGGGGCGGAGGTGGGGGGAAGGTGGGCCTACCCCCATTTACTCTGCACAGAACATGAGGACAAATATTAAGAGAACTCTCTGAGGTTTGCTGGGACTTTGTCCTGAGGGTAACTTTGCTCCCGCGTAGGTTTCCCATGGTGCTTAGCAGGGAGAGAATTCTTAAGATAAAAATGGCTGGTAGAAATCACAAGAAAGGGGGAAAGTGGGGTGTCTGGGGGGATGGGAACTCCCAGAGACACAGTGGGTGCTGGCAGCTGGCTGGGGATGAGGGGAGCTGGCAGAACCGGGAGCTTGTGCGAAGGAAGCAAGGGTCCTGCTTTGGATGCACCTAGCATGTTGGCGAAGGAAACCGCAACGCATTCCAGTATTCTTGCCTGGAAAATTCCATGGACAGAGGAGCCTGGTGGGCTACGACGGTCCACACGGTTGCAAAGAGTTGGACATGACTGACTGCAGCACACCATGTTGGCTGACACCTAGGAGGTGCTCAGGCGTGCCTGTCATGGGGAATTGAGATGAACCTGGGCTCACGTTCTGTTCTGAGATCAGTTTCTTAGGGGTTCTGGGGCTTCAGGACATGGGAGGTTAACAAGGGAAATACTAAGAGTTGGGGCCAGATGAGTACTGAGTGCTCTGAAATGGGGCTGTTTCTCCCTCCAAGTAGCCCTCCGACTTCTGGCTGTGTGGACAGCCTCGTGGAGCCTCCACGTTCCTGCCAGTCGAGCACCTAGCCTGGACGAGCAAGCATCTCCTCTTCCCTTCTACGGCCCGAGGCCTGGCCGCCCTCCACCTGCTCCTGCGTGCAGGTTCAGAGCTGCAGAGCGGGCCCAGGGCTTCCTGTTCTTCCTTTCTGCCCCTCATCGCTGTGACTAGACCACATCCTTCCCTCTGCATACCCAGGCTCCCTCCCTGGGAGGCCCGGGGCTCCGGGCTGCCTGAGTGGGGGACAGACTCAGGGTAGGGGCACTCAGGCAGGGCTGTGGGCGAGCTCTCATCCCAGAGCCTCTCCTCCAACCTTATCTTCCACTGGTGGTTTGGGAAAGTCTGTGTTCAGCCAAGAATCACATCGAGCGATAGGCCCTCTCGCAAATGGCCTGCTGGGTTTTCTCAAGGAAGCGGGGGGGAGGCCCCGGGGGCTTTCGCTGTACTTTTCCTCTGCAGTTGCTGAGATGCAGCATTCAGGACCTGAATCGGTGCTGCAGACCACGTCCTGCTCTCCCCCAGACGCTATCTTAGCCTCTTCACTGCCAGCTTTTGGAGGGGGACCCTCGGAGCCTTTGAGTGGAAGGGCCGCAGAGCGGACATTCCCCCCAGCATCCCTCTGATAGGCTCCGGTGCCTCTGCGTGATCAATGGCTTCTCAGGAACCTGTCTTTCTTTTTTTAATATAATTTTGTTTCTTTATGTCTGTGATGGGCCTTGGTTGCTGCTCAGGCTTTTCTCTAGTTATGGCAAGCAGAGGCCTCTCCCCATTTGCGGTGCAGAGGCTTCTCTTGTTGTGGAGCACGGGCTCTAGGGTGCACAGACTTCAGGAGTTGTGGCACGAGGGCTCAGTAGTCGCGGTTCCCAGGCTCGAGAGCAGAGGCGCAGTAGTCATGGTGCATAGGCTAGTTGCTCCTCGGAACGTGGGATCTTCCCGGATCAGGGATCAAACCCGTGTCTCCTGCACTGGCAGGTGGATTCTGTACCACTGAGCCACCCAGGAAGCCCCAAAGGACAGCTGGCTTTTAGATGAATGAATCGCTGCTGTACACTGAGGGGGCCAACTCTGTGGTCGATGAGTGTTCTATTCGGGATCTTCGAGAGACAATGCTTTATTTAACTCCCAAGACGAGTCTCAAAGAGTAGTGGCAACTCGAAGAGATTCTAGTCCACCTGAGTTCACAACAGCATTATTCACAATAGGCAAGAGGTGGGAGCAACCCAAGAGTCCATTGACACAAACAAAATGTGGTCTGTGCATACAATGGAGTGTTATTCAGCCTTAAAAAGGAAGGAAATCCTATCACACGCTGGGATATGGATGAGCCTTGAAGACATTACACTGAGTGAAATAAGCCAGTCACAGAAGGACAAATATTGTATAATAATAATAATAATAATAATAACCAAGTCGCTCAGTCGTGTCTGACTCTTTGCGACCCCATGGACTATACAGTCCGTAGAGTTCTCCAGGCCAGAATACTGGAGTGGGTAGCCTTTCCCTTCTCCAGGGGATCTTCCCAACCCAGGGATGGAACCCAGGTCTCCTGCATTGCAGGCGAACTCTTTACCAGCTGAGCCACCAGGGAAGCCCAAATATTATAGGATTCACTTATATGAGGGACCTGGAACATATTCATAGAGATGGGAAGTAAAATGGTGGTGGCCAGGGACTGGGGGAGAGGGAAGAGGGAGTTAGTGTCTAATGTCCCGAGTTTCAGTTTTGTAAGATGAAAACATTCTGGAGATGGTGGTGGTGGCACAACAATGTAAATGCACTTAACGTCACTGAACTGTACACTTAAAAACGGCTAAAATGGTCAGCTTTATGTTCTTGTTGTTGTTTAGTTGCTAAGTCACGTCCAACTCTTTTGCGACCCCGTGGACTGTAGCCCACCAGCCTCCTCTGTCCATGGGATTCTCCAGGCAAGAATACTGGAGTGGGGTTGCCATTTCCTTTTCCAGGGAATCTTTCTGACGCAGAGATCGAATCTGCATCATCTGCATTGGCAGGGGATTCTTTACCACTGAGCCACCTGGGAAACCTATGTTCTTTTTTAACTACAATTTTAAAACGGCTTGAAAACCGAGGTCAGTGAGTAGGTATTCTTTGGTGGGTAGGCCATTCTCTGCCTGGACAAGATTGTCCCTTTGCCTTGCTATCGCTCACTGGAAGAAAATCTGTATGGATTGGAGGGGGCTGCTGACCTGGGGGCTGAAGGCCCGGGGTGGGGGGTGGGGGGGCAGCGCCCACTCATCAATGTCTCTGGCAGAGAAAGGGGTGTGGGCGGGCCGGGGCAGGCAAACCACCCGCACCCTCCAATAGCGAAATGTGTTTCTTGGATGAGAATCCAAGGCAATTGTGCGAGCCCACACAGTGTTTGTTCGGAAGCTAATGCATTCCTGTCCTATTGTCTCCACTGGAGACTTGTTGTGGGCACACCCATCATATCCTCCCTCGGGGAGAGGCCAAGGTGCTTGGAGTCAGGCTGTGGGAGGCCCCACAGCAAAGGGAGAAAGGCAGCCTGGTGAGGGCACCGAAGAGTACCCAGGGGAAGGTTCCCAGGGCAGGGCCATGCTGCCCAAGGCGTGCCCAGGATGCAGCCAGGCCTGGGGTGCTACCCCGTGGGGAAGGAAAGAGGATGTGGATGGAGGGAGCCTGGGGCTGTCTTCCCATGCAGGAAGGGAGCAAGCGCTGGTGAAGAGAACTTCCAGCCCACCCTGAAAACGTCAGCTCACCCACAGCACAGTCCCAGCCTTAACAGAACAGACCCAAATAGCTGAGTGCAGCCACACTAAAAGCTCAGCCAGACCCTGCCTGCAGGAGCCCCATCTTGGCTCAAGGGTGGGCTGGGAGCAGCAACAGAGTGGCAAAAAAGAGGGGAGTTCAGAGCACATGTGATAGGCTTGTTTGCTGGGGATCAAACCCAGAGCTCCGATTGGTTGGCTAGGCCTACAAGAAGGATGGTAGCAGGATACCCGGCAAGGCTGGAAGAAGTCTTGGGAAGAGGAGAGAGAAAAAGAAGAGGCCTGAGTGGGAGGTACAGGTCTCTAGTGGCTGAGGAAGCACAGTGATAGGCATGCGCCTTGACAGTGGAGAGATGGGGCGAGGGACAAGAATGAGGCTGAGCTGGAGGAGACGGATGACCCCGACGAGCAGCACGCGGTCTAGGAAGGTGGCCGGGGTGAGCAGCTGCCCAGGGCCACCTGCATCTCAGGAGCACCCTCAGGTTTGCACCAGGGTGTCTCTACCTTGTGCCTCTGGTCGACCTGCACTTGCATCTACAGCTGAGTCTAGAAGACAGCTCCTGATAGTGGCCTTGAATCGTCGAGAAGAGCATCAATTATGTCTGGGTCTCTTCGGGCTGGCAGGGAAGTAGATAATCTGGCCATAAAAGGCTGTCATCAAAAAACGTGCGGCAGGTTTGGAGTCAGAAGACCTGCTAGTCACGAAGAGTAACCCCGGGCATGTCACTTAGTCACTCTGCACTTCGGTTTCCTCACGTGAGAATGCGGCTAATACTGGCCTAGAATTGTTTTGAGAGTCAGTTGAGATAAAGTATGTGAAAGCGTTCTGAAAAGGGCAAAGCGTGATTCAAATGCAAGGTGTTATTATTGCTATTAAGTGTTTATCTTCATAAACATGTATCTTTCCTGACGATCTTGACCCACTTTGTAATGTACCATCCCATTCGCCCCCGTGACATTCTTGCGGAAACACAGAAAGGCCACAGGCATCATTATCTCTGCTTAGTAGACAGAGACACTGAGGCTCAGTACTGTGGCTCACACAGCCAGACAGACAGATAGCAAATCTGAGAAGAACTAGATAGATAGCAAATCTGAGACAAACCAGAAGGTGCTTAGAAGCCCTGCGTCAGCATCCTCTTTCTTGAGAAATTATTTTAATTTCTCCCACAGTAGCTTATTCTTACTTTGCTGATTGGAGCTCATTCTTAATTTTGTTGACTGGTGATGATAATCAATCCATGTCTACACAAAACTGACTTGATTTTACCTATTCTTTGTTGGCACTGGCCACCATAGGTCCATTCATCCATCTTGCCGCCAAGGCATCCAACTAGCCGTCCATTCTTTTATCCACTCACACATCACGTCTCCAACCTTCCAACCACTCACCCACCTTTTCATCCATCTACCCATCTACCCTCTCGCCCACCATCCAGCCAGCCAGCCATCCTTTGACAGCATTTATGGAACACTTACAATGTACTAAACACTATGTAAGTATCTGGGTAAGAAGAATAAGACTTGTAACTCAGAGTCTAATAAGGGGAAGCAGAGAGCTCATGCTAGGTATACGGGGTTGGAACATAGGATGGCGTGGTGGTGGTGAAGAGCAGGCCAGGCGGATGGCATAAGCAGCAGCACATGCCATCACGCACACGCATAAAAGGGAAAAGAAAAGAGACCTAATGGAGTGCAGCGGTGAACAAGCATTTCACGAGACTGAAATATGCGATACCAGGGGGAGAGACAGCATAAGATGATAAAGGGGGCCTGGGCCACATCCTAAAGGGCTCAAGATGCCATGCTACTACTGGGTTTGGGTTTTATCCCAAGGGACTGCAGAGTCACTGAAAAGACTTTCAACTGGTGGGTAGGACCATGCTCTTTGCAGTGTGGAGAGGAGACGGGAGCTGGGGCGGTGGGAGACCCGGAGGCGAGGAGACCAGTGAGAAACGCGGTGGCTTGAGCGAAGGCAGAACAGTGGAAGGAGACAGGTTTAGGAGGCAGAAGTTACAGAGAGAAAAAAAAGACAATGCAGAAGACGGAGAAGGGGCAGATCAACTGAATCGACTGTGGTGCCACTGATGATACTAGGAAGGCAGGAAGAGTTGATTTCGGAAAACGGGAATGAGTTCAGTGTGAGAAATACTGAGTCCACGGTCCTTGGGGGTCATCAGGGAAGGTAAGTAGCGGGAGACTGGCTGCCCGTGGTTGTCAGGCCATGGGTGTGAGTCAAGGCCTCAGGAGTGACCTGACCTGGGGAATGCCGTGGAATAAGAAGAGACGGGGGAAGAGCTCCGACCCAGGAGACAGCGACATCGAAAGGGTGGCAGAGGAGGAAGAACCCCCAAGGAGGAAGAAGGTGGTCAGAGAGCTGGGCAGAGCAGGAAAGAGTGATGTCATGGAAGCTGAGGCTGGGCTGAGAAGTCAAGGTCACCTCTGGTTGAGAAGGTCAACCGTGTCAAAGGCTCAGAGAGGTCAAGTGAGATGAACAATGACCAGGGAGGGCCCCTTGGATTTGGTGATTAGGAGAGCACCGGTGACCTCTGCCATGCTGACTTCACGCGGGCAGGGGCAGGCGGAAGCCTGGGTAATGTGGGGGTGGAAAGGCAAAGCGAGGTCAAGAAGTGGAGACAGAAAAAGCGAGCGGTTTCTTTTTTCTTTGGGGGTTTCTGTTCTCAGGGTCAAGGGCAATGGGCCGTACAGTGGGAGAGATTTGGACGGAGGCAGACGTGAGCGGGTACCGTGCAGGAGAGAGGAGAGAGTCAAGCATATAGGTTAGCCTTAAATAAGAGAAAGGCTATCGTTCCTCTGAAATGGACAAGAGGCGCTAGTGTGGCTGTAGATCCAGGTACGCGTGTAAATGCTCACACTGTCTGGCCTGTCTGGGCAACTAGGAAACGAGTGTTGGTTTACCTTCAATACTTATTATGGTCCTTCTGTGATGGCCTGCATTTCAGATATCCCCGGGATAGGGGAATTTGCTCCGATTGTCCCTTTCCACTAGCCCAGTAAGAAGCCCCGGTGTGGCAGCTCTGGTCAGATGTCAAGGAAATTCATGGTTCTGAACTGGACTTCGGTCCAAGCTTGTGCCCCGTGGTCTGGCTGTCAGCCTTCCTAACTTAAGACAGGCAGGCAGGCAGGTACCCTAACTGCGGACAAGGCGCCCTGGAAGGAATAATTAACCTCCTTCCTGCAGAGCTTGCAAACCTCTCGTACAAAGTGGCCACAGTAAATGTCACATGGGGGAATGCTCCATCCCGCAGCTGGCCCAGGGGATGGAAACGTAATCTGGGGCTCAGAGCAGACACAGAATCCTTCTGCAGACGCCAGAGCCAGAGGACAGGGCCGTGGCTCCAGCGGCTCCTCTTAGGGGCCAAGCCCTGGCCGGTGGCCCAGACAGGAGGCGAGTTCTGTTCACGGAGTCCCTGCAGACACGAGTTCCCAGGACCCCGCGTCAGGGCTTGAAACACCAAGGACGTTGGCCGTGACTGCTATCAACACCTCCCAGCTTCTCCTTTAATGCCCTTGCCTTTCCTTCTTAGAAGCCTTGTCTGTCCGCTTCTGTATTCACCGCCCTGATGTCCACGGATCTCTCCTGAAGGGTTGAGCACAAAACACTCGAGGCAGCCCCGAGGTTTTCCCTTTCAAGAGGGGGTCTCTGGAGGCTGAATCACGTCTACAGGCCCTTAATCTGGCTTACATTTTTGGAGCGCTTACTCCAGACATCAAGCTCCATACTTGTGCATGTTTTAAAATCCATTTTTATCCTTATACCAGTTTGTCTGAGTTAAATAACATTGTAATTGTGCTTCATCGCTTCAGTTGTGTCCGACTCTTTGCAACCCCATGGACTGCAGCCCGCCAGGCTCCTCTGTCCATGGGATTCTCCAGGCAAAAATACTGGAGTGGGGTTGCCATGCCCTCCTCCAAGGGATCTTCCTGACCCAGGGATCAAACCCATGTCTCCAGCATTGCAGGAGGATTCTTTACTGCTGACTCACTGGGGAAACCCAAATAACATTGTAATTATCCTCACTTTATACCTGCAGGAACTGAGGCATGGAGAGTGAAATGAAGTCCCCTTGAGCATGAGTAATGGAAACTGCCTTTGGAACCCAGGTCGAGTCTGCCTCCAAAGTCAAGGACATAACAGCTGCCCCATGAGTAAGCCCCACATAAATAAGGCTAATAGGGAGAAGTCAGCAAAGGTGGGGTGACCACACACCCCAGTTTGCCTGGGATGGTTCCAGTGTTCACTTCAAATAACTAGTAATATTCCTTTAGCTTTTAAAAGTGCCCTGATTAGGATGACACATTATAATTAATAGCCCAGACAAGAGGAAGGGCACTGAGGGGCTGGGAGTCCCCTGCTCCCCAATCACTATCTGACCAGTCAGTACATCTCTAGCCTGTTCTACCTCCTCCCCTGGTGCCCAAGTGCTCATGCCTGTCTCAGCATGTGGGGGTGGGGAGAAGGGCCCCAAAGGTGACAAAGCAGCCCCGCTCTCAGTGACAGGTGGTTATTACTGCCGATCAGGACACCTGCTGCAGCGCCTCACCTGGGCCTGCCAGGGCGAACTGCTTCTCAGGATGGGAGCTGGAACAGGACAGAATTATGGTAACACGAGAAGCAGCGTCCAGCTGAAGCACAAGCTGGGATCAAGATTGCTGGGAGAAATATGAACAACCTGAGATACGCAGATGACACCACCCTTATGGCAGAAAGTGAAGAGGAACTAAAGAGCCTCTTGATGAAAGTGAAAAAGGAGAGTGAAAAATCTGGCTTAAAACTTAACATTCTAAAAAACTAAGATCATGGCATCCGGTCCCATCACTTCATGGCAAATAGATGGGGAAACAATGGAAATAGTAAGAGACTTTATTTTCTTGGGCTCCAAAATCACTTCAGATGGTGACTGCAGCCATGAACTTAAAAGACGCTTGCTCCTTGGGAAAAAAGCTATGACCAACCTAGATAGCATATTAAAAAGCAGAGACATTACTTTGCCGACAAAGGGCTATATAGCCAAAGTTATGGTTTTTCTAGCAGTCATGTACGATGTGAGATTTGGACCATAAAGAACGCTGAGTGCCGAAGAATTGATGCTTTTGAAGTGTGGTGTTGGAGAAGACTCTTGAGAGTCCCTTGGACTGCAAGGAGATCCAACCAGTCCATCCTAAAGGAGATCAGACCTGAATATTCATTGGAAGGACTGATGTTGAAGCTGAAGCTCCAATACTTTGGCCACTTGATGTGACGATCTGACTCATTAGAAAAGACCCTGATGCTGGGAAAGGTTGAGGGCAAGAGAAGGGAGCGACAGAGGATGAGATGGTCGGATGGCATCACTGACTCAATGGACGTGAGTTTGAGCAAGCTCCAGGGTTAGTGATGAACAGGGAAGCCTGGCGTGCTGCAGTCCATGGGGTTGCAAAGAGTCGGACACGACACGACTGAGTCTGAGCGACTGAACTGAACTGAACTGAGCACCACCCACTGCTCCTTGCCGGCGGTCCCTGGGGAGGGTGGTTGAAGGAGAGGCAGATGGAAACGAAGCTGTTCTCCAAGCTCCCTCTAGGGGCGTCTGGCCAGGAGAGCAGGCCTGGAGGCACTGGGGGGCACCTGAGGCCGTCACCCCACTGCAGCACCCGCCTGCCGGACGCTCCTCTGAAGGAACGGCTGCATTTTGCGTCTGACTCAGCATCTGATGGCTCTCTGAGATGGGGCCGGGGGGTGGGGGCGGGTGGTTTGGGCTGGCTGGGGGCCAGGCCTGAGGCCTGGGGCAGTGGGCAGACACCCCTCACGGGCCCAGCCTCTGAACTCACAGGTCTCTCCTGGCGCCCACCAGCCCGGGCCCCCCCCACCCCCCCCCGGCCGACACAGGAGAGGGCAGGGAGGGGGAGGGTGGCCCGGGTCGCCAGTCTGCTCTGAGCCGGCCTTCCTGAGCCCCTGGCCCCAGGCCTTAGCTCCCCCCACCACAACCTCCTCCCACCTGAGGCCTGGACTTGACCTTGCTGGCTTTAGGGGGAGGGCGTGATAAGCGTGTTGGTGGAGGGAACTAGCTGCCTGCAAAGGCATTTTCCGCTCTCTAAAGTAAACAATCAAACAGGAAATTAATCGAGAAACCCACATCAACGGAAGGTTCAGGTTGTGATTTTCACAGCCCCAGAGCCAGGAAATTCAAAGTTATAGTTCCCATAGCAACTTGCCTGTAGAATGGGCCCCAGCCGCTGGGCTGGAACGAGACCTTGAGGGGTCAACTAGGCCAGCCCCCTGCCTCCAGGAAGTGCAGCCCAACAGCAAGTCTGAATGTGCTGGGGCTTGACTGTTCTTGAGGCTCAGCAGTGGGCCTGGGACAGAGTGAGGCGCGGCTGGGCCGGGGCTCTACGTTCAGCTCTCATGAGCCTTGTAAACTGTGGAATCAGCTGAGGTTCCAGTCCTTCAGTCTTCTACATTCCAATTATCATTCCTGTATCCCAATATTCTGTGAACTGGGAGTAAATACCCATGCCTGAAAGATGCTAGAAGCGAGGGGCTGTGTGGTACAGGCTTATTCTTACGTCTCCCACCCCTTGTTCTACTCAGCCCCACAACGACCCCTGTCTCTTATCCCAATTGCCCCTGAACCTAGTGGTTGCCCTTTGCCTGCTTCCCCCCCCCACCCCGCCCCAACTGGGCTGTTTTTCCTCCAAGAAAGATCTCAGTATATGTATAGCTGCTTCGCTGTGTTGTACGGAAGAAACTAAGGCAACGCTGTAAAGCAACTAGACTCCAATAACAATCAATTAGAAGAAAAGATCTGCAATATTGCGTGGGGGAGAAAAAAGAGACGGATCTCAGCTTATTGACAGGGCCAGGAGATTTCAGACAGCCTCCAGGGTGGCACCATTTTTTGGTTGTTCTCTTCTCTTCAACCTGCCCCTCCAACCCTCTTCTGGACACACGGCATAAAATAAGCTCAACGCTCACTGACAAATGAGTGGCCTGAAGGAGCCACTGGCGAGCCCCCCCCTTCAAGCCCATCATGGGGGTCGTGGGGGTTGTGTGTCTTGGGTGGGGTTTTCTTTTGTGTGACTAGTGAGGAGTCCCGCCTGGCAGGAAAGGAGATAAGGGCGGTGGAGCTCAACCGAGAAGGAAACAGTCTGGAATCCTTCCCCGAGAGTCACCCTGCCCTCCCACCCGAGATGGCCACGACAGCCTGCCGGCCGGCCTGAACAACACAGTTCTGCAGCCCCGTCCCAGGGATCCTGTGACAGCTAGCAGGGCCGAGGCAGGAGCAGGCGTTCCTGGGCACTGGGCCTGTGGCAGAGGGTGCCCGGCTCGCTCGCCTGCCCGCCCGCCCGCCTGGCCCTGGAGCCGGGCCGTGAATTGAGCAAAGCAGTGGAAAGAGAAGTGGCGCCTGCTGGAAAGCAGACAGAGCGGCTCCTGGATTTCCTAACAGGCCCAGCCGCGTGCCAGGGCCGACGGGCCAGCTCAGAGCGCCTGCCCGGCCTCACTTGCGCAACAGGCCTTCCTCCCCTGGGTGAGCTTTCCTGGGTGGCCGAGCCACTGTCGAGCCACCCAAGTCCCTGAGGGAGTCCGCCCCTCACACCCACCGCCTTCCCGCCCTCTCTAGGGTTTAAGCACATCAGAACACGTTGGGCCCTTTGGGAAGACGGGAGGCCTCCTGGGGGTGCAAGATGTTTCCTTTCAAAGAAGCCAAAGAAATCTTAATCAGAAAGAAGTGATAGGGAAGCAGGGATGGACGGAGGGCTGACTTCTCTGCAGGCTCACAGGGGACCAGGCAGGGGGCACTGCTACAGAGGGTAACCTCCTGGTTTCCGAGGAAAGGCTGCCCTGTGCACAGAGTCCAGGGCCGCGGCCCTGCTCACTGGTGGGCACACGGTCATCTGAAGGCCAAACCAAGCCACCTTGTCGTGAGCCTGGGAAGAAGCTTCTCAGAAGTTCTTCATGGCACGCCAAGTCAACCAGAGGCCCCTGCTTCCAATTCCAGACTTGGCAGGGTGTGTGTGTGGGGGAAGGCACCAGAAACCAGAGGGGGTCCTTGAGGAGCTGGGAGACAGGCACACTGGCCTCTCACTCTGTCCCAAGCACGGAATGCTGAAGAAGCCTTTGCTTAGACCATGTCCTCTTCAGCACCATCATCTTGGCCTTCCCTACAAGGAATAAAAGCCTGGTTCCAGGCAGCGGTGCCAGTCTTCCCAGGGTGATAGAGGTGGATGGAGTTTGAAGCCACACTGCAGAAGCTGAGCAGGGGGTCTGGCCATTGGGTGAAGGAGCTTAGCTGGTTCTGTGGTGGGTTTGGGTGCAAGGTGGTAACCAAGGACCCACCGGGTGGGGACATCTGGGCCAATTAAGCTGAGAAAAACAGGGCTGTGCTCCAGGCATGATGAGCATCTGCACTCAGAGCAGTAGCCACCCAAACGGAGGGGCAGACAGGTCTGGGCTGAGAAAGGGGTCTGGGCTGCCTGGGGACAGCAGAAGTACCCACTGCCAAGTCCAAGGTTGGAGATAAAAGAGTATTTAATGGGCACCTGGGAGTTGGCTTGGGTTTTGAGCCTTACCCTTAGCAGAGTATACATTTTCATAATAGGTGACTCTTTCTAAATTGAGACAATTTCTTTGGGTGAGTGAGCATGTGAATCCATGATCTGTGTTACCCACGCATCGTTACCTGGTCCAACTGACTGTGGGGGATAAATGGCTCAGCCCACGGACCCACTTCCTCCCCAGGGGCCCTTCCTGCCTCGCCTCCCCTTCACAGACCTCTGGTCCAGCCAAAGCCATCTATGAACACGTCTGGTCTTTTATCTGCCTCCGGCCTTTGCTCCTCACTGACTCAGCTGGGTCCGCCTTCTCTCCCCTCGGCTCCGGTTACTGGATCCAAGATGGGCTGAGAGATGTGCCCCCCCCAGAAGTCTTCTTTGACCTCCTTTCCTGAGCCCCCTGGAGGGAGAAGCCTCAAGATTCATAGCCCGGGGGCAGTTATTTGGTTCTGCCCAGTTCTACATGGAGTCTCGAGTCTACCTAGACTAGTCTTTGCTCACATGGGAACTTGCGCCCAGCGGGCCCTCTCAGAAGACCCATGAATTGGATTTGAGAGAAAGCACGTGCTGGCTGGGGCCAAGTCACTCAGAAGAGCCTCTCTATTCCCTGGACGCAGCCCCACCAGTGACACACAGATCTGAAGGGACAGAACATCTTTCATTCATTCAGCAAGGAACATGAATCCTGTCCTCACTCGTAGAGCTACTAATCTAATAAAGAAGACAGACTTGACACAAGTGGAACAGGGATGGCAGCTGGGCCTGTAAAGTGAGACTGCCTGGGTTCTCATCCTGACTCGATCACCTGCTACATTTGTTGCACAGGTAACTTTTCTGCGTCTTGGTTTCCTCTTCGGCAAAGTGTGTGTGTTGGGGTGGGGTGTGGGTAGCACTAAATGAGATAATCTATGAGACACATTTAGAGCAGTATCTGGCTTCATCAGCGGCAGCTCTTAGTTCTGCTCAGAACTAAGGGTGCTGCGGGGGTGGGTGGCAGAAAGGACCATTTTCATCTGTGTGGGGAGAGGAAGCCCGGAAGAGGCTTCCTGGGGGAGCTCTACACTGACACTCTGATGCAGAGCTGGGGGAAGAGTGGGATCGGGAGCTGGGGGGAGGGAAGAACGTTCCCAGGCAGTGACGCCCCGAGAGTCCCGTCAGTCTGCAGTCCACAGAGAGGGGGCTGAGCCTGGGCAGAAGGCTGCTGGGGCAATTCCGGTGAAAGGTGACTGAGACAGAGGAGAGGGAGAAAAGTGGGAGCCAGAGCCAAGAGCTGCTGCCCACAGTGCCTGGGAACTGGCGCGGTGGGGCCAGTCGGGGACGTCCTTGAGTCTTTGGGCCAAAGGGGAATGTCCGGTAGAGGCACCCAGGCCCGGAGATGCAGATCTAGTGTCTGTGCAGATCAGGTGTGAGTGCTGCAGCTGCCCTGAGCATCTGCCTGTGACCACAAGCTTCCGGGCCTTTGTCAGGGGTCTCACTCGCAGCCCACCACTACTGTGTTGCCTGTCCTTTAGTAAATCCCAAAGGACATCAACTTCTCCATGCTTCTGGCTAAGAGGCCATCAAATGAACTTATGGAGAAGGACTTAAAGAGGAACACCCACCCTCGGCGAAGGCTCCTACACTAAACTCAAGGTGATACACGTATCTGGAGCCAGCCTACATGTGCATATCTACACACTCACCCACAAACATATTATCCATCTACACGCGTTATGTGAAGTATGACGAGAAAGGAGTTTAGTTTCAGGGGGACGTTAAAAAAAAACCAACAATCCTGTTCCTCTATTTCTTTCTAGCATCTGTGAGAGTACCTGCCTCCTGCGCAAGGACCCAGGTGAGACATTCTCCAGGTGGTGCTGAGCCCGGAGTCTCACCCAGGCCTGGGCAGCCTAGTACACCCAACTCAAGAGGGTCACTGGCTTGGAAGCACCTCTGTGAGTCCCCGGTGGCGGCACATCTGCCTTCCAAGAGGCCTTTCATCTGAGATGAAGAAAAGTGGGGCAAAGGGGTAGAGAGAGGACCACTTTGGGGTTATTTGAAGTCCCAGTCCAAGGTGATGGTGGCATGACAGGACAGAGGCTGGAAGAGCTGCCTATTTGGGGGCAAGGATGGCAGTGGAAGCTACAGGATTTGTAGACAGTGGAGGGGGGAGAAGGGAGGAATCAAAGGAACTCATTTGAAAAGACCCTGATGCTGGGAAAGACTGAAGGCGAGAGGAGACGGAGAAGACAGACGATGAGATGGTTGGATGGCATCACTGACTCGATGGACAAGAGTTTGGCAAGCTCCAGGAGTTGGTGATGGACAGGGAGGCCTGGCGTGCTGCAGTCTATGGGGTGACAAAGAGTCGGACACGACGGAGCGATTGAACTGAGCTCAAGGGGAACTCCCGAGTTTCGGGCCTGGGTAAAATGGGTGGCTAGTGGTCTCATCTACCAAGATTGAGGCTGGCTAGAGAGAGGAGGAGCTGTGGCCATTTGGGTCTGGAGGTCAGAGGAGTGGTCCCGGCCAGAGATAACATCCGAGAGAACTGGGTGCAATGGCACTGAAAGCTCAGGCCGGGTGAGATCGTTTAGACCGGGATTTCTCAGCCACAGCGCGACTGACATTCGGGCCAAACAATTCTTTTCTGTGGGGCCTCCTGTGCATGCCAGGACCCTGGCCCCTCCAGCTAGATGCCAGTAGCACTGCCCCACTCATGACGACCAAAAATGCCTCCAGACACTACCAAATGTCCCCTGCAGGGCAAACTGCCCCTAGTTCAGAATCACAGATTGAGATCAGGGGTGGCTAACCTCTAGTCCAGCGGCCAAATCCCACATGCGGCCTGCTTTGGTATGGGGCCAGCGAGCTAAGAATGGTCTTCACATTTTTTTTTAAACGGTTGACAAAAAAATCAAAAGAAGAATATTTTGTGACACATAAAAGTTACATGAAATTCAAATTCCAGTGTCCATAAATAACATTTTGTTGGAAGACAGTCACCGTCACTGGTTTACAACTCATCTGTGCAGCTTTCTCGCTGTAACAACAGCGCAGAGGCCCGAGCAGGCCTCTGGATGCGATGATGTGGACAGGGACCATGTTGTTGGCTGGGCGGGTTGGAAGCAACCCAGAGACACCACGTGGGGAGACAATTCTTTTGAAATTTCTGGCTCTAAGGAAAGAGAGAAACGGGGTGGCTTCTGAAGGGGAATGTGAGGTCAACGGAAGGCCTGCCCCCCTGCAGACCAGTTTAGTGGGTTGATAAGAAGAAACCATTAAAGAGTGGGTGGGCTAAGAAGTGGGAGAGAGAAGAGAAATCCATCAGATGGAAGAAGAGAGGAGATGGGGCAGGCAATGCTCTGGCATCAGGAGTGTGCTGAGCAGAGCCTCCGCCCCGGCAGGCAGGCCACCCAAAATAGGCCAGGTCCATCCACCATGGCCGTGAAGAGGCCCGAGACAGCCGGTGGGCCCCATGAGATAATTAAAGAAAGCAGAAGTTACATAAGCAGACTTAGATAGCACTTTGGGTGCAGAAGAAAGATGCTTAAACCTGGCCTTTGGATTATTTTAAAGTCTTATTCTCTTATTTATGTTTACATATAAATTACTCTTTCTTCAAGCTCAGTGCTAACTCAACTGAAAAATGATATAGAAAAATCCCACGGAGGGGTGGTGGTGATTGTAAACTGTGTTTCTAGCTTTCTCGGTTGAATGTTTTTTGAGAGGACTTTTGGTTGACGTATTGCCCATGCAAAAACATGCACAGATCCCAAGCATGTAGTGAGACGGATTTACACAAATCACCACAGGCACATGAGCTCCAATGCCCTGACCAAGAGTGACAACCTGGACACACTCCACAGCCCTCTTGTGCTCCATCTCTTCACTGACCCTCCCCAAGGGTCACCACGATGCCTCCTTATCACCAGAGCTTAGTTTTGGCCACTTAAAAATCCCCAGTATCTACGGGACTTCGCTGATGGTCCAGTGGTTAAGACTTTACTTTCCAATGCGGTGAGTGTGGGTTCCATCCCTGCTCAGGGAAGTAAGATTCCCCACACGCCTTGTGGACAGAAAAACCAAAACATAAAACAGAAGCAATATTGTAACAAAGTCAATTAAGTCTTTTAAAAAATGGTCCACCTTCGAAAACATCTTTTAAAAAAACCAACCCAGTATTAAATTTGAAACAAACACCCTGACCCTCAGGGTGACCTCCTGTGACGCCCCTTGCTCACCTGGCCCCTGAGAGCCCTGCCTGTTCTTGGCTGCCTACTCTGGGTTTCCCTTCACGGGGTATCATCTGATTCTGGATTCCGTGGGGCAGGTATGCTAGTTGCAGCCTTTAGGTCTGAGGAAAAGGAAGTTAAGATCTGAATTAGTTGACCTCTGATGGGCCCAGGGCTACAGGTCAGCAGGGTCAGGGAGCTGATTTCCAAATCCAGGAATGTGTCTCAAAAGCCTGGTGTTCTCTTCTGTATTGTGTTTATAGATACATGTCCTGTAACTTTCTTTTTTTTTGTAGGGGGGGGCACATGGAGCCCTTTGAGGATCTGATGAAAACTGACACCTCTCCCAGAAAAATGCACATTTTCACAGAGGTCAGCGTACAACGTCAGTGGGTTCCTAGGACCCAAAGGCCACCCACCCATTAAAGAGTGGGTGGGCTAAGAAGTGGGAGAGAGAAGAGAAATCCATCAGATGGAAGAAGAGAGGAGATGGGGCAGGCATTTGCCCCCAGGGACAAATCCTGGACATGAGCTTTACCCCTAAATCAACGACGAAATGTCACAGAAACGCAGGCCAGAGAGATCAACACAAACCACGGTCTCAGGTGTTGCCTTTTTCCGTGGCTTTCCAAGCTGTGGCTGAGTAGCTCTGTGGTTAAGGCTCAATGTCAGGGTGGCCAATAAAGAGACCATAAAAATTCTGTACTGTGTGCCAGACACTTGACAGATGTAATCGCCAATCCTTAAGACAACCTTGCAGAGGTAGAGGCTGTTTCCCCATTTTACTGATGGAAAAATTGAGGCTCAAACAGATTAAGTAATTGCCTCAGGCCCCCAGCTAGTACAAACAGTGTGAGATTTGAAATCATGTAAATCTGACGTCCAAGCCCTTGTTCTTTCCATTTCCCTTCTCATCGGGGAGGCTTCTTGCTTCCCTCTGGCCCGCTGTGTGGATCCCCGAAGCTGGCAGGGACTTTCTCTAAAGCAAAGGGCAGGGTGGTCAGGAGGGAGCTGACAGACAGCAGGGGGATGCCTCAGTGTATACTGTTGCCACTCATGGGAAGTGACTCACCGGAGCCCTGCCACTCTGGGACTCCAGGGGACACATATGCGTTTCCTGCGTCTCAGCGCCTAGGGCATCACGCACTAGAACGGTAACCTCTGAAGGCAACCAGAGACAGAAAATCACCCAGCTTTGCATCCTGGAACGGACAGCCTCCCTGGGTTCATATGATAGAGCTAAGTCACATCTGGGCCTCAGTTTTGTCATCTGTAAGATGGGGGTGGATTTCAGACTAGCCCAGACCTACTTGGTACACAGTCCTCCTATCCTCGGCATCAGCATTGCCTGAGAAACGGCCAGTTTTCCTCCCTGACAGCGATTTCCAAATTTGAATGTGCATCAACATTACCTGCAGGGCAATTTCCCAGCTGAGAACCACAGATTTAGACAGGGAGTCCGTAAACTATAGCCGACTGGCCAAATCTGGCCCACAGCCTGCTTTTTACGGGCTCATGAGCTGAGAAGAGTTTTGCCATTTTTAAATAGCTGGGGCGGGGGGGGGAAAGTCAAAAGAAGAATAATATTCCGTGACACATAAAAATGATATAAAATTCAAATTTCCGTGTCCATAAATAAGGTTTTGTTGGAACACAGTCACTCTCAGTCATTTACATATCATCTCCGCTGCTTTCCCATTACGAAGGCAGAGCTGAGCAGTTTCTACAGAAACTGTTCTCATTGATTCGCACTGCTGCTCAGCGCAGTCCAAATAGCAGGGATGTGGTTAAACTTGACTTTGCCTCTTGGCCTGCAAAGCTAAAATATTTACTCTCTGGCCTTTTAGAGAAGTCTTCTGACCTCTGATCTGGAGAGTGGAGAGGAAAGCTTGTGCATGAGCTAGGATCTCTTCTCGGGGAGGGGAAAAGTGAGCCGTCAGGGGCTTTTGGAATCCACTTGAGTCTTTAGCGGCACTGGGTCTGCCCTGGGAATCCTGACACTGCGGCTTTGAGGCTGGTCTGGAAGGCCCCTCTGACCATCTGCCTGGATGAAAATCCTAATTCCACTTCTGGAGCAGAGGTTCTTAACAGAAGCCCCTCCCAGAGGGCAGGCTGGAGATTCTCTGCAAGCTTTAGTGCCTATGGGTATTTTCTGAGGAGACCCCTGAAGGAGTTAGTCATCTCCCTCCCTTCCCACAAAACTCTGAGCATCACTGTTTCCTTTGGGGCACACATTTTTTTTTTTCCCCTCCCAATCTCTCCTTTCAAAGCAGTAAATTCCCTGGAAGGGTAACACCCTACATACACATCCCTCCTACCTAGAAAACGGGGAGGTTATCTGATGGCACCAGGCTAGCCTAGGAAAGTCCTGGGCGCCTGGTGGGGCGGGGGGTGGAGGGCGGAGGCAGGCCGCCTGAGGTGGAGGAGACACAGTCGCCAGAACACAGCCTGTTTCCTGGACTCCCCACACCGGAGAATCCACTTCTCATCCGCAAGAGGCAAGAAAGCGCTTGGGCTGGGTGGGCCAGGGGCAGGCAGCCCCACTGGAGGGCACTTCCACGCCCCAGAGCCCACGTGGTCTACTGCCTTGGGCAGGACCCAAGCAAGTCTCAACCCTGGCCCTGGGATTCCAGGTATTTTCCCAGCCAGCCCCACCTCATCTAATTGCTTTCCAGTCAGCTAATCCTTGGCCCACGCCCTCAGCTCCAGCCAGGCGAGCCACCTCGGTGTGGCGGGCAGTAGCTTCTGAGACTTCCCACGGCTCGCGTCCAAGCCTGGGGCAGCCAGCCTCTCAGCTCCCCTTGCCCAAACCACATCCTCCTCGCTCTTCCCCACACCTCCTCTGACTAACGTTTCCAAAGCAAGCCGAGTGCAGTCCAGTCCAGACCGAAAGCGGCAGACCGATTCATCCTCTGCTGTTCTCTGCCCCCCCCACCCCCTGCCCCCAACCTCCCGCCCTCCTGGGAGACTGGCCATATCCTGGCGATCAGGGGAGAACAATTAGCAAAAAGTGGAGTCGTACCTACTGTTCAATTCCCGGAGCTAATTGTTTTAAGCAAGGCTTCGGCCTTAATTAAAGGATAATTAGTTAGTGAATGTATGTTTGCATTTCCTAAGTCTGGCTTTTAACCCTGGGAAACCAGATTCAGCAAATACTTTCATGTTTCAATACCTCTGAGTAAGGGACAAGGTCTTAATTACAGAAATGGCAGTCTTGAGAACAACAGTGTAATCAAAAGGGCAATGGGAGAATGAGCTAATTGTGCCTTCCATGGACTGGGCCGGGCTTTGTTTAGCCATTGTGAGCAGGAGCCGGCAGCTGCCTGCCCTACCGGGGTTGCCCCCTCCTCCGTCTGTGGATGCCCTTCTTAGCTGTCACGCAGCCTGTCATCCTGGCCACCCTCAGCCAACCCCTTTATGTGTTTTTCTTCTCTCTTATCTTTTCCGCGCCGCCCCCCACTGCCTCACTCTCTCTCGACCTTTCTTTATCCGGGGGTCAAAATATTGCTTCTGCAGACCCCATCAGGGAGCTTCGGCCAACCAAGCCATGTTCAGTTCAGTTCAGGCGTGTCCGACTCTTTGTGACCCCATGGACTGCAGCACGCCAGGCTTCCCTGTCCATCACCAACTCCCGGAACTTGCTCGAACTCATGTCCTTTGAGTCGGTGATGCCATCCAACCATCTCATCCTCTGTCGACCCCTTCTCCTCCTGCCTTCAGTCTTTCCCAGCATCAGGGTCTTTTCCAACGAGCTGGCTCTTCGAATCAGGTACACAAAGTACTGGAGCTTCAGCTTCAGCATCAGTCCTTCCAATGAATATTCAGGACTGATTTCCTTTAGGATGGACTGGTTTGATCTCCCTGCAGTCCAAGGGACTCTCAAGAGTCTTCTCCAACACCACACTTCAAAAGCATCAATTCTTAGGGTGCTCAGCCTTCTTTATGGTCCTAACTCTCACATTCATACATGACTACTGGAGAAACCATAGCTTTGACTATATGGACCTTTGCCAACAGAGTAACGTCTCTGCTTTTTAATATGCTGTCTAGGTTTGTCATAGCTTTTCTCCCGAGGAGCAAGCGTCTTTTAATTTCATGGCTGCAGTCATCATCTGTAGTGATTTTCTAGCCCAAGAAAATAAAGTCTTTCACTGTTTCCGCTGTTTCCCCGTCTATTTGCCATGAAGTCATGGGACCAGATGCCATGATCTTAGTTTTTTGAAAGACCTCTTAACTGGAGCAAAATGTGGGGACAACATATGGGGAGCTTCATTGGCTGACAGCAGTTTTTGCTCACACTGCGAGCATGTTGCTTTGAGCTGGGTTTCGAGGGGAGTGTTATTCTCCCCTCCCTCATTTTGAGCTCATCTCTAGGGACCACGACCAGCTAGCCCCACCTGGCTTGCTCACCTTGCCTCTTCAAGGTGACTTACCTCCCCTGAGAAATCTTCCTCAATTAACTCTAGAAGGGCGACTGTTGTTTCCTGCTTCGCTCAGTCTAGACATTCTATTTCATTAATTTATTCAATAGAATTTATTGAGCACCTAAGCCATGGCAGGCACTGGAGACACAGCTATGAACAGAGTAGACCAGTCCCTGCCTTGAGAAAGTTTCCATGCTAGTTGGAGAGACAGAAAACAAGCAGCTTAACAAAGAAAACTCCCAGGTGGAGTCAGGTATCGGGGCCGTGGAGATAAAGAAAGCAGGCTGCAATGAGTGGGTTCTGGGAGGATCCCTGGGGGACTGACACCCAGCCAGAAGAGGCCTGGAAGGATACCTGGAAGGGCCATCTTCCAGGAGGAACGGTGAGGTAAAGGGCTCTGAGACGGAATCTACTGTGTTCCTTCACACTGCTCATTGAGAAGCACTTTATTTTATACAATATAGATATGCCGCTGACTGATCCCTTTATTCCATGCCTTTTGTCTTTCAAGTCTTTGTTCTGTGTGTCCTGCTACAGGGAAGGGAGGAAGTCAATTTGTAATTAGCAAATCTCCTAAATTATGATTAATCCTCATTCCAACAAGGAACTGAGGGCCAGAGTGGGTAAGCTGCCCACGTCTGTCTGGCTCTGAAGACCATCTCTTCCTCTAATCATCCACTCAATGGACATGAGTTTGAGTAGGCTCGGGGAGATGGTGAAGGACAGGGAAGCCTGGCATGTTGCAGTCCATGGGGTCTCAAAGAGTTGGACACGACTGAGCGAGGGTCTCAAAGAGTTGGACACGACTGAGCGACGGAACAATAACACCCTTCTCTACTGGCCTGCCCCAGGCCACCCGTTACCGACTGTCATTGCTGACGCCAGTGACAACGGAGTCCTCCATAAGGAACTGGGCTCTGGCTAGGACCTGATGTGGACAGAAAAGAGGAGAAGAGGTGGATCCTAACTTGGTTTTCAGACCAACAAGTGCTGCCTAAATGTCACCTACCCAGCGGGGGCATCAGCGAGGGGGGGAGGTATCGGCAGCTGCTAGATTTAAACGGTTTGACTCTGATAGCTGGAGCTGGTTAAAGGAAGCTCAGTGAGTGTTCTGCAGAGAGCTGTGTGTGATTTAGGCACCAGCTCCCGGCCCAGGGGACTCTGGGTTTGTACTTCTCCTCCCTAGGAGATAGCAGCTCTGCAAGGGCAGGGCCACGCACAGCATGTTCAGGCCCAGGCCCCAGCAGTCCAATCAGCCCTTGACACTCAAAACACCCAAACTGCTAGGTGGAGGGGACCTGAGCTGGAGCAGAAAGGCCTAGCCAAGCTGGGATAGGGGATGGGCAAACCCTGCGGTGCTGTTCCGTGGGGTTGCAGATGGGTCCCAACCAGGCCAGCAGTCAGTGGGGCTGCTTACTTACAACCTCCTTGTGGGTAGGAAATGGGCTTCTTTGTTGTTTTTGTTTACTTCTGGGTTATCTGAAGTTATGATGGCTATTTTTTACCCCACAATGCCTGGTTTCTTATCCACTAATTATAAAGATCATTCCCTCTCCCTCCCAGCAACCTCCACTCCCTCCCCCCCGCCCCACACACTCAAACTGTCCCAGCCTGACTCCCCTCGTGCTCCCAAGCAGGCAGAGCAGGCTCTGACATCAGCGCACTGAGAGAATGCCATGGGGAAGGCTCCTTTCTTTAAAATCCAAAGGATTTAAAAGATCTATGGGCAGATGCATGTGTATGTGTACATGTTGTACTTATATATGTGTGTGTGTGTGTGTGTGTGTCTGTATCTCATACCCATAACTCCAGAGAGAAACAATTTATCCTCCACCTTCCATTAGCCAGCCTAGAAAAAAATCCGAATCCCAGCCCCTCCCCATCGTCCCCCGCCCGCCTTCCGCGAGACTCTGCAGAAAGCAGGGGCCTCTTGAAGTTCAGACATTAATTACTGAGTTAAAATATTTTTCAAAATTACAAGGCATGGCCCCAGGAGAGGAGAGGAAGGCAGGAGGAGAGCGCGGAGCTGGGGGAAGGCGGGGAGAGCCCCTCCGCCCAGGGCTGCAGGGGCGGGTCTGGAGGCTGGGGCGGGCGAGGCCCCCCGGGCCTCTAGGAAGAGCCCCCCCGCAACCCGTAAGGCTGGGCGCCCCCTGCGGGCAGCGCCGGGGTAAGGCGAAGGCCGAGCCGCGGGGGCGTTCGTGGGGGAGGGGAGGGGCTGGAGGACCCCTCTCTTAGGCCCTGGGCAGAGTTGAGCCAACTCTCTTACCTCACCACTCCAGGCCTTAAACGTAGAATTCCTGCTAGAAAACGGTTATGTTAATTAAAACTGTCTTCAAGGAAGGGGACAGAGATCAAATCATTTCCCCTCTGTAATTAGCAGCATTGATGGGGCTGGGGGCTGGGAGGGAAATTGGAAGGAGCGGCGGCAATTCGATCTCAAACTTAAAAAAAAAAAGTCGAATATTTGCCGTTTAAGAAAAACCTTTCCCACCTGTATACCCTAACACAGCTACCAGATTCTCAGAGAGCCACATCCTTTCTGCATTTCTAAATTTTTTTAGAGAAAATACCGAAAGCATGCAACCGGCACCGCCTTCCAAAGCGGAATTGAAGAGATGCCCTCCTGAGCCATGTTGAGATGGGTTTGGAAATCTCTTTTGAGTTTTAAAGACGGTTTAAAAACGGTTCTGGCGTGGAAACTGGTTTCCCTTTGGAAACCAGTGTCTGGTGGAAGCTGGTATTTTTATAACTCCAGGCTCTCTATCAGATCCTGTGTTACCATGGTTGCTAAGGGGAACACTGGCTTCAAATTTCACATTTCAGTTTGCAGAGTCTGGCTAAGGAAGTAGGACAGTGAGGGGGTGCTGAGGGAGGGTCGAGGAGTGGGGGTGAGCCCTGAGTTGTATCTTGAGGAGGTCAAGGATTGGGGGAGCCTCAGATTGGGGCACATCAGTGTGTGTGTGTGTGTGTGTGTGTGTGTGTGTGTGTATGTGTGTGTGTCTATGTGTGTGTGTTTGGGGGCTGTCTGAGTAGGTCAGCCGCGTCACACCACAGAGCATCTTGGCTGCCAAGTGGAAGAGGGGGGACAAAAAGCAGTTCTGGAGGGGACAAAAGGGTGGGGAGTTATTTCTGCGGAGGTTACAGGCATGGTTGCTTAACCTGGGTATTCATAGCGGCAGCTGCCAGCCCTGGAGGGACTGGTGGCTAAACCGGTGCCCATGCCCTGTGTACCTGCCCCAGGAAGGGCTGCATTGTCAGAGGAACGTTCCAGACGGGGTCTATGCCTAAGATGAGGGCTGGAAGAAACTGCTCACGGAGGAGGAAGGTTCTCCTGAATTTTCAAGCTTCCTTCCAGCCCTTCCCTTCCTGCTTCTTAGCCTGCTTGATTGACAGTTCCAGTGGGATTGCTCTCAGCTGAGGTACCCTTGCCAGGCAGATCTTGCCTCATCTGCCTTCTAGGCGCCCACATTGCCGCTTCCCACTCTCACCTTATTTTGAGCACTGTACTTTCCGCCATGCACCGAGTGACTCGTGGGTCTTTCTGGCTAGGGAGTGCCCCAGATTTCGTTGACTTTAATCTTGGCACAGAATCGAGCAGTAAGTGTCTGAGAGACTTTTCGGTTCCGTAAAGAAGTAGCATTTTTTTCTGTGTTTGTTGAATGAATAAACAAACTCTCCTTTATGCTCTCCATGGTGTTGCTCTCCAGCTTAAAATGCTCTCAGAGACAGAAGTACCCAGTATCACCCGTGTCCACCAGAATGCCCCTGCTGCGAGCCAAAGCCGGCCCACGACCCCCCCATCAGGCGGTCTATTTACACAGACGGGCCGAGCTCCCCACCCTGCCCTCAAACTCTTCTTCGTGGGGGCCTTCCTCGTTCCCTGCCAATACTTGTCCGAAGCCCACTTTCCCTTAAGCTCTAGTCCCCCTTCCTCTCTGCCCCCAGCGGCTGCCCATGCTCCTAAACTCCCTCCATCTCTGTATTTGTACAACTTGTACAACCCATCATAAATATTCACAGTCCACTGTGCATGTGATAGCCAGTGGACTGCAAACTCCTCATGGGAGGATCACAACTTATACTCTTTTTTTCCAGCACTACTAGGAAACTTTGCAGTTCAATAAAAAGTAGCTTTGGGACTGCCCTGGTGGTCCAGTGGTCAGGACTCAGCACTCCCAGTGCAGGGGAGGCCTGGGTTCAAACTCTGGTCAGGGAGCTAGATCCCATGTGCTGCCAACTAAGACTCAGAGCTGCCAAATAAATAAATATTAAAAAAAAAAAAAAAGAAAGTAGCTTTGTCTCAAACCAAACGAACACAGAGTCCTAAACACAATGCAGTTGGGGTTACATGCTAGATGAGACTCAGCCTATCCTCAGCTCCCAATGGAAGGCTGAAAATGATTTAAAAGCAACCCAAATGAGGTCACAAGGCATGAATACAACCACTGGTAAAGGGCATGTCCAGAGGACCTGTGTTGGCAGATCTGTGTGGACGCGAGTTCTAGAAGATGCTGCAGAAAGAGTAAATCAGGGTCAGGTGGGGACACGGTGGGACGTGAACCTGGTCTTGAAGGTGGACTGGAGTCAGGCAGGAGGAGGAGGAAGATCACGCTGAAGGCAAGAGGAATGTTAGAGACCTTTTGTGGAACTACAACAAGAACCAGGTGGCTAGAGCTGTGGGACTCATGAGAGGTTCTCCAGGAAGAGGGGTTGTGATTGTGGGGGACCTTGGTGTCCACTTAGGAGAGTGGATCTGATTTTCTGGGGCACCTGTGATGCGATACGTCTCTTGAGCAATGCCTAGAATATGGTTTGCTTTCAAGAGCAGTTCACAACATGTCAGCTGAGGGGCTGTCACACACCACTTGCTTTATATGATTATCTCACTTATATTAAGCCTTAAAACCAACCTTCAGACTGAGTTATTCCCATGCCAAGATAGAAACTTGAGGTTTAGAAAGATGAATTAGGTTAAAGCCCCATAGCTAGGGGCTTCCCAGGTGGCGCTAGTGGTAAAGAACCTGCCTGCCGGTGTAAGAGATGTAAGAGATGTGGGTTTGATCCTTGGGTTGGTAGATCCCCTGGAAGAGGGCATAGCAACCCACTCCAGTATTATTGCCTGGAGAGTCCCATGGACAGAGGAGCCTGGTGGGCTACGGTCCATAGGGTTGCAAAGAGCTGGACATGACTGAAGCGACTTGGCACGCAAGCTCATAGCTGTAAGTGGCAGAGTTGGGATTCAAACTCAGGTCTCTCTGGCTCTTCCGGTGGTCCCCTTCCCACGTGCCCTCTGCACATCACAGTCTCATGAAATGCGCATCTTAACCTTGGCTGCACATTAGAGTCACACAGAAAGCTTAAATCTCCCGCACTCCCCTGCCTCCTCAAACTCCCATCCCCAGAAAGTTCCACTTAATTGGTTGAAGTAGCGATCTGAGAATTTGTCATTTTTGTAAAAGCTTCCCAAAGTGCAAAGGGGCAGGCACCCCCCCACACACACCCCTTCCAGGGATGCAGTTGAGAGTCCTGGGCAGTGTGGACGATCATTCCAAGTCTCTGCTTCCCCATTAGGGTCCATCACTACCTGGGGCACAGCCATCCTCAGTGTCTTCCAGCCACAGAGGGCCCTGCCCTGGCTAGATCCACCCACAGCCCCCTCTCCTGCTCTGGGGAAGTGGGGACTGGTCCTACCACAGAGGGCCCTGCCCTGGCTAGATCCACCCACAGCCCCCTCTCCTGCTCTGGGGAAGTGGGGACTGGTCCTACTGGAAAGGTACCCCTGAAGAATGTTCTGCTTGACTCTCAGGCCCTATGAAAATAGCAGAGGATCTCCACCCACACCCACTACTTCATCACAGCCTTTTCCGAGGTCAGATTTCCCCCTGGAGCCAAAACAATGTGAGCAATTGAATGCACGCTCACGCAAAAGTTAAAAAAGTGGTCCTCTCATTGTTGCGCGGAGCAATTTCATTTCCTGAGAAGGCTGACTCCTGCCCTCTGCGTTCTCCCCAGCCTGCGCCTGCCAGTCTCCCGAGGAGCCCAGCCAGTTGCATCCCTGGGGGTGGGGGTGGGGTGTGACACTCAGAGACACCCCTCAGAGGAAGGGTATGGAGGGGCGGATGGGGTTTCTGGGGCCTGAGGGAAGGAGAGCAAGGGAGCCAAGCGGAGGGAGGCGTTGGTGGGGGTCAGAGAGGGGTGCAGAGAGATTCCTGACGGAGGTGCCGCCTCCCTTCCTCCCCTCCTGACCTCCGGCGATGGCTGCCAGACTCTGAAGAGGGCAGGGCGGTGGGAATCGAGAGAGAAGATGGGGGGTTCAGGGGAGGGAGGAAGGGTGAGAGGCAGTGGACAGAAATGGTGCCCGGGGAAAGCAGGCTCAGAAGACACAAGTGTAAGGGGTTAAAAGCCAGCCAGTATCCCCTGCAGAGGAATTTTTAACAAAGCTCTTGAAGTAGTAAGGGGCCCAGAGAGAAGTAGTCAGTGATAACTTGGAGGAGTCTAGTAAAATCACCACTGGGTCACAAAGGTGGCACAGAGCCTTGCAGGGTCAGGAAAAAGGAGATGCGGGGAGGCGCTGGGTGAACCAGACCCCAAACCTTGCAGACTGGCTCCATGTGAGACAGGAGATGATGAAACCCTTAGCTCAGGCCACAAACACTGATCACACCCCTCCTGTGTGTGGAAGCCTTGCAGTCACAGTTTGACCGAGGACCTTAGCAGGCTGAAAAGTCCTTAGAATGCCATTAAAAACCAGTCGAGGGATGGCTCAGTATTTGTTGAGCCATCTTCTTTAATTTCTTGCATCAGTATTTTGTAGTTTTCAAGGTACAAGTCTACCACTTGCTTAAATTTATTCCTAAGTATTTCATTCTTTCTGATGCTACTGTAAATAAGGTCATTTCCCTAATTTCCTTCTTTGGATAGTTTGTTGTTAGCATTGTTGTTGTTGTTTGGTCGCTAAGTCGTGTCCAACTCTTTTGCAACCCCATGGACTGTAGCCGGCCAGGCTCCCTTGTCCGTGGGATTTCCCAAGCAAGAATACTGAAGTGTGTAGCCATTTCCTTCTCCAGGGGATCTTCCTGACCCAGGGATTGAACCTGTGTCTCCTGCATTGCAAGTGGATTCTTCACCACCGAGCCACTAGGGAAGCCTTGTTAGCATACAGAAATGCAGTTGATGTTTTTGTATGTTTGTTGATTTTTATCCTGCAAATTTACTGAATTCATTTATTAGTCCTAACAGTTTTTCTGTGTGTGGAGTCTTTACGGTTGTCTATATACAAGATCATGTCATCTGCAAACAGACAATTTAACTTCTTCCTTTCCGACCTGGATAGCTTTTGTTTCTTTTACTTGCCTAATTGCTCTGGCTGGGAATTCCAGTACTACATTGAATAGGAGTGATGAGAGTGGGCATTCTCTGTCTTGTTCCTGATTGGATTCAAAGATTAATATATTTAAAATGTCAATACTACTCAAAATGACCTGCAGATTCAGTGCAATCTAATCAAAACTCCAGTGTCATTTTTCACAGAAATAGAAAAAACAATTCTAAAATTCATTTGGAATAACAAAGGACTCCAAATAGTCAAAGGAATCTTGAAATAGTTGGAAAAAGAACAAATCAGGAGGCATCATACTTCCTGATTTGAAAATACTTCCAAAGCTACAATAATTAGAATAAACATATAGACTAATGGTACAGAGTTTAGAGTCCAGAAATAAATCCATTCAGGCCTGGTCAACTGAGAGGAAGTGGATACAAACAAAGATGCCAGGAAAACAAAACAGGGAAAGCATGGTCTCTTCAATAAATGATGCTGGGAAAACTGGATAACCACATGCAAAAGAATGAAACTGGATTCTTATACTATACAAAAATAAACTCCAAAATGGATTAAAGACTTATAACACAACACCTGAAACTATAACTCCTTGAAAAAAACATATGGGAAAAGTCTCATGACATTGGTCTCAGCAGTGATTTCATGGATATGACACCAAAATCACAAAAGCAGAAAGAGACAAGTGGGACTACATCAAACTAAAAAGCTTCTGAACAGCAAAGGAAACAACAGAGTGAAATGACAACCTACAGAATGGGAAATCAGATTGATTATATTCTTTGCAGCCAAAGATGGAGAAGCTCTATACAGTCAGCAAAAACAAGACCGGGAGCAGACTGTGGCTCAGATCATGAACTGCTTATTGCCAAATTCAGACTTAAATTGAAGAAAGTAGGGAAAACCACTAGACCATTCAGGTATGACCTAGATCAAATCCCTTATGAGTATACAGTGGAAGTGACAAATAGATTTAAGGGACTAGACCTGATAGACAGAGTGCCTGATGAACTATGGACAGAGGTTCGTGACATTGTACAGGAGACAGGGATCAAGACAATCCCCATGGAAAAGAAATGCAAAAAAGCAAAATGGCTGTCTGGGGAGGCCTTACAGATAGCTGGGAAGAGAAGAGAAGCGAAAAGCAAAGGAGAAAAGGAAAGATATTCCCATCTGAATGCAGAGTTCCAAAGAATAGCAAGGAGAGATAAGAAAGCCTTCCTCAGCGATCAGTGCAAAGAAATAGAGGAAAACAACAGATTGGGAAAGACTAGAGATCTCTTCAAAAAAATTAGAGATACCAAAGGAATATTTCATGCAAAGATAGGCTCGATAAAGGACAGAAATGGTATGGACCTAACAGAAGCAGAAGATATTAAGAAGAGGTGGCAAGAATACACAGAAGAACTGTACAAGAAAGATCTTCACGACCCAGATAATCACGATGATGTGATCACTCACCTAGAGCCAGACATCCTGGAATGTGAAGTCAAGTGGGCCTTAGAAAGCATCACTACGAACAAAGCTAGTGGAAGTGATGGAATTCCAGTTGAGCTATTTCAAATCCTCAAAGGTGATGCTGTGAAAGTGCTGCACTCAATATGCCAGCAAATTTGGAAAACTCAGCAGTGGCCACAGGACTGGAAAAGGTCAGTTTTCGTTCCAATCCCAAAGACAATGCCAAAGAATGCTCAAACTACCACACAATTGCACTCATCTCACATGCTAGTAAAGTAATGCTCAAAATTCTCCAAGCCAGGCTTCAGCAATACGTGAACCGTGAACTTCCAGATGTTCAAGCTGGTTTTAGAAAAGGCAGAGGAACCAGAGATCAAATTGCCAACATCCGATGGATCATCGAAAAAGCAAGAGAGTTCCAGAAAAACATCTATTTCTGCTTTATTGACTATGCCAAAGCCTTTGACTGTGTGGATCCCAATAAACTGTGGAAAATTCTGAAAGAGATGGGAATACCAGACCATCTGACCTGTCTCTTGAGAAACCTCTATGCAGGTCAGGAAGCAATAGTTAGAACTGGACATGGAACAACAGACTGGTTCCAAATAGGAAAAGGAGTACGTCAAGGCTGTATATTGTCACCCTGCTTATTTAACTTATATGCAGAGTACATCATGAGAAATGCTGGGCTGGAAGAAACACAAGCTGGAATCAAGATTGCCGGGAGAAATATCAATAACCTCAGATATGCGGATGACACCACCCTTATGGCAGAGAGTGAAGAAGAGCTAAAGAGCCTCTTGATGAAGGTGAAGGAGGAGAGTGAAAAAGTTGGCTTAAAGCTCAACGTTCAGAAAACTCAGATCATGGCATCTGGTCCCATCACTCCATGGGAAATAGATGGGGAAACAGTGGAAACAGTGTCAGACTTTATTTTTTTGGGCTCCAGAATCACTGCTGATGGTGACTGCAGCCATGAAATTAAAAGACGCTTACTCCTTGGAAGGAAGGTTATGGCCAACCTAGATAGCATATTTAAAAGCAGAGACATTACTTTGCCAACAAAAGTCCATCTAGTCAAGGCTATGGTTTTTCCAGTGGTCATGTATGGATGTGAGAGTTGGACGGTGAAGAAAGCTGAGCACCGCAGAATTGATGCTTTTGAACTGTGGTGTTGGAGAAGACTCTTGAGAGTCCCTTGGACTGCAAGGAGATCCAATCAATCCATCCTAAAAGAAATCAATCCTGGGTGTTCATTGGAAGGTCTGATGTTGAAGCTGAAACTCCAATACTTTGGCCACCTCATGCGAAGGGTTGACTCATTGGAAAAGACCCTAATGCTGGGTAGGATTAGGGGCGGGAGGAGAAGGGGACGACAGAGGATGAGATGGTTGGATGGCATCACCGACTTGATGAACATGGGTTTGGGTAGACTCTGGGAGTTGGTGATGGACAGAGAGGCCTGGCATGCTGCAATTCATGGGGTCGCAGAGAGTCGGACACGCCTGAGCGACTGAACTGAACTGAACTGAAAGATTTGAATAGACATTTTTCCAAAGAAGACATAACAACTGGTCAACAGGTATATGAAAAGATGCTCAAGGTCACTAATCATCAAGGAAATGCAAGTCAAAACCATCTCACACCTGTTAGGAAGGCCGTAATAAACACACCCATATATATAACTACAAAAGGTGAAAACTGTTGAGAAATTAGATCTCTTGTACATTATTGATGGGAATGCAAAATGGTACAGCTTCAATGGAAAAACAGTAGGAAGGTTCCACAAAAAAATTAAAAATAGAACTTCTACAGAGTATTATCTGGCAATCCATCCTGGATATTTCTTTAAAAGTATTGAAATCAACATCTGGAAGAGACATTAGCACTTCCATGTTCACTGAACATATTCACAGCATCCAACGTGGAAACAGTCTAAATGTACATTGACAGATAAATAGATTTTAAGACGTGATCTATACACACAATGGAATACTATTCAGCCTTTAAAAAGAAGGATATTCATATTATGGGGCAACATGTTTGAATCTGGAAGACATTATGCCACGTGTTATAAGTAGTTGTTGCTGCTGCTAAGTCGCTTCAGTCATGGCCGACTCTGTGCGACCCCATAGATGGAAGCCCACCAGGCTCCCCCGTCCCTGGGATTCTCCAGGCGAGAACACTGGAATGGGTTGCCATTTCCTTCTCCAATGCATGAAAGTGAAAAGTGAAAGTGAAGTCGCTCAGTCATGTCCAACGCTCAGTGACCCCATGGGCTGCAGCCTACCAGGCTCCGCCGTCCATGGGATTTTCCAGGCAAGAGTACCGGAGTGGGGTGCCATCACCTTCTCTGCAATAAGTAGTTACAGAAGGACAAACACTACATGTTTCCATGTGGCTCAGTAGTGAAGAATCTGCCTGCCAATGCAGGAAAAGCAGGAGAAGCAGGTTCAATCCTTGGGTCAGGAAGATTCCCAGGAGGAGGAAAGGGCAACCCGCTCCAGTATCCTTGCCTGAAAAATCCCAAGGACAGAGGAACCTGGTGGGCTACAGTTCATGGGGTCGCAGAGTTGTGTGCTGTGCACACACACTGCAGCTGCCATTTATATGAGGGATCTAAACCAGTCAAACTCATAGAAACAAAGACTAGAATGGGAGTTGCCAGAGGCTGGGGGAAGGAGGAAGTGGGGACTGCTAATCACCGGGTATAAAATTTCAGTTATGCCAGATGAATAAATTCTAGAGATCTGCTGTACAACGTTATGCCTACAGATAACGATACTGTATTGTGCACTTAAAAACCTACTAAGAGAGTAGGTCTCAAGTGTTCTTACCACGAGAAACATTTTAAAACATTAAAAAGAGCTTCTGAGGCAAATATGAGCTGTAAACAGGAGGGCAAGGAGACTCAAATAGTTTCTGGTCACCAATATTACTCCTCAATCCCTTGGAAAATCATCTTGGCAGAAACTATTTGTTCTTACACAATTGAAGAGCCCACTGAAAATTATTCTTCTCCATCCCCCGAAGAGGGATCTCTGATTGGCACATGCTATTTATGGCAAAAACAGAATCAATTCCACAAAGATCTTTCTGGCTTCCGCCACGGAGCAGGCGTTGGGTATGGACGAGAATAGAATAAGAGCTGCTCCTTTTTGACTCGTAAGGCAGTGAAGCAGGAGGTTTAGGAGCATGGACTTGGGTGGTCAGATCTGAATTCTGATACTGACTCTGCTCCCACTAGCTGTGTGGCCATGAGCAAGCTGTTTGACCTCTCTGTTCTCTGGAAAATGGGGATAATGATCTTCAGGGTGTTGCCCCAGTTAAAAGACAGAAGAAAGTATGAAGTGCTTTGGACAATGCCTTCCACTGAGCTGTTATCAATACTAAAGAATCTTCTAAGGTGATGTCAAAAGGATGGAGCTCTAGGGATGGGGTGCACAGCCTCCCCCAGGAGGAGCTCCTGGTGCATCTGGTGGGAGATGGGGGCAGGAGGTGGTTCCAGAAGAAGAGACTTAAGCTGGGCCAGCAGGGAAGGTTTTAGGGCCAGAGAGAGAGACTTCAAGGACAGAGTCCAAGGTTTCAAGCTTGGGTGACTTGAGAGAAGGTTAATTCAACAAGGTCAGAGTGTGGAAGGAAATGCCCATGGGCCTCATTCTAGGGCAGGGCAGCTCTCAGAGAGCTGGGTGTCCCCCAGCCTGAAGGGGTAAAGCACAGGCTCAATCTGAGTGAGCCCCGTGTCCAGTGAAGGTGGCCTCCATGAGCCCAAAGACCCTGTGACTGAGGATTTTGTATCTTCTTCTTCCTTAGGTTTGTTCCAAATGAGACTCTTTGCACCAAAGATGATCCGTGGGTTTGTGCTCGACTCAGGGGCATGGAAGAAAGGAGAGAAGGGGAAGCCATGGGGGGCGGGGAGGTGCCAAAGCAGTGGATGGAGTGGGGGTCCCCATGATGCTGGGAAAGGGTAATCGGGGAGCCCTGGGATTGCTGCCTGGCCACAGGGGGAGCAGAAAGGCTGGATCTGGGCCACGTGAGGACAGGGACTGAGCAGGAGGGTTTGGGGTGCTGCTGGTACATCTGTTGGAAGCTCTGAGGCTTGACTTGGGATGTGTCTAGTGGGCAGCCAGAGATGCCAGCCTGGGGATGGTTCTGATAGTTGGGAGGACCTCTGGGCAGGGTAGGCTCTGTACATTTGGGGTCAGCCATCTGCATGGCCCTGGGGGAAAAGCCTAAATTTGTCCAGCATGGAGAAAGGTAGCAGCGATGATTCTGGCTTCTAGAAATATCCTAGAACTGGCTCATCCTGCTTTGGAAGGACATGGGTCAGGCCTGGGTATGCATGTATGTGTAATCAGGTGGAGGAGGCAGCAACTGACTCTAAGAATTTAGGGGTCTCCCCATGTGGCCTCAAGCAGACAGGTTGGAATGTGGGACAGTGGTTTCCTCTTTACCAAATGGTGAAAACCATCAATAATTTATTTATTTACCCTTCAAGTTTACCACGGGCCTGGGTGATACCAACCTGAAGAGTTTAATGCAACAAACAAGTGGGCGTCAGGGGGGGCTCCTCATTTCTGGTCTGTGCAGACCTCTTGACACCTTCCGGATCTCACACCAGAAGGTTCGCACCACCTCAGGCAGTGTCAGAGGTGTCTCGGCAGCCAGGGCCAGGGCTCAGCTGCAGCCTCGCTTCCTGCCCGGGGGAGCAGGTGACAGCAACATTAGGAGGTGCCCAGATCACGCAGAGGGAACGTGTTTGGGCAATCCAGGTCATCACCCCAAACAGTGCTGCTCCCTGCCTTGAGATGGGTTTTCGGGGTGCAGGGCAACCTCAGACAAGGACGGGGGACCCCAAGAGGCCATCCAGGCCAGCACCCTGCCCCCAAGAGGGCTAACTTCAAGGCATCCCAAAGGGATGCACAAAGCATAGCCACAGCCTGTCTTGGTACTGTGGTCTGAGCTGAGGACACCTGAAGAGTGAAATCGAGTTGGAAGAGGCCATTGACTGAATCTGAGAAACAAGTCTGAATTCAAGTACATCTGTCAAGAAACATCTGTGGCTCCATGGAGTGGCAGAGGTTTACGGGGTCACAAAGCACCCAGGAGAGGCCTGCGTGCTCTGCTTTCGTGTGGATCCACGCAGGCTGGAATGAACATGCTATTTTTCTATAAATGGATACTTCAAAAACATTTACAGATGCCCTCTCCCTTCTCTTAGATTGCTCTATTATCTTTCTTTCAGAAACACAAAAGCATCTCCTGACAAGTCCCCTTTCCCTGGGGCCTTTCACAGAAGTATTTCTCCAAAAACTTGTCCCCATTCACGCCCTCACCTCCCCTGACTCCCCAGTGTGTGCTCACTCCATGGACACGGTGGTGTCCCTCCCTACTGCCAAACCCAGGCCACTTCTCTGCCCTGCTCCCACTGATACCCTAGAGGTTGCCCCTCCCCACACCTTGGGATCAGCTGCTGAGGGTGGGTGAGGCCAGCACCTGGGAGGCGTGGGCTGACCCGTCCCCACTGGATGAAGCCTGTGCTGATCGCCCCTCTGGCTCGTTGCCCGCCTGTTGGCCTCGTCCATCTCCTCCTTCCATCTCACCCGCCCCCACCCACCCTGGGTGGGTCCCCAGCACCAGGTACAAGTCGACACTGTGTCCCCAGGGCTGACCTCTTCCGGATCATCAGACAACTGTACTCAAGCAATGCAGACAGAGAGCTGCCTGGCGATGGCCAATGGGCACCCAAATCCCTGGTTTTTACCCCCAATCTCTTTCTCTTCAGGGAATGGTGCCAGCAGGCTGATAAATGAGGACCCCACATGGCTTCCTCCCTCCTCAGTATCGCACGTCAGCAAGCCCTCTTGGTTCTAACTCAGAGATATAACTGGAATGCCAATGGCCTTCGTCCTGTTCCCTTTTCATTGCTGTGTTTTGAGCCACAAGCCCCTCACTGGACACATCAACAGCTTCCGCATTTGTCCCTTCAATTCTACCTCAGAGAGCCACCAAGGGTGACCCTCCATAGTGGATTACAGTACCTGGTAGGACACAGTCCCCCACCGACTTCTGGCTTCTTAGACGTTTCCTGATCACCCTCATCTTCCTCTTTTTCAGAGGCCATGTAGAAGCAACCATTTTTTAAAACACGTAATTCAGCGGTAAGCCCATCCAGTCCAAAGATCTATTCACTTAGATAATATTTTCTGTAGACTTGCATTCTGCGGACCGTGTTCTAGAGTTCATAATACTTTCCTTTGGGGAACTATTTCCTTTTACCTAAACTAAATAAACAAAAACCTGGCTAGAGTAAACAGAAGCACCGGGGGAGTTCCGTTTGTCTTAACCAAGTGATTGATCACTTTACGTGGTTCGAGCCTTGTCGCGTTCCTGGCACAGGGGAGCAGGAGAGGCGCGCCGTTAGGGCCGGGCAGCGGCTTACCTCCCTGAGGCAGGTGTAGATGGGGCAGACAAGCACGCGGAAGGGCTCGCCCGTGCTGCTGCGCATGGTGCCGAAGACCTCGCACAGGAAGGTGATGAAGCCCAGCCAGCGCTCCACGTCCTGCTGCTGCAGCTCCTCCCGCACCGTGAAGTCCTTCTGCAGAGGCACAAGAGACCCTGTCAGCCGCGCGGGGCTGGGAGAGGGCCCGGAGACCACCCCACTCCGCCACGGCACCTCTCGGCTAAGGCTGGGCCCCCAGGCATCTGGTAAACCCCGTGACTGCCGCAAGGAGGCAGATGGGGGACCCGTGGCTTAAGCGTGAAGGCCGAGGACTCGCTGGTGGGCAGAGAGACCACCTTGACCTTTGGCCATGGCACCTCTTCTTCAGTGTCCGCAGATTGAGGAGCCCCAGCAGCCTTCCCTTGGGCCTCCCGGGAGGCACTAGTGGTCAAGAACTCGCCTGCCAGCGCGGGAGAAGTAAGAGACTCGGGTTCCATCCCTGGGTCTAGAAGATTCCCATGGAGAAGGGCGTGGCAACCCACTCCAGTATTCTTGCCTGGAGAATCCTGGGGACAGAGGGACCTGGGAGGCTACAGTCCATAGGGTCGCACAGAGTCGGGCATTCGCAGCCTTGCCTCACTGACTCAGATACCAAGGTGGAGGGAATGAGATAAAGGGGGGACAACACCTTTCCCCGTCATCACCTCCTCCCCGTGGCTAAACTATCTCCTTTGCTAACCTCCACATCATGCCCTTGCAACAGGCAAGGTGACCATACATCCAGCAGTGGGCATCTGAGACCCATCTTGGCCCCAGCACCGGGTGAGAGACACAGCTACAGTTCCTGCCAGCCAGGGCCCTAGGGCACAGAAGAAAAACTAGAAGCAGTCATTCATTCATTCATTCATCCTCCTTAAAAATATCAGTGCATCACTGCATGCCAGGCACTGCTCTAGAGGGTAGGATAAGACATGTTCATTCATAACTGTGATGCAAGACAGAAGATACTAAAAGCCGATGTGTGTGTGTGTGTGTGTGTGTGTGTGTGTGTGTGAGGTGGATCCAGGTAAAAAGACTTTGGAGGAAATCTGAGGTAGGAGTTACTCCTTTCAAATGGAAATCGGCATCATGGAAGAGTTAGGATTCTGACCTGGGAATTGGGGGTATTTCAGGTGGAGCGATGACAACAGGCAAGGCTGTGGGGAGGGTAACACGGGTGTTTGGGAAACAGGGAGGTATCTGCCAGTCTGTCCCCAGTGTCAGTGGGCTCCCCTGGTAGCTCAGTGGTAAAGAACCCGCCTGCCAAGGCAGGGGACTCGGATTCAACCCCTGGGTCACGAATATCCCCTGGAGAAGGAAATGGCAACCGACTCCAGTATTCTTCCCTGAGAAGTCTCACAGAGAGGGGAGATTGGTGGGTTACAGTCCATGGGATCACAAAAGAGTCAGACATGACTTAGTGTCTAAACAACAATAATCACCCCCAGCGTAGGTGAGGTGGAGAGGAAAATGGGGGCAGGGTGGGGAAAAAGCAAGTTGGGACTGCTGCTGCTGCTAAGTCGCATCAGTCGTGTCCGACTCTGTGTGACCCCACAGATAGCAGCCCACCAGGCTCCTCTGTCCCTGGGATTCTCCAGGCCAGAATACTGGAGTGGGTTGCCATTTCCTTCTCCAAGTTGGGGCTAGAGTGTGGATAACTGAAGCCAGCCAAGGAGTCGCGTTTCATGTGCTGGTTGATAGGGAAGGTTCTGGGGAATCACTGAAATGCCATCATCATACCTGTGCTCTTTAGAAGCACAGGTGTGGAGACCAGAAAGGAGGCCACGGCAAAAATACAGACAGAATGAAATAAAAACCTGAACGCTGGCAGTTGAAAGATAAGAATCTGTGGTAGGTTAGGTTATGTTCAAGATGTATTTCCCCTTTCCCTTTGTCTTTGTGTTAGCCATGTGACTTCCCTTGGTCAGCAGAAAGAGGCAGAAGTGACAGTGTGTCAGTTCTGATCCCAAGCCTTAAGAGGCCTTAAGTATTTACAGTTACTCTCCTATGCTTCTTCCATCATTGTGAGAAGACCATCTGTGGGCTGGCCGATAGTCCCAGGAGGAGGATGAGAGAAATATGGAGGGCCCCACCCAAATCTAACTTAGATCAGGTAACTCCCGGTCAATGTGTATACACGTCATCTTAATACTTATTACTGTGTGCCATGGAGATTTCTGTGGTTGGTCGCTGAGCAGCAGTAGCTGATTGATATAGGCTTGCCCCTGAAATTTCTGTGGTTGTCTGTTAAGCAGCAGTAGCTGACTGATACAAGATGCGTACAAGAGACCATGCCAAGGTAAACAGTACTTGCTAGGTGGTGAGCTGTAGAGGTGATGGAAAGGGGAAGACTCAAAGACAATAAATAACAAGATTCTGGGTTTAGATGATTGTACCACCAAAAAAAAAAAAGACCCCAGGAGGGAACAGGTTGTAGAGTGTAACACCAGTCATTCCCACAGTCCAGCACCCCTCCCATGGCTTCTTTTGTCTGAACATTCTTCTCAGTGCTGAATCTCAGAATCTCCAGTGATGGAAGGTCCTCCTGAATGACGCGGTGAATGGCTGTCCCTTGTGTGTGATCAAAGTGCTATCGAGAAACCCAAAAGGGCCTATGGGGCCTCAGGTGGCAAATCAGGGGCTGGATAAGAGCACCTTAATTGTACTGTCTCATTTAATTGTCACAATGATCCTGTGAGGCAGGTCCTGTTACTGCACCATTTTATAGATGGTGAAGCCGTGGTTAGAGAAGTTATGCAACTTACCCATGGCCGTGAGGCAATGGCAAAGTTAGGATTTGAACCCAGGGTCTACCTGCTCTAGAGACCAAACTTGTTTTCCCCCTTTTAATGATGTTTTTAAATTGGAATAGTATATCAGAGCCCAAGCTCTTATTCACTTTCCAAGTTTGAACCTTCTATGAAGCCATCAATCCAGACTGTCCCTGGAGGTCCACTCACACCCACAGATCTGATGGGTCTCATGCCCACCTCTCAGGCCTCCTGCATTGCCACTCTCTTCCCACTGAAATATATACCTGCATACAAACTGGGAAAGGAGTACATCAAGGCTGTATATTGTCACTCTGCTTGTTTAACTTATATACAGAGTACATCATGAGAAATGCTGGGCTGGATGAAGTACAACCTGGAACCAACATTTCTGGGAGAAATATCAATAACCTCAGATATGTAGACAACACTACCCTTATGGCAAAAAAAATGAAGAGGAACTGAAGAGCCTCTTGTTGAAAGTGAAAGAGGAGAGTGAAAAAGCTGGCCTAAAATTCAACATTCAAAAAACTAAGATCACGGCATCCGGTACCATCACTTCATGGCAAATAGATGGGGAAACAATGGAAACAGTAAGAGACATTATTTTCTTGGGCTCCAAAATCAATGCAAATGGTGACTGCAGACATGAAATTAAAAGACGCTTGCTCCTTGGAAGAAAAGCCGTTACCAGCCTAGACAGCATATTAAAAAGCAGAGACATTACTTTGCCGACAAAGGTCTGTATAGTCAAAGCTATGATTTTTCCAATAGTCATCATGTATGGATGTGAGAGTTGAACCATAAAGAAAGCTGAGTGCTGAAGAATTGATGCTTTTGAACTGTGGTGTTGAAGAATATCTTGAGAGTGGCTTGGACTGCAAGGAGATCCAATCCTAAAAGAAATCAGTCCTGAATATTCATTGGAAGGACTGATGCTGAAGCTAAAGGTCCCATACTTTGGCCACCCGATGTGAAGAACTGACTCAATGGAAAAGAACCTGATGCTGCAAAAGATTGAAGGCAGGAGGAGAAGGGGACGACAGAGGATGAGATGGTTGGATGGCATCACTGACTCGATGAAATTGACTTTGAGCAAGCTCCAGGAGTTGGTGATGGACAGGGAGGCCTGACGTGCTGCAGTCCATGGGGTTACAAAGAGTCAGACACGATTGAGAGACTGAACTGAACTGATACAACTGTGGTCTGCCAGAAATCCCCAAAATAGTTGGGATCTCTTCACTAGCACAGAATCCAGAATAGGCGGCTCCCATAGGGGCTTCCCTGGAGTGTTCTGGTTACTTGTGAATGAATGAATGACTTTGCCTGCTGCCCCCGACCCTGCAATGGTGTCACATTCTACAACCTGTTTCCTGTGTTCAATTTTTTTGGTCACCCTAGGGTGCTGTACTGCTGGCCTCAAAGTCATGAGATTTTGGTGATTCTATCTTCTTAACTGCTGTTCAGCCCACTAGATCTTTATGTGGTCAGAGCAGGGGCGGGCATTCCATTCCCATTTTAGAATGGGGGAAACTCAGGTACAAAGAGCTGAAAGGACTTGACCAAGGTCATCAGTATATAACTTGAACGAGAACCTAAGCCTGTCCATGGCTCTCTGCTCTGAGCTAAATGTTCTCAGCCTTGCTTGCTCACCAGAGGAACTCTGAAGCTACTGATATTTGAAGCCCACCCCACAGAGGCTTGTGTCATGGGCCAGGGTGGGGCCAGGACACCAGTACATTTTGAAAGCACCCCAAGTGATTCCAATGTACAACCATCGTTGAGAACCACAATGCCAGGCCTTTATAATGTGCCAACATGGGAGTTAAAACAGTACCCCTGTATCAGTGCCTAAGATACCCTTTCTCCATCTCCCATAAAAATACCCGTGAAGGCAGATGTAAGTCCCATAACACTAAGAAGGAAGATCACAACTCACTGCAGGGTCCTTACCATTAACTAAAATGTTGTCACCAAGAGATCGTACTTTCCCTGAGCAGTTTGGCCCCCGACCCGTAAGACCCAGGCAGGGGTGAGATGGGGAGGGAGCTTAAACTGCAGCCCTCCCTCTGTCTTCCCCTGGCCGGGAGGCAAAGAGCCTGTAACTACCAACAAGACCCTGCGCCTGTGCACCATGGCAGCTCTCAGCACTGCTCAGCCTCTGGTCACTGGAGATTCAGAGGCAGGAAGAGATGAGGAGGTTCCCTGAGTCCTCAGAGGCACCCTGTTCTCAGGCAAAGCCCTCTGGGGAAGGAAAAGCCTCAGGACAGTGCAAACCCGGGACTGGAGCTTTTACACAATGATTACATCCGATCAAAGAACGACAGCCTGACTCAGTTTCCTCCTGATAATCAGTGGCATGGAGAGGATTCTGTTTGGGGCTAGCAGAGCTCATTAGAAGACCAAACGCTTGCTAAATACGGGAAATTGAACTTGGGATGTGCGCGTGAAGCCACCAGCTTCGGGTCTAAGGGGAGACTCCACTATTACTTGAGCGCACGCCGAGCAGCTCTAAGGATGATCCGCCCGGCGAACACCAGAACGAAACCCAGCCTTTCTCATTCAAGGGTAAGGGAGGAGAAAAGAAATACGGCGTCTATGGAAAAAATCCTGCACTGCAGAATAGGGGAGCCTTACTTTGAAAATCTAAGGGAAATGCAAAACTCTAAAAATGTCAACTACAATAAACCAAAGATAAATGAAATAAAAAACCCAAGTACAAACATGTGGGATTGTATGTCTGTTAACAACAACAACATGGATTCTGTGACATGTGATTAGATTAAAAAAAAAAAACCCCAAAAACCTTAGACTGAGATGAAGCGTGGAACTGGAACTGGGGGTAGGAGAGAACCAAAGGAAGTAGAAAATCCACAGCAAAATGAAATGCAAATTGGAAGCAGTAAAAGATAGAATGGATGCTGCAGAAAGAGTGGTACATGAGACAGACTTGGAAAATAAATAGATAAAAACAAGCAAGGAGGAAAAGGACAGAGAAGATAGAGTGGACATGAATTATAGGGCTTTTCAGAAAGGACATCAGGATACATGGAATGAAGAGAGAAAAGCTTCAAGTTGAAAACAAACAAACTCCAAAAGAGCTGTCTCTTCAGGCAAAAAGGGTTCACAGTGTTCCAGAGCCCCACTATTTATACTTAACAGGAGAACTTCTTTTTTAATTTCAAGGAAAAAGAAAAATTCTAAAAAGAGCTTTGAAGAAAAAAAAAAGAAAAACCATGGGTTTCTTACAAAGGAACAAAAATATAGTTGACAGTATACTTCTATAATTGATGTTAAAATTCAGAGACACTGAGGCAAGCTCTTCACATGTTTGAAGTGAAAACAACACATCTAGCTATGAGTGAAAGCAAGACAAAGACATTTTACACAAGCAAATGTTTTTTAAAAATCCCACCCACATACTTATCTTTAGAAAAAAAAACAATGATGCGGCTGCTATAGAAAATAGTATAGTGATTCCTTAAAAAATTAAAAATAGAATTATCAGTATGATCCAACAATTCCACTTCTGGGCATATATACAAAAGAATTGAAAGTAGAATCTTGAGGAGATATTCACACACTCGTGTTCATAGCAGCATTAGCCATAATAGCCAAAAGGTAGAAGCAATTCAAGTGTCCACTGGCAGACAAATGGATGAACGAAATGTAGTGTATGCATACAATGGAATACTCTTCCATCTTGGAATATTCTTACACATGCTACAACATGGATAAACCTTCAGGTTATTATGCTAAAGTGAAATAAGCTAGTTGCAAAAAGACAAATACTGTATGATTCCACTCATCTAGATATCCAGAGTAGTCAGATTTATAGAAACAAAATAGAATGCTTTCTGAAAAATAGAATAGAATAGAGACTAGGAGAATGGGGCAATGAGGAGTTGTTTAATGCTTTAGAATTTTGGTTTTGTAAGATTAAATGTTGGGGATTGATTGTATAACGATATGACTACACTTACCATGACTGAACAGTACACTTAGAAATGGTTGACATGATAAATTTATTTATTTTAAAACTACAATTAAAGATAAAAATTTAAAACTCTCTTGAATGTATGAGAACGTGCTAAGTTGCTTCAGTGGTGTCTGACTCTTTGCGACGCTTTGGACTATAGACCCCCAGTTTCCTCTGTCCATGGGATTCTCTAGGCAAGAATACTGGAGCAGGTTGCCATTTCCTTCTCCGGGGGAACCAGGGATCGAACCCATGGTTCTTAGGTCTCCTGCTTTGAATGCACGGTCCAGCCAAAAAAAGATGTATTCCTCAACTCTGAGAAAATCATGGTCTAGAAGGACCTTGAGTGAAAACTTGAAACCAGATAGAAAGTTAAGACTATATTATAATTATATTATATTAATTATTATATTATATTAGAATTATAATTTCGGTCATAAGATTGAGTCAAAATCCAGCAATAATCCTCAAGAGAGGGCTTCCCTGGTGGTCCAGTGGTTAAGAATCCACCTTGCAGTGCAGGGGACACTGGTTCAATCCCTGGTCTGGGAAGAGCCCACATGCCTCGGAGCAACTAAGCCTGTGAGTTGCAGCTACTAAGCCTGAGCTCTAGAGCCTGTGAGCTGCAACAAGAGAAGCCACTGCAGTGAGAAGCCCGGACACTGCACCTAGGGAGAAGCCCCCACTTGCCACAACTAGAGAAAGCCTGCCCACAGCAACAAAGACCCAGTGTAGCCAAAAATAAAACTAAATAAAATTACATATAAAAAAATCCTTGAGAGAGAAGATATTTAATAATTAAATGTCATCTGAATAAAAATTTCATAGTAGAAGTAGTAACCTAATAATCCAAGTTTAAATCACCAAAGACTGATGAATACAGGTGGGAAAAGTACAGAAGATTGTAAAGCACATGATTTAATAATTTTGACCATTAAGATCCACACGTTATCGCTACTTTCGTTAAGTCTGATAAATGAGAAACAGACATAAAAGTGTCCTTTTAAAAATACTAAAACATTGGTAGCCATTAGCAGATATAAAGTAAAATTAAAACCTGAGTACAATCAGGCTTTCCCGATGGCTCAAGCAGCAAAGAATCCGCCTGCAATGCAGGAGATGCAGGAGAGGTGAGTTTGATTCCTGGATCGGGATGATCCCACAGAGGAGGAAATGGCAAACCACTCTAGTATTCTTGCCTGGGAAATGGGAACTCCCATGGACAGAGGAGCCTGGTGGGCTACAGTCCATAGGGCTGCAAAGAGTCGGACATGACTGAGTGACTGAGCTTGCATGCATAAGTAAAATCAGAGTAGTTTTCAAGATAACATTCATTAAGTAAAATAAAAATTATTTATAGAGATAAGAATAACAATCCATAGTAGATAACATTATATACTATGTAGTGCACACTCAAAATACATAAAACAAAAGCTGTTAAGACATAAAAAGATGGGAGGGGGTGGGAGGGAGGTTCAAGAGGAAGGGGACATACATATACCTATGACTGAGTCATGTTGATATATGGCAGAAATCAATATAATATTGTAAAGCAATTATCCTCCAATTAAAAGTAAATACATTAAAATTAAAAAATATCATCTTAGAAAATGAAAATCATCTGAGAAAACTGTTTGATACTGATGGCTTTTTCTTGAGGAGTAGCTCCTTGAGAGAAATGGCAAGAAAGTCATCAGCCAAACCATTTATAAGAAAGAGGGAGAAAGAATAAAAAACAAACAAAAAAAAACCATAAAAAGACAAAGTAATGGAAAATGAAATCACTAGAATTCTTTCAATGATTAAATGAATAAAAAATGTATCAGATGACTTAAATAGCGTAATGAATAAGACAAAATTGAGACAAGCCTCATTATAAGCTGGGATTCTACTATGAATATCAGAATACAGAGATTGCACAAATTACATACTGGGACTAAGAATGAAGAACAATTTAAAAAATAGCCAGTTACTTGTTTAAAAGGTTATTTTCCTAATGAAAGACAGAATAAAGATGTAATCAAATGTACAATAATAGATTACTTAGGAAAGAGCTACAAAAACTTGTGAGATGTGGTCAAAGCTATAATAAAAGGTAAAGTTATAGTCTTGACTGTTAATATTTTGGTTATTAAAAAAGGAAGCAAATATTCCTCTAAACTGATGACTGAGTGCTTTAAACGTGCCTCTAACAAATGAAGCATGCTGTCTGTGCAAAATAAACACTAGTTTTTAAAGACTTAGAGAAAGTCTAAAAAAAGAATTCAAATACTTCATATTTAAAAAATACTGATTACATGTTGAAATTATGAATATACTAGGTATAGTACAATATGATATTAAATTTAAAGGTATATATGTGGGTCATGTTATACTTGTATTGGACAGTATTAATTTGTATATTCAACTCAAAAACCTTCGAAAACCACCAATAACTATGGAAATACATGAAAGTACAAAATATGGTTAAGGCTAGAAATTAATTAGAAAATAAAGGAAATTATATATAAAACCAAGTAAGCAGAAATAAAAATAAAATTAGAAATATGATGTCCAACATCCCTAATTATCAGAGAAATGCAAATTAAAACTACAATGAAGTATCATCTCACACTGGTCAGAATGATTATCATCAAAAAGTCTACAAATAAATGGTGGCAACAGTGTGAAGAAAAATGAACCCTCCTACACTTTTGGAGGGAATGTAAATTGATAAAGCCACTATGGAGAACAGTATAGAGATTCACTCAAAAACTAAAATTAGGGGACTTCCCTTGTGGTCCAGTGGTTAAGAATCTGCTTTGCAATGCAGGGGCTCAGGTTCGATCCCTGGTCAGGGAAATAAGATCCCACATGCAACAGAGTAACTAAGCCCTTGTGTTGCAACTACTAAGTCCACATTCCACAACTACTGAGTCCACATTCTACAACTGCTGAGTCTGCATTCCACAACTACTGAGCACATGGGCTGCAACTTCTGAAGCTCTTGCACCCTGGAATCTGCTTGCTGCAACTATTGAGCCCTTTGGCCACAGCACAAGGGACTGTGAGCCACAATCAAAGATCCTGCACGATGCAACGAGGGTCCCATGTGCCTCAACTAAGACCCAATGCAGCCAAATAAATAAATACTTTTTAAGAAACCCTAAAATAGAACTACCATATGATCCAGCAATCCCACTCCTGGGCATATATCTGGAGAAAACTGTAACTGAAAGGATACACTCACCCTCAGTGTTCACTGTAGCACTATTTACAACAGCCAGGACATGGAAGCAATCTAAATGTCCATCCACAGATGAATGGATAAAGATGTGGTATATTTACACAATGGAATACTACTCAACAGCAAGAAAATAAAATAATGCCATTTGCAGCAACATGGATGGATCTAGAGATTACCATACTAAGTGAAGTAAGCCAGACAGACAAAGACAAATATCGTATCGTTTATATATGGACTCTTAAAAAAAAGATACAAATGAATCTATACAGAAGACAGAAGTAGACCCATAGATATAAGAAACTTAACTTACCAAAGGGGAAAGAAGAGGAGGGATAAATTAGGAGTTTGAGATTAACATAAACACACTACTATACATAAAACGGCTTCCCTGATAGCTCAGCTGGTAAAGAATCCGCCTGCAATGCAGGAGACCTGGGTTTGATCCCTGGGTTGGGACGATCCCCTGGAGAAGGGAAAGGCTACTCACTCCAGTATTCTGGCCTGGAGAAGTCCATGGACTGTATAGTCCGTGGGGTCTCAAACAGTCAGACACGGACTGAGCGACTTTCACTTTCACTTTCTTTCATACATAAAACAGGTAACCAACAAAGATATAATGTATAGCACAGGGAACTATACTCAATATTTTGTAATAATCTATATGGGAAAAGAATCTGAAAAAAAAATGTGTGTAACTGAATCACTTTGCTGTACACCTGAAACTAACAAAACACTGTAAATCAACTATACTTCAATAAAAAACTGCAATGACTTAAAAAAAAAAAGACATGAGCAATATACGTTAATAGATATGGAGTAGATTAAAAAGCACATAAAAACTATTTGCCACTCTACGCTGATAATTTTGGAAAAAATGAGGAAATAGGTGCTTTTTAAGAAAATAAATATCACCAAACTTTACTAAGAAAAATAAAAAGCCAGAAAATACTGAAAATCAAAAAGTTCTGAATTACCTGTTAGAGGGAGGTAAGTTGATTCACACTTTCAAAAAATTAGAAACCTGTTTTGCTTTGTGACCTGATCCAAAATACAGAAAAAGATAAGCTTTTCCAGTCTCCCAGTACCAAAATCTCATAATGGTAGTAAATTACAAATAAGGAAGTCTTTGAGCTAATCTTTCTAATATGAGTAGGCATAAAAGTCCTAAATGAAATATAACAGATCCATTATAACCAAGTAGATTTTATCACAGAAAGGCAAGGATGATTTAGTATCAGTATATCTATAAATGCAATATCAATAGCCTTGATTAAAAAACCAGCAGTAATACCCATGACCCTTGGAAGGAGGTAAAATGATTTGATGTGATTTTTATATGTGAAAAACCCAAGAGAACTCTCAATAAAGATTAGAATTAACAAGAGAGTTTAGTACCTCATTAATAGTATTTAGATATAAACCTAATATACAAAAATCAACTTTTTTTTTTTAACACTAGTGAGACATTTTAATGCATAAAAGCTCATTTAGGTAAGCAACAGAAATTCTTAAGTGACATTATTAAGAAATGTGCAAGATTTCTACAAAGAAAATTGCAAAACTGAACTGAGAGATTTAAAAGAAAGTCTTAAACAAGTGAAGAAACACATAATATTCCTTGGGACTTCCCTGGAGTTCCAGTGGTTAAGACTCCCCACTTCCATGGCAAGGGGTGTAGGTTCGATCCCTGGACAGCGAGCTAAGATCCCACATGCCATGTGGCACAGTCAAAAAAAAAACCCAGCTAAAAACAGAACACAACAAAATTGGAAAGAGTTCTATTACTTTCACCTATCCTAAAGCTTTAATAATTAAAAGGGTGTGGACCTGACATGAGATCAGATAGCCTAGAAACAAATTTGGCATCCATAAGGGTTTATCACATGGCCCCCAGAGAACCACAAGTCAGTAGCTCAGGAAGCATTATTCACTCAGGCAGTGATTCTGGGACAGCTGTCTACGTCAGGGTGGTGGTGGGGTAGGGGGATTATTTAGAGTCTCCTTTAATACCAGGCCCTAAAATGGATTCCAGATGGAGAAAAGAGGTAAATGTTAAAGGGAAAAAAAAAAAAAGACAAACCATAAAGACCTGAAGAAAATTATTTATCGAATTTCTGGATGGAGAAGGGCATTCTACCTTAAGACAAAAGGCATGCATCAAAAGTCAAAATATTATAAACTTATCCCACTTAGAAGGGAATAGATACACCAAGAAAAATAGCTACAATAAATGTGACAAAAGGTAACGGTCTGACGACCCTCTGCAACCCTATGGACCATAGCCCACTAGGCTCCTCTGACCATGGGATTTTCCAGACAAGAATACTGGAGTGGGTTGCCATGCCCTCCTCAATATATAAATAGCTTGTTCAAACTGGTATTAAAAGTACTAAATCCCTCATGGACAAATGAGTAAATGGCATTGAAAGATAATTCATATGTGAAAACATAAATTGCTGATAAATATATAAAAACAAATCTCAGTGGCTATTAAGTGAAAATATCAATCTTCCCCTTACTGTGTTAGGAAAGCTTAAACCCAAGTAATTGTCAATGCTGGTAAAGATGAACTGAGACAGGCACTCTCATAATATGGGCCATGTAAATGAGTATCAATTTCCTGAAAAAATTCTTACAACAAGTCATTAAAGTGTTCTTATTGTTTAATCCAGTAATTACACTTCTGGATAATTATTGTAAGGAAATAATTTAAAATAACAGGAAAAATAAGCGTAATACAAACGAAAACTCAACAACTTAAGCATCCAACAATAGGGGAATGATTAAGTAAATGATGATTCATGCGCCCATTAAAATTACATGTATGATAAGTTCATAACTTCTTGGGGAAATGGCTACATAATGCTAAGTGAGAAAAGCAAAAGCAAACTTGCATATATTACATAATCTCATCCCTGAATGAAAAAAAAATTTTTTTAAGAAAAATGATGAGAAACATCCAAAGAGTTAACAGTAGCATTTCTCAATAGTGGAATTATAGATGACGTTTATTTTTTTCACTTTGTATTATTTTCTGAATTTCGCTACTTTTCTGTGAAAATTTTGTTTTATAGTCAGAAAAACACTTACTTATAAAAAGAAATTGGCAGATAGTGATCCTTTTCCTTGATTTTTTTGATTAAGACATCAAAACTCCTGGAGTGACCTGCCAGCTAGTGGCGATTCTCACTACAAGGGCTGTGAACTTGCCCAGCTGAGGCCAAGAGCCAGCCTATGTGGCTCTTCGGGTGCATACGTTGTAGGTTGCCAGCTTCTTCTGTGGAACAAGGAGTTCTTTTTTGCCAACCCAGGCCAGCCATCCCCTGGGTCGCCAGCTCTGCCTTCAACCTCAGCCTTTTGCATCCAGAACCAGCAAGGGGCCTCAGCTTGGTGGCAGCCATTTCAAAGTCTGGTTATTTGGCTCCAGATTCTCATCTGACAGGCAGGCTCCCTCCCAGCAACCCTTAGTGCCTTTCCCCAAACTTTAAGGCTACCATTTAAGCCTCGTTTCCTGCCTAAAACTATTTATTGACGTACTGCTATTTCCTGCACCGGCCACATCAATAAGCCCTGAAAGCCATTCAGTGTCTCAGGTTTCTCAAGGCATTCTGGGAAATTCTTCCCCGCTCTGGATAACCACATAAACTCTGGCATGATAGAGTCCTGCGGTCAAGCCGAAAACAGCTGCATGCAGGCAAAGGGGGAACCCTGCCCCTCCACCCCGCCCCAGCGGCCAGCAGCCGCCAACAGGGAGATGGTGCCCTGAGTGAAGGGAGGCATCGGGGCACAGGGATCTCAGTGTATTCCAAAGCTTCCTAAAGTAGACGGCAGCCCCATCAATCCCCGTAAGCGCACCATCATTTCCTATTCCTAAAACAAATGACCAAAGGAAATGTGCCCCTCCACAATCTACATCCCTGGTGACTCTGGTTTGTTTCTGGGCAGGGGTAGCTGCTGCTGCCATGTCCCCCGTGCAGAGGAGAAAGTGCCCTTTTATTCACCACTGGCAGGAAGTTTCTTTTTCCTCAAGAAGTCACGATGAAACGGGGGAGCAGTGGATACTGGGGAGCTGGTGACAGCCCACCAGCAATGAGTTGATCCCAGCCCTTCCCCTAGGCCACTGTTCGGAGGGTTTTAAAAGAGCATTTGCCAGAATTCTTTATATCGGAAAGAGGAAAGTTGTTTTCAAATAAAAGGTGCTGTCTTTTTGATTTGGCTCAACTTTTCCCTTCTTTCAAGTTTCTGCTCTCATGCTGGCTTCTTGGCAGGGTGCAGGGGTGGGGTGGGGGTGCTCCTCTAACCGCCTCTCTGAGACAGCAGCCCCCAGGGCTCATCACCGGCCCTGGTCTATTTCCCTCCTAGCCCTTATCACTTCTGTCACGTACTATATTCATTGATATTCTGACCCCTCGCTAGAAAGAAAGTTTCACTGGGTCTGAAATCTTGTCTTATCCATCACCACGTCCCCTGGAACGGTATGTGGTTCAGAGGAGGTATTTGGTGAAAACCTGGGTAAAGATGCTGTGTAAGTGATCAGACAGCTCTTCTTTAAAAGGCCAACCTGTTCAGAGAGAACAGGCTGCTACCATTCTTTTTCTTAATTTAAGACTTGAGCTTTTTCGAGGCTGGCGGCGGTCGTGGGTAGAGTGCCATGAAGGCCTCAGGGACGCTTCAGGAGTATAAGATGGTGAGGCGCTGCCTGCCAACCCCCAAATGCCGCACACTGCCCCTCTATCGCATGAGAACTTTTGCGCCTAATCATGTTGTTGCCAAGTCCCACTTCTGGTACTTTGTGTCTCAGTTGAAGAAGATGAAGAAATCCTCGGGGGAAATCGTCTACTGTGGGCAGGTGTTTGAGAAATCTCCCCTGCGAATGAAGAACTTCGGCATCTGGCTACGCTATGACTCCTGCAGCGGCACTCACAACATGTACCGGGAGTACTGGGACCTGACCACAGCTGGCGCCATCACCCAGTGCTAGCGAGACATGGGTGCCCGGCACCGAGCCCGGCCCATTCAATCCAGATCATGAAGGTGGAGGAGATCGCAGCCAGCAAGTGCCGCCGACTGGCGGTCAAGCAGTTCCACGACCCCAAGATCAATTTCCCACTGCCCTACCAGGTCCTCCGTCGCCAGCACAAGCCACGCTTCACCACCAGGAGGCCCAACACCTTCTTTTAGGTGCAGGCCCTCTGTCCCCGGGTCTGCCCAAATAAAACTTAGTGGGGGGAAAAAAAAAAAAAGACTTCAGAGGACAGAGCCCGTATGTTGGCCGGATCCACCTTTTCTTTCATTTGTGGTTACTTCACTCCCCAGATGTGTTCTTCCCACCTGCCCTGTGCCAGCCCTGGTCTGCTCTGTCTCACAGTATTTGTTTCACTTCTGTGGGTAACATTTTTTGGTCATAGGGTGAGGTTTCTTTGCTTATTTGGGGCTTTTTTTTTTCCTCCCCTTTTCAAGGTTGCATCAATAAGCCCACGTCATTCTGCAGAGTCGCCGTCTGTGACAGGGTCATCCGTGGTTTTCATCTAGTTCCTCCTTGGTACTGGGCCTCCCCGTCAGTCACCTGGCCCCTCAGAGCTGCTGGCTGCAGCCCTCAGACCCCACCCGCCTCCCCTCCACCTCCGTCCTCTGTGCCCTCTCTCAGCCCAGGGCCTGCTTGCCAGCCTCCAGTGGGTAGACACAGGCCCTGGTAGTTCCTGGGAAGTTCCTGACCCACTCGGTCATTATCATTTAGGGGGACCCCAGGGCAAGAGTTTCCACCTCACTGAAGGCAGTATGGTCCCTTTCTTGGCACCTGGTCACCGGGGCAGAGGCAGGGGCATTTCCAGGCCTAGGGGTGACCTGGAGGGGGAACTAGATTCACCATAGCAGATCAATCTCCCCCAATCTCAGAGAGAACCGGGAATGTGCCATGTCCCGTCCCTTTCGGGGACCTTTGGGCTCCATGAAATACCTCTGTAAGAGACCTTTTGAAAAAGGATTCAGGATGTGAAGCCACTGCAAGTTGCTTCCTGTGACTCTGGGCCAAAAAGAACTGATCTGTAGGACAACAGGCCCCTCCTCTGTGAGGGAGAGTGGCTCCCGGCCGGGGGACGTGATGGGGCTGAGCTGGGAAGGAGGGTGGGCTGAGGCTGGGTGGGCCTCTGTCCAGCAGAGCGTGGTGTCAGGAGAGGAGGAGGGGGGAGAAAGGGCTAGCTGGCCAGCACCTGCATCTCAGAGAGTCCTCTCGGGGCCACAGGGTGGGAGGATCGCCCAGGTCTCGGCAACATTCTGACTGGGTCAGACAGACCTTTTTGGCTTCAAGAAGTGACATGTGAACAGTCAAGTGTTCAACATGTGGCAGAGAGACCTCCTGGTCATTGTGTCCTGAGTCATTCCGTCCGTCATTCCGTCCACCAAAGCCAGCCCCGGACCTGGCCGCCCCCTCCTTCGGGCAGGCTCGGTGTGAAGCCCCAGCCAAGGGGTGCAGAGCCAGGTTGCCCTCACAGCTGGCCATCACTGCCCCTCGTCGCCACAGCTGCAGTCTTGGCTCAGTCCTGCTGGGCCCTGAGGCCCAACCCTGGCAGTTCAGCGGCACCTCCGACTCTGGACCAGTGGGAGTCTGACCTGTGGGTCACTCTGGCTTAGGCAATGGTCTGCGGCAGGCCCGCATCTTGTCTGGACGGAGAAGCACCCCAGAAGTCAGTGTGAGCATAGGGTTACTGCCTCCACCCTCAGACTGCTGCATACCTTAGGTTCCGATGTCCACCGGACCCTGCCTTTGGGGGTGTCCTTACCCTTTCCCCTGCAAGCTGGAGCTTTCCCTGAGTAGCCTTGACCTCCCCACCACGTGATACCAAAGCTCTGGTCACTTCACTGCTCCCCTCTGCTCTGCCCCCAGACACTGTCAGATGGCATTCTTGACTGCAAGTGACAGAAACCCTCTCCAACCAGCTTAAACACACAGGGCCTGAGCTGGTTTATGTGGCAGGGGTGGAAGGGGGTCACCAGGAATGTAGCTGGTCCACAGGGCTCAGACAATGTCAGTGCTGGTTCTCTTGGCTCTTCCTTTTGCCTGGCCTGGCTTTGTGCATACTGACCACTTTGTTTCCTGCCAGGATCTCCCTTTGTAATGGCAAAGATAGCTGTCAAGAGCTCCCAGTCTCTATCATAATGGCCTGTGAGTCAAAGGAAGACAGACCTCTTCCAATTTGTGCATCCAACCCACAAATCTCAGGGAAGGATTCTGATTGGCCATGCTCGTCAGATGATCATCAGTTCCCTTCAGTTCAGTTTAGTCGCTCAGTCGTGTCCGACTCTTTGGGACCACATGGACTGCAGCATGCCAGGCCTCTCTGTCCATCACCAACTCCTGGAGTTTACTCAAACTCATGTCCACTGAGTCAGTGATGCCATCCAACTATCTCATCCTCTGTCGTCCCCTTCTCCTCCTGCCTTCAATCTTTCCCAGCATCAGGGTCTTTTCCAATAAGTCAGCTCTTTGCATCAGGTGGCCAAAGTATTGGAGTTTCAGCTTCAGCATCAGTCCTTTCAGTGAATATTCAGGACTGATTTCCATTAGGATGGACTGGTTGGATGACCATTCCTCAGGCAAATCACTGTGGGCATGAAGACGGGGTTCCCTTATTTGCCCGACTCAAGTCAGGTGACCAATTCTGTGGCTGGGCAAGGTGTGGCCCTGACAGATTCCCCAGACCACAGACCGAGACAACAGCTGCCCCCTGCAAACACAGACCCTGGCTTGGAACCATCAGCACGGCTTTGGCAAGTGCCTGAAACTCTTCTGAATGTCATGTCAAATTCCCCACTTACTGGTGGTGACTACTCCCCTCTGAGTCCCACTCGAAAGAATAAAGAGAGAGTGATATTACTGGGATAACCTTGCACCTGCTCTAATACACAGACATGAACATCATTATTGATAAACAGAGCACAGGAGACATTCTCCGTGACGGATGGACACCAAGGCTGAGTGTGTGTTCTCCCTGGCACTTGGCTCTAGGAAGACACTGCAGCTGGGAACTGCCATCCGCCACTTCCAGTCTAATCGAGAATATTCTGGAGACATTTCCCAAGCTTCCCAGGGTGTGAGCAAAATCTGGGTTGGCAAAATCAGGTCAGGTAGGCTCAGCTGTGCTGATCCGTGGGAGGGGGGGTGCGGGGTGGTGCAGCGGAGAGAAGCTGAGAAAGCTGGGCTGATTCAGTGGGAAATCTGTCTCGCACTTACGCAGGCACGAAGCCTCATTCATTCTCAGGCAAGGGGGAGCCAGCACCTGCTGCGGCTGTGGCCTTGAAAAGCCCTCGGAAGGGAAGACTGGAAGGAAAACTCTTGAGCAGGAAGAGAAGGCTGACTGCCTGACAGAACTACCGGTGGATGAGCAGGAATTCCTGCAGGCAGAGTGTCACAGGATTCCCTCAGCCTCAGGAAGACACCTCCAGGTACCCCTTCCCAGGCATGGGTGAAGAGTGCAAGTGTCAGTCGCAAAGTCATGTCCAACCCCATGGACTGTAGCCCGCCAAGCTCCTCTGTCTATGGAATTCTCCAGGCAGGAAGACTGGAGTGGGTTGCCAGGCCCTCCTCCAGGGGATCTTCCCGACCCAGAGACTGAAGCCGGGTCTCCTGCACTGCAGGCAGATTCTTCACCTTTTGAGCCAACAGGGAAGCCCTTCCAAGTATGGGTGAGTTGGAGCATTTACGTCCAGAGACAGAGAACAGCCCTCAGGAACCCGGCACTCAGCAGAGTGCGTGCTGGCACCCTGACCTCATTTGTGGCCAGCCTGATTTCGGTGTGACAGTACCCCCGTACCTTTACATAACCATTTTCTTTCCCCAAACATTGCCAGCCCTGCCCCACACAGCATCTCACACTGGAGGAAGAGATCCTGGGATCCGATCATCCTTCCAAGGCTGGCAGGCCTGGACCCCAGTCCTCTAACTCTGCATCTGCTGTTCTTTCTCCCCCAGAGTCATCCAATGTGAAAAGGCCCACTTGTATATAGGACGGCTGCCTGCCTCTGCCCTGCCTTTCCCTGCAAGTGCCCTGGATGACAGGACCCAGCTGTCCCCTCCGCAGGACCAGGACTCCTCCCCACCTGCCCAGAGAGTGGCCATAGGCTTGGAGGCAGGTATCCACCAGGGTCTGGCTCTGTAGGTCTTGTCCATTAGGCAGAACTCTGTGGGGACAGTCGCAGGTGTGCTCACTATTGTTTTTAGTTCGAGGGGACAAACCCATGGCAACATCAAAGGGCAATGAGTCTGGTTTGGATGGGGCATCATCCGACTATCCTGCCAATCTGTGAAAAATCTGCCTTAGGGTCCACAGCTGTAAAATGGAAAGAAACTATTTGAGCTGCTCAGGGTCAGTGGGGTGCTGAGGTGATGAGACAGATGTGAAAACCCCGGAGAAGAGCCAAGATCCCCCGAAATAGAAAAGGGGCAATGCCACCATCTGCAGTTTGAGAATCAGGGTGCACAGAGGATAAGGGTCTCGTCCGGGGTTTCCTATGGGAGGAAGGTGGGAGCTGAGGTCAGAGCCCAGCTTAGCCAGCTTTCTGGAGATTCCTGGAGTCTGCTCCCAGAGTTTCTGCCTGGACCAGGTTCTCCCAGGAGGGTCAGGCCACCTCCTCCAGGCAGAAATGCAATCCGGGATCCCACTGTTCGGTTCCAGGCCCACAGGCCACGCTCTGGAAGCAATTGGAAACCAAAGGCTTGTGAAATCCTACTTTCATCGAGCAGCCACGTTACTTCTGAAACCGTCTGGAAGGCTAGCGATAAAAATAGATGATTACACAGGCGTTATTAAACTATTTATAGAATTTCAGAAAAACCCCTTGAAATGCTCACGAAAAGATTTGGCCTATAATGGGGATTCCAGAATGACTCAGCCTGAAGCCCAAATCCACCAGCGACTTTGAACTTTGCCACAGATGAAGACTTCAAAAGTCACATTAACATTTATGGGGCATTATCCCTCAGGGAAGCTGTAATGGGGGCGCACACGTCTTTTATCAAGCTGTATCCCCAAATGTTTACCGGACAACGTCAAGCAACAGCCATGGGTGGGGCGTGCAGGGGCAGGTGGGGCGGAGGAGAAGGCCACGAGGTCCCACGGGCTCGGGGAAGGCCAAAACTTGCACCTTGGAAATGGGAATCCCAGCTCCTGCCCCATCTCTGGAAACAGCATGGATGTGGAAGCGATGGGCATGCCTGTTATTTTCTGCAAATATGTAGATGGGAGCTGTTTACGTCAGGCTCCAACCTAATGGGCCCCGCTATCGCAACATACCGTTCCCTCTGGTCCTACGCATCTGGATGCCTGCTCTCGGCCCAGCACTGCAGGGATCAGGGTGGCCCTGAAGGAAACACTCAGGCCCTCTCAATGAGCCCCGAGCTCCAGGCCGCAGACCAGATGGGCCCTCATGTTGTTCCAACGAGCCCGAGGCCAACTGTGGGGGTGGGTGACGGGCGGTAGGGTGGGCAGGTTCCGTATGCCTCGGTTCCAGGCAGAACCCCCTCTGCTGGATCTATTTCATGTGGTGGAGGATATGCCTAAAATCGAGTTTGGAAAAAATAACTCTGCTGCTAAAAATGTTCAAAAACCACTGGTGTGTCAAGAGTATGCACAATGGGCTCAAAAGCCAGACAGGCCTGGGTGATCATACTCCCACCCAGCCCTTGGACCTGGGCAAGCCCCAAGACCTCCCACAGTCTCACATTCCCCATGCGGGAAAGGGTAACAGAGCTAGACACAAGGAGAATGAAAAGTGCCTGGCCAAGGAGAGACTCAGTGGACTCTGGGCTTCTCCTCGTTTCCTTGGCCTTCCCCAAGGACCTCCATGGCAGGTATGACCTTTTTGATTTCCCACCCCATGGTTACTCTTGTAGAGGGAAGCTTCTTAGGGGAAAAGGTAGATGCTAAGATGGGAAGCTCATCCTGCCCTCATTCATGTTTCCACTCATATTAGGTGGATGGGAGCAAGGAGTCCTCATTAATGTGGATCCAACATGATCCAAGACAGAAGAGGGAACTTTGAGATCATAAAGGGTTATGTTATCCTTACTAAGAAAGGATCTAGTGGGAAGACCCAAAGACTGGCCATTTGGGGGCTACGTGACTTTCAGCAAGTTATTCATCCCTCTGGGCCTCAGTTTGGTCATATACAAAATGAAGCTGGTATACTTGTCCATCAAGCCCATGAGTGGTGGTGAAGATTAAATAAGGCAGTGGATAGAAAGTCACCCAGTGAGCGGAGAGTGCTCTACATGACTGGGTGCTTGGTCTGGATGGCTGGATCACCAAAGGTCCATCAGTCCCTACGATCCATCTTGGTCCTGGCCTTGCACAAGGTAGATGGGTCTGCTTCCTGGATTCATGTGATCAAGGGCTGCCAGCCGGTCACTTTTCCCACCTGTGGTCTTGCTGACCAGGTGCCTCCTGTCAAGCCACGTGCTGGGTGGTGGAGGGGGCACCATCTGCTCTAGCAGGCTTGCCGAATCTCTGGACATTGTGGACTGGTTTATTCTTTTTGGTGGGGGGCTTTCTCGTGCATCATAGATTTGTATCCATCGAGGCATCACAGCCCCTAACCCCTCACTCGCAGTTGTTGAAACCAAAAATATCTTGACATTTCCAAGTGTCTGCTGGGGAAAAATCAGTCCCAGGGAGGAACCACTGCCTAGAGCAATCCCTTGCACACGCCTGCTCCCACAGCGGCAACTTGTTAGGATCCAGCAAGATGTGGAGGTCCCTGAATAACACTGGGTAACAACGCAGTGAGCGGCTCCATCTACCGTAAGGCCTCCGGGGGGGCACCCTTGCAACTGCCGTCAGAAACCTCCGAAGGACTGCGTGGGACGCACACCTGCATGCCAAGCAGCTACTTCACTGCGCTCAGAATGGCACTCGTGCTAACAGCAGACGCTATCACAGACGTATACAACCTGCCCCTGCAGACAGTGGCCATTTCCCCTCTTGTGGATTATAGATACAGAATGATGGGTTAAAAAATAGCACGGGCCCTTACTGTGATGATTCAAAACCCCAAGAGGGTAAAAATAAAGCGTGGGCTCTGGTACTGACGGCTCTGTGCTTGGGTTGTGATGTCAGCTCTATAAGCAAATTATCTTTCATCAGTTGGGCTGTATTTTTAAATGTGAACAGCTTAGCACACTTAACACTACTTATTTGGGGGTGCCTTGGACAACAGATAATTCAACTGCGTTCACCAGATGACACTGACAAATACTTCCCACGCCTGTGTCCCCAGATAAAAATAACGCCAGCTTGCTCACAGGTCTGCAGAAAGAAAAGGGCAGGAAGCTGGAGGTACCAATCGTGTCTGGCACCTCCTCCCCCCAGCGCCGGCCCCTGGCGGCTCTGGCTCAGCTGCAGGCGGAGGAAGTGTTACCCAGGTGACATGTGATGTTCTGACTGTGTGAGAGGAATAGGGAGGGCCTGGCGTGGTGTCCCTTCATGGGCTATCAGCTCTGCCCACCATAGAAGGCAAACCTCCAAGGAGAATGCAGAGAGCGCTGCGTGAGCTTGGGCGGTCACCTGGCCTTGCTGGGTCCCATCTGGAAAATGGGTTCACACAATATGCCCTACTACCTTTCACAGATACGGTGAGATCCAAATGCCTGGGTGCTGTCCCACGGGGTAGAGGACAGCTGCAGGTCTAGAAGCACGGGCCTCCGTGGAGTGAGCCCAAAGACCCTGGTGCCTTAGAGAATGCCTTGCCACAGCACAGTGCCCTAGGGTGCCCTATCCGCAACACACCTTTAGGATCAAGCTCTGTTTTCCCAGCAACCCCCTAGTCAAACTGCAGAGTGAAACATCCACCCGGGCACAGCTCAGCTGATCAGAAACTTGTCCTTCTATGGGAAAACCAAGACTTAAGACAGGTGTGGTCTGAAAGGAAGAAAATTAGGGATAGTTTCGGAAATGAGGGGCAGTGTAATGGGAAATCAGCTACAGGGTGACTAATCACAGGAGGCCCTGGAGTCTATGGGGGACGTCGGCAAGGATACTGGGGACCCCCGGGAAGGCTGTCGGTGCAGGCTGGCGATGTGGCGATACGGCCCCTTTTACTCTGGGCTGGGCACCTCTGATGCCAGCTGCCAGGGAAAAGGCTTCAATAGTATGAAGGATAGCCCTAAGGAAACTGCGGGGTTCCAATTCAGAATTCCCACTGCACAGGTATCTTGAGAGCGCTTACGAATATTCCAGAAGCCATGAGTGTATAAGAGAGGTGAGCCTGTTCTAATTCTAGGTCCTGCTGTGGGGTGCACACGTCCGAGTGTACAGGGCAGGGCACAGGGTATCACCCCAAGGTCAGATGGTCGCTTGCGTATAATAACGTCCACGACAATAAGCTGCTTTCTGCTCTAACCACCCCCTTTTCCTATGCTCACCTTTGGCTCACCCTCACTGAGCCAAAGGCTAAAAAAGAAAGAAAAAAACCAAAGCTGAGTGTGGAAACATGTGCCATTTTCAAAACTGGTCCCTCAGAGGGTGTTTCCCTCCCTTGCCCTAAGCCTGTTCTTCTAGCACCGCCTACACGTGAGAGATGACACCTGGCTTAGTACTGTGGATAACAAGGAGCTTGGCTTTCCCAAGGCACAGATGCTTAGTTAAGCCTCCTTCCTTTTGGGGAGAAAAAAAATCCCATCTTCCATGAACGTTAAACTCTTACACAGAGAGAGGGTCTGAAAGTTCTTCCGCACACAGAGTTCTGAGTCATCGAGCAAGTGACAAAAGAGAAGGGATCTTAGCTCTCTGTGCCCCCTACAATGGCAGCACGAAGTCTTCACCCACCACTGGACCCCCAGGTGCTGAATCCCATTCTGGGGATCCAGGGGAAGGCAATCTAGTCATACCCCCCAGGTTAGTAAGCTCCAGGGGAAAATTAGACCCACGTATTTGCAAGAGTTCAGAGAATACAAGCACCTCTTTACAAGCTGTTTTAAGAAACTTACATAAATAAAAACTAAGAAGATTTTTTTCCTCTCAACAGGCATCTTCATTAAAAGGAAGGATCCACTATAGACTTCTTTTAATCCGGAGACTCCCTTACCCCAGCCCTGGCTGAATGAGCAGGTGATACACAGGCTCGCCTCTATGGTGGCCCATGAGACAGCCCATTTCTTACCAACTGCAAGTTATCATAACCCAAGGGAGCTGGAGACCTTGGAGAAATGAGGTTGGGGAAGAAGCTACAGCCCACGGGGACCCTGGCAGAGAATGGCGATTCCCTGGGTACTAAGGCAGCAGATGGCCTCCCTCTAGCCCCTAAGTCCTGGACAGACATGCCTTCCTTCAAGGGTAAGGCAACCTTTCAGGCTGAGGATCTAAACATTAATACCTGGCCTGGAGTAATGCCACCTGCTTCCAAAACATAGCTTCTTCCCCACGTGAAAAATACCATCAGGTGAAGGCAACACAGGAAGTGAAGGCCAAACTAACCACTTGTGGGGACTTCCCTGGGGGTCCAGTGGTGGGTGAAGACTTCGTGCTGCCATTGTAGGGGGCACAGGTTCGATCCCTGGTCAGGGAACTAAGATCCCACATCCCACACAGCAAGGCCAAAAAAAAAAAAAAAAACTTCTAAAACTAACCACTTGTGATTTCCAAGGTCTTTCACACAGGACTCCAGCCAGTGAATTTGGTGTCTGCAACCCTGCATCCCTCTATCCATCCACCTCCGCCTCCCTCCTCCCATCCCTCCATCCACAGCTCTTTGCGAGCCTGCTCTCTGGCAGATGCTGACTCTAACGCAGCACACACAGGGGGCCTGGGGGAAGGAACATCCCAAGCTGCGTTCTGAGATCTGCTGAACAATCAGGAAAGCCTACCGAGTTCTGACAAACTCTGGGTCTGACAGGCATCCCCAGAGGGCATCTGCTTCAATCCCACCCGCTTTCAATCATCCTAGGTGGTGTGTAAAGCTGCCCTATTTTTAAAGCTATTCTGGGAAGAATGTCCCCAAACCTCCCTCTGCTTCCAAGTTTTCTCTCTACACACTACCTCAAGTCATTGCCTACTGAAAGGTCAGCCCCCCTGGCTTGGCCAGAACCTCCATCTCTGGGACCACCAGCTCAGTTCCTCTGGGTGTCAGCTTCTCCCCCGACTTGGTGAGGCCTTCTGGGGAGCCTGCATTTGTTGGGTGGGAGATTATCTAATGGCTCAGCTCTGGCTCTTCCTGTTTGCCCCATATTTCCATCATTCTGTGCTAGAATGCTGGCTGAGTCCTTGCCCGACATGACCGTAGACAAGCTCACTCTTGGCCTTCAGTTTTGCGCCTGGCTGGGAGGAATGGCTATATGGAGGGAGCAGCAAAAATAAGAGCAGCATTGTCTGTGCAACCCTGTGAGGAAGGAGAGGGGAGCAGGAACCGAGGTGGGGGTCAGGGCAGGCACCCTGTGGCACGTCTGCAGGGGGCTGCAACTCACCCTTCGGGCCCCTAGTCGGCAGACCCGAAGGCTCCGGAGTGGTACAGGTGGCGATGGAGCTTCCACGGAGCAAGAGAGAAGGTAACGGGAGCAGAGGGGGACCGCCAGCTCCGTTTTGTTTCATTTCTGGCGTCCCACTGCCAGTCCTGTGCAGGCGTGAGTGGCTGCAAGACCCTCTGAGGCTTCTTATCTGAAGGCTGGGCGGAGCCCCCACAATCCCTGTGAGCTGGGTTCCGGCCCGTCCTGAAATCAGACGCTTCCTAAAAGCCCTTCCCCCCTTTCCTGGGGAAATGACTTGGCTGTAATGGCACTCAAATCTAATCAAATTGGGGCAGGCTGACATTTTTGAACTAATCCATTATTCCCACGTGGGCATTTACATGGTGAACTCAACGAAGTATTTAGGAGTGATTTTTAGGGAAAACTAGATCAAATGACAGAGGGACTTCAGCCAGGTGAATGATTAACACGAGAAGCGGGAGGGAAGGCATATATGATAAGCGGCCTGCTGAGCCTCTGCCACGCCGCGTGCCACCCTCCTCCAAGGTATTCTGTTTACTGAGAGATTGTCATGGAGGCAGGAAACATTTTGTCAGAAATACCAAGCACAAAATATAGTGGGCGCTAAATACTTCATCTTATTGGCACCACCCGCAGAAGCCAGAGTTGTAAATGGTTTCGGGGAAAGGTCTGAGTTATATAAAGCCGCCGGGAGCAAAGATAGCCCTAGGCGCCCATCCCGGGCTCCCTGTCAGTTTTCCGGAAGCTGAAATTTAAGCCTTACCAAGGCATGAAATGCTAAAATGACACCATTTTCCCATGAAATGTCAAGAGGTTTAGAGGTGATGGGGCCGCAGCCTGCCCCTTCCCTGTTTCTCCCTGGGAGAAGACTCCTCATTTACAAGCATAATTAATTGCCTCCCAGAGGCCCTGCCAGGCTGGCAGAGGACCCTGGGGAGAGGTGCAGGGGCCCAGCCTGCCTCCTCCAGTCGGCTGCCATGATACCAGGGCAGCTAGCCCACCAGCCATCGGCCACCCATTCTTGACTCTGGATTACCGAAAACATGGGTTCTGCTCTAAAGCAAGCGACTTTTTTCTCTTTTTTTTAACCATTTATCCTCATTTCCTTGAGATTTCATCCAGTGTCATGGTGTCAAATGCCACGGAATGGCTGTCAAAGGCTTACTTCTATCCAGATCATCATACCAAGGACTCCAAGCACCCACTCCCCATGACCGATTTTCACTACGCATTTTGAACATGCTGTGTCCAGTGAGCTCTTGGTCCTGCCGCCCCCCTCCCCTCCCCTCCCCTCCACTGACTGCTCCCAGGTGATCGTTCCCATCTCAGTGAGTGGCCACCCTGTCGTCCAGCTGTCCAGGCCTCAAAGCCCCAAACCATCTTTAGATCATCCTTCATGCTAACATGTTCTCTTGCACCTAAATCCTTCAGCCATTTCTATTAACGCTTCTTTCAAATTTAATCCCGCCTCTGCCCTCCCTACGGGCTTCCCTGGTAGCTCAGACGGTAAAGAATCTGCCTGCAATGCAGGAGACCAGGGTTTGATCCCTGGGTTGGGAAGATCCACTGGAGAAGGATCTAGTATTCTCTAGTATTCTTGCCTGGAGAATTCCATGGACAGAGGAGCCTGGTGGGCTACAGTACATGGGGTTACAAAGAGTTGGACATGACTGAGAGATTAACACTAACCTCTCAATTCCCCACCACCCTTCACAGAGCCTCTTCCTAAAGCCTTCAAGCTGGCCTCCCTGGATCTACCTCGCTCTTTCAGACCACCATCAACCTGGCAGCCTGAGTGGTCCCATTAAAACGTAAGCCGGATCTTGTGTTATCTGCTCAAACTCCTCTGAGGGGCACCACATCTCTCAGAGTAGATGTGATGGCCTCACGACAGCCTGCGGATCCTGCACAAGGTGGGCCCTGCCGTGGCCCCAACATGAGGTCCTCCCATCATCTCCACCGCCAGCTCCCGCCACCACCATGCTCCACCGCTGACACTCCGGCCTCAGGGCCTTTGCGCTGCTGTTTCCCTTCATCTAGGATGTCCCCTATTTGAAGCTCCAATAGTTTGGCCACCTGAGGCGAAGAGTCGACTCTTTGGAAAAGACCCTGATGCTGGGAAAGATTGAGGGCGGGAGAAGAGGACGACAGATGGTGAGATGGTTGGATGGCGTCGCTGATTCAATAGACATGAACTTGAGCAAACTCCCGGAGATGGTGAAGGAGAGGGAAGCCTGGCATGCTGCAGACCATGGAGTCACAGAGTCAGACATGACTGAACAAAAACAAGGATGCTCCCTTGGCGCTTCAGGGGTCACTCCTTCAGGTCTATCCAAAGGTCACCTCACTGAGCCCTTTCCCAATCATCCTATTTAAAACTGCCCCAACATGCCTGGTTTCATTGTCCTCCACAGTCTTATAATTTACTTACTGACTGACCTATTGTCTGGATGGTCTTCGTCCCCCTCCTCACTAGAAATAAATGCTCCATGAGAGCATTTGAGTTGAGTTGAGCCTGTCTGTTCACTGCTGAATCCCAGTAGAGCCCAGGGCCTGGTCCAGTGCCTGACACATGTAGATTCTTAACAAATAGTCATCAAATGCTTCACAAATGAAGTTGCCTAAGCTTTTGTTAGAGGGACATGAGCTGACCCATAAAGTGAGGCTAAGAACACCAGTCAGTAAAAGCCAAATGCCCAGGGAGGTCAAAGATCAGGCTCCAAGGAGAGAGGATTCCAGGAAATCTGGAAAAATTATGGAATACAAGGGATTCCCAGGTGCCACAGTGGTAAAGAATCCACCTGCCAATGCAGGAGACGTAGGAGAGGAGGTTTCAATCCCTGGGTTGGGAAGATCCCCTGGAGGAGGAAACAGCAACCTGCTCTAGTATTCTTGCTTGGGAAATCGCACCGACAGAGAAGCCTGGCGGGCTACAGTCCACGGGGCCGCAAAGAGTCGGACACGACTGAGCGTGCACACAAGCACGCACGCACACCCGATGGAATAAAAACAGGGTCAGCTGGACCGGGGAAGGCACAACAGAGCAGCTCAAGGAAAACAAAGCCAGAACAATAAAAGCTACAGTAAATTCAGAGACAGGCTCGGGGAGGACGGGGGAGATGCTGGGATTAAAGTGCTTGTCCTCCGGGGATCTGGGTGAGCCACGGGCACATTCCTGTCTGTCACTGTCTGCTTTGCAGAAGAGGAGACCTGCCTCTCCCCCCAGGGCGGGGCTGGGCAGGGGGCAGTTTCCACTCAGCCAGAGGGGTGGGGTGGGGTGGGGTGGGGTGGGGAGGGAGGCTGACTCTGGGACCTGGCCACTCTCCTCTTTCCTCTGGGTCTCCAGTGACCCTGACTCTGGCCCCGCCAGTCTGTCTAGAACTTGTCTTTCTTCTTACAGAAGAAAACAAAGCCAGAAACACAGCTTGAAAGAGCACCGGCCTCAGACCCAGATCCTAGACCCGGCTCTGCCTCCGGGTGTATGGCCTTGGGCACGTCCTCACCGGTCTCTGGCCTCTGCTTCCTCAGAGGTCCAGAGTGTGGTTCTCACAGTCTGGTCGGCCAGTGAGGCAGAAACCTGCAGAGCTACCTAAAGACAACCTGGGGTCCCCTGCTCTCTCCACTTAAGCCATGGTGGAGGGTTGGGACAAGGTTTCCCTCCCTCCCCCGTCTGCTCATGACGTCAGAGACCGAGATGTGGCATTCCTGGTGGTCTGTTTCTGCAGCCAAGCCTCTCCTGGGCAGATGGTGTGTGCAGGTAGACAGGTGTGGGGTCACAGGGGAACAGAAATTGGCAAAGCCCCAGGCCCTGCGGCAGGAGAAGGGACACTGGTGACCCGAGGAGGTGGCCAGCCCGCAGAGCCACCAGGAGGACGTGTACCCCCGCACAGAGGTGACCTGTGACACGTCTTCTCTGACTTCCAGGGTGGTGACTGGAGGCGCCCTTGGCTCCTGCTGGGCGGGGTCTGGAGCGAGAACTTCAGAGCCAGAGCTGGCTGCATTCCTCTGAAATCGCAGGCTTCGGAGAAGCAGGCCTGCCGGTCACGTCCTCCCCTGCGTGTCTGCCTCTGGGTGAGACCTGGCCCCGAGCCCCTGGTGGCTGGGGCCACCCCTCTAGCTCCCGGCGCTTTCTCAGTCTTTCAGGAAACGTCTCCAAGCCTGGTGGGGCGCATGTATCCAGGGGGTGGGGAGGGGTGGCTGAGCTGGGCCTGGGCCAAAGGGCTCTGTGGGGTGTCCTGTTGGACTTGGCAGCCTGCCCCTTAGTGACTCAAGCCTGTCCTGTGGGTTGTCCCTTCCTCACAACACCCACCCTTGAACTCAGGGTTCCAGAAGAAGCCGTCTTCCCCTAAGGCCACAAACAACACCTTCGAAGTTCCTTGCCATGGGATCTTTATTCATACTCCAGGCAGGCTTGAAACTTCCTCTATATTTAACCTCTGGCCAAATGACCCTGGGCAAGCTATTTCCCCAGTCTGAGTCTTGAAAAAAACAGAAGGGCTGGCCTCCCAGGCTTCAGGCCCTCAGCTGAAAGGCAGCTCATCCTTCAAGGCTCACCTCTTCCACAAGACCCATGAGACCCTTGGGGCAGGAACTGCCCTCATTCCATTTCTGTTCCCTCCTGGACATTGAGGAGATAGCCCTGGGTGCTGAAGGAGTTTCATAGATGCAAACTACACCCGGTTCTGCTTTGTCATTTCACAGCCTGTGGCCAACCCAGCTGAAGACCTTCTTGCCCTCTAATCCCTTGGAGCATTACTGAGTGTCTTAGTCCCAGGGCCCTCAACAGATACAGCCATGTGTCTATGTGTCTTATTTTCCCCACCAGATTAAGAGTTCTCAGTTCAGTTCAGTTCAGTTGCTCAGTCGTGTCCGACTCTTTGCAACCCCATGGACTGCAGCACGCCAGGCCTCCCTGTCCATCACCAACTTCCAGAGTTTACTCAAACTCATGTCCATTGAGTCGGTGATGCCATCCAACCATCTCATCCTCTGTCGTCCCCTTTTCCTCCCACCTTCAATCTTTCCCAGCATCAGGGTCTTTTCAAATGAGTCAGTTATTTGCCAAAGTATTGGAGTTTCAGCTTCAACATCAGTCCTTCCAATGAATATTCAGGACTGATCTCCTTTAGGATGGACTGGTTGGATCTCCTTGCAGTCCCAGGGACTCTCAAGAATCTTCTCCAACACCACAGTTCAAAAGCATCAATTCTTTGGTGCTCAGCTTTCTTTATAGTCCAACTCTCACATCCATACATGACTAGTGGAAAAACCATAGCTTTGACCAGACGACCTTTGACGGCAAAGCAATGTCTTTGCCTTTTAATAAAGTGTCTAGGTTGGTCATACCTTGAGACTTTTAACTTTAGTTAGAACATAAGAGTTGTAACTCAACCCAAACAACAAGACTGATCTTAGTGTTCTGCTGGTAGAATGTACTTAATCAAAAGATTGCACTTAAACTACAACAGCCCCATGGCAGCAGCACTGTGATTATCCACATTTAACAGAAGAGAAACCTAGGCCACAGGGAGACTAAAAGCATCCTGCCCAGGTCATGAGTTTGTAGAGGAAAAGCTGACACTGGAAGCTCAGGGGTCAGGCTCTAGCATCTACACTCAAACACTGCCCTATAGTCTAGTGGGCCTCTCACTATAATGTCTAGTCTTCGCAACAGAGATTTAAGCTTCTTGACAGCAAATTCAATCCTTGATTTATGCTTGCAATGTTGTTCGTCCTTTTCAAGATCTCTTTGGATATTTCAGGTTCTTTGTGATTCCAGATACATTTTAGAATCAGTGAGTCAATTTCTACTAAAAAGTCTGCTGGGATTTTGATTGAGACTGTCTTGAATTTATAGATCAATTTGGGAAGAATTGATATTTTAACAACACTGAGTCTTCTAATCCATGAATATGGTATGTCCCTGATTCATACTTGATTGTATCTGTGCAGTGCTTCACACGGCACTAGACTGATATTAGTGCACACGAGATAAACTGAATGGAAACACAGATTCCTTTTACTATTACTCTTGAAATGAAGCAGGATGCCATGGGACTTCTGGGCATGGAAGCCTTTCTGTGTCTCCCATTTCTTGTTTGTAGGAAACAGGCTTCTGCCTCCACGACCTTCCCTGAGTTGCAAAGGGCAAGTTCAAGTTGCTAATCAGGGAAGGGAGGGGATGCAAAGACAAGAGAGGAGCAGTCAAGAACCAACAGTGCAGCCTTCAGGCAGGGTCCTGGTTCCACCTCGAGGGATACACAGAGCAATATCATTGAGCTCTTCTGCAGAACTAAAACTCTCAACAAATGGAAGAAGAAATACACTTGATGAAGTGTCCTTCATTTCAGAGAGGTCACAGTTTGGGAACCAGAGAAGTTTATCTGGAGACCACCTGAGGCCAGATTAAAAGAATGCAGGCCCTGCACACACCCTGATCCTTATCAGCAACCCTGCTCTTAAACCATTGCTATAAAACTCCTCACCAAATCCCCCCTCCCCCCCAAGCCTGGGACACACATATTTTGAGGGCATGAGCCTGCTGTGTCCCCCTTTGCCTGGCACAGCAATAAAACTGTTCTTTTCAACTTTTACCCAAAACTTTATAGTCTCTGAGACTCCATTTGGCACCAGTGAAGAGAGGCTGAGTTCTTGGCATTACCCCAAGCAAAGTCCAGATGAATCGTTGCCATTGTTATGAGCAGATACCGAGGGCCAGCCCTTTACAGATACTGCCTCATTTAATCTCCCCAGCGGTCCTATGGAGTATTATTATCATCCCTACTTTACTAGTAAGGAAATCGAGGCTTAAAAAAATTCAGAAACTCATCCAACATCACACAACCAGTAAAGAACTGAGTTGGGATTTGAAACTAGGCCCACTGGACTCCCTACTCCACACTATCACCTACCACATTACAGGAAAATAAAAACCAGTGAATATATCCCCAAACCCAAATAAGATGATCTGGGGCTTCTCTACTGGTTCAGCAATCCCTGCTAAGAAGAAGAGTGCAGAAGTAACGGAAGGAAGGTTCAGATGACTCTGCTGAGGAAATGAGTGTAGCAGGGAAGAGCCAATTCTGACTCCAGGAAGGATCTGTTTTTTCTTTTACTTTAACTTTTGATTTTCATTGCTTTTGTTATTATAATCATACATCTGCATGAAGAGATGAACCTCCCTAACCGCCTGCCTCAGGGAACCCTGCACCTCTGCCTGAAGAAATCAACACATCCCTTCCCTGAGATTGGCCATTCCAGGAGATATTTGCAAGATAAGGGTTTTTAACTTCCTCAACTCCTCCCTCTCTCTATTCTATAAGAAAGTATGACATCCAGACCCCAACATGATGGTTATTTTGTGACATCAGTCAGCCATCTTCTCCATCGGCCAGCTTTCCAAAGAAAGTCATACTCCTTGCCTCAATACCTCATCTCTCTCGGTTAATTGGCCTGTCATGCAGCAAGCAGACTGAGCTTGGACTCGTTAACAGAAGGATGAGGGTCTGCAGCCCAGAAGCACCCCATCACCCACTCCAGTAAGCATACATCCATTCTATGCCACTTCTGCCATGCTCAGCATAGCCCAGGTCCTCTGCAGTCTGCCCAGGGTCTCCCAGGCCGAGGGGTCTACTGTAAGAGGGTGGGCAGGGGGCTTTTTTGGCTCCACTATCCAGGCTCCTTCACGGCCCATCCCAAAGTCATCATACCTGCATTTACCATCTGAGTCTACTTTGGACCTGTACCTCCTGGGAAATGATGGATTCACCCCCCCATCCTGTGCAACAGAACAAGTGTTTCCTTTTAATTTTCCTATAAGTGACTTGTCCAAGGGTGACCCCAGCCTCTCACTTTTCTAGGATTTATGGTTATGGTGATGAGATCTGTATTCTCTCCCTATTGCAGTCACACCTCTGCCCCTCCCAGATTCAGGAATCTTATTTACAAAGGCTACCTCTGTACTTTCCGGCTATTCCCTATTCCCGCTGCTCCCCTGGCCTCCTCCAGCTCCATGAATCCTTCCTGGGAATGCAGTCACCAAAGGGCAGGTGTACAAGTAGGCAGGGGAAAGTGCTCCAGGTGTGGTCCTGAGATGCTCAGGAAAATGGGAGACACAGCCACTCACCAGGACTCACCACTGGCACTGACACTGATTCACAGGCAAGGACACTGAGGCCAGGGAGTGGGGAGGGAGGAAAGCTCACTCCGAGTCCTCTTAAGAGAATGGGGCACAGCAGGACCCAGTACTCAGCATCCTGAGTCCTGGCTGAAGCTTTGCTATCTGTCCCTCCTCAGGGCACAGAAATATGCTTTATATATGAGGTCCTCAGAGTGAGGCTCTGTTCCCAATGCCAGGGTGCCCTGAGCAGGTCCCAAACCTTTCTGACCTCACACCTGGGTAGAAACAAAAATTAAAAACTCAGGTTTCTCCTGAGTAAAGGTCAGAAGGTCAGCCATCCAAACATCCCCCATGGGAGCTATCACTTGAAGATTTCGAAAAGGGGGAGCTCCCAGCTCAAGGTCAAAAGAGCTGCTTTCCTGGAGCAGGATGACTTGGGCAAAAGTGTCTGGCTCCACCCTCACCTCCTACAGAGATCCTCCCCTTCGGGAGAGGTGATCAAGACAGATATTCATATGCATGGCAGGCCTCTCAGCCCTCAGCTCCCCTAGCCTTTCTGCTTTGCCAATGCCCTCCAGGGCATAGGAAAGTGTGTGGGGAGTGGGAGACAATGGAGGGAGTCAGGGTGGGGACAGAGGAAATACCATTTATAGCAGGAGTCCTTCATCTAAACGGCAAACTGTCCTTTGGAAGAAAAGCAGACAGCCAGGCAGTGTGCAGCCAGACAGACGCTGCCTGGGAGATGGAATGCGTAACGTGGCAACAAAGACACACACACAAGCATGAATACATGCACATGTGCGAACACAGACACATGCGTGTGCAGACACACATGCACACATAACACCCTGCCCTTTCTTCCTTCCCAGAAGGAAGAGAACTTCTCAAGGAGAGGAGAGGAGAGGAGAACTCCCTCTTCTTACCATGGTCTCTTGTTACCACACCTGGTGTGGGGGCAGCTATGTTTAAGGCCCCCTAAGTGGAGGCAGCTAAGGGCTGGGGTGAGGTTGCATAGCCCTGAGTAGAAAACTACCCTGGAGATAGATAGCTACTTGGGAAAAAACCTCACAGTTTTGTTTTTCTGAGTGACAGGGGCCCCTTCCCTCCTCCCTTCCTTCCAACACTTAAGATGTGAACCAATGTGGCCACAGTCCATGCTGGCAGGGACCCCTCCTATGCCCACCCCTCACAAATAGTAAGGACCAGGGTGGGTCTCAGGCATCTGTGTCCTGCCGGCGCCCCTTACAGCTGCTCCCAGAGAGTCAGTGAAGGGCTCTGCTGTTCTCCTGACCCCAGCCCCTCCTCTGCCTCCATGGTCCGGAGGCCCCCAAACAAAGTCCCATCCCCAGGGCCCCTCCCAGGCTGCTGGCTGAACCACATGGATGGGCTGTGGTCCCCAGCAGGATGCAGACTGAGTGACAGGGTGAGAGAAAGGAGATTGACTGCAGTGCAGGGAGGAAAGGGACGCCAGGTCATCTAGTCCAGCCCCTGCCCCCAAGCAGAAGGCTTCTCTAGAGTCAGTGGTTGCGGGGTGGAGGTGGCAACGATCATGGGGTGGACAGAGGAGGAAGGCTCCTTGGGCTGGGCTGGGACGAGACTGAGGAGGGAAGAGAGTGGGGCTGGATCCTTCCTCTCCCTTTAGAGTTCCAGTCTTGATTCTCTGCCCCGAATTCTGATCTTCTAGCTAAGAGTAGGTAAGGTCAAAGGAGAAACACTAAGGCTGGCCCATGTCTCTCTCTAGTTTCTGCTCAGCACTGAAAAACTGCATAATGACAGCAGTAATCCTTAGGGCATCTGGGATTTGTTGAGTGTTTACTGTGTGCCTGCCAGGCATCGCTTTAAAATCCTTCCATGCGGTGTCTCACTTCATTCTCGTAACAACTCTACCAGTGTCCCCATTATGCAGATGAGGAAACAAAGACAGACTGATCAGGTCCCCTGAATGAAGTCACCTGGCCTGTGAGCACTGGAGATGGGGTTTAAACTGAGGCAGGAATGAAGCTCCCGTGTCCAGCCAAGCTCTTATGATGCTCACTGCTGGGCCTGGGAGCCCTATAGATATCTGCTCACTGATGCTTAGGTTCAAGCAGAGCCAGATGGCCCTCCGATCCCTAGTGCTGGGGGTCAATTCTGCCCTGTGAGGGGAGCTGTAGAGACCTTAGGCTTGTAGCCCCCTCCCAAACACCAGAAACTCCTCTTCTCTCCAGGCTACAAAAACTTGCTCACTTGACCCCCTCATTCACTCCCCTCCCTCGTGCTACATGATGTCTGCACGGGTATATCCAGTCTTGCAAAGGAGGAAGAGTAACAGGCATCTTTAAGAGGGAGCCTTAAAGATGGTGGGTGAGCTCGCCAAACTCTCTGGGCCTCAGCTTCTTCATTCATAAAACCTGGCAGAGTTGTTTTGAGGACACTCTTAACCTATAACTCCTAAGTGCGATACTTGGGGCTATGGTCTGTGAAATTGAGTATTTCCTGCCGTATCAGTAAACAAGGATGTCATAATCAACAGTGACTGTAGCCTTCCCATGTGAGCCAGGGAGCCTGAAGGGAATTCAGGAAGGAAGAATACCTGCCATCTAGCAGTTATCAGACTGCAGCCATTCCCTATGGTGAGCCCGGAGGAACTCAGGATGTGAAAACCGGATACTGCCCCCAGAGAGCCCAGGTGCATATCACAGGAATGATTTCATCTTACATCTTCCCATACACACAAAAACACTAAATTCTTTCACTTGGGTTATCTGGTTTTCTTTAATTAACAGTAAACTTTGGATGTTCAGACTACCTGAACTTCTGTTGCAAAACTTCTATATAACCTGGCTCCTCTCCTCGCCTCCTCGGAGCGGTCCTCTCAGGATTACTTGAGATGCTGTCTCCTGGGCTAAGTCCTAAAACTTTCCAACAAATAAAACATAACTCTCAACTTTTAGGTTGTGAATATATTTAAAGTTAGCAGTTCCCAACTTTGATTGTATGGTGGACTCATCTGGGAAAATCTGAACAAGGCTGGTGCCCAGGCCCCATGCCCCAGAGATGGGGATTCAATTGGTCTGGGGTGTAGCCTGGGCCCCGGCATATCCAGAGTTCCTGGGTGCAGCCAAAGTACACAGTGCAAACTCGATAAAGGGCAGCTGCTGCTGTTGCTGACACCGAGGTCATAGCTCGTCCATGGCAAAGCCAATGAACCACAGCCTGGTTCTGAGTCCCAAGCAGTCTCTTCAGTGTCCCCCCAGTCCCTTCACTGCTCCCCTACTGGGTTTGGTCTCTGGGGAATCCCAGCTTTTGAAAGCCCTTCACTCTCCTTGGTGGCCTGATGATTGGGCCAGGCTCCTTGTCTTCAGAATGACAGCTATATGCAACGGGGTGGGTTTCTGCAGGTGATGGACGTGTGTGCAGGGGGAAATTCTCCCCCAGCCTGGAGGTCCCAGGAGCCTTCTGGGAGTAAAGGCAGCAGCAGAGGGGCCTCAGGACGCATCAAGGCCACGTTAGGGTGCTTCATGAAAGGGCATCCCAAGTCAGCTTTGTGCAGATAACTTTTCCTAATTTTGTAGTTACTTAAAGCAGCCATTGGGATTCCAGGTGGCATTAGTAGTAAAGAAGCTGCCTGCTAATGCCGGAAACACAAGAGACTCAAGCTGGATCCCTGGATCGGGAAGATCCCCTGGAGTAGGAAATGGCAACCCACTCCAGTGTTCTTGCCTGGAGAATCCCATGGACAGAGAAACCTGGCAGGCTATACAGTCCATGGGGTCACAAAGAGTCGGACGCGCCCGAGTGACTAACACACACACACACTTCATCTGGAAGCCCCCATTCAGCCACTGAGCGTCCCTTCCCCTGAGCAGCAGCCTCCAGTATCCGCCATGTGAGTTCTTCCTTCTCCAGCCGTTCAGCCAGTCAGCGCTGGCCTCTGGGACAGCACTCAGGACAGTGGTTGGCAGTTCGCGGTCTATCTGCGCACATGGCCCGTTGGATTGTAAGGAACCCAGTGGCCGCAGAGGGTCTCTTCCATTTTCCCGCTAGCACACTGCTGGCATGCAGCAGGTGCTCAGCTAACAAATGAATGACTCTCTGTGTGGAAAAGGTCACAGATCAGTCCACACACGGAGCGACATTAAGACGCACAGAAGGCCTTCGAGAGAGGGGAGGAGAGAGCGACGCGTGGGAGCAAGAGGGGCTCAGGCAGCTTCAATGTGTGCTGACCTGGTGACTGAGGTCAGAGTTTAAGAGGGCAGGGGTCAACGTGCTGTGCTCAGCTGGACGAAGCCCCTGGCCGGCAGGCAGCTGGCACACTGAATCCCCATTGAGTGGAGGGATGCGTCTCTCGCCAAGAGAACAGAGCAGGAGGGCTGGGCTGGGCTGGGCACCCCAGCTGTGAAGCCCCAAGTTAGTGTCGGCCTGAGACACTGGCCCCAGGTTCAGGAGTGCCCCGGCCTCGCTCCCCATGCTGTACCCCCCTCACTCGTCAATTTCTCTGCCCACCCCCCCACCCCTGCCCCCAGCGGGCCTGCCCAGGCCTGAGACCGCCGGGTACCCGATGTGAACTGTGCTGTCCTGGATACCAACCAGGGCTCTGGGCCTGGGCTCCCGGATTTCTTGGACCTGTGAAATCTGAGGGTGGCCAACATTTTATTTTGCTACGGATGTTTTCTGAAAGAGTTTTCATCCATCATTTCGTGAAAGAAAGGACAATTTAATGCCAAGATAGTAGGAAGGATGCAGTCTGAGAATAGCGGCCAGTCCTTTCCGGACAGGGCAGCTGGCAACCGTTCAAATCACATCCTACGTAAAGCTCGCCAGTGTGGCTTGCAGTGTAGACCAGCTTCGGCTTGAGGCTCAGCACCCAGGAACCCCTCAGCTAAGGCTCTCCCGGCTGGTGCACATGCAGGGGCCTGCGTGGTCCTTGTGTCTAACGGGCCGCCTGCCAATCTCTGTTCCGGGCTGAGGCGCTGAGCAGCCTAGGAAAGGAAAGCCAGGGCAGCGAGTGCATCAGCCACTAAAGGGTGAGGACACAGCATAGGAGAAGGTCAACCGGGCAGAAAGGAGAACACCCTTTGTAATGTGGGGTGCGCTGGGAAGGCGGGCCAGAGCCGGGGAGCAGGATGTACTCAGCAAAGTTCCCCACTTTCCAACGTTGCCCAGCTGGCTCTGGTTCCCCAAATCGGGTAGCGGGGTGGCCAATGGCTGGGCGGGGGGACAGGCAGGCGGGCGGGCAGCAGCTGCCCTGGGCCCCAGGCGCCGGGCATTCCTCCTCTAAGCTCCCCACGCGTCCCCAGCCCCGTTTATAAGGCACAGGGAGCCAAGAAGTCTGTGTGGCCCCGCCAACTCAGCCTGGAGGCCCCAGGAGGGAACCCAAGCCCTGGGGTGAGGGGGAGCCGCCCTCCCCTGCCAGCCCCAGAGCCCCTGGCATCTGACCCTCGGCCTCTGGGTGCCCCGCGGGTGGGCCTGGGATCTAGCCAAGGAAGGGGAGAGCAGAATGCCAGGAGGGCCGTGGGGGTGGGTGGCGCTCACGCCCCCCGGGTGCTTGCCGCTCGCTTTAAATAGCTCAGCTTCTCTCAGCCTAGCAGTCCTGTCGGCCCTCCCTGCCAGCTCCTTCTCGCACTTTCCACACCAGGGACGGCTGAACTCCAGATCAGGATGGGGAGGGGGTGAGGGGACCCAGTGACCCGGCTTCTGTGGGGTCAGCATATGTTAGGAAAGACACGCAAAGGTCCCCCTCGCCCCTCTGCGACCTGTTGGACTTTATCCTCCAGGCCAGGCGAACACCGTGCGTGAGCCCCTGATGGGTGAGGGCTTTGCACAGCCCTGCCTTCTCCTGGGAGAAGTGGGTGCCCAACCCAGGCCACCTTCTTCTTGGCAAACCTGCGAGCCTCTGCCGCCTCCCTGCCTGCCCCGGGGCCCGTTCCCGCAGGGCCCACCCTTGGCGGGGGGCCACAGCCCACCAAGCGTCCTCCCCCTGCCCCTCCCCACCAGGTTCCTCCAGTCTTTGCTCAGCAGCTCCAGCATTCAAAAACCAGTCTGATCCCTTTACAAACTGTCTTCACGTCCTTATTTCGTAAGAGCTTTCCGACCACCTGGAGCAACCTGCAGGGCAGATATAAAAATAATCCCCATTTTACAGCCAACAAGACTGAGAGCCAGAAATATGAGGGGAGATAACCAAGTTCATATGTCAAAGTACTGATACAATCGAGACCGAAACCCAGGCCTTAAACCATTCGCATCGCGAGAATGTTCTCTTTTGCCGCGCCCCCTCCCGTGCTCTTTGGCAAGAGGGGACAGAGGAACATCGACAGGAACACACGACAAGGCGGAGGGGAGGGCAGGGCCACGTGTCTTGTCTCCCAGGCCCTGAACCCTGCTGCTGGCTCCATAGGTCACTTTCACAACCCAGGACAAAAATCTCACTAGATACGGCCTCAGACCGCCTGGCTCCAGCTACCCTGGCTGGCAGACGCAGACGCACACAGACACACAGAGAACGGGCTGTTATCTGTCCCCTCCAGCCCGTTTCCTACACTTCTCGCACAGCAGATTTCTTCCAGCCTGGCCGCCTCTCCCAGTCACCACCCACAGCCGCGGGCCCCTGGGGCCCGGCCAAGTCCCCTAGACGGTGACGCCGAGTCCCTGCTATCAGACAGTCGCCTCTGCCCTCCCAGCCACCGCCCCCAGAGTTCCCTGGAAACGTCCCTTCTGCGGGCCCGGCCCCCACTGCGACGCACGGCTTTTGTCTGCACACACAGCTGACTTGTGTTTGCAGGGACAGACAAGGGCTGGCGCTGGAGCCAGAGCCAGGAGGCGCTGGGAGGGTAGAGCAGACGGGAGGGGTAAAAACACAGAGTCCAGAGAACAAAATTGCTGCAAGCGGGGCCTTTGGGGTCATTTGGGAACCTGACAACAAGAATAGGAGCTCGCAAAGCCTGAAGCTCCTCGGGGGCAGGGCTCGGGGGCTTTTCAAACAGTGGTTGTCTGGTCGGAGGATGTGAGAGCTGTGCCAGTCAGAAAGGGTGGGATGAGGGGGCGGCGGGGACAGAGGGGAGGAACAGAAGCCCCACCTCAGCCCTCTGTCCTCTAGGTACACAGAGGGGGCTCTACAGCTTGCCAGGCTCCTCTGTCCATGGGATTCTCCAGGCAAGAATACTGGAGTGGATTGCGATGCCCTCCTCCAAGGGATCTTTCCAACAGGGATCGAACCCGCGTCTCTGGCATCTCCTGCACTGGCAGAAGGATCCTTTACCACTGCATCACCTGGGAAGCCCCTACAGATGCTTGCCCAGTGGGTTCTCGTTCCCACCAGCTCTCAAGAAGGCTGCCTCTTCTGTTGGGGCTGGCGGGAGAGGAAGCACAGGGGAGCTGATGCCAGGTGCCAACCTGCTGTGTTTTTGAACTTCCCTTTATCAGGCAGAGAAGCCACGGTGTCTGTACGGACCATACCACGTCTACAGGAAAAGGATGCTCACGAACCCAGGGCGCTTGCCTTCCCGTAGCCCCCCGCTTCCGACCTTTTAGGTTTTGAACCCTGGGCTACTTAACCCGATTCTGAAATGAAGCTGTAGCTGTTGAAATATATAGGGGTCACCATAAATCAAGCTGTATGGGGGGAGTTTAAAAAAAAAAGTCAGACATGGCAGTAGCGGCAAAGAAGGTTTTTTTACAGTGTGGCTCCTTCTCGGGGTGACACTCTGGGCTGGGTGCCAGGGAGACCCTAGAAGGGCTCCTTTGGGACTGAGCAACACGGCTGCCTCGGCTCACACCCCAGGGTCCTCACTTCTTAATACTTTAGAGCTTTAGAAACAAGGCTGCGTGCAGATGTGCGCTCTGTCTTCTGCCTTCTCACTTTGCCAGCCTGAAGTGTCTTCCCCTCAAGCTGGGGAGGAGGGGGGCGGTGGGCAGTGAGGAAGGGACCCATTAAAAGTGTTGCCACCCCTCCCTCTGGTCTAGAGAGGTGATGGAGGCGCGAAGCCTCATCCGAGACGCAATCTACTTCCTTGGGCTCTCGTGGCTGCAGCCTGTCACGGGAAATTCAAGCTGCCCTTCTGCCCTTGACCGCAGGGCTGCACACAGACATGTGCTCCCCAGAGGCCCAGGTGCCCAGGACACCAGCGGTGCCACTCATCAGGATCCACTATGACCCTGGGCTGCAGCTTCCAGCCCCTGGGGCCGTGAAGTGGAGCAAATCAAACCAAATGGAGTTCTTTTTGACCTTTTTCATGAATTGTGAGGGTGATGGGCTGGAAACCAGGGGGTGGGACGGCCACAGAGGAGAAGCGGAGGCCGGCTGGGGACGGCCTGGTGGAGAGGGACACCTCTTTACCCCCGGCTCTCCTGCAACAGGCAGGGATCAGCAGGCCTGGGGCGCCCACTGAGCTCTGGTCTGGAAACTTGTCTCCAGATTCTTTCAGCCATCAGATGACCACGGGGAGATTACCCAGCCCCCTGTTCAGCCTGCGGGGAAGGAGGTTCTGATCAAGTCATCTAAAAGGCATTTTCTTATCTCGCTTCCCCCCACCACCCGCCTTCTGCTCCAGACCTTCTACCTGGCTGCCCCAGCCCCGCCAATATAATACCCGTCTGGTCCACAGGGGCACGCAGGCAGCAGCACGCTCTGCGGAGGGTACAGGGCACCAGGTGACTGGGGTCTAGCACCGCTCCTGTCACTGGCTGTGTGACGTCAGACATGTGTTTCCTAAGCTTTCTAGCACTTCCTTTACCCATGCATAGAATGGGACTAATAACGCCCACCTCACAAAGGTATCCTGGTGGGTACGTAAGGCCACACAGACAGTGCACATAAATGCCTGGAGAGTGACTGCCTGGCTGAGATGCAGGAGGAAACAGGGCTCTCAGATAAGACACCTGACAGCAACCTTCAGACACTATCCGGCCTGTCTCGGAGACCTGGAAGGGAGCTTCCAGAGGTTTCTTGTCTCAGGGATGGGGGCCTACTGGGCCTGGAAACTGCTGGAAGGTAGCCTTGCAGCAGAGTCACCATCCCATTGTGACTTAAATGGTTTAGTTTAAATCTCTGGATGTGAGAGTTGGACTATAAAGAAAGCTGAGCACCGAAGAATTGATGCTTTTGAATTGTGGTGTTGGAGAAGACTCTTGAGAGTCCCTTGGACTGCAAGGAGATCCAACCAGTCCATCCTAAAGGAGATCAGTCCTGAATATTCATTGGAAGGAAGGACTGATGCTGAAACCGAAACTCCAATACGTTGGCCACCTGATGCGAAGAACTGACTCATTTGAAAAGACCCTGATGCTGGGAAAGATGGAAGGTGGGAGGAGAAGGGGACGACAGAGGATGAGATGGTTGGATGGCATCACCGACTCAATGGACACGAGTTTGAGTAAACTCCGGGAGTTAGTGATGGACAGGGAGGCCTGGCGTGCTGCAGTCCATGGGGTCACAAAGAGTCGGACATAACTGAGCGACTAAACTGCCCCGTGGGGCAAAGCACAGGAGGCCAAGATGCTGGGGTGGACTGGGAGGGGCCTGCAGGCAGGTGTGGCCCTCCTTGCGCGCTGGTGCCCCCTGCAGGCTGCTCGGCCCACCGGGCGGCCAATGACTCTGGACACTCAACCTGGCCGGTGGGCTGGAGCAGCTGTGACTGGAGACCCCTCCCCGCAGGGAGCGTCTGCTCCTCACTGGTCAACCCAAGGGTGGGCAATAACAGATACCATGTGTATGCCCTGTATGTCTGCTTTAGATTAACAAAGAGGTGAAACGGACCTATGGAATCACTTCTTCTAACCTCCCGATTTTACGTGCAAGGAAGCCACCGGAAGGGTAGGAGGGCTGGCCTGCAATCATCCAGCTCGAGAAGGGCAGGGTGGGAGTGACAGCCCGGGAGGCTGCAGTCCAGGTGCCTCCTGCACGGCACCTTCGAGCCCCCCGCCTCTGAGCGGCGCCCCATCTTCTCTTCCCACCCCTAGCCTGCACTCGTTTCCCAGGCACTCTCCAATCCTGGACCTGCATGCATGCAACCTCCACAAGCCTAGGGTGCCTGCAGGGCGTGGGAGTAAAGAAGGCGGAGCCATGAGCCCTGCCACTGGTGGCTGGTGGGGAGACTGACCATGCCTCTGGACCACATGAGGACACAGGCCCAGAGCCAGGCACGATGCCGGCTTCAGACTTCCTGTCTCCTGCTGTACCCCTTGAGGCGGGCCAGAAAAAAAATGTGCTGGGGGAGGAGGGATTGGACTTCTGCAGAGGAGGGTTGCTTTGTGAACCTGCCCAGCCCCAGGCATCACAGGTAGCCCTGCCTTTGGTTCCCTGAAGGCCGTAAGGCTGGAGGAAGGGGCAATACTGGCTTCCCTCATGGCTCAGAAGATAAAGAATCCACCTGCAATATAGGAGACCCGGGTTCAATCCCTGAATCAGGAAGATCCTCTGGAGAAAGGATTGGCTACCCACTCCAGTATTCTTGCCTGGAGAACTCCATGGACAGAGGAGCTTGGCGGGCTACAGTCCATGGAGTCGCGAAAGAGTCGGACACGACTGAGCAATGAACATAAAAAATATGACGTCACCAGCACTGCAGGCTCTGTGTGGCTAAGTGCGTGGGCAGCATCTCTACACGGCTCTTGGAGGCAGCTGATCCACAGACGTGGGCTGAGTGGGTCACTTCAGGTGGGCAGCTGGGACCTGCCCTCTCCCACGAGGTACTGGACTGGTCCAGAAAGGCAGGGTCTCTCGGCCTCGCATGCCAGGCCCCACACTACCTGCCTCAGTGAAACCCTGGCATCTGGGGCCTCCCAGCAGCCTGGCCCGGGGCCCCGGATGGTGTGGCGCTCCCTGCCTCCGGTCTCAGGCTGACTGGGGCCCAAAGCTGGCAGAGAGCTCCCTAATCTGAAGGCAGAACCTTTAGTTCTGGATTAAAACAGCCTTTGGCTTGAGAGGGTGAGCAGCGAGTGCCAGCAAATGAATGGGCCACCATGGTGACCGTGACCTGGGGTCACGGCCTGGCTGGGCCGCTTTACCCCAGGGCTTGCTGACACTTGCAGAGCCCCCTGCTGCTGCCTGGGCAGCCTTAGCCAGGCTGACAGTGCACGACTGCCATCCCACCGTGCTCTCCTGCACAATTATGCCCACCGATCCCCACTTGGCTGCTCCCACCCTCAAGCCTTTGCTTTGGCTCCTTCCTCCTACTTTCCGCAGTCCACCCAAATCCGGCCTCTCCTTTCATGCCACCTCCTCCAGGAAGTCTCCCCCAGATACTAGCACTTAAAGGGCTTGCCCCCTCCTCTGACTTTCCTAAATTGTTCTCTGGTTGAGCAGGCCTTGCCCTTCTATTAGGCCTCTAAATACCTGATGGAGGCCAGAGGCTCCTGCTTTACTAGGGATTTAACAGTGCTAACCACTCACACCCAGTAGGGCTTCAACACTTGTCTCAGGACCCCCATGTGAGCTTTCGTTGTGGACGGATCCTGGGCTATCCGCACTGCTACAATCTGAACCCTAAACCATAGCATGACTTGGGGGTCCCTGGACTTGTGGAAGAAAGCCTGTGTGGGGCCTCTCCTAGGAACCTTGAATGAATGGGATTCATCAAGGGCAAAAGGAAAAACATGATTTTATGAAATTCAGAATTCCTGTTGGAGGAGGAGCCTTAAGAGGACACAGACAAAATGGTACGTGTGTCAGTGGATTTAAACAGTGATTATGTCTGTGGGATAAACAGGTGTTGGGGGCAGGTATGATTACCCCCACTTACTGGAAGAGTCAGTGGAGGGCAGCTAGGACTGACTGCGAGGTCTGCCCAAAGTCGCCAGCTGACGCACCAGAACCAGGGTCAGGAGGTAGGTGTTGGACTCTGGGCTTTGTCAACGATTCCTTATGCAACACGGCAGGACGTCATCAAGGGCAAGTCTCTGGGGCCTGCAGGCTGAATTCCAGGTGACTCTCCTTCTAAGTCCACATCAGAGATACTATTCCAATCAGACTTTTTTCAACACCCAGAGTAATGCAGTGACTGTTGTCTGATGGGGTCAATGGGGAATGTGGAGCTCTGATGTACATGCAGCTGCCCAGGAATGCACTGACTCCAATTATAGACAGATATTCCTAAGCTTCAGCTGGAGCCCGGCCATCCCCGAATACCACCCAAGCCCCTCCGTCCTTTGGTATTGCCCCTGCTCAGTGGCCGAGCTGGATGGCAGTACGTGGCAGCAGCGTGGTGGTCCTCCTGGCCCCCTCTGCTTTGTGGTCCTCTGGGATGTTATTTGATCCGAGCTGGGCACTGTCAAGAGTGGGATGATTTGGGAGCAAGGGGCTTCCTTAAGGAGATGAGCTGAACAGCCATCCCTGGTGAGGAGGGCGGGGGGCACTGCTCCTGGCTGGACATACCTGTCTCCATGTTTCCAAGTGACCTGAAGCTTCCTTCCCTCTGTGAACTGGGATCTCAAAGGCCACCCGAGGGTCAAGTGAAGCTGGTTCCCTGCAGGTCACAGCCTGCTCCCCCAAAGGGGGGCCCACCCTCTCCCCAGCACTGCCGGCTGGAACTGGGGTTGAGGAGGGGCCAGGAAGGGGCTGGCACTGCTGTTCCTTGAAGACTCAGCATGCTGGGTGGGAGGCAACAGGGGATGGAGATTCTGGGTATGCAGAGAGCCCCGATTCTGAACTTTGGGCTCCTAGGGCAGACTCCCTATGGTGATGGTTCTCAGGCTGCAGCAAGAGCTCTGAGCTGGAAGGTGACCTCAAGGGGCCATACAGTCCAGCCCCTGCTTCCTGACTGAGGGTCACACAACCTCTCTGGGACAGACATGCCACCTGACAGGGAAAGGTCTGGAGTAAGAAGAAACTAGGGGACTTCCCTGGTGACTCAGTGGTGGAGAATTCGTCTGCCAGTGCAGGAGACATGGGTTTGATCCCAGATCCGGGAAAATCCCAGATGCAGAGAAGCCACTCAGCCTGTGGGCCACAACTATTCAGCCTGTGCTCTGGAGCCCGGGAGTCACAGCTACTGAAGCCCATGAGCCCTAGAGCCTGTGCTCCACAACAAGAGAAGCCAGAGCAATGAGAAGCCCGTAAGTGGAGAGCAGCCCTAGCTCTCGGCAACTAGAGAAAAACCCAAACAGCAGTGAAAACGGGTTGGATCAATGACACGATGCCAACTGGCTGAGGGGTAACTGCAGCACGGTGAACCCCCACCTGTGTCCTTGCATCACACTCTGCACGCCAGGATGCCTGGTGACCTCTGTCCACTTAAAGGGATCCCTTCTTTTATCTTCTAGTGGAGAGGAAAGCCAGCCACCCTGAAAGCAATGAGTTCAAGACAAGTGTGCCATCCTTGCTGACTGCTTAAAAAGTTTCCATCCCCCAACCCTCTCTGCCTCACCCCACACTCACTAACTTCCAATAAATCACTCTGCCTCATGCCAGGTGTCCAGAGTAGAGCCAGGGCACACAGGTATGGGCAGAGAAAGCAAGGGAGAGGTGTCCACAGCGGTGTGGACGGGGCATCCAGACAGGGGTCGGGGCACAAGAGGTGAGTCCTGTTCATTCTCCCCCCAGGTGGCCAGTAGTCCATATGTTTGGTGCCTCCTTTGAAACCTAGGCCGTGCACCTTTGGCTGGGAAGCCTCAGTTCAGAGATGCCCACTGATTTACCTGGGTGGATCCTGGAGACTGTTGTGTCAGGTCTGGCAGAAGGAAGGGAAGCAGAGGTAGAGGGGTACATCTCCCACATCAGCCCACTGTCCCCCTGGTAGCAACTCCAGGTTCCAACTCCTGAATGACGGGGGCAGTGGCCAAACGCTACTGTTCTGCCTACCTAGGGCTGGGAGCAGGTCCCTGGAGGAGAGGGAATGAGGCCCGCCACCTCAGCTTGTATCTTTGAGGGGCAGGTCTGAATTGGTGTGTGCTTTCCTTATGAAAGAGACGACCACAGTCACCTAAAACCCTGGTCCGGATTTCCAAGCATGACACCCTATAGCCCAGCATCCAGATCTTCCTAAAGCGGGGCTTTTGTTAACCTCCCTGGGCTTCTAGTCTCTCACCTACAATATGAATGGGTTGGATGGATAATCTATAGATCCTTCAGGTCTATACTGTTCTAAGAATTTTAATCTTAGGATGCCATGGCTCAACAGTGGCTCCTGAGTTCCACTTCATAAAGTCCAAAGCCTTCTGTTCCATCTCACAGACTTCCTCTAACTCTCCACTTAACACCCTGACCCTGGATTCCAATTACAGCAGTGTCCTCACTGTCCTTTACTTGGGTCTCGGTTCATACCTTTTCACCATGAAAAACAGCTTTCTGGAACACAGTTAGCAAGTTCCTAAAAAGTTCTATGTAGAATTTTCACAGAATCCAGCAATTCCACATCTAGATAAACATACCCAAAATAACTGAAAGCAAGGGTGTAAACAGATACATGTATGCGGCATGTTCATGGTGACATAATTCACAACAGCCCAAAGGTGAAACAACCCAAGGGTCCATCCGTGATGAATGAATGAACAGATAAATAAAATCCGGTTCTCCATTCCATGGAAATTATCCAGCCATGAAAAGGAAGGAAGATCTGACATGAGCTACCACTTGACGAATCTTGAAATCACGATGCTAAGTGAAATGAGTCAGACACAAAAGGACCACTGCACGGTTTCCACTTACACACGGCATGCCTAAAGCACAGAGCAGAGAACTCACAGAGACGGAAGGGAGAGGGGGTGTAGGGGGGCTGGGGAGTCACTGTATGGAGGCTACAGGACTTCTGACTGGGACGATGAGAGGTTTCTGAGGGTGGTTGCTGGGAGCGCAGTGCAAAGCTGCGGTTGCACTTGACATACGCACTTAAAAATGGTTAAGCTGGTTAATTTCATGTTGCATATATCTTATTACAAGAAAAAGCCAAAGCAAAACACCAAGCCCAGCAAGGCCTGCCCCCCTCTCCTTAACCTCCCCTGCGAGTCCAGCTCTCCTGACGAGCCTTCCTCACTCCGCTTGGGCTCATGTCTTGGGCTGACCTCCGCACTCTGCCAGCAAGTACAGGGAACATCGGTCTCCCTGGGGGCATTGAGGACCTTGGATCTGGAGAAGGACCTTGGGCAATCACTCAGGACGACTTGCTTCTCTGTCCGCTCCCTGCCCAGGGGCCACCACTCTCCTTTCCGTGGGGGCTGGGAGCCTCCTCCCCAGGGAGCCGGGGACAGGGCGGTTCGCGGTTACATAACCCGCAGGGAGATTTGTTTCCATCAGCCCAGGCGGTGCCAGCTTTCCAGCGGCGGCCGCGGCAGGTAGAGGCGCCCTGTCTGGGCCGGCCGTGCCCGGTCAGGGCAGCGATGGGGCGATCTGGATGGCTTAGCATAGCTCAGATTCCCAGCGGCGGCTGGGGGCCGGCTGCTCGCTGAGCTGCGGGGAAGGAACTGCTGTCTCCTTGCTGGCCTGGCTCTGGGGTGGAGTCAGGGAGAAGGCACTGGGGGTGAGCTGCCAGCCGGCCAGGGGTGACCCTCTGGGGCCTGGGACACCCGAGCTGCCTTCTCCGATAACCCACTTATCTGCAGGGCCTGCCTCGGCGTGGCAGCCTCAGACAGGTGGAGCACCCAGCCAAGTCCCATCAGGGGATTTAGCAGGGAAACCAAAGCCTGGGTTGGGGGTGAAGGCGTGCAGGGAAGAGAACACGGCCTGGCAAGGGACACGGGTGATGGGGAAATAATTCCTGACCCCGGGAATGCTCCTCGGCCCAGAGACAGGAGGGCGGGAGCAGGACCTCAGGTGTCCCAGCACCTGCCCAACAGAGCACCTTCATGCTCGTGGGCAGAGGCTCCTGGAAGCAGCCCTTTGATGCTGGCCGAAACCTGCCATGGACGGACTTGGTGGGGACCCTGCCTCCGAGACCAGAAAACCTTGACTGGCAAGCTGCTGTCCTGGCTCCTTCTGGGATTGACCTTTTCTTTCCTCTGCTTATTTTCAGATTAAAAAAAAAAAAAAAATCAAAATGCTTTTTTCCCCGTTTGTATCACAGGCTGCCTCTGTCCCGCAGGGCATAACGAGGTTCTAGAAGGGGGTCTTGGATTTAGCCCTTTCAGAAGCCACTGTGCCCCTACTGAGTCAGAAAAACTGGCTTTGAGACACCCCAGCCGGATCCTTGAATAAAACTCAGACTTTGGGACAGTGCCGCCAATGACACAAACCAGGGGAAGATGAGAAAGGAGGGCGGATTCACAGAGATGACACACGCGTGGGCCCTGCTGCAGCGGGCGGTACACAGGAGGTGCTCGAGAAGTGCTTGTCGAGAGAAAGACGAGAGGATGGGAAGGAAGGAGGTAAAAGTTTACTCACTGCAAAGCAAGTGTGGGCAACAAGGCTGGCCGGAGGCACAGCCATCCCCTGTTCTGGTTCTGGTCTGGTGGGCGAAGAGCCTGGGTACCAGGCAGGTGCTGCTGTCCCCAGCGGGGGAGCTGTGCCCACCACAGACCCTTATGCAGGACAAGTTCCCAAGACAGGACACGTGAGGCCAGCCTGCTGGTGCTCACTGTTGGGCAAGGTGTGTGCTAACTTCTGCCTGGCCTGTGCAGGGCGCCGACAGCTCCCAGGGTGCCATCGGAGCAACAGTTTTTAGAAAAAAAGAGATGTTTTGTGGGCAAGAAGGGAATGGCTAGCCATTCCAGTATTCTTGCCTAGAGAATTCCATGGACAGACGAGCCTGGCTGGCTGTAGTCCATGGGGTCGCAAAGAGTTGCATGACTGAGTGATTAACACAATAACAAAGTCACCTTCCCCGATGGACCCGCGGGGAGAGCAATCGCATTGCCTGCTAGCCCTTCACTTTCTCCCTCCTGATTTCCTGCGACTGGAGGAGGGGCGCTCGGGTGTGGTACAGCCCAGGGCTTTGCTCAGGCTCTGGAATGCACAGAACAATGTGCTTCTCTCCCTGGGTATGCCTGGCTTGGGCCAACAGTAAAATTAGTTTACATGCCTGGAGTGCACGACGGCTCAGCGGTGGGCGTGCAGGGGCGAGGGTAGAGCTCCGGGCTGAGGAAGAAGGTATGAGGGGAGAGCCCGCCGCAGGAAGAACGGCTGTGTGCTTCATCTGGATAAAGCAGACAGAGCCACGGAGGTGTTTCCTCTGATACCCTCAGCCCTCCGTTGGCCTGGAAAACCCAGAGACTCAGACAGCATCGGAAATCTGGTGGGATATCCTCTAGAAGCACAGATTTTGAAATCCCCACTGATAGCTTCAAGAGATGGATTCCTGATTTTCCCAACTTTCTGACCTTTATATCCTATTTAGGGGGGTGGTCTGGGAGCCCAGGGTCTTCCCTGGTGGCTCAGACAATAAAGAATCTGCCTGTAACGCAGGAGACCCGGGTTCGATCCCTGGGTTGGGAAGATACCCTAGAGAAGGGAATGGCTACTCACTCCAGTATTCTTGCCTGGAGAATTCCATGGACAGAGGAGCCTGGCAAACTACAGTCCATGGGGTTGCAAAGAGTCGGACACAACTGAACGAGTAACATTTTCGCAGGAGCCAAGAGCTTGGGGTGCTGGAGTGACCGCCCCCATTCAGCCCCATGACTTGGTAGCCTCGCTGAGTCACTGTCCTGTTCCACACACGTGGGGGATGGATCCTGCCCTAGAAGCCACCTTGGGGAGAGAATCTCCAGGTTCACACGCAGGAAAGTGCTCAGAAGAGCTGAGAAGCCTGTCTCGCACCAGGAGCTCTGGTACCTAAGACTGCGGGCCCTGTGCCTCCCTTCCACAGGCACTTGCTGAGCATCCACTGTGCACAAGTCATGGTGCCAGGAGCCAGGGACCAAGCCTCACACAGTCAGGATTCCTGCCCTCAAGGAACTTACGACTCAGATGAGAACTTACAACTCAACTTACAACTCTGGTTAGAACCCCAAGAATCAATGTTGGTCCTTCTCCCTCCCTCCATAAAAGACTGGGATTGAGAACTCCACATTTGGGGAAAAGAGGAACAACTTTTGACTTTCCTGAAACCTTGAGATAACCGGGAGAGAAGGAGGTTCCCTATTACGGAACAGCCCAGTGCCTTTGCCCAAGCCAGCAAGCAAGGGACTAAGACCAGGAGGCAGAGATGGGAGAAACAGGGTATAAGTGGGATGAATGGGTCACCTGAGTCCCGAAGATGCAGCTTGTATTTTGATTTACTGATGGGGCAGCCAGACCAGAAAATCTTGAGTGCCCCAGTTAAAATTACTCCCAGAGACCCTTCAGAGGCCCCATAGAAATCCTGTCACCACTTGATTGAGTTTCTGTGTGTCAAAAGCCCCAAACGTGATGCTTAATGGTGACCCAGCCAGAAACTCTGCAGAGCTTATCCATTTTCTAGCTCCAGGTCAGCTTTTTAAGAGGCTGTCTTCTAGAAGTTGCTGGCAGAGAGCAATTTATTTTGAAACCTGGTTACATGCCAGATTCTGATTTTGCTTTGTCTTTTCACAACAGCCCTGCTGTGTTTACGACTTGGTGAGATGAGGGTTGTTTTTTTTTTTTTCCTTTCCTTCAAAAAAAGGTATCGCCTCCTTCTGTTAGATGTGTTGTTGACAACGGTTGCTAGGGAGAGCGGGGTTCAGTTACAGACACACTGATGCCGGCTCTAATAATACTTTGCTCTGCATAGCTCAGATGCAGACACCTCTTGGCTAAACAGGGCACACACATTTCGACAGAGGAGGGCTTGAACTGATACTGCCCAAGCATATCTCAGCAAAGGAGCACTCTCTGAGCCCGAGCGGAAGGTCCAGGGTGGTGACGGGGCAGTGCTGGGTGGCGGGGGCTCAGGCCTCCAATTCCTGTCATTCCAAAGGTCCCATAAAAAGAGGCTCGCTCATTCTTCACCTCGCAGTGACACCAGAGCCTTCCGCCCCCTCATGGTACCGCGATTCCTTGGTAAAGATCGAGGCGGAGTCCTGGCGACTTCCGTAGCCCAGGGGTTGTGGGTGGCCCACATCCTCCTAGAAGTCAGAATCCGGCAGTGCACATCTTCTGGGTGTGGGATCCTGCGATCAGGCAGCGTGGGAGCCGGGTGGGAAGGGGTGGGGCAAGGGACACGAATCACCTCCTTAGCTTTCCCTCCTTAGCTTTCTTTACTGATGGCCGAGCCTGGCAACCCCCAGGGGGTTGACGAGTGAGGCCCTTTTCCTAAAACAGGTGATAGGTGCTTCAACAAACGTCTGAGACCAAGAAAAAGGAAAAGGACCTGAGGGACGGAGCTGAGAGCAGAGAGAAACGGGGCCCGCGGGAGAGGAGAGGCCATCCCCACCCGGTTGACCCATGAGGGTGGAGGTTTCCCAGGAGGACCCTCAGAACAGCGAGGTGCAGGACAGAGGTCTCCTGAGATGGTCCAAGCCAGCCTCCTTGCTGCACAGAGGGGCACCGAGGCTGGGCTAGGGGAAGGGATGCGCTTGGGTGCCAACGTCTCCTGCTCTGGAGCTTTCTCACCAGCTCAGGCTCTGACTCCTTCTCATCACTCAGCAAAGAGCCCAGTATCTGGGACCCATTTCTTGGCTGATTCGTGGGGTGATGGGCAGGGCCAACTGGTTCATAAGTGACAAGAGTGGCACAGTCAGAGCATCTCTGGGGTTATCTTCCTAACAGGGGCACTCCATTGCTGCAGAACCAGCTGGGAAGTTCTTTAAGGAAGGATGTCCAGGCCCATTGCTGTGCAGTCTAACTCAGTCGGTCTGGGGGAGAATCCCCACGTCGGTATGTTTTAAAAATGTGTCCCCTTGAGATTCTAAAGGAGAAGTAGGCTGAGAGACAGGGCCCTAAAGAAAACCCGATGGCTGGAACTCCATATTCCCAGACTGGGTCCTCACTTCCGACGTCACACAGATAAAAGACCGTGCCTCAGTTGGCCTGCCTGTGAACTTGACCCATCACTATAAACCGTCAGTCATCCAACATCTCAGTACTTAAAGTGTGGTCCCTGGGCCAGCGGCAGCATCGGCATTACCTGGGGGCTGGTTAGAAATGTAGCATCTCAGGTTCTACCCAGATTTCCTGAATCAGAACCTCTATTTATAGACTCTCAAGTGATTCAAACACAAATACAAGTTTGAGAAGCACTGACATGCATGCCTGGCACATAACAGACATTTGAGAAATGCCTGTTTAATAAGCAGAATTTTATTTACCAGAACACTACTTAGAAAAAAAAATCACATCTAAGGCAAAAAAACTCAAGTTAGATGTAAAAACTGAAGATGATTTTTGAGCCATGGGACTGGTGACAGGGGTCCCCTGGGACCCCAAGATCTCTGGCATTGTCAGGGCTCATGAGAGCGGTGTTTTCGGGTTCCTTGAGATGACAAAGCTGAGTTTGGCTGCGAGGGGTGAAAGGTCCTTTGACCCTTCCCTGGGTTCGCTCTCACTTCCCTCTCCATGGGGGCTGCGTCCCAGCTTGGCAGGCAGCCCATATTCTGCGCCAACGTCCCCGACACCAGAGCCTGCTCGTCTCCTCTGGGGCTGCCAGCTCCCGCTGCCGAAGCCCAGACAGTGAAAGCACTTGGCCAAGGAGGGCAAAACATCCAAAGACAGCTGCTGGGAGCTGTGTTCACAGGGCGCCTCGCAGCCTGTCCAGTTTGTAGCCAGCATCATGCAGCCAGCATCACTAAGCCAGATCTCAGAACATGTACACGGAGGCAGCGGTGAAACCTAGCCAGGTGAGGGGCGTCTCAGGGGTGGCTGAACTGAACTGGGGGCTGGCTGGGGATCCACAGGCAGTGGACCCTGAGTGCCTGCAGCTGAGTGTGAACCTCATAGGGAGAAAGGTGGAGGGGGTGGCGGGGGGTGGCGGGGGGAAGGTGCTGCGGCCCAGGGAAAGGATACAGATCAGGTTTGCCAGAAAATGAAAGCAGGTGAAAAGAGACAGCCCGGTGGGTCACGAGGAAAGTGGGGTTTGATGAGTTGTGCCCCCTGCTCTCTTTTCTTGAGCCTTGTGGGTCTGGGGTGGTGAATGGCCATGAATGATGCTGCCTGGAAAGCCTACTCCAACTCAGCAGTTCCTCAGCTGCAGAGGAGCAGGGCCCGCGAGGCCCCGTCAGACACACAGAGCTGGCTTCCTCCAGGCCTCGTAACCGGGGGTGTGCCGGGAGTTCAGCACACCCAGCCTACCTTCCATGGGGGCCAAGGGGCCTTGAACAATGACCCAGGAGGCCTGAGGGTCCAGCTCCAGCCCTCTGGTTACACACTTCAAGGAGCTCCCTCTTACACTTAAGCTGAGGCCGCAAGGGATGAAGGGGGCAGTGGGGGTCAAGGGGACACTTTGATCCTGCTGGCCTAAGCCAGTCCACTTCTGCGGGGACGGAGAGGTGGGGTGTAGGGGGCCAAAGGGCTCTGTTTGAGGCTGAACACGTCCCAGGGCTGATGCTCTGCCGGACACTGTGCGCAAGGCTGCTCTAGCCACGGGTCACTGGAAGAGAAGCCTGACCCGGGCAGGATCTCAGGTGACCCCTGCGGCCAGCTGCCCTTCCCGGCTGGACGCCTCTCATCCCACGCTCTATTGTGTGTGTGTCCACCGCGGGCACCAGCTGGTTACACACAGAGCTGGCAACCGCTGTCAGAAGTCTTGCCCTATCCTGGCCCTTCTCTTCACAAAAGCCAAGGCCAAAGGTCGTTCTGTCCCTGACCACCCCCCTCCCGCCCCCCAGGCCTGGCCATACGTGGCAGACCGGCTGCTCCCCGCCATCATCCTCCACACTCTCCCAGGACATTCCGGCCCACGAGGAACATGCCCAACGTGCAAATCCCTCAGGTAATGTGGGAATTCGTCACCGGGGAGCGTGGGCGATCCAGGAATGGGAACCTAATCGGGGCCTCGAGCTGGACAGAAGCAGCCCGGGCTGGCCAGCACGGCTCGGGTTGCAGTGAGCAGTCACCCTGGGAAGACGGGAGGGCGGCGAGATGGAGCCCATGGGCAGCTTTTCGAGGGGGTTCCTCCCTCCCCGTTCCTGGGGAAGGGACGGCAGAGACTGCGAAATCAGGTGGCTGAGACGAGGGTGACCACATGTCCTGGTCGACACCAGGGGTCTAGGCCTGATGACGAACTGAGCCCCTGACTCTCAGAAATGTCATGGTTCGGATGATCTGTTATACGGCCACCGTCCTTAAGAAAGACCTGCAGGTGGTTTCTTCTGGCTCTATAATCCTACTTCCAGAACTTTCAAGCTCCTGTTTTACCCTACCTGGGCTGAAACTCACTGCATATCTCAACCGGTCTAAGGTACAGAGTAGGAGTAGAGATGACTTTTTCCCCAGCCGAGAGTCTCCAAGGATAGTCCCAGGCCTGGCATGGCCACCATCCTGTGCCATCTGCTACCTCTCCACGATGCCACCAGCGCTGGGACAGGTTCACTTGCTACCATGGTGAAGAGAGATAGCCTCCAGCTCCCCACCTAGGAGATCACACAGCCCTGCGCTCAGTTTACACACCACGCCCATTACACACCACAGTAAAACTATCGCTGGACGTCAGCACTCACAGAGGAAGGAAGGGGCAGGGAAGGATTAAGCTCTCTGGGTAGAGGGGCTTGGAGTGGGGAGGCACCAAGAAACAAGACGGCCTTCGATCTCTCTCTGCCCCAGAAGAGGTTTCAAGAAGCCCAGCGCATCAGGAGATGGATAGCAGCTTCGCGACTCAAAGCCCTTTTGCTGAGACCCATCTCAGCACCACCTATGAGTAGCGCATCACCTGCAGGGCCTGGGGGTGGTCCTGGGGAGGAGGAGGAGGAAAAAAAAAGTCCACGGCACGTGTGTGTCCACTGGGACGCGGAGAGGTCAAAGCATAAGAGCTGGTCTAAGACAAGAGACAGCCCTCTTATCATGGAAATAGAAAGGGGAAGGCTGGTTACACACGAAGCACCTATAAAATTATATTGGTCCATCGTAACCATGGAGCCCTCACACAAACACACGCAAGTCTGGCCACTCATCTCTTGCCCCCTGAGTGCCTTTTTATTTTCTATAATTAATCGGGCAAGGGTGGGACTCGGGAGCAGTCCAACCGTGGTCAGAATCGGCAGCCCTCTCTCTAGAGACAGCCCACCGGCGGGCAGGGCGGGAGGCGCAGCTGTCGGCGTCCGTTACCTGGAGCATGTTGAGCAGCAGGCTGCGGAACTTGGTCCCCTCCACCATGAAGAGCGCCATCTTGTCGCAGAGCTTGGCGGCCGTGAAGGCGAAGCTGCGGTCAGACACGGCCTTCTGGTAGATGGTGCGCACGATCTCGCCGAGCATCTCCTCCGAGTTGGTGGAGTTCTGGGCCTCCTCCATGAAGGTGGTGAGCTTAGCGTCCACGTCGCTGCTGTTGTTCCGCATGCTATTCAGAATCTCGATCAACTTGTCCATCTTGTTCTGCTGAGGGCTGGTGGTCTCCACGGCCACTTCATCCTGGGGAGGTGGGGGCGTGGGGGACAAACCAAGCGGTGCCTGAGTGGGGCCCGGGTTTCTGCTGAGGGTTTCCAGGTGTCCGTGGAGGGAGGGCTGTCACCCTCGGAAAGGACCCGTGCCACTTCTAGAACCGGCGGTCTGATCCCCTTGGGACCCGACCTCCACCAAGGACCCTCGGGCCCCAGGCTCCCTGCTGACCTTTTGCTCGGCCCCTGTGACACCCTGAGTGGATCCTTTTTGGTGTGTGAGCTACAGCTCTTAACCAGGTTTCTCATACACATTGGCTTGGTTTGTTGGATCTACCTGTCTGTCAGATGTCTCAATGTAGAAATGATTTAACGGGGCTTATTAAAGAAGAAATAAACTAACAGATAAGAAATTGGGCCAAGAGAAAACATGGGTAGGACGACTAAGGTCAGGAAGGAGGTGGCATCCCAAATGCTTGCTGTGTTGGTTAAAGGTGCCCACAGAGTGGCTACACCTTGTTCTCCAGACTCTCGGCTCTGGACTTATGATGGACTTCAGCCCGAGGACTGTCATGCTCTCTGGGTATAGGGAGCCCTGTAACATGGCCTTGGCATTGCGTGCTGGCTTTTTATGACAAGTACTGCACACTAAGGAATCCTCCAAAGTGCCAGTGCCACAGAAACAACTGGCACTTCTAGGAGGGAAATTTCAGATGAAAAGCCTTACACCCATTAGAGGTTTCACTACAACTGGGACCAGACCTGCATTGCGGGAGGAAGAAAATGGACCTGACAGTCTGAGAAGTATGTATGCAAACACTAAGACTGGTAGCCACGAGTGTGATGGACTTAACTCCTGGGATGTGAAACCAGGGTTGAAGGGCAGGGTCAGGGACACAGAGAGGGGGGCCACGTTTGCCATTCTGTCATCAACAGAAGAATCCTGGGCGGGAGGTTCAGACCGGGGTTCTTGAACCTAGTCTCTGTCTCTAGTTGGATGGCTCAGGGAAGTGGCTTCACTCCCTGGGCTTTAGTTTCCTCCCAGATACATGAAGAGGTTAGATTAGATGGTCTATATAGCTTTCTTTGAGTCCTGCCACTGCCCGAGCCCACGTCCTCCTGGTCCAGGAGTTCAGGAGGCTGGACCTGAGCACAGTCTTTGCAGCTGAAATACAGGCATCACGGATCTATCTTATCTGTTCTATCTCTCCCTTCCTGCCCCATCCCAACCATGGACAGGAATAGTGGTCGGTATGTAGAATAACCACCCACAAGGGTCTTCTCACAGGTCGTGACATTTGACCTTCAGTCTGTCTACAAGGCAGTATTACACCACCTTGTGATACCCATTTTACAGATGGGTAAACTGGGGGCATGGAGAGGTGAGGTGGCTTGGCCAAGGCCACCTAGCCAATCAAAGCAGAGTGAGGACCCAGCAGGTTTGGTGGACTCTAAAGCCTGTGTTGTTTCGCTCTGTGGCACCACGGTTGCATTTAGCAGAACCGAAGAGAACTTAGCAATTCTCTCTCTGGCTGGACTGAAGCAGTCTGTCCAGGAAACTCTTCAAGCAGAGACCATACATGGCATACACTTGAGAACCTCTCCAGGTTCCTACCTTTGGGACGTAAGGAAATAAAGGATGCTTTCTCCAGGACCTCACAGTGCCTGTCCTGTGGGGAGTATGGGTGGGCGCTCAGGGCTGTAAGGGATGCCAGAAGCAGCATGTCAGCTTCAGGAATTGAGCAGGGACGGGGTCTGACTTGCCTTGCCCTGACTGAGTGTGGACCTGGCCCTAGGAGGTGAAAGTTGGAGGAGAGAAGGCAGTAGAGAGGCGGGGGAGAAGCCCGGAACTTCGAGCTCCGTGGAAGACCCACAAAGAGGACACCATGTAGCCTCCCCAAGCCTGGGAAAGCTGGGGGCAAGCTGGCCTTTCCTGGGAACACTTCTTCTCCAAGGTGAGCTTACTTGCACCCGTGGCTGGGGATGGGGAGCTGGGGTGAGCAGAGTGCACCCAACGCTGCCAGGGACAGAGCCCCAGCTCTCCTCTGGAGGCCCAGAGCAGCTCTTCCTGAATGTGTGAACCAGGCTCTGGAAGCCAGAGCCAGGAGTAGGGTGAGGAATCGGACGCTCATTCCAAATTTAAGGAGCCCCTCCTTCTCAGGGCCATGCCGGTGCAGGATGGACACCTGAGTGATGCTGACAGTGAGTGCCTCCTTAAATCTTGCCCCCCCCTTCCCTGCTGCAGGTTGGTGAGGGAGGGGAGTGGCAAGGCTGAAGCCAGCCTGCTGCACTCTGTTCAACCCCCCATTGCTCTGCCCTGGCAGGGAGCACAGCCTGGCTGGTACTCACCTTGGGAAGAAGCATTCTTATCTCATAGGCTCTTGTGTTTTCCCCAGATGCCCTTTAGCACTAACAGGGTGGCATCCGCCACCAGATAATGCTGGGGGGGGAACACCAGGCATTCTCTGCCACCCTCCCATCACCTGGAGGCACATTCCTCTTCCCCCACCCTCCCTTCTCAGGCTGGGGGCTGGTACCAAGTGTCCAGCTGGGCTTCTTGCAGGGTGGAACGTGCTGGAGGGAGCTCACACGCAGAGCTGGCCATGGGTCTGCCTTCTGGGGACCAGGGGTCTCTCGGGCAGCAGAGACCAGGTGCTGGTCTCTGCCTCCACACAGCTCCCCAGGCCCGCACCCCCAAGCCCTTCCACCCAGGTGCCTACCTCATGCTGTCCTCCCTGGTGCAAAAGAACAAGGAAAATTCAATTACCGGTACCTTTTCTTTCAGCCTTCGCCGCAGCCTGTCTTTGGAAGACTGGAGCAGGGTAATTTTGGGGCGCTCCCCGCCGCGCTCGGGAATAATACTGTCTTTCAGCTTTGTCTCGGCCTCTGGACACCCCGGCTGCAGCAGGGTGAGCCTCTCGGAAGCCGCTGGGGCCAGGGCATCGGGGCTGCGGGGGGACTCGAGGCCGCCGTGCCCAGTGTCCCCCAGGGCGTCCTCAAGCCTGGGGCTCTCCGTGGTCACGGTCTCTTTGGTGCTGCGGTGGCCGCCTGCCTTCCCCTTGTCACCGGAAGGATGCTCCATGCTGCTGTGGTGCCAGCGCCGGTTCTGGCTGTAGCCGTGGTGGCTGGACCTCCCTGAGGGGTGGGGCGCCGAGCCCCCCTGGTAGGATTTCTGGTGGTCCCTGTTGTGTTTGGCACTGCCCGGCGGGTGGTCACCATGCTGCTGGGGCTTGTTCCCTCCTGGGGGTCTCTGCTGCCGCCTGCAACCAAAGGGGAAAGACAAGAGAGGGTCACTGGGGCCGCTGGCCAGGGCCCCTATGTCCAAATACTTGCAGAGGAATTCATTGCTTCACTCCTTCAGTACTCTCACTGAAGGCCTCCTATGCACCAGGCTCTGCAACGGGGCCTGGGGTTACAGCAGAGAATATGACAGACAGGTCCCTATGATTACTCAGGATTTAAGCCAACTCTTGAACTAAAGTAAGTATTTTATTCCTTTATTAGAATATGCATTAATACATGTGTAGGACACAAAATTAAAGTGATACAATTAGAGTGTACAGCGAACCCTCCTGACTGTTCCCAAACACCCAGTATGTTTCTTGAAGCAACTGTTCCCATTTTGTGAATATATTCTTTGCGTGTTCCAGGAAAGATGTGTACACAGAACTGCGTTGGATAGTGAAAATGAAAGTCGCTCAGTTGTGTCCGACTCTTTGAGACCCCATAGACTATACAGTCCATGGAATTCTCTAGGCCAGAATACTGGAGTGGGTAGCCTTTCCCTTATCTAGGGGATCTTCCCAGCCCAGGGATCGAATCCAGGTCTCCAGCATTACAGGCAGATTCTTTACCAGCTGAGCCACAAGGGAAGCCTAAGAATACTGGAGTGGGTGGCCTATCCCTTCTCCAGCGGATCTTCCCGACCCAGGAATCGAACCGGGGTCTTCTGCATTGAAGGCGGATTCTTTACCAGCTGAGCTACCAGGGAAGCCAGAGATTCTCCCATGGAACAAATCTGAGGTGTGCAACACGGGACAAACCCCAAATGTTTTGATCTGCAGACTAAAACAGAGCAAGGGGGTGGCATGTATTCTGGGGACCCTTCAGTCTTGCGCCAAAGGGCTGCTTCTGTCACTGAAGTGCTCCTGCATTCCACCTGTTTTGCCCTAATGGTGTTTTCCACGTCATAATCTTATCTGAAGCGCATTTGGAGAACAGGATAACCATGAGCCTCTCAAAGTTGTAAAGTGAGTGAAGAAAGAAGCTCTACATTCTAGCAAATGAGCCTCCCATCTCGTTCTGTGATCCATCTCTTCACCCACACAACAGACCTTCGCCGCACTGCATTTTATGAACAAACTGTATTTACTTGCTCTAAAATTATTATTACTTATATAAACTCAATTTCGACATTCACTTGATAATTTGTAACTCTGAAAATTTGGAGGTATCTTGGGTTTGGGGTTAAATGGATCATTTTCCCATTAAAATTAATGAAAAAATTTTCATTGAAAAGCTTTTTCCTTCTACCAGTATCAAATGTTGGCGAGGATGTGCAGAAAAGGGAACTCTTGTACAATGTTGGTGGGAATGCAAATTGGTGCAGCCACAGTGGAAAACAGTATGGAAGTTTCTCAAAAAATATGACCCAGCAACCATATGACCCAGCAACTCCACTCCTGAGTATATATCTGAAAAAACCCAAAACACTAATTTGAAAAGATATATGCACCTCAATGTTCCATAGCAGCATTATTTATAATTGCCAAGACATGGACACAACCTAAGTGTTCATCAACAGAAGTTGTGGTATACACAATATGGAATGCTACTCAGCCACAAAAAAACGACAAACATTTGCCATTTGCAACAACACGGATGGACACAGAGGGCATTATGCTAAGAGGGAAAAGACAGAGAAAGAGAAACACTGTATGATATCGCTTATATGTAGAATCTAAAAATACAACAGACTAATGAATATAATTAAAAAGAAGAGGGATTTCCCTGGCAATCCAGTAGTTAGGACTCTGCCCTTGCATTGCAAGGGGCACAGGTTCAATCTCTCCTGTGGTCAAAAAAAAGAAGCAGACCCACAGATATAGAGAACAAACTAGTGGTTACCAGTGGGAAAAGGCCATATAAGGGTCGGGGAGTGGGAGGCACAAACTCTTGGATGTAAGATAAGCTCAAGGATGTGCTATACAACTTGGGAAATATAATCCATATTTCCCAATAATTGTAAATAGAAAGTAACTTTTAAACATTGTATAAAAATAAAAAAAATGAAAAGAAAAGCTTTCCCTAGGTGGCAGGGTTTTCAGGAGGAGTTAAAATTGTTAAGTGAGGGTTTCCCTGGTGGCTTAGTGGTAAAGAATCCACCTGTCAATGTAGGAGGCACAGGTTCCATCCCTGGTCTGGAAAGATCTCACATGCTGCAGAATACCTAAGTCCCTGAGCCACAACTACCGAGCCTGTGCTCTAGAGCCTGGGAACCGCAGCTACGGAAGCCCACGTGTCTATAGCCCGTGTTCCACGAGGGAAGGCACCAGGGCGGGAAGTCCACGCACCACGACGAGGAGCAGCTCCTCACTCGCCGCAAATAGAGAAAAGCACCCGCAGCAATGAAGACTCAGCACAGCCGAAAATAATAAATACATACACATTTTTAAAAAGCACTTTTAAAAAAAATTTAAAAAATGAAGTTGCCAAGTGAGAGACACACATATAGGTTTCTTTTTGTTTCCACACAAACAGTTAACTTATAACACACTGTATATTAGAAGCAGAAATGAGTATGTTCTTGGAGGAAAATTCGACAGTTTGTTACAAAAGCCTCTAAAACATGTAAACCGCTAGCCCTTGCAATTTATCCACTTGTGACAATTTATCCAAAGGAAATAATCAAAGCACAGGGATGTAGGCACAGGGATGTTCATCACAGTCGTGTGTAGAACAGAGAAAAATGGACAGTGAAACAATGAGCATGGTGAAAAAGCTCACTCTGTGGCAAGTGTGTTGTGTGTGCAGCCCAGTGCTAGTTTTTATGGCAAGTATTTATATGCATAGAAAATCTGGAAGGACACTCAACAAAATGCTAACAGTCATTATCCCTGGGGGATGGGATGAGGATTTTTCTTTTTCATTTGTGTTTTCTAAATGAACATAAATTTATTTTTCTAAACTTTTTATTGTGGGATAATTATAGATTCAAATGCAGTTGTAAGAAAGAATGCAGAGAGATTTTTTTGTATCCTTTTCCCAGCTTCCTTCCATGGTAACATCTTGCAAAACTATAGTTCAAGATCACAACCAGGATTTTGACACTGACTCAGTCAAGACACAGAACATTTCCATCACCACAATCTCCTGTGCTGTGTTGCCCTTTCATAGACACATTTACTTCCCTCCCTCCTTAGCCCCTGGCAACAACTAATCTAGTTTCCATTTCTACCATTTTATCATCTCAAGAATGTTATATACATACAGTATGTGACCCAATGGGATTGGCTTTTTTCACTTAGCATAATTCCCTGGCGACCCATCCAGGTGATTGCATGTATCCACGGTTGTTCCTTTTTTACTGCTGAGTAGTGTTCCATGGTATGGATATATCAGTGAGTTTAGTCATTTACCCACTGAAGGACATCTGGGTTGTTTCCAATTATTGGCTATTGTGCAGAAAGCAGCTGAGAAAATCTGTTCACAGGTTTCTGTGTGGACATAGTTTTCATCGCTCTTGAATAAATGCTTGTGAGCACCATTGCTGTGTTGAAAGGTAATTGCATATTTAATTTTTAAAGAGGCTATCAAACTGTTTTCCATAGAGGCTGTACCAGTTTACATTCCCACTAGCAATGCATGAGAAGTTTTCACCCATTGTTTCTTTGGGTCATTTTCAGTTACACCCTTTTTTTCTGCTACCTCTCGGATGACATGCCTGTTGGATTTTTGGTTATGGTCTTCTAGGTCTGTGAAGCTAATTTCATTCTTTTCAGTGTATTTTCTCACTGTTGCTCAGACTAGATCATTTCTATTGTTTCTTTTCCAGGACACTGGTTCTTCCCTTTGTGCCCTCCATTTGGGTGTTGAGTCCATCCAACTGAGTTTTCCTTTAACTCTGAAGTTTTCATTTGATGCTTTGTTATATCTCCTACCTCTTTGCCGAGACTTTTTTTTTTTTTTTTGGTGTATCAGGAGGGTTTGGAGTTGCTCTTTGAAGCATTTTTATGCTGATTGCTTTAAAATCTTTGTCAGACAATTTTAACATTTCTGTTATTTCGTTATTGACATGTATTGTCTTTTTACATTCAAGTGAGATCTTTCAAGGTTTTGGTATGACAGGAGATTTTGGCTGAAAGCTGGACAGGTTGGCTATTATCTTATGAGACTCAACTTAATCAACTCTTCCTGTTTGGCTGGCTTCTTCTGCTGGCATCCTCTGACCTTGGTCTGGTAGTAGAAAGAGCTACACTGTCTCATTAGTGCAGGGTTTGGGGGAGAAGTCAGGTTCCCCACCAGGTCTTCTTTGACACCGCAAGGGGTGGGGTACTCTTTAATGCCGCCCACAGTGGAGGTTCTGGTTCCTCACACAGACACCTCCCTGGCCAGGAGGAGAAGGGTGCCTCACTGCTGCTCCCCACGTGGCCTCCACTGACACAGAGGCAGGGGTTCTCAGTGACCCCCAGGCATGAGTCCCAACTGCCCACTCGGCTTCCCTGACCCCACCCTGGCGGGGTTTGGGTGCCTCATCACAGCCTAGCGAAGGTGGAATTTTGTTCCTTCGTTTGGCCCTTCTGGCACGGGTGGGATGGAGCTAGTTTTCTCTAGGGCGTTTGCCTGAAGTAGAGCAGCTTCTGCTGAAGAGCTCTCTGTCTTAAGAGGCTGCTCCTTTCTGGTTTGCTGGCTGCAGAGGGCAGGCTTTCGTTGGGGCCATTTTGGTCTGTCTGCACCTGTGGTGGTGTGTCTGGGTTGCCAAATACTTTCACTTCAAGTCTGAGATTAATGAGGCTTAGAAGAAAACTCACTCACTGCTGTGTCACCCCTCAGGGGCCAAGGTCCCCAGCCAGTCTGCCTTCTCTCCGTCCTTCAGTGTTCTCTTGTGTTTGCCTGTATACATAAAAATCCAGGGGGGTTAGATGTGTTTATTTTAATAATTTGAGTCAATAGGGCTTCCCAGGAGGCGCCAGTGGTGAAGAACCCGCCTGCCGATGCAGCTTAGACATAAGAAGATGCGGGTTTGATCCCTGGGTCGGGAAGATCCCCTGGAGAAGGGAATGGCAACTCATTCCACTGTTCTTGCCTGGAGAATCCCACGGACAGAGGAGCCTGGCGGGCCGCAGTCCATAGGGTCACAGAGTCGGAAATGACTAAAGCAACTTAGCACGGCACGGCACAGACTCAAAAGAGGCAGCTCCTTCATCCAATCCCACCACCACCACCGACAGGCCTAAGGCATTCAGTTTCCTTCCCTAATGGTCTCATTCGAAACACAGCCATCAGCATGGGCCTAACACTCAGTTCTGGAAGAAGGTCAGTCTGCATTCATAGCAAGGGAATCCGTCAGCATGGGCACCTGGGCAAAGGGCAAGAGGGACAAGGTGGGCCCCACCAGCAAGGTGACTCACTGAGCCAGGCTCCTCCCAAGACCACCAACTGCCTTCACATGTGCCGGACACCCGAGACACGGGTCAGCTCAGGGGTCTGGACCCCCTCATTCGAGGAAGCCCTGGGAAAGCAGATGGAATTCCACGGCCTACCAACTCCCCAGGACTTTTTCTAAATTCTCCCTACTTTCATTTTTTAAATTTTGTTGTTGTTGTAGTGTCGCTAAGTTGTGTCTGACTTTTTGCGACCTCACGGACTGGAGCACGACAGGCTCCTCTGTCCTTCACCGTCTCCAGGAGCTTGCTCAGATTCGTGTCCACTGAGTCAGTGATGCTATCTAACCATCTCATCCTCTGCCACCCTCTTCTCCTTTTGACCTTCAATCTTTCTCAGCATCAGGGTCTTTTCCAGTGAGTTAGCACTTTGCATCATGTGGCCAAAGTACTGGAGTTTCAGTTTTAGCATCAGTTCTTCCAATGAAAATTCAGGGTTGATTTCCTCTACAATTGACTGGTTTGACCTCCCTGCAGTCCAAGGGACTCTCAAGAGTCTTCTCCAACACCACAGTTCAGAAGTATCAATTCTTTGGCACTCAGCCTTCTTTTGGTTCAACTCTCACATACATCCATGACTACCGGAAAAATTATAGCTTTGACTAGACAGACTTTTGTCAGCAAAGTGATGTCTCTGCTTTTTAATATGCTGTATAGATTTGTCATAGCTTTCTTTCAGTCTTTTTCATGGCTGCAGACACTGTCCGCAGCAATTCTGGAGCCCAGGAAAATAAAGTCTGTCACTGTTTCCATTTTTTCCCCATTTATTTGCCCTGAGGTGATGGGACCGATGACATGATCTTAGTTTTTTTGAACGCTGACTTTCAAGCCAGCTTTTTCACTGTCCTCTTTCACACTCATTAAGAGGCTCTTTAGTTCCTCTTTATTTTCTGCCATTAGAGTAGTATCATATGCTTATCTGAGGTTGTTGATATTTCTCCTGGCAATCTTTAACTCCAGCTTGTGATTCATCCAGGCTTGCATTTCACATGATGTACTCTGCATAGAAGTTAAATAAGTAGGGGAACGCTATACAGACTTGTTGTACTCCTTTTCCAATTTTGAATCAACCAGTTATTCCATGTCCAGTCCTAACTGTTGCTTCTTGATCCACATACAGCTTTCTCAGGAGACAGGTAAGGTGGTCTGGTATTCTCATCTCTTGAAGAATTTTCCACAGTTTGTTGTGATCCACACAGTCGAAGGCTTTAGCGTAGTCAATGAAGTAGATGTTTTTCTGGAATTCTCTTGCTTCCTCCATGATCCTGTGAATGTTGGCAATTTGGTCTCTGGTTCCTCTGCCTTTTCTAAACTCAGCTTGTACATCTGGAAGCTCTTGGTTCATGAACAGCTGAAGCCTAGGTTGAAGGATTTTGAGCCTAAGTTTGCTAGCATGTAAAATGAGTGCAACTGTACAGTAATTTGAACATTCTTTGGCATTGCCTTTCTTTGGGACTGGAATGAAAACTGACCTTTTCTATTTCTGTGGCCACTGCTGAGTTTTCCAAATTTGCTGACATATTGAAGGCAGCATTTAAAAAGCATCATCTTTTATGATTTTAAACAGCTACTTTACACTGATTGACCTTTTTTCCTTCCACTCTCTTTGTTCTTTGAGTGTGAGTAATTTTTAAGCCCAGAGAAGAACCTTGGAAATTCCCTGGCAGATAATGCTTGATTCTCACAACTTCTGTCATCCTTATTTAGAATTTTTGTGCTGCCTGCAGCTATGGCCCAAAGAATGCCCCCCAAAGGACGGTTGACCAAGCCCTTCCCAGGATCTGTCTTGAAACTGGCTTCCTACTTGCCGTATCAGGAATTCCCCTCTCTCTGCCCAGCATCCTCCCAGTCCTCCTCCCCACCTCTCAAAAAATCCCACCTCTTTCCACCCAGAGGAGAAAGGAGGTAATTTCTACATGGTGGTCAAGATCCTGGAAAGAAATCAGCCTAGGTCTTGCAGAGTTTCTGCTACTGATTTCTGGAAATTGTGCGGGGCCTGGAACTCCCTATTCTTCTGGTTCAAAAAACCTTGGAGGGACTTCCCTGGTGGTCCCATGGTTAAGAATCTGCCTTGCAATGCAGAGGACTCAGGTTTGATCACTGGTTGGGGAACTAAGATCCCACATGCCACAGCGCAACTAAGCCCGTGTGCCACACCTACTGACCCTGCCTGCCGCAACTAAAGAGGCTGTGTGCCCCAATGAAGATCCTTCGTGCTGCAACTGAGACCCAATGCAGCCAAATAAATAAATCAAAAAAAAAAAAAAAAAAAAGACCTCGGGACCAGCCAGTCCTGTCAACAAAGCTATGACCAGGAAGAATGCCCCAGGTTGCTGAGCACCGGTGGGCGTTCTCAGACTCACTCTGCCTGAGTGGCAGCTCCTTTGCACATGTGGAGTGATGTCTGCAGGAGGGAAGGAGAGGCTTGGGGGTCCACCTTCGAGGGTCTGCTCCTAAATGCGGAGACAAGACTCATGAATGCAAAAGCAGGAGGGCTGCTATGGGGCTGGACGACAAATGAGGTTGGCTGGGTGGCCCCGAGGAGGGCAGGGAAGATGTCCCTGGAGGAGGGGCACGGGGCACGGAGCCCCTTTTCCTGCTTAGTTTTCAGGGTTAGTGACTGTTGGGACTGGTCTCTAGGTGCAGGTCAGTCAAGAACCTTTCTTCCCATTTTACAGATAAGCCAACAGAGGCTCAGTGAAGAGAAGTCCCACAGCAGAGGGCCTCGCAGAGGCTCTCAGGGGTGTGTCCGGCCAAGTCAGCGGGTCACGGCTCCCAAGCATCCACCCTCCTGTCTCCCAGGTGCCCTCAGATCCAGCCCCCTCAGTAAAGAAATGCTGAGCTACCACGGAGACTCACCGTGCCGATGACCCCATGAGGCCCACGTCCTTGGCCTGGGAACGGGCAGGGAGCGCCCGAGCCCCTGGACCAGACTTGGGGCTGGGCTTCGGGCTCCAACAATGGAGGCCCAGCTCCCCTGCTCTGGCCATTCACAAATATTTGTCAGCGGTCACTGGCTGAGCCAGCCAAAACCAACTCCTCTCTTCTGTGTTTGCTGGCCCTGGGTTTCGTCGATACCTTCCTTCAGGGGCCAGCTGGCTGCTCACCGTGAAACCTGTGGGTTTAGGTTTGGCTGATCTGGGATGAGCCGCTGTTGCTCCCAGCGGCAGGGAAGGAAGCCGCATTTGGTCTCTGATCCCCGGATATGTGGGTCCAGGTTTTGGAGACACTAGACGTGCAGCCGTGTCAGCCAGAAAGGGCAAAAATCCACCTCAGGATTTTTGCTCAGTATGTTTCAATCTCGGGGTGGGGGGTAGCTTTCTCTGGTGGGGGCGGGGCAGGGGGGAATGGCTTAGGAGATAAGATTAATATTCCATTTGCGCTCCTGGCAACACCTGCTGTTAGGAAAATAATACTTGTTTATTTTTTGAGAATGGAAATTGTCAGTATGCTTTTTCCATCACTCATTTAGTTTATTCTCTCTTCTTTGGGTTCTGAAATCAGATGTCTTGTTTCAATCTCAGACTGCTCTCTTTTATTAAGAAGGAAAAAAAAAAAGTTCTCGAAAGACCACAGCTGCATTTTGAGAGGTGGGTGTAGGGAGAATAACTTCAGATTTTGTTTTTAAAAACGATTTTAACAGCAGTCCAAAGGCAGACAAACGTCTCTCTGTTCATTTTTTATTTCATAATCTTTCCCAACTAGATATTCGGAGGGCCACCGACTTATTATGGTTCTCACAATGTCAGACACTTCACCACATAATTTGTAGGTCTGCTTAAAAATTTCTGAAAGCAAAATTCCAAGGGCAAGTGGTTTGAAAACTATGCACGGGCTCATATTTCTTGCCTTCAGAAAAAGTGATGACTGCTTATTACTAGCTGAGGCGCCTCCATTCCTGCCCACCTACACACGCCCCACACGGGTCCCACCTCCTCTGCCCCAGCCTCTGAGATGGAGCAGGGGCTGAGCTGAAATGAGAGGGACATTTGGCTTAGTTCGGCAGGCGGGGCGCGGAAACAAGGGCCGCCCGCCACACACGGCTGCCCCAGTCTGCAGAGAAGGGGAAGCTTAGCAAGGAAAAGCATAGAGGAGACACACTTCCCTCTTCAGGGAGCCAACGGAGGGAGACATGACATTGGTTTAAACCACAATGATCAGAGTAGCCTGCATTCACTGAGCACCTACGATATACTCGGGGCTGAAAGAAGTGCTGGAAATCCACTGAGTCTGCTCTGCAGGACACTCCTCCTCTGTCTGTCTGTGGGACTACAGCCAGCTCCTAGTCCGGCTCAGGGGGGCGGGGCGGGGGGGGACGGTGCAGGGGTTCACCCCTCTGTGTCTCTGTCCCTAGCTGTACTGGCCTCCAGCTCAGGGGTGGCTGTGAAGATGGACACAAGGGACAGCCTTATGGATGAGAAAACCAAGGCTCAGAGAGCTTGCTTCGCTCCCCTCAGGGTGTCCAGCTAGTTAGCGGCAAAGCCTGTCCTGGAATTCGGATCTGTGTTTCTACTCTAAGGTGCTGCCTGAGACGCTGCATGACTGGATTTCACATGACTATTCTGAGGTCTCAGGAGGTCTCAGGTCTGGAGAACCGGCGCATCACTAGCCGCTTAGACAATGGAACCACCTGTCATTGCCATCATCCACAGGATGCAGGGACCGCAGCACCCTGGCCAGCTCGCTCCCGCACCGGGTCCCCTGACAACCCTCGAGCGGCATCACGTGCTTCAGGAGCACTCCTGCCGCTGTGGACGGTCAGCCAAGCTTCAGAGGCTCCCACTCCGGCAGATTGTGGGGCTCCACTTTTGGTCAGAGTCGGGTAGGAAATGATTCGGGGCTGAGGTCCCTGCCTAGCTGAGGCAAAAGTTCATGCAAGGAGCTCAGTCTTCCACAGCACGGATGGAGAGCTTTAGAAACCAGATGGTCACCTGGCCAAAGGGATGCTTGGAGTGGAAGTGAGAGGGTCTGACTCTGGACCCTGAGGCAGAGAAAGGACTTTCCTCACCAACTACAGAACTAAATGAATGAAGGAAGGAAGAGGCGAAAAGGCAGGTTCATTTATTGCTTCATTAATTAAACTTGTTCCAGGCTCTGCCTGGAGGTTAAGCAGAGGTGTCAATGGGCTTGCCCAAGGCCATGCAGTTTCTGGAACACTCTGAGGGAAGCTGGGAGTTGGGAGGGGCGGTGTGTATCATAAAAGCTGTTCAGCTGGCTTTAAGGAGTCTCTCAACACCTTTCCTAACCTACGCAGACTTCGAGGCCCAGATTTGCCCAGGAGCCTTCCCCCAGCTCCCAGGATGCCTCCTCTATCTCTAGACTCCTAACGAGATCATAGTCTGGCTTCCCTAGTCTCTGCAACCTATGGCCTAGTGCATTCCTCTTGCACACCCTTAAAAGCATCTACTTTATTCAGAGCCTTTTCTAAATCTCTGCCAGGGGTCTGTGGTGGGGCTGGGCACTCCTTCATGCCTGAAGTGAGCCCCACAGCAAGCCAGGTCTTGGGGACACAGTGATGCCTCTGACACAGGGCTGTGTCCTTACAGAGCTTAGGATCCATGCAGAGAGACAGACACCACTCCATTAATTACAGAAACAGGTATCTGGCTACAACCAGGCACAAGAGTCATTGAGGAAGGGAGGCAGAGAGTAGCACAGAGGTCTGTTCTAGTCTGAGCCTGGACACAGGACTGGCCCCACGATCTGTGGGACCCTGTGCAGAAACAAAAATGTGGGCCTCTTGTTCAAAAACTGTCCAGACAGCTACAACAGAGCATTAACACAAGCGCAGCCGTTGGGAGCACGAGTTGCAGCACAGACTGCACACCCGAGAAGCCAGCCCTGCCAGGAGGGCTGCCCCGAGGAAGGGACTGGAGCCAAAATCACAAGGATGCAGAACAACAGTAATGAAAACACGCTAACATGCATGAAGCACTAACCATGGGCGAGCACAGCTTTCACTTACCCCAGGAGGGCAGGACCGCTGTTCACGCTGTTTTACAGAGACATCATTGAGGCATAAAAGGTGAGTACTTGCCTAAGGCCACACAGCTTGCAAGAAGCAGCCCTTGGTTTGAACCTAGGTACTCTGGCTCGAGAATGAGTGCCCTCAACCACCATGCTCTCTTGCCTCAAGGTTTTGCTGCATGTTCCAGGGTTCTGGGGTTTCCCAGGTGGCACAGTGGTAAAGCATCCACCTGCCAATGCAAGATACGCAGGAGACTTGGGTTCAACCCCCAGGTTGGGAAGATCCCCTGGAGGAGGGCATGGCAATCCACTCCAGTATTCTTGCCTGGAGAATCCCATGAACAGAGGAGTTCCGTGGGCTACAGTCTGTAGGGTCACAAAGAGTCAGATAGACTGAGCAACTGAGTGTGTACGCATGCACCTGGGTCCTGAGGGCGTGCGTGCCCGCACACCACCGCTGAGCAAGGAACCCAAATCTGGAGAACCCCAGGCCATGGCCAAGGCCAGTGGGGGAAGGGTCATGGGCTTGGCACACACCACACACGTGGTGCAGAAACAAAGGCTGAGCCGGAGGCCTCTGGGGACAAAGACGGCTGAGGCCAGAAAGAGGGGAAAGCCTGGGAGGGCTCTGGACCTGGCGCTCTGAGTCGAGGTTTGGAAATCCGGCCTTCCAGCCTTGGCTCCAGTGCGTCTGGGGAAAACCACAGAAGCCACATGTGGCCCTCGGGTTTCCATCTGCCCTGGGAACAGTCCTTTCCCCACCACAGTTTGCTAGTTCTTGTGGCTGGGGCCCGTGGGACAGGGCTGGGGGGAGCTGGAGTTTTCAGGTGGCCTGCTGGCTTCAGCCCTGCACTCGGGGTGGGGGGAAGAGCTGTGGGCTCCTTCCACCCCCCTCCATCCCAGGGCAGCACAGAAGGCCACGGGGAAACCGCTTTCTCTGGGCTATCAGATGGGTCTCTGAGTCTCACTCCACAGTCAGGGCATTTCTGAGGGCCTCCTCTCAAACCCCCTGGAAATCCAGGGCTCACAGCATCAACTAGCTGGGCAGCTTGGGCAAAGAACCCACCTCCCCATGTCTCAGTATTCCCACCTGCAGAATGGGAACACCAGATCCTCACTCAAGGTATTTCCTTAGGTGGCTTCCCACCTTCTCCGCCTTCCTGCCAAGATCATAAGGCCAACTGACATTACAATACAATCAAACCCGGGAGAGCCTTTGGGGAACAAAGGCACATTATAAATACGAGGTATTATTTTGGTTCCAGGGTGAATCAGGCATTCCAAGAATCCTTGGCCTCATACGGTCTGAGGCAGCGTGATGTCATGGGAAGAACACGCAGCTGCCCTAGCGGACTGTTTCCAGGGAAAGGCCCTCGCCCTTCCGCCTAGCACAGCCAAGCCCTGCACTCTCCTATCTGGCCTGTGGACCCTCAGTGCAGCCTGCTGGCGGGTCCAGGTATCCCCGAGCCAGATGCCCATGCTGGGTGCACTCTGGGTCTGGTGGACAGCAGCCACAGATACACGTAAATCCCAGCTGGGATCCTCCATTTTCCAGCTAAGCTGAAACTGTGGCTAAACCAACCAAGTCATGCCAATCAACATCAGGAAGCACAATGTGGCCATGCCATCTTTCTGGAGTCTGCCCACTCCCACCCACTTTTTCTAAAGAACCAAGGAAGCCTGGCTATGGGTATGAATTTGCCCCACCTGTGTGGCCTTCATCCATAGCCCCTCACCGCCTGGAATACAGAAAATGCCCAATACAAACCCCCAGGGTATTTACCAAGAGGCAACACACTGTCCGTAGTTCAAAGTCTGGACTCTGGAGACAGACTCCCAGAGTTCAAATCCAGGCTCTGAGTTGTGAGCTATGCAATGTTGAGCAAGTTCCTTAACCTCTCTGGGCCTTGGCTTTTTCACCTGTAAAATGCAGACAAACAGAGGACCTATTTCATAGGGGTTCGTGTGAGTTTTAAAGGAGTTGATGTACATGTTATATCAATGTTGTTTCTAATAATATTACATTGTGGGCTTTCCAAGCAACATAGTATTAAATCCATCAGATGGCTGCAGGAAGTGATGAGCACTGCTGCTGCTGCTGCTGCTAAGTCGCTTCAGTCGTGTCCGACTCTTAGCGACCCCATAAACGGCAGCCCACCAGGCTTCTCCGTCTGTAGGATTTTCCAGGCAAGAGTACTGGAGTGGGGTGCCATTGCCTGTGCCCATAATACAGGTGGGAGAAGTGAGGCTGTGGGGCAGTGGGCTTTTTCAAGTGTTAGCCATCAAGGAAGAAACATCAGATGTCCAGCTTCTAGTTTTGCTTTTATTCTGGTTTCTAAAGCCTGTATATTGGACATAATCTCCCACCATGAAAGTTCTCATCACCAAATACCTCCATCATCCCGAGGGAAGCACTGCCTAAGGCTTATGGGGCTATCTCCAGTGACTTCTTGGACTCCCAGCCTAAATAAAGCCTGGTCATCGAGTCCACCACAGCTGGCCAGCGGGTGGCCAACTGGTTAGCTCACTTACTTCACGGGCTGACTGACTTTAGAAGCCCAATCGAACTAGCCCTTTTCACCATCTGTCTTAATCTCACTATCTTCAGGTAGTGGAGCCGCCTCAAACTGGCTTTCAAAGACAAGACAAGGAGGAGGAAGGATGGGGAGAGAGTCCCCTAAGAGTTGTTTAAATACCAAGTGTCGCCAACTGCTGAGTCCTTCTGAACTATGGGCGAGGAAGGCCAGAGACACAGTCCGAGATGACCTCAGGAGGTCCTCAGGAGAACTGCCCCACCGGGGAGCGGACTGCCTGGGAATGTGGTGAGCTCTCCGTCACTGGAGGTGTCCAAACACGGACGAATCATTAGCTCTGGACACTTCCTATCCCTAACCTGCCCATTCTGCAATCAGTACCTCCTCCGTGAAGCCCTACTGGGTTGAGCAGGAGTCCCTACCCGGAGACGCAGTTGGAGGCAGTGATAACATGGAAGTTGGGACACCTGGGTTCACATCCTGGTTTTGCCCCTGTCTAGCTGGGTGGTCTTGGATAAACTGTCCGGCCTTTCTGCCCCTCAGCTGTTTTCTTAATCAAATGGATCTCACAACTGGAAAATAGGTGGGGAGGAGCTGAAAGAGATAACCCCAGGGCTTGGTGATGAAACCTTACCCACTCACTCCTCGGTCTGGGGCCAGCCCTGGGTAGACAGGTGGAGGAATGATGGCTGCGTGGCGGGGAGTGGAGGACCCCAAGGCGGTCCCTGAGCTGGTCTGGCTTTGTGGGCAGAGGAGCACCGCTGAGCTTCCACCTACCAGCCCTCGTTCTCGGCCTCAGCCACCCTCCGAGGACAGCCTCTTCCCTCACAACTTCATTACTGACAGGTCTGCTCTGTCCCTGAAGGGCCGTTTTTTCCACCTCGGGAAGGAGAGGAAATGTGAAATGCAGTTAGCTGGAGTAGGGCGTCCCCCGGGGTCACATTTCTCTGCCGGGGCTGGTGGGACTGACAGGTGCGTGGCGAGACGTCCCTGCGGAGGGAGAACCACTCAGCAGCTTCACACACCACATGGAGCCTGCTCGGGACACCGGGCTGGGTTCTTGGCCTAGAATCTTTTCAAACACAAGGACAGTGCTGATAGCTTTCTCACTAAACACCCATCAGCCAGGCTTCGGTGTACAAATATATTCAGGGACATTCAGACAGGTGACCGGGACCTACTCTCCCTGGCTCCCAAACGCAGGGTCCTGAAGCTTAGAGCAGCGAGTTTACAATCAACCAGGGACTCTCTCTAACAGGAGAAAGACAGCTAGCAAATTTAGAAGGAAGGATGGAATTAGAAAATCATATGGCCGTCACCATAATAACAATTCTTAAGCAAGAATCATGAGTGGAGGCTAGTGGGTGAAAGTTAGAGGAAAACAGAATATTGGCATCATCTCAAAGGACCTACCCACAAGCTATTTCTTAATTACAAAGGGAAAACTCATAATTTTACAGTGGAGAAGCTTGGCAGACATGGCCATAACCAAGGAAGCAAAGTCAACATCACCAGTCCTCGGATGAAGGGGCAGTACCGGTGTTCTGATATGAAGCCCTGAGAAGAACGCAGTGTCCCCCAAGTGCGTAGAACCTGAGTCTGATCGTGAGGAGGTATCAGAGAAACCCAAACGAGGGACTGTCAACAGAAACGAGTCGTTCTTAAAAAAAAAAAAAAAAGTCAATGTCACGAAATACAAAGACCTGTGAACTGTCCCCAGATTAAAAGAACCTAAAGAGACAGGATAATTGAATGCAACCCCTGCTCTAGGACCACTGGAGAAAGATGAGTAAGGACTGTGGAGTAGATAAGTACATGGTATCGGCGTCAGTTTCCTGATTTTGACCGCTGTACTGTGGCAATGAAAGAAAACTATCTTTTTAAAGAAACACTCTGTGAAGTATTTAGCAGTAAAAAGGCATTCTTGAGGCAAATCCTTCTCACTCAAGTCAGAAAAAGACGTATGAGAGGGAGAAAGATACAGCAAATGAGGTAAACTGTTAATAGTTGAGGAATCCGGGTGAAGAATACGCAAGGATTCTTTGCACAATTCCCACAGCTTTTCTGGGAGTTTGAGATTTTGTTGAAAGCAGAAGTTTTTAAAGATGAGCAGGATCTGGTTAGAAGGGAAGAAGTGGAAAGGGCGTTCTAGAAGAAGCCCAGGCTTCACAGAGGGTTGGTGACCATTTTTCTTAAGTCAATTTCTTATGCCCCAGGCAAACTAAATAAAATACAATAAAATTAATTCCTGTCAATCAGTTGATGGTCTTGCTTCACCTAGCAGCAGGTAAAACTGCAGAGACCCCTCATTTTGTAGGTAGGGGTGGCCCCAACACAGGCGCACACACAGCTCACTGTGCGATCATGTCCTCAAGACCGAGAAGATTCCTTAATGAGCTCAAGCAGCTGGGCATCGTCTGACGGGCAGTACTCGCCAAACTCCTACATCCCCAGGACAGAAGCCCAGGTGGACCCCACACACCATCATAAGCAAGTCAACCTGCCCTTATGGGTACCACCTAGAGCTTCTCTCATAGCAGGACTGTTTCCCAGGGTGGGCCTCTACAGCACCCACGAGGAGACCTCGTCCCTCAATGAGTGGGAAAATGGACAAGTTTCTATACTTATGTTTACACCCGTGGAAACTGAGGCAGTCTAGTGCGCTGGTTGCAGACTTAATCCACTGTTTTAAACTTGAGAACTCCTCTCATCACCTTGCAGACACCCTCAGGAATTAAAACAATATTTTGTTATTTTCGGTGGTACATGACAAAACGTTATTTTATGTAAAACATAGCTTTCAGATTAATATGGGGAGTGAATACTGAAAGTTCATATTCAATATGATCTTTAATAACATCTCTGATCAAAGGTAATATTTAACCTTCCCCCACTTACGAAGTGATGCCTTCTCCTTCATTTATTGTAAATAAGTTACGAAAGCAAAAGCATAATTTTCTACAAAGAAATTTCAAAATGACATATTACCATGTCAATGCGGCTTTGGCACCACATACATGCTCACATGGAGGCTAACGACTGACTAAATAAGGCAGAAAAAGAAACAAAAAAGCAAAAGCTGATTTCGTGGCCCACTGTTTGGAGTTCTTAAATTGTATGTTTGTTTAATAAAAATCAACTGGTTTGTTTTTGTAATTTTCTTGCTTTGTTTCCAAATGACGAGACGTGAGAATTTTCAGGAAGGGCTTGCAATCACTTTGTCCAAATAGCAGGGTGTGAGCAGGGAGGGTCTTGACTCTGATGAGTGGAGTAGGATGCCGGCCAAGCTCGGGGTCTTCAGGACTCGGACCAGACGCACAGGGCTCCCGGACCCAGGCGGAGACAGACGTGCAGAGTCATTACCACTTGCCTGTTCCTCAGGAACCAGCCTTTTAATATCGGTGTTCTTTAATGCTTCCTGCCTTTAACCAACTGTCCATTATGGGTAAAAATTAAATATTTGACTAAGAATAAAAATCATTTCAAACTGAGTAATGCTCAAAACCACCAAAGTGGCTCTCCAGGCTGCTGAGAGAACTGGCCAAAGGGTTGGGTCTTGGGTGGAACTCCCCCCGTCTGTGTTAAGCTGGGGCTCAGTCCACACCCACGGGCAGGGCCTCACACTGTGAGCTTCCGAAGGTGATGATAGACCCCTGGAATAGGGGTAAGAGCCCAACTTTGGGACCAACCAGGCCTGGGTTCAAGTCAGGGTCCTGTCACCTCCTTGCTGTGTGCCTTGGGCAAGGCTCTTCTTGGTCCCTGCCTCAGTTTCCCATCTGCTAAATGGGGAAATGATCATGAAATGGGTATCGCCTATGGTTCTGGGGGTTAAATGAGTAGTAATTGGCCCGTGCCTGACAGAGCAAGGGCTCAGCGGGGAACTCCCACGTCCACCGTCACAGCTTTACTCAGAAACAGCAGCCGTGAGCAGTCAGGACTCCGGGCACAGTGCTCTCGTCCTGTGTGTGAGCCCGGGAGACACGTCCTCTGGCATTCCCAGGTTCCTTGCAAGCCTGGCCTCCTCCACATAACCTCAGGTTCACACCTTCTGTGTGGCGTGTTCAGAAGGGCTGGGATTCTCCAGCTGGCCCCCAGGAGGCATCTTAAAGCCCTGAAAATCTGCTGGAGGCCTGAGCACAGTGCGCTCACCTGCATGGTCCTGCCCACCCCTCCACCACCACGCCCTGAGGGTATCTACGCCACCCTCCCTGCTGGAACTGCCCCTCCACCCGTCTCTGCCTCCAAATATCCTCTCTTAGATGTTGGCACTCAAGCCCACCCTTCGAGGAGATGCTCTGGTCACCCGCCCCGTGGTGAGTGCTTTCTGTCCCTGGAATCTTGCCCGGAGCTGATGGTAGCTTAGTGCGTTTGCGGCTTCTGTCCACAGCTCACTCCTGGTGGGCAGACAGCCCCTGCCAGCCTCACTCCAGGAGGTGTTAGACTTCACTAGACACGGGCGGCTAGGTTTTCACTGCGGGGCTGTGGCAAGTGGTTTCTGACATGGAGGGAGGGGAAGAGGAGGGCAGTTTTGGAGGACTCTCTTGGGGCCGTGGTCCCAGCAGCCTTTAATTGGCTCTCTGTGCCCTTCCTGGGCCGAGCATGACCCTGCGGGCAGGTGAGGAGAAGCTGGGGGTGGTGGATGGACAAGGTGTCTCAGCATGGCCCAGCGAGCTCACTCCTTTCAGGCGCAATATCTGGTCAGGATGGGAAGGGATGTGGCCGAGGGTGGGGAGGGCAAAGCTACGGGACGGGGCAGGGCTTGGGGAGGCAGGGGGCATTCACACTCTCCCTCGAGTGATTAACAGACTAATTCCTGGGCTGTGGCAGGGAGCCCTGTGGTGAGGAGGCACTCCAGAGAGCTGGCAGGGACGTAACAAAGTTGCTGAAAGGACCCAAGAAGAAACAAGTGAAGTAACCTAGCCCAGGGCTGCATCCTGGCATCCTTTTACTCAGTAAACACCCATGGAGTTCTACTATATGCAGGCACTACTGTAGACACTGGGGGTACGGCTGGGAGCAATCGATCAAACAGCCCTCGTGGAGCTTCTCTCTAATGAGGAGATACAGATAATAAACAATAAATGCGTCACGCAGAATATCAGAGGGCATTCAGTTCTACGGAGACTGTGAAGCCAGGAAAGGGGACAGGAAGTGCTGGCTGTGTGGTGGGATACCTGTGGGAGAGGCTGCACTTTTATCCAAAACTTTTTTTAAAATTGAAGCACAGGACTTTGCCAGTGGTACAGTGGATAGGAACCTGCCTGCCGATACAGAGGACACAGGTTTGATCCCTGGTCCAGGAAGATTCCACATGCTATGGAGCAACTAAGTCCGTGTGCCACAGCTACTGAGCCCACGCGCTGCAACTGCTGAAGCCCTGGCACCTAGAGTCCATGCTCCACAACAACAGAAGCCACCGCAGCGAGAAGCCTGCTCACTGGAAGGAAGAGTAGCCCCCACTGGCCCTAGTGTGGCAGCGGAGACTCGGTGCAACAATAAATAAATAAATATATAAATTGAAGTATAACTGACTTTCGAACTGATGCTTTCAAACTGTGGTACTGGAGAAGACTCTTGAGAGTCCCTTGGACTGCAAGGAAATCAAACCTGTCCAATCCTAAAGGAAATCAACCCTGGATATTCATTGAAAGGACTGAAGCTGAAGCTGGAACTCCAATACTTGGGCCACTTGATGCAAAGAGCCGACTCACTGGAAAAGACCCTGATGCTAGGAAAGATTGAGGGCAAGAGGAGAAGTGAGTGACAGAGGATGAGATGGTTGGATGGCATTACTGACTCAATAGACTTGAGTTTGAGCAAACTCCTGGAAGATAGGGAAGGGCAGGGAAGCCTGGTGTGCTGCAGGTCATGGGGTCACAAAGAGTTGAATATAACTGAGTGACTGAACAACAATAGTAATTTACTTACAACATTATATTCATTTCAGGTATACAACATAGTGACTTGATATACATTATGAAATAACCACCATGATAAGTCTAGTTACATCTGTCAACACACAAAGTTATTCCAATATTATTGCCTATACTCCCTATGCTGTACAATGCATCCCTGTGACTTACTGTACAGCTGGAAGTTTGTACTTCTTACTGTCCCTCACCTGTGAGGGTTTGTACTTTCAGAAAGAACTGTTAGGATTGATCTCACTATGATGGTGCAAATACTTGAGGAGGGAGCCGCGCAAATACCTGAACACAGGCAGAGCAGTCCAGGTAAAGGGGACAGCAAGTGCAAAGGCCCTATGGTAGGAGCTTACTGGTGTGCTCAAGGCCCCTGAGAAGGCCAGTGCAGCTGGAGTGCAGAGACTAAGGGTGGGGTGATAGTGGTAGATGATGAGGTCAGAGGTGATGGGAAGCAGATCACCTGGGGCCTTGTAGTCCATGGAAGGGATTTTGGCCCTTACTCTATGTGAAATGGGACTTCCCAGGTGGCACTAGTGGTAAAGAACCCACCTGACAATGAAGGAGACATAAGAGACCCTGGGTTGGGAAGATACCCTGGAGGAGGGCATGGCAACCCATTCCAGTATTCTTGCCTGGAGAATCCCCATGGACAGAGGAGCCTGGCGAGTTACAGTCCATGGGGTCACAAAGAGTCGGACACTACTGAAGCGACTTAGCACAGCGCACATAACAATAGTTGTTGGGATTTTTTCCTCTTTCTACCTTATCTGAGAATGTCTTTTAATAGGTGATTTTAATCCAGTTTTATTTTCTGATTACTGATATGGACTTATTTTTATTACCTTTTTTCCCACATGTACGCGCGCGTGTGTTTTAATATGTAATATTTTTTATTTGCTTTTCTTTTTTTGCAACTTGGCACACACGCACGCACACATTGATTCTATGGTTTATCCGTCCATTCATTTTCTTTAATATAAGTAAATGTGAATATACATTTATTTCTGCCTTCCAGGGAGAAAAGTAACATATTACATATACTTTTTTCATTTTGCTTTTTTCAGTTAATATTATTTAAAGTCATCTATTTCTCTCTGCTTTTCACTTTTAGGGCTTTTTTTTTTTTTTTTTTTTTTTACTATTTTTACTTATTTACTTTAAAAATCATCTGTACCAAGGTGGCTCAATTCTGTTTTCTAACAAGCATCACTATTCTGGATAAGGGGCAAATATTCCTTAGAATTCCATGTGCAGCAGCTTATGAGGATGAGTTATTTTGGGGTTTCCTCCTGTTCTGAATTTCTGGAACTCACTGGTTCTTGGTGGCAGGTAGGGCAGGGGCTTCCAAATGCTATAAGTATCAGGGCGGGAGTTGACTGAGCTTACAGTTTGGTTCTGCCCGTGTCAAGTGTTTGACCTTGGGGAGTCCCCCTCTTGCTGCAAAATGAGGACCCTGGATAAGAGGATCTCTATGGGATTTACAGGTTGATATGAGGACCAGGTAAAGAAGGCTGAGCCAAATCTGTTCCTGGCAAACTATGCAAGCAAACAACTCCTTCTTAGGAGAAGATGATAAAACTGTTTCATTATGCAACAGCCTCAGTGCCCATCACTGGCTTCTCTGCAGAGGCAAAGCACTGTAGGAGACGTGGAGCCACTTGGTGGTCCTGGAGACAGGGCTGTGAGCGGGAGGTGGGCGTGCACATGCAAACAGGGGGCTAGCAGGGAGCAGCCAGGGAAGCAGGTACAGTTCTAAGGAGTTCACAGACGTCAGCAGGGCAGAGCAGCAGGTGACCAGACAACTGGTCAGGATGGCAGAGGGCTGACTGCTTCCTCGGGGACAAGGAGGCTGAGCCTAGAGGCTGGCCTGTTCCAACGGGAGACTTCTGTATCATTGCCACCCCCTCCTGGACCAAGATTACTTTCCCCAGGAGGGCCTCCTAGAGCCCGGGGGTGGGGGGGTGTGGAGTGGGGCTCAACTGGCCAAGATGTAACAGGTCAGAGAGCTCCCAGTGCATGAACTTTCCTACTGCTTTTATTCTCTCTTCCATGGAGAAAATTTCAAACCTGGAGCCACCCATTCTATATGTTTTTCCTTCTTTCCCCAAACCCTCAAACACAACTCACACAAGTAAAGGCAAGCGGCCAGGAAATAAATATGCCAAGAAGAAAAAAAAATCACTGGAAGAACAAGAAAGAGCAAAACTCTGGGCCATCCCCAAGAGCAGCCTGGGTGGAGCGTTCCACTAAACCACGCATCACGTATCCCAGCCCCAAGTCCTCCGCCAAGCTTCCGTCCGCAGCTCGGACTTCCGTTCAGTGCAGCTGGAGGCAGATGGGGGCCCAGACTCCGAGGACCTTGTGGGATCGTCTGAGTCAAGCCCCGAGCGGGCCTGGAGCAGGCGGATGAGTGGCTTCAGAGCCGGGGGAGGCACAGGCACCCACCCAACCCCTCCGCCCCCGTCCCTTTCTAATCCCAGACACGCGATACATCATCACCCAGCTCACTGCCCACAGCCCCCGCGGGGCTGCGCGGGAAGAAATGTGGGGGGAGGACTCCGCTTTCTGCACTGACTGGGGCCTGACTCAGTGTATCTTGGAAGAAAGAAGAGGAGGTCTGAACACTCCCACCCAGGGGCGGCTCGGCTCGGTAACTGCAGGTTTTCACTAATACTCCAGGAAGGAACAGTTGCTGCTACGGAGAAGCTGGGGAAAAGGCTTCGTGGAAACCCTTCCCAGGAATGAGGCCACCCCAGCCACCAGACCACCCGGGCAGGCCCTGTCCGACTCCTCCACTTCTCCGAAACACGGAATCAAGACCAGCCCAGCCCTCCGGTCAGAGCCGTCCATCCTCCCCTCCCCAAGGCAGTTGGGGAGTTTCCTGTCTCTGCCTGGTCCACAAGCCCAAGTCCAGAAAGGACAACAGGTGCAAAGGACACCTTGTCCCCAGCCTAAGCGCCCCTGGGAAGGAGGACGTTGTAAATTCTGATCACTACCTGTCTTGATGTGGGGAACCCCATCACCCACAAGCGTTCCACAGACTCCAGCCTAAAAGGATGAGAAGTGGGCTCTGGACTCAAAACAAAAGTCCAAGGCTGCCTTGGAGATACAGATTCTGTTCAGGGACCCTGCCCTCACATCTCATCTTCGCTCTAGCTTCCAAGCTCATCTCCTTCTCTCCGACACACACTTTCCTCCCCTCTCCACCCTCCATAAATGAGGTGGCTCCCCACCCCGAGCCTCCAGGGACACCCTCTCCCATCCTGGATGTCGGCATGTAAGGTATTGAGAGATGTGTCGGGAGCTTGTGTGCCAGGCCCCAGCTCTTGGCTGGCTTCTCACGCCCTCCACAGAGGGTCCTCCTCACACACATCTCTCCCCAGCCTCCCAGCGGTTTCCTCTGCAGTCAGGCTGGCCTGCGCGTCGTCCCTGACACCACCTCGGGACCTCTGCCTCTGCTCGGTCACTTATCAGGAAGGCGTGGCCCCTGCCCTCTGTTTGGCCCATGGAGGAGACCACCCTCCACCTCCTCCAGGAAGGCTTCTTGGTTACTCTAAACCCCAGAAATCTCTCTTTCCTCTGAAGTCCCAGGGCCTATGGTCTGGCATTGTATTATTACACACACACAAACCACACACACGCGTATACACACATGGGAACATACTTGTGCACTCAGTCATGTCCAACTCTTTGTGACTGCAGCCTGTCTGTGCCAGGCTCCTCTGTCCATGGGAGTCTCCAGGCAAGAATACTGGAGTGGGTTACTATGTTCTCCTCCAGGGGATCTTCCCAACCCAGGGATCAAACCCAGGTCTCCTACATTGGCAGGCAGCTTCTTTACCCACTGAGCCACCCCGGAAGCCTGGAAAGATGTGTATACACATATAAAATGTGTAACACACACATAGACACATACGTACAACAGTGTTATTCAGTGTGAACAGTTCAGTAACCTTCTCTCTCCAGCTAGACTATGAGCTCCTGGAAGGCCTGGTACAGACAGAGGCCTTCGAGAAGCCCTCAGGAGACCCTCCCTCCCTGCCCAAAGCCCCGTGTCCACCTCGCTCCCCTATCTGTACTGGGGCTGGTGGCTCCCGCCATGAGGGGTACCATGAGGCAGAAGAGGCCAACACTACACAGTGCTTCAGCCTCTCAAGGGAAGTGGCACTCTCGCCCCAGAAGGCTGCCCGGTGATAAACAGGATGCAAACAAATCCCAAGGAATCCTGAGATCGGAGCGATTTTAATATAGCTAACCTGACATAATCTCTCTGACCACAGCAATGCTTGGGGGGGGTGGGGTGGGGGGGCTCTGACCTATTTTTGGTGGGCAAGCACTGCCGGAAGGGGCAGCCTTGAAGGTCCCCTCCATTCCTGGCACCCAAGGGAGGGGGTGAGGCTTCAGCCTGGGCCCTCTCCCTACTGGGGGTTCCCATCTTGGGTCTGAGCCACAGCTCACAGAAGGGCTCAGCGGAGTCTGAAGAATCCAACATCCCTCATGGCCTTGTCGAGCATTAACCCTGCCTCAGGGGGAGATGGCCAGCTCTGCCTCCAAACACCCACTTCACTGGACCCTAAACTGCTACCACATTCATCGGAATTAAGACACCCGGAGGACTGTTAGGATGGAAAGGTGGGCCTTTACCATGGACGAACTTCCCTCCGAGACCCAGTACTGAGAGACTTGGAGAAAGACGGGTTTGGTGGGATCTCCGGGAGACAGGTGGTGGGGAGACGGGGTTAGGGTGAGCATGCTGAGGTGGGCTGGAAAACCTGATGGAAGCCAAGCAGGGCTGGTGCGGGGAGGTCCCCTCAGGCATGGCCCGAAGGAGATGGGGGCAAGCCGTCTTCTTTCACAATGATGCTCTTTCAGGATGAAAAACCTTGGACGGACAGGGAACCTTCTTTGTTCTCAACACCCCCTCTGCTCTATCGTGGGACAGGTCAGAGCAGACCCCCGCGAGATTCTGGGTCGAAACACTCCCCCAGAAGCACTCCATGGGAGCTGGTACACCCCAGCCCTGGCAGCGGGGCTGATGGGGACCAGAGCCCCCGCCAGGCCATCTGTGTCCCTGGTGCTCCTCCCGACCGCAGGATGCTCCCTGGGGCTTGGGCACGGCAGTCAGTCCCCAGAGAGCCCCTCCCCTGATCCAGTGCTCAGAGGGGGAGGGGGGCTCCCCAGGAGAGCAGGGCTGGCAAAGAGCCCAGCTAGTCCCACTTCAACTCCTCAGGCTCAGGGCGGGGTTTTAAAGATTTAATGGAAATAGGAGCCCACGACTCCTCCAGAGAGGGGGGCAGGGCTGAGGCACAGTCTTCAGGGGACCAGCTGGGTCTTCAAGTCCACTGCCACCTCCCCCACCCCATGCCATCCTCTTTGCCTCCCTCCCCTGTCTGTAACTCACACACCTGACAAGTCAGTCCCAGGACAGTGTCCAGGAGAATCAAGATAGCGCCTTCCCCAGGGTAGATACAATTTGGAAGGGATCACAGGGAACAAAAAATTTTAAATCCAATGGAAAAGTGAAAAAAGTCGCTCAGTTGTGTCCAACTCTTTGTGATCCCATGGGCTATACTCCATGGAATTCTCCAGGCCAGAATACTGGAGTAGGTAGCCTTTCCCTTCTCCATGGGATTTTCCCAACCCAGGGATCGAACCCAGGTCTCCCACATTGCAGCTGGATTCTTTACCAGCTGGGGAGCCCAAGAATACTGGAGTGGGTAGCCTATCCCTTCCAGGGGATCTGTCCAACCCAGGAATGAAACCAGGGTCTCCTGCACTGCAGGTGGATTCTTTACCAGCTGAGCTACGCGGAAAGCCCCAAGGAGGCAGGTACTAATCCAAGTTCAGACAACAAGGTCCTAGGGCCTCTCAAAATCCCATACATTTCATATTATGATTATTAATAAGATTAACAAGTAGATCCCATACTTCCAGAGAACACACCACGCCTCCACTGCAGACACAAGGTGAATAAAGCCCCTAGACCGCTGCTCACATTAGTCAGCACCCCTTTTTGACTACACTCCAGACTGGTGTATGCTCTGCTGACTGGACCACATTGGCTGCAGGAGAGGCTGTGATCTGAGGATCGTGAGAGGGTAAACGGGAAGCCTTGTTTCCAGAGGGGCTGCTCAAAGACTGCTCACCAAGAACAAGAGATCCTCTGAGGCTGAAGGTGCTCCGGGCTGCAGTGTCAGCTCCAGGTGGTGGCTGCCCCATGGTGGGCAGAGCCCCACGCAGGGCAGGGTCTGGGCTCACCAGCCCTGTCTCTGAGGTAAGGCCTGTCTGTGCCCTGCCCTGCTGGCCCGTTTTCCCTTCCACCTTCCACCTTCTTCAGTCCTGTCTTGATAGCTTCAGGGAGGCAGGGGAAACCATTCTTCCTACAGCCTTCCAAGTTCTGCTCCTTAGAGTGGCTACTTCCAGGTACCTCGAACCCTGAGGTCTCCCACAGCAGCCTTCACCAAGGTCTTCTGCAGCCTCTACGTCAAAATACATCCCCAGGGACTTTTGTCCAACACGGCCTCTGAGGCTTAGCCGACCGGAGCTCAAGCACCCGGCCAGCAGCCCACCAGCCCTAAGACCCGCCTCCCTGAGAAGTGCGGTCCTGTCTTCAACAACCAGAGCCCGGTTGGGGAGAGGTGTGGGAGGACAGCCTGGTGCGGCCCGTCCCTGACACCAGGGCCTCTCCTGGCTTTCCTGTTACCTCTGTCGGGGCGACCCTGGTTAGGCAAGCCATCCCAAGCAGGACGGAGGGACAGGAGATGTAGACTGCGGTCGGCCGTACAGCCTGGATCTGCCCCAAGAGTCCCGCGAGAGCACAGGCAGGGAGGCGGCGTCCCCCAGCTCCACCTCGGTCTCCTCGGAGTCAGGTGCAGGCATTCCGTTCTCCTTGGTGTTCCTGCGATCGTCTAGATCAGGGATGCGAAAACTGTGGCCTATGGGCTGAGTCCAGCCCCCACCTGTTTTTGCGGACAGTTTTGTTGAACCACAGTCCCTCTCGTTCAGTGGCTGCTTCTGCCCTACAATGTGGAATCAGGGTGGAGCAGTTGTGACAGAGACCACACGGCCCTTGAAGCCTAAATGCCTTTCTCTCTCCAGATCACCATTTATCCTGGAGTGGGTGAAAAAGAAGCACATGTCCCCCTACTTACGGCCAACGTTCCAAAACCCCAGGGCAAAGAGTCTGGACGTTCTGATGTCTGGAACCAGCTTCAGTTTTGCAAAGTCTTAAGCAAATCACATGGCCTCTCAAGTCTCATCTACATTGCTCTTATATTAGGGGGCATTTGTCTTATCTGCCCTTCAAGCCTGCTGCAGAGATGCTATGAGAAAGGCTGTGTAAGATACCTTTATTTGAGTTGTTAATATTTGTATTCTTTTCTTTCCTACCCAAGGAAGCCTTCCCTGTCAGAGTGAATCCCTGCCAACAGCCTGAGAGCAATCTCAAGAGAGATCCGAGCCAGGAGCACCCAGTTAAACCACCCCTGGGTTCCTGACCCTTGGAAACGGACAGACTCCAGTATTTCAATATGCTTCCAATTAAAGCCCAATCTTTTATAATTGCTGAAATTAAAGAGTTTAGGGAAAAATAAGTGTATGTGTGAGAATGACAGAGAGAGATGTGTGTGTGTAAGTGTATCTTGGAAAGTTCCCTCTTCCTGGAACTACCTGCTGCACCCCTGCACAACAGGGAGGGGTCCCAAAGCTCAGATAAAGTCATCCTCTGGTTTAAAACCTTCCCCAGGGACTTTCCTGGCAGTCCAGTGGTTAAGGCTCCATGCTTCCAACGCAGGGGTTCGAATCCTGGCCAGGAAACTAAGATCCCACATGCCACATGGCATGGCCAACAACAACAACTTTCCCCAGCGAGGAAACTTTCCAACACATGCTCCACTGGAGAGCGGAGCCATAGGCAGGGGAGTGTAGAGGGGAGGACAGGACAAGGAAGGCGTTCTTGGAAAGACTTGAGTTGAACCAGAAAAGAGGAAACACAAACCTCAACTCATTCAAAGCTATTGGTGCATTTTACTAGATCATTTAAAACAGGAGAAAAAAATTAAAAACAAACAAACAAACAAACAATGCCATAGGAAAACTAGAAGACAGTCCCCAGTGGTCCCCACCTGGTGGCATTCACACCCTCTGTAGTCCCTTCTGACACTGTACAAGGGTTAGTCTATGGGACCAGCAGAATAGCAGAAGGGATGGAATGTCTCTTCTGAGATTAGGTTACAAAAGACATGACAGCCTCTCTCTCCACCCCCCCCCACCCCCCCCCGCTCATTCTGTCATGAGCACCCCACAGAGAGGCCCACATTGCAAGGAAATGAAGCCTCCGGCCAACAGCCAGTGAGGAACTAAGGCCTGCCAACAGCCACGTCAGTGAGCTTGGAAGTGGATCTTCCAGTTCCATCTGAACCAAGTCTTCAGATGATCACAGTCCCTGCCAACGGCTTGACCGCAGTCTCAAGAGAGATCCTGTGCCAGGAGCACCCAGTTAAATGGCCTGGGTTCTGACCCTTGGCAACTGTGTGAGATAATAAATATTTGCTGTTTCAAGTTCTAAGTTTTGGAATACTTTGTTATGCAGCAATGGATAACCAATACAAACATGCAGGCCAAGCTCCATTTCCAGCAAACAATCACTGGAAATGATAACTGGCAGAGGTCCCTAAAGCAGTCACACATACACAGCTATAAACACAGATGTGTGTATTCCACATACAGGTAGTAAGCCCTCATGTCTGAGAAGTTCTTGATATTTTACTGGCGTTTAGAGCATGCTACTATTTTTTTGATGAGACACAAGCCTCAGGTCAAGTCATGCCCTGGAGGCTCCACGTCTAGCAAGGAGGCCCAAACCAAGTCTCAACAAGTCAGCACACCCAAGGGGCCACCCACACACTTGTCTGGAAACTGGGTTCTACAGTGGCTCATGTTATGTGACTTCCAGAAAACGAACATCGAGGCAAAAAGGACGTTTGCTTAAAGTGGCATAGTTTCAGGCTTCTAGGAGCTAAAATTCCTGTCCTCACAAAATAACAACCCATGCACCCTCCCCGTGGGCTTCCCTGGTGGTTCAGACAGTAAAGAATCCACCTGCTAATGCAGGAGACCCAGGTTTGATGCCTGGTTTGGAAAGATCTCCTGAAGAAAGGAATGGCAACCCACTCCAGTATTCTTCCTGGAGGAGGAGCCTGGTGGGCTCTAGTCCATGGGGTCACAAAGAGTCAGACACGACAGAAGCAACTTAGCACACATGCTCGCACGCACGCATCCTCCCTACCTACACCTTCAGCCTCTACTGGATTCCCAGTGTGTCTCAAGCTGTCAGCACGAGGTCACTCTTAACTCTGGGTCATCACTGAAGGCTCTCGTGAAAATGCAAAGTGATCCGCCCTGGGTTAAGGCTGGACTGATTCCTGAAACTCCAGTTCAGAAGATGAAATGCAAAAGTGGTACATGCAGGTACACAAGGAGCGGCTGGAGAGTAGTAGGAAGTGGGTGAGGAGAGAGAGGGTTTTCCCCAATTGTGTGCAGAGTAATAAGCACCACAGTAAAAAGACAGACCTAGAACTTTGGCCAGGAAAGGGTGCCCAAGACAGAAACTGGGCGGTGAGTTGGATGGCTCTTTGGGAGGACGCTGGTCCTCCTGGGTCCCACTTAGAGAGGTCCTAATGATTACCTTCCTCACCCCACACTCCTGACCATGTGTGCCAACCTTCTGGATCATCAGGGCAAAGTCAGAAATCTGCCCTCTGCCCTGTGCCACCCCGCTCCGTGCTCAGCCTGTCTGAGCCACGCTGTGGCCCATGGTTCAGTGGCACCAGGTTTCCTGCTCAGGGTGACCATCTGCTCTCTGACGCAAGGAGCCAGTCTGCTGTGGCCGCTCAGGACGCCGGGCCAAACATGCACACAGCCCCATAGAGGTTTTTTTTTTTGTTCTTCCTAAAAACATTTCTCATCCTTGGGTGGACACATGTCTTTCCCAAGTTCAGTGTCAACCTCAACAAACAGAAAGCCTAAAACGGGATCCTCTGTCCACAGAATCCTCCCCTTAAGCTGAAAAGAGGCTGAAGACAAGTGAAGGGTAGCATATTCCCGAAGGAGGGGTGAGCGATGGATAAAGCTGGCTCGGGTGGTCACTGGGAGAGGTGACTTGGGAGACTCGCCTCCTGCCCACCAGTGAGCATCCTGCACGCTCCCCCACCCCCGCACCCACCCCATCCCTGAATCCCTCAGCTGCTGCACCTGTGCTCCAGGTGGGCCAGGGACCTCAGGTGTGGTGGGGAGAGCTCTTTCAGTCCGTGCCGGGGCCTGACACATGCCAGCAACGTGGGGGTAAGGTCAGGGAAGAGGATCAAGGCAGGATGAAAAAAGAGCTTGAACAGTGACAAGTGGGTGCCACGTAAGAAGGAGCCAGCAAGGCAGGTGAGGAAGGGCCCAGGTGGAGGGAGCCGCTGGGGGCAGACTGGAGAAGCTTCGGGGAACCGAGAGCAGACTGAGGTCGGGAAATGCAGAGAGTGGGGACCGCTCTTTAGGAGGAGGCAAGAGAGGGGTGGCGGGAGGTGGGGCAGGCCTGTCCTGGGGGGTGGACAGGTACGGCTGGTGCTGGCAGGGTGGGGTTCTGAAGGTCTGCTTGACCGAGGTTCAATAATTCCTCTAGAATAATTCCTCTGCAAACCTTGCAGTGTTAGTGTGCTAGTGACTGAAAGTTTTCAGCTCCCCCTAAGGTGCTAGTGGGAGAAGGCAATGGCACTCCACTCCAGTACTCTTGCCTGGAAAACCCCATGCATGGAGGAGCCTGGTAGGCTACAGTCCATGGGGTCGCTAAGAGTCGGAAACGACTAAGCGACTTCACTTTCACTTTTCCCTTTCATGCACTGGAGAAGGAAATGGCAGCCCACTCCAGTATTCTTGCCTGGAGTATCCCAGGGATGGGGGAGCCTGGTGGGCTGCCGTCTATGGGGTCGCACAGAGTCGGACACGACTGAAGCGCCTTAGCAGCAGCAGCAGCAAGGCGCTAGTGAGTCCACCTGTCCACCTACAAGCTGGAGCTACAGAACTCGCCACGGATGTGGGCTTGTCTGCTCCTGGTGCTCGGGCTGCTTGTCCAGGCCAAGTTAGAAAGAACTGGCAGCTCCATCAGTTCTGCATTCTGAAGGGCACCGAGATGCCTGCAGGTGCTGGGAGAGCTGGCGACAATGACACAAGCTGCCACCTCAGTGATGACGACTGGGCATGCCGGGGACACCTTGGTCTTAATCTCCCCCCCAACTCACCCCCGACTCAGGGGGAAGCTCAGCATAGCATCACCTCCAGGGACCCGCAGGCCTGTCTTCTGGAGTTATTTTAATTCTGTTCACTGATGTCTTGCCTAATTGAACCCCTGCATCACTTCTGGAAACCAGGACCTCCCAAAAATACTCCAAACCATAATAGAGGCCACCTTGGCTTCCCCCAAAAACACATGCATTGGAATAAATGGCTAAAATTAAATTACTGGGAAGACTCAGAAATAACTCTTGGAGCTCAGGGTAAATGCTGACCCAGGCAGGAAGGCTCCTTGGTATTTTTAAAACCTGTGCTCCCATCCCTGCTGGGAGCCTTGGGGACTGAAGGGCACCCTCTTGGCCTGGCCTGTCCTCCTGGGATTGGGTGGGGGGGTGCTGGTGGCCAGAGGAAGCTCTCCCCCCATCCCAGACTGCCCTCCCCTGAGAACTGCTCACTTTTCTGGAACTCACAGCACCCTTCCTCCAGCCTCTCAGCAGGTGGGGCTCCCGCAACCTGGGACATCTCTGGGCTATTACAGGAACTTCCTAAATCGGTCCACGTATGAATCATCTGGACCAGGGGAGGGAGCTACAGGAGTGACTAACCTGGAGCAGGGCGCAGAGGGCACAGGGTGGGCAACCTTGCCTGGTGGGTCTTGGTTGAAATCTCACCATTTGTTCCTTTCTTTGAATGATGCTAGAGCCCCCCATCCCTTAGCCCTTTTGAAAACAGTGGCCCCCAAGCTGCCTTTACCGCCCCAACACAGAGTTAATCAGGGGCTTAGTCAGGGGGTGAATGTTGGAGGTGGTGAGGGATCCAGGGGCGAGAATTCTCCAGCAGAGAACTGGTTAGGGGTCCAGCCTCTGAGCCAGGATGCTTGAGTTTGCAGCCTGGCTCAGCTACTTCCCCACTCTCTCTTTGGGAGAGTTGCTCCCCTTCTCTGTGCAAGCTAATTTCCTCATCTATAAAATGGAAATAAAACCAGTTATGTCCTTCCTAGGGTTGTTGGGAAGATTATACAAGCAGATATTTGCAAAGGGTTCAGCATGTCCCGAACACCGTGCCCGTTAAATCGCTGAGCGACTTCCGGGCAGGACTCGGGGTGGGCCAGGCTTGCCTGAACCAACGGGCTACACACCTCACCCTAGGGATAAGGTGGTCCCAGGCAGCATTCCATCTCGGGTAGCCGGAATGCTGGGACTATGGAGACTCAACCAGGCACGGCTGGGTGCCCAGTGTACAGACCTAGACCAAATTTGGTGCCCAAAAATGTACACAGGGGCAGTAGACATGGCCCAGATTTCTGGAACTTTCTAGAGAGGCTGAATGTGCTGGGTTAAAGATAAAAGGGGAGCGAGTTATTTGCACTGAAAGCCCCAACTGGCCTCTAGAGTGTCTCTGTCTTTCCAGCCCACAGAGAAGGAATGGAATATTCCTGGGAAGCGTTCTTTGTCATCTATAACCCTGGACTCTCCCCAATACATTTGAAAGTATTCGCTCCAAAAGTGTAAGAGAAGTGCCGTGGGCCACACAAAAATGGAAACCCAGACTCCACAACTGCTGGCCCAGTCTTCCTTCCTTCCCTGCACACGGCCCAGGATGGAGGGGTCCCAGGAGCAAATATCAGGAAGGAGGGGACTCATGCCTCGGTACTTAGAGCCGGCGTGGGGCTGGGGTCTCTTGTGTACCCCCATCACACCTCATCTACTGGCATCCGTGCAAGCTACAGTCAGTGTCTTTGGGGGCAAGAATAAGAACGAGCTTGGAGAGGGTCCCTATCACCTCAGATCCCCTGGCTGGCGAGGGATGAACTGGTCTAGAAGCCAAGTGAGCCTGACCAAGGCCCTCATACCCACCACGCAGGCTGCCCCGGGTGAAGGCTGTGCAGACTTGGCGCCAGACACCAGGGCACTTGAGGCGGAAGGAGTTGCCTGTGTCCCCCCACGCTAGCAAGGGAGAGAGGGCTGGGGTTAACATTTGTGAGCCAGCCCCAAATGTCCAGCATTTCAAAAAGAGGGAGACTGAGACCTCTAAGGAGCTGTAATTAAACCAATTCAGGTGGCTGGTTCCTGGTGTGCGTTCTACCCTCTGTCCCGGGCACAGACCCATTTATCTCTAGATGGTCACTGTCCTTGTCAGCATCCCTTCTGCTCTCTAAGCCTCTAGGCACGTGCCCTTGCCTCCTCTTCATCAGCCTCCTTGCCCCCAGGTCTCCCTTTTTTGTCCTCTAGGGTTTAAGGGGTCTGGATGAATCCTAATAGCTGGAAAAAGGAGCAGGGAACGAACAAGAAGGAGCAGTGTTCAGCTCCCCAGCAGTGGACCCAGACCGGAGGGCAGCAGGCCTGGCACTGGGAGCTCTGCCAAAATGCACGAGATGGCCACGCACAGACATGGGTCCTGGGCCCAGGAACTCGCTGGTCCTTCCCGGGGAGAAGGTCCCCAGGGACTGGCTTATTCTCCTACAAAGTGTGATGCTGAGGGCAGGTTCTGAGCACAGAGCACGTGCCAGGAAAGAGGGACAGGAAAGGGTGAGTCGTGAGCCAGCCCTCAGGGCCCTCTCGGCAGCCTGTTGTGCCAGCAGCGCCAGGAGAGACCGACATCGTCCAAAGGATGATCATCTGGCCATCGTGGTCTATACAAAGGCCTGGGTCTTCTCTCAGTGTAAACCAGGCCCCCGTGTCAATCAAACACAGACCTGGACATCTGGCTTCATGAAATGAGCTGCTCTTCTTTCCAAGAGAGCTTGGGGGTGGGCGTGGGGGAGGAGGAGAAGGAGCCTAAAAATAATTCCTATCTGACTCATTTTGCTTAGAATCTGACAGGGCTGCCTGCCAGGTGGGGGTTTGCCTGTCCCATTTTCTTATCTATCTTTAGCAGGGACTTAATGAGGGCAATTTCCTCGCTGCGATATAAAGACAAACTGCGGGCAATGGGAGTGTAATCCGTCTCGCTGTCCCCTGGGCTCCTGATGGCAGGATGACAATGATGGTCACTTCAGGGCTCAGCCGTCTGGAGGGCTTGAGGGACAGTGTCAGCCCAGGATGGGCAAATGAAGCAGTGGCTGCTTGTTGAGACCCAAGCCGGGTGACAGCCATGGAGGGAGTGGCTCCCACTCCCTGCTCTTCCCTTATCTCTGCTACCACCCCACGGACGGGATAAGCTACTCAGCCTAAAACCACATCACTCACAACACAGTCCTTTATCTTTAGCATCTCTCCACGCTTTTTTTTTTTTGATGCAGACCATTTTGACAGTCTGTTGAATCTGTGACAGCATTGCTTCTGTTTTTGATCTCCTGGCCACAAGGCAGGTGGCATCCTAGCTCACCAACCGGGGATTGAACCCGCATCCCCTGCCTTGAAAGGTGAAGTCTTAACCACTAGACCATCAGGGAAGTCCCTCTCCCACTGTTTTAAAGGGCTGCTGCTGCTGCTGCTAAGTCGCTTCAGTCGTGTCCGACTCTTGGCGACCCCATGGACTGTAGCCTATCAGGCTCCTCCGTCCATGGGATTTTCCAGGCAAGAGTACTGGAGTTTAAAGGGCTAGTACAGTCCATTCTCATCACTCATGGTAGTTAATGCTCTGCATAACTATATAACTAAACTGCACACATCAAACTAGCAACTACTGAACCACTGCTCCCAGGAGAAAGACAAGGCTAGGTTTCTGCGAGCCTCCGGTCACAACGTTTTTTCCAACTGATCAACACATAGCCCCGCGTTATGTGTGTTTTGGTTTAAAGACACCTTATTTACTATATATCGTTGATTCACTAACATTGAGCTCACCGCCAACAGCACTATAGCTCTGACTAGAAGGAAGCTCATCCAACTTAAGTACTTTCTCCAAAAGGCACATAACAGCCTCCCTGCATCTGAGACATTAGGCAGCACTGCAGCACTATGCTTGGGCACCATTTTAAACAGCAAATTCACCAACAAAAAGCACATCAGCGCGAAAAACAGAGCCTTAAGTAGATGTCAGAAAAGACACTTGTTTACAGTGTGAGAGCAGGAGCAAGAAGGCAGAGGTCTCCTGGTTCAACCTCAGCTGGGAATGTCAGGTGACTTGAGTGTTTTACCGCTCTGGGTGTATCCATGAATGACTGTGAAAGCACTGTATTGACTTAGTCACAAATAAGGAACTTTTAACAAGGAGGCAACTTGACAAATATAGAATCCATGAGTAATGAGGACTGACTGAATTTGCCAAGTGAGTGAAGTGAAGTCGCTTAGTCATGTCCGACTCTTTGCAACCCCATGGACTGTAGCCCACCAGGCTCCTCCGTCCATGGGATTTTCCAGGCAAGAATACTGGTGTGGGTTGCCATTTCCTTCTCCAGGAGATCTTCCCAATCCAGGGGTTGAACCCAGGTCTTCCGCACTGTAGGCAGATGCTTTACTGTCTGGGCTACCTTAATGACCCCTGTGAATGAGCTGATGGATGGATCCAGGACTCTGAACTGAATGGATTTCTGATCAGTCCCTGATGAGCAAGATCTGGGGCTCGGTCATCTTCGTAGATGAAGGAGTCCACAACTGCAGGAGAGAAGTGAGGGGCTAAAGGGAAAGGTAAGTTCCAGAAAACAACTGTGACTTAGAGCCAGGGTTTTAAAGGCAGCGCTGGCATCCTTCAGGGTCCCTGCTGGGAGTCCAGGCAAAGAGGAGGAGGGTGGGGTGGGTTCCAGAAGGGAATGAGGAAGCTCCCATAACCAGTGAGGGCATCAATGGGTGGGGAAGAGCCGTCAGAGTGTGTCAAGCAGTGGGCTTAACAAGCGTTAATGACAATTCTAAAATTAAACTTTTGTATTTAGAGTGAAAAGAAGGAGGCAAGCACGAGGCTGCTGACAGGGAGGATGATGTAAAATTAAGGGGGTCACTAAGAGAAAGGTTTGCCTTCTGTCAGAGAACACGTGCTGGATCAGGGAAGGTAGATCCAGCTAGAGCATCCTCAGTAAGATGCTGAGGGCCTCGGAGGAAATCGTGGGAGAGAGAGACAGGTACTCTGAATGTTCATCCTCTTGCCCAAGGGAGGGAGCTATATGGTCCAGAAAAAGGGAGCTCTCCACGTGAGGTCATAAAGGGCCCCTGACCACATGTCAGGAACAAAGCATTAGAGACTGCACCTAGACATACAGAGTTCCAGTTCTAAAAATCAGAAAAATATAGATACCATCTTTCCCAAAGAGATTCCCAAACAGATGATCCAGAAGAAAAGGTGTAATCATAATAGCTAGCACAGAGTCCCATAGAACAAGTCAGGGCCAGGCCAAATCTATGTCCTGTTTTGAAAGGGTTACTATTCTGACAGTCTGATTTCCCTGGTGGCTCAGATGGTAAAGAATCTGCCTGCAATGCAGAAGACCCATGTTCAAACCCTGGGTCAGGAAGATCCCCTGGAGAAGGGAATGGCAACCCACTCCAGTATTCTTGCCTGGAGAATTTCATGGACAGAGGAGCCTAGACAGCTATAGTCCATGGGGTTGCAGAGAGTCGGACACAACTGAGTGACTAACACACACACTAATACACACTACTCTGACACACTTGAAGAACCCTACAAACACCAAGATTCAGGGAGGGTTTACAGAGGCTTGCGCCGTCGCTCCATCCTGGGACCTCCCTAACCCACTAAAACACTTTTAAAAAGTTGAGATATAATTCACATGCCACAGAATCCCCCCTTTGGAATACATAGTCCAGGATTTTTAGTATCTTCCCAAAGTTGCATACCCATCGCCATCAATTCCAGATGTCCTGTTCATTTTTATCAGTGACCTAGATGATGTCACAGAGAGCTTGCAAAATCACATCTGATGGCTGACACTCATGCCGTCCCTGGGGGAAAGAGCCTGGCCCCCAGGGAGGGTCTGGGCACGTGGTGGCAGAGGAAGAGGGGGACGGATGAGACTAAAACTGGTTGTTGGAGGACCCCACGCCGCAGTCATGGTCAGTCACAGGACAGAGGCAGCATGAAGGGCTGGGGGCTCTGCTCACCCTGCTGCACCATCTGGGGACCCGGGAGAAGTGGTGTCTGACGTGGGACAGCTTCCCTCCCGCATCCCATCCAGCAGAGCATCTGATACCAGCTGGGACAACTGTGCCGTTCTTCCCTTCTTTTCAAATCCGCGTTGCGCGTGGAGTAAATGAACCGTTCTGAGATCTCACTTAATGAAACAAATTAATTGGAGAAAGGCTCTCCTGTCTCCCTGGCTGCATGGGCATCGCGCGAGGGACCGCTAATGCCTCCATTAGCTGCCCCGCTCTCACTGCTGGGAGGCTGGCTCTGGTGTCTGGGGGGACTGAGACTTCTGATAGTCTGGGCTGGGCCCTGTCCGAAGCCAGGAGCTCTTTTCCTTCTCAACTGTGGGTAGAGGCTGCTATGCGCTCCACCCCGTCTGGTTCTGTTTCTAGGGAGCTTTGTGAGGGTGGCTTGCGGGGGGCGGTGGGAATCCCCGCTCCTACATCTGTTTCACTAAGGCCTTCACAGTCCTCTCACCTTAAGGCCTCCCATCTCCCTTTCAAGTCCTCCTTGCGACTGAAGGCTAGTTCAATGCCCACCTCCTCCAGGAAGCATCCCGTAATTACCCCTGCTGGCCCCTTTCTTGGAACTTCCTCGAGGAATATGAGGATGCTACATAGTTATGGGCCGTGTTCTGGTGGCTTCCGGGGGCCCGCTGTGCAAGCTCTGCCTCAGGTCCTTGAGTGCAGGGGTTATGGCTGGGCTCTTGTCTGGCTTCTCCGGCGCACAGACTGAAGCCTGGAGCGCTGCTCTGTCAGTCCCAGCTGGAGAGTTCGAGAATGCTTCCCCGTGGTGCTGGCTGTGATGTGCGCCCAGGGCCGGGTTCAGGAACAATGCACACATCCCGGGCTGTTGGACGTGCCGTGATAGACAGTCCTCAGTGGTTGGCCCTACAAAAACTGGGGCCGAGAGCCGCCGGTTCAAGGTCAAGGCCGTCCCCATCCGATGACTAGAGCAGACACAGGGATACAAAGACCTGCCTGTTTTCTTCATCTGGGGACAACTCCATAGAGTGTCGCCCCAATTTCAGAACTCCTCGTAGAATCAGAACTCCCCACCCAGACCGCACTGCAGCTCACCGCCCCCTCTTGCCCCATCCGCTCCCTTTCCTTCCCTAAGGGCACTCCTTAGTCAGCATCCTGCCAGCTCATCTCCCTCCCAGACCCCGCTTCCCCGGGAACACAGGCCACAACCTTCATCCCTGGCCTCAGATGCCCATTTCTTCAGAAGGAGTGGGGGTAGGAGTTAGGTGGGGGGTGAAGGAAACCCCCTGGAGGGGAGACCTCACTCACGGTCAACACCAGCAGCGGGTCAGCGGCATGGCCAAGACTCCGCCCGCCAGTGTTTTCCCCCTGCTCCCTCCACCCTGCAGCCTGAGGGCAGGGAGCTCCGGGCAGGACATGAACCTCCATGGCCCCCCGCTTCCATCAGCAGGTGTCCGGCCCCGGTGGGGACACAGCACCCAGAGGCAGGCTGCTCTTTCAGGAACGCACGAAACACTCATTTAGCACATTCATATCGTGAGACGCATAATTCTGTCTGAAATCGGCAAACATCTTTAACTCGTTCCCCAAAATAAACAAGTGGTTACCAGTTGCCCGTATTTTGAGAACATTTTTAAAGGAGAAAACCTTTGAACCGTTCACAAGCTTAACCTTTTCCTTCTGCAAAATGAGGAAAAGACGCCCACGACTCAGTTTCAGACACCGAGGCCCTCGAAGCCACACACAGAATGTGGGTGCAGAGTCTGCAGATGGCTGCTCCTGGGGACCCCCTTCCCTGCCCCCCTGACAGTGGGGGCAGAGTTCTCAAAGTTGATTCCGAGAAGATAAACAATTGATCCCGGGTGCCCCACTCCTGGAGGGGTGCAAGGAAATCTCGCTGGGCTCACAAGCAAATCTGGCAACCGTGGGGATTTGGGACAGCCCCCCTTGTTCCCCTGGCCCCCCGCCTTGCCTTGGGAGACATCTGCAGTCCACTTCCACCTTACGATATTTTCTAAGTACCTCGGATCCCCCCAATCTGAAGAGTGGGCTGGTGCTAAGACCTTACAAGGATGAGCTTGGTTAAGCTTCCCAATTAGCGAACCCATTTTACAGAAGAAAGAGATAAAGTTTTCAAGGTATAAAGTAATTTGCCAAAATCATGGAGGTCGCGAGCAGAAGAGGTGGCATTCACGTCCCACATCTAATTCCAGGCCTTGTGCCTCAGACTTGAACAACTGGAGAAAAAAAGCAGTCAGGGCCCACTCAAGACCTCGAGGAGCCACGGGGAACTCGGATACAATCTAGACGTCTGTCAGGGTTAGGGCTCTAGAGCCCAATTTAGAAATTCCTGTTTCAGGCTTTGGGGTGAAACACAGATCCCCCAGTATCCACGACCTGCCTGGCTGCCAGGTGATTGCAGCTCTCAAACACCAAGCCCAGCTACTCTGCAGTCAGATAACGGTTATGTACTGAACTTTTACAAACATGACTCACTGCCTGCAATGACTGAGGATAACTGGTATAAGCTTTGGGAGGCCACAGATCCCCACAGAGCCTCAGAGACAGCAGGGGATGGAGCCGACCACCTCGCTTCATGTGATACTGCAGCCACCACCCCACCCCACCCCAGTTCCGCCTCCACCAGCTCCCTGCTCTTGGTCTTTCCTAGATCACAGGTCCACTGGAGGCTGTGGAGTCAAAAGGGCTGAGAATTGCAGTCAGCACAGGTGAGTTCAGCTCGGCCACTTCTTAGCTAAACAACCTTGGCTAGTGTCCCTGGCCTCAGTTATTCCATCTGTTAAAAGGGAAAACAGTGCCTTCTCTCCCTTGCAGCAAAAGGGGAGAGATCAGAGGCCTGACAGACAGATGCTGGCTGTGCCTTTGGCCACCAAACCTGATTCCAGTCACCTCCCACTCTGCCACCCAAGGAACACAACCCTCTTTCAGTGTGGCTGACGCACCATGACGAGGAAGGTTAACCTACAAAAGAGTTAACCATCAAGGTCAAGAATACAGGTTTGGGGCTCAGTAAGGCCTCAATTATCCATCAACAGCTGGAAGGTTAGAGTTGACCAGATGATATTCTGTCCCTCAAACATCAGAATCCCTTGCTCCACCAAGAAGGGATCGGAAGGCCCCTGGTGCTGGCTGCCTCCTTTCGGACAGTGAGGTTCCGGAACTATCTGGCTGCCTGCTCTTCTCCTGAAAGTCCCCACCGCCTGGGGAGGCCATGGTGGCTGAGCATTGTCCTGCACTGTATTCCAGATTGCGAATACAGGTGGGGCCCCGCCTGGTGCTCAGCATGGGCTCAGTGCGCGTCTGCTGCCCTGAATGTCAGAGTCTGAGCCCCTGATGGTCAGGATGTTTGTTCCTTGAGCCCGTCTGTGGTCCAGAGGAACACTCTCTCCGTTCACTTCAGCTGATTTCCTCCGGTTCAGAGTCCAGGAGAGGTGGGGCGGACGCTCCTCAGCACTCGGTATAAATCTTTCAAGAGTTTACTGGCATGAACGTTCTTTCCCTGCAGCCTCCTCTCCCCTGGCTCCGGCCGGGGAGCCTCTCCTCACAGGACATACTTTCCATCCCTTTAATCATCTTTATTGCCTTGCTTTGGACCCTGTCCCGGGTCCACATCCTTTGCGAGGTGTGCTGACCTCACTGGGCATTTGTTAACACAAGCGCGGCTCAGCGGAAGGCCGGCTTCCCGCTGCCCGTATGTCACGCTCCTCTTCCTACGTTCCTGGGCCACGCTGCTGCTTTGCAGAGGCCTGCACTGTCCAGGGGCTTGGGCTGAGAAGGGTGACCTGGCCCCCGAGCGGAGGTGTGGCTGACGTGGATGCAGACAGCAGCCCGCCCCTGCCTGGGCCCAGTGGGCGACTTCTCCTGCGGAAGCTCGGGGACTCCCTGAAGCTCCACACACATTCTGGGGGCCAGGAGGCAGGGGAGGAGTGACACGGAGCCTCTGCCCTTCCTGACACCTCCTCACTCCTCATGTGAACCCCACTTTTCCTTTGGGGGGGTGCTCCCTACCTCTTCCCTCTGTGGGGAACCCAGAAACCAGGAATTAGCTGCACGGCAAAAAGGCAGCATGTAGAGAACAATGACCACACTCTGGTCAGGCCAGGAACAGGCTGGGTCCAATCTCCCTGCTTCAAGTGCCCAGTGGGTCTGTGTTCTAAGCCCGGACTGCCTGCCTCCCAGCTGGCTGAACACTCACCGTCCTCTGGGAATGTTTCCGTCCCACTAAATCCACCAGCCACCTGATGACATTCCCAGGGACTGGTCATCCATCCACCCTGAGTTGTGGCCAACACCCAGCACCCCTTGTTCAAGGCCCACATGTGTGCGTGTGTGTAGTGTGTGTGTGCATGTGTGTAGGGCGAGGGGTGGGGGGCAATCAGGGACTTGAGCAGCCCTTGCTTTCAAGAAGCTGCACAAGAAGAGGCATTTTTAGTTCTCTGAGCAAGCAAGCTGGCTGGGCTGTTTCTTGGCTCTCTGAGAACAGTCTCTGTTCAGTAAAGGTAAAACCACAAGCTACCGCCTTTATCTAAGAAGAAATCCCCTGTAAAGGAGAATCTCGTTTTAACTCTTCAAGCAGAGCCTTTCCCCTTCCCTCCCTCCCTTCCTTCCTTCCCTCTTTGTCTTCATCCTCCCTCATTTTCATCCAGAAATCATTTACGCACGTTCAAACAAATGAAAAACACCCCAACCCTGCTTTTGCACAAGTGGCCACATACGAAAGAAATGGTCTGCACCTGAACTTTTCCATTCGAAATACACTCTGAAGACCTTTCCTTGTTAGAGAGCCTTTAAGGAAACAAAGGTTCAGCCTCCCAGAGGCCCAGCCTCAGTTGTTTGCTCCTATCCAGAGCTACCCCAGGTGCTTTTTCTGGCCCCTTGCTGTTACCCAGTTCTCTGCATCCCAGGGGAGATCCCAGTTTCTGCCTTAGTTTAAGAGAGCACTCCCCCCATACACACACCCCAGGGCATTCGAGAGAAGCCGCGTGTGCAACTGCTGATCTGTGTGTCGCTGTCACAGCCCAGCCCAGCACAGGCCAGGGATGGGGCAGAGGAGAGACAGAGAGTCCTAGAACTGTGAGCTCCAGAGCCTCCTGGAGGCCATGTGTCAAAACACAAGCCGGCAGGTCAGAGTCCCCCGAGGACTGCTACTGTGGCTGCCTGGTCAGTGCAAAGAGCTTTTCTCTTCCTCCACTCCAAAACCTGCCCTGGACTCCTGCAAGGAGGCAAACCTGGGGCCACCCGAGAGAAGGGCGGCCCCCCCACCCCGTAACCAACACCACTGCAGCCACGTGACCTCTTATTGTTATCGGCTAGTGACCAGGAAAAGCAAAACGCAGGCCAGGAGCGCAGCTCCACAAGGGCCGGCAGAGGCGAAGAAAACCCGAAGCTGGGAATCGAGAGTCTCCTACCTTCGGTCATTTCTCCTCCTCCGGAACAGCTTCTTCGTGTGCGCGATCTCCACCTCATGGGGCATCGGGTGGTAGCCCTGTGTGGTTGGGGGAGGAAAAGGGGCATCAGTAAATCTGAAAGAGAGCAAAGAACTTCTGGGTCTGAACTAACCTACAACAACATCTACAACAACAAAACGATATCAAGAGTTTGGAAAGGCTAGGCTCTGACCGCCAAATTCAGATTGAAAAATGGAGAATGTTCAAGTCCACGCATTTCCCACCAGGTGATGAGGCTGGAATCATAGAACCAAAGAACAGTGGGGTCCCTAGACTTTGTCAAATCCAGTCATTCAAATGAGAACACTCAGGTCAGGAGAGATGGATGAGGGGGTGCAAGGGGTGGCAGAGAATTAGCAAGAGAATCAGATCCTGGAATCGGATGATGGACAAGCTAACCCTCTAGCATCAGGCCTCCCAACACCAGGGGAATGTGACTATCTTCTCTGAGCTGTGGAGAGGATCAAGGAGATGCATCCTCCTTGCAAACTCTGAGCCTCACGCAGACGGAATGTGCTAGGACCCAATTTTCTCCTCATCCTAGTCCAGGAGGCCTCGTGCAATTTTTTTTTTTTTTTTTTTACCATCCTTGTTACTTATACTCCTGGGGTGTATTTAGGGGAAACATGCAAATAGCTAATGTCTTTTTAAATGTTAAACTGTGGAAAATTCTAAGGTTGGTCTTTTGCATATTGTCATCATGATAGCAACTACGTATATGTATGTTTACATCAAGGTTGGAGAGACATGTTAGTCGCTCAGTTGTGTCCGACTCTTTACAACCCCATGGACTGTAGCCCTCCAGGCTCCTCTGTCCATGGGATTTTCCAGGCAAGAATACTGCAGTGGGTTGTCATTCCCTTCTCCGGGCCATCTTCCCGACCCAGGGATCGAACCTGGGTCTCCTGCATTGCAAGTGGATTCTTTACCACCTGAGCCACCAATGCATTTACATCGAGGCTGGAGAGAAACCCTTTCCTTACCATGCAGGGCTGATGGAGTAAAATGTCAGGAAGCAGGCAGCAGGCAGCATTATTTGCAGAAGGCGGGCTGATAGCCAGCTCTTTTCTTATCGCTCCCCTCTCCCCAGGAAAGTGTGTTCTCGTAGGACATGGGAGAGCACTGTCCTTCTATTATGGTCTGGCTGGGACAGGGTGGGAGGGCTTGAGGGTAGCTAAGGCTGGCGGTCTGCGGGGAGGCGGTGGGCTGGCTTGGACCTGGGACATCCGGGCACAGGTCGTGATGCAGAGTGCACAGCCTGAGCGTGGTCCCCATGCCACCCACAGGGCCCTGGGTGTGCACGGGGTCAGAGGGTGTGACAGGCCCAGTGTGCTGGAGAGGGCTCAGGGAGAGTCCAGTGAGCCCTTAGCTGCACTTTATAGACAAGGAGACTGAGGCCCAGACCCTCAATGGGGACGGCGCATGCCGCCCTCTGGATTCAAGCTCCACAGTGGAGGGTCCCGGTGGGCTGCCTTCTCTGGGCTTTGCCCCCGACCACAGGGCTGATTAGCCTTGGACACTGATAACCCCGTCAGCCTCGAGGTGCTTCCTGGAGCAGGAATGAGGCCACTGGGAGGACAACAGGCTCAGGAGTTACACAGGGACCCTGGCTCTCAGACGCTGGCCCTAAGACTCCTATTGAGTCCAGGGAGGGAATGGCACATTTCAAAATTTATTTAATTTACATTATTTATATTGTCGGTCCCTCCCTCACAGCCTGTCTCTCGCTTCCAACAATTGGGCCGAGAAGGCATGAATGAATTCCAGCTCGGGCAGCCACAATGGGCCCCTGCGACCTGAGGATGTGCTTTGTTTAATGGTTTTCTCAAAGGATATTATTTGCTTTCTTTAATACAAAACACAAACAAGGAAAAACACCAAGTCTTCCCCTCTCATTTCCCCTCTCCCACCCTGACCCAGCTCCGGGCTGGCCCCTTCCCTCCCTCCCAGCCTCAGGTCACCGCAGGAACACATTGGGTGTGCCCGTGCAGACAATGGCAGGAAGCCGAGGCTCCCTCTCAAGCCGGAGGCCTGGACGGGGAACTGAGCCCTGAGGCCGGGCCGAGGGAGCTGTCGGGACACTTGGCCTTCCATGAGCTCACAAGGTGCTCGCCTCAACCGCCCAGGCTCCAGAGTCCTGGGCTCTGACCTGCAGCCTCGCCTCCCCACTCCCCATGGCTGCAGCAGAGGGGAGCTGCCCTGGTGACCCAGACTCATGGAGTTCCAGCTCTCTGCCAGGACTCAGTGTGGCCCAGGGGGCACGCAGGACCACTTGGGGCTTCTAACAAAGCTACTGCTCTGACTTCTGTGTCCTTCCATTGCCTCCAAATCACTAATATGTATCTTCAGTTTAGTTCAGTCACTCAGTCGTGTCCGATTCTTTGCAACCCCATGGACTGCAGCACACCAGGCTTCCCTGTCCATCACCAACTCCTGCAGCTTACTCAAACTTGTCCACTGAGTTGGTGATGCCATCCAATCATCTCATTCTCTGTTGTCCCCTTCTCCTCCCGCCTTCAATCTTTCCCAGCATCTATATAAAATGTCAGAGTAGTTAAAAGTCTGGGCTCTGGAGCCACACTTCCTCTTGACGGCTATGTGACTTTGAACAGGTGACCTAACCTCTATGTGCCTCAGTTTCCACACCTGTGAAATGGAGATAATAATAGCATCAGCCTCCTAGGTCCATCTGAGGGTTAACTGTGTTGATAAACATGTAAAGAATGTAGAACAGTGCCTGGTATGCAGCAAACCTCAGTAAGTACCTCTGGTATTGTCACTGCCATCATCGTCATCACAATTTCTCCCATCGTGCTGACCCTCTATGCTCAGGGCTGAGCTGAGTGCACCAGGACAAGCAAGGCTGCCCTGGTTCCTATTCTCAGGCCTGCAGTCCTGGCAGAGAGAGCCCAGAGGAGGCAGTTTATGAGGGAAGAGGGTGAAGGAAGCTCAGGTTAGGGAAGATGGAGGGAATTAGCAGAGTGTGTGGGGACCAGGCCCTGTGCTAGGAAAGGGTGGAGGAATTCTGCCTGTGTTCTCTTTGGTCAAAGGCTGGTGGATCCCAGTGGGAGACCAGAAATCAGTTGAACAAAGTGACAAAGGTGACAGAACAAAGCATTTTACTTCTGAGGTCTTCCTTCCCCAGGAGCACCCCAAGGCCACTGCTATAGAGGCCTGGTCCCACCCACAAGGCCACCTGGGCCCCAGCCTACTGGCACCATGGTGAATAAATGAGTGAATGCCTGGGGCACCTGTGTAGAGCTTTCAGACCGTCCTGTATAAAACGGGGTGCACTGAATTTATACAGGCTTCACTGGAGGACCTACTTCAATCAGCCCCTTTGTTCTGCAGATTCAAGCTGGTGGGGGTACCACGTGACACACACAACTCAATATGCTGCCCACTACCCCCAAAACAAGGGCATCTGGATGTCAAAGAGAGGCAAACATGAAGCCAAAAGAGGAAGAAGGAGGAAGACCACGAGCTTAGTCATGACCTGCCATCAGATTAGCTGCTGACCCAGGCCAGCCCAAGTTCTTTAAAGCCACTGGTGAGAGATGAGGCTGGTATGTGAATGTTCAACGCAGCAGTATTCCTAACAGCGAAAAACGGAAACAAATCAAATGTCCATTAACTGACGGCTGCATAAATATGTGGTGGCTCCATACAATGGAATATTACACGGCCATAAAAAGGAAGAAGCTCTGATACAGCCTGCAGCATGGATGAATCTTGAGAACATCATGCTCAGGGAAAGAAGCTAATCATCAAAACCCCCCATATAGTTCAATTTCGTTTTTATGAAATGTCCGGAATTGGCAAACATGCAGAGACAGCAAGTAAGTGAGTAGCTGCCAGGGGCTGGGCAGAGGCAGATGGGGAGTGACTGCCAGTGGGCTCCAGGTTTCCTTGGGGGGTAATGAAACATTCTGGAATCGGGACAGTTGTAAAACCTCATGAACATACTAACAACCATTCACTCATAGTATTTTGAAGGGTGAATTCTATGGCATGTGAACTATATCCTAATTTTTAAAAGGTGGAGAAAATTTTCCAGGTAGAGGGAATAGCAAGTGTTTAAAAGAGAAAGATCCAGCCACAGTGAAAAATGCCCCCCTGCCCCCTTCAATTACTTTCCAGGAAGCAGCTGCCCTAAAACACAGTTCTACAAAAGGGCTGCAAAGGGCGGTATGTTCAGGACAGGGCATCCAGTGACAGGAAGGACTAGTAAGGAACTTGGAGAGGAGCATGAATTGGTATCCCCAGGCCTGGCCAAGGACGACGGGGCTCTGGCTTTAGACCAGAGATCCCTCTCTGCTTTTCAGATATTAATAAAATGTACCCCTTGAGTGGAGAATGGGAAATTTATCAGGCCAGAATGACCATTTAAGAGTATACAGTAGTCTCTGTTCTATTTCTTTACTCAACAAATCCTTCTATCCCATGCTCTGAGAGAGCCCCAGGTGGACATCAGTCCAGGTATGAGCACCACCCCCACCCCTGCAAATGAAGAAGAGCCCCACCAGCCTCCGGATTACCAGCTGGTTTGTGAGTTTGGTCAGACAGTCAGGTGGGCCTCTGCAGCGTCTCCCGGGACCACCCGGGCCCCCTGCTCTCCTCCACCTCTCCGCATGAGAACCCTTCTCCCTGAGCTCTCAGACCTGGCTGCAGTTCCCCTCTGCCTAACGTCTGACCACTTTCAATAACTAAGTGGGCCTGGGAGACAAGCAGATTATATAAACCAAGCCTCTCCAGGGAGGGAGGGAAGATAATACTCCTTCCACGTGCAGCTCAGGCAGAGGACACGTGAAACACACACCACACACACACACCACACACACACACCACACACACACACACACACACACACACACACACACTCCCATCCCAGAGGTCAGCACTGGCCTAGGATGTGGCATTGTGGGTACCATGCTACTACTAGGGTTGCAGAAACCCGTTATGTAAAATCCGCCCATCATGGGGCAGGCTGAGGCTAATACCTCACAACCTGGGACAGCAGGTATTTCTAGGGGATTAAAGGCAGGAGCAGTGGAGCCGCTGACCCCAGACTGGGAGTACAGGGGCCTTGCCCTCAGACGGCAGCTATAAACAAGCATCTTGGGTCCGAGGGTTCGAGTTTGGGAGGGAGGGTCATGCAAGCATGCTGAGCAAGCCAACACGTGTGATGGGTGGAACCGAGACCAGCTGACTCTGTGATACGAGTGATGTACGTCCACCCAGCCACAGCTCCCCTCCTCCATGCCCCACACTCTCCACCTACCCACCCATCTACCTACCCACTCATCCACCCACCCACCCAACCTACCCACCCACCTACCAATCCATCCACCCACCCTACAAAAAATATTGTTGTTTTAGACACCGCAGATACATTAGTGAAAAAGCAGTAGGCAAAATGCTTGTTCTTACAGAGCACACCTTCTAATGACAGGAGAGAGAGGACAAAGAAGTAAATAGATAATATGATCAATGATGGAAAATCCTGTGGAGCAGAACAAGGCGGGAAAAGGGGATGAGGGCCGCAGGGGTGGGGGTGGTCAGGGGAGATGCCTCTGTCATTTGCCAACTAGCCATCAGTCCATCTGTCCATCTGGCCATTGTTGGTTCTTCCTCACCCAAGCAACTCTGAAGGCCAACCACGTGCCAGGCACATCAGAGGGGAAATACCAGAAGCAGGAGCCCCAGTCCCAGCCCTGGGAGCTCGGGGGAGCAAAGACGCGCAGGCCGACGCGGGCAGGGACGTCTCTGGCAGCCGTGAGGGAGGAGCGGGCAGCTCTGCCTGGGGCAGGGGCAGGGAGGCCTTCACCCGGGGCGCTCCCTGAGCTGAGTGCTAATGGGTGGACAGGCGCATGATGGAAGAGGAGAAGGTACCTTAGGACCTCAGCCTGTGGGCCAACAGTACCCGCAGCACAGGTGGGGTGTCTAGAGACGAGCCGGCACCACGGGATGGGGAGGTGACACCCGGTGCCACCTGTATCGTCCCCTTCACCCCTACGGCGGGCAGAATCGGATGCCCCCAAAAGACCAGGTGGAGTCCTCACCTGGGTATTGACCTTTTTTGGAAAACAGGGTCTTCACAGATAGGATGGAGTTAGGATGAGGTCATTCTAAAGATTAGGGTGGGCCCTAAACCCAATGACTGGTGTCCTTACAAGAAGGAATTTAGACACTGAGACACAGGCCATGTGAAAATGGGGGTAATGTTTGGAGGGGCGCAGCTTCGAGCCGAAAAAAGGGTGAGGATTGCTGGCAGCTGCTTGAAGCCAGGAGAGGCAAGAGACTATTCTTCCCTGAGCCTTCCAAGGGGGAAGAAGGTGGGGTGGCCCTCCTGACACCCTGACTCCAGACTTCTAGTCTCCAGAACTGTGAGACTGCAAATGTCTGTTGCTTTCAGCCACCCAGCTGATGGTCCTGTGTTTCTGCAGCCCTAGAGAACGAATCCACCCAGGCCTTCTGTCCCGATCCTACACAGCCACCCTGGCAGGTGTCCACAGCTCAGGGCCTGCCCAACAGCCTCCCCTCCGGCACCCTCAGCATCCCCAGGTTCTCCTTTGAGATCCTGTTTGACACGGGAGGCCCCTGAGTCCATCCAATTCTCCCTGGTGAGCAAGAGCTACTGACCCCACGCTATGCTATTCTAGAAACTTCACGGGCTATTCCCATGTTGAGATGCCAGGCTCCGCGCCAGAGACTTTCAGTTCGGAGGGGTCTTCCAGCCCCCTATCAAACCAACAGCTCAATCTGCTGCCCAGGTCTCCGTCTTCACAATGATCCCGATCTCTTTGCAATGAGAGATGCAAAATTCCTACAGGGCAGGCAGCATGTGACCTGGCTCTGGGACATGCTTCCTGGGCTGGTCCCACCCTCCAGTTAGTTCACCTGGAGGGACCAGGAGACAGGAGGGAGCAGGGGAGACACCTTGAGTGCAGGAGACCAGAGGCTGGAAGTTCTGTTGCTCCCCAGCCACCTGGTGGTGCCCTGGACCTGGATCCCTGACTGGGCGGCTGCCAGATGAGCCCCCCAATCCTAAACCTTACCCCCCAGGTAAGTTCAAAGGGCGAGGGCCCATCTGGTTCTTGGACCACCGTGCACGAAGCCCCAGAAGGGTTCCGGGCTCAGGTAGGTGTTAACTAAGTACCTGTTGAAGAAGAGAAGGAAAGTGGGTGGGAGCCTCATGCTGGCTGAGCCTCTACTGAGCAAGGTCTCTGGACAGAAGTGGTGGTGCAAACGGAGCTCCGGGCTCTGGCGGGAACCACACAGCACACCTCTCTACCTCTCGGACCCCGAGGCGGGGCTACGGGGCAGTGTCTCACCCGGGGCACACCCACTTCACCCCCGCTGCACCCGTGACCTCTGAGACGACCTGACCACGGCTCCATCGACAGGCCCCCATCCCCCACCTCTCCGGGGGAGCTCGCCCTGCCCCTCTCTCCACTCTCCACGGGATGGTGGGTGCAGGCCCCCGGTCACTGCTCCGCCTGGTTCCCCTTCAGTCTTGTGGGATGAGATTTCGAAGGGCCACACAGAGCTCAGTCCCATGGCCAGAAGTTTCACAGAACTCCAGGCCCACTTTCTCCTCAAGGGAGATTTTCCTGATATTCCCGTGACCTGTGACCTCTGACCACTAACCCCTCCCCCACCCCCGGACCTGGGTCTGATAGAAATCATTCAGACCTATTCTCACGGATCTGCTGTCTCTCTTACACACCAGCTCTTTGCAAAGGGAAAGGGCATAATAAAAGACAAGAGAGCCTCTTTCTGATGTGTGAAGACCCCCCACCACTGACTGTGGTTGACCTGGACAGGCCTTCAGGGGGAGCTGGTGCAGCTGGGACATGCCGGGGTTGGAAAGGAAGGTTGAGGATCCCGGCCCAGGCCACGTGGTGGCGGGAGGCCCCAAGTGCAGCACTATTCAAAGCCATCCTCAAGGTGACTCCAGCCAGAAATACATGCAGGATCACAGGACTCCACTGCCAGGACACGTGGAACTTGGTTCTTTTCCACACATTGGTTGCCTTTCCTAGCACACCACACAGTGTCCTGACAGGTAAACCCTGTGGCCCCAAGTCCGCCCTCTCCCAACACCTGCCCACTTGGTTATCTAGCTCTCTCGGATAACCGAGTCTCCATCCTGGCCTCTTGGAAACCACGGCCCCCTCCTCTTCTTCCAAGGTTGAGTATCGGTCGTACCTGTCATTCCCAAGAATGCTTTGAAACGCCTGGAAACTAACGGCTTCCTCCTCTCCAGAAAATTCCAGATGATCTGGAGTGGAGGGTGTCATGGACAGTGACCCAGAAGAACTGGATGTTGGTTCTACTGCATCCACTGGGTGAGCCCAGGGAGCTGGAGCCCCACAGAGGCAGGACAGACTCAGGCCAAGCCAGCTGGGCTCTGCAGGTCCTCCGTCTCCAGCCCAACGTGGGGAGACATCCCGAAGGCAAACAGTACAAAGGAAATGGAGCACTTGGCAACTTAAGGGGCCATAAAAATACCAAGTACAGCTCCCTTGACAATGAGTTTGTCTCAGTAGTGGAGCCTTCCTCTTGCTGGGGTCATGTTTTTTTCATAGCTTCTAAGAAGCTATCCTACCAAGCTCCACGTGGGCAGGATGTGTGGGTCACGTCCAAGCTGAAACAAACAGGTAATGTTTCTAAAATTCCTGGAATCTCCAGGCTGCACGGCTATTCAGAGCAGCTGACCTGTTTCAGAAAAAAAGGTGGGGGTCGGGCAAGCTAACTTGTGTCTCAATTCGTGATCTTCTAATTTTTCTGTTAATTTATTTGTTTTAATCAGCAGAGACCCTTTTAAGAACAATACCCCAGCTGGAGTCCCAATATGAAAACACAGAAGAAGGTCAACAGGGCAGAGGTGCAGAGATTGCCTCTGAGCAATCAACATTCACCCCTTGCCTCTGGCCACCCCCCATTTGCACCCTGAACCATAAACCTACACTTCACCCACTCTGGAAGACTGGACGTTGGCTCCACAAGACCTGGACATTCCCGCAGAAAAGGAGCATAACCAAAGCTCTCTGGTCAGGGTTTAGTGGGGTCTGTGTACGCATGCTTGCAAAGTTGCTTCAGTCGTGTCCGACTCTGTGGGACCCCATGGACTGTACCCCACCACGCTCCTCTGTCCACGGGGATCCTCCAGTATTCTCCAGAATACTGGAGTGGGTTGCCATGACCTCCTCCAAGGGATCTTCTCAGCCCAGGGATCAAACCCAGGTCTCTTAATGTCTCCTGGATTGGCAGGTGGGTTATTTAGCACTGGCGCCACCTGGGAAGCCCAGTGGGGTCTACTGCACATGAATATTCTGCCTGCGGAGGTCTTCGGGGTGTGAGCCCTCAGCACTCATCCAGCAGAAGGGGGTTTGCGCCTGCATGGGGGTGCGGTTACAGAGGCCAGGTTGCTGGAACGTGGCCTTCCTTGGATGCCCTGCGCTGATAAAACCCATCCCACCTTTTTCCTTCAAGTTGGGTTTCTCCCGGTAACAGCCTTGTAACTTGACTAGTAAACCCCACAGAGCCTTTAGGTAACCTGGGTTCCAGAATGGCTGCCTGACTGGGATACCACTGGGCAGTTATCTCACCCAGCCCTCTCCTCCTTCTTGTGAAAAATGAGGATGAAAATATTTGCTCTTCTTACCTCCTGCGTTACACATCTTTAAATATATTTTGAGTTGGGATTCTGTTACGTGCGACCAAGAGAGTCCTAAATAGCTCAGCATGATGCAACTTTAGGTATGGTTCCAGCTGATCTTAGTATATCCATGAAGTCCAGCAAACTAAATATGGCGGTCCCTGCCCCCTCCCACGGCCAGCCACGTCAGGAAGGATCCCCTGGGCAATGCCAAATACAAACGACATGGGTTTGATTGTTTCTGAACGAACAGAAAAATTAGGCGAGAATGTTGATGCCAAAGACAGGACTTCAAGCTAACAGAAAAATGTTAGGGAATTGTGTCTATGTTATGAGGTATAAAATGTAAAGGAAACAATTACTAAAGTGCTGCTTTTTCAACCATGATCAGTTTCCCATTTGCAACCAAAGGTACTCCTATGATGTGTGTGTGCGTGTGTGTGTGTGTGTGTGTATGTGTGTGTACATGCATGCCTGCACAGGGAGGGCTGTTGGATGGTGATTATAACCCTCTCTGAGTTGAAGACCATGTGAGACCCAGTGGCTCAGGATCTCATCCAAGTGACAAGACCAGGACCAAGAGTCTAGAAGGAATCCTAGCTGCATCCCCCCACCACCATACCCCACTCCAGGGCTCCTGTTGACAACAGGGACAGCCGTATGAGAATGGAGCTGGCAGCCAGATGCGCCCCACATCCCTGATGAGTGGTTTTTACTGGGGGTCCTGAAAGTGCTGCTAGCCTGAAAGGGCAGCAGCTCCCTGCTGCTGCAGACCCGAGGCAGGAAGGCGCTCTAGAAATGCACCAGCTACAAGTGACCAGGGGAAAGACACAGGCTCTGCTCTGCAGCCTCCGGGAAAGTTGCCTGGGCACCTGTGGACACATGTGGCCTGAATCCTGGTCTCTAACTGGATGGTGTGTCCATGACAGAGATAAGACCTAAACCCTGGAAAAGCCCATAAAGCTTTCCCATTCATCATTGTTGGACAACCAGCACCTATTATACATTTCCTCCTCATTCTAGTACTAATACCAGTAACTCAAACTCAAGAGAAGACCAAGTAATACTCACGCTCTGGTCTCTGAGGGCAAGTGATAGTCTTTGTCAGGGAGGAAAGCTGTGGATAGTTTTATGTCCTTGGGGAGACTGAAAAAGCATCTTGGGAACCGAGGCAACAAGGGATTCTGGAGGAGTGAGGACCCTACAACAGTTAGAAGATGCCCGCCACGTTCTGTGAGCACATGGCATGTCACAGACAAAGAAAACCCAGACTCCGCCTGTGTCCCCAAGAAGTCCACGGGCCGCCGGGAGCACAGATACACAAGCAGTGTTACTACTCCGGACCTGGGGAAGTCACAGGGACATCCAAGGGGCAAGGAACCAGTAGAGGGAGGGATGCCCAAGACTACCCTTCGAGTTACTGGAAGGCTCTGAAGTTAACAGAAGCAGAACCAGAAAGGCAAAGGCCCCAGGAGAAGCTACAAGGAAGAATATCTTAATGGCTTTGCTCTTGCCTCTCTGAAAGTACTCTGGCGTGGCTCATTATACAAGCGGGCAGTGGTCAGAATACGGTAAGTGTGAGAACCTCTGTGCGCCACAGGCAGGACCTTTGCCCCAAACACTTCTGCCAGAGACGCTGAGATCCTGAGGTGGGTTCCACTGTGCACGGAGAGCCTCCCAGGCTGCATGTGAGTGAATGGTTCATGACTGCACCCGCAGGGCTGGGCCAAAGCTGGCCGGTCTGGTGACCTGGGGGACAGGGCAAGAGATCATGACAAAGGAGCACCCAAGAGCAGCGGGGTGGCTGTCCCAGGGTTTGCAGAACCAGCCCCAGGTGCTTTAAGCAACAGATTCGGGGCCGTTGGACAGAGATCGGAGTCAATCGGTTTGGCTTTAAACACCATCACTGCCACCTACTGTGGGCACCTGGCTAGATCCCTACCCTCCTGAGGCTTCTATCTTCCTCTTCTATAAAAAGGTAGTATTTCAGAGGACTAGCAGGAGGATGAAAGGAGATTATCTGATGTATAAGGATAGGTGTAAGGGTAAGGATACCATCACTTCATGGCAAATAGATGGGAAACAATGGAAACAGTGAGCGACTATTTTCTTGGGCTCCAAAATCACTGTAGATGGTGAGTGCAGTCATGAAATTAAAAGACGCTTGCTCCTTGGAAGAAAAGCTATGACCACCTAGACAACATATTAAAAAGCAGAGACATGACTTTGCCAACAAAGGTCTGTCTAGTCAAAGCCATGGTTTTTCCAGTAGTCATATATGGATGTGAGAGTTGGACTATAAAGAAAGCTGAGCACTGAAGAATTGATGCTTTTGAACTGTGGTGTTGGAGAAGACTCTTGAGAGTCCCTTGGACTGCAAGGAGATCAAACCAGTCAATCCTAAAGGAAATCAGTCCTGAATAGTCACTGGAAGGATTGATGCTGAAGCTGAAACTCCAATACTTTGGCCACCTGATGCGAAGAGCTGACTCATCGGAAAAGACCCTCCCTGATGCTGGGAAAGATTGAAGGTGGGAGGAGAAAGGGACGACAGAGGATGAGATGGTTGGATGGCATCACTGACTCTACGGACATGAGTTTGAGTAAGCTCCGGGGAGTTGGTGATGGACAGGGAAGCCTGGGGTGCTGCAGTCCATGAGGTCACAAAGAGTCGAACACAACTGAGCGACTGAACTGAATCAAAGGACAGGCGGCACCGGCGGTTTCCCAACTTCGCTCCCATCCTCTGCACACCCCCACGGCCCTCTTCCTTTTTAGGGCAGACTCTGTGAAATCCCAGGCTCGAGAGCACCCCATGTGCACACAGAAACCCTGCCCTGAGACTTCGTGACATTCCATCCACGCCCCTTGAGAGCCTGCTGGGAAACCACAGCCCAAACCCCAGTTAACACCATCCTAGAACGAGGCCACCCTGTGTCCACCAGCCAGCCACGTCCTGGGTTCCCCGGCTGCGTTCAGAAGAGGCCGAGCCACTGGCATAAACACCCACCCCTGCCCTACAACACAGACACTAATACCCAGGGGAATTAACTCATGCAGTCACACAGCACATCGGACACACTCTTCTTAACACTCCAGCCAGGTGTCTTAACAGACTAGGTAGCTGCTAGCAAGCTTGCTTCTCTAGCCATGCTGCCAGCTTGCAGGGGCTCAGGGGCCATGCTGCCTTCACTTCCAGAGGCCCCACAGTGGCTTAAACATCACAGTCTTCCATGACTGCTTGTTGGATGAAAAGACGGCCGACAGCCCTGGACGGACCAGAGCTGGGCCACCTGCATTCGACAGGTGGTCGCCAACGGATAGGTGACCCGTGGGCACGGGACCTACAGACTGTGGCTGTCGACCAGGCAAAAGTTCCTGTGCTGCAAGAAGCCAGGATGCTCCACTGCCTCACTGGCCCTCAATCTGTAACCACAAGGCCCAGTGCTCAGCAACTCCCCTGTGGTTAGTGGAAATAGAAAAGGTATTGAAGACACGGGTCGCCCAATCCTTGGTTACACCGCAGGCTCTCTGAGGACCATGGCTACCGTTCCTTGGCCTGTCTGCCCCGGAACGACGGCACTCTGGGTGCTCAGGGCCCACGGATCGGCTCCACAGGCACCTAGGTTGTGACAACTTTCTCACTGCTGCCAACTCCACGTGCCAGGCCAGAGGCAAGGCCGGCCAGGTGGGAGGGGGCTCGCTTCCCCTCGCTGAGCCTCAGTCCCCTCTGCTCTAAAATGGAGAGCCTAAACCCACTTCCTTCGTGAAGATTGAACGAGATGCTGGGAGTCAAATGAGATGAAATACAGCGACATATCTGGCCAGTCCTGCCACACAAGTTTACTGCACTCAAGTGGGAGTGTGCCTGTGCCCAGCCTAGCCCACAGAAGGCAGGGCCTGAGTGCCCGAGGTGGTCCTCAGAGGTGAGGCCAGACAGGCTGAGAGGGGTCAGTCCCACCAGCGGAGGACTGCGATCTGCAGCGATCACACATGTAAGCGAGTCCAGGAGACCCACTCTGCTGCGGCAGGGGGATGACTGGGTGGCAGGCTCCAAGGAGGCAGACCTGGTCTCCTTAAGAGACTCAAAACAAAGCTTCTCCTGCCCAAGGCAGTTGTGAGGGAGGCTGGCCCAAACTGTGAGTGGGAGGCAGCGCTGAGGGTTGGGCGGGGGCAGGGCTCCTGGTCAACGGCCACTCCTGGGTGTGGCCACTGTTTTTTACCCTGGATTTGTACTCTTTGCTTGGTGTGAAAGCACTGGGGGTGAAGGGGAATTCGGGATGACAGCCGCAACCACAGCCCAGGTAAAGCTCAGGGGACTCCAGGGAAGACCACAGGGTCCGACCTGCTTTGTCGGACCCTTTAGTTTCACGTCCAAAATAGCATCTTACATGTTGCAGAGGTGCAACAAGAATCTTCCACTTGTCTGATGATGCTGATGGTTGGGGGTGGGGACGTGAAAGGTAGGACATATGTGGGCGACAGCTCAGACTCGAGAGAGACCCTGCCTTTACACTCCTTAGCTGTTGGCAACTGGTTCTACCGGCTACCTCTGAGGCCAGCTCCAGGCAGCAAGAAGATAAAGGAGGAGACGGGGAGGCGAGCAAGGCGAGGGCATCTTTGGGCTAGAGTCTAATGCGGATGAGCTGGGCCAACAATGAGGGGAAGAGAGCCCGTGAAGTCTTTCCTTCCCCTCCAGTCCTGCCCGAGAAATATGCTCCCTTCCACTGAGTGAGCAATTCTGTTTTCCTGGAAGGTATTCAAAAAGTCTTCTTACCATAGAAGGAACTAAATTATATCTGCCAGGATCTCGAGCTACGATCATGATAATAACAGTGTCTATCACTTATGGAGGCAGGCAGGGTTCTGAGTTTCCCATGTATTAACTAATTTAAACCTCACCAGAACCTTGAGAGGGAGATGCTATTATTATCCATTCTCTACAGGAGAGGAAAAGGAGGCTGCGAGGATAGATTAAGCAGACTTAACAGCAGATCTAATGAAAAACAGCAAGTGTGTGGTGGGTGAAGCTGGGACATTAACTCAGAGGCCTGGGATGGACCTATATTAACACAATGCCCGTTAGAGCCACAGATCTGAGATCCAGAGCCAACCAAGCAGGAGCTGATCCAGAAGTTCAGGGCTGTAGACTCCAGCAACAGACCCCCAGGTGCCACCCCAGTGGACTGTGCACAGCGACATCACAGAGCGGGTACTCAACAAGCACCGGCTAACAGCACGAGAACACGAACAAGCACGGTTTTCAACAAACCATGGACGGGGCTGGCCCACACATGGTTTTCCCTGGATTCACTCTGCAGACCATCACAGCATGGGGAAGTGAAAGTGAAAGCCGCTCAGTTGTGTCCAACTCTTTGCGACCCCACGGACTATACAGCTATACAGTCCATGGAATTCTCCAGGTCAGAATACTGGAGTGGGTAGCCTTTTCCTTCTCCAGGGGATTTTCCCAACCCAGGGATTGAACCCAGGTCTCCCGCTTTGCAGGCAGATTCTTTACCAGCCGAGCCACAAGGGAAGCCCAAGAATACTGGAGTGGGTAGCCTATCCCTTCTCCAGCGGATCTTCCCAACCCGGAATCGAACCGGAGTTTCCTGCATTGCAGGTGGATTCTTTACCAGCTGAGCCATCAGGGCAGCCCCCATCATAGCATAAATTCACAGAGCTGTTGTTAGTGGGCTCTTGCTTCTTGCCTCTCCCTCCTTCCACATTAAGTCACAAACAGCAAAGCTGCCATGCTAAGTATTAATATGATCAGTATCATGCAAAAATAATGGACCTCCCTGACGGTGTGCCATCAAAAACTATAAAGTCTAAGGAACACGGTCTTACAGAGGTTCCCAATTAAGAAAGATGGGAAAGCAGCAGATAGAAACGAGTTCCTAAAAATCTGCTGGCATGCAAAAATTTTTCTGTATAGAATTGTGCTGTAACTCTCTTAGGAAATTGTAAGTCCTATGGCAAATACCTTCGGTAAAAGAAATAATTGCCTCCAACTTATTAATTTTTTAAGTGAGTACTTTAAGGACATGGGTTATACCTCTCTCTGACTACAGGAAATGGACCATTTCAGAAATTCAATTACTTGTTCCATTCCCAGAAAGCAGGGCTGACCTTTTGTTGTGTGGATGTGGGCCATTAAGGGTTCCCTGCCACATAAAAGAGTCTTTATGGGTTGTCTTAAATTGGGTGGCCACTGGTTTCGGCTTGCTCACCAGGCGGCAGCAGCTCTGATGACCTAGTTGGTATCTCTTTCCCTCTGAGCCTCTGGAGCAGACAGCGATTTGACCTACTTTCAGGGGCACGCTGGTGGCTGGAGAAGGAAGGAGGGTAACGCGAGAGCCTGGACACAGGACTCGGCAGCGAGGGCTCTGGTCAAGCACAGGTCTCATCCCCTCACTCCCTCCATCTCCAGAGCGCATGTCTCCTGCAGCCCCTCCCCCGACTCCATCCTCCTCGGGCAGGAAAGGAGTCCATTCCCAGCTCCAACCTCTTCAATCTGTCGAGGTTTGACGTGGGGCTTCCCAGCCCTCCCACCTCATAGCCCATCGGGAGCACAGTGACATTGGTATGGCCCCCGGGGGGCACCCACAGAGGCCGCTCGGGGCCAGAGGATGGCAGTCCTCAGCACTGGCCACCCAAGGCCCATCACCCCAAGGCTGAAAGGGAGCCATAACTTAGCCCAGCCAAGACTTAACTCTCAGCACATCTCTGAGGACACCCTGCCCTGCTTTAAGAGCAACTACAACATTACAGAGTCTAAGAAATGCTGTTTAAAATGCCCAGCCTTTGTGCTGATGGACAGACTGCAGGACCGTATAGAGGGGGGACTGATGCTCTTGCTCAGTCGTGTCCGACTCTGTGCGACCCCATGGACCGTAGCCCACCAGGCTTTTCTGTCCACGGGAGTCTCCAGGCAAGAATACTAGAGTGGGTTGCCATTTCCTTCTCCAGGGGATCTTCCTGACCCAGGGATCAAACCTGTGTCTCCTACACGGGCAGGTGGGTTCTTTACCACTGAGCCTCCTGGGAGGTCCAGAGGGAAGACATGCAGGATCAACTCTCTCAGCAGGGGTTGGCAAACCTTTTCTGTGCAGGGCCAGGTCATTAAATATTTTAGGCTCTGCAGGCTGTATGGTCTCTGTCACAGCTACTCAACGCTGCAGTGTGCAGCAGAGGCAGCCACGAAGGGGTGGCCGTGTTCCAATAAAATCTGATGATAAAAACTGGTGGGGGCTGGAATTTGGCGCACGGACCACGACGTGGCGACCCTGCTCTAGAGAAACGCTGGGTGGCCAAGCGTCCTTTGCAGCAGCGTGTCTCCCCTCTCTGGCCTCCCCATGATGCGGTGGTGAGTTCTCATGTCCAGCGGGTGCCTGGCATCCCCACGTTTGCTTCCCTCCTGCTATGAGAACCTGCTTTCAGGAAAGGCTCGGACAAACTCAGTCCCGTCCACCCCCAAGAGGGGGATAACTGGAGTGTTACCTACATTTCAGTCAATAAGAACCCTGGGTGAGTGGCTGTCAGCCCTGGAGGCTCACAGACAGCCCTCTGGGGTGATTTAAACTCCTGAGGCTCAGGCCCCATCAGAAGCTCTGATGCACATGCTCAGGAGCAGCCCAGGCAGTGGGGATTTTCAAAGCTCTCCAGGTAGTTCTAAAGGATGGTCAGGTCAACCACCACTGCCTCAGACCGAAAGGGAAACCAAAACATTAGTGGTGGTGTTTTTGGAATAAGTGACCAGGGAGGGAGAACTTGCTTCTTTTTCTCCTCTTGGGTGGAGACGCGGATGGAGGAGGCAGAAGAGGAAACACGTCCGGAGCCCTTGAAAACACTCCATCCAGGCAGGCAACTCCCTGCCAGGGCTGGTGCTGTGTAGATTTCACAGGGCTCTGCAAAATCCAAGACCTTCTTATTTTTGTTTCCCTCTTGACATCTAGTATGATTCCCTACCAGCAATATGAGCTCTATTAACACTGCTTAATCATTAAAACAAACAAACAAACAAACTTAGGGGGCCTAATATTTAACCATCAGTCAATAATCAATTCTCAAAAAAAAAAAAGAAATCATCAAGTCCTGCTTTAGAAGGAATTATAGTCTATGCAGGCTTTCCATGTGGCACTAGTGGTAAAGAACCCGCCTGCCAATGTCGAAGACATAAGGGACCAGGGTTCCATCTCTGGGTCGGTAAGATCCCTGGAGTAGGAATTGGCAACCCAATCCAGTATTCTTGACTGGAATATTCCATGGACAGAGGAGCCTGGTGGGCTATACTCCATGGGCTTGCAAAGAGTCAGACATGACTGACGCACCTTAGCATGCACACACACACACGGTCTTTGCAGGGAGACAAGGTAAATCAAATTTCATCACACAATTAACAGGCTGAGGTTTCTGAAAAGGACAAAATGCCAAGGAAATAGGGCTGCCCTGGAAAATTGGGGCAAGCTCATAACAGGCTTAGCCATATTCACACAATGTAATAAGGTAGTGGTTGCCACACTTCAGCACACACAATCACCTGGAGAGATTTTTTAAAATGCCAATGCCTGGGATGTACCCCATGCCGATAAAATCAGACTGTCTGAAGGTAGAAGACTGGCATGGGTATCTTTAAAAAAAAACCACTCAGGTAATGCCAATGTGCAGCAAAATTTGTAAACCATGGTTATGAGGTCCTGCTACTCTAAGTGTGGTCCATGGACCAGCAGCATCGGCATCACCTGGATGCTGGTTAGGGATGCAGGAATTTGGCCTCATGCCAGTCCTACGGAATCAGAATCTGCACGTGAAGCAGATCTGCATGCTGTCTGCACATGAAGTTCGAGAAGTGATGCTGCAGGGAACCATGTTCCAGAAAGAACTGACTCTAGACTGCAGAATAACCAGGGCGCTTCTTAGAAGAAGCAAGGAACAAGAGATTCTGAGGGACTGGAGAACTGGAGCAGAGAGGTGGTAGGGAGGACTCAGCACACAGAAGCAAGGAGGAGGCTGGTCTTTATGTGTGGTAAGCCAGAGAAAAGGAGAACAGGTCTTCATGTGTGGTAAGCCAGAGATAAGGAGAACAGGTCTTTATGTGCGGTAAGCCAGAGATAAGGAGAACAGGTCTTCATGTGTGGTAAGCCAGAAATAAGGAGAACAGGTCTGAACGATTTTTTTTTTTTAAGTAGAAAATTAAATCAAATTTAGCCACACAATTAACAGGTTGAGCTTTTCGAAAAGGGACAAAATGCCAAGTGTAAAACAGGGCTGCCCCGGAAGACTGGGGGCAACACCTAGAGGGTGGCGGATGACAAGAATGTTCAGCGTCATGAGGGAAGACTCCAGACTCTGGACGCCCTGCAGAGGGTTTCAGACTTTCTCCCACGGGCCAGTGAAGAGCTGCATGGTGCCCGGAGTCGGGGAGGGTGGTGACAGGAGAGGGTGTAGGCAAAGATGCAAGGACAATGGCTTTGAAGAGACCAGTAAGAAGAACAGACAGGGACTGAGGACAGGAGCACCTGTGAGCAGGGCGGGGGAGGCGCATCAAGGCAGACCTTTCAGAGGAGGGGGCTGATTGTACCTGGAGGGGGTGGGCAAGAGCCACCAAGCATCCTGAGGTCTCCAGTCTGGGACACTGGGCTAACGGACTGGAGGAAAAGCTAGAACCCAAGTGTTATCCTAAAGTCTTCCGACAGAGAGGAGGTAACTTCCCCAAGGTTACCTATGGGAAAACATGAAAAATCGCTAACAAACAAGACTCCCCAGGGATAGCTGGGAGGAAAAGAAGCAGTGGACACAAACCCCGGGATTGCCTCCAGCCCCAGTGGGCCCTGAAGACCTAGAGAGGCCCTCGAGCACAGTCCTTTGTTTCCAGGCCCCTGGAAGTCCAGCTGATTCCCAGCTGAGTTGGAAAGGCCAGGAGATTGTTCCCATTGCTGTGGACTGAAACAATAACTGCAGAGTGGACGTTACCACAATTGTTTCCACTGAGGTTATTTTGGGGGAGTTTAGGAAGATTGTCTATTCCAAGACATTTCCTTCACCCGATTCCCTTTACAAAAACACGGAGGGAACCTGCCGGCAGTGCCTCCTCCACGGCTGCCCTGCTCACAGGGAACACGTGCATAGGGGGCCCCAGGGAGCTGCCGTGTGCAACACCTATTTCCTGAGGCTCTCGTGGAAACCCTCAGATCTGACTGGGGCCTCAGAGTTTTCAAAGTCCCTCCTCAGTGACCGTTGTGCTTAATTCCCACGACAGCCTTCCGAGACAGTGGCGGCAGGGCGGAGACTTAATTATCCCCAGTCTAGATAAGAGGAAACGGCAAAGTCAGGTACTTGGTCAAGGTCATCAAGCTTGGAGAGGGTGGTTGGGAAGGCCTTGCACGGAAGGAGCTTGATGCTACATGTGCAGGGGAGGCAGGGAAAGACAGGCACACAGTAAGTCAGCTAGATCTGTGGCCTTAAATCAGAGGTCCCCAACCTTTTTGGCATCAGGGACCAATTTCATGGAAAATAATTTTTCCACGTATAGCACAGGGGGCAAGGTGGGGGGATGGTTTGGAGATAATTCAAGCACATCACATTTATTGTGCACTTTATGGCTTCCCTGATAGCTCAGTTGGTAAAGAATCTGCCTGCAATGCAGGAGACCCCCATTCGATTCCTGGGTCAGTGATCCGCTGGAGAAGGGATAGGCTACCCACTCCAGTATTCTTGGGCTTCCCTTGTGGTTCAGCTGGTAAAGAATCCACCTGCAATGTGGGAGACCTGGGTTCGATCCCTGGGTTGGGAAGATCCCCTGGAGAAGGGGAAGGCTATCCACTGCAATATTCTGACCTGGAGAATTCCATGGACTGTATAGTCCATGGGGTCGCAAAGAGTCGGACACGACTGAGTGACTTTCACTTTCTTTCACTTTATTTCTATAACTATTACATCAGCTCCACCTCAGATCATCAGGTATTAGATCCCGGGGGCTGGGGACCCCTGGTCTAGATCATGCTGGAGGCAGTGGAAAGAATGGATTTGGGGAGACCGACACAATAGTTAAGATGTGACAATGGCTAATGTAGGAACTGGGCGAGGGGAATGACAGAAGGATGGAGGAAGAATGTTGACAAATACTTAAGACTAAAATGGACTGGTTTTGATGAAGGGTGGGGGTGGGGTGAGGGGGACAGAGCATCATCTGTGAGAAACACAATGGCAAATACGACATGATTCCTCCTCTGGAGGAATCCTAGGTCCTCATAAGATAGAAAATGAAAGAGCGTTATGCACGGCCAAGTGTGATTAACATCAAGAAGACAAATGTTTTGTCCGTTTGGATCAAGTTCCGGTTAACCCCTTGCTTTTCTAGGATGCAAATACCTTACAGGATGGGGAAATGGGATCCAGCCTCAACACCTTAGGGCACAGATGCTCTGGCTGGCGGCCTGTCAGATTCACCCAGGGAGCTGTAAGAACGACGGATGCCCAGGACCCACCCCCAGAGATTCTCATTTGTCTACAGTGGGTCTAGGCAGGGGTATATTTTAAGCGCTCCCCAGCTGATTCTAACAAGCAGCAAGGACTGACGGGGCGGTGCAGCACATCATTTCAGAGACTTTGAAGTAAGGTCTTCTCCACTTTGCAGAGAAGGAACTGCAGTTTCACACCATCAGTGCCAGGACTGAAGGAAGATGATGTTCTTGCTAGTGACGAACTTTTGATTTTCTGTCCAAACATCTTCAAGTCATCTCTTCTTGTAACACAGAGAGGTGCCCCTGATAAGTTTCCCCAGTGACCACAAGGTTCCTTCCTGGCCCCCGGTCCACTGGACTGGTTTGTCTGAACCTCTCTCTTGCACGGGTCAGGTGTTCTCCTCCAGTGCGTGGACATCCTGCCCACGTGGCCAGCGGCGCTGCCGCCCTTTGGGGTGTCCTGAAAGGACCTCGGAGGGGGGGGTGATGCATTTCCTTGACCACACCACACACCAGCCTGCAGGAACAATGTCCCTTTTCTTGCCGCCAGGAAAGGCCACATAAAGGAACATCTTCTCTTTTCTTGCCAAACAAATGTTTCTGCTTTGACCCACAGGGTACACTTTGAAGCAAAATAATGACCCAGAGGCCACTGAGTTGCCCTAAAGGTCAAGTACTGGAATGAATTGTTCCCAACATTTTTAGCATGTTGAGAATAATGTGTGTGTGTGTGTGTGTGTGTGTGTGTGTGTGTGTGTGTGAGCACTGAGATGAGTTGGAAGAGGGACAACTGCTCCTCCTGTGAGTGGTCCCTGACCAGTCACTGTGCCCTGACTGGCCCAAGCAGGGTGGATGGCCAGGACTATGAAGAGTCTGCTGTCAGAACACCTGCTTCTTATGGACAACTTTGCTGAGGATCTTTGTAATAAATTCCTTAAAAGGAATCACACACTAATGACATGCATGATCAGATCTCACTAACATTCCCAGGAGTAGAATCTCTGTGGTGAGTGGATGACCATCGTTCAGCAGATAGTCAAGGCATTCCACGAGCATCCTGCTCAGGGCTCAGAAGAACTGAGGGACCTGGCAACAGCTTTTCCTCTCTGCCAATCACTTCTGCATCCAGTCCCTCCTGGTTGGCAGGACTCACTCTCCCAAGTATGGGGACCCTTGACCCACAACAGCCTCTAGACTTCAGCTCATCACCTCTGTCCTGGCGGGGAGGGGTAGGGAGCACAGCCCTGTGCTCAGATCAGGGATATTTTCTTGGCCTCAATCTTCCCAACTGCAAAATGAAAGGAGCTGGACTAGACAACCGGAAGGCTCCTTTCAGGACTAACACTGTAACATTCCAGAACACTCGATGACTAGAACTCCTTCCTCCCGAGGAAACAGAATGGGTCACCTCGCTTTCTCCACTGTTAGATAGTTCTTTCCAAGGGAGGTTGCCTTTAGCTGGAAATGTTCTAAACTCAAAGTCTGGCTTTCTATGAAATGAATTAGTGGCCAGGGTATTCAACTCAGGCTTCTGGGTGTGAAATTTGCTTAAAACAAGGAACAGCTGCTGCTTATACGAGCTTCGTACAACTCAGGGGGACGATCCTCTCGGTTTCATCGATGTGAGGCATTTTTGATCATTTCAGGCAGAGGCTGTTGCGTGCGCAGAGGAAGGAACACAGCTCTCTAATTTGCACAAAGTGGCCATGGTGGCTAGTGGCTGGTCCTTGTGCGCTTTCTGAAAAGCCATCTTTCTGGGCTGAAAAAGGCCTTATAGGCCTACCCGATTGCATAAAACAGAGACAGTAAGAGGACACAATGCTGCTGCTGGGGTGGGATGTCCAGAAGACACGTTAGAAACACTTCTCCATGGTGTTGACCAAGGTCCCCGACGTGCACTGTATCCCTCTGTACAGCCCTGTCCCTCTGCACGACCCTCCGTCTCTCTGCACCTCAGACCTGGCAGAGCTGAGGAGGGAGGCCACGGGGAGCGCCTGGCTTGGGGTCAAGGTCACCGTAAGCAGCTTTCGCAGCCTTGCCTTTCTGGTTCATGCATGGGGGGCAGGGGTGGAGAGGCAGCTCTGATTGTGATTTCTATTCCTTTCTTCTTTTTTCTAATTTCCTCTCTACAGAATGCTTCACGTGCAGACACTTCAGTGATGAAGCCTTTTCAGAGACACCTATTGATGCTGATCCCTAGGGAAATTCTCGAAGCAGTTATTAAACAGCTGTCCTGTGAGCCTGATACAAGGACCCATCATTAGAATCTCTCAGAAATGCAGCTGCAGTGTGTGCAGGAAGAGCAGTGGCCTATGGATCCAGATCTGTGTGCCCACGGGGGCCTGGTTTCCTAGTTGAGCACGATGGGTTGAGAACCCTCTCCTCGTGGTTTAGAGTGCTGACCAGGTGGTCTCCAAGGTCGAGGTTCAGGGAGAGATTTCAAGTCTCGCCCCACAGCCCACCACCAACTCTCACACCGGCACTAGGGCAGGGCAGCCAGGTGTCCCCGGGTTATCTCCAGCTGGTCCAAATGCCCATCCTCAGTGTCCCATCTTCCTTTGGATAGGACAAAGCTTTCCTTTATCTGACCTTTTCCGCCCCACCAGCCCCAGTTTTATCCTGCACGTCACAGCCTGAGGTCCCAGCCTGTCAATAGGACGAATCCTGCCAGTGATCAGCTGGAAATGGAGCATTTCCACGTGAAAGGGTGCAACCAGAGCGCCTGCCCTTCGGGGCTCTGACACTTCACATGAGGAGCCGCTGGCAGAGGTGCCCGTGGGCCAGGCTTCCGCCAGCCCAGGTGGCTCTTCAGGGTGCTGTCCTTTATCACTTGGGTGCAAAGATGCCGGAAAACCTGCCCTGCCTGTCCTTCAGGGCATCCTTGCTTATTTCAACATTTTCAGAAATGAGCAGGAACTCCCAGGCAAGGAGATTAAAGCGACCAGAAGTTGTACACACATGGTTTTCAGGAACTGCAGAAAGCGTGGATTGTTGAAATGCCAATCGGCCAAATGTGGGAACAGCTTGGACTTTCACGAGTCCCTCAAGAGCCAGTCTACCATCGGGTGCGGAGGCAGTCCCGTTTCAAAGAGGAGAGACCCCGCAGCTCCACACAAGAGAGGCCAGCAATGACCAGCAGGTTCTCAGGGTGACTGTGAGAGGCCACGTCGCCCCCTCTTTGCACACAGCGGACTCCCACGTCTGCCTCGGCATCCAAGCAACTATTCTATGGTATTGTGACCTACCGAGCTCTGACCACGTGCCTGGCCCTGTCCCAGGTGTGGCTCTGGTCCTGCTCCCAAGGACCCTGGACACCTGCTGGGGAGAAGTCTTTCCCACGGGAAGGGTCAAGTGCAAAGCCCGCAGGATGTGGCTGGGGTCCTGAGCTGCTTATCCCTGGTTGGTCCCAGACTGCACTTGCCCTGGGGCCTCCTGGTACTCACGTGGGAGTGAGCATCTCTCTAAGGTCTGAATCCAAGCAGAGTTTCCCTGGCCCCTCAGACAGCTTGTGTGTGTGTGTGTGTGTGTGTAATCTAGTGTGTGTGTATAAGCTAGTGTGTGTGTATATATAAGCTAGTGTGTGTATGTGTAAGCTAGTGTGTGCGTGTGTGTATAAGCCTGTGTGCGTGTATAAACTAGTATGTGTGTGTGTATAAGCTAGTGTGTGTACAAACTAGTATGTGTGTATAAGCTAGTGTGTGTGTGTGTGTAAGCTGCTGCTGCTGCTGCTAAGTCGCTTCAGTCATGTCCGACTCTGTGCGACCCCATAGATGGCAGCCCACCAGGCTCCCCCGTCCCTGGGATTCTCCAGGCAAGAACACTGGAGTGTGTAAGCTAGTGTGTCTTTATATATAAGGTAGTATGTATGTATAGCTAGTGTGTGTGTGCATGTGTGTGTGTGCGCATGTGTGTGTGTGTGTATAAGCTAGCGTGTGTGGGTGTATGTAGAAGCTAGTGAGTGTGTAAAAACTAGTATTGTGTGTGTATAAGCTAGTGTGCGTGTATAAGCTAGTGTGCGTGTGTATAAGCTACTTTGTGTGTGTGTGTGTTTGTGGGTCTCCCCTCCTGGAGTTCTTTGAATGAGATGAAAGAAAAGAACCTCTTTATGGGCATTCAGGTATATCCTGCTGCCTGAATCTCGGTGACAACACGTCCAGGGCGTCAGCTGCCTGCCGATCCTCCTGCCAGGATTCAGAGGCCAGGGCACTTCACCCCTCTCCTCCCAGATACAGATGTCTGCGCCCACATTTGCCACCCACCGTGCCCCTGACAAGCACCTTAAGATCAGCACCTCTGACAGCAACGCTCCCCCTCTTTGCCTGATGATCCAAATCCAACCCAATCAGACTTGTGACTCGACAGGATGGACTGAGACATGCACTTACTTCAACTCCCCCTCTCTCATTAATAAAAAAGGTGATAAACCCACAAAAGCACAGAGAACCAGGAAAGAGATTTCAACAAACTTCAGGAGGACAGAAAGTAAATGCAGGTGACTTAGCAGAGAGGGATATTGATAAAAAATGTATTGAGTCTTCTCCTTCAGGGAGCTCAGGGCTTGGAGGTATCAGGGACCACAAAGGGCAGGGTTCAGGTGCTGGGAGGAAATAGCGGAACTCTGAATATAGGATCCCCAGGTGTCCTTCTGCACCCCTAGACGGCCAGGCAACTAGCCTTCAGTCCCTGCTCTCAGGCAAAAGATTTTATTTCCTGGAGAAGCTGAATAAGAGAATCTCTGACCTGGGGACAGATGCTCTCAGAAAATGGGACAGAAAAATGACTCAGAAGACAAGGAGATCCAGTAGCAATGAGCGAACTTAGCACCTGGCTCTCGGTTTCTAAAAAACGTCCGTGAAAAAGTACCAGGCTCTGCGGATAACTATGGATTCCAGAGCTGGGCAGAGAAAGTACCTAGAAAGCCTGGAGCAACTTTTTGTGCCGGCAAGTCCGGAAGTATTCAAAGAATAATAAGAACATTTCAGAAATACCCAGACATGATTCTGAAGGGGCTCCCACTTGCCAAATCTGAGACAGAGCATCAAAATAAATAATAGTAGTGGATTATAATCCTAGAGTAACATAAAAATCCATAAGCTAAGATATATAAATAAATGGGGCTTCCCAGATGGTGCAGTTGGTAAAGAATCTACCTGCCACTGCAGGAGATATAAGAGACCCGAGTTTGATCCCTGGGTCGGGAAGATACCCTGGAGGAGGAAACGGCAACCCACTCTAGTATTCTTGACTCAGAAATCTCATGGACAGAGGAACCTGGCGGGCTACACGTTGAGGTATATTTAGGAATAAAGTGGCACATGTCCACAACTTATTCTTCAAACCATCAAGAAAAAAAATAAGAAAATTATGTAGCAAGACTGATAAAGCAAACCTGGTAAAATGTTAACGCTCTGAAATATTCAGTGAAGAGTATATAGAAATTCTTTGTATTTTATTTTTGCAACTTTTCTGTTATTCTGAAGGTTTTCCAAAATAAAAACAAACATAAAATAGGATTCAAAAATAAAGTAATAATCTCATTTAAGTAAAATTTCATGTAACTAGATTGAGGAGTCCATGGGGTCACAAAGAGTCAGAGACATGACTGAGTATGCATACATACACATATGAATAAGTAGAGAAGAAAGAAGCTATCTTCGTTATAGTAGAAAGTCAACTAAAATGTACAAAGTAAACTGTAGCCCGCCAGGCTCCTTTGTCCATGGAATTCTCCAAGCAAGAATACTGGAGTGGGTTGCCATTCCCTTCTCCAGGGGATCTTTCCCACCCAGGGATTGAACACGGGTCTCCTGCATTACAGGCAGATTCTTTACTGTCTGAGCCACAGGGGAAGCCTCACTTCACTTACAGTAGAAAGCCAACAAAAACAGGAAGATGAAGTTAGGAAAGTTACCATTTGCCAACCATCCAGATGATATTTCAGCAAGGATCATCAATGGATGCTAAAACTGGTGGGTAAAAATATTATCAGAAACAGCACAATCGTATAGTCTCAACTATCTCTCTGGAAGATACTTATTAATTACAAAGGGAAACATAGTGCCTTTGTGATGGTGAGGCCTACAAGCTACCACCTGAAAAGGCGATCAGTGTTACATCACCAAGGCAACATCTCATGCCTCCTGGTATGAGGCACTGAGGATGTGGTGCATGACTGAATTGTTAGGAAACATCAGACAGACACAAACTGATGGACACTCTACGAAATAACTGGCCTGTTCTCTTTCAAAAATGTCAAGGTCATAAAAGACAAAGGCAGATCAAGGAGGCTAAAGAAACATTACAGTTTAAAGCAGAGTGTGACCTTGTACTGAATTCTAAACCAGAAAAAGAAAAACCTCAAACTTTTTCTTTAGTTATAAAGGACATCAGTGGGACAACTGGCAAAATACAAATGACGTCTGAGAATTATATGGTAGTATCCCATCAATATTAATCTCCTGACTTTGATTGTGAAACTGTAGTTATATAACAGAATGACTCTGTTTTTAGGAAAACACACAGGTATTTTTACGAATAAAGTGGTACCTGTCCACAATTTATTCTTCAAACAATCAAGAGAAAAATAAGAAAATTATTTAGCAAGACTGATAAAGCAAACCTGGTAAAAACGTTAACACTGAAATATTTGGTGAAGAGTATACAGAAATTCTTTATATTTTATTTTTGTAACTTTTCTGGTCTTCTGAAGGTTTTTCAAAATAAAAAGAAACTTAAAAGAGGATTCAAAAATGAAGTAATAATCTCACTAAAAAATGTAAGTAAAATTTGATGTAACTAGAGTGATACGATAGGGGTATAGAGAACAAAACTCACAATTACTATAATAGGAAGTCAGCAGATGATGTCTAAATTCAATACAGTTAAGAAGTGCAGGGGACTTCCCTGGTGATCCAGTGGCTAAGACTCTGTGCTCCCAGAGCAGTGGGCCCAGGTTCCGTCCCTGGTCCGGGAACTAGACCCCACACGCTGCAGTGAAAATCAAATATCCCTCACACTGCAGTCAAGACCCAGACAGAACAGCCAAAAACATAAACAAAAAAAAATATTTTAAAAAGACAGGTCAGGAGAAAACAGCTAACATTTTAAAAAAAACACTAAGAAGAACAGTATTAGAGAAGGAAATGGCAACCCTCTCCCGTATTGTTGCCAAGGAAATCCCATGGACAGATGAGCCTGGCAGGCTGCAGTCCATGGGATCACAGAGTCAGACACGGCTTAGCGACCAGACCAAACCAAGAAGAGCAGTAGAGGAACAGTATACAAGATAAGAGACATATATATTTTACATATAGCTAGAAATGTGGTGGCACACCAGAAAAACAGTGGGCGAACAAAAGTAGTTGCTTTGATGGAACTGGTAATTTTAGAAGAATGAGGCATGCACTTGGTTATTTTCTGTTATAGATCTTTTAGGATTATTTAGTGTTTATTATTTTTTAGTATTATTTGCTGCTGCTGCTAAGTTGCGTCAGTCGTGTCCAACTCTGTGCGACCCCATAGATGGCAGCCCACCAGGCTCCTCCGTCCCTGGGGTTCTCCAGGCAAGAACACTGGAGTGGGTTGCCATGTCCTTCTCCAATGCATGAAAGTGAAAAGTGAAACTGAAGTCACTCAGTCGTGTCAGACTCTTTGAGACCCCATGGACTATAGCCCATCAGGCTCCTCCATCCACGGGATTCTCCAGGCAAGAGTACTGGAGTAGGGTGCCACTGCCTTCTCCGTTAGTATTATTTGGGGTTGGATTATTTAATTATTACTATTGAAAAGGCAGAGGAATCAGAGATCAAATTGCCAATATCCGCTGATCATCGAAAAAGCAAGAGCGTTCCAGAAAAACATCTATTTCTGCTTTATTGACTATGCCAAAGCCTTTGACTGTGTGGATCACAATAAACTGTGGAAAATTCTGAAAGAGATGGGAATACCAGACTGCCTGACCTGTCTCTTGAGAAACCTGTATGCAGGTCAGGAAGCAACAGTTAGAACTGGACATGGAACAACAGACTGGTTCCAAATAGAAAAAGGAGTACATCAAGGCTGTATATTGTCACCTTGCTTATTTAACTTATATGCAGAGTACATCATGAGAAACGCTGGGCTGGAAGAAACACAAGCTGGAATCAAGATTGCTGGGAGAAATATCAATAACCTCAGATATGCGGATGACACCACCCTTATGGCAGAGAGTGAAGAAGAACTAAAGAGCCTCTTGATGAAGGTGAAAGAGGAGAGTGAAAAAGTTGGCTTAAAGCTCAACGTTCAGAAAACTAAGATCATGGCATCTGGTCCCATCACTTCATGGCAAATAGATGGGGAAACAGTGGAAACAGTGTCAGACTTTATTTTTGGGGGCTCCAGAATCACTGCTGATGGTGACTGCAGTCATGAAATTAAAAGACGCTTAACTCCTTGGAAGGAAGGTTATGGCCAACCTAGATAGCATATTTAAAAGCAGAGACATTACTTTGCCAACAAAAGTCCGTCTAGTCAAGGCTATGGTTTTTCCAGTGGTCATGTATGGATGTGAGAGCTGGACGGTGAAGAAAGCTGAGCGCCGCAGAATTGATGCTTTTGAACTGTGGTGTTGGAGAAGACTCTTGAGAGTCCCTTGGACTGCAAGGAGATCCAATCAATCCATCCTAAAAGAGATCAATCCTGGGTGTTCATTGGAAGGTCTGATGTTGAAGCTGAAACTCCAATACTTTGGCCACCTCATGCGAAGGGTTGACTCATTGGAAAAGACCCTAATGCTGGGAAGGATTGGGGGCAGGAGGAGAAGGGGACGACAGAGGATGAGATGGTTGGATGGCATCACCGACTCAATGGACATGGGTTTGGGTAGACTCCAGGAGTTGGTGATGGACAGAGAGGCCTGGCGTGCTGCAATTCATGGGGTCGCAAAGAGTCGGATACGACTGATCAACTGAACTGAACTGATTATTTAATCTTCAGTATTCCCTGGTGGCTCAGACAGTAAAGAATCTACCTGCAAAGCTGGAGACCTGGGTTCTATCCGTGGGTTGGGAAGATCCCCTGGAGGAGGGCATGTCAACTCACTCCAATAATCTTGCCTGGAGAATCCCTATGGACAGAGGAGCCTGGCAGGCTACAGTCCATGGGGTCGCAATGAGTCAGACACGACTGAGTGACTAAGCACACACACACATTTTTAAAAATGCTATTCAATGATTTAATTTGTGTGAACAACGACATGTACTACTTTTGGAATGACGGGGTAGATGGATCTAATTCTTGGGGGCTCACCTCCCCAGGAAGGCATGACGTCTCTCCAGTCTACCCTTTCTGAATCCCACCCGCACCAATGGCATCGCATTATACCGACAGGTCTGAGGGAGCTGTAAGTTAATCCTAGCCACAGGATGCACAAGGTAGGAACAGCTATCGAAACCCCAGGCTCTGACACGCTCACTCTGGAGATGAGGATGCTGAGCCACGGAGGCAGGGGGTGAGCCGGGTTGGGCCCTTGGCGCCTCTGGCCTGCACCCCGCCTGAGACTGCAGCACCTCGCATGGGATGCAGGGCTATGTCCGTGCCAACGCGGCCACTCAACACAGAACATGTGAGCTGACAGCCCTGAGGGACCACTGGAGCCCGGAGCCCTCAGCATCCCGCAGCCGGCCCGGAGGAGCACAAGGCCCCATGTCCCTCTCCCAGGATCCCCGCTCTGCCTGACAGTCCTCTGGGGCCCAAACACACTCCAAGCAGCAAGATGCTAAGTTAAACTCTCCATCAGTAACGAAGAAACTCAAGGCTTATCAACTCTGGGGAGTGGGAGGAGCCTGGGGGTGAGGAGGAAGGGGAAGGGAACACAGGTGCCTATGGCCCCGCGGTGGGACCAGGGGCCTGGCACTTCTTCCTGAATCCTCCAGCGGGGTGGGTACCATGAGGAAAAGTGAGGATGCTCACAAGAACCCATGTCATGCTTTAGTAACCCGATGGGGTCTTTCCTCTAGAAGCAAGAGTGGGTCACAGAGGGGTTCAGGGCTGGGTCCACCCTCCTCCCCTAGCGCAGAGGAGGTGGGACGGCGGGGCTCGGAGGCGTGACACGCTCATTGGGCCCTGCAGGGCTCCGTCCTCGTTAGCCCTCCGTGCCCAAAGTCACGAGACTGAACCTCGGAGCGAAAGGCCAGAACTGTTTTCTGGACAGAGCTCAGTGTTTGGCTCTTCCACAGGCTGTTTACTAGGCCTGCAACGACATTACAGCTATTATTTATAGCCTATTTAGCATCAACTTTTGATCATTCCCTTTGTAGATAGAAGTCAGTGTTTGTTGCTTTATCCCCAGGGCAGCTTCCTCTTGCCACTAACTACGCCTTAGGGTCACTGCTGGCGGCCCACGGGGCTCCGAGCTCAGGGAACAGCCCCCTTCACCCTCAGCCGCTGTCCAGCACGGTGTGGGTGACAAATCCCCTACCCTCACGGCTCTGTGATTCAAAGAGATGGAACAGAGGAGTTAGTCCAGAGCTTCCCCGCCCTCTCCAAACAAAGGCTGCCCCCACACCTGCACCCCAGGCAGTGGCTCCGATCAGCTGCAAAGGTGCCGCATCACTGGGGGCTCCGCTGAGGTGTCCACCTTTGATGGCAAGGTGACGAGCCCCCGGGAACTCTCATCCGCAGGGGTTCCCCCTGGGCTGCGGGGGCCAACAGGTCACCCTCCTGGGGTGTGCGGGGAGCAGGCCTCAGAGTCCCTGAACCCTTTACTAATCCACACCCTTGGTTGTCACCTAGGGCAAGATTCTCTGTCCTCCATCTGAGCGAAATAATGGTAAAGAACAAATGCTGCAGGCTCAGTCACTCAGCCGTGTCCGACTCTCTGCGACCCCATGGACTGTAGCCCACCAGGTTCCTCTGTCCTTGAGATTCCCCAGGCAAGAATACTGGAGTAGGCTGCTATTTCCTCCTCCAGGGGATCTTCCCGACCCAGGGATCAAACCTGCATCTCTGCAAGCTGCTGGTTTGAGGACCACACTGTGAGAACCAGGGTCCTGCGGGTTCCAAAGGTGAGTAAGATGTTTTCAGCCCTCAGGATTTGGAGTGTGGCGTGCGGGCAGACACATGGGCACCCCAGAAATGTGGAGGGCAGTCCTTCTCCAGGGATATATTAAGTGTCCGAGGAGCCCAGGAGAAGCAAAAAGGAAATGGGTTATGGAGAGGGCCGTATAGAGAAGGTGATCTTCAACTCGTCTTTGAAGAATAGGTATGTGGCAGGTAGGTGAATGCAGCGAGAAGGACATTTAAGGCAGAGGACCAGGGCTGCCGTACACAGCCCACAAACTGGGCACAAGGCTGGAGCACAGGGGGGAAGTCATAGGAGGAAGGCTGGGAGGCCAGCAGGCGCTGGGGACAAAGCAAAGTCTGGTTTTCCTATAGGCGGGAATCAACGAAAGATTTTTAGGCAGGGCAACAGGACGTTCGGGACAAGCTTTACCTTTCTGGGTCTAAGTTTCCTTGTCTGTGTAACGGGGTGTGATGGGCAGAAGGTCTGGGCAGGCCTTTTCCAGCCCTGACATGCTGTGATTCCATGGGGGCAGGGGACAGGGCACGGTGCCATGCGGCCAGCGGCCTCACCCTGCTGGCAGCCCCTTGTAAGCTCAGGCACCCAACAGCCACGCACACATGCTTGGTCTGTCTGTCCATCTGCTGCTTCCAGAACCCCGGCCAGCCTGGGAAGTGGAGGCAGACAACGGGGGGAGTCACACACATTGCTAACCTCGCTGGGCCCGTAGGGACTACCCCCCCACCCCCCACCTCCCCCGCCGGCTGGAGAGCCAAGCGGCCTGGGATCGAGCAGCGGTTCACAATGGAAGGAAGAGGGTGTAGGAGGGAGGTCCCCGGGCTGACCCTGGTATTGTTCTCGGGCCAGAAGAAAGCTTCCTCCCGCCTTGCCGTTGCAATGCCAGAAAGGCTGGCGGGCCAGCCGGGGAGAGTCAGCGCGGCCTGGGGGGCGCCTGCTGTCGGGGCGGCCTGGGAGCCGGGGCCCATTCACAAAGGCCTGCAGGAGAGCACGTAGCCCTGTCCGCCCCCGCCCCCCCTGCCCTCCCTGCAGCCGGCGGTTGCTCCCAGCGAGAGGAGCTGGGGTGAACGAAAATAACCGGGCTCCTCCGCCGCCAGGAAGGAGAACGAGACCAGAAATGGCACCTTGGCCAATAAAGGAATAATGGATGCTTCACACCCGCACCAACACCTCCCTCTTCCCCCCAGCCTCAGCTGCTCCTTCCACCTCCCAGGGACGCAGAGCAGGGAGGCGCTGGACAAAGGGTGCAACCTCGCTGAACAAGGACTGGCCCCGGTCCCCGGGACATCCCCAAGACAGCTGGGGCATTCCAGCGGCCCTGGACATGGCTCCAGGAGTGGACGGAGGGTGGGGCTGCACGTGGGGTGGCCCCCACTCATCCTGAGCTTGGGGACCTCTCCTGGAAAGACCACTGGGTCACCGGGGTGGGTATGTGCAGGAGGGTGGTCCTGTCTCTGAGCACAGGGAGCCAGGGCCCCGCAGGCCACCTGAGGGCCTGCTCTCAGCTCTGGGTGCCTGGTGCCCCTGCTGGCCTCCCCCTCCCAAGCCCCAGTCATTCCGGAGCTGAGTGGGGTGAGGGTAGGGCAGCTCTTGCCATCTATGAGATGTCCTGGGTCCGGCAGGGGTAGAGAGGGAGCCATCTCCAGTCTGGCCTTGCCTGGGCCTGCTACGCGCCCCGCCCCCACCATCTGATGGATCAAGCTGTCTGTCACTGAGCAAAGGAGTCTGGGTATACAGTTTGGCCCAAAGCAGGGCATGAACCAAGTGCTACAGGGGCAACTCTTCCTTTTAGGAGACCCTAGCCCGTCCCTAATCAAGCAACAGAACTCCCTTCCTTGGCCACTGTGGCAAGATGTATACAACCCTAGGAACTCCTTAGATGTCCCAGGGAGAGAGCATCAGGGTGGGTCGGGCCTTAGGACTCAGCCCTTGGCTTCCTAGATCCTCCTTCATTCGTGTATTTCTCTGCTCAAGGAATATCCGGTTGAGTCTCCACCTGGTCAAGTCTCAAGGCCTGAAGCCTCTGCACCAACTGCTCTCTCTGTGTTCCTGGACACGTCCCCTCAGGACGCCGGGACCCCTCTGTTCTCCGTGGCCTCCGTGTCTCCTGAACCACAGTTAGTTCTGCAGCCCTTAAGGCCACACCTTTTCTTTCTTCTCTCAAGATCCACCTCCCCGGCCATCCTTCAAGGCCCAGTTTGTGTTCTGTCTCCCCCAGAAAGCACAAGCCCAGGGAGAGCCAGAAAACAACCAGAGAACCTCAAAACTGGCCGAGAACCCAGTCCTCCAAACGCCCACGAAGTCTCTGAGGACGGAGGTGGCCTGGTTCATCCAGGAGGTGAAATCTGACCGGGCCATCAACGAGTGGGGAGATGCGACCAAGGGGGCGGTCAGGCCACTGAAGGGACGCGGGACGGGGTGAGTGAAGGAAGGCTCCACACGGCGGGGAGGCAGCTGTGCACGCGGCCTGAGGTCTACGCGGGCACACGGGGCTTCTCTGAGACCTCTGTCTTCTAAGGAGCTGGGGAAGCTCAACCAAATCGCTATTCTCTGCCCCCAACTCCCGTCCCTGAGGCACAGAAGGGATGTGGGTGGTTCCCAAGCAAGTTTCTTGTCTGTCAAGCTCCCCAGTTCTGTGCTCGCTTCCAGGTGTAACTGGGCCAATTAGTAAGACTGCTGCACACCCGGAGAGTGGTTTTTGGTCATCACATGACCTGGTTTATATTCTGAACCCCGGCAAAGCCTTGCAATGAAGTCAAAGTCGAACACAATCCCAGGTTACAGTTGAAGAAATGGGAGCCGGAGGAGAATCACTTTGGATGGATTCCAAGACGCTCTGCGTGTGGAACCCAAGGGCTCTCAGATGACAACAGAATGAACTTCAGGATTTTGTCACCTGTGTTAACTCTCAGGGCTTTTTACTCTATTTAGACTCTAGATTAGTGGTTATCAATCTTCTCCTGTAAAGGGCCAGATGGGATATATTTTAGGCTTTGATGGTGGTGGGGTCCACATCACACTACTCAACTCTGCCTTGTAACACAAACACAACCACAGCCACTGAACAAATGAATGGGCATGGCCGTATGCCAATAAAACTTTATTTGCAGAAACAGGCTGGAGGGCTGAACTTGGTCTGTGGACCACAGTTTGTCAACCCCTCTCTAAGATCTCAACTGTGTTACAGATTACTGAGGCTGTCATGTAAGGGAGGCAGATGTTTCTGGGGGCCCCTGGAGCCAGAAAGCACTTGATATTTCCAATCACCCCCCTCTCTGCATTCTGTCCCCATCCCGAGACTGTGAGAACCTGGTGCAGACTCAGCCAGTGGCCCGCTTCCCAGGAACTTTCCAAGCAGTCCCCAACAGAAACCTTTATCCCCCCAATAATAATTTCTTATAAAAATACTCCCAAACAACAAAAAATAAAAATAGGCTGGCCTCACAGCACGCACAGGTCTTGCTACCTGATGGCCTCAGATAGGAAACCACAGATCGAAGAATTCCTGGTCTCCTCCTTATTGTGTGGGCGCCTATTTTTATCCTGAGGGAGGAAGCACTGTGGGGGGAGGGGTGGCCAGAGAGCAGAGGGGGTCTCCAAGGTGAGCCTGCCCCCTCAGAGAGTGAGCAGGGCTTGGGGGGAGGCCACTGGAAACCTTTCTGATCAAAACAAAAGTAAAAACATCTCTTCCTCTGTCAAAGGTGTCAGTAGGGGCTCCTCTCTCCCTCTCCCCACCCCCTCCTCCTTTCTTTCCATTTTTAGTGCCTACAGCAGTAGAGAGAAAAAAAAAGAAAAGATATCCATTTTCTTGTTCTTGCTTATTAAGGAAATGACATTCACCCCTAACTCGCTGTACGTGACTACAGTCGCCTAGAATTAGAAAACTGTTTTCCATCACCTCTTCCTCCCCGTCACTTCTTACAAAGGGGCGCCGGGCTGCCTGAATTCCGATCCCACTCCCCCATTGGTAAGCCGTGTGATTTGGGGCAGGGAGCTGATCAGTTTTCGTGTCTGCAAGATGATGATAACGTAGGGCCTCCACTCTATGGGGCAGCTATGAGAATTCAGAGTTGATGCATGCAGACACGGAGCTCAGATGGGGGAGGTTCACATGAGCCCCTATGAAGGACTCTGGGGGTGCTGGGGGTAGTGAGACCCCCTGGGGCAGGAGCAAGTCGGGGCTCATTTAGTCATTCACCTGATATCTAATGAGCACCTGTAGGAGCCCACATAGAACGGAACATTCCAGTGGGAGAACACAGGAGGGCCACAGAAATAAAGCAAGTGTGCGAGGAGCTCTGTGAAGAAAAATTAACTGGGGGCAGAGGGATGGGGGAGATGGAATGGAGTGTTCAAAAAACTTTACTGAGAAGGGGACATCTGACCAGAGACAACACTGAGGGTAAAAGGAGATCAGTAACAGCATAGCCTCCACAGGGATATGTGAGGAAAAGTAAGATAAGAAAAAGAAAGCACCATCACAGTTCCTGGAGTCTGGAAGGCACTCGGCCAGCGTTTGCACTACAACGCAGTCATTGCTAGACGCTCATTACAGGGACAGCAGGAGAATTACACGTCCTGGTTCACTGGAAGGAGCGGCCCCTGCATTTAATTCAGTCCATCACGACTAAGACAACGCCTCGTCCGCAGAAAAGGGCCCAGTCGATCCTGGTGGACCCGGTGAATGAAGTCAGACTGGGACTTCACCCGGGAAGTCACACTGGGAATGAAGTCACCCGTGGGACGTGAGAAGGGACGTGAAGCAGGACTTGGGGAAAAGGACAGGCATGAGGTCGTGAAGGGGGACTTCGTTTTCACATGCCTTTGCTCCTTGGCATCTCAGGGCATTTTAATAACAATCCTTATGCCTGTGACTTAGCACATCCTAGACGTTTCCAGAAGACTTGGTCGCAGAACTGGCATTGCTCGCGGGAATGATAAAATCACTCCTTCCTATCTGGAGGGCTGGGAACTGGGCAGCTTCAGTCCAGTGTGGGGCAGCCTGCTTTCCACCAACCCTGAGTCCACACTGCAACAGCGCCACCTGCTGGAGCAACCAGGCTGCTCCCGTGTCTGCCGCCCCTTTTATTCTTGCAAGCATTCAGTGGAGTCCAGGAAGTCTGATCATCATTCTGGAGGGAGGTGATTTTCATTCTCAAAGCTCATATCTCTCAGATTTTTGGCAGGTTGTGGGGTGGTCCTTACCCTGTCCTATTCAGGGCCAAGCAGGTAAACGGAGTGCTTAACCCCAAGTCTCGCTGCCCCCTTCTCCTGCCCTCTCTCTGGGTCCGATGTGAAGAGAGTACTTGGGCACATCCATGAAGCCAGGAATCCCACTTGACTTAGCCACGTTCCCTGCCCACTGTGTGCACCACGCTGACCTCACAACAGCGGGCCTACACATTAAGTACTTTAAACTAGGTCAGTCACCAGAGGATCAGAGCGATGGACCTGACCAGGTCAGGGTGAGCTCGAAATTAATTGCAAACAGTCACAGAATTTAGTTTCAAAATTTCCTAACAGGAAAGCAAAAAGGGAAATAAGCTGGGCTATGCAGTTCCTACTGACCGACAAAAGGCAACAGATGTAACGTTTGTCTGATAGAGAAGTCAAAGAAAAAAACGATCAAAATGTGTTCTTTGAGAAAGCCTTGGGCAAGACACAAGGTAATTCAACCACAACGTCTTTCCACTGGGGTTTTGTGTAAGATGCAGAAGCATCTAGGGCCGTGTGTGCGGAAGAGAGGCAGAATTTCTGCAGGGCCCCAAGGAGACGCTGAGGAGAAACTGTTAAGTTACCACATCTTGGGGGAAGGAGCCGGGTGGTGTCTGAGCTGAGGTCTTGGGCCAGAGATGAGGCGAGGGGGGTGAGAGGGGAGGCCAGAACCCATTCAGGTTGGATGCCCTTGCCTTCACACTGAACTCAGTCAAGTTTATGGGGCTCCATTGATCCACTCTGGTATTCTTGCCTGGAGAATTCCACAGACAGAGGAGCCTGGCGGGTTACAGTCCATGAGGTCACAAAGAGTTGGAGCAACTAACACACTTTTGATCCACTCAGGACCTGTTCATCTAAGGGCAGAAGTCAGCCCTCTGTGACCCCCTCTGCAGGAGCAGGTGCCTATAGGCACAGATGAAGCCATCTGGTGTGGGGAAGACCACCAGTACCCCTCACTTCGTGGGTGAGCAGCCTCCTTGTCTGTGCAGCTGATAGATGGGTGTGCCCTCCTGGGAGCTGCCACGTGTTCCTGGGGGTCTGAGGACTGGAGGGGTGGGGATGCCCGACAAGGGACACTCTGACCATACAGGTGTTCCCCTCACCCGTGTGGCTGCCTCATTCACGACCTCATTCTCTCCCTTGTTCCAGGGAGGAGGCCTGAGCCTGGAGGGCCTGGGTTCTTTGGAGGACAATGCTGAGTGTCACGTTTGCATCACCAACAAGGCAACAAAGTAAAGACACCTTTGGTTGCTGAGGATGAGGGACCTCTCGCGGCAAACGTGCCGGCGGGGCCTCCGGGGCGGCGCGCTGGCGCCCTCTAGTGGGATCGGGTGGTGGTGCGGCCATCTGTGCCTCTCTCCGGCCACACCTGACCCTGGGGCCGCAACCGGAGCAGCTCCGCAAATGATGAGGGCTGGAACGCCCACGTCACTGCTGACACGGGTGGGCTGGCCAACCCCCTTGGCATCAACAGAGATGCCAAAAATGCAGGCAGGACCCCCCAGGACTCCATTCTAAGCCCAGGGCTTCCGCCCTGCCCTGTGGCTACACCGCCTGGAGCCATGAAGGATGTCCCGGAGAATCCAGGTCACCATGCTGAGAGCGTCCAGCTGCCCCCCACCCCGCTCCTGAATCTGAGCTCTCAGGGGAAAACCTAGCCTCCGCTCACCTGAGGCGGCTGAGTTTGGGGACGCCAAAATCTGGCTGCTGGCTGGCACCCAGCCCAGCGCACTTGCTCTTCCCCTTGGACTATCACTACAGGGAGGCAGACCTTGGGGACAGTCAACATCACCTTTACGAAAAGCATCAGCCTTTACTAACCAACTAAAAATGCCTCTTAAGAGTGGAGAGCCGTGCCTGGCAGACGTGGGTACTGGGACCTACTGTCTTATCTGCTGCCCAGGTTCTTGTGGCTCCAGGGCCCTGAGTCCCGGCAGTGGGGGTGCCTGGACTCGCCCCCACTGTGCGGCTACAGCCAGGCAGGCCATCTGAGGACCAGCTGATAGAGTCCTTGGCTTTGGCTGGAGCGGAGAGCAGACAGGCACCCAGGTGTCAGCAGCTGAGCTCTGACCGAGGCCCTCCCATCGAGGACCACTCTCTGTGACCTGTGCCACGTGTGACTCCCAGTGCAAGAGACAAGCTGGAGCTCCCGGAGATCTACCACAGGCATGAAGTTGGGGGCCACTGGGGCCCTCAGCTCCTGACTCAGCCATGCTTCCAGGTCCCAGGCTGCAGAGACCGCACCACCCTGGGGAGGCAGGTGGAGGAGTATGCAGGGAGGGGACCACACTTCCCTCTTCGGTGTCTCTGACCTTGGCTGAGCAGCGTTCACTCAGACACTGACAGCCCCGACTCTGCACCGTTATCATCAGAGCACCATCTCATCTCTCTTCTAGACTGGGCCCCTCCTGGGCAACTCTATCTAATGCCTCTCTTTCTCTAAAAGGCTGGTGCAAAGCGCTTGTCCATGAAGATGAGTTAGGCAAGCAAGAGAAGGAGAAAGGAAATCGAGGCAGAAGCAGGCTATTCATCCCACTGCCTCCTGCTTCCTAGCCCCGCCAGCCCCTTTGCCGGTGGGTGGGGTCATGTGACTAGTTCCAATGGGCTGTGAGTACAAGTGACACATCACACCCAGCCCATGACTCTCCAGCTCCCTCCCCGTCTCTGCCAGGGTGACCTGGGTGCTGTGGGCTGAGACGGTAGGGCCACAGAATGGAATCCAGCTGGAACTCTGGGCCCCCACTTGGGGAAGGAGCTGCCCTACAGAGCAGCCGGACCCTCTACAGAATCTCAGTAAGTGAGGAATAAGATCCTGTGTGTGAAACCTCTGAGATTTGGGCATCTGGTTAATATCATGCCATGGCCTGTAGTATTCTAACACAGCGGATGACTGAAAACTCCTGTTTTGCAATGAATAAATAAATAAAAAGACACACACCCTGGATATCATACCAACAAGAGCATAACCAGGTTCGTGTCAAAGTTCTGCTGGGAAGAGATGGTAGAAACTCAGAGGCGGAGGGGATGGACTGAACATAAAGACAGACAAACATCTGCCCCCTCTTTTGGTGGGAGAAGCGGCGGGCAAGCAGGCAATGAGCTTCAGGGCAGACTTTTCCCTCCATCCTCCTGTGTCTGTTCCCTCCTGTCTCCAGATGGGGAGGGAAGGCAATAGGTCTCTTTTGTTAATACTCCTCAAACCCTGGCTTCTGTGTAAGGCTCCAGGAAGCCCACTCATCTCTGCTCAGGTTCCTGAGTGCTGTGGGTGGGCTGGGAGCCCCAGGCCTACAGGTGGGCCTTCCCCTCCATTGAGCGATCTTCAGTTGGGCTCATGGTGTGTCTGAGATGTATTTGGAAGTGGGAGGTGTTTGGGGGGAGGTCACCATGACTGCTCTCTCCCCAGTGACTGGCATTCAGTGGTTGAAACCCTAGATGTCTGCACATATTAAACCAGTGCATATAATTAAGATCTGTTCTATCCCAAATGCCAGGCTAGCTGACCCAGAGGCCCCAAGGCCAAACAACGGGACCAGCCGGCCTTGTCTATGAGGGGCTTTGAAGACCACTAGCAAAGTTCAGAAAACAATCATCCGTAAGTGTCTTCATGGGACCTCAGATTCTGCCACCAGGGATGTATGTTTGGGGATCAGGAAGCCTGATGGACTTGTCCTAATGGGACCGTATGAAATGCAAACACCCCTAAGAGGGGTCAGGCCGTGAGCACAATCAGCTACAGCTTTTCAACTCCTGTGGATAATTTTGAGAAAACTGTAGATTTTCTGTGATGCTTTAACAAACACAGATTCCTGGGTACAATTCACTGGGTGTGGTTACAGGCCCCCAGGATGGCCCCCAAGACCCTCCCTTTCTGATATTCACACTGTATATAGTTCCTTCCATGTCGTACCAGGGTTGCTCTGTACCATCAACATATAGCAGGTGGCAGGGTGAGTATGTTACTTCTGAGAATAGGTTAGAAAAGAGTAGGTCTACCATGCCGGACACTCTCCACTCTCTCACCCATGATATTTCTGTGTCTGTCTGTCTGTCTGTCTCCCTCCCTCTCTTCCTTCCTCCTTCCTTCTCCCTCAGATCTCTTGCCTTGGAGGAGCCATGCTGTGACACTCAAGCAGCTTATGGAGAGGCTCATGAGAATGAAGCCTTCCACCAGCAGCCGGGGCAGAACCAAGCCCCCTGCCCTCTGCCGTGGGAGGGAGCCACCACGGAAGTGGGTCTGCCAGCCCCAGCAGAGCCTTCAGGGAACTGCAGCCCCAAATGACACCTGAGGCACCGCTTTGTGAGAAGCCCTGATCCAGAACCACTCAGCTAAAATGCCCTCAGATTCCTGACTCTCAAACACTGTGTGATAATAACCCGAGGTCAGGGGCGGCGGCCTAGAGGAGCTACCCCGGGCCGGAGGTCAGGGGCGGCGGCCGAGAGGAGCTACCGCGCGTCCGAGGTCAAGGGAGGCGGCTGCACTTTGCTGGAGTAGCCGTGAAGAGAGACCCCACATCCAAGGTAAGAGAAACCCAAGTAAGACGGTAGGTGTTGCGAGAGGGCATCAGAGGGCAGACACACTGAAACCATAATCACAGAAAACTAGCCAATCCGATCACACGGACCACAGCCTTGTCTAACTCAATGAAACTAAGCCATGCCGTGTGCGGCCACCCAAGACAGACGGGTCATGGTGGAGAGGTCTGACAGAATGTGGTCCATGGGAGAAGGGAATGGCAAACCACTTCAGTATTCTTGCCTTGAGAACCCCATGAACAGTATGAAAAGGCAAAAAGATAGGACACTGAAAGATGAGCTCCCCAGGTCGGTAGGTGCCCAATATGCTATGAGATGGCTGGATGACATCACTGACTCAATGGACACGGGTTTGGGTGGACTCAGGGAGTTGGTGATGGACAGGGAGGCCTGGTGTGCTGCGGTTCATGGGGTCGCAAAGAGTCGGACACGACTGAGAGACTGAACTGAACTGAATAAATGTTTCCGGTTGCTAAATTTTGAGCAATTTATCCCACCAAAAAAAAGATACCCCACATCCAAGGGCAAAGGAGAAGCCCCAGTGAGACAGCAGGAGGGGCAAAATTGCGTTTAGAATCAAACCCCATAGCCACCAGAGACGCTCGGAGGGCTCAAACAAACCTTGTGCACACCAGGACCCAGAGACCCCACAGAGACTGAGCCAGAACTGTGTCTGGGTGTCTCTCGTGGAGGTACGGGTCAGCAGTGGCCTGCCGCAGGGGAAGGGGCTCTGGGTGTAGCAGACCTGGGTACGGCATAAGCCCTCTTGGAGGAGGTCGCCATTAACCCCACCACAGAGCCCCCAGAACTTAACAGGACTGGGTAACAGACTCTTGGAGGGCACAAACAGAACCTTGTGCGCACGAGGACCCAGGAGAAGGGAGCAGTGACCCCACAAGAGACTGATTCAGACTTGCCTGTGAGTGTCCAGGAGTCTCTGGCAGAGGCGTGGGTCAGCGGTGGCCTGTTGCAGCGTCAGGGGCACTGAGTGCGGTAATGCGTGCATGGGACCTTTTGAAGGAGGTCGCCAGTATCTTCATTACCTCCACCATAGTTTGGCCTCAGGTCAAGCAACAGGGAGGGAACACAGCCCCGCCCATCAACAGAACATTGGATTAAAGATTTACTGAACTTGGCCCCGCCCATCAGAACAAGACCCAGTTTCCCCTTCAGTCAGTCTCTCCCATCAGGAAGCTTCCATAAGCCTGTTATACTTCTCTGTCATAGGGCAGACAGTCTGAAAACCACAATCACAGAAAACTAATCAAATTGATCACATGGACCACAGCCTTGTGTAACTCAATGTAACTATGAGCCATGTCATGTAGCGCCACCCAAGACAGAGGGTCATGGTGGAGAGTTCTGACAAAACGTGGTCCACTAGAGAAGGGAATGGCAAACCACTTCAGTATTCTTGCCTTGAGAACCCCAAGAACAGTATGAAAAGACAAGGAGATAAGTCAATATGCTACTGGAGATCAGTGGAGAAATAACTCCAGAAAGAATGAAGAGACGGAGCCAAAGCAAAAACAACACCCACTTGTGGATGTGACTGGTGATGGAAGTAAAGTCTGATGCTGTAAAGAGCAGTATTGCATAGGAACCTGGAATGTTAGGTCCATGAATCAAGGCAAATTGGAAGTGGTCAAACAGGAGATGGCAAGAGTGAACATCGACATTTTAGGAATCAGTGAACTAAAAAGGACTGGAATGGGTGCATTTAACTCAGATGACCATTATATCTACTACTGTGGGCAAGAATCCCTCAGAAGAAATGGAGACGCCTTCATAGTCAACAAAAGAGTCTGAAATGCAGTGCTTGGATGCAATATTAAAAATGACAGAATGATCTCTGTTCATTTCCAAGGTAAACCATTTAATATCACAGTAATCCAAGTCTATGCCCTGATCAGTAATGCTTAAGAAGCTGAAGTTGAAGGGTTCTATGAAGACCTACAAGACCATCTAGAACTAACACCCAAAAAAGATGTCCTTCACTATAGGGGCTAGAATGCAACAGTAGGAAATCAAGAGATACCTGGAGTAACAGGCAAATTTGGCCTTGAAGTACAAAATGAAGCAGGTCAAAGGCTAACAGAATTTTGCCAAGAGAATGCACTGGTCATAGCAAACACCCCCTTCCAACAACACAAAAGACAACTCTACACATGGACATCACCAGATGGTCAATACTGAAATCAGATTGATTATATTCTTTGCAGCCAAAGATGGAAAAATTCTATACAGTCAGCAAAAAAAGACCGGGAGCTGACTGTGGCTCAGATCATGAACTCCTTATTGCCAAATTCAGACATAAATTGAAGAAAGTAGGGAAAACCACTAAACCATTCAGGTATGACCTTAATCAAATCCCTTATGATTATACAGTGGAAGTGAGAAATAGATTCAAGGAATTAGATCTGATAGAGTGCTTGAAGAACTATGGACGGAGGTTTGTGACACTATACAGGAGGCAGTGATCAAGACCATCCCCAAGAAAAAGAAAGGCAAAAAGGCAAAATGGTTGTCTGAGGAGGCCTTACAAATAGCTGAGAAAAGAAAAGACGCAAAAGGCAAAGGAGTAAAGGAAAGATATACCCATTTGAATGCAGAGTTCCAAAGAATAGCAAGGAGAGATAAGAAAGACTTCCTCAGTGATCAATGCAAAGAAATAAAGAAAAACAATAGAATGGGAAAGACTAGAGATCTCTTCAAGAAAATTAGAGATACCAAGGGAACATGTCAAGCAAAGATGGGCACAATAAAAGACAGAAATGGTATGGACCTGACAGAAGCAGAAGATATTAAGAAGAGGTGGCAAGAGTACACAGAAGAACTGTACAAAAAAGATCTTTATGACCCAGATAATCATGATGGTGTGATCACTCACCTAGAGCCAGACATCCTGGAATGTGAAGTCAAGTGGGCCTTAGGAAGCATCACTACGAACAAAAACTAGTGGAGGTGATGGGAGTTCCAGTTGAACTATTTCAAGTCCTGAAAGATGACGCTGTGAAAGTGCTGCACTCAATATGCCAGCAAATCTGGAAAACTCAGCAGTGGCCACAGGACTGGAAAAGGCCAGTTTTCATTCCAATCCCAAAGAAAGGCAATGCCAAAGAATGCTCAAACTACCACACAATTGCACTCATCTCACACGCTAGCAAAGTAATGCTCAAAATTCTCCAAGCCAGGCTTCAGCAGTATGTGAGCCATGAACTTCCAGATGTTCAAGCTGGTCTTAGAAAAGACAGAGTAACCAGAGATCTAACTGCCAACATCCGATGGATCATCGAAAAAGCGAGAGAGTTCCAGAAAAACATCTACTTTTGCTTAATTGACTATGCTGAAGCCTTTGACTGTGTGGATCACAAGAAACTGGAAAATCCTTAAAGAGATGGGAATACCAGACTGTCTGATCTGCCTCCTGAGAAATCTGTATGCAGGTCAGGAAGCAACAGTTCCAGGACATGGAACAACAAACTGGTTCCAAAGCAGGAAAGGAATATATCAAGGCTGTATAATCACCCTGCTTATTTAACTTATATGCAGAGTACATCATGAGAAATGCTGGGCTGGATGAAGCACAAGCTGGAATCAAGATTGCTGGGACAAATATCAATAACCTCAGAAATGCAGATGACACCACCCTTATGGCAGAAAGCAAAGAAGAACTACAGAGCCTCTTGATGAAAGTGAAAGAGGAGAGTGAAAAAGTTGGCTTAAAACTCAACATTCAGAAAACTAAGATCATGGCATTTGGTCCCATCACTTCATGGCAAATAGATGGGGAAACAATGGAAACAGTGAGAGACTATTTTTTGGGCTCCAAAATCACTGCAGATGGTGACTGCAGCCATGAAATTAAAAGACCCTTGCTCCTTGGAAGAAAAGCTATGACCAACCTAGCCAGCATATTTAAAAGCAGACACATTACTTGGCCAACAAAGGTCCGTCTAGTCAAAGCTATGGTTTTTCCAGTAGTCATGTATGGATGTGAGAGTTGGACTATAAAGCAAGCTGAGTGCTGAAGAATTGATGCTTTTGAACTGTGGAGTTGGAGAAGACTCTTGAGAGTCCCTTGGACTGCAAGGAGATCCAACCGGTCCATCCTAAAGGAAATCAGTCCTGAATATTCATTGGAAGGACTGATGGTGAAGCTGAAACTCCAACACTTTGGCCACCTTATGTGAAGAGCTCACTCACTGGAAAAGACCCTGATGCTGGGAAAGACTGAAGGCAGGAGGAGAAGGGGACAACACAGGATGAGATGGTTGGATGGCATCACCGACTCTATGGACATGAGTTTGAGTAAGCTCCAGTAGTTGGTGATGGAAAGGGAAGCCTGGCATGCTGCATGCAGTCCATGAGGTAGCAAAGAGTCAGACATGACTGAGCGACTGAACTGAACTGATTACACAGCAGTAGATAACTTGGCTTCGCTAGTGACTCAAATGGTAAAGAACCTGCCTGCAATGCAGGAGACCCCAGTTCAATCCCTGGATTGGGAAGATCCCCTGGAGAAGAGAATGACAGCCCATTCCAGTATACTTGACTGGAGAATTCCATGAACAAAGGAGCCTACTGGTCTACAGTCCATGGGATGACAAAGAGTTGGATACGACTGACCGACTAACACTTTCGCTTTCAAAAGATAACTAATACAGTGGATCTAGGGTAAGACCCAGAAAGCCGCTCAGAGATTTAACTGTTGGTGGTTTCCTGGAGGCAAAGCAGGTTCAGGGTTGTGTGGTGTGGGTGATGTGTGTGGTGTATGGTGTGTGTGTGTGTGTGTGGTGTAGGTAAATTGTGTGTGGTGTGGGTGATGTGTATGGTGTGTGTGTGTGTGTGTGTGTGTGTGTGTGGTGTAGGTAAGTTGTGGTGTGTGGTGTGGGTGATGTGTGTGGCGTATGGTGTGTGTGTGTGTGTGTGTGGTGTAGGTAAGTTGTGGTGTGTGGTGTGGCTGATGTGTATGGTGTGTGTGTGTGTGTGTGGTGTAGGTAAGTTGTGGTGTGTGGTGTGGCTGATGTGTGTGGCGTATGGTGTGTGTGTGGTGTAGGTAAGTTGTGGTGTGTGGGATGTGTGTATGTGTGTCTGTGTGTGGTGTAGGTAAGTTGTGGTGTGTGGTGTGTGGTGTGGGTGATGTGTGTGTGTGTCTATGTGGTGTAGGTAAGTTGTGGTGTGTGGTGTGGGTGATGTGTGTGTGTGTATGGTGTGTGTATATGTGTGTGTGTGTGTCTGTGTGTGTGTGTGGGGTGTAGGTAAGTTGTGGTGTGTGGGGTGTGTGTGTGTGTGTGTCTGTGTGTGGTGTAGGTAAGTTGCGAGTATCTATGTGAAGAGTTGACTCATTGGAAAATACCCTAATGCTGGGTAGGATTGGGGGCAGGAGGAGAAGGGGACGACAGAGGATGAGATGGTTGGATGGCATCACTGACTCGATGGACATGGTTTGGGTAAACTCCGGGAGTTGGTGATAGGCAGGGAGGCCTGCAATTCATGGGGTGGCAAAGAGTCAGACACGACTGAGCGACTGAACTGAAGCCCATCCACTGTGTGGATCCTGACTCGCAATGGAGACGAGAGGTGACGACCTCCACCCCGGCACCTCTAAGAGCTTATGTCCCATAAGGCCCTGGAGACCAAGAATGCTTGCTGATGGATTGTTCCTGAGAGGGTAAACCCTAGGATATGAAACTTGAGCGAGACCTTGGTCTGATGATTTTTAAAATCTGCTTAGTAGGGAGCCATTTCTTCTAATGAAACCATTCACAGAAGACTGGCTTAGAGACACAGGCAGAGCCGTTCTGGGTGGGGCTGAGCGGGGGTCCTCCGCAGCCTGCTTCTTCAGCTGCCCCACTCCACCGACCAGCAGTGCCCCTGAGACAGCTCTGGAAAACCCCAGAGCTTTATAATTTGCAAACCTCTGATCTAATCCAACTGCGTCATTTTATTGGTGAGTAAACCAAGGCCCACGGAGGAAAGGTCATGCGGCACGTCTGTGGCGGACACTTCAAAAGTGAGTCTCATGACCTCTGAGGCAATGTGTCGGCTCTCCACAGCAGGCCACTCAGGACAAATGCACGCGTTGTGGCAGGGCGGGGGGAGACAGGCAATTCTTCCCTCTCCACCTCCTAACAAAGCGGGGCCACAGCCTGTCCGCCAGCAGAGGGAGCCCCTCCTACGTCCCAGGCAGTGCTCTCAGAGCTTCCTGTGAATTCACGTGCTCAACCCTAGGAGGTCCACTCTCGTTATCCTATTTTACACAGGAGGAGACAGGCAGAGCAGGGCAAGGAACTACCCGACTCCTTGGCTACTCAGTGCGTGGCCAGGATTCCATGAGATCCAGACACCAAGCCCTTCACCTCTGCATCCGCTGCACCTCCCCCTCCCCAAGTAAGGGCCCAGCTCTCCTCTCTGTTCTAGCAGGACTGCGAGGCCCTCTACTCCGCTCTCCAAGGAGCTGGGAAACAGTCCCCCAACAGGAGGTACGGTCACACCTGTAGCTTCCAGGATGCCCCAGGCCTCTGGCTCAAAGGCCACTGAGGGGTCAACACTTCTCCCAGGGCAGGGAGCGCTCCTCACCTACATCAGTGTCTTGAAAATGTATTTTTTCTATCAATAGCGGGCACTGTAAGTATTTAGGAAGAGACTGATAAAGCAGCGATTTCTGAGTATTTTACCTTTTGTCTTTGGCACCAAAGTTAGCTTTATATTAACCATGAGAATTGAGTACGGATCCGCCAGAGTACATTTCATTAGTACAGAGGGTATTTCATTAGCAGATACTCTGTGTCCTAGGCCCTACTAATTAGTTCTCTTTCAAACATAGGAAAGTGACTCAGTCTGAGGCTGAGCAAAAACAGTACACGGACGATCCCCACCCCATCCCCATCCTCCTCACTCGGACTCCCTGACTGCTGAGACTGTACCACGTCCGCTGCTCCCTCCATCTGTGGATCCACATACTCATCATGACTCATTTTTTTCTAAACCATTCGAGGACATTGCAGACATGAGGTCACACATCCCTCAAATATCATAGTGAGTGTTTCTCAGAAACAAGGACACTCATCCATCTAATAGTCATATAGCCCCCTAAGTCAGGACACTTCTGTCTAAGAAACAGTACTGTCACAGACCCCAATTCACATTCTTCTGCTGTCCAACAAGGTATCTATTTCTTTTTGGTCCAGGATCTCAGAAAGGAACGCATATTGCATTTTGGTGTCTGCCGCTTCAATTCCCTCTACTCTTGAAGACCCCTCAGTCTTTCTCCGTCTTTCATATCCAAGCAGTTTCAAAGGATGGCCCTTCTATCTGGTTCCTCAGGACCAGACTCAGGTTGTATTTTCTTGGCAGGAGAACCCCAGAAATGATGCTGGGCTTTCTCTGTGCAGCACGTCAGGGGCACAAGGTGTCCACCCATCCCACACTAATGATGCTGACTCTGATCTCCTGGTCAGGCTGGAGCCTGACAGGTTTCTCCACCATAAAGTCACCACACTTTCTCTTATAATGAGGTGACTCTATGTGTGCCCCAGTCTGGTGCCCGGTGAGTTTCCAGTCTACTAGGCAGGGAGGAGTCCAAACAGAGTCCCAGGCTCTCAACAAGTTAAGGGGACAGACTTCAAAATCCAGAAATTGCAGGCACTTGAGTCTTTAGCTAAGCACAAATTTTACAGGCGTGTGAGGAAACTTCCAGGGCTGGTGAAAAGTTACCTGCAGTGAATTGATGGAGTAATCCCCTAAGATCAGACATGGCTGGAAGTAGGCTGTATTCCCAGCCAACACGGTGGAAATACCTCCTAGGACATAAGGCACCAAGCGTTGCCTTCAGAAGACTACTGACTGAGCAGTAGGGCAAAATCTGCTTTAAAGGTTTCGCACCTAACGAAGCTTAGAAAGTAAGCCTTTAAAGGATCGAACTCTATTCTACTGAACTGTATTCTGGAATAAAGTTCAAAATATTTTAACAAATAAATAATAATAATGTCCAACACCCAACAATGTGAAATTCCTAATATCGTGTATCTAAGGAAAAATATGTTCCATACTCAAGAGAAAAATCAATTAACAGAAACAGACTGTGAAACATCATGGATGGCAGACTTAGTAGAGGATATTAAAACAGCTACAATCAAATATTCCGTATGCCCAAGAAGATACAAGAGAGCAGGAGCATGAAGAGAGGACAGAAATAGACGCTAAACACAAGAAAATCCACACCGAACTTCTAGAGATGACCCATATAATGTCTGAGATGAAAAACACACAGGACAGGATTAACAGTAGATTAGACACTACAAGAAAAACTTAGCGAACTTGAAGACATAGCAATAGAAACTCTCCAAAATGAAACAGAGAAAAAGACTAAAAAATACGTGGACGACTTCTCTGTTGGTCCAGTGGTTAAGAATCCATCTGCCAACGCAGGGGACATGGGTCCAACCCCTGGTCCAGGAAGATCTCACATGCTGGGGGGGGTGGGTAACTAAACCCATGCGCCCCGACTCTACTGGGCCCGTGCTCTAGACCCCATGTGCAGCAACTATTGAGCTTATGCACCACAGCTAGAGAGCGGCCACCACTTGCCATAACTAGAGAAAGCCTGTGCTTTCACCACAGTGAAGACCTAGCACAGCCATAAACAAACAAATTTAAAATAGCCTGACACATTTTAAAAAAAATAAGCAGAGTTTTGGTGAGCCACGGGAAAATATGAAGAAGCATACCATGCATATAGTTGGAATTACAGGGGGTGGGTGGGTTCCACTGGAAGTAAGGAGAATAATGGTTGAAATGTTTCCAAATTTGATGAATGCTATGAACCTACAGATCCAAGAAGCTCAATAAACTCCCGAGTGATTTGAAAATACCCTGATGCTGGGAATGATTGAAAGCAGGAGGAGAAGGGGACGACAGAGGATGAGATGGTTGGATGGCATCACTGACTCAATGGACATGAGTTTGAGTAAACTCTGGGAGTTGGTGAGTTGGTGATGGACAGGGAAGCCTGGCGTGCTGGAGTCCATGGGGTCGCAAAGAGTCGGATATGACTGAGCAACCGAACTGAACTGAACTGATACAAACACAACGAAAAACTAGCCCAAGTCACATCCTAGTCAGACTGCTGAGGCCTTGACTATATATTCTATCGTCTCCCATTAATAGACCCATAAACACTCAACAACCAAGCGGGAAAGAACCAAAGGGAGAGGGAAGAGAGGAATGGATGCGGGTGACACAGCAAGAGCGACTCAGAAGAGAGAAGGAAAGGGTGACGTGGTGAGTGTGTGGCAGGTCACCGTGGAGCTCGGTCACCAAGCTCCTCCTCTTCTCAGCAGGACATCTTGCCTCCTTCCCAGAAGCAGCTACATTCCTACTGCGTCTGCCCAAAGCCCAGCACCAGAAGCCTCTAGGGACCTGGATTCACTGTCTCTGTGCTGAGTAAATCCTTTTGTTCCGGAGCCTGGCCCCATTCAGGAAAACGAGTCCAATCAATGACAAAATCAGCAAGTGCAGCAGACATCTGGAGGCTGGTAGGACAATTTCACTCTTCAGAGGCCTAAAAATAGCCCTGACCACATTGGAAACCGAAGCAGCCCTGACAGTTCCACCAGAACACTGCAGTTTGCCTCACCTCAGAGGTTTCAGGTCAAGGGACAAAAACTTCCCAGTTTGCTGGGCTGCAGGGCACCGGCCATTTCATCCATCCTCCCCCAGCATCTGAGCGCAGGCTGCCACACACACATCACCATGGGACACTCTGTACCAAGGAGGGTACCTGCCCCGGCCCACCTACCATTGCAGTACATCCAGCTATACCCTGCAAGAGCCAGGGGCCAGCGGTCATGTTCAGGCCCTGTCCAGGCTGAGGGCAGAGGGAGAGCTGTTGTTCGAGACGCTGCCCCTGCACCTACCTGCCAGGCTGGGAGGACCTTCTCGATGTCATTCAGGTTAATTCCATCCCCATCTTCCAGCTTCCCTTTTCCACACCTGGGCCAGAAAAGATAATAATGGCATTGAAAGGACATTGAAAGCTCGTTCAAGCATCATGTCCCAGCCCAGCAAGTAGGAAGAGCAGAGATGATCAGGAGAGACCTGGTCCTGCCATTCTTAAGGCTGCAGAATCAGCCTGTCCCACCTGGAGGAAACAGCACCCTCCTCCCTCAGGCCTGGGGACACAGACCTTCCTTGAGGACAAAGGACTCGATGCAGACAAGAATGTGGGGCCTGGGGGTGGAGTGGAGGCACTAACATGAAGTCCCACCCCCAGGGAGGTGAAGGGTACCAGAGTTCCGCTCCATCTTTCCAGACACAGATGCTGAACTCCTTGCCAATGAACGCCCCAAGGTGTATCCCAGATCCTGCAAAGCCCATCATCCTGCCCAGTTACACCAAAGGGAAAGTAAGTGAACAGAGAGACCGAGCAACTTTCTTGAGGTCACACAGATCCCCAGTGGGCTTCCTCCCCCTGGGTCTGCCTCTGGGCCAGCCCAGCAATCCCGTTTTGCCTGCACGTCTGTGGTCCGGATTCACTGGCAAAAGTCCACGTCTTCCCCATATTTAAAGGTGTAGACTCTGGAACCGGACTCCAGGAGTTGGAGCCCCAGCGGCATCGCTTACTAACTGGGTGATGCTGCACAAGTCACTCTCTGTCTCTGTACCTACGTTTTCTCATTAGTAAAATGGGGATAATTACTAGAGCCTAACATCATACGGCAGTTGGAGGATTAAATTAGTCAATAAACTGAAGTGCTTAGAACTGTGTCCAGCATACAGTGAACACTATTATAAATGTACATGTAGAGAATATATTGTAACAGTAAATACAGGCAATGATTAAGTAAAATTATAATAAAATAACAAGGTAAAAATACTAGTGCTACTAGGAATACTGCTACCACTATTACTGTCATTGTTATTATCGTTACTGGGGCTGAGCAGCAGCGCAGTGACTAACAACCGCACAGATTCTAGAGCCAACACAGCCTCATGCAAGTTACTCAATTTTTCTGAAAGTTTCTCATCCTTTGAAGTGAAGATAATAATAGTTCTTACCTCCTGAAGCTGTGTTGAGTTTAGATGATGGGCAGCAAGCAGTTAGAATGGGATTGGTGTATGCTCAGAGCCTAGTAAGTATTAGTTACTACTACTGCTGTTATTTTGTCACTAAGCCGTGTCTGACTCTTTGCAACCTGGTAGACTGTAGCCCAACCAGGCTCCTCTGTCCATGGGATTTCCCAGGTAAGAATAGTGGAGTGGGTTGCCATTTCCTTCTCTAGGAGATCTTCCCCACCCGGGGATCGAACCCACCTCTTTTGCCTCGGCAGGAGGATTCTTCACTACTACTGAGCCATCAGCAAAACATATTATTATTAGCCCAGGTGTGGCAAGAGCTGCCCAATGGGCTGGTGCAGCATTTTCCAGCTGCAGTTAATGCAATTCTCAAATTTCAGAGTAATCAGTTTATTTGATCAAATATTTTCGCAGCATCTTTCGTGTTTTGGGATCTGCCAACTTTTCTTGGGGTTATGGAAAATAAATCCCACAGGGTTCCTGCCCTCAGACAGCTCACAGCTCTTGGCCAAGGAGTAACAGGACTCGGACTAACAGGGAGCCGAGCCTGAGCACCAGCAGGGGGCAGCACGAGATACGTGTTATCAAAGTCCTACGGACAGAGGAGCCCTGGATCCCCAAGGAAGAGAAACCAGGGGTGGCTGCAACACCCAGCAGGGCTTGGGGGAGGTCGGGGGGACGGGGCAGGGTATATGATCGACGCCCCCATCAACACATGCTTCTGTCCTTGGGGGCTCTGTCTCGGGCTGGGCTCTCGGGGTCACAGGCCGGCAGGAGGAGCAGGGTGGGCGCGGCAGGGCTCAGAGGAGCAGCACCCAGAGCGGCTGGGGGCGGAGGGAGAGGAGGTGGGAGGGGAGCTGGCCCAGCAGAGCATCTGGGAGAACTTCCTAGGCAGAGGCCTGGAGCGAAACACCGTGTGCAGCCAGCAAGGAGGTCCGGGTTCTAGCAGGAGGTGGGTGGGGGGCCAGGGCGGGGCCAAGGGGCAAGAGGAATTGCAGGGCCCGCTCTGGAAGCACAGCGCGGGATCTGGCCGGCGCAGCTGGGGTGGGAGGGAGGTGTAAGGGGACTTTTTTGCCCCTTCTGGCCCCACCCTGGTGAAGATGGTGCAGGACTGCAGAGCTGGAGAGAGGTCTGGAAACATCCCTCTCAGCTAACAAATCTGCTTGGTAGAAACAGGCTGGCCGGCGAAGGCGCCGATTACTCGCAGTCGTGTGTGCTCCCTCTGAGTCCCTGGCAGCGGGGAAGGAGGGAACCGGGAACTCTGGCCGGCGGGGAATGGCTGACCCCCCTCCCCCAGGTCACGTGCGTAGGGACTGCACCTCTGACTCCAGTCGCCCTCAGACACCTGCCTAGCTTGGCTGGGCCTTTTATTCTCACCTCAGCACCCTCTAGGGTCCAGTCGGGAGGGAGAACAGCTGTCTCCCTAGGCCCTGCCGGGTCTGGGGCTCAGAACTCCCTGCAGGGCCGGCAGGTTGGAGGAGGTCTTAAGGTGGCTACAGACCAGCTGAGTCACTGCTGCCAACAGGGTTTCCAAGGCAACAGCCTTCTCTGATTTCTGTCCCTCCATGGAAACGCGGGCTGCGGGAAGCCTTGGCAACCGGCTGGTACCCTATTTCCAAGGACTGCTGCAGAGGCTGGGCATGTCAAGTGCATCCCCAGTACTGCCAGACCCTAAGGGGGAAACACGGCTGCTGGCTCGGCCACAAGGTGGCCACAGGGCGCTGCACCCAAACTCCCTAGCAACCCAAGAGGGATGGGATTTGGCCCGAGAGTCAGTGGTAAAGAATCTGCCTGCCAATGCAGGAGACCCAAGAGACGCGGGTTCACTCCCTGAGTCGGGAAGATCCCCTGGAGGAGGAATGGCAACTCACTCCAGTATTCTTGCCTGGGAAATCCCATGGACAGAGAAGCCTGGTGGGCTACAGTCCACGGGGCTGTAGAGAGTCAGACATGACTGAGAGCGTGCATGCGCGCGCGCACACACACACACACACACACACACACACACACACACACCCCAGGTGCCTGGTGAGGGGTTGGGGAGATTGTCAGCAAATCTGGACGGCTCCTCCCAGTGAGTAAGCCTGGTGATGAGTGGGTGTGGACTGAGAGCGTGCATGCGCGTGCGCGCGCGCGCGCGCGCACACACACACACACACACACACACACACACACACACACAGGTGCCTGGTGAGGGGTTGGGGAGATTGTCAGCAAATCTGGGCGGCTCCTCCCAGTGAGTAAGCCTGGTGATGAGTGGGTGTGGCCGGTTCCTCCAGATCCAGAAGGGACAAGGGCCTTCAGCACAAGGGGAACCTTTCTCTTCCTGGATAGTCATTTGTCACTGCTGCCAAATGGTATTTCGCTAGGATGTTAATCTGCATGAACTGAATAGACACCTTCGGGAAACCTGACTTCGCCACTTGATCCCCACTAGACACCCCCAGTACATGAGGCGGTCTCATCACTTCTGTCCTCTGGGCCTCAGTTTCCCCAGTGGTTTTTCACCATCCATGTGCTCCCAGGGGAAAGAGGAGAGATGGGCACTTCCCAGGGAAACACCACCTCTCTTGGAAGCCTTCCCCAGACTGTGCATCACCCCTGCTCCACTGCTGGCTTCTCTGCCCTGCTCTGCATTTCCTTTATTTAACTCGCACCTGGCCCTTAGTTTATACTGTGTACTCTGAGTGTGTATGCACAGTCTCAATTATTAATGGGCTCATGTCTCCTTTTAACAGTAGAGTGGATAAAAATAGTTCTGGGAAGGGACCGTATTGTATACTGTGTGTGTTCCTCACCATTTGGGGACCCAGCCAGCCTTGTGACCAGGCTTCAGAAGTGCAAAGTGCTCTTTCCTTTCCCAAGGCACACTGCAAGCTCCAACCGGCCCCCACTTCAGGGCAGGCGGGAGCATCACTTCTGCAGAAAATCAGCTCCTGAACTTGACGTGAGCAAAGGTCAGCTTTCCTAAACTCAGAAGCCTGGAGGGCTCAGCCCTGTGCAGTCCAGCAGCTCAGGAGGAAACTGGCCCCAGCGGTGCTGAGGAGGAGGGCGGAGGGGATGGTGAGCGGGTAGCGGATGGACGGGGCATGAGTGAGGCAGGGCTGAGGGAGCCCCGCGGTTGGGTCTCTGCTTGGCACTATCTCCTCCTAACAGGATGCCTCCGCGTTCAAGGGCCTTTCCTCTCTCCTCCCCAAAAAATCATCTCCAAAGTTCGTATAGAACCCACACAAGCAGGGGCAGGACAGGTGAGAAGAAGGGGTCCCCTGGGAAAGCCTGATACGAGTGCTGGGCCTCTGCCCCCCAAAATATGCACATGCATGTCACTTTACATAAAATTTTAAGGGGATCGAGCCGATTCAAGGATACTCTGGTATCCTTGATCCTGAGCACTGGATGGTGTCAGAGGGGCTTAAATCACGGTTCAGTTCCTGGGCAGGTTACTGTGCATCTCTGAGCTGCGTTTCATCTCTGAAATAAGGATGCGAGCATCTCCCTCCCAGGGCGTGTCACTGACACTTTAGCGAGACCACTGCCAGGAGGGGGTGCCCACTGGGGGTGGGTAGGGTGGGCAGAGTTAGCGGCGGGACAGGTGAGATGCAGGAGTGTAGCCCAGAATGTCAGTTATATTTAGATCTGAAGTGACAGGGAGACAAGGGTGGATGGGTAAGGACTGGAAGGGAAAAATAAAAAGCCATGAGTAGACTTAAAAAAATGGAAAAGAGCAAGTGTTGGTGAGGATGTGGACAAATCGGATCCCCTGCGTATTGCTGCTGGCAACGTGAAATATTCAGCTGCTGTGGAAAACAGTTTAGCTCTTCCTCAGAAAGTTCAAACATAGGATTACCATCTTGTTTGGGAACTAGAGAGAGGTGGTGGTTACACAGCACTATCAGCGTATTAAATACCACTGAGTTGAACACCTTCAAATGGTTAATATTATGTTGTGTGAATTTTGTAAGTCAGCATCACGACTCAATGGACATAAGTCTGAGCAAGCTATGGGAGTTGGTGATGGACAGGGAAGCCTGGCGTGCTGTAGTCCATGGGGTCGCAAAGAGTCCAGTAAACACTGATGCATGAACTAAGTAAAGAAGGAGACAGCCAAGTAAAAGCAACAGGGACCCCAGTGGTTCTTAGAGCGGGGCCCCTGGGGGAGCAGCAGCAGCATTTCCTGTGGACTCGTTAGGCATGCGAACCCCTCGGGCCCCACCCCCTGGACCTCCCAAACCTGAGACCCTGGGGGTGGACCCATCAATCTCCTTTCCCATCAGTGGGTCTCACCCGCTGTGCTGGACCACGGCCAAGCAGGGTCACTGTGAGAGGTCAGGAAAGGGAGCAGGCAGTATGGCTCGAGACTGGGCAGTGAAGGGTCAGGGGGGGTTCCAGGGAGAGGCCAGTGAACCCGCCAGTGAGCCTCTCTGGGCATCAGCCTGCCAGGGAAAGCCCCCCCCCCCCCCAGCTCCCAGAGGGACACGGCTGTCCCCCGCTGCACTGGCCGCTCTGTGAGGGCCCCTGGCTGCCGCTTACCCTTCTCGGTCAATGTGTGGCAGGGGCTGCTTGGGCGTGTGTCGAAGCTTCCGGTGGAACTGGGTGAAGTCCAGCTTTTCAGGCTGCAGGTCCCAGGTGGCACCACTAGAGGGCGAGAAAGGGGATGAGTCCCGTTAGTGATGGAGATGAGACGCTCCGGGGGACACCCTGGGGGAGGTGCCAGGCAGGGAAGCAGCTCAGAAAGGGGTGGGCAGGAAGGGGAGGTGCCCACCGGCCACGGGCAGGGCCAGGCAGGGACCTCTCACTCGGAATGGAGCCTGGCACGTCAGCCCTGTGCTCACGGACCACAGGGCAGGGGCCTGCCTACGAAGCCTTCCCCTTCTTTAACCCCGCTCTGTGATAATGGATGCCTATAAAACACACAACTGTGGGCCTGACCCCCGCTCTCAGTGGTCCCCCTGAGACACCGGAAAGTCTGGGGTTGAGTCTGTCAGTGGGGAGGCAGGGGGCCAAGTCCCCCGAGTACTGGTCTCAGGAGACCAGTGGCGCTTCCATGCCGAGCAGGCTGGAGCCCGGGTGCACCTGGAGCACAGCCAGAGTGGACCAGCTCCGGGGCCAGGGGCACAGCTGAGCTAAAGGGCCATCCGTGGCCTGAGGCTGTCACTCCCAAAAGGAGCGGATACCATGACAGGTGCTCATCAGCAAACCCTTCAGGGGCACTGACCCCACGTCCTCAGGAAGTCTGGCCAACGCCTGCCCTTGCAGCATGGCCCATCAGAAACCTCCCAGAGCTGGAAGCACTGACAATCCTTCCTTTTCTCCGGACCTCTCTCTGCAGCAGCCCCTGCCCCACCCCAGCTTGTCTAACGTGCACCAGGCACCCTTCTCCTCCGTCCTCCCACCTCCCCAGGATCCCCACCCCCTTCCTCCCTGGGGTCGGACTGGAGGCATCTGTCTTTCTTTCCCTTTCTTACTTTCTATTTTCTCTTGTCGCCTCCTCCTCTCCTTCCCTTGGACCCCACCCCAGCCGTCTCCTTCCTTCTCTCTCTCACCACCTTCCTCCAGCCTCATCCTCTTACTTCACCCCCCTCCACTTCTAGGGCAATGAACTCTCTATATGAACTGGGCCCCCAAAGGGCCCCTCAGGGATTAAGGACCAGGAAGCTGGGGTCCCAGCTGGAGCCACACACACAGCAAGAGGAAGAGGAGCTCACCTGAAGGAATCGAAGGTGTTGGCAGCCCAGATATCTGTGCCCAGCATGTCCAGAGAGGTGTCTTTGCTGCCATTCTGGAAGACACAGAGGATGAAAGGGGGGTGTTATTTGCCTGGCCAGGACACGGAACAAGCGGGCAGAAGGCCCGATCCCAGAGAGGGTGGCAGAGCCCTGTCCCCTTCGGTGGGTCACCCTGAGCAGCTTGGACACGGGAGGGGGCCGCTGAAGGGTCCCGGCGGGTATACGCAGCGTGTGTGAGTCAGGGGGCCCTGGCCTCCCCCAGGCGCAGGCCCTCACTTCGACAGTGTCTGGCAGAGCTGTGTGGTCGGGTGCAGGGCACCCCAGGGCTCTGCCGTGCCAGCCTGTGGCTCTCTCCTCAAAGCCTCTGCACTGGTGAGCTGCCTCCAGCACTGCCAGTCTGACGGTGGGGCATCTCCCCAGGCAGGGACTCTGTGGAGCCAGGCATGCAGGAAGGTCTGCTGGGAGGCTGACTTCCTTTGGAATTAAGCTCCACACCCTGAAATCAGGCGGCATCAAGAATCCCCCAAGGTGGTGGTGGTTTAGTTGCTCCAGTCGTGTCTGACTCTAGCGACCCCAGGCTTGTAGCCCACCAGGCTCCTCTGTCCATGGGATTCTCCAAGCAAGAATACTGGAGTGGGTTGCCATTTTCTTCTCTGGAGGATCTTCTTGACCAAGGGATTGAACCCGCATCTCCTTGATCGTAAGCAGATTCTTTACTGCTGAGCCACTAGGGAAGCCCAAGAAGCCCCCACAAACCAACAATTCCAGCAAAGGAACTTTTCTAACGCTCTGGTCTTTATCCTCCAATGTTCCCTAGGTGATTCATCCCACAGATATGACCCAGCTTCTGCGATCTGCCCCTTGGCTGATGATCTCTGCCACAAGTTCGCCAATTCCCTGTCTTCACTCCAGATGCCACCATCCCTCTTTGAAACGGAGAAGGACCCTATGGGGCCTTCCCAGAACAGACCCAACCCCCTCATACGTTCCTCCACCTGCCTCTTGTCTGCAGAAAGACTTCAGCCTCCTAGGCCTTTCCCAAGTTCCAAAGAGTAAATTTAATCAGGTAAATGAGAAAATGCAGAAACAAAAGAAAAGTCAAGCAAGATAAAATAATAATAGTTTAGCCATTAAAAAAGGGCTAGGACCTTTAGTTCTTCCTCAAGGTCTATAGATAATATTCTGAATCATGTCCTTTGAGCGGCTTTGCAGACACTTAACCCCCACCAGGTGGAAGATGTTAACTGCATGTTGACCACAAGCATGTAGATTCCAGATGGGCTGGAACCAGAAGGCCAGTGATGTTGATGCCCAATTACCTCACCACCAACCAATCAGAAGAATGTCTTTGAGCTGATCACACACCCCACAACCCCCATCCCTCACCCTGTCTTTAAAATCCTTTCCCTGAAAGCCTGTGGGGACGTTGGGACTTTTAAGCACTAGCTCTCCTGGACTCCTTGCTTGGCAACCATAATAAACGCTGCACTCTGCTTCACCACTTTGCTTCCCTGATAGCTCAGTTGGTAAAGAACCAACCTGTAATGCAGGAGACCCCAGTTTGATTCCTGGGTTGGGAAGAACCCCTGGAGAAGGGATAGGCTACCCGCTCTGGTATTCTTGGGCTTCCCTTGTGGCTCAGCTGGTAAAGAATCCACCTGCAACGTGGGAGACCTGGGTTTGATCCCTGGGTTGGGAAGACCCCCTGGAAAAGGGAAAGGCTACCCACTCCAGTATTCTGGCCTGGAGAATTCCATGGACTCTATAGCTATATAGTCCATGGGGTCACAAAGAGTTGGACATGACTGCATGACTTTCACTTCACTTCACTTCGCTTCATCATGACCCAGAGCCAGCACACTGGTTTTACTGTGTATAGGCAAGCAGACCCAAGTTTGGCTCAGTAACATCATGACTCCCACGGTCTACTTTCCATCAGCACACTCTTTAAAAACAATACTTCCACCTCTACTGAAGCTGACCGTGTGCACGCTTTATAACCCAGGGTCCCACTCCCAGGTACAAACACAGCCGAAATGTGCACAGACGTTCAGCAGTCATTTACAGCACAGAGGCACAGCACTGCCTCATTCATAATAGCTACCAACTGGAAACCACTGGAATGCCTAGCAACAGCCGACACAGACAAATTAGTTGTGGTGTGTTCACGTACTGGAATATGACACAACAGTGAGAATAAACAAACTAAAACAATATGCGACTACAGAAATAAAGCCCACAAACAGAGAGTGGAATAAAAGAATCTAGACATAAGGGTACCAACTCTCTGATTCGATTTTAGATAAAGTTCAAGAACAGGCAAACTAAAGCATGGAGATGGAATTCGGACAGTAGCTGGAAAAGAGCCTCAGGGCGTCCTAGGGGGCTGGTCAGGTCTGTTCTTAAGCTAGGCGCTGGTTTCCCGAGTGTGTCCAGTTTGTGAGAATCCACAGAACTGGATGCTCTTTCTTCTCTGGGTGCTATGACATTCTGGTTGGATTCCTCGTAGAATCCCCAGCTTTATTTTTATGATGATCTATCCCCAGACCTGTCACTTCTCAGATCCACAACCTCATACACCAGGCAACTTTCCTTTGAGATCTTCCCATGGGCCTGGACCTGGGCAGGCACTGAAAATGCAAAAGTGGAAAAGTCACAAGCCTTGCCTGGAAGAACGGCAGGGGATGACACACACGTGATAAATAATCACAGTGCGGTGTGAAAGGTGCACTGGTTCAAGCTGCCACAGTGGGCCCAAGGCACGGGCAACTTTCCTGAGGAACAGAGAGGGGCTCCCCCTGAGTAAGGATTCGGGGGGTCAGGTGAGCAGAGGGAAAGGAGGGGAGCAGTCATCCTAGAAACGGGGGGGCTGGGGGGTGGAAGGGGGCCCTGGCAGGACACAGTGAAGCATTCTGGGTGACTTGAAGGCCTTCTGGGTTTGCACAGGGAGCCCGGCAGCATGTCAAGGGGCCCCCAGGCAGGCGAGTCAGCGGTCCCCAACATCACCCACTCTCAGGCCTGGTCAGGGCCTACTAGGGGCCTCACAAGTGCTCCTCAGTGATTGCTGTCGGTTGCATTGTGTGCCCACCACTGCCCCCCCCCCCGACCCCACCAACGCCATTATTCATACCCTTCAAGAGACTTTCACCGTTTTCCTCAAACACGCGTTCTCCTCATGCCATAATGACCCATGTGACCTCAGCAAAGTTACTTCACCATTTTGGACTTCCGATTCCTCGTATTCAAATAAAAAGATCCTTGAGCATGAAGGACCGACTGCTGTAGGTGGTTTCTTACTGGCACCCGTGCTGAGATCACCCCCTCTCCCACCAGTGGCAGACATCACCAATCAAGTGGCTTGATTTACATCCTCTAATTAGGTGGCAGCTTGTGTTCCAGGATCAGTCCCTCCTTTCCTTCTGTGAGCTGCCTTGTCACCCTACCCACCCCAACTCCTGGTGTCCTGCTCGCTTCAAATGCAGCTTTGACATTGCAGGTGGCGAGAGCGACTCACCTTCTATTAATATTAATCAACCCCCACACGAGGACAGCCTCCATCCTCCTGAGACATCAACTGGCTTGTTCACGACACCCTTCCCAGGCCTCAAAGATAATTATCAGTAAGTGTAGCATTTCCAAATGACTTCTAAGGTGAAGGTCAAAAAAAAAAAAAAAACAACACCAAACAAACCCAACCCTGCTTCCAAAGCACACGTCTGAGACTATACCCAGAGTGAAGTTCACGCCTTCCTCCAGGATGGTCTTACACATTCAGCTTACTTGGAGCGGACCACTGTTTTGTCATCACTCTCTTACACCCAGAGAATGTTAGATCTCCCCAAGTAGGATTTTTTTTCAAAACATTTTTATTGTGGCACAATGCACATAATGTAAAATTTACCACCTTAACCATGTTAAGTATACAGTTCAGTGGTACTAAATATGTTTATAACATCGTGCAACCATCAGCACCACCCATCCCCATAACTCCTTTCATCTTGAAAAACTGGAAATCTATCCCCACTGAACAATAACTCCCCATTTTCTCTGCCCCCAGATTCCGGCAGCTATTATTCTATTTTCTGTCCATGATTTTGATGACTCTGAGTACCTCACACAAGTGTAATATACAGTATTTGTCTTTTTGTGATTGGCTTACTTCACTTAACATCATGTCCTCATGGTTCATCCATGACCTCAACTACATTTTAAGCTCCTGGACTGAACCTGCCTTCTGCACCTGCCCCTTCCATGGTGGCCAAGCCGGGCACACAGTAGGTCCACCTCCGATGCCTGCCAACTGATGAAAGAGACTCCACCCTGAGAGGCAGAGGCCCTGCTGTCCCTGTGCCTGAAAGACTGATTCACAGATCAGGATGTCCAGATGGAGTGACCGTCCTGAGATCTGAGGCCCTGAGAGAGGGAGGATGGAGAGAGAACAACCATGAAAAAGGGAGGGGAGGCCACAGCTACACCCGGGACTGCAAGCATCTCACAGGGAGGAGTGATTCATCTTGACGGTAACTCATGAACAGTCCAGTCAGTTCAGTTCAGTCGCTCAGTTGTTCCGATTCTTTATGACCCCATGGACTGCAGCATGCCAGGCTTTCCTGCCCATCACCAACTCCCGGAGATTAGTCAAACTCATGTCCATCGAGTTGGTGATGCCATCCAACCACCTCATCCTCTGTCGTCCCCTTCTCCTCCCGCCTTCAATCTTTCCCAGCATCAGGGTCTTTTCCAATGAATCAGTTCTTCGCATCAGGTGTTCAAAGTATTGTAGCTTCAGCTTCAGCATCAGTCCTTCCAATGAATATTCAGGATTGATTTCCTCTCGGATTGACTGGTTTGATCTCCTTGCAGTCCAAGGGACTCTCAAGAGTCTTCTCCAACACCACAGTCCAAGTGCACATAAAGCTCCCTCCTGGGTGGAGGCTGGAGGTAGTGGCTATGAGACCACCACCCCTCCTAGCAGAGAGGGGAGGTTCTCCACCACCTGCCCCGTGCAGGGAGCACCAGCTGAGCGAGGTGCCTGGGCATCGCAAGCTCAAGCGCCAGCCTCTTCTGAAGCAGCGTCCCCAGCAGAGAACCTACCAGTCTCTGGATTCTGCGGGTCCAGGACAAGGCCCCGCTGGCTGATGGTGGGAAAGAGTGAGAGGGCAGCAGCTGCAGGAGCAGATGCCCGGGGCACCTGAGCCGGTGATTCTCTGTACAGGGAGGCCCCATCCCTTCAACCACGTGCTGTAGTACTGCCTCCATTTGGAGGTGAGAAGCGTCTATTTTTTTCAGTACTCTATAGTTTATAGACTCGCTCCACACATCTTCCTCATGTGTGTGAGTGAGTGAGTGAAAGTTGCTCAGTCATGTCTGACTGTTTGTGACCCCCTAGATTGCAGCCCACCAGGCTCCATGGAATTCTCCAGGTCGGAACACTGGAGTGGGTTGCCATTCCCTTCTCCAGGGGATCTTCCCGACCCAGGGATTGAACCCGGGTCTCCCGCATTGCAGGCGGATTCATTACCATCTGAGCCACCATGGAGTCCTCATAATTCCCACTCATCCTCATAGTAACCCAGAGAACTTATTCCTGAGCTGACGGAAATAACCTGAACCCTATTTTAAATGCCGAAAACTCCGAGACCACTGTAGTCCCCAGCAAACACCCTGCTAATCAACCGTCCCCCCATCACCCTCCCATCAGCTCAACCTCTGGTTCAGCAACCAGCATCCAGCACCCAGCGGAAGCCTCCATCTCACCCCTCCACTTCCACTTCCATCGGGTCTACCTCCCGCCTCCATTCCCTCCCCCACAGCAGCATGACTGATTCTCCAAGCTGAGGAGCAGAAGTGGCAGGACGAGCCCCTTTTAGACCAGGGGCCTGGAGCCCTCGCGTCCCACAGTCCTGAGGAAATAAAATGTGCACAGCATCCCTGGAGGAGGTGACAGCGCTGGGCAAGAATCAGGACTCTCGGGCTGCTAAACAGGATGTGCTGAGGGGAGTGGGGCAAGCCTGTGGCCTCCCTTGCTGGATACAATAGCAGGGTGACCCCACTAAGGCCAGCGTCATAACAGGGCAGAGGGCCCGTGTCTGGAGAATCCTGGTGACGGGATGACTTACTTGTCGCTGCTCCCTTTGGCACGATGACTGCAGCATATCACAAGAACCTGGGCGTCTGAGAGTTCTGGGCGATGGGACGTGACAGGCATATAATCACTGCATGTGACCTTTTACCAGCCGGGGCTGGAGAAAGGGCCTGGCTCTTGGAAGCAAAGTCTGTGTCCTTCAGATCTCAGCCCAGGGAGGGAAGAGCCTCAACCAGCAGAGCCCTCCTTTTTTGTCTCTTGATGAAGCTGAGGTGGTGAACCAGCTGGTCCCCAGAGGGGCCAGGACTCACTGATGGGGTGACCGCTGCCACTGAACTGACAGCCAGGAACCTAGTGGTTTCCCAAGCCCACCCCAGCGCCCATCAGCCCTGGACAGCACCTAGGCGACCCCGGGGCCACCTGCCATGCGGAGTCAGGTCCAGCCTAAGCTCTTGAAACCATGAAGGGCCTAGATGCTCCCCTTACTTGAGTCCTGGGCTGCTTGCTGCTTAGTTGCTCGGTCGTGTCCAACTCTCTGTGACCCCACCAGGCTCCTCTGTCCATGGGATTCTCCAGGCAAGAATACTGGAGTGGGTTGCCATTTCCTTCTCCAGGGGATCTTCCTGACCCTGGGCACCAGCCTTCAAACCATGCCACCCCCAAGACACAGACAGGGCAGGGAAGAAGGTTGGGGGGCGCTGGTTGTTCCCCTCGCTGCTACAAGGGACTCTGGATCCCCCCTGGCACACAGGCAAGGCTCCGTGTGGCTGTGTGGCTCAGACACCATCTGTGAAAGGACTCTGAGGCCACCCCAAGCTCCTGAAGGTTATGGCTCATATTCCAGGCTGGGCCACTGTGCTCTTCCTGCACTCAGAGAAAACAAGTCTCCTTTCCACCCACCTCCAGTCTTTCTCTCTGTTGGGATCCAGCTCAAGAGCCTTCCTTCCTGTGGTTCTGCCATTTTCTCATCAGCTGGTGCCCCACGAGCCTGCACCAGCCATGTGCAGCGCACACCCCAGTGGTTGATTTCCTTCCTGATCCACTGTGTGCTCCCAGCGTGTTCTAGAAAAAAAAGCCACTGGCTCACAAATGTCAGTGTGCATCAGAATCCTTGAGGGAAAGGACGGCTGGTCGTTTAAATGTAGGGCAGCCGGAGGGGTCCATGGAATACACTGTTGGAAACAGTGGATATTAAAAAGTTTCGTGGGGGACAAAAATTTTTAAAAGGCTCCTTAGTCAAATAAGGACTCACAGAGTCATACGACTGTTAATTAGTTATTTTACTGCAGAACTTCTCAGTGCCTTTATTGGTCTTAGATGGATGCTGATTCTTCAAGTAGGTGGCAACACACTAAGCTGTGCTTGTTTGCTCAGTCGTGTCCGACTCTTTGTGACCCCATGGACTGCAGCCCGCCAGGCTCCTCTGTTCATGGGGATTCTTCAGGCAAGAATACTGGAGTGGGTTGCCATGCCCTCCTCCAGGGGATCTTCCCAACTCAGGAATTGAACCCAGGTCTCCCCCACTGCAGGCGGATTCTTTACCATCTGAGCCACTAGGGAAGCCCATGAATACTGACTGGAGTGGGTAGCTTATCCCTTTCTCCAGGGATTGGACCGGGGTCTCCTGCACTGCAGGTGGATTCTTCACCAGCTGAGCTACCAGGGAAGCCCAGCACACTACACAGCTTTCATCAAACATCTTTGGCCAGAAATCCACCTCACTCTTCCCTTCTCCTCCACAGAGCATCCTACAGGACTGTGGTCCCCCCAGAGGAACCCCCACTGGGAAACAGCCATCTTGAGTGCTCAGTAAACTCTCTTCCCCAACCACTCTGCCATCCCCTCCACGGCAGGAGTCCTGGCTTCACTTTTCTGTCGTGTCCCCCTGCCTACTCACCCCCACCCCCTCCGAGTCTTGGGACACGGCATCATTCATTATTATTTTTTTTGCAAGGCCTCAGTGGTTAGGCACTGAAAGCTCTCCACAAAGCCTCACCGGCTTCTTCAAGAACATTCTCCAAGCTGCAGTTTCACAGCTGGCCCTGGTGACCATGGCATCTCTCCGAGTCCCACCGCTTCCCCGGCCCTGAGGTCACTCAGCCTGACCCCCCAGTTGTTGCAATGCCAAGGTTCCGAGGAGCTTTCTCAGAAACAGTCACGCTTTCCAGTGGATCATTTTTTAGCACTTAAATGCTGCTGAAGCCTTCACAACAGCCCCTTTAACTGGCAATTAGGGGGCTCCTTGCCAGGGTGAATCATGCTGCTCGCAGAACAGATCACAAAGGGCTAATGAGCACTTTACACCCTGTGGGAAAAGAAATGGAAATGGCTGCTCACCGTCAGGGGGACTGAAGCCGCCTCTGAAAGGGCCACACTGGGTGCACAGCTGCCTCAGCTCAGGGCATGACAGGCTCCGGAGAATGAGAGCAAACCTTGGTGCACTCCTGGTACACAAGGCACCACCTGAGCACTTGACATCTGTGGTAGCCCTAGGAGGCAACTGTTGCCATCACATGCCCATTTCACTGATGAGGAAACTGAGGCTCAGAGAACCTGCCCATATCACAGCTAGTTTCCCAGATGGGGATGCATATAGTATGAGGCCAGCATTTACGCTCTCAGCCACTGCGCCCTGCCATTACATGAGTCAGGTTAACTTCTGATCCCACTGCAGAGTTTCCCATAATGCAAGAACATGTCCACATCCCTACCAACACCTGGGTTCTCCGAGTCTGTCTCTTGGGAAGGCAGCACTGGGGCAGGGAGTAAATTGCTTGCAGTGAGAGAAAGAGGGAATGTGGGGGTGTGAGCTGGGATGGGTAGGGACAAGGGGCTCCGTGCAGGAGTGAACAAAACAAGATGGGAGTGAGTCACTGCACAGTAGAAAAGCATGCCAAGTCAGGTGCAATGGGAAAAAAATGACCCTCTTCTACACTACTGTTTTTTATTAATACACAACTGCAGAGTCATTTTTGCTTCTGCAGATGACATGAATGTGCACAGGTGTGTGTCTGTGTTGACAATCCTAGGCCGCAAACGTTTGGAAATAAGGCAGAACCTGGCTGAACAGGGCAGGGGGCAGCAGGAGGACTCCCGCCTTTATCTGAGGAGTCACAAGTGAAGTTCCAACTAGAGGATGTCCGAGCACGTCAGTCTGATGTCAGCTGCTGTGTCAGCTGCACCAGGGCTGGCCAGCCCAGGACTGGGGCCTGCAGCCCCAGGGGCCAGCGGCTGGTCATCAGCTCTACAGGGCCCCACTTGGGTACCCGAGAGATGCAGGCTGCCGCTCCTCAGAAGGCTCATAATCCCAGTCCATTTCCCTCTCTAGGTGCAAAACGTTTTTCCACAGATTCCATCCATCACAGGAGCCAAGAGCAAGCAACCCCACAGGCTTGGGGCTCCCAGGGGAGCTGATAGGGTGGGCCGTCCTTTTAAACAGTGGACAAGACTTCTCTCCTTCCTCTCCAAGGATGCTCTCCCAAGTCCCCTGCCCCCAGCCCCAATCTATCATCCCCATTAGTGGATTAACACAGCGCTAGCCACCAGGTGGCTGCAAGAGGCACAAGGCAATCGTGTCTGCCTTGCAGGTCTTACCACCTAGCTGGGGAGTCACAGAAAAGGAAAAAACAACCAAAAAAACCCCAACACATACTTAAGCACCAAATGACACAATGCATGCCAATGACTCTGGACTCCAGGGAAAACTTCCTGCGTGGATGGATGGGATGGATGGATGGGAAAGCAGGACCCAAGGCCTGCAAGCTGCTTCCTGGGTCCCCAGGAGGGCTGCTCCAGCTCCTTGGACCTGAGCTGCCTCTTCCGTACCATGAATGTTGGACTAGATTAGTGATTCCCAAGTCAGGGTGGGGGCAGGAACTGAAACATGAGACACTGGGAGAGTGTTTTATATTACACAGAATAGCTGAAGACCAAAGGACCCAAAGGCATCTCCTGGGCTAAGACAGGGGTTTCCTGTAGGCTGGGTCCGAGGCTCCTCTTGGTCCCTCAGATTTTGAGGGTGACTTGGGTTTGCTTGAGCAGAGAAGAAGTAGGAGTCAAGTGCCAATGGAGGTGGTGGGGGAGGGCAGGGCCCAAGGAGAAACAGTCCTGTCCTGACACCTGCGTGTGCAGGTGTGTGTGCGTGCGTGCGTGTATGTGGGTTCGTGTTCAGCACCAAGGACAGCACCCCACATGCTGGTGGGAAAGACAGTGATGGACCTGCAGTATTTCAATCCCTCCCGGGTGGCTCTGTGGTAAAGAATCTGCCTGCCAATGCAGGAGATGCACATTCGATCCCTGGCTTGGGAAGATCCCCTTGAGGAGGAAATGGCAACTCACTCCAGTATCCTTGCCTGGAGAATCCCATGGACAGAGGAGCCTGGTGGGCTACAGTCCATGGGGTCGCAGAGAATCGGACATGTCTTAGTGAGTGAGTGAGTGAGACAATACAAAGGCCAGAGGCAGGAGAACAAGAGAATAGAGACCAGAAGAAAAAGCCTCCTGAGTGGCACCAGAGATGAGTTCAGGAGCAGACAAAGCCACTCCTTTCATTCTGGAACTTTCCTGCCTGTTTGTCCAGTCTGTCCCTTCTCTCTCTACCCTGTCTTTGAATTAAGACCCAAAGGCTAGGGAGGAGAGGGAGACAGTTACTCAAGTCTGTGGCCAAGGACATTTCTCCAGTCTCTCGGCTAATTAACCAGGCTTCCCTCATAGCACAGTCCAGTAAAGAATCTGCCTACAATGCAGGAGACTCGGATTCGATTCCTGGGTAAGGAAGATCTCCTGGAGAAGGAAATGGCAACCCACTCCAGTATTCTTGCCTGGAGAATCCCATGGACAGAGAAGTCTGGAAGGCTACCGTCCTTGGTATTGCAAGAGTCAGACACAACTTAGCGACTAAACCACCATCACCACCACCAGGATTTAATAGCAACACTGGGACTTCTCTGGCATTCCAGACATTAAGACTCCATGCTTCCACTGCAGGGGGCTCGGGTTTGATCCCTGGTCAGGGAACTAAGATCCCACAGGCATGGCCAATAAATAACTAAATAAAAAATTTTAAATGGCAATATTTTTAGTACCTATCCTAGACTGGGCTATAGCAGAGGCCACTTCTGGCTGGCTGCCTGTCCAGCATCTGCTGAAAGAATAGGGGCCCACTCAGCTTGCCCCATATCTGTGTGCAAAGAAACGATCCCATCCTCCAAAGCCTCTTACTAGGAGGCCTTCTTGGAACTCCTCAGACCCCACAGATACCTCCCTTTCCTGCCAGCACCAGACTCAGGAAGGGCAGGGAGGAGAGGGCTTGAGGGGTCACCTGGCCCAGGGCTGACCTGGGAGGTCCGCAGAGATGCTCCCAGAGTGACGACGTGGATCGAGCTGGGGAGAGAGCAGGTGGGTGCCCTCCCCTGCCTCACCAAACAGTTCTGCCCTCTCAGTTTTCTACATGAGATTTCCTTGAAATATTGTGATGAAACAAAAGGTTCTATACTTTAAAAACTTTCTAGAGAATTGTAGATTCACATCTAGTTGTGAGAAATTTTAAGAGAGATTCCATGGCCCCAGTGGCTCAGATGGTAGAGAATCTGCATGCAATGCAGGAGCCCTGGGTAGGGAAGATCCCCTGGAGGAGGGCATGGCAACCCACTCCAGTATTCTTGCCTGGAGAATCCTATGGACAGAGGAGCCTGGCAGGTTAACAGTCCATGGGGTAGCAAAAAGCCAGACACGGCTGAGCGACTAACACAACACACATGTATGTATCCTTTATCCAGTTTCCCCAGTGGGGAAACTTGTAGAAGTGTACAGCTCAGTATCACATCCATGGTACTGACATTGGTACTGTCAGGAAGCTGAACATTTCTACTGGCATGAGGGTCTTTCCTGCTGTGCTTCTGTACCCACACCCACTTCATCCTGTGCCTTCCCCTAACCATGGGGAACTGCTAACCTGCTCCCCGTTTCTATAATTTTATTGTTTTGTTATTTAATCGCTAAGTTGTGTCCAACTCTTTGCGACCCCATGGACTGTTAGCCCGCCAGGATCCTCTGTCCACTGGATTCTCCAGGCAAGAACACTGGAGTGGGTTGTCATTTCCTTTTCCACTTGGCATTTTAAGAATGGGATATTAGTGAAATCATGTAACTCTGGGGGGTTGGCCTTTTTTCACTCTACATAATACCCTGGAGATTCATCCAGGTTGCTTCGTGTGTCAACAGTTGATTCCTTTTGATTGCTGAGTGCCATAACTTATTTAACTATTCACCTGTTGAAGGACATCTGGATTGGTTCCAGTTTGGGGCTATGATGAATAAAGCTGTTATAGACATCTGAGTACAGGTTTTTGTGTGAACATAAGTTTTCATTTCCCTGGGATAAACACTCAGGAGTGCAATTGCTGAATCATATGATACTTATAAGTTTAGTCCTATAAGAAACTGCCAAACTGTTTTTCAGAATGGCTGTACCATATAACATCCCCACCAGCTACATGTGCATCATTCAACTTCTCTGTATCTTCACCAACATTCAATGCTGTCACTTTTTTTAAAATTTTAGCCATTCTGATAGGTGTATAAAGAGCTACAGTGAACATCTTTTTGTGTGCTCATTTGACATCTATATATCCTCTTTTCAGTTCAGTTCAGTCATGTCTGACTGTTTGCGATCTCATGAGCTGCAGCACGCCAGGCTTCCCTGTCCATCACCAACTCCTGGAACTTGCTCAAACTCATGTCCATTGAGTCAGTGATGCCATCAAACCATCTCATCCTCTGTCGTCCCCTTCTCCTCCTGCCTTCAATCTTTCCCAGCATCAGGGTCTTTTTCAATGAGTCAGTTGGTCAAAGAGCAGGTGGTCAAAGTATTGGAGCTTCAGCTTCAGCATCAGTCCTTCCAATGAATATTCAGGATTGATTTCCTTTAGGATTGACTGGTTGGATCTCCTTGCACTCCAAGGGACTCTCAAGAGTCTTCTCCAACACCACAGTTCAAAAGCATCAATTCTTTGGCATTCAGCTTTCTTTATGGTCCAACTCTCACATCCATACATGACCATACATGACTATTGGAAAAACCATAGCTTTGACTAGATGGACCTTTGTCAGCAAAGTAATGTCTCTGCTTTTTAATATGGTGTCTAAATTTGTCATATATCCTCTTTGGTGAAAAAAAAATCTCTTCGTATATTTTAACCATTTTCTAATTGCGTTGTTTTCAATGCTGAGTTTTGAGTGTTCTTCATATATTATAGATGTTTGTCCTTTGTCAGATACATGTTTTGCAAAATCTTCTCCCCCTTTGTAATCTGTCTCTTTGTGCTCTAAAAAGGGTTTTTTCCCAGAGTGAGAGTTTTTCATTTTGATGAAGTCCAATTTCACATCTCAGTGTTGATGTTTACTGATCATCTTCATTCTTGCACTTTTAAATCTTTGCAATTCTTGGCATGACAAATGATTTTTTATTGTAATCAGGACACTTGTGTTATGTAATAAGACTCTGAATCTCATTTAAATCTTCTGTTTTAGCTGGCTTTTTGTGGTACCACTCTGGCAGGGAAAAGAGGGGCACAGCCTCATGACCACCAGTGGAGGCAGAAGTCCAGGGGGCACCTGTTACAGCTCAGCGGAGGTGGGAGTCCCAGGACTCCACGTGGTCCCTACTGACCCTGCTATGGTGGCCTCAGGACCATGGGGCATCACTGGAAGTCCCAACTCCTTATAAGAACCTCCTCTGACACATCTTAACAGGGACTGGAGAGGCACCTCTATCCCACTGAGTGAGGGTGGGCGTCCAAGCCCTCCTCTGCAGAGCCTCCAGTAACGCCATCGGGAGGAGGCGAGGGGCTTCTTACCAGCCAGCAGGGATGAAAGTCACAGCTGCCTACCTGACTTCACTGACACCACCCTGGTGAGAGGGTTTGGGGCCCTCATTACAGCCCAGAGGAAGAGGAAATCCAGGCATCCACTGGTTCTCTGCTGGTAGGGGTGAGGATGGGACCACAGTTTTTTCTGTGCAATTAACTTTTCTATCTTGCCTCGGTTGCCCTTTTCCTAGACCTAAGCTTGGAGAAAGTAGGCTTTTGTTGAGACTTAAAAAAGAAAAATCTGTGTCCACTGGCATTCCTTGGTTACTTGCTTCTTCAGCTTCAAGTCTGGGAGACAGGAGGCAAAAAGGAAACCCAGGGAGGTCACTCCTGTGGCTTCTCTCAGGTCCCAAGGTCCCAAGCAGTCTGCCTTTTCTACACCTTTCAGAATTTTATGTGTGTTTTACATAGAATGGCCTGGCTTTTAGTTGTACTTAACAGAAGGAATATAGAAAAGAACATCTATTCTATCTTCCCAGAAGTGGAAATCTAGGTCTACATTTTTCACAAAACATTCTGATGTTTAGTCTAGTCATCTCCTCATTTTTCAGAAGGGAAACTGAGGCTACAGCAAGATGACGTATCTCACCAGTGATGAAACAGCAAGTCAGAGATACAGAGACAGGGACTCACATCTCCTAGCTCCAGTCGGATGTGGTTACCATGACAGCAGGTCCCCTCCCCCTACAGATGCCAGCTGCCCTGCAGACAACAGCTCCCTTCCTCTCCGTATTTACAAACTCTTGGGCTTTGGACTGCTGCTTTTCCACTTGAGAAAGCCTTCTTTCTCTGACCAGATGCTAAGTACTCTGAGGGCAGAGACCAGGCCACACGGCTCATCCTGTTTACAGTGGGCGCTCAGTGAATGTTTGCTGACTGTTCTCCCTGTAAGAGTCAGTCGTCAATATTGTTTGGTAAGTGTTATACCCTGGTTTCTCCAGATGAACTGGAGCCAGACATCACCACGAGGTTGGGGACAGATGGCATCTTCTGGAAAAGAGAGGCTCACATGCTGGGAGCAGCGGAGGTTCATAGATCACGCTGTGTGAGGGAATACAGTCCATACTTACGATGCTCCCAACAAAGCAACCCAAGGCGGAACCTGGGAACCGTCGTGTCCTGTCCTGGACTTCTTAGCTCTGCAATATAAGTGCCTGTTCCTGCCCCAACTCGACCCTCCCTGCAAACAGAGACACACCCACAGCATCTGCCATCCCAGTTCCCAGCACGGTGCCCAGCACACAAAGATGAAGTGCTAATTGGATCAGTGGATGAAAGAACAAATAAATAATCAAAGCAATGCATGGACCATGACCTGAACCAGGATATTTAGCTCCGAAAGCAGACTTGCCATGATGGACTGTGGGGACAGCAGTTAAATAGCCATGGACAAAGGAAATCAAACTGAAACAATCAGCTGGAGTTATGAGGAGGTGGTTTAGGCTGAATCAGAGACACTGTTATCAGTGGAGCTGCCTCACATGCTGAGATGCCTTTTGAAGCAGTGAGCTCCCCATGTCTGGAAACCTCCAGCAGCTCAACTGACACGCCAGGCGGCGGGTGGAGGTGCGGGGTTGGGAGGGGGGGCGGTTCCTTGCACTGCAGGGGGTTGGATCAGGTGACCTCTGAGCTTTTTCTCATCTTGAGAGCCCAAGCTGTGAGGGTTCACTGGACGCCTGCCTAGCTCTGGATCTGATGTGGTGGAGATCGCCTGCCTAGCTCTGGATCTGATGTGGTGGAGATTGGGGAAGAGGAGGTCAGCCACAGCCCCTGGTGAGTTTCCTCTAGAAGTGGGGCATGTGACAATCCTTCTAGCCAGTCACCAAACAGTTCTGGTTTCCCCATTTCAGTCATGTAGTAGAATTATACTATTTAGTGTGTTCATGGTTGGGAGGTGCCATGTGACTAGTTCTGGGCAACAGGTTAAGAGTAGAAGTGACGTGTGTTACACATAGGCTGGAGTGCTGAATTGCCAGTGCAAGACTGGTGCTTTTTTTTTCCCCCTGCGTCATGATTACTGGTGAAAATGGCAACTGCTCCACCAAGCTGGGTCCTGAATGGGAGGTTTAAAGTTACTGAGATTCAGGACTGCTTGTTACTCAGCATTTCCTAGGCTATCCTGACTGATACAAGCAGACAGACTTTACCTGATGGGACACCAGAGAAAATATGATATACAAGATATACAATGGGTGGGTTGACACCAGTTCAGCATCTCAGTGGGGCACGAAGACACCTCCACGTTCACCATCCTCACCCCCAACCACTCCAGTAACACCTGGCGCTAACCAACTTCTCCAGCTTGCTCTCTCCTGCCTCCTGAGCATCCCAACGCTATGGCCAGCGTCAAGTCTCTGCTGACACTGTTTCTTCTCTCTTCCGATTCTTCTCTCTTCCCTTTCATCTCATCCGACATCCTACCCATTCCTGAAGGCTCAGATCAAGTCTCACGTCCTGCACGGCATCTCCCTACCCTCAGAGACCAACAGGACCATTACCATTCCTTGGAATGACTGCAGTGTCTGTGGTCAGGGCATGTCTTTGGGGGGAGGGGGGAACATATTGTGTGTGCCTTTAGCTTCTACTTCACAACAGGTAGTGAGCCTGAAGGCTCCAGCTCACGTGTGAGCCAAGCTCACAGCAGGTAATCAAGAGATGCTGAGTGAACAGAGAACAGTGCCATGAACCTACACATGGTATTTCTTAATTATCCATAGAAGTTGATTAAAAATCTAGGCGCTTTGTACTAATGAGCTTTTTGACTGACTCTGAATGAGATACTGTAATTCCTGGAGGGCAGCAAGATGACTGGCAGAAAGCTCCTTCTACCCTTTTCTGTGGGCCAGAGGTAAGCAGTACATTTGACATTCACCTCTGCCTACCACCTGGCACCTCCTGGGGCAGAGTCAGTGCGGACACCTAGGTACATCTAACCTGCAGGTTGGCAGGGGTATCAGGGGAGGTGGAGGAAAGAGTAGATAAATCAGGAAAATCCAGATGCTGCTGGTTTGTGCAGCTATTTGGCCCCACTTCATGGAGACAGAGGGTGTTAACAGTGAAAGAGGTTTCCAGAGAGGCTGAGAGAAGACCGTGCAGCCCAGCGTCTCATGTTGTGGAAGGGGCACTGGAGTATGCCACACCAGGGTCAATGCCTGGCTCTCCTGACCCCTGGGACAGGGCTCTTTTCACTCCGCTGCTCCGATCTGTGGTTGGGCGAACAGGCGAGTGCCCTTCTCTCCTTGTTCCAGGGAGTGAGGGGTCACAGGCTCTTGGCCAGGACTCAGGACACATTTCTGACACACCCCCGCCTTTCCCAGGGCTTCGCACAAACCTGTCTGGTAAGACATGTGCTCATCAGGTTCCCAGCAAAGATCCCATCCCTTGCTCAACAGCCAACACCGTGGGCCAACCAGTCCTTCGGTCAGAAAGTCGTTCTCAAGGTCTAATCAGAGGCCCTGCTGCTGTCATGCATACCGATTTCCCTTCCTTGGCACTTCTGGGCTGATGGAGAAGAGCTCTTTGTACCTGACTCCACAACAGCCTTTCATACACCTTCAGTTTCTTTCCCGAATGCTAAGTCTCAGAGATGTCGTCTAAACACACTGGGCTACACGCTCTCAATACAGGTGCTTTCCTCTAAGTCATCTCTGGGCACTTCCCCTATTACAATAAGGTGGAAACTGTATTCCAACCTCCTGAGTAAGTGACTAGGTGATGGACAAGCTCTCTGGGAAAGATGCTGCCGGGATGCCAAACAGTCCCCAACACAGCCCATCCCCAATGGCAGGCAGCTGTTGGGCCTCTTCAGGACTACATGGAGCCCATATTTTGTTCTGGACACTCTGAGCCCCCTTCCTCCCATCTCAAGGGGCTCTGCCTACCCTGGCTTACCGCTACTACGTGCCTCTGAAAGGGTGCAGAGAAGGCAAGGGTTGGTTTGTTTGTTTATTTTTTACATTAATTAAAACAACAAAAAATAATCCCAGTGCTAAACTAATCCCTAAATGGGGCCTGCCCCCAGCCCCTCTTTTGGTGCGTGGTCTGTGACCCACCCCCACACAGCTTCCTGGGCACAATGCAATGCTTCAGCACCCTCCTGCCGGCCCTACTGTTCTGGGCACAGGTGGCCAAGGTGCAGCAGTCAGGGAAAGTGCCAGGGCAGCCAGCCAACCCCAGCTACCTTGATCGAGCCTTAGTTTCCCCCTGAAATTCTTCCCAGGGGGACAGTAGAGCCAACCATTGTCCTACCTCCAAAAGCTCAGCACAGCTGCTGCGGCCAAAAGGACAGGGCTGGCAAGGGAATGACTGCATAGACCACCTCTGCGCCATCGTGGGAATCATTATTGAGCACCCACTGTGTGCCAGGCCCTGGGCCAGGGGCGGTCAGGGATGTAGAGGCAGCCCCGGCACCCAGCTCAGGGCTGGCCAGCAGGCTCAGGGGCAGGCAGATATTCCCATGGAACATCCCGACCACAGCATGGATTAGTATGAGGCGGAGGGTGTCAGCCTGGGTGAGAGGGTGCAGTGAGGAGGCCAGTGGGTGCTCACTGGGCTAGTAGGCGTCCCGACAAGCTGGCCCAGGACTCCTGCATCTGCTGCATCAGGCTGAAGGGGCTCCTAAGGAACATATGGGCAGCACCACCCCATCAGAGTTGCCCCCCGCAGAGGCACCCTTCAGTGGGCAGCTCCATCAGGAGGCCACCCCAGGGGAGGGAGGGCAGGGGCCCTGCCTCCGGCCAGCTGTGGGGCTTTCCTTGCGATACAGTTCCTTAGAGGATGCTGACCAGCTTCGATCCCTCCACCAGAGGGCGTCAGAAGATGGCTGCTTCACGGACGTCCCCAGCGGTCCAGTGGTTAAGACTTCCCACATTCACTGCTGGGGTGTTGGTTCTATTCCTGTTTGGGGAACTGAGATCCCACATACCTTGCAGCCAAAAAAGTGTTAAAAAGATGGCTGCTTCATGAGGGGACACCAGAGCCTCCTGGAGATGAGGCCCAGGGTGGGTGCAGCACTGGCTGGAAGATGGACATGAGCCAGCGTGGGCCACGGGACAAAGGCAACACGAGAGAGAGGGCAGAACCGTGAGGAGGACGGAGGCTGATCTGACCCTGCTGAGCCGCCACGCCAGCTCTGAACACGCTCCCAGGCTGGTGGCAAGAAACACTTCCATCCTGCTGACACCACTCCACTGTCCACAGACAGTGAAGTGAAAGTCGCTCAGTTGTGTCCGACTCTTTGCGACCCTGTGGCCTATGCAGTCCATGGAATTCTCCAGGTCAGAATACTGGAGTGGGTAGCCTTTCCCTTCTCCAGGGGATCTTCCCAACCCAGGGATCAAACCCAGGTCTCCCTCATTGCAGGCGGATTCTTTACCAGCTGAGCCACAAGGATACCCTCATTAACTGAGTCACTAATGTCTACAATCAGGCCTTTCATCACCAAACCAAGGTTCTCCTGACTTCAGCAGACCTCATTTCAATCCAACTCCTGCCTCTCCAGGCACTGCAGTGCAGGGTCCAGTGCCAAGGGCCATCCAGGAGGGCCAGGCTACGAAGGCCACCTGCCTGGGGACATCGAGGAAGTAAAGCAGGTTTATATTCTGAGAGCCCATCTCCCCCTTCTTAGCGCTCCTCCCCTACAATGGACCTATGCTCAGTTCCACCTGACAAGAAAGGACCTAACACGAGGCTTTTACAATTTCTTCTTTAAGTTCAGTTGCACTTCATCTTGCATTTCATTCATCCTCTGCTTACCCCAAGCCAACTGTTCAGCTGCTTCCCAAGGTGGGACTGAGGGGCAGCTGGTCCTCACTGTGCCCAGGTACCCCCTTCCCACAAGCCCTGGCCCTGGTGAAGGAGGATGAGAAAGTTGGATGGCATCACCAACCCAATGGACATGAGTTTGAACAAACTGCAGGAGATAGTGAAGGACAAGGAAGCCTGGCATGCTGCAGTCCATGGGGTTGCAAAGAGTTGGACACAGCTTAGCAACTGAACAACAACAGGCCAAATCCCCACCCACTCTCCTTCGGGGGGGACACCAGCTGTGAAAGGACAGCTCAGCATGAAGGAGGCAGATGAGAAGTCACTGGGAGGATAACCATTCTCGTCCCCCTAGAAACACGTACGGACTGATGGGAAAATGGGACCAGAGAGGAAGAGTAGGGGCAAAAGAAGATAAAGGAGAGAGGGAAAAAAGGAGGATTCCAGAAGATTCCAGAAACAGATGCCTGGAACAGGCAAAGAGCTGGTTTTTCAGTCTCTCATTTACCAGCCTCTTGTCCCCATCCAAGACCTTCAAACCTCCCCTGAAGCCCTTTCTCTGATTCTTGAGTCCTCAAATCCAAGACTACCTTTGCTACTGAAGAGGATCTCCATGTAGGAAACCCCAGATACTAGTGATTGGTGCCCCTGACATGCCAAGACTTAGGCCAAGAGCTGGAGGGGGACCAGGAATATAAACAGGGTACCTGACCAAGCATCAGCAGTCTAGTGAGAGGGACAAAAGACCTCCACAGAAGGATACCTACTACAGGAAGACAAGGAAAGGTCCCAGCTTGGTCAGGTCATGACATCTCCGTACGCCTAGCTTCTTTGTCAGCAGATGGCATGGTGAAGCTAGAAGGGCCCTCAGAGGTCATCGAATCTTCTGGTTTTTATACGAGGAAGCTGAGGACAAAAGAGAACTGCCACCAAGTCTGCGGCAGAGCACCTCACCCAAGCTGTATCACGGTGTCCTGCTTAAGAATCAGTTGGACACACATGTGAAAGAACTGCCCAGAACAGCTGTCCCCCCACATCATGGTATAGCAAAGCCCTACACCTAAGAAAGATCCAGAACTTTCTCTCAGGACAGACCACCTTCCCTCAGGAGAGAACAGAGAAGAGCTGGTTTCTTCAGCACCACGGAAGTCAGCCCAGGCAATGTGTCACCCCAGCTGCTCTGGAACTGGGAGCAAGTTACTACTGAAGTCCACACGCCTCCCTTATCTCTCTGGACAGGCACAGCGTGAGGCCAGGCTGTGGGCTGGGAATAGATGGACAGCGTTTTCAGCCTCCGATTCCACCATCTCCCACAAGTGGAACAAGATATCAACAAGGACAGCTCGACAACCAGCGGGTATGCGGGACCCGGGGGGTCACCAGGGACAGTTCTCAAGGAGCAGCTGCCTCCTTCCCTCCCAATCACAGGACCCGCTCGGGGGTTCCCTTGGGATCTCACAGGGAAGCAGCAGGGGGCAAAGTAGGGGGCTCCAGCCTGGTCCCAGGACACTGGTTGGCTTCCCTCACCCCCACGGTCTGCCCCTCTGGGTCCTCTGCAAACCTGGAGCAGAAGTCATCTCCGAAGTGCCCCACCAGCACCAAAACCCTAGGAGACCCATTATTCATAGGAGTCATCACCAGTGCTGATGTGTGAGCCTCCAGTCCACTCATTTCACTGCTGCATAATATTCCACCGTGAGGCTGCAGCATCGATCACTCACTTCACTACTGTGTTACGTTACACTCTAAGGATTTTCCATGCATCATTTATCCATTCCCCTCTCAATGGGCCATGAGTTGCTTGCAGATGTTTGTTATTATAAATAATGCTGCTACTGAAAATAAACCTTATGAATCCATGTGTTCTGGGGAGGGAGGGCTTCACTGTGGGCTGGATATTCAGGGAGAACTTTCCAGAGGGCAGACCACACTCTCCCTGTGCCATTTCCTGCTCTGCCCACATCTCCACCTCTCAGGAGCACCAAGGTGAGCAGTCCAGGACCCCAGACAGACCAGACCATGATAACCCCCTGCCAGAGCACAGAGCTGGCTCCCTACCTGCTGCAGGGGTGCTCGTCCTCGGGAGAAGGAACAGCTGCTGTCCAGCTGGTCACTGCAGTCTGCCGTCCACTGCAGGGGAGAAAGGAGTGGTCAGTGATGGCAGGACACACGGGCTCATCCTCACTCTGCCCTGGCCCCCCAGGCAGGGTCCCGCCCTGCTGAAGTACAGCCGGTATGAAATCCCGCTCGGCCATGTCCAACGACAAATCCTTCTCCACCAGCAGGTCTGAGTTGGCATCTCCAAATTCCATGACGGTGACCCTTTGGCATAGGCGTGAAGAAGCAGACTCATTTTCCTTCACCGAAGCCTGCCAAAGTGATGAAGATCCAGCTACATTCCAACGCCAACCAGACACCACACAGGGTAAACAGGAGTTTTAAGAAAACGACACCATGTTTGACCACCTAACCCTGCTTCAGCCATACCAGCCCCCCTACAGTGTCAAGAAAATGAAAGTGGCTCAGTTGTGTCCGACTCTTTGCTACCCCATGGACTATACAGTTCATGAGATTCTCCAGGCCAGAATACTGGAGTGGGTAGCCTTTCCCTTCTCCAGGGGATCTTTCCAATCTAGGGACTGAACCCAGGTCTCACTGATTATGGGCGGATTCTTTACCAGCTGAGCCACAAGGGAAGCCCAAGAATACTAGAGTGGGTAGCCTATCCCTTCTCCAGCGGATCTTCCCGCCCAGGAATTGAACTGGGGTCTCCTGCATTGAAGGCGGATTCTTTACCAACTGAGCTACCAGGGTAGCCCTTACTTACAAGTGTCAAGGTTGGAGCTAAAGGTGATGCACGTATGTGTGGATTATCCCGTACAACCAGCCCCCAAATACCGTGGACCCGTGCACTCACAGGAGGGTAAGGCATAGGGGAAGAGCCCCGGACTGGCCATCAGAAGCCCAGCTCGAGCCCAGTCCCACCACTGACCTCATGAGAGCTCACGGGCCTCTCGTGCTCCAACTGTGGTCTGACCACCAGCAGTGTGACCGTCCCCAAAGCCTGCCACACAGGGGGTGTTTGGGTCCCATCCTCCACCTGCTCAATCACTCTCTGAGGGCAGGACCTGTCTTCTCCATTTGGACGAGCCCTCCAAGGGATGTACTGAAGTTGTAGAGCCACTGAAATCAACGTTATCTCCCAGACTTCACTCTGTCATCTATAACATGGGGACAGCAAGACTGGGTGACTCTGCACAGGTGGGAATGAAGGGCCTTTGTAAGCCATAAAAAATCTATACATAGGGCTTGCCACGTGGTCCAGTGGGAAAGAATCAGCCGGCCAGTGCAGGGGACATGGGTTCAATCCCTGGCGCGGGAAGATCCCACATGCAAAGGGACAACTGAGCCCTTGCGCCTAAAGCCAATGCTCCACAATAAGAGAAACCACTGCAGTGAGAAGCCTGCTCGCTGCAACTAGAGAGTAGCCCCTGCTCGCCACAACTGGAGAAGGCCTGCGTGCAGCAATGACCACCTGGAGCAGCCATAAATAAATCAATCTAAAAAAACACCTTTGTGTAGACATAAAGTAGTAGTGACAGTACAGCTCTTCCACTGTAATGTGCTATCCAGGTATATGGAGGGGCTTGTATTACTGTGTTAAATGTGAGGTAGGCTCTCCAGCCCATGTTGAACACTGACCTCGAACTACAACCTGTATGAGTCATAAAAACCACAGGAGCCTAATCTCTGTTTGACAGACGGTCAAAACTGTGAGTGAGTGTGGATGGCTCAAGGCCATCGCCAACCTGGATATGTAAAACCTTGGCAAAACACACACCCTCCAGACTGTGGGCCAAGGACATGACCTTTGTATAAGAAAGACATTTTATTACAATGCTGATGATACAAGTGTCCTCTACAGCCGTGTTGGCCAATAAATAGGAACCATAGATGTGATTTTAAATGATTATCCAGATTTAAAGAAGGAAAAGAAAAAGGTAAAATTAAATTTAATAATCCATTTATTTCAATAAATACTTAATATAAAAATGATCAATAAGATATTTTACATACTTCTCTCCATACTAAGATTTTGAAATCTGCTCAGAGTTTGTCAATTTATTTTTTTTTTATTATTTATTTAGTTATTTATTGGCTGTGCCACGTGGCAGGTGAGATCTTAGTTTCGGACCAGGGATCAAATTTGTGCCCACTACATCGGAAGGGCAGAGTCTTAACCACTGGACCACCAGGAAGTCCAGAGCTTGTCAATTTTTCAAGTGCTCAAGAGCCATACATGGCTAGTAGCTGTCATGTTGGACAGTCCAGCTCAGTTTGAAGCAACTGGCAAAGGCCAGGCACCAGTCCCAAAAGAGTGTGCCCTCCAACCACTTCCTGCTCATCCCTGCTCTGTACTGCAGAGGGGCTGAACCCTGCAGACTCAAGGGGGCTTCCAGTTGGGTTGGCCCAATGGGAGACAAGAAGAACAGAGGGAAGCCCTGGAGTTTCTCCCCCTTCTCTCTGTGTCTCAGGCAGCATTACCAGCAGCGACTGGGTCTCATGCAAGGCTCCAGCCTCACCAGATAGGCTTTCTGTACAAGACCCCTGACCCTGGGCTCTGGCAATACTGTCTCCACCCTTTCTGCCTCAGGCCTAGAGGAGGCAATGGCTTCCTGTGGTTGTTCAGTTACTCAGCTCTTTTATCATCTGGATAATCAACTCCCTGGGTTAGATTCCCTCTGTCTGGATACTTGTAGTTTCAAAGCATCTCTGCAAAGATATTTATTAAATTATAGGGGGAAAAAAATGAGAAGTCCATTAGATACCACCTTAAACCAAGTGATCAAGGATAACATCATCTGTAATAAAATATATAACCACCATGGACTTCCCAGCATAATGCCCTGGAAGGGCCATATCACTCTTGAGGGGTTCTTGCCAAAAATGCACAGTGTCAATCAGGCAACCCAAACTGATGAAATTTCCAAAAAATCAATGACCTTCAAAAGTGTCAGGGTTGTAGGGGTAAGAAAAGACCACAGGAGTGCCACAGGTTGGAGGAGAATAAGAAAGCAAGACAATTAAATGCGAATTTGGATGTTGTAACAGAAAAAGGACATTAGTAGATAACATTGGTGATTTTCAAGCAAAATCTCATTGTACCAATGCTAATTTCTCAGTTTTGATCATTGCACTATGGTTACATAAGATAACCATATTAGGGAGCAGATGCATTGGAACACCTGTACTATTTTTGTGCATCTGCTATAAGCCAAAAGTAACTTCAAAATAAAAAGTAATCCAGGGACTTCCCTGGCAGTCCAGGGCTTAAGATTAAGATTCCATGCTTTCACTGCAGGGGACATGGGTTCAATCCCTGGTTGGGGAACTAAGATCCTGCATGCCGCATGGCATGGCAAAAAAAAAAGTAATCCACGTATGTATATATGTGTTTAGATATATACATTTGTAAAATATTTGGACTACTATAAAAACAATTCCTCTGCTTTACTGCTTCCCATACTTGAGGGGTGTCTCCTTTCCTGGCTGGAGCCTGGCTGAGAGTAGGGAGGATGCTCAAGATGCAGACTGACTAACAGCCAGGGGAGAACTAGATGCCACATGCCTCATCCCATCCCAGGACAGCCTTGCAGAGACAGGCTTCCTCCCCTGGGGCATCCCAAACACTTCAATCCCAGCTGCACACTTGCCGACCTGACACCCCGCAGAACGGTGACCCAAGGGTGGGCGCACCTCCTCCTGGGGTCAGCGTGGTCCCTGGCAGGGCAGAGGCAGGAAGTAACACTGGCTGTCCAGACAGGCAGGCACAGAGGGGTGGCCGAGGCTTCGTGGACAGCCACGTGCCGCCTCAGCCCCCCGGATGAGATGTCTCTGCTTCGTCAGAGGTCATCCTCAACTTTACAGCGGCCACCCTTCCCGAGCGCCTCTGCTGGGGGACCTGCACCCAGAGCTCCCTTCACAGGAACAGTAACACAGGGAGGGGGGATGCAAGGCTGAGAAGAGGGACAGTGTGCTCTCGAAGGATTTGCTGGGGAAAGAAAGCGGTCAAGCCCGGATCCCTGGAGGAGAATGAGCCCGAGTGTTGACCTGGCAGGGGAATACCAGCCAGCTCAGGGGCAGAGGGTAGCAAGCAGGACCCTCCCACTAGGCAGTCAGAGCCTCCTCCTGGGTGCACAGTGGGTGGAAGGCTTGTGAGGGGAGGGCGTCATCAGCAGAGTTACAGAAGGCTGAACTGGCCGGGAGTGTGGGTGTGGGGAGTCGCTGGTCAGGAGGCTAGTGTCCTGAGTCGTTTGGGTCTCCACTGGGAGAGCAGGCAGCAATGGAAATGGAGTGGCTCTGACAGCACCTTATGGACAAGCAGTGAGCAGAGGGCTGATGTGTGTAGGAAAGCTAGGAGCTTTCCTACAAGATAGGAAAGATAAGCAAGATAGGCAAATCCACAAAAACCCACCCCAGAGACCCAGCCGTGGCCCTCGGGGGAAAGCTGTTGGAGGAAGGAGGGTGGTCCAGCTGGGTCTGACTTTCCTGACCACCCCTCGCTCAGTCGTGTCCGACTTTTTGCCACCCTGTGGACTGTAGCCCTCCAGGCTCTTCTGTCCATGGGATTCTCCAGGCAAGAATACTGGAGTGGGTTGCCATCTCCTCCTCCAGGGGATCTTCCTGACTCAGGGGTTGAACCTGGGTCTCCTGAATTCCAAGCAGATTCTTTACCCACTGAGTCACCTGGGAAGCCCTGATCCCCCAGGGGGGCGGGAGTTAAGTGTGAATCACTGCACTTAGCCCCGGAAGCTGCACTCACTGGGCCCGTGTGGCACCCCACCTCCAAACCCCTCGCTGCTGCCTGAAGCCCCTGGGAGCTCTCCTTTCCCTGCTCAGGGGTCCCCACCATCTACTGGGATCCTGCTGCCCAGCTGTCTTTTTCCTGCTTAGGCTGAAGCCACCACTCCCTCCGTCCCCTTTGCCTTTAATGAGCCACTGCCTAGAGAAAACACAGGCCTTCCAGGAACCATCCTCGTCTGCATAAGATGATTTCAGAACAGGAGAAGGGTCCCCTGGGGGAACACTCTCCTCGGCCTCGCCCCCATGCCCGGGTCAGCCAAGTGCATTTCTGCATTGGGGTGAAGGGTTTAGAAGCTGGGAACAAGTTCCCTGGGAGGGTAAGGTGGCCCCTCCTGAAAAGGTCATGGAACACAAAGAGGCAGGAAAGGTGGGAAATCTGTGTACAGGGGAACAACCAGAGTGGTTTTGGGCCTTCACCATACCTGCTATCACCTATTTCTTAATTTAAGAAGATGAAACAAAGACGGCACAGGGTTAAGGTTTAACAAACAAAGGAGCACAGATGGTTTATTCTGTACTCAAAGCAGAAGCTTCTTCTATCTGCTTTTATCAGCACATTCTAAATCCTTCATGCTAAAAGAATTAAAATCTATTATCAGTCATTTGCTCCCCAGGATGGACAATATTTGGGGAGCAGACTTGATGGAGAACAGAGGATGCCACTGAAGGTTGAGGGATGAGCAAAAAGAGAAAAGTCCAAGGTAGGGAGGCTGCAGGAGCCCCCTTTTTAGTGGTGTTTGAAATCCTTGGACTTGTCCTTCCAGACACAGAAGTGTATCAAGTGAAGGTCGCTCAGTCATGTCCGACTCTTTGCGACCCCATGACTATACAGTCCATGGAATTCTCCAGGCCAGAATACTGGAGTGGGTAGCCTTTCCCTTCTCCAGGGGATCTTCCCAACTCAGGGATCAAACCCAGGTCTCCCACATTGCAGGTGGATTCTTTACCAGCTGAGCCACCAGGAAAGCCTGGATGTGTATCAAGGGCAGCGTCAAACCAGCAGGCTAAATCAGTAGGAGGAGAGGAAAAGATCAGCTGATAAAACTGCATCCATATACAAACAGATGTGTACATGGGAACTTAGCATAAATCAGGGGAGGGAAAGACTATCAATAAATAATAAACACAGGGACTGAGACAACCAGCGAGCTAGTGAGGGGAAAATGACCCTAGCGTCTGCCTCCTACCACACCATGGACAACACATTCCAAGTCGGTTAAAATCCAAGAGGCAAGTTTTAAATTCCATCAAAGTCTAAAATTTGTGTTAAAAAAATTTACAAACACAAAGACAAGTGAGAGGCCCCGTGCAACATGTATAGCCAAGGGTTCATCACCAGGACCTATAAAGATTTCATTTAAACCCAGGCAGTAAGACTCCACATACATTAACATTTACTCCATACAGATCCCTAGGCCTGTTTATTAACCCCAACTATGCAAATATGGAACTTGAGACAAAGCATAGCTAAGTAACTGACCCAGGGTGACACAGCCAAAAGAGTGGCGGAATGAGTAAAAGGGATAAATAGGTATTAGTTCAAACAGCCAGTGAAAATGTTGGAAACTAGATGTATATATGATCATGGATTCGATGCTGAATCAGAATTTTTTTTACTGTAGTAAAATATACATAATTTACCATTTTAATTGCTTTTAAGCGTACAGTTCAGTGGCATTAAGTACGTTCACACTGTTATACAACTATCACCAACGTCCAGCTCCAGCACTTTTTCATCCCAAACTGAAACTGCCCCCATCAAACACTAACTCCACATCCTCCTCCTCCAAGCCCCTGGTAACAATCATTCTACTTTCATTCTCTATGTATCTGACTGTTCTACATGACACACAGAAGAGGGATCATAGAGTTTTTCCTTTGTCTGAATTACTTCTCTTGGTACAAAGTCTTCAAGGTTCATCCAGGTGAGGGGCTTCCTTACAGAATTTCCTTTTTTTTTTTTTAAGCCTCAACAATATTCCTGTATGTATGGACCATATTCTGTTCATCCAGTCATTCAGTGGTGAACAAAATTGTCTCCTTCTTTTGGCCATGGTGGATAACGCTGCTGTGAACATTCTGTACAAGTATCTGGTCAAACCCTTGCTTTCAATTCTTTAGGGTACATACCCAGAAGTAGAACTGCTGGATTATATAGTAATTCTATGTTTAATCCATTGAGGAACCTAGAATTTTTTTTGGAGTTGTTATAAAGGACATTATTGGGGAAACAGGGAAATATAAGGTCTATAGATTAAATAACAGTATTGCATCTGCTTCGTGACTATGTAAGAGAAATGTCCTTGTTCTTTGGAAATACACATTGAAGTGTTTAGGGACAGAGGGGAAATCTCTCCACATATAGAATCTACTCATCGATTGCTCTATTGAGAGGAGAGAGAATGCAAAGGTGATAAAATATTAACAACCGGAGAATCTGGGTGAAGGATGTGCAGGAATTCCTTGTCTTAGTAGTATAGTTTTTATGTACATCTGAAATTATTTCAAAGTGAAACATTATTTAAAAAGCCATCTTATCCAGGGCTTGTTAATCAAGGGGGTGCCAGGACCACTCAGGGTGGGGAGGGGGAGAGATTTGAAGGTCTAGTGGGAACCATTGCTCTCATCCAACACCCTCTTCCTGGTGAGGGGCTGGAGAGGAGAAGGGGCTTCCTCACAGAGCCCAGGCATGGGACAGCCTAGAGGTGGGAGCTTCCAGAAGTCAGGAGCACACAGGACCGCTTCCTCTGTCCCCGTCCACGGCCTTACTGACCAGGAGAGGGGGGCCAGGGGAGGTGGGAGTGGAGACTGCCTAGCAGCTCACTCTCTCACCCACAGTGACACTCCAGAAAAATTTTGGCGGGGGGGGGGGCGTGGGGAGGATACGGCCCAAGGGCTGAGATTTCAGACAGAGAGAAAAGCTTTTTCCTCCAGTCTGAAGACAAACTAATAAAAAACTCAAACAACTTTCCTATTGTGGAGGCAGCTTAATGCAGCGATTAGGATTCTGAGTTCTTTTTTGTTTCTTTGCTGTTTTTTTGTTTTTGGCTGTACAACCAGGCTTGCAGGATCTTAGTTCCCTGATCAGGGATTGAACCCTCAGCAGTGAAAGCTCTGAGTCCTACACTGGACTGCCAGGGAATCCCCAAGAGCCTGAGTTCTTGAAACAGCAAATCTGAGTTCATATTCCTGCTCTGCCTCTTAATCTATCACCTTGGGCAAGTCCCTTGCTTTCTCAGACGGTTTCCCTTGCTTGTAATAAAACATGTCTATGGATGTGAGAGTTGGACGGTGAAGAAGGCTGAGCGCCACAGAATTGATGCTTTTGAACTGTGGTGTTGGAGAAGACTCTTGAGAGTCCCTTGGACTGCAAGGAGATCCAACCAGTCCGTCCCAAAGGAGATCAGTCCTGGGTGTTCATTGGAAGGACTGATGTTGAAGCTGAAACTCCAATACTTTGGCCACCTGATGCAAAGAACTGACTCATTTGAAAAGACCCTGATGCTGGGAAAGATTGAGGGCAGAAGGAGAAGGGGACGACAGAGGATGAGATGGTTGGATGGCATCACTGACTCAATGGACATGAGTTTGTGCAAACTCCGGGAGTTGGTGATGGACAGGGAGGCCTGGCATGCTGTGGTTCATGGGGTTGCAAAGAGTCAGACACAACTGAACGACTGAACTGAACTGAACTGAACTGGTCAGTTTCAGCAACTGTACTGTATGCCCAAACCACCAAACAATGTGTAGGAGACCAAGTTAAATAAGTAAACAAGCTAAAAGCTACAGGTATGCTAGAAGCTCAACTCTTGAGGGGTATATTAAGAAAAAAAAATAATACATAAAAACTATACTCGTTTTTATTATAACATTATGGTGGGCTTCTTTCTGTTTTCTGATTGTCTCTGTTTTTCCACTGTTGCTTTAAAAGTAAAATAAAAATCAAACCTATTTTTAAAAACAACTGGTATCAGATTAAAAAATGTTCAGCCTCACTAAAAATCAAGGAAATGCAAATTAAAGTGACAAGAGACCATTTGTCCCAATCCACTGGTGGTCCTGTGAGTAATACAACAGGCATTCCGGACAGCAATTTGGCAATAGCTATTAAATTTGACTCTATTTCTCAGCATCCACCTAAAGAAACACTTTTACATGTGCAGGAGGAGACATGTTCAGAAGTGTTCGCTGATGTATCCTCTACTTCCAGGGGAAATTCTGAAAGTTATCTGAATGTCCAGCAATAGGTGAATGGTTAAACCACTGGACATCCATACTGTGGGTATGGATGCAGCCATTAAACAGAGCACAGCAGACGTACAAGCCTGGAGCAATCACTAGGGTAAACAGCTAGGTGAAAAAGGTGAGTTCTCAAACAACCTATTCCCCAGTTATGAGGTAAGGTTTGGAAATAACATATTTCTGTAAGTCATTAAAAAGGTGAGGAAGTTAACTCACTATTCTGATGGGAGGTAGAGGTAAGACAGTGGAATAAGGCAGTAGCTAATTAGCCTCTGAATTCTTAAGTACCATGAGAATCTATGCAACAGTAATTGTGTAATTAAAAATAAATTATCTTTTTAAATAAGGAGAAAGATAAAATGACTCTCCATATTCAATTACCCCACAGTTCCCCTTAAACTCTTCTTTTGTTAAGCCTCTTATGGGTGGTCCACCACTGAGCGTTTCCTCCTTTGAGCAAATATGGCAGGGAAGAAGGATTCAAAGGGCAGGAGGAAATGAGGGAATGGGATAGAAGAGGGATGAGGGAACAGTGCACAGGGAAAGCAAAATGCAAGGAACAATGCGAAGAGAAAGAGAAGGAAAAATACTGTGAGAAAGCAACTTCACACCCATCTGAATGCTCTTATCCATCTCTCTGTAAGGTCTCTTCCAAACGCATGACTTTCAAGAGCCTGACAGCATCAAAAAGAACTACAGGAAGTTATCTTCACCCTCACTGGCTCCTCGTTTGACTTGTTAACAACAGTTTATTGGGAAACCTGCTTTCATTAAATGTATCCATTCTTTACAATGTCCCTACATTCTATCCTTCGGAAAGAGTAGAGCTTCAGGCCGTTCACCATGGAGGGGTCGGGAAGGGAGACAGACAAGGCCCATGCGGCTGTGGTCATCAATTTGAAAAGGACGTCAGAGTTACATGGGAGCTGATGAGACTGTCAATGCCCAGACCTGTCCCCACTCTACTCAACTCTGGGGTGGGACCTGCCCAAGCTCCCGAGCAATTCCAATGAACAGCCAGAGCTGCGAACACTGCTTTCAAGCTTGCTGATGGTCCATAAAACCATCGAGTGATATCAGAGGTGCCAAACTTCCCTACTTACAACATCCCAGTCTCTTCCACAAAAGGTTACTGGTCAATGAGACTTGGAGTCCCAATTCTCATTCCACAGGGAAATAAAGTATACTAAACTCCCAGCAGCCTGCTAGTCACAGCCTGTACCCAGCAGGAACCGAAAGTAGGTGGGGAAGGGGTGGATCCTGGGGCCCAGCTCAGTCACCTCCGAGCAGTGGGGTTTGGCCATGTTCCATCCCTGCATCTCAGTTTTTCTGCAGAATAGTGCCATCACCTCCCTCCTCCCAAGGACACAGTGAGAACAACTTTCAGGATGTGCCTTTGCGGGTTTGGAATGCATTGGAAGGGAGGCACTCTTAAAATGTGTGGGGTTTGATATTCCAAACATGTTGGGAAACTTAGAACATACATCTTCTGGGTTACTCATCTAGGATAAAAAGGAACCTCTCTCTCTTCTTATCTCCCTCCCATTCATCCATCCATTCATTCATTTTCCTTTCTAGTTGGGGGGGGGGGCAGGGAGACCACACTATACAAACATCTCGAGGTATTTTCTTCCTGAGAGTCAACTGTCATCTCTCAGATCCTAAAAAAATGACCTCACCCACTGAAAAGCAACATTCTTCTCCATTCCCTCAAGTCTTCTCAAGGTTTCCAAGATTCTTAAAAATTTTCTCTCCCAGAAACACCAAAACACCACTGCAGACAGGCAGCCTGGGACATTCTCGGAGGTTTTTTTGTTTTTGTCTTTGGCTTCCCTTTAAAACGGTCATCAGGTTAAATAAAAACAAGCAAAAGTGCTTTAGCAGAAAGAGTTCCCATTAAGTGGTGTCAATAAAGAGACTGTATTTTTTTCAAAGAACTGGTTATACAGACACTTCTAACCCTGGCCTTGCTTAGAGTTGCCACAGCTGCCCCCTCCCCTGGAGTCTGGACTCCAGCTGTTTTGGGCTGGGGGGGAGTAGTTGGTGGGAGCAGGATTGGAATGTACCTCACCCTTGGCCAGCAGCACACAGGCGGATCCCAGGATCCTGCCAGGTGTTTGCATTCTTCCAGGGAACCTCAGGGAATGCAGGCGGTTAAGGAATGCATCTAGATGGTGTAAGGGTTTTCCACACTCTGCCTCAAAGCTAACATCTGTTTAACAGCTGCTCCAGATGTGGATATCTGGGCGTGGCTAGGCCCAACCTATCCCAGAAGCAGGAGCCAGGAGTGCAGGGTCCAGATTGAGGCTCTGTGTCCCGAGAGCTCAGCTGGTCCTACAGAGAGGGCAGAGGCACTGGGAAGGCCCCTCCTTCCAAATTCTCCCCATGGGAACAGAGATTCTACCATTTGCAAAGCGCTCCCCTGGGGTGAAGCTTCACAGCTTCCTGAGACCCCTCTGGGAAGAGCCCATTTCACCTGGAGGAAACTTTGGGGGATGCTCTGCTGGAGGCCACCAGAGTCCCCCTCACCATGGGGGAGACAGGCAGCACATGCCAGACCAGCCCCATGTCTATCCGTGGGGCTGGAGCCAAAGCTAAGCCCTCTCATCTACTCAAGACCTTTGCTCCAGCAACCAGCCCCTCTGCCCTAGACCACTCCCATCAACACACAGCATGTCGTTAATGCTCCGGTTTTGCTCTCACATCCCCCAGAACCACACACCTTCCCACTTTACAGCAAAACTCTTGTGACATAGGACCTGCACCTCTCATGTTCAGTTCATCTCCTTGACCTTTTCCCCCACCAGTGGACCGTCATCCCTCCAACTGGGGTCACCAGCTACCCTGGTGGCTCCATCGGGTTATTCTCAGTCTTCCTCCTGCATGGCCTGCAGCAGCGGTCAGCCTGCCCCACACACCCTTGAAACCCATCCTCCCGGAGGCTTCCAGCACCCAGTTCTCACCTGGATTCCCTCCTGCCTCACTGCCAACCCCTCCTGGTCTCTTTTGCTGGGATCCCCTGACATCTCTGCTTTATAAATGCAGCATACCTCAAGGCTCAGCCTTGCACATCTACCCTACCCCTCTTCCTCACTCAAGCATCTCTTCTGCACTCCCTCTCTCTCTGCTCCAGCCACACCCGATTCTCTGCTGTCCCTGGAACAACTCTGCCAGCTCAAGCCTTTGCACATGGCATCCTTTGTGTCTGGACAGCCTCTCCACCAGACATCTGAACGCTTATGCCTCCACCTCCTTTGATGATATCTTCCTTACATCCCATTTACAACTGCAAATACCTCCTGACCCTCATTACTCCTCACACTCCATTTTCTTGATTTATTTTTCCCCATAGCAGTTGCCATCCACCACTGGAATAAGTGCCACAAGGGGTGAGTGAGCTTTTCCTCTCTTTCGCTCACTCCCAGGTACACAGTCCTAGGACACTGCCAGGTGCAGAGCAGGTGTTCATTATACACTTGCAGTGTGAATACTGAACAGATTACAGGCTCACTACTACCTGTGATCTTAGGACTTCAAGGACATCCAGGAAAGCATCACATATATTTCCATTTCTCTCTCAGGGCTGAGCTTCCCTTCCCTACCCTGCAATGTGGATAAGGCATGGACCACTACGGCTTTGAAACAGGTGGGAAGGAGGCAGGGCACAACCTTGAGAAGAATGACATAATCATGAGGGTGAAAGTCGCTCAGTCGTGTCTGACTCTTTGCGACCCCATGGACTGTACAGTCCATGGAATTCTCCAGGCCAGAATACTGGAGTGGGTAGCCTTTCCCTCCTCCAGGGGTTCTTCCCAATCCAGGGATCAAACCCACGTCTCCTGCATTGCAGGTAGATTCTTTACCAGCTAAGCCACAGGGAAGCCCAAGAATACTGGAGTAGGTAGCCTATCCCTTCTCCAGGGGATCTTCCCAAGCCAGGAATCGAACTGGGGTCTCCTGCATTGCAGGCGGATTCTTTACCAACTGAGCTATCAGGGAAGCCGCATAGTCCACATATCAGGGAAGCCACATAGTCATAGGACGTGACAAAAACTGATTAGAACCACCTAGATCCAAGATGGCGAAAGATTCAACTTCTAGTAGTCCTTGAGCCTCATTATATCCTCATTGCAATATATTAGCTAAATGACACTCTCACCAGCACCATGACAGGTCAGAGCTAACCATAAAAGGCTAAATAGTGGGCAGTGGCCCAATGCCTGGAAATCTTTGCCCTTCCTCCCACCCTAAAGAGTTGGAATCCTCCCACTCATTAGCCTATGAAATTACCCAGCCCATAAACAATAACCAAGTCATATTTCAGGCCCTCTGGTCCTCTAAGATGGCCCACACTCTGTGGAGTATGTTTCACTCTAAATAAATCCACTTCTTACCTATCACTTTGTCTCTCACTGGATTCTTTCTGTGATAAGACATCAAGAACCTGAGCTTCACTAAGTCTTGACAAGTGTGTGATCTCAATTAAGAGTGTGAGTTCAAGTCCCAATCTTAGCTGCACGGTTTAGGTCTCAGAATTTCCCAGAGCCGCTCCTGGTCCTGAGTTCCAGGAAAGCCACAAGTTCATTCTGGCTTTCTAAAGGCTGGAAGGTCTGGATCTGCTGCCCACCCAGACGGTGAGTCAGACAGCTACACTTGGCTTTCCTCCAAACCAGGGGCCCCATGTGGCTCCTCTCTACTTGTGAAAGGAGCCCTAGGCTTCAGGGTGGACAAGTACAAGAGATGGACACTGGGCCTCAAACCCCGAGCAGAAGAGACCCTCCTGAGCCTCCAGATACAGACAACACCCTGCTCCTCCGGAGTTTTTGAGCCTCTTATCACCTCTGACCTTTCAACATTCCTGAGACAGCAGGATCATCCCCATTCACCAGGTAAGAAAGCCAAGCCTCAGAGAAGTTGAGGGGTCTGCTTGCCTGAGGTCACACAGGCAGCTAGAAGCAATATGGAACCAACTCTTGAACAATGATCTACCAAGTCTTTATCATGTTTCACAAAGATGCACTTGACATGGTCACTTCCTTTAATGGTTCACATTCTACTCTGGAGAACTGGAAACTTCCAAATCTCGACCCACGGTCTTTTTAGCAGAGTTCACCTTCCACCAGGGCCGCCACAGACTGGCCAGCAGCAGGGAAGCTCCAGAGCTTCAGACCTGAGATTCTGGTCTGAAGGCTTCACGTGCGTCATGAGGTCTGGCACAGAGAGCCCTTGGTGAGGCCTGAGTGACTCGATCCTCTGGCTGCCAACAACTGCCTGCATTCGACATCAGAGGACATATTCAGAAGTGATAGACTTTTGATGGTGTGCCTTTGGATGAGTTTCAATCATCAGATGTCTGCTAGAACATGAGCTTGTGCCTCATGGAGCAGGGAGCAATGCCTTGCACACAGCAGGTGCTCAATAAACGAGCATTCCAAGAATTGTGAGTCTGCTGGGCCCGAGCTGCCCAGTGGGGTCAGAGGGGCCAGGAGTGCACAGCCGGGGACTTCCTGCCTGGATCCCACACTCTGGCGGTGCGGGGCGGGGGGGCATCCCCACCTTGGCAATCTAGGGCCGTATGACAGACGCTGCCTGGAGCCAGGGACCCTTAGCACCCCTCTGAGCTTGCCGAGCCCCGTGCCCTCCCTGGCGGTGTTACCTGGGAGACGTGGGACTGCGTCTTCTCGCTCTCGCCGTCACCCTCCGTCTTGTCGGCCAGCAGTCCCTGCACCTGGTACTCCAGCACGTAGCTGTCGATGAAGCGCTCCAGCTCCTCGATCTCCTGGGAGCGGCTGCTCCCGGCCTCGGAGGAGGCAGACGCTGCCGAGGAGTTCTCCATCCCTCCTGCTCAGGGGCCTGGGCTGTGGGAGGCAGAGGACAGATGGGCTCGGTGAGAAGATGCTGCTGGAGGCAGAGATGGGGACCCCACCTGAGAAGGCCTCCCCCTCCCGGAGACACTCCCTCATCCACCCTGCCCTCTCTCAATCCCTCGAGCAGTCAGTGGGGCACCAGCTGGCCTTTAGCGAGTGAAGAGGAAGCTGTGATTCCTCCCAGGGGGTGGGGAAGGAGACTCAGGCCCAGAGAAGGCCGGTAATGTGCCTAATTGTCTGACATCGCAACCTGTGCCATGCTGGGTATCAGTTCATACCTAGACCTTACGACTCTGGAGAAAGCGGAAAATGGGATCCAGCCTACCACCCCAGCCCCATTTCCCAATATGGAGTTAACATAATCTATCATAAAGCAGAATAAGACCGACCACAGGCGTCTACGTCCTTGACTCCAGCATTGAGACGTACAGGGGGTCCCCAGACACAGACGTTTTAAAGCGCCTGCGCCTCCAAGGAATACCTCCTTCCAAAGACATGTTTTCTTTTTGGACACCAGACTATCCCTAAATTTGGTGAAGACGGTAGGTATTAACGTGATTCTGCAGCCCTGTTAATGGTGTGTCCAGTAGGACACACACTATACTCAGTCTCTAAGGACATGACTAGCTTTTAATGATACAATGTGTAAGACCCAGCGGGTTGTCTGGGAGGGCATGGTTCAGCCTTGGACACTGCCTGGTCACCCTCCATAGGAGCATGATGCCCTCATTAACAGAGCAGGCCCTTTCCCTGAGAAGCTTGACATAAAGTTTGACCAGTGTTCCATGGATACCTATTAAAGTCCACCAATAAAACTGCTGTCCCTAGGAGGAATTCCCTGGCAGTCCAGGGGTTAGGACTCTGAATTTCCACTGCACAGGACATGAGTTCCATCCCTGGTCAGGGAACTAAGATCCTGTATGCCTTGAGGCACTGCTGAAAAAAAAAAAAAGCTGTCCGTCTCCAACAGCAGCTGCAGGGGCCCAGGCCTGCAGGGACACCTCCAGTGTCCACTCTTGCCCCCAAAGCTCCCCGCAGCCCATCTGGAAGTTGAGAATGCTAGAACCATTCTTACCACTAGGTCCCTTCCCACCAGGGACACCCCCACCCTGCTCCCGACAGAAGGGGACTTTAAAGCTGGTCTGGCGTCCCTTCCACTGTCTGGAAATTAGTGCTTTCCAGGGGGAGCCCGTTGAGCAGAAAAAGCAGAGACTGCACATGCCTTCACCATCAGAACTAGTACAAGAGTCTTCTACCAAATCAGCACCCTTAGACACACAAACACCCAAGTAACTATGCACGAGGCTCTGAGACCACAAAGGGCTTTCGGCGCCTCGAACGTGTTGTGGATAATAAAGACAACTTCCTAGTATGTTTAAAGGAACACTTGAATTTCAAAACCTTGGATTACTGAGAGCTTTTTTAGGACACAGTTATTCACCAATACTTAAGAGTTTGTTGAGTTTTTAATCGTGATGAATCCAAAACAGGACAAGAAGCGGCCCAAGGGGTTCCAGAAATGCTGCGAGACCAGGAATGCTGACTCCCCCAAACTCTTGCCAGGCTCCCCGGAGGCAGTGCTAACCATGGAGAGGAAGAACTGCCCGGGCGGACACACATTCTCTAGCTGATTTCCTGATTCAGGTTTTGGCTTTTGGCTGCTGCTATTAGATCCAGTCTCCCTTGGACCCCAGACCAGCTATAGACGGTACGTGCTGGGCTTCTGAGCTCAGTGACTTTGGGGCTCGTGGGTGTGCCCACCTGCCCCAGAGGGAGGAGCCCGTGGTTTCAGGCTTGGGTGCTCTCTTCAGAGTGGGGGAACCCAGGGGTGGAAGCCTGGGTGGCGGTGAGTGTGCAGGCATTTTGCTCAGATTGAAATAAGTGTGTCTAGTGGTGCAAGGGCCATTTCCTCCACCTGCCATTCAAGGCCCAGAGTGGTCTTACGTCCTTCCTACCACCAACCCCACCACTCAGACGGCTGCCTCCTGCCCCCTGGCCACTCTGCTTTTTGTCCTAGATGCAAGTCAAGTATGGCAGGCTTCAGAACTCAAGAGAGCCCTGAGCATACACTTTCTCCCAGTTACTCAATCAAACATTAACCTAGGAACTCCTGGGAGAGGATTTTGTAAACGTAATTAAACTCCAAGTCAGCAGATCTTTAGAGAGACACAGTATTCAGGAGGGCCTGACCCAATCACATGAGCCCCTTACATCCGGGGCTGGAGGGAGAGACAGAGTTGCCGGCCTGAAGGAGAAGGAACGTGTGCAAGGATGGTGGGCAGCTTCTGGAGGCTGAGAGCCATCCCTGGTCAATTACCCATCAGGAAAAGTGCTTCCGGCCTGCAACTGCAGGAAGTAAATTCAACAAGCCCTGAGCTTGGGGGCAGGTTTTGTCTCCCAGAGCCTCCAGACCAGAACTCAGCCTGACCGACACCCTGATTTCAGCTTCCTGCTATACCGAGAGGGGCTTCTGACTTCCAGCCCTATGGGATGATAAACAGGCATCATTCTAAGCCATTAAGTTTGTGGCAATAAACCACTAACACGGGACACTCTTTCTGCCTCTGTGCTTCTGCTCACACTGTGTCCCTCACCCAGAGTCACTTTCCCCTTCCTTCCACCTGCCCAGTCTCGGGGTCCTTATACTCACGAGAAGCTAGAACCTTAGAGGCCAGTGCCAATTAGCCCAATCCCCAGCTTTAACAGCAGTGAGTGGGCAAAGGATCACTCAGTCTCAGCCTAGGGGTATGAATACAGTAACCCTTATTAATAACAGGAGCTGCTAATGTACCTGCACAACTATCCTGGGCCAGCACCCTCCTCAGCACTCCATATGCCTTCATCCACTTACCCCTCACTGTAACTCTATGCAATTGATACAAAAAGAGAAAACTGAGGTTCAGAGAGGTTAAGTAACTTGCCCAAGATCACACAGAGGAGCTCTAGGTCCACCTACACCCCATTGCCTCTTCTTTTTTTTTTATTGGAATATACTTGCTTTACAACATTGTGTTAGCTTCTACTGTACAACAAAGTGAATCAGGTATGTGTGTGTGCTAAGTCGTGTCCAACTCTGCACGACCCCGTAGTGTCCGACTCTGCACAACCCCATGGGCTAGTGTAGCCCACGAGGCTCCTCTGTCCATGGGATTCTCCAGGCAAGAAGACTGGAGTGGGTTGCCATGCCCTTTTCTTGGGGATCTTCTTCACCCAGGGATCAAACCTACACCTCTTACATCTCCTGCATTGGCAGGGGGCATCCTTTACCACTAGCGCCGTCTGGGAAGCCCAAATCAGGCATATGTCTACATATATCCCCGCCCTTTTGGACCTTCCTCTCACCCCCCCCCACCCCCACCATCCCATCCATCTAGGTCATCATAGAGCATGGAACTGAGCTTCCTGGGCTTTATCATCCCACCTCCTGGCAGCCTACTCAGGCCCTCAGGAAATCTCCAGCTTCTCCTTTTACCATCACCCTTCTAAAGCCCAGTGAATTCTTCAGTGCTCTTTGGGTGTGCATCCTAACCTCCCCTGGGCTGCAGGCTCGAGAGGGCTGGGCCCCGTGCCTCGCTCATGCACGGCCCTGGGCGGGCAGCTGGCCTCGGCTGGATGGGATGATAAGATCGGTGCCCAGAGAAGGCTGACAAGGAGCTGCCTTCAGAAAAGGCCAGTGTCTGAGGCTGCGCCCATGATTCCTCGAAGAACTTCAGATCTTATCACGGGCTTCTGGCTCCTGTCTCAGGTGCGGGCAGAGGGCTGGGCTCTGTAGGAACTAGACAGGAGTGTTTCCAGGAGGACCGAGTGCCCAGCCCAGCCCACACAGCAGCCTCTGCCTACACAGCAAGCTCAGCCCTGACCTGCTGGGGCTTCCAGGCTCTCATGGGCCTGTCACGGGGCCACACCATCATCCTGGGAGGGAGGAAGAAATCACCCCCTCCTGGCTCACTGAGGAAAGGGGGAACTTGAGACACATTCCCACCCTGGAGAATCCTGGTACCTAGAGGGAAAAGGAGCAGACCTCACACTGGTCGCAGGTCTTGGAGACCCCCTCCCACACCAGTCACTGCGGCCCAGGCAGGGTCTCCCACGCAGCCTGACAGCACATCCCCTCGGCTGCCCAGGGGACACACGCCAGCAGCCCCTGCAGGAGCCCAGCTGGTCCCTGCACCTCGGAGTGGAGGAGCTGACAGCTGCCGCACCTGCCCTGGAAGGGGACAAACCCTCCCTCTCGGTCTCTCAGATAACGGCTGAGGCGCCTTCTCTGTGGTCCTGCAGAGCGACCCAGGGCACAGAGCCCAGCGGCCCACAGTGGTGACCAGTCCGTGACGCCCCTTTGCTGACCCCCTCCTCCCATGTCTCTCCCCCCAGGGAGTCCCGTTCCTGGGGCACTTCTGCAAACTCTAACGTATCACTTGGGTTGCGCTCATTTGTCTGTTTTACAATGAGCCCCAACCAGGGTTCAGGTCCCTCCTTCAGAAGAAAAACCCCGAGCTTTATCTCTTTACCAGAGAAGAGGGAGGCGGGAGACAGGGGACTGTGCCTACATCATCCATCTCCTAGGCCATCAGCCAGGCGGCACTCACTACCCCACTTTTAACAGTGGTAAAATACATATAACTCAAAACATACCGCTATAGCCATTTTTAAGTGTACGATTCAGTGGTATTAAGTACATTCATCAAGCTGTGGTTTTCCAAGTAGTCATGTACGGATGTGAGAGTTGGACTATAAAGAAAGCTGAGTGCCGAAGAATTGATGCTTTTGAACTGTGGTGTTGGAGAAGACTCTTGACAGTCCCTTGGACTGCAAGGAGATCCAACCAGTCCATCCTAAAGGAAATCAGTCCTGAATATTCATTGGAAGGACTGATGCTGAAGCTCGAACTCCAACACTTTGGCCACCGATGTGAAGAACTGACTCATCAGAAAAGACCCTGATGCTGGGAAAGATTGAAGGTGGGAGGAGAACGGGATGACAGAGGATGAGATGGTTGGATGGCCTCACCGACTCGATGGACATGAGTTTGAGCAAGTTCCAGGAGTTGGTTATGGACAGGGAAGCCTGGCATGCTGCAGTCCATGGGGTCTCAAAGAGTTGGACATGACTGAGTGACTGAACTGAACTGAACATTACATTCACAGTATTGCGTAAGCACCATCACGATCTATTTCCAGAAAATTGTCATCATCCCAACAGAAACCTGGTGCCCATTAAACAGCCCTCCATCCCCTGTCGCAGCCCCTGGCAACTGCTCTACTTTCTCTCTGAACTTGGCTCCTCTGCGTACCTCATTTAGGTGGCATCATACAACATCTGTCCTATTGCTGCTGCTGCTAAGTCGCTTCAGTCGTGTCCGACTCTGTGCGACCCCACAGACGGCAGCCCACCAGGCTCTGTCCTATTGTGACTGGCTTATTTCACTTACAATGTTTTCAAGATTCATTCAATGTTGCAGAATGTGTCAGAATTTCACACCTTTTTGTGGATGAATAATACACTGTGTTACATAACAGATTGATGTATGGACCACATTTCGTTTACCCATTCACTCATCAACGGACACTCAGGCTGTTCTCACCTTTGGCTATTGTGATTAATGCTGCTACGTACATGGGTGTACAAGCATCTGTTTGAGTTCCTGTTTGCAATTCTCTGGTAGCTCAGACAGTAAAGCGTCTGCCTGCGATGTGGGAGACCTGGGTTCGATCCCTGGGTCGGGAAGATCCCCTGAAGGAGGAAATGACAACTAACTCTAGTATTCTTGCCTGGAAAATCCCACGGACAGAGGAGCCTGGCAGGCTACATACCGCCCAGGGGGTCGCAGAGAGTCAGATATGACTGAGCGACATCACTTGCTTTCTTCTTTCTTTTGCAATTCTCTGGGGTAAAAGCCTAGAAGGACCGCTCTACTTTTAAGATAAAAACAGTGAGGAGGCACAGAGTGAACTCCAGGCTGGTGGAGACCAGGGAAATAAAGAGATACTTCTCTCCAGGACTTGATTTGCTCCCTTCCTGCTGGTGCTCTGGGGTCTCCTCCTGGCTCTGCTTCTCATTCACAGGAAGATCAGGATATGTGCTCAGTCCCTTCAGTAGTCTCCAACTCTTTGCGACCCCATGGACTGCAGCCCACCAGGCTCTTCTGTCCATGGGGTTCTCCAGCCAAGAATACTGGAGTGGGTTGCCATGCCCTCTTCCAGGGCATCTTCCCGACCCAGGTATCGAACCCGTGTCCCCTTAACTGGCAGGTGGGTTCTTCACCACTAACGCCACCTGGGAAGCATAGATCAGGATGGGAAATCCCCAAACAACTGGGCTGCTGGGTAAGCTGAGAGTCAGAAAGATGAGCTTACGTTTTAATGATCGGTGAAAAGTGGAAAGGGGGCTGGGCCCAGAAGAAGAAGAAAGAGAGGAGAGGTTGAACGAGGAGAAGAAACACCTCCCGTAGCTGCAGCCATCCAAGATGTGGCCTGCGGGGCTGTGGCCAGATCTCAGGAACACGACCTGCAGCCTCCAGGCTCCCCTCTTCACCCCGTCCTGCCCCCGGCCCCTGCCAGGTGACGGATGCCCAGGAACAAAAAGGCAGACAGCAGGCATGGGGAAAGTGCTGAGGCCGCACTTTGCTGTAAAGGGCAGACAGCCCCGGAGCCTGCAGGCAGGAGGCAGGGCCCGGGTGGGCACAGCTGCAGGAGGGGCACAGAGGGGCTGAGGCCGCAGGGTGCTGTGGTTCCTTGGGAAATCAGCATCAGCAAAGGCGCTTCTGCTGACGCCCTGGGCTTGGGCTGAGGTCAGGAATCTCACTCCACCGACCCTCTGGGTCTGCCTGCCTCTCAACCTTCGCAGAGGCTCACGGAGCTACATCAAGGACGAAGGGTCTAGAGGAGAAGGCAGGGCCCAGAGAGAAGAAGCTGGAACCATCCCAGCCCTCTCAGCATCCTTTCCCACCGGCCCTGTGACAAATGGCATTAGCAGCTGTAAATGTAGCCAATCCCTTTAAGAACAGCCAGGCATTAGAGGAATTACCTCCCCAGGACCAGTTCAGTGACCTGCCAACCAGATGAGAGTCTCTGCTTCGCTGCCTGCCAGCTCTTCTCTGGGGGCACCCAACAATCCCAGGCCCCGGAAAGGGCAGCCTTACACACTTCACCCTCCAGCGGACCCTTTCACCTCAGGCCCTCGCACACAGCTGGGCCAGGACTTCCTCAGAGAGGAAGCCCAGGGCTCATTTTCCGGCTTTCGCCTCCACAAAGGGTCTGGCCTCCTGGCCCGCAGGCCCCACTACAGGGAGTGGGCTCTTGAGCTCAGTGACCCCGGGGACTCACGGGTATGTCCCCCCGAACCCAGCAGGACTGCAACTCTGCAGATGGATAACAGGCCCCTCTGAGCTGTGGTGGGCGGTGGGGCCCAGCCAGTCAGCACTGCTCCTTCGCTGTTGAATGAATCGCATCCACCCACCGCTTCTCCACTGCCCCTTTCCCAAGCCGCTGGGCCTCAGTCCCCCACCCAGACCCCCTCCTGCGGGCGCTCCCGGTGACCCTGCTCCACACCGAGGCCTGCCCTTCTCCCTTCTGGCCTCCACACAGAGCTGACAACTGCCACCTACACGCGGAGCCTGCAGCCCCTAGAGCAGGGCCAGGCCAGGCCGCCCCGCTGGGAGTGTGGGAGGAGAGAGGCCAGCTGCCAGGGGAGGAGGGCGCCCAGAGCCCTCCCGAGGAAGCCATGGGCACCCCCTTCACCACGTCCTGCTGCCAAGCCACCCCTCTAAGTCCAGCCCACGCCCCACCTCCTGCATAGACAGGACTCAGGAAGAATGCCTTCCCTTCCCCTCAACCTGCAGCACTCACACTCAGCCACTGGTGTCAGTGCTGGCCCGGGACTCTGGGCCTGCTGGGTGTTCACCACAGAAAACCGGGGGGCTTCGGAAGAGGCCTCTGTGCACAGGAGCCTCAGACCCTCAACCACCGGAAGTGGAGAAGTTCAGAAACACTAGGAGCTGGAGGCTACCTCGGATATCAGCATCGTTTGCCGCTGCAGAAGTGAGGACACCTGGTACCCTCCACATGTCTGATACCAATGTAACCCTCTGTCACTCAAACATCAGACAGGGCTTAGCTAGGGCGGTGTTTTTCTAACTGCAGGTCTCCGTGGCTTTTGTGGACTGCAAAATAAACTGAGTGCAAGACAAAATCCAGGAGACGCAGGTTCGATCCCTGGGTGGGGAAGATCCTCTGGAGGAGGGCATGGCAACCCACTCCAGTATTCTTGCCTGGAAAATCCCATGGATAGAGGAGCCTGGTGGGCTACAGTCCATGGGGTCACAAAGAGTCACACACGACTAAGTACACACAAGACAAAATCATGATCTCAGCATGAAAATGGTAGAACGAAGTTGAAAATTCCAGTGAGTAACACACATTAAAAGTGGAATTATTGTTTCATGGAAATTTTGTCTCATCTAAATATATCACGGAAATATATTTTTATTTCTGTGATGTGTGGTCAAAAGAGTTTATGAAAAGTGGCCCAGAGAAGCACTTTCCAAACTTGCACGTGTGCAGTGATCACAGGCGATCTTGTTAAAATGCAGATTTGGATTCGGTGGACAGGTGGGGCCAGAGAGGCTGCATGTCTCACAAGCTCCCAGTTGGTGATGTTGCTGCTGGTCAGAGGACCATGCTTTGAATAGCCAAGATCTAGAAAAACCCGTCACATCCTCTCTGTCCACTATTCAGCTATTCCATCCTGGCTGGAAGATGGGTAGATTCTCCATCCTGACTCTCTGGCCTGCTGGCTGGCTTCCAGGATAAGGGGCAGTTTCTCTCATGGCCAACTCGGGGCCAGGCAGGACCTCAACAGGCTGAATGAGTGTTTATCTGTGGGCCCTGGGACCGCCTACTTCCACCCTGGGCTCTCAGTATCAGGAACACATAACAGCGCTCGCTTAGAGTCCAACAGGGCCAGACACACCCAGCTGCTCTCACCAAGCTGGAAGGGCTCCTGAAATCCAAGCCACATGACCTCAACAGATCTTAAAAGAATTCAGAGGTCCAGCCGCTGCTCTATCCCTGGATGCTCCTGCTATCCTTTACCGTGTAGATGAGGACACTGGAGTCCAGAGAAGCGGAGGACCTGCTCAGAGCCATCTAGATGCCTAACGGACAGAGCCTGGCCTGAAATGCAGGTCCCCAAGCCCCTGAGAGTCTCCCATCCCCAGAAAGCCCCTCCTGAGCTGAGTCACCTCTCCCTTCCCCCAGTGATTGCCAACGTCTTTGGACCCCAAGTGCAGTTCTGGGTCACAGTCATTAACATCAGCCAGTTACTCCTAAAACGACCCCCAAGTCATTGCATCATTTTCACATGCTCACTCCACACAGGGCCCTGGGCCAAGCTCGGTGGATCTTTCAGAGCTTCTATGGAGAGAACAAGGGACCCGGGCCTCACTGCTCTCTCCCCAGAGCAGCCTCGGGATAACTGAGAAGCTGGGCTGGCTTTGCCAGCGAGGGGGAAGATCACCACGAGCCTGGAAGACAGGAGGGATGTTGTGAACCCTTCTCTCCCCAGCATGCTCATCACGGCAGCACCAGGAGAGGCGTCTGAGAAGGGGGTCGGGGGGAGAGAGAACAGATGCGCCCGTAGCGGTCCATGCACAGGACACCCCATCACATTCCAGTCTCCCAACTGGGATTTCCTCTGGAGGAAAAAGGAGCTTCCCAGGTGGTGCAGTGGTAAAGAACCCACTTGCTGATGGAGGAGACACAAGAGATTCAGGTTCGATCCCTGGGTTGAGAAGATCCCCTGGAGGAGGGCATGGCAACCCACTCTAGTATTCTTGCCTGGAGAATTACCGTAGGCAGAGAAGCCTGGCAGGCTACAGTCCATGCGGTCACAAACGGTCGGACATGACTGAGCGACTGAGAACGCACGCTGGAGAAAAAACAGACACTCTCCGACCCTGCGGAGGCCTCCACACCAGCAGAGGAGCCCAGACCAACTAGGAGGAGGGCATCCAGGATGGACTCGAGATGCCCAGCCCCTGCTCTGTCCCTGGATGTCCCTGCTGTCCAGGTCTGCCCTCCCCTCCAGCCTCTGGGGCCAACAGGAGCCTCCACTGGGCTCCAGGCACTGGCTCCACACCTGCTCCCTTGGCCAAGCCCAGGCTGCCTCCTGACACCTTCTCATCCTCCCTTGTGCTGTTACCCTTATCCTGCTCTTGAATTTTTTATGGGGTTCTATCTTGTCCTGACAAGACTTCACGGTCCTTGGGGGCCCCGCTTCTTCCTGTATTTCTCACCATCCCAAGCCCAGGATGGCAGACTGGCCTCCAGCTCCCCAGCCCTCTCATGCCCAGCGTGGGGCACTCCTTCCCCAAGAGTGGGGTCCCCCGGTTCCTTTGCCCACTGCTGCTGGGCCCAGGCTCCCCCCAAGCCCCCTTCCCAGCTCTTAGAACATTATAGCCAAGGATGCTTGAGGGGTGGTGGTGGTGGGGAAACCTGTCCTATCCCCCATCCTTACAGCCGCCAGAGTCACCTGGTCCCAGAACCAAGACTGCAACCTCTTCCTATCACATTCTAGACCTTTCTTAAGGCAATTCACCTCCACAGGTAATGAGCACCTGCTGTATGCTGTGCTCCACAGGTTTGAGGGAGCATGGAAGTCACAGGCCCCAGGGTCACTGGTCAGCCAGCCCCACATCTGGCTGAAGTCCGGTAGCTTCTTCCCTGCCCTCTCCCCGTAAGACAGGGGAACATCACAGTTCCGGGTTCCAACGCGGGCTAAACCAAGCTCTGTAACCTTGGGTAGCCTGTTTCTGCATTTTTAAAGTTGACTGGTGATAAAAGTGCCATCTCAGTAAAGTGTTGGGAAGATGAAGTGAGAAGGACCTCATGAGAAGTTGAGAGTGTGGGTCCCACCCCCAGCCTTCAAAAGCTTCTCAGTTGACGGACAAAGAGTGGAAACTCAGAGCATGCGTGGAAGGGAGCCCTGCGGTGTCCCCTCTGGACCCGGCATCGCACCTGGGAGGGCACCTCGGGTGAAGGCCTCAAAGCTCCTCCAAGCCTGGTGGCCCAGCACCCGTCTCAGGTGACACCCTCTCCACTGTCTCTCTCAGGGTATCCAGGGTCCCCATCACCCTGCTCCCTCCTGGCCCCCGCTCCCTAAGCCAGCCCAGCTGGAGCGGTGACAGGTCCAGGTGGTTTCCGAGAGGCTGGGGTCTCAGAAGCTGGAGCAGACTCCACACAGCCTGTCCCTGGGGGTGGGAGGGCAGGGGGCTGTGACCCCCGGGCCAGTCTCACTGCTGAGGAGGAGAGCTGGCTCCCTCAGAGACCAGCATCCCTTCCCTCTGCCCTCCTCGCCCTGCAGGCCACTTAGTCAAGCCCACCTCCAGATGCCACCCTGACCACTCCAGCCCACAGCGACTCTGTCCCCCCGAACACCCACAGCAGCTGCCTGCTGGGCCTCTCGGCCTCTGTCCCTGGCCACCTTGGATGACCAACTCTTTCTGCATAGGCGTGTGACCACAAAGCAGAGACTGCAAATGCTCATTTGGGGTCATGCCGTTTCATCTGTCCAGTATTTTTAAAATATTCAAGCCAATTTTACAAACCAGATTTCACGGCAAAATCCCCATTTCTGATTTTCTTCAAAGACCGGGAGATCCACCACTACTGGCCCACCTCCCCACGCTGGAAGCATAAGCAGCGCGGGGCTGAGCCCTTCAGACAGGGCATGCAATGGCCAGTTCTCCACAGACCCCAGCACTCCCTAATGTCTCCCCACAGCCCACAGCCATCACTCTCATGAGGCTCCACTCACTCACACGTTACCTGCCTGGTCCTCGCCAACATCCAAGTTTGAGACCCTCCTGCAAGAAAGTAATGAGGAATGTCCCTAAGAACCTGGCAATCAAGAACAAGGATTGCCCCCAGGGAGTTACAATGGGAAATCAATACACGACAGTCCAAAATAGAAACATGCAGAGTCACTGCAAAGGGGGAGAAGGAAAGGTTTCCGGATCAGCAGGATGCCACCCTAACCTGGTTGAAGACAAGCCACAGAGCTATTATAGGAAGACTGTGTCACTCTGCGGGGATTGAGCTGCACTGGAAACAAAGAAAATAGTCAACCACAGGAGGCAGTGTACCCCCAAACTCTATTCAGGGAAAGGGGCACGCCTCCTGGGTGTCTTGAGGGAGGTCCAGGTAAATGACAGGGCTGTCCCACTGCTCCCTGTAAAGCCCCCACTGCACTCCAGGTAAGCCCTAACGTGGTCTTGGGGGATGCCTCCTTCCTCGGCTGAACTACAAGCTCTTAGAGGCCGAGGACAGGCCTGTTCCTTCTCCTGTGACCTGGGAGCCAGACCTGAGCCCACTGCAGACATTCAGTTAATCACTGAGTATTGGATATAAGAATTGGAGCATAAAGAAGGCTGAGTGCTGAAGAACCGATGATGCCTTCAAACTGTGGTGTTGGAAAACTCTTGAGTCCCTTGGACAGCAAGATCAAACCAGTCAATCCTAAACGAAATCAACCCTGAATATTCATTGGAAGGAACGATGCTGAAGCTGAAGCTCCAGTACTTTGGCCACCTGATGTGAAGAGCTGATTCATTGGAAAAGGCCCTGATGCTCGGAGAGATTGAAGGCAGGAGGAGAAGGGGCGACAGATGGTTGGATGGCATCACCGACTCAATGGACATGAGTGTGAGCAAACTCTGGCAGAGACAGGGAAGCCTGGTGTGCTGCAGTCCATGGGGTTGCAAAGAGTCGGGCATGACTGAGTGACTAGACAACAACAATTTGGGGCTTCCCTGGTGGCTCAGTGATTAAAAAAAAAAAAAAATCCGCCTGCCAACGCAAGAGACATGGGTTCGATCCCTGGTCTAGGAAGACCCACATGCCTCGGAGCAACTAAGCCCGTGCACCACAATGACTGAGCCTGTGCTCTAGAGGCCAGGAGCCGCAACTACGGAAGCCTGTGCCCCCTAGAGCCCATGCTCCACAAGCCAAAGCAATGAGAAGCCCGTGTACCGCAACTGGAGAGTAGCCCCCGCTCACCACAGCTAGAGAAAAGCCCTCACAGCAACGAAGACCCAGTACAACCACAAATAAGTAAATAAAGGGTTAAACAACAACAATAACAATTTGATGATGGATTCTCAGCAATTAGAAAATGGATGACAGGTAACCAAGGTTCTGTCCCCTTGGTAATCAGCAGACAGGTAGCAGCTGGCTGCAAGTGGGCAGAGATGGGGCGAGGGCAGGGGGCATGTTAGCAGTGAAATTAGCTAGCACGGTAGGCTGGGGGAAGACCCCCTCTTTGGCTGACTAGCCTGCACGTATCACACATGATGCTGGAAGCCCAGTGGACAGCAACCACAGGAATCTCAAACTTGACCCAGTGCCTGGGAGCTTATTATTCTCCCTGCATCCGCCAGGAACTGCAGGCAGAACTGAACAGCACGAGCCCAGGAGTGTAAAAACTACAGAAAATGGAAGCCCAGACCCCGTGATTTCAGGCCCTGAGCCAGCACCCCCATGCTGCCCCTGCTTTTGCTTGGAGGACCCCAAGAGGGGTGCTCCTACTCAGGGCCAGCTGTGTTTGACCTTCACTGAAGCAGGAAAGCAAACCATCAATATTATATTTCCCACAGACTGTACTCCCCATAGATTCCAAACTATTTCCCTCAAACATCATATTTACTTTTCAAATTAAACTATACACGGTTCCCTCGATACATAAAAGAAAACAACTAGCATTTATTGAGCATTTACTACGTGCCAAACTCTGTGTTATATGCTTGTCATATATTTTACTTTAATCCTCAAGACACTCCTATAATGTAGGCACATTTTTGGTCCCATTGTACAAATCAGGAAACCGAGGTAGAGAGGAGTGGCCCAAGGTCATCTGTTAAGAGGTGAACTGAGTCAGGTTTTGAACCCAAATGGCTCCAAGATATGGTACGCTGATGAAACAGAAGTGAGGAGCCCAGAGCCCCACCCACTCAACAAACCTATCCTGGCCCAACATCGCCCATGAGCTGCTGGACCCCATGGTCACTTCTGAAGCGGGCCCTGGAGCTGCTCCAGGTTAAGGCTCTGTGCCTTTCACAGGATTAACAGAGTAAGTTGCCGTCGGATATGACAGACTGAATCAGATCTTAAATTATCCGTCGAGCTTGGGCTGGAGCTCTGGGCCTCCTGCCCTCGGGTCTGCACAGTCCAGCACCATCCTGCCCGTCATCTCCCAGTCACCCTGTGTACGAGGGAGACAGGTGTGCGTCACCACTTCCCTCTTACACATGGGGACCCTGGAACAATGTGCATACGGCTTCCCAACAGGAAGGACCACAACCCAGGCATCCTGACTCTAGCCTCGGGTGTTTCCCCGGGGCCAGCAGCAGCTCAGGGTCCCACTGCCTTGTGGCATGAGCCAATAAATCACTGACCGTTCCCACCAGCTTGTGTTGTGATGGGGTAGAAACTGAGGGATGAAGGGGAAAGGGACTGGCTGGAAGGGATGAAAGTCCTACGTGCTACAGAGCCTTCTCCAGGAGAGAAGGGATGGGAAAGCCAAGCTCTGCAGACCACAGGCATCTGCTGGCTACGGCTGTCACCTTGTAGAGCACAGAACCCAACTACCAAGTGCTCCGCAATGACGGCCAAGCCAGAGATGAGAGCTACTGGCCACGGCCACATTGCAGGCTCAGGTATGAGACTTCTCCTGGCGCTGGTTTTCCCCAAGTGTTTCTCTCTGGGATGTGCTAAGGCCACGTATTTAGGAAAATAGGCAGCCAGAAAACATGAGTCCAGATCACTCCCACTGGGCACCCACCAGAGTGCGCGTTCTTGTGGACCCTCTAGAGTATCATTTGGTCTCTCCCATCATGATACTTTCAGGGCAGGGTAGGAGTTCACAGAACTTGGGTGGCAGGCCCGTGGGCTCCGGTGGGAGGACTGTGGACTTGCTGATCCCGGGCTTCTGTGACCTAGGAGTTCTCCTCGGGGGCTAGTTTGAGGCAGCAGCAGGAAGGACTCCCAGATGCAGCCTGATACCTTGCAGGGAGAAGAGAGAACTCGCCTGGTGGCAGATCTCGATGGCTGCTCTTATGAGGCCATCACAGTCACTGGGCTCTATTTCCCATTATCCCTGCGGTTAATTCCCCACTAGAGTGTGGGAGCAGCAGATAACCTCTTTAGGGGCACCCAGCAGGAGCAGTCTGTAGCCAGTTACAGCCACAGGGAGCAGACTGAGTGGTTAACTGGCAGAGAATTAACTGAGAAATTCCCCACAGCCCTCCGCAAGCTCTGCTGAGATGGGGAAAGGGGCCTCTGTTGTCTCCAAAGTCACTGGATGTCAGTCCAAAATCCTGGGAGCTGAGATGGAGAATGGTCTTTGCACATTGAATCAAGTGTGAGTGAGGATATGGAGAAATTAGAAGGCTAATTCCACCCTGATGGTGGGAATTAAAAAGGATGCAACTGCTTTGGACAACAGTCTGGTAGCTCCTCAAATGATTACCCATATAGTTAACATATGATCCAACAATTCTAGTGTGTGTTTGTATACACATAATGTGTGCTAAGTTGCTTCAGTTGTGTCTGACTTTTGTGATCCTAAGGACTATAGCCTGCCAGGCTCCTCTGTCCAGCTCTATGAAAACCTAGAAGACCTCCTAAAACTAACATCAAAAATAGATGTCCTTTTCATCATAAGGGATTGGAATGCAAAAGTAGGAAGTCAAGAAATACCTGGAGTAACAGGCAAGTTTGGCCTTGGAGGACAAAATGAAGCAGGGCAAAGGCTAACACAGAGTTTTGTCAAGAGAACACACTGATCATAGCAAACACTCTTTTCCAACAGCATAAGAGACAATTCTACACATGGACACCACCAGATGGTCAATACCGAAATCAGACTGACCATACTCTGCAGCCGAAGATGGAGACGCTCTAAACAGGCCCAGAGGAGCATCATCAACACATGGAAGGAATGTTATTCTTACTGGTTTGTTCTAAGTGACCAAAAAATGTAAATAAAACTACTAGATAAAAAAACAAGAGAAAACTTAGAAAGCAAATTCCAAGACCCACCATTATTTTACAAGACACAAAGAAAAAATGCTGCCAATTAAACTATGACATAATGCCTTAGTGACAGTCCTGAGTGCAAACAAATTGGTCACATGAGCTTTGAGGAGGTTTCATTAACGGCAACCCACTCCCATACTCTTGCCTGGAGAATCCCATGGACGGAGGAGCCTGGTAGGCTGCAGTCCATCGGGTTGCTAAGAGTCAGACACGACTGAGCGACTTCACTTTCACTTTTCACTTTCATGATTGGAGAAGGAAATGGCAACCCACTCCAGTGTTCTTGCCTGGATAACCCCAGGGACGGGGGAGCCTGGTGGGCTGCCGTCTCTGGGGTCGCACAGTCGGACACGACTGAAGTGACTTAGCAGCATCTCTTTTGAGGGATTGGGGAATTTCTCCTGCCTTTGGTGGCATGCAGGAGACTGATAATTCCTGATGCTTTAAAAGAAAGTATGAAATTGCACTCCTTCCTCCAACAACACATATTTGCTTTTCTAATATCAAATCAAGGCCCCACTACTGCTTCCATGTCCCTCTGTGGACACAATAACATTTGGTATCAATAATAAATTATAGTGAGATCTTTTGGAAGACATCTTGAGTGACAAGTCACTTAACAGGTGGATGACCAACACCACACCTAATTCAGCCGAGGTCATGACAGTCTGGATGGCAGGACCACACCCACATCTGCTCAGGAAATGACAGCTATGCCATGTGACAGAGTGGCTCTGCCATGTGGCTAACAGCCAGTGGTAACGAGATGCATCCTTATTTCAGAGATACTAACAGGTGGGGGCGTGGGGAAGCATGGCTCCTAGAAGCAATGAAATGGGCAAGCCAATCCCTCATATTACAGATCAGGAAATACAGGCGCAGAGCTGTGACACGACGCACCCCAAACCATGGAGCGAGGACTAAAACCCTTATTGGCTGAGATCTATGCCAACGTTGTTTCCATTCTACTCCCTCAGGCTACCTCCAGGAGACTGATATCTCCAAGCTTCTCTTACATATTCTTGCTTAAAAAAAAAAATAAACAACTCAGTCTTTTAGATCATATACAACAATAAGATGAACATATCAGTACAAACAGTCTCAGTCCTACAAGCCCATGAAGATGGGCTCATTCCAATGCCATCTAAGGGACCACCTTAAACATGTATGTAGGCAAAGAAGAACCATTAGTTTATAGCTGTCAAGAGACTACATTTCCATTCCCCACAGGCTGATCCCCAGGCTGCCATCCAACAATATTGTGCCATGTTTATCAATGAGGCTGGCCAGGTGTTTGCTTTTGAGTTACACGCTCTCCCTGTGGGTGGTGGCCCAGGGGAGACAGCCTCCCCATCAGATCACCTATGAAGAGTCTGGAAACGCCCTTGCCAAGCCTGATGTTAGAAATCACTGTGTCTGTTGCATGCAGATAGAATATCCAGAGTTCAGGAAACTGCTAAATTGATTCTCTGTATCTAAACACGCTGCTTGCATCCTAGCAGTATATGTGTCTTTACAGGACACTGGGTCAAGATGGGGAAAAACACATTTTTCTTTTGTGAGCCTGGGATTGTAGAGCTGGCCCCTTGACATGAACACAGATTAACACGGTCAAGTCCTCTTTGCTTCAACAAAAAAGTTCTTTTTCTTTTCCTGTATCTGGATAAAGAATGAGCCAAAAAGTCTTCAAGATGAGGACAGATCCAGTTAAATACACTTCCACGAGTAGAAGACAGAAGCCTGAAAACCGAACCGGAAACAGGCCTGCCCAACATGGATGAGGACAGTGGCCTGTGTTAACAGCTAGTCTGCATGGCAGCAAGCAAGGGGAGCACAGCTCAGATGTCACCAGGACACCAGTGCAAGATGGAATTAATGAGAGGCGAGCTGCCCTGGGACTGATGTAACAGGAGGCCACTCAGGGCCGGAAGCCTGGGGAAAAAAGAAAGAACTAGCTATGGTGCAAAAGGTAACCAAGAATTTGTCTAGCATCCAGCACTGTCAACGGAGAAGAAAGCAACCAACATTCCAGTCTATTTGTAGTGCAAGCCAGGAACACAGCTGGGGACGCTGAGCTGTCAGAGCTCAAAAGGAATAGCCCTTCCCCTCACCCCCTGCCCTTTATTCTGGCTCTGCCCTTGACTCAAAGCACAACACATGCCTGCCACTTCCTCAGCGCATGCCAGGCGCCCTGCTAGACCCCGGGTACCAGGTGAGACGTGGCCTCTGCCCTGAGGATCTCCCGGGGTGGCAGGCAGAAGATGGCACATGGTTGGAATTCCCATCAGGAGCCACAAAGACACCAGTACAAAGGGACACTCGGGAGTCAGCCCAGGGCAACTGGGTAGACAGACACACTGCACGACCCCCACAGAGGTCCTGAATCCTTGGTGACTCAGTCTCCCCAGGGGATAAACCCCACCTTGACAGGTCAGTTGAGAGGATTATGTAAAAATATGTAAAATGAGTGCAGTTCCAGGCAAACAGTAGGTGATCAATACATGATGGGTATACTTGGTGTGCTTATCTCCAACATGCATTAGAAGCTCCATGAACATTGGCGCTTAATAATCTGTCTGGTGAATAATAACAAATATTCTTAACAAACAATTAATAATTTGTTCCCTGGCGGCCTAGTCACTAGGACTCTGTGCTCCCAATGCGGGGGACCCGGGTTCAATCCCTGGCCGGGGAATTAGATTCCATATACCACACACTGAGATAGCATGCTTGGGCTAAGAAGATCCTGTGTGCTGCAACTGAGACCCGGTGTGGCCAAATAAGTAAATAAAATTTTTAAAAATAGCAACAATAACTTGTCTGGGTAACCACATCACAGTATATACAATTATTGAATCATTATGCTGTACACTTGAAACTATTAATAACATAACGCTCAACGTCAATTGTCCCTCAATTAAAACAAACCAAACCAAAATAATAACTTGTCTGGGAAAGAAGGTCAGAGAGGATCTTCCTTGAGTGACCTTGGAGGAGGATGGGAGGTCTGCTGGTGGGGGAGAGGAGAGGCCCCAAGTGCAGGGACTGCATCACCAAGGCACCAGCAAGCCTGGGCCAGGGCCACGTCACCGTCTCCACTGCTGAGGGCCTGGATTCAATCCCTGGTCAGGGAACTAAGATCCCATAAGCCATGCAGTGCAACCTTATATATATATTATATATATATATATGTGAAAGTGAATGTGTTGGTCACTCAGTCACATCCAGCTCTTTGTGACCCAATGGACTGTAGCCCACCAGGTTCCTCTGCCCATGGGGATTATCCAGACAACAAGAATACTGAAGTGCATAGCCATTCCCTTCTCCAGGGGATCTTCCCAACCCAGGGATTGAATCTGGGTCTCCTGCACTGCAGGCAGATTCTTTACCATCTGAGTCACCAGGGAAGACCTCAGAATGTCACCTTATTTGAAAACAGGGTCTCTGAAAATGTAATTAGGTAAGAGGTTTTATATGTGTGTGTGTGTTTTAGTCGCTCAGTCAGATTTGACTCTTGCAACCCCATAGACTGTAGCCTGCTAGGCTCCTCCGTCCATGGAATTCTCCAAGCAAGGATATTGGAATGGAGAGCCATTCCCTTCTCCAAACCCAGGTCTCCCGTATCACAGGCAGATTCTTTACAGTCTGAGCCACCAGGAAAGCCCATAAGAGGTTATACCGGTCTTATAAAAAGGGAAAATTTGCACATACAGACACACATACAGGGAGAATGCCAAGTAGGGATAAAAGCAGAGATTGGGGTGATGCCATCTATCAGCCAAGATATGCCAAAGATTGCCACCAAACCGCCGGAAGTCAGAGGAAAGGCAGGACACAGAAACTCCTTTCTGTGGGACAGCCGTCTGAAGGAATTCACACTGCTGACACCTTGACCTCGGACTTCCAGCCTTCAGAACTATGAAAGAATCAACTTCTATTGCACTTGGTGGTACTTTGATAAAGCAGCCCTAGCAGTTGTTGTTCAGTTGCTCAGTCGTGTCCGACTCTTTGCAACCCCATAGACTGCAGCACGCCAGGCTCCCCTGTCCTCCACTGTCACCCAGAGTTTGCCCAAGTGGATGTCCATTGAGTCGGTGATGCCATCCAACCACCTCATCCTCGGCTGCCCTCAGTTTGTACATGTGATACATCTGCGTGCACACGCTCACACCCACACACACATACACACTCACCCTGGCAATACATCGTGTGCATTACAAAACCATAACCCAAAGCAGAAATTAAAAGATAAAGAAATACGTATGCATAAGAGTTCCAACACTTTCTCCAGGTGGCCCCGCCTTGGAGGCCACTAGTTTCAGGCGATATAGTTGGTGCTATCCATCGATTCCTGCCCCCCACCCCGGTCCTTGCCATCTGGAATCCAGGATTCTGACTCCGCTTCTCAGCTCTCTAATTGTTTTCCTGCTGAACTTGATGCTCTGGTGAGGACTGAGCTCAGCAGGGTTTGGGTGTGGGGTGGCTCTGCCTCTCTCGGGCCTCCCACTCACGCTGGGGCTTGCTGTGGCCTGCCAAGCACCAGGCGAGGAGGGCCCTTGGGCGCACAGCCCCTCATTCCTTAGATCGTTCTCTTTCCCCATCCATCAAAAATAAACCCCGAGTGAAGGCGGATGGAGCCAACTTCAGGGCGGGATGGGGGAACGCCTGTCTGTTGTGGGCTCAAGGATTTCTGACTCCTTGCCCTCTGCAGCAAGGTCACGGTGCACACGTGGTGTCTCCAGGTGAGGAGGGCAGGGACAGCCCAGATGCACGGGGGCAGGGAGGGAAGGGTGCAGAAAGGCAGCCAGGGAATGTGTGTGCTCATTCCAGAAACCCTGCCTGGCCTTGCCTGGCTGCCTGGTGTCCGCGTGCAGCTGCCATAAATGCCAGGCTGCTGTCAGCCCCACCCCAGCAGCTTGGCCAGCTGACAGACCCCAAGGACCCTAGCCTCACGCTCCCCCGACAGCTGTGGAACCCAGACTGCGTAATTCGTGGGGCCCTCGAGCAAAAGAGGAATGCAAGTGAAGCCTCTCGTTCAATGTAAGGATTTCCAAACACTGACAGCTAGTGTTCGCTGAGCATTAACCCTTCTGAGCATGGGGCCCCCCTGTCAGAGCACAGCTAACCCATGAAGAAGGCCTGCCTGCTCAGGAGACAGGCCAGACTGCAACCATGATGCTCTACTCCCCACCCCCACCCCCACCCCTGCAACAGCGGCTAAATTAACTCTCTCCTTCCCAGCCACACACTGCAGAGTCCTCACAAGAGGTGGGATGGGGAGGGAGGGTCCTGTTCCAGGGGGTCTCCCTGGTACAGCAGAGGTAAACAGTCACCTCTGTGGTCTGTGGCACCTGGTTGATGGAAGCGAGTCCCCTAAATCATTTGTATAGTAGATAATTTAATGAAGATACTCAGAAAAAACTATCTGAATGACAGTCTAGCATTCCTCAGGCTGGCCTCAGCCCCAGAGGCAAAAGGACATTCTCACCTTGGCTCATCACCTGTATTTGTCCCCTGCCTGTTTAGGCCTCTTTCTATACCTTCAGAAGAGAGCAATCCTTTATTTTTTTTAACCTCCCAGGGTTGTCAAGAATATGAATACCAGGTCCAAAATACTAAAGAACTCTGAAGACATATTATTAATACCCGTGATGATGACAATAAAGATCATTTTGCTTTGACTGAGTCCTTTCACATGCACCACAAACTTGTCGTTTTCTGCCAAGTCTTCTCCGGGGAATCCCTGACTCTGGCTGACACCCCTGTTTCCCAAGAGCATCCCCTCCCATCGAAGGACCTCCCCTGTGCATGTCCACCAAGTGTGCACTGACCTGAGGCAGCCCTCCTGCGGCCTCCTGAACTCTGAGAGGTGCCACATTCCCTGCCGGACACACAGTGCCCCCGGGTCTTTCTGGCCACTGAGGATTCCCAGGGGGGCCGGGACAGGAGAAAACTTTATCGGGCTCATTACAAAAATATGCTGGCTCATCTGGAGACAGGATGTGGGCCCTGCGCAGAGTGCAGTGGTCCGGCCTGGCCAGGCCCCACCTGTTTCTGGGCCTCCCTACCAGCTGCCCACCGTTCCCTGCTCCCAAGGCAGCCAGCCTCTCCAGGGTAAGAAGAGGACCCCGGAGTTTTGCAATGACTCCCTTTGTTCCTCTCCCCCCGACCCCCCCCCGCCCAGCCCCAGGGGCCCCAGGAGCCAGAGGCAGCCTGTGAATGGCAGGCTGGGCTTCTGCTTGGCTGATCAGAACGATTAGCAGCCGTCACTCCCTGCTAATTGCTGTCCTCAGCAGGGCCAGGCCCTCCCGTCTGCTCCTCCGGGGCCCTCTGCCGGCACACCGCCACCGACTGTTCACGGTGACAGGAGTTGCGGGTCATGGGAATCACAGTTTCCCGGGCTGTGAGGTCAGCTCGTGCCAATTATGAATCCCATTCACCCAGCCGTCGAGGCCCGTGGCTTCTTCGCTGAGTCTGAGCCATTTGGGTTACTTACTCCAGGGAGAGCTATTTCCAAACCATCCCTGGGAAGTAAGGTGCCCTGCAGGTGGGGGGAGCTTCACACTAGCTTATTCACTGGTATCCAGGAGAATTAGGGCAAGGGGGAAAACCACACTGCAACCTACAGATACTGCCAGGGTGTTTCTGAAGAAAGAACACAGCGCCAGGAATCCAAAAGGCTAGTGGTCTCTTTCCTGCTCTGACATCAGCCTCCACATCTGCACAGTGGGGTTAACAGCGCTGCCCACCCTCCCACGGTTGCCGTGAGGATTAACTGAAGCAACCAACATCATAATAACTATGTGAGTGACTGTTGAGAGCTAAGCCTTTAAATGGACTCTCTCCAATCCTCTCCCTCTAGTCTGTAAGATGGGTCCCACCTTAGAGATGAAGAAACTGAGGCCCAGAAAGGTCCAGACACGATGGCCACACAACAGGTAGGGGCATGTGGACATGGGGCTGTAGGAACTCTTGTCGCGGTACCAAGCTCTTCCTGATGCTGAAATGATCCCCTTTCGTGTGTCCTGCTCAGAGATCCAGCCCAGGCTGTTCAGGGTCTGCAGGCAGCCACTGCCAGGAGCAGTGGGTACCACGGACGAGGGTGGTCCACCTACGCCTGCTGGAGGTGGCTTGATGGGATGCTCCTGCCCTGGAAAGGCAAAGGGGGCAGACAGGAGCCGAGAGGCTGTGAAAGCTGGGCCCGAGCCTCCTCCATTTCTGAGGTCTGCCTCTTCTCATCCACGTGCACCTCATCACGTGCCCCAGAATGCTGCCTGTCAGACTCCAGGTCCCACTCTGTGACCGCTGTTTTGAGTTCCTTGGGAGAGGCCTGACATCCGCACTGTGTTCTAAATGACTAACAGGAGTAGCTTTCAATGTGGGGGCGGGGGGGGGGGGACAAGGAGTGTCAGGGCCGACAGAGACGGAGACTCGGAGACTTGAGAGTATGGAATGCGAGTCTCTCTTCTCCCAGTTAGGGTGCTGTCAGGGGTGTTGGTCATTCTCCTCCTGGTCTCTGGAAAGTTGGTACTTGGAGGTGCCCCCATACTGATGACAGCATGGTCTCCTGGGCAGCAAGGGTCCTGGGAAGGGCAAAGGACTCATATTCCAGACATCCAAATCTAGGGGCTCTCCATTGACTGCCTATGTGACCTCGGGCAAGTCAGCTCTCTGGGCTGACGGGGTTTGCCGGTCAATGTGCAGGCAGGAGAGGGCCAGGCCTGGCATAGATGAACCGCCACCGCTGTTCCCAGCAGGGCCACAGGGCAGGCCCGGCGGCCCTGGCTCGGGGCCGGTGCTCCGCCCCTTCTGGCGTCCATGGTGGCCTCGGGCAGCAGCTGGGACTGGATTCCAGGCTAAATATGGAGCCCCAGCCCAGGCTTCTCCCCACCTGCAGGCCTAGGGCCCAACCTCTGCGGCTCCGGAGCGTCATGCCGCCCGCCCTCCCTCCAGCCCGCCTGAAACGCTGACTCACAAAGTCTGCACTCCAACGAGGGCCAGACAGAGGTCAGAGCCCCAGAGCAACAATGAACCTCCAGAGCAATCAAAAGCCAGCAGCACAAGGCCCCTGCCTGTAAAGAAACACGGGAATCAGCCTGCTCGTTTCAGTAACAGAGAAGGATATAAAGCTCTTTACCCTCAGAGGATATTCAAGCTTACTTTCCAGAGCCGAACAATGACAAAAGTTACATAATAAAGATGATGCCTCCGTGAGGTGTCTCTCCCCTCCCCTAGGCTGAAAATGTATGGTCATATCTTAAAAAGAAGGCTGGGAAGACTTTAGTCCTTCACCCCTCTCACCGTCCCTCTCTCTCTCTCTCACTCACACACACACAAAGACAAACCCACTACTAACAAACTGTTTATTAGAAGGACAGGTCTAACAAGTAGAGTGCTGAGTATTCAGAGTTTTCAACCTAAAATACCAGGAGAAGTCCTACCCTGGAATAACCCAGGGTGAACCCCATCCCACAGCCCCTCTCCAGCACCAGAGAGGGGCAACGCCTGCCACACTGCTATAGGGTGAAAGGTCCTTTGCAAAAAGAAGTGTTAGCGTCCACTCAAATGTCACTATGACCTTATCTGGATGTAGAGTTTTTGTAGATGCAATCAAATGTGAGGCCATCCTGGCACAGGATGGGCCCTAAAGCCAGTGACTCTTGTCCTTGTAAAAAGAAAAACACAAGGACAAGCGTCAGACACGGAGACACACACAGGGAGAAGGCCACATGAAGACAGAGATGGAGACTGCAGCTACAACCCAAGGGACCCCAAGGACTGCCCACCAGAAGCTTGGAGAGGCTAGAAGGGATCCTCCCTTAGGGACTTCAGAGGAAGCACAGCCTGGCTGGCACCCTGACTTCAGACTTCCAGCCTCCAGAGCTGCGGGAGAATAAACATCTATTGTTCTCAGCTGCCCAGGTGATGGTGATGTTCCAGCAGGAAGGGAATACACACACCTCGGAGAGGACCCATCGCAAACCCCCAGCTGTGTGACCTGAACATGGCCCTTCCCTGGGGGGGCCTTGGTTTCTTTTCTGTAAAATGTAAAAAGCTGGGACAGCAGTCCCTTCCAGCTCTGACCTCCAGGTTCCCTGATCCACTGAGTCTCAGGAGGAAGGAGGGAGGTGATGGTGGGAAGGGCAGCAGATAGACACACGGGAGGATGGGGAAAAGCACAGGGCGGTCTCCTGCTGCCCAAGCTGGGCCGACCATGCAGAGACAGTCGGAGCGGACCAGCCTACCTTGATAAAGGATAGGTCAAGTTCATCTTTGCAAGCTTGCATCCTGCCCTGTACAAGACGGTGTTACAGGAGAGACAGCAAAGATTCTAGAGGGAGTCATTACAGGACAGAGCTTTTCTTTGTCTCACATTTGCATCAAAGTAATAATGCAGGATCAGCAGGGGAGAGACCGGAATGGGAGCAGCGGAGAGAGCTGCACAGGAGGTTAGAATGGAAGGCGTGGACTTGACTCAGGATGGAGGCGGAAGAACAAAGACAAGATGTGGTAAGGGTTGCGCAGGCAGCAGTAAGTCAGATCAGTGTGTCCCAGGTTGTGGGCTTGGGGGACAGGAAGGGGAATCGCAGTAGGGTATGCGGACAAGGACCAGGAACTGGATTTGGGAGGCGCCTCAGGCCAAAGTGTCCCGGGAGCAGTCGAGCGGGCACTGGACTGGGATCAGAAGGCAAGCCTGGTGTGGAGAACTGATGTGATGGTCCAGGGCACTCGGGGAACAGCCAGGGCCACCCCAGGGGCAGGAGGGCCCAGGAGGAGGGCAAGAGGAGAAGGGGCTGGGACAGGGCCCTGTGAAGCCTCCATCTCACTGGCCCCAGAGACCAGGTCCCTGTGGGGAGATATGGGGACAAGAAAGGCAGGGGGCACAGAGGCAAGTGGTCAGGGGAGCAAAGGCAGTGGGAGGGAGTTGGGGGTGTGGGGTGTCCTCGATGGGAGAACAGGTGAAGTAACAGAGCAAAGGCAGCCTGGACACAGGGGGTCCCAGCAAGTTCAGGGTCCTATCACTGCTCCCCAGAAAGCACTGAGGACCTCGGGGCCACGCCCATTTCCAGATCTCACATGGTAACTGAGCAAGGAAAGAAGGAAGAGATGCAATGACCCAGGGCACTGACTGAACCCCAGTTTTCCACTGCCAAATGCACACCCGCTCTCTCATCGGCAATTTCACAGACCCTGAAGACGCCCTTCAGCAAAACGTAGAGGAGGGATAGGTTATGTCGAAGTATTTCTCTTTTTTTGCACAGTCAGAGCACAACAGTGTCGGGAAGAAATCTGGGGAGATAGAAAAACATATGCACAGGACTTTCAAGTGTTTTTGCTTTTATATAACCCAGAGGCTAAAGAAAAAATAAAGCTAAACTGTCTTAAATATGTCATAATCTTTTGCGGAAAAAAAAAAAGAAAAATATGGTTAGAACTGGACTCATAAATATTCAGAGCTGAAAATGACCTAGAAGTCTATCTAGTCAGAGACTCTCATTTTCCTGGTGAGAAAGGTGAGGCCCATCAAGTCAGCTGGCTTGCCCCATGTCACAAATCACACCATCAATTAGTAACTAAGTCAGGACTAGAGCCCATGTCTGTTGCTGCAACACAAACCAAACCAAGGCTAATGACGTAATTCAAACTCCATTTAGAACACCGCAATGCCCCTGTCTGAAGTTTGGGAAGTTCAGTTACAGGGAAAAGAGTATACAGTCCAATAGTTTGTTGGAGTTTTCAATGTAATTTTCAAAACTAACCTTCCCAATTCAGTTGTCTAACGCTCAGACTGGCCGCACAAAGTGGTGGAGGCTGTGTGGACTGTGTAAGTGGTATAGCTGTGCCACGCCCACGGGTCAGGCACCTGCCTTCAAGCCCTTAGCACTTGGGAGTCAGCAGGGGTACCAACATCACAATGCTCACAAGTGAGAGTTCACCCAAATGGAGAAACATCTACAGGTTGTTACTGCTTTTTCTTTTATTTTTTTAAATTTAGTTATTTTTAATTGAGGGATAATGGCCTTACAATATTGTGTTGATTTCCGCCATGCATCAACATGAATCAGCCATAGGAAGACACATGTCCCCTCCCTCCTGAACCTCCCTCCCACCTCGTACCCCACGCTATTATCTTTTCTAGCTCAGCTATAAAGAGTCATGCAGTTGAAATAGGAAAAGACAGGATGAAGGAATGAGAGTGTGAAACAGAAAGAGCATCACTGAGCAGGAGGACTTCTCAGTGGTTAGGTCATCTGCTCCAAGCCGACTCTGCCCCTGGGAAGTGGATACGAAGGTCAGCATCCCTTAGCAAAGTCCCAAGGGAGTCTCTCAAGGCTGGAGCAGACTGCATCTCTTTGGATGGAATATCAGGGATGGAATGAAAATCCCACAGGTCCCCATCCACAGCCTTGTGCCCTAAGAGTATGGATGACTCTTCACAGCGAGCCTTTGAGGATGCGCCATCCACCAAGTCTACATGGGAGCCTGTGCTGGCATCTTGCCCAGCAGGTCATCGCCGGGGGCATGGGTGGTGTGGGTGTTCAGGCTGGGTGCCCAGACCCCACCCCAACCTCAAAGAAAGCCATGGGGCCCCCTGCTAGGCCCCCGCCATGCCACACACTGGCATTCCACGAACACTCCCAAGGCTGGCACTGGTTGGGAGCATTACCCTGCAGGTCCCAGATGGGGTTGAGAGATGTGCAAGCCAAATGTAAGCTTCTTTTAAAGGTAATTTTTTATCTTCAGCATCCAGATGATTTTTGTTCTGCTCTCCACGCCTTTCTTTATTTCAACTAAATGACAGATTTTTTTGTGTGTGCAATATTCTAGTGCTGCTGACACTCCAAATAGATGTACCACTTTGATCCTGCAGCTCAGTCTGGCCCTGGTATGGGAAGATGTTTTGGGCTTGACAAATTTGGCAAATGACAAGAACTCATTCCGGCTGCTCCCTGAGCCCTGTCCCCTACACAGGCCCCAGCCCTCCAAGGGAAACTGCAGAGAATACAAGATTCACAGGGACCAAATGGAAGAGGTGGTCGCTTTGCCCTGAACAGGGGCCTTCTGTCTTCACTAGCCCTGCTAACATGCTTTCAGAACCACTGATGATCTTCCAGGGTGATGGAAATGATCTTTATTTTGATCTTGGCAACGATTACACAAATATAAACATCTGTCAAGATCCCTCAGGCTATGCACTTAAGATTCATGCATTATCCTGTATATAAATTACACTTCAGTAGAGTACTGTCACTATTAAGAGAGGGGGAAAAAAACACTGATGGCTACAGGAAGTGTGATTTGCAAACCAAATGGTACAGAGCCATGTTCTCCACCTTGGAGACTATGAGAGACAGAGGAGCTGGGAAACAGCCCGGTATGTGGGATCTGGTTCTCTGACCAGAGATCAAACCCAGGATCCCTGCATTGGGAGTGCAGAGTCTTAGCCCCTGGACCAACAGAGAAGTCCCCTATTTGTAGACTTTTTGATGATAGCCATCTGGGCTTCCCTGGTGGCTCAGACGGTCAAGAATCTGCCTGTAATGGTGGGTAGACCAGGTTCGATCCCTAGGTTGGAAAGATCCCCTGGAGGAGGGCATGGCAAACCACTCCAGTATTCTTGCCTGGAGAATCCCCGTGGACAGAGGAGCCTGGCGGGCTACAGTCCATGATGGGGTCGCAAAGAGTTGACTAAGAGCAACTAAGCACAGCACAGCACATTCTGATAGCTGTGAGGTGAAAACCTCAGTGTGGTTTTGATTTGCATTTCTCTGATGATTGGTGGTGCTAGCATCTTTTCATGTGCCCATAAGCCATCTGTGTGTCTTCCTTTGGAAAAATGTCTATTCAAGTCTTCTACACATTTTTTGTTTGGATTGTTTGGTTTTCTGATATTTTGTGGTATGAAGTCCTAATATTTTGGGATGTCACCCTTTGATACATGATTTGTAAAGATTTTCTCCCACTTGGTAAGTTGCTCTTTCACCTTGTTGACTGTTTCCTTTGCCATGCAAAAGCTTTTTACTTTGATGTAGTCCCACTTGTTTCTTTTTGCTTATGAGTACTTGCTAATGTATGCATTAATAATGCTCTTTGACATAGTCAAGTTTCTCTGTAGACTGTTACAGGGCCCTTACTGCTTGGGGAGGAAGCAAAACAATGACATTATTCTACTACTCAAATTAACACTGTTTAGAATGTTAAGATTTCACTTCTCATGAATTAGATGACTCAGGTTGTATGAGAATAACGGGTAAATTTTTGTTACTTATTTCTTCAGCGTTTTATACCCATACTTCAAGGTTCATTCATACTTTCACCTACTTATCCTTATTGTATTGAGATGATAAGCTGGTGGGGGGGGCGGGGGGAGTGGGTAGGCATGAGGAGGTTAGCCTGCTGAAAGTCAGCAGGGTGGGGTCAGGTCTCAACCCCACTCCAGGTGTGCATGCACCAGTCAGCATCCCTTCTGGGTCTCTGTTTCCTTATCTTTAAACTGAAGAAATGGGCCAGTTCCATAAAAATAAATAAATAAATGCAGATTCTTGGGTTCTGTCTTGCCTCCTGAATCACACACAGTGTAAGCCTGGGGAACAGGAATCTGCATTTTGATACGCTTCTTGGGTGACAGTAATATTCTCTGGGGTCCAGGACCAATATTTGGGAACTGAGCAATGTGCTTATAAAGGTTCTGACCTCCAGTGGTAACAATGCCTCCTTCTTTGTGGGAAGAACAGCAACACAGGGCCAAGAGAAAGGTGTAAATAAACAGGAGTGACACAGAAAGGCTTCCCACCTTACGTCCTCCAATCAAGAGCCTAAATCCAGACTTTAAATCTCAAAACGGTGACCCTATACAGCTGTGCAGTTTGTGTCTTGCCCAAAGACATCTATCCAAGAGAATGAGTGAGGCCTGAGAGTCAGCTCATATCCCGTTTGTCAAACTATGTGCCTCGAACAAGGCTGCAGCCACCTGGAGGAGAGGGGGTTTGTTTTCATCAAAATCCTTCCACCAAGATAACGGATACGTTAAGTTGCTTTAGTTATGTCTGCCTCTTTGCAACCCCATGGACTATAGCCGGCCAGGTTCCTCTGTCCATGGGATTCTCCAGGCAAGAATACTGGGGTGGGTTGCCATGCCCTCCTCCAGGAAGATAAGGAATGTCTTTTCCTAATTCTGACAAAGGCGCTGCATTCAGTTAGGAGTGTCTGCAGAAAGACCATTGTCAGAAAACATGCATGTTCTTTCGACATGTGTTTTCAGCCCTAATTCCCTAAAGATGTAAGTGACTTGATATTCGAGACCTATCTTGCCTTTTCCAACTCCAACAGTCCTCAACTTGTCCCAACGTCACTTGCCCTTCCCCAGACATTCCTTGCCTCTGTCATTCATGCTTTGGTCAAGCTGCTGCCACCACCTACCAAACTTTTCACCAGTGAGCTACCCAGTCATCTGCACCTTCTGCAACCCCTGTAGGCAAATTAATTTTCCCTCCATGTGCCCGGCATGGAGGATGGGACAGCAAGTGAGACAGGCATGTTCCAGACCCTCACAGACCTTAGGATCTTGTTTGAAGAAGATTAAAACACTGATTACAATAAAGCGTGAATAAAGAGAGTGTGTAGCAGCAGGCATGCTGTCTGTTAATTACAAAACTAATGCAACATCCCCTAAAAGTAGTTCAGCTCCCTCCCCTGCCCATCTACAAATCTAGGAACCATGCAACCTGAACTCAAAGCTCTCTTGGATTGCTAGCAGTCTCATCCCTATGATGTCTAAATACTTCACACTCTGAGAAAATTAAGGTAATGGAGCATTCGTTAAAATTTTCTGCAGCATCTAATTCTGCAGAGTACCAGGCAGACATCAATTCTCTGCCCTGATCCACCCCTCTGTCCTTCCTCGCCTAAGAACCTATCTGGCCAGTGCTCCGAGCACTGCTGGCCACACCAGCTATCTCGGGGAGACTCTCCCCAGGGCCGGGTGGGACGGGGGTCACACGATGGGTATGGCTGGGGCTGTGCTCTGCCCAGTCCTGCTGCCCAGCCGCCCCGAAGGTGGGCATTTCCTCTCCAGTACTTTCCTCTCTCCTCTCTTACCCTCCATCACAGGCATGGCTGAACAGGGAGTGCAGGGCAGGTCCAGAGGTCCTGACACACATTCACCCAGCTCTAAATTGGCACAATCACCGTCGAAGCGATTCAGCAGACAGTGACAGAACCTGCTCTTCTGAGAGAGGGTGGAGCAGAGTGACCGAGAGCACGAGACTGGAAGCTGAGTCCAGGCTGTCACTTAATTCTCCACGCTTCAGTTTCCTTACCTGTAGAATGGGGTCAGCCCATGGGGTTGTTGTAAGGACTAAATCACCTAGTTAGCAAAACGCTTTGTACATAGCATCTACTCAGGGCTTCCCTAGTGGCTCAGAGGGTAAAGCATCTGCCTGCAATGCGGGAGACCAGAGTTCGATCCCTGGGTTGGGAAGATCCCCTGGAGAAGGAAATGGCAACCCACTCCAGTATTCTTGCCTGGAGAATCCCATGGATGGAGCAGCCTGGTAGGCTAGAGTCTACACGGTCGCAAAGAGTTGGATACGACTGAGCAACTTCAATTTCTTTCTTTCTAGCATCTACTCAAATGCTGATATTACCTCTACTAGTATTAATACTCCAAGTGATCATATTATTATTTCCACTAATACGAGTCCTCCTTACCCCCACCCCCACCCCCATCACTACCACAGCTTCTGTTTGACAACCTGCTAGTTGGGAGGTCACAAGGTAAACAGAAGGAAATGGCAACCCACTCCAGTACTCCTGCCTGGAAAAGCCCATGGACAGAGGAGCCTGGAGGGCTACAGTCCATGAGGTCGCAAAGAGTTGGGCATGACTAAGTGAATAACACACACACACACACACACACACACACACACACAAGGTACACAGACCATCCCTATACCAAGAAGCACACACACAGCACGCAGCCGGCAAGGGGACCTGGCCCAGTAAGCCTCTGAAACCCACTCAGGGCACAGAGGGGACCCTGACCCAAAAGACATGGCAGGGAGGCCCCGCCTGCTGGAGGCGCCCAGAGGACCACGCAGAATCGACACCACACCCAGGTGCCTCCTTCCTCCAACGCTATAAGGCCCTGAGGAGTCTTCTGCCCAAGTCCTTCAGTCTCATCCCTTCCTCTTTGTTCCTACTGATGTCTTTACACCATCCATTGCACTGCCATCACGTTCTCTGTGCCAGACGCCTGGACAACCATGGCCCACTCCTGATGGCCTTTCCTGTCCTCGTTGAGCCTCTAATCCAGGTCCCAGGACTCAACCCCAAACAGCTCCAGGAGCTGCAGTTGGCCTTATCACAGCTCAAGGTTGGGCAGAGGGTGCAGGCCCTACCTCCTGTTTCCGGGGAAGCTTCACTCTGAGGCCTCTCTCCTCCTGGCCTTGAGATGCCAAGTCACATGGGACATCCCCACAAGAAGAACAGCGATACCGTGTTGCCTCCAGAATGGGGACCCTCTCCACCCAAGTCTAACCTGCCCCAATCCTGCAGGGCCACTGCACCCATCTCAGACACAAGACCTCCCCTGCTCTGGCCCACAATAACCTCCAGTTTACCAGCATTTATCTCCCAATCACACCCTTTGCCACTTAATCATACCTCTCTCTCCCTGTATGAAGCCTTAACTCCTTCCCACCTGCCATCTTTCCTTCCGGTGACAGGTAATAACACCTTGTTGGGAACCAAGTCCTCACTTAGAGCTCAATAAACACTTGCAGGATGGACACACCCTTGAGATTCCCAGTCCCACACAAGCAATAAAAAGAAAGAAATGAGGTGAAGGGTCACTGGCGGTCTGACCCTAGGGAGCAAACTGGACAGGAACCCCTTTCTCCCAGGCACTTGCTTCGCTCCATTTTTTGCCAGCAGAGAAAGCCCTCCCGCTCCTCGCTGGCTGCTCTTTATTCCTGGTTGGCTTCCCTCGGAGGAAGTGCCAGTGGTGAGAGAAATGCCAGAAAGAAAGTCTGCAGGAATCCAGCGAGAGGAGGGGAGCCTCCAGGCCCAGCCCGGCTTGGGCAGCAGAAAGGAACAGAAATTAGGAAGAAAGCTCCCGGAATGTGGAGAGGAGCAGGGCAGGGCCAAACGAAAGCCCCCAAACCTAAGGGGGTGGCAAGAATTATTTCTGCAAATACAAGGAGCAAAGTGTAATTTTGGACGCAGGGCTAGTTAGTTACGTAATTCACACTGCGTTGTGGTAGATCTCAGGATTTTTCCAAAAGATCAAATTTAAAAAAAAAAAAAAAAAATAGCTGCTGAATTTATGAAAACGGAGTACTGCTGTCTCACCTTCTCTCACTGTGAAATGGGAAATTTATGAAAATAAATGAGAGAGGTGGGGCCGGCACGATACTGAAGCAGGAATGTATAATAGCGTGGCAAAGTCACAGCATTTATAGGAAATTGTGCAGAACAGGCAAACCTATAGAGAAACAAAGTCGATTAGAGGTTGCCTGGGGCTGAGGGAGTTGGGGAGAATCAGGAGTGATTACAAATGGGTACAGGAGGTGATGTAAATGTTCTGGGTGACCAGATTCTAGAAAATGATATCTCTAGATAGTAAGAGACGGTTGCACAACACCGTGAATATATTCAAAGCCACCAACTTTAAAAGGGCGAATTTTGGGAACTTTCTGGCAGTCCAGGGGTTAGGACCCCGTGCTTCCACTGCAGGAGGCCCCGGGTTCGATCCCTGGTCAGGGAACTAAGATCCCACCTGCTGCGCGGTGCAGACAAAAATAAATAAAGAGGTGAATTTTATGATATATGAATTAAATCTCAATAAAGCTTCTATTAAAAAAAAAATAGAAGGGAAAGGACTGGAAATGAGGGTCATGAAGTAGCTGAGGCACGACTACTGGGTGTCCCAGCTGAAGACGGAGACCAGACAGAAATGGGAAGAAAACCAGGTGTCCCGGCTGAAGAGAAACGAAGAAGACCAGAAGGAAGTTCAGGTTGAGAGAAGTGAGATGGACGGAAGGATCCTCCACAGTCTGGATAAACATCTCTGAGGGTGAGAGACGAGGTCCCCAAAAGACCGAAGAGTCAGACACGACTCAGCAACTGAACACCACCACCACCACCACCAGCAAAAGACCGTTTCGGTCCGGGGGGGGCTTTGGACACCACCCGCCTCAAGAGCCTGAGCCCCGGGCCCGCCCTCTGGTTCCCAGGCAGGGACACACGAGGCAGCATCTTCCTGCAGCCACAGTTTCTTGCTGTGGTTTTCTCCTCATCACTTTAACCTCGAGCTCCCGAGAGGCCTCGGAGTCCCCAGGCCACCCTGTCACCATGACACGGGGGCGCAGGGAAGCTGACTCTCCTCCTCGGGGAACCGAGGCCGTGGCTCTGACCACCCACCGAGGCCTGACAGCTCGGGTCACACCCCCTCCCCACGCAGGAACACAGACTCCTCTTGGCCACCTCCCCTCAAATCGCTCTCCTGGGGACTCCGCGCACACACCTGCCGTCGTGGTGGCGACAAGAACTGTTCCCATCACACGGGCCACCCCGGCGGCTCTCAAGGTTTTAAGAATGATCAGCAATTTCAACCTGTTAAGACTATTTAGTCCCGGGATGGAGGAAGCCAGAAACCAAAACCACACACAAGACAAGCCCCGAAATCCCCAAGCACCAGCGCTTACGAAGAACAGAGAATCAGAGTCTAAGTATTATTTAAAAGGTGCGTCTGAGCAGACCAAATCCTACCTATGTCCTGTTTCCTTTGTTTGCGTCAAATCTTGTACTTAAGGCCTGCACGGGACTGCGTTTATGTGGTCTTACTGGAGACGGTGTCAGCGATTAAACGGCTGTGCCTCCACTGGCATGTAAATCTGGAAACGAGCAGAGCCTCCGTTCGAGGTGGCTTTTCGCCTCCTTGTTCTGGTGTTTGTGTTGGCTGAAGGACGCAACTGCACAGAGAGAGAACTCGGAAAGTGAGAGGGGTGCCGAGTGAGGTCCCAGGGGAGGATGCCAGAGCGATGTGGGGGAATGGGCAAAGGTCCGCAGACGAACGGAGAGGCTGGTCCCAGGAAAGGGCCATAAGGTACCAGCAGGCCTGACACCACCCCAGGTACTATAAGATGCTATGCCCTTCCGGTTTCCCAGTAGGCACGGTCAGGCCCAAGGAGAAGGGGAAAACACCATGCTGCATGAAGTGTGTCTTTCCTGGGCTGGCGGCTGGCCTGGCAAAGCCCCAAAGGCCACTTGTTTGCCCTTCCAAAGGTCAGCACTGCCCTAGAGCAGCCTTGGAGTGAGTGACCACACGCCCACACCTCCTAGAATGCAGGCCCACTCCTTAGCACCCTCTGGTGCCAGGGCAGGCGGGCAACACCTGGGCACCCTGCGTGCTGGCCCTGCTCTCCGAGGTCAGGGAGGGACAGTCCACAAGCTGGAATTATTCACTAGTGAGTCCTGAGGCTCAGTTCCACCACACACACATTTGTCCAGCGTGGGCCTGCCTGGCACATGCCCTGGGCCCTCCATAAATGTTTGTTGTTGGTCCCTTGTGGTGAAAAAGCAGGATTGGGACTGGAAAAGCACTCTCATTTGCTAAGGCCTTAATCCAGGCAAAAGCCCTGACTTCCACAGTTTACCTTGGAGAGAGGAGACTACGTAAGTGGGTGCTTTATTTACCCCAGATTAACCAGGGCTTGGGGCTGGGGCCACAACCCAGCACAGACCCATGCTCAGGGCAGCGTTTCTAGCAACGCATGCCAGGCAGGGAGCATTTCTAACAGTCCTGACATTCCAGGGGAGGAGAGCCCGACCAAGAGGCTGGGCCTCCATCAGCCATGCCTGCCCCGTTGTGGGTGAGGCGGGGCTCCTCCACGGGACTCAGGGAGGGAAAGTAAACACAGAGCTGACTGCTGCTCGGGCACAGAGGATCTCACACCAGCATTCACACCTCTGCTCACGGAGCAGTGCTGTAACCCCGCTGCATCATCAACCCCCTCCAAGGCAAAAGAAAAGTGAAAATTAATCTAATTAGAGGCAACAGTGTTCACAGTAAGGAAAATTCTGGTTTTCTGCCAAGTGTCTCTCTTCCCAGCCAGCTTTGTGGGCAAAGGGCATGGGGTTTGGAGCCCCGAGGGCCAAATCTGGAATTCTGGCTGTCCCTCAGCTCCGTCACCATGGGTACAACTGTCCAAGGGGCAAAAGAGTCACTGCCTTACAGAACTGCTGTGAGGGTCCACGAGAAAAGATGTAAAAGGCATGACGCCGCTGACGGATTTAAACAAAAGCAGCAAGCTTGCCCCTTGTCCCTCATAGACTCAAATCCTACCTGCCACCTGCCCAGTGGCCTGCTTGGACGTCTCAGGAGGAGGCACTAGGACCTATCTCCTTCACTCCTAGATCCTGCCCCCTGCAGCAGAGGCAGGACCCATTTCTCGGGGTGGGGGCTCCAGGGAGGGAGGTTCCCAAAACCCTGCCACACCCAGCTGCCAACACCGGTCACAGCTGTTATTGTCGTATCTCACCTGGACCTGGACTTGGCAGCACTATTTCTATCGTCCCCATTTAGAGATCCAGAGAAGGCATAGATCTTGGGCTAAGTCACACAGGAAGTTATCCCAAGAGCCAGATCTCAAGATAGTCCCCTGCTCTAATGAAATGGCTAATATTTACTGAGCATCCAGAGATTCCACTACGTTCCCTATAGGGGTGGACGTGTCCACACTCCACAGTGTGCTACTGGATGTTCAGCAATGCAGCAGAAAAGGGACATCACGCTCTTTCCAGGCACTTCTGAGGGAAGGCAGCCACCATGAGACAAGGCCACGTCCACTGAGACCACCATGCTGGAGGGAAGCTCAAGCTAGTCCCAGAAGGATTCTCTCTCCCTCACTCTCTCTAACGGTTCTGTTTCTCTGAAGAATCTGCCTACCCCAGGCTTCTCAAGACCGTGAGCCAAACATGATTTGCCTTTGACTGCTTAATCTGCAGGGTCCTGCTCAGACTATCTGAAGGAAAAGACTAAAAATCACTAGAAACAGGGTCTGGGTGAATAAACCAGTATATAGTCATATGACAGAAAAAAACAAGGAAGATACCTGTGCACTGACACAGGAAAGACCTACACAGTGTTTTTCGTAAGGTGAAAGGAAACAGGTACAGAACAGAATTTCCAGTATGGTCCCTTTGATGTAAGAAAGGGGAAAAAAAATCAGAATGTATTTTTTGGAGTGCATGGAAGAATGAAAGGAAAAAAATATTATTGAAAGTGGTACATATTGCGGTTATGTTTTTTTAATTTACTGTATACATGATATATATTGATTTATTATTTGTGAGTAAAATAAAATAGTGTCTGGGATTTGCTTCAAATAACCCAGAGACAGGTGAATGGACAGCGGAAACGAATCAAGCACGGCCACGAGATGAGAACTGAGGAGGCTGGATGGTAGGTACAGTAATTCATGATATTAACACAATTCTGTCTACTTCTACATCTTTTGGAATTTTTAATAATAAAAATTTTCTTCAAAAATTGTTACCTCCAGGGAGGGAATAAGAAGGCAAGGAGGAAGGGACAAATGGATGGGGACAATGTGAAAACAGTATTTCCATTCTTCACAGATTATCTTTTTTTTCTTTCAATTCTTAAGATGAAATTCACATAGCATGGAATTAACCATTTCAGACATTTTAAACTGTACAATTCAGGGGCATTTATTACATTCACACTGCTGTGTAACTGCCACCTCTACTTAGTTCCAAAACATTTCCATCACACCAGAAGAAAACTCTGTACCCATTAAGCAATTACTCTTTATTCCCTCAACCTCCCCACTCTTGGCAAATACCAACCTTCATTCTGTCTCTATGGATTTACCTATTCTGGATGCTTCATATAAATGGAATCATATATACCTGACTTTAGAGTTTGGCTTCTTGCACTTAGCACGTCTTCAAGGTTCATCCAAATTGTAGCATGTATCAGTGCTTCTTTCCTTTTTCATGGCTAAATAATATTCTATTGTATGGATACACCACATCTTGTTTATCCACGGATTTGTTGATGGATGTTGGGGTTGTTGCCAAACCATATCTTTTTGACTTTATTTTTTAACTGCGTATTACTTCTTCAAACAAATTTTTTAAATTAAATTTCTATTAGATAATGAATGTAAACTCCAAAGAAGGCAGGATGAGCACACAAGGGTAGATTCATTAAAAAGTTAGGCAGCCTGGCAAGAACACAGTAAGAAAGCATTCAAAAATATGAAAGGAAAAATGGATAATAAGTTGTAATTACTTATATTTGGGGTATGTGATGATACCACACAATTTATAATTCTTTCAAGCATGAAAGAACTACCCGAGAACCTGTTTAGGGTAAAGCACTGGGAGAATGGGCGATGACTCTGGCCTGGGTTGGGAGATGGGGCTGGACCATGAGGGTCTCCACCCCAGGCTGGAACCAAGCCAAGGTGTGATGACATCTCTGTACTGTCACTTGCTGACCAAATCGCTCATCTCCCCAACCAAGGGGAGGGCTTGGGCTTCTACTTCCTGTGTCTGCCCAAAGCACTCAAAACCCATGAAGCACAGGGCAGCTGGGGAAGTGGATGCTTCCTGAAGAACCAAGGACAGCCCACCAAGGGGTCTTGGGGAGAGGTGACTTATAGGCCAGGGCAGCCAATGGCCTTGTTTCCTGTTTTGTATTCTAGGTCCCCAACGAAGGATTATTTTGAAGAGCTGCATCTGTTGCTTTAAAAACAAAGTGGAAAAAGTTAGTTGCTCAGTCGTGCCCAACTTTTTGCGATCCCATGGACTGTAGCCCGCCAGGCTCCTCTGTCCATGGAATTCTCCACCCAAGAATACTGGAGTGGATTGTCATTTACTTCTCCAGGGGATCTTCCCAACCCAGGGATTGAACCCAGATCTCCCACACTGCTGGCAAATTCTTTACCATCTAAGCCAAAAGGTCTGGAGAATTCCCTGCCAAGACATTGGTTAGGACTTGGTACTTTCACTGCCAAGGGCCCAGGTTCCATCCCTGGTTGGGGAACTAAGATCCTGAAAGCCATGCAGCCAAACAAAACAAGAAAAGAAAAGTTTGTAAATACTATTATACTATCTCAGGAGAAAGAGCTCTGGGTTTTAGCTGCAGTTCTGATCCCAGGTGGGTTACTTCCCTATTTCCCAGATATAAATAGTAATTCTTGCCCCTCCCTATATATTGGAATATTAGATGATCCAGAGATAATCAAGGTTTTGAGTTCCTCATAAGAAAGATGTCTGGAAACACAAGGGGATATTATGATTCCTGTGGCTTGGGAGGGTGGGGTGGACTCTATGAGAAGAGAAGTCAGTATATGTAATTCAGCTCAGCAAAGTAATTTCATCTTCTAGACTTTACCTAGAAGGAGGGGAAGTGTCTGAGAAGCGAAACAAGCTGCAGATCACCACCACAAACCTCCATTTAGTTACATATACTGACACATTTCATCCTTGTCACTAATCTTTTGGAGTAGGATTATTCCACTTTCTGAAGAGGGAGAAACTGAGGTTTGAAAAAGTAAATGGATTGTCCAAGTCTGAAGTGGGGCTAGGCCTGGTCCTGCTATTCTCTGAGATGCTTGGTCCTGAGGGCTTACTGACCACTGATCACAAGTGGAGTTTCCCCTGTGTCTTCTTTGATTCATCTGCCCTGTCAGCAGCATCTCCTTTTGTGCCACAGACAGATGGACAGAACACAGAGGCATGCCCTCGGGGAGCTGCTTGTCCTCCTTGGCTCACTGTTACAACATGCCATGGCAAAGGTTGCTGCCTGCTTAATCAATAACCATTCTCCCATTCATTCTCACTAACAGAACCCTGGATAAGTACTCAGCTGAAAAACTACATTTCCCAGCCTCCCTTGCAGACAGGGGTGATCAATGAAAACTGATTCCAGTTCCTCCTCCTCCTTTCCAGAATGACCCTGTGTGATGGCTGGCACTTCAGCAAACATATTGGACCATGAGGTGACCTTGAATAAAAGGGCCAAATACAGAGGCTAGTGTTACAAAAAGATGGAAGTGGCTTAAGGCCCATAGAATCAGCATACCAGCTCTGGTCAGCCTACCTCCAGGCCTCTTTGAGGGAAGAGAGACATACAGAGATAAATAAAGCCCTGGTTATTTCTGGTGTTTGTTACTAACCAACATTCATGGGCTGGTTCCTTTGACTCAGACTGCATGTTTGCATGTAGGCCCTGGGTTCGATCCCCAGATTTTCCAGGACAAACCGGTATTTGGGGGCTATTTCAAATCCTAAAAGATGATGCTGTGAAAGTGCTGCACTCAATATGCCAGCAAATTTGGAAAACTCAGCAGTGGCCACAGGACTGGAAAAGGTCAGTTTTCATTCCAATCCCAAAGAAAGGCAATGCCAAAGAATGCTCAAACTACCACACAACTGCAGTCATCTCACATGCTAGTAAAGTAATGCTCAAAATTCTCCAAGCCAGGCTTCAACATTACGTGAACTGTGAACTTCCAGATGTTCAAGCTGGATTTAGACAAGGCAGAGGAACCAGAGATCAAATTGCCAACATCCATTGGATCATTGAAAAAGCAAGAGAGTTCCAGAAAAACACCTACTTCTGCTTTATTGACTATGCCAAAGACTTTGACTGTGGACCACAAAAAACTGGAAAATTCTTAAAGAGATGGGACTACCAGACCACTTGACTTGCCTCTTGAGAAATCTGTATGCAGGTCAGGAAGCAACAGTTAGTACTGGACATGGAACAACAGACTGCTTCCAAATCGGGAAAGGAGTATGTCAAGGCTGTATATTGTCACCCTGCTTATTTAACTTATATGCAGAGTACATAATGAGAAATGTTGGGCTGGATAAAGCACAAGCTGGAATCAAGATTGCCAGGAGAAATATCAATAACCTCAGATACCCAGATGACACCACCCTTATGGCAGAAAGTGAAGAAGAACTAAAGAGCCTCTTGATGAAAGTGAAAGAGGAGAGTGAAAAAGTTGGCTTAAAACTCAACATTCAGAAAACTGAGATCATGCCACCCAGTCCCATCACTTCATGGCAAATAGATGGGGAAACAGTGACAGACTTTATTTTGGGGGGCTCCAAAATCACTGCAGATGGTGACTGCAGCCATGAAATTAAAAGACGCTTGTTCTTTGGAAGAAAAGTTATAACCAACCTAGATAGCATATTAAAAAGCAGAGACATTACTTTGCCAATGGAGGTCCTTCTAGTCAAAGCTATTGTTTTTCCAGTAGTCATGTATGGATGTGAGAGTTGGACTATAAAAAAAGCTGACCACCGAAGAATTGATGCTTTTGAGCTGTGGTGTTGGAGAAGACTCATGAGAGTCCCTTGGACTGCAAGGAGATCCAACCAGTCCATCCTAAAGGAAATCAGTCCTGGGTGTTCATTGGAAGGACTGATGCTGAAGCTGAAACTCCAATACTTTGGCCACCTGATGCGAAGAGCTGACTCATTTGAAAAGACCCTGATGCTAGGAAAGACTGAAGGCGGGAGGAGAAGGGGATGACAGAGGATGAGATGGTTGGATGGCATCACCAACTCAATGGACATGAGTTTGGGTAAACTCCGGGAGCTGGTGATGGACAGGGAGGCCTGGCGTGCTGCAGTCCACTGGGTTGCAAGGAGTCAGACACGACTGAGTGACTGAACTGAACTGATAACTCAGTTGGTAAATAACCTGCCTGCAATGCAGGAGACCTGGGTTTGATTCTTGGGTCGGGAAGGTCCCCTGGAGAAGGGATAGGCTACCCACTAAAGTATTCTTGGGCTTCCCTTGTGGCTCAGCTGGTAAAGAATCCGCCTGCAATGTGGGAGACCTGGGTTCGATTCCTGGGTTGGGAAGATCCCCTAGAGAAGGGAAAGGCTACCCACTCCAGTATTCTGGCCTGGAGAATTCCATGAACTGTATAGTCCCTGGGGTCTCAAAGAGTCGGACACCACTGAGTGACTTTCACTTTCACTTCACCCTAAAAAACGGGCATACCCTGGTGGCTCAGTGGTAAAGAATCTGCCTGCAGTACAAGGGCCACAGGAGATGCAGGTTTGATCCCTGGGTGGGGGAAGATCCCCTGGAGGAGGGCATGGCAACCTACCCCAGTATTCTTGCCTGGAGAATCCCACAGTCAGAGAAGCCTGGCAGGCTACAGTCCATAGGGTCGCAAAGAGTCAGATGCGACTGAAGCGACTTATTTACCACACTCCCTAAACAACAAAGGCTGTCAGGCTCTGAAGAGATCTGCATTGGTGTGAAGGGACATGGAGGCACCATAGTCCAGAAAAGAGCCAGGCAACTCAGTGTGAAGGGAAGGAGGCCATCCAAACCTCACAGCAGAATCAAAGAACAAATCCTCCAACCTGGATGCCAATCAGGGGACTGAATGGGCCCTCAGGGCACCAGGTATGGGGGGTGGGGGAGTGGGGCCAAGTGTAGGCTCTGTCCAGACTTCCCAGCTCTGTGGTCCCTCAAGCCCAAGGCACCTGGCCCAGATCTCTTGCCCCAAAGTGCATCTCAAACAATCTGGAGCCTTCACACCCTGGCCTCTGATCAACAGTCCGGCCCCAATCCTCACCTCCCTGCTCCAAGTCTGTATCCTTAGAAGACCCTGAATCACTCCCACTCATGCACCACCAGGCCTTTACATATAATGTTCCTTCTGTCTTCAACACTCCTGCCCCAACTCTTGGCCAAACCCACTCCCCTGCATCCTTTGATGTACCTCTTATTCACCACTCCCATTAGGAGCCTTCCCTGACTCCGGGGGCTGGGCCAGGCATCCCTCCAAGGCCTTGCACGGTGCCATGGGCGTCTCCCTCCACTCTGTGTGTAAATGTCTGCCTCCCCCACTAATCTGTGCAACCCTTCAGGGCAGGGACAGAGAACTCAACTTCTAGAATTGCTCTTGAAAGCTCTCTCGCCAGAGGAGACTGCCACATGGCCCTCTGAGCACTGCCCAGTTCTGGCATGCAGTAGGTTCTTAATAAATATTTATGATGGAAGGACAGAATCTCATACCCAATGAGCAGCTGACTTTATTAAAGTCCAGTCTCCTCGGCCCAGGGTGACAAGTGTTCTTCCTCCCAATAATGGTCAGCTTGTATGCTGTAACAATCACGACATGGTTCCCTGCAGACGATCAGTCACATGTGCACTTTCCTGGTTACATGTGCTCTCCTCCTCTCTGCGGGGTGGGGAGGGGCCTTGTGGCTTCCTCTCCTAGTCGTGGGGAATGGGCTCCATTTATGGGAAGGGCTGGGGGGAATTAGTCAACTTGGCCATGTCTGCAGCTTTGGTAAGAGTGAATGTTTGCAGGTTGAAATCACTAACATAAGGCTTGGATAATACGCACCTATGTCTATGGTGCCTATGTCTCCCAGCCCTCTATACTAACCAGGGTCCAGCATCACAGCCCCCAAGTGACAGAGGTCAAGGATGAGGTCAGCTGGCTGCCAGTATAGACTCAACGCTGGCCGCTAGGACAGTAGGGCAGATGCCCAGGTACCAGCTGGGAGGCGGGTGGTCGGTGTTGCCCCCCTGCCCCCTAGCCTGGTCGGATCCCTGCACTTGCTCTCCTAGAACTGAAGGCACAGGAGACCCACTGGTGCTTTTCAGCTGCTCTGATCGTCAACTGCTGTAAACTGAACTGGTCTTTGGGAGAGGAAGGTTCAGCAAAATTTTAATTACAGGCTGTCTCCCTGCCTCTAATGGCTAGGCTCTGCAAACGTAGTACTTTAATCACATGGTGTTAAATCACTTTTTAAGTATACCAGTGAGGTTGAGGATTTAAAGGAAACTGGTTATGAAGTTTTGCATAAAGCAAGTTAATTGCACTCTTTTGAAATTGGGGGGGGTTGTTTATGAAGTTTACGTAAGTGAATCTTATTCACGTTTGCCAGGCACACCAAATCATTTACTTATCTATATTTGCTTTGTCACAATGCTCAATGGTGCCCATGTCTCCCAAAATCAGGTCTCTAAAAGCTCCTGGGGATTTTCAACTCTCAATCCCTTTTTCCTCCAGCAGTGTGCCTTTCCACTTAAAACTGTGCACACTCTGGAAATTCTGGGAAAAGAAAAAAAAAAATGTATGAAGGGCTGAATTGTGCCCCCTTCCCCAAATTCATATGCTGACGTCCAAACACCCAGTTCCTCAGAATGTGACTGCCTTTGGAGGCGGTACCTTTAAAAGAGGTGATTAAGGTCAAGTGAGGTCGTTAGGGTGGGCTCTGGTCCAACACAACTGGTGTCCTCACAAGAAGAGATCAGGACACAGACACACGTAGGGAACATGGTGTGAGGACACAGCAGGAAGCGGCCATCTCCACGCCAAGGAGAGAGGCCTCAGGAGAAACTGACCTTTACTCCTGGATTCCCAGCTTCCAGAGAAAATGAACCTCTGGTTTGTAAGCCCCTCGACGGTGGCACTGTGTTACGGCAGCCACATATCAGAGTCTTCTCTGAGCAGACTCGCGGAGGACAGTCCCCGGCAACAGGCTGCCCCGCTGCTGAGCTGCGTGACCCTGGGCGGGCTTGCAGCGCTCGCTCAGGGCCCCCAGGCCCACTACCTCAGTGGGGGTGGGGGCATTAAATGCAGATGCTGTGGGCTCCCGTGCCCCTCTCTGGTTCTCTGACGCCTGGACCACATCCTTCACCCACAAGAAAATGAGATTTTTTTCTCTCTCACTTCATGCTGTCTCCTAGACAAGAAGCCAAAGGAAGAAGGAGATCTCGGCACCAAGAGCCTGGATTTTTTTCTCTTGGTTTAACACATCATTCTTAAAAATCATTGTCACACATATTCGTAAAATGGAGACTCCCAACAAATCGGTGAAATAACCAGAATTAGAAATCTTACTTTCATTTTACAGATGACGTAAACTGAGGTACAGAGAGTGATTTATCCATGACCCGCCATGACTTGATGGGGAAGGATCCCCTTCTCTGGAGTTAACATTTGTCTGCTCCCAGCTCCCTCCCACCATCAGACATCCTCAACTCTTGCCATTACCAGGCTACTTATCTGCTGCAAAACTGTCACTAGCTCCCAGCGAAGCCCCCATGGGCCTGCACCGTCTAACCGCTCTCTCCCCAACTGCCAACTCCACTGTGACAGACCAGCCACGCTCACATGTTACCACACCTCTGAGGACCCTCTCCCTGCTTCTTTCTGACTAACTAGGAGCCATCTCCTCCAGAAAGCCTTCCCAGACTTCTCTGAGCTCTTTCCACCTGCGCTCTCAGGCCCAGCCATAAGAAATGACTCTGAACAGTCTTTGTTTTACTTTCAAATTGCTTAACAATGGTAGTCTCAAGGGCAAGGAGCACACCTTCCCACAAGCTCCATGTACCTGGGCAAAAAGAAAAGATCAGTCACAGAGAAAATTACCTCTGCAATATAAACATGTGCAGAAAGAGCTATTAATATTTACAAGCTCAACTTCATAAACAGAATCCCATTCTTCCCTGACTTCTGCCACATCAAAGGAGTGCTGGAAGTCCCCTCTGCCCAGCTGGCCTTTAGGGACAAATGTCCTGCTTCCCTCTGTCCCTGGACATCCCAACCACACCCTTCTCCCTGCCTCTCTGGCACCAGAGAGAGAGGTAAAGCCAGCGGTGCTTAAACCAATGCCTACGTAACTCCATGAGTTACTATTTAAAGATCTGAGAGGTCTTTCTTTAAAGATGACCTCCTGTTGTAGGACTAGACCTTCAAGCGCATGCACGTGTCTGTTTTCTTCACTTGTTATATTCCCAGCACCTAGAAAAAGGCCGGGCACAACAGATGCTGCTCAAAAAATATTTTTAATAAATTTGTTGAATAAAGAAGAATATTATTAATAACTCTTTTACTATTCACTTTAGATTTTTAAAAATTTGAATAATTGAATGAAAATCCAAACCTACAGTCTCTCAGCCAGGCCTGAGTGAGGCAGGCTGCTGGCTGTGGGGTTTGGTAAGCCAAACAGGAGTGCCCAGGAAGCACTGTCCTTTAGACACAACTCCAGGGCATCTATCCCTTCCCCAAGTCCCTCTCTTGTCATCCCAGAGATGTCCTTAAGGGGGTTTCTGCAGCCTTTCCAGAGCTTTCTTTTTTTTCTGGGATTGGAAAGAACCAGAACCCCATGCCAAAGGGGAATTCCTCTCAGAGGCATTTGAGGGCAAGAGGCTGGCCCCCGAGGCAGCAGGTGCTGTCCCAGCTGTCGGAGCAGACTGAGCAATGGAAGGGGTGGCAGCCCTCAGGGAAGGATGTCCCCCCCAGGCAGCGGCTGTACCCATCCCCCACCTAGCCCCCCAACCTCATGAGGACAACCTCCACACGCAACTAGCTCATCTCGGCTGGGAAAATCTCAACTCTTTCCCCTCTCCCAAGGTGCCGACCAAACACAGGACCTAACCTTGAGTTTTACGTCCTTTCTTCTCCCTATCAGCTTTGGGGAGGCCTAGGGCGTGCCGTACTCTGAGAGGGGTGCAAAGAGGAACCCCAGATGGGTCCCAGAGGCTCATCGTCAGGAGAGGAATTCTGCCAAAGCACACACCAGGCAGCCCCACTGCTGAGACTGAGACTGCACCCCAGCACAGGGGATGGAGGGGTACACACACCCTAGGATGCACCCAGCACAGGGGAAGGAGGGGTACACATGTCCTAGGATGCACCCAGCACAGGGGAAGGAGGGGTACACCGGCTCTAGGATGTACCCAGCACAGGAGGTGGAGGGGTACACTGGCCCTAGGAGATCATTGGACTGTCCTGAGTAGGGGGGAGGGCGCATCCATGAAGGGAATGATGCAGGAGAAACCTACAGAGGCCACAGCTGCAGGAGATGCTGGAGGTTCTGAAACCCCAGCCCTGTGCTGGATGTGAAAGTTTCTTCTCTCTGTGGGTAATGATCTCAGAGCATGCCTTCCCAAGGCTTCCTGAGCCCAAGTCCAGCTCTGCCCCAGGACACTGCTGCCAGATGACCCACAGCTCCTCACCCGCCCCCACTCCTCTCCACCCCATGGCCTCCTGCCACTCCTCAAACTGATCACTCCTCCATAAACTCCCCTTCAGGACTCTGTCCTTTCCACTCGAGTCACCACCCCGCTCCCAGCTCCTCCAGCTCCTGAGTGAGTGAGTGAAAGTTGCTCAGTCGTGTCCGACTCTTTGCGACCATGGACTATACAGTCCACAGAATTCTCCAGGCCAGAATACTGGAGTGGGTAGCCTTTCCCTTCTCCAGAGGATCTTCCCAACCCAGGGATCGAACCCAGATCTCCCACACTGCAGGCGGATTCTTTACCACCTGAGCCACAAGGGAAGCCCAAGAATATTGGAGTGGGTAGCCTATCCCTTCTCCAGGGAATCTTCCCAACCCAGGAATCAAACTGACATGCCAAGATCCCCAACTTGAAGGGTCAGCTCTATAGGTGGCCTCCTGGTCAACAGCCCTGGCAAAGGACAGGCCACCACTTCAAGAGGCTGGTGGCATGGGCCAGCCAGGCAGCCGCGGGCCCAACCTTCCCACGGTTGGGAAGGTAAGTGATGCTTATCTAGGCATGGGTTTTACCTGTATTTCTGGATGGTGTGCCTGAGCCAGGTGATCAGTCTGTTTCCCACAGTGTCCAGCACATAAGGGAGGGTTGCTACCACTCTTAGGAGCTCACATGTACTGTCACCAGGCACCCTCCTAAAGCACATGTGACAGCCTCCTTTAGCCTCCTAGTGGCCCCAAGAAAATTGTTGAAAACACAACCACATACACGGGGAAGGTATCGTCCCTGAGAACCAAGCTTCCGTTTTCAAAATATCCTCCAAATGAACAGCAACTGCCTGCTGCTTCCCATGTATGGTTAGTTGTGAGGTGAATGAGGTCAAATATTCTGTAGGGTAAGTTAGAGCCAGGCTGTGGGGACCTTCGTTGAGGAGGCCTGGGGAGGGGTCGTCTGCAGCATATGGAGCTGCCCCGAGCCTTTTCTCCGAACAGAAAATATGTGTCCCACCAACCCCACCCTAGCAGGACCTCCACCCCCACACTGGCAGTCTCGCCTCCAGACCCACAAGGCCCCTGCTACCCTTCCAGGCAGCCTGCAAAGCATCTGAGCAAAGCAGGGATCCCACCCACTCCCACAAAAGCCCCTTCTGCTTTGGGACCTTCTCGCCTATGGGACACCACCATCAAGTCCAGGCACGCCTAAAACAGGCAGGCAGGCAAGGAGAGGGGCTGGCGGGAGGGAGCACTTGTGAAAAGCTGGCTCTGAGAATCAAGAAAACCCCGATTTGGATAAACTGAGAGACAGTGAAGTGTGGCCTGAAAGCAGCCAAAAAGAAACTGGAAGACTTTAAAAAAAGTCTTTTCTCCAAACAGAAAATCTCTGAGAAGGCACTGAGATTCCTGGTTGCCAGGAAGATAATTTCATCACTGGGGAGGATGGGGTGTTGGGCAGGAGGAGATGGGGTGCTGGCTGGGGGAGGAGGCAGAAACAGGGGCCCTGAGCCACAGGGGAGTACCTAGAAAGAGCCCACCCTACATACCCTAGGGGGTCCCAAGCCCCACTGGGCACAAACCTAGGAGAAAAGCCAGGGACAGCAAAAACCTCAGGAGAGACCCTTCTGTACAAGGTGGTGGGGCAGGTGGTAGAGGTGGTGGTGGGGAATGCTGAATAGATACCATGGTTGAAACCAAGATCCCCTCCACGATCCCAATCACCTTCAAAGTACCCCCAGATCGAGGTCAGCTTCCCACCGGCAATAAAAGTGAGTCACCCTCCCCCTCGGTAGCTCCAAAGGTCAGAGAAGGCTATACTTTCTCCCTGAAGACTGCCCCTTAGGAGGGAGGCGGGCTCAGTCAAGACAGCTACTGTGCACATAGGAAAGGCCCCCAACGGCCCTCTGCAGCCCCAGGCTCCCACCTCTCCGAGAAATGCTGCTGCCCATCTTTTAACTCCCCAGGGTTGATTTAGGGTTATTGGTAGGAGGGAGCTGGGAAGGGAACATTCAGAGTGGGAAGCCGGCCCTTGCAGAATTTTATGGCTCAATTCCGAAGTAAATCACTCTGGGCCAGAGAACCAACTCCATGTAGATTTACTCGTTTTAATATTTGTTTGGGGGCACTGCAATTAATTGAAAGATGCCTTCTTCCAGTTATGGTTCTGAAATGTTGGACCTTGGTCTCTGCGCACTGATTTTTATTGGGCATAATTACGATCATTTGTCAGGAGTCCTCATGCCCCGGAAACAGAGCTCTCCACAGTTACAGGCCCGCTTGAGCTCCCAACAACCAGAATCGATTCTTCCTGGAGAAACCCGATCAAGGTAAGGATCCTACTAATTTGCTAACCTGACAGCCTCCAGGGGTTATCAGATTCGGTCCTTGGGGTCCTGGGGGCTGCAGGGAGAGAAGCCAAAAGATGAGAGGAAGATGCTGACCATCTCCCTGTGAGATCTAGTTATCCGGCCTCCCTCTGCACATCAGGCCACCAGTGAGCAGCATGGAGCAGCAGGTAAGAACATGAACTCTGGAGCCAGACTGCTAAACTCGCAGCTTGCCTTTGCCACTTATTCGCTGTGTGACCTTAGGCAAGTCACATAACCTCTCTGTTAACTATCTCAATTTTCTCATCTCTAAAACTGGAATGGTAACAATACCCATCTCACGGGGTTTTTATAAGAATGAAAACCAATTGATAATTTAAAAGGACTTGGTAGAGAGCCTGGCATAAGCACTAGAGGAACTGATTTATTGTAAATCAGTAAAATGAATTGATTTCTTGGTAAATTGATCTCTTATTGGTAAAGTTATTTGAAGAAAGAATCGCATAGCTAAAATGAAGTTTGAAGATCATTATGGGTCTACAGACTTTCTGTCAAGTGCCAGAGAGTTAATATTTTAGGCTTTGTGGGCCATGTGGGTCTTGCTGCAACCAGCAAAAGGCAACCACAAATGTACTTAAAACAAAAGACATGACTGTGCTCCAATAAGATGTCACTTAGGAAAACAGACATCGGGCTAGCTTGGTCTGCAGGCTGTAGTTTGCTGACCCCTTGACTGGACCAAACTCTCTGTTTCACAGATGAGGAGAACACAGTGGGGAGTTATCTGACAAAGCTGGAACCCAGCTCTCTCCAGGCCAAGGCATGCTCTAAAATCAAGAGCCCCGGGAAGGAAAAGAGAAGTCCACCCTGCATTCAGAGCGGATGGGCTCATACTGTCTCACCAGCTGCAGGTCATCAGAGAACCAGGGACACCGAGGCCACTGTTGTCCATCCACCATACAACCCTGGCTCCCCTGAAGATGTGCACGGGCCAGGGTGTCTTCCCATTCATCTCTGTAGCCCACTGCAGGCTCTTGCCACAATAGAGCTGCTTCAGGAAGGCCAATAACCACGGTGAGCCCTGCCTGGGGACGCCTCCCACCCCGCAAGGCCAAGTGCCTACATGCCTGTACTTCAGCCAGTTCTGGGAGTGACTGATTAAATGAAGACGCCCACATACCTGTGACAAGGGGAAGCCACGTTTTTAAGGGCTAGACTATAAAAGGGACATTTATTAACTATAACTGCGTTTAAACGATTCAAAGTTTTATAGACATTTCTTTTTTCACTTCCCCATAAAAGATGGCAAGAGGATGAACTCTAAACTTCGGTGAAGGTCTGTGAGAAGGCAGGACATTCCTCTCCTCCTGTGGTTTAAAACATGGCCCCCAAATCTCTGACACCACCCCCACCCCATCAAGAAGCAGCGTTTATGTCCCTTCCTCTTGAATCTGGCCTTGGTGACTGTTGCATGGGTGGTACATGAAACATGGAAGAGACACCCAGGTTTCCAGACCAAGCCTTTGGGAAATCGCAGCTCCTCCTTCCTGTTTCTTGGGACGTTGCCTTTGGAACCTAGCCACCATGCTTTGAGGAAGCCCAAGAGGCCTCGTGGAGAAGCCCACATGGAGGCGAAGCCAGCACAACTCGCCAGCCTCAGAAACAAGCCATCTTGGAAGTGGATCTTCTGGCCTTGGTAGAGCTCTCCAAGCCAATACTACGTGGAATAGACGTGGGTTGTACCTACTGAGCCCTGCCCAAGTGGCAGGCTCCTGAGCAGAATAAAAGATTAACGTTGTTTAAGGCACTAAGTTTTAGGATTGTTTGTTACACAGCAATAATAACCAGACTAGGCTTCTTAATTTCCATCATTTGCTCAGGCCACAAAGCTATCTTCTCTTGACCTCAGGTTTAATGTTGTTATATTACAAAACATATGTGATATGTGATCTATAATAAAAAATATACTTTTGGTCTTCAACCAGTCCTGACACAGAGCTCCTAAAATGCTTGGAATTTATAAGAGTTATAAAGGTGTCTTGATAGTCATAACAAATCCCTTCCACCACAACCAGGCTTATGTTAATGAGGTAACTTTTGGAAACTTAAGGATGGGAGCTGGTTCCTAGGGGAACCAACCATGTGACTGGAGGGTAGGAAATTTCTGTCCCATCCCTGACCTCCAGGGAGAGGGACTGGAGGGTGAATCAACTGCCAATGGCCAATGATTTAATCAAGCATGCCCAAGTAATGAAGCCTTCCTAATATCTCCCAAAAAGAAGGGGTTCGGAGCACTTCCAGGCTGGTGGACATACGGAGACTTGCAGAGAAAGGTGCACTCCAGCAAGGCGTGGGAACTCTGAGCCCTGTCCCCATACTTTGCCCTCCACATCTCTTCCACCTGACTGTTCCTGAAACTCAGCAAGTAAAATGTTTCTCTGAGTCCGTGAGCTGCTAACAAATTACCAGGACCCAAGGAGCGGGATCACTGAAAGCCAGTCAGAAGTATAGCATCTGAAGCTTGGGGGGTGGAAGGACTGAGCCCTTAACCTGTGGGATTTGATGCCGCCCCAGGTAGGTAGAGTAAGAACTGAGTTATATTGCAGGACATGCAGCTGGTGTAGAAATACCACACAGAGAATGCCTGGTGTAGAAAACCCCCACACACATTGTACTGGGAGCAGAATTGCAAGGAGCTAAGATAGTTGAGGGTAAAATAGAGAAAGTAGGTCTCAGAAGGCTCTGAAGATAGGACAAATATTTTTATCTAAAAAAAAAAGGGGGGGGAATTTTGAATCTGCATAAGCACATCAACAAATTTGAGAATGAGACCCCAGAGTTCCTATCTACATACAAGACCACTGGTGGGAGAAATCTTAATTTCAAATATTCAAATGCACATTCTGATTTCTGGGTCAGAAGACATGGTCAACAGCACAACAGGGAAGAGAATATTCCGGCCTAAAAATGCTGGGTCCAGTGATACCAGTGATTGCCTCAGCTTCAACATAACTCTTCTAGATGATCAGAATTTACTCAAATACAGAGAGTAAAACTTTGTCAGGGTCACCAGGATGAATTAGCTCTAAAATGCAGTCCTTAGTTAACCTCAGACAAGAGTATTTATCACTGGTTGGAGAAAGGATGTCAACCAGAACATTCTTTATTGAAACACATTTGATGCTAAGATGACTTTTCTGACAAATACATTAACTGTCATCGTGCTGAAGTTATTTGGGTACCAATTAAGTTTCTGGGAGCTTCCCTGGTGGCTCAGTGGTATAGAATCAGCCTGCGAATGCAGGAGACACAGGTTTGATCCCTGGCCTGGGAAGATCCCACACACTGAGAAGCAATTAAGCCTGTGCATCACAACTACTGAGTCTGCACTCAAGGGCCTGGGAGCCACAAGTACTGAGCCCACAAGCTCCAACTACTGAAACCCGAGCGCCCTAGAGCCTGTGCTCCGCAACAAGGGAAGCCATGGCAATGAGAAACTTATGCACTCCAAATAGAGAGTAGCCTCTGCTCGCCACAACTACAGAAGAGCTCACACAGCAATGAGGACCCAGCACAGCCAAAAATAAACAAATAAATAACTTTTTTTTTTAAGGAAGAAGATTCTGGTTATCAAAATCCTGGATAATAGAAATTATTGTTTAAAAGGCTATATTTGCTTTTGAAAGAAACCAGACATTATTATATATAAAAGGATTCTTTCTTTTACAAAAATATTTACTCAGGTTGTCTTTAAGTAATGACCTCCTCTCATGATAGCTTCCCTGATAGCTCAGTTGGTAACAAATCCACCTGCAATGCAGGAGACCCTGGTTCGATTCCTGGGTCAGGAAGATCTGCTGGAGAAGGGATAGGCTACTACCCACTCCAGTATTCTTGGGTTTCCCTTGTGGCTCAGCTGGTAAAGAATCCACTCCACAATGCGGGAGAATAAAACCCACTCAGAATACCCACTCCAGTATTCTGGCCTGGAGAATTCCATGGACTGTATAGTCCACGGGGTCGCAAAGAGTCGGACACAACTGAGAGACTTTCACTTTCCTTTCATGAATCCAAACTACAATCATATGTATACAAGTTTTGTGTAAATCAATACTTAGAAACCAGCATTTGTTACATGAAAAGAGGTAGCCTTGGGCTGAAATCAGTCACGTATTATTCAGAACTCACCCAGTGCCAAGTGACAGAAACCCAACCCAAACTTGATTTTGGCAGCATTTCCCCCAAATTCACCACCTTGGAGTTTTCTATCCTAGCTGGGTACCAGGTGTAACATTATTGTTGACTTTTTAACTTTTTATTAAACTAAGTTTCCTGCTAAGCAATAATGAAATCACAAGTTTCATATACTACTGACATTTTCTTTCTTTAATGCACATTTAAAATGAATATGTGGCTTCCTAGATAATTTGACTGAAAATCATCCTATATTCCCCAACAGTGTCTGAATGCTGTACTTTAAGGCAGAGAAAGGAGGTTTACTGAATGGAGAACCAGCCCTTAATTTGTTTTCTCACTGACACATGTGGTATGTGACCTTGGTCAAGTCACCTAGTTTTGCCCGCTTCAGTGCCCGCATTACAAGAAGTGCATTAGCCCTGCCCACTCCCACTCTTCACAAGAGTGCAGGGGTAATAACCCTGGTGCCTCTGACGACCACCCATCCATAGCAGTCCGGGTCCTCAGGGTGTCCTCAGCCACTAGGATCTGAAGGCTTTGTCCCCGCTGTCTGAATGCTGGAGCCAGAGAGGTTGGGCTTCCAGATCTACGGAGATCAGGAGCAGGCAGCTGAGGAACTGGTAACTCTGAAAGACACTCACCTACTTTTCTGGTTTTAATATCTATTTCAGATGCATTAAGTAAACTTGGCTCTAATGAGCTAACTAAAATCATTAAGACCCTGTGGGGATAAAGCAGGGGCCGGGCTGCCAGAGGATTAAAACCAGGCCCCCAGGATTGTCCACAAGCAGCCCAGCCCATATCGCCCTTGTCCTTACCATGCTGCGTTCAGCCTGTGGAATCCTAGAACCAGGCCACTGCCCTCTCCTCACCATCACCCTGCCTGCCATCTATCTGGGTCTCGTGGGGAATGGAAACAAGGTAAGGCGAAAGACGCAGAGGTCTTTGGCTCAACGTGGGCTCTTAACGTGTGCTGCCCCCCGTGGGTGGTTCCTCTCTGGTATGAATGAGTTTGCAGTCAACCTAGAGGAAGAAAACACATCACATCACTTATCAGCAACACTCTCCCCATACCCTCTGGCTGATAAAACTCAAAGCCTGAGCCTTACAAGACCTCGAATCGGGCCTGGCATGGGGTGGGGATAATTTCTACCCTATTGAAAAAATTAATTTTATAGGGAAGGAGCAAACTGTCAGACCATAGGTCCAAACCACCAATCAGGCGGATCTGGAGCTGCTACCTCAGGTGTGGACAAAGGCCCGAGATGATGTCACAGGAATGACTCCTTCCCTGAGGCAGCCCACGCTGAGGATGTAACCCCTGCCTTAGAGGCCTGGCGCTAGGAACCTCCAAAGCGCCAATCAGGGGTGTTAGACAGCATCTCATCCAGTCCCTGGGGTCAGTGAGGAGAAAACATCGCGACGTTAGGGGACTCACCCCAGATCACCCAAGTCATTAATGGCAGACCCACAACCAACGGGCTTCCCAGGTGGCGCTAGTGGTAGAAACCCACCTGTCAATGCAGGAGGCTTAAGGGATGCGGGTTCGATCCCTGGGTTGGGAAGATTCCCTGGAGGAGGGCATAGTAACTTACTCCAGTATTCTTGCTGGAGAATCCCATGGATAAGAGGAGCGTGGCGGGCTACAGTTCATAGGGTCACAAAGAGTTGCACACGACTGCAGCGACTTAGCACACATACTGCACACCACGAATGATGACTTTCCCAGAATATCACACGAGGACCTCAGCATAGTCTGTCAGCCCCTGTGTGTGATAGTTAAAATACAAAACTCGCACAGCAAAATAGGCTATGCCACTTATTAGCTGCGTGAATCACTTAACCTCTCCGTACCCTCATTGTCACGTCTATAAAATAGAAGGCTAATTAAGGTAACACATGTACAGTGCTCACTAAGCACTTTAACACAGTAGTACTTAACAAATGCTAGGTTTTTAAAGTTACTGTTGGACTGCCCCAGGGTTTTAGCAGAAATAACACCTGTTCAATCCCTGAGTTGACAGATATCTCCTCCACTGCTTAAACAGCAGCTCACAGTGCCAAGGGTCCAGGTTTTACAGCAATGTAGGCCTGGATTTGGAACCTGGTTTTCAAAACCAAATAGCACAATCAGGGTAGCCAAGACAAGAGAAATTTGTTTTCTCGTTTTCTCATTTTTGGACACTAGAAGCCTGAGATTAAGGCACCAGCAGGCTTGCTTCCTTCTGTGCCCTCTCTTCTTGGGCTCACAGACAGCCACCTTCTCCCTGAGTCCTCACATGGTTGTCTCAGGTGTCCTAGGTCTGTGTCTCATCTGTGTCCTCATGTCCTTTTAAGGACACCAGTCATCCTGCACTAAAGCCACCCATAGGACCTCATTTTACCTTAATTACCACTTTAAGGGCCCCATCTCCAAATACAGTCACATTTCAAGGTACTGGGTGTTAAGACTACAGCATATTCTTGTTGTTGCTATTTAGTTGCTCAGTCGTGTCCGACTCTTTGTGACCCCATAGATTGTAGCCCGCCAGGGTCCTCTGTCCATGGGATTCCCAGGCAAGAATACTGGAGTGGGTTGCTATGTCCTTCTCCAGGGGATCTTCCCCACCCAGGGATCGAACCCATGTCTCCTGCTTGGCAGGCAGATTCTTTACCTCTGCATTACCTGGGAAGCCCAACAACACATTCTTAGAGGGGATACAATTCAACCCAGAACAGTATGATGCATTACCTCTCTTCCTCTTTAGAATAGGAATATGTAGAGACTCACAAATCCTTATCCAGGGCACCGTGTTGTGCCACACTGAACTGGTTTGGAATCTGGAGAGATGTCCAAAGAGAACAAGTGCCTTGCTTCATTCTACAAATATGTATTTTGCTTTAGAAAAGATTTGTGTTCCAGGAGCACTGACCTTGTGGCAAGCACTGCCTTAGCCCTGTGGGAAATCCACAAGCGACTCAAACCAGGCTATGATCTTCAAGTACTTAAGATCTCAGACAACAGAACCAAGGAATGAATGATGGAAGCGATGCAAAGTGCGAAGTGCGCTAAAGATGTGCAGACCAAAGGCTGGGATAGAAGAGGGGGACAAAACTGACCACAGGAGCAGAGTGTAGAAGAGCCCAGAGGGGACTTATCTGCTCCAGGGGACTGGGCGGCATTCCCTTGACCTGAGCTGTCTGTTTGTAGAAAAGCACGATGGTCTGGGGAGGAGAAGATGGTGTCCACCATAACCTTCCTGTGACCTACCTTCACCAGGACCAGAATTCTCAATCAGCAGGGGGAGGAGAAGTGACCCTGCAGGATCCCTGGTGTCCAAGCCACAGTAAGAAGCAACTTCCTCCCTCAATCCCCACAGATGCCTGCAAAGGTGACTGCTGGCTGCCATGGACCAGCCAAGCCCCATATGCATCTCCGGTCCTGCTGTCAGGACAACCAACAACATAGGATCCCTCCCTCTGGACAATTCTGCTGGGCTTCTCTCCATGGACAGGAACTCAGAGGGGCCACTGGGGAAGGGGGCGTAGAACCTACCTGAGACCACACAAAAGACATCCATGGACACCTAGCGCCTTACACTCCCATACTATCTGCACATTTGTAACTCGTACTTAGTCACTCAGTCATGTCCAAGTCTTTGAGACTCCATGGGCTGCAGCCCACCAGGCTTCTCTATCCATGGGATTTTTTTCTAGGCAAGAATACTGGAGTGGGTGGCCATTTCCTTCTCCAGGGGATCTTCCCAAACCAGGGATCAAACTCACATCTCTTGTGTCTCCTGCTTGGCAGGCAGATTCTTTATCGCTGAGCCGCCGGGGAAGCCCTATCTACAGATTAAGAAATAATAATTACTAGAAAAGGCAATATTATAGTGGAAGAAAGAAGTCATTGCCAGAGCCAGGGGCTGGATTTGTTTTTCTTCTTTTATATCTCACTTACACTATAAAAAATTTATTTTAGGGAATTCCCTGGTAGTCTAGTGGTTAAGACTCCATGCTCCTACTGCAGGGGACACAGGTTTGATCCCTACTTGGGGAACTAAGATCCCATATGCCATGTGGTGCAGTCTAAATAAATAAATAGTCGTGTGAAGTATTTTTAATTACTTTATAAAAAAGTATATCTCAACAAAGCTGATACGTCCTTAAATAAATAAATAATTAGTATCATATTGAAACCTGGCGAGGCAAACAATCAGTACTTACCCAACCATCATCCCCCTCTCCACTTCTCTTCAACAGAACTTGGGAAATACTAGCAGGGGGATTCCGGGAAAGGTTTTCACACCTGATAAATTAAGGCACAAGGATGGTATAGCCACTGTGCAAGACAGCATAGAGGTTTCTCAAAAAACAAAAAAATACAGGGTGGGGGAAAAAAAAACAGACCTACCATAAGACCCAACAATTCTACTCCTGGGTATATACCTGAAGAGAACAAAAACACACTAATATGAAAAGAAACATGTATCCTAATTTTCACAGCAGCATTATTTACAATTGTTAAGATATGGAAACAACCTAAGTGTCCATCAACAGATGAATGCATCAGATGTGAAATACACTCAAACACACACACACACACACACACACACACACACACACACAAAATGGAATACTACCTAGACATAAGAGAACGAAATGTTGTCACTTACAGGAACACGGATAGACATGGAAGGCATTATGCTAGGTAAAATAAGTTAGACAGAGAAAGACAAATACTATCTGATATCATTTATATAGGGAATCTAAAAAATACTGCAAACTAGTGAATATAACAAAAAAGTAGACTCGCAGATACTGAGAACAAATGAGTGGTTACCAGTGAAGAGAAGGAAGTGGGGAAGGGCAAAGTAAGTAAAGGTGCTTAAAAGGTGCAAACTAGTATGTATAAAACAAACTAAAAGGATATATTGTACAACATGGGGAACAGAGCCAATATTTTTAATAACTATAAATGGAATACAACCTTTCAAAATTGTGCATCACTATATTATACACCTGTAACATACAACATTATACATCAATTACGCAACCTTTTGCAATCCCATGGACTGTAGCCCATCAGGCTCCTCTCTCTGTCCATGGGATTCTCCAGGCAAGAATACTGGAATGAGTGGCCATTTCCTCCTCCAGGGGATCTTCCTGACCCAGGGATCGAACCAAGTCTCCTGCATTGCAGGTGGATTGTTTACTGAGCCACCTGGGAAGCACACATATTATATACCTATAACATGCAATATTATACATCACTATACTTCAAAAGAAAAGAAAAAATTTTTTTAAACACACATTGAGAAACTCACCTGCCTGCCTGCCTTCCAATATAGTTACTTGAGAATGTGATAGGTGGAGTGCGGCAGCAATGCTGTGACCACGAAGGGACAGGCCTGAGCCAATATGGCTGTCTGGAAGGTTAGAATGAATGCTTAAAATTATCACTGCCTCACTGAAATAAGCAACTCTAGAACCCCCAACATTTAGACTTCTGGTTAGTTAAGTCTATAAACATCTTGTTTTCTAAGCGACTGTTAGTCCAGTGTTCTTTTGGCTGTAGCCAATAACATTCTACAAGCCAGGTGGTTTTCATCTCTCCAAATGTCCATCTCTGACTCCAAAACTGAGATCACAATGAGGTAGATATAAGATGAAACCTCGTGACCTTAAACCGAATCCCATCAGAGTTCTTGGTTCACAGTTCCCACAGATAAAGCTTTCCTTCCCAGCCCCCGAGAAAAACAGGAAACAGATGCCAGTTTCTTTTGCAGCCAAGCCGCTCCCCTAGGGCATCCTTGTGTGCATCCTGTAGAACAAAGGACTGACACAGTGTCAGGTATGGCTCACACACCTTCACCCTCCCAGGCCCACATGGCCATAAGCCCCCATTTGCCCAGGACAGTCCCCTTTACATCTGTGTCCTCCTCTTCACTCTCAAAGGTACCTTCATTTGGAAAAAAACAATTGTAGACATCCTACTTCTGGCTGCCTCGGCACTTTTCTTTTTCTTTACCCCCTACTTCCCATACCACACGAACATGAGGCCATTCTGTCTTCCCCACCAAAATGAAGACGGGTGGCAGGGACCCTGCCAGGTTCACCTGAATTCCTCTGACCCACAGCAGGCGTCTGATGACGTATCTGCTAAACTGAACCAAATGTTAACAGAAGAGTCTTAAGCTAAAAGGTCTGGGGCAAGCTGGCAGAATGTGAACATGGAGAACAGTTTTTAGAGGGAGGAGAAACTGGGTACTTTCCCAGAATCCCTGACCTTCACCACTGGGTTTGTCAGGATGTCCAGGCATCCAGCTGGCTGATGCAATCTCCGGGCAAAGGCGGCTCATGCTCCACATAACCCCACACGGCACCTGTTGACTAAATGGACCCCGCAGATGCCACCCGACCTGGGGATGCAAAGGAGCAGAAAGCCTTTGGCTTCTGCAAAGAAGAGCCCAGGGCGCTGCAGACCAACACCCAGAGACAAATAAACTGCATGCTGGGAAAACACCGTCATTGTCAACACTTTCCTGCTTGGGGACACACACTGTCCAGCAGGCCACTTTTGTGATCTCATGGTGCAAACTGAAGTGTCTCCGCAAGTGACCCATGAATAGGGCAAAGGCCGGTGGGTTCTCGGCTCATGGTGAGATCAGGGCACGGCCTCCCCAGGGGACGGCCCTATAAGGGAACAGAGTGGAGAATGCCTGCCCCACCCACTCCAGATGGAACCACACACATTCCTTCTGAGTAACTTTCAGGCTCAATTGTCACAACTACAGCTGGGCATTTCCACGTCTCTGCCTCCCTCCCTCTCCCTCACAGAGGTTACTTTTACTTAGTAACACATACAGAGAACATCTAGCACTTCTAGGGCACCTAACAGACACTCAGTTAACCCTGATAGCTCAGTTCATAAACAATCCACCTGCAATACAGGAGATCCCGGTTCCATTCCTGTGTTGGGAAGATCTGCTGGAGAAGGGATAGGCTACCCACTCCAGTATTCTTGGGCCTCCCTGGTGGCTCAGCTGGTTAAGAATCTGCCTGCAATGCGGGAGACCTGGTTTCGATCCCTGAGTTGGGAAGATTCCCCTGGAGAAGGGAAAGGCTACCCACTCCAGTATTCTGGCCTAGAGAATTCCATGGACTGTATAGGCCATGGGGTCGCAAAGACTGAGTGACTTTCACTTTTTCCCTGCATCAGGTTCCCGAGTCACTTACTACCGAAATGTTTTCTGGGGTTGGAGGATAGAACTGCTTCTCTAGTCGCAATCTGAAAAGCACTGAGCCAACCTCTCAAAACTTCTACATCACAGCCAGCTCAGCAAACCTTACTTCTCAGCTTAAAAAGCTCCCTCTTTGCTAAGTTAGGTTGGAAGCTGGCTCCATTCTCAACAGAATCTTAACTTGACAAATTAAGGCCCTTCCAGCAAAAGCGAGCAGGATGATGAAAGGCCTCCAAAACATCTCTCCCGATAGCCCACAGCTGAAGGAGCGATGGGTGGAAACCGTCGGGCAGCGCCTGAGGCTCACAGAAGGCCTTCCAGCTGCAAGAGCCTTCTCACGAGGGAAGGCACTGCCTGGTATAGCCGCACGCTCCCGGCCACAGGAAGGCGTTGAGCGAGTGTTGGTGGAGACAGGATTCCCACTCCAGGGAGGAGGTCCACTAGATGACCTCTAAGATGTCTCCCAAGTTTGAAACTCGAGAAAATCAAGCCTCTGGGCTTAGGGTAAACAATGGGGTGCATGGTCTGGAGGGACCAGGAGCAGCTGGAATCTGTACAGGGTACCCTGATGGGGAGGCTGGTGGGCTACAGTCCATGGGGTCACAAAGAGCCAGACACAATTGAGCAACTAAGCACACATACACACACATTCTGAGGGGGAACCTGGGCAGAAGCCTCATCTGGAAAGATCCGGCCTGAATCAATAGTGGAGAGGACGTGAGGCCTTCCTGGACAGGCTTGTCTGCAGGCCTCTGCTGACAGATGAAGCCTTGGGCCAGCACAGCCCTTCTCCAGAGCCCTACAGGTCACGAAGGCCCCTTTCAAAGGTTCCCACCAAGGCCTGTCTCTCCTTCTCCTCACTCACGAACCCCCCGGGTCCTACAGCATCTCTCCAAGGAGGAGATCCAAGTCAGTGAAGGGTGAAGAGCCCCAGAATCTTCCCGGCACCTCTGAGAGCCTGGAGCCCACAGGCAGGACGACCCTGGCCCCCAGAAGCTTTATGCGCTAATTCCTCGGGGACCTCTGGACCACGTGTGTGTGTTAGTCACTCAGTTGTGTCCGACTCTTTGCAACTCTGTGGACTGTAGCCTGCCAGGCTCCCATGGAATTCTCCAGGCAAGAATACTGGGGTGGATTGCCATTCTCTTCTCCAGGGGATCGTCCCAATCCAGGGACCAAACCCAGGCCTCCCACATTGCAGGCAGATTTCTTTACCATCTGAGACACCAGGGAAGCCCCAAGCCGTGTGCAGTGGCCATCCAAAGCCACAACAGGCCTGAAGTTTCAAGGTTCCAAGAACGATTTTTTCCCTCCCCCAAATTCAGGCCAAGACAGACAAGTTCCCCCTCCCCTGCTTCTATGCCAGATGGTGGCTATCTATTCCATCCTCTTTCTAAGCCTGCACACCTTTGCAGGCCCCCAATTCAGGCAGGGCCCTCCACACCAACTCCCGGTCTCACCTCGGACCCTGGAGGAGGTTCTGTCAAGGGCTCCACAGCCTTTGGTTCTGAGACCCTTCAAGATGCCCACAGCCACTCACCGCCAGGCCAGGCCTGGCATCAGCGCTTGCTTCACGCTCCGTTTTGAGCTCCCTGGGGGCTGCCCTTCCAAATGAGGAGGAGCTCAGCTCTTCTCTGAAAGGATGCTAGTTGTATTTCATACGACATTTCTAGGTGCTTGATAGTTGGAAGGTTTTCAAGATTTTTACTCCACTACGGTACTAAAAATATTCTAAATCAGCGCTGGAATCCCCTCTTTGGACTTGTTCACAGGAACCTCCCCTGGCTGACCTCCCTCCCCCCAACCCCGCACCAAACAACGAACTCTGGTCACATCCCTGCTGATCCAAATATATACGATGAACACCTACCATGTAGGTCCTGGGTGTTCAAAAATGGCAAGACTGGCGCTCGGCCCGAAACACAGCAGCTCTATAAAAATGCAGCATGGCAGGAGAGAAATTCCCACAAACCTCTTCCATGTAACGAGCAGCCCACTATTTGCCCAGGTTATCACAGCTGTTTAGTGGCTTCACAGGTCCTCACCTTGTCCCCCAACTAGACCAGCCTACTCGTGGGAAGAGGTACAGGTCTCCCCTGCCCTCGACTCCCACACTGAGAGCCTGGGACAGAGATCTCACCAGGGTTGTTAAAAAATGACAAAGCCTCTCGCCTAACGCACTCCAATGCTTCCAGCTGAGGCGCGCGCTCGACGCTCGACTGTCTCCGGATTCTGCCAGCTGGGCCTCCAGCATGACACAGCATCCCCGCCTGGCTTCCCTGACGACAGCGGGCCCGGCATGACAAAGGCTTCTCTGACGACGGAAGGAAGAGGTCTTCTGGGTGTCTACAGCAGCCCCCACGGCGCTCCCGTCCCACAGCCGACCTCCCCCCATTCCCAGGACTGTAGCTCACGCCCACACCTCCGGCTCAGGCTTCCACCCTGCGTATGGTCTGGAAGACAGCTCCCACTGGACTACCCTACCTGCGATTCCACTCGACGAGTCTTACGTTAAACTCACCACAACACCCCAGCACACCTGCTCCAGCCACCACCAGAAGGTTACACCTCAGTAAAGGTCACCATCCACTGAGTCCAGGAGGCCAGAGAACTGGGAGTCAGCTGGGACTCCTCCCCTACTCCCCAAAGCTAAGCACTAAAATCTGCAGACTTGATTCCCCAGATGGCTTTAAAATGTGACTTTTCCTCTACCCTCATCCACACAGCCCTGCTTCCAGGCCTGCTCTCCAGGGACTGGACCCTGCATGGAGCCTGCTGTTGACTCATAGCCCAGGGGCCGCCTGGCTCCCAATCATGCTTCCTTCTGGCCCAGGGCTGGGTGGCTGGACTCTGCTGTAAGTCCCATCTGCCCTGCCAAAATTCGAAGTCCCCGGCCAGGTGTTTAAGGTCCTCAGAACTGGGCTCTGTACGCCTCTTTGTGCCTGACCAGCTTACTGCTGCCCCTTCCTACACCCAGGCAGCCTCGGGCCTCCACGCCTTTGCACTCATATTCCTTCCTTCCCCCTAAACATCCTTCTCCTGTCTCCTTTCCAGGCTAATTCTTTTCCATACCTTCAGATTCAGCTCCTGCATCATCTCCCTAAGGAAGCCCTCTCTGATTTCTGAGGCTGAACAGGTGGCCCTTGTCTGGCAGGCAACTTTCTCCACCACTGCGCTCACCGCACCGTGCTGAGTTTAACTGTTTCAGCATCTGTCTCTCCTGGGAGACAGTGGGCTCTTTGAAGGCAGGAGGGGTGTGCCTCTTCACTGTTGTAGCCCGAGGGCCTAGCACAGAGCTGGGCAGAGAAAAAGCCCAGTCACTACAAGAAGCCCCCTCTGACTGCAGGATCCACCTAACCTCCTTGGTCAGCTACACTCTGCCCAAGCACAGACAATTTCCCTTTCACCCCTTTGTCATGGCCCCAGCTGAAAACTTCTGCCATGGGATCTGCCATGACCCCAGACCTACTCCCAAATTCACCTCTTCCATAAAATCATCCCAAACTAGCCCCAGTCTACATTATCACTACCATGACATCTGCCTCCTGTACTTTATCCATCCCATCTCCTGGGTAACTTAGGACTTGGGTCTGACTCCATGGTTGGACATCAGCTAGCAGTGGATATCACAAAGAAGGAGATACAAAAGAATTTTTAAGCTCCAAAAAGTTTGAGACCCGCCACTCACAAAACTGTAATGAGGATGCGGCGTGTGGACCACCTCAGCCCAGGATACCAGATTTGAAGTCTGAAGACTTGGGATCAGATGCCTGCCCTACTACTTACTTGTGACTTGGGCACATCACTAACCGTTAGTCACTGAAACTAACAGGCTCAGTCTCCCCATCTGCAAAATGGGGATAATGATAACAGCTTCACAGGGCTGTTGTAAAAAGCAGATGAGGTCACTGGTGTGAAATACATCATACACTGCAAAGCCAAGTCAAGTGTAGGGCAACATGACTGTCTCCACTGCCAAACAATCCCCCATCCAACTCCACTACTGCCACCCCAGTAGTTCCCGTCCTTACTTGAGTTAGGTAAGAATCAAATGAAGTCTGTGGATCCTCCTCCTAGAAAAATGCACATATATAACAGCTTGGCAAACACCTTTACAAGGTTCCTGAGGACCCCGCCATGGGAAGGGAAAGCCACAGACCAAACTTAGGCGCACTGGAAGGCCCCAAGCATAAAACCCTCTCCCAAATACACCAGACTCCTGGGAGCTAGAGATGAAAGATAGAGCAAGGAAGACCAGTGTCAAAGGAAAACTATCTCAAGACGTCAAAAGAAAGAAAAAGATGTAGCATTTTCTTTGGGAAGTAAGAACCCTACCTCTTTTCAGAAAGCATCACAGTGTTTGGCAGAAACCAACACAATTCTGTAAAGCAATTATCCGTCAGTTAAAAAAATAAATTAATTTTTTAAAAGAAGAAAGCATCACAGTACAGAGAAAGACGATTAAATGAGGCATCACAATTTAGTAGGAGTTCTTGTTCCACTCTGCCAAGGGCTCCCTGTGACTTTGGGTGAGTCATTTCACTTCTCTGGGCCTCGGGGTCTTCAGCTTATCAGCAAGGCCCTCCCCGGGTGTCTGGATTCAGGATGTGTCTATTCTCACTCTGTTCTGAACCACGGCTCTGGCCTGGGTTTCATTCAGATGTAACAGGCAGCGGTCGACTGTTGGCATGGTGGTAATTCTGAGAGAAGGCCACTGTGACAGCAATATTCGAAGTTAAACTGCACGCAGGATGAGACAAGAGGGCAGAAGAGTAAAGCCTGAATGTGAACAGCTGAGTTCAGGTGACCGGTAAGTCAGCAGTGAGGCCCAGAGGTAGAGGACTCCCTCAAAAGAACATCAAAAGGGGCTGCCACGTTATTGGGTAAGCTATGCAGAAACGCCATCAGGTCTGGAGAATTCCCAGAAACTGCAGTTTGCCGGTCTGTTTGTACCTCCTGTTCTCGCTCTGAGCTCAGAATTCTCTCCCCATCCTAACCACCACCTCCTGCTTCCCTGTTCATGATGTGAACTTAAAACAACGCAGTGGACCCTAAAACTGAGATGAAATTAGAGAACACTGTCAGGGATCCCAGAAGTCAGGTGGGGAATGAACAGCTAAAAAAAACAGACTCATATTAGAAAATCTACACAGACCTGTGAGACAGAAACTATTAAGCTCGGGCAGGGCTTGGCTGAGACTTTGATCAAAAGCCACTGAAGACAGGCTATCACAGCCCATCACAGCTGGGGCAGGACCCTCGGGGACAACGTGTCTGCTCCTCACTGCCCAGTAGACTAACCTGTGGGCTGGCTTCAGGGTCATCTCCCATGAGCTGCCTAACTTCTACAGAAGAACAGACCTCCAGGGCCCACCTGGAAGGTTCCAAATAGTTTGAAATTCAGAGCAACAAGGCTCTTCTTCCTCTGTTGCTTCTTTCTGCATTTGCTATAGGAAAGAGACTGGCATTATGAGTTCCTTGCAACCAACATATGTGAAATTGACTAAGTCCCAGGGTGAGTGCTCTAAAATATTTACAATTTGTTCCCTCCTGTAGGCTCTGAATCATCTGTTTTTTTGCACTGCAACTTAGCTGTTTCTGCTATCCTGTCTCTGTGTGCCCCAAACACAGTATCTAGCCCAGGAAAGGTGCTCAACAAACATTTGCTGGACTCAAAATCTTACATTTATCTCCACAGCTAGAAGATGTTTTTGGCAAGCAGGGCTAAACTGTACGTTAAATTTTCTTCATGTGTACTTCAAGATACACAAACATGCTCAATACATATTTGTAAATGAATAGTTGATTACCTAGCCAACCCTAATAACCCCCCAGGCTGTGTCTGAGAACCTTCACTGCCTGAATTCTGAGAAATGCACACAGTTATGTAGGAGCTTTTTGTTCTTTTTAAGGCTTCCATCCCTGGAGATGGAGGGAGCAAGGAGTAGAACCTGGATGGCTTCTCAGGAGCTATACTTTAAATCCATGGTTTTGGAACCAGTAAGGAACAAACCTTAGATTCAATAAGGACCCCATAAACACACCCATATGAACACAGGCATATGTTGCAGAAACATATATCCATATGTATTTATTACATGCAGTTATGATTCTGGTACATACTGCATGCATCAAAGCTGACAATCATTCACCAACTGTAAATTATCAGATAAGTGATAATAATAGCAATGCAGACTTCTGCTTTTTTAATACTTATTCTCATTAGGACTGGCAGCGAACCAAGTGTTTTTTGCAAGAAAATAAATACCATAATTTCATACTGTTCATGGGTGTTGGAGAAGACTCTTGAGAGTCCCTTGGACTGCAAGGAGATCAAACCAGTCAATTATAAAGGAAATAAGTCCTGAATATTCATTGGAAGGACTGATGCTGAAGCTGAAACTCCAATCCTTTGGCCACCTGATGTGAAGAACTGACTCACTGGAAAAGCCCCTGATGCTGGGAAAGACTGAAGGCGGGAGGAGAAGGGGATGACAGAAGATGAGATGGTTGGATGGCATCACCAACTCGATGGACCTAAATTTCAGCAAGCTCCGGGAGTTGGTGATGGACAGGTAAGCCTGAGGTGCTGCATGCAGTCCATGGGTTCACAAAGAGTCAAACACAACTGAGCGACTGAACAACCGAACTGAAATACCATAATTTACCCCCTGTCTCAGGTTTAGTATTTCCTAGGGTGAAATACTTCTTACTTCTTAAATTTCTTCTTACTAAAAGAAGAAAAAAAATCGGCCACTATTTAAGTTAAAAGGCCACAGACAGGGCTTCCTTGGTGGCTCAGTGGTAAAGAATCTGCCTGTCAGTGCAGGAGACTTGGGTTTGATCCTTGATCAAGGAAGATCCTACATGACCCGGAGCAACTAAGCCCACGAGCCACAACTATTCAGTCTGTGCTCTAGAGCCTGGGAGCCCCAACTACTGAGCCCATGTGAGGCAACTACTGAAGCCCAAGTACCCCAGAGCCTGTGCTCCAAAACAAGAGAAGCCACTGCAATGAGAAGTCTGTGTACCACAGCTAGAGAAAAGCCTGGGCAGGAAGGAAGACTCAGCACAGCCATAAATAAATAAACAAATAAAATTATTTTTAAAAAACCAAACAAAAAAACAAAAAAAGCCACAGTCTTTAAGAAGTGAAATCACAGAGAGGCCTCAGGCAAGTCTCCTTACATTTTGAGCCTCAATGTACGGTTCTGTAAAATGGGGTTAATATCCCCCAAACCTCACGAGGCCGTCTTAATAAATGCGATGATAGGGAGGGCGCCTAGACATACAAACATATTATTATTCTAGCGATCTGTTAATCACTGGTGACACTGTACCCCCGGATGCGTTACAAAATTACCGCTTCCAAGTGCACATTATCCAAGACAGATACTTGACACAGCAGATGAGATGATCTGTGTGTAAATCGAATCCTGTCTCAAACACTTGAAGGGAGCTTCCTGGGGCCACCTGAGTGCATCTCGCGAGGGGCAGAACATCCTAACGTCTGCTCAGTGCGTACTGTTCCAGTAAAACCGGGTTTTCTTGAAAGCCAAGCAATTTTTCTCGTGCGTTCCCAGAATGCTCGGAGCCAGGATCCCTGAGGTTTTCGGCCCAGACCCGGCGCTGGACAGGAGGAACAGGGCCGGACAGCCTGCTGCCCCTCCCCGCCCTCTGGGCGGCTCCTTCCTCTCGCTTTCAGCTCGGGCGGTAGCTGCGCTCATGCTGTGTCACTTTCGCCTTCGGAAGCCCCCAGCCGCTGCGGAACCTGCAGCTCGGGTGGCTTCCTCCCTCTGCGCGCGGGCCCTGAGCCTGGGAGATAATCCCCCTGTCGCAGAGACCCAGCTCCGGGAGGGCAAAGACCTGCCTGCGGCCGGCTGGGCACCGGCACCCGCCCCGGCACCGGCACCCGCCCCGAAGGCAGCTCGGGGCAGAGCGTGCGACCCGGCGGGCAGGGCAGTCTTCAGCCCGCACTGTCTCTAGGACGAAGAATTGGGAGAGGGTGCGCAAGGCGCGCCGATTCCCTCCAGAATCTGCGAAGGCAGCGGCAGGCGCGGCCGCGCGCAACCACAGCGCGCCCCGGGCCAAGGGTCAAGCGACAGGGGCGGGGGCGCGACGCACAAGCTCCCCGGGGCTCCAGGCCCAGGCAGACCAGCCCGCGGCGCCGCCGAGTAGATGGTCAGCCTGCTGGGGCCGGTTCCGGGGTGGGGGGGCGTCGGGGACGCGAGAAGAGGGACCGCGGCACGTCTCCGGCCAAGTCCTCTCTCACCGACCCGGCTCATACGCAACCCCAGGGTCTCCCCGAGCCCCCGGCCGCGCGACCCCCACTCTCCAAGTAACCCGGGCGGTGGCGCGGACACACACATGACTACGAGCCCCGGCAGGACCGATCCCCGCGGGGGCTCGGGGCCCACGCGCGTCCCCACTACGCATCGGCCCGCGGTCCCCGCCCCCCCCATACGCGCACACACGCCAGAGCGGTGTGTACACACACAAACAGCTGGGCGGGGGAGGCGACGCCTCACTCTCCTAGTGGAGATGCACACCGTGCCGCCAGCCACCCCTTCCCTTTACACGCCGCACCTCCCTCTCTATTCACACCTAACCCCCCCCCCAACACCAACCTGAAAACTCCGCGAAACCAAACAGCCAACGCCGCCCAGATGAGGGGCTCAGACCTACCCCCCCAACTGTCATTTAACATCAGAGGAGAGACGTACCCAACTCGGATGCGCGGTCCCCGGGACGCCTCCCCCAGCGGTACCCAGGCTCCGACACGCGGCCCTCCGGGGCACCAGATCTCCGCTGCAGCCGAGCCACCACCCCCCTGCCCGCCGCCCACCCCCCCACACATACCCCCCACCAGGACCCGCGTCCGGGACAGTCACCTGCTCGTTAAAGAACCCGAGCCGGAGCCCACTTCGCTCCGGCCCGGGTCACCAGCCACCGCGAGCTGGCTTTTCAGAGCCTGTCAACTTAACCCTGGCTCCGCCGGACGGGTCTGTTCCCCAGGCCCGGTTACACCGCGGCGGCAGGAATAAGAATGTAAAAAAAGAAAGCAAAGCTGCGACCGCAGTGGAGCCAGCGATCCGGCTTCCTCCTCTGCTCCGATCCCCCCCGCGCCCCCCGCGGCCCACGGGCTCACCAGCGACGGAGGGAGGGTGCAGCCTGTCTAGACGACAGACATCTCCGCGCCCGCGGGGACGGGCGCGCACACACACACACTCACACGCGGCCGCTGCCACAGACACAATCGGTCGCCGGAGGACGGAGGGGCAGCGTGAAGCCGCTCCCAGGGTCCCTCCGGGAGCCGCGAGCGCGGCAGCCTCCGGCCCCGAGCCGCCGCCCGGAGCCGCGCTCCCTACCTCCGCCGACTACGGTCAGAACAGCTGCAAGTTTGGCCGGTTCCTGAACCAATGCAGCAAATGCGGGCTTCAAAACAAAAGGGAGAGGAATCACGCTCGCTCGCTCGCTTCCTCCCTCCGGGTCGGAATCCGGCACATGACAGCGGCTACACCGCGCGGCTCCAACGCGAGCCGGGCTTCAACCGTGCGCCCCCCTCACCCCACGCCAAGAGAGCCCCCCTCCTCACTGGAGCTCCAGCGCTACGGCTCCCCTACTGGCGGGGAACCCGGCTGAGAAGGGGCAAACCTGGGGAGGGGGCGAGATCTCAGAGTGCGGTGCCCGACAGAGGCGGGGACGCAGGATGGGCGCGGACGCCTGGCTGCCCCGGGCGCAGGATGGGAGGAGGAGGTGCGGGGGGGTTGCGGGTAGGGGGCTAATTGTTTGGGGCTGTTTTCCCGGATTTATCTGTAAGCACGCACACGTCACGCAGCCCTTCCTCACGGGTCCCGGAATCGACCCGCAACGGGAGATGACTACACGGGGCGGGGGGGGCGGACGGTGGGGGAGATGCTCACCTCGGGGTCCTCAGGCCGCTGCTCCGAGCCCGAGTCGGGGGTGGGGTGGGGGGTGGGGGAAGGGGGCAGGGAAGGAGAAGGGCGGGAGGAGGCTCGGGAGAGCCGATTCCCCGTTCCGAGTTCCGCGCGTCCCGGCGGCGGAGGGGGGCCTCCGGCGCCCCAGCGCACAAACCCAGCCGAGAGGGGAGGGAGGGAGGGAGGGAAGGAGGGAAGAAGGGGCGGGCGGGGGGAGGGGGCAGAGGAAGGAAAAAAAAAAATGATCTCTGCTCTGACACCGGGAAAGAGAAGGTTGGAGGGTGACGTCCAGGCCCCGCCCTCCCCTCCGGCCACGTGCAAAGACATGAAAGGAACGAGGGCGGCGGGAGGCCTGCTGGGTATTGTAGTTCGCCTTTCTTTCCCGGGATGGCGGGCCCTGGAGAAGCGAGGCGCCGCCGGGGCGCGGGGGCAGGCCGCCCGAGCCGCCCAGATGGCAGGTCTAGCCGCGCCGAAACCCCACGCCCGACGCCCGATCCCCACCCGACCCCCCGCGCGCTGGCGCCGCCTCGCGTGGGGACCTCAACTAGGGACTTGGGCGAGGAGGGAAACATTTGATTTTAGGGACAGGACGGCTTTAAGGATGAGGACTTCCTTGCTCGTAAGTGCTAAGTCCGTCCTAAGAACAGATAAAAGGGAGCGTTGTGTACGCCCTGGGCGGCCCAAGGGCAGTTACTAATGCTGTATTAAATGCTACCGTCTGTTACTGAGATGCATATGTTATAATTAACATTTGAACATTTCAGTGGCAGGGGCGGGATGTTGTAATTAGATACGCACTTTGCAACCAATTAATTTTCCATTGGCCATACTAAGGGCTAAGGCAGGGGACTTGGTGGACGGGAGAATTCAGCGCAATGGGTAATTCAGTAATCACTACCAAATCACCAGTGTTTTCCAAGTGCTTGTTAGGTGCTGGGCACTGGGCTTAGCACAGAGAAGACTTCTGGAGAAATATATGATGCTGTACACCCTCCAAGCAAAGGGGTTATGAACTCCCTTAAACTCATGGAAAGGGATTATAAACTCATGGAAAGGGGTTATAAACTCATGGAAGGAACTGTGTGACATGGTATAACTGCTGAAGAAAATCGTTTATAAATTCATATAACATTTGGTGAGCACTTTTCACAGACAGGACAGGTCTGGGGATGCCAAGACAGGTGAGACCCTCAAGGAGTTCAAAGTCTAGCTTAAGGACTGCAGTCAATGAAGGTATAGGGGATAAGTCCACACTTAACATAGGTATAGGCATAAAATGCTATGGAACCCTCAGGAGGAGCAGCCAACCAGGATGGAGCATGGATGGGGGTAGGAGAGGATCAGGGAAGGCTTCCTGGAGGAGGTAGTATTTTAGGTAAGGATTACTAAAATATGTTAACAAAGACAAAAGAAAGAGTTGACCTCTGACAAGGCTACAGGGTACAAAGGCTCCAGACCGAGATAAAAGAGCAAATTCTGAACGTCCTAGCAATTTGGCAGAGCAAAAGGGAGACTCCAAAAGGGGGATCAGGGATGAAGCGTGGGTCTAGAGGGCAGAAGGAACCTGGGATGGCTTTTCACCAGGGGTGGGGCTTGCAGTGGGCCTTGAAGAAGGAGTGGGATTTCTTTGAAAGCAGAGAGCGTGTCTTCCTGGTATGCGCCAAGCCATCGGAGGAAAGCAAAGCAGCATCTGCAGCCACGTCTGGCTCTTTTGACTCTTGAACCAAAGGGCATGGAGGTGGGTCATCCCCTCACTTCTAGAGAAAGGCAGCAGGCCCATAGTCAGGCATTCATAAAAGGTAGAGTGGGTATCAGAAGCCACGCCAGGCCCAATCCCCACGGTAAAGGAGCATGTTTAAGTACACCTGACTCTTCCTGCTGCTTTGTCCTTCTTAGCATTTATGCCTCATTGGCTCAGCAGTTATTTTTGTGCTTTTAACATCTGCACAATTACCCAGGTTTACAAAATATACACTAATAGTACCAGAGTCTATCCCCTCAGCAAATTCCCCTTTACCCACCTTTTGTTGTCAGTGGTGTTTTGCACATTGTGTGATAGGCCCGCTACTTGCAAAGGCAGAAGAATGGAATTGTCTGGGTCTTGGTTTTGCCTGTGCTGTAAATCACACCCCCAGAGGTGAGGAGAGGCTGAACGATGTGCAGAATGCAAAACACCCGTTGAGAGCGCTTACCGGCTGTTTGGAGGCTGCGCCTGCAGTGAGAGGGCCAGGGCTGACAGCGTAGACTCCTCAGTCAGCCTGACCCCTCAGCCTGAATTCCAGGCATGACACTTCCTGGATCTGCAATCTTGGGCTGTTTACTTAACCTCCAAACGAAGGACCTTGGGCAGCTCATTCAGCACCCCAGAACCCATGGCGACAATGCATTTACACTGGCTCTGTCTCACAGCAGCTCTCCGTGATGGCCAATTCCTTTCCCTTTCCCAGGGTCTTTCTGGGCCAGGAGAATGACCTCTGAGTTTGTTTGTTTTTTTTTTCCTGCAGTTAGGCCAGCAGAGCTGGTGCTGCAGGGAAAATTTCTTCAGCAACTCATGTTCATGTGTGAAGTAGGTTAGGGTTGTGTCTTCATGGAACCTTTGGGCAGCTTTAGTCATCACCTCCCAAAGGCTCAGCTCTGCTGACCTGCCCTATCCTGAACTCAAGGCCCCTTCTCTGAATGGTGTCGCTGGGCAACACTTACCTCCTGCTTTCTGTATCCTAGAGCCTGCCTCTGCTTTACCTCCACTAATACACCTTCATCAATGGATGATAAGACCCTCTTGGCAGTCTCTCCTCCAACTATGACTTCTTTGTCTTTTTATCTAGAGTTTTCTGAATCGGCCTTTGCTGATGGGGACTTCAGGCCGGAATGGGAGTCTCTGAGAGGAAGACTCTGTGGGTCTCTTATTCTGGAAATTGTGGGTTTCCTCCCGTGTAGGAGGCCTGGGCCTTAATCAGTCCCTCACGTAGTGTCCTTCCTTCCCTGCTGTTGATCTATGTCCTACTTGCAAGCTTGGGTCAGAGAGGCTTCTGGATGCAGAGGCAATGAACTGGCACTGGAATTGGTTAATTGTGGCAGATTTGAGTTACTAAGAGTTGCCTTCACCTGAATTGTCACCACATAGCCTAGAAATCAAAAGCCAGATTATTTCTCTCTGTCTTAAGTAATTGCTTTTCCTAATAAATACTTTCCTAAGATACTAGCAAAAGGAGGGAATTTCTTGGCAGTCCATTGGTTAGGACTCAGTGGTTTCACTGCCATAAGCCAGGTTCAATCCCTGGTCAGGGAACTAAGATCCCGAAAGCTGGGTGGTGAGACCAAAAAAAAAAAAAAAAAACCTTAAAAAAAAGAGAGAAGATATGAGCAAAATGAAATAATTCTCTTTTCTTCCTATATCCTTTTCTGACTCCAGCCAGTGTTTCCTCCAACAGCCAGTGCATGTATTGAAGGCCTGGTAAGAGCCCACCAGAGTGGAGGGGCAGAGCAATGGCCTGGAAGTGGTCTGCCTTCAGGAGCTGAGGACACCGGGCTAGTATCTGTGAGATAACAGAACTGATGGGGTGCTATCCTGTGTGAGGGTGTTGTTAAGTGAACAAAGCATTCCTAGCAGTCTGGGATGGTCAGAGAAGACTTCTGAGAGGAAAGTGAGACTGGATCCACATATATCTTCCCATTGAGAAGAGGTCAGCAATGACCTAAATCCGGGCTTTGTAGCATTGGCCTGGGATGCACTGCGGAAGTCGTGTCTTTGTCTGAAAGCTACAGCATGGGTTCACCATGCATCAGTTTGGTAGCCAGTGACCCCACAGAGGGAAGGAAGTTATCAGTCCGGTATCTTCATTCTGTTACTGTGGTGCTGGCCTGGAGAGATAACGGCTTGATAGAATCAGGTTAAATTTCACCCTTGCCTCATCTCAGCTTCCACTTCACAACTGCGAAGACCAACACCTGAAAGGCAGATGAAAAGTGATCCTAAAGTTGTTGGTGGAGGAAGGGATACCCCAACAGAGAATGATACACTTGAGAGAAGCAAAAGTCAAATAAGAAATGAACCAACAAACATTGATTGGGTGTAGGCTATGTCTAAGGCATTGCAAGGTACAGTGAGGAACTCATGTGTGAAACTAGGTTCCAGACCCCACCTGCCTCTGTCCTGCTGTGGGACATCTCTCTCTGGGCCTCAGTTTCCATGGGAGGGTCTGTGATTATTTCCAATCCTGAAGTTCTCCCTTCAAGAAGGTTATAGTCCAATTGGCAAAAGAAACAGAAGGTTAAGTAGCCACAAGCATGAATTTTAAGCTGTTTTAATCCAGCAGAGCAGGAAGAGCTTGTGATATTCATTTAACAAAGCCCTGAAATCCATGAGGGAACAGAACACAAGCAGATCTTGTCTCACAAGATTCAAGGACAGTAAGTGCAGCCCATGAATGGTCAAGCATTCCTCAATTTCTGTAACGTTTAAGGTCAGACCTCACAGGTCAGTGGCATGGGCGCCTCATCCATGAATGGCCTTGTCGACAGTGATGACTTGGGGCAAAAAGAGACACACACACACCCCCCCACACACACACATGTCTGCTAGAGACATGTTTCATTATGTGTCAGGCTACACTCTAGAAAAATTTGCCACCCTCATCCTGGGAGGGGTAGCCAGGCTTACTGGACCAGGGGTGTACACTTGATCCAAGGGACTCCAGACCACTGGCTGGGCCTGGACTTAAGTGGCCCTGGCTCCAGCAGATGAACCGAACCAATCAAATTCCCCTTTGCAAGAATCTGCAGGGAGAGGCTGAAAAACCTCTGCCCATTGGTGATTCTGCTCAGTCGGGTGGTGGGGGGCGGGGGTGAGGCTGTGGCCTTAGTGGGGCAGCTTGGGAGGAGTAGGCCGGGGAGGCCTGAAGGAAGTGGGGAAGGGAGGCAGAGACATGCGTGGAGTAGCCTCAGTTCCTAACTCTGATTCTCTATCCCAAGGTGATCTATTACACCTCTCTTTGGTTCCTGATATTTCTGTATCCTTAGAGTAATTCCCTTTACTTTGTGCTAGGCTGAGTGGCTTTCTGATTTTTGTAATCCAAAGACCCGCATCTGGAACAGCCTGCGAGGGAAGAAGTGCAGAGAAAGTTATAGCCGTCATGGTCAGTGTAACGGGGAATTTCCCCTCCCGAAGAGACTCTTCCTTTTTCTATCCTAGACGTCTCCCTCTTCAACTAATTGATAATCCCTGTCTCCTAAATATTATTCTGAAATGTCTGCAAAATAACTTGGCCTTGAACCTTCCACAGTCGCTAAATCCCCTTTTCCAAGAAAAATAGATAATATGTTAATCAAGCAATTACTATTTGCCAGGCAACAACCAAAATGCTTTCTGTGCTTTTTTTCACATAGACTACATTGCAACTTTTACAGTGGAAGGAACTAGCCTAGGAGGGGGTGAGAGAACTTGCCCAGGGCCACACAGCCAGCAAACAGACGGTGGTCCACACAAGGCTATGGACCTCAGAGCCAGGAAGCTTAACCACGCCCCCTCATCTCCAAACATCAGCATCTCCCTTCTCTAAGTCCCCAGCTAGCATCTCTCCTCTAGCTGCAGGAAACATCCTTTTTCCTCACTGGTGCATTTATAATGGGGTGCTTTGCTTGCTAGCTGTGCGTGCATTTCTTTCTCTATATTTGCCCCAAATGATTCTATGCTGTAGAAGAATGATCATTGTTTGTACCCCTCATCAGTCAAAAAACTTTTTTAATCTGCCTCTATGTTTCTCTGGCTTCCTTGCTGGCTCAGACTGTAAAGAATCCGCCTGCAATGCAGGAGACCTGGGTTCGATCCGAGTCAGGATGATGCCCTGAAGGTGAGAATGATTACCCACTCCAGTACTCTTGCCTGGAGAATTCCATTTTGCCTATTTTATTTTCCAAAATAGATTTTTTCCTTCCAATTTTATTGATATAATTGACATAAAAATAAACATTTTAAATGATGGTCTAAAGATGAAATAAACATTTTTAAATTTTTATGAATTTATGATTCAAAAGTGCTTTTGTTCTTCAGGAGGCTCATTTTTTGCATAAGTTTTTGACGCTAAATGCTTTTGATCATTTATTTAATGTTTATGCTCTTGCATTAGATTTTTACAAGCTGGTGAACACTGACAAATTATTTCTCCCAAATAACTATGACCACATGTTCCCAGACAGTATAATATATGGTTGAGCTAATGTTACTACACATCACCATTTTATCAATTATATAATAAAACAAATTGTCAAGTATCCAAATATTAAGTTATATAGCTCAAAAGGTATATAAAATATTGAATGTCTGCTCAATTCATTAGCAGAAACCCACTAATGATTTTTTTTTCTTGCAAGAGAGATTGGGAATCACATTACAAACAAAACCAAGTTGGTAAACAACTTGAAAAAAAATTATGAAAAAAAACAAGAATATCAGATATTTTGATTGTTTTAGCTACAATAATAAAGTATTTCTACCTTTTAAAAATATATATACTAAATTAAAGCACATATTCTCCATGTCCTGCATAAGACAAAGGCAACATTTTACTAAAAATACTTAACAGACCCTCCCATTCTTTTTTCAGGCCTTCTCTGTAAGTTGCACCCCAAAGTGCAAACATTAGAATTAACTGTAAGGCTTTTTTTTTTTTTTGGTCTGGAGGCATTAAAGACATATGCTTCTGTACAATGCAGATTTTCAAAATAGAGGTCTTCTGCAACAGCACAAAATGAGGTTTATATAAAGATATTAAATAATCACTATAAGACTTGGTTAATTTAAAAAAGGGAGCAGATCTGATGTATACTGGTATGAATGTGGGAGATGTAAACATATTGTGGGCAAACAACCTCATAGGCCCTACGTTCTATCTTTGAAATGATGGGAGAAATAAACCACATAAGGTCCAAAGTGTTCATGGTTCCTGGGATTTGTTCTGTGTGATACTCAAACTTTACGAGTATCATGCTGAGTATTTTGTCACCTAGTCTTTCTAAATTTCTTACGTGTTGATTAGATTCTGGCATGGAAACAGATTTAAAGACGTGACTCAATACTGCATGTTTTCAGGAAAGGTCAATTGGTACAAATTAAAAGCACATTTAAATGCTGAACAGCATGAATTCTTTGTCAGTATCCAAGTAGGTTGATCATAACCTGAACAGAGGTTGCAATTCTGCCAATCTCATGGCCTGGTGAAACTGCTTTTCAACACTCCTGTGGAAGCTTCGGGCTTCCGAGGTGGTACTAGTCATAAAGTACCTGCCTTTCAATGCAGGAAATGTAAGAGACATGGGTTTGATCCCTGGGTTGGGAAGGTGCCTTAGAGGCGGGCACTGCAACCCACTCCAGTATTCTTGCCTGGAGAATCCCATGGACAGAGGGGCCAGTCGGACATGCCTGAAGCGACTTAGCATAGCATAACATAGTATGGAAGCTTCATCAGATTTACCACCAAGCCGATGTGCTGGCTAATATCTACGACAAATTCCATCCTGTCTCAGGTTACATTTCCAAGCAATGGCATCATACATCCGGTTTTATCAAATGCAACAGTTGTTTCTGTGACCATTGGAGTCTTTGCAGCACAGCCGCATTTTAGGACCATACTTCTCCAAATACAAAAACCGCTTGCTGTTTAAAGTGCCTCGCCGCTTTTCTCTTATGAACTTTACTGCATCTTTATATTTCATTCCACCTTCAATTACTGCTAGGGCAACAAGCCCTGGAACTCTGCCAAGGCCTGCAACACAATGAATAGCAATACAACAACCAGGGTCTTCACAAAACTTAATTTTCACAAGACAATCATCAGCAATCTGGTTAGATGGTTGTGTGCCATTTTCAAAATGCCAATCGAGAACATGGATGCCTTCTTTCTCTGCAAGAGTAAGAGTCGTAAGTTGCTTCACATACTTTCCTATTGTGGTAACTCCGTACTTCTTTAGTTCCTCTGTAAAGTTGTTTAAGGTTACATGAGTTGGATTGTGTGTAATAACAAATCCCATCTTTTTGTATGTGACTTCCATAGGAGCTGGGTGGTTCATTCGAGCAACGTTCCATTCAGTTAAAAAACACCCAATAGGGATATGAAAGAATTTAAAAAATTGAATACAGAAATGATGCAAAGATATTGAGTCTACTTCAGTATAATCCACTTGAAACTGTTAGTCCTTTCGAATATGAAGTTGGGAGTAACGGGAAATGAAATGAACCTCCAAACAAGAAGCAGCAATTCTTCAATCCAGTAATGTTGAGGCAATAGAAAGAAAGTACCCTGAGGCTTACCCCATCCAGGTCCGACCTCTTGCAAAAAACACTCTGTGGATTTCAATTCAGCACTTCTGTGTCCAGGTTAATCATTCTTATGGGGGCTTCTTGATGGAGTAGTAATGAATTTCTACAGTTCACTTGTCTCTATAGAGGTCGTGCTGTGCCTGGTAGTAATCTCTGCTGCCCTTCAGAAACTCCGTAAACGTGTGACCGAGAACACCTCAGAATTGCTTCCCTCCAGCCTGTTCTCTTGGTGTAGGTTTGGTTATCCATAGGCTTCCCTGGTGGCTCAGCAATAAAGAACGCGCCTGCCACTGCAAGAGACATAAGAGACATGGGTTCGATCCTTGAATCAGGAAGATCCCCTGGAGGAGGGCATGCCAACTCACTCTAGTATTCTTGCCTAGATAAGCCCATGGACAGAGGAGCCTGACAAGCTACAGTCCATAGGGTCACACAGAGCCGGACAGGACTGAAGTAACTAATCAGCAGCAGGTTTAGTTATCTCAAGAAAGGTCCACTCTTAGAGCTTCACTCTCAGGTTGCTGAATGCTGCATAAGTTTAACATAAAGGTGACCACTGGTAAACATCAAAATATTTTCTTCTGGAACCCCAGTAGCTTGTTTTGGGACACACACCTGGGGCCCACATATCAAACCCTGGATTTGGAATATTTGTCATGTTTCCCAATTTGTTAATAATACAGTGATTTCAGGAAATAATGAAGAGGCAGTCAGCTAAATCTGAATGAGGTTTCATTCCTTTTCTAACTTTTTTATTTACCCTGGTAGTTTTTATTTTTTGTGTGTTTTAAACCAGTGATTTATTACATATAATGCCTGAGATAACATTATTTATACATTATTCATCCAGCTAAACCTATTAATAAAATTAAAAACATATTTCTGTATCATTAAAATGTCTGTAGAGACACTATTGGAAAAATCATTTAAATGACCTCTTTCTTTTTTTCACCCTAGTATTTACTAAGGTGCATACAATGCTTTCACTCTAAGTTAGATATCATGAGTGACATTCTATAGCATACATGCATACTTAGTCAATCAGATATGTCTGACTCTTTGCGACCCTATGGACTGTAGCACACCAGGCCCCTCTGTCCATGGGATTTTCCAGGCGAGAATACTGAAATGGGTTGCCCTTTCCTCCTCCAGAGGATCTTCCTGACCCAGGGATTAAACCCACATCTGCTATGTCTCCTACATAGCGGAGTGATAAGTACACACAAAAATGTGCAAACGACTAGGCTTACAGGACCTTAGGTCAGAAGAAAAGACAGACACACCTTAAACAGACATGGCAACATAAGACTAAAACCCGAAACGTGCAGGAGATGCAACACAGGCAGGTTGTTGTCCAGAGAAAGGGAATCTTGAGAGATGAGGGGAGGAAAGTTTGAGAGGAGAAGTGGGACCCAAGACAACCTCTGAGGCCTAAGCATGATTTGCATCGGAAGGGGATGAGAAGATGGCTGTCCCATGGGTGGATGGCAAGAGTTTATAAGTGGGAATTAGCAAAAGGAAGAAGGAGGCAGTAAGTCCAGAAAGGCAGTGCTGTGGAGCTGGTTGGAGCCTGGTGTACACAGACCATGATGTACACAGACCAGAATGTGAATCTCACTGTCACCTTTTATAACCAGGTGACAGCCTTGGGCAACTTAAGCACATTGAGCTCTCTGTCTTCTCTAAATCGGAAAAGTAATCATGCTTTCCTTGGTAAGTTGTCACGAGAATTAAAGGAGCTCACATATATCCAGCACATCGTAAGGGCTCAATGGAGGCTAACTTTTCTTTTTCGATGGTTGTCTTTGTTGTTATACTGGGGATACCCTGGGTGGGATCTCGAGTGAAAATCTTAGCAATTTGGACTTTATTCTATGGCCCAAGAGAGTGAGGTTAGATTTTGTTTCTGAGTGATAATTCAGACATAGTAGAAAGTACTGCACTCCTAGGCCCAGTGAGTCCAGTCTGGCCAGAGCTGAGGTCCCAGGAACCCATATTAGCACTTTCAGTGCAACCTCTGCTAGTTCTGCAGTCCATGGGGTCTGAAAGAGCTGGACAAGACTTAGTGACTGAACAAACACTGCCAGTTCAGCGGAACCTAGGGGATAAGGAAGAGACTGGGTTCTAGGGGCGATGTGTTGTCCCTCCTCCACCCATGGGCAGATACACATATCCACATCCCTCTTCTTTTTCCATGTGGATGATATTGATCATCAAATTTGTTTATACTCCACTCTTTCCAGAAAGGACTTGAGACAGCTTTTTAAATTCTTAAATTCACCTTGTATATGAAAATAGGAGTTTACACAAAAGATATTTTATGAGATAATTATCCCTTTTACAAAAGGAGTAACCATAGGTTCTTTAAATAGCAGCTCATGTGGTACATTCAACATCAGAGCCAATTGACAATATTTTGCTCTGCCAGCAACTTTTCTGGACTGCTTCGATGTAATATGTATGATTCACAGCACTGACTGGTTTTGATCAGGTTTGGTTCTTGAATAAAGGGTACTTAAATTCAAGGAGCCCTTGAATTTATTTTGTGCCATCTTAAACCAAAATAAGGGCTCTGCTGGTTTTTGGTGGGTTTTTTTTGATGAATTTCTGTACAGTCTGAGATGTGCAGAGCGAAGCAATGGAATTCAATCTGGTCTAGAGACCACTGAGCTGCCAGCTGGTTATGGAAGCCTGCCTGGAAGAAGAGGCAGGGGAGATTTTCAGAAAAATAAGGAAAGATGCCAGTTGGCTGACACTAAATGGGACAGCATCCCAGGAGAATGGGAAAGAGTAGGGAGAGGTTGGGGCTGCCCTTCTCCCTAAAGGGCAGCAGCAGAGGCAGCCCACCAGCCTGGAACCTTGGATAAGCCAGCAGAAGAGACAGGAGCAGACTGGTGACAGTTTTCCTGGCCCCCATCCCCAAAAACAGTTTTGGTCTGATGTAGAGATAAGATTCACAACACTCCGTTCCTGCTATCCTTGAGTTCAGGCCTTATCAAACATATCCTTTCAGTGGGCATGTTGCCATGACAACCTTGTAGCCACTGGAGGGCATCTATAATTGGTAGAAAATGGTATTAATTTAGTTATAGGGGGTTTTTTTGTTGTTTTTTTCTGGGAGGAGTTTTAGTCCGTGGCTACTTTGAGTACTCGGATTCAGATGTCATCTTTTTGCCTGAGCAGACTAATAATCATCTTGTAATTTAATTACTAAGTCAGCACCAGTGAACTCTTTTGCTGTGGATTGAGTTATAATTTTTGGATACCAGCCTCATGGGCAGGTCCTGGCTCTGGAAGCTGTAGTTATCCAGATGCAGGTCATAACCTTAGTTGTGCTTCGTGAAGCTACTCAGCCGTGGAGTTAGCTCCCAGGGCGCTTGTTCATGTGGACCCGTCCTGCGTGGTCCACCTCTAAGCTATGGCAGCCTGTTCGTTTCCACCAAAGAACACGTTGTCCCTACTGTCACCTCTCCTTTTCTTTCATTCTCCTGCTACCTGGTATGATACCATTTTCTAGACCTAGAAAACCTCCCATCTTGGAATGATAGGAATTTTTCTCAAAAAATTTTTTTTAGTTCTACCTGTTTATTGCCACCGACCCATCTCCCTCCACCCCCGAAATGTGTGCGACCCCATGGACTGTAGCCTGCCAGGTTCCTCTGTCCATGGGATTTCCCAGGCAAGAATACGGGAATGGGTTGCCATTTCCTTTTCCTCAGATTTTTAAATCTTAAAACATCATGGTGAAATACATACAAATTTACCATGTTAACTATGTTTACGTGCACAATTCAGTGGCACTAAGAATACTCACTGTGTTACGCTACCATCACCATCATCCATCCACAGAACTCTTCCTTTTGCAAAACTGAGACTCTGTACGCCTTAAACAAAAGCTCTTCCTTCTCTCCTCGTCACAACCCCAGGAAATCACATTCTACTTTTTGTCTCCATTTGGCCACCTTATGCAAAGAACTGACTCACTGAAAAAGACCCTGATGCTGGGAAAGATTAAAGGCAGGAAGAGAAGGGGACGACAGAGGATGAGCTAGTCGGATGGCATCACCAACTCAATGGACATGAGTTTGAGCAAGCTCTGGGGGTTGGTGATGGACAGGGAAGCCTAGCGTGCTGCAGTCCATGGGGTTGCAAAGAGTTGGACATGACTGAGAGACTGAACTGAACTGAGCTGAACTGAATTTAACTTCTCTAGGGGCTTCATATGGGCTTCCCCAGTGGCTCAGCAGTAAAGAATCCATCTGCAATGCAGGAGACACAGGAGACGCGGGCTCAGTACCTCTGTCGAGAAGATCCCCCGGAAGAGTGTATGGCAGCCCACTCCAGTATTCTTGCCTGGAGAATCCCATGGACAGAGGAGCTTGGCCAGCTACAGTCCATGGGGTCGCAAAGATTTGGACATGACTGAGGCACTGAGCTTTAGCAGGGGCCTCATATAAATGAAATGTTACAGTATTGGTTCTTTTTTTTTTCTTTCAGTATTTGCTCTTTTGTGGCAAGCTTTTCCCTTGGCGTGATGTCCTCAAGGATCATGTATGTTACAGCATATGTCAGAATGTCCTGTTTTTTAAGGCTGAATGATATTCTCTTCTACATTTTCTTTATTCATTTCATCTGTCAATGAACATTTGGGCTGCTTTCACCTCTTGGTTGTTGTGAATAATACTTCAGTGAACATGTGTGTGTAAATATCTCAAGGCCTTGCTTTCAATTCTTTGGGGCGTATACCCAGGAGTAGAATTGCTGAATCAGATGATAGTTCTTTTTTTCAGTTTCTTGAGGAGCCACCATACTGTCTTCCGTCATAGCTGCACCATTTTTAGTTTACACCAACAATGTGCAAGGATTCCAATTTCTCCATATCCTTGCCAACCTTTACTTGTTTTATTTTCCCATAGTAACCACCATAACGGGTGGAAGTGGTAATAATAATTTTTTATTAAAGAGAAGGCCTGTCTAATCTCACTATTTAATAACACTTCTATTAATAGCAGTTATAGTAGCTGATACTAACTGAGTACATAGCACATGGTAGCCACTTGTATTAGAGTTCTCCAGAGAAACAGAACCAATAGGTTGGATATGTAAATATGTAAGAGGGAGTTTATTATAGGAATTGACTCACACAATTATTGAGGCCAAGAAGTCCTAGGATCTGTCATTTGCAAGCTGGAGGCCCAAAGAATACAGTGGTATAATTCAGTCCTAGTCCAAAGACTTGAAAACCAGGAGCACGGATGCCTGAAGGCTGGATAAAATGGGTTTCTCAGCTCAAATAGAGAGATAGAATTTGCCCCTTTTCTGCCTTTTTGTTCCAGCCAAACTCTCAGTAGATTGGATGATGCCCACCCAAATTAATGAGGGTGATCTTTATTACATTCACCAATTCAAATTCCAGTTTTTCTGGAGACACCCTCACAGACACACCCAGAAATATAATGTTTTACCATTACCTCGGCATCCCTTAGCCCAGTCAAGTTGACACAGAAAGTTAACCATCTCTATGTTAGCTATCTCACTTAATTCTTACACCAACTTTATCATTCCTGTTTTATAGATAAAGGAAGAGACCCAGGAAGTTTACATAATTGTTGATTCACTCAAGGTCATATAACCAAGTAATCATTATATGCCACTGAAAGAAGCTACAAGATTCCTCAACACAGAATAAGACCTGCTTAGGGATTAACAGAACAGATTCTAGCAATGCAGTTCTTTATTTTGTTCCTAAAATTTAGTGACTTTCTGGGTGATGACAATAAAAAATAATGAAGACAATAATTGATATTAAAGAAGAAAAAAGAGATTGAATATAACCAAATGTTCAGTTATAATCTCCATATGTGAAAAAACTCTCAATATTTGAATATTTCACATTCACAGAGAACTAAATTAGAGAGTGATTATTCATATAATGGAATTATTTGCTTTATAGAAGGATTCACCGAATTATCCTCTTCTGTGATGAGCTTTCCCCATTCATTTAAAACAGGAATTAATTTATAACAATGTGATGTATATATAGCTCCCCCAGAACCCATCTATTGCACAGCATGAAGCCAAATCAAGTTGCTAAAATGATTTTGATTACTGGATAATGACAGTGGGGAATATTTATTCACTTCAGCATTTGAGGATTCCAACTACAAAAGGATTTGCAGATATCAAACCACTATCCTTAATCTTCCCTGGTGGCTTCCCTGGTGGCTCAGATGGTAAAGCGTCTACAATGCGGGAGACCTGGGTTCAATCCCTGGGTCAGTTCCTAGAGAAGGAAATGGCGACCCACTCCAGTATTCTTGCCTGGAAAATCCCATGGACGGAGGAACATGGTAGGCTACAGCCCATGGGGTTGCAAAGAGTCAGACACAACTGAGCAACTTCACATCCTTAACCTTGGAGAAATTATGAAGGACCAGGAAAATGCCAAAGATGGGTGGAACAGATTATTAAACAAGTGATTTGCAAGCACCCACCAGAAGAAGGAATCATTTGAAGACTCCTCGTACGTGCGTGTTCAATCGCTCATTTATGTCCAACTCTTTGCGACACCATTGATTGTAACCTGCCAGATTCCTCTGTCCGTAGGATTCTCCAGGCAAGCAAAATGGAGTGAGTTGCCATTTCCTACTTCATGGGATCTTTCCAACCCAGGGATCAAACCCTCGTCTCTTGCGTCTCCTGCCTTGGCAAGCAGATTCTTTACCATTGGTGCCACCTAGAAAACCCTGAACCAGACAGAAACAATAAGCTGAGCCAAACAGATCTTTTCTTGTATGACTGGTGGTACTAGCGAACTAGAAGAGGACAGAGCCATGGCTTTGCTGTGCATTTGGCAGTACCTCCTGACTTTCTCCTGAAAAAGAAGAAACATCAATGGAAGAGAATGCCTGACTAGGTGAGCAGTTACTTCTGGCTTTTTGGTTAAGATGACCTGCTGTTGGTAGATTTTCATCTGGGTTACAAGCATTTAGCAGGCACATTCTCACCATATCCTTTAGGAACTGCATTCAGTTGCAGAGATCCAAGTTACAGTGGTTTAAAAAAACAACAGAATTTTCTCTAACATTAAAAAGAAACTTTGTATAGTCACTTTGGAAGACAGTTTGGCAGTTTCTTATAGAACTAAACATATTCTCACCATGTGATCCAGCAATCTCATTCTTTGGTTATTTACCCAAAATAATTGAAATCTTATGTGCACACAAAAAACCTGCCCATGGATGTTTACAGCAGCTTTATTCGTAATTTCCAAAACTTGGAAGCCTCCAAGATGCCCTTCAGTAGGTGAATGGGTAAACAAACTGTGGTACATCCAGGCAATGGATAATTGTTCAACGCTAAAAAGAAATGAGCTATCAAGTCATGAAAATTCATGGAGGTAACTTGAATGCATATTGCTAAGTGAAAGAAACCAATCTGAAAAGGCTGTATGATTTCAACGATGTGACATTCTGGAAAAGACAAAACTGTGGCAAGATAGTTGAAAGATGCATGGTTGCTAAGGGTTCCAGGGAAGGAACAGGTCGGGGATAAGCAAGTCAAGCACAGAGGATTTTTTAAGGCAGTAAAATTACTCTGTATAATTCTGTAATGGTGGATGCAAGTTCTTGTGTGTGTGTGTGTGTGTGTGTGTGTGTGTGTCTTAGTCACTCAGTCTTGTCCAACTCTTCGCAGCCTCATGGATTCTAGCCCACTGGGCTCCTCTGTCCATGGGATTCTACAGGCAAGAATACTGGAGTAGGGAGCCATTCGCTTCTTCAGGGGATCTTCCTGACCCAGGGATCAAACCTGGGTCTCCTGCATTGTAGGCAGATTCCTTACCATCTGAGCCATCAGGGAAGCCCACAAGTCCTTATATATTTTCTAAAACCCATACAATGTACACCACCAAGTGTGGACTTTAGTTAATAATAATGAATCAATATCAGCTGTCACAAATATACCATATTAATGCAAGATGTTAGTAATAAAAGATACTGTGGGGGTAGGGACAAGGGAATCTGGGAACTCTCTGTCCTTCCTTTCTGTAAACCCAAAAATTGCTCAAAAAGCAAAATCTATTAATTAAAAAAAAAAAAAAAATCCAGACTAAGAAACAAAAAGAGTCCAGAGTTAGGCTCCTCACCTTGAAGTGATCCAAGCCCTAACTCTTCCCGTCTTCCCAGACGTGTCCTCCCTACTGCCTGGCTTCCATCCTCCAAGTTGACTCATGGTCATGATACTGCCTAGGGTTCTTGGCCTTCCCCCATCAGTGGAAACTGACTAGGTGCCAGGCAAGAAATTCAAGCAAGGCTTATTGGGGCCCTTGCTGTAGCAGCTGGGAGTAGGAACAGGTAACACGTTCCCTTGCTCTCTCACTCCCTGAGCGGGGGTTGCGGGGGGGGGGCAAGTTTGTTCCTTATATGGGGTGAGGGTAGTGGTATGTTCAGAGGGTAGGGCCCGGTAGCTTAGGCGGTTTGCCCACCCTGCTGTGTTAAGTTCAGGAGGCATGTTTCTGCCCCATGCTCTTCAGAAGTAGCAGTTGGATTTTTTGGCCTATTTGTATCTTTTGGCCATAATTTGTCCCAACTAGGCATGCAGGCAGTTTTTTTCAGTCTCATATAGTTTCTTTGTATTTTGTTGCTGGAAGAGAGGTGTGTCCAGGCTGCAAGCATTGCAGCCCTGCAGCAAAGGGTCCCAGGTCCCAGCCTGTCTCAGTCACAGTGGTGATAAAAGGCAAAGGGACACATGGGTCCCTACCAAATTAGTCCTCTTAAAAAAAGTTCCCAAGGAAGAACAGGGTATTTTGGATTTTATTGAGGAAGCCTTGTTAATTTTGTCAGGTGTGATACTGGTATTGTGGTTATGTTAACAAAGTATCTCTTGGATAGGCACACTGAAATATTTGTGGGTGGAAGTAACATAACATCTGACCTTTGCTTTAAAATAATCTAGAAAATAAAAGACAAGTGGAAGGGTAGATGAAACAAAAATGGCAAAATATCAACAGCTATGCAACTATATGAAGTGTACGTGGCAGTTCTTATACTATTTTCTTTACGTTTGTGTATGTCTGGATTTTTTGTTCTAAGTAAAAGAAAAACTTCTGCATACATTGCATTGGAACCTCTATTTGCAAGAAAGGTGGGAAATGGATTTTTTAAAATTAGCACAAGTCAATCCTAAAGGAAATCAGTCCTGAATATTCATTGAAAGGGCTGATGCTGAAGCTGACACTCCAATACTTTGGCAACCTGATGTGAAAAACTGACTCATTTGAAAATACCCTGATGCTGGGAAAGATTGAAGGCAGGAGGAGAAGGGGACAACAGAGGATGAGATGGTTGGATGGCATCACAGACTCAAAGGACATGAGTTTGAGTAAGCTCTGGGGGTTGGTGATGGACAGGGAAGCCTGGCGTGCTGCAGTCTGAAGGAAAGTTACACGGCTCAAAATAGCCTGGAATTAAAACTCCCCTCCGGGTCCTCCCCACCATTCTATGCAAAACAAATAACTCTCTCACCCGAGGAAAAAAATGGACCTTAAGGTTGATTACGCCCAGCTCCCAGAGGGTCCCAGCCTCTGGCCGATCTCCAGAATTCCTTACTCCAGCCATTTAAGAGATAACTAATCTGAACAACCTTGGAGAACAGGCCCCCTTAAGACAGTAGCTTTCCACATATATGTCTATATATACTTACTCTTTTCTTGGGTTAGTGCAACAGCTCACCCTTCTCGCCTCATTAAAGGTGATCTGTTCCTGTGAAGTGCCAGTTTTGTTCTTTTTCCGAACCTCACCTTTTCTAACTCTCTTACCCTACACAGTCCGTGGGGTCCCAAAGAGGTGGATACGACTGAGCAACTGAACTGAACTGAACAAGAAACCTTTTTTCTAAACTGATGTACAGTTAATTTACAATGTTAGTTTCTGCTGTACAGCAAAGTGATTCAGTTATACAAATGTGTACATTCTTTTTTTAAAGAATATTTTTATTTATTTGGCTGCATAGGTCTTAGTTGCGGCAAGCAGGATCTTTTGTTGGCCCAGTGGCATGTGGGATCTTAATTCTCTGACCGGGGATGCAGCCCACGTCCCCTGCATTGGAAGATGGATTCTTAACCACTGGACCACCAGAGAAGTACATTCTTTTTTATATTCTTTTCCGTTGTGGTTTATCACAGGATATTGAATATAGTTCCCCGTTATTCTGTAGGACCTTGTTGTTTATGGGAAATGAAATTTTACCTGGGCATTTGTTGCAATCAACAGTACGGAATTTGTTGGTGCAGAATAAGGGAAGGTGGATATCTGACAGCCAGCCAGCATGCTCTGTCATGTCCACTGATAATAAGCCATCCAAAACTGTTCTTCTGTTGTAACCTTGGTAACACCAAGGCAGATGGCACCTTGGTCACCAAATCATATTTTCCTCCTCTTATTGCCAAGATAGCCTGTGGCTTAGACTTGCCAGTAGACACAATCATGCCCGCGTCCTTACTGCCTGGAGTGTTCTTCCCTGAGCCATTGTTCAGTTTTTCCCTCTCCTCAATCCTTTCACGGAGCTTATACTGCCCCACCCTGTAGGCCTCCACACTCACAAGCTGCATCCTTCAAGAAGCCATTAGCAGCCTGCTTCCTCCCCACCCCCACAGTGGGTTAAATGCCCTTGTAGGTTCTCGCCTCCCTGTGCTCACCTCTGCTATAGTACCTATACTCTGAATTTACGACAGAAATTTTTCTTTATCTCCTTCCACCACTGAACTGTAAACGAGACATAGGATACATGCTTTGTCTTATTTGCCTTGGGATCATCAACACCTGGTACATTGTGCAAAATGAAGCTCATAAACTAGATTATAGCACTTATCCTTGTCATGGCAATAATATTGGCGATAATAGCAGCTAACCTGTCTTGAATATTTAATGAGTGCCAGCCTCAGTACATGCCTGATTTTATTTAATCTTCACAAGATCCCCGTGAGGTGGGTGCACTTACTCCCGTTTTATGAAAGAGGAAGCCAAGGCTTGAAAAGCTTTATGCTAACTTGTGAGGTTTCCAAGAGGTGGAGTCTGGGTTCAAGATCAGGACTGTCTGATGCTGGATGTGAGCCCGCGACTTCCTTCCTGTACCACCTCTGTGTATCCTCATTCCTGCCAGCGGTGGCAGGTCCTGTGATGCAATGCATTAGTACAACCAGGAAGTATATGATCCTGCTGCTGGAGCATCTCCTTCTATGGTGATGGGGGCGGATCCTGGCAGGCAGTTGTGTCCCCACCGCCTACCTGAAGGTATGAAAGGACCATCCTGCACCAGTCGGTCCTCCTGCTCCGTAAATTCCTTACTCAGTGTTGTTCGTGCAGAGGTCTGGATGCCCAGGACAGGTGGGCACTGAACTCCAGGAGCAGACCTGGGAGGAGGCAGGAAGAAACCCTGAGGCTTGATCCTCTGTCAGTCCTTTGTCCAGCTTATTCCTGGTTGAAGGTGATGATCCCAGGCAACAGGCTCTGCAGTGTCAAGGGCTGTGCCATTCACTTCTGCGGCCTCTGCATTGATACAAGGTGTCAGGAGAAGAAATTTCCCCCTCTACTCCTCTTTTTTAAAATTAATTAATTAATCTGGTTGCACCAGGTCTTAGTTGAGGCACGCAGGATCTTCCATCTTCATGTGGCACCTGGGATCTTTTTTTGTTGTTGTTAGTCTCAGCACATGAACTCCCAGGAGGGGCACGTGGGACCCAGTTTCCTGACCAGGAATCAAACCCAGGCCCCCTGCACTGAGAGCACAGAATCTTAGCCACTGGACCACCTGGAAAGTCCCCCACCCCGCCACCTCTCTTGAGTTCTCCTGGCTTGACTAATAATAAAATTGTTATGAACAGGAGAAAAAGGAACAAATTTTAATATGTGCACTCTGAGGTCTCACAGAAATAGGGTCTAAGAAGTGGCAAAAACAGGCAGCTTTTCTACCTTTTAGATAAATAAACAGTAAATTTGAGAGGAATTGACAAAGAAACTTGGATTTGGGTTAATCCAAAGTAAGTAAGTTAATGAAGAATCTGAACAGAGTTTGGGCTTGGGATGGTACATTAAAGAAGTAACAAAGTTTATTTATAGGGCTTCCCTGGTGGCTCAGATGGTAAAAAAAAAAAAAAAATCCACCTGCAATGTGGGAGACCTGGGTTTGATTGCTGTTAGGAAGATCCACTGGAGAAGGGCATGGCAACCCACTCCAGTATTCTTGCCTGGAGAATCCCCATGGACAGAGGAGCCTGGTGGGCTACAGTCCATGGGGTCGCAGAGAGTTGGACACGACTGAGCGACTAAGCACACAGCAACCTGATTTCCCTATTGTATCTTTCACATGAGAGATTTACTTCCTCTTTTAAGGGAGACAGAGAGGAGAGTCAGAATATCCCTCCCGTGTAACTTTCATTCAAAACAATCAAGACGTCGTTGTGGCATATTTGGGGGTGGACCACCCCGAGGTCCCACACGGGCCTTCCGGGGAACAATGCTGCTAACTACAGATCTCAGATCTGAGGTAGACTAAATCTGATAGTTCCCCCTCATCCCTCAAGTACATGCTTCCTAAAAAAAGTAGGGGGTACAATAAAATAGTCCTTGAGTCAAGGAACCTGGGCAGTCACTTTGTTGGGAACTCTGCACACCTGCTCCGGGTAGGCAGATTCAGTGGAGCTTTAGCTCTTACAACTCGTCCTGAAGTCAGGCCCACAAATCAGGGATCTGGAAACCCAGAAAGCTAGGATGTCAACCCTATCCTGTACCTTGGACTTCCCTGGCATCTGAAGCATCAAACTTTGGGTACTTGCTTATCCACTCCTGTGCTTAAGTAAAATATATTAATTCATGGCAAGTTATTTTGTAATTTAAACATTCATATTATGAGACAGAATATCCATGGTGACAAATTGATAAGTTTTGTCATGCAATGTAATAATGCATATCCATTTAAAAATGTTAATGTTTCATCATGTCTTATTATACTTGTGTGTGTGTGTGTGTGTGTGTGTGTGTGTGTGTGTGTGTGCGCGCGCTCAGTCATGCCCAACTCTTTGCGATCCTATGGGTTGTAACCTGCCAGCCTCCTCTGTCCATGGGATTCTCCAGGCAAGAATACTGGAGTGGATTGCCGTTTCCTTCTCCAGGGGATCTTCCCAACCCAGGGACTGAACCCAAGTCTCTTGTGTCTCTTGCACTGGCAGGCAGATTCCTCACCACTGTGCCACCTGGAAAGCCCTTATGTTGTCTTTACACCTATATATTTTTAAAAGGTGCCTCCCCAGCCCCCAAAATAAATCATCTTGCTGAAGGTCAAAAATCAAGTCAGCAGTAAACAAAAGTTCCCCTGCTTTCAGTCCCCCAGGGCGACGTCTGTTTCTTTTCTGGACTCCCTGAGACTTTGGTCCCAGCCTGGACAGGAGGGAGGCCTGGGGACAGTGCTTATCCTGCTGTGGGTATGAGTATGGCTAGTGAGTGTCCTTGGTCAAACTGATGCCCTCTCTCTGCAGCCATGACTCCCTGGTCCCTGCTGTTGCCATGTGGCTCCCTTGTTCTGCTGTGAAAAGAAGTGAGGCCCCTGACACCAGCGGGATACCTACTACTTCTGCTCCAGGTGCTACTGGCACATGGGCCTGCACACTGGGTACTTCCTAAGGCTGCTGACTTGGTGGCCGTAAGTCTACAGGTAGCAGTGTGGAAAGGAGGATTATACTTGATAGAATAGTAAATCGGGAAAAAAAAACAATTTCTCAAGCAATAAAAAAAGAAAAGAAAAGTGGGTGACAGAAACCAAGAAGGTGTCTGTTCCACGCATCTCTCAATCTGAGGCACCTATGTTGAACCACACAAGCGATGGGAAAGAAGTCAAAGGTAGCCAGCCCACCCACATTGTCTTATTCTTTCCTGTCTTCTGTTTCATTATCCAATAACATCAGTCAATTTCTCCCTCTTTACCCACCCTTCCACCCATTTAATAACTGTCTCTTGCCCCTGGTTCATATAGTTTCTTTTGGCTGGAAGGCTGTCTCCACTCCCAGCTTTTCTGTTCATCTTTCCCTCAGTGGTCACCCTCCAGGAAGTCTGGTGGGTTCCTCCCTCTGGGCTTCCTAAAATACCCTGTTCATATCACTGGGCTGCAGTTGTTACCCTGCTTTATACTGATCCTCTATGGGTCTGCCTCTCCCACTAGATTACAAGTCTTGAGACCATGTGTTTACTTTGTTTTCCTTTGTATGCCTAGCACCTTACACCACATTGGCCAAATGCTATGTAGGTGCTCAATAAATAATGATACTTCACTTTGATCCAGCTCTTGCCATGTGCTGGGCAGCATGCAAGGAGCATGACCTGTACTGTGTCATTTAATTTTCAAAACACTTAGGGACCTGAAAAATGTGAAAAGTTAAAGTGTTAGTTGCTCAGCCATGTCAGACTCCTCTGTCCATAGAGTTCTCCAGGCAAGAATACTGGAGTAGGTAGCGATTCCCTTCTCCAGGGAATCTTCCTGACTCGGGGATCAAACTTGGGTCTCCTGCATTGCAGGCAAATTCTTTACTGTCTGAGCCACACTAGTATTAATTCCATTTTACAGATGAGGAAACTGAAGCTTGGAAAGGTTACATTATTTGCCTAAAGTAACCCAGGTAGTAATTACTGACACTCAAAATCGAAGCATTGGGACTCAGTACTCTTAAACATTACAGAATGCTCCCTTCTTAAAATACTAGTGGAATATAAGAATACATGTTTTTCATGAGCTACGTGTATGTTTCACAACTCCAATGTTTCAGGTGAGGAAAAGGAGAGGGGGTGAAGTCAAGCCCAGAAATTCAAATTTGAAGACAAAAAAAAAAAAGTCTTCTCTCTCAATCTCTGTTGATGAATCCTAAAGATATTTATTACATTGGATTTATGTGAGCGCTGCATTAGCAGCTGGGGGGGAAGCAAACCTGGAAGAGTAGTTGGTACGTTTCTGGCCCTTGAAGACTAACTAATGTGGTTGGAGACACAATGGCCCAGACAAGAGTCTGAAGCAGAGTTTGATGGGCGGGGCTTGCAGTCAAGGATGCTGAGACCAGAGTGGGGCTTGGGAAGGGGGGTGGTTAGAAGGAGGGTCACAGAGCACAGAGCTGACTTGGATGAGAGGAGGACCTCCTTGCTCGGGCTTCCCTTGGCTTGTCTGTGGGTCTTTTCCAAAGCCACCTGGGATTACCTGGAGGAGGCCTCCTATGTGATGGTGAATTCCTGCATCAGGGCTCTCCATCTTCATTTCTAGAGCGCAGAGTAGAAGCTGGGTTTCTCTGGTTGGGCCAGGACTGGAGAGAGGCTGTTCTCCAGTGCTCAAAGAGCCGCTTCTGTTGCTCCGTGTCCCCGTGACCTTCCATGGGGTTTGCAGAAAGGTGGCTATGTGAGTATCCCCATAATGGAACCTTGAGGGCCGCTGGGCTTTTGAAAACCTTCACCTCTCCATTCTCTCCCTGGGGAAGGCAGGGGATAATTGGGTATTATGAGCAGCCTCTAAGACACAGGGCCCTTTCAGCATGACTGTCCCCCGGGAGTGGCCCGATTTGTGTTGACTGCAGTTTTCCCTGGGCAGGTGAAAGGAACAGGTCAGCTGCCTTTTCAGAGCTGGGAATTGTACCTGGGTTGGGGGACTGTGGTAACATTCACCGTGCTACAAAGCTGGAAACAGTGGAGGCTGTGACAATGACCACAGAGCGTAATCTTAGGACTCAACTACTTTCTTCTTCCTCTGGAGGAAGCCGTGCAAAGAGCTAACCTGGTTACCCATCAGCACTGCCTTCTCATGTGCAATCGGGTGAACTTTGCTGTGGTCCCCCCGCCCCCTGCCTACCTCTCCTCCTTCCTTCAGGATCTGGCCTTTCTTCTGTTATCGAACAGGACCCTGCGTGGCTCCTGGCCACGAAATCCTTCCTGTGTCCCCCATTTCTTTGATTACAGGAACTAGGCTTTGTTCAGCCTCTGTGACCTTCCCTGAGATCCCAAGGGCAGATTCAAACAGTTGGTTTTTTTGGCCACGCTGCACAGCCTGTAGGATCTTAGTTGCTCCCTGCAGTGGAAGCACAGAGTTCTAACCACTGGATCACCAAGGAATCCCCTCAAACAGTTGTTAATTAGGAAAGGGAGGGGATGCGAGACAAGGGAGGAACAGTCAATAGAAACAATAGTGCAGCCTTGGGGCAAGGTTCTGGTTCCCCGTCAAGGGATACGCACAACAATATCTTTGAGTTGTTTTGCAGATACTTGAAACCCCCGCCAGGTGGGAGAAATTAATGATTAACTTCTAGCTCCCCACAAACATGTAGACCCCAGACTGGTTGGAACAAGAAGGTTGATGATGCTGACTCACACTTACCTCACCACCAACCAATTAGAAGAATGTCCACAAGCTGATCATGTCCTCTTTGAACCATTACTATAAAACTTCTCACTACCCACTCCAGGAGGGGATACACAGTTTTGAGGACATTAGCCCACTGTGGCCCCCTTTGCCTGGCAAGACAATAAAGCTGTTCTTTTCCACTTCACCCCAAACTCTGTCTCCGAGGTTTAATTCAGTGTAGGGGTACAGAGGACGGGTTCGACCTCGCTCCCATCCCTCCTGTCTCAGAAGCTGAGCTTGGAAAGAGCAGTGTTTATAGCTGCGGACAGAAGAGTTCCGAGAATCTAGGGGCTGGGGTTTTGGTGCTGGCTTGGTGTCTTCCTGGCTTTGTGACCTTGGGCAAATCATGTTCCCCCCTTCTCTGGTTCTGCCTCCTCGTGAATAAGGTCATGGGGCCAGGGCAGGGAGGGGCGAGATCAGTATATAACCTCAACCCTGGTTATATACTGGAACCATCTGCGGTTGCTTTTTAAAAACATCATTGTCCAGGATCCAATGCAGACCATTTAAATCAGAATATTTGGAGACATCAGTGTGTTTCATAAGTTCTTATTAACTAAAAGAAAAGGAGTACAACCTAGAAGTTGAGAATTATGTTTTATTCAGTGGATTTTCTGAAGAGTTAAGCCTGGAAGACAGCCTCTCAGATAGCTGCCAGGGACTGCTCTGAAGAGGTAAGGGACGAATCAGAATATATAGGAGTTTTATAACAAAAATCGGGTAGTTGAAACATCAAGCGATTACTGTTAATTAAAGAAAACTAGACATCTTCAGTTAATGAATTTAATGCTTTCCTATGCATGGGAAGATGCCAGCATCTGGGCTCATTGAAATCATCCCTTTGATCGGCGCCTTAAACAGAGGAGCCTGGTGAGCTACAGTCCATGGGGTTGCAAAGAGTGGGGCATGACTGAGTGACTAACGTTCACATTTCTCATTAGCTATCAAGGGCCGATGTCCTGTTTTGCTCCTCCCTGTATCCCCTCGGGGTGCAGGGTTGGGGGTGGCTTTAGTGGCTTCTGGGTCGACGGCTCCAGCATCCTTCGTTTACTGAACACGTGTGAGCTCAGTGGCCTCAGTCGTGTCTGACTCTTTGAGATCCTGTGGACTGTAGCCCATCAGGCTCCTCTGTCCCTGGGATTTTCCCAGGCAATAATACTGTAGTGGGTTGCCATGCCCTCATTCAGGAGATCTTCCCAACCCAGGGATTGAACCCACGTCTCACGCATGTAATACATTGAAGGTGGATTCTTTACCCACTGAGCTACCAGGAAAACTCTGTTACTGAGCTACCAGGAAAGCCCTGGCTACTGAATAGCAGGCAGTATTTTTTATCTATATTCCACAAGGGGTTCTAATATAAGGCCAGGCTGAAGAACCTCAGATTTGATGACTTAGGTCATGATTTGAGACAATTCTTAGATTATAGATCCCTAGCTTGGCCTAATCGGTCACTAGCATTTTATATCTTCTAATAGTGAAGTTTAAAAAAATGGTGCTTTGATTGGAAGTCATGGAGAAAGGTAGTATCCTTTCTGGGGCAGGAGTTTCCAAACATCCAAGAAGTATGCCGTTCACAGACTAGCCCTTCAGAGCGGCTCTGTGTACCATCAGCCTCATCCGTTTCAAAGTTCCCAGTTGGCACTAGGAGAGAGGAGAAAGGGATTCATTGTGTTCCCCAAGAACCAGGGTTTTCCAGGCATAGAAAAATAGAAGCCCCACCTAGGAGTCCTCAGTCATCTGGTGTTAATTAGCAGGTGATTCTTGCACCATTCGACAAGGGTTAGAAGCAGGGAAGTTTTCATGTTGAGTGTGGAGTGGTGGGAAATCAGTTCGGGGTGATTCTTTACACAAGGTGAGCTGGCCACAGGACCAATGGTGTAGTAGTTCTGAGCAGCTGGAAGGAGGGTCTTAGGACCTCGGAACAGCAGAATGCAGAAAGTTCTGGAAGGGGTATTAGGATGGCACCAAACAGGAAGAGACCTTCTATTTATCTGTCTCCCTAAGGTCTGGCTCTGATCATAAGCTCCCATAGATAACTTCTGATTTTTGTCTTTTCTTTGTTTCCCCATTAAATAAACATTTAGGGAATTCCTTGGCAGTCCAGTGGTTAGGACTCCATGCTTTAACTGTCAAGGGCCCAGTTTCAATCTCAGAATTTTCCACAATTTGTTATAATTTTCCATATTTTGAATAGCAAGGAGAGATAAGAAGTCTTTCTTAAATGAACAATGCAAAGAAATAGAGGGAAACAATAGAATGGAATAGACTAGAGATATCTTTGAAAAAATTAGGGATACCAAGGGAATATTTCATGCAAAGATAGGCACAATAAAGGACAGAAATGGCAAGGACCTACCAGAAGCAGAAATTAAGAAGAGGTGGCAAGAATAGACAGAAGAACTGTACAAGAAACGTCTCAATGACACAGAGAACCACAATGGTGTGGTCACTCACATAGAACCAGACATCCTGGAGTGTGAAGACAAGTGAGCCTTAGGAAACATAATTACAAATAAAGCTAGTGGGGGTGATGGAATTCCAGCTGAGCTATTTCAAATCCTAAAAGATGATGCTGTTAATGTATTGTATGCAATATGTCAGCAAATTTGGAAAATTCAGCAGTGGCCACAGGACTGGAAAAAATCAGCTTTCATTCCAATCCCAAATAAGGGCAATGCCAAAGAATGTGCTCATTTCTCATGCCAGCAAGGTTATGCTCAAAATCCTTCAAGCTAGGCTTCAGCAGTATGTGAACTGAGAACTTCCAGATGTATAATACAGCTGAAGTGAAGCAAAGTGAAGTGAAAGTCGATCAGTCATGTCCGACTCTTTGCAACCTCATGGACTATACAGTCCATGGAATTCTCCAGGCCAGAATACTGGAGTGGGTAGCCTTTCCCTTCTCCAAAGGATCTTCCCAACCCAGGGATCAAACCCAAGTCTCCTGCATTGCAGGCAGATTCTTTACCAGCTGAGCCATTAGGGAATATAAGCTGAATTTAGGAAAGGCAGCTGCTGCTGCTGCTAAGTCGCTTCAGTCGTGTCCAACCAAGAGATCAAATTGCCAACATCCGTTGTATCATGGAGAAAGCAAGGGAATTCCAGAAAAACATCTACTTCTGCTCCATTGACTATGCTAGAGCCTTTGACTGTGTGATATTTGATACATGCTTATTTATTTGACTTCACTGTGGCCATCAATGGGAGTCCATATTCTGGGCAGAATCATCTGAAGCTCCTAATTCATTCATTCAGCAAATATTTATTGAGTCCCTAATATGTGTTAGGCTCTTGTTATGGACTGACTGTTTGTGACCCTTCCCACCACATTTATATGCTGAAGCCCTAACCTCCAGTGGAATGGTATTTGGAGATGGTCCTTTGGGAAGTAATTAGGATTAGAAGAGGTCATGAGGGTGGGCCCCCCAGGATGGGATTTATGCCTTTGTGGGAAAGACACCAGGGAGCTTGTTCTCTATCTCCTTCTCTCTGTAAAATCATAAAGAGCTCATATGAGCACACAGTGAGATGGTATCCCCCTAAAAGTGAAGCTCCAATACTTTGGCCACCTGATGTGAAGAGCTGACACATTGGAAAAGACCCTGATGCTGGGAAAGATTGAAGGCAGGAGGAGAAGGGGACAACTGAGGATGAGATGGTTGGATGGCGTCACTGATCCAATGCACATGAGTTTGAGCAAACTCCAGGAGATGGTGAAGGACAAGGAAGCCTGGCATGCTACAGTCCATGGGGTTGCGAACAGTTGGACACGACTGAGGCAAAGGAACAACAGCAACAAAAGCCAAGAGAAGAGGCCCTAGAATGAAATCTACCTCTGGCACCTTGCAAACGGATTTCCCAGCCTCCAGAACAGTGAGAAAATACATTTCTATAGTTTAAGACATCCAGCCTGTTATATCTAGTTTTGACAACCTAAAACTAAGACAGCACTACTACCCAACCCTTCAGGAAGGGAGTGGACTCTTCTCCGAACTTCAGGTTTGTCCCTCCCTTCTTTCGATTGGACAATCAGATTACCCAGTTGTTTCACAGGCAGGGATTATATTGCATATTTCCTTTTATTCTTCATGAAGCCTAGTGTTTTTTTGCACATATGAGGCAGGACCTTGATGAAAGCTTTTGAATAACTGAAGGAGTAAGTTTAAGTGTTTATTGAGCATTTAGTTAAATCCTCACGGGCTTACGTTATATGATATGAGGCATTTAAGGACATGGTCCTTATCCTTAGGGAGTTTAAAACCTTGTGGGAGAGGACGTCAGAATTTTATGCACCATGACAGATCATGTAAATCTCTTGTCTTGTATTCTAGCCTCTACTGTAGCCATCAATCCCAAGCGGCTCTGACCAACTTCCCACGGGACCAATCTAGCAGTGTGCCACCTTGGACCAATCCATCACTCAGGACCACCAACACTTAGATCCAGGCAGGCAAGATCCATGACTCTGATGGGAGCCTCAGGTTTGCTGATCCCTCGCCACTCCTTCCATGGAATTTTCTAAGCTCTCCTAAACCTGCATTGCAACCTGTATGAGCGTGGGGCCTGATTTCTCCCATGATACACACACACACACACACACACACACACACACACCATGCAAGGGGTCACATAGATATCCTAAGGAGCTCCAGGACTCAAGCCTGTGGGGTCACTCAGGGCCCATTTCTGGCTTGTTCCAAAGTCCTCCAGGGATGGCCCTTCCTTCTCCTGCATACTTTCCAGCCTCTTGCTCTCAAAGTCAATGGGCCCTTCTGATTGTGGCTGTGATATCACGTTTTCCCAGGCCAGTCTGAAGACTCGTAGAATGAGGGATAGACTTTCCCTGTGGAAGTTGTTCCACCTTTTTACTCTCCTCACAGGCTTCTCACTAGTCCCCCCTTTGACGGCCACGTATGGAAGGCAAGGGTGAAATCAACATTGAGAGAGATCGCATTCAGGGATGCAAAGATTAAGGACAAAATGGGAGTACACGTTGGAAGACATGCTGTTTAATTTACATTGTAAAACTTAGAAGGGTAACTTTAACATGCATGTCCAGGAAATGAATCATCCCTCACCTTTTCGTGCATACTCTGAGTGAGATTTGAATTTGTGGTCATCGTGAAGCACTTCAACAACCTTTAAGAGAGTCATTGGAAGCCAGGATTCACAGGTGGCTCCATAAGATGGGCCAGCCATATGAGTAATGAGGTAGCCAGCATTAAATACATGGTGGAAGGGAATTGCAGAGGCAAGAAGATCTGTCTTGTTTCAGTATAGACTGGTTCCAAAGAGTCATGACCCTGTAATGACAGTGCTGCTACCTTTTTCTCAGGCTTGTGATTAGTCAGGTGCCCTGAGAGTAATGAACAGGAAGAGACACTTCCTGCCCTGAACAGGAAGAGATGGTGCTTGATACATCCGAAGAAACCTTCACATGTATTGATAGGAGAAAAAACAAACGTGTAAATACCAACTCTTAGCCCACTATCTAAATTCCCATCAACAAATCACTGTATCTCACGTAGACTGTGAAATTTGTAGCAGAGTTTTAAATCAAATTGTTTATACAGATGGAGCCCACAGAAAACATCCGCCAAGGCCACGTATGACCTAAGGACAGCCTTGCTTATACTCTCACGTCCTGTCCTAAAAGGTTAAGCTGACACTGACATACGGGACTCGTGGAAACTCACCTGGTGCTCTGCATACACAGCTGGGGAGTGCAGGAGAGGTCCACCCACCCCACGGAACAAAAGTGACCAGTGGTGGCTGGGAGCCCGTGAATAGATGCTTTTCTTTCCTCGTTATTCATGTTTCCTATGGCTGTCCCAATGGATTCTGGGGCCAGTGCATTTTGGGAGACACCTCCAGGGGACGTCATCCCAGCCTGACTCGACAAAGCTGAATTGAGCTATGGTCCTAGCGTGTGTAAAAGGAGGGGAAAATGATGGCGGCGGGGTCAGGATCAGGCCAGGAGAAGGACCTGGAATAGAAGATTTACTCCTCCCTGCCGGGTGGTGGTTTGAGCTGCCTCTCAGCCTCCTCAAGGACTTCCAGAGTTGGAGGCTGGGGCTGGAGAGCTGCTCTCTGGGGATCTTCTGAGGTGTGCTGAAGGCGGGGTGGCGGTGGGGGGTGGAGCAGCACCCTGGTTCCAGCGCCGGTCTTTCTCACAGGGCCCCACTCCCCACCTGCACGTGAAGGATGGCTTCCTTCACTGGGCTGAATCCCCTCTGCCCCTCCTGCCCTTCCCCTGCCCCCTTGTCCCCATCAACTTCCTGGTTTTAGCCAAAGCCTGACACGTGGCAGGACAAACTTTCAGCAGTGGTTTCAAAGAAGAATGGGGTCCTTTTCTTATGTGGTGGAGACGCCAGTGCTTCTGCTCTAAGCTGCACTGCCTTCCCATCAGACCCCGCTCTGACAGCCTTTTGTCTGCTGCTTTCGTTGCTGCCAAGCTTTTGCCATGTCCTGCTGGGCCTGATGAACAAATCTGGGCCCACTCTTCTGTTTCTGACCAATAGGAAACGAGCTGAGTGCCAGCGAGGAGGGAGATGGTTCCTTGCCAACGGTGGGGGTGGCAGAGGCAGAGAATCCTCCAGCTGAGCAGTTGGGACTGGCACGCAGCATCCTGCTGGGCAGGCTGCAGGTGTTCCAGATGGCCAGCCCTGGCTCTGTCTGTCTCCACTGCCAGCTTTTGTTTACGTCCCAACGTCATCCCTCTCCCCATCAAACACACGGTGAGTGTCCTGGCACACCCAGAGCTGTGGCAGGAGGCTTCTTGATGGAGATGGCCTTTCAAGGCACATTTCTCTTTAAAAAGGAGGACAGATGAGACAACTTTATTGTGGAAAACAGTTAAGGCCAAAGGGAATTGGACTACATAATGTCTGTTGACAGCATCTGGGTGTGTCAATTAGGAATCCAATCTTCTAAGAAGTAAGAATGTTTTTATAACAGCATGTTTGAAATGAAGACTAACTTGGAAAATCTCGATTGGATGGCTTACAGTTCCTAGAAATCCTTAGTTGGTTAAAACGTCAAGTGCCATATGATTTCATGGATATGAAGTGCAAGAACAGGCAAAATTAATTGAGGTGAGAGGTCAGAATTGTGGTTACCTATGGGAGGAGTTGACTAGGAAGGGGCAGGAGGGAAACTTTTAGAGTGGGGGAAATGGTCTTTGCCGGGGCCTGGGCGGAGGTTACATGTGCTGTGCTGTGCTCAGATGCTCAGTCGTGTCTGATTCTTTTCAACCCCATGGATTGTAGCCCACCAGACTCCTCTGTCCATGGGGATTCTCCAGGAAAGAACACTGGAGTGGGTTGCCATGTTCTCCTCCAGGGGGTCTTCCCAACCTAGGGGTCGAACTGAGAGGATAACAAGCAGGAAGGCCAGGAGTCTCCAAATGGAGGAAATAGGCTGCAAGTGTCAGACATTTTTTCTCTCTCCCTTAAGTGGCAGGAGGAAGCAAACTGCAAGAGTCAGATTTTTTTCCCTTCTCTATACAAGATTAAAAGGAGGTTCCTCTTAAAATTCTGTGTTGCCATGACGACACCTGGCTCCACCTAAACTTAACTTTTCTCAAACCTTGAGCTAACCAATGCGTTTTTCTTATGGAAATGTTTTTCTTAAGCGATGTTCATGAAACTATGTATTTGCTTTGGAATTTGCCTTTCTTTAAACGGTTCCCCCTAAGACTAACTTTTTTTCTCAAACCTTGGGTTGATAATAGCTCAACAAACCAGTATTCATATCAGTTGTTCTATGGCTGGGGGATGACACACCTCATGCCATCCTAGCGCAAAAATATATATTGTGGGAGAGGGGTCTGGTGAAACTCCCTCAGCCTTGAGATGTCTCTCTTATCTGATTAATAGCTTTCTAACAGACATAAAACATCCAGCTGAAGACTGGCAGGGGGGCACTCTTTCTGCCTCCTTCTGGTATCTACGTCAGAAGCTTTGTCTGTCTCTTTTATACTTTAATAAAGCTTTGTCACACAAAAGCTCCGAGTGATCAAGGCTTGTCACTGGCCCCAGATTGAATTCCTCTCCTCCAGAGGCCAAGAATCCTGGCATCTTTCATAGCTCAACAGCAACCTTTCAGAACCCAAGTCTCCCGCACTGCAGGCAGATTCTTTACCAACTGAGCCCCCAGGGAAGCCCAAGAATACCGGAGTGGGTAGCCTATCCCGTCTCCAAGAGATCTTCCCAACCAAGGAATTGAACCAGGGTCTCCTGCATTGCACGTGGATTCTTTACCAGCTGAGCTACCAGGGAAGCCCATAGGTATATTCACATGTGAAAATTCATTGAGACAGATATACGCTTAAGGTTAGTGCACTCACGTATGTATGGTAAATCTCAATACAGAAGTTAAAAATTTTTTCCGTTGCCTATTGTGGGTTAGGTACTGCTGGCCACTCACAGTACATGTTCTTGTAACACAGACAGACAACCAGGCAGTTAAAATGTGATGTATTCAGTGTGGTTGGCAGGAACTACTGGTTGCTGGTCCATATACATTTTCTCTCTTTGTAGTCACAGAATCCTGACTCTTAGTTGGGAACATTGCTACCCAGGATAAAGACTACATCTTCCAGGCTTCTTCACTTATGACTACACTAGCTCCTGGCTGGTGTGATGTAAGGGGGTGTGCCAGCGGGATGTCTGGGGAGATCGCTTAGAGGGAAGGGTCACCTTTAGTACCTGCCGCCCCTCCTAGTGTCTACCATGTGGACCGGAGGCTGCATTTGCAGCTGCCATTTTGGATCACGTGGTGACCTTGAGGATGAAATCTTGCGGTGAGGACGCTGGAGAAGAAAGAGTGGATGATTTCATGGAGCTGCCACACTGGCCTCAGACTGCCCACCTTCACAACAGGTTTTTAAATGAGTGAGTAGACTCATGAGTGTTTGTCATTATGTTTCAGGCCTTTGTTACTCACAGCCTAACTAATCACAGGTTGACATGAGAGACCCAGGAAGGTACTGGCTCAGCATGGTTGGCCGGTTGCCATTGGCAATGATTTCTCAAACAAGGTGCCACTGGAGCCGAGTCTTGAAGAAACTTGGCTAAGAGAGGTGATGTCTATTAAAATGCTTTTATCAGAGAGTCTCACCTGGGTAGGAAAGTCCATTAAGGATTGTTCATTTTCAGTCAAATAGACATTCTCTTACCTTCAGGAAACTAATAATCTGATCTGCCTTTTGGGCAAGGAGCAACTAGAAATACTTCACTTGTACTGGTTATTTGAATAAATATCGATAAAATGAGTAGGTGAAGCTTTATTTCTTCATCTTATTTGGAATATACCCCTAATAACATTAAAGCTCTAGTTTATGCTCAAAGGTCATTTCTTCTTTCTTAAAAAATATCTATTTATTTATTTATTTGGCTGCACCAGCAGAATCTTTAGTTGTGGCTTGCAGGATTTTTAGTGGTGGCCTAAGGGATCTAGTTCCCTGACCAGGGATTGACCTTGGGCCTCCTGCATTGGGAGCTCGGAGTGTTAGCCACCGGACCACCAGGGAAGTCCTCATTTCTTCTTTTCGTAAACTCAGAACTTATGGTGAAAGACTTGCAGGATCTCTAGTCTAAAAATTATAAACCATTACTGAGATATAATAAAGAAGATATACATTAATGTTTTGAGATGCTCATTATTAATATATCCATTTCCCTCAAATTGAGATCTTTCTTCATCTTCTAAAACGAGCAAATAATGCTACAATTTTCCTCTAAGTGCTGCTTTAGCTGCATTTTCACAAATTGTTGCTTTGTTTCATTTTCACTCCATTCAAAATATTTTCTAATTGCCACGTGTCTTTTTTGATTCATGGGTTACTTGGATGTATGGTACATAGTTTACAGAGATTTGGGGATTGTCCAGATATCTTTCTGTAATCTATTTCTAACTCCAGTATGGTCTGAGATCATACTTTCCATGATTTCAATTCTTTTAAATTAATTGTTGTAGGGATGGTGAATGTTCCATGTGCACTTGTAAAGAATATGTATTCTGATGTCATTTTTGGCATGTTCTATAAATTCGATTGGGTCAAGATGTTTGGAAGTATTGTACAGGCCTGCTAAGTCTTTGCTGATTTTTCTACTTATTCTGTTGAGTAGCATCACCATGTGCAAAGGGAGGGGTGTGCCTCCCTGTGTGCCTGCCCCTCAGAGTCTCTTCCCACCTCCTTACCCCTTCCCCAGGGGCAGACTGCAGTTATAGCGGGTGCAGAGGGTGGAAGTGTGGTTCTCTATTGTTCTGTTTCAGCCCCATCCTTGGGTGGGTGTTGGTCTCTGTGTCTTGCAAGTTGGGTTTTCTCCAATAAACAGAGACCTACGGGTGTGGGTCCAGCTCCTTCCCGGGGAGTTCAGACTTTCTCCTCTTCCCTTTCTCCAGCTGCAGTGTGTCTTCGCGTGTGCCCTAGGGGTCAAAGTGTTGCTAGGCTGCCCCCAGTGACTTAATGCCCTTTGAAGGGGAGAAAAGATACGGTGTGGTCTCATGCCTTTCCCACAGTTATTATCACATCCCTTTTCCAGTTTTGAACACGGAAGAAGGTTTTCTCTGGACTTCCTCCTTGTCCCCTGTCTTTGTCATGAGAGTTTGGTGGCTGCAAGTGAGACAGGCTGGGACCTGGGACCCCTTGTTGCAGTGTGGCAATGCCTGAGTCTGGACACACCTCTCCTCAAAGCAACAAAAGACAAAGAAACTATATGGGACTAAAAATAACTGCAAAGTAGTTAGAGCAGATTCTGAACAAAAGATACAAAGATACAACTGCCAGTTCTGAGGAACCCGGAGCAAAAACAGGGTACTATGCATGGCCCCTGCACACACCACCACCTAAAGGCCCGGGCAAGCCACGCCTCCAGCCTGACCCCTGGACACACCACTACCCTCGCCCAATATTAGGAGCAAGCTCCCCTCGGGGAGCAGGCAACAAGCAAGGAAACCTGTTGTTTTTTTCTTGCTCCCCTGTGCTGCCACCGAGACGTCAATAAAGCCTGGCCTGAATTTCTTGTTTGGCCTCTCATCAGTTTCTACTGGTGAAGGAGGTCAAGAACCCTGCTCAGGTACCACAAGCAGGAGCACTGCTGAGGGGCAGGAGCTCCTTGCAACTCCCGGAGGTTTTACCGTCCCAGGCTAACCCGCCCTTGGCCTTTGTGACTCTTCAAACGTTTTGTCCGGTTGCTTCCTGCTGACTTGTCTGCTGGCCTTTTCTTCCTTTTTTGCCCGGTTACAGGTGCGCACAAACAGGGCTCGCATCCTGTGTCTCCTCTAAGGAGGGGCCCATCTATCCTTAGATATCATTCTAGTTGTGTTGTACCAGGACATCCGTTTTTTGATGGGCTCTAGCAAATTATGATTTTGTAGATTTTCTGGCTTTTTCTTGTGCTTCAAGCAGGAGGGACCCTCTTTACAGCGTTCTACATCCTAGGTGGAAGCCAGAAGTCAAAATACATCTTTCGATGATCCACTTTTGTTGTGAATTACTTTGGGTTCCTTTCAAAAATCATATTTATTCTCTATGGATGAAAATTTATTACCATAAAAATGATTTTCAAGAACTGGTGTGGGGAGGGGGGGAATAAAATTGGCGAAGAGGGTCAAAAGATACAAACATTCAGTTATAAAAAAGTTGAGCCAAGGGGATGTAATGTACAGCATGGTGCCTACAGGTAGTAATACTGTGTTGTGTATTGGAAAGTTGCTAAGAGGGAGATCTTAAGTTTTCATCACAAGAAAAAAAATTGTAGCTATGGATGATGATGAAGCTGACCTACTGTCATGGTCATTTCTCAATGTATACAAACATCAAATTGTTATGTTGTACATCTGAAAGTAACATAATGTTATAGGTCATTTATATCTCAATAAAAATAAATTAAAAATTTAAAAATATATGTGCATCAATATCTGTGAGATGTTCCAAAGGCATAATTCCAAATGTGTTTAGTAATGAGCAGCACTGATAGCTGAGTAGTTTCTTAAGATAAGTGCTCCCAGCAAGGGGACTCATTTAGATGTTCAAGTTCTAATGGTTTTTATTTTTTCAGTCATGCCCAATCTTAGTTCCCCAACCAGGGATTGAACCCATGCCCCACTGCAGTGAAAGCAAGGAGTCCCAACCACTGGACCACCAGGGAATTCCCTCTAATGGTTCTTTACAGTCCTGTTACCGTATAGTTATAAGAAAACTGGAACATGTTGCCTCCTAAGTCTTGGTAACATTAATTAACTTCTTCAATCCTCAGTTTTCTCATCTGAAAAGATGGGGATAATATTATAGTTCACACACAATAGAATTACAGACAGTACAGGCAGAACTGAGTGCAGATTAATAATAAACGCTAAATAGATATTGTATCCATCATTGTGTGCCACTAGAAACAAAAATATCATTTTGCTTAAGAGAGGAATGCCCACACATTATATTGCCCTTGTAAAATCATCAATAACATCCTCTTTCACTTTCTAAAATGTCCTGATTTGGACAATAAATGATACATGCCCCTACACAGATCACACAGCTAGTAAGTTGGGGTAGCAGAGATTTGAACACAGGGCACTCTGGGCTTCCCAGAATGGGTAGTGGTAGAGAATCTGCCTGTCATGCAGGAAAGAGATGCAGCTTCGATCCCTGGGTCGGGAAGATCTCCTGGAGTAGGAAATGGTAACTCACTCCAGTATTCTTGTCTGAAAAATTCCATGGACAGAGGAGCCTGGCAGGTTACAGTTCATGGGGTCACAGTCCATGGGGTCGCAAAGAGTTGGTTGCAAGGGTGACTAAGCATGCAATCTATCTCACTCTGAGTTAGGGCCATGGAAATTGTGAGGTTAAAAGTAAGAAGAATTTCTGGCGCAGAGGCCAAGATCTCTCCTTTCTCTCTAGCCTTTGCCCAGGCTTCATTCCAGGATGTTCCACAGAGCAGGAATTATCCAGTATATTCTGTATGCAGAAGGCCATCTTCTCTTCTTATCGACTTCCAGTGCTGTCTTGTTTGTCTTGCTTTTTATTCTTTGCACTTTCTAATCTGAGTTCTTATTTTGATCCTTCCACAATATTCTCATTTAGGATTTCAAAATTAGCATTGAAAGGCAATTTTGCTTTAGCTCAAAGATGTTCCCCTTAAACTTTATAACAGATGACAAATACTTGGAAGGGGAGGGATAAATTAGAATCTTGGGATTAGCAGATACAAACTGCAATATATGAAATACGCAATGAAGTCCAACTGTACAGCACAGGGAACTATATTCAATATCTTATAATAAACTATGATAGAAAAGAAAAAAATGTAATCACTAGTGAAAAAAACACTTAAGATCCAGTTAGTACATTGTAACCTAGAAGTGCAGACCAATATAGGGGCTCCAGGGAATGAGAGAGGGCTTCCTCTGGGGGCATGAGAAAGGTCAGGCAGTTGACATCTACCGAGGGGGGCTCTTCTGGGGCCCTCTCTTCAGTCTCCTGGGAACAGCACTGTCATCTTCCTCTTGATGGGACACCTCCTTTCTCGGTCAGGAATGAAGCTGAGACTCAGACCTCCTCAATTAGTGACCAGGAGGACCTAAGGGATGGACCTGGAGACACCACCTGAGCTGATGGGACTCATTCCAGGGTTTTCTTAGAGGTGTTGGGATAGAGGCAGTCTCCTTCAGTAAATGGGGGAGAGAGGGAGCAGCCTGTGGCTGCTGGTGGTCGCCTCTGCTGCCCCATGGGGATGTGGGGCAAGGATGCCATCCCAGAGGAAGTGAGAGCCAAAGGTGGAGAAAGATTCCTGAAGATCCAGTTTCTGCCCTCCTTGTAGCTGAGAGAATCTGGATGGCTACAAGGAATTCTCTAGGGTACTTAATGACTGTTGAGTAATGATCTGAGTTTGGTGAATATTGTCCAAAAATATCTGAGAGTCACACTACCTGTGTTTAGTGAACCCCTATCGTGATAGATTGATTACTCTGTTCATCACTTCCTCGGACTGTGTCTTTGCAGGACCACCTGGCAAGAGCTGGAGCCTCTTTCCCTCTTTCTTGAATCTGGGCTGGCTTGTGACTCACTTTGAACCGAAGAGTGGGGCAGAAGGGACAGTATGCCAATTCCAAGCCCAGGCCCCTGCCCTGGGAGAGCCCCAGGCTAGTCTGCTGGAGGACGAGGGGCCACGTGGAAGAGAGTCCCAGAGCCCCAGATTGCAGCCTGCCAAGACATGCAAGCAGAGCCACCTTGCCACCTGCCCCTGACCACAGAGGCACAAGGGAGCCCAGCAAAGGCTGAAAGGACCACCCAAGGGAGCGTAGTTTAAGTTAACTGATCTGCAGAACTGTGGACTAAATAATTGTTGGTTGTCTTGATCCACTAAGATTTGGAGTGATCTGTTTATCAGCAGTTAATAAACTAATACTCTTACTATGACTGATACTTTATACACATTCATCAAGCACTCTAGCTTTGGAGACTGATCTGATTTTCAGTGCTGGCTCTATAACTTACTAGCTGTGTGACCCTGGGCAAGTTGTTAAAAAACTGTCTCTGTTCAGATTTCTCATCTGTGAAACAAGGATAATCATAGTAGTTATGAAGTTTGGGTAATAAAATTGAGAACAATGCACGTGAAGTACTTAGCCTGGTGCCTGTTGGCATCCAATAAGCCCTTATCCTGGTGATTCATCTTCCAAAGTATCAACAGCAGCTGTTAAACCCATTTTGTAGATGAGGAGACTGACCCTCAGAAGGCTAAGTTGAGGATAATGGCTACCACATATGGAGAGTCCACTCTGTCCTGGAAGTTTCTTAAGCCACATCTTCTTGAATGGGAGCCATAGAGTCTGGAGGTGCAGCACAACCCAGGTGAGCCCAGGTGAGGCCTGGTTAGGGCCAGATGAGGGAAAAGAGCCCAGCCCTCACCACCTGGAGAGAGCCTGACGTCTGGACCTGCGGAGTTTCTGGACCCATGTTCTCTCAGGGAGGAGATGAGCCTGAGAACAGGAGAGCGAGAGAGGCCTGTAAGATTCCAGGGAGGGGCCACCCCACCCTCGTTTCAGCTTTTAGCCAGTGCTGCAGGGCTGGGGTCCCGACAGGAACAATTTCTCGATCACTCTCTCATTCTTCTTCCCACAGCTGGGTCATGTACCGCTGAGCACCACAGGGCACTTTGTCTAGACTGTCTCCCTGCCCCAGCCCAGACAAAGTCAGAACCGTGAATCACAGAATAAATAGGTCTTGGACTCTATGTTCCTCCCCAAATCAGAATAGTTGTATGCCAATTAGTGGGAAGGTAAGACTAGTTCCCATGTCCTCCTGAAGTGCCAGAGTGTCTAGATAGAAAGTGAAGGTGAAAAGCAGTTGACAAAAGAACCACCATTTTGATTTTATTTATTGTTTTTGTCCAGATCCCTCTCTTCCTACGGGCAAGCCCCAAACCTCAAACTAACTTGCTCATGCACTAAAGGTAGACCCTGCTGTCCAAAATACCTAGGAAGAGATCATTGGTAACCCATTCTGCCTTCTGATAAGCTCTTAGGATAAAGGCAGCGTGAGATTTCTATTTCATTTTCATATCTGAACAACTTTGAATGAGGTGTCTTGACTGGAGATATTTTTAGAAACACTGGGAAGAATGTTCTTTCCTCCTTTCTCCCACTTGGCTGTTAGACCAGCCTTCCTCTCTCCTCTTCTGGGAATGTGTTTGTTTCTATCTACACCCAAATATTATGGAGAGCCTCAGCAGGGAGTGGGCTTCTGCAATGTGGAACCAGCCTTCAGCTGACTCCAGCTTCTGCAAACTGGACGTGATCCTGAGAATCTGCAAAAAGAACCCACAGACAGAGTGACTTGTTTCCAGGGTTGACAGGATGCTGGCATTTGTGGATAATTCAGGAACTGGGGTGTGGGTGATTTTCCTGTTGCCCCCAGTGACATATGTTCTCTATCTCCATGACCCAAGTCTTAATTGTCTATCTGCACAGCTGAGGGATATATCACGATTCTCATATTATTTTAATTCAATTCAAGTCCTTTTTATTGAGCAAAATGTAAAGAAAACCTCTCAATTGGCCCAGAAGCAAGTTAATTAGAAAAACTAAATAATAAAACAATACAATATATACCCTTCTCATCCTCAGTTAGAATTCCCAGTGCTTAAAGTACTGCCCGACTCATGTTAGGGGCTTGATAAATACTTCTTGAATGAATGAATATGCTAAATGTCATAAGGAATAATACCTCTGTTTAGACCTTCTTCATGTCTCTCTGGATTACCAAAATATTTTTCAAATATCTCCCAACTTCCAGTTCTTTCCCACTCTAATCCAGTTTCCATCTGACTGTCACTGGAATCTTTACAAACTGAACATTTGCTGGTGTCATGCCCAAGTCTAAACAGCCTTGTTACAAGACTGTTTCATGGCTCTCTACTGCCCTCAGGATCAAGTTTATTACATTATTCATTTATTTACTGAGCTAAAGACCTCATGAGGCTGTTTCTTGAACCATGCTTGAATACTTCTAGTGACAGGGATCTTACTATGCATTCATCACACATGCAGACAACTCTGGTTATTAAAATGAGTGAAAGAGCCAGGACTGGACACCAGGACTCCTTTGTTTTAGGGCTCTCCAGAGAAATGACCAATAGGGTTGATTGACCTGTCTATCTATCTATCCATCTATCCATTCATCCATCCACCTACCTATTCATCCATTATTTATCTATCTCTATCAGGAGATTTACTACAAGAAGTGGCTCATGCAGAAGGAAATGGCAACCCATTCCAGTATTCTTGCCTGGAAAATCCCATGGACAGAGGAGTCTGGTAGGCTACAATTCATGGGGCTGCAAGCATCAGGCACGACTTAGTTACAGAGGCCGAGGAGGTGCATTGTCTGTTGACTACAAGCTGGAGAGCCAAGAGTGGTGGTATAATCCAGTCTGAGAACCAGGGGCTGATGGTGTAAGTCTTTGAGTCCAAAAACCAGGAGCACCAGTGTTCAAGGGTGGGAGAAGACGGATGTCTCAGCTCAAGCAGAGAGAGTGAATCCACCCCTCCTCCACCGTTTTGTTCAGGTCAAGCGCTCAGTGAACTGGATGATGCCCATTCACAGTGAGGAGGGCCATCTGCTCAGCCAGGTCACTCTTGCTTCACCACTGATGTTCAAAGGGATTATTGATTTAGTTGGATTAACAACTACCATATTCATCATTGCTTCTATTTGTTGTCCTTGTCATTTATTCCCACTTTTCTCTTCCATTCTTTTCTGGCCATCTATGATTTTAACTGAACATTTTATGTGATTCCATTTTCTCAGCATATCATTATACTTTAAAAAAAAACTTTTTTAGTGGCTTCCATAGAGGTTGAAATATACGCTTATAACTAGTCCAAATCTACTTTCAAATAACACTATATCATTTCATGGGTAGTGTGAGTACCTTATAATAGCAAAATAATCCTAATTTTTCTACAGATCCTAATAATAATGCTAATACTAACCATACGTAATTAAATACATCATTGAGGTGCTTCCACAAGGAAGCCCCACCACCGTGCTATGAGAAGTCCAAGTCACACACAGATGAGGCATGTGGGTGCTCCAGTTAACAGCCTCATCTGAGCTCCCAGCCAACAGCATTAACTGCCAGTCATGCAAGTGAGATACCTTGGGTTGTAGCTCCTTCAAGTCTTCATACAACTCCAGGTCCACCTATCATTTGACTGCAAATTCATAACAGTCTCTAAGTAAGAGAAATTTTAGGGAAGCCAGTGAAAATACTGTGCGTAATACTATAATGGATGGTACATATAATACTTTCCATACAAACCTATAGAATGCACAACATCAAGAGTGGACCCTGATGTACACTATAGACTTTGGGTGATAATGATGTGTCGATGGAGGTTCATCAATGTAAAAAATGTACCCCTCTGGTAGCGGATGTTGATAGTGGGGTGGGCTATGCATGTGTAGGGGCAGGGAGTGGACGAGAAATCTCTGTACCCTCCTCTGAATTTTGCTGAGAACCTCAAACTGCTGTAAAAAAGTTGTCAGGGAGGGGCTTTAAATAAAAAAGAGAAACAGCTTCTCTTTAGTTCCTTTCTCTCTCTCTCTCTTTTTTTTTTAAATCTCTCTGTAGGTACCTTGTCAAAGCACCTAAAAGAAACACATGGACACTTAGAATTCTCAGCCAGGAAATCTCCATAGTCAAATGTACCAGTTCATTAGGTATATTTTCTATGTAATATCACTGAAGTTGCCAGTGTTTCAACTTCCCATCACTGCATGAAGAAGAAAGAATCTTTTCTCAGTGTTCATGCTCCTGTCCATCAGGCTTTCACCAAACATCTCTGCTGAGCCTTTCCAGCTTCTGTCTATTCCCTGCTCTCAAAGCCAATGCCACAAATCTTAGATTAAAAAACAAACAAAAAACGTTCCTCCGCAGAGGAATGGATAAAGAAGCTGTGGTACATATATACAATGGAATAATACTCAGCTGTGAAAAGGAATGAAATGGTGCTATCTGCAGAGACATGGATGGACCTAGGAATGGTCATATGGAGTGAAAGAAGTCAGAAAGAGAAAAACAAATATTGTATATTAGCACATACATGTGCAGTTTAGAAGAATGGCATAGATAATCTTATTTGCAGAGTAGAAATAGAGACACAGACGTGGAGAACAAATGTATGGACACCAAGTAGGGAAAGAAGGGGCGATGAATTGGATATTGGGATTGACGTACATATAATACTACTACTACTACTACTACTAAGTCGCTTCAGTCGTGTCCGACTCTGTGTGACCCCATAGACGGCAGCCCACCAGGCTCCGCCGTTCCTGGGATTCTCCAGGCAAGAAGACTGGAGTGGGTTGCCATTTCCTTCTCCAATGCGTGAAAGTCAAAAGTGAAAGTGAAGTCACTCAGTCATGTCTGACTCTTCGAGACCCCATGGACTGCAGCCTACCAGGCTCCTCCATCCGTGGGATTGTCCAGGCAAGAGTACTGGAGTGGGGTGCCATTGCCTTCTCTGATAATACTATGTATAAAACAGATAACTAATGAGAACCTACTGTATAGGACTGGAAACTCCACTCAATGCTCACCTAAATGGGAAGGAAATCTGAAAAAGAGTGGATATATGTAAACATATAGCTGATTCACTTTACTGTACAGCAGAAACTAACACAACATTGTAAAGCATCTATTCTCCAATAAAAATTAACACCCTCCCACAACACTCTGCTTCCAGGAATCAATATCTACTTATTTTATATATTGCAGCATAACACACACACCCAAATTGTAGTAGCTGAAACAACAGCATTATTACCCCTACTCGACTTCCTTGGTTGACTGGCTGGGTGGTTCTCATGTGTTTATACACATGGTGCCCGGGACTGAAGGCTTCACAGGGCTGGATGTTCAAGACAACTTGCTCACATGGCTTCCAGGTGGCTTGGAGCTCAGCGAGAGCTGGTGATAGGCCTCTGATGGTTTGGGTTTCTCCAGCGTGATAGCTGCTTAGAGGGACATCGCAAGAGTAAGTGTTGCAAGGTACCCAGACTTCTCAGGACCTAGCCTTGGCCACCCCAGAATATCATTCCCAACTCACTCTGTCAACCAAGCAAGTTACTAAAATCAGTCCAGACTCAAGATCAGGAAAATTAGACTCTACCTTTTGATGTGAGGAATCACATGTATGTATCAGAGGAGTGGAATTGTTTGGGACCATCTTTAAAGATTAATTACAGATTTTTTTCCTTCTTTTTTTCCCCAGCAGTAAAGCTCCAGTTTTTCCAAAATCCATGCTGTGTGCAAACTGATACTCAGTTGTTAAAGGCTGACTCTAGATGAATGCACTCTGCTGGTGTATCAGTCAGGATCAACTAGGTTGAACTATTATTACATGTAAGCCCTAAATCTAGAGTCTGATACCACAGAACTGCTTCACACTCACACTGGGTGTGCGCCTGCTACGTCGATTCAGTCATGTCTGACTCTTTGCAACCCTATGGTTTGCGGTCTGCCAGGCTCCTCTGTCCATGGGATTCTCCCCAGGCAAGAATACTGGAGTGGATTGCCATGCCCTCCTCCAGGGGATCTTCCTGACCCAGGGATTGAACTCGTGTCTCTCACATCTCCTGCTTTGGCAGGAGGATTCTTTACCCCGAGCGCCATTCACACTATGTGTCCACAGAAGTCTTACTCTGGGACCCAAGCTGCCAGACCTGACACTGCCTGGACCATTGCTGGTCACTGTGGCAGAGGGAAGGACAGTTTGAAGAATCATGCGTGGGATGGACAAGCTTCCAGCTGGAAGTGATTCATGCCGCACCCACTCACAGTATCTTTTCCTTTTTCACGTGACCACTCCCAAGTCCACAGGGATGGACGGGGGTCCCACCCCACCATGCAGCTGGATTGTCAACCAGACATGTTTGGTGAATGACCCTAAGACCACCACAGGTGATATTTGTATTTTAGCAGAGGTCAATGCCTTAAGTCAAATAAATACAATTTCTAAATGTTGGGGGGTGAGGGGTGGTTTCCAGGCAGCAGTTAAAAGTTGGATTAAGGAGGAATTTTGAGGCTTTCAGTAGATTCTCTCAGATCCCACCTTATACCAACCTCTGCTGGCCCTGACCAAGGACTCGCCCATCCCCAGTGCAATGCTTCCTCGTTCCTTTCTGCACACACTCCGATGGGAGAGAAAGAAGGGGGAAATGACGGTTCACGTACAGGATGCCAGACCTCATCACTCTTGTTTCCTTTGACGTAGTTCTTGCACAAGTTCAGAACAGCTCCCCCTTGTCTTCAGCGGAGAGTGGACCACCCAGTCCTTCATGGTATCCATAAGCCTGTGTATGTGACCCATGCAGGGCCAAGGACACAGGACCTGTGAACTGGTCCTTTCTCCCTCTCTGGGAAGATCTTTTGTCGTATATTTTGTCCTGAGTCAAATAGACTTAGATGTGGATTCCGCTTCTGCTGCTGTCGAGCTGTATAGTGTTGACCTCAATGTTTCTGAGCCTGGGCTCCTTGTCTGCAAACTAGGGATGGCAATATCTACCATACAGAGCTGTCACAGGGGTGAAATGACTAAATGACCGTACTACTTACTAGCTGTGTGATCTTAGGCAAATTACTTAACCTTAGAGAAATATCAATAACCTCAGATATACAGATGACACCACCCTTATGGCAGAAAGTAAAGAAGAACTAAAGAGCCTCTTGATGAAAGTGAGAGGAGAGTGAGAAAGTTGGCTTAAAGCTCAACATTCAGAAAACTAAGATCATGGCATCTGGTCCCATCACTTCATGGCAGATAGATGGGGAAACAGTGGAAACAGTGGCTGCCTTTATTTTTCTGGGCTCCAAAATCACTGCAGATGGTGACTGCAGCCATGAAGTTAAAAGACGCTTACTCCTTGGAAGGAAAGTTATGACCAACCTAGACAGCATATTAAAAAGCAGAGACATTGCTTTGCCAACAAAGGTCCGTCTAGTCAGGACTATGGTTTTTCCAGTAGTCATGTATGGATGTGAGAATTGAACTACAAAGAAAGCTGAGCGCCGAAGAATTGATGCTTTTAAACTGTGGTGCTGGAGAAGACTATTGAGAGTCCCTTGGACAGCAAGGAGATCCAACTAGTCCATCCTAAAGGAGAGCAGTCCTGGGTGTTCATTGGAAGGACTGATGTTGAAGCTGAAACTCCAATACTTCGTCCACCTGATGCGAAGAGCTGACTCATTGGAAAAGACCCTGATGCTGGGAAAGATTGAGGGCAGGAGGAGAAAGGGACGACAGAGGATGAGATGGCTGGATGGCATCACCGACTCAATGGACATGGGTTTGGGTGGACTCAGGGAGTTGGTGATGGACCGGGAGGCCTGGCTGCTGCAGTTCATGGGGTCGCAAAGAGTCGGATACGACTGAGTGACTGAACTAAACTGAACTGAACTTCTTTACTTAACTCCTGGGTTGTTGTGAAGCTTAAAAAGTTAATACTTGTGAAGAGTATACAACTGCCTTCCTTGCACATGCCAATCATTACTTAAACGTTGGCTTCTTAATGTTGAGGTATGAGAACTGGCTGAAACACGGAAGTCCTCCGACAAAGCCCTCCGGCAAATGTGAGTTTTCTTCTCTCCGCCCTCTCGGGCCCACAGTTTTGGCTGCACGAGTCTGGTTTCTCCGAAGACCAGAGAATTCCAGCCAACCCACTTTCTGGTTTTGAATAGGTTTAAGGTGGCTTTAGGAAGCCTTCAGCCAACAGAAAAATAAAGTAACAGAGACCCCTAGTGGGCCCCGGTGGCAAATACTCAGGCTGGTCTGTGCCTGTGCCTGACGGCGGGTGGGTGGGGCCGGGGGGCGGTGCGTACAGCTGTGGCGCGAGCCTGCCCACTGAGGGCCACAGGGCCGAGGGGCCACGTCAGTGCGGCCTTCTCTCTGAGGCTGGCCTCCTCACCAGGGCTCTGTGCCGTCAGAACCGCACTCCCGGGCGGAGTCCGTCACTCATCATCCCGCGCAAGCGTCCGGGAGGATGTAAACCCAGGTAGCCCTGGGAGGCAGAGGAGAGAGGCGGGGAAGGGTTGGTGGAGAGTGGGCGGGGCTGAGGGCTCGGGCGTCTCTGATTTCCAGTTTCCTGGTTGGCAAGATGGTTACTGTAAAGATGTTTAAATGAACGGATGTAGAGAGTTAAGTACCATATTGGCACACAGAGAGCCTCCAAGAAACAGGTATTGTCGCTGTTGTCGTTTTATGGCAGGTGAGTGTACATGAGCTAATTAGGGTGTACATCTACACAGTATTGGACAAGGGGGAAGGCCCCACAATCGGTAGAAGCTGAGACAAAAGCGGAGCCACGAGCTGTGGTTAAGCAAGGCCTCCTGGAGGAGACTGAACCCCTCAGGAACCTTTGGTGACAGGAACAAAAATGACTGTGACGCTTGTTGGCTCACAGAGCTTGGAAAACTTGATCTGGCAGCTTGAAGATTTTACCCAAGACCCAGACTCTTTTTTTTTTTTTTTTAATTATCATGATGTATATAAAACATCCAAAATATTTAGAAAACAGCATAACATTCATCTTGGGAAATAAAATAAATCTAGTTTAAGCTTTCTGGCCCTTCCTCAATCACATTTTTCCTTACGTTCTACCCCACAAAAGGAACGACCATCCTAAATTTGGTGTCTATCCTTTCGACATATGCATTGACACTATTACTATATGCATATGTATTCCTAAACAACAGATGGTAGAACTGCATATTTTAAAACTTTATCTAAATATATCATAGAGTATGTATCCTTCTGAAACTTGTGCTTTTTTCAACTTAATGTTAGCTTTTTGAGATGTCTCTGTTGATATGTGTTCAGTTCAGTTCAGTCACTCAGTCGTGTCCGACTCTTTGCGACCCCATGAATTGCAGCATGCTAGGCCTCTCTGTCCATCACCAACTCCCGGAGTCTACCCAAACCCATGTCCATCGAGTCGTTGATGCCATCCAACCATCTCATCCTCTGTCGTCCCCTTCTCCTCCCGCCCTCAATCCTACCCAGCATTTGGGTCTTTTCCAATGAGTCAACTCTTCGCATGAGGTGCCCAAAGTATTGGAGTTTCAGCTTCAACATCAGACCTTCCAATGAACACCCAGGATTGATCTCTTTTAGGATGGATTGATTGGATCTCCTTGCAGTCCAAGGGACTCTCAAGAGTCTTCTCCAACACCACAGTTCAAAAGCATCAATTCTTCGGCGCTCAGCTTTTTTCACCGTCCAACTCTCACATCCATACATGACCACTGGAAAAACCATAGCCTTGACTAGACAGACTTTTGTTGGCAAAGTAATGTCTCTGCTTTTAAATATGCTATCTAGGTTGGCCATAACCTTCCTTCCAAGGAGTAAGCGTCTTTTAATTTCATGGCTGCAATCACCATCAGCAGTGATTTTGGAGCCCAAAAAAATAAAGTCTGACACTGTTTCCACTGTTTCCCCATCTATTTCCCATGAAGTGATGGGACCAGATGCCATGATCTTAGTTTTCTGAACGTTGAGCTTTAAGCCAAATTTTTCACTCTCCTCCTTCACCTTCATCAAGAGGCTCTTTAGTTCTTCTTCACTCTCTGCCATAAGGGTGGTGTCATCTGCCCTTGATATGTGTAGGCCTAGTTTATTTTCACTGCTGTATAGTATTTTATTGTGTGAATTTACCACAATTTTTCATTCTCTTCCTTTGAATTCTAACTATCACAAACAAAATATGAATGAGTTTATCTGCAAGCTGGACACATCTATATGGCCCGTCTCACTGCTTTATTTTGGTGTCTCTTTATACAGAGGAGTATAAACAATGTTTTTAGTTGGTAGGAAGGACACTTTAGTATTTTTGTTTACAGTTTGTGCTTTTGATCTTTTGGCTTTTCCAACCCCAAGTACATAAAGATATTTTATATTTTTTTTCAAATAGTTAAAATATATAGGTCTTTAATTCACCTGGAAAAGAGTTTATGCATAATGTGACTTGGAATTCACTTTTGTTTTTTTCATACCGTTAAGTAACAGACCCAGCATCATGTATAGTGAAGGAAAGTTACACAGCTCAAAATAGCCTGGAGTTAAAACTCCCCTCCGGGTGCTCCCCACCATTCTATGCAAAACAAAGAACTGTCTCACCGGAAGAAAAAAAAGTGGATATTAAGGTTGATTACGCCCAGCTCCCAGCTGGTCCAGCCTCTGGCCATCTCCAGAATTCCTTGCCCCAGCCTTTTAAGAGATAACTACTCCAAACAACCTTGGAGAAGAACAGGCCCCCTTAAGACAGCAGATTTCCACATATATGCCTATATATACTTACTCTTTTCTTGGGTTAGTGCTGCTGCTGCTAAGTCACTTCAGTCATGTCTGACTCTGTGCGACCCCATAGACGGCAGCCCACCAGGCTCCCCTCTCCCTGGGATTCTCCAGGCAAGAACACTGGAGTGGGGTGCCAGCTCACTAATCTGACTGCTGCCCCTTCTCGCCTCATTGAAGGTGATCTGTTCCTGTCATATGCGGTCTCGTTCTTTTTCGGAACCTCACTTTCTCTAACTCCTTTACCCTACATATAGAATAGGTCATCCTTTTCCTGCTGATTTACAATACCATCAAGGTTGAAAAACAAGTCCTGTGCATGTAAGGATCTTTTCTATTTCTTATCACTGGTTGATTTTTCTGTTATTATGTTAATTGTGCAGCATTTTAATTCCTTTAGCTTTATATTATATTTTGATAGCTTCTAGATCTATGCCTTATATCATGTTAATCTTCAAAATTAACTTTATTACTATTAGCTTTTTGCCTTTTTATTTATTTATTTATTTTTTTTTTATAAATTTATTTATTTTAGTTGGGGGCTAATTACTTTACAATATTGTAGTGGTTTTTGCCATACATTGACATGAATCAGCCATGGGTTTACATGTGTTCCCCTTCCTGGACCCCCCACCCACCTCCCTCCCCATCCCATCCCTCTGGGTCATCCCATTGCCCCGGCCCTGAGCCCTTGTCTCATGCATCGAACATGGAATGGTGTTCTGTTTCACATATGATAATATACATGTTTCAATGCTATTCTCCCAGAACGTCCCACCCTCACCTTCTCCCTCAGAGTCCATAAAATTGTTCTATGCATCTGTGTCTCTTATTCTGTCTCGCATATAGGGTTATCGTTACCATCTTTCAAATTCCATATATATGTATTAGTATACTGTATTGTTGTTTTTCTTTCTGGCTTTTTGCCTTTTTAAATTTAATTCCTTAATAATTTAAATTTGTCATATTCCATGAAAAAATTTATTTAAATTTGAATGAATTATATTAAATTTATAGAACTGATATCTCTGGTATTCTAACCATGAAAATAATATTTTTAATATCTTCTTTTAAAATATATAAACACTTTTATAGCTTAATCCCTACAATTCTTTCATGTATTTTGTTAGATTTATTTAGTTACCCTTAAAAAAATGTTTTTTCTTATACTACATTTAAAAAACTCTTTATTATTAGAGTGTAAGAAAGCAATCATTTTTGTATATTGGTCTCATAACCATACAATTTATGAACTCTCATTAATCCAATAATTAATCTGTATATTCTATTGAGTTTTCTATGTCGCTTGAAAATAATTACAGTTTTGTTTCTTCCTTTCTAATACCTATACCTGAAATTTTTTTTTTCTTGTCTGGTACTAGTAGGATCATTGTTTTCATCCTGACTCTAAAGGGAACACTTCTAAACTTTTCCAATTAAAAATCTTTTATGTAGGTTTTTGCTGGATACTTAAAGGACATTCCCTTTTTTTTTCTTCTTGTTTTGAAGGATTTTATTTCTTTATTTACGTTTATTTTTGGCTGCGCTGGGTCTTTGTTGCTGTGTGCTGGCTTTCTCTAGCTGCGGTGATCAGGGAGCTACTCTAGCTTTGGTGTGCGGACTTCTCAGTGCTTCTCTTGTTGTGGAGCACGGGCTCTAGGGACAGGGGCTTCAGTAGTTGTGGCACAGGAATTAGTTGTCCCGCAGCATGTGGGATCTTCCGAACCAGGGATTAAACACTGTCCCTGCATTGGCAGGTGGATTCCTAACCACTGGACCACTACCAGGGAAATCCAAGGGTGTTTCCTTTTATGCGTAGCTTGCTATGAGGGCTTTTAAGGACATTTCTTGGTCAAAAGTCTAGGTGTAGCTTAGGTGGGCTCTCTGTTTAGGGTTTTTAAGGCTGCAATTAAGGTGCAGAGGACCTAGCTTCTCAACTGGAAGCTTAACTTGGGAAGCCTCCACTTCCCATTTATGTGGTTGTTAGCAGTATTCAGTTCCTTGCTGCTATATCTTGCTTCTTGGTGGCAGCTGGATTCTTCAAAGTAAGCAAGGAGAGAGTCTCCTATCAAGATAGAGTCTTATGTAAGTAATCACAGGAGTGACATCCTATCACCCTTGTTCTCTTTAATTGGTTAGAATCAAGGTACAGATAGCCCCACACTCGAGGGCGGGGAACTACATAGAGGCATAAACACCAGACTTGCTTTAAGAGTTATATCTGCTCTAGTCTGCTCTCTGGTCTCCAGTGATTAATGCTCTTCTCACATGCAAAATATATTCACTCCCTACCAAGATCCCCCCAAGTCTTGCCTTGTTATAGTGTAAACTCAGTGTCCAAAATCTCAGACAAGATGAGCCGTCTGGGGTATAGCTTGTCATTACAGCTTCTGTGGACCTGTGGAACTAAAGAGACGAGTTATCTGCTCCTAACACACCCAATATACACTGGTGGAGAGGCTTAGGGTAACGGTTATAGACATTCCTGTTCAGAAAGGGCAAAAATGGAAGGTATGAAGGAATCACTGATCCATAACAGTTCAATCCAAAGATTTCATAATACCAGTTCAGTTCAGTCGCTCAGTTGTGTCCGACTCTTTGCGATGCCATGGACTGCAGCACGCCAGGCCTCCCTGTCCATCACCAACTCCCGGAGTTTACTCAAACTCATGTCCATTGAGTCGGTGATGCCATCCAACCATCTCGTCCTCTGTTGTCCCCTTCTCAACAATAATAAATTGTTGTTTGGAAATCCCAAAGTTTTCTTTTTTGCATATATACAGAAACAGAAGTAAGTACTCTTTGTTGTTTTCTTTTGCAATAATATTTTTTTACCCTTTTGGAAAACTTTTCTAACTTTTAAAATGTTATATAAAAACATTTATTATTTTATAATTTAATATGTTTTATTCTAAAATAAAAGAAAATGTACTTACTATTTATTTTATTATTTTTCAGGATGGGTCATTAACTTAAAAGGAGACATTGGAAGACTCCCCTTTTCAACCCACAGCTGCACAGTCTACGTTTAAGGAAGCTGAAAAAATGAAACATATCAGTGAGTCAGACTCAGTAGTAGCGGCAGTCAGACTTAGTTGCCCTGAGACATGTGGAATCTTCCTGGACCAATGTTCAAACCCGTGACATAAGGTAATTTGTGGCACAATGTCAATGCACACTATTCATAGTACAGTGAAAAAAGAATTGAGTACTTCAAATTTAGACATGATGGAGTCTGGAAAGACCAAACCTTGTTTGTTACAGTTTTCTAAGTAGCATGGAAAAAACTAAGGAAACATCTTACAAAGTGTTATGTGGCATTAGATGCAGAAAAAACACACAGTAACTGAAAGGCTAATAGAGCCCTGTATAGTTGACATTTCTGAATACGTCCTGAATGAAAAATCAGTGAAAGAAATCATGGTGGTGTTATTTTCCAAGGGTAAAGAGTAACTTGTCAGATCAAAGATTTGGCTGGACACAGAAAGTCTCAGTTAATACATCATGTGCAGTTTCAAGCGGGAACCAGGGCAAGAAAAGTTTCTGTAGAACAAGTTGCCCACCGCTTGGGTCTGATGAGCGCAGATCCGCTCAAAGTGTCTGTAGCAAATACGGATGCTCTCTGGAGTTTCTGGAAAATACCAGCAGGAGAACCACAGCCCAGACCTCTAGGATTTCTGAGCTAGTCTATGGACTGCTGCAGACTCTCATTTGAGAAAGAGCTTCTGGTTTGCTACTTGGCCTTGGTGAAGATGGAGGCTTATGCATGAAACATAGAAGGTCCATAAGACCTGAGCTTTCTATCAGGTACTGGGGGTAATGACTCATTAACCCCGAAGATTGGGTGTGTGCAATCTATTATCAAATGGAGATGCTGTAGGGACTGCCTGGGTGGTGCAGTGGCTAAATCTTCAAGCTCCCAATGCAGGGGGGCCGGGGTTCAATCCTGGTCAGGGAACTAGATCCCACAGGCTGCAACTAAAGATCTTGAATGCTGCAACTAAGGAGATCCCATGTGCTGCAACTAAGACCTGGCATAGCCAAATAAATAGATAAACATAAAAAAAAAATACAAGTGGTGTGTAAGCCCTCAGGCTCATGCAGGTCCAGAAGATACAGAGAGCTCAGCCCTCTTCATTCCTATCACGCTGCTTCCTCTCCTTCAACATATGACTATGGCCTCACGGAGAGTTCCTTATGGTCACTTGATGAGGAAGAAAAAACTTGAGCCCCCTTTAGAGGTGAGTCTACGTGCATTCTTCTTCCACTCATGAAAATGAATTTGCTCAGTCCTGTCTGACTCTGCGACCCCACGAACTATAGCCCACCAGGCTCCTCCATCCATGGAATTTTCCAGCCATGAATACTGGAGTGGGTTGCCATTTCCTCCTCCAGGGTCCATTCATGGGTGACCCTGAGAGATGACAATTCTCGTGTATTTCTGATAAGTGAATTGAGGATGCTCTGGAAGCACTGGAGAAAGCCCCAGGGCAGAAAGCAAAATGAGACAGATCAATTGCAGTTGAGGCTGAAATTAGAGGCGACCAAAGGTCAATGACGCGGAGTATTAAAGACGTCTGTTGTGGCTCTAATGTTATTTATTTCATTTTCATCTTTGGAAACGTGACTAAGTGGTGTGTGTGTTTGTGAATTGCTCAGTCGTGTCCAGCTCTTTGCCACCCCATGGACTGTAGCCCGCCAGGCTCCTCTGTCCATGGGATTCTCTAGGCAAGAATATTGGAGTGGGTTGCGATTTCCTTCTCCAGGGAAGGCCATCCTAACTGTCTGCAAACAGTACATGGAGATGAGAGCTAGGAGATGATGGATCCCCCTTCATGTTCCCTGGGAATAGATATTGGCAACAGCCCCTTGAAGGGACAGCCTCCACGGGCCAGAACAAAAAATTTCAAGACAGCTATACCTAGGATTCTAATACCCACTCCTAGGCCTGTATTATGAAAAACCGTCATTCAAAATGACGTCATGCAACATGCACCCCAGCATTCACTGCAGTGGTACCTCCAATTGCCAAGACACAGACTCAAGAAAAGGTCCCAGGTTGTATTTTGTTTTCCCCTCATTAAAAAAAAGAAGAAGGTATTTACTTATTTGGCTGAGCTGGGTCTTAGTCACAGCATGCAGGATCTTTAGGTGTGGCATATGAACTCTTAGCTGCAGCTTGCTGGATTTAACTCCCTGACTGGGGATTGAACCTGAGCCCCCTGCATTGGGAGGATGGAATCTTAGCCACTGGACCACTAGGGAAGTCCCATCCCTTCACGTCTGAAGCAGGTGGCTTTGCTAGGCTTTTAGGATGAGTTTCTGGCTGGGAGTGGGGAGGGGACATTGGGAGGAGATGGGCTAGGACAGTGTTCCCAGCTCCAAGCCTAAAGTCACCTCCTCTGTCAGTATATGAATGACACCAAGTAAGGCCTGTCTCTGTAGCCACTTCTTTGTCTCTGAGCTATATATATATAAGTGTGGTTTGGGGGATATCCTGTTTCAGCCCCAGTCCCCAGACCTAGAAATCTACAGGCTAACCTTCCCTGGTGGCTCAGATGGTAAAGACTCTGCCTGCAATGCGGGAGACCTGGGTTCAATCCCTGGGTTGGGAAGATTCCCTGGAGAAGGGTATGGCAACCCACTCCAGTATTCTTGCCTGGAGAATCCCATGAACAGAGCAGCCTGGTGGGCTACAGTTCATGGGGTCACAGAGAGTTAGACACAGTTGAAGGGACTGAGCATGCAGGGTTTGATAGATTTCTTCTTACTTAGCCTAGTTTGGTTCAAGAGGTTGTATGTAGATTTTTCATTTATTTGCTTTATTTTGTTTTTAACGAGTAGTATCTTATCTTGTCTGCTTGTTTGTCGAGAGGAGTATAGAGAGATTAAAAACCTAAACGGCTACTGTGACCCATTGCCCTTTCCATGTTCTTAGTTCATTGATTTTCCGCCAATTTTCCAATATGCTGATTTGAAGTTATGAATTTTCCTCTAAATTCTGTTTTTGTTGAAGCCCACAGATTTGCTGTGTAAGGCTCTTGTGTCATTGCTTGTTAAGGATTGGGTAATTTCAGTTTTGGTTTATTTTTTTGAAAACCCATGATGTCTATTTTTTTCTCTGTTGGCTAGCTGTGCAGATTACACCTGCCTGGTGTACCACTGAGAACCAGGCATGGAGCTTCTGCAAAGGTTTCAACTCATAGGTTCACTGGCAACTGGGTAGTAAGAAAGGAGTTATTTGAGACAGATTAATTGCTAACACAGTGGACTGAGCTTGAGCAAGGAGCTGGGAGACAGGAAAAGAAGAGGCTCCTGCAGAGACCCAGGGAGCAGCAACTTCAGCCTCAGGGCACCCCACCCTGCATCCAGTTCGCCCTGCCGATCTGGAATAACCCCTACTTCACCCAAAGTGTATCTGTTAACAGTTTTCAGTGTTGTTGCATTCATTCCCTCTCTCGTTATTCCCAATAACCCAATGATCTGGGTCTAAAAAGTTTCCCTGAGGTCTCATGACTTGGCCACACCATGCAGCCAGCAACTAGTAAATCTTGTAATTTCAGGCTGTTCTCTTGGATTCCTAGTTCATACACCTCTACAACTATATATGCATGAAATCATCCTCAGAGATCAAATATTTTAGCAAAATATTTGGTTTTGGCAAATAAACTCTTTTCACTGATTGGAATCTTTGGTAAATCATCCATATAAAACGAGTGTCCAAAAGAGTGTTATGGATTCCCTTGGGAATTCACATTTTTCTTAATTTATGGAAATTTTATGGTTGTGTGGAATGGATGAAGTACCTCCATGAAGCCCTAAGTCTCCTCGAAACAGTTTGAAAACCACAGATCTCTCCAAACTCTTCACTTTGTAGATGAGGAAGTAGAACCCAAAGAAATGGAGGGGACTAACCAGAGCACAGGCCTCCCAGGTAGCGCTAGTGGTAAAGGACCCGCTTGCCAATGCAGGAAACGTAAGTGACGCAGGTTTGATCCCTGGGTCAGGAAGATCCCCTGGAGGAGGGCATGGCAACCCATATTCAGTATTCTTGCCTGGAGAATCCCATGGACGGAGGAACCTGGTGGGCTACAGTCCATGGGGTCACAGAGAGTCGGACACAGCTGCAGCAAATGAGCATGCACACAGGTGATCAGAGCACACAAGGAATGGGAGACTGGAGGGGAACTCTGGTGTCTTGGCCACGGGATCGAATTCTTCCAATCACAAGTACCTGCCCACTGGCAGCCGGGACCTTAATAGGAATGAGCTCACTAGCTGTTTAAGGAAATGCTTCTCGAGTGGATGCCAGAGAGCATCTTTCAAGATGCTCTTTGAAAAGCAGGTTACAATGCTCAAATAAATTTTGGAAATGCCCTCCTACAATCCTCCGTAGCTGACTCCCAGAACACATTAATGTGTTTAAGGCCCTGAGAAGTCCTGCATAATAGAAAGCTGTTTATCTTTGCTTAATCCGCTTTAAATTTTTTTTTTTTTTTTTTTAAGAAAATGATGCTCCCTTTTCCTATGAATAGATCTTGCCTTCTGCTTTGAAGCCCAGAAAGGGTTTCTCTTAAGGAACGAATCTCTATGGGATGGTGGGGGCAGGTGGGGTGGACAGAAGGCTCAGGCATCATACCAGTAGGTACAGGATTTCAGATGTTAACACCTCTACCATTTCTCTTGCCTGGGAGTTAGCTGGCCAGTCTCTCTGGCTGGAGCAGGAATGAGGAATGAAGGAGACAGAAGAGGGGAAAGCAGTGTGGGAGCAGTGGGTGGTGCTGACCTCACACTGCACCGTGGAATATTGTATTTTTTGTACCTTCTGGGGGAGGAATAGCCTGAATGTGGCCAGCGGTCTGGAAGCAGGAGCATCCCCTAGCCTATTCTTGCACAATTCTGCTTCCTTCCTCTCATTTGAATCCATCTCCAAATCAATGGTTTCCCCTTTGAAATGCTTTCTCCTCTCCATTCCTGCTGAGCTGTCTTATTGCCTCCCTGCATCTGCCTCGGGTCAGTCCCCTGATGTCAGTCTCTACCATCAGACTGTACACACATCAGCCTGGTCCCCTTCAGACTGTGTGCATGAACGTGAATATCTGGATCCTGAACAAGGGTGAGGTTCTTAATGCTCTAGCCCCTCCTTTAAAATCTATCTCTCCTTTAAAATCAGAAATAGAGATGAGTAAATTCATGACCACCAGTCAGTTCAGTTGAGTCGCTCAGTTGTGTCTGACTCTTTGTGACCCCATGGACTGCAGCACGCCAGGCCTCTCTGTCATCACTAACTCCCGGAGTTTACTCAAACTCATGTCCATTGAGTCGGTGATGCCATCCAACCCCCTCATCCTCTGTCGTCCCCTTCTCCTCCCGCCTTCAATCTTTTCCAGCATCAGAGTCATTTCAAATGAGTCAGTTCTTTGCATTAGGTGGCCAAAGTATTGGAGTTTCAGCTTCAGCATCAGTCCTTCCAATGAATATTCAGGACTGATTTCCTTTAGGATATTATGACCACCAGAGGGCGCAGCAATTAAGGGTGTCGGAAGGAGGGTGCGAAAACTTCTTCCTGAAGTAAATCAACTCCACAGTCTTGGAAACAGGCAGCGTTTGAATCTAAGTGCAGAGTAGAAGACTGCAGCCTCGGTCACCACGTGTGACCTCTTCGTCACTTTCACTTCAAATGCAATAGAATTCTGTTATATCGAAACACACGGTGTCATCATTTTGGTTACACCTGGACCTAATTCCGTCCCTTCATATATGTGCAGGCAAAGAGTGTTTAGAATTGGTTTTCAGTTTTGTTTTCAGAAATGTGAATTCTGTTGAGGGAATTCTTTTCTAATAAAAAGGTGACCATTTTGGTTCCAGTACAAAGCAAGGCTGGGGAAAACAATGTGGGCAGTAAGATTGTTCTGGGCTAGCCTTCAGAAAACGGTGCACTATGATGTTATTTACCATGTGACTGACAGTAATGAGAGTGGATGTCCATTGAGCACCTACTATATGCCAGTAAGTGTGCCTGGCATGTTATCAATAGTATCCCTCATTCTCATGATAAGCTTGCAAGATTGTATATTTTCATTTATTAGATATGAAAATTGAGGCTCAGAGATATTGAATGACAGCCCAGAGTTATACAGCCAGCAAGTGGTTGGGGCAAGAATCTATCTCTAGCTGTGTTTGACTGCAACCCAAGTGACTTCCCATTATCTGCACATTTTTTACCTTTTGATGTTTTCATAATAAAATCCACACTTTTCTTCTTGTTTCATTTAGGCTAGGCTAACTGTTCTAACAAATAATCCCAGACTGTTTGTGCTTGTGGTTTAATAAGATCAAAACCTTTCTTGCTCATGTTCATGTCCAATGGAAGTCAGACAGGGGCCTCTGCTCCACGTGGTCCTTCAGAGGCCCAGGCTCCTCTCATGTGATGGAGCTGCCATCTTTAGGATGTGGCCTCCAAGGTCTCCATGAGCCAGATAAAGAATGGAAGGCCACGCACAGGAGATTTGGATGGGCCAGGCCTGGGAGAGACACACATCATTTTCCAGTGGTCTGAATTAAATCACTTGGTCCTAACCTAACTGCAGGAGGGTCTCTTGTTGTTTAATCATTAAGTCATGTCCAACTCTTTCGTGACCCCATGGACTGTAACCTGCCAGGTTCCTCTGTCCCTGGGATTTCCTAGGCAAACATACTGGAATGGGTTGCTATTTCCTTCTCCAGGGGATCTTCCCAACCCAGGGATCAAATCTGTGTCTCCTGGATTGGCAGGTGGATTCTTTACCTTTGAGTTACCAGGAAAGCCCAGAAGAGGGTCTAGAAAATGTAATTTAGCCCCATGCCCAGGAAGAAGAAGAGAAAATAGATATTGATGAGTGCTGTTTCTCTCACACCTCCCTACCTCATGAGGTTGTGGTGGGGATGCAATGAAATATTATGTCTGCGTGCTTTATCCACAAGAGCGATTATGGTGTCTTAAACTGGGAAGAAAGGGGCTAGAGAGAGATCGAAGATGAGATATATCTGAAGAGAAACTGTGATGACCTGGTGGTTACGAGCATGGCCTTGAATCTGCCCCAGAATCTGAGGGCTTTGTGCTGACTATTCTACTGAGGACTGTCCTTCTCCACGACAGATAACCCTGGCTCCTTTGGGTCTGTTGGTCACGTGGCCCATGAAACACAGTACCTGGAACCACAACTTGAACTTGCTGCCCATTCAAAACTGAGGTTTGTTGAGTCATCAGAGAAACGGAATAAAAATTTAGACTTTTGTGCTTTCAAAATCCAAGAAAGCCGGAAGTATTATGCCTCTTCCTTCGTATTGGGTTTTTTGGACTCAAGTGAACTTTCTGACCAACCCAATATTTTAAGGTGCATGGTGGAGCAATCTGCTTTTTACCTAAGAGAGACGTGCCAACATATCCCAGACAACTGAAACTTAAAAATGTCCACCAATGTGGTGTGTGTCTGTGTCTGTGGAGATACAGCTCCCACTCCTTGCCATAGACATGTCTTACTAGTGTATTTAAGGTACTCACCAGCTACTGGTCACCTGTTCCAGTTAGCACAATGTCATCAGTATAGTGGACCAGTATGGTGTTCTGCTGTATCATGACTGTGCAAGAAAGTTAACATACCCCTGGGACAGGGCAGGGAATGTGGACCACTGTCCTTGCTAAGTAAACGTCAACTTTTTTGACTCTACCCACTGAAGGATTGCTAGGCACAGTGTTGATCTGTCCCAATTAAAGACACATATATAGACTGAATATGGGTCTAATCTTGCAGTACTCCATTGTCAGGGGCGAATTTAATCAGAAAACAATAGAGGCCACTTCTTTCATCTTTCCAATCTTTGTTGGTGGTGCTAACTCTGAAATTCCTCCAAAAATGTGATAATGCTTCTGATTAATTTGGAGGTTGGTATTAGGGATGGGGAAATTTCAAGGACTTCCAATTGACTCTTCCAATTGTAATGACCGTTACCCCACAAATCAGGCCAATACTGTGAGGAATCTGTCAGCTGCTAGGTGTATGCTAAGCTTATCTATCCTAACTATATATTTGGGAACTTGGAGAATAACCACAGAGTGTCCCAGATGCACTGGATCCTCGGGATCCACTTTGATCGGGACTTAGAGTCTTGGAATTCCCTTCACCATGGACTCTGAGTCTGTGAACTGGCTTAGGGGTAAGGGCCACAGTTTTTCCTTTGCATTGGACAATGTCAGCCTACTATTTTCCAGATTGAGATTTTTTTCGTGCATATAAATGTGGTAGCATTCTAATTGATCACCCACTTACCTTAACTCCAGGACACCAAAAGCTGTTCATAGCAGCCATAAATCCTTGCAGCTCAAGGAATCTCAAATGCCCTCCAACTTGCTTCCTATTAAGTCATTTTGTTATTTGTGCTCTGAAAGCCACTGTTGAGTTTCTCTACGATGCTGATATCTTCCTCACCAATGTGTTTTTACCGCCTTAGCAAAGGGTATATTCTCTGAGTGGCAGGTTTTTGGACCGTACCTGGGATAAATCTGTTTAATATTCCCACCTCCCCAAGCCTTCTGACGTCTTCTTGAGCACTATGCCAACTTGGCATTGCCACTTTATTTACTGTAGTCCCCTGTGGAGTCAGGCTCCAAGTAACCATCCCAGCAAACTACCCAGTTATTCTTGACACAAATGAAATTACGAGTCATATGTGAGTTACCACATGTTAGTGAATTCTTCACTCTCTAGTCCTATATTTTGCCACCCTCTGGGCTAGCACCCTCAATATTGGTTTCCATTTGTGATCTTCAGTTGATGCTAGGTTTTATCATTTCTTTCCTATCTAGGCAACTTCCTCTAGCAACAGAGATTTTGTGTCTCCATCTGAGCTTGCTAGGACCTGACTTTAACTATCAATCTGGAGACAAGGAGGGTTGCTGGAACAAGGTTAACTTTGTCTTGAGGACAACAAGCATTATCTTGTGAAGAAACCACTTTGGGTGAGATCACTGAACATTCTCTAGGCAAGCAGAGTCTAGTATCCTCTGGCAAAGGTGCTTCCTTGAGGAGGAGGCTTAAGGGAACTTGGAGTTTCAAGATGCTCGGTTCATTCACCTAAGTGTCTTCATCCTAGAGCTCAGAGTCCCACGCGTTCCCTATTGGGGTTCTGACTGGACATAGAATATTTGCCAAGTTTCTGCGTTTTATCTTGATGGCAGGTATGGAGCTCTTATTTTTTATTTTTAGATTAATTATTTTATTTGGAGGATAATTGCTTTACAGTACCGTGATGTTTTTTGCTATACACTAACATGAATCACCCATAGATATACATGTGTCCCCCCTGGAATGCTTAAGATCAGGTCCTTGTCCTGATATTCAGCCCAGTCTTCCCTGATACTGCCTGAAAAAAAGACTTCTTTCAATATTACCATAGCTCAGTCGCTTGAGTCGTGTCTGACCGACGCTTTGTGACCCCATGGACTGCAGCCTGCCGGGCTCCTTTGTCCATGGAATTATCCAGGCAAGAATACTGGAGTGGGTTGCCATTTCCTTCTCCAATATTGGCACACAGGTCATCTGAATTTTAGATCATGACTTAAATTGACCTCCCTGAGCCTGTTTTTATTTAAATGTGTTTAGTGCTGTCATCAGTATCCACCCTAATCCACAATCCTTGTCATTCACATTGTTTCTGTATTAGTGACTGCTGTGACCACTTGCTCTCCACCGGGCATTGCCTGACCTCCCTCCACTTGCACTTTATCCCAGTTAACGACACTGAAAATTGAAGAAATGGATCTACCAAAGGCAGGGGGATTACTCCCATTCCACGTACCAGCAAGGGACCTGTTACTCTCAGACAGGTGGACTATTCACCTCCCTAATTCCACCCAGAGGATTATTTTCTAGAATCACTCTTGGACAATTGTTTTAGCCCATGTTTTCTAGGCTAGGACAGAACTTTAAGCGAAGCTCAAGATGTTAATGTTCAGTTCAGTTCAGTCGCTCAGTCGTGTCCGACTCTTCGCGACCCCATGAACCTCAGCACGCCAGGCCTCCCAGTCCATCACCAACTGCCAGAGTTTACCCAAACCCATGTCCATTGAGTCGGTGATGCCATCCAACCCTCTCATCCTCTGTCGTCCCCTTCTCCTCCTGCTCTCAATCTTTCCCAGCATCAGGGTCTTTTCAAATGAGTCAGCTCTTCTCATCAGGTGGCCAAAGTATTGGATTTCAGCTTCAGCATCAGTCCTTCCAATGAATATTTAGGACTGATTTCCTTTAGGATGGACTGATTGGATCTCCTTGCAGTCCAAGGGACTCTCAAGAGTCTTCTCCAACACCACAGTTCAAAAGCATCAATTCTTCGGCACTCAGCTTTCTTTATAGTCCAACTCTCACATCCATACATGAATACTGGAAAAACCGTAGTCCTGACCAGACGGACCTTTGTTGACAAAGTAATGCCTCTGCTTTTGCAAGACTAGGGGGATGAGGGTGAAGGAAAACGGGAAGTGAGTCAAGGAAATAAGGAACTTCCCAGGTTGTTACTGTATGGCCATTGTGTTACAAGTGGTGGAAAAACATTCAACTCAATTGGTTTGCATGCTCAGGCTGCACTTGGGATTTTCTCCACAAGATTTTCAAGGAGAAACTAGTCCTCAGAATAATCCATGGAAGGGAGAAGTGGGGGTAAATTTTTATGCAGCTCCCTTCCATCTTCCATTCCTTAGGGGTACTAATACCACTGTGTCACGTTATCTGGCACTATGACCAGATCATGCTCAGAGAGCCAAGTGTCATGTCCTGAGTGTGGAGTTTTAGCTAAACCTAGTTGTGGAGGGCACCTCAATATGGCAGGTGGTACACATTGCCCCACGTGGCTGGGACCTACCTTAGACTTCTGCTCAGGTAGGTGGCAGCAGCACAGATCAGGAGAGAGGCAGAGCCTCAGGAAGGAAGCCAAGGATTATCATTCAAGGAAGCACAAAGTCTAGTGTCGCATATACTGTGCTTCAGGATAACAGAAACAAATTAGGTTCATGTTACTCCTTCCTTGAAGACTACTTAGCCAGATGTGATTCTGTTACTTTCAAGGGCTCAACATATTATAAATGAGGGCTTAAAGGTGAACATTGCCCGTGAGATCATGCAGGTGTGCCTAGTTTTTTGCAATAGCTCTGCTCCTGAAAAGCATGGGAGAGGTCCATGTTTCAAGAATCCCGACGATAACCCTTTCTGTAAAATGTGGATTCCTTTTTTTGCTATGAATGGTCACGCTCTAATTTAGCGGTGGCAAGAGTCCAGTTTCAGAATAATGGGTTTTCTGAAAGGTCCACATAATCCAGGGTTGGATCCCGATCTCCAAAATCTAATTTTTTGTTTCCTCAGGCCAGACTGAATTTTTTTTCCCCTGGGGATAAAGCCAATGGCTTCCAGATATTGTACATCCTCAAGTGAACTTGAAGGGCATGCATTTTTCTCTTGAGATGGCTCCTGGCTTGCAACTCTGTACTGGGTTTTGTGGAGCTCCATAGTTTGGGACAGCCACAGGTACTGGTGAAGGAAAACCAGAGTGAAGCTTTCACTAACATTAAAAAAATTTTTTTTAAATTGGAGTATAGTTGCTTTACAATGTTATGTTAGTTTCTGCTATACAACAAAGTTATATGTATACATATAATCACTCTTTTTTAGATTTCCTTCCCATTTAGGTCTCAGAGCATTGAGTAGAGCTCCCTGTGCTATACACTCGGTTCTCATTAGTTATCTATTTCATACGTAGTGTCAATAGTGTATATATGTCAATCCCAATCTCGCAATTCATCCCACACCCAAGCCTTCACTAACTTTTGACAGCAGAACATACAAGATAAGAATAAAAAATAATAATAAAAAAATCACTTAGTCGTGTCTGACTCTGCGACCCCATGGACTATACATTCCATGGAATTCTCCAGGCCAGAATACTGGAAGGGGTAGTCTTTCTCTTCTCCAAGGGATCTTCCCAACCCAGGGATCAAACCCAGGTCTCCCACATTGCAGACGGTTTCTTTACCGGCTGAATCACCAGGGAAGCCCAAGAATACTGGAATGGGTAGCCTATCCCTTCTCCAGCAGATCTCCCTGACCCAGGAAAGGAGCCAGAGTCTCCTGCATTGCAGGCAGGTTCTTTACCAGCTGAGCTACCAGGGAAGCCCAAGCTAAATGAGTTCAGTAGGGTTGACCTTTTAGGATTTGATGGAAGAGATAATCATTGTAGTGACAGGTTCACATTTCCACAGTAGAAAAAGAATACTTTTCACTGTGATGCTTTCTCTTGCTTCTATGGCTTTACTTCTTCATCTAGAACTTCTCTCTATTCGTGGTGTGCGGGCTCAGTAGCTGTAGCGTTCAGGCTTATTTGCCCCACGGCATGTGGGATCTTCCTTCCCAGGCCATGATCCCCTGCAATGGAAGGTGGGTTCTTACCACAGGACCACCAATGAAGTCCCTAAACATCAGTGTTTTAAATACACAATTAAAAGACAGATGCTGTCAGAGTAGATTAAAAAAGCAAGGTCCAGTTATATACTTTGCACAAGAAACTCACTTAAAATATAAATACATCATTAATCGTGGCCAAAATGGTAGAGCAGGAAGATTCTGAGCTCTGTTCTTCCTTCAGGCACACAAAGTTTACAGCTATTTATAGAGCAAAGATTGATGAAATACAGGAAGACTATTAGCAGAAAAGATCGACAACTAAAGATATATAGAAGGGACCACTGTTGGACCAGATTAAAGACCTAAACGTAAGGCTGAACACTATTAAACTCTTAGAGGAAAACAGGCAGGACACTCTTTGACATAAATCAAGGTCTTTTTTGACCCACCTCCTAGAATAACGAAAATAAAAACAAAAATGAACAAATGGGACTTAAAAGCTTTTGTACAACAAAGGAGACCATGAACAAGACAAAAAGACAACCCTCAGAATGGGAGAAAATATTTGCAAATGAGGTGACTAACAGGAAATTAATCTCCAGAATATACAGACAGCTCATGCAGCTCAATACCAAAAGAACAAACAACTTGATCAAAAAATGGGCAGCAGACCTGAAGAGACATTTCTCCAGAGAAGACATACAGATGGCCAAAAGGAATATGAAAAGATGCTCAACATCACTGATTATTAGACAGATGCAGATCAAGACTATAGTGAAATACCACCTCACAACAGTCAGAATGGCCACCATCAAAAAATCTACAGACAATAAATGCTGGAGAGGGTATGGAACCAAGGGAACCCTCCTTCACTGTTGGTGGAAATGTAAATTGGTACAGTCACTATGGACAACAGTATGGAGACTCCTTAAAAAACTAAAAATAGAACTACCATATAACCCAGCAATCCCACTACTGGGCATATACCCAGAGAAAAACCATAATACCAAAAGATGCATGCACCCAAATGCTCATTGCAGCACTATTTACAATAGCTAGGACATGGGAGCAACCTAAATGTCTATCAATAGAAGAATGGATAAAGAATATGTGATATATATATATATATATACAAATAAAATGGAATATTACTCAGCCATAAAAAGAAACAAAATTGTACCATTTGCAAAAATGTGGATGGACATAGAGATCGTCATACAGAGTGAAGTTAAGGTTAAGTCAGAAAAAGAAAAACAAGCATTGTATATTAAGGCATATATGTGGAATCTAGGAAAATAGTACAGATGAATCTATGTGCAAAGCAGAAACAGACACAGACATAGAGAACAAACATATGGACACGAAGGTGGGAAGGAAGCAGTGGGATAAACTGGGAGATTGGGACTGACATGTATACACTACTATGTATAAAACACATAACTAATGAGAATCTACTATATAGCACAGGGGGAAGAAAAAAGAAGATACAACCTGTTTGTAGGGCGTTAATTTTAAGTTAACTTTAAAATGCATTCCAATATGTATTGCAAGTAGTGAAAGTGTTAGATGATCAGTCATGTACAACTCTTTGCAATGCCATGGTCTGTAGCCCACCAGGCTCCTCTGTCCATGGGATTCTCCAAGCAAAAATACTGGAGTGGTTAGCCATTCCCTTCTCCAGGGGATCTTCCCTACCCAGGAATTGAACCCAGGTCTCCTGCTTTGAAGTCAGATTCTTTACTGTCTGAGCCATCAGGGAAACCCCCAATATACATTCAGTCAGTTCAGTTCAGTTGCTCAGTTGTGTCTGACTCGTGACCCTATGAATCGCAGCATGCCAGGCCTCCCTGTCCATCACCAACTCCCGGAGTTTACTCAAACCTATGTCCACTGAGTCGGTGATGCCATCCAGCCATCTCATCCTCTGTCGTCCCCTTCTCCTCCTGCCCAGCATCAGGGTCTTTTCCAATGAGTCAGCTCTTCGCATGAGGTGGCCAAAGTATTGGAGTTTCAGCTTCAACATCAATCCTTCCAATGAACACCCAGGACTGATCTCCTTTAGGATGGACTGGTTGGATCTCCTTGCAGTCCAAGGGACTCTCAAGAGTCTTCTCTAACACCACAGTTCAAAAGCATCAATTCTTTGGTGTTCAGCTATCTTTATAGCCCAACTCTCACATCCATACATGACTACTAGGAAAACCATAGCCCTGACTAGACAGACCTTTGTTGGCAAAGCAATGTCTCTGCTTTTTAATATGCTGTCTAGGTTGGTCATAACTTTCCTTCCAAGGAGTAAGTGCGGACAAATACTGTTCGACTCCACTTATGTGAGATACCTGCGTGCACATGTGCTAAATCGGTTCAGTTGTGTCCAACTCTGTGCGACCCTATGGATTGCAGCCCGCCAAGCTCCTCTGTCCATGGGATTCTCCAGGAAAGAATACTGGAGTGGATGTGAGATACCTAGAATAGTCAAATTCGTAGAGTCAGAAAGTAGATTGGTAGATGCCAGGGGCCAGGGACGGGGTGAGGGGCAGGGGAGGAGTAATAGGGAGTTAGTGTTTTAATGGGGACAGAGTTTCAGTTTAGGAAGGTGAAAACTTCGGGAGATGGGTGACGGTGAGAGTTGCACAGCAACGCGAATGTACTTAGTGCCATTGAACTGTACAGTTAAATATGGTTAAAATAGTATGTTTTATATCATGTGACTTTTACCACAATAACAAAACATTAAAAATAACTATGGAAACAGTAAAAAGATTCGTGGTTGCCAGGAGTTTCGGGGGAGAGAGGGATGAATAGGCAGAGCACAGGAGATTCTTAGGGCAGTGAAACTATGATGGCAGACACGTCATTATACACACGTCAAAACTCCCGGTATGCACAACACCCAGAGTGGACCCTAAGGGAAACTATGGGCTCTGGGTGATAAGGACGTGTTAAGATAGCTTCATGCAACCGATGTACCAGTGTGGTGGGGGTTGTTGACAGAAGGGGAGGTTGGGGGTGGGCAGCAGGCATATGGGAACACTTTGGACTTACTGCTCAGCTTTACTGTGAACCTAAAACTGCTCTAAAAAATTAAAGAGGAAAAGAAAATGATCTGGAAGTCCCACAGAAATTCAGAGCCTCCCCAGTTCTCAGGCGTCAGGAATGCCCTGTACCTAAGAGTCTAAGGCGTTCCTTTGTGGAGGCCCAGATTTAAACAAGTCAAAGAGGGACATTTGCGACTGGAGAAGTCCATGAGGAAAGTTCCTGTGGCCAGGATCCTGTGGCGAGAAAGGGGAGGCAACAAAGAGTGGGTAATACGGGCCTGGGATCCACGCCCCTGCCCACTAACATCTGGGTCCGCTCAGCCCCCGCCTTGGCTCCCTCCCTCTTTCTTCACTGCATGGCATTGCTTTCTCCTCCCTCAGATCCCAGGCTCAGTCTTGTCCTGTCTCCTTTCACTCAGAACTTCTTAGCTCTCCCATGAATGGTAAGAACAAGACTGGCTCCTCTTTTCTTGTGTCTCCAGGGTGGCCTGCAGGGTGCTTAAAGCTCGGCCACAACAAACTGGCTTTGAGTGAGCATTGCATTATGTCTTTATCTCTGTTCTACAAACATGCCTGGTCCTTGCAGAAACAGACCCTTTGGCAGTGAAGCTCCTTTGACCCACATTAGTCCCAGGAAATAGAAGAGATCTCCTTGGTGGTACTGAGGCTATGGGTGACTTGATTCTATTTCAATAAGATTCTGAGGATTTTTCTGAATTCAGACTTTCCTAGCCCATTTTTTTCATTCATTTTTTCATTGATTCATCGCAATTTTTAGGCCATCGGGGGCCAGACTGAGAGCGAAATGGTCTCTGGACTCCTACAGTCTTTTCAAGTGTGTAAACCTGAGCTTGGCCACTTACTAGCCTGAGTGACCTCGAGAAAGTCCCTTAACCTAGACTATAAGTCTCAGGTGATCTTTGTTTTACCTCATGGAATAAATAAGGAAATATATGTAAAATGCTAATTGAAATTCTGGATACAAGTGATTATTCAAAACCACTCCCTCGGCATCAGTTTCTCTGTCAGGAACTCAGGTGCAGGTCTAGGTGGGCATAGCCACCATACTGGGCACTTACCCTGCGCCAGGCACTGTGCTCTGGACTCTATGAGCAGAGCCCCTGTTAATCTTCACAGTAACCACTTTGGCGAGTATTTTTATTGATAGTCACGGGCTGCAAACTACTGGCCTCTGCGGCTCTGAAAGGCCCTCTCTACCAACTGACTGCTTTGTGTGGTCTTTGATGGTCTCCCAGGACCCTGTCGGCTTTAACAAGGCTCAGTGATCTGCCAAGAAGGGAGGTGTGAGGCTGATGGGGTGCCATGGGAGTGAGCGGCCAGGAGCGGGGAGTGAAATTTGTTCTCACAGCACCTGGTCTGGCTGAAAGGAAATCCAGTAGATGTGTGTGGGCTTGCAGGCCTGTGTGTGTGTGTGTGTGTGTGTGTACGCAGACCTCTGTGTATGTGGGTGTGCAGGCCTGTGTGTGTGTGTGTGTGTGTGTGTAGCCCTGTGTGGGTGTGTGTGTAGCCCTGTGTGGGTGTTGTGTGCAGGCCTGTATGTGTGTGTGTGTGTTTGTGTGTGTGTGCACATATGCAGCCCTGTGGCCTTCACTCTGGATCTGGTGGGGAGCGACCCTGACTGGGTTGATGGGAGCACCAGTATTATTCTTATATAACCATTTCAAAGAAGTTTCCAGTAACAATAGTGATAGTCAATGGGGTTTCCAATGTTTAGAAAAAAAAATGTGCCAAAAATTCCAAGCCTGGGGCACTGTAATAATAGTGGAGATTTTGTTCAAAGGCTGCTTTGCATGGTAGGAGTCTGACTTATTAAGATCTTCACCTTTGCCAGAGTCTAGTTCTTACCTCTCAGAAGGAAAGGGGGCCAGGTGGACCTGACACCTGCCTTTCTCCAGGCCTCCTGGCCTCTCTGGGTAATGAACATCACCTTTTGCATTGGTTTGTGTGTATTGGGGGAGGGGGTTGGGAGCTGGAGGAAGGGAATGGACTGTAGAGGTCAGTGCCTTGGGAATCTCATTTTTGGCCTCATCCTGGGCATTCTCACCTTCCCAGAATGAGCCAGTACATCATTGGTAACAGAGTTCACTACTTGGACTCACAATCCAGCATGTCACTCAATCTCTCTGAGCCTCAGTTTCCTCATCTGTAAAATGGGAATAGTCATAGGACCCATTTTACAGACTTGTGAAGATTAATGAGTTAGTAGAGAGCATTTAGAAGAGCATCTGGCAAGTTTAAGCGTCATATAAACTTAATGTTGCTGTGCTTGAGAAAAGGAAGAAATGTCACATCTCAAAAAGAGTCTAGAATCTTGGGAAGTTGGAGCTGTCTTGGTCTGGTCTGGTCCAAGCTCAGGGTGACTGTTAGTGACTGCACAGAGTTCAAAACTTTGTGTTCATCTCATGTCTTTCCCCATGGGAACTTTGTTTTCGGAACTCCAAACCCACGCTCACAGGCTTGGAAACTTCCCTTGTACAGTACTGCATCTGACAGTTGCCATCTCAGAGGCAGAAGGGCTCCATGAGTCAGGCTGTGGTGGCTTCTCGGGTAGATCAGAAGCCTGTGCCAGGCAGGCTCCCAGGTGAGTTGGAGATGCCTGCCTTCCTGCTGCCCGCCTCTCCCTGGGCAGAGCTTCCTCAATAGACTCTTTGTTCTCAGGACTCTGCCCAGCCCCACCCAGTCTTTAGCTCTCCCACAATCTGGGCTTCAATCTTCACTTAAACCACGAAGCCCTTGCATCAAACCACAAGAAGAAAACCACATGTCTTTTGAGTTGGGCAGTTTGTTTTTTCCTTCCTCTCTTCTTTTTTCCCTCTTCCCTTGCATCCCCACCCCAACACACACACACGCGCGCGCATGCATACACAGACACACACACTCTTTTATTCCACAGCAGTTTTCCCATCGGGAAGCTGACTTCTGGTTTCATGAAACAAGGTTGCCCAAGATTTTGTCCTGGAACACATAAACAAAGGGGTGTCCAGAGCCATTAGGACACCTGGGAGACCAGCTACCCTCTGTCCTGGACCCAGAGGCGTCACCTAAGCTGCCATCCCAAGAACATGGCAGGTCTGAGTTGAGAGCTGCCTCGGGTCTGCAGAAACTAGAGCTGTGACCCAGCCTTGCACCTGGAGGCCTCTGTCAATGCCAGGCTTGTGGATTCTTGAGTCCAGTGAAGACTGTGGCGTTAGTGCTGACAGCCAGGCTCCCATTGGAGCTGCCCACACTCAGTGGACTTCCGGCCTAGGGAACACAGGCTGCCTGTCTAGGACTGTGGAGTCCTTTGCAGGGCAGGCAGGGAGAGACAAGGTGGATGGAGTAGGGGAAAATGTTAGTGTCTCATTGGCTTGACTGGCTCTTTGGTCTGAATTCTCACTGCAGGTGAGACAGCCCCAAAGTACTTTCTGTAGGAAAGAAGGTGAAGTGCCTTCAGAACAAAAGGATTCAAGGCACAGCCCCGAAGTCACAGTGGAGGGTGGGATGGGCTCTACCAGGGGTCATGGATTCAAATACTTTCTGGGCCCAGGCAGGTAATTACAACTTGCAAAGGGCCAGATGTAATAAAACACATGGCAGGCTAGACAAATAATTTAAATTTTAAAATTCTATTTTTGAAACTTTATTGTAGCCAAATAAAACTTATTTCCTGTACTAATACATTCTCCCCTGCCCCCAGGCTGTGAGTTTCCAGCCCCCTTGTATACAATTCACACTTCTGCTATTCTGACATAGAAGGCGTCTTAAAGAAAAGTAGCAGAGTATCTAAATCATGGCACTAGGTTGGGTGTTGGTAGAACTGTGATGAAAAATACAGGCTTTGGTGTCCACCCATGGTATTCATTCCTCATTTTAGCTGTATGATCATTGGATAGGTTACTCAATGCTACTAAGTCTCAGTTTTCTCATCTGCAAGATGAGGACGATGAAAGAATCCATCTCATGTCATGATGAACCCCTTCATATACCAGGCATAGCTCAAGAAGCAATGATGGAGATATTCTGCAACCCCCTTCCAACAAACCCACACAAGGCTAAATGTCTTTTGCCAAAGAGCACCTGTTTGGTGAACTGAGGGTTAATGTTTTCTGTGGTTCTGGTCTGTGGCAAGAGAGGTGAGTCAGAGTCAAGGTCAGATCTGCATGGGCCGGTCCTTTCCCTGTGAACACAGAACAAAAACTCTCTTTATAGTTGGGCTGTTAATTTTAAGTTCAGTAAAGGAAGGCCGGTTGGGGAAGTTTTCCTGTTGGGTCTTGGAATTTCCCACTAGACCTCCAGTGTTCACCTCCAGCTGGGGGTGCTTGACCCACTTGGGTCACTAGTGGCCCACTGGCCCTGATCTTAGCAGAAAAAGCTGGTCTGCCCAACACTGAGGAGCCTGGGGTGGGTGGGGAGGGGAGGGGAACCCGTCCAGTTCCCTAGAGATATTTGAAAGAGGGGCTGGAATAGGCTTCCTGAAAAATACCCATCTCCCCAGGACCTGTGCACTTGTTACTTGGAAACTCCTTGAGGTTGGAAACCACCTGATCTCTGAATTGCCAAATGCTCAGCACGACATCCTCAATAAAGGACCCACTCGATACACATTGAAATAACTACGAAATTCAGACTGGAAACTAGGAAATAGGGAGAGATTCTTCATGCTTTCAAAAGGAATTTTCATTTCATAAGATGTTTCCCCACTCGAGTTCTTTAAATGGAAACTTCCTTGGTTATTTAAAATGAGATTGTGACTTGACTAGCCGAAACCTAAACCGATGGGCTAAGTTGATCGATACCATCCTCCCATGCCTTCCCTTTCCCCACCATCTTTGTAAGTTCAAACCCCAGCAGTCCTTAGTAACAGTGAGTGGGACTGGGGCTGTTTTACAGCAGACAGCCTGCTCAGTGCTGTAGACATGACCACACTCTACTACCATAGCTGCTTCCTGGCCAGAAATGTTCTTTTCCTCACTTTACAGATGAGACAACGCACGTTTGGAGAGTTTGGAACTATTTGCTTGTAAGAGTGGTTGAATCAAAGCCTACAGCCAGCCTGAGGGCTTAAACATGGCTCAGTGCCGACTCTTCTGAAATGCCAGCTCCTCTATGAAGGCCCTCCTGACTCTAGACAGACCGGATGGTCTCATTTTCTCTGGCTCCTAGCATTCTCTCGGTCTTCTCAACCTCACATTCTGTCCTGGGTGGTGGCCACTTAGGTGCTTGCTGCCCCCCGGCTGCCCTGTCACCCCTTCCCCTAGCCCTCACCTGGGACAGGCGGGCCCACTCCCCCGTTCTTGTTCCCAGTGATGCCAGGCTCCATGCCAGCCCCTGGGGGCCTCGCTGAGTATTTCGGTTCTGTTATCTCCTGGTCCCTGAAGAGGGCGCTGATGCTCTTCAGGAAGGAGTCTAGCCGACTGGTAGAGGTGACAGGACTCTGAGAATTGGGGGGTCCTGAGGGGCGCTCGTGAAGTTCTGGTTTGGCCTGGGCAGCTCTATGAGGTGCCCTCTAGGGCTATTCCATCCCAGTAAGATCTAGAAACAAGCCAAGAGGCTCCAAGTGGGCTTGTGGCCCCACAACCTCCTGCTTGGCCTCCCTGCCTGAGCCCCTGAAAGGCCCCAGGCGGCCCTGTGGCATGGTCCTGAGTTCAGGCCTGTCGTAGCCACAGGGCCAGCTCTCGGTGCTCGGGACCCTGACTGCGTCCTGCGGTCTTGCTTGCAGACCTGCTGGGAGAGGACAGGCAGAGCCCAGGTGGCCCTCACCCTCATCACCACCAGTCACTCTGAGCATGTGCTGTCTTTCCTCTGTTCCTTTGTAATTAACCTGGAACCCTTGGTGTAAGGGCTTCCTTGGTGGCTCAGTCGGTAAAGAATCTGCCTGCAGTGAAGGAGACCACCTGCAATACAGGAGACCTGGGTTCGATCGCTGGGTCGGGGAGATCCCTTGGAGAAGGAAATGGCAACCCACTCCAGTATTCTTGCTTGGGAAATACTGTGGACAGAGGAGCCTGGTGGGTTACAGTCCATGGGGTCTCGGAGTCAGACATGACTTAGCAGCTAAACCACACACCTAGTTGTGATCATCCTGGCCTCACACCCAGTGTCTCCCTGGATTGTGCTGGCAGCCCCCTGTTGTGGGAGGGGTTGGCCACTGATATGGCTCCCATTACAATGAATACCTAAAGGAACTGAGGCTCAAAGTCCTTAAGGAAAGAGGCAGGGATGCAGCGTGTGGCCACCCATCTGAGAAAGAGGGGCCTGGTGGGCTGGGGAGAGCTCCCCTGAGCTGAGAGCTGGCAGTGTCTTGTCCCAGGGCTGGCAGGGGTGGAGCTTTGCAGTGCATCCTGGCAGCCACTGGAGTGCTCCTGGAAGGCACAGAGTCATAGAACTGGATGTAGGTTTCCCCCACCCCCGCCAATTGTCCACCCAGGTCCCGTCCAGAGACCCCACAAATACACGGGAGCCCAGCAGGTAAGTGGCTCGCTTTGCTCTGCCCCACGTTGGCTCACAGCTGCTCATCAGGCTCAGTGAATTTGGCAACCAGATCCCAGGAGGGGCCGCGCCAGCAGCACGTGCACCACGTGATGAACCCAAAGGAACTTTCCTGTGGCGCAGACGGGGGGACATGGGGGCAAACATCTATCTGCCGTCTTTTCTCTCTTGCTTCTTCCTTCCCCTCCCTTCCCGCCTCTGCCCTCCCTTCCACCCCCTTTCGCTCCCTCTCTTCTCAGTTTACTGGGGGCGGAGGTACAGGCAGGAAGAAAAGGTAATATTACGTTTTCCTTTGCGCTTAATGCTCTGCCTTTGAAATATTCGAGCTCAAACTATCCATGGATCAGACTCTCTGGGAGAAAAGAGACTTTACAATTCTGGGAACTGGGGTGACCCCCTGCTCACCAAGATGGATGAGGCTTGTGAGGTCTCCGAACACCTCCTTCCATGCTCTGAATTAGGTACCTCCCTTCCTCAGGACCCTGTCTTCCACCAGATGCCCCTGTACCCATCCATCCTTACATGGATCATGTGTCCCCCGTCCCCCCCTCTCCGAGGAGCTGGGCCAGACTCCTCCCCACTCAACTATAAGGGGGCGGCTCTTGCCTCTAGGTCTGGTGTGTGACAGACTTCAGAGCGAAGGTTACAGCTTGCACTTGACAAGGCTTGGTTGCCTATCTCAGACTTAGTCCTTTTATTCTGCAGAAACTAAGGCTGCAGAGTCTAGCCTGGCAGATTAGGGGTGTTTTGCTTGAGTCTCCACTTCTGCACACATTTCCCTTCAGCCCAGAGACTTATGGGCTGCGGGATACTTAACAATGGATTGGATATATTTGATTTCATTCAACACATATTAATGAGGAATCTGCCATGTGCTGGGCATTGTGCTGGACTAGGAGGTTATAAAGATGACCCCTGGGTGTGTATACAGCTCGTGCCAGATGCAGAAATGAGGCGGCTGGCATACTTTCTCTATTATGCCTCTGGGTGCATGCCTCATTGTTAATTGGGTCTAATATGAAAGACTCCATCAGGGGAGTTGGACCACAGTAAAAGGCTGATGGGATCTTAACCACATCCCTCTCTCTGGGACTTTGTAGACTGCCCCATCCTTGAAGGCCCAGTTCAAGTTATATCTCTGCTGTGAAATCTTCCTTCCATTCATTCATTCAGCCAGAAAATCACAAGGGTGCCAATACTGTGATAAATATAGATAAGAATGCAGAGAGTATACAGCATGGCCCCAGTTGCATTCTAGTGGGGGAGATTCCTTCATTCAACAGGTATTGACTGATGACCATAGATCATGGTCTAGGTATTGCACGAGGCTTAGGGCACATGGCTCTGAACTAGACCAACACGGCTCCTCCCCTCCCAGGGCATTAAGCCTGGTGAGGGACATGGATGTGTAAGCAGCCAATCCCACTAGGCTGTGCTCAGTGGCAGAGTGGAGGGAAGTGTGGGAAGCAATGAAGCTCACAGACAGGCTTCTTCCTCTAAGTCCAGGGCAGGTCTCCCTAAGGGTGATTCATTTCATACTTAAATAATCACAAGAGAAGGTGGTGACTGCTCAGTACCACCTGTGAGATGCCCATGAGGATCAGTGCAACAAGACTTGCAGTGGTGAGGGCTCATCCTGCCCTGGAGAAGACTTCCTAGAAGGAGTGAGCTTTGGATTTGGGTCTTAGAACTTCCAGAATGACTCCAGTCCACTCTGGACTTTTTTCTCTCCTGAAGCACTCCCAGGTGGTTTCACAAAAGTTACCTTGATTGTTTATGGAATGATTACATAATTCTTCTCCATCTTGCTTTATTCTGTTTTGTGTGTGTCCCCTGCCCATCCCCAACATCATAAACCCCTGGTAGACTCTGAGGACCACAGCATCTGTTGGGTCCCCCCAGACCAGGTTGGTGTTAGGACTGGACAAAGGGCACAGATCTGGGAGCCCGGGTGTGTGGGCAGGTGTTCCTTGCTGCCCCTTTATGCCCTCCCCAGGACACATGATGCCCACGGGAAATCAGTGCAAGCACCGTGGCAGGGGGGATCTTCTGAGTAGGTTCAGGGAAAGCTCAACCTAGGCTCTACCAGGGGAGATCTTTAAATAGAGCAGAGGCACAGAGTCAGCACAGCCTGCGAGAGAATTTGCTTACACTTTACTTTTTAATTTTTTTGACCACACTACGTGGCATGTGGGATCTTACTTCCCTGACAAGGGATCGAACCAGTGCTCCCTGCAGTGGGAGTACAGAGTCTTAACCACTGGTCAGCCAAGGAGAGCCCTGCTTACACTTTAGATTATTTATTTATATTGGGAAAATTAACTGAATTAAGCTTTGAATAAAAAGGACTCTATTTTTTTCAGAAAAGCCATGAGGACAATTAAAGGGTGGCATTTCCCGCTGGAGATCTCCCATCAAACCACGTAGCTTCATTTTGGAAGCCACCAAGGGTTCACATGATGTAGTACAGAAGTAAGACATAATAAGGAGTGTCCTGCCCACAGCAGGACAGCCCAGGTGGCCGCCAGCCTCTGGTGGCTTCCGAGGTGCCTGGAGGTATAATGGCAGACAGAGTGGGCGTGGTGAGTCTGGAGCACTGTCTTTTCTTAAGCCTTTCAGACAGAACAAACCATCAGTCTAAATTCAGGGTTTAGTCCTCTGGTGAGATGGGCTGAGCTAAATGGCTTGCCAAATTTTCCTGTTCCACGTGCTCACAGGTGGTAGGCATTGCCCCAGTGTCCTGATCTGAGGACCTCGGCAAGGAATCTTCCTACTGCTCCTAAAATAGCCTCCCCATCCATCTCCATGTGTGACATCACCTGTAAAAGAGGTTTATCCTTTTTGATCGAGATATGTCTTTCCTGGATGTTCCTTGCAATAACACAACTTCCTCTAGTAGGCAAGTCAGCATCCTTCAGCTTTCAGCACAGTTTCTGGACACCTAGTATGTGCCCAGCATGGTCCACAGAGCTGGGGACACAGCAAGGAGCCCAACAATGCCCCTGGTCTCTTGAGCTTACATTGTGGAAGAGGAGACAGACTGTAAACAAATATACAATAGATTAGGGATGGCAGGACAGTTGGGAAACATGAGACAGGATGATGGGGGCAGTGTGCCATTGTGTATGGGTGGTCAGGGAAGGCCACTCTCATGGTTCAAAGCTTCCAGATGGACTGCAGCCCACCCTGGCCTTTCTTTCTCCAGAGCTTGGGAACAGCCAAGAAGCCAGAGAACTGGGTGTCAGGTGTAGAAGGAGAGTGGTGGGAGCTGAGGTCAGGTTGTGGGGCCAGGCAGGCTATACAGACGGCTTGGGATTTTACTCTCAGTGGTACAAGAAGCCATGGGGAGCCTTTGAGTGGAGCAGAGACGTGATATGATGATGCCTTACAAGCCCACTTGGCAGCCATGACCACCTCGGGCATTCTGTGGATTAAGGCTGGAGGGAAGGGCAGGAGCTGGAGACACCAAGGGCGTTGAAGGCCAAGCCAGGGACCTGGACTTTATTGTGAGGTCAGTGGGGATCCATGGAGGACTTTCGAGTAAGGGTGTTAGTCCTACTCCTCAGTTTGGAACAGAGGACCCTACCATAGAGAAATGAGGTCACCTACCCCAGAACACTGGTAGCTCAGCTGGTAAAGAATCCTCCTGCAATGGAGGAGACCCTGGTTTGATTCCTGGGTTGGGAAGATCCCTTGGAGAAGGGATAGGCTACCCACTCCAGTATTCTTGGGCTTCTCCAGTGGCTCAGCTGGTAAAGAATCCGCCTGCAATGTGGGAGACCTGGGTTCTATCCCTGGGTCAGGAAGATCCCCTGAAGAAGGGAATGGCTACCCACTGCAGTATTCTGGCCTGGAGAATTTCATGGACTGTATAGTCCATGGGGTTGCAAAGAGTCGGACTTGACCGAACGTCTTTCACTTTCACTTTCACCCCAGAACACACAGTTAGATCAAGGTGGAGCTGGGAGGGAAAGCCAGGTCTTTGGATTCCCATTCCAGGATAGTATGAGGTTTCTCCTGAATGAAAGGAAATAAGTCTTTAGCACATTCTAAGTTTCATGCACAGCTCAAGTACAAACCCATCTAATTTTAAGAACAACCCTAAGAGGTAGACATTATTATTATTTCCATCTTACAGGGAAGGGAACAAGGCACAGGGGTTGAGCAATGCGTCTGAGGTTACATGGCTGGTAAGCAGTGGAGCAGGCATTCGAACCCAAGCAGCCTCAGTCAGGAGTCTGTGCAGTCAACCAACGGCTGCAGGATGTGCTAAGTCTTCAGGAGGCAGTGGGAAGTGGGCGGGGCACCAGCCCCGGGACCAGTTATCATGGTGTTTCCTGGGCCAAGCCAGCTCCAGCCTTGTCTGGTCTCAAGCCCCTGTGCTTCTCCCGCAGCCCCATCATCAGTTATAGGACAATCCAACCGCTAAACATGATGTTGGCTGCTGCTCAGTCACCCCAGATCTGATGGAACCACACTGCCATTCTGGAGGCTTGAAAGGGCTCTGCTTAGAATTTTTATAAAAAGACTGTGTTCCTTAATTACCTCAGCCCTGTCCTGTGCTTTTCTCTTTGCTCCAGATGGCCTTCCACATGTATTTCCTGAATCCAGGGTTGGCTTGTATGTGCCTAGTCGCTCAGTTGTGTCCGACTCTTGCGACCCCACAGACTGTAGCCCGCCAGGCTCCTCTGTCCATGGGATTCTCCAGGCAGGGATACTGGAGTGGGTTGCCATTTTCTGCTCCAGGGGATCTTCCCTACCCAGGAATCGAACCTGGGTCTCCTACATTGCAGGCAGTCTTTTTACCGACTGAGCTATGAGGGAAGCCTCATAGCTATGAGGGATGCTGTGGGTTGGCTTAGCATGTAGGCAAATAGTAGGGGACAATGCTAGGGCTCTCGGAGACTTCCCCTTCCCCACCCACCTAGACTTCTGGACCCTCCTACTGACTGGAAGTTGCTTGAACAGCTCCACTTCACTACACTGGAAAACTATCCAAAGATAATAAAAAGCCCTATTACCTGGGTCCTGCATGGTGTGTGCTAAGTCACTTCAATCATGTCCGACTCTTTGCAACCCTGTGGACTGTAGCCCACCCGGCTCCTGTGTCCATGGGATTCTCCAGGCAGGGATACTGGAGTGAGTTGCCGTGCATTCCTCAATGCTTGGGTCCTGCCCCACACCAAATGAAACCTAATTTCTGGGGTTGGCCCCAGGCAACAAAAGATACTTTTAAAAAGCTTCCTGTGTGATTCTAATGTGTAGCCAAGTTGAGAATTCCTGGCCTGGACCATATTATAGAGAGAAATCGGTTTGTCCGGGATCACACAGCCATCAATGGCAGGACTGGAATGAAAAATCCAGGTATTTTGTTTCCTAGAACAATGCCCTTTTCTAAAAGAAGTAAAGGTTGGAAAAGGCAAGCCTCTTGGGGGAGGGACACGAATATCAGTGCACATAGATTTTTGGATTATGGAGGATGCGTTAGAGTAGAAAAGTGGGCCCCGGGGTGGGGGACAGAAGGAATAGATTCTACAAAAGCTGGGGGGGCCTGGAACAAAAACGGTTCTACCAACATTACTGCTTTGCCAAGGATAAGCACTGCTAGGGTCGCAGCCATCAGCAACATCACCTGAAGGCATGGGCCACAGACCTTGCCCCTGGCTGAGGAAGAAAACCTGTGGATGGCCTCTACTGAGTGTTAGGAGCACGCAAGCTTCAGCCAGAACAACGGCTCCATCGATAGGATCACATTTACCAGAAATGCTCTCCTTAGAGCATTTAACACCAAGGAGGAGATTGTCCTTCTCCACTGAGGTCTCAGCTATGGGAGACATTGAAGGAACAGGACTGGGGGGAAGGCAGTGGTTCAGCGTTGAGGGGTAGATGCAAAGGAAAAATGCCTCCCCCATTAGAAGTATTGGCAGATGCCTTTTTATCCATTGGGCCTTAGTGCCTTTGAAGATTTGGGGTGATGTCTCTGCCATAAACAATCCAGAATGCCAAGTCTCTAGGGGGCGGTTTGATGGTAGAATCACCCAAACTGAAAGCCGATGGGGTTAAAAAGGATTCCTCCTCAAAACTCTCGGCATATCCCAAAATTCCTAGGGGGAAATTCCCAGGCAGTCCAATGAGGATTCCATGGTTTCACTGCCGAGGGCCTGGGTTTGATCCCTGGCTGGGGAACTAAAAGCCTACATGGTGTGACAAAAAAATAAAAAATAAAGAAGTCAGGGGAGGCTGGAGTTTGTGTTGGGAAGAAGGAACCTGGGGGAAATCTCTGCAACTCATTCTTAGGCTTTCTTCCTACCTGCCTGTTTCTGTGCACATGGGTGGTCAGTCAAGTCTGACCCCATGGACTGTAGCCCGCCAGGCTCCTCTCTCCATGGAATTCTCCAGGCAAGAATACTGGAGTGGGCTGCCATGCTCTCCTCCAGGGGATCTTCTTGACCCAGGCATTGGACCTGCGTCTCCTGCATTGGCAAGGAGATTCTTTACCATTGAGCCATTGGGGAAGCCTGTTTCCTTAAGAGGAACCAAAGCTTTCCAGCCTACAAGCCACCAGAGGGCACCCCTAGACAGGGCCCGAGAGGGCACCGGATGGCACAGCAGAGGGAAAAGCACACACACAAGCTGAAACATACTGAGTAGGTTCAGGAAGCAGGACTGTGGCATCTGGAGCCACACCCAGCCCCTGGAGCCACACCCAGCCCCTGGAGCCACACCCAGCCCCTGGCCTTTCCCACAATGGCCACGACCACCCTCCCTTCCTGTTGGCTTCTGTACCAAGACAAGCCCTGCAGGGTCTGGCTCAGTGATAAGCTGGAATTATCTTTGTCCTTGTTTCCAAGATGAACTGGAAAAGTCAAGCTCTCTGTAGATGAACAAAGATTGGAAGGGGCTAAAGATGCCGCTTCAATAGCCCACTTCAAGGGCCAATGGACCCAGCCCCCAGCCTAGCGATCTGTATCTGGTGACAATGCCAGTGATGGTTTTAGCCCAAACCTGTGTATATGTACCTACATTTCTTCTATGGTTTTTTCAGTAGCCAAGTATGCATGTGAGAGTTGAACCATAAGGAAGGCTGAGCACCGAAGAATTGATGCTTTTGCATTGTGGTGTTGGAGAAGACTCTTGAGAGTCTCTTGGACAGCAAGTAGATCAAACCAGTCAATCCTAAAGGAGATCAACCCTGAATATTCATTGGAAGGACTGATGCTGAAGCTTCAGCTTCAGCTTCAATATTTTGGCCACCTGATGAGAAGAGCTGACACATTGGAAAAGACCTTGATGCTGGGAAAGACTGAAGGCAGGAGAAGGGGATGACAGAGGATGAGATGGTTGGATGGCATCACCAACTCCATGGACATGAGTTTGAGCAAATTCCTGGAGATAGTGAAGGACAGGGAAGCCTAGTGTGCTGCAGTCCATAGGGTTGCAACTGAACAGCAACAATATTTCTTCTGCACATGAAATGAGACTTATCTGCTTGTTTACATGTCTCCAGAACTCAGTTGGGTTCCTTGAGAGCAGGAACCATATTTCTCTGAGCCTCTGTTCTCAACTGAATTGAAATCTACGTTACATATATAGACCATTTGATCCCATTTCCCCAACGAGACAAGAAAGACACCCGCAACATGATGCCTGATTGGGTCTCAGAGAGAGAAAACTTTTCCGTTCCAAGTAGGCTGGTCCATGATGCTAGAACAGAGGTCAGCAAACTACATTCCTTGGGCCAGATCTTTACTATTGTTTGTTTTGTAAATAAAGTTTTCTTTGGGCAAAGCCAGGACTATTTATGTAGCGTCTGTGTGCTTTTGCACTACGGCAGCAGGGTTAAGTAGTTGCCAGAGTTGGGGGGTGTCCTTTACAGGAGAAGTCTGCAGACCCTGGTTTCAGGCAAACAAAATGGCGCACTGGGATCTGGCCACTAGCTGGGCCCCTCCCTCTGGACTCTGGGGCACACTGAGGTGGGGGGTGTCACTGAGATGTCCAAGACTGAGAACCAGGCCCCAGGCACACCTGATCTATTTTGTGGGGACACACAGCCAGGTTGAGGGGCCACAGGTCTTGCGTGGGTCCTTTCAGCTCCTGGTTTGGGGCTCCAGTGCAAGCCGTCTAGCAGAGCATGGGAGTGACCAGCCACCTTACAGGAACTCTATTGTCTCTAAAAAAAAAAAACAAAACTGTAAGAAGTTTCCCTGAGATCCAACTCACCTACCACCCATTTAAAGTGCACAATTCAGTCTATTGTCTTTTAACCTCCTCTTCTTGTGGCCTCTCCGCTGGTACTTCCTGAAGTTGCACCTGTATGGACTTGTTCTCTGTCAAGATTTCAGTGAATTCATTCACACTCTAGCGTACATCAGTGATGAGAGTATGATCTCCTAGAATCTCTGGGTGACCAGTCCATGCAGTATCCTTTCGTCTCGGGTAGGGTTTTCTAGAAGTGGAGGTTGAGGGCAGGGGCAGGGGGAGATACCCAACAGTGATGCAGCTGCAACAAAGCCTCAGCCAACCTAGCTCTGAACGCCCATCAAGGTGTGTCCTGCAGCTGCCTGGAGGCTTTGTATGCTTGCTGCCTCCCGTCACACACACGTGAGCCCCAGGGGAGAAGGCTCCCTGCAACCGAGGCCAACCCTGAAGAGGTGATGCTGGAGGCTGTCCGCTCACCTCTGACCCCACTCCTCACAGCTGGGCAACAATGCTTCCCCGAAGGGACTCTCGAGTTGCATCTCCATGTGTACCCCACTCTTTCATGGAATCCCATCACGCCGTGGTCAGCTCGCTCCCACCTCCACTCTCCCCGGACCAGGATAAGCAAGCTCCCTTCCTGCGGAGGCAGCCCACCTGCATTGCACAGGGCTCTCGGCTTCCCTCTGCTGAGCCCACACCTGAAACAGGTGAGCACCAGTCTGATTTCCGCCCTCAGAGGCCACACGAATCAATTTCAATGACAATGGGGAGCCTCTCCCAACCCCGCCCCACCTCTGGTCTCTCCGTCCATTCTGCATGAGATGGACACCCATGGTCTCTGTCCAGACTAACTTGGCCAATTAGTCCAAGTCCCCCAGAGGTGTGGTTCCAGCTCCCTTCGAATGCAGTATTTTCAGAGGACCTTCCCAGTCAGTGCTCAGACCCGCACAGAGTGTCCTTCTTGTTCTGGAGGACACAGTCAAGTCATGGTGTTGACTTGATGGAAGTTTATCAAAATCCTCAGCTGTTCTCACCAGCTACTGCTAATCCCCACAGCCCCAGACTGTCCTGCTGGAACTGGCCTCCCGGATCGAAGGATAGAATCTCAGCCTCGTCTCTGCTTGGTCCAACTTTTAGACCATTCCCAGGAGAATTTGCATTTTTACAGAAAAAGAAAAATATCTGATGAGGGATTTTTAGCTGGATCAAAAGATGAATATTTAGCACTGGAAGTTCTGTTGTTCCTGAAGACATCTGTACATTGTGTGTTCATGATAAGTTGCTTCAGTCGTGTCTGACTCTTTGCGACACTATGGGCTGTAGCCCGCCAGGCTCCTGTGTCCATGGGATTCTCCAGGCAAGAATACTGGAGTGGGTTTCCATGCTCTCCTCCAGGGGATCTTCCTGACCCAGGGATCGAACCTGTATCTCCTGCGAATCCTGCATTGCAGACAGAGTCTTTACCGCTGAGCCACCAGGGAAGACCCCTATAGATTGGTACTTTGGCTCAAACAACTTTAGCATAAACCCCTTCCTGGAGGGTCTCTTTATTTTAAGATGTAAGGAAGAAGGCTTCTGTCTTAACTCAGTAATAATATAGAAAACAATGCAAATTTTACTCGAATTTATAAGGGAAATTAGAGACTGCAAAGTCATTTCACATCTCCTTTTAGGCAGCCTTAGGCACTATCCAGGCCTCTCTGGAGTAGGGTCAGAGAAGGCAATGGCGACCCACTCCAGTACTCTTGCCTGGAAAACCCCATGGACGGAGGAGCCTGGTAGGCTGCAGTCTGTGGGGTCGCTAAGAGTCAGACATAACTGACGCGACTTAGCAGCCCCAGCAGCAGCTGGAGTAGGGGAAGGGTATTTGATGTAGATAATTATGTTGTCTACTCCAGTAAAGATGGCCACGCAAAGCCAAGACACATACAAGAAAACCAACCAAACAAAATCATACCGACACCCCACCTGCTGTTCTAGACCCCTAGATTTTCAGAGCATGAGTGTCCTTCAGCAACGAGCCAGCTGACTCCTTTTTCTTTTTTTTTTTTAACAGGTATAAGCACTGAGACCCTGCAAAGGAAATCACTTGCTCATGGGCATAGATGGAACCAGGTTTATGGTGCCCTGATTCTGAGTCTCACTCATAGCATTTAATATGGGTGGTGCTAGGGAGGTGCCACATCGAGGGAGGGGACTGAGGTTGGAATGTGGAGGTGTGCTTCTCAGGTTCTTTTCCTGGTGATCAGAGTCACAGAGGCAATCCTGCAGCCAATTGGCAGGAGCTACCAAGAGCTATCCATTTCATCTCTCCCCCTGTAAGGTGGTCCTTTCTCATTTATCCGGCTTGGGTTAGGGACTCATTTTTTGGTTAGATGCTCGTGTTTATCAGTCAGTGTTAACAGAGTGTCAGTTATGTCTCCAATACTGTATTATGATGTCTAAAAGAATTTTGAATTATCCTGGCACATAGGGAGCTTGCAGTCTAGGAGCCCCATGACATATACACATGACATACATGTGAACACTAATGGTGTAATGTAGAAAAACTTTCCCTGTGGGTAGCCTCAGCCTGGGTCAGCTGTCCGGGGGTTCATCCCAGATCCCCTCTCTTGTGTGTGAACCTAAGTACAGAGCCACCTTCCATGGCCTGAAGAGGAAGCCACGTTTGTCAACAGTCATTTCAGATGGCTGCTTCCACCCGACATCTCCCATTGCTTCTAATGGAAACAAGACAGCATTCCCCCAAGTCCCAAATGACTGTCTTTCTTGATCCTGCCCCGGGGCTGTGCTCACGACCCTGCCATTTGGCAAACAATGAGGTAAACCAGTGGGACTGGGGTTTCCAAAATCTAGGGCATAGTCCCTGCCCTTGAGAAGCAGCTAGCAATCTAGTTGAGAGAAGACTAACATAAATTTGAGAGCAGTAAAAAATGAGGGTGTGGTTCCGGCTGAGACCGGGAGAACAGTTCTTTGATGAGCAGGAGGGCTGGGGACTGAGTAATTAGAAAAAAACTTCCAGGGTGGGGTCACTTGTGCTAGGTCCTGGGGGCACCAGTACAAGAGTACCAGGCTTGGAGTTTGGGGTACAGGTTTAACTGAGGGGTCACTCTAATGTTGCAAAGGGACCCCGTTCCTCTGCTCTTTGAATTCCCCGCCCATAGTGTCCCCAGCACCTGACAACTGCGTGAGCCCTTCAGGTCAGGAAAGGTCTGTCTACCCCTTCAACGCACGTGTTCTCAGATGGCCCCGCTTTGCTGCTGTAGCTGGCTCTTTCCCTGCAGTTGTGAGTCTCTGTAGTTCCCTTCAGCCTCAGTTTCCCCACACACAGAATGGACAGGAGGGCTATGCCCCTGCTCCTTTCTAAGAAGGTTGGGAAGATAAATGGCATACCAAGCCAGACCAATTTTCATTTGAACTCTTCTCCCTCAGTCTGTGAAGCATTGCCACAAAGACTTCTGGAGGAAGAATTTCAGACAATGATGGCAGCCTTTTCCTCCCTTCATTCAACAAAAACAGACATTTTTGAGTTCAAAGAATGGAGGAAGGACAGCCACCCGGCAGCTATACACGTGGGTGTCCGTGTCACCTCTCCTGAGTGTTTCAGGCTGGAGCAGCCGGTACTGGACGTGGCGCTTGGAAATGTGGCGCTTGGAGCCGGCTCGGCTACAAGGGCAGACCACAACCAAACCAGTAAATGCTTTTCCAGATGCTGCAAACCAGCCTTTCTGGGCCGGAGAGTGTGAGGCAAGCTGGACTAGGGCCTGCAGATTCCAGGGCTCCAACCCGACCCACGTCAGGAATCAGCTGAAGACTGATGTCCCCTTTTCCAAAGAGGAGGCCAGGACACTTCTAGGACAAGAGCCCGGGAGGAGCCTGGTTTGGAGACCTTGGCAGGAGATCTGCCTTCTGCCCCCAGAGCCAGGATCTGAGACCCTGGGATCTGAGGTCCCACAGTCTTGGCAGGATGCCATGTTTCAGTTGGCATCCTCGGCTGTGTAGGAGGAAGTCAACCATAGCCGGACCCCCTGGGCCAGTTTGGAAGGGCTGGGAGCATCATTCAGAGGAGTTCCCAACCCTGAGCACACGCCATCCTGCTGCCTTCATCCAGCACGAAAGTCCTGGTTCTGAGTTGAGTGCCAGACGTGATTTTCAAAACGCACAGAAGGAACACGGGATTTCAACAAATGGAATCTTGCATGGCATTTGACTGTAATGGAGTGGATATCAAAGGCCATCCTCTGCAGGTTCACCCTCATTTAGGCCACCTTCCTGGTGGAGGGGTCCTGCTACAGAGAAACCCGCCACTGTGTCCGAGGGTTTCTTCTTAGAGTTGGATTTGGAGCACTGCTGGAGCTGAGTACTCAGCACCATCGTGCAGTGATTGGAACATGTTTCCTTGAGACTAGAGATGGGGGAAGGGATACATTGGTGGCAAGATCCCGGGGAGTCTGCACTTTTGGAATGAAGTCCCTTCTAGGCCACTAAGCAGCATATGTCTGCAGGCAATCAAGTCCCTCCCTCGCTGGCAGATTCTAAACTTCCTGCTAGCTCTAAATTCTAAACAGGAGCATTTCAAGTGCAAGTGAAGATTATATTTTTAATATAAGTAGAGGGTTGTCAACAATCTCCAGTAAAGGTAAAGATTTTTGTGAGTCCATGGACATTTGATTTCCTTTAAAATCATTATCTATATTATAGGTATACAGTTTATATATATATATATAGAGAGAGAGATAGATAGATATAATAAAGACAGTTCTAGTTCAATCTGGGTAGGTAGAAAGGACAGAAGTCCACTCAACTTAGCTCAGGAAAAAAAGAGATTTATTGGGTCTCATAAAACCTAGGGTCAGGGCAGGTCTTACAGGGGCTAGAACTGGAAACTGGAAAGTTACTGGGAGTGGAGACTGTGTTCATTCATTCCCTTTCTCCCTCTGCTATTAGCTTCCTCTGCTCGCCCTGAGGCCCTGCTCCCCCAGAATGTCTTGTGGCTTCAGCTCCTCATGATGCTGACTTTGCTCTCCCTCAACTTCCCCTCAAAACCTCATCACTGATGGATGGACACAGCTGTCAAGTGTCCATCTTTGTTCTAATCAGCCTCTCGAGGAAGGAAAGTGACCTGGTCCCTGGATTGTGGATGGGAAAGTTTCTCAAGGAAGAGCTGGAATGGGGCAGGTGGGAAACCTGTGCAGGACAGGAGCATCTTGACTACTTGCGAATGCTCACCCTGTGGTTCTTCTTTTATTCTGGTGATTACTCTGACTGCCTCTTTGACGGTCTTCTCTTGCTGCGAGTCCCGTAGGTTTTGGTGTCCCCAAGGTTCTGCCTTTCCTCATCTCCCCTTCTTGAATAAAGGACCTGGTATGTGCCAGACACTTCGGATACAGCAGAGAACAAGACAAACTCCTCATCTTCCCAAGATTTACAGCCTAGTGAGGAGACAAGTAGTTGCAGTTGATGATGACAGCTCCGTGATGGAAAGGGAGGAGGGATTATGGTAGCATGTAACGGGGACTTAAATCCATTCAGCAAGGATGCTCTCTCCGAATCTGTTTCCAGCTCCAACTCTCTCCTGAACTGCATACTTTGTATCTACCACTCCTTATTAGACAGCTCCACCTAAAATTCTGTAACAGCCTCAGATTTAAACATATCCGCAATGGAAATGATTATATCCTACCCAGAGCGGTTGTAAATCCAGGCTGACTTATTAGCTAGGTACCCAGGAGTCCGTTGACTTTTCCTTTCTCTGATTACCAGAATCCAATCACTTTCTAGGTCTTATCAAGTCTCCCTTAGGAATGTCTGCTGGATGAGCCAAATCCATGTGACATGGGATAGATGTCTCTATCCCCAGAGCCACCATTTTTTATTGAAATACACATCAGCTCGTTTCCTTGCTCTTGCAGTGGCCTCCAATTTCTTCTTGGCTGGTTTCTCCCTGCCCTTGTGGTCTTCTTCTTGCCCTGCATTCATTAACCAACCACAAAGCATCCAGGGGGAAGTTCTGTTTGCTTTTATGTTTTCACCTAACTCTCATTCAGCTTAAAAAATCTTAAATCTTGCTATTTGTCTTTCTCTACAAAAAAATAAGACACTACATTTTATATTAGTTTTTCCATTTAGATAGTCAATTATTTAACCTCATTTTTCAGAGTGTGTTATCCTCAATGTTTGTCACATTTTAGGGTTCCGTCTGTGTATTAGTCCTAATAGATGTATTAGGGTCCATCTGGACCCTCTATTTGGTTCTATCAGTGTATTCTTTCTTCTGTGCCCATACTATTCTTAATTTTTACAGTTTTCTGCAAAATCTTAATAACTTGTAAAGTAAGTCCCCTGCCAGTTTGTTATTCAATTGCCTTGGCTATTCTTAGATCTTCTCGAATGTTTCTCTCTCTCTCTCTCTTTCTGTGTGTGTGTGTATGTGTGTGTGTGTGCGCGTGCGTGTATGTGTGTAGCATGAATGTTTCCTGGATTTTGAAACAAGTTATGCTAAATAAGCGCAAACAATTTGGAAGATTAAGCATATATGACAGAGTTGTGACATTTCAAAATATCAACCATTTATATCAGTATATAAATACTGACCTGTGCAATTATTCCTGTGGCTCATTAGTCATGAAGTACCTTTCACTTGTGTGGCATTTTGCAATTTTTCAAGTCTGATAAAATGGTGAAAGCCAGTATTATTTCCACTATTTTACTTAAAAAGTTTTTATTTTGAAAGCTTGTATTTTTATCAAAGTTATACATAGGCACAGTCAAATTGTTTTATAAGCTTTGCTATGAAAAACGGTGTCCCTTATCCCTCCCCTTACATTCCCTCCCTGGGAGCAGTCATTCTCAGCTCTGATTATTGTGGTACTTATTTCCATGGCTCTAAATAGTATCTCTAAATTTGTATCACTACCTCGTAATTTTTTCAGTTTTAACCATTAAGTTTTAAAAGTTAGTCTACTTGGAATTTCTCTGCTCCATGCACTTAAATGTTCCCTTCCCAGCCCCTGAATATGTTGGGTCATAATTTTGGTTACATGGATATTTGGAGGTTCACGTTAACCTGACTGTGTAAAACCATGTAGTGAACCATGATGACTTCCCTTCCCTACATGACTTTTTGTTTCTCCTGGAGGTAATAATTATCTTGCTTTTTTTTTGTTTACTTGGCTTTCTATTTACGCATATGTAATTCAATCACAAAGTCTTCAACAATTGTCTCATTCTCCTGTTCATAATCATCAGATATTTAGTCTGTTTAATCTTCTGAGGAATCTTTCTTCCGGATTTCTGATGTACTGCCCTGCAGCTGTCATTCTGGGTCTTTTCTTCACCCCAGTCTCTCTTTAGTGTAAGATATCCTGGGTACCCTTTCTTCCTTATTATTAGTTTATTGCTTGGTTCTAGGGACACATTCCTCTAGTAGCTTCCTGCGTAGAAGTGGATGGGAGGTTAATATTGTAAAATGTCTGGAAATATTTTTATTCCCCCTTTCCAATTGATTGGCACTTTGGGTGGTTATGAAATTCTAGATTGGAAGTACTTTGGCTTCAGAATTTTGGAGGTATTCACCAATATCTTCAGGCTTCCTGTAGTACTGTTGAAAAGTCCAAAGCCTTGCTGATCTTTATAAACTTATAGAATTTTTTTTCCTTGGTAGACAACATTCTAAACTTTCATAGTGAGACTTCATCCATTGTGCTGGGTGCTTGGTAGGTTTGTTAAATCTGTGAACTCCTGTCCTTCAATTCTGGGAGGTTTTCTTCTTTACTCTTCTCAGATTTTCCTTCCTTCCTTCCTTCCCGTCTCCCTTCTCCCTCTATCACTGTGATCCTCTCCTCCATGCTTTCTGTTGCTTTTACTGGAGCTCCTATTGTTTATGTATCAAAGCTCCTGGATTAGTCTTCTAATTTTCTTCTCTTTTTAATTTTCCATCCTATTTTCTTTGTCCTCTTTCCCCAACTTTGCCTCCTATTCTTTTATTGACCTTTTTTTTCCATTTCTAATATGATATTTTTCGTTCTCAGGAGCACTAATTTTTATTCTTTGTTCCTTTTCCTAATAATCTCTCCTTGTTCTATGGTTGCAATACCTTCTCATATCTTGGAGGATATTAATTGTAACATTTTTTTGAGTTTCCTTCCTCTCAGATCAACTTTGCTTCTTAAATTTGTTTCCCTCCCCATTTGTTCATCTAGGCCTCTGTCTTTTATGCTAGTGGTTTTTCTTCGCATGTCTTTGTGTTCTTATAGGGACAAAAACCTGATTGCAAGCTCTGGGTATGTGAGATGATCAATCTAGATCATCTCTTGGGGATTTTCAGTATCAGTTAGGTTTTTCTTCTTGGGCTGACCAAATTGTTTCCGGTCTCTTCGGCGAATGCCTGGCTTCCATGGTTCTTGGAGGAGAGGCTCAAAATAGAACTCTGAGGCTCTGTCTCCAATGCTCACATACATGCTAATATTCCAGTTTTTAGTAGGAAATTCTGCCCTCAACACTGCCCAATCAGGGTAACCGCCTCCTGTTGGATCCTCTCTAGAGAATAAACTTGGAGTCTTCCATGCTTCCATGATGGGTGGCCACTGTCTGGCTGTGCAGAGCTGGGAGGGAGTCTGGGAATCTGGGTCCTGCCCAGACTTTCAACTATTTCTTTTAGCTCCATCTTCACCGTTATTTCCAGAGATAACTGGTTCCAACCTTTGCTGAGTGTTTGGAGAGCTCTATCATCCTGTCCCATTGCTTCTTGTTTTTCCACATGTTTGGCCTACAACTCAGTTAGCTTGGATCTACTGAGTGGCTAAGTTACTTACCACTGTCACCTGCTTCTTAGCTTCCATAATTTTTTTTTCTAGAGTTCTTTTCTGTTCTTTCATTCTTTGTTTTTACTTTACTGTCATTTGAAGAGTGGGATTTTGAGAGGAAGTAAAAGTGAAACATTTGTTTAATCCACTCTCTTTACCTTTAATTCTCCCCGCCCCCGCCATGTTTATTTTAAAACAACTCCCTTTTACGTAATATACTATTAAGTCCTTTCTTAATAAACCTCTTTCTTATTCTTTCACTCTTTCCAATGCATTTTAGGGCCACATCATCAAGCTACACACAACAACAACAAAATGAAAAACAACCTTGGAATTTTTGTGGCAATTAAAACTTTATATTTACTTTAGGCAGAATTGGATTTTTTTTTAATAATTCTAAATCTTCCCATTTGTATGAATAAGGCATACTTTTCCCTTTATTCACCTCACCTTTTCCATTCAGTAGAGACTTGTGTGGCTGGTTGCTTGTCAGGGGAGTTACCTGTTCCCACCCTAGGATCCACAGCCCTTTATAGGGTAATGTTGTCGGTCCTCTATGCCTTGAATCTGGACTGGCTTTAAGCTTTGCATTTATCAGAGAAATACGGTGGAAAGGTTATTGTATGTCTTCAGTGTCTGCACCTCACTCAAGATGCCTTGGAGTCTCTCCTGTTACCTTCTTGGACCCTTCCCCTGCCATGTGGCTGCAGAAAGGTGGCCTAGGCCACACTGGTGCCAGCCCGCCAGACACTTGAGTGAGGCCAAGTTATATCATGAGCCACTGAGATGCCAGCTGACATGAGAGATCCTAGGTGAGATCAGCAAAGAAACTGCCCTAGCTAGGCCTAGACCAGACTGCAGACCTCTAGAGTCAAGAGCAAATAAAGTATCGTTGTTTTAGGCATCGAATTTTAAGGTGGCTGGTTCCAGTGACAGATAACCACTGAGATTTGTAAATTTCTTTGCGAAGATCTTGCCCATTTTTCTTCTGTCAAATTTAGCCTTATGTTCCTCCTAAAGTTTTTTGCTCTAATGAATGAGCTGTTTTTCTTCACTACATTTTCTAATTGTCTATTACTGATTTATAGAAATGCATTAATTTTATGTTGTTCTTACATGACAGTTTCCTGCACTTTCTTATCCTAATAATTTGATAGAGTCTATTTGTCCTGTTAATAAAGTTCTCTATCATTTCTAGTTTGCCAATATTCCTTTATCATGAATGACTGTTGAAGTATATTTAATGTTTATTTAATGGTTTTTCAGCACTGACATGAGCATATCAATTTTCTCCTATAATTAGCTAATACAGTGTAATATATTAAAAGATTTTCGGTGCTTTATAGCTAGCTACAAAGCACAAGAAGCTCAGTTCAGTGCTCTGTGATGACCTAGATGGGTGGGATGGGAGTAGGGTGGGAAGGAGGTCCAAGAAGGAAGGAATATATGTATACATATAGCTGATTCACTTCATTGTACAGCAGAAACTAGCACAACATTGTGAAACAATTATGCGTCAATAAAAAAGATTTTCTGAGCTTTTAAACCATCCTTATATACCTGTATTAAATCCTACTTGATTATAATATAGTTTTCTTTGTACATGGCTCTCTTCAATTTGTTAATTAGTTAATTTAGGACTGCTATATTCATCCAAGCTTACAATGTGAATCTGATTTTTACTTTTCATGACCTGTACTACTTTAGCTTTTGCAATGAGGGTCATATTAATCTCATATGATGGATTAGTTGGTTTTCTTTTTTCTGTGCTCTGAGTGTATTCAAAAGAATTATCTTCCAAGTTTTGAAAAAATATATGTGAAATTATCTGGGCTTGTCATTGTCTCTTCTTCCTTTCCTTTTCCTTTTTAAGTTGGAAATCATTCTCAACTAATGGAAAAATTGTAAAATAAGACAGAGAGTTCTGATATATTTTTCATCCAATCTGAACCAGGCTTTTATTTTTCATGGAACACTACAGTCCCTTGACACTGCCTGAGGGAAGAAGGGTCTAGCTAGTTCCTTTAAGGACCTCATTCCCTCCATCCTCAGGGTCTTTAGGTCCTCCTGACCCCACTCAACTCTCATGGACACTTAGACTCTGTGGCTGCCCATACAAGAGGTTCAGGGAACTGGTAAAAAGCCCAGCACACTCCTGAATGTTCATGAAGCACCTTGTGTGGTCCCAACACTGCAAGGCTCTGAGTGAACTGCAAAGAGGATCAGACAAGGTCTCCAGCTTCATGGAAACTGCCTTCTCATTGGGAGGCACATCTGGGCTCGGAACATGATAATACAAGGTGGAGTTCAAACTAGTGTTAATGTGAGAGAGGATGAAGTTAGATCAGCAAGTGTGGGACAGATGGATTGTGGAGCAGAGGGAGGTTGGTAGGAGATGGAGAACCATAGGTCAGGGGAGCAAGGTGAGGCTCAGGTCACAGCTTCTCTGTGGGATAGGCAGGTGGGCTCCCAGATGGAGAGTGGGACACGTCACGGGACAGTTGGCAGGGTGGGATGTTTGTGTGTGTATTTGGGGGTGGGAGGGGGCGGGAATGGAGAAAATGATGAAATGGAGGGAGTGACAACAGTGAAAACAAACTTTCCTCTTGCACAGTTTTGCTCAGGGCCAGCCCCAGGCGTGTGAGCCATCTGGCAGGACCTGCAATTTCACTCACATGAAACTGTCTACTTTCCCTTCCCCTCCTCTGCTTCCTCACTGCCGCCCATGGGTGTGTGCATGATGGCACCGTGCAATTGACAAAATTAGTACATTCCTACTGACCCCACCCCGCACCGCCTTCCTGGTGGCCCTGTGATTTCACGGGTGACGTGTTTGGCAGGCTTCTAGTGGCCCACACACTGCTGAGAGATGTCAGGCCCTCAGGGCTGGAAACCCACAAGGGTTGTTGATACCTCCCTCTCCCTCCCCAACTCAAATTATCCCAGCAAGCCTTTTATTGAGCACCGAGGTCCCAGCTCAATAAAGGTCCCAGCCAGGTGCTTGCAGGCGACACTGGGAACAGGGGTTAGATAGAAGGATGATCAAGATCCGATCCTCAAAGGATGATCAAGATCCTCAAAGCTTCCCTGACCTTTCCTCTCCTCCAGGAATCAGCTATGTTCGTGTAGTTGAGGGGGGCGCTTTTCAGTTTGCAAAGCACTTCCCTTTTGAACCTCATAATGTTCCCCAAAGGAGACAGGGGTGTTTTATAGATCCCTTGAGGAAACCAAGCAATATATTCGAGATTATGTTGCTGGTTAGCCAGAGATTCAGGAAAGAACTTTTGGATCTTATAGTTCAAAAAAGGCTGTAACTATGAGTCAGAAATGAGGTGTTCAGATCCCAGCCCAAGAGGCAGTCCATGACCCAGCACGCCAGTCCTTTAGAAAACGGCATGTACTTCCCTCATCTCATACATGGCTTTGGGTATTTCTGAAAAAAAGGAATTAAAAAGGCTAAGAAATGAGAGACCATAAATAAGGACTTGTGAGCACTAGGAAAATAGCCACGTGCTTGCTTCTCATCCCTCTGACTCTGTATCTCTCAAAGTTCTCCACCTCCAGCATTTCATGTGAGTCTCACACATGATGTAACAGCCAACATTTACTGAGCTCTTACTCTATGACAGGCACTGCTCTGCACACCTCACCTGTATTAATTCAGTGCATCCTCAACCTAGGAAGTAGGCATTTTATTATCCCCAGAGTACAGTTCAGAGATGTTAAGCCTTTTGCCCAAAGTCACAGAGCTTGTAAGTCAGGGAATCAGAATTTGAAAGTCAGGTGGTCTGCCTGCAGGGCTCATCCCTGCAGCTCCAAGGAGTGATTCCCAATAGAGGGAGCACTCGAACGTGGAGAGAGAGGTGAAGCGACTTGCTCTAAGTCCCATAGTTAGTTGGCTTTGTCTAATCTCCTTCTCTGTCCTTCCCACCACACCACAGCCAGGAGATAGCGTAGTGATCTTCAGTAGGCATGCTCTGTACCAGCTTCATTCAGTGGGGCAGGGGGCTGGCAGGGACACACCTTGGGGGCCAATGCAGAGGTGAGCATGGGGAAGAGAGAGGGAAAGCAAGTGGGACAGGGCTGCTGCTGGTATAAATGATTCTGGGCTGTGCTAACACCGCTGCGTGTGAATGGAAGCTTCCAGGAGGCCAGTGGACTCAGCACCAGCATTCCACCTGCTGTTATTCCTGGTTATTGCATTATTGCTGGTGAATCGCTCTGCCTGGAGAACTTATGCTTCAGCTTCAAGCAAATTTCAGAACTGAGCAAATAATCAACATACTTGTGCAAGAAGAATAGGATTTCTTCCTGAATACATTCTAAATTTAAAGAAAATCCTTCCAAAAAACACCTTCTACTACTTTTGAATTAGTTAATTCTGTTCAAAAGATGGAGAGACAGGAGAAAGAGAGGATCCAGGAGCCATCAGACAGGATGTGGCTTGTTTCATGTAGGAAAACCTCTGCTCTTCTTTAGATGAGGACAAGAATGAGATCAGACTATTCATTAGAGTTGATTTTAACTACTCATGAGACTAGGGCAGGTGAGGAGTGAACCATCAGAGCATTTTCATTGGTACCAGAAAACCTGGCTTTTGGCAGTAAAGATGGTCCTGAAACACTGTGGACAAATCCAGCATTGGGAAAAAAAAATGCTGTTTTAAATGTACAAAGGGGCTCTCTATTTCTTTTTAAAATTTGTAGCAGTTTTATTCAAAATAGCCTCAAACTGTAAACAACTCAAATATCCCTCAGTCGGTGAATGTAAAGCAAACCATAGCACATCCATACAAGGGAATGCCATGTGATGCCATGTGGCTGTGAAAGCAACGTGTGCGAACCTCAGATATCCTCAAAGAAGCCAGTCTCCAGAGGTTATGTCCTCTATGATCTACATATGTGACCTTCTGGAAAAGGCAAATCTATAGGGATGGAGAACAGAGAGGTGTTTGCCAGAGGTTGGGGTGGGCCAAGGGCTTCCCAGGTGGCACGAGTGGTCAAGAACCTGCTTGTCAATGCAGGCGACCCATGATGCAGGTTTGATCCCTGGGTTGGGAAGATCCCTTGGAGGAGGACATGGCAACCCACTCCAGTATTCTCGCCTGGGAAACCCCATAGACAAGAGGAGCCTGGTGGGGGGCCCCTCCATTTCTAAACGGAGCTTGCATAGAATGATTTAGGGAAGATTTCTTTAAAAAGTATTCTTTGTAAAGTGAAATTCTCTTTCCTATTTGTGGCTTGTGTTTTTCTTCAGCTGGGGTACTTGTGATCCCAATGAGTCCTCAGAATAAGTGCAAGGTGAAAAAGCCTGCCTTCAGGGTTTCCTCTCTTATTTAGTGTCCTGACTCTCCCTTGATGCCCATTTCAGTTCGGGAGGACTGGCTGGAATGCATGGAGTTGCAACCATCTGTCCAAGTCATTAGACCATAACAACCTAAGCATGACCCTAGCCAGAAGCACTTTTGTTTTTATGGTGCCTTTTTACAAAATGGAAAAATGATGTAGATTCTAATGAAGAGATCACTGTAGAGGACGTCGATGAATTTCTTCCAGACTCTGCTCGTCCTGATTTGATTTGGGAGGTGTCCTGCCCACTACCCAAGAAGATTCCTTGGAAAACTTAGCTCCTTCATTGTGTACTGATTTCAAAGTTTAATTCTTAGGGAGTCTCCAACTTCTTGGGTTCTATACTACATTGAACGGTTCTCCCAAAAGATGAGTCCACTCTGGAACTGTGAATATGACTCTATCTGGGGAAGGGTCTTCTTAGGTGTAATTAAGGTAATTGAGATCATCTGAGACTAGCGTGGGCTCTAGATTCAATGACAAGTGTCCTTATGAGAGAAGAAAAGGGGAGGAGACACACAAGGGAACAGGCAATGCGAGGACAGAGTCAGAGACTGGAGTGATGCCTCTGCAAGCCAGAGACTGTCATAGGCCACCAGAAGCTAGGAGAGAGGATGGAAGAATACTCAGTCAGAGCCTCCAGATGGAACCGGCACTGCTGACACCTTGATTCCTGACTTCTGGTCCCAGAACTGTGGAAAGATAAATTTCTGCTTGTGGTAATTTGCAACAGCAGCCCCAGGAAGCGAATACAGGTTCCCTTATGTAGCCCTGTCATAACATGGGAACAGTAAGAACACAGCTGCCTGTGTGGTATCACACTATGAGCATCCAGAGAGGCTTCTCTGCTTAAAAAGTCTTTTCCTCCACTTATTATCACAAGTTCCCCCGAATCCACAAGTCTCTTCTGGTGCACAGAGTCAACAGAACTGTGCTCCTGTGTGCATCTGCAAGAATGTTCATGGCAGCAATTTTTTTTTTAATTTTTGGTAATAGCCCCGCATGACTATCAACAGATGACAGATAAGCACATTGTGGTCTAGCCATACAACAGAGTGTGACGCAGCACAAATGAATGAACTACGGCCCCATGCAGTAGACAGATGAATCTCACACCCATGATGTTGAATGGAAGAATATATTGAATATACTCAAGTTCTATATTGAATATATATTGAAGTTAGACTCGGAAGCCTATATATTGAATTAGTGCATTGACATAAACTTCAAAAGCCAGTGAAGTCATCTATGGTGTTAGACGCAGGAGACTGGCTAGGGAAGGAGGATGAGTGGGGAGAGGAGTCAGCAAGAGGGGGCCTCTGGGGCACTGGCAACATTTTATTTCTCCATCTGGATGGTACTCACTTTGTGATAATTTATCAACCTATATACGCAATATCTGTGCATTTACATGTATTACAATTCATAACATAAAAGTGATTTTTTTTTTTTTTTAAATCCACAAGGAACAATTTCAGAAAGCAGTATCTAAAAGAAGTTGTCTTTGTCTGGGTTTTGCTGGACGCAGAGGCCAGAGGCCGAGACAAGATTTTGGTACAGCAGTCTGATCGGGAGGTGTTCCCAGGAAGCCCTGCTGGGAAAGTGGGGCAGTGGGATGGAGTAAGAAGGACACGAGACCTTTGGCTGATTCCTGTTGAGGTTTGACAGCAAACAGCAAAGTTCTGTAAGCAATTATCCTTCAATAAAAAAAAGAAGGACAGGAGAAAGGTGGATTCCGGGAGACGGAATAGGGTTCAGTGTCACCGTGGAAACGTAGCAGACAGAGTCAGCTTGCCCGGGTTCCCCAGAGGCATGAAGAAGCCAGAGGTCTTATCCTCCAGCTTCCATCCTCCAGGACTCCTCCTGGGCGGGACCGCCTTGGCACTCGGGCTGAGAAGAAGCCCTCGGGTGAAAAGCCAAGGTGCTCGCAGGGCACTTCACGGGCGGGATGTGGGATTCTGAGTGTCCGCAGAGTGAGGGCAGCCCACCGACTGGTTCCGCTGTGAGAATCTGTAACACGAATGTTGCTAAGTTGCTTCGAAAATGAACTCTCGAGGCAGCGAGTGACTTGAGGAGGCAAGACTTGCATTTATTCAGGTTGACAAATGACTGAGAACCTGAAGGATAAGCAGGTGAAAGGAGGCAAACTGATTTATGAAGTCTGCGATGGCAAAAAGTCTTCCCAAGAGCCGCAGCATCTCGTAGCGGTCGTTCGACAAACATGTAATCGGGAGCCTTCTGGGTGCCTGGCAGTGCGCCTGCGCGAGAGCCCCGGAAATCTCGCGTGCTGGAAATCTCGCGTGCTGGAAATCTCGCGTGCTGGCGAGCCTGGAGGCCAGGAGTGGTAGACCTCGGATGCTGGTTTGGAGCCAAGCAAGCCTGAGGCAGGTGAGACATCCCTGCCAGCCAGGAAGGGTGAAACTGGTAAGCCCAGGACGTCTGGAGTATCCAGTCCTGGCACTGCTTGGGCCAGCCTGCAGGCCTCAGCCAGGTTGAGACGTCTCTGAAGCCCTCCACCCTCATCACACCGTCCAGATCATCTTGGCCCAGACGCTCTGCAGGGGACGGAGTAGGTACTGTGTACAGGGCCCTAGGGACGCGGGAAGGGGAGGGTGGCTGCGGTCACAGACAGAAGGCAAGTGCCATTTACATGAAGTTTCCATCTCAAAGAGGTGGCAATGCCCAGGTATAATTTTCAAAACCCCCTGGATAAGCACTCCAGGTCTACAGGTGGGCCTGGATTCCTCACACCTCTGGAGGGCTCTTATCTCCGACGTGCATGTCTATGGACAAATCTGAGCCAGGTTTAATAAATATTTTATTTTGTTGCTTTAGATATTCACACGTTTATAGGCATCTGATTATTATTTTTTAAAACATAGCGCTTGCTCTTTAGATGCATGTTAAAAATCAAGAAAAAGTTAAACCAACAGAAGCTGCATCCTAAACTCTATCAGAATAAACTATTTTACGAGTGCCCCTTGGGGATCTGAATGATCTTGGCTGGAACCTGACTCTGGTCTTCCAGTGGTATCTAAGTGGTCAGCATTGTACTTTCTCTGCTTCCCACAAGAACCCCACTGACACGGGATTTTGTGGTTTTCATGGATGTTTCCTGAAGATGTGGAGGGTTAAAGGGAGGACTGTCCCGGCACATTGTCCAGCTGTGCCCATCTCCCCCTGTTACCCCTGCTCCGCACTGTGCTTCTCTCCACACGGCTCCCTCGCCTGCACCCCCAAGATATTCTGTCCCCTTCAGCAGGGCAGGCACGTCACCTGTGAGCCAACTCACCTTCTCAGTTTCCACCCCAAGGGAAATTCTTACCAAATTCCGTGTTCTGCCTAAAGAAGTCTGGACAGTACAATTTTCTCCACCAGGTTTCCCATAGAAGCATCTCATTTGAAGGTTTCAGTTCTCAGTGTACCTCACAGCTGCATCTGGGCAAGCCAGTGCATCTGGGCTTGGCGATCAGGAACCTACCTTCCAAACTGACCACTCTTACCCTCACCTCTCCTCACGTTTTTGCCCACTGTGAGCTTGCCTCTGCTCCTGCACTCCCCAGAACCTACTGTAAGGCTGTGCTGTCCAATGAGCATTCTGTGAGGATGTTCTATTCTGAGTGGTCCAGTATGGTAACCCCTAGGCACATGAGGCTACTGAGGACATGCAATGTGGCTTGTGGAACTGGATTTTACATTTTACTTAAGCTTAAGCATAACTTAATTTTAATTGCTACATATGGCTAGTGGCAATTGTATTGGACAGTGCAGTCTAAGGTACTTGGTGGATTTCTAGTGACCGAATTCAGTGCCTGGGTTTCTGTCTGAATCTCACTTTGTGTCCCTGCAGCATTTTTGCTCCTCCTCCAGCCGCCACATCTTGTCCTGGCCCTTCTCTCTTGTTCCTATAACTTCAAATACCGTCCGTACACATACAACTCACAAGTCTGTTTCTTTTGACTTCCAAATGCTTTCTGGATGTCTCTACAATAATCTCAAAATAAATATGTTTCAGAATAGGTGTGTAATTTCTCCCCTCTTTTTTATACCTCTTTCAAACAAACTGATCTTTCTCTATTTCTGGGCTAAAAATGGGGCATAGTTTCTTCTTAAAATTCTCCCTTCCCCTCCACATGTAATCAGTCACTAAATCCCATGATTGTTGTTGTTTAGTCGCTGAGTCGTGGCTGACTGTTTTGCGACCCCATGACCTGCCAGGCTCCTCAGTCCATGGGGTTCCCCAGGCAAGAGTACTGGAGTGGGTTGCCGTTTCCTTCTCCAGGGGATCTTCCCAACCCAGGAATCACACTTGTGTCTCCTGCATTGGCAGGCAGATTCTTTACCACTGAACCATGAGGGAACCCATGGAGTCTACATCAAACTGTTTTCTGAAATCATCGCCTCTGTCTGTGTTCTATAACTTGTGGGTTCAGTGTAAAATGCAGGGTCCCAGCTGGGAGTGGGGAATCAGTCTTCCTTCCTATTGGCCTCCACTGGCCCAACCCACAGGTAGATGGGCAAACCCTAAAAGAGAACAGCCAAAGAGAAGCTAGGTACCTGCGTTGAGGGTGAGCGAGAGCCCCCTGCTGAGCCACCCCGCAATGTGCCATGACACTGCCAGCCCAGGGCAGTGATGGTCACTACGTTGTCCTGTCTGGAGAGGCTGAGGGGCCTGCATTCAACCTTGAGCTTGACTTGGTCTCTGCTGGGGGGTGGAGGGCAATACAGAATGTGACCCCTCTTCCTCCCCCACCAATGTGATGGGGTCAAGTGATGAGGGTGTGGAGGGGGAAACTGAGCGGAGCCTGAGATGCCAGGGTCATGGGGTGGGTGGCGAAGAACCCATCCTGGGGAGGCAGCAGGAGGTGGGACTGCACAGGAACAGAAGCCCCAAGTCCTCAGCACATTCTTGGTTGTTTGTGGACAGTCCCACAGATTCAAGGACAAAAGGATCAAGAATTTCAAGATGGTACCATTGGAGCATTAAACCCCTCATGCAGGGCCCTTTTGAGTGGAGGGCCCCAAGTGACTGTTCTGGTCGCTTGCCAGTGAAGCCCCCCTGCCTGGCACACATGCCCTAAAACATAGACCCACAGAAGTTAGCTAGGAGTGGTACCCACCCCCCGATGGCATTTGAAAATGTGTCACGTGCATAGTGTAATCACAATGACCAGGGGGCGCTTATGGAATTTAGAGGGCAGGGATTGGATATGCTAGATGTCCCACTATGCCTGGAACAGTCCTGAGCCAAACGACAGTGGTGCCCCCAACAGAAACATGGCCCAGGATGCTGCTGTGTCCTCTGGTGCACTGTTACATCCACCCCGGATTCCTGTTCCGGGCCCCTTGCCTTACACACTTTGTAGCTGTTCATCCCGAGTCTCCTCTGGTCCAGTCCTGAGAAGCCAAGCCCACAGCTCTGCTATGTCTACTTTCCCTAGAGTCCCTATTTCGTTTTGTTGTAGTTGCTGACTCAGACGCCGTCTTCACATGGCTGCAACCACATGGAGGCTTCAATGGAGAGGAAAGAGCCCTGGACTGGGAGCCAGGCTGCCCCAACTCCAGCGCTGTCCTTGCCACCCATGACCTGGGAGGACCTGGTAAGTCATTTCCCCTCCCTGAATCTCCAGCTCTATTCTGCCATCATCAGAGAGCCCTCAAGTGATTCTCTGAAAACAGCCCTTCAGCTGGCACCATAAGCTTGATAAATGACACCACATTCTCGCCTTCATTTGCTCTTGTCTTTTCTCCTGTCCAGTCTTGAACTGAGGGCATAAATCATCTTTCCTTTTCTCCAGGACACACATACCTCTAGGTGGAGAAGGGAGATGGTAAAGAGACAGGGCCACAGGTTAGCATTCCTACCTGTCCTTTCTTTTAGAATTGTGGTTAAAATATATATAACATAAATTTTACTGTTTTAACCATTTTAAAGTATACAATTCAGTGACATTAAATACCTTCACCATGTTGTATGTACTTGCCACATCCATGTCTGGAACCAAAAAATAATTCTTCATTTCTCCCTCCCCATAGTCCCTGGTAACCACAATTCCACTTTCTGATGGGATGAACTTGCTTGCTCTAGGAACCTTATATCAGTGGAATCATATAGTACTGGTTCTTTTGTGTCTGACATACGTCACTTTGTATAAGGCCTTCGGGGGGTCAGAATTTCCTTCCGCTTAACAGCTGAATAATAATTCCCTTGTATGTAGAGACAACATTGTGTTTATCCGTTCATCTGTTGATGGACATTTGGGTTGCCCACCTGCTCTTTTTAAAGAAAAGTGTTTCTGGAAGACCCCGTTTGAATCTAGGGGAGTCCAGAGAAGAACAAGGGTCGGCTCCAAGTGGATGGGATCTCATAGGGTTGACTGAAGCTGGGAGGAGGCAGGAGGACAGAAGAAGCGGTCTGGGGGGCTCCAGGACAAAGGGCCTTGGCTTCAGGATGAAGAGAAGGGGGTTGTTGCAAGTGGAGGGAGTGGGTTATGCACAGAGACCAAGGATGCTGTCGGCCAGGCTCAGTGAGAGATGAGGGGGTTGAGGAAGGAGGTGAATACGTCAAGGAAAATAAGTGGAGAGATGTGATAGCAACTCTCTTGCTCTTGGTTAAAAAAGGAAGGGCAGGAGGGAGGGAAAATGAGAATGGAAGAGAAGTAAGAGGCAAAAGGAGGAACATCCCTGGTGGTCTAGTGGCTAAGACTCTGCACTCCCAACACGGGGGGGCTCAGGTTCCATCTCTGGTCAGGGAACTAGATCCCACATGCTGCAACTAAGACCCAGCACAGCCAAATAATTAAATAATTTTAAGAAAAAGAGGGGAAAGGAGAGAATATTTCTCTCAAGTGGCCAATATGGGTGCAGAGGAAGGAACCAGGGCGTGGGGACTGAGCTGTCGACAGGAGGCTGAGGACAGGACCAGGTCCTACTCTGCAGGGCCCAGTGCAAAATGCAAATGCAGTTAAAGGTACTAAAATGCAAAGCTTTTTCCTTTCTTCTGTGCTCTCTCTCAGTTCATTTTTATTTTTGAATTTGCAAGTTCATGTCATCATAAGAGAAATTAAACATTTAAGTGATTAGTATGACTTTTGTGTTCATCTTTATATTGTGCCAGTTTTTATTCATTCGCTCATTTATCATCTTTTAATTGGGTTCAATATACATAAAGTAACACTTACCATTTTAACCATCTAAGCTCACAGTTCAGTGGCCTTCAGGACATTCACAGTGTTGCACAGCCAAAACCACCATTCACTGTGAACATCTTTCATCTTGCAAAGCTGAGACTCTGTACCCCTGAACACTAGCTCTGGACTCTGCTCTCCTCCCAGACCCTGGAAACACCGCTCTACCCTCTGTCTCTATGAGTTTAACATCTCTGGGTTCCTCGCTCATCCATGGGTGAACGTGGGTTAGACACGTGGGTTATCTTCACCTTTTGGCTATTGTGAATACACAACGCCAGTTTTAAACATAAATATAAAAGCATTCGGGGGCTTCCCTAGTAGTTCAGCTTGTGAAGAATCCGCCTGCAATGCAGGAGACCCCGGTTCGATTCCTGGGTCAAAAAGATCCCCTGGAGAAGGGATAGACTATGCACTCCAGTATTCTTGGGCTTCCCTGTTGGCTCAGATAGTAAAGAATTTGCCTGCAGTGCAGACCTGGGTTCGATCCCTAGGTTGGGAAGATCCCCTGGAGGAGGACATGGCAACCTACTCTAGTATTCTTGCCTGGAAAATCCCCATGGACAGAGAAGCCTGGTGAACTACAGTCCATGGGGTTGGGAAAGAGTTGGACACGACTGAACTTGTCAGTCCTTTAAGGAAGGACTTAAAGGGAAAGGAATTTGGGTTGTCTTTTCTTTTCTTTATATGTCATTGTTTTCAGCAGAATTGGTTGACTAATACAGAGATGTAACGTGAAAAAAGAAATGGACATGATTGGTTCTTTGGTCATTTGTGTTTCTTAGAACTGCCATTGTTGTCTTTCTGTATTTGAAGCAAGTTCTGGCTTGAATGGAAAGAGTGGCCTCTCAGGGCTATTGTAGCCGTGCAGACACGGCATGTGAGCACAGAATTCCTATGGGCCCGCGATACATGAGAGTTCAGGCAGACACAAAGAGAGGACGAGCTGAGAGTGTCATGGAGCTGCACAGTGGGTCCAGCTAACACTACATGTAAATGGGAGCGAAGAGCAGAGGACACATACTTAGCATATCTCCTCTCTCATGTCCAGTCTCCATCACCCCATTGGGTGTCAAATTATAACACATAAGTTCAAAGACAGTCACTAAGAGTGTCAGGACAGCTACAGCAGAACACTGAACCAAGTGTGAGATCTGTTATGAACTGCACAGTTCCAGTGCCCACGTTGCTGGTCCTGGGGAGGATCCAGTAGATGACCTGTTCTAAAGGAAAAGAGACAGAGAAAGGCTGGAGGAAAACAGTGGCCAAGGGTTTACCCAGAGCAGCTTTCTTGAAGAGCCTCAAATAAAAACAGTGAAAAGCAGGAAGACAAGCAAAATGAAATGATAGCCAACAGTTTGCAGTAAAAATGGACGCAGGAGTACTTCCAAAATTATATGGAAGTACTCAAAATCTATGCTTCCTAAGGCCATTCAATGTGGTCATGCCCCACAAAACTCAGTAAACCCTGAGTTTCTCAGGGCTTTGTTCCTGAGCCCAGGAGTGCTGAAGAGGGGATGGGGCTATATTGAGTATTTTCTGTTTACAGATGTGTACGTAAGTTTTATTTCTCATTATACACACACACACACATATGTGTATGCATGTATGGTCACTTCAGTTGTGTCCAATTCTTTGTGACCTGATGGACTGTAGCCCATCCATGGGGTTTTCCAGGCAAGAATACTGGAGTGGGTTGCCATGCCCTCCTCCAAGGAACCTTCCTGACCCAGGGATCAAACCTGGGTCTCTTATATCTCCTGCATGGGCAGGCAGGTTCTTTACCACTGAGCCACCTGGGAAGCCCCTTGACAACCTACAGAGACTGTTTAAAGCTCTAGATAGTTGCAAATAAAAGTACCTGGAGGGCATGGTCTGTGTTTTCTACCTCTTTTGCATAACTGATGATACTTGGTTAAGACACATTAGGTTGTTGGTAAATTTCTTACTGAAGGGCTGTGTACAGTTAGGGGAGGAATTTGGCATGAACCTGGTGGGTGGTCCTGCTAATTTTAACTACATTTAAAGTTAGCTTTGTCTGCAGGACTACAATGCTATTCTCACACCTGCAGAATTAATACTAATTCCTTCATGTGGCCAAATATACATTTTGTGTTTGAATTTCTCCTATTGTCTTGTCTTCTTTCATTTTTATGATTTTTCTTGTTTATTGAGATGTAACTTACAGATGGGAAAATGCACAAATTTCAAGTGTACGCCTTGACAGAATTTTACATGGATGTACATCGTCAGAGCCAAAGTATATTCCAAAATGGTAGCATCAGATTTACACTTCTGCCGGCAGTGTGTGAGAGCTGAAGTTGCTTCACATTCTCACTAACAGTATTATCAGTACTTTTGATTGTAGTCATTTCTGTTGGGAGGGACAAAGTGTAGATGTATTTCTGATGCGTAATGATGTTGAGAGCACCTTTCTGTATGTCTATTCTGCATGTTCATCATTTTATAAAAACATTGGCTTGTTAATCTTTCTCATATTGATAATGGAGCTCTTTATATGTTCTGGGTATTAGTCAGAATATATACATATCTTCTCCCAATTTGGCCGACCCTTTCACTCTATTTTATCCTATCTTTTGATTAAAAAATATTCTTAGTTCAATAAAGTAAAATTTATCAATGTATCCTTTTATGGTTAGTGTTTTTTGTGATTTATTAAGAAAAATTTGTCTCCTTGAAAATAATGAAAAAACTCTTATATTTTTCTCTAGAATTAATATTTGTGTATGATGTGAGGTAGTTTGCATAATTTGTGAGGCAGAGGTCAAGGTTAATTTTTACATACGGAAATCCACTTGGCCTAGCATTATCTTTCCACCACCCAGTATTAATAGTAGTAATGCCTTCGTCATAAAGCAAGTTAATGGTTGTGTAGAACTGTTTCTTGGCTGTCTATTTTACTCATCTGTTTATCTGTAGTTTTACCTATAGCATGCTGTTAGTTACTATAGAATTATATTAATTCTTGCTATCTACTACCCCTAACTCTAGGTAATCACTGACCTACTTCCTTTCACTATAGTTTGGTTTTTCTAAAATTGTATATAAAGGGAATGATGTAGCATTCACTCTTTTGCTTCCCACCTCTTTCACTCAGCAGAATGTTTGTGAGATTCATCAGTTTTGTGGCATGTTTCAGTTATATGTTCCTTTTAATTGCAGAGTAGTTTTCAAGGCATGGACATACAGACATTTGCTTATTCTTTCACCTGTTGATGGACATTTGAGTTTTTTCTAGTTTTTTTTGCTATTACAAATAAAGGAGTTACAAACATTTATATACAAAAAAATACATAAAGTTGGTTTTGTCTAAAAGCTCACAGAAATACAAATGAGATATCAAAACATTAGGAAGTACAGTTTGCTCTGCGTTCTTGCAAAAACTACCTATAATACATGGTTATTGTTAAATGTTCACTCTGAAAAAATTATTGAGTGAATGAATATAAAAGTGAAGTGATGAGAGGAGATAGCAACTCTGTCAATAATTAGGGTCTAAGTTTCCTCAGCTTTAAAATAAGCTTGAAACTGGTGCATTCCAATTTAAAATTCTATGATTCAGTTAATATTCATAAACTCAATTAAGACAGTCGCTGCTTGATAAGAGGTAACAAAGCACAATTATGTAACCTGGTGATTCATTTGCTCAGATGTTAAACTGAACAGTGGGTGGCGCACTTTCCTGCAAACAGAAGAAGTGGCAGCTAGAGCGTAGAAGACACATTAATTCATTTGATCAGGAATTACTAAATGCCTGTGGGAGCCAACCTGCTCGGCATGCTGTGGGTTAAAGTAAGTTGAAGTTATTAATGTGAAGACAAGCTGGGGACAAGGCCTTATAAGACATGATGACGTTAAGATGCCTGTAAGATTACAGGAGAGACTCAAGTGTCCAGAGAAGGAGTGGCCTCTCTGTGAGCCAGAGGGAGGAGGGTCAAGGTTACCTAATTCCTGCTTGCCTACAGCAAGGGTGGGTTCATCTTCTTCTCCACTCTATGGGAAAGATTATGGAAATTTCGAACCAACTATTACTCAGCAAAATATTTCTTGACCACCTATTAAGAGCCAGGCATGGTGCTAAGCACTGGAGATACAAAGGTGAGCAAATGTAGTCCTGTCCCCAAACTGCTCAGATGGTGATTGGAGACCATTGTGGGGATGGAGGGCAATGCAGTGTGGCACTCTTGGTTGGCAGACATAGTTGCATGGTACCCGGCTGCTACCCACTGCAGCAGCCTTTCCTAAAGAGTGATGGTAAGTTTTCTGTTGGTTTGCATATAGCCTCAGCATCCTTCTTGACACAGCCATTAGGTAATCACTACCCATCAATCAGAATTGGCACAAAAGATGGAACCTATTTGCTTCCGAGGCAATGAAGGCTATAATAACACTGCGCACATTTGCTATGGGGGCCCAGAGAAGCAATTAATTAGTGATTTTGGGTGAAATTTGGGTAAGAAGTCACTGAGTGAATGACAAATCAACTGGGCCTCAAAGAATGAACAGATTACTGTTGGTTAAAGACTGCCAGGCCTCCTTTCACTCTGTGCACTGTTGCTGGCTTATTTTGCAACTGGGAGAGAAGGTAATAGTCCCTGGGAAACATGACTTCCTTTTCAGTAAAGGTGGGGCCTATTCAGGGTTCCTTAGATTGGGTCCCTGATGGGAGTAGCAGACTCCTGGGAGGGGGTGGAACCTTGAGGTGTAGTGTGGCTGAACCAGCCTGTTGGAGAAAGTCCAGGTTGCTGGCCCAGCCACTGGGTTTTCTTTGGCAGAAGAATGTCCAACCTCTTCATGTAGCTGGTGCCAAGCAGGCCAGGCATAGTGAGCTCATGGCGTTACATGAGTCCTGGAGCTGGAGACTGAGGGTGGAGGGAAGTGGAGGGCTGGAGATAGTTCTAATGGCTCCAGGCTTGCAGCAGGCAGGGCTTTGGCCCGATGGAGACAGGAAGTCTTCTGAGCTTTCAGACATTGTGTCATATGAATGTTTATTTGGGAAGAGGAAGGCATCCAGGGAGCACTGGGGCCCATCACCAGCTCCTGGGAGAGAAACCCAGCTGGTGCATGTGCTACACCCTCTACCACATGCCCATGGAACATTCAGACACACGGGCGCTTGTACCCTCATCACCCACCACCGCCCCCGACCTGCGCACACAGGTGAAGTGAGTTTGCCCATATTCAGTGAGAAATAACAGAGCTCCAGAGAAATAACAGAGCTCCAGAGCCCGGCTGCCTACATTTCCACCCAGATTGGGCCGCAAGGGCCCTGACTCTCTGGGGCAAGTCCTGTCCTGCCAATCCTTGGTTTTCCCATCTGTGAAATGAAGAAGGGAAAAACCTCTTCAACCTACCTGAGCAAACAGAGAGAGAAGAGCTGTGTAGAGCAGAACAGCTCCATCCAAACGATGAGCAATCTTTGTCCTCATGACCACACAGAGGACTCCCTTCTTTATATTCTGCCACCTATCAAGTCCTGTGGACTCTTTCGGGTATGTAACAATCATCACCTCCTCTCTGTCTTCACTACCTCTGATCTAATTTACCTCTTACTTACGGGCACCTGACCCACTGTGCTAGCCATCTCACATCTCCCTGCCTCGGTGCACCTGCTTGCATTGCTCTGAGGATGGCTCCGTTAGACACTTCCTGTCCCCCGGTCTTTCAGATCTCCTCCTGGCCTCCTTGATCTTAAATTACCTACTCTTCCAGTGGTATATTCTATTTTTCCCATATCAGTCTTCTGTACTACAGCTATACCATACTCCTATTTCTCCTATTTGCAACTTTGCAAATTCTTAACTTTGTACATTTCCCTTTATTCTGGTATGTGCTTTCTTTCTTTCTTTCTTTCTTTTTTTTAAAAGTACTCATCATATCCATGTATTTGGAAAAAAGCAAAGTAAGTTCAAGGTTCATTAAAGATATATATGTGAAAAAATGAACACATTGGAAGAAAATATGGGTGAATATTTGGGCATACTTTGTAATCAGAAAGGTGTTTCTAATATGACAAAGTCATAGAGTAGATAACATCTTAATCAAGTTTCAGGAAGTGAATAACTAATCAGTTTAAAACTTCTATACATCAAAACAAGGCTTCCCTGGTGGCTCAGTGATAAAGAATCTGCCTGCCAATGCAGGAGACTTGGGGTTGATCCCACTGAAGCCTGTGTGCCCTAGAGCCCATGCTCTGGCAACAAGAGAAGCTATCACAATAAGAAGCCAACTCACTGAAACTAGACAGTAGCCCCTGCTTGCCACAACTAGTGAAAAGCCCACATAGCAACGAAGACCCAGCACAGCCAAAAATAAGTAACTAAGAACCAACCAACCAAACTTCTATAATCAAAACAAACCATAACAGAAATGCATAGAGAGGGTCTGGAAAGTCATTAACAAATTATTAAATGTGGTTATTTCTGGGGAGAAAAGTAAAATTCTTCTGTTTTGTGGATGTGATGGTAGATTGATTTTTTTAACCTGGTATAATTGTGATCGTTAGAAATGTACAGAGATGATATATTCTTTTGTAATTGAGAATATTAAAGACATCAATACAAACAAAATTTAAAAGCTGTGCTCACTTTAGCAGCACATATACTAAAATTGGAACAATACAGAGAAGATTAGAATGGCCCCTGTGCAAGGATGACACATGAATTCATGAAGTGTTTCATATTTTTTTTAAAAAAGCTAATGGCAAAGTGGTAAAAATATCTGTAATATATGAGACAGTCAAGGGATGAATATCCTCACTATGTGAAGAGCTCTTACAAAAATAGAGGGGAAAATGAACAACTCATTAGGAAATCGGCCAAGTGCACAAATAAGCAATTAACAAAAGGAAAACTGATTATGGCCAAAAATCTTACAGAAAAATATCAGCCCCATTAATAATTTAAAAATTTAAATTCAAACAAGAAGTTTGGCAAAGACATTTAGATTGAAACATTAAAAGAAAAATAATTGATCTTTGCCAAACTTCCTGTTTTAATCTACATTTTGAAATTACTAATTAGGATGATATTTTCCCATTTATTTACTCTCTATATAGTGAACTCCTAGACACTCTTAGGTACTGCAGGAATGCACACTGGTATGTTATTTTGGCAGGCAATTTGACAATAGCTGTCTAATCTTTAGGGCTTCCCAGGTGGTGCTAGTGGTAAAGAATCTGTCTGTCAATGCAGGAGATGCAAGGGACGTGGGTTTGATCCCTGGGTCAGGAAGACTCCTTGGAGTAGGAAATGGCACCCCATTCCAGTATTCTTGCCTGGAAGATTCCACGGTTACAGGAGCCTCGTGGGCTACCGTCCGTGGGGCCACAGAGAGTCAGACATGACTGAGTGACTGAGCACATACACACATCTAATCTTACAAATGTGTATATATTTTGACCCAGTGATTTCATTTCCCATATTTATTCTCAAGAAATAATTAAGAGCAATCCAAAGGGGACCACATCAATGCATTGTCATTAAAGTGGCAAAAATGAAATCTAAAGAGAGAATGTTAAAAGCAGCAAGGGAAAGGCAACAAGTCACATACAAGGTTATCAGTTGATTTTTCAGTGGAAACTCAGCAGGCCAGAAGGGAGTGGCATGATATATTTAAGGTGATTAAGGGGGAAATTCTACAACCAAGAATACTTTACCAGGCAAAGCTCTTAATTCAGATTTATTGGAGAGATCAAAAGTTTTACAGATAAGCAAAAACTAAAAGGTTCAACACTACCAAGCTAGCTTTACAAGGAATGTTAAAGGAACTTCTCTAAGTGAAAGAGAAAAGGCCACATTAGAAACATGAAAATTATGAAAAGAAAAATCTTATAGGTAAAGGCAAATATACAGTAAAGGTAGTAAATCAACCATGTACAAAGCTAGTAGGAAGGTTAAAAGAAGAAAGTAAAACCATTTGTATCTACAATGAGCAGTTGAGGAATACACAAAACAAAAAGACCAAAACATGATGTCAAAAACAGTAACCGTGAGGAGATAAGAGTTAAACTGCAGGTTTGTTAAAATGCATTTGAAACTAAGCGATTAGCAGCTTAAAACAATCACACATACACACATATATATAGATTTCTATGTATAAACTTCATGGTAATCAGAAGCCAAAAATCTATAATACACACACAGAAAAGAAAAAGGAATCCAAACATAACACAAAAATAGTCATCAAATCAAAAGGGAGGAAAGTAAAAGAAGAAGAAAGGAACAGAAAAGAACTACAGAAGCAACTCCAAAATAATTTATAAAATGTCAGTAAGCATATATATCTCAAAAGTTACTTTAAATGTAAATTGACTCAATACCCCAGTCAAAAGACATATGGTGGCTGAATGAAAACAAGACATGTACATATACTACCTAAAAGAAAGTCACTTCAGATTTAGAGACACAAACTGACTGAAAATGGGGGAATAGAAAAAAGTATTCCATGTAAATGTAAATTAAAAAAAGCTGGAGTAGCAATACTTAAATTAGCTGAAATAGAATTTAAAATAAAGACTATAAAAGAGACAAAGAAGGACACTATGTAATGATCAAGGGATCAATTTAAGAAGATACAACAATTCTAAATATATATGGACCCAACATAGGACTACTTAGTACATAAGGCAAATATTAATGGATGTAGGAGAAACCAACTATAACACAATAATAGTAAAGGACTTTAACATTCCACTGAAATCAATGGACAGGTCACCCAGATAGAAAAACAATAAGGAAAAAGTGGCCTTAAATGACACATTATACCAGATGGATTCATAGATACATAAAGAACATTCTAGATACATATAGAACACTCCAGCCAAAAGCAGCAGAATACACATTTTTATCAAGTACATATGGAACATTCTTAAGGATATGCTAGGCCACAAAACCAGCCTCAATAAATTTATGAAAACTGAAATCATATTATGCATCTTTTCCAACCACAATACTTATAGAAATCAACTATAATAAAAAAACTGCAAAAAATGCAAACATATGGAGGCTAAACAATATGTTACTAAACAACGGATGGACCACTGAAGAAGTCAAAAGAGGAAATAAAAACATAGCTGGAGACAAGTGAAAACAAAAACACAATAGTGTGAATCTATCAGTTCAGTTCAGTTGCTCAGTCGTGTCCGACTCTTTGCGACCCCATGAACTGCAGCACGCCACGCCTCTCTGTCCATCACCAACTCCCGGAGTCTACCCAAACCCATGTCCATCGAGTCGGTGATGCCATCCAACCATCTCATCCTCTGTCGTCCCCTTCTCCTCCTGCCCCCAATCCTACCCAGCATTAGGGTCTTTTCCAATGAGTCAACCCTTCGCATGAGGTGGCCAAAGTATTGGAGTTTCAGCTTCAACATCAGACCTTCCAATGAACACCCAGGATTGGTCTCTTTTAGGATGGATTGATTGGATCTCCTTGCAGTCCGAGGGACTCTCAAGAGTCTTCTCCAACACCACAGTTCAAAAGCATCAATTCTTCGGCACTCAGCTTTCTTCACCGTCCAACTCTCACATCCATACATGACCACTGGAATGGGACATAGCTAAAGCAGTGTAAGAGGGAAGTTTATAGCGACACAAGCTTACCTCAGGAAATAAGAAAAATACGAAATAAACAACCTAACTTTATAGCTAAAGAAAGTAGAAAAAGCAGAACAAACAATACCCAAAGTTAGTAGAAGGACATAAATCACAAAAATCAGAGAATAAATGAATTACAGACTGAAAAAAGAAAAAGAAAAAAAAAACTATCAATGAAACTAAGAACTGGTTCTTAGAAAAGATTTTAAAAAGTGATAAATCTTTAGCCAGACTCATAAAGATAAAGAGAAAGGGCCCAAATCACAACAAACTGTGGAAAATTCTTAAAGAGATGGAAATACCTGACCACCTTACCTTCCTCCTGAGAAATCTGTATGCAGGTCAAGAAGCAACTATTAGAACTGGACATGGAACAACAGACTAGTTCCAAATCGGGAAAGGAGTACGTCAAGGCTGTATATTGTCAGCCTGCTTGTTTAACTTCTATGCAGAGTACATCATGTGAAATGCCAGGCTGGATGAAGCACAAGCTGGAATCAAGATTGCCAGGAGAAATATCAATGACCTCAGATATGCAGATGACACCACCCTTATGGCAGAAAGCAAAGAACTAAAGAGCCTCTTAAGAGGAGCGTGAAAAAGTTGGCTTAAAACTCAACATTCAGAAAACTAAGATCATGGCATCTGGTCCCATCACTTCATGGCAAATAGATGGGGAAACAGTGGAAACACTGGCAGACTTTATTTTGTTGGTATCCAAAATCACTGCAGATGGTGACTGCAGCTATGAAATCAAAAGATGCTTGCTCCTTGGGAGAAAAGCATTGATCATCCTAGACAGCATATTAAAAAGCAGAGACATTTCTTTGCCAAAAAAGGTCTGTCTAGTCCAAGCTATGGTTTTTCCAGTAGTTATGTATGGATGTGAAAGCTGGACTATAAAGAAAGCTGAGCGCCGAAGAATTGATGCTTTTGAACTGTGGTGTTGGAGAAGACTCTTTGAGAGTCCCTTGGACTGCAAGGAGATCCAACCAGTCCATCCTAAAGGAAGTCAGTCCTGAATATTCATTGGAAGGACTGATGCCGAAGCTGATGCTCCAATACTTTGGCCACCTGATGCGAAGAACTGACACGTTGGAAATGACCTTGATGCTGGGAAAGATTGAAGGCAGGAGGAGAAGGGGACGATAGAGGATGAAGTGGTTGGATGGCATGACCAACTCGATGGACATTAGTTTGAACAAGCTCTGGGAGTTGGTAATGGACAGGGAAGCCTGGCGTGCTGCAGTCCATGGGGTTGCAAAGAGTCGGACGTGACTGAGTGACTAAACTGAACTCAGAAATGAAAAAAAAAAAAAAGAAGTTACAATTCAAATCATACAAATGCAGAAAATCATATGAAATTACTACAAACAACTATATACCAATAAAATGGACAACGTAGAAGAAATGGACAAGTTCCTAGAAATGTGCAATCATCCAAGACTGAATCAGGAAGAAACAAAATATGAACAGATCAATTATCAGTTAAAAAAAAAAATTGAACCAGCAACTAAAAAAACTCCCAAGAAACTAAAGTCTAGGACCAGATGACTTCCCAGGTGAATTCTACTAAATATTTAGAGAAAAGTTAACACCTATCTTTCTCATAATATTTCAAAAAATTGCAGAGGAAGGAATACTTTCAGACTCATTCTGTGAGTCAAGCATCACCCTAGTACCAAAACCAAACAAAGATATCACACAAAAAAGAAAACTATAGGCCAATATCAGTGATGAGCATAGATTTAAAAAAATTCTCAAAAAATATATTAGGAAACCAAATCCAATAATACATAAAAAAGATCATACATCATGATCAAAAGGGATTTAACTTAGGGGTGCAAGAATGGTTCAATATCTACATATCAAAAATGTGATACATCAAATTAACAAACTGAAGAATAAAGTCATATGATTATTTCAACAGAGGTAGAGAAAGCCTTTGACAAAATTCAGCATTTATTTACTATAAAACTGCTCCAGAAAGTGAGCATAGAGGGAACATACCTCAATATAATAAAGGCCATGTATGGTAAGCCCAGTTGACATCACAGTCAGTAGTGAAAGGCCGAAAGTATTTCCTCAAAGATCAAGAACAAGACAAGGATGCCCACTCTCACCACTTTTATTTAACGTAGCGTTGGAAGTTCTAGCCACAGGAATCCCATAAGAAAAAGAAATAAAAGGAATCCACACTGGAAAGGAAATATTAAAATTGACACTATCTACAAATGTTGTGTTGCATTGTATGCCCAGTCATGTCTGAATCCTTGTGACCCCATGGACTGTAGCCCACCAGGCTCCTCTGTCCATGGAATTTTCTAAGCAAGAATACTGGAGTAGGTTGCCATTTCCTACACCAGGGAATCTTTCTGACCTAGGGATCAAACCCACTTCTCTTAGGTCTCTTGAATTGGCAAGCAGATTCTTTACCACTGTGCCACCTGAGAAGATCCTCCGCCAAGAGATCTTCCTGACCCAGGGTTCAAGAAAAGTAGACAGATATATGTAAAAGAATGAAATCATAACATTATCTAATACCATATACACAAAATTTCAAAATGGATTAAAGACCTAAATATGAAACTGGATGTTATGAAACTCCTAGAAGAAAACATAAGTAGAACACTATTTGACAGAAATTGTAGCAATATTTATTTGGATCTATCTCCTGAAGTAAAGGAAATAAAAGTGAAAATAAACAAATGGAACCAAGTTAAACTTAAAACCTTTTGCACAGTAGAGGAAATTATTGACAATATGAAAAGACAACCTACTGAGTGGAAGAAAAATTTGCAAATGTTATGACCGCTAAGAGGTTAATGCCCCCAAAATACAAACAGCTCACACAACTCAATCTCAAAAAAAAACACAGAACCTGACTTTAACATGGGCAGAGGGACTGAACAGACATTTTTCTGAAGAAAACATATAGATGACCCACAGGCACATGAAAATATGCTGAACTTTGCTAATCATCAGAGACATGCAAGTCAAAACCACAATGAACTATCACCTCATACCTGTAAGAATGGTCATCCTCAAAAAGACCACAAATGTTGGCAAGGATGTGGTGAAAGGGAACCCTTATATACTGTTTTTGGGAATGTAAATTGGTGCAACCAATATGAGCCATCAATTCCACTCCTGGGTATATATGTGTGTGTATATATATATATATATATATATACACACAAGAAAATGAAAAAACTAATTTGAAAAGATGAATGCATATCAAAATTTACAGCAGTCTGATTTATAACAGCCAAGATATGCAAGTAAGCTAAGTATCAACAGATGAATGAATAAAGAACATGTGGTTTATACACACACACACACACACAGTGCAAAACTACTCAACCATAAAAAAGAATGAGATTTTGCCATTTGCAACAACATGACTGGATCTGGAGGATATTATGCTTAGTGAAATAAGTCAGTCATAGAAAGACAAATACTGTAGGTTATTACTTATGTCTGAAATCTAAAAAATGAGATAAACTAGCAAATATAACAAATAAGAAAGAGAATTACAGATATAAAGTAGTGGTTACCAGTGGAGAGAGGGAAGGGAGGAAGGGCAAGGTAGGGGTAGGAATTTAATAGGTACAAACTACTGCGTACAAAAAAATAAGCTACAAGAATATATTATTCAACATAGAAATATAGCCAATATGTTATAGCTATAAATGGAGTGTCATCCACAAAACTACTAAGTTGTACACTTAATATATTTTCAAAAATTTCTTGTGTTTTTTAAAAAATTAATTAATTAAACTTTTTGGCTGTGCCAAGAGAATGCACTGGTAATAGCAAACACCCTATTCCAACAACACAAGAGAAGACTCTACATGTGGACATCACCAGATGGTCAACACTGAAATCAGATTGATTATATTCTTTGCAGCCAAAGATGGAGAAGCTCTATACAGTCAGCAAAAACAAGACCAGGAGCAGACTGTGGCTCAGATCATGAACTGCTTATTGCCAAATTCAGACTTAAATTGAAGAAAGTAGGGAAAACCACTAGTCCATTCAGGTATGACCTAGATCAAATCCCTTATGAGTATACAGTGTAAGTGACAAATAGATTTAAGGGACTAGATCTGATAGACAGAGTGCCTGATGAACTATGGACAGAGGTTCGTGACATTGTACAGCAGACGGGGATCAAGACAATCCCCATGGAAAAGAAATGCAAAAAAGCAAAATGGCTGTCTGAGGAGGCCTTACAGATAGCTGGGAAGAGAAGAGAAGTGAAAAGCAAAGGAGAAAAGGAAAGATATTCCCATCTGAATGCAGAGTTTCAAAGAATAGCAAGAAGAGATAAGAAAGCCTTCCTCAGCGATCAATGCAAAGAAATAGAGGAAAACAACAGATTGGGAAAGACTAGAGATCACTTCAAGAAAATTAGAGATACCAAAGGAACATTTCATGCAAAGATAGGCTCAATAAAGGACAGAAATGGTATGGACCTAACAGAAGCAGAAGATATTAAGAAGAGGTGGCAAGAATACACAGAAGAACTGTACAAAAAAGATCTTCACGACCCAGATAATCACGATGATGTGATCACTCACCTAGAGCCAGACATCCTGGAATGTGAAGTCAGGTGGGCCTTAGAAAGCATCACTACAAACAAAGCTAGTGGAGGTTTGTTCCACTAATGGAATTCCAGTTGAGCTATTTCAAATCCTCAAAGGTGATGCTGTGAAAGTGCTGCACTCGATATGCCAGCAAATTTGGAAAACTCAGCAGTGGCCACAGGACTGGAAAAGGTCCATTTTCGTTCCAATCCCAAAGAAAGGCAATGCCAAAGAATGCTCAAACTACCGCACAATTGCACTCATCTCACATGCTAGTAAAGTAATGCTCAAAATTCTCCAAGCCAGGCTTCAGCAATACATGAACCGTGAACTTCCAGGTGTTCAAGCTGGTTTTAGAAAAGGCAGAGGAACCAGAGATCAAATTGCCAATATCCACTGGATCATTGAAAAAGCAAGAGAGTTCCAGAAAAACATCTATTTCTGCTTTATTGACTATGCCAAAGCCTTTGACTGTGTGGATCACAAAAAACTGTGGAAAATTCTGAAAGAGATGGGAATACCAGACCATCTGACCTGTCTCTTGAGAAACCTCTATGCAGGTCAGGAAGCAACAGTTGGAACTGGACATGGAACAACAGACTGGTTCCAAATAGGAAAAGGAGTCCGTCAAGGCTGTATATTGTCACCCTGCTTATTTAACTTCTATGCAGAGTACATCATGAGAAACGCTGGGCTGGAAGAAACACAAGCTGGAATCAAGATTGCCAGGAGAAATATCAATAACCTCAGATATGTGGATGACACCACCCTTATGGCAGAAAGTGAAGAAGAACTAAGGAGCCTCTTGATGAAGGTGAAAGAGGAGAGTGAAAAAGTTGGCTTAAAGCTCAGTGTTCAGAAAACTAAGATCATGGCATCTGGTCCCATCACTTCATGGCAATAGATGGGGAAACAGTGGAAACAGTGTCAGACTTTATTTTTTGGGGCTCCAAAATCACTGCTGATGGTGACTGCAGCCATGAAATTAAAAGACGCTTACTCCTTGGAAGGAAGGTTATGGACAACCTAGATAGCATATTTAAAAGCAGAGACATTACTTTGCCAAAAAAGTCCATCTAGTTAAGGCTGTGGTTTTTCCAGTGGTCATGTATGGATGTAAGAGTTGGACAGTGAAGAAAGCTGAGCACCGCAGAATTGATGCTTTTGAACTGTGGTGTTGGAGAAGACTCTTGAGAGTCCCTTGGACTGCAAGGAGATCCAATCAATCCATCCTAGAAGAGATCAGTCCTGGGTGTTCATTGGAAGGACTGATGTTGAAGCTGAAAGTCCAATACTTTGTCCACCTCATGCGAAGGGTTGACTCATTGGAAAAGACCCTAATGCTGGGTAGGATTGGGGGCAGGAGGAGAAGGGGACCACAGAGGATGAGATGGTTGGACGGCATCACCAACTTGATGGACATGGGTTTGGGTAGACTCCGGGAGTTGGTGATGGACAGAGAGGCCTGGTGTGCTGCAATTCATGGGGTCGCAAAGAGTCGGACATGACTGAGCGGCTGAACTTTGGCTGTGCTGGGTCTTTGTTTCTGTGTGACGGCTTTCTCTAGATGCAGCAAGTGGGGCCTACTCTCTAGTTACAATGTGTTGACTTCTCACTGAGTTGCCATCGCTTGTTGGCAGCAAGGGCTCCAGGGTGCACCGGCTTCGGTAGTCGCAGTTCAAGGGCTCTGGAGTGCAGGCTTAGCAGTTGTGGTGCACAGGCTTAGTTGCAGCATGTAGAATCTTCCTGGACCAGGGATCGAAACAATGTCCCCTACATTAGCAGGCAGATTCTTAACCACTGGGCCACCTGAGAAGTCCAAAACTAATATAATATTGTAAATCAATTATACCTCACTTTTAAAAAGTAATAAGTAAGGACATGCACAAAGATGGAGCTCTAAGGATGTTCACTGTAGGGTCGCTTGTAATAGTAAAAGCTGTGGATCAGACAAATTAAAACAGACAATTTTTAATCATGAAAGTATTGACTAAATGAATATCTGTTGATTTCAAAAGAGGCAATAAATATTGCCAAACAAAAAAGAAATTTATCAATAATATGTGTAATATGAACTGACTTGTGTGAAGCACATAACAAACATACACAGAACACTGAAATGCATCTGGAATAAAATCACTCCCAGCCTTCGATCAGAAAAAACATTTTTTTCACCTAATACTTACTAAAGAAAGGCAAGACATTTAGTTGAGCTACTGTAGTGGGGAACAGAGAATTCAGTACAGAACTGAGATTAACTCCAAGTACAGCAGAGAGCTGGGGATGTAGACATGGGGTCAGTGGGTGGGAAATGACTAATAGTAACTTGATTACATATTAAGAGTAAGGGCATTCTTGCTAAACTGGCCTAATGGGCTTCGTGTTAAAGGCAGCCCAAGGACTTAGATATCAAGGATGGGGAATGAAGGACTTGATTAGATATCAAGGATGATCAAATTTCAAGGCTTAGCAGGATTTTTGGCTAAAACTGGACTCAGTGGATCAAGGTCAAGGCTTCATTGAGAAGAGGCTCAGAGGAGCCTGACTAAAGTTCGGTCAAGGAGGGAGTCCTTGCAGGCCCACAGGAATGGGATCCTGTTCCATCCTTGAGCTTCAGAAGGCCCTGGACTTTGGAGTGTCTTCACTGAGATTGTTACGATTCCTTCATGGGCCTGGGATCAGCTAGGCACATTGCCCCCAGCCCAGCCCAGAACCTGTGAGTGCTCCAGACCCTGTGTCTCTCCTTTAAGCACATTGTGATGCTTCTGTCCCAGGCATGGGAAGGGCTCCAGAACTTATGTTTGGAGTCATCCCTACTAGGCCCAGACTCTGGTTCTGGGAGGGTGGCCTGATGCTGGATAGCTACTCCTGACCAGGGTAGTTATTTGTTTTGTGGATTCGTGGCAGACTGGGCCACCGAAAAGGTGCAAACATGCTGATTTGGGGTGACCCTTATGGATACAGGAGGAGTTTTGGGCCCTGGGCAACTGATGGTCCACTGCTGACCCTTAGATTTGAGCCATGTGTATGAGTTGGCACACAGCTCTCGTTCTTATGTAATCAGGCCATGGTGCTGCTGCTGATCTATGACACCCAAGGGTTGCAGGTCTGGTGGCAGGCATCCTTTACCCCAGATGCCCCTACCCTGGTACCCAGTCCAGTCACCCTGCACCTGCAGTAGGGTCTGTGCCATGGGTCAGCCCGTCCTCCAGCAGTGGCACTGGCCATTTTCTCTGATGGCTTTTGAGACCACTTTTTCACAATGCCTTGGGCTTTTCTCATCAATGTCCTCTCTTACCTCCAGCTGATGTGGTGATGTCATGCCTTTTCAGGATGGTATGAAAACATGCTGGACAAGGGTTGAACATTTCTTGCATAAATATTCCTCGCTTCTCGCTCCACCCACGGGCTCCTCATGTATCCTTCCCACTGGGATCAGTCTTTAGAAAGCAGGACATGTTCATTTCCTAGGACTGTTATGACAAATTATTATAAACTTAGTGTTTTATTCCCATACAATTCTGGACTCCAGAGCCTTGAAATCAAGGGGAAAATCAGCAGATTTTGTTCCTCTTGGAGACATTGAGTGAGAGTCTGATCCATGCTTCTCTCTCAGCTTCTGGGTGTTCCTTGGTTTACAGATGGGTTGTTCCAGTCTCTGCCTCCGTCTTCACATGGCATTATCCTCTGTGTGTCTGTGTCTCCAAATTTCCCTTTCCTTGTAAGAATACCCTTTACCAGATTTTGGGGGCTTCCCTGGTAGCTCAGATGGTAAAGAGTCTGCCTGCAATGCTGGAGACCTGGGTTTGATCCCTGGGTCGTGAAGATCCCCTGGAGAAGGAAATGACAATCCACTCCAGTACTCTTGCCTGGGAAATTCCATGGACGGAGGAGCCTGGTAATCTACAGTCCATGGGATCAAAAAAAAGTTGGACACGACTGAGCAACTTCACTTCAATTTACCAGATTTAGGGCCCACCCTAATCCCATGTGACCTTACCTTAACTTGATTACACCTGTAAAAGCCTTATTTCTAAATAAAGTCACAGTCACAGAATCCCACTTATGACAACACTGAATTGGGGCTTCCTGTATAGCTCAGTCAGTAAAGCATCTGCCTGCAATGTAGGAGGCCTGGGTTCAATTCCTGGGTTAGGAAGATCCCCTGGAGAAGAAAATGGCAACCCACTCCAGTATTCTTGCCTAGAGAATCCCATGGACAGAGGAGCCTGGCTACAGTCCACAAGCTTGGGCAGGAACCCTTGCTGCTCACAGGCAGCCAGTCAGCCCAGAGCCCTATAGTTCATGGGATCGCAAGAGTCGGACATGACTTAGCGCTATCTTTCTTTCTTCTTCACAGGTTCCAGGTGGTATGAATTATAAGGGGACACTATTCAACCTAGTGTATGGGATCTGGTCAATATTCAAAGAGGTCACATTCTAGGAATGCAGTGATTATAACCTAAAGACTTTAAGAGAAAACAATGGGTAGAAGATGTGTTGTTTTATGTTTATACTGCTGCTGCTGCTGCTGCTGCTGCTAAGTCACTTCAGTTGTGTCCGACTCTGTGTGGCCCCATAGACGGCAGCCCACCAGGCTCCTCTGTCCACGGGATTCTCTAGGCAAGAATACTGGAGTGGGTTGCCATTTTCTTCTCCAATGTTTATACTATGTAATCCCAAATGGTAAACTTAGCATGATCTAGAAATGAGTGATGGCTCACATTTTCCAGCATAGGCTGGGTAAGAGGTCCTCATCAACAAAGCACAGAAATAACTTTTGAGAGTAGTTGGAATCCGGTGTTCACAGACCGCAGGGTGAATGATGCAACGTCATGAGTCAGTGGTGTAGTGGAACTGCAGAGGCAAGAAGAGCTGTGGCCTTCAATACAAATAGTTCTGAGGAGCCTGGTGTCCTGAGTAACTGTGTTAATACATTTTCTCAAAGTGGGAGATGGGAAATTAACTGAGAACAGTGCATTTGGCAATAGTGAACAGGAAAGAAAATGAAAAAGTGGTTTTGGGATGTGAACAGGAAGAGGTAGTAGTTGGACATTATGAAGAACCTTTATATGCACCGATGAAACAATAAATAAATATCTCTTCTTTATCCGTTATAATAAATCTCCATCATTAAATCACTGTACTTCATGTGGGCCATGAATTTTGTAATGCATTTTTAAAATAAAATTGTTTATGTAGACAGGCCAAGGACTGGAAAAAGTCAGCTTTCATTCCAATCCCAAAGAAGGACAAAGCCAAAGAAGGTTCAAATTACTGCACATTTGTGCTCATTTCAGATGCCAGCAAGGTAATGCTCAAAATCCTTCAAGCTAGGCTTCAATAGTACATGAACCAACAACTCCCAGATGTACAAGCTGGATTTTAAAAAGGCAGAAGAACCAGAGGTCAAATTGCCAACATTTGTTGGATCAGAGAAAAAGCAAGGGAATTCCAGAAAAACATCTACTTCTGCTTCGTTGATGACGCTTAAAGCTTTTGACTGTGTGGATCACAGCAAACCGTGGAAAATTCTTAAAGAGATGGGAATACCAGACCACCTTACCTGCCTCCTGAGAAACTGATATGCAGGTCAAGAAGAAACAGTTAGAACTGGACATGGAACAATGGACTGGTTCGGAATTGGGCAAGGATTATGACAAGGCTGTGTATTGTCACCCTGCTTATTTAACTTATGGAGAGTACACCAAGCAAAATGCCAGGTTGGATGAAGCACAAGCTGGAATCAAGTTTTCCAGGAGAAATATCAACAACCTAGGTTATTTCTATGCAATATCTAGATTGCTTCCACATCCCAACTATTGTAAGCAGTGCTGCAATGAACGTTGGGGTACATGTGTCTTTTTCAATTATGTTTCCTCAGGGTATATGCCCAGTAGTGGGATTGCTGGGCCATATAGTAGTTTTATTTCTAGTTTTTAAAGGAATCTCCATACTGTTCTCCATAGTGGCTGTCTCACCTTACACTCCCACCACAGTGCAAGAGGATTCCCTTTTCTCCACATCCTCTCCGATGGTAATTATGTAATTTTTGTTACTTTTCTGAAAATCTGAAGTGATCTCAAAATAAAAAATTAAAAAGAGAGTGTGTATGTGAATCTAAAGGGACTGAATCAAATGCCACTCTCTCCAGAAAGTTCCTATCAAACAAGATTGCATCTTGTCCCACCTATCTTGTGGTAAAATAGACTATTGGTGGTTTAGTCTCTAAGTTGTAGTCTCTAAGTAGTCTCTAGGTTGTGTCTGACACTTGTGACTCAATGGACTAGCTTGCCAGGCTTCTCTGTCCATGGGATTCTCCAGGCAAGAATACTGGAGTGGGTTGCCATTTCCTTCTCCAGGGGATCTTCCCGACCCAGGAATCGAACCCAGGTCTCCTGCACTGCAGGCAGATTCTTTACCAATTGTTTTCTTGCAATTCTCTTTAGCCCGATTTCTTTACAGGATCTTTCCTCTTTCTTCTCTAGAGGCAGCACCACAGAATATAAGCTGCCGATTGGATTCCTGAACTTACAAACCTGGGGTCCAGAGTTGCCTCTGCTACTGCCTAGCTTCGAAACCTTGCTCATTACCATTGCTGTTGATTTTAGACTTCTCATCTATGGTGGGTATGTGTGCTCAGTCATGTCTGACTCTTTGCGACCCTTTGGACTATAGCCCACCAGGCTTCTCTGTCCATGGGATTTTCCAGGCAAGAATACTGGAGTGGGTTGCCATTTCCTTGTCCACGTTATCTTCCCAACCCAGGGATCGAACCCACGTCTCCTGTGTCTCCTGCATTGCAGGCAGATTCTTTACCACTGAGCCACTGGGGAAGCCTCTCATCTATAAATGAAAATCATAACAAAAAATCATAACAAAATGCATCACACACAGTTGTCCTGAGGAACACATAACAATGCAAGGAGCTCTATAAATGTTAATTCAGGCGTTTTCTTTTCTCTTGAATCAGCCTCTTAACCACCCTTGGGACACAGATAAATCAGTTCAGTTCAGTCGCTCAGTTGTGTCCGACTCTTTGCGACCTTATGGACTGCAGCACGCCAGGCCTTCCTGTCCATCACCAACTCCTGGAGTTTACCCAAACTCATGTCCATCGAGTTGGTGATGCCATCCAACCATCTCATCCTCTGTGGTCCCCTTCTCCTCCTGCCCTCAATCTTTCCCAGCATCAGGGTCTTTTCAAATGAGTCAGCTCTTCACATCAGGTGGACAAAGTATTGGAGTTTCAGCTTCAACATCAGTCCTTCCAATGAACACCCAGGACTGATCTCCTTTAGGATGGACTGGTTGGATCTCCTTGCAGTCCAAGGGACTCTCAAGAGTCTTCTCCAACACCACAGTTCAAAAGCATCAATTCTTCGGTGCTCAGCTTTCTTTATAGTCCAACTCTCACATCCATACATGACTACTGGAAAAGCCATAGCCTTGACTAGATGGACCTTTGTTGGCAAAGTAATGTCTCTGCTTTTTAATATGCTGTCTAGGTTGGTCATAACTTTCCTTCCAAAGAGTAAGTGTCTTTTAATTTCATGGCTGCAGTCACCATCTGCAGTGATTTTGGAGCCCAACAAAGTAAAGTCTGCCAGTGTTTCCACTGTTTCCCCATCTATTTGCCATGAAGTGATGTGACCAGATGCCATAATCTTAGTTTTCTGAATGTTGAGCTTTAAGCCAACTTTTTCACTCTCCTCTCTCACTTTCATCAAGAGGCTCCTTAGTTCTTCACTTTCTGCCATAAGGGTGGTGTCATCTGCATATCTGAGGTTATTGATATTTCTCCCAGCAATCTTGATTCCAGCTTGTGCTTCTTCTAGCCCAGCGTTTCTCATCATGTACTCTGCATATAAGTTAAATAAGCAAGGTGATAATAGACAGTCTTGATGTACTCCTTTTCCTATTTGGAACCAGTCTGTTGTTCCATGTCCAGTTCTAACTGTTGCTTCCTGACCTGTATACAGATTTCTCAAGAGGCAGGTCAGGTGTTCTGGTATTCCCATCTCTTTCAGAATCTTCCAGAGTTTGTTGTGGTCCACAGAGTCAAAGGTTTTGGCATAGTCAATAAAGCAGAAATAGATGTTTTTCTAGAGCTCTCTTGGTTTTTTGATGACCCAGTGGATGTTGGCAATTTGGTCTCTGGTTCCTCTGCCTTTTCTAAGTCCAGTTTGAACATCTGGAAGTTCACGGTTCACATACTGTTGAAGCCTGGCTTGGAGAATTTTGAGCATTACTTTACTAGTGTATGAGATGAGTGCAATTGTACGGTAGTTTGAACATTCTTTGGCATTGCCTTTCTTAGGGATTGGAATGAAAACTGACCTTTTCCAGTCCTGTGGCCACTGTTGAGTTTTCCAAATTTGCTGGCATATTGAGTGCAGCACTTTCACAGCATCATCTTTTAGGATTTGAACACACAGATAACACAGATAAATATATGAACCCAATTCTCAGATAATTTCTGAAAAAAATTATTCCAATAATAATATTGACAGTTTACAATGTATTCCTCAGTGCTTGATCCACAGTAGCCCCTTAAGGAATGTCATTCACGAGGTAACACTTGCCCACACCTTTTCTCACCTGGTCATTCTAACGTCCCTAAGGTGAAGAAGAGTTCCTACTCATATCTCTGTTATTCATAGTTGGAAATGGATGTGCTGAGGAATTGAATAAGTTGCTTTTCTAGGTTACATGGCTGATAAAGAGAAGAGTCTGGCATGAGCCAGTAAATCCTATTATGTATGGCAAAATTGACAGTTGCACTTCTGTACAGACAGGTAAATCACAAACGAGTCTCACAAAGTGTACTCGATTTCCGTCTGTGCATGTTATCCTGCTTACTCCACCATTCTGAAATGACTTGGTGTTCATTAATCTTTTAATGAGCATCTATCAGGTGCAAAGTGTATGGGGGATACCAAGGTGGGTAAGGAGCTTGAAGTCTTGTCTGAAAAAAGACAACTGAATAAAAATTGTGAATGCAGTGTAATAGCTGCTGTCTTTAAAAATATTCTGTAATATCACTAATGCAGACCAGTCCCATCTTGATTGCTCTTAAATTTATAAAATGTTTGCCTGTGGTGATTAGGTTCAGAAGCCCTGTAGCTCACTGTCCAGAACATGGACCCTTCTTCCATAGCTCATGACATGAAAAGCCATTCAATGATCCCCATATGAACATCTGCTCTGAGCCAGCTGTACCCAGAGAAGGGAGGAGAACCTTTCTGATTTACAAGCATTTCTAATTTAGTACCCACATCTCTCTTTTTCTTAAGCAAAACACCCCTTTCACTGCCATGTCTGCCTTCACCCACTGGACTGCATTCCTATCGTCTGTAGCTGTCTCACAGGGCTCACATCACCCAGGTGCACCCTAAACGCACCCGCATGCTTCTGGCTTAAGCTTGACCATATCAGCTGGGTCAGTAGTCTTCCAAATGGCTGAAGACCCTTTAATGAAGGGAAGTGAGGCAGACAACCTAATTTAGCAGGGAGACAGACAACCTAATTTGGGAGGGCAAGGGCTCCCAGGGCTGCTTAAAGCGAGGATGTTATTTTGCTTTAGCTACTTGGAAGTCTGACATCCTGGATCTAAAATTCTTAGTTTCCAGGACAGACTTCTTTAGATTTCGTCAAACTGCCTTTGAACAGTTTGGATACGCTGGTTGTTCAAACTGTCGAATGAATAACATTTTCTTATTAGGAAAAGCCAGGCCTCTGGCCAGTGTAGGCTGTACACAGCCCTACATATCAGCTCTTCCTTTCATGTTTGTGCCTAGCTTTCTGCTGTCACATCCCATTCCAAAGCCTTTCCCCTTGTTTTCATTACACCAAAGTGGTACCATGCAATGTGCATTTATTACACGAATGAATGAAACGAGAACAATTCCTCGTGAGGAACACTGGTAAGAAGCTCCAAGCAAAAGGTTCGTGAATTTATTTTCGTGAATTCTGTGAAGGATGTCATCGAGTATCTTCAATAAATAGTCAGACGCTCCGCAGACAGTAGGAGTCCGATGGTCCGCTCATTCGTCTATGGATAGGATGAGAACAGGAGAGCGGGATATGCTTTCTCGTCTCTCCTGGGCGCCAAGCACAGCTCAGGAAAGCACAGCTCCTCAAAGACTTTGAGGACCGAAAACTTCGCCGCCCCTAAAGGAGGAGATCCGGAGAGGATCGGCTGACCTCCGAGGGTACAGTTGCAGACGTCCCGCCTGCCAAAGAGGGCAGGGGTTTCTATGTCAGCCGGGAGTGCGTAAGGCGGGGTGGTAAAAAGGCAGAGCGTCCGTGTACCCCGGCCTGCAAGTGGCCAGAAGGTCTGCTCGAGAGTCGCCACGCCGTCGCTCCGGGACCAAGACCTGCTCCTCTGCCCTCGGATGGGCCCTTCGCGCTGTCCATCACCGCTCGCCGCCCGGCTGCGCTTTGCACCCAGACGCTCCCGCTGGTACCCTATCCGCGGAGGCGGGGCTTGGAGGGACGGGGGTGGAGCCAAGTCCTCCCAGGGCCCGCCCCTTAGCTGCGAAGCCGGCTGATTGGATGCTTTGGAAGGCCCGCCCCCCAGGCAGTCCAGGGGAGTGACCAGCGGCCAGATGCCGGTCCCAGGCCAACGCAGTACTGCGTGAGGGGTACACTGGCTGGCGAGGGGTGGTGGTGGGGTGCTCCCCGCGCCCGAGAACCTTCTAGGGCGGGGAGGCCCGCAGGGATTTGGGAGCCCTGGAGGGCTGTGAGCCTGTGGTTTCTCGTTGTCGGGGAGGTGTCTTTCTGAGCTCGCTGGAATTCGGTGAGCATTAGGGAAACTTCAAGCCCCCCACGCCTTGCTCCCTAAGACTTTCGGTTGGAAAAGCAGCTGCTGAGTTGTTTTATTTCCTCCCCCACCCCCACAATCGGACTCTGTAAAAATAGCCGTGTGCCGGGGCCACCGAGCCAAGCTCCACCGCCCCGCTGTCCCGGGCCGGGTGTGGACCTAAAAATACCCGGCGGCCTGGAGCCTGTGCTCCGGGTGCGGGAGGGTCCGGCCGGGCCACAGAGGGCGTCTGGAGACCGGAGAAACGGCGGACGCCTGGCCCCTCGCCTCGGCCGGGGCTGTCCCTTTAAATCCTGGAGGAGGCAAAGAGAAAAAAAGGAAAGAAAGAGAAAAGACGAGGAGCCCCAAGCAGAGGGTGGCTCTGCCCGGCCCCCCCACACCGCTCCCCGCGCCGCGTCCTGACTGCCGCCCGCCGCCCCTGCGGGTCCTGGGCGCCCCGCCCGCCGCCACAGTTACTGTCAAAATAGAAATTAATTGGAGCCGAGGAGGAGGTTGGGACGTAGCAAGTGCATGTGTGGCAGGGAGGGGAGGGGGCGCAGGGGAGGGGGCGGGAGCCGGCGAGGGGCTACCGCAGACATCCGGGCCCTTTAGCCCAGTGCGCACCCCGAGCCGGTGGCGCGGGCAGCGCGGGCGCGGGGCGCGGGGCGCGGGGCTGACAGCCGCGGAGGCGCGGGAGGCGGGGCGCCAGGAGGGCGGAGGCGCGGCGCGGGGAGGGAGGAGCTGCCGCGCGCCCGCCACCGCCGCTCGGCTCCACACCGCGGGCGCAGCCCGGCCACGAGACTCTTGACAGCCGCGCGGCCAGCGCTGCTTCGGCGCGCAGAGACAGACGGACCGCAGCGGCGGCGAAGGAGGACGCGAGGACTGCGGCCCGGCGCCAAGTGCGGGAGGCGCGCGGGTCGGGCGGCGCGCTGAGGTGAGTGGCTTCGCGTGCCGAGCTGGGGCATCGCCTGCGAGGGTCGCGATCTTCCCCGCACCTCGTTTGTGCCGAGGCGGGTCGAGGGGTCGCGGGGCTCCCAGAGGGGTGGCTCTACATCGCTGGCGCCGGGGAGCGATCTCCCGAGCTGTTGCTAGGAGGCCAGCAGTCCGCGCGCCCTGGGGCGCTGGCGGGGGCAGGGGCGCCCCGGGCGCGGCGGGCAGAAGGCGGGGGGCTGCGGTGGCTATTCAGGGGCTCCGTGCGGCAGCCATGCAACGGGAGGAGGCGGGAGGAGGGGAGAGGGAGGAGGGGAGAGCCAGCGGAGAGCGAGCCAGCGAGCGGGCGCCGCGCCTCCTGGCTGGCACCGCGGCCCGGAGCGAAGTGGCGCGCGGGGCTGGAAGGGAACTTCTGCGGGCGCATGCTGTCCCGGGCTCGGCGGCGCCTTCGGGCCCGGGCGGGGCGGGTCTGTCGACAGCCACAGGTGGTTTCTGCCAAAAGTTTTACCGCACTTCAGCCGGGAAGGCGCGGGAACGTTTTGGAGAGCGGCGGTTTCCTGAGACACTGGCACTCACACTGAGCTCTTACCTTGAAGATTAGGAAAGGGACTGGGAAACCTGGGACACCGCATCCCGCGATGAGCCTCCAGGACTTCGTAGAGATGCCTGCTCGAGGTGGTATCTTTGCAGGACCCTGAAACCCATTCTGCTGTCCAGTTGGGAAGTTGCGGGAAATGGGCGCATGCAACGGTTCCTCCGCGTCTGGGAAAAGTTAAGCGAGGGCCAGCCCGTTATCTGTTGCCCGCAGAGATCAGCCCAAAGTGTCTTCCTAGAGACGCGCAAAGGAACCCGGCACGCCTTCGCTCTTGTCTGGCTCATCTCCTGCTCCTTTGAGAGCTAACCGTCTTCCGGCCGCTGTGTTGCTTTGTTATTGGGGCTGCTTCGCTGATTTCATTAGGAAGAGGGCCAGGAGGAACCCAAGAAAAGCCGAGCGGCAACCACTCTCGTTTCCTTTGAATCCAGCCGCGATGGCTGGTACCCAAACCTAGGTGTGGAGGGTCCAGGACCGAGGGGAAGCAGGAGTTGGTGGCGTGTACTGCCTGCCCAGGGAGCCTCGCTGGGCTGGGGTTTCTGGGGCCTCTGGGACAGAAAGAGGGATGACGATGGGAAGGGAAGACCCTCAGAAGAGGAAGCTGTGCCTTGGTCAGCTCTGGGAGAGAGGCTCCTCGAGAAGTCCAGTGGTTTGGCCCTGTTCCTCATTGGCCAGGTTGATGAATCCAGGGCAGCGAGGTTAGCGCCACCCGGGTAGGTCCGTTCCTGGCCTGAAAGAAATCATTATCCCCGAACAGTCTGATACCCGGGTGTTGCAAGTCCGTACAGAACTGCATGAGAGTTGGAAACACTCAGTCCTTCATTCTGGCTGGTCCCGTTCCCACTCCCTGTTCCCCCCAGCCCCACCAAGTACCCGAGCAGAAAGCACACCCTTTGCTGTAAAGGAAGTCACAGAATTTTGGAGCTGAAAGAGGCCCTAGAAATATTAAGAGCGCTCATTTTTGCAGATGAGCAGACTCAGGCTCAGGGAAGGAGAGTGACCTGCCGTAGTGGTTAGAGGCCTGGGGAGGCTAGAAATGACATCAACCTCCCAGAGCAGGGTGGAGAGAGTTCCTTCAGCAGGGCCTTGTAGAGCCTGAGATCAGAAATGCCACCCCCACACCCCAAGCCCATCATGGGCTCATTATCTGGTACTTTCTACATCCATGTTTGCCAGCTAATTTCCTGCCCTCTGTCCTTGGCTTAAAAAAAAATCGGAACTGTCATTGCAGATTTCCAGTCTGACACTATCCCAACTTTCCCTGCTCCGTCCTCACCCCAGATTCCTCAAACTCCTTTTGTAACATAATGTGGCTTGATTAGCCAAGATGAGTTTGCAGCTTGTCTCACTGCGAAGAACCCACTTTCCTAGCATGCCAGAACTCTGTTTTCCTGGTAATTAGGTTTTACAGATATTTTTGAAAGGGAGCCCAATTCTGGATCAATTACACTTGGACACAAATGCTGTGCTGTTGTGGATACTAAATGAGAAAGATGAGCAATTATCTGGGGGTGTTGGAATAAATGTTGTTATGAGTATTTGACACAGCTATTAGACATCAATGAGTGGGTTTTCAGTAAATGTTTTTTACGCTGTATTTTATTGAGAAAACAAAGTGTCTTAATTAAAAAGAACTGAGAGTTGGCCACTTAAATTTTAGCCACTTGTTTCTTACCAGTGTGTATGGGTGGGAAGGATTTGAGTGGTAAACAGTTAAGAGGACTTTTTTCTCCCCAGACCTAAATAGTCTAGGGCCATGCTTATTCTTCAGACTAAAATGTCATGTACAGCCCAGCAGAACCATGTGAAATCAAAATAATTCTGGATGTGGTGTGTGTCAATCTGTATTAGTCAGAAATGACTTGTAAGAGAGAATATTTTCTAAGTTTTATGCTTTGAAGGGCATGAAATATCAAGAATTCAAGGCTAATGCAATGTCACTGAGCATAATTCTTCTCTCATGAACAGAAAAGAATCAGTGTCCCCAGAGTTGTGCTTGGGGCTCCTGTAGAGGAAGCCAGGATCTGGTGTCTTCCTGATCATATAGTGTTTTGACAGTGCCTTTTCGCTTTTACTGCATGCTAACCTCGTAGGTGCCTCATCGTTCAGAGTTCAGCTTTTATTCATCTTACAGTGGGGGCACTGAGGCAGAGAAAGGGGAGAATGTTATTCCTGTAACTCCATTCACAGCATTAACATATACTGAGCATACAGCTTGGGGTTTCTAGGCTGGCCTGGGTGAAAACAAAAAGTGAAAAGTGAAAGTGTTAGTCACTCAGCCAGGTCCGACTGTTTGTGACTCCATGGTCTATAGCCTGCCAGGATCCTCTGTCCATGGGGTTCTCCAGGCAAGAATACTGGGGTAGGTAGCCTTTCCCTTCTCCAGGGGATCTTCCCCACCCAGGGATTGAACCTGGGTCTCCTGCATTGCAAACAGACTCTTTACCAACTGAGCCACCAGGGAAGCCCCTGGTGGTAAAAGATCAGGGTGAAAGAGGCCCCCTGATCATACAGGGAGGCCCTCGCCTCTCCCCAGCCCTGCAATTCCCAAGGGATGTAGAGGTGTGGCAGGGTTACAGCAACAATTCATAGGTGGCCACTTGCTCCCAAGGGGCCCTGAAGGGCTTGGTTCCCCACCCCCACTGTGGGTGAGCTGATTCCCTCCCTCTTTCAGCAGGCTGTGGGAACTTGGGCGAGGAGGGACCAGCTGGCCGAGGCTGGGGCGGGGGTGTGGGATCTGTGCTGTGGACGGCTGAAGGAGTCCAGGCTATTTATAACCCTCCTCCCCTCCTGGGAGGAAAAGACTCAAGGGTCTGGAACCAGGCTCGGCACTGACTTCTCCCCTGGATGGCTGTGCCCACTGGGAGAAAACCTACCGCCCACTGCCTGCCAAGTGTTGGAGTGACCCCTGACCTGTGTGGAGGGGCCCTGCCGGGCTTCTGGCAGTTTCAGCTGTTCTGGGGGACCAGGGATACAAGCATTTCCTAGAGCTATGGTGGCCGCGTTTTCTCAGGCACTGACCCCCTATTTGCACAAAATGAGGCACATTCCAGAAACCTCGCAGGGCGGAGCTTAAGAACCCGCTCAGGTCAGGGGTAACCGGCTTCTGCAAATAAGGGCAACAATGAGTTTTATGCCGAGAAACTTTTATGCCGAGAAGATTCTGAAAGCAACAAATTAGACACGGCCCTCTCTGACCATGCGCTGTGGCATTTCTGTGCAGTGCTGATTGAGGGGGTCTGAGTGTTTTCCCTCCTCCCCGACCCCTTCCCCAGACCAGTCCCCAGTGGTCCCCATTCCCTCCCACTCTTCAAGCCAACACCCAAAACCTGTGTCTTCAAAGACATGGTACCCGCCACCACACCAATTACAACTTCATTCCTGAGACTGGGCATATCTTCTCCCTGGGTCAGTGGAGGGAAGACTGGGGCTGGGGGCCAGCAGAGGAAGCAGGCAGGACACTGAACTCACCTCTCTGTTCAACCCCTTGGAGTGAATGAGTCCACCCTTCAGAACCAAGTCAGGCTCTCACAGCGGGTTTTACCAGGCGGCCCACCTGGAGAGGTGGATGCCGGGCAACTCCAGCCGACGGTGGTGCCCTGCGAGCCTGGGGCAGCTTTTGGGAGCTGGGCTTGTGTTGTTCATCTTCACACCCTCAGCACCCACCCCAAGGCCAGGGCACAGAAATGTTTGCTGAACGCACGCCGAGGGCTGGGCATGGTGGACAGGCTTGCTCCTTTGCTGCCATCCACTGTGCTCCTTGGTGCTGTGAAGGGGATATCAGGAGGACCAGGACGTGGAAGCAGAGTGTGGGTAAGAAGAGAGGGGGTTCCATAGGCATTTTGAGAGCCCTGAGTCAAGCTGATTGGGCCTCCGGGATGATGGGAACCCAGTCATCAATTCAACTGACGGCCATGCAGTCCTTCTCTATGGGCTCTCACGGCGCAACCCAGCCTCACGGACCCTCATGGAGCTGCAGAGGGAGTCTCCTATAGTGGGGCAGGGGGGCCACTCATGTGCTCCCCTCCTGTGGGCTCTCTGGGGTCTGGCCCCTGCCTTCTTCTCTGACCATCCCCCCACCCCCTGGTACTCCAGCCACCTAGCTCCTTTTTGCTCCTTCAACACACGGAGCTCATGTGTTTCTCTTTGGCTGTTCTCCTTGTCTGCAAGGCCCTTTCTGTAGATCTGCCTGTAGCTGGCTTTAACCTTGTCATTAGACTTCAACTGAAAGAGCCCAGTAATGTATTCTTCATAGCACCCCAATCTGTCTGGGGCATAATCTTGGTTCTCCTTCGGTCTACTGTCTGCCTCCCCCACTAGAATATAAGCTCCATGAAAACAAGGTGTTTGTCTGTTTTGCTCCCCAGGTATTCCCAAAGGCAGAACAGTGCCTGGCAGTGGCTGAGAAAATAGTTGGTGAATAGTTGGTGAAATAGTTGGTGAATGGTGATATGCGCGTTAGTGCTAGAAGGTATACGAAGATGAATCAGCCAGGGTCCTTGCGCTAGGGATCCCTTTAGCTTAGAGGCAGATATAAAGCTTGTTCATACTCACCCTGATGTGTGGCAGAAAGGGAAGGTGGCATTCAAGAGGTACAGCCCAGGAGGCCTGTGGTCAAGCTGCCCTAACCCTGATTTGACGAGGATGGTTGGCTTAGGTGGAGGGGTCTTCTTTCCAATGGTATGAACTCGGGCAACTGACCCACCTCTAGCATTCAAGTTTCTCTCACTTGCTGACTGCCACCCCTCTCTCTCTTCTATTTATTTACTTCTTTGATGAACAAGAGTTCCAAGCATAATGCCATCCTTGGAGAGTCAGGAATGTTGTGTTTTTCCACCAGCTCCATTCATCTGCAGCCTTCTCAAAACAGCTGTGGACAGCTGGCTGCCAGCGTGGATGTGGGGAGAGCTTCTCTTCAGGGCCAAGGGGGTATGCACAGCCCTGCAGGAATGGGGAATTTCATTTGTGTTTCACATCCTGCTGATCTCCAAACCCCACTGAAATGGTGCCTGTAAAAACAGATACATGAGGAAATTAAAAAACTATTAGCATTCAGTTTGCTGCTTATTTTCTGATTATAAAAGCAATAGGGTCATGATAGAAAATTTGGAAAATATGGAAAGGTATAAAATTAAAACAGAAAACTGCTTACAGCACCCTGATTTTGGAATATTTCCTTCCAGTCTTTTTTCTGTATTCACCAGCACGCATGGAGACCTACTCACATATAAATATAATTAGGATTGAGTGTTGTTTTCTACAACTTTGAAAATCCACATAGTTTTTTTTAATAAACAGAAAGCTTTCTTTTTCTTGGAAGTTTGGGAGTGATTCACGCTCCCACCGAATCACTGATACTTAGAAGAAAATGTATTTCCCAGGTCTCCTCACTGGCTGAGAACATTTCAGTAGGCTTTACCATCCACAGTTTGAATTAGGAAATCAGCACCCTCCTGCCCCATTCCTAACACTGGATATGGTTAGAAAGACGTGGTGGTGGTTTAGTTGCTCAGTCATGTCTGACTCTGCGATCCCATGGACTGTAGCCCACCAGACTCCTCTGTCCATGGGATTCCCCAGGCAAGAATACTGGAGTGAGCTGCCATTTACTTCTCCAGGGGATCTTCCCAATCCAGGCCCAACCCAGAGTTTGAATCTGTGTGTTTTGCATTGCAGGCAGATTCTTAACCCCTAAGCCAGGCAAGCCTGGCCAGAAAGGTATTTCTCATTAAGTACCTCCCTCCGATACCTTGTTAAGGGCCACATGTATACAGTGTTGCAAGCTGCCCCTTACTGAGGGTTCTGTTACCTTTACCAATGCCACAGTGTTCTTTAGCAACATATTTTTATGGTTGTGTTGCATTCCTTCAAGTAATGTATCATACTTTATTTACCATTACAAAACACAAACCATACCCAATGCCTGTTAGCTAATCATTCCTTGACCTACAAACAACAGCAGCGGAACCTTGAGAAATATGAACCAGGATGGTTGGATTAGCATGTTTAGGGCATCACTGTTTGGGGGAAACTTTCAGAAGCCCAGGGACTTTGTCACTGTCACTGCTATGCTCAGGGTCCAAAGAACGCCTGGTGGGCAATGGATGCTCAAGATACATTTTGCTGAATGAGTTAAACGCAGAATACTTCCTGAGAGAGACCCTGGTTAAGTCTGTTGATGTCAAGGCTTTTGAGAGTGAATTTTGCTGGGGAGGGAGTTCAGGACCCTGAGGAAGAGCATCACCTTCTGGAAAGCAGAGTAGGAAAGGGCAGCTTTCTGACTTAATAGTTTTGATGGATTTTTGAAAGAGATGAAGTTTAGATGGAGTCTTGATATAGGAGCCTAGAGACACTTAATTCTGTGAGGCAGGAACCTCAAGGTCAAGACAGCCCCAAGGTCAAGGGTGTGGGAACAGGTTGTTTGCCTAGGATGTGGGGTGGCACCCATCCAGGGAGTGACTGGAAGCAGAGATTCTTCCAACTAGCACGTCATCAGGAGCCCAGAACCTACTCCAAGGGGAGGAAGGGTCCCTGGGGACCACGGGGCTTCCAACCCTGCCTTCGGGCAGGTATTGTCCCCATCCTGCAGGTGAGGAAGCCGAGACAGGTTCGGGGTGGTGGGGAGCATGCATGTGGAGCTGGTCAGCCCTGAATCGTATGGCTTGGCCCTTTCCCCTGGTCACCTTGGGCATGTTACTTAAACCTCTCTTAAGTCTTAGCTTCCTCATATGGAAAACAGAGATAACCCACTCCATAGGGCTGCTGAGAAAATGGGATGAGATGATGCACATATAGCACTCGTCACAGTTCCTGACCAAAAAGAGGAGTCCCCACATGGAAGCCACAGTTATTGACTTGGGAGGAGACCAAGGATTTGTGTTGAAGAGGATTCAAGACTTTGTTGTCTTCTCCTCTACCTCCTCTTCCTCCCCAAGCTACCACTATACTTTAAGCCATAAAAATCCTCCAAGACAGATGACTGTTGGGAAGCCAGTGCTCAGATAGAATTAATGTCGCTTGTAGGACGACAGGATCTCTCTCTTCTACCTCCTACAGAAGGGGAGAAACACTCCTTGCAATCATTGTGAGCATTCAGAGTCTCAGTGTTAGTGTGGTGTCTGGGGCACACTATCTACTCAGGAATGCCTGGCATGGCTGGTCTTTAGAATAGGAAATGGCTGTGCAGAGACTTGGACTTGGGACAGGTCAGTTTTGCCAACTGGGATAAATGGCTTATGACCTGGAGCAGCACAGTCTAGTGAAGATATAATGTGAGTTCTGCAGGTAATTTAAAATTTCTAGCAGTCACATTTTAATGTTTTTTTCTTTTTTGGGGAGGGTGGGTGAGGGTTTTTTTTGTTTGTTTGTTTTTGGTTGCACCATGCGTCATCTTAGTTCCCTGACCAGGATCGAACCATTGCCCCCTGCACTGGAAGCACGAAGTCTTAACCACCGGGACCTCCAGGGAAGTCCCACATTTTAAAACAGTAAAAAGAAATGGGTAAATGAACTTTGGTAAGATCTTTTGTTTAACCCAATATATCCAAGATATTACCATTTCAACATCTGACACCAGTCACATTTCAAGGGGTCTGTAGTCCCCTGAAGACAGGGTGGAGAGCCTGGGGAACAGGTTGGAGGGCCAGTCTGGGGGAGCTGGGGCTACCTGGGGGGCTCTGCATGGCCAGAGGAGGCCACGTGTCACAAGCTGTGCTCTGGGAGGAAACATGTGAAAAGAAAGCAAATTCGGGAAGAAGTGAAGGGCTATGAGACTTTTTACCCCAGCCCTTGAAGGGCCAACTGTGTATTCCTGGGACCTGTTCCACTGTGGACCTCAATTTTCTCATCCTCAAAAATGCGATTGTATTACCTCAGAGCCATTCTGGCTCTGGTTTCCCTCATTCCTGCAGAAAAGGCATGGAAAGCAAATTTAGCCACTTTGTAAGTTTGAAGTGGGTGAAGGTGGGGCTTGGAGAGAAAGTTTGGGCAACAGAGAATACTGCTGGGCCCCATGTTTAAAAGCATCTCGTCAGAAAGTTCTGTCTGGACAGTTTAGGGAGACCCACACGTCTCTCTAAGCCTCTGCCAGGGTGCATAATCTCTAGTCACTGCCATCAAATTGCATTTATTTAAAAGTATGTTTTGAGGATGGAGGGGGACCTCTGTTCACTGTGTTATTTTTAAAAAGTGACACGTTGTCATTGTCTTTAAATTCTGAAGCTGCGCGTTGTTGCTGTTCGTCCCAGATGGCTGTGAATGGCAGCCATAAAAGAAGGGAGGGGCCCTGCAGGAAATATTAGAACAAAAAAGGAAATATTTCAGCTCTGTCATAAATGGGCACGTGGCCTGTCCAGAGAGGATGTGGGAAGAGAGAGGAGAAAAGCAGCAGGTGTGTTTGGAGGGAAGGGTGTGTCCGCAAATGTATTTTAAGCTCTTGGAGTCAGAGGCACTGGTTTCATCACATTCTGGTGAGGAGGGATTTGAGGTTTTTATCTGCCTGCCACAGGCTTCAGCGAGGGGAAGGAAACTCTCTCTCCTTTTTAAGGAGTGTCTCTTCTTTTTAAATTAGATTGTCAGTGAGTAACTAGCTGGGTCTACCTGGGGACTCCCTCTTTCCACAGGGGAGCGGGCCTGTGTGCTCTAAGAGCTGGTCCGAGCAAACCCATTCTCCGAGGAGGAAACTGAGGGGGTCAGAGAGGCCCTGCCCCTCTCTGAGGTCCCCCAGGAAAGTGGAGAGGAGCGCAGACCAGTGCCAGCGGCTGCCACGCGTCCTTTCAGCCACACAAGGGTGCCGCCTCGGTTTTTGTTTTCTCCGCAGTTAACAGATGACTCAGCCGGGCTGCCTTGAACCTTTTTTAAATGGGGATTTCTCTTTTATGTTTTCCTAAAGTAGATTTTTTATTACTTTTCCACCCATTGTTTGCTTTGAATTTCTAATTTAATTTTTTCGAATAGGTCAATACTTACATGGTTTAAAATTCAAAAGGTACAAAAGGGTATTCAAAGTGAACTGTCTTTTTCTCACCCCATCTCTTAGTCCCCTTTTCCCTAGGCAACCACTTCTGCTGGTCTCTTCGGTTTAGAGATGTTGAATGCACGTACTGGAAAATATGTATATGTGTATGTGTGTGTACATGCATGTGTGTGTGTACATGCATGTGCATATGTATTTAACATTTTTTTTATCTGAATGGAAGCATACCATATACATTCTTATTTCACTTTACATTTACTGAATAGTAAATTTTGACTATTTAAGAACTTTTTTGTTCTTTTTTACTTGTTTATTTTGACTGCATAAATTACATTATATGGCTCTACCTTGGTTTATTTAACCAGGCCCTTATAGATGGATGTTTTGGTTGTTTCCAGGCTTTTGCTTATTTAATAATCTTGGGTTTTACCCAATGACTTTTTTTAATGAAAGCAAACCTTGAATTTTCTGAATACAGACAAATTGATAGTATTCTAGGCTTGCTGATTTATTGTTCACAAGGTGCTTCAAAGAACAAAATTGCTTGATTATTTAAAGATTAAGAGCAGAATAAACTTTTTTTTTGCATCAAGCTTCCTAGAAAACAAATTCTGTGGCCGACATTATTAAGCTAATGTTTCTTGAGTTCCTACTATGAGCTGTGTCCTGGGCACTGGGCCAGGCAGTGGGTGGGGGAGCACAAAAGGAGGAGGCTTACAGGATGGCCCTCCTGTTCTGGGCCTGGGGTTGGAGTGGGGGTGACTTTGATGGAGGGAAAGAACAATTAAAGCAGCACTCTGGGGGCAGCCTTGAAGGAGGGGAAATAGGAGCCATGGATGGAATGTTGGGCCCTTTGACTGGATGTGGGGGCGTGGTTTCAAGGAGGGGCTCTGGGCTGACTGGCTGCCTGTGAGCAGTGAGTGTTCCTGCCCAAGCTTGTGGACTGTAGCCAGGCTCCCCTGTCCATGGAATTCTCCAGATCAGAATACTGGAGTGGGTAGCTATTCCCTTCTCCAGGGGATCTTCCCAATCCAGGGATTGAACCCAGGTCTCCTGCATTGCAGGCAGATTCTTTACAGCTGAGCCACCAGGGAAGCCCAAGCTTGTCACACCATGTCCTTGGTCCCGCTCACCTGCCTCTCTAGGTCACCATCTATTTGCAAGGTCTTCCGTAAGGCAGAGTCTGGCACCCTGGGTTAGCCAGGTAGACTGTGTCCTCACTGTGCTTCTTCTGACCTTGAGGAGCTTTGAAACTCCTGTTTATCCCAGGAAAACAGAGAGTCTGCAGTCTGGAGAGCAAGGCTCTCCCTGAGGCCAAGCCCTTCTCAGCAAATGGGCAGAGACGGCAGAGCAGCCTGCCGACAGAAGGGATTGGGATTAATGGGGGGAAATCAACCCCACTGTGTTGAAGGAGGCACCCTCGACCCACTTGAACTGGAGCCCTCATGGGCTGTCCCTGGGTGTTTGCAGCTTTGTACTCCCCTCCTGGACTGAAGGCATCTCCTTTCAGGAACACTGGCCCCAGTCCTTTCAGCCTGTTCTCTTGGGAGCTCATAATACTTACGGAAGCAGCCTGAATGTAAACTTTTATCAGCAGGCTTGAAGGCAACCAACTAAAGTTGCTGAAGAGTTCCAGACTGGCCCTAGAAACTGCTCATCACAAAGAATTTTTGCTGGTATAGATGTGGGGGTGGGGTGAGGGAGGGAAGCTGGGATCCCACAGAGAAAACAAGGTGCATTGGAGCCCCCACTGTGTCTTCAGGGCTTCCTTGTTGGCTTAGACAGTTAAGAATTCATCTGCAATGCGAGAGAACTGGGTTCGATCCCTGGATTGGGAAGATCCCCGGGAGGAGGGCATGGCAACCAACTCCAGTATTCTTGCCTGGAGAATCCCCGTGGACAGAGGAGCCTGGCGGGCTACAGTCCATGAGGTCTCAAAGAGTCGGACACAACTAGCAACTAAGCACAGCACAAGCTCTGCAGAACATCAGAAGAAGCCCAAGACATGGTCTCCCTCAAGGATCTGAAAACCTGGCTGGGAAAGTGATGATGTATGTAAGATATACACAGGCTTAATGCTGAAGAGCTAAGTCATGCAGTCTGTCTTGTAAGAACTGTAAGACTTTACAGAAAAGAGAGGTTGTCTGCCTGGAGTCGACAGGATGTGAGACATGAGATGAACCTCAGAAAGGGAGCGAGGTAGGAGGATGGACACTAACATCAGTTTAGTGACTGCTCATGGCAGACACTGCCCAGGTGTGGTATGCCCATTTATGCCCATTCAGTCCCACAGCAATGTACATTTGGCATTATTATTTCCATTTAACAGAGCTCAGATTTCAGAGCCCATCTTCTGCCCACTGCACCTAAACTGACACTGAGATTCCCAGAGATTATTCAGGGAGAAACAGTCTGTGCACAGGAATGGTGGTGGGACCCATGTACCCTGTGTCATGTTCTGCCAAGAAGCTGCCTCTTTGCAGAAAAGCCCATGTAGGAAGCAGGAGGAAATACAGTTGGTTAAGGAGGTGAGGCTTGGAGGAGTAATTGCAGTAAATCTTAATCCCCTGGCTGTTTACCCCTCTATCCATTTCACTCTGTTTTTTTTTTACTGGTTTAACTCAATTCTGGTATGCTTCAGGGGATGCAGTAATGTCAATTTTCCCATTAAGCCTTAAGAATTTAGGAAGAGATAATCCATTTGATGGGCTTCCCTGGTGGCTCAGTGGTAAAGAATCTGCCTACCAATACAGGAGACGTGGGTTCGATCCCTGGGTTGGGAAGATCCCCTGAAGAAGGAAATGACAACCCATTCCAGTATCCTTGCCTGGAAAGTCCCATGGACAGAGGAGCCTGGCAGGGTACATACAGTCCATGAGGTCACAAAAGAGTCAGACATGACTTAGCGACTAAATAACAGCAACAACAACAATCCACTTGATACCAAGTATTAAAACCATGTATTTCAGTCCAGAACCAAACTGGGATGATTTTTATCCATTGACCAGTATCTCTTTCTTATGACATTTTGGGAAATTGTTTTTGGAGCCAGTTATGGCAGGTGGCTCTAGTAGTAAAGAACCCACCTGCCAATGCAGGAGATGTAAGAGATGCGGGTTCCATCCCTGGGTTGGGAAGATCCCCTGGAGGAGGGCGTGGCAACCCACTCCTGTATTCTTGCCTGGAGAATCCCATGGATGGAGGAGCCTGGCAGGCTACAGTCCATAGAGTCGCAAAGAGTCAGACACCACCAAAGCAACTTAGCACGTAGGCAAATGCACGGCACTGTTGTAAAAATGCAACTACCAGCACGAAGGAATATCAAGCCACTGGGCCCAGGTTTTAAGACATCCCAGAGGTGTGCATTTGTCTGTGTTTTCTCTTCTGGTAGATTTGTGGTTCTGTATTTTAACTTCTGTGAGAGTCCCATGACTTGCTAAGGACTTTGTGACTCACCGTGAAGGATGAGAATTCCTCTTTTATTACACCCTCTGTTTGGGCTGTGGGCCTAGTACTATGTGGGGTTGAGGGATGACCGGACAGGAGCAGAGGAAAGGATGTGAGGGCTGGTAAATCCTGGGTAATGGTTAGGCTGTGTGATGTGCTGGAAAGCTTCAAGGACCCCATTCCAAGGCCCAAGTTTTCGTAAGAGCCTCCAGTAGATTTCTGTCCATCTTTGTAATCTCAGGGTTCTCTGTCCTGGTACTAACTTATACATAAATAGAAACCACTTGAACACAAAAGCCCACCTGTTGTTTTTCTGACTGCCTTTAGCACTGGGAATGAATGAAGTCTTAGTAGGTTTGAATCTGACCTGAAGAAGTTATGGCGATCTTCTTAGGCTTCTTGCCCTGACTCTTATAGAATGTGGAAAGCACCCCGAGGGGAGGAAAACATTTCCTGTTTCTGGCTTAGCTCTGATGTAGGATGTGCTTATGCCCATTTTGCAAATCATCTCGTAAGTCAGATTCCAGCTCTTTTCTGAGAACTTGGTATCTGTGCTCACAAGCTGGGTGGTACAGATGAGAAAACAGAGGGCGAGATCCCAGTCTCTCTCCTGGCCAGCCATGGGGACACTGATAGCGTGTGCTTGCCTTTGTTTACCTGGAGCCCTGCCGTGTTTTCCTAAGATGCTTTCCTAAGGGCGTGGGACTAGGGATAAAGGTTGTAAAAGTGAATTATTTGATAAACTGATATTTCCGCTTACATTATGGAAAACTAAATCACGCTATGTTTTATCTCCATTGCTTTGCCAGAAACTCCTCATGACAGATTCTGATGCACCAGACTGAGCCACCTTGCTAAGCATCACTTATTTGCAGAAGTCATTAGAAGCCATTGTGTAACCAGAGGCTTTTCTGTTCCTTCCTTAACAATTTTCAAGACCCTGTGTTTGTATAGCCCTGACTCAGCACCATTCTATTTTGGGAATTTGTTACCTCTTTTCAGATTCTGGAGTGCACTTCCCGAGTTTTCTGTTCTTTACTAAGGAATGGCTATTACATAGGTCTTGAGTCCAGGTCTGAGGTAGTCACACCACAAAAGGACACATCTTTGTATCAGGACTCTGCCTTGGGATACTGGAGTGACCTGGTACCTCTTCCTGCCTAGCTTGTGGACAAGCTAACATTTTCACCATTGTAAATAGTGACATTCCTGGGGAAAGTAGCACTTGCCACAGTGGTAAAGCATTTCAAAACAACATACACCCCCCCCATCCCTTCTCCCCCCCTTCTCCCGTTCACCTTCCTCCTTCCCTTCTTAAGTAGAATCACTGATGGAAAGTGCCCAGCATACTGGCTCTCACAGAGCCCAGAACTCAATAAATAGTATCGATTACTACTAATATCATAATTATCATATTCAAAAGGAAACCATAGCCCCCAGTCCCTTTGTGGTCACGCTCGAGAGTCAGAAAGCTCTCGTAGCCTGGTGACCCATTCCATTGTTGTTTTTTTTTATTTTTTTATATTCCATCCTTCATATACACACACAGCACATTAAGAGTCTGTTCATTCTTGGGATGTATGTGAAATTCCAATTCCTGTCAGGAGAATTTATGTGTGGTTTTAGAGGGGATAATCGACCAGTTAGTATGTGCGCACTGATTTTATACACATACGCGTTGCCGTTTACAGCACACATTATAACATCTTCAGTCTCTGCCAAGAATGTGTATTTCTTAGCCCCGTGCATTTGCATATTATGGGTTCATAATTTCAAATAGCTGTAAAGATCTCTACAGAAAAATGTAGTCACTGTACTCTGATGTTCTAAATCTCAATGTAGTAGTAGAACCGGGCTAATTTTTGCCCCTGCTAATATACCAGCCCTATAATTTTCTCTCTCTTTCTCTCCTCACACACACACACCTCTGGCTTTACTTCTCAGCAAGGATTTAATAGATGGAAGCTGAGTTATGCTGCCTATTTCATAGACTTCATTACCTTTCCAAAATATATCGTACACTTGGCACAATGTACTGTGGTCTTATTACAGATGATTAAAAAGAAAAGATTTGTCAAAATAAATGAAGCCACCGCATCTAGTCTTCCCCTGGTTTGGATCCCTTGCTGCTCACCCGTCACCCCACCCCGCACCTTCAGTCATCTGCCGTGGGTCTGGCTTAGCTGCGCTCCTGACATGGCAGAGAGCTCTTCACAAATTGCCCTTTCAAGCTAATATCACCGGAAAATCCAGCCACACACACCCACCCTCTAATCAGTCATTAGAGAATCTGCCAGTGGCAGCCTTGATTTGACCAAACAAAATAGAGGAGAAGGAAGAAAAGAAACCTACATGTTTTTAAGATCTTACAAGTAGAAGGTACCTGAATTTTAAAAACAGTCAAGTGGAGATTTTCTTTTTGAAGTTCAGGAAAAAAAAGGACGCCAAGTTGAAATCTGTTGTTGTTCAGTTGCTAAGTCACGTCTGACTCTTTTGTGACCCCATAGACTGTAGCCTGCCAGGCTCCTTTCTGTCCATGGGATTTCCTAGGGAGGAATACAGGAGTGGGTTGCCATTTCCTTCTCCAGGGGATCTTCCCGACCCAGGGATTGAACCTGAGTCTCCTGTATTGTAGGCGGATTCTTTTCCACTGAGCCACCAGGGAAGTCCTAAGTTGAAGTCTATTATGCCCCATTTCAGTGTGGGGGGAGTTAAATAGCTGAGCCTTAGGAGTCTTCCAGTGCCATGGTTGCAACAGAAATGCTGCAGAAGTTCACCATCATGGGACTGACCTGGGCCATGGAACTGGCCGGGGCTGGGAAGGAAGTCCAGTGACTTTATTCATTGTCTGGTCTGTTTTTCCCTTTTGATGTCCAGTCAGAAAGTAAATGCTGCCCTGAAGACTGGGCACTGTATGCCCTTTAGAATATCTAGAAGGGTTCTGGCTTCCTTGAGGCAAAAAGCAAGTGTTTAGTCACTCAGTTGGGTCCAACTCTTTGTGACTCCATGGACTGTAGCCCACCAGGTTCCACTGTCCATGTGATTCTCTAGGCAAGAATACTTGAGTGGGTTTCCATTCCCTTCTCCAGGGGATCTTCCTGACCCAGGGATTGAACCCAGGTCTCCTGCATTGCAGGCAGATTCCTTGAGCAAGGGGCATCATTTTCCAGGTGCTAAAATGACAGCATCTGTAACTCAAGTGCTGAGGTTGCTGACCTCAGGGTGCTTATGATCACCTTGCAGCCTCTTGGGTTCTGCCCTCTATGGCTTATTGTTACTTAGAAATGTCTGCTTTATTCCTGTGTGTGTCTGTGTGTGTGTGTGTGTGTGTGTGTGTGTGTGTGCGCCTGTGTGTGTTCATCTTGAAGCTGTCCTGATGGAAACTTCCTTTAGTTTTGATTCAGAGTTTAATTGCAGAAGTATTAAATGAAAACTTAACTTTATAAAAATTCTCTTTTAAAAACATTTTAACAGCTTTATTGAGGTATAACTTATATGCTATAAAATTTACTTTGTTTTAGGTGTACCACGCAATGATTAATTTTTAGCACACATATATATCTCTACATACATATATATGTATGTCAGGGAATGTTATATGTGTATATATATACATATGTATGTGTATGTATGTATACATATATTATATGCACATATATACATATGTATGTGTATGTATGTATACATATGTATATGTATATATATTTGTGTATATGTGATATCAGGATTGTTAGTGGGGCAGAGATTGTGGAAGGAGGAGGAAAAGGAAAGGAATCTTTTGTCCTACGCAGCCCTTGTACTTGTGTCCTCTCCCTTTATCTTTTCTGCAGAAGGAGCCACGTGGGCAGGTAGTGTGGAGGGCAGAGCAGGCTTGCAGGGGGCACACTCTGGGCAGCGCCCCTCCTGATTCCTCTTGGTCCCACCCTGGCAGGTGGAGCTTTTCACTGCTTGGACAACAACTGTTCCTCCCTGGTCATTAACAGTTCACAAGTGCCGAGGTATTGTCACATCAAAAACGTATTCATTAGCACGTTTGCCTAACACCATTTCCTGTTCTCACTCACAGACTGCTGCAGCGGATTTCAGAGGTCATCCAGGCCAGTGCCCCTATATACACACAATCAGATACTGTCCCTAGGGCTGAAGGATGTGGTCCAGGGAAAATTGCTGGTCAGCAGTAGACCTGGGGCTAGATCCGGGGCTCGCGACTGTCCAGGAGAGTGGCACTGCCTTTTCATTGCACTGCCCTGTCGGAATGGCCTAATGTGGACAGGGCAAGTGGGCAGGAGGGCGGGTGACAGTGGCGTCATCCAGGGTTCATTTATCTCCTTATAGGCGTCTCGTGTCCCACCTCCCCAGTCCTGCTCCAGAGCTGTCTTTTGCTGCTTTAAAGCATCTCGGTAAGGACACCCTGCTGTCCTTTTTCATCACTTCTCATCATCTAGGAATCCTGAAAGGAGCAGAGGTCGAATGAAGAACCCACTCCCTCAAACCTTTATTCCAGAAGCAGCAATCTTTTGATTATATCTGACAAGTCCAAACGAAGAGACTAGGCCAAACAGAGAAACGGCCATAGCTTGTACTTGGACTTCTGTGTAGAAACCACTGTTGTGTTATCCTGGTTGCGTTTTGTTGGGGTGTGTATGTGTTTTAAAAGAAAGTTCTCAGAAAACGATGTTTGGGGGGCAAAAAAAAAGAGCATTTCATCTTAAAGAATTCAGAGCTGTGCAAAAAAAAAGCGAGTGAAGAAACCAATTGTATGAAGACGCAAGTAGCTATTAGATACCCAATGTGTAGTGGAAAGGGGAGATCTTATGCTTTGAAAGGCGAACAGTCCTTCCCTCTGATTCAAGGGAATTCACCCTGCTAGGTTGCTTACTTAGAGGCTTTCCCTTTCAGCCTTTGCCAGCTGGTGTGGAGCCGAAAGCCAACTAATGGGGCAGAAAGCCAAGCTTTCCCTTGTGCTGAAGCCAGAGGGGGAGAAGTAGGTAGACAGCAAACTCGAAGAGAGGAGCAAAATCGTGACAGCTAAACAGTGGCATTTCCAGCCGGACAGTGGAATGCTTGAGCCTGGAGGAACTAGATGAGCCGAGAGGACAGGGGTGTCCAAGAGCAGGGATTCTCTACAGGGGGTCCCCAGATCTCCTGGGAGCTAGTGAGAAATGCAAATTTTCAGGCCCCACCCCACTAAGATCAGCTGAATGAGAATTTTCTATGCATGAGCCCAGTGATCTGGAGTTTAACCAGCTTTCTTGGAGGTTTTAATGCACTCTCCAGTTTGAGAACCATAGCTGTAGGAAGAGTGAGCGGTATGTTAAGCCATGATCGATGGATAACAGCTGAGGGTCAGAGTACTGGTTCTGCATTGTTTTGTTAATGTCATAATCAGTTAAGTCATGTCCAGTTAATTTAATGAAGAATTTTATTATCCTATAGAATATAGAGTTGACTGAATTGCATATCAAAAATCCAATAAATTGGACATTATACTTTGCCTTATAACACGTTAAGCTGAAAATATTTCCATGCATTTCTAATAAAATTTTATTACATGTGCTTCAAAAACAACCCCCAAATCCAATGAGCTTCACTCAGAAAGAGCATAAAAGAGAACCCGAGAAACAGATTGACTGGCTTTAACTCCTGGCTCTGCCACTTAGCAGTCATGGGAAGTTGAACCTGTTACTTTAGATTTCTGAGTCTCTTTTTTTCTTGTAGAGTCAAATCAGGGTGGAAAATTACCTACTTCACAGAGTTCTTGAGAGTAAAGGAGGCTGAGAGACACCATGCAGGCAGAGTGTAGCGCAGGGCCTCGCCACACAGAGGACTTCCTTCCCTGGGCAGGTGCAGTTTGCCTTCATGTGGTGGCAGTCGTCCAGGTGACCATGACCTGGCTTCTCAGGCACTGAGTGCTAACATTGGAAGAGAGTTGGATGGTCCAGTCCACTCGGTTCATTTTATTGATGAGGCAATGGAAGCTGGGAGATTTTAAGTTACATAACAAGTTATTTGCTGAAGGAAGGCTGGAGCCCCTGTCTGCTGCAGCTCAGCTTACTGACTTTCTTGACCAGGCCACTTGTTCTCACACTGACCTTGTATCACATGAAGGTGAGTGTGAGGGCCAGAGAAGGGGTCCTTTTGTCAACTGTAAGGGCCTCTGGGCAGAGGAGAAGGAGCTCAAAGGCTGCCAGCTCTCACTCAGGTTGCCCCTCTTACTTGCTGCTCCTGCCTTGGTTTTCCCGGCATGGAGAGCAAAGTATGAATGCAGAGCCATGGCCTGCCAGGAACTCTGGACCTTGGAGATGCTGGACTGCAGGTCTATCCCTGGAGAAGTGGAGGCTCAGAATGGGCAGGTCTGGGGGTGGGCTTGGAACTTGCAGTGACTGTGAGGTTGTTGGAAGGTTTTAAGCAGGTAAGTGATACGTGGTGATTATAATATTTTTAATTTTTGTTTTAGATTTTTACAATGTGGGGTTGGTTTCTGCCACACAACAATGCGAATCAGCCATAACTATACCTATTGTGATTATAATTTTTAAACAGTCACCAGCAGTTACTAAACATTGGTCTTTAAGTGTCACTCTTGGACTGTGATGGGGCATGATAGTGGGAGTGGCTTTTACTTTTCATTTTATTCATTACTTTTTGTTACTCTTTGACTTTTTTTGACCATGTCTTACTTTTATGATGTGTGTATGCATTAAAAAACTAATTAAAAAAAATGAAGCTCTCTTCTAGATCAAGGGAAAATAAATTTTATGGAGACTATCTAGTGCTTTGGAAAAGATGAAAGAGATAGATTGCTTAGCAAAAAAAAAGACTATTTTTTGACAAGAAAAATGTATCTATGTATAGAAAAAGTCTAGAATAATGAATATTAAAATATTATTAAGATTAACATTTTGAGGGGACTTTCCTGGTGGTCTAGTGGTTAAGACTTCATCTTCCAATGCAGGGTTGCTGGTTTGATCTCTGGTCGAGGAGCTAAGATTCCCACATGTCTTGTGGCCAAAAAAGTGCACAACAAAACAGAAGCAGTATTGTAACAAATTCAATAAAAGCTTTAAAAAATAGTCCATATAACATAAATCTTTAAAAAGATTAATACTTTTTGGTTAAGCTTGTTTTCTGATTTTTCTAGTATGAACATATATTACTTTTGTAATTAAAAAATGACTGATTTAATGAAAACACTAAAAGGCAACGGTGTCTTTGATCAACCTGGTGGATTTTCCTTTAATAAGTGTTCCCAGGACAGCCCCACCCTTCCTGTGGTTGCCCATAGTTTCATCTGGCATAACTGATGGGGTCTTTAAATACGCCAGCAACACTTTCCTGCTGAAAATCTTCTGCCTCCAGCTCAGTAAGCATAGGCTTCTTCTGATGTGGAGAAGGGATTCTGGAGAAACCTGTGTATAGAGAATTCAGAGAGCTCCCATTCACCCATTTAGTGGCTCATTCAGAATATGTGTCAAAGGCTTTATGAATGTCAGGCCCTGTGCTGGGCTCTGCAGGGTCAGTAGGCATGAAGGAGCATGGCTGCTTGCTTTCCCCAGCTCTCTCCTTTTCTGTATTGATCCAGTTCTTTGTTTTTGTATCAGGAGAGGGTCTCCCTGCTTGCGAATGCAGCTCCAGCTGGCCTCTTCAGACTGGGGTTTGGATCTGGGTGGTCTGGATGACTGAAGCTGTGAGGCCACTCAGGCGGAATACCTGGTGGGGGGGCAGTCCTGACATCACTACCATTTATTAATATTTTCTGTGTGCTAAGTACTCACACATATTTTCAATCTTTACAACAACCCTTTGGGGGGAAGAAAACCAAGCATCAGGGAAGTGACGGTCCTGGCTCAGGATCATATGCTGGGAAGCTGCCTGATCAGGATTTGAATCCACATCTTCCCATCTGTCTCTGAGTCCCACTGTCTCCACCCTGCTCTTTTAAGACCTAATCTGTAGAGGTGCGGCCGGCCTCCAGGAGCGCACAAGGTCAACAGGCAGGCCCACTATACAAACACACATAAACATGGACACACGGGGTGCTGAACGTCTCTCTGTGAATTTGTAAAGGACAAAATGTGGCTTAGCCATGTGCACAGTTAACTTGCTACTTCCAGCCTAGAGCCTCCACATTAATCAGACTGCAGGGCAATTATTTAGAAAGTGTGATGACTCAGACAGGGTTGGGCTGCCGTGTAACTTGGTCCAAATAAAGACTGGAGGCAGGAGGAGGCCAGATGAATCCTGTAAACAAGATGAGAGGGGATGGCATTTGATCTCTCGGAGAACATCTTTTGTAAATACTGATGTGCCTGTCTAACAATCCCTTTGTGCCTACTGGTTCTAGATCAGTTATACCAATTGCTTTCATGTGAAATGTGCTAAGGTGCCCAAGTGTTTCTGTCTTCCAGCTCCGACTTCTATGATATTAGTGTCTGTTAGTCTAAATGAAATGAGATATTTAAAAATCAGTTTGCTAAAACCAGCTTCTCTCAAGGATTTCCCATTATAGAAGAAAGTAATACAAGCACTGCTATATTTTACAGACACTTAAATCAGTTACTCAGCAACAGTTTATTTGTTCTTTCTGTGTCCTGACACACTGCTAGGTGTTGATAAGATAATATACAATACTTGATCTTATGGACATCTTCCCTCAGTAGGGAGAAGACATGAACATCTATTGAAACAATATGAGAAAATAGAGGACAGCATCAGAAATTGTTGGCAAACTATTTGGTATTACAGGTATTCACAAGGACAGCAGGGAGGGTGGCCAATAAGGGCAGCTTTGTGGTTGAGGTTTTGAAGCATGCCTGGGATTTTGACTAGAAGGAAGAAGCAGTCTTATAAAACAAACATGCACCTCACTAGAACTGACTCAAATGTGATCCTTTTTATGGCCGAGTAATATTCCCTTGTATATTTGTACCACAACTTCTTTATCCATTCATTTGTCGATTGTCATCTAAGTTGTTTCCATGTCCTACCTATTGTAAATAGTGCTGCAGTGAACATTGGGGGTACATGTGTCTTTTTCAATTATGGTTTTCTCAGGGTATACACCCAGTAGTGGGATTGCTGGATCATATGGTACTTTTATTCCTGATTTTTTTTTAAGGAATCTCCTTACTGTTCTCCATAGTGGCTGTATCAATTTATATTCTCACCAACAGTGCAAAAGCCAATTATACAGGAAAAGAAATATTGTATATTAATGCATGTATATGGAATCAAGAAAAATGGTACTGATGAACCTATTTGCAGGGCAGAATTAGAGGCACAGACACAGACTTTGGATACAGCAGGGGAAGGACAGGGTGGGACAAATTGAGAGACTAGCACTGAAACATGTACATTATCATATGTAAAATAGAGAGCTAATGGAAAGTTGCTGTATAAGACAAGGAGTTCAAAGTGGTACTCTGTGACAACTTAGAGGGATGGGATGGGGTCGGGGTTGAGGAGGAGGTTTAAGGGGGGGGGACGTATGTATCCTTATGGCTGATTCACATTGTTGAATGGCAGAAGTCAGCACAATTGTAAAGCAAGTATCTTCCAGTTAAAAACAAAAACAAACAAACATGCATAACTAACTAGACCAGTATTTTAGGTGAAAACCATGCTTGCTTTCTCTCTTTGTCAGTTGGTACTCATGATATTGATACTCTGTAAGCTGGTTTGTTTTACAACTTTCTGATTTCCTGGAGGAGGCAGCTGGCCCTAAGTGATACTACAGTGAGACCCCTGAGTTATCTGTGGATTTCAGGTGACCAAGTTTTCCATAATTTCCGCTACAACTGCCTATTAGAAATAAAAACCCATTCATTTTGGGCATCCATTAAAATGGGGGCTGATTTTTTTTTACCATGGATAGACCTAGAGATTGTCATACTGAGTGAAGTAAGTCAGACAGAGAAGGAGAAATATTGTATGACATCACTTATATTTGGAGCCTAAAAAGAAATGATACGAATGAGCTTACTTGCAAAACAGTAAAATACTCACAGACTTAGAGAAGGAACTTATGGTTACCATGGGGGAAGGATGGGAAGAAGAAATAGTTAGGGAGTTTGGGACAGACATGTGCACACTGCTATAGTTAAAACGGATAACCAACAAGGACCTATTGTATAGCACAGAGAGCTGCTCAATGTTGTGTGGCAGCCCGGAAGGGAAGGGGGTCTAGGGGAGAATGGAAACATGTATATGTATGTCTGAGTCACTTGCTGTCCACCTGAAACTTTACAACGTTGTTAATCGGCTATCCTCCAATGTAAAATGAAAATGAGGGCTGGCTTAGTGGGTGGATTTAATACATTTCACATTGGTCTCCTCTCTAATTTAAACAATGGCTCTTCCCAGAATGCTCTTTGGTACACCTTATCTTTCTACCAGAAGAGTCCAGTAAATCCAGATTTCTGACTTCCAAATCCATCCTTGACTAGGCTCTCCAGTCTCATTTTCTCTCTGCCTTTGCACACACTGACCTCAGCTACTCTGCTGTCCCTGACATGACAGGGAATTTCATGCCCCCTCCTCGTTTTGCTCATTATAGCCCCTCAACCTGAAATGTTCTTCAATTCTTCTCTATTAAAATCCAACTCATCTTTTAAAATTTACCATATGTGCCTCCCACTCTAAAAAGTCTTTCTGGATCATCCCATAGGAACTAACAGCTCCCACTGCACAGTGGGCTAAAACAGGAGAAACACAATAGAGAAGCCGTGTGCAGGGGACCCAGAAGGTTTGGAAGATTTGACAAGGAGAGGCTCTAGAGAGTTCTAGGAGATTTGGGGAGGAGAGAAAGAACACCTTGAAAGATGACTCAGTGGGTTATCATTTAGTGTTCAGTATCATTCTTTGAGCTGAAGCAGGACAAGACTGGAATCTCCATTCAGTTACTGCAGATTGCTGGATTTTGCATCTTTGATGAGTCCTCGCAGAGACTGGATGATGTGGAGCCCCTGGATTTATTCAGGTTACCAGTTGCATTCTCCCAGCACATCTGTACACAGGCTGTATCTCACCATCCTACACTCAAGGTTCTTTTGTGTGTTTTCTGCTCTTCTGTGACCTGGGTTTTCCAGAAGAGCTCTGATTTGTGGTTTGGAAAATATGGTGACTCTGGGTACACCGAGCCTTTTAAACTTAGATTGCATTCCCCTCTTTGCCAGGCAGCTCTGCCCCTCTGTTTGCAGCACCGCACTGGCCAGGGTAAAGATTTGTTGAATCGATGAGAGAAATAGACCTTGAATCCAATTTTGCCTGGATGTTAGGTACATTTTCTTCCCTTGTGGACTCAGCCTTTACCCTCTTCCCTTCTCTCCATCTCTTCTCTCCACCTTCTCATATCTAGCCTAGAAGATGCTTGCTGTTGGTGGTGGGTAAGGGCAAGGTTTCTTGATCAGCTGTGACTGTCTTTGGGGTAGAAGTCCTCTCCATCACAATTCAATCTGGGATGTATTAGCCAGAGGGTGTGGCCTCTGCTTAGGAGACACCTCTTTCTGATTGCATTAGGCAGGGGCTGGGATGGCAGGAATAATAGGCAGAGAGTCAGAAAAGAGTGGAGGTTAAGAACCTTGTCTTCTAGTTCAAGCATCCTATGGTTCTGTGACTCAACCGTAAGGGGTTAAAAAGAGCATACTTGTGGGAGCTTGGGGGTGGGGGGAGGGGAGAACCTCCTCAAGCATCAGGGCAGCTGAAAGGCCACTCTGAGGGAGCTTTGTAGAGACACATGGGCTGTGTGTCTGCCGCACTGGCTGCCTGCAGCATTACCGTGTGGGCTGGCGAGGAGCAAGGAGCAAGCAATGCTGTGCATGGTTGAAACCACAAATCACGACTCTGCAAATATCAAGGGTTTCCTGTGTATTTCTGAACAGCTAGCTGGAAGAGGTTAAAGGGACTTTTTGTCTGCTTCGGTACGTCCATCTCTGCCCTCCTACCTTCCACTCTCGATGGTGAGTGCTTTCTGGGCAGGCCTACCTTTGTGTAAGGCCACATTTTACACCCTTTACAATAAACAGCACATGCATTTGGAATTGTAATGGGGCCTTCCACCCCCTCTGGCTGTACCTCAGGACGGGATCTGTTATTGCTGGGCTGTGCAACACCAGTTGGCTAGGATAGGAACTGAAACCCTGACCGTAGCCCTTCGTCATGATATTCTAATGCAGTGACCCTCATCAGCCTCAAGAGGTTGTCAATTGCTTCCTAATTGCGACACAGGGCACTGTGGGTATACCAGGGGCTACAAATATCTCAGAGACCTATAAAAAGGTTTGTGACCTAAAAAGAAATATTGTTTGCAAGTTGAAAAGAGATCTGCAATCCAAAAAATAGTAAGCATGAAATAAAACATGTCCAAAACATATATGAGGTCTGCCATGACTCACCTCAGCTGTGCAGTCACGGTGGCCACCCTACTCAGCCAAGGACATGCGTGCGTTTGATCAAGCGGCTGCAATGAGGCTGCATCTGACACTGGGATGTGTCAGATGCAGCCTCTGTGATGCCTTTTACATCTTCCCCAATTCCGCTCCCAGCTTCCTGGACACACCCTCCAGTTTCCAGCAGCTTCTCTTCCGGCAATGTGGTGACAGGGGCCATGCTCCTTTTCCCACTTCGTTAAAGACTCACCCAGAGTGGTTTCAGTCCCCCAGTTCCCAGTATGCGGGAGCTCCAGGGACCGTCTGGCTGGATTCAGGGCAGGTGACCTGTCCCAAGGCTGAGCTGGTCAAACACGCCATCAGACTGAGACAATGACGGTGGAGGACTTGTCCTGGGGTGGGTGGGCGTGGCAGGAAGCTAAAACCACGTATCAAGCCTTGTTTCCTATTTCTATCCTTCTTCCCTTTACCTCTCTCTTCACGGTATTTCCCAAATCTTACTGAGTCCACCATCTTTTTGCCTTCTGTCTTTATCCCATCGGCTCCACTTCCATTTTTAGTGTTCTGGTTCAGGCCCTTGTGATTTAAAATGAGGTAAGGCAAAAAGGACTGAGGCCACAGATAGATCTTTCTTTCCCACTAGTTCTGACCCCTAAGATTATTCAGCCCTCAGGATTATCTTTCTAATACCTGAGCTTAAACTCCAGTCCCTTCATTAGAGCGTGAGACCTTTGCAGGCCTGGCTCCCAGAACTTCCTTCCAGCCTCATCCAAACACTACAACTCTGGTGACAGTCTGCTGTTTGCTGTTCCTACCACATGCTAAACTCTTTTATATGCCTTTCTAACCCTCCTCCCTTTTCTGGTGCTTTAGAAAAATATTAAAAAAAAATTTTTTTAGACAATTCAAACAACAGAGTATAAAAAGAAATGCAATGAAAAGTATTCTACTATCCTTTAAACCTCATCAATTTTTAGAAGATTCTAGTTGAAATAGCATTTTACTAAAGTTTTTGTTTTGGAGGTCTAAAAGGAGTTATTCATGAAAGGAAATTCTATATTGATCTGAGCCTGCTGAGTGTGAGGGCTGATAGATGAATGACCCACGGTCTTTTGAGACTAATGCAATTATATCCACTTTTGATTATGTTACAGAAGTCCATTGCGATGTAATACCTACACAAAGTTCACATCTGGCCTAACTAACTTAAGGAGAAAATATTGGGTCAAATTTGAATTACTGCTAAACAGTGATTAAAGTATTTTCACATCTCCACTTTCGCACCTTTCAAGATGCAGAATATACCTTGAGAGTAAAGAATGGGGGAAAAGAATGTTAACACTTGGTCAGCTGTGTATTTTATCATTTTGGGCAAATTTTAATTTAAATGTTATTTGTAGAACTGAACTGAACTGAATATTTAGTATGGCAAGTCACCTGCACAGCAATAACAACAAGGATGTGTTTTCAAGTCAGTCATGAGATTTCTGAATTATATTCTGTTATTGGTTTTGGTGTTATTTTCCTTCTTTTGTGGCTTGGATAACGCAGAGGTAGTTGAAAAGAAAGTAAAGGATATTTAGGTTTCACTTAGGTAGGAAGGAGTGTCATCACAGAGGATGTATGATACCAGGTGGTGGTTTTGAAGGGGCGTTGATACAATAGTAGCTGTCAGTGATTTCTCTTCCTTTGTTTAAAGTGAAGAGATTTATGTACTCTCTTATCATCAAAAACAGAGTGAAAAGTAACCACGGCACAGTTAGATTAGCAATTAAGAGCTGCTTGGCCTCCTTGTTATTTGTCATCTTTTATTAGTTATTTTTACCAAATGGTTTTACAAATTTGTTATAAAAAAGAACAGTCCCCTGTTCCCTTACTTCCATTTCCTCCTCTCTAGAGGCAACTACTTTCAGTTCTTTCTCTTAAATTATTACACTTACCTCCATATTTCTAAATAACATGCATAAATGGCCACTTTGTTTTTTCAGTTTTAGGCATTCTCTGTTGACTTCCTGCTACTAGAAGGTGAAAATTTAGCACTTTTGCTGCACTTGCCCTCCAGGTGTATAAATAGATTTGTCATTTGTATTACTGTTCCTAATTGAATCATGCATCTATTCACATTGTCATGTGACTAGCTTACCTATGGATGAATGATAAAATTGACATTGAGCTTGGCCATATGATTAGCTTGATCAATGGAATGTGAGTGGAAGTGATGTATTCCACTTCTGATCAGAAGTTTAGGAGCCATTGCATGGTGTGGGTGAGTTACTTTCTCCCCTCTGCCTAGAAAATGGACATGTCTTATTAAGGGGCTAATTCTTTAGCCTAGATCCTCTAATGAAGGAGACGTGGTATAGTCATAGCTGACCCACAGCTGTGCTGCAATGTTACATGAGTTAGAATGCTTGTAAACCTTTGAGGCTGATCTTGTCACTGCAATATACCCTAGTAAAATCTGACTGACACACCACCTCCTTATCTTCCCCAAATATTTATATCACAAATATTGACTGTTTACATTGTTATGATTATGTATGTGCTCTTTCCGGGCGATGTATTTAGTATTTCTGTGATGCTGTTCCTTTCTTGAATCATTCTTTGTTTCCCTGAAGTTGATCATCACATTATTTTTCATTTGTTTATGATTTCATATTTTTATTACTAATTAAATTCTCAAACCCCTATCTGTTGTTTAAATCTCTTCTCAGAATGTTCAGATTTTTTTTTTCCTATTCAGAAATCCCTGTTTGTATCTCTGAAGTGCTTCAAAATGGACTGATTGATCTCTGTGCCTGGTGCATAGTTATCATCTTGGGATCACCTTGAGATTCCCTTTGACTTTCTCTTGTGTTGGATTTTCTGTTTTCCCATATTCCATGGCTTATTGTTTCTTGGTTTACACCCTGTATTGGTAGATCACATCCTCTGGTAACTCCCTAAAAAGAGAGGGATATAAATTATTTGAAACTTTGTATGACTGCAAGTACATTTATTCTGTCATCACACTTGATTACAGTTTGGCTGGGTATAGAATTCTAGTTAGAAAATCATTTTCCTTCAGAATTTTGAAGATATTTTCCCAATTTTCTTTTAGGTTTCACTGTTATTATTGAGAAGTCTGAAACTATTCTGATACCTGATCTTTTACATGCCCCCCTTTTTTTTCTTTCTGGAAGGTTGTAGGGGTTTTAAATTTTGTTTTTTTAAGTTTAAAAATTTAAACTTAAATTTTAAAAGTTTAAAAAATTTAGGGGTTTTTAAAAGTTTTTTTATACAATTAAAAAACTTTTAATTTTATAACAGTTTTATATTTACAGAATTACTGTGAAGATAGTACAGTGAGTTCCCATATACTCCAAACTTAGTTGTCTTTGTTTTGAACATCTTCTATTAGTGTGGTACATTTGTCCACATAAATTAACTGATATGGATATACTGTCATTTACTAAATACCATCTTCATCATATTTCCTTAGTTTTCTTCTTAAGTCACTTCCTCTTCTAGGATCACATACGTGATAACACATTGCATTGAATTGTCGTATCTACTTAGTTGCCATATCTGACAGTTTCTCAGACTTATTTTTTGCTGACCTTGAGAGTTTTCAGGAGCACTGAAAACTATAGTCAAATAGTTTTGCAGAATGTCCCTTAATTGGGATATATCTGAACTTTTTCTTATGATTATAGTGGAGTAATATGTTTTGGGGAAGATCACAGAAGTAAAGTGTCTACTGTCATCACATTAAATCAAGGCTATATACTATCAGTATGACTTATTATTGATTTTCCTTTAGTTTTATGTTCAAAGTGACTTATATTCAAAGTGACTTAGTTCAGCACTTTATTTCCCACCCCCTTCAGTGAACTCGTTTTTATATGTAATACTTCTAGATTCTAGTGTCATATTCTGAATTCCATCCTAGGATATCTCCTTTTTCTCATATATTAAAATTTCATCTTTGTGCTGTAAAGTTCTGTGGATTTTGACAAATGCTCGATGTCTTGTTTTTACCATTACAGTATTATACAGAATAGTTTCACCACCATAAATATCTCCTGTGTGTCATATGTTTCACTCTGTCTCCCCTGACCCCTCCGTAATCACTGATCTGTTTACTGTCCTATAGTTTTGCCTTTCCAGAATGTCATATAATTGAAATCATGCAGTATGTAGCTTTTTCAAATTGGTTCTTTCATTTAGCAATATACATTTAACATTCATCCATATCTTCTTGAGGCTTGGTAGCTCATTTCCTATTGTTGCTGAGTAATAGCTCATTCTATGAATGTGCTATAGATTGTTTATCCATTCAATTATTGAAAGACATCTTGATCGCTTCCAAGTTTTGGCAATTAAAGAAATTTTTAAAAATTATTTACTTATTTGATTTTGTGGGGTCTTAGTTGCAAGCCTGTGGAATCTTCATTGAGGCGTTTGAACTCTTAGTTGTGTCGTCTAAAATGGGGTCTACTTCCTTGATCAGGGATCGAACCCAGGCCTCCTGCATTGGGAGCACAGAGTCTTAGCCACTGGACCACCAGGGAAGTCCCCAATTTTTAGCAGTTTGAATAAAGCTGCCATAAACATTCACATACTGGTTTTTATGTTTCGCTTTGTAAAATAGTTGCCAAAATGTCTTCCCTAGTGACTGTATCATCTTGTATTTTCTGCACCAACCACTGAGTTCTTATTGCTCCACCTTATTGACAACAGTTGGTATGGTCAGTTTTGGGGTTTTAACCATTCTAAGGTATGTAATGATATTTCATTGTTGTTTCGATTTGCAACTTACTAATCACAAATGCTGCTGAGGATCTTTTCATATACTTATTTGCCACCCATATACTGGCTTCCCTGGTGGCTCAGAGGGTAAATTGTCTGCCTGCAATGCGGGAGACCTAGGTTCAATCCCTGGGTCGGGAAGATCCCCTGGAGAAGGAAATGGCAACTCACTCCAGTATTCTTGCCTGGAAAATTCCATGGATGGAGAAGCCTGGTAGGCTACAGTCCATGGGGTCGCAAAGAGTCGGACACGACTGAGCGACTTCACTTCACTTATTTTCTTTGGTGAGGTATCTGTTTGCCCATTTTTAAACTGGCTTATTTGTCTTCTCATTGTTAATTTTTAAGAGTTGTTGTTGTTGTTTTGGTATATTTTGGTATAGAAGTACTGGTGTTGGGTTTCCCTGTTGGCTCAGTGGTAAAGAATCTGCTTGCCAATTCAGGAGACATGGGTTCAATCCCTGATCCAGGAAGATCCCACATGACAAGGAGCAACTAAGCCCATGAGCCACTGCTATTGAACCTGTGCTCTAAACCCTAGGAACCACAGCTACTGAGTCCATGTATTGCAACTACTGAAGCTCGTGCACCTAGAGCCTGTGCTCTGCAACAAGAGAAGCCACTGCAATGAGAAGCCGTGAACCACTAGAGAGTAGCCCCCGCTCACTGCAGCTAGAGAAAAGCCTTCACAGAAATGAAGACCCAGCACAGCCAAAATAAATAAAAAATTATATACATATAAGAAGTATTGATACTACAAGTTATTATTTGATATTTTAAGTCCTTTCTCAAAAATCTGTTTTGCAGATATTTTCTCCCTTGTCTGAGGAGACATTGGGAGAAAGACAAGCAATCTAGGGGTTTTCTTTCATGGATCACAAATTTTTAAATGGAAGAAAGTCCAACTTGGCAATTGTTCTCCTTTCAAATATCCGTGCTTTTCAAAACTTTTGCTATTGGTATCATATTTTAAAACTCATCAGCAAACCCAAGGTCATGGAGATTTTCTATTGTGTTTTCAACAAGAAGTTTTATAGTTTCACATTTTAAATTTAAGTCTGTGATCAACTTTGACTTTTCACGTGAGGTGTAAAGTCTGTTTCTAACTGGATTGTGTGTGTGTGTGTGTACGCGCGCGCGCGCGTGTGTGTGTGTGTATGTAGTTGCAATCCAATTGTTACAGCATCATTTGTTGACAAGACTATCCATTTTCAATTAAGTTGCCTTTGCTTTTTTGTCGAAGATCAGTTATCTACATTTGTGTGGGTCTTTTCCTGGGCTGTCTATTCTGTTTTATTGATCTGTGTGTCTCTTCTTTCACTGTTCACTTCACATCTTGTTTTGATTACTATAGCCTTATAGTAAATTTGGTAATTAGGTAGTGTGAGTCTTTCAACTTTCTTCTTCTTTGCTGTGTTGGTTATGCAAGATCTTTTGCTTTTCTGTATAAACTTTAGAATCAGTTTGTCAGATCTACAAATTAGCTTTCTGGGATTTTGACTGAGATTATGTTGAGTCTATAGATAAAGTTGGGAAGGACTGGCATTTTAATATTGAGTCTTCTGATGCAGGAACATGTTTTGTTCTTGGTTTGTCTTTTTTTTTTTTTTTGGACCCAGTATTCTAAGATGTCATAATGATGTACTTTGCCATACAGTGGATCTGTTTTTGTCAGTGTGCTCACATTTTTATCTAAGGTCTCACTTGGCTGGCCTTTTCGGTCTGTAAACTCTGTGCCTTCTCTTCATTTTCTGGTTTTTGTAGATGACTTACTTTTTTTTATGCCCCCCATTCAATTCCCTTTTTTCTAAGACTCTGATTTGCAGAGTGGACCTTCTGAACTGGATATCTAGTTCTCTTTTCTTCTTTCTATCTCTTTGTCTTTTTACTTTACTTTATAGGACGTTTTCTCAACTTTACCTTCCAACCCTCTGGTAGTTTGGTGGTTTAGTCGCTAAGTCGTGTCTGACTCTTGCAACCCCATGGGCTGCAGCCTGCCAGGCTCCTCTGTCCATGGGATTCTCCAGGCAAGAGTACTGGAGTGGTTTGCCATTTCCTTGGTATTTAATTTGTTATATTTTTAATTCATACGGATTCCTTTTTTGTTGTTATTCTCTGAATGTTTTTATAGCATCCTGTTTTATGATTCCAATATTACCTCTTTGAAGAAGCTTATGATAGAACTTTGACACTTTATTCAGTTATATGGCTATTCTTGCTTATCTGCACACATTTAAGAATTGCAGTGTAGCTGGGATTTGATGACCATGCGTTTCACTGGAGAAAAATCTGGCTGGGCCTTTCTCTTGTGGAGTGTAAGTGTTATGCAGTATTTATTTTTTAAACTGAAGTATTGTTGACATACAATATTATATTAATTTCAGGTATGCAACAGAGTGATTCAACATTTGTCTACATTATGGATCAATTACCATGCTAAGTCTAGTAACCATTGTCACCATAGAAACTTATTGCGATATTATTAACTATATTCTCTATTCAGTACACTACATTCCTGTGACTTATTTATTTTATAACTGGAAGTTGATACACCTTAATCATCTTCACCTGTTTCACCCAGCCCTCATCCCCCTGCCTTCTGGTGACCACCGGTTTGTTCTCTGTATCTATGAGTCTGTTTCTGTTTTGTTTTAGATTCCACATATAAGTGAGATCATATGGTATTTGTCTTTCTCTGTCTAACTTATTTCACTTAGCATGATACCCTCTAGGACCATTCATGTTGTCACAAATGGGAACATTCCATTCTATTTTATGGGTAATATTGCATTGTATTGATGTATGGATCATATATCAGTGATCATATATATATCATATCTTCTTTATCCATTCATCTATAGATGAACTCTTAAGTTCCCCTATATCTTGGCTATTGTGAATAATGCTTCAGTGAACCTTGGGGTGCATGTAACTTTTTGAGTTAAAGTTTTCAGAAGTGGAATTGCTGGATCATATTGTAGTTCCATTTTTAATTTTTTGATGAACCTCCATACTATTTTGCGTAGTGGCTGTAGCAGTTGATATTCCCACCAACAGTACACAAGGGTTCTCTTTTCTCCACAACCTTGGCAGCTCTTGTTTTTTATTGTCGTTTTGATGATAGCCATTCTGACAGGTGTGAGGTGATATCTCAGTGTGGTTTTCATTTGCATGTCCCTCATGATTAGTGATGTTGAGCATCTTTTCATGTGTCTTTTGGCCATCTGTGTGTCTTCCTTGGAGATATGTCTCTTCAGGTCCTCTGCCCATTTCTTAATCATAGTGTTTATTTATTTATTTTATATTGAGTTGTATGAGATGAACTCTTTCTTAAATCAAGATGTCTTTTTTTTGTGTGTGGTCAAGTTGGGATCCTCAGAAGGCTCATCTTGCCTCTTGCCTAGAGAGTAGAAGATCCTGAGGGTTGGTGCTCTCAGTTCCCAGGGGAGAAGGTGCATCAGTAACCAGAATGCACGTGAATGTTCTTTAATCCCTCTGTTTTCAGCAAAGCAGGTATATGTCTTCGATTCTGCCTGCTGTCTTCCCGTCCAGAAAGCCTTGTTTATTTCAAAGAATAGACCTCCATTTTCTGCTGGGCTGGGCAAAGGGCCATTGCTAGTCAGGGAAAGAACCTGGGACTCTAACTGTTCCCCAAACAGGTTGCCAGCCAGGCTTCTTTGTTTTATTCCTCACTCCTTCTCTCCTGCTTCCTTTTCTGCCCCCCAGCTAGGGATTGAATCCATGCCTCCAGCAGTGAAAGTGCGGAGTCTTAACTACTGAACTACCAGGGAAGTCTTCTCCTGCTTTCAAGAGAATTGGTACCACCAGTTTCTGAGCTGTTAAGGGGTTTTTGCTGTTTAAATTGAGTTGGTTCTCAGCTTCCCCAACAGCTGACTTAGAACTCAGCTTCTAGGGATTCCCAGGCCATTCACCATTTGTTCATCTGATTTCCAGCTTCCAAAATTCTGTTACAGAAACAGACTCACAGACTTAGAGAAAAAACTTATGGTTACCAGGGAGGAAGTATAGGGGGATGGGATAGTTAAGGAGTTTGGATTGATATGTACACACTGATATGTTTAAAATGGATAATCAGCAAGAACCTACTGTATAGCACATGGAACTCTATTCAATATTATGTAACAATGTAAATGGAAAAGAACTTGAAAAGACTAGATATATGTATATGTATATCCAAATCACTTTGCTGCACATCTGAAACTACCACAACATTGTTAATCAACTATGTGTGTATTAGTCTCTCAGTAATGTCTGTCTGACTCTTTGTGGCCCCATGGATTGTAGCCCTCCACGCTCTTCTGTCTGTGGGATTCTCTAGGCAAGAATACTGGAGTGGGTTGCCATGCCCTTCTCCAGGGGATCTTCCCCACCCAGGGATTGAACCCAGGTCTCCCATATTATAGGCAGATTCTTTACTATTTGAGCTACCTGGGAAGCCTAATCAACTATATTCCTGATATAAATATGTTTAATATCTTACATTTTACAAAATGTTTAATAAATGTTTTACAAAATATGTTTAACATCTAAAAGAAACAAACCCAGTTCTCTTACTTTTCTCTCATCCTTGGTTCTTCCCATCTTTGTCTGTTTATACTAACTTAAAAAAAAAAAAAAGAAGATCATTCAAGTAGGGTTTGGGGAGGAAGCAGACATATTTACCTGGTAAGGCTGCCATTCAAGCCCAGCATCTGCTCTCATTTGGCCGGGATTAGGCCTTAGCATTTGTTACAGATTTTAATATTATCCCTGTCCAGACATGGTTACTCCTAGTCATCCTTTCGGTGAGTTCAGATGTCATCCTCTGTGCCCTGCTTTATTGTGTTCTTCCTTCCACCCCCACCCCCAAGAAATCCTGGCCCTCTCTTCTCCTGAGCTCGCATAGACTTTGCATTCACTGCTCTCACTGCATTTTCTGACGATAATGTGTATACCTGCTTCACCCTCTTGGGCCAGGAGCTTTGAAGGGGCTGGGAGGGGGCACCTCTTGTTTGTCTTTAGAGCTCCATCACCGATCCACTGCTCAGACACCAATAGACTTACCAAATGTTTGGTGCATGAACAAAAGCAAAACCAGGTGATTAGTGGGGTGATGCTTTGGGGGTGGGCTTGGCTGGAGGCACCCCTATCCCTTGTGACCTGCATGCAGGGCTGAAGTGGGAGCCCAGGCTGGGTGTCTGAGGGCTTCCTCTTAGCCGTCTTCCAGGCCCTGGATTCATTCTTTCTTTTTCTCAGCCCTGACCTTTTTCCTGGAGACTTTATCCACGTGCCTGAGTTTGCGAATAGAAATATTGAGAACACAGTGGGGCTGGGAGGTGTCGCTCCATAATGATCTCTTCCCTTTTCAGTGTTCCTGTGCACCAAAGGCAGGGCCGTGCTAGGTGGGGGACTGGTGCACAGTCGCGGAGGAGGTGTCATTATCCTGTAATTGATGGTGCAGGGCAGTTCTCTTCCCTGAGGCAGGCCCAGAGCATTAGCGGAATGACAGCCACATTTACAGAGCCTGGCCCCCTTGCTGGACACGTCTTAGAGTAACACAAAGGCAGGGAGTGAAGCTGAGAGGGGTTCTACACCCCACACGGCAGAGGTACAGAATGGCAGCCTCTGGGGCTGCAGGCCCTGGGCTCTTCCGGCCTCCCCAGGCAGGGGCTGCTCTCCCCGACTGTGACAGAGGTTGGGGGGACACCCAGAATGTCACAGCTGACTGACAGCCCTGCTTCTAGCAATGGGGCCTGGCCTGGGGCTGATTTCAGGCAACCCCGGGCCTTTCCTTGGCCTCAGATGTCACGCCCCTAACATAGCCAAGTGCAGCCGACCCTTGGGACACCAGAGTTTCGCGAATGAAATGCCTTTCTGGTCACACCTGCATAGTGAGACTGGAGAGGCCTGGAAGCCTCTCCGCAATGACTCCCTCCACATCATTGTCCTAGTCATAGACTCGAGGACTCTTTTGATACCCAGCTTAGAAGTAGGGTGATAAAAGATGATTTCTCTGGGTCAAGACATTATCCTATTTAAAATACAAAGAGCCTTAAGAACACATTGAACCAGTCGCCATCACTTAACGTGGATTAGTTTAACGTACTCATTAAACTGCTAGAACTAGAGATTTTAGACTGCTTTGGCTTCAGAGCTTCTCAAAGTGTGCTTCCCAGACCAGCAACATCAGCATCACTGGGGAACTTTTTAGAAATGCTGAGCATCCAGTCCCAGCCCAGAAGTGCAGAATCAGCAACTCTGGGGTTGGGCCTCAGTCATCTGTGTTTTACCTACCCTCCAGGTGACTCCGATGCATACTTCAGTCAGAGAAACCCTGCTCTTCAAGATTAGGAAACTTTAAGAAAGCCCCAGATGGTGAGGGACTTGCCTGGGGTCACTAAGCTAGTTGATGGCAGAGCTGTCATTTTCAAATGACAGTTGGTTGCCAGGATCTGGGGAGGAATTAACGTTTATGGAGGGCTCTCTCTGTGCAAGTCTCATAGCAGGAGTGTTATGCTCATTGCAATCCTGAAAACGGTCCCCAGTTTGTAGAGGAAGAAGTCAGTAGAGGATAGAGACAGGATTTCAACCTTGATCTTTTTGTTTGTTTTCTTCTTCTGCAATTACACATGTTGTGTGGGTACATGTACTCACATGTAGATGGTGGAGATCCTGCTGGGTGGGGGTGGGGCACTCTAAGTGGGCCCGTTGGCATTCTGAGGACACTCCTCTCTTGAGAGTGCTTCCTACTTAGTCCCTTCCCAGCTTTGTTTCTGGCTGGGTCCTGACTGTAGTCTGGAGCAACAGAATGAGAGACCATCCCCCTCCCCCCAGCTTTCTTGCCCACCGTGTTTCCAGCTTGGCCTGGAAATTCGACTATCTGGTTGAGCTCCTGCTTCTAAGTGTCGCTGCTGTTCAGGGGAGGCCAGAGCCTTACCAGTGTGACCAGCACACCAATCAAAGGGTCTGGGGTGAGGGAGGGGTTTTCCACATCTGGGATGGGAAGCCAGGCTCCTCCTGAGTTAGAGCCCAGGGCAGAGAAGACTCCGAGTGGGGTGGGAGGGGGAGCACAGGCGAAGCCAAACAGAAGAGGAAATTAAAGAGGCTCGAGTCTCCCTCCAGCTTCCTTCGCTGCATTTTTGGCAGGGATCGGCAAAGCTGGCCTGTCTGTAACTTTCCAGTCTGTCTGCTCATTGTCTTGCCCAGAAATACCAGATAAAAGAGACCGTGGAATGAGGAGTGAGGAGCTCGGGTCCCACCCTCAGGATATTCCACCGACATTATCTCTCTTTCAGGCCAGCACCCAACTCTCGCCTGGGCGTTGTGATGGGTGGATTAGTGGAGGGGCAAGGAAGGCGTATCTCCAGAGCATTCCTCACCACTGGCTGGATGTCTGTCCCACTGACTATCTTGTGCCTGAAATTCCTCGGTGAGCATCGTTCCATTGAGTGTCCCGTGGTCTCATGTTAAAGTATAATGCCCGAGGAAGTGTAATACTTCATACCTTGCTGGTGGATGACTTATTAGGTTCTGGTTAAATGGGCAAGGCATCAGGGGAAATGGACCGGGTGCTCTGAGTGGAGGCTTCTGGGAAAGAGAGGGACTACAGGAAGAGCAGGTAGGATGGCCGAAATGGCTTCGCCATGCTCAGAACCACGTAACCTGGTGCTGCGAGAGACCCGAGATGACAGAGAGGGGACTGCCTTGGCCAGGGACATTGAGGCAATGGGGGACAGAGCCAGCCAGACCTGGCCTGTTAGAGCTCTTTCTCGAGCCCAGGGTGATTATGGGTCGTTTTATTCCTCACTCTAAGCCTCTTCTTTTCGTGAAGAGCTCCTACAACTTGTTTGAATCTCTCTCTCAAGGAGAGGCGATCTTTCCCAGGAAGTTGCACGTAGGCTCTGTTTGTGTGCTCATTAATCATCTTCTGAAAGAATGGATGTTGAGGAAGGCTCTAGGAAAACAAAGATGGGGAGAACAGTCCCCTTGTCCTTGTGGAGTTCACAGCCCAGTGGGCAATGCCCAAAGTCAAACACAAAAGCGGAGACACAGGGCGAGCAAGGGCCTCTCTGGCAGCTGGAGAGGGGGTGCCTCCGGTGAGGAAGAAGCTGCCCCCAGCTCTTCTATGGAAAGCTGGAGTTGGGGGCTGCTTGAGCTGGGAGTTGAAGAGTGAGTGGGAGTTTGCTAAGCAGATAGAGGGGTGGGAGTGGAGAGAGGTAAGGGCGTTCCAGATAGGGGGGACATCTTGGGGGAGAAGAGGCATAGCTCTCCCAGAACCTGCAAATATGGTTGAATCACAATTACTGTAAGGGTATGTTTGGGGAGGGCCAAGAGACAGTCCAGATACAGGGTCTGGGGCAGGCCATAAAAGACATTGAGCATGGCTACGCTAAAGGGTTTGGACTTATATCCTGAGGGCAATGGCTCCCCATTGGAAAGTTTATTAGTCAATCAATGCTAACTGTCCAATAAGCAACCCCTAACATGTTACTGGCTCAACCTCAAAGGTGTGATTCTACTCCAGCGATGTCTGCTGAGACCTTCAGAGTCACAGTGGGAGAAAAGAGAAGGGTGGAGAAAGCATGCCGACTCCTAGCACCCCCAGCCTGGAAGTGACATGTAGAGTTCCACTCGAACCCTGTTCAATTTGGCCAGAACCAGGCACATGGCTCCAGCCTAACTGCAAAGGAGTCTGGGAAATGCTGGGACGCACAGGCATGCCAGGAGAGTGCTATGGTCTAAGGTGTGATTTGGGATGTTCACTGTGCCTTCAGATTAAAGGGCTGCAAGCTTGGAGACAGAGCAGGAGGCTCTTGCAATTGTCTGGTGACAAGGCTCTCCCTGCTCCCAATTCTCTGCAGACTGCAGCCAGCTGAACCTTCAGCTGGGTAGAAAGATGAGTGGAGACAGCCATGAGGGATGCAGACGGCTCGGGGGTGATGAGAGGTCAGTGATGGGCCTGTTGATAGATGCAAGGTTTAGGCACACATAGGACTGCAGGGCTCGCATTGGGCCTGACTGGGCCGGAGGTGTTATTTGCGTCTTCAGAGTTCAGGGCCTCCTGCCTCCTAATCCCTCATTCACAACTCTCTGGAACTCCTTACTTATTATTTGTGGGGTGAGTGAGCATGTGGTGAATGGAGCCACGGGTGGGAGTGAAGGGGCTTGGAGAAAGAAGGGAGTTGGATGGAAACATCCCTGGGAAAGAGTGGCCTTGAGTGGCCTGTTTTCCAAGGTGATGGCATTTCTCTAGTATTCCTGAGCTTCATTGCCACCTATTTGTACCTCTGAGGTGTAATGCACACTGCCACTTTGGAAAGACTACTAGGTATTTTCAGAGGAAGCGTTTGCTCATTAACATCTGAATGTCTGTGCTCATTTTAACCCAGTGCCTGGGTGTGTCCCCACTGCCGTCTTTCACTGGTGATACCGTGGTGACAGCAGGCCTTCTGCCCTGCCTTTGCTCTCCTGGTTGCCCTGTCTGATGTCAGGCTCTCATGCCAACCTAAGGAACAGATGTCCCAAAGCTGGTAGCAAGGAGGAGACCTGAGTTCTGGTTTAAACTAGGCAGCTAACTTGCTGGATGATCTTGCAAAGTCATCCTGTATTTCTGGGCTTCAGTTTTTCCTTCTGTTGGGTGGGCATGGACATTTTAAATGAAAGATTTTCAAACTCTGACATTTCTAGCTCTACAGGATGGAAGCTGAATATCCTAAGGGCTGAGCAAGAATACCAGGAGGCTTCTTGGGAGATTCCAGAAGGTGGTCTGGGCTTGGCAGAGCTCACTGGTTGTTCCTGAGGCTGCAGAAAATGGTGGTGTGGGTCTCATGTGTAGGCCTCTGCCTTCTCTTGTCTCTTTGGAAAATGAACCTCTTTGAGAAGTGGGTGAGAGCCACAGACCATCTCTCCAGAAAAGCCTGTGATGTGCACAGAACCATGTACCATGCATATGTCCTCTTTTATGTTTAATTTCAGGGGCTCATGGCCTCCCTAAAATGCAGCTTGGCTACCTGGCAGCCTTCATCTCCTTAGTGGGTTCTCGGTTCCTTTTACAAATTCAGTGATTGCTCCTAGGCCAAGCTGGGGAAGAGCTTCAGGAGCCAAAGGAAAGACCTCAGAGGTGTTTTCTCCGACCTCACAAAGGAATGGATGAGGCTGGTCCAAAGGGAGGCAGAAAATCAGTGCAAATGTGATGGTGATAGTTGAAGGCACTTGATAGGTGGGGTGTCTGTGTGTGTTTGAGAGAGAGGGGGAGAGAGAGGGAGAAAAGGAGAATGTGTATATATTGGCATCCTTGCCTTGATAACACATCTTCTGGGAGGGATTCTCTACTCTTTTGTAATTAAGCTTTTTATTTTGAGATAATTAGAGATTCACATGCAGTTATAAAAAATAATACAGAGGGATCCCTTGTATCCTTAACCTAGTTTTCTCCATTGGCAATATCTTATAAAATTATAATATAGAATCACAATTAGGATATTGATACAACCAAGAAGTAGAATATTTCCATCACCACATGGGTCTCTCCTGTTCCCCTTTCATAGCCATGTCCACTTCCCTTCTCTGCCCTGATTCTCTACTTAACCTCTGAAAACTAATAATCTGTTCTTCATTTCCATCATTTTATCCTTTCAAGAATGTTATGTAAATTTAATAATATAGTGTAAGTGCAGATTTCTGAGACTGACTTTTTTCACTCAGTGTAATTCCCTGGAGATTCATCCAGGTTGGTACATTTACCAGTAGTTTGTTCCTTTTTATTACTGAGTAGTGATCCATGGTATGGATGAACCACAGTTAGCTTAACAATTCACTCATTTCAAGGACATCTGGATTCCTCTTTGACTCACAGTTTATTTAGAAGTACACTTATTTGTTTCCAAGTGTTTAGAGGTTTTTCTGTTATCTTGCTGTTGTGATTTCTAGTTTGATTCCTTTGAGGTCAGAGAACACATTCTATATGAAATAGAAAATGAAATCTGTATGAAAATTCAGTTCTTTTGAACTTATTTAGATTTATTTTATGGCCTAGGATATAGTCTATCTTGGCATATGTTCCTTGAGCACTTGAGAAAAATGTACATTCTGCTATTATTGGGTGGAGTATTCTGGAAATGTTGATTAGATTTTGTTGGCTGATGGTGTTTTTGAGTTGCTCTGTATCCTTGCTGATTGCCTAGTTATTTTATTAATTTTTGAGAGAGGAATGTTGAAATCTGAAAATGTAAGTGTGGATTTATGTTTTTATTCTTTTCAATTCTATCAGGTTTTGCTTCAGATATTTTGTATCTCTGTTGTTTGATGCTTGTGAATTTAGGATTGCTATGTCTTCTTGTTGGATTAACCTTTTATCATTATATTATATTCCTCTCTGTACTCACTTCAGCAGCGCATATGCTAAAATTGGAACAATACAGAGAAGATAAGCATGCCCCTGAACAAGGATGACACACAAATTTGTGAAGTGTTCTGTATTTTTGTTAATATGATTGTGATCATTCTATCTGTAATAGTGTCAATAATAAAAATAAAGATAAAAAATATTCTTCTTTGTCTCTGGTAATTTTTCCCCCTGAAGTCTAATTTATCTCCTATTGATATAACCATTTTTCTTTCTTTTGATTAATGTCTATATGATATATACATTTGCATCCTTTTATTTTCAACCTGCCTATATCATTTTACTCAAAGTGAATTTCTTATTGACAGAATAGTGATCCATGTTTTTAAACTGGTATCTTTAGATTATTCACATTTAATGTAATTATTGATATTTTATGCAATTTTATATTTTTTGTTCTTTCATTTTTATTTTCTTTCCCCCTGCTTTTTCATGTGCTACCTAAGCATTTTTAAATATTCCACTTTGACTTACCTATAATATTTTTCAGTTTATATTGTTTGTATAGTCTCTTTAGTGATATGTACATTATGTGTACATGACTTAACACATCATTCTGGTGTCATCATTTTAGCAATTTGAGCAAAATATAGAAACTTTACCTTCCTTTATGTCTTTTTAACCTTCTCCTGATTATAAGGTGATAGTCTGAAATACTTCCTCTACATATATTTAAAACCACATCACTGTTATAATTTTTGCTTCAACCATCAAATATAACTTAGAAATTTAAGAGGAGGAATAAATCAGTTTTGTATTTACCTACACTTTTGCTTAAGTGTGTTCTTCTTTTACAATATTCAAAGATTTCTTCAATCATTTCTTTTTTTCTTTTTTTTTCTAAAGAACTTCCTTTAGCCACTCTTTTAGGGGATAGGTCCTTTGGCAACAAATTATCTTAGTTTTCTTTCGTCTCAGAATAAATTTATTTCCCCTTCATCCCTAAAGGATATTTTCATTGGACATAGGATTCTCAGTTGATAGTTCTTTTCAACTTGAAAAATGTTGTTCTACTTATTTGGGTCTCTGAGGTTTCTGGCGAGAAATCTGCTATCATTCTAATTGTTTCCCCATATTGCTAGGTGTAATTTCTCTAGTGCTGTTTTCAAGATTTTTTTTCTGTGTTTGTTTTCAGAAGTTTGACTGTGATGTGTCTTGATGTGGATTTATTTCAGTTTATTTCATTTAAAATTCTTTCATCTTCTTCAATCTATGTCTTTCTCCAAATTTGAGGGATTTTTATTATTGGGCACTTTTTCAGTCCACTCTTTTTCTCCTTTTGGACTTCAGTTATAAGAATGTTAGACTTTTTGTTGTTTTACTATAGGTGCCTGAGGCTTTGTTTGTTTGCTTTTTCAGTTTGTTTTCTATTTTTCAGTTTGGTTAATTTGCAGTTCATTGATTCTTTCCTCTGTTCTCTCCATTCTGCTATTGAATCCATTAGTTGAATTTGGCATTTCAGTTAATGTATTTTTCAGTTCTAAAGTTTTCTTTGGTTCTTCTTTATATCTTATATTTCGTTGTTAGGTTTTTGCATTGGTTTCAAACATGTTCATAGTTGCTTGTGGGATCTTAGTTCCCTGACCAGGAATCAAACCTGTGGCCCCTGCTTTGGAAGCTTGGAGTCTTAACCACTGACTTCCAGGGAAGCCTCTGAAACATTTTTTATAATGGCTGCTTTAACATCTTTGCCAGATAATTCTGACATGTCTGTCATTTTGAAGTTGGTACCTACTAAATGTATTTTATTCAGTTTAAGATTTTCCTGATTCTTTATGATAAGTGATCTTAAAAATTGAAACATGGACATTTTGGGTACTATATTTTGAGACCTTAGATCCTACTTAAGACTTTCACTTTGGCTATTTTTTTAAAAAACATGCTCCAGAGGGGAGTTTGGGAGCACTGCTTTATTACTGCCAGGTGGAAGCTGAAGTCCACTTGACCTCCATAAATTCCTTTCTGGATTGGAGGGGTTGGAATGCCTAGTTACTGGTCCCCTTGTGACCTCCACTGACACCACAGGGGTTGAGAGTGGTCTTTTATGCTGCACAGTAGTAACAGTCTTAACTTTCCAGTAGACCTCCTCTGACACTACTCCAGCAAGGAGGGGTTGGGGTGTGTCATTGCTGCCAGCTGGGAGTGGGAGTCCAGAAGCATGGATTGGGGTGGGACCACAATTTTTTCTGCAGTGTTTGGCTAGATTAAAGCAACTACTATATACCAGTTTGTCTTTCTAAGCTGCCCCTTTCCTAGCCTTTTGGCTAGGAAGAGCACGCTTTTGTGGGAATTTTTTTTGTCTATGCCCATTGATATTTCCAAGTTGCCAGCTTCTTCAGCTTCAGATCTGGGCTACATGAGGCCAAAAGAAACCCCACCATCCAGCACCCTTACCTTCTTGTCTTCCTGAGGTCTCCAGGGTCCAAGGTCCCCAGCCAGTTGCTCTTCTTTACCTTTCAGTTTCATGTTATGTTTGTTTTATGTATAAAATTCAGGGTTTTTAGTTGTACTTAGGGGGATGTATAGGGTAAAGTGTGTTTATTCTGTCTTCCCACAAATGGAAATCCTCTCTACTTCCTTTCCTTTATTACTTTTTAGAATTATTGAGACTGCAGTATTATGTATTTGGGAAAGCTTTAAACAGTACAAAATGGATGCGTGACGATTCCCCTTTCAATTCCCGTGTCTTGGAGTGGCCACATGGGTCTTCTCCCACAGACAGTCACTGTAACCATGCTTGTACATCCTTTTCAAAAGAGTTTGTATGTTTCTCTTTCTATACTTGGTAGTGACACCAATTTAAACTCTGTTAGCCATGAATGAGAGCAGTTATATACACTCTGGTTCTGTAGCACTGTGTATATTTAAGCGTATTTGCCAACCTAATATATGAAAAACTGGATTGCATTGTAGTTTTAGTTTGCATTTCCTGCCATATGTGAGGATGTGCATCATTTCCGATGTATAAAATGTATTTGTGTTCCCTGCTTTGTGGACTGACAGTTTAATTTCTTCTTTATTGTACATTTCTCTACTGGGTTGCTTCTTGGAGACTTATACATGTTTGCACATGCACGTTATTTATGTAGCAAGGAAATTTGCCCTGTGCCTGTCAGCTATGTTGCCAATATTTTGTTCTTATTTTTTCCATTTTCTTTTGACTTTATTGTATTTTGTGGTGTTAGATATTTAAAAAAATATTTGAACTCAGGTATAGCATTTTATTTTTAAGATTTAAAAAAATGGCATTTGGATTTGGGTCATGTTTTTAAAGTTCTTCCTAGTTCAAGATTATTACAGATACTCTTCCATACTTTTCTCCTAACTCTTTTCATAGGTTCATCTTTTGTTTATGTCCTTGATATATGGGATCCATTCCCCCCCCCCCAAATCATTCCTGAATTGTTTCAACACAATTATTTGAAAAGTCTATTATGTCCCCAGGGGTTTGAAATGCCACCTTGATTTTCTGTGGGTCTTCTCTGTGTAGGTGCTTATCTGCTTTGTCAGCAAATTACCGATGGCGGCTGGTAGTCTGGGGTGGCTGTGCTGAGGTCCTCTTGGATCCCTCTGCAAGGAGAAAAACACTTCTGAAGAGGGTTAAGGAACAAGCATGTCTGATTCTCCCCACTTTGGACTGCTCTGTGATTTGGCCTCATGAAAACGGGCTGAGCCTGTTTCAGGGACATTTTCTAACCATCTTGCCCCCTGATGGTAGGAGTTCACCTCTGTCTGCTCCTCTTGTGAATCACTTGTCCTGCTCCCTTGTTAAATATCTGCCACATCCACCCCTCATCCCTATTCCCCTCTTCTGCCCTAGACATCTGTTCACTTCAGGCCTTCACCCTTATGGCCTAATTTTTGAGAACCTACCTAAATGTTTGTTTTAGTTATCTTTTGCCACCAAGCAAATCAGTGCAGAGGTAGTTGCTTGAAACAACACATGTTTATTATCTCATAGGCTTATTATTTCTGTGAACTATAAGTCCTGGCACATCTGAGCTAAGTCCTGGCCTTAAGGGCTCTCATGAAACTGCAATCAAGGTGTCCCCCAGGACTGGGTTCTAATCAGGAGACTCAGTTGGGGAAGAATCCATTTCCTTTTTCGTATGGTTGTTGTAGCTGTGGGATTCATGGACGCTTGTTTCACAAAGCTAGAAAGGGAGAAAGAGTGTCTCTAGTGTCCAGCTACTATCAAAATGGAGCAAAATAATGTATTGTGATCACCAAAGTGACGCCTCATCATCTTTGCCAGATTGCACTGGTTAGAAGTCAGTCGTGGGTCCCATCCACACTCAAAGGTATGATTATCTGCAGGCAGGTCTCGTGGGATGCCCTTGGAATCTGGGCATCGTGGGTCCCATCCACACTCAAAGGTATGATCATCTGCAGGCAGGTCTTGTGGGATGCCCTTGGAATCTGTCCTCCACATGGATAGTTTTCTACTCTAATCCACACTTCACTGTGGAGCCAGTTTAGTTTTCCTAAAGCATAACCCTGACCTTACTAGTTTTCTGCTTAAATGTCTGCATTAGTTAAAATTCAGATTTTATTGTATTAGCATTTAAGTTTCTCTCCAAGTTTCTGGCAGTTATCTGTCAAAATGGCCAGTGTGCAAAGCCTTTGACCCAGGCTGTGTCCCAGATCTCTACCCCAACATGAGCACAGGAATGAATACACAAATGTAATCACTGTGGAATTGTTGGAAATAACATAAGATTGGAAACAGCCCAAATGGGAGGGGCTGGGTGAATACTTCACTGTACATCCAATCAGTGGAATACTATACAGCCACAAGATGAGGAGGCAGCTCTTTATAAATTCAGGTAGTGGGATCTATACCAGCGATTCTCAGAGCATGGTTCCTTGACCAGCAGTGTCACCTGGGAGCTTGATGGAAATGTATGACCTCAGGTCCCACCCTGGACCAACTGAATGCAAGACCCTGAAGTGAGGCCCCACTATCTGTGTTTTAGCAAGCCAGTGGGTAATTATGATACACACTCCATTTTGAGAACTACTGGTTTATAATATATAAAATTAAATGGAAAAGGTAGAAAGGTATTTTATATATATATATATATGTATATATATATAGATATATATATATATAGTGCTACTATTTGTGCATGAAAGGCAAGAGAGATATCTGTTTTCTTGTACATGCAGAAAATATCTCTGTGAGGGTACATAAGAAACTGCTAACATTGGTTGCCTTTGAGATGGGGAATAGGATAGCTGGGGGCAGGGATGGGAAAGTGACTTTTCACTGTATATCCTTTTGTACCTTTTGAATTCAAACCATTTAACGTGTTGAAAGAAAAGTGAAGTCACTCAGTCGTGTCCAGCTCTTTGCGACCCCCTGGACTGTAGCCCGCCGGGCTTCTCCGTCCATGGGATTTTCCAGGCAAGAATACTGGAGTGGGTTGCCATTTCCTTCTCCAGGAGATCTTCCTGACCCAGGGCCTGAACCCGGGTCTCCCACATTGTAGGCAGACGCTTTACCATCCGAGCCACCAGGGAAGTCCTTATGTCAAATATTAAAATACAAGAGGTCCCATCCATCAGGCCTCAGTTTACTTCCTTAGCTTTCTCTCGCGCGTCTCACGTAGCCTGTTCACACAAGGCAAACTTGCCTCTTCACTCTCCCTTGGGTTAGGGTCACAGTTCCTGGCCATGGGCCTTTGCTTTCTTCTGTCCCCCCAACTGGAACTCCTTTTACTCTTCTCTGCATAATCAAAGCCAACTCAAAGCTCAGGCCCAGATGGTGCCTCCTTTGAGGGTTTGCCTGACCCCTGCCCCACAGGCAGGATTAACTGGCCCTTCTCTCTGGCTTCCCCAGCCCTCTCTGCTGCCCACTACCCCGCTGTCTTCTTTAACAGATGGGTGACTCTCTGCAGGAAGGGACCAGGCCTCGCATGTCATTGTGTCCTCAGCACCCAGCACAGCCTGCAAGTTGGTACCTAAGAAACTTTTAGTGAATAACTGAGTGAATGATGGACATGGAGATGGGGGCACAGGGACACAGGGTAGCCTAGATAGTAAACAGACCTAAGCGTGGGGATTGTCCGGGGAGGAGAGGGATGAATCTGGGCAGCAAAGCTGGAGAGAGACTGCAGGGAGAGGCTGCTGGTGACTGGGCTTTCTACCAGCTTTGGTTGAGAGCTAAGTCATCATCAATGCCTTGAAGGGTGGGGTGAGGTGCGCTTCACCTGGGGGCTCATGGGATTTGATTCACTTTATTAGAAGGGAGAGTTCTTTTAAAAGGCAGGATGTGTGTCTTAAAAAGACCTTACACAGACTGGCAGAAGGGCCAGTTGCCCTCCCAAGGGGGTTATTCTGATTTCAGCCAAGTCTAGGTAAAGCTGTTTTTCAGTATTAAAAAGAATATGCCCCCCCACACCACACTCTCCCTAACCTCCCTCCATCTTGAGAAAGCATCTGACATTTCCTGCACATTTTAACTTTCTAACCAAATAATGAAATAATCACATTGGCTCCTCAGTCACAGGATTCATTTTCTCTCATTCCTGGGCTTCAAAATTCATCTCATATTTTAATCTGTTTTGAGCTCTTTTCAATTGCCTTGGAGATAGAGCCAAAGGTTTCCTGAACTCCTGTTGCCTGCAGTTGTTTGGTTTCGGTTCCTGTGGGGTATTTTCTTTAATAATGTGGTCTGTCTTGCAGCAGTGGCAGGAATTCTAGGGGGGTCAGGCCTAGACCTCACACTTCATGGCTCCCTGACAGTCGGTGAATGCCCCTATTCCAACTCTGGGCATCTCATTTTCTGTCCTCCTCTTGCATGGTGCTCTCCCTTCTCAACTGTATCGATGTTTAAAAGCCCAGCCTCAGGTAGAAATTGTCTCCTGACTACTCTAGGCTGCATAGTCCTTCCCTCTGGTGAGCATCAAGTAAACACGAAAAACACAACAGCAATAACAAGCAGCATTTTGGAGCCCAAGTATCTTTTATTTAGTGCACCTTCTGGGCACTGCTATGGATTAATTCATTTGACCCCACACTGCCCTCTAAGGTACTATTCGTTTTAGTGTCTCCATTATTTTGATGAGTTATTGTTGTTTAGTCACTCAGTCATGTCCAACTCTTTGCAACCCCATGGACTGTAGCCTGCCAGGCTCCTCTGTCCTTCCAGGCAAGAATACTGGCCTGGGTTGCCATTTCCTTCTCCAGGGAATCTTCCTGACCCAAGGATCGAAACTCTTGCACTGCAGGTGTATTCTTTACCCCTGAGCCACCAGGGTAGACTGAGGTAAAGAGAGATTCGATGACTTGCCCAAGAGCTGGAACACACCTAAGGTCAGTTTCAACCAGTTGAATTCTTGGTTTTCCTATTTCCTGTGTGCACGTTATAGCTTCCCAACCAGACAGCAGGCCATTGGGGTGGGCGCTGCATCCTTCCAGATGCTGTGTGAGGTGATGTCATTGTGAATACTTGGGGGTTGTCAGAGCTCCATGACTCATGAGAGAGGAGAAAGGGCTCTGATTCGGAGCAGGAGGCAGGGGGCTGTCTGTACCTTTCTTAGAGCCATTTGGGGTGGTGGGTGGAGTTACTTGAGAACTTACCCAAGCTTCTTATTTTAGTTAGAGATGTAAGGGAACTCAGTGATGCAGGTGACAAGACTTCCACCTAGGGACATGAAACAGTGTGTGTTGCAGGATTGTTAGAGAGAGTTGGGTGCCCATCGCAGAATAAATACCCTGTGACTCCGGGGAGAGGTGAGCTCACTGGCAAGGGTTCCCCTTAGGAATACGAGGAAGGCCCCTATGGGGGAAGACCTTGGCAATGGGGAGGGACCAGTGTCAGCTCTCTGTCCCAGAGGTTCCTCTTGGGCAGTGGGGTCTGGTCCTCCAGTTGAGTTGTTTTTGTTCTATAAAGATGACAACCCCAGGCAGGCATTTCACATCTTCTAGCCTCAGTTATCTCATCTGTAAAAGGGAAGGAAATACCCAAACCTGCCTTTCTTGTGGGACAGCATTCAAAAAGGCAAATGGGAGCATGCCCATCAGGGGCAAAAGCTTCATGGCAGGTAGAGCAGGTACATGGCTGGAGACAGTTTCTCTCAGCATCTCTCCTCCTGACATATTGTCTGATGGGCCTGTGTGTTTGTCCAGACTCTGAATCTGTCTAGCTTCAGCTTCTCCCTTTCTGTCCCAGGCACCTTGCATAAACCATCTGGGGCTCTCTTTTCCTCCACATCAGGGTTCTGAGTCCTCCCTGGGCAGCTGAATCCCTTGGATGCTTTTGATTGCCGCCCCCTCCCATCCCCTACCCCCAAAGGGGTTCTGACCCCATGATCCCAGATGCAGCCTAGGTTTAGTATTTCCTAAGGGCTTCTCCAAAATCCCAGCGTGCCCCTGCTTTGAGACCTGCTCTCCACATGACGCAGCACAGGGCGTGAATGAAGGCACAAGAGAGGAGACAGGGTTCATCATAATCTCAACGTTCCTAGTAAAATTTTTTGAAAATCATGTTTAGTAGATGCTATGATATGTTTTGGAGGAGGAAATGGCAGCCCACTCCGGTATTCTTGCCTGGGAAATCCCATAGACAGAGGAGCCTGGCAGGCTATAGTCCATAGGGTTGCAAGGAGTCAGACATGACTTAGTGACTAAACAATGACAACAACTTCATATGTTTTAAGCCTGAATCTGGATGTATTTTTGCAAGGTTAGATAAAATTAAATGAGTACATTGAAATTGTATATTTAGCAAAAGACTGTGCAGGTGAGTTAGCATGAGTCCCCTGTGGGAATCTGAGAGCTGGGACTCTGAATTTGCTGGGACGCCAGGGTAAGCAGCAGACTGGAGCCAGGAAGCCAGGTTACCAATGCCGGCCCCATCACTCTCTTACTCTGTGAGTCTGAGGAAGCATCCTCTTGTGTCTCTTGGGACTATTCACACCTATCGCACAGAGTCATTGCACAAGACGAGTGAGATCATTTATGAAAACTTTTTGAGAAACTGAGACTTCTGTAGAAATGAAAATATGGCATGAACACCATTGTGTTCTGTATGCTGTCGCCTGTGAGTCTCTGGACATCATTCCTTAGGGCTGCCTGACGGGGAGACCAGATGTCCCAAATTTGCGGTCTCCCACACAGGTTTACTTCATCATGTGCATTCCAGACCTCATCCTCTCCTGGCACCGTTTACCAGCCCTTGCCCTCCCCAGCTCCCATCTTCAAATTCCATCACCCTCCACTGGCTTCTTCCTCTTCGGGGAGAAAACTATTCCTCTATCCTGTGGTGAAAAGAAAACACAGCTGGGACCCTCAGGCCCCCCTTTCCTTTCCCCTTTGCCATACAACTAGGACATGTAAGTCATGGGGGAATCTCCGCACCTCCCTTTTCCTCTCAGAGGCCACACATTTCCCATGGCCACCGGCCTCTCCATCCTTGTCTACATGGGGTCTTGCTGTAGATGCCCTGTGGACGCATGGCATGTGTCCTTTATGACACATTCTCCTTCCTCTGGCTCCCTCACATCCTCCCTTCACCCTCACCCTCACACTCAACTTTGCCTTACGATCACCTAATTTTAGGGATTCCACTTCTGTAGCCTCCCCTTAGTGCCCACCACTACTGCCTTGGTTCAGCCCTCCTCTCACCTGGACTGTCTCTCACCTGGGCTATTGGTTCAGCCTCTTAAGGTGTCCTGACCTCCCGCCCTGGCTGCCTCTGTGCTCTAGAGTCAATTCAATACAAAGCCCTTTGTGCTGTGCTAAGTCGCTTCAGTCATGTCTGACTCTGCAACCCAATGGGCTGTAGCCCGTCAGGCTCCTCTGTCCATGGGACTCTCCAGGCAAGAATGCTGGAGTGGGTTGCCATGCCCTTCTCCAGGGGATCTTCCCCGAGTCTCTGGTGTCTCCTGCATTGGCAGGTGGGTTCTTTACCACTGGAGAGTTTCCCTGGTGGCTCAAATGGTAAAATTGTCTGCTTGCAATGCTGGAGACCCGGGTTCAACCCCTGGGTCTGGAAGATCCCCTGGAGAAGGAAACGGCAACCCACTCCAGTACTCTTGCCTGGAAAATTCCATGGATGGAGGAACCTCATAGGCTACAGTCCATGGGGCTGCAAAGAGTTGGACATGACTGAGCGACTTCGCTTGTTTACCACCAGCACCACCTGGGAAGCCCCTTGTGCTGTGGCCCTGGCCTACATCTCTTCCAACTCTTCCTTTCACATTTGCATTCATTCCTCAGATCTCTCCTGGTGTGTCATGGCTCTGGGATTTTCCATATTTTGTAATATATCCCCGTAAAACCTTCCTGGCCTACCACTACCCCAAACCTCATGCTGGAGAAATGTTCATCTTATAAATCTCAGCTTAACTGTCAGATCCCTCAAGGAGCCTTCCCTGATCCTCTGCTCCCTCCCCTTGCGAGCTCAGCCTCACCTTATGCTCTGAGCCTCCCCGCTGCTCAGTCTTGCTGCTCTCAGCCTCTCCTCACTCTGCGTTAAGCACACAGCATGTGCTCCTCAGCCCTGGGAGCTCCTCTAGAGAAGGCTTCGTGCCTGGTGCTCTCTCTTTTGAGCTCTTGCTCTCAGATTTGCTGAGTCTGGGGCAGAGCTAGCACTCGACAAATGTTTGTATTACAGTCGAGTTGACTGACATGCAAAGGACAACTGGAAGCATCTTGACAAGCCATCATGACATTGGAATACCCAAGGAATGGCTTGGGGATTGTTCCTGTGTTCCAATGCTGTGCAAATTAGTTATCCTCACCTGGGATTGATTTATTGATTCACAGTTTTCGAGGGTCGTCTTGACTTGTCCACCCTCTGCCACGTTCTGATCTCTGCAGACAGCAGGGAGCTTCCTCCAGGAAGGCCCCGGTCTGAGCATTTCCAGGTACATGCATGCTGGGATGGTACACGCATCCTGGGATGGCATGACTGGACCTGTGGGAGCAGCCAGAGCACCGCAGCTCCGAGCCAGGGAGCAGCTCCCGTGTCCTGCGTGCTTTTCTGGATTCTTTGTCTGCATCTGCATCCCCCGATGATGAGGCCCCTCCAGAAGGGCAGCTCTCTTTTCCTCTGCCCCTCCCACCCCCACCTCAATACAGATTTTTTTTTTTTGCTCCTGTTTTGTAGCACCCATGGCTTCTTTTCCAAGGTCTCTCCCACCCTTCTCTCTTGGGGGGGAAAAGAAGTAAAGGTTGGCAGGTTAGAGTCACAAAGCATCCTCGCAGAACTGACGCTGTCAGCTTTTGATGGGTTTCAAGGGGCCGTATTTGCAGGGCAGGCCTTCTCTGGCCTCCTTTTGTATCCTTGAACTGTTGTTAAACTCATTCTTGAAATTTTCCTTTGTACATTCTGCCTGACTCACTCTCGCAGTCCTGTCTGGTGTTCCCGTCATGTTGCCATCACTAGAAAACCTTTAATTTCAATTGCCTGTTGTAGCTAAAAGTGTGTTATGTTATAGAGTGGAGTGTTGTTATATACTGTGAGATTGTGATATTATATATTGTAATAATGTCTGTTCTCTGTCATTTTCTTTGAAAATCACATTTCAATCATCTTCATAGATTCCTCTTTCTAAACTGGCTTGGAAAGCTTTCCTTTATCCTGGAGTGAAAATGACGAAGACCAGGAGAAAGCTTGGCTTCTCGCAGGGGAGGGAAAGGCATGAAGCTCGGGTGTAAGAATGTCAGGCACCAGCCCTGGGGGGCCGTGGATGTGTGTCTGCAGGTGGGTGATCATCAGCTCTGTGTCTCTGCCCTGGATTGTCCATCCTGTCCCCCTTGTTATGGGGTAGGGGTGTGAGTTCTGGCCAGTAGAGTGTGGACAGAGTGTGCTGGATTTCACCTCCCAGTTGGAGCGTCTAATGACCAGCTCAAGGCTCTGCATGACAGGACGGTGGGCCACGTTCAAGAGCATGGCTCCTGCCGCAGCCTGGAACCCCGAGTGACGGCCACAAGCCCGGTCTGCAGTGGATGGTTGTTGTTACCACAGCATGACCTGGTTTAGCCAGACTGGCTGAGCAATTGGTTCCATGCCTAGAACAGTTGTGCTCTGTGACAACAATGTAAACTGTGTGTCATGTGATTCGGACAAATATGAAAATGAAAAGGGTGAAATATAGACACCCATGTACCGGGAGCATAAAACACACTTCTGCTGTCTCAGGCCATGGAGATGTTGGGGGTTGTCTGTACTGCCGGCCTCTCTGACTGAGGCAGGAAGGCGGGGAGGACCAGGACAGGGTTGGCGAGGGCAACGTTTGAGTGCCCGTCAGACCTGCCCGGAGCCCCGGCAGCTCAGATCTCAGTAGACAGTCACCTCCGTGCCGCAGAGGGCGGGGGGAGGCCTTTCCTATGTCTGCGCTCTCGGGGGGCATCTGTGAGGACTCCCTGGGCCCTGTGAGCCAGAGGCTGAGTGGGCGTGGTTTCTTGGGGGGCATCTGTGAGGACTCACTGGGCCCTGTGAGCCAGAGGCTGAGTGGGCGTGGTTTCTCGGGGGGCATCTGTGAGGACTCCCTGGACCCTGTGAGCCAGAGGCTGAGCGGCGTGGTTTATCCTTGGCGCTCTTCTTTGTCTCCGTCTCATTGTCACCCCTCCTGTGTGACAGTGTCAGGGCTCTGGAGAGGCAGACGTGAGAAAGTGTGAGCGCTGTGTCCTGTTTCCCAGCTGCGTTTCTCCGGTGTTTCTCTGAGCAGAATCCACAAGGAGGGGAAGCTTGTCCTCCTGACACTGCACCTCATCCTCTGTACCCTCCTCCCCCGTTGCTCTGGCCTTCTCTCCGGGCAGCTCTCCAGGTGGCTGTCTGCTTCCCCACAGAGTCCCCTCCCTGGACAGATCTTCTAGAGTGTTTCAAGGTGACAATCTGGTGATCTGGTGGATTCATCTCAGTGCATACGCTGCTGATGAGTGTGGGCTGCCTGGGCGGGACAGCGTTCCTCGACTGGTTATTGATGCTTCCTGAGCCCAGCTTGGAGCACAGTACTAAGGGGTGGGGGCAGGGGCAGGGGAACTCAAGACTGTGGCCTGGCGCCACCCCTAGACCCTTGCAGTTTAACTGGGGAGGCAAGGCTGAGCCAGCGGAGGGTTCAGAAGTGTGTGTTAGGAACTCTGGGGGGAGATCCAGGCCATGAGTGGGGGCCGAGGGGATGGCGAGAGTGCTCCGTGGTCTGGGATGGTCAAGGAGGCCCCAAGTCACTGTCCTGGGGCCCGAGTTTCCCCATCTGTCCAGGAAGGAGGGTGGGTTTGTGTTTAGATTGTCTGATGATAAGATTTTCCAGGAAAGCTGGTTCAGCACTGGCCCCCCTGCTAGAGATTCAGAGTCTGTGCGTCTGGAGTGGGGCTGGGAACCTGGCTCTTTATTTCCTGTCTGACCTTCCCTCTCCACCCCAGTTCTGCCTGGGAGCTGGAATGTTGGGGGTTTAGTGGGGAAGGCTGTGAAAAGTGTGGGGGACTTTGAGGGGGGTCTTGGAGATGCCGAGCTCTGGGTTGGAAAAGTACTTACCGCAGCTGGGATGGATCACTCAGTGGGGAGATGAGGCCATCCAACTCTGGTCGGTTGATGAATAATTTGCCCACCTAGTTAGCTGGACCAGGGAGGGTTTGTTGACCAGGTTGCCCTTTGGAGGAGAGCTGGAGGCAGCCTGTCTGCCGGTGCTGCTTGTATTTAGCCTGGACGTGCCAGTGTGTCAGGCTGCTGGGGAGGCTTTCTGAGCCAGCTGGTTCTGATCCTTTAGACCAAATGTGGGAGTTGGGTCCCCACGAGGGACCAATGAAGCAGGCAGCCCCGAGTGGGCCGGAACCTCTCTGAGTTGGAAAACGCTGCTAATCAATTCAGCAAACCCCGCAGGGTGTGCAGAGGACCCCCGTTCCTGGGTGGTTCTCAGACTTCCTGTGTGTCCTGAATTGCCTGGCGGGCTTGCTAAAAAGTATGCTGGGCTCACCTCCAGAGTGTCTGACATTGGAGGGGTGTGGGCTGGGCGAGAATTTGCGTTCCTAAATTTGTGTTGCCAGGTGCTGGTTGCTGCTCCCAGGCTCACACTTTGAAAACCAATGCCAAATTCTCAACCCACTAGCCTGGGAGTGGGGGTGGTTTCCACAGACTCAGGACGCAGTCGCTCCCCCATCCCCAGGGTACCTGTACTCTGATCGGGGACCCAGTCCCACCCACCCAGATCAAGGGAATAGGAGATAGTGAGTGTCAAAGCACTGAAGTGATCCCAAGGTGATGGGGGCACCAAGGAGGTTGTGGAGAGGGAGTGTGCCGTGCGGGAGAGAGGCGTCCTGCAGCCGAGAGGTGGTGAAGGCGGGCAGACCTGGAGGACTGTGCTGTGCACTGCACACGTGTGACCTGGAAAGGCAGTAGCACTCCCCGGGAGTTGTGCCGTGTGGTTGCTCTGACAAATGAGAGGGTCCCTGGAGCTGGGCCAGTGTGTAGAGGCACAACCTGGGAAGCCCAGAGTAGGTCTGGGGCCAGCAGAGAAGCCCAAGGCCGAGTGGATTCCTACTAGGGGCAGGAAGAGGGAGCCAGCCATGGAAGGTCTGAAAGGCTCGGGTGAGGAGTTCAGACTTTATTCCATGATGAACTGGACACGGATCAATAGTAGTTTGGCTCCCCAAAGCAGACATCTGGAAATTGAGTCTGAACTTTTGAAAAAAAGATTTTTCAGTAGTAGTAGCAGCTCATGGCCAGTCCGTGTGACATGATTTCAAGGCTGAATCTCAGAGCTTTCTCTGTCATTCCCTCCCCCCACTTATCCTGCACCCCGTTTCTTCCTCACTGTCCTTGAAATTTCACTATTAGAGACTACATCCTTTTGTTCAAAACATCACTCTCTCCAAGAGGCTCGTGTTAGCTCAGTTGGTAAAGAATCTTCCTGCAATTCAGCAGACCCGTGTTCGATTCCTGGGTCAGGAAGATCCTCTGGAGAAGGAAATGGCAACCCACTCCAGTATTCTTGCCTGGAGAATCCCGTGGACAGAGGGGCCTGGCGGCTACAGTCTGTGGGATTGCAAAAGTCAGACAAGACTTAGCGACTAAGCCACCATCAACACCACATGCTAAGTCCCCTTAAAGAGGTTGACACGGCAGTCCTTTTCTCCAAGAATCCGTGGCAAGGGACACAGGACAGGTTAACTTTGATGGGTGTGGAGGGAGAGATACAGTATAAAGCCCAGGTGTGATCAGAGAGGAAGCAGGAGAGACAGTGGGTTTAGGGAAATTACTCTGAGGCTTTCCCTAGAGAATGTCAGTGAGAATGTTCGCTGGGTGGTGTGAGGCGGGGGGCCTGCCTGCTAACAGCACAGGAAGGCATCAGTGTGCTTGGCAGGCTCACAATGCATGCACCCATGCTCAGTTGCTTCAGTCACGTCCAACTCTTTACAGTCCTATGGACCATCGCCTGCCCGGCTCCTCTGTCCATGGGATTCTCCAGGCAAGAATACTGGAGTGGGTGGCCATACCCTCCTCCCAGGGGATCTTCCCGACACAGGGATTGAACCTGTGTCTTCTGCTCTGTAGGTGGATTCTTTACCCATTGAGCCACCTGGGAAGCCTGGACTCTCAATAGCACTATCCAACTTCTTTGGTCCCCCTATCTCCTCTGCTTTATGTGGAACATTGAGGGGAATGTATTACTACATTTCAGACCTAACCCTGACCCACTAGCCTTCTCCTCGCCTGCTTAACTGGTGAGAAGGGATGAAATTGGTGCTAGATTTGCAGTCAGGAAGGAGGAAATAGCTGTGTTTCTCAAGTCATGTTTCCAAGTCCATTGGATACCTATGCTCTGGGTGGGAAGAGAAACTCTACTAGTTGTATTTGGGGATGATGAGCGGTCGAGGAAATCTCAGGTGAGTCCTTTTGCCAGAGGATTAATTGCCTCCTTATTTTCCTATTCCAAAGTCAGGTTTTTCCATATCAGATGGTCTGTAAGTGGGAACAGTGTATATAGTGCATATAAAGCTCCAGCAGGAACCTGTCATGAGCAAAGTCATTAATTGTGTTCATGTTGATATTGATTATGTCAGCCGAACACACCTGTTTGTAGAAAGTTGGAGTTTTGCTCGCAGGTGTGAATTACACAGGTGTATTCCCAGGCAGTCCCATCCCTAGACACTGCTTTTATAGAAGACCTGTATCTGACAATTGGAGTCTAATTTCTTCTAAAATTAGACTGTCTTTTCTCCCACCTAATTCACTGAAGGAAGGAAAATTTGGAAGGCCCAGAAAGTGGCTTGAAGCACAGATAAAGCCCTTTTTGTGGGGGCAGGGAACACAAGAGGCCCAGCACTGTGCCTCTATCTCCATCTCTCTCCCACCCATGCTGTGAAGGAAAATGCAGACGTGGCCCTTTCAGACTAAGCACTTCCAGACTGTGTGATGGCAGTGGGCAGGTCACACAGCCATTCTGCTCCTTGTTGATACTAATGCTGACCTGAAGTTATCATGAGAGAACTGAGAAGATGTCCACGGAGCCCCTAGGACCTTGTTGGATGCCCTTTCTGTGCACCTGGCTCTGTCCTGCTGTGTTGTCACAAAGGCCTGGTCCTTCAAGAAAGGCCTGAGTGCATTTCCTGGAAGCACCTAGATTAGGTCGTTAAGTGGTTTTAGCATCAAAGTTACACAGATTTGGAGGAAACTAGGGGATGGGGACTCTTCTGTAGCCCAGCAGAGGGTCAGAGGCTGAGCCCAGTCTGTAGCCTGCCTACCTCCCCAACACTGCTGGTTACAAAGAGCCTGGAGAAGTGCATTTATCAGTCAGCAAAGCTAGGAGAAGTGGCAGTATTAAAGGAAGAGGGTTTCTGAACAGCTAGAGGCTGTGCTTTTAGGCAATGCTGGGTGCATCTGTGGTAAACAGAACACTACTTGGAGTTAGAAGACCTGGAGGCCACTGTCAGCTATGCCCCTTGTGATCTGTGTGATCGTGGGCTTGAGCTCTCTGCACCTCAATTTTCACATCTGTACATTGGCTATGACTGTCCTTTCCTGAATCCCAGGATTGCTTTGAGAATCAGGAGGTACAGGATAGGAAGCTCTATGTAGACAGCAAGACACAGCAAAGGCACAGGATGATTGTTACATCAGTTTCTATTTCTGTATTGCTTTTAGGCTTCCATAGAACTTTCTCATCTTTTCTCTTACTTAATGTACAATAGCTGTGTGAGGTGGGCAGGGCTGATGACAGAACTCTCATATACAGATGTCTAAGGCTGTTTGAGGGCTTCCCAGGTGGCGCTAGTGTTAAAGAACCTGCCTGCCAATGTAGGAGGCATAAGAGATGTGAGTTTGATTCCTGAGTCGGGAAAGATCCCCTGGAGGAGGGCATGACAGCCCACTCCGGTATTCCTACCTGGAGAATCCCATGGCCAGAGGAGCCTGGCAGGCTGCATCCACAGGATTGCAAAGAGTTAGACACAATTGAAGCGACTTAGCACACAGCACACACAAGTCTGGCTGATGGTTTGTCCGAGGTACCTACCCGAGAGCTGAGGGTGAGGAAAGCCTGGACCCCAGTCCTTCAGACACAAAGGTCACAGCTTTTTAGCTTACCTTCTATCTTGACATCACTTTGCTCACTTGTTTACACATCGCTTCTGTCTTTAACTTTGGTCACTTCTGCTCTTCTCTGAAGTTCAGCTCATTGTGTGACACTCTCTGAAGCATGTTTTTATCTCCTGACATGCTACCAGATCCCGGCCTGGGGCTTCCTAGCAGAGGGGACCCTTGAGCTGGACTTGGCAGGCCAAGTAGAGGTCAAATAGAGGTGAGGGCTGAGCCCTAGCTCCCCGACCTCGGGGCCTGCCAGTGGGTAGCATCCTGGGTCCTGTGCCCCAGCCTGAGCTTGTCCTGCTGCAGAGGTGGAGCCAGGTTGGGCTGGCAGGGGGAAGAGGAACGGTTCCCAAGCCCAGCGATTGCTGCTGTGAAATCTTAATCGCTTTCATCAAAGTTGCCATTTAGCTTATCTTTAGATCAAAACTGACTCAACACATATTGCACCATTTGATTTAAAGCAACATCTCTGCCAGAAATGGATGAAGAGCAGAAAAATAGTGTCTCTCGGGATGCAGCTGGGAGTCCAGAAACCCCAAACCATGTGTCATGTCCTCTCAGATCACAGTCCTGCTGAGAGTCCCTCCTTAAGCAGAAGTAAGATGCTCTCTGCACTGGGGAAGCCCTTTGGCTCCCAACCTGGTGGGATGTCCGTGCGGGAGGGGCAGTTTGTTAGGTGGGAGATGCACAAAGCCACTCCTTTACATCCAAGGAACTTGTGTCCCTCCTTTGCTGGCTGCTGGTTTTAGCCTCCTCGCCAGTCCCTGCCCCATCACCAACAAGAGTCTGAGAGCTTGTGAGCAGCAGTGATCCCCAAGGGCTTCCTGAGTCCATACCTGGAGTGAGCCCCATGGACGACAAGAAGGAAACGTGACCCATGGCTTCTGCGGAAATTGAGTTTACATCTCACACCAGTATATGGCAGGAGGTGGACCATGTATGTATACATGTCAGCTGGTTCGAATCTATGGGGGAAATATTAACAGGAAGAAGTAGGTCGTGAATGACCAGGATGGGAGGAAAACTGCATTCTATAGCCCTTTATGTCATTTCAATTGCGAACAACGTGAAGGTATTTCTGTTTGTGGTGGGTGGAATAATAGGTGGGTGGCCCCCAAAGATGTCCACTTCCCAATCCCCAGAACCTGTACGTGGGTTAAGGGTCTCTGCAGATGTGTTTAAGGTTATGACCTTGCGAGAGAGAGAGGAGCCCAAATTATCCAGGTGGGTCCAGTCAAAACACATGAATCCCGCAACAGCGAGGGACCATGCCTGACTACGGTCAGAGAGGGAGATGTGACAATGGAAGAACAGTCAGAAAGATGCCACACTGCTGGCTTTGAAGATGAAGGAAGGTCTCACAAGCCAAGGAGTGCAGGCAGCTTCACAAAGCTTCAAAAGGTGAGGGAATGGATCTTCCCTTAAAGCCTCCAGGAAGGAACACAGCCCAGCTAACACGTTGGTTTTAGCCCAATGAGACCCATGTCAGGTTTCTGGCCTTCAAACTGTAAGATAATAAACTTGTGTTAAGTCGCAGAGTTTGTAATCATTTGTTACAGTGTTCATGGAAAACTAATATGTACTCAAACCAATAAATAAAACAGTTTAGGATAGAAGCCCACAGTCTAGTTAGAGTGGACATGCACAAAGGAAACATAGCTTTCAGTGCTGTGCTGGGTGGTGCAGACTAAATACTGTGGAACCCATCACTCTTGGAGGACTGTGGGAGTACCTAGTATGGCAGGCACTATGCTACATGCAGGGACCATAAAATGAAAACGACCTGGTCGCTGCCCTGGGGGAGCTTCATGGAAAATTTCGCCGTATCCCCTGCTCCTTAAAACTGGCCTCCAGGACAAGTGCACTGTGTGCCCTCCCCCACCCCGTGGCCTGCCGGGCAGGGTATTTCTAGGTGCTTTGTTATCTTGGGCCCAATGGACTGGACTTTCCCTCCTTCCCCTGCTTCCTGCCAGTCCTCCTGCCTTGAATACCTCCAGGGTGGGAGAACCCACCACCTCGAAACTTGTCTGTGCTCTGAACTTTCCTCTTAAAGCACTCACCGTGGGCACCGTTTATTCAGCATCACTTGAGGGCCAGATGACTCTGGGTTTCTGCTTTGGGAGGTGAGTATTCCGCCTTCCCTCATGAGACCATGCATGCCCTCATGCATCTGTTATAGCATTAATTTGTTGCTCACTCATCATCTTGGCAAGACCAAATACACTCTAGGGACACACTAAAACCTGTTGGATGAAGCAGCTATGCAGTGCATCGGGCGGGGCCAGGCAGGCATTAGGAAGGAAGCAAGAAACAAAAAAGGATGGAGCCTTGGTCTTTGAGCCAAGCCCGGTGGCTCAGCGGTAAAGAATCCACCTGCAATGCAGGAGATGCAGATGTGAGTTCGATCCTTGGGTCATAAAGATTCCCTGGAGGAGGAAATGGCTACCCACTCCAGCATTCTTGCCTGGAGAATCCCATGGACAGAGGAGCCTGGCAGGCTACAGTCCATGGGGTCATAAAGAGTCGAACACGACTGAAGTGACTTAGCATTGTTGCACGCATTAAGAGAAAATGTATCATTGTTCTCTTCTTCTGGTTCTTTTGTCCACGCCCATTTTCTACAGGAGATGAAGGAAACACTGACTTCCTCCTCTAGTCCTCCATCCCCTATCATGAATTGCCAGACTGCTGTTCATCTTCTCCATTCCAAGAAGCCACCAAGCTGCTAATAGGTGCTTCTCAAATCCTGCCAGCTGCCACTCTCAAGGCTGCATCGAAAGACCCCTCCAGACCCAGCTGCCCTCTCCCTGCTTCCCTCTGCTCCCTCCCCTCCGCATCCCCAGTGTCCAGTGTCCCAGGATCTGTCTTTACCTTTCAAGGCTCCCTCTCCCGGCCGACATCTCTGTGTGTCTGAGCAGAGGTGGCCACGCGCACAGCCAGGTGACATGTGTACACGCTGTAGCTCTTGGAAACCGGCCCTCCCTGAGGGAGTGATCTTGCCGCATGTCTCAGTCTCTGCAGGAGACTTAGAGCTGTGTGTTCATGCTGGGAATGCATGAGATGCAGTGTTTCATGTGGGGAGACGGCAGGGTTCCCTAGAGCAAAGCCCACCGGAGCCACCGTCCTTGCGCTGATAAGGAACTGAGAGGGGCAGCAGGCACGTGTGGTGGCTGAGGGGGCACGTCTGGGAGCCAGGCCGTTGAGAGGATTTGAATTCAGACTCCTTGGTTGCTGACTCTTTCGAAGCCTCAGTTTGGTCATTCCTAGAAGAGGGAGCTGGACTCAGACATGGAATGACACAGGGATGTACAGAGTTGGGGTTCAGTTTTAAACCTGCGCTTGCCTTCTGATCTGGCCCCGGTGGTAACGTCAGCTCCGACAGTATACGGTCCTCCCCTTTGGGAAGACCAGATGCCAAAGCAGAAATGGGTGCCGGGGTGGGGTCGCTGTGAGGACTGACTTGACTTGTCCCTGGGGGAGGCCTGGCTCTTTGTGGTGGTTATTATTTTGCAAGTTTCATGCTGTTTTACTGTCCTGGCTCATTTCCTTACTGCCATGCTGCTCCCTGGGTCAGAACAAGCAGGGCTATGGGTCTGCAGAAGCCCCTTCTCCGACACCCTCCAGGTGGCATCTCGGGTCCGATCTGTTTGGCAGGCAGCGCTGGATACCTGCCATGGTGCTAGCACTCCCTCTCAGCCTCCTCGCTTCCTCCATCTCTACCTGGGTTATCCATCACCTCACCTTCTTTCCTAGCAGCCTCCCACATCCACCTCCAGGGCTCCTCTGCCCCCATTTCCTGCCCTTTTCTTACCAACTTCAGCATTTTGTAAACCATCTCCCATCTTGGTCTCAAAGTGGATTTGGTGTTTATTTTTTCCTAGAAGCTTCCCCCTCCTACAGCCTGGCTTTTCCATAAAGGCACCCTTTCAGAACTGCCCACCTCCAGGCTTGAAAACTCTGAAATTCCTTTTTCCAGCCACAACCTCCAGGCTCTCTGCTGGTGTCCTCCCGAGAATGAGTGATGTGGGCGCCCAGTCTTGCTCAGAGCAGGAAGTGCACATGTTCAGGGGGCGTGACAGGTGGGTGATAAACATGGCGTTGACGGGCTCCGGTAGGAAGCTAGGTGTGCACAGGGGACAGTAAGAGCTTGTTGGTGCATATCTGCTCTGACCTGGGACCGAGGGACAAAGGCAGAGGGCCTCCAGCTTTTGGGGCTGCCTTGTAGAGGGGTGGGGTGGGGAAGGAAGAGGAGGCGGGCCAGGGAAAGAAGGGGGCGTGGCCAGGGATGGCTGTACCAGATGTTTCTGGTTTAGGGATGAGCCGGCATCTGGTCTACTGATGGCTTCCTCTGAAAAGAAAGCCTCATTTGGGGAAATTATAGCATCTCTTATGGGAAGAAGCCGGACAAGGGCATATTGAAACTTGAGGATCAGTTTGGAGAAAGGAGTGACCCCTGGGATGTACAGAGTTGGGATTAAATTCTAAACCTGAGCTTGCCTTCTAGTCTGGCCCATGTGGAAATGATAGCAACTCTGATGATGTCTAAATGCCCCCTCTGGGAAAACCGGCCAACGAAGCAGCGATAAGTACTAGTTTAGGTGTGGAGTTAAGACACAGATATTAATACTTCAGTTGTCTGGAACTCTGCCTTCTCGCACCTCTGCTGTCCAGAACATGGATCGCAGAGTGAGGGACAAGTGCCTCTAATCAGTGAAATGGCTGAAGCCATGGCTCCTTATCCTGAGACCACCACTTCACCTGACCCCTTGCTCAGAGCTCCATGTCGCCCAGCCCAGGGGGCTGCACATTAGAAGTGAGGAAGCTTCTTAAGGCAGCCGCCATTCCTAACAGGTAGCATGACCTCTGGGGACCTTACTGTGGGGAGGGGCAGATAGAGGAAGAGAAAACTGGAGCAGTAGGGACAAATCTCCTGACATAGGAGAGCATCTCATAGAGATGCCAGAGGGCCTTGAAGACAAGGTTATGTCATTTTCAGCACCTTGGCCACTGCGAGTGCTTTGTGGAACAAAGCTGCGGAGAGGTGTACACAGACAAATGTTAGGTTTTCTTCCTTGCCGCAAAATGAAGAGAAACATATAAACGTCTTTTGGAAAAAAAAAAAAAGCAACTTGGTGCAGTAGGGCTAAAATGAAACACATTTTGTTGCTTGAAGGGACAATGTTTAGTTGTCTAGCAATCCTTGTATGTGAGATATCTTGTCTATATTGCTAGAAGAACTGTAAACAGATATTCCTTCTGGTTTGATGGCATATTAGGACCAAAAGAGACCATGAGATTCTATAAACCCATTTTTAAAATTTTATTTTATTTATTTATTTTTGACTGTGCTGGCTCTTTGTTGCTGCGCGGGCTTTTCTTTAGTTGTGGCAAGCGGCGGCTACTCTCTAGCTGTGGGGCCCAGGCTTCTCATTGTGGTGGCTTCTTTCATTGCAGAGCACAGGCTTTGGGGTGTGCAGGCTTCAGTAGTTGCAGCGTGTGGGCTCAGTAGTTGTGGTGCATCGGCTTAGTTGCTCTGCAGCATGTAGGATCTTCCAGGACCAGGGATCAAACCTGTCTCTCCTGCACTGGCAGGTGGATTCTTTCCCAAGAGCTACCAGGGAGGTCCCCTAGAAACTCATTTTAAAATGTTTGTAGGTTCAGAGATGTGAAGGGGTCTACCCAAGATCCCATAGCCAGATGGTGGCAGAACTGGGCCTTGAACTTGGTTCACTAAAGTGCAAAATAGATTCAGGGTTCTGGAGAGCAGACCTGGGTTCAAACACTGTACCTCTGGCAGAAGCAGCCAGATCAAGGCTGGGACCCCTTCTAGCCTCCCAGAGGTTAGAGCTAAGGCTTAGATCAGAGGCTAGGGGGCCTGAAACACTTGCCCAAGGGCAAATTGAGGAGGTAGTGCATAGAATGGGACAGGGTCTGGGTGAATGGGTGGGGGTGTTGGTAAGCCAGGAGAGCTGGATGGAGGTACACAGACAGCTTAGGGGTAGGGTGCTGGGAATGGTGTGAATGCGCCCAAAACATAGTGAGCCACAAGCATCCCTGAGCTGGAGAGTTTGACTCCTACTCTGGAACGGCCTGCCTCCAGGCATGTCAGAAACTGGTTTGAAAGGCAGCCTACAGACCTGAAGTGGGAAACAAAGAAGAAAATGCCAGGCACACCTTGTGATCTTGTGGGAAAGAGCTCCTAGAGTCTGGTTTTTGCTTTCTATTTTTTTGTAAGAGAGGCTGAGAGGGCTCAGAACCCGGCCTGTCCAATGCAAACCTGGGAAAGCATCTTACTGCACATCTCTCCACAGACTTTCAATTTTTACTCTTAATAACTGTAAGCTCGGGGTTACCAGGGTCTCCCTGTTGCTATAGTGAGAGGTAGCAATGCCAGCTTTCCAAAGAGCTGGACCCTTGGCTTAGAGAAAGAACAGAATCTGTGTTGCTTTATTTTTGGGTTTGACTGAGGTCTAATGCACCATTTTCTTGCCCTCCAAGTGACGGCAGTTTGTGCTCAAAATACATCAAACCTCAGTAACAGAATAACTGACGATTTGGGGGAGTGGGCATCTGAGAGTGTATAGAAGGTAAATTTTAAATTACAAAAATGATAAAACTTCACCAAGAACATCTAGAAAATGACAAAGAAATGAAAATACATGTGGTTATAATACAGTGACACAGCCTTCACTGTCCTGAGCTGTCATCCTACCATCAGTTTTCTTAAATGTGCCTTTGGCAGAGTTGAAGATGTTGAGTGTGTGTGTGTGTGTGTGTGTGTGTGTGAATAATGGGCAGTCTGCTTTTTCAGTTAATATGTCATAGGCATCTTTTGTGCTGCTGCATTATCTCAATAAGCATTATTTTTATTGTTTGGGTAATGTCGCATCATTTTGTAAAACACTCTCCTACTTTTCATCTTCTTGGTCTCCCTCATGCCATCTCGGTTAAAATTCTACTCCTTCTCTGATTTGGATAACTGGCCTGCCTTGTCCCTGTCTCCATCCCCCCTAACATACACACACAGACACACAGACACAAACACAGTAGGATTTCCTCCACTCTACACCCTAGCCAACAACACAAGAGAAGACTCTACACATGGACATCACCAGATGGGCAACACCGAAATCAGATTGACTATATTCTTTGCAGCCAAAGATGGAGAAGCTCTATACAGTCAGCAAAAACAAGACCAGGAGCTAACTGTGGCTCATATCATGAACTCCTTATTGCCAAATTCAGACTTAAATTGAAGAAAGTAGGGAAAACCACTAGACCATTCAGGGATGACCTAAATCAAATACCTTATGATTATACAGTGGAAGTGAGAATAGATTTAAGGGACTATATCTGATAGACAGGGTGCCTGATGAACTATGGACGGAAGTTTGTGAGATTGTACAGGAGACAGGGATCAAGACCACCCCCATGGAAAAGAAATGCAAAAAAGCAAAATGGCTGTCTGAGGAGGGCTTACAAATAGCTGTGAAAAGAAGAGAAGTGAAAAGCAAAGGAGAAAAGGAAAGATATTCCCATTTGAATGCAGAGTTCCAAAGAATAGCAAGGAGAAATAAGAAAGCCTTCCTCAGCGATCAATGCAAAGAAATAGAGGAAAACAACAGATTGGGAAAGACTAGAGATCTCTTCAAGAAAATTAGAGATACCAAGGGAACATTTCATGCAAAGATGGGCTTGATAAAGGACAGAAATGGTATGGACCTAAGAGAAGCAGAAGATATTAAGAAGAGGTGGCAAGAATACACAGAAGAGCTGTACAAAAAAGATCTTCACGACCCAGATAATCACAATGGTGTGATCACTCATCTAGAGCCAGACATCCTGGAATGTGAAGTCAAGTGGGCCTTAGAAAGCATCACTATGAACAAAGCTAGTGGAGGTGATGGAATTCCCGTTGAACTATTTCAAATCCTGAAAGATGACGCTGTGAAAGTGCTGCACTCAATGTGCCAGCAAATTTGGAAAACTCAGCACTGGCCATAGGACTGGAAAGGTCAGTTTTCATTCCAATCCCAAAGAAAGGCAATGCCAAAGAATGCTCAAACTACCGCACAATTGCACTCATCTCACACGCTAGTAAAGTAATGCTCAAAATTCTCCAAGCCAGGCTTCAGCAATACGTGAACTGTGAACTTCCAGATGTTTAAGCTGGTTTTAGAAAACACAGAGGAACCAGAGACCAAATTGCCAACGTCTGTTGGATCATCAAAATAGCAAGAGAGTTCCAGAAAAACATCTATTTCTGCTTTATTGACTATGCCAAAGTCTTTGACTGTGTGGATCACAAAAAACTGTGGAAGATTCTGAAAGAGATGGGAATACCAGACCACCTGACCTGCCTCTTGAGAGACCTGTATGCAGGTCAGGAAGCAACAGTTAGAACTGGACATGGAACAACAGACTGGTTCCAAATAGGAAAAGGAGTCCGTCAAGGCTGTATATTGTCACCCTGCTTATTTAACTTCTATGCAGAGTACATCATGAGAAACGCTGGGCTGGAAGAAGCACAAGCTGGAATCAAGATTGCCGGGAGAAATATCAATAACCTCAGATATGCAGATGACATCACCCTTATGGCAGAAAGTGAAGAGGAACTAAAAAGCCTCTTGATGAAAGTGAGAGAGGAGAGTGAAAAAGTTGGCTTAAAGCTCAACATTCAGAAAACTAATATCATGACATCTGGTCCCATCACTTCATGGCAAATAGATGGGGAAACAGTGGAAACAGTGTCAGACTTTATTTTTTTGGGCTCCCAAATCACTGCAGATGGTGATTGCAGCCCTGAAATTAAAAGACACTTACTCATTGGAAGGAAAATTATGACCAACCTAGATAGCATATTAAAAAGCAGAGACATTACTTTGCCAACAAAGGTCCATCTAGTCAAGGCTATGGTTTTTCCAGTGGTCATGTATGGATGTGAGAGTTGGACGGCGAAGAAAGCTGAGCACCGAAGAATTGATGCTTTTGAACTGTGGTATTTTAGAAGACTCTTGAGAGCCCCTTGGACTGCAAGGAGATCCAACCAGTCCATCCTAAAGGAGATCAGTCCTGGGTGTTCATTGGAAGGACTGGTGTTGAAGCTGAAACTCCAATACTTTGGCCACCTCATGGGAAGAGTTGACTCATTGGAAAAGACCCTGATGCTGGGAAGGATTGGGTTCAGAAGGAGAAGGGGACGACAGAGGATGAGATAGCTGGATGGCATCATCGACTCAATGGACATGAGTTTGGGTAAACTCCGGGAGTTGGTGATGGACAGGGAGGCCTGGCATCCTGCGATTCATGGGGTTGTAAAGAGTCGGACATGACTATGCGACTGAACTGAACTGAACTGAACTGAACACCCTAGCTAATCAAAGGGTGGTCCCAGACCAGTGGCATGAACATCCCCTGGGAGCTGGTTAGAAATACAGAATCTCAGACCTAAACTGGGACCCACCAAATCTGAACCTGCATGTATATTCTGACAAGATCCCCAGGTGATTCCTAAGCACACTGAAGCTTGAAAGCACTGATCGGAAACACACATTCCCCAACTCCAGGAAAAAATCCTGGCCAGGTGTACAGCCTGCAGAGAGCAGGCCAGATGGAAAGGGGACAGGGAGTGAGTAGGGAAGGGCCAGGAGGACAGGTGGTGGGCAGCTGTGCACCAGGAACCTTAGAGAGATAGCAGAAAGCAAGGAGGCCTGTGAAGGAAAATCTATGGAAGATGCAAGATTGAAAATTGAGGGCTCAGTTGGCTAGGAGGGGCAGTAACACAATAACCAGCCCCAACTCACTCCCACTTTGTAGGTGAAGAAGTTGAGGCACAGAGAAATGAAGCTTCTTGCCCACGGTCACCAGTGAATAGGTGGTGGAGGTGGAAGACCAGTCTCATTCCAGAGCCCACACTCTTAACCGTCCTGCAGTGCTGTGGAGGGTAAACAATGGGAGGAAGAATGAAATCATGTTAAGCTCCCACAGTGAGCAGGGTATTTTTTCACTTCCTTACATATGGACTTCCCTGGTGGCTCAGACAGTAAAGTGTCTGCCTACAATGTGTAAGACCCGGGTTCGATCCCTGGGTTGGGAAGATCCTCTGGAGAAGGAAATGGCAACCCACTCCAGTACTCTTGCCTGGAAAATCCCACGGATGGTGGAGCCTGGTAGGCTACAGTCCATGGGGTCGCAAAGAGTTGGACACGAATGAGCGACTAAACTTTAAACTTTACATATAACAATCATGACAGCCTTTGTTTTTTTAGACATTTGTTTATTTTTGGCTGCATTGGGTTTTCATTGCAGTGCATGGGCTTTCTCGAGTTGCAGCGAGCAGGGCTGCTCACTAGTTGCAGTGCGTGGGCTTCTCATTGCAGTGGCCTCTCTTGTTGCAGAGCCTGGGCTCTAGAGCACACGTTTCAGTAGTTGTGGAGCATGGGCTTAGTTGACCTACAGCATGTGGAATCTTCCTAAACCAGGGATGGAAACCATGTCCCCTATGTTGGCAGGTGGATTCTTAACCACTGGATGACCAGGGAAGTCCCACTACAATAGCCTTTGGAGGTGGGTATTCATACCCCATGTTACAGACGAGGAGGTCTGTTTGCACCAGTGATGAACAATTCCTGAGTTCACATAGCTACTAATAGCTGAAGTCAGGATTTGAGCCTGGGACATTTTGGGTCCCAGTGTGAGGCTCTTTCCAACTTGCATCCTTCAACCACAAGGTGTGAAGCTGGTTTCTCCACTCAGAACAGCTTCTTTCCTTCCCCTTCTCTCTTGATCTTATTTTTTTAGATATGAGAAAAGCTTAACTTAAAAATTTTATTGGAGTATAGATGATTTACAATATTATGTCAGTTTCTTCTGTACAGCAAAGTGAATCACTTATACATATATCCACTCTTCTTAAGATTGTTTTCCCATATATGTCATTACAGAGGATTGAATAGAGTTTCCTATGCTATACAGTAGGTCCTTATTAGTTATCTATTTTGTATGTAGTAGTGTGTATACATCTATCTCCCAATCTCTAATCTCCCAATTTATCCCCCACCCTTTCCCCCCCAGTAACCTAAGTTTGTTTTCTACATCTGTGGCTCTATTTCTGTTCTGTAAATAAGTTCATCTGTACCATTTTTAAAAGGTTCTACATTTAAGTGATGTCATGATATTTGTCATTCTCTGACTTACTTCACTCAGTATGACAATCTCTAGGTCCATCCATGTTGCTGCAAATGGCATTATTTTATTCTTTTTTATGGCTGAGTAATATTTCATTATGCACGTGTACCACATCTTCTTTTCCCATTCTTCTGTTGGTGGACATTTGGGTTGCTTCCATGTTCTGTGTTGCTAGTTATTGTAAATAGGGCTGCAGTGAACACTGGGGTACACATATCCTTTCAAATTATGATTTTCTCCAGATATTATACCCAGGAGTGGAGTTGTTGGACCATATGATAGCTCTATTTTTAGTTTTTTAAGGACCCTTCATACTGTTCTCCATAGTGGCTTTATCAATTTACATTCCTACCAACAGTGTAGCAGGGTTCCTTCTTCTCCACAGACTCTCCAGTTGGTAGCGTTTTTGATGATGGGCATTCTGACCAGTGTGAGGTGATCCCTCATTCTAGGTTTGATTTGCATTTCTCTAATAATTCATGATGTTGAGCATCTTTTCATGTGCTTTTTGGCCATATGTATGTCTTCTTTGGAGAAATGTCTATTTAGATCTGCCTGTTTTTTGATTAGGTTTTTTTTTTTTTTTTGTATTGAGCTGCACACGTTGTTTGTATATTTTAGAGATTAATCCCTTATGGGTTGCTTCATTTGCAAAAATTTTCTCTCAGTCTGTGGGTTGTCTGTTTGTTTTGTTTCTGGTTTCCTTTGCTGTGCAAAAGCTCTTAAGTTTAGTAGGTCCCATTTGTTTATTTTTGTTTTTATTTTCATTACTTTAGGAGGTGGATAAAAAAAGATCTTGCTTTGATCTATGTCAGAGAATGTTATGCCTGTGTTTTCCTCTAGGAGTTTTATAATATCCAGCCTTACATTGAGGTCTTTAATCCATTTTGAGTTTATTTTTGTGTATTGTGTTAGGGAGCATTCTAATTTCAGTCTTTTATATGTCACTGTCCAGCACTGCTTACTGAAGAAACTGTCTTTTCTCCATGGTATATTCTTGCCTCTTTTGTCAGAGATTAGGCGACCATAGGGTTTATCTTTGGGTTTTCTGTCCTGTCCCAGTGATCTGTATTTCTGTTTTTGTGCTAGCACCACACTGTTTTGATTACTGTAGCTTTGTGGTATAGTCTAAAGTCAGAAAGCCTGATTCCTCCAGCTCTGTTTTTATTTCTCAAGATTGCTTTGACTATTTGGGGTCTTTTGTGTCTCCATGCAACTTGTAATTTTTTTGGTTCTAATTCTGTGAAAAATGCCATTGGTAATTTAATAGGGGTTGCACTGAATCTGTAGATTGCTTTGGGTAGTATAATCATCTTGACAATATTGATTCTTCCAATTTGAGAATATGGTCTATCTCTCCATCTCTTTGTGTCATTTTTTATTTCTTTCATCAGTTTCTTAGAGTTTTCTGAGTACAGCTCTCTTGCCTCCTTACGTAGGTTTATTCCTAGTTATTTTATTCTTGTGATGTGATGGTAAATAGAATTGTTTCCTTAATTTCTTTTTCTGATCTTTCATTGTTAGTGTATAGGAATGCAAGAGATTTCTGTGTTTTAATTTTGTATCCTGCAATTTCACCAAATTCCTTGATAAGCTCTAATAGTTTTCTGGTAGCATCTTTAAAATTTCTGCATATAGTATCATGTCATCTGCAAACAGTGACAGTTTTGTTTCTCCTTTTCCAATTTGGATTTCTTTTGTCCCTTGATTTTAAAACTGCACCCTAGGCCAGGGGCACATTCCCCTTGCCTGTTCATGATGGGAACAAACACAGGGCAAGTTTTAGATGTTTGTCCAATCCTTAAACTTGTGAAATGCTTACAGCTAGAAGGTACCTGGCTGAGCATTTAATCCAACTGCCTCGTTTTACAGTTACTGAAACTGTAGCCCAGAGAGTTCAAGTGGCTTATCTGAGGTCAGACAGCCATCAGGTTATGGGTCTGAGACTCGCACTCACGCTCCATTTGTGACTCTGGGCTGAATTTGCCTCTGGTGCCCTGTGTGCTGAGGGGTCTACTCGCCACCGAGGCCGCCAGCACTGAGCTGTCGTGTTGCTAGGTCAGTGCAAGTTCAGCCTTCAGCTTAGGTAGGAGGGAGGATGCAATAGATGAACCTCCATTTAAAAAAAAAAAAAAAAAGCAAAGAAAAAACCAAAAGCTAACTAACTAATAAAAATAATATCTGCTTGTTAAAAATCCAAGCAGTGTGTCTGCAAACACTTAAAAGCACCCCCTCCCAGTCCTCAGCCCACTCCCCAGGGAAACCACTTAGTGCTGCCTCCAGTGGCTTCTTAATTTTCCTGCCAGCCCCTGGGTTTTGTAGGATCCATGCCACAGCAAGGCTATTTTTAACAAGCATCCTAGGCTTCAGGGGGTTGAGGAGAGGGAAAGAAAAAAAATATTCTATTTGTGTATTTTTAATCCATGTGCGTTTGAGCAAGCAGTGGCTTTCCTGTGCCTGCCGCCAAGGGTTTCGGGCAATTGATTAGACTTTCTGGGTGCAGGGTAATCCTATCTCTCCCCCTAATGAGGCTGGAAGGCCAGGGGGAGGTTCAGGTGATGTTTCTGGGACTGATGGCTTGTCTCAGCTGGCCGCCTCCTGCTCCTGCCTGCCCCCAGCCCCTCTCCTTCCCGGCAACCTTGACAGTCCTGGCTGGGTCTCCCAGAGCAGTGGAGGCCTGGGAACCTGACTCTTTGTGCCAGCTCATATTTAGAAATGTCTCCAGCCAGAGGTTGGCATCTGTCCCACTTGGGCTCTGGGCAGGGGGTACAGTCACATGTGCTGCCTTCGGGTGGGCAGATTCTGAGTGGGCAATGGCCTGCTCTGAATATAAACACACTCCTTTTATGCCAAGTAGCTGGCATCCGAGCCTGTGCTCCTGGGCACTGGGTGAAGGCGAGGGCTATGGGAGACAAGGAGATGGAAGAAAAGTGTCACAAGGCTTGAACTGGGCAAAATGGTGATGGAGGAGGAGTCTCAGCTCCCTACCCCCCACCCCCACCCCCAGACCCTATCTGTTTTCTGCACTCCTTTTCCAGGTGCCCAGAACATTGCCTGAGTAGGGGATCTGCAGCCCCATGGGGGTGGGCGGCAGAGTAGGCCAGACAGTGCCCCCCATCTGGGCCTTCCTTTCTGCCTTGTGAGTTCCCCCGTCTGCTGAGGGGCGATCCTGGGAGGCCGTGGAGATGGGGATGGATGAGGCTTGTTAAAAAAGTGAGGCTGGATGTGGGGCTGCCTGTGGGCCCCCTGTCCGTGAGCCGCCAGCCCTTCAACCTCTCCAGATGGCACCTACAAAAACATGGCCCCGGGTGACCACGAACATTCTACAATTTCTTGCTCACCCTGCTTTCTTTCTCATGATAGTGAATGACAGTGTATGGAACAGACCCAGTCTTAAATAGTGCCCCTTGGGTAACATCAGCATGTCTCAGCCCTGTCAAAGCTCTCATTTCTTTTAAACAGTTCCTTTAAGAGGGGGCATTCTGGTTCATTCACTGAGGCCTCAGGTACTTAATGAACACAGGTGAAGTGCTACCTGCAGCCCCCCAGTGGCTGATGGGGGCTTTGAGACCTCCTTACACGGCACCTCTCCATCCCTCTGTGGGCCCGCCGTGCGGACCACGGTGGCTTGCTTACCGCATTCAGCTCTCTGGAGAGGAGCCTGTCTTCCTGCAGCTGAACCTGCAGAGAGAACACAAATGCAGCAGCAGGATTCCCTCTTACATGCGTGTGTGCTCAGTTGCTTCAGTCGTGTCCGACTCTTTGTGAACCTATCGACTGGAGCCCACCAGGCTCCTCTGTCCATGGGATTCTCCAGGCAAGAATATTGGAGTAGGTTGCCATGCTCTCCTCCAGGGGATCTTCCTAACCCAGGGTTCAAACCCTGCGTCTCTGATGCCTAGTCAGTGCCAAATGTTGAAGCCCCTAGCATCCCCCACCTCGACCTGCTCCATCCTTCTTTCCTCTTCCCACATCTCAGGGGAAGAGAGCTCCAAGCAGTGGTCAAGAAGGCTGAATAGACATTTTCTTTATGTCTCCACAATAACTGAATGAATGAATGAGTGGATAAGAAGTGAGCAAATGAATGGAGGAACAAATGGAAGCTCCATCTCGGCTCCAAAGGAACTTAGAATTCAAAGGGGGAAGAACCATGCTTGTCTGTAGCACGGTAGTGCTGTGGGACTGAAGGGGTCCCTAGGGATTGGACTCACCCCTCCCTCCTTTTTTTATGGGAAAGGAAATACGGGGCTGCTGTGTGGCAGACCTCGGAGGTCAGAGGATGGCGAAATCGCCCAGGGTGAGTGAGATCTGGAATTGAGTGCAAGGCTGCCCTACTTTCCCTCTGCTGCTGCCCTGAGTGTCCCTCGTCCTTGGGAAAAATTGCCTTTTCATATGGTTGGGAGGGGATGGCGCAATTTTTCTTTGAGGGTTAATTGTTTTGCTGACAGCACAGATAATTAGGAGTGAGAATCCCAGAGCGAGGGCGACAGCACCATCTGCTGTGAATATGTTTCAGCCCCACCTTGCAGGAGGGCTCGAGAGGGCTCCTGCCCCCACCCTCCCACCCCCAGCAAAAATTGATGCGCTCTGGCTGTGTGCTTCTGGAACTCCAGCCGCCAGGTGATCCTGTAGCCCACTGGGCGAGCTGGTGACCAGCTTCGAAAGGGTGGGCTTCTCACCCCTTCCCCAGGGCATCTGGTGTGCATGCACAGCAGGGTTCACTTCTTACTAGGTAGAACAAGGACCCCGCCCCTGCCCCGGGCTGCCGGGGACACAGAGTGGTACCCTCAAGAGATGACTTTCTGTTCTTCCTGTAGCCTGATGTCTTGAGTTCTGGTTCGCTGCTGAGGAAGGTGGGCGTGTGGGTCTGCAGTGAGCTGGTGGCTGACATTGGTGTTTGGGCCATTTTTTCTGTTTAATTCCATGGATTTGCCCATCTATCCTATGTTTCCTGGCCTTTGACCTGTGCTGCTTATCCTAGAAGGAGCTCAAACTGCCTTCTGTTGCTGGATAAGAATTCCCTAGGTGTGACTTCCTCCAGGAGAAAAAGAGCAGCTTTGGCATCAAGCCGAGAATCCCATCATCCAGGAGCATCTGAGATCTTTCTTTGTAGGGGGTGGAACTTCAGGTAGTTTGTTGTTTTCTTTTCCATTTTCATTATTTAGGAATATATCACATAAACAAAAGAGCATTGACCTGTATATATGCTTTTTGAAGGTAATACCAATAACTGCTTAGTTCTTTCAAAGGGGGATCTTACCCCCAGTGCTGCCTTGCGCAGAAATGCCTCTGGGCCAGAGCTGTAGAGTCAGGTCCCCTGGAGGCTTAAGGTTGGCACTCTGCCCCTCCTCCACCCCCAGCTGTGGCTATTTATCACAGCAGCTTCCTCTTCGCCTGAGCTGCTGCTGTCAGCTCGGAGCCCCCACATTCCTTCCTTCCCTATTTATCACTTTGTTCTCTGTGCTGTCTTCACCTAGACCCTCCTCGCAGGGGAGAGACCACAGGCCCAACCCTTCTCCAGTGTTCATCTCTTCTCCCCACCCCTTTGTTCCTCTCCCCCTCCCCACTCCTACTGATCCCCGCCCCCTGACACGGTAGGGAATTAACTCAGGACTTAGGAGCTTGCTGGAAAGAATGATAACTGGGAGTCAAAAACTGTAGCCTTCTTCCTGTGTGATCTTTAGTGAGGTGTTCAACCTTTCTGTGCTTTTGTTTCCTTAACTCTAAAGTAACCTATAGAGAATATCCCTTCACATCACTACTGTGAAGCCAAATGGGTGTCACTGATGCAAAAGCAGCTGGTAGGGTATAAATTATGATATGTGTGTAAGACGTTGTTGTTTTCAGGCTGACATCATCCCCGGGACTCCAGGGCCCTGCCTTCCTACCCTCATCCCAGTCCATGGTGCTTCCTCTTACCTGCAGCACTGGTGGCCCTGGTGGATGCTCTCCACCTGCCACAGCCCCTCCTCTGCAGTGGATCCACTGAGGCCCAGAGGAGCCCAATGTTGGCATGGAGCTCAGAGTCACAGCTATCTGGGCAGCACCCCCAGGAGCTGGAGGCCATGCCTGGTCAGAGGTGCAGGGCTACAGCCACTGTGGCCCCAGTCTCCAGAGCCCAGAAGGTCTGCATGCCAGGGCATGGCTGCTTCTAGCTGGAGGCCCTGACCACCTGCCACCACCCCCCTACCCCAGAGGGTGAGCTGTGTTCTTGGCTATGAAATGTGGTCACTCAGTGGGGCAGTATCTGTGTCCCTCTACAGCGAGGTTTGCAGAGTACCCTTGTCTCTTACTCTGAGCGAAGGGCTGTGAAAGGAGGCTGCAGGTGGGTGGTCTTCCTGGTGCCCCCAAACCCACAGCACCCTGGAAGGCACCCAGGGACCTGGGCTACAAGAGTTGAAGAACATCCCCAGTAGACATGGCCTTGTTCTTTGTGGGTTTCATCGGTGGAGGCAGGACACCCAGGTTTGGTGGGGATGAGCTGAACTCTGAATGGTGGGTAGGATGATTTCAGCCAGGTGAAATAATCTATGCAGAGGTAAGAAGATAAGAACAAATGAGTGTGTATTTGGGGGGAGGCATGCATGCAGAGGGCAGGGGGTAGGGTTAGTGGGTGGGACATTGGCAGTGAAGACCCTAGCTGAGGTAGTCTATACAGTCACCTGGAGTTAAAAGACCTAATAGTAAAAGAGAGAGAGAGAGAGAGAAAAAAGATGGCTGGAAAGTTCTAGAACAGCTAAAACTTGGGTCTGTGTCTCTGGCCCTGGTAGGTCACCGGGCCTCTGTTCTTCCTGCAGGTCCCCACTCTGAAGCAGCTGGGCACTCGGAAGGCCACACCACCTCCAAGGAGCAGGCCCAGCCAGGAGAAGGTAAGGGATGGCGTGGAGCCCTCCAGAGCCTGCAGAGTGAGCACCATCTGCAGCGCGTTGGACCTGGAGCCTCCAAGGCGGGACTGCGTCACCGGGGAGACTCAAGAGGAATTGATACTTCGGCCCCCAGTGACATGTACACGGTGTAATGACAGGTAATGAACCTGAGGTTCATCAATCCTTTCTGAATGATGTGGCAGGTAGGAGAATATATCAGCCTGTAGTAGACATACAATGTCAACTCTTGGGAAGATAACTATGCAAACAGAGGAGAGTAAGTCCTGATAAGATGATAGATGGATGCTTTATAGTTATTAGTTTCTGCCCCAAGCGCTTGCTGGAGTTAGCAGCAGAAGATTTAGCATCAGGCAGGTTCACTTACTATACCTTGTACGAAGGCCTGATGCTATTATGGATGTATCACCTCCTGTTTTAAGACCTCAGAGTAACAAATCAAGGAGTCATTATTTCCCATAGCTCCCTTGGGAAGCAGCAGGGCATGGATGCTGGTGGGGAAACAGAGGCAGCAAGACAGGCAGGAGCTCTTTCCTGTATCAGTGATACCTGAGGGATAGACCTGGGTTGGATCAGATTTCTTGAATGACAGGTGAGGTGATGGGTTGGTATTTCTTGTTAAAAAAGGTAGTAGGGACTTTGTGGCTTCCTTCAGCCCTCCAAAGATGCCGGGGCAAGTAGCAGATGATCAAGGCTGGCTAGGGGAGCTCATGAGATGGGGTCTGGAGAGCTCAGGAAAGGGCTGACAGACACTCTGGGTCTAGCAGGTAATTGGAGGAGGTCAGCCATGGCAGAAAACATTGAGAAGGTCCTCAGAGCCTAGAGGGCAAAGCCCTGAGGCTGAAAGGACCAGGATCCAGTGGGATGGAGACCCCAAAGATGAGTTCTGATCTGATGGAGGGCCTGTTCTCATTGGCCATCTGGTGGATAACCTGTTCCCAGTGGCCATTTGGCCACTGTATCATACTTGGTACTACTCTGGCCATTTACACCATGGGGTAAACAACAGGCTAGGGTGGGAGCAAAAATAGCTTGGGGCCTTGGGAAACTGACCAGGGCAGGGGGAGAAGGCCAGTGGCCTGGGGCAGGAGGCCCAAGGGGGTGGGGCAAATTCCATTCCTGTGCAGGCCAGTGTCAGGGTCCATGAGGCCTAGCCAAAGGGTGGGGAGGGGCAGAGTATTAGGACTTCTGGGTGGCCTTGTTCCAAATCAGACAGAAAGAATAAGATGAAGAAGGAATCCAGAAAATAACCCAATTCTAGGAAATGGATCGGCCACAGGCACCAGGCAGGCCTGGGACTTGACTTCTGTCTATATGAACAAATGGAAGGGGAATGGTGATTTGAGAGGTCCCAGCGAGGATAGTCAGGGGTCTGGCTAGGCCTGGGGGGACTTTGCTAGGAAGCTGGCATCTTCATAGTTTCCTGGGGCTAGCTGTGTCCCCAGGCACCCTGGACCCTAGTGTCCGGCACTGGGCTATCCTCAGACCCCCATCTGTCAGTGGAAGAGGTGGTCTGTGCATTTTCAGCTTGACTGGAGATGTGGGCAGGGCTGAATATGTGGGGACTTGTGATGGGAAGTAATGGGGGCAGAAGGAGGCAGACAAAGCCCAGCCCTGCATGTAAGGGTGTGTGTGTGTTAAGTCACTTTGGTCGTGCCCAACCCTTTGTGACCCTATGGACTGTATGCAGCCCGCCAGGCTCCTCTGTCCATGGATTCTCCAGGCAAGAATACTGGAGTGGGTAGCCATGCCCTGCTCCAGGGGATCTTCAGGTGGGTGGGTGAGGACTTCTCATGTGTGCAGCCTTAGGAAGGTAAGGGGCAAAATACATTCTGATTAAGTCAAGAAAGAACAGCAGATTGATTCTATCAGAAGGTTCTTAACCTAGTTTCCCAATATTTACCAAGTACCTGTTTTGCACTCGGCACCATGCTAGTGCCAGACAAACAAAGATGCATGAGGTGTGTCTGCTCCCAGGGGAGGAAATAAAGGGCAGAGGGAAAAGCATGGGAGTAGAGACAGATCCCGGATTCTGGGAGCCTCAGGCTCCTGTCTTCAAAATGGGGACAAGATGTCCTCACTCATAGGCTGGTTGGGAGAATTAAATAAAACGAGACATGCAAAGCACTTAGCATTGCAGCTGGCACCATAATAAGTGATCAATCACTTAGTTTGCTTCCATTGTTCTGCTCTTGGAGGAGCTCACGGTCTGCAGGCAGGAGGGAGTAAAGAAGCCTGGGAGAAACGCATCTGAATTCCCAGGGCTTCCAACTCCGAACTGGTTTGAAGCCGGACACAACCGAGTGACTAACACGCTTGAGGCCTGGGCTTCGAAACCCTGCTTCTCAGCATTCCTCTGGCTATGGAAAATGTGGTTTAAGGTGGATCCAGACACTCGGAAATGGTGACTGTGTGTGAGTGCTTTGGCAGTGACTGGGCCCGGAGATGCCTTCTGGGCTCTGAGTAGGGTACAGGGTGGGAGGGGTGCATCCAGGAATTTACAGAAATGTTGAGAAGAGAGGACGTTCTCAGAATACTTGGAGAGTCTTGCCTCCCTGGCTTCCAGTGCTGTCCTTGGGAGTGGGGCAGGGTGAGGTGGGTACAGAAACCGAGGCAAGATTTGGGACCTGGAGAGGGACTGCCCGGAGAGACTGAGCATGAGTCGCATGTGGGGTTTTAAATTTGAAGCAAGTGAAATGATTTGTAATAAGGTTTCCTTGAACTCAACGTGTTCAAAGTATTATCATTGCAACATGGAGTGAATATAAAGATTAATAACGAGATAGTTCATGTTCTTCTTTCTGAGCGTAGTCTTGAGGTCCAGAGTGCATTTGGTACTTACAGTGTATCTCGGTTTGGACCAGCCACATTGCAAGTGTTCAATAGCACCTGTGGCTTGTGGCTACTGTATTGGACAACCTGGGTCTAGAATTCAGAGCATCTTGTTCAGGGGCACCAGAGGCCAGGTGTATCCTGAGCTAAACAACAGGATCTACTATTCTGTCCTCTTCTCATGATACCTCTGAAATGAATTCATAGGGAAACTGGCTTGAAAAATCAGAGATGTCTTGAATTATTTGTTCTGGATGGTAACGTGTGTCCTGGCCTGGCCGTGGAGCCCCCTAGCTAGCCTCGGGACACCACCACTTCCAGGTCCGGGGCTGACCCCTGGCAGTTCCCAAAGCTCTCTGAGTTTGAGAACCTGCTTTGGGAGCGGCACTAAGAAGGTCTGTTTTACTGGGTAACTGTGAGGACTAAAGAAAATGATGATTACTTGGTGACATTCTATGCCAAGAAATAAAGTTTTTATTGTCAGGACTGATGCTGAGGCTGAAACTCTGATACTTTCGTCACCTGATATGAAGAACTGACTCACTGGAAAAGACCCTGATGCTGGGCAAGATTGAAGGTGGAGGAGAAGGGGACGACAGAGGATTAGGTGGTTGGATGGCATCACCGACTCAATGGACATGAGTTTGAGTAAACTCTGGGAGTTGATGATGGACAGGGAGGCCTGACGCTGCGGTCCATGGGGTCACAAAGAGTCGGACACAACTGAGTGACTGAACTGAACTGAAATTAAATGAAAACCAAGTTCCCCCTATGGGCTAAGTTTGGCAAAAGTTTCCTAGTAGGATTTTCTGTAGTTCTGTCCCTAACCTTTCTGTTGTATGAGGACCATGCGTTTTCATAGGGCAGGACAAAGGGACAGGGATGAGCCTGGACCTTGTCCCAGGGTGACGTGGTAGCTGCCTGTGGCCCTCCTTGACCAGAGCCGTGTGGTCACCTGGAGGAGGCAGGCCCTGCAGGCAGCTTGCAGCCCTATGTCAGCTCTGTCATAGGGAATTCTGGGGTCCCTAGACTTTTAGGTTTAGAGTGCGGACACCACTGTGGTGCTGTGTTTCAGTGGGCTGAGGGTTGCTGACCACCCTGGAACCCATTACCTAAGCCATCCCAAGTGTCTTGGAAGTTGACCCAGGCACCTACTCCAAAATCTGCTTGTCCTTCTTCCTGTCTCGCCCATCTTCCAGTCTCTGCCTTTGAAACAAAGATCTGTCCCTACCTCACCTGCCTCCTTTCTTTCCACAGCCGTAAAAATACAGGTTATTCTCCTTTAGGGCCAGAGAGCCAGTGTCATAGATATGGCTCTTTCTGGGCTTGGAGAGGGTATTTTTCTTTATTACTCTGTGAATGACATCTACTCCAGTCACTGGTTTCCAGCAGCAACTGAAAACAGTCATTGCTCTGTATGTGAATTAACATAGCATCCTGACACAGGTCACTGGCACAGGGTCAGCACTCCACAAAATCAAATTTCCCTAAACCCAGCCTCATCTGAACAATCGGTTAAATAATTCCTGCCTTTGGGGTTTTTCTGAGACACAAATGAGATGTATATGTGAAAGTCCTTCATAAAGTTATAAAATGTTATTGAGACTCTTAATTCCCTCCTTGGGGTGTTTTCTTGTTTGAGAGCTGGGTGGGTTCTAACTGTGCCCTCCCGCTCAGCATCACGAGGCAGGCTGGGTCAGCATCACGCACCGTCCTCCTGCCCACAGGCCCAACTCAGTGCTCCCCTGTCTGCTCCTCTCCACAGCACAGGCGCTTCTGAACCGACCCATTGTCTCCTGTCTTCCCTGACGTCTTTATTTGCCTTCAGCCTAGTGTGTGGGGTCTTTAACTCATCTCCCTGAGTTTGGAATCTATCCCCAGTTATTAGGAAAGTTCACCTTCTGTCCTTCCTGGGCCTGAGGGGAGAGAGACCTGGAACCAAGGAAGTTCCACAGGGTCCTCTTCACCTACCTGGCTTGGGTTTGGTGAGGGTTCTGCAACGGGGAAGGAGGTTTGAAGAGGGTGTCTACCAGCAGGTCCCCTGTTCTCAGGGCTGGTACGGAGGGAGCAGGACTAGGAGGTGGAGGTCGGTGATGCAAAGAGTAACTGGATATCATCTGTGCTGGAATCGGGGCAAAGTCTACAGATGAATGGGAATTCTCCAGCCCTGGGGACTGAAGCAGCATTTTCAAGGTTGGGTCAACATCTGATTGTCTGGGGTTGCATCAGTGGTCCTTGGATGCTCACTGCAGTCATCTGTGGGTCCCCTGCTGCATCCTCACTAGACAGGCGCTTCCTCCCCCGGGGGCAGCTGGCTTCTGCTTCCTGCTTCTCTTCTGGGGCCTGAGCTCTCCAGGCTGTCACAAATCCTGAAGGAGTCTCTAAAGCAGTGTCACGGTGACTTAGCATCTATTTTAAAAGGTAATCTATGGCACATGTAGGGGACAGCAAGGAGGGGGTGTCATAAAATCAAGCACATTTAGATAGAGAAATAGTCTAGATTCTAAGTTTGTTCGTGACCCTCTGCACACCTCTCAACTTCTCCAGGCCTTAATGTTCTCATCTGTTAAATGGGCATGAGGAAGTGCACTGTAATGATTTAATGTTGTTGCCAGGCATGCATGCATTCAAAAAGGAAGAGACACTGTGACTCTTAATCATCAAAGATTTGAGAATATTGTGGCAACCCCCTTTTTCCTCCCCAAGCCTAGCAGTGTGTAATTCTCTTCAAAATTAGCCTCTTTATTGCTTCCTGGGGGCCCATTGGGAACGGCTTCTGATATATCACCTTAAAATGTTGCAGCAGGGAGAGGCGGAAAGCCACGTTGTCCTTGACTGACAACCTTCATATGAGTACTTTAACAATTTTAATTTTTCATGATTCCTCTGATAAAAATAGTGCCCGACTAAAAACAAATACATTTGTATTTTCCATCTCCTTAATTAGTTTCTAATTTGGGGGTTCTTATTAGCTTAAAATCATCTCACTGAAATGGTCCTTGGATGATAAAAAATGTGAAAACCACAATCAATTCTAGAGAGATCTTGCTATTTAATTATGCTGATTGGAACACTAGAGACCCCTGGCAAAACGAACCTCTCAGAATAAGCTTGATTTGTGTAATTTGGTTTTTAAAATTTTTGGATGCATATTTATCAAGTTCAACTATGTGTTCTTGTTCTCCTTGAGACTCTGACTCATCTTCTAAGAGATGGGCGGAGGAATCCATGGGCCGTGGAGACCCTGGGACTCCAGCTAAGTCCGTGGAGTTGCTGCTAGGGCCTGGCCTGAAGGGAACATCGGGTCTCCAGCTTGTTGGTCATTTAAAAGTGTCTTTTCTTTAAAAAAAAAAAAAGGTCAAAGGTCACTCAGAAATAGCCTAGGGAAGGATAAGCTGATAAGAGGTTTGGAGTTTGATGGTAGAGAGTCCTCCATGAAATCTTGGGTTAGAGATTATTTAGAAGCAAATTCTAGGATGTGATATGACTTTGGAGCTGCTGGGAGGACCTACTTGCTCAAAAAGATGTGTTCTCCAGCATCCAAACCCATGGATCAATGATAGCCTTACTAAAAGTAGGCAACCAGCTGCTACGTAATGGAAAGGACACAGCACCACCCAGCACATTTTCCCACCATAAAACTGCTCCTGCCTATGAATCTAACGACCAGCTTATGCAGGAGCTAGAGGGATACGGGAAAGCCCAGCACAGAGAGGCCGTCACCAGATCCAAACCGGAGGGCTCCTTAGGACAAATGCCCTAACTTCTCCGAGAAGAGGTCGAGGGGAAATAAAAGGGAGATGTGAGGGAATTGTTACAGATTTAAAGTCGTTTAATAGACATACTGACCTAGCATACTGTGTGGGTCGAGTTTGAATCCTGACCCAAGTCCACCTTGATTCTCTCTGAAAGAATCAATATTCTCTCAATAGGAGGTTATTCTAGTCTCTCAAATAGGAGATTAGAGACAGACAGGCTGGGAGTTAGAGATCCAGGAATTACTGTTAATTATTTTAGGGTGTGTGATATTGTGGCAATGTTACATACTGAAGTATTTACAGATGATGTCTGGGATTATCTCTAAAATATTTTAGATTTAAAAGAATGAAGCAAAAACAGATTGTTGAATATTGTTGAAGCTGGTTTGGTGATTGGTGATGGGTATGTGGGGATTTATTGTGCTTTTCTATTTTGTGTGTATTTGAAATGTTCAATAATAAAAAGTAAAATAATAATTAATGTCTTTATTGACTGACTGAACCCTGAAATTTCACCATTAGAGCTTTATTCATCTAACTGAAGCCTTTCTTCCTCTGTAATGTATAGCTTCTCCTAGAACATGATTTACCCTTTAGAAAAATAACAGTGGTTCAATAGAACATTTCCCCATTTTGGGATTTTGTAGGTATCCCATGCAAAAGGGTTCCAGGTAAGGTAAATTTGGAGAAGGTAGCATTGAACAAGCCAAACAGGTTTCTTCAGAGCCTTGATTATACTGTGAAAGTGTTAGTCTCTCTTTGTGACCCCTTGGACTGTAGCCTGCCAGGTGCCACTGGAGTGTGTAGACATTCCCTTCTCCAGGGAATCTTCCTGACCCAGGGACTGAACCCAAGTCTTCTGCATTGCGGGCAGATTCTTTACCATCTGAGCCACCAAGGAAGCCCTGATTGTACTGTGAATGTATGTTAATACATACTGTGTGTCTTGAGTCGGGGTAGGCTATAGCAATGCTGTGTTCCCTTAAATAATATGTCACATGCTTCAGAGCAGATAGAAACTTTCAGTTCCTCTAATGAAAATCAGGAAGGTCAGAAACCTGGGTTCGAGAGCTGTTTCTGTTTACTAACTGGTGATTGGTCAATCACTCAAACTTTCTGAGCCTCAGTTTTCTTATCTAACAAAATGAGCTTCATATCACCTGCCTCTGTGTTCCAAGAATATGAAAAGGCTTCATGCAGTAGAAAGCTCAACACCCAAGGTTAAAATGTATGATTATTGTTTGGTGCCATTTTCTGAAACTTGATCCACAAATGTTTGCTTGGAGGCTCATGACTCTGTGTACAGCTGTGGTCTAATATCACCTAAAAGTATAGACTATCCTGGGTGGCATGTGCTTCACAGGTAGAGAAGAGGTAAAAACAAGTTCTCTGCCCTTTGAGAGCTCACGATGAAACTGGGGGAGGGGGAGTGGCAGTGCGAATACACAGTGACAGGGCAAAGCCATCTAGCCATAGGGAGAGTTGAAAGGTTCAGGTTCAGAGGAAAGGGGGCATCACTCTTGGCTGAAGTAATCTTTGAAGGCCACCTGGAGGAGGTGGCACTTGACTTGAGTCTGAAGCCTGGGAGTGTTTGGACAGGCCATCCCTTTGTTGTTTGTGGATCATTCCATTGGAATGCTTTCCTGTCTTCCACCTCCACATGTCTACAGGCTTCAGCTGAGCAGTCTTATCTGACTTGGGGGCCCAAGTCTTCCCTGTCCGGACCTGGGATCGTGCTCCCCTTGTCCGGCCTTCCACCCACTCCCATCCTCTTCTCCGCTCCATCTCCGCCCCTTTTTCTGTCTTCCCAGCAGAGCTTAGAGCAGCTGGGATTACTCATCCCGTCCGCGCTCACTCACTCCTGCCCTGTCTTTTCAGTAAAAAAAAAAAAAAAAAAATTATCAACCACAGAAACAAAGCAATAAATTATGATTCGGAGATACCCGAGCCTTCTTGTGGAAATGTTTATTATCATCAGCAAATCATTCCTTAGGGCACAGAGAGAAGACGGCCTGAGTGAAATCATGCAAAAGGTGGGCAGCAATTGCTCCAGTAAAGTTGAAGGGATTTGAGGCACTCTGGGAGCCAGCCCAGTTTCTTGGGCGCAGAGAGCTGCGGGGGTGGCTCTGACTCCTCCCGGCAGGTGTGCATGGCATTACTTGGGATGAATAGCCATCAAAGGCACTTGTTAGCTAAGAGCCCACACTGTCCTTTCACTTGCATAGCAGAAATGAATGAAAAGGTCCTAGAAAGGGACGGGGCTGTGCTGGATGCTTCAGCATGAGGGGGCCTAGCTCTGTGCCACTCGAGGATTCAGAGACAACCTGGCCCCCTGCCTTGTCCTCCAGAGTCCTGCGCGGACAGAGCTCAGCCCACTCCCGGCACATTTGAAGGCTCAGAAAGCTATTGTTACTATTGGTATTTGGGGAAGGACCTACTCAGTGCCTGGCATGAAATTGGCCCCCCTGTGGATCTTCCCTGCAACTGTACACCTCAGCTGCAAGGCTGTAGCGCTGGGTTCTGGCTCTGCCACTTGGGGCAGGGGACCTAGCCTCCCTGAGCCTCAGTGTCCTCAAGGGTAAGATGGGGCGACCACGCCCCCTCCCTCCCTCCCAGGACGGCTGGGAGGATGAAATGAAATGACACAGAGAGAGCGCTTGGCCTCCCCCTCTTTTACACTGAGAAGTAATAAGACACGGGACAAGTTGCCCCGGGCCTCAGTTTCCTCATCTATTAACTGGAAATAGTTAGATTGCCTGTGCTGATGACATCATTTAACTCCGAAGATAGTTTAATGGGCAATGAATGTAAAAACACTGCAAGAAATATAAAGAGTCAAACATTTAGAAAAATGTGTTCATGTGTATTCACATGCAAACCCACACGTGCAAACTGTCCTCAAACAACAAAAATCTCAGAGTGGCAAAGTGTGACCGCAGGTGGTCTGGGGTGGGCGGGAGGAGAGACGTAGCACACGACTCCAGACTGGTTTGTCTTGTGCTTTGTGGCCATTCCACTTTACCAGAGGCCATTCATCTGGTTTTCTGGACACTGCTGCCCCCAACAGAGCGGGCTGTGGGAGAAGTGTGTAGGACCAAGCCCGGCAGACCTGGCATCCAGCTTGGCTTTGGAAGTGCCCTGTGGGACTCTGAGCAAGTCATGGAATTGCTTCCTCAGACACAAAACAAAGATTAAAAACTGCCAGCCACACGACATCAAGAGGCTCCAAAGCAATGATTGAGTTAAAGCCTTTCTAAGTTGTGAAGCAGTGATGACCAAGGAAGAGGCCACCATCTTTATGCCTGTGTGCCAACCTTCTAGCCCAGTGCACCATAGATTTAATAACACTTGTTAATTGATTACTAGGCATCTTGCCATTGCAGCTGCTTTGGGGAGGCAGTGGCAATTATTTTTGTGTTAGAGAGATACTCCTTGAAGAAGCCTCCCCTGACCCTGACCTTCTGCTGCTTTTCTGAGTCAGAGGGAATATCTTCTCCCTGCTCTGGTGGGTAACAGTCAGGTGGCCGTTAGGGCTGAGACCAGCCTTCCATTTACCCACTTATTCTAACTCACTTTGTAACTCAGCACTCACTCTGGGCATTGATTTACAGTTAATGGTTCCTCTTTAAATGAATACTTGCCTGGAATCTTTCATGAGTCGATGGAGGTGTTATTGACCTGGCAGCCAGGTAATGAGTCCTGGAGTGCCAAGTTGGTTGTTTTTTTTTTGCCAATATTACCCCTGTTTCCCCCTACCAGTCACATAAAGAACCCTCCACAAATACACACTAATTTTATTTTCAGGCTGCAAGGCATAGTGTGAAGAGTGTAGGGCTGAGTCAGGAGATAAGAGCTCTCAGTGGAGCTTTGCTGTTAACTCACTGTGTGATGCCGAGGAAGTCCCGTGACCTCTCTGGGCCTCAGTATCCCATCTGTGGGATGGTGCAGGGCTGGGAGGGGAGTTCTTCCACTGAATCTCGGACTAGATCCACCAGACCAGCGAAATATGCAATGAATGAGAGAGATCAGGTTTGGATTGTTGTTGTTGTTCAGTTGCCAAGTCGTGTCTGACTCTTCACAACCCCATGGACTGCAGCATGCCAAGCTTCTCTGTTCTTCACTATTTCCTGGAGTTTCCCCAAATTCATGTCCATTGAGTTGGTGATGCTATATAACCATCTCATCCTCTTCTTCCTCCTTCTCCTCCTGCCCTCAATCTTTCTCAACATCAGGGTCTTTTCCAATGAGCCGACTCTTCGCATTGGGTGGCCAAAGTATTGGAGCTTCAGCATCAGTCCTTCCAGTGAATATTCAGGGTTGATTTCCTTTAGGAATGACTAATTTGATCTCCTTGCTGTTTGGATTACAAAAATAGTAATTGCTTTGTATAAGAAAACAAAACAATATACCTGTGTTTGAGTAAGTGAGGGAAATTGTGAGAGACCCCCACCCCACCCCAGAGATCATCACTATCAACAATTCAGAGAAGTTTCACATCCATATCACTGTCTGTATTTATATTTATATGGTTGCCATGGATTTGGAAAAATAGATCCATATTACAGAAAGATGGGGTCAAGTTATATATTATGTTCTGCAGCTTGTGCTTTTAGTTAATATAATCTTTTAAAAACTGCTTATACACATAACTCTAGTTTTTTATACTATGGTCTTCTATAATATGGATATAATTTATTAATAGGCTAGAATTAATTTCATCTCCTCAGTGGACGTCTGGGTGGTTGGCAGTACATTTTAATGGGTGTGATGGCTGGCTGCCCCCTCCTACTCTGGAAGGGGTCAGAGAGGAGCCTAGGAAGGGAAGAGCTCGCTTGTACAGCCTAAGCCACCATCCTTAACTGAGGGTGCTGTCCTCTCATCTCTGCAGAATTCTTCTCCAACAAATACTGTGGCTGAGCAGGGCCAGCGCAGAGGCGTCTCCCGCAGAGTGGAGGGAACCAGGGGCATGCTGGGGACACAGTGAGGAAGGCCTGGAGGGCTTCAATTCTAATTCTAACTGAATTAGAATTTTTGAATAGGTGAAGCATTTTCTACATTTGAGAAATCAAACTGACTGACACCCACAGGTATGCACCAAGATTGCACGCTCCCCCTGTCGCCCTCTATAGGCCATTTACATAACTTCTGGGTTTATTTTTTTGTGTTTTCCTTATGCTAAAATGGGGAAATTTCAATAGATTCTTAGCTTACCACTTTACCATACAAAAGATAGCCTACTCTATATTCTGCACCTTGCTTTTTTTTGAATTCCCTTAAATGTAGTTGAAATTTCTCCATATTAGTACACAGAGCAAATACTTCATTTCTTAAAATAGCTGGGTAGTATTCCACAGGATACATGGACGGTTTTTTTTGAACCAGCCCCTTCTAGAGGGGCACTTGGATCATTTCCAGTTTTCTTGTTGCTGTTAAAGACAATTCTGCAATCTGATGTCAGTCTGAACTATTTTATTGCATATGTGTGTTTTACATTGCAAACCACCCCAAATCTTTTCTAGAAGTAGGTAAAGTATGCATTGTTAAACAGATAAGCCAATAAGACTTTGTTCCCTGAGTCCTGTGCCATTTCCCTGTCTTCCAAGCAACTGTCCCCCAGTCCCTTAGCATCCCCCAGTCGCCCGAACATCCGCCAAGATGCAGTGTCCTTTGCCTGCCAACTTGGACTGTTAGAAATAATTTTTGCTCTCATTTCCTCTGGTGGTTTCAATGAAGACTCAACCTAGGGCCTGAGAGACTGGGAATCTCTAGAAAGGTTTCTTGAGGTCCTGAGTGCAGTGGAAGAGGCATCCTGACAAGTTAGATGGTATGGATTCCGGTCATGGATCAGCCACTGATGGACCGAGTGATTCTGTACAAGTCCCCTCCCTCACACACTGCAAACGGCCCAAGGTCCATTCCTTTCCTCACAAGGTGTGGTTCTAGGAGCAGCCTAATGGCATTAAGTACAGTTTTAAAATCCTCAGGTCCTGGATAGCAGTCAAGTGTCACTTTCTCCTCGAGGGGCCTTGTACTGGTGATTCCTCACCACTCTCAGTGACTAGAGCAGTTTCTTTCATGTGACATCAAAGCTTAGATGATGACGGCTTGTACATGATAATAAAATGATGCCCACCTGCGGATTCCCATTACTCAGAAGTACATCCACTGGGCTACAGGTTTACGAAGCCTTTTCACTGCTAGTGCATGAAAAAGGGATATTTCACACATGGTTCACATTAGTACTGTGATCTAGCTTCCGAGTGAGTAAGAATCAATGCAACAGCCAACTGCCACCTGAGAGCCCATGTCTATTATATTACAAGCTGACATGGCCCCACCTTTGACTGTGATTTTGTCCGATCTGATAAGGTAATAGTAATAATAACTTACATTTTCATTATATGGACTCTTTCCCCCAGGGCTTGGCCACCTGCAATGTCTTTTCTGTGGTCTATTCCCGTCCAGAGTGAGTCCTAGGTGGGTGGGTGCCTCACACTGAGACTTGTCCCAGGAAAGAGGTTCTGGGCATCATTTTTCAGTGAATCAGTTGGTAGATCAGTCAGTCACTCAGCCCAATGTTGTTGTGTTTAGCACCCCTCAAACACAGGGTGCTCACACGGAACTCCTGACCTGGGCCTCACACCCTGGATTCCTTCCTCCTATAAAGAGCATCATGGTCCTCCAACCTCCTGCCTCAGCCCTCCCTGTGCCCCTGTGACCTCCATGGTCAGATCTGGAGTCTGCCAATCCCTCCATTCCCCATCACCCTCCCCGGACTCGCCCAGAAACCCAACTGGTCCTTCTGCATTTTCTCTCGCCTCCCCCGTCCCCACCCTGATCTGTACACAGTGTATAGTAGATATGCTCATCTGACCTGACAGTGCCCTATTTAGACCCTCTCAGGGCCTCTTGCTGCTTTTAGCATAAAGGTTGTTGTTGTTGTTCAGTCTCTTACGTCGTGTCCAACTCTTTGCAACTCCGTGGAGTGCCGCACGCCAGGCTTCCCTGTCCTTCATTATCTCCCAGAACTTGCTCAAACTCATGTCCCTTGAATCGGTGATGCCATCCAACCATCTCATCCTCTGTCGCCCCCTTCTCCTCCTGCCTGCAGTCTTTCCCAGCATCAGGGTCTTTTCCAGTGATTTGGCTCTTTGCATCAGGTGGCCAAAGAATTGGAGCTTCAGTCTCAGCATCAGTCCTTCCAATGAATATTCAGGACTGATTTCCTTTAGGATAGACTGGTTGGAGCTCCTTACAGTCCAAGGGACTCTCAAGAGTCTTCTCCAGCACCACAGTTTGAAAACATCAATTCCAGATTCTTAGGAGGGCCCACAGGTCCCGCCCACTCATCTGCTTTCTCCCCCTACGCGCCCCCCTGCCCCGCCTCTTCCCTTGGTTTCTAGGACAAGCCATGCTCTTTTCTGCCTCACGAGGCACACACCTGCTTTCTGGGCACTGGCGTCCCTCACCTTCACGGTTTTACCCCTTGCACACCCATCAGAGAGCAGCTAGGCTGTCCCTTTGCTGACCCTCTGGGCTGGGTCAGCCCGTCCTTAACCCTTATCAAGGTTGTAAAGAAATGCCCAACAGGCTTTTACAATATGCCTCCTCCCTAGAGGATAAATACCACAGTGCACAGACATAGAAGGAGTGGAATGATTGGGGGAAGGCATGAGCAAGCTGTGTGCTGGAGGGCAGGGACAGGGGATGCGACGAATACAGGATGTCCGGTGGATGTTATCTTTGTAGTGACAGCATCCAAAGAAGGACACAATCGTGGAACTGCAGGGGACTTTAGAGGTGGTCTCAGGCCCAAGTCCCTCTTTGAGGGAGGGTGTACAGACTGTGGAGAAGACCATGGGCTCTGGAGTCAAGCTGCCTTCCTTCTTGCTGTGTGCTCTTGAGCAAGTTGCTTAACTACTCTGAGCCTCAACTTCGTCATCTGTAAATTAGGGATAATACCTTTTCCAGAAGAACATTGAGAGGATTAAGTGAAAATTAAATGAGAAAACCTGTGCAAAGTGCTTAGCACAGGGCCAGTCCTGGGATTGTCCATTATTATTATTACAGAAGAGGACACCGAAGCCCAGAGAGGTTGAGTTAGATGTCCTGAAAAGGTCACCCAGCTTGGTTTTCTGGACTGGCCACGACTGAGCTGTCAGAAGCGCGGGCCCAGACCTTGCCCTCCAGAGATTCTTGGTGAGATTGCCAATGGCACAGTGGTTCTCAATGGAGCCATTTTGACGGTAATGTCTGCAGACATTTTTTTGTTGTCACAGATGTGGGGAGGGTAGGTACCCCTGGCATTTAGTGGGTAGAGAATGAGGACGCTGCTACACATCCTATGATGCACAAGACCTCCTCCTCAATAAAGAAACCCAAAATGTCAGTAGTGTGGAGTTTGAAGAATCCTGGGACAGCCTTTAGAGGAGGGCCCCAGGGTGGTAAGTCCACCAGAAACTGACCTGATGAAAGGCACCCTGTCTAGAAAGGGCGGGAGGTACCTTTAAGCCTGTATTCAGGGAAGGAGGGTCCCTTGTTTGGGGCTGAGCAGGAACGGAAGGCTGGAGATGGAACTTAGAGGCAGGTAAGGGTCAAAAGAACTCTGGTGGTTCAGTGGTTAAGAATCTACCTGGTAATGCAGGGGACGTGGGTTCGATCCCTGGTCAGGAAACTAAGATCCCACAATCTGAGGAGCAACTAAGCTCGTTTGCTGCAACTACTGAGCAGGCGCACTAGGGAGCCGGTGTGACACAGCTGGAGAGTCCCTGTGCCGCAAGGGAAGATTCTGTGTGATGCAACGAAGACCTCGTGTCCTGCAGCTAAGACCTGATGTAGCAAGATAAAGAATGAAAGCAAGAAATGCAATTGACTAAAGAAGAAAAAAGAGAGAAGTGCTGCTTGGAGCAAAGAGAAAATGTAATAGGGACAGTCTGATCTGATGTGTAAGGGGTTCAGGCTGTTTCTCGGAGTGGCGTCTTTGCCTGAACCCTACAGACACTGACACCCGCCTTCCCCTGTTTGTTTTCCAAAGGGCCTTTGGCTTTTGTGAGGTTTTGGGCTCTTGTGCAGAGATGTGGCTCCCGCTGGGGCAGATCTGAGCCCAGACTTTACAGGGCTCCCCATCTGCCAGCGGCTCTGTGAGCAGGCTGCCGATTCCGGCTGCCCTTGGGAGGTGTGAGGACTCAGGGTAAGTGTAAATCACACTCCATCTAGTTTCCCCACCCCCAGCCCAGCACTATTTTCACCTAGGAAAAGTCTAATAAAAATGCATTCCAAGTCCTAGTCCTAAAGGAGGAAGGATGGGGAGGAGCAAGGGAGGGAAGCCAGTCCAGCACAGCCTTGATTAAATGAATCTGAGCTGCAGGGCTTTTCTGGCCTGAGAAGCAGCCCCAGGGCCCCTGGAAGCAGGTGGTCCTGGGTATGCGCTCCATGCTCCAGGCCTGTGGGGCAGCCTGGATCCGAGCCTACCCTGAGAGTTAGGGGAGCGCTGTCTGCTCATCTCGAGGCTGAGCAGGCTGCAGAGGGGCCTCACCTCAGTGGAGGATGCACCAGCTGGGGATTTGCCTAGGAGAGCAGGGGGCAGGAAAGAGGCTCATGGGCATGAAGCACCTGTAGGGATCAGGGCAGGGAACCAGACCAGTCCTCTGGAGCAGTGACTTGTAATCCTGGCTGCACATTTGAATCACCTGGAAGTTCTGGCTATCCCTCGGATGGATGACAGCAGTCTCTGGGGGTGGGACTCAGGTGATTTCAGTGGGAGCCATGGATTCAAAGCTTCCCTGGGCTCTGACACTGGCCACACTGAGACTTGTAATGAGGGCCCATGGAAACCCTGGTTGGGGTGCAGGGGAAGGCCTCGTCATGGGGGGAAAATCGTGGGACCAGCAGACTCTGGGTGGAGAACCAGTGTCACCTCTCTAGCCACACAGATGACCAAGATTTCCAGCTGCAAGAGGTTTTGGGAAAGAATGTGATGACCCAGAGGAGGTGGCTGCTCAGAGCCAGGGTATGAGGAGCAGGGCCTCTGCAGGACAGCAGAATGCTATATAACCAGCTGTAGAGTTGATCGTAGATGTTGCATTGCGGATATTTGGATGTGTGTCTGGTCTTTGCTGCCGGCCTTGGAGGGCCCAGGAGAGCAGCGGCTGGGTCATCACTGTATCATGATTTGGTCACTTCTCACCTGCTCCCCTGTGACCTCTCAGGCCCCAGCATCCTCATCTCTGACCTGGATAATCGCAGTTGTTTCCTGATTAGGGTCCTAGCCTCTGTCCCCAGCAGTCTAGCCAGAGGGATCCTTTAAAATGTGTCAATGGGCTCCTCCTTTTCTCAGAACCTTCAGTGTCTCCCCACGTCCCTCAAGGTCCAAGTCCTCGGAGTGAGCTGCGGGGCCCCCATATCCCCTCCTGAGCCCTCCAGCCACCGGCCTCCTCCCTGTCCTGGGTCCTCTTGCCTCAAGGCCTTTGCCTGAGATGTTCCCTCGGCCTGGAGCTCAGCTCCCAGAGATCTGCAGGCCCCCTTCCTCCTCCTTCTTCAGGCCCTTGCTTGAATGTCACTTGCTCTGTGAAGCCTTCCTGGACCACCTGCTTCCTGTCTCTGGGATCTTCATTTCTCTCTATACCTCTTCTATGCTGACACTATATATTTTGTTTAATGTCTATCTTCCTACACTAGAATGTGAGCTCTGATAGGGCAGAGATTTTATTATTATTATTATTACACTTTCTGGTGCAAACCCAGACCTGGAATAGTATTTAGCCAGCCATGGATGCCCAGTATATTTGTTTTCTTCCTTGTGGACCACTGATGCTTAAAACTAGTTTAATCACAATCTTTGGCTGATAACATTCCCTCTGTTAGTCCAGGCATGGTCTGATTTTATTTAATTATGTAGTTTTTTTTTTTTTTCGTTTATGTAATAAGCAGCCAAGAACTCATCACTCAAAGCAAAGCAAGTATTTGACAAATCTACATCCAGATGTAAGATCCTGCCTCAGGCCTTCCCACCCGAGGTCATCACCTTCCTTAATCTTTATCATTCTGCTTTTCTTTTTACTAATTCCATTGCATCTAATCTATGTATATTCCTAATAAATATATTTTACTGTAGTTATTTTTAGCCTATTCAAAACTCATTATGTTGTATATAATCTTCAAAGTCCTTCTCATTTAATATTATATTGTTAAGATGCACTTATATTCTTGCATGTGCTGTGGTTTATTCCTTTTGACAACAAAAAGTATTGATGGAATGAATATTTGACTTTATATCTCCCCATGGGGCTTCCCTGGTAGCTCAGATGGTAAATAATCTGCCTGCAATGCAGGAGACCTGGGTTCTATCCCTGGGTCAGGAAGATCCCCTAGAGAAGGGAATGGCAACCCACTCTAGTATTCTTGCCTGGGAAGTCCCATGGCTAGAGGAGCCTGGTGGGCTACAGTCCAAGGGGTCCTAAAGAGTTGAATACGACTGAGTGACTAACACATTACACACACGCATAGTGCCAGGTTCCTAATAACAGCTAACATTTTCTGGAGTGTGCACAAGGCACTCTGCTAAATGTTTTATTAACCCCGCTAACCAGATGGAAAACTGACACACAAGAGTTGAGCAACTGGCCTGAGGTCACTCTCAAATGGCTTAAGGGGTGGAGGCAGGATTTGAACTTGTATCGTGTGCCTCTAGAGGCCTCGCTCCTGCCCCTACACCAGGTCATCTCTGAGTAAACAAGGGGGTGAGGTCACACTTATCACCACTGCCAGCCCTTTAGGAACCCCATTTAATGACTCAGTTACAAATCGACACTCCACACACACACATACACACACGCGCGCGTGCGCGCGCGCGTTCTGGAATTGCTCATAAATGCTTGTAAATTGACAGGCAGTTTTCAAGAGGAGAAATAGACTTCTGATGCTTACCAAGATTCATCTGTCTGTTTCTGTCTCTTTCAATCCAACTCTTCTGTATTAAAGGAAAACACCACTGGGCCTTGTGCTTACTGGACCTGGGGGGCTCAGAACCTATTAACAGGCTGAGCCCTTGGGCTTGGATCCCAGGAGAGGGGAGCAGGCTGGGGCTGTGCCCTTGGTCCGTGGGGGGAAGTTGCCTTCTCAGGGCAGAGTTTATCTCTTTCCACACCAGGACCCCAAGGGATTGCAGGTGCCTCCCTCAGCAAAGCTGGGCATACAATGACCTGAATGGGCAAGGGCTGGCTGACCCTGTCAGGGGTCTCCAGCCATCCACTCCTCGTCTTGGCACTAGGAGCACCACTCAGGGGTAAGGTCTTTTCACATTAGGAGCAAATGGAAGCGATGGGGAAACTGGAGGGCTAGGCCTAGAATTGAGCAAATAGAGGCCGTCCCCAGAACGACTGCCCCTGCCCTGAGGTACACACAGCAGGGTCAAGGTCAGGCAAATAAATGAACATTGTACTGGCTTCTGTCCTGTGCCCAGTGTTGGGCTCAAGTAAGCCGGGTTTGACCACAAGAGGATGCGCCCCAGATTTTACCCTTCCAGGTGAAGAATGGCCTGTCCACCATGGCAGCATTTGTGCAGGCCTGTAGCTGATCTGGAAAGGGCTGCCTGGTCCTCGCCTCGTGGATCAGCCTGGGGAAGGCAGAGGGGCTCCCCAGGAACCAGGAAAGTGGAGGAAGATGGAAGCCTCACACAGCGCGGATGTGTGAAGCAGGTGATTCCAGACCAGCCTGGAGGGAGGCGGGAAGGAAGGAAAGTGAATGCTGTGACATGTTCTACTCCCTGGTGTCCACAGGGGGCGGCAGAGAGCAGAAGACAGATAGCTGGGCTCCCCTGGTAGTAAGGTCACCACCCAGCCTCAGTTTCCTCTAAGCACCTGTAGGCCCAGAAGCCTAGAAGTTGAGTGCAGGTGTGTGGCACTGTGGGAGGGGGTGGGGTCTAGTGCTGGTGCCCGTGCACCTTGGTGAGACCACCTGGGGTGGGTGGTGAGGAGGGAGGCAGTCTTCCAGAGAGGGGAGGGACCGACTGAGCTCAGCCCTCTCACCACCCAGGCTGCACACTGGCATCGCCGCAGAACTTCTCAAACATGGAGGCCCTCACTCACCCAGACCTGTGGACTCAGAAGGGGTCAGTCTGTTTTAAAGCCTCCCCAGATGATTTCCTCTTCACCCAGGATTGAGAACCACTGGGTGAACAGTGGCTAGACAGTCTGCCAGCACTTCGAATGCAGATTTCCCTTCAGTAGCTGTAGGGGCTGGGATGTTGACTCACTTCGTCTGTACGATGGTGATGGTAACAGAGGGTGCTGACCTCAGGGCTGCCATGAAGATGAATGGAAACACTGTGTATTAAACTTGGCACATGGCTGTCACCTAGCAGGAGACTAGACAATCAGTTAACAGCACATGGGCTCTGGACTTGGCATCTTCAGAGCTGGACTTGCAGGGGCATCTTCATCGGGAGTCCCCGGGGGACACAGGACTTTTGGGGAGATGTTGTGTTTCTGGAATCTGAAGTCTGGGTGGAGCTGGCCTAGAGGCCTGGGTCAAAACAGTAGACACTGTCTTGTGTCAATTCCTGTGTTCAGAAATGATGATGTTGCCTGCTCCCTAAAGGCATTAACCTTGGTCATGATGTCCAGCTAGGGACAGTACTTTAGCCAAAGGTTTTGGACAGGGCAACATTTATGGAGCGTCTTCTATGTGCTGTGTATGTGTGTGAGCTCAGTTGTGTCTGACTCTTTGTGACCCCATGGACTGTAGCCCAACAGGCTCCCCTGCCCATGGACTTTTGCGGGCAAGAATACTGGAGTGCATTGCCTGCTCCAAGGGATCTTTCTGACCCAGGGATCGAAACCAAGTCTCGTGCATCTCCTGCATTGGCAGGCAGATTCTTTACCACTGTGCTATCTTTGTGCTATATGTGTTCATATTTATTGCTTTACACAATTCTCACAGCAACTGTGTGTGACAAATACACATATCCTCATTTTACAGAGGGAGAAACTGAGGCCCTGAAAGGCCTGGCAGCTTGCTCAAGGTCACACAGGAGTACTAGGTCTCTTGACTTTTCACCATATCACAGCCACCTCCTGGCAGATATAACCTGTGGCTTTCTGCCTAGTTAGACACCCATGCCTGACTTTAGTCGACTCCTGTTTCTGAACCCACACATGGAAGGGTCATTCTTTGGACGATTCTGATTCTACTTCACCTGTGAGGAGGGGAATAAATGAGTACAGGAGTGTTTCTGCAGTCTCAGTGCCAGCACTGTGTGTCCTGGGTGGTTGGCGGTGGCAGCCAGGGTGTGGGTGGAAAGGATGGAGAGTCCATTGTTAGGTCTTTAGGGCTGGACAGTCAGGGATGTGAACTTCCAGGGGCAAAAGGGTTTGGATCAGCGGGGGTGGCTGATCCTCCCTGAGAGGGGCTGGGCTGGGGGCTTTAGGCACTTAGGTTGTCCTCAAAGCTACCCCTCCATCCACAAGACCTGTCTCCAAGGGTTTGTTCATCGACTTCTTTCCATTCTGTGTTACACTCTGGAGGAGGAGGTCATGAAGCTAATTGAGCCCCTTTAAGTGTCAGAGCTGGACACAAGTTCACCCAGCCTGGACTCTTTGGACAGCTGGATGGAGCAGAGTGGGGGTCAAACTCTGCAGCACCCACCCCAAGAGGCTGACCCATCACACCCATTAGGAGTTGCTGTTCCACTGGGAGTGTGGGATTTGGGGCTGGTTCCAGTCTACGTCCTTACTTCCCACTTTGCCTAAAGCAGGAAGTGGCTTCTTAGGGGTCCAAGGCTTAGTAAAGGGCACAGAGTGGGCTCCTGCACTAAGACGGGGATCTTTGCACCAAGCAGGGCAGGGATGGGGGTTGGGGAGGAGAAGAAAATGGCATGACCTTGGACACCGTGGGCCCTGGTAGGGATAACCCCCACTGCATTGTAAAGCCGCGTTCCTGGTCCTCACCAGGTTATAGAGACCCTTCGGTGGTTTCCCTGCATCCTGACAGGGTGTTTAATTGTCAGAAGTCCCTGAGTCCTGTGAGCCTCGTTCAGTATTGCTGGTCCAGATCTCCCCCCAGCAGATTTCCAGCTGTGGACAGTGGTGGGTGTTTCTCTCAGCTCCCCACTACCTGTTAATGAAGAAGTCTCTGGGTGTCTCTGAGTGTCTCCACTCTGCTGGCTTCTGCAACCACACACATTTTGTCCCAGCTCTAATTGGTGCTCTCAGAGGCATTCCCCAGGCAGATGATATGGTGGTGTTGACAGACCCAAAAGAGGACAAGAGAAGGTTCCCTGCCCCCCATCACCATGCCCTCCAGAGAGGACATCGGTCATCCCAAGCGGCTGTGTAGACTCCAGGCGAGGAGGGGGAGCTGAGGGAACCCTACCACTAACAGCCCTGTATGGCCTCTTCCGTTGGCTGCAAATAGTGCCTGCCCGCCTGCCTACGCGTGAAGTCCCAGGAGAATGGCTCATTAAAAAGGCACTTTATGTTGCCTGCAGGGTGAACCCTTCTTCCAGCCATCAGGGGTCTCTGGAAGGGTGGGCTGGCCTGGAGAAGAGGGGGCAACTGTGGGCTCTTCTTCCCCTAGTCTCTAAGGAAGCTCAACTGGAGACACCTTTCTGATTGGGGACCCAGTGCTGCCCCTACCTACCACCACCCATCATCCCCTGAACTAGTTCCGGCAGCTCTCAGCAAACTCGGCCATTATTTGCAGTGACCTTTCCACCCACTTGTCTCTCCTCTCCCCCCAACACTGGGCCCCATGAAGAGGGTTGCCAGGTAAAATACATGATGCCCAACTAAATTTGAGTTTCAGATACACAGTGGAAAAAAATATTGCAGAGGACGTGCTTGTACTAAAAACTCATTTATCATTTATCTAAAATTCAAATTGAAGTGAAATTCAAATTCAGATTTAATCTTGAATTTTTGTTTGCTCAATCTGGCAACTTCACCCACAAAGACATCTCCTGACAAGGGGGCTGGGTCCAAGAGGGGCGATACATGTGTTCTGTGCCTTCCAGCCTCTGTGAGACCAGCTCTACTTACCGAGGCCCTGGAGACGGTATTCTTAACAAGATGTAGGCTTCCGGTGCCACTAGTGGTAAAGAACCTGCCTGCCAATGCAGGAGACATATGAGACACAGATTCGATCCCTGGGTCGGGAAGATCCCCTGGAGGAGGGCATGGCAACCCACTCCAGTATTCTTGCCTGGAGAATCCCATGGACAGAGGAGCCTGGTGGACTGCAGTCCATGGGGTCGCAAAGAGTCAGACACGATGGAAGCGATTTAGCACGCATGTACCATTCTGTAAGTCTGGAGGAGGGCTGAAGCTCTGCAGTTCTAACAGACTTCCAATCCAGTGCTGTTGGTCCAAGGACTATACTTCGAGTAGCAAGGAAACAGAACAGTGATTGCAGGCTAACCACAGGTTCATGGGGAAGTGAGGGGAGGTGGGGTGGGAGGTGGGGGTTTGAAAACATTGCTGCTGGAGTTTAGTCCTCAATTCAGAGTTAATTTATCTGGGGCAGGACCCAAGCAATGGGACTTTAACTTGTGTGTGTGTGTGTGTGTGTGTGTGTGTGGTAAAAAGTGTAACAAATTTTACCATCTTAACCGTTTGTAAGTATACAGTTCATAATGTTAAGTACATTCACTTTATTGTGAAACAGCTCTCTAGAACTCTTTCATCTTGCAAATCTGACACTCATGCCTATTAAACAACACCCCATTCCCCCTTTCCTCCAGCCCTTGGTAGCCACTTTCTGTTTTTATGAATTTGACTGCTTTTAGATGCCTCATATATAGTAATACAGTCTTTGTCTTTTTGTGACTGGTTTATTTCAATTAGCATAATGTCCTCAAGATTCATGCATGTTGCAGCATGTGATAGAGGATTTCCTTCCTTTTTAAAGCTGAATAATATTCCACTGTGTGTATGGATCACATTTTACTTATCCACTCATCCATTGGTGGACATTTGGGTTGCTTCTGGCTCTTCGCTATTGTGAATAATGCTGCTAGGAACACGGATGTGCAACTTTCTCTTTGAGACCCTGCTTTCAACTCTTTTGGGTACATAACTCAGAAATGAGATTGCTCAATTGTATGGTAGTTCTATTTTGAATGCTTGTAAATTAATGAATTTGAGGAATCACCATCCTCTTTTCCATAGTGTTGCACCACTTTACAGTTACACCAGTGATTCAGAAGGGTTGCCATTTTTTCCACATCCTCTCCCCGAGTGAGTCTAATTCCCAGGCAGGCTTGAGAGCCACTTCCCTGGGCTCATTCTTGGCAGATTCTCTCTGAGTTTTCCTAGGTATAAGATGAATTCATCCCACAACTTTAGGGGGTCCTGTTCCTGTGAATGGTGCCACAGATGGTCTGGGAAAGAAAAATCCTGTCTTTGAATTCAGATTGAGTACTGTGTGACTTTGAGCAAGTCATTTAACCTCTCTGAGCCTCAGGTCCACACCTATAAAGGGATAGGGGAGTATTAACTATAACACAGGAAAGATCAGATGAATCATGCATGCAAGAGCTTCTTGGATTGATAAATAGCCATGGGAATGTCAGATGAGATGACAGTAGGAACTGAGTGAAGAAACCCAAGCATCTGTGGTCAGGAAGGCTCACATGGAGTCAGTTGACACTTACTGAGGCACCCCTGCCCCATGGCAGGGGAAGAGCTTCACTGGAAGAGCTTCTCTGTTCACCGTCACCCCAGCATCTCATCCAGCACTGGCTTTGTGTCTAACACATGGCTGAGCAATGATGTCTGAGATACTGTCCTGGCAGCCTGTGGCAGATGAACTCCTAGAGACAGGGAGAGTGACATGGCCAGAGCTGACCATTATGGAGCACTTATTATGTGCCAGGTGCTCAGGTAAGCTCTTAATTTTTTAATTCTCCCAACATTGCTGTGAGGTGGGTGCTGTTACTACATTTGCTATTCGTATGAGGCACAGAGCATTTAAGTAGCCTGCCCAAAGTTCCATGGCTAGAAAGCAGCAGAGCTGGGATTTGAACCCAGGCAGTCTGAGTCCAGAAAATAGGCTGATAAACACTGACCTTTATAAATAAAGAGCCACAGATCTGTAAAACCATGATATAAAGAATCATCACTTGTCTGCCTGCTGGAGGAGCAGAACTGAGTGGTGACACGGTGGGTAACATGATTAATTGTGGCGCGGGATGACCAGGCAAGGCCAGGAAGACAAGCGTTCTGGGGCAGGGCCAGTGCTGGGAAGGGTGGTATGGACATCTGCTGCCTGGATGGCCTCAAGGAGGTCCTGTCTGGGATCTGGGATGAGCCTGAGGGTCAGGCAGGGAAGTGGGCCGGCTGGTTGCAAGACCTAGGAGGGACTGGGGCTCCAGGATGTGGCCAAAGCCCAGGCGTGTGGGTCAGATGCTGCCTGAGAGTTCCTTCAGTGCCCCATACAAGGGTCAGATAAGGAGGTCAGACCTGGCTCTGTAGAGGAGGAAGTCCTGATGCCATCCTTGAGCGACGGGCAGAGCTGGACAAGCAGATGGGAGGTTACCAATACCCTAAGAAAATGGGAGAACTGAGGCAGAAGTACAGAGATTCTTGCCTTGACCTGGAAGACTAACTCATTGGGGAAATTCAGGAGTCAAAACGAGCTTCTTGGGAAGAAATATTTGGTCCAAGGTGGTTGCTTTTTCTACTTGTCTTATCAATGAAGAAAAATCAGAATAAAGGCAAATATTAATGAATAATTTTTCAATTCATAAGCCTTGCATGCCTTTTGGATCCCTTCTGCTCCTTGGCTTTCCCTGAGAGGTACCAGCTAAGACCACAGATTTGGTGTCAGTCATAAGTTAGTTCGAGTCCCATCCCAGTCACTGAATAGCTGTGTGTTCTTGGGCAACTTACTTGACCTCTCTGAACTGCAGTTTTCTCATCTGTTGTGCAGGGATTGTCCTGAGCATTGTAGGATATTTAGCAGTATCCCTGACTTCTATCTTCTAGATGGCAGTAACACCATCCCAACTCCTAAGTTGGTGAGAACCAAAAATGTCTTCAGCGATTGCTAAATGTCCCCTGGAGGCAAAACTGCCCACAACTTGGAACTGTTGTCATAGTCCCTGGCTCCATTTTAGGCAGAAAAGGGTGAAATTCCATTTACTCTTTTTTGATTCATTTATTTGATGGTCATTTACCGTGCACCTGCTATGTGATGGCCACGGGGAGGGAGGTTCAGTGGTGAGCCAGGCAGTTCACATGTCCTCAACAGCTCCCACCACAGCGGGGGCGTGGCTGCTGTGGGAACACACTGATGACATGTGTAATCCTGGGTTTTTCTTTGGAAAACAGGGGCAGGAGGGCAAGGAGGTGGTTAGAGATATCTCTGTGCTTGACCTGCAGGTGCCAGAACTTTTCCCTTTCCTGTTGTTGATGGAATGAATCTGGAAACTGCTATTAAAAGTTGCTTATGACATAACTGAGTGCCCAAACTGACTGAAAAGGTGTGCACTGATTTATCATACCGGTGGCAGGCCGTTACTTCATGTTGACACTTGGAGCCGGGCATCTGGGGCCTGCTGCTGTGTCTCCTAGAAACAGCAGTACTGTAGAGACAGGTGGGCTTACCAGGTCACCCCACAGAAGGAGTTGCTGCTATCAGCCCGAGTTGCCGAGTGTGATGTGCCCACACCTCGGTCTCCCTGGAGACCCAGGCTGGGTGGGAAGCAGAGGAAGAGAAACTCATGGGCTTTGAGTCCCAAAAATCTGTTTTGAAAGAAAACTCGGGAAAGTAATTTGCCTGCCCAAGCTTGTAGGCTTCGGCGGACAGCACCTTTCCTAGGCCTTCTGAAATAAGGCTGCTTGCCATCCTTTGAAGAAAAAAAAGAAAAGAAAAAGAAAAAAGTCTGCCCCTTGCTTTTGTAAACACGAAGAAAGAAAGAAAGGCTGTGTGTCCCCACAGTAGCCTTTCTTTGGGAGTCTTGGACGTAGCTCTTTTTTCAACCTGAATCTATTTCTTATAATTCTGGTTTTAAAATCCAGACCTTCACGAACAGTCTGGAAAAAGGAAAGTGGCAGGAATGATTTTCCTTTGTTTGGAGGGAGTGGCAAGAAATGGGAGGAGAAGGGAAATGACAGAGAGTGAGATAGTTGGATGGCATCACTGACTCGATGGACATGAGTTTGGGCAAGCTCCAGGAGTTGGTGATGGACAGGGAAGGCTGGCATGCTGCAGTCCATGGGGTTGCAAAGAGTCGGACACGACTGAGGGACTGAACTGAACTGAAAAAAGCCTCCTAGTAATAACGACAACATTTGTGATTAAAGGAAGACAATGGGAGTGAAAAGTAGCAGTGGCATTTTGAGCACCTGCTGTGTGCCGGGTTGCTTTGCTTTGCAGCTCATTGCAGATCCTTGCAAGACAGGTCTCACTGTCCCAGCTCTGAGCTGGGAGACGGAAGTCCGAGGTTGCCCACCTGGCACATGGTGAAGCCAGGATGCAGATTCTAGTCTAGGAAGAAATGAGAAAAATCAGTATAATGTAGTGAATTTTTCACTCTAAGATTAAATTGGTCTCTCTTCAAAGGGTTGTCCCTTATTCTGAGATTTATATCCTTCTAGTATTTTTGGTAATAAGATGCACTATCTTATATTCATTTAGCCATGCCACATGGCTTATGGAATCTTAGTTCCCCGACCAGGGATTGAACTTGGGCGCTCAGCAGGGAGAACAGTCCTAAGTGCTAAGTACTGGACCACCAGGGATTTCCCCATGCACTATCTTTCATAGCTATGGAGACAGTAAATGTTGCCTACATGAAAATTTGGTACTCTCCCCTTAAAATCTTTATTTCCCAGGTTTGTGAAATTCCTCAGTCTGTTCAATTTGGAAGGTGATGCTCTGCCAGGAACAATCCCGTCTACCATTTTCTCTGAGAAGCAGCCACTGTCCCCACTTCTGTGCTTCTCTGCCTTCCTTAGATTTTTGCTTAGGGTTGTGGATTTGTCAGCGAGGGAGAGTGAGGAGGAGGAGAAAGCAGGAAAAATGATAAGTGACAACCCTTAGGGCAGCAGTAGTTTTCTAAGAAAAGATCGTAATTCTGTTGAAAATTGCTGGAGAAGAGAGTGCGGTCCAAGTAGGCATATGCAAATTATATGCAAATCACACACGGCCCTCCTATTTTACAACCTGGATGTCCCCCTTGGGAAAATGCTAATGGAGACTAGTGGTCTCCAGCAAGCCTCCCTTGCTGATCTCCAGGAGTCTGGCCCTAATTAACGAGTATTTTCCTGGCAGTGTGGGGCTCCAATGATCTTAATTTTCATCCTCTTTCCCCCTCCCTCATCTTCATAGCCTGTGGCCGAGCCTCAGAGGGCTCTTCTAATTCAGTGGCACATGTTGTAGGGAACATGGTCCTGACCTGGAAAGTTCTAGAATCCTCAGGTAGACCTTACTTTCTATAGGGTTCCTTGGGTCCCAGCCCAGTTGACTGTGAGGGAAGGGACTGCTTTAAGCATTGGCTGGCAGACTTGAGCATGCATCAGAATGATGTGGAGTGCTTGTTTAAAATACACATTGCTGGGCTCCACCCCAGGGTTACAGATTCACAAGGTCTGGGATGGGCTGGAAAACTGGCATTTCCATTAAGTTCCCAGACCACAGACCTAACCACCACTGGCCTAGGGTGACTCAAAATGCGGTCCCCAGGTAACAGGTTGTTAACCAGTCTGTCTAGAAATTAAGAATAAATATTTAGAAACTTATGAAATGTGATATTGCTACAACATCTAAGCACATGATTTTTTTTCTATTAATTAATTTTTATTTTACTTCCCCAAATTATTGGTCCCTGATAGTTTAAGAGTTAAAAAACACACACACAAAAAAAACAGCAAGTCTTTTGCCACAGATAGCAATTTGAGAACTCTGGCCAAGAGGGGCCAGGCACTCTAGGGCAGTCCCTGGCTGGCAGGAGAATTGGAGTGCCCATCCAGAAACTGAGGCTCTGGGCAGGCTGGGCATGCAGTGGACCAGCTCCAGAAGTGTTTGCCAACATGTTGGGGGTGGTGGGAGGCTGGGGAAGGACAGGGTGTTGGTTGTCATGGTGACTGGTGGGGTGGGGGAGAAAACTGGCATATAGTGGCTGAGGGCTGGGCATGGGCACCGTGGAGACTTGTCCTGCCCTAAATGCCAGTTGAACCCCTGTAGAAAAACAATGGGGAGGGTGGAGCTAAGCAGCTGGCCTCACTCCAGACCCCCTGCTCTCTCTTGGGGATGGGTGGACCCAGGGGCAGGGAGTGGGGTGGGGGCTGCACTGGTCAGAACCGGCTCAACCAGAGTGCCTTTGTTTGCACATAGTAACTACGTGTTCGCGTGTGTGCATAGCCTTTCATGGATGGCAGTGATACATTGGTTGGTGCCTCACAGGTACCTCTTGCTTCAAGCAAAACCAGCATCCAAAAGCTTCAGTGTAGAAAAGGGGTAGGTTGGCGGAGGGTGGTCAGGCTAATTTTTTTTTTTTTTTTTAAAGATTAACTATAGGAGACTCTGCTACATAAAAAATTGTACCAAAAAGTGTAGCCTCCAAACGGAGTTCAGGACAGCCGTTTGGGTAAAGTAAGGAAGGTGGCAGAATCTAAGGGTGGGTACGACTTTAGATGGTCTTGTAAATTGCTTGGAAGGCTCTAACAGCAATAAATGCCACCATAATAAGTAGTTGCAGCTGGATGGGATCCGGCCTGAGTCTGGGACTTGGCAGCCTGTTTCATCGCTGCCCCTCACCAGCCCTCTAGCCTGGGGCCGGTCCTTTTCAGCTAGGAGAGAAAGTTTTGTGATTCCCGTCTGCTCTCTTTGTAGATAGCGTTTGACATTTTATGGTGACAGTGTGAGAAGTAATTAGTTGTCTTGTGCCTTTGGGCATCTGAGGAGGCCACTGGCTCTCCAGGCTCGGAGTCATAGAGTGCGGAGCCTGAAAGGGGCTTAGCATTCATCAACCCCTCATTTTATAGGGTGGAAACTGAGGCCCTGGAGGCCCCGAATCCGCCCCGAGTGGAGCCTGTGTTAAGGCAGGCAGTGGGCCTATTGTTGGAGGCTTACCATGTAATTAATGGGGTTTGGAGCAATTACAGGGACAGTAAAGCCCCTCGTTTGTCTCTTGTGCCAGGCCTGAGATTCCTTAGGAGGGTGGAGCGGGAGGGCGGAGGGAAGGTGGTAAGAAGGTGGCAGATAGTTGGCAGATCAGTTCTTGCCAGGCCTGCTCCGTGGAACCGCTGGCTTACGTTTTCATACTGTGCGCCTTGGAGGATTCCGGCACACCGTGCATATCAGCCCAAGGTGCCCCACCTAGTTTTTCCTCTGGGGCTAATTCTTGTTGGCTTTTAATGTTGGGCTGTAAGGAGCCTGCTTTTCTATTTCTTTTTTTTTTTCAAGTGAACACCAAGTAGGAAATTGTGAAAGTTGGCATCATTCTAGGGTGGGGGTTCCTGCACCTTCCTGAGCCCCGCGGACGGTTGTTGAGGCAGAGCTGGAAGTCACGGACTGGGGAGGGGAGTGGGGCCCTGGGGTGCTGAGAAGATCAGCACAGCTGAACGCTTGCAGCTGTGTGGAGTTCCGCATCAGGCCCCTGGATTCACCCATTCATTCAACAAGTGTTTGCTGAGTACCTATCATTTCCTAGGCGTCGTGCTGACCGGTGAGACCAAAAGTGCTGGCAATGTATGGTGGTGAAGGCTGCCCAGCGGTGTGACTGCACGCAATGCCACTGAACAGCACACTTAAATACTTGAGTGGGGAATTTCATGTTGTGTATATTTTACCACGATAAGGATAAAAGAGAGGGAGAGAGCGAAATAGGATAAGGTCCCTGATTCCCGGAGGTTGCTGGTCCTCTGCAAACTCCCCCCTGACATGACCTAGAGCCTAAAGAGTGGGAGTTAGTGGCCACCCATGGAAAGGGTCAGTGGGAGACCCTGGGAGGCCAGAGTGCCCGGGACAGGGTGAAGAGGGGGCATCTTGCAGGAATCACCCACCCAATGGCATACCCACAAAAGGAGCTGTCTGTGCAACAGAGGATGCTGTCCTTAAACAAATTTCTTGCGAAAATGTGTTTTTGAGATGTCGTTCCCACAGGGCCAGTGCTCAAACTTGGCTTTCTGTTGGAACTACTGTTGTTCACAGAAATTTTAAGTGGTGAAAACCTTGGCGCTGCAACCATGGTGACACCCTGGAGCTCAGGTTCTAGTTTTCTTCTTTCTAGAATGTGTTCCTGAGAGTTTCTTTTTCAAAAATGTGGCTGACGTGGGGAGTCCATAGCATCATGGTTTTCTTATTGCTTCCTGTGGATTGGCCACTCGTGCCTGTGCCACCGTGCGCCGGGAGCCTGGACCGGTGACCTCTGGGCCTCAGTTTCTCTATCTTCGGAGGCTGCCAGCACTCGTGATGGGGGACGTGGCCTGGTTTGTGGTCCCTCTTGTAACTCACTTTGTGTGTCACCACTGGTTTGAGTATTAGCTCCTCCCGGCTTCCAGTGAAGCACGCAGTATGGTTTAACATTTCCTACATGTCAGTGTTCTCCTCACCCGCATTACCAGGAGGAGGCACCTCCTCTTCCTCTGCCTTGTCGTGTCTCTTATGGTGCCAGGCACACGGCGGGTGCCCTGCAGACATTCCGTTGATTGAGCAGTCTGTCTGTAAAGCCACGGTCTGAGGGGTATTTCCGAGGGTAACCTTTTTAATTGGCCCTCAGAGCCACCCCACTCCCATCCTCTGAGCCAGGAGCATTCGGGGCGGGTCTGTCCTGCTTGAATCCAAGATTCCCCAGCAGGTCTTCTACGGTTTCGCTTTGGAACCGTAAGCTCTGGCCTCTTCAGATGGTCTCAGGCAGTGACGGCCAGGTCACCCAGCAACAGCCATTCAGATAATTACACGGGTTTCAAATTGTTCACCACTTTACGTCCTCAAAGCAATTTCAGAATCAATTTGAGGTTTGACAGGGAGCCGATGGAGGCCTTGCAGCCCTGGGATGGTGTGCGGGGCCTGCTTAGCACTTGTTATCATTCCAGCGGCAGGATCCGAGCACCTGGGGAGCAGGCCGCTGTCCTCTCTTGCAACTCAGGGAAGAAAAATCAATCAATCAATCAATGAGCACACACCTAATTAAAGGTAACAAAGGCTCTGGGCTCTTTCTCCCTCCCCGCGCTGTCAGGACTGCAGAGGGCCAGAAGGAAAACCAGCCTTGTCTCAAACAAGATTCAAATGAAGTCCTGGTGTCAGAAGTCAAATCTAGCAAGACTATCTTTTTTTAACAACAGGTCCCTACCCCATACTGGAGTGGAGAACCCCTTCCGAGGTGCAGCCTTAACATGGGTCTAGATAGCTCCTCAGCTCTCAGTAGAATAAGGACCCCAGGCTGCCCCTGTTTTGTGAGCAAGGCACCCTAACCTCTCGTGCGCTGGAAAACAGTAGGAGAGGCAGCCTGGCGTATCCTCTGTGCCCGCAGGACCTGCACATGGAGGCCGCAGAGTGTGATAGTCAAGGTGTGGGCTCCAGGGACTGATGGCTTGGGTTCCTTCCTGGCTCTGCCACTCAGCACTCCAACCCCCACCCCAACCAAATCCGGTTGCCTCAAGATCTTCATCTGCAAAACGGGAGCAGTCATAGCTCCCATCTCTGGAATTGTGGAAGGATTAACACAAGTTACTCTGTGTGAAAACAATACCTGGCCCGGACTAAAGTCTTGCTATTCTTATCACAGAACCATTTCCCTAACCAGCAACCGGTAAAGCCACTCTTTACTTTGCAAGGAGCAAGATAAGTTTATTTTTGGTTCTACTTTGGAATAGGAAGATAGAGGCCCAGAGGTGAGTTAACCTAGGTCACAAAGCCAAAGTGGATGTGGAGAGAGTCTGGGATCGGGGCCCCATCACCCCCTCCGCCCGGTCTCTCTTGGGTCTGGTCTCCAACCTTCTAAGGAGTCTTGCTGAGATCTCTCGCCCCAATCTCTAGTCTCATGGCCAATATAAATTGGAAACATCACCCTGTGCTGTATTTTGTATTTTAACTTCTTATGCAGTAAGAATGATCTTGCAGAATTTCAGGAACTTCTCTTGGGTCAGCCAGGTATTTGGGGAGGGCCCTGCTGTCACAGGGCTTCTGAAGTGGCTCAGTGGTAAAGAATCTGCATGCCAGTGCAGGAGGTGTGAGTTCGATCCCTGGGTTGGAAAGATCCCTTGGAGTAGCAACCCACTCCAGTATTCTTTCCTGGAGAATCTCACAGACAGAGGAGCCTGGCGGGCTACAGTCCATAGGGTTGCAAAGAGTCGGACATACTGAGCTGAGCACAGCACACTGCTGTCTCACCATGTGGCATTATCTGTTCAATGTGTACTTCCCACCAACCCCTGCCTTGTAGATCCTTGGGATTAAAAGGATCATCAGAACATCTGAGACCTTGTCCAAGGCAGGATGGGAGTCTGTGGTCATTACCTTTTGTTTTGGAAGCCTGAGAGTAGACTGGTAGGGCTAGCTTATCTTCTCCCCCTCCTCCAGTCTAATGAGAGAGCAGGTCATGAGCTAGATGCAAACAGTATCACTGGGTGCCTGGAAGTCAGGAAATTCAAAGAAAGGTTCCCACAGTGGTTGCAGATCAGTCCTGTTGCCCAGGTGCAGGTTGAGGGCCTCCCAGTGATAGGAAAGGTGAAGGTGAGGGGTGGAAGCTTTGGTGAACTGAGTTATGTGTGCTGTCCTGCTAGCACGACACTGCTTTCATTCTCCCATTTCTTGCATCATTCCCAGCACCTGTGAACAGGAAGGGGACACTAAGCTCTAAAAACAAGACGCCATGCTTGGCTTGTGGGCTCTGGGGTTACCCAGGGAAGTGGATCCTGACGCACCCAAAGTGGAGGGTACAGTCACAGGTTGAATGTGCAGACAGAACAGTGAACGATAGTGTTTCTCGGACACTGGCCAGGGTCAGAGCTTTACTGGGACTTGGGGTCACTCTCAGCAAACTGAAAGTCAGTTTTTCAGTGTGGTTTTTGGAAAGGGCCTTTGTGGAGGGATGTCGAGAGGTTCAAGTTCAAATTCAAGCATCCCCATCCAGCCTAGCCACTGCTAGTTTACCAGCAATAAGGCAGACATCGATCTGGCTGGACTTGACCAGCTCTCTGTTATTGAACATGCAGCGAAGAGAAAAATTATTATTTTACCTGCTGGCATTAGTGCTCTCCTAGGGCAGAAACTGCTTTCACTTAAGAACTACCTTGATAGGTCATTTGGGTGAGAGATGAGGCCTTGAGGCCATGAGCAGAAAGAGAAAAAATAGAGAAGTCCTCTATAAATACAAGCAGAAATTGTGGGAAAGGAGGGGGACGGGGAGGGTCCAGGTTGGAGGCTGGGACTGAGTTCAGGGAAGTGGCCAAGGGAATGTCAGAGAACAGGACGTCTGCTCTTTAGTTTCACATTCCTGGTGACAGTGACAGTGTTGGTCCCTCAGTTGTGTCTGACTCTTTGCGACCCCCTGGACTGTAGCCGTCCAGGCTCCTCTGTCTGTGGGATTCTCCAGGCAAGAATACTGGAGTGGAGAGACATGCCCTTCTCTAGGAGATCTTCCTGACCCAGAGATCAAACCTGGCTCTCCTGCATTGCAGGCAGATTCTTTACCTTCTGTGCCACCAGGGGAGCCCATGGCCCTCCCCTCCTCCTCTCAGCTTTGTCTCCGTTGGTGTCTACTCCTCGATGACCAGTGTGTGTGCTGAGAGGGACTGGGCCTCCTGTGTGGGGACGACAGGACAGAGCATCCTCAGTTGGCAGAGGAGGGGGAGGAATTCTGTTATAGATCTATGTGGGGATAACGAGGAATCAAGGGGGGCATCCCCGCAGGTCAAGAGATGGCAGGGGGAACCCATCTTTGCGAGATGGGATGAGAGCTGCTTTCCAGATGTGTTCTGAAGCATTGGGTCTTTATTCCCTTAGGGCGTGTCCGTCAGGCTGCTGGGTGGTCTCCAGGAGGGTCGCTGGGGCCTTCCTTTCAGCTGTGAGCCACGGTGAGCACTTCCCATTACTTCCCGCCGCCCCCCTCACCACCCCAGTTCTCCTAAGCCAGCAAAGACAGAGAAATCAAAACAGAGCCTCACCACACAAAGCCAGTGTAAGCTGAGATCTGGTAGAAAACAGCCAAGCCTTCTCACCCAGCATCATCCCGGTCAGTCTCTTTTCCCACAGTCTCCAGGAGAGCCGGCCGTCCAGTCTCTGCTGAGATGTTCCCAGGACCAGGCTCACTGGGCTGGAGGGCAGACCATCCCACTCTCAGACAGCTCACTGTCAAGGGGTTCTTTGTGAGATCCAGGCACATTCTGTACCCAGCTCCTGCCCCCTACCTCCCCGCGCACCTCCCTAACCGCTCATCACCGCTCGGCACTCAGACCCGCCTTCTGCATAGACACCACTCCCTCTGGCTGCGACCGGCTGTCCTGTCCTTAGAGTCCTTTTCTGGCTCAATCTCTCCTGTCCCTCTCCCTTTCTCATCTGTCATGGGTGTGTGGGTGCCCGACAACAGACTGATAATAGCACTCCTTGCTCAGGACAAGTAACATTATCGGGTCCTCGGAGGGCATTGGCAGTGGATGGTCAAGAACGTGATTTTTCTTTTTTTTTCTGAAAACTTCCTAAAAGCTAGACTGTGCCCAGCCTGCACCCTCTCTGAGGTGTGTCCTCAGCTCAGGAACATCACTGTTTGTAACACACAGCTGTCCCATGGGCTCCTGACCTGTCCCTGGCCTGGCAGTGCCCCTCTCCCCACCTCACTGTGCTGCTTCTGGCTCCCTCTGCCCATCTGCTAATTCACAACAGCCTTCCAGGGCTAGAGAGTGGACAGAGCAGGCACTGCTTAAATCTTGTGGCTTGAAAGGAACTGGGGTGGCTTCCTCTACCTCTTCCCCTGCCCCCCCAACATTTTCGCCCCCCTATTTCCTTTCTGGATGTCACTCATCCCTTGGAATTGTTCCTGATCCCGCCCCACCTACCTCCAGCCCTGCATCTCTCAGGGCGCCTGCGTGCTAAGTCGCTTCAGTTGTGTCCAACTCTTTGTGACAACAAGGACCATAGCCTGCCAGGCTCCTCTGTCCATGGGATTCTCCAGGCAAGAATCCTGGAGTCAGTTGCCATTTCTTTCTCTAGAAGATCTTCCCCACTCAGGGATGGAACCTCGGGCCTCTTATGTTTCTGCATTGGCAGGAGGGTTCTTTACCACTGGCTCCACAGGTTCAATCCCTGGTCTCTTTCAGGAAGCCTTCCTGCTTAATATCTGCCTGGAGTGTAGAAAGAGCCCTGCCCTGGGGCTGGGAGACCAGTGTTCTCATCCTGGCCCTTCCGCTCACCAGCTCTGTGGGCTCAGGACTTTAGTAGCATCAGCTGGAAAATGAGATTGAGTTAGATGTCCAGCTCTGATAGAGTATGGTTTCTACTCGGGGCAGAAACATCTGGTTTCCTCTGCTGGAGCCTGTACACTCCCTGATGGTAAAATCCTATTTCATGAAGGAGACGGGAGTTCACAACTCATCTGCCAGGAGGAGGACAAATATAAACCTGAAACTTGTGAAATATCTAGCCAGGGATTTGCAACTGGCCTGCACAGTTAGTATCACCGCGGGAGCTTTTAAAACATCCGATGCTCAGGCCCCACCCCCAGAGAGTTCGATTCCCTTGGACTGTGTAGGGCTCATCTTTATGTATGCAAAGCTCCTCAGGTGACCCTAAAGTCTAGCAGACTGAGAGTCCCCTTTCTAGTGCCTGCTGCCAGGTCTGCTGCTTGAAGTGTGGTTGTGGACCCAGCAGTGCAGGGGCTTGTTAGACATGCAGAGTCTCAGGCCCCACTCTAGATTCCCAACCAGAAGGTGCATAACAGCAAGGTTCCAGGAGACTCCTATGCTGTTTAACATTTGAGGAGCACGGCTTTCACCCCATAAGTGGTCTTTGAGGATTCCCTTTGCCTATAATATGGGCTTCCCTTGTGGCTCAGCTGGTAAAGAATCCACCTGCAATGTGGGAGACCAGGGTTCAATCCCTGGGTTGGGAAGATCCCTTGGAGAAGGGAAAGGCAACTCGCTCCAGTATTCTGGCCTGGAGAAGTCCATGGACTGTATAAGCCATGGGGTCCCAAAGAGTTAGACACGACACGACTGAGCGACTTTCACTTTGCCTATAATATATCCGTTACTTTTGTATTGGGTTGGCCAAAAAGTTCATTCAGGTTTTTCCGTAACAGCCTATGGGAAACCTGAAAGAACTTTTTGGCCAACCCAATAAAAGCGGCCACAAATGCATTCTGGGTGTGGGTGTAGTTGTGGCATAAAAAATTTGTATCCAATGTCAGTTAATATTGATGTGTTATATCTATAGATACAATATCTATGCTCTATTTTCACTTTTCAAAGGAGCTGAGCTCTCTTCCCCTGCCCCCAGGGTCTTGGCACATGCTGTGTTCTGTCTGATGTTTCCCATCCTCCTTCTTGCCCAGCTGACTCCTCCTCATCCACAGCTGGACCTACTGGGACCTTTTTGTCGGATCCACATCCTTCTCCACCCGGATCTCCCATCTCATCCATCTCTCTTCCTATTTCTCTTGTTGAGCCCAGAAATGACACCCCCTGGGGTGGTCCGGTTGGTGGTGGTGGGGGGAATGAAGCCTGGTGGTGAGGAGATCCAACTTCAGGATCCGCTTTATATCTTCACCTCTTCTGTCACTTTCTTTGTTTTCCTCATGCTTTTGCGAGTGTCAACCTCGTGGGGATCAAATGGGGTAATGGATGCTAAGATGCTTTCTGAAGTACGAAGGATCTACAGATTATATAAATCATAATCATTCTCATCAGTGTTGGTGGCAGGAAATGGATGCTCCATGGAGCGGTGAGAATGTGATGAGTGAGGAAAACCCAAACCCTTTGCTCCATGACAGTGGAGACGCATTTCTGTCCCCAGGAGTGCTGAGCACTAAGTGCTTAATGGAGGTTGCTCTGCAAAGGCCCAGGAGAACCTTTCTGTCTTCCGAGTTCCCTCTGCCCTCATCCCCATCGCCAGTGGCCCCATTTTCTGCTCCTTGCCCTGCCTGCCCATCTCTGGGGCAGGGCCTCTGGGGGACTGAGCACCTCTGTCTGTGCCTTTAGAAGAGGGTTTGGGGGAGCCTGAGTAGGGGAGCCAGGAAGGCCTCTGTATCCTCAGAAACCACACGGCAGTTCTGAACTACTCGGCCCAAGCTGTAGAGCAGAAATACACTCGTGGACAGAATGACTGCTTTTGTTCTTCTGCTCTACCTTCCTGAGTGCAGCTTCTGATAAGGGCCCAAGCGCTGGAGGACAGATCTCCAGAGCTCAAGAAGGACCCGAGGACCTGGGCGCAAGCAGGGGAAAGGGGCCCAGACAGGACCAGCGACTGGGAGTTCCTCACTCCCATGCTGGCCCACCCTTGCTGCGGCCTGGCCCTGCTCAGGGACGCTGGTCCCCCAAGGGCTGTGATGGAACCAGCCTGTTGGGCACCTTGGGCCATGACTCCCTGTCTCTGGGTCTCAGTTGCCTTGTTTGCAGATGATGACTGTGGGGCTAGGATAGTCTTCAGAATGCCCCGGCTCTGCATGGTGATGGTGCAGCAATGGTCTGGGCCATCACCAAGTGCAGAACATGGAGATTCCCGGCAGGTGGGGTTCCCAGTCTAGAGGCGGCTGCGAGGGTAGGAGGGCCTTAAGCAACCAGGTGTAGGATGCTGGGTGGCCCTCCGAGCCCCAGCCATCTCCCCCAGGGAAGAAAGGCCAGTGCTCTCAGAGGGACGAACAATGGCAGGTCTGTCCCTAGCTCCAGGTTATAGCAAGACAGACAAGGCAGCATCAGCCCCCAGCTCTTCACTTGATAGTGGAACACTTTATGATGATAAAGAAAAGAGATGGAGTTTGCATTTCGTGGCTTACCATAGGTATATAACGTGCAACACCAGCCATACCAAAATGAAGGCACATATTTTCATTCAGGACCACCTCTGAAGCTGCAAAAATCCCGACCCAACCCAATAACATTTTATCCTCGTAATGAGCATGTAAACAGAAGGAGGATTCATGAAGTTAATGTTTCTGCCTTCCTTCAGGGACATTAGCAGGCATTGATTTTCGGCTGTGATATATGCCACTTGCAGTGGCTTCTGACTGAAGGGGACAATGCTATTTGGGAATCCATGAGGTTTAAAACATCCACAATCGCCTGGTCCCACAGCAATGCCAAGTGCTGCTCTAATAGCCCCTCATTTGTTAGAGTAACAGGAAAGTGACTGTGAATGCCTGCCATGTCCAGACGGACTGCGGGCTGGCTCTCAAACCACTGAGCACATCCCTAGCCCAGAAGGGATTTCCTTAAGTAGGAGGGGGAGCCCAGGCAGAGGGACAAGCAGGGAAGTAGGAGACTGTAGACAGCAAGTGCCTGATAGAGCTTCTCTCTGGGCGGGGGTTGGGGGGCAGGATGGAGGTGTGGGGAGTAGGACCAGGGGCATGGCTGCAGGGCTCCAACCACAGGCGCAACATCTTATTTCTAAAAACAAAACCCAAAGGCAAACACAGCATGACAATAAGTTGTGATGATGCTGTGGTTTAGTCGCTAAGTCATGTCCAATTCCTTTGCAATCCCACGGACTGTACCCCGCCAGGCTCTTCTGTTTATGGGATTTCCCAGACAAGAATGCTGGGGTGGGTAGCCATTCCCTTCTCCGGGGTATCTTCCCAACTCAGAGATCAAACCTGAGTCGTCTGCATTGGTAGGCAGATTCTTTAGCACTGTGCCACCTGGGAAGCCCTGTGATGATGCTAGTGGTGGGTTCCAGGATGTTTGTTATAGGACGCACTACTTGTCAATTTATTTGGAATATTTTTATGATTAAATAAAAATGTAGAAGAAAAAAGCAAGGTACAGAGTAGTTTGTGTAGTAAGCCACCATCTGTGAAGAAAAGATTTCCCTTGGGACTATGCTGGCAGACCGCAGGGTGTCCCTCAGAGGACGTGGGCAACAGAGGTCCCTTCTGCACACATTACAGGAGAGAAGCTTTTTTTTCACTGTGTCCTTTAATGCTTCTGGGTGTGTGTGTGCTCAGTTGCTTAGTCCATTCCAGGCTCCTCTGTCCATGTGATTCTCCAGGCAAGAAGACTGGAGTGGGTTGCCATTCCCTTCTCCAGGGGAATCTTCCCAACCCAGGGATCGAAATCTCCTGCTTGGTAGGCAGATTCTTAACCACTGAGCCAGCTGAGAGGCCCCTGGATGTTGTATTATGCCCTGTAATGCCTAATTTTAAAAAATAATATGATTATATCCCCAAGTTAAAAGATTAATATGCAGGGGAGAGGGCAAAAAATAGAAGAAATTTTAAAGGAAAAAAAAGAAAGAGGAAAGTGATTCATGAGATGCTGTAACTCAGCCTGTGTGCTCAGCAGGGAGGTTTACCTGAGACCCTTGAGGCTCTCCGGTGAGGAGTCCCTGGGGAAGCAGCTTCTTGCGGGTGTAGGAAGGTGGCCTGGAGCAGGAGACTGTCTGCCGGGCTGCACAGGGCACATGGGAAGCCCTCTTCCTGCTCCTGCCCTGCAACAGCCCTGGGCACCCCTAGCAACCCAACAGGCCACTGCTGGACTGGTGGTCTGAGCACGGAGGTGGAACGGAGTAGGGGAGGGAGGGAGGGGGTTGGTAAGGTCCAGGAGACAGGTTCTCTTGGGAAGGAGTCCCAGCCCCAGCGGGGTCCTTGGATGGAGGGAACCCACTGACCTGGACATGGCTTCCTTTCTGGGCACTGCGTGCTGGGTGCCAGTGGAGGGAAGGGATCAATGCAGCCCAGCAGATGTGACTGACACCTGATCCCCAGGCTGTGACCCCAACTGGCTCAGTGCAGCACCTCTCCCTGGGATTTTCAGATATTCGGAAGTGGACCCCTTTCCCACACGCCTCACCCCACCCGCCCCTTCAGCCCTTGACTTTCTCCTGCCCCTGCTGGCAGAGTTCGGGCTCAGAGGAGTGGTCAGATGGGGTGGGGCATTTCTTTGGGAGTGGTCTCAAACCTGCCACATAGAATTTAACTTTCCTTGTGGATTTGAGACTGCTTTAGGCCTCTCCAACCATTCCAACCCCAAACTGGGCCAAGTGCCTGGAAGGAACTCCAGGAAGATTTGTTGAAATGAACTTGACCACTGAGAGCAGCTGACTCCCTCAAGCTAAAAACACTGTAGCCTGAATCTTCTGGGCTTGGATCCCAGAAGGCGAACCGGGGAAGGGAGAAACTTCCATTCGCGGCCATCACTGAATCCCCACCCCCCAACCTCCTCACTTACACAGAGGAAGCGTCCTGGAAGGAGCAGTGGACTGGAGGGAGCCTGGGAAACAGGAGTTTGGTCCTACCTTTAGTCACGCAGGACACTGAAAATTGTCCCCCATAGTGGGGTGGGGAGAATGGCGATAGCCATCACGCAGGACAACCACTTTAAAAGTGTGGCCCCTGGACCTGCCGTGTCAGGGTCTCCTGAGAACTTATTAGATGCAAATTCTCAGGACCTACCCTGAACCCAAAGGAACGTGGGTGGGGCCCAGTGCACTGTGTATGCCAAGCCTGCAGGTCATCCTGAAGCCCAGTGGAGTCTGAGACCTGGGCTTCTCCCCGGTGGAGGAGGAGGGCAGGGCCAAGTCGGGTTTAGAGAGTTTCCTGAGTGAGGCTGACCTTCACACTCAACCCTGGAACATCCTTTCATCTGCTGGTTTCATCATGAGGAGCAGGACGCCTGAACCACAATGTCTCCCACTGCTGTCCTGCAACAAGCTTGTGGTGGGTGGAAAGAGACCAGGTCTCCAGTCCGCATTCCTATTCAAAGCTGGTTTAAGTGGTATCAGTGAAAACCATGGTGGTTAATGCCAGGGTGGTGAGTGCAGAGGACATTACAGACTCTGAAGGGAAGGGTCCGAGTTGAAAATTTGGAAACCAGTAGCTCATTCAACGGACCTGTGGAGCAAAGGTAACCCTTCTTGCCACACTCACGGAACTGCTCTGAGGTCAGCTGAAATAACTGCCTTGTGGGCGCTGAAGGTGGGGGTCGAAGGCTCTGTGTGTGGACAGACAATGACCAGGGAAGGGCCAGCCTTGTGGAAGCCAGAACCCAGTCAGGTCAGGGGAATGCTTGCCCTGATGGGAGGGCCTCCTCGGTGGACAGTGGCAGGGAGCTGAGTCCATCTCAGCAGGCGGAGAGCCATCTGCCTGGCACAAACTGGCAGCAAGTGGCCTTGCTCCGGGCTGCACCCAGCTCCTCAGAGGAGCAGGGACAACTGGGAATTGTGCTGCCTTCCCAGCATGCACACTGGAGGAGCTGGCCTGGGGCTCCTGTCAAGGGGATCGTCGTGTGGAGGCCCATGTTATAATGTGAACCAACCTAGGAAAAGCAAAAACCCACCTGGGAACAGGGCCTGGGGGGTGGAGGGAAGTGTGCAGGATTAATTTAATTAAGTCCTGCTTTTGGGACCAGGCTAAATTTAGCAGCTGCCTAGGCTGCTGGTTTGACTCCTTCCTGCCACTCCCTCCCATCTGCCCATCGTGAGTCCTGCAGGTGATTAATTCAGAATTCCAGGCCGGGATGCGCAGACCTCATGTGCGTGCAAATTGCTTAGCTCCTGCCCCAGCCTCTGCTAAGGTTTTCTCCTGGGTCCCAGGGGCTGGTACGTGCGAAACACTGGAGCAACGCCCACCCTTCTCCAGGGAGGTGGACACTTTATCCCTCCTAATGACTCCTGCGGTGGCTGTAGCTCCTTGCCAAGAAAGCACAGCTACCATGGGCCTGAGTCTCCAGCTTGTTTCATGTCATTGTTCTCAGGGGAACTAAAAATGTGGATAAACGGTAGTAGTATTCTGGACCGAATGACTGATACTGCTACACTGTTGGGCCTGCCTCTCTTAGGCGGTAGGCGAGAGGGTCTTTTGCTACAATTTTTCCTCCAGTTCTACACTCTTCCCCTTTAATGATTCATACTTGGTCTCTTTAATCTTCCGACTATTTTTCTCCTGATTACCCTCCTCCTTATTTGGGGCCATTCTGAAGTTTATTAATATCTCCACCAGATTGAAAAGGAGTGTCAAAAAGAGAAGGAGATGAGATGGGAGGTGATGTGACTACTACTAAATACCAAATGACGATTTATGGCTTAGAACTTCTTTTGTTCATTTACCAAATCTTTATTGAGGATCTACAGGCATTTGGGGCTTCCCAGGTGGTGCTAGTGGTAAAGAACCCACCTGCCAATGTAGGAAACATAAGAGACGTGGGTTCGATCCCTGGGTCAGGAAGACCCCCTGGAGGAGGGCATGGCAACCCACTCCAGTATTCTTGCCAGGAGAACCCCATGGACAGAGAAGCCTGGTAGGCTACAGTCCATGGGATCACAAAGAGTCAAACACAACTGAAGTGACTTAACACACACACACACACACACACACACACACACACACACACACACACACACACACACACACACACACACACACACAGGCATTTGGAAAAGACCCTGATGCTGGGAAAGATTGAGGGCAGGAGGAGAAGGGGATGACAGAGATGGTTGGATGGCATCACTGACTCAATGGACATGAGTTTGAGAAACTCCCAGAGACAGTGAAGGACAGAGAAGCCTAGAATGCTGCAGTCCATGGGGTCACAAAGAGTGAACACGACTTAGTGACTGAACAACAACAGGTATTGTGCTAACACGGAAGCTGCAGTACTGAGCCAGATACACTTCCCACCTGCAGGGAGTTGGCCATCTAGTGAGGTCAGACACAAGGAAAGTCAGTTACAGTTGGGTGATGTGTCAGCATGGTGCCAGTGTCAACACAGTGCCAGCCTCTGGGTGAAGGAGTAGTAATTAGCAGCGGGCTTGGTAGTAGCAGTTGATTTCAATGCTTCATGCCATGAGCTAGGCGCAGTGGTTGAAGTCATTAGAGAGCTTTCTTTTTCCCCGCTTTACTGTTTTTCATACAGCTTCTTGGGCTCTTTTCTCCAGTCCCTGTATCAAATCTTGGGTAGGTCCCCTCGGGTTTCTGGCCACACCCAGGTAAAAGAGCTTCCTTTTCAAATATTGAAAGTCCACCCCATTTTAAAACCCTAACCTCCATCTCTCATTCCGTGTTCAGTTCCAGCCTCCTTGTCCACCCCTGCCTCCCCTTAGGTGCCTGCCCAGGTTTGGTATCTGCACGGATGATATCTTTTCTCTCTGCTTCCCTCTCCTCTTCCTTCATGCCAGCTGTTGTTTCTGGTCTCCCCAAGATTGGCACAGGAGGAGGGGAGTTTGGGAGGATAAATAAGAGTCCTCTGTAGCTGATTCTGGTATAAAACTGGGCCCCTCTGGGAAGTGGTGCCTGAATATAGCCTGTTTCTCTTCTACATGATTTGAGGGGTATGCAGTGGCTCATGGTGAAAAGCTTTGGAGTCAGACAGGCCTAGTCCCAAACCTCATTCTGTCCTCACTAGAGGTATGACCTTGGGGAAGTGACTTAAACTCTCCAGTCCTTAGAATGGAATGGTATGCCTGCTTCCCAGAAGCATTATGGACGTGCTTGGTGACCGATATACAATGATGGAGACATTGTAAGTGTGTACGTAGCAGGTGGTAGCCAGTTTTCAGAGGCTGAATCCCTTTTCTAGAGTTTGCCATAGCAGAGGCCTAGCATCCTCAGGTCTGAGTTAGCCCTGCCCCCAGACTCCAGCAACCTTGACCAGTGCCCCTTCACTGTCGTTTTCCCTTTCCAGCCCCCTCCCACACAGGGAGACCACTCATTTGTCAAGAGCACTGGAAAATAACTTTGACCACAGTGATCAGAATGGCTGTGGTGAGGGAATGGGGCCATATTTTGATTAGTCCTAGGTCTATGAATATAAGCGATTGTAGAGCCCTTTCCACATCTGGAGTGCCACCTAGACATTAGGATGGTTTCTGCAACAACCAGGTCCAGAAGCCACCATCCCAATGAGTGAGGAGGCCATGGGTCTCAGGAGAATGGGCCGCATCCAGCTTTCTCCTTGGGCATTTTCTTTGGGGCCGTTGCGGTAGCTTCAGAGTATCAATCAGATTTTAATCCCCTGGGAGAAGAAGCCTCTTCATGGGAATAGATGTTGTCGTTCACTAAATCCAGGCCAACCAGACAGAGGGAGATTTGACAGTCTTTGCTTTTCCATTCCTGGAAGTCGACTCCCCAGCTCCCCTTGTTACCTCCCTCCCTGAGTTTGTGGGGCCACCTAGAAGTGCAGTTGACAGCAGCTGGTGTAGGAGATGGCCATTTCTATACAAGTTTGGCTAATTTCTGGCCTAAAGCTGCTAAAAATACCCTGTTTGAGGACCAAGATACTTTTGAACCAAAGCCCCTAAACTTGGTGGCGATGTGCTCTTACTAACGCTGGCTAGACCATTGATCTGAGGGCTCCAGTCTTTTTCCTGAAAGCAGGAAGTTCTGTAGTGACTGCTGTAGAGTTCAGGCTTGGGAGATGATACCAGGCAGCCAAAGTTTTTGACCCTCCAAATGCATAAATATTACTTGAGGAGCCTCTCGTTTTAGAGGGTCTGGAGAATGTTCTTTTCACAATTTCTAGAAAGTGATAAACATTTGATATGTTGGCTTGGGCCAGGGATTTTGATCTTTTCAGCCACTCTTTCTGGACGCCTACATGGAGGCAGAGGAGGGCACCCCCAGGAAGGAAGGTGAAGGGCAGGGGAGGGGCGTGAGAGCCCAGTGGCGCCCCTGCATGGTTTGCCTTTGCCCTCCTGACTGCAGCCCCCTGGAGCATGGGGAAGGGGTGTCTCATTGCAAGTACTCCCTGCAATGAGAAGATGGGGCCTTGCTTTCTCTCAGTGGGAAGAGCTCACGGGCCTGGGAGCTCTTATGATTCAGCTCAGGGCACGTTCATTTTCTTTTAACGATAGACCTGCCACCTGCCCAGGGAAGGAAGCACAGACTGTCCCCAGTGTCCCCCTGTATATTCCTAATGACCGTCACAAACACCTCAGGGGAGCAGTTGTACTCAGCAATCCAGGGTAATTAGGGTCTGCCCTGCAGCAAGTGAATCAGAGAGCAGGACCCACTCTCCGCGAGCATGCCACCGCCTGGCTTGGAGGTTGCAAACCCCATCTACGCACTGGAGTCATTGCCCACCTTCTCCCCCAGACAGAGGCTTGTTACTCTCAGGGGCTTGGGCAGCCCAAAGGGAGCAAGGTTGGACAGATTCCCCACGGACCCTGGCACTGACCTTTGAACCTCGGAGCACACAGCCCCAGCCAGAAGCCATTCACAGTCCTATGGATGGTTTAGGTCTCTTTCCTCCGCCTTGTGAAAATATTGATAGTTATCATTTATTGAGCATCCACTACATGTTAAATTCTCTAGACGAATGATCTCTTTGAAAGCACACAACAGCCCCATAAGGAGGTACTAGCATAACTATTGTAACCCTTATTTTCACAAGTGTGGAAACTGAGCCTTAGCGAGATTAGGTGACCGAAGCACATAAATCACCTCTCCATACTGCTGTATAGACATCAGGTTCATTCATTTTAACTGCTGCATAGTATTTCATTGTTTGATATCCACATTGTATCTGTCTTGGACTGTAACTACTGATATGGTTAGCGTACACACTTCTAGGACTTTTTCTATGCCCAAACATACACATAGGTCCACGTAAGGCTGGATCCATAGCTATGTGTATATGTATATGCGCTAGAATGTAAATTCCATGTAGGTAGGAATTTTTTGCTTTTTTTGATTGTTATTGTCTGCAATGCAAGAGACCCAGGTTTGCTTTTCGGGTCAGGAAGATCCCCTGGAGAAGGAAATGGCAACCCACTCCAGTATTCTTGCCTGGAAAATCCCAGGGACAGAGGAGCCTGGCAGGCTATAGTTCATGGGTTCACAAAGAGTTGGACGTAGCTGAGCAACTATCAGTTTCACTGTATCTTTAGCACTTAAAACCTGCCAGGCACATAGTAGTTGAATGATTTGCATATGTAAATACATAATTATGTTTTGTGCTGTTAAAAAAATCATACTCCATCTTCTGTAGGTTTCTGCTTGGTTTTCTTTGCTTAACTGAGTAACTTTCCATGACAGTACATATAGACCTGCTTCATTCTTTTCCATTGTTGCATAACACTTCATAGATCATTAGACTATTCTCCTGTTGAAGGACATTTAGTTGCGTCTATTTCTTTTGCTGTTCCAATGCTGTGATTGATATCCTTGAACGCTCCTGACATACAAGTGTGAGAGACTAGAAATGCAGAACATACCTGAAAGTGAATTTGCTGGGTCTTAGGAGACACATATCTTCATTTACTTATTTGTATATCACCCATTTACCCTTCAGTGCTTTTTTTTTTAATAAATATGAGGTAATATTTATTTCTTGAAACAGTTTTGTAAAAATCACATGTCCAAGCTTTTACAAAATTGAAGGAAGGAATAGACAAAAACAAAACAAAAAACCCTGGTGACATGAGCTAAAACAAGAAATAGAAAAGAATGAGTTGATCCTTGGAGAAACTACTGATCTTAGGGAAAAGTATATTCTTATAATTCTGTGTGAAATAGAAAAGTAGTCGCATTACATATGACAATAGTTAATAGAAACCTTTAACACAGGAGGCGAGAACTGGTCCACACACTCTGCTAGGATAGATAATTTCCTAAATTGTTATGAGGCTTAGGCAAAGAAACTCTCTTGTGTCTCAACAGAAGTCTTGGACTCATCATTGAGAAAATATCCAGCAGCCCAGTTCCAATGCTTTGTAAAAAACAAAATCTAATTATGCTCCTAGTAACAATATATGAACATCCCTACTTACCCTCATCAATGCTTGGTACTATGGAATGGGTGGGAAGTGGCATCACAGTGTTGGACATGGCTCAGATCATGAACTTCTTATTGCAAAATTCAGACTTAAATTGAAGAAAGTAGGGAAAACCACTAGACCATTCAGGTATGACCTAAATCAAATCCCTTATGATTATACAATGGAAGTGAGAAATAGATTCAAGGGATTAGATCTGATAGACAGAGAGTGCCTGAAGAACTATGGACGGAGGTTCATGACATTGTACAGGAGGCAGGGGTCAAGACCATCCCCAAATACAAGAAGTGCAAAAAGGCAAAATGGTTGCCTGAGGAGGCCTTACAAATAACTGTGAAAAGAAGAGAAGCAAAAGGCATAGGAGAAAAGGAAAGATACACCCACTTGAATGCAGAGTTCCCAAGAATAGCAAGGAGAGATAAGAAAGCCTTCCTCAGCAATTAGTGCAAAGAAATAGAGGAAAATAGTGAATGGGAAAGACTAGAGATCTCTTCAAGAAAATTAGAGATACCAACGGAATATTTCATGCAAAGATGGGCTCAATAAAGGACAAAAATGATATGGACCTAGCAGAAGCAGAAGACATTAAGAAGAGGTGGCAAGAATACACAGAAGAACTATAGAAAAAAGATCTTCATGACCCAGATAATCATGATGATGTGATCACTCACCGAGAGCCAGGCATCCTGGAATGCAAAGTCAAGTGGGCCTTAGGAAGCATCACTATGAACAAAGCTAGTGGAAGCGATGGAATTCCAGTTGAGCTATTTCAAATCCTAAAAGATGATGCTGTGAAAGTGCTGCACTCAATATGTCAGCAAATTTAGAAAACTCAGCAGTGGCCAGAAACAGGACTGGAAAAGGTCAGTTTTCATTCCAATCCCAAAGAAAGGCAATGCCAAAGAATGCTCAAACTACCACACAGTTGCACTCATCTCGCATGCTAGCGACTTAGCAGCAGCAGCAGCAGCACATGCTAGTAAAGTAATGCTCAAAATTCTCCAAGCCAGGCTTCAACAGTACGTGAACCGTTAACTTCTAGATGTTCAAGCTGGACTTAGAAAAGGCAGAGGAACCAGAGGTCAAACTGCCAACATCCGTTGGATCATCAAAAAAGCAAGAGAGTTCCAGAAAAGCATCTATTTCTGCTTTATTGACTATGCCAAAGCCTTTGACTGCATGGATCACAACCAACTGTGGAAAATTCTTAAACAAATGGGAATACCAGACCTGCCTCTTGAGAAATCTGTATGCAGGTCAGGAAGCAACAGTTAGAACTGGACGTGGAACAACAGACTGGTTCCAAATAGGAAAAGGAATACGTCAAGGCTGTATATTGTCACCCTACTTATTTAACTTATACGCCAAGTACATCATGAGAAACACTGTGCTGGAGGAAGCACAAGCTGGAATCAAGATTGCTGGGAGAAATATCAATAACCTCAGATATGCAGATGACACCACCCTTATGGCAGAAAGCGAAGAACTAAAGAGCCTCTTGATGAAAGTGAAAGAGGAGAGTGAAAAAGTTGGCTTAAAGCTCAACATTCAGAAAACTAAGATTATGGCATCCAGTCCCATCACTTCATGGCAAATAGATGGGGAAACAATGGAAACAGTCAGACACTATATTTTGGGGCTCCAAAATCACTGCAGTTGGTGACTGCAGCCATGAAATTAAAAGACACTTGCTTCTTGGAGGAAAAACTATGACCAACCTAGACAGCGTATTAAAAAGCAGAGATATTACTTTGCCAACAAAGGTCTGTCTAGACAAAGCTATGGTTTTTCCAGTAGTCACGTATGGATGTGAGAGTTGGACGGTGAAGAAAGCTGAGCGCCGAAGAATTGATACTTTTGAACTGTGGTGTTGGAGAAGACTCTTGAGAGTCCCTTGGACTTCAAGGAGATCCAACCAGTCCATCCTAAAGGAAATCAGTCCTGAATATTCACTGGAAGGACTGATGCTGAAGCTGAAGCTCCAATACTTTGGCTACCTGGATGTAAGGATCCAACTCATTGGAAAAGACCCTGATGCTGGGAAAGATTGAAGGCAGGAGGAGAAGGGGACGACAGAGGATGAGATGGTTGGATGGCATCACCGACTCAATGGACATGAGTTTGAGTAAACTCCAGGAGTTGGTGATGGACAGGGAGGCCTGGCGTGCTGCAGTCCATGGGATCACAAAGAGTCGGACATGACTGAGCAACTGAACTGAACTGAACTGATGCAATGGGTGGAAAGTGGCATCACAGTGCCTTGATTGGCCAGTGAAGTTCAATCAACAGTTTCCACTTTTTTATTTTTATTGTTCAGTGGCCAAAGTTGTTTCTAACTCTTTGCAGCCCTGTGGACTGCAGCACACCAGGCTTTCCTGTCCTTCACCATCTCCCAGAGTTTGCCCAAGTTCATGTCCATCGAATCAGTGATGTCATCCAACCATCTCATCCTCTGTTGCCCTCTTCTCCTTCTGCCTTCAATCTTTCCCAGCATGAGGGTCTTTTCCAATTAGTAGGCTTTTCGCATAGGTGGCCAAAGTATTGGAGCTTCAACATCAGTCCTTCCAATGAATATTCAGCATTGATTTCCTTTAGGAGTGACTGGTTAGATCTCCTTGCAGTCCAAGGGACTCTCAAGTGTCTTCTCCAGCACCACAGTTCAAAAGCATCGATGCTTCAGCGCTCTGCCTTCTTTATGGTCCAGCTTTCACATCTGTACATGACTACTGGAAAGACCATAGCTTTGACTATAATACCCAGTGATATGTATCTTTTAAACATTTCTTTTTTCATGTACATAGTAAAACAATTGGTGTATATATTGATCTTTTAACTGGCAACCTCCCTATCTTTTTAATTCTAACACATTGCTGTCAGTTCTTTACAATCTCTGTAGAGGATTATGTCATTCAAATGGTGGTAGTTTTGTTTCTTACTTTCCAATTTGTACACTCTTTATTTCTTTTTCTGGCCATAATGTATTTAGCTAGGGATGTCCAGTACAGAGTTGAGTAGAGGCAGAGGTGACAGACAGCCTTGTGTTGTTCCTGATATTAAAGGGAATGCTCCCAGGATGTCACCAGTAAGTATCATGGTTGCAGCATTAAATGGCCTTTATCAGGTTAGAGAAGCTCATTCAGTTCTTGGCTTGCTAAGATTTTATTCAGAAATAACTGTTAGCATTTTATCACATGATTTCTCCCCTCTTCTGAGATGATTATATGATTAGTCTCTTTTAATCCATTACTCTGGCAAATTACACTAGCAGTTTCTCTCATGTTAAACTACTTTTCCCAAATCCTTGCAAAACTTTAACTTGATATATACATAATGATATTTATTTTAAAAATATATTTCTATATTTGATTTATTATTATTATTTATCCTTTTTTGCATCTTTATTCATGAATGGGATTGGTCTGTAATTTTCCTTTTTCAGATTTTCCTAGCCTGAAGTTTACTTCATTAGCCTCACAAAATGGGTTAAAAATAGGCTTTTTTTCACACTTAAGAAGATTATATAGATGGTGTTTAGTCATTGCATGTCAGATAGGACTTGCCTGTAAAACCATCTGGGCCTCTTGTTTTCTTTGTGGGAAGATTTAAAGTTACTTATTCAATGTTTACTGATTATAAGACATGTCAGATTTTCTCTTTGTTCTAAAATTCATTTTTGTGGTTATAGTCTTCTAGGAATTTGTCTATTTTACTTAAATTTTCAAATCTATTGACTTAAAGTTCTTCATTATTTTCTTTTGATCTTTCAAAATCCTTTGAGTATCTGAAGTTAGCTTCCCCATTCTTTCTTTCTTGATGTTAATTGATTTTATTCTTCTCTTCCCACTTTCCTATTCTGTTTCACAAAGGTTAGTCTCTTAAATCGACATCTATTTGCTTTGTTAATTTTCTCTTTTGTATCTTTGTTTTGTGTTTTGTTGATTTCCTATTTTTCTATTCCTCTCTATATATTCTTTGGTTTTATTCTGTTTATTTTTCTGATTTATTTCTTTACTAATTAACTTCTTTTTATAATATAAGAATTTAAGACTCAATACTTCTCTCTAGTGCTGAGAGCTAAGTTGCTTCAGTTGTGTCTGACTCTTTAGAACCCTATGGACCATAGTCCACCAGGCTCCTCTGTCCATGGGATTCTCCAGACAAGAATACTGGAGTGGGTTGCCATACCCTCCTCCAGGGGATCTTCCCCACCCAGGAATTGAACTCACGTCCCTTCTGTCTTCTGCATTGGCAGCTGGATTCTTTACCACTTAGCACCACCTGGAAAGCCCCATACTTCTCTCTACATACTGCTTTATCGGCATCTCATAAATCTGATGAAAGTAGTTTTTATTATCATTCAGTTCTACGTATTTAAACACTTTTATTATAAGTTTGTATTTTTAATATAATTTTTAATATTTGTTTTTTAGTTTACTTTTGTAACTGATATCTAATTTAATGACATGAAGATCAAAGAACATGGACTGTTCTTTAGAATCATTTGAAATTGCTTTATATCTCATCAGTTTCTAAAATTGTTCTATGTGAGCCCAAGATGTTCTCTAATTTGAAGACTTTGAATTTAAAAAACTTGTTAATTATTTAAAGTTAAAAGTTCAGAACTTCTCTATCCTTGCTTATTGTTTCTGTTTGATCTGTCAATTACTGTGAGAAGAGTTTTAAAATTTCCCACTTTAATGCTGTGTTTGGCTCATTTCTTTTTGTACATTAAAATTTTTTTCTACAGATATTTTGAGGATATTTTATTAAATATTAATTTAGAATTATTATCATATTTTCCTGAGATTTGAAAGTTTTATTCAGAAATACCTTCATTGACCTATTTGTTGGTGGTGATCGCTCTCACTTTCAGTTTTTTTGATAATGTCTTCATTTCGCCTCGATTCTTAAAAGATCCTTTTTCTGGATGCACAGTTCTACGGTGTAGTCATTTCAGCACTTTGAGGATGATTTCTATTATTTTTATTCCATTGTTTTATATCTGGGTACCTTGGTGGATTCTTTACTGTCTGAGCCACCAGGGCTGTGTGCTGCAGTCCATGCCATTGCAAAGAATCAGACACAACTTAGTGACTGAGAACAACCACCACGGTGGGCCCGGCTGACAAAGAAGTAATGCACAATCCTCCCCTCTTCCCCGCAATCCGCCCCGCCCCGCCCCGTCTCCGCCTCCTGACACACACATAAACAAACGTGCACTTGATCTTAATGTCCTGTACCTAGATGGTCAGGATAACAACAGCCACAACCCAACAAAACAGCCTTTTTGAGCCTGGGCTTCAAACCAGGAGTTGCAAAGGGCAGTCTCTTCTGTAAAATGGGAGATATGAATACTTGTTTATCAGCTCAGGGAATCCTTAAAGACATGTACATCTTCCAAGTGCCAGGAGTGAAAAAACAAACAAAAAATCCACCCATGAGAAAGTAGAATCCCAAGCTGATATCATACTCAAAACAATTAAAATTCTCTCATTAAAGAGAAACTCTTGCATTGAAAAAAGAACTTTCTTTTTTTAAAAAAGGACAAAATCCAGGTATCTGCAAGTTATAAGACATACATACAATTTAGTGACACACAAAAATTAAGAGCCAAAAGTTGGAAGAGAATAAACAGTACAGATAACAAAATAAAGCTGGTATTGCAATTGTGTAACAATGTAAAAAGTAAGGAGAATAGCATAGGTAAAGAAGATCATTGTATAATTATAAGAGGGACAGTCCACTAGGACAATCATGAATTCTTATGTGCCAGACAACACAGTCCCCCAGAAAGGGAAGCAGAAATTGAAAGAATGGGAAGGAGGAAAAGACGAATTCATAATTACTGTAGGAGAGTTTTAGCACATCTTGTAGAAATGGAAGATATAAACCTGTAAGGTTATGAAAGGTTCAAACAGGACAAGTAACAGGCCTCAACCAGTGGATCTATATATAAAACCCTGCATCACACACTTATAGAAACTGAGCAGGGACAAGGACACTAAAGAAGTCAGCATCACACAGACCATGTTCTCTACCACCACACAATGCAACAAGAATTCAATGATAAAAAGCACTTCCCTCCACCTGTCATGGATGCTGGCGCCATGAGCAAGGCTCAGAGGAGGGCAGGCTAACCTACAGGCAAGATGAAGGCTGGAGGGCATGATATTTCTTAATAGAACTGGACAGCATGTGTGTGCCCCTTTTGTTCATGACATGAAGGATTACCTGATCGTGATATTTATAGCCTACATCTTCAGGGCATGCTCAGCTGACTATCTCAGGGTGAGGTAGCCAAGAGAGCTCTTATTATACTCATTTTACACATGAAGGAACAGATAAATAGAGAGAGAAGCTCACCTACCAAGACACTGAAATTTTTTTTAAAAAGCAGATTGTGGAGCTGAGGCTGAATTTGTGCATCCTGACTTCAGATAGGTTGCTATCCCCAACCACAGCATGGGCTGTGGTTTATTCACATTCAACTTCAAATCTCACCAAACTAAGGTTCTTGAGAGCAGGCCCTAAACCTATTCAGTACTCTACCCGTGCCTGGAGATGGAAGATTGCAGTACCTGCTTGTTGAATGAATGCAGAATTAAATTATTAATTTCTACATGGGTATATGCATTTATTTATTTCCACATAACTCATGTAATAAAAATCAATTGTTGGGAATTTGGGGGGAAAAGGAAGAAAGAAGAAATTAAAATCTCCCATAATCCTTTCATTAAATATTTTATAAAATATATTTTAGTGGCTGCACAATAAGTATATACATACTCCACATTTAGGCTTTTCCTAAATTTTCCCGATTATAAATAATTCTGTGACAGGTACTACTGCACATTTTCATTATTTCCTGAAGATAAATTCCTAGCATTGAAATTACTAAGTCAAAAGAAATGAAGTTTTTAAAGTTTTTTGATGAATATTTTCAGACTCCCTTCCTTAAAGTTAAACTAATTCGCATTCTCCAATGTAAGAAAGTATCAATTTCTGTGTACCCTCATCAATATTATTTCTCCTTTTTCCTCCTTTTAAAGTAAACTTTTTATTGAAGTTTTGCATACATAGAAAAATATGCAGACACCATAGTTTATGGCTCAAACCAGCATCTAGATCATGATGTAGCATGTTATCAGGATCCCAGAAGCCACCTTCCAGTCATTTTCATGCTACCAAGGGTAACCACTCTCCTTTTAACAGGATAGCTTAGTCTTGAACTTTGTATTTATGTAAGTGGAATTGTGTAGTATTACTCTTTTGTGTCTGTCTTATTTTACTCAACATTATGTTTGGGAATTCATCCATATTCCTATGTGTAGTTGCAGTTTGTTCTTTCTTGTTTCTGTATTGTATTTTATTATGTGAATGTATCATCATGAATCCATCTTACTGTAGATGAGCATTTGGATAGCTTCTAGGTTGAGACTATTACAGTCAGTACTTCCAGGATCACTCTTAAACGTGTCTTCTGGCGAATGATCATAAGCATTTCTGTTAACTATATTCCTAGGACTAGAATTACTGGGTCACAACACTGTGTATGTGTGCTAAGTCGCTTCAGTCATGTCCGACTCTTTGCCACCCTATAGACTGTAGCCCGCCAAGCTCTTCTGTCCCTGGGATTCTCCAGACAAGAATACTGGAGTGGGTTGCCATGCCCTCCTCCAGAGGATCTTCCCAACCCAGGGATGGAACCCATACCTGTTAAGTCTCTTGCATTGGCAGGCGGATTGTTTACCACTAGTGCCACCTGGGTCACAACACTAAGTACTTTTAATTTAAAAAACTGCCTGGTAAAGATAAAGCTTAAATCAGCAAATAATAGCTAGTGGAGAATTTCCGACCATCTGGGTGCTGAGTGTGATTTGGGCCTGAGGTCTTTTCCTAGATTTCTCCTATCATGCCTCATTGACACTGCTGGCCCAAGTATGCATAACTCTAAATAAATAGACGCTTGGGTTGAGGGCTTATATATAGAAATGGAGATATTTGTAAATGTGGTCAGAGCTGGGGCTGAAACTCATCACATAGCTGTGCAGGTGAATGTTAACAGAGATTGGGGTGTTCCTTTTGGGGACTTTCTGTTCCAAGTATGTTCAGATGGATTGGAGCAGACTATGTAAGGTGTGAGAAGCCAAGCTGAAATGTTGGGGAGTTTATTCAATAGGCAGTGGGTTGTCATAGAAGGCTTTTGGGCAGGTGAGCGCCTTCACAGAAGCAACGTTTTGGAAACACGTGGCAAGGTTGCCCGAATCCATTTAATGCCCTATGCAATGGCACTGAGAGAGGAACTGTGGGACTTTAGCGAGGGGAGCAAACAGTGTCCTCACCTCTGAGTGAAGCCACAGGAGCCCGGGAACTTCCCAAGGCCACACTGAAGTGGGCTGCCAGCTTCTCTGGCTTCCGCTGTGCCTAAACCTCCTTTTCTGGCTTGCCCCATCACCCTCTAGTAAGTGGTCTGACTCTGTCCTCCAGCAGGATGGGAGCTTCTTGGGGCAAAGACCATGTGTGCCCTGATTACCCTTCTACTCCCAGCACCTAGTACAGTACCTGGTACATAATATATGCTCAATAAACTTCTGTGGAATGAGGAACGTTCCTCTGTATCATACCTGTGTTCCCCTCTCTTCCAGGCCCTTTCCAATTACTCACATCTGCTTGTCTCTCAGTCCCAGATTTTCACCTAGCCACTGCCTTAAGAATTTCTCTGTTGTCTTTCTTCAGGGCTCTTGGACTCTGTGCAAGGGGAGGGTGTCAAGGTAAAATCAGTGCAGAACTCTTCCAGGAGTTCATTTCTCCCTTCCTTCCTACTTCTGTGAACATGGGCCTGGGTCAACAGCCCAGCACTCGCAATATCTGTGTTTTGTGACCCCCCTCACCCATGAAGTTATAGTAGGGAGGCTACCTGAGGCTCAGGACTGAGGTTGCCTTCATTCTAGCAGCTGCCAAGTGCAGGCTATTTGGGGGGAGTCACCTCTTTTCTTCCCGCCACCCCCCTACAAAATCCAGGCAGTGCTGTTATCAGAAGATAGAACATGCCAGGCTCCAGGTGGTCCTCTGTCTTCACTTTGTTTAGGTGCTTTTTCCTCCAGTGGAGCTTGGACATGATTCACTGGCGATAAATGCTGCCACGTCTTGCTGGATCTGCCTGCAGCCAGATGTGAGGGATGCTGGCCCTGTCACAAGCTTTGTGTGCAATCAGTGTGGCCTCTTTTTTCTTTCCTTTTTTTGCCATGTTGACCATGAGATGACTTCGAGGAGGCAGGGAGCCTGAAGCGTAGAGGCAGGCCGATCTGCCAGCCGTCACTTCAGATTGGAGAGGGACCAAGACCTGTGAGGACTGGATGTTCTGGATTTCCTTCTAGGGCATTCTTTTTTAATGGTGGAGTGGGAGCTGCTCACTCAGAAAGCAGTCATCAGTCTGTGTTGTGAGGAGAGGGGATGGGCGGGGGCACTGGCTCTGAAGGGCTGCCCTCTGGCCCTGGGATGGGTCACACCATGGACTTCTTCCCTCTGAGCACGTGTGAAGCACACGTGATGATGTGTGGGCCACCAGCCCCCTTTCTAGGCAGGTTTAAGGGCTCTGTCAGTCTCAAATCACTTCTGCTGTCCACAGCAAGATTCTCCAGTTGATATATTTTTTAAAAAAAACCAAAAGCATAAACAAATTCAAAACCACAACCCATTACAGTTCCTCAGGGACTGCCTGTGAAGAACTAGTTGACAGCAGGGAACAGTTGATTGGTACCTACTGCTACACGGCAAAGCAACCCCAGATATAGTGGCTTAAAGCAAGCATTGCTCACAGCCCTATGGGTCAGGAATTTGGGCAGGACTCTATGTTGAAAGCTTTTCCTTCTTCTGTTTGGGCCACTCAGTTGGAGCTGAGGATCCAAGATGGCACCCCTCCCTGGTCTGCTGCCCTGGTGCTGGCTCTTGGTTGCAGCCTTGTGTCTTCTCCACGTGGCCTGTTTCTCTTCTCATGGTCTCCATTCTCCAGGGTCTCTCTCTGTCTACTTCACACAATGATGGGGACCCACCTCTGTGAAAGCAGAAGCTACAGGCCACTTCAAGCCCAGAAGGTCACTTCCACCACATTTTATCCATGTGCCAAAACACAGCACGTGGCCAGTCCAGATTAAGGGGTTGGGAAATATCGCCCACCTCTCGACAGGAGATTGTCGTGGCTATCCTTGGAAATAACCCATCATGGGGAGACACCTAAAGATGGCTTCCTGTAGCCATCGGCACACGTGAGCCCATATTCTTTTCCCTGCTTTTCTTATTCAACTCCTGCTTTGCCTGACCCCCAGTGTCCTGAAGGAGAAGAAGCTGTCACCTGGCAGAAAGGAGGTTGATTTAAAAAAAAAAAAAAAGGCTCATGTGCTATTTTCATGATTATAAATTGTGGAAGCAACCTCCAAATTTACCAGGGAGCAGGGCGGAGCCCAAGCACCCCTTTCCCACATTCAGGTGTGTCCTCACCTCAGCCACTGTTGTTCTTAGTTTTGCAGCCATAAAACTTGCACCTCACATATTTGTTAAACAGCTTATTAGGAGTTCTAGCTTTTCTCAGAAGAGCTGTAAACTTTAAATTCTCAAGATGTAAGTAGAATCGCTGTTTATTTTGCACTTTGATTTGGGGCAGAAAATCTTAAGCTTGGGAACATACCTGAACTCTGTTAGGGTCGTTTACAAAGCTGGAGAAAAAAAAAGAGAGAATAGGAATAAGATGGGCTGTTTTTCATGAGGCACAGGAAGAGTTTTTCCAACATGAGAATTCTGGAAGTCACCTCGGGTTATAAAAATCCGAGGATTTTTTGTTGTTGTTGTTCTGGTGATCCCGTACCTGGCTGTGGTTGCTGCTGTTTTGATCATCCGCCCTGTCCTTGTCCAGCTCTTCCAATCCCATCTGTCCTTCACTCATCCTTCCTCTGTATCCTGAGTCCAGTTCCAGGATCTCATACCTAAGATGTTTCCAGAAGCAAATTTCCGAAATTGAATTGGCCTTTGTGGAGAGCAAACAGACCTGTTTGTCCCTGTTGCTTAATGTTCTCACCATAATGCTGCCTACAGATGACTGGAATTTGAAAGACTTCTGTTTTTATTAATTTTAAACATGGTATCCTTAAGAACCGAGGGCAGAAATCCAAGGCCCACAAGGGGTGCTGCCACTCTGTGCAGTTTACCTGCTTCTTGGAAGATGGTGCCAAGCATTCTTTCAGGTCATTTAAAGCTAGGAAAGCACATCAAATTTAGAGGAAAGAAAGTATTAAATACACTCCCCCCACCCCCTCTTTGGATATATAACATACTGTGGCTTGAGGATCAGGAGACCCGAGTGTGGTGACCCCAGCTCCATCAAAAAGGAACCCTGTAATCTTGGGCAAGTCCCTTGACCTCTCTGGTCTTCAACTTCTGAGCTTTAAGTCAGTGATTTGGAGTTGATTCATTTTAACCAACTCTGGGTCAGGCATTGTTCTGGGCATCAAGCTTAGAGACTGAGCAAGGCTGTGTCCCGCCTGCAGGAACTCAGCATAAAGACCTCTGAAGCTCTGATATACTCAGCATTTCCCAAATAAATGTATGCCCTGATGCTACACTTAGTAATAGAAATAACCCTGGTCCTACAGTGGGAAAACTACACAGAGAAAGGGTCTGCTGCCTTCTAGCAAAGCATCCGTGTAGGAAGAATATCACGGTATTGGTCATTAGCATTCATCTATGTTTTTGCAAGATTTGTTTATGAAAGCACTCTACCAGTTCAGCTAGGGCTGGTTTGCTATCAATTAATTAATTGGTTAATTTTCCATTGCTAGAGATGAGACTTTTCTTTTAATTAAGTTACTGTTTTGCTACCTTTTGACTCTTTTCCAGCAATAAGTACTCCTTATAATTAGGAAGGATAACTTGGGTTTCAAGTTGGAGATGACAAGGGCCCCAGAGCAAGTCTCTGTGAAAGGAAAGGTTAGTGAATAGACAGCATGTAATGAGAGCTAGGGGTGCGTGGTGTGGTGGGCGGTAGTGAGGTGGGGGATGGTGAGGACACTTTTGCAAATAGTTTCTCCACCAGGACAAGAGCAGATGCCTACAGACTTAAACACCCAAAGATGAGAGTCAGGGTCCTTACTTGCTGGCTCCTACTCTTTGCCTTCTTGCCAAGGGTCCAGTAACTGTGACTTAGACTTGGAGGGAGAGGAGATGGTGGCCTGGACCACATCAGTGATTGGAGAAGGGAGACAAGCAGAAGGAACTGGGATTTACTTTAGAGGCACACTCAACAGACTTCACTGATGGGTTGGGTGTCAACAGTGGTGAAGGTGGGTAGACAAGGGCTGGGGAGGAAGAGGGGCGAGTCAGGGATAACACGCCAGAGTTTTTGGATTGAGCTACTGTGTGGACCATGATGATACTTATAAAAGGACTGGGAAGGTCTGGGTGAAGTATCAGCATCTTTGTTGTTGTTCAGTCGCTCGGTCGTGTCCGACTGTTTGCCACCCCATGAACTGCAGCACGCAGGCTTCCCTGTCCTTCACCATCTCCCGGAGCTTGCTCAAACTCAAGGCCATTCAGTTGGTGATGCAACCCAACCATCTCATCCTCTGTCATCCCCTTCTCCTCCTGCCTTCAATCTTTCCCAGCATCAGGGTCTTTTCAAATGAGTTGGCTCTTCACATCAGGTGGCCAAAGTATTGGAGTTTCAGCTTCAGCATCAGTCCTTCCGATGAACATTCAGGACTGATTTCCTTTAGGATTGACTGGTTTGATCTCCTTAAGAGTCCAAGGACTCTCAAGAGTCTTCTCCAACACCGCAGTTCAAAAGCATCGATTCTTCAGTTCTCTGCGGGGTTTAGAATGCCAGGTGAATCACACAGCTGGAGTTGGTGAAACCAGCAACTGGTTGCAACTCTTACAAAAGAGGTCAGTCAGGTGGAGATGGTGATGTCCGTGAACCTTTGAACCTAACTTGCTATAACAATACTGTTTCTGTGATAAAATAAGATTCGAGTTCAAAATACCCAATTTAACAAATACACCTTGGAGAATAACTGTTTGGAAGCTGGGGAGTAACTGTATATGTTTTTATCCAGGGGCCATCTGAGATTGGAGAAGGAAATGGCAACCCACTCCAGTGTTCTTGCCTGGAGAATCCCATGGACGGATGAGCCTGGTGGGCTGCCGTCTATGGGGTCGCACAGAGTCGGACACGACTGAGGCGACTTAGCAGCAGCAGCAGCAGCATCTGAGATTGTTAAGAGGTAGTTTGGTGTAGTAGAAAAGTGTCAGATTGAGTCCTAAAACACTAGATCTTGATCCAGCCCTAATCCACATGTACTAATACCCCGTGTAACTAAGAACAATTTACTGCGATGCTTTGCCCATCTGCTTCACACACCGATCGTGAGACAGATGGGTGGAGGTTTTATGAAAAGGACAACATGCCATGGAATTTACAGAAATGATCATTTTATGCAGGATTCAATGTGTGTTTCTTCAGGGGACTGCAGTGACAAAGTGGATGGTTTCCTTTTTTGATAGTTTCAATGTTCTCCTATCTTAACAGTAACACCTGCTTATCATACTAAAAACGGAAAATACATGAAAATAGAAGAAGAAAATTACCTGTGTTTTCACAACTCTGAGAAAATCATTCAATATTTTGGCATATTTCCTGTAAGTAATATTTTTATGGAGGTTTTAAAAATTAGACATTATTTCAAGCATGTAGAAATATACAGAGAAATTATATAACTGTTATCCATACACCATGAACCATAATTAATGAATCTTAATATTTCTGCCATATTTGATTTGAATCCTTTCCCTTTTTAGAAATAATATATAGTAGATAACCATTGGCACCACATTTTCACCTTTCCCTTTCAATTCTTTTCCCTTTTTCCTAAAATATAACAGCTATTGTATGCTTTTAACTAATCTGAATGTGAAATGGAATTTCATTGTTGTTTCAAACTTCACTGGTAGCAATCTCACTTTTTTTCACTTACAAGTAAGTGTTTGAAGGGTCTTCATCCTTTCCCTACTGATTCCTACTGCCAAGTTTGCCGTATGCCAAGTTTGCCTCTATCTATGAATTTCTTTCTTGGATTGCTATTTCTTTTTGGCTTAATTGTCCATTCCTGTAATAATAATATATAAGTCTATTAGAGGACAAACTTATGATTACCAGGGGGAAGGGCGGGAGGAAAGAATAGTTAGGGAGTTTGGGACCAACCATATATATACTGCTATATTTGAAACAGATAGTCAACAAGGTCCTACTGTATAGAATAGGAAACTCTGCTCAGTGTTATGTGGCAGCCTGGATGGAGGAGAGTTTGGGGGAGAGTGGCTGAATTCATTTGCTGTCCACTTGAAACTCAGCATTATTAACTGGCTATACCCCAGTGTAAAATAAAAAGTTTAAAGAAGAAGTAACATGTAAGTCTATTACTTTGTTTTCTAACAAGTCTTGATATAATAACAGAGCAAGTCTTTCCAATTTTTTTTCCAAAATTCTCTTAGCAATTCTTGGCCTTGTATATTTCTGTATGAGTTTTGTGACCTCTGTCACATAGCACAAAAAACCTTCATAGTAATTTTGAAAAATTGAAATATAATTTATGAACAATTAAATTTCACTCTTTTAAAAGTGTACAATTCAGTGGTTTTTTAATGTATTCACAAAGTTGCAAAATCATCTCTACTATCTAATTCCAGAACATTTTTATCACCCCAAAAGAAACCCCACACCTATTAGCAATCACTTCCCATCCCCCACCACTTGCTCCCAGGAAACCACTTTTGTCTCTGCCAGGAAATCTCCTCTTGTCTCTGTGGGTTTGCCTGTTCTCCACACTTCATATAAATAGAATCATACAGCATTTCCTTCTGTGTCTCACTTATTTCACTTTGCATAATGTTTTTAAGGTTCATCCATGTTGTAGCAGAAGTAATACTTCATTTCTTTTTTATGGCCAGATAACATCTCATTGTATGGATATACCTACCATATTTTGTTTATCCATTCATCAGTTGATAGACATTTAGGTTGTTTTCACTTTTGACTTGTTATGAATAATGCTACTATGAACATTTGTGTGCAAGTTTTTGTGTCAACATATGTTTTCATTTCTCTTGGCTATATACCTAGTAGTGAAATTACTGGGTCATATGGTAATTCTATGTTTAACCTTTTGAGAAGCTGCCAGACTGCTTCCCAAAGTGATTGCACCACTTTACATCCTATTTGGTGTGAAGTGGTAACCTTCATGGCATTTTGACTGAAACTGCATTGGTTTCCAGATTGATTTGCGAAGAATTAGCACCACAATGTTGAATCTTCTCATCACTGAGTCTGGCATGTATTTCTACAACTGAGCAGATCTTTCATGCCTTTCCTATCATCTTGCTAAATTTTGGCTTTTGGTGCCTCAGGAACAATGAATAGCTTCTTAAATAATGAGAGTTTTGTCTCTCTCTCTTTTTTTTCCCAGTTAGTATGCTTTGTTTTTCTTGTCTTATTTTACTGGATAGGACTTCAGATTTAGTGATGAATAATACAAGTGATAGTGGCAGCCTTGTTAGGTTCCTGACTGTAGTACATGTAAATTTTCACTATTACATATAATGTTTATCATTAGTTTTTTTTTCCCTGTAATTTTTAAAGAAATGCTTTCATCAGATTAAAGAAGTTCCTTTCTCTTCCTTTTTGCTTAATTAGCATGAATAGGTATGGAATTTTATCAAAAGCTTTTGTTTCAGCATTTACTAAGCTGATCTTACTTTTTTACTCTTAATCTGATAATGTGGCATATTATATTAATAAATAGATAGTGAACATTCTTATATTTATAAGAATATGTAGTTGACCCTGATATAATTTTTATACACTGCTAAATTAGATTTGAGAATATGTTAATTAGGATTTTTGTATCTATTTTCATAAGTGATACGGACCTGTAATTTTCTTTTAATGTTCTACCCTGAAGTTTATTAAGGTTATACCAGCATTATAAAATAATTTTAATAGTTCCTCTCTCTTATTTCATCCTTTGAAGCCGTTTGCTTTGGATGGAGATTAGCTATTATGAAGATTTGGCAAAATTTGCCTACGATGCCTTCCTTCTTTGACCTGTGACTTTGAGGGCAGAGTCACAGATTTCTGACTCAGTTCAGTTCTTTTGTGGTCATGTATGTTTACAGGTTGCCTTCTTCTTGAATCAGTTATGATTATTTATCATTTTTTGAAAAGAATGTGTTTTTCTAATTTAGTTAATCTTTTCTCTTTTGATTTATGAAATATCTACTGTTTTTCACAAGAAATCCTCATTTAAACTGTATTATGATTTTTGTGTGTGTCTTTTCCTTTTGTTCATTCTTGCCAAAGATTTGTCTTCCAAAGAACTAGCTTTAGGTTTTAGTAATTTGTTTCCTATTTCATTACTATGCATTCTTATATTTATTATTTCCAGTTTCTTTGTGTTTAATTTGTATTTCCTTTACTAACTTTTTGAAGTGAACCTTCAACTCAGTTATATTTATTCCTTCTCTATCACCTTTTTGTCTAAATTAATAGTGTCATATCAGTTATCTTATTTGACTAGAATGTCTTTTTTTAATCACTTTATTGTCAATTTCTTTATCTTGCTTTGTTTCAAGTGGTCTTTATCGGGTTTCTCACATGGCAATAGTGGTAAAGAACCCGCCTGCCAATGCAGGAAACCTAAGAAATGTGAATTTGATCCCTGGGTCCAGAAAGATCCCCTGGAAGAGGGCATGGCAACCCACTCCAGGATTCTTGTCTGGAGAATCCCCTGGAGAGAGGAGCCTGGCAGGCTACAGTCCATGGGGTCGCAAAGAGTCGGACACGACTGAAGCGACTTAGCACAGTACACATAACAGTATTTGGCAGGACTTTTTTCTCTTTCTGTCCAATGTGAGAATTTCTTTTAATAGGTGATTTTAATCCAGTTTTGTATTTCATTTACGGATATGGACTTATTTTTATTACCTTTTTTCCCATATGTATGTATGTGTGTTTTAATATATATATTTTTATTTGCTTTTCTCTTTTTCTCATTCTTTTCTCTTGTTAGACTCATCACACTTTTCCTATTTAGTTTTCCTCCACTTCTAGTTCAAAAGCTATAGATTGAGTAGATTTGAGGTTTTTTATTTTTAAGAGATAACCCTTTACCTTTACATCATGCAATCTTAGCTATATAGCATTTCCTAACAAAACCTAAAATTATTCATTTTCTTTCTATTTCTCTTGAACAAGAAAAGGCCCTTAATTGAGTTTAACTACACTTGGAACGTTCTCTCCTTTCTGCACTTTGCTACTGTTGTCTAGAAACTTAGCACCCTTTTCTTTCAACTACACACAGAATCAGTAATTTAAAACAACAAATAATAAATAAATCAAATCACCTTTTTTCAACTGCTGTGATTACCATTTTATTTGTTTTGCACTCTGCTCACTTTTCTTCTGCTGAAATATGTCCTCAAGTGGTTTTTTCAGTGAGGGTCTGTGGGTGATTAACTAATTCTCTTAGTCTTTGTATATTTGAAAAAAAATTCTACTTCTTTCTTTTTTTTCTGCTTTCTTTCTTTCTGTTGAATTTTTATTTAGCTGGGTATAGAACGTTAGAATAAAATTTCTCTTTTTCTCATTTATTGGCAATATTACTTATTGACTCCTGACATCTATTATTAGAATATTAGATATTTATTATTAGAAAGCAGGCCTGAGTAGGTCTGCTTTCCTTCATAATTATGTTTCCTTTGCAAGTTAACTATATGATAGCTTTTAAGGTTTTTCTCTTTATCTTATGCCTCATTTTTGCCACTTCACATCTAAATGAGAATTTATATGTGCATACCCTGCTCATGACTTTTAAATAACTTATTAAAAGTGTTTTCTAATCTGACAACTATGATATTAAAAACTGCTTTTTTCATCTGGTAATTCTAGTTGCTTCAGATATAGGAAGCTCTTAGCCATCATCTTTGTGAATATTGCTTTTCAACTGTTCATTCTATTTGCCTCTTCAGAATGCCTATATATTAGACTGACTTGTCTTTATATTTAAAAAAAATTAATCACTCTCCATATTTCCTTCTAGGTAAATTCCCTAATGATCTCTTCTAAAAAGTAATGTTACAAATGAACTTACTCACAGAAGAGAAACAGATTCACAGACTTGGAGAATGAACTTATGGTTGTTGGGGGGGAGGATGAGGGGGAGGGATAGCTAGGGAGTTTGGGATGGACATGTACACACAGCTGTATTTACAATGGATTACCAACAGGACCTACTGTATAGCACATGCAACTCTGCTCAATGTTACATGGCAGCCTGGATGGGAGGGGAGTTTTGGGGAGAATGGATACGTGTATATGTATGGCTGAGTCCCTTCACTGTTCACCTGCAACTATCACAACATTGTTTATTGGCTATATTCCAATATAAAATAAAAAGTTTAAAATATATATATGTATATATATGAATTCCCTAATGGTCTCTTCTAATTTACTAATTTTAATTGTAACTATGTCCAATATAGATTTCATAATTCATTATACTTTATTGCTATGCCCCTAGTTTTAATTATCAGCAATTATTGAATCTTTTCCATATAGAGCTAGTTTTAGTTTATTTTTATCTGCTATTTTTGGTAATTCTTTTTCTTTTTATGATTGTTATTCTCTATTTGAGGTTACTAAAGCATGCTGTTTAAAAATTTTTTTTCAGATCTTTCTATTATTTTTATTTCATTTTGAGTCAGTTTATCTCTCAGTTGTGGATTTTGTCAGTTGTCTCTCTCAGCATTTTCTTTTCTCTGTTTTCATTGACAAGCTATTTTTCTTCCTTTTCCAGTGCTCACTCTTCTCTGTTTAGTAACTTTGTCTTTGTCCCTACTAAGTTATAGAGCCTTCAGTGCAGTCTTAGACCCTAAACTGACATTTATTGCAGATCATTCACTGAGCCTGCCTCAGATCCTAGAGTAAGGCTGTGTTTGAGTCTTAGAATTTCCTAAAGTACTTAGCTTCGTATGAAATGTAGAACCTGAGAGTGATCAGAACTGGCTCTGAAGAGCTGCCTCTGTGAGCATGAGATGAGCACCTGCTCCTGGTTTTGAGCAATGACTTTCGCCCCTTGACTTGTATAAGGAATTTATAGCATAGAGGCTGAATTTCTGGTGGCTTCTTCTTGCTGCCAGTCCCCATGTCAAACAGGCCACAGCATCAGCCTTTCTCACTACGTGCTTTTCTGTTTCACTTCTAAACCCTGCTTTTGAATATGGCTCTTAATTTTTGCTATAAAATATTTTAGGGGGTGTTATCAGGGTGACTTTACACAAAGCATGAACTTACAACATCCTCTTGAGTGGAATCATTGCTAGACATTTTCCAATGTCTTTGCTATACATGAGAGGTAATACTGTAGATAAAGTTATATATCCTGGTTTGGTTTTTTACTTATACTATATTATGGGCATAACCTTAGGTCATTATATACTCTTTGTAAATACTTTTCATTGTTCTCTGCTTGTATAAGAAGTTTTTCTTTACAGATAATTTTTAAAGCTTCTAGGTAGGCTTCTTTGTAATGTGTTCATATGTAGGATGAAACCTAGGATTTTTGTCCAGTTTGGCCCCTTGCCCATGAGAACCAAGGTAATCCTCTGGCCAGCATGAAGGAGGGAGCCTCCATGATCACAAATGCTCCAAATTCACAGCATTCTCTTTAAGAATCTCCCCCAAGCTGCCTAACTAATGGTGGGGTGGGGAGGGGAAGCTCTGGACCCCTGAAGCTGACTTCGGAGACCATTATAAAATTTAAGGACAGTAGTTGCTCTTTCCTCATCAGCTTTGGACCAACCTAATGAATCTTCAGTGCAAACCAGAGGCCTCCAGGACAGAGGCTCAGGAGGAAATCACCCTAGGAATAAAATTTTGCCAGAACCATCTACCCTTCGAAGTGACTTCTGCCTTAGAGTTGTGGGCTTCCTTCCCTCAGCTCCCAGGAGTCTCCTGAATGTCTTTGGATGTGGTCCTGGCTCATGTGTGCGCATGATCTCAGCTGTCCCTGTATTCTGAGAGTTGAACATCCTTATTATGGATTCCATACTTTGATCGTGGTGCTTTTGGTCTGCTCTCATTCTGTCAGTGCACAAGGTGGGGAAGGTCCATGCTGAGCTCTTTCTAAACAGGGACTTTTTCTTATCTACCTCTTCATTCTCAGCTTCCAGCATGGTGCCTGATTATATGTATAATTTTATATATTAATATTCATGTGTAGTTCTATATTCATCTCTCTTTTTATACCCACCCCTACGTCTATAGTAAGTCCCCTCCATACAAACAAATTTCCTTCCAAGAGTATGTTCAAAGGTCCAGTTTGTTCATAAGTCTAAGATTCTCCAGGCAGGAATACTGGAGTGGGTTGCCACGCCCTTCTCCAGGGGATCTTCCCAACCCAGTATTGAACCTACATCTCTTGTGTCTCCTGCATTGGCATGTGGGTTCTTTACCACTAGCACCACCTGGAAAGCCCATCTATATCTACACCGATACCTATATCATCTATATCTAAATCTGTCTTGATAAGCACTCCTTCCTTGACTTAACTTAAGTCAGTCTCCTCCAAGCCCTCTCCTCAACTAGGCTTGACTTTGGCCTGCCCAGACCGGTTTTAGCAAGTATATGCAGCATACTTTTAAGCCAGTATATGCACCCATTCTTCTTTTTAAATTTTTATGTGCTTATTTATTTTTGGCTGCGCTGGGTCTTTGTTGCTGTGTGCGAGCTTTCTCTAGTTGCCCTGACCCAGGGCGACTCTCTAGTTGTGGTGCACAGGCTTCTCACCGTGGTGGCTTCTCTTCTTGCCAAGCGTGCGCTCTAGGGCACGTGGGCTTCAGTAGTTGTGTCGTGACACACGGGCTTGGTTGCCCCGAGGCATATGGAATCTTCCTGAACCAGAGATCGAACCCTTGTCCCCTGAGTTGGCAGGCAGGCTCTCAACTAGGGAAGGCCACGAGGGAAGTTCCTCCACCCACTTGATATTTGATTATCCTTAATAGTTGATCAAGTTCCTCATCTCCCACTTCTAATATCAAAGGTAGAGAGTTCCCCTACACTTGATATCGAATCAAGTTTCTCTTAGTAATTTCCATCCACTGACCCCTTCACTCTCCTTCTTGGCTATGAATCCCCAGATCTCTTTGCTCAATTCAGAGTTGAGTTCAGGTCTATACTGAAGTCTCTCCCCTCCAGTACAGTAGCTCAACTAAAATCTGTCTTGCCATTTTTAATGTGTCTAGTGCAGATTTTTTTCTTTTAGTCTTCTATACCCATATTGTGAATAAATTACTAAGTGAATGAGGTGAACTTGGAGCAATCCTTGTTGTTGTGAAAAGTATCCTATTGGACTTTGAAATTCAGTTCCTGAAACAAGTATGTGGCTTGTTATTCTCCAAATACTTCACCTCAAACTTGCCCTTGTCCACCTATGGACATCATCTCATACAAATGCTGTACGCAGTTGCTGAAATGGCTGCATTCATGCAGGCCTATGGAGAGTGCTTGCATTTACATACATGAGATAGAGACATTTAGAAGCTAGAAATCTAAAAGACCTTCCCACCAGCAAACTACACCATGATGGGCTCAGAGGAGCTTTTGGAGAGAAGCCAGTGTGAGTGGGAGTGTGAAGGAGAATTTGGTCTTCCTTCATTCCTCTAGGCTTGGTTACCATACTGATAAAAAAAGAAGACCTAGTTGCAAAAAGACTTTGCTGTCAGAACAAAATGTGTTTCGAATTGTGTAAACTCCAGCTGAGGGTGTTGTGCCAAGCCATGCTTTATTCCTGCTGATCAGTTTTAGTTGAATAGATATGTTAAGGGGGTCAAGCAGTGTATGTGTGGTTTATCTCACACGGGATGAAATGTTGTCAGGGATCGGTCAGTTGTTGACAGTGAAGAGACAGGGATAAGAAAAGGAAAAGTGTTTCCATCCTGTGATGTCCATGGTACTGAGGAGGTATCTGATGGGTTTTGCCAGAAGGAAATGGCCTTTTGCCTTGATCAAATTTGACCTCTTTAGAAATTAATTATGTACCATAGAAGCAGATACCAGGATATTCACTGTAGCCTTACTTGAAGCATCGAAAAATGGAAAATAACCTCAAATAATCTAAATGTCTCTCAGAAAATGAATGGTTAAACAGTAGACTACTATGCAGTCCTTTACAAGAGTGAGGCAGAGCTCATTAGACAGAACAGTAGATTGCAAGCATAGTTAACCCAATGCCCTTTTTTATACCAAATGTCTTGTAGTCTGAAAGAAATTCATGGATACATATAAGTACATATACCTACACAGAGGATTAAAAAAAAAATCCATTCTATAAACCTAACTGTAACATAAGAAAGAAATGAAAGGAAAGTAACTTCTCATAAAGTTGTGTGTATTTCACCATCAGGCAGGACTAGACTAGGAGACAGAGTGAAGTGGTCAGAAGTTTGCCCCATGTGTAGAGCCACAGAGGGTCCTGATGCAAGGGTGAGCGGCTCAGTTACCCAGAGCAGCACTGCAACTGGGATGAGATTTCTTTCAAAATGGTGAATAACTCCTGCTAAAATTATGAAGAAAACAAAGTAGTTTCTCTACAGTGCTAGGATGTAGGGCAAGACTTGGCTGTGTAGGATTGTGGGTGCACTGCACCCATATTTCTAAACATCTAGAGTGTGGCAGTACCCTTGTTAGGAACCTTGGGCACCTGTCACTTGCTCATTCTATAAATGAAGAGACCAGTGTGTAGAGAGGGGAAGGGACTTGCCTGTGGTTAAGAGCAGAATGGGGACTAGAACCTAAGCCCTTTAAATCGTACTTATGTATTACGTGCCTCCTGAATGCCTTCTGCACTGCCATGACTTAGTCTTGGGAAGAACACTAATCTTGGGATCAGAAGGCCTGGGTGTTAGTGAGCCCTAGTCCTGACAGACCACTTAAACCCCTCTGAGCATTGTTTCATTTTTTTTTAAATTATTTTTGAATCATTTATTTACTTTGAAGGAATCTCAAACTATAAAGAGTTACAAATACAGAACAAAACTTCCTCCATGCCAGACCATGAGTAAGCTGGCACCTGAGGCCCCACCCCCCCAGAATATATTAGTGTATATTTCCTGCAAACAAGGACCTTCTCCTACAGAACCACAAGCTAGCCACAAAATCAGGAAATTAAATCTGATATGTGGCTATTATCTTCAGACCCCTATCACGTTTTGCTCATTGTCTCCATAATGACCTCTTAGGGAAAGATCCAATTTGTAATCACACTTGGCATCTCTAGCAGTGTGGGACTGTTTCTTGGTTGTTCCTTTACTCCATGGTTTGGATGCTTTGGGTGAATATACGCTGGTTACTCTAAAAATGCCCCACATGGAGACTTTGTCTGATGTTGGCACACTCAGATTCAAGAGGTGCATCTCTGACAGGACCACTGCAAAAGTGATGCCACGTCTTTCCATCACCAACTTTAAGTGAGATCTTAGCAAACACTATTCATTTACTGCAGCCTCACCATGGGCAGTACCCGGCTAAGTGTCTTATCTGCAGGATGTCATTTAGTTCTCCTGTGGGGCAGGTTCCACTACACTCAGTGTTCTAGAGACAAGCAAACAGTGGCTCCAAGAGGATCAGTAACTTGATCAGTGATAATCAGAGATGAACCAAGACTTAAATTCAAGTGTTCTAGCCTTCAATTTCCAGGAATATATCGACTAATGTCAGAGAGAACCGGAACCAGAGCCAGATGCTAGTTCAAGTGGTTAAGACAGATTTTATTCAGAGGCTATTATGTAGGAAAAGAGACTTTCCTATAGAATGGAGCTCAGCTGTAAATTCGACAAGGACAAGTGGGAGTGCCTCGCCAAGGAGTAAGGTGAAGGTGAGTGGATGGAAAATGACTGAGAAAGGACATTAAGGGTGGGGGGTTTTTGCTAAACTGACTTCGTAGGATTCTTGCCATGGGCTCATGCAGGCTTATCAAGGGCAGGGCCAAGGTTGAGGCCTGGTCAAGAAGAGTGCTCAGAGGAGCCTTGACTGAAGTCTGGCAAGAAGAGTCTTTGTCACTATACACTGGCCTTATTGAATAACTTGCATTGTGTTGTATGTTTATATTTTTGATTTACCTACACATTCATTTTCTTACTTGCTGAAGTCAGGTAATGATCAATATGTCCTTTTAACAGATGACTCAGGTTCAGAGAAGCTATAAGCTTTAGTGCGTCAATGGCAGGGCTTGAACTGGGCCCACACCTCCTCAATTCTTAGGGCAGGGACCATCCCTCAGTTGGGTTTGGCAATGAAACTGGGCAAGAATAAACTGGGCAGGTTTTAGCCAGTTGGGATTGAGATTCTGAGCACAGCAGAGCACAGCAGATCAGATGAGCAAAAGGAAAGGATGAATTGAGAATGAAAACGTGGGCTCCCAGCCTCACGAGCCTGGGGCACCCACGTTCAACCCAGCGTGGCTTTGGATGTGCTGAATAGCTGGCAGAGAGGAGGTCCCTTCCTCCTCCCAAAGTGTCTCTAGGCAGCCTTGCGAGGATGCAGGAGGTGGGGCTCACACTAGGGTTCCACTTAGTGCTTCTGGGACCCTGTAGTCAATTAGACCTCCCTCTGTGAATGGGGATTACCAGCACCCTGCAGAGAAATTCTGTAGCCTCTGAACTTGTCAGGCTTCCTGCAGACATCCACATTTGCATTGGCATCCTTCCCCTTGCTGCACTGCCTTCTCTAGGTTCCAGCCTATGGCCTTGTCCTGTCCTTGCTCCATCTCGGGATCCCAGATGCTTTGTCACAGGTTGGGGAGCCCCAGGAAGGATGAGCAAGTAGCTGTGAGTCTCAGAATATGGTTCCAAACTAGCAGCGTCAGCACCAACTGCGAGCTTGTTGGAAATGCAGATTCTTAGGTTCCATCCCAGTCCCAGTGAATCAGAAATTCTGGAGTGGGGCCCAGGAGTCTGTGTTTTTGTTTTAATAGGCACTGCGGGTTATTCCAATGCTGGTTCAAGTTCGAGCCCTGGCACATTAGAGAGAAGGGAACAGAGACCATGTGCCTTAAACAGGAGCCCAGAGACGGGCTTCCATTCTCCCAATCGTTCCCTTGGAGGAACTGTCTCCGCTTTACCATTTCCGGAGATCCCTGCCATTTTGTCCTCGAAGGACACACAGTCATGGGGGGACCTTGTGTCCATGTGAGGTGCAATTGGGGTGGGGGCTGCATTTTGGACCAAGAACCTTTTAGCACCCTAAGACAGACTGGCAGGAATTCCTCTACTTAGAAAAGAGGTTAATCTGGAGAAATGCTAAGGAAAAGGTGAAACTGAGATTATCTGTTTATGGAAAAACATTGCTCCTGCTTTGGAAAAACAAAACATAAGAGAACAAAAAACTGATACCTTTGCATTGCTGGATCAGATGGGAGTTCCATAGTCCGAGGAGTTGGAAGTCCTGGTACCGCCAGACAGCTCACCCTGAATTCATCCATTTCTAGGATGGTGACAGCCACTGTACCACTTTCCTTGGAGTTCCAGACCCTCAGGGATCCTCAGACACCACCTTCAGGTTCCTATGAGTTATCATTCAAGTTGGAATGAAGTGAGAGAAAAACCATTTTATAATGCTTCATATGTCCAGTTAAAGGATTATTTTTTTTATTTGGAGATTCTGTCCTTCCTACTTTGGGGGAGTTAAAGTGTCTTTTCTTTTAGGAAACAATAGTGTTACTGGATGGTTTACAGAGACAGAGTAGATACTCGGTGGGTTTTAAGGTTGTAACTAGGGCAAATCTGGCACCCCTATGTCAGCACTCCTATTTTTATTTTTTTAGGCTCATCAGTTTAATCTGAAAGTGTACAGTCTCCGGCCCTAATCCAGTCTTCCCGTCCCCGCTCCACCGGAGAGGTTAAGTGGGATGCCCAGGTCACACAGCCATGTCTAGAAGGCAGGTGTCTCCTCCCACGGTCCCGTCCCCAGAGAGCAGGCGCGCACCCTCTCTGAGCTCTCCGAGAGGTTTGCCCTTTCTGTCTGTCGCCTTCTCACCTGCACCCTGCTGTCCCTTCTACCCCCTTCGTGGTTGTCAGGGTGAGTTGAATTAAGATGACTGGTGGATAAACGCTTTACGAAGTCAAAGTCGTTGCCCTTTCTGCTCGCTCACAGGCACAAGCCTGTGGGAAGCGCCTGCCACACGAAGCAGTTAGTCACAGTCCCCGTGTGAGCAGACCAGTTGGTGGGGGCTGGCCGGGTTAGGGGAGGGCGATGCCAGGGAGACTGTTGCCATGGTGACTTGGTGGTAGCCCTCCCCAGCCAGCTTCCCTAATCCCAACCCCTGCAGCCAAGCTTTGCGAAGCCCTGCTTTCCAGCACATGGAAAAGCTGTTTCTCTACCTCTGTGAAGCCAGGCTTGTGTCTGACAGCTGGAACCCAGCCCCTTGGAAGGTCCTTGGTCTCGCCGGGCTGGGGGACCCAGGCGAGCCTCACTGGTTCCATGAGGCTGTGCAGTGACACAGAGCCAGCTGTGTGAAGTGACATGCGGCGAGTGCTCCTTCCTTTGTTTCTCTCTGATTTATCCCAGTTTTGTTCTTAAAGGTGGTATGGTTCTTGGTCATTTTCAACAATGAGCAGCTCAGCCTTATTCGCCCTACGATTACAGCTCAGCCTTTGACGGTAATTGATGTTAGCCAGGCTGGCTAATGTTATATCTTACAAAGATTGGCTCATTAATTGACTGTAGAGATGTCACCCACACACCGGAGGTATTAGCAGTCATCAACCTACTGGAGTGCTGATTCAGCAACGGCGGAGCTGCAGTTTCTGTTCAGTTCTTGAGGCCGAAACCCAGAAGTGGGATTCTAAAGCTACAGGCACAGATATCTATAGGGATTTGAATGTGTTTGCCTAAATATTTCCCCCTCAAATATTGTATCAAATCTTAATGCCGCTAGCCATTTATGAATGTTCCCATTTCTCCATGGTCCTACCAGCACTTGATTTATTAATTCCATTTTTTTGTACTAATTTATAGGAATAAAGTGATACACTATTACCTTACTTGGCATTTGAGGGGGCTTGAGTGGTTTAATTTGCATAGCTTTGATTGCTAATTTATTCTATATGTTTATTATTTGTATTTCCTCCAGTGTATTACCTGTTTATGTCCTTTGCTCTGTTTGGTAGAGTTTTTATTGTCACCCTGGAGCCCCGTGGACTGAACAGACTCAGTTCCCCAGCATCCAGAGCACAGATAGCCCCGTCGAACTGCCATGCTGCTCACCTCCCGGGGCTCTGCTGCAGAAGGCAGAGGGGCGCCCAGCGAGGATGGGGAGGGCATTTTAAGAGTGTCATAGCGCTCAGCTGCATACATCCATTAAATCCACTTCTGATGGTCCTTCATTGCTTCCTCTGAAAAAATGCAGGGGTGACTAGGTTTCCTCTGAGTCTGTTCCAGTCCCCTCATCCTTGGCTCTGTTCAGTGGGCGGATGCAGAGGTGAAGGCGGTATGATGCTGCCCTCGGGGTGCTGGCGGTAATGGGAGGATGCACGGACATGACCTGCCCCCACCAGCTGCCCGTGTTGGAACTGTGTGCCTGTTGCTGCTTGCACCCATGCTGGGGACCCAGAAGGCAGGGAGGGCCGTGTGAACTGCTGTCTTCCGGCCGTGGAGGGTAGCCCTGAAGAACAGGTAAGATTTGGTCAGCAGGAGAGACCACGAAAAGGACTTGCTAGGTGGAGGAAAGCTTCTCCAAGCACAGGTGTTTGTGGGGTGGTAAGGAATCAAGTCAGGCCCGAGGACGGGCTTCCCATGGGAGCTGGGACAACTCTAGGCTGGGGAAGAGGAACGGGTCTGGCCACACGGAGGTGATCCATGAGTGGGACACTGAAGGCTTTGTGGTCCATGTGTTGTAGGAGAATTGGGAAGGCGCCATCAAGGTGATCAGCTCTCAAGGGGGACCAGCAAAGGCTCTGGGCTTGTAGTTTCTACATCAGCAGATACTGGCTGCTGGGTGTTGTCAGGCTTTGTGAGTGGTCCAGAATGTGCTCTGTGGTCTTGGCCTTGACAGAGCCTAGGAATCACCCAATCCAGTCCCATATCCCGGGAAATAAAAGCTAGCGATGTCCAGTGAGAGGCACCTGAGTTCTGCCGTGCGTGCTTGTACTAGGTTCATGGTTATATGTTTACAGGCCCCTGTCTGTTGGGTATGTCCGGGGAAAAGGAAGGCTGAGGAGTGTTTTTGTGTGTGCTGGTAATTCGGGGTCCCCATGTATGAAGTGGTTCTGTAGGGCTCACCCTAAAACTCTAATGATGCCATTTTCTCACATGGCCCGCAGGATCCAGGGACTGCCTGGTGTTTCTGTCGGAGCGTTTCATGCGGGTGAGCATCACCTCCTCAGTGAGCGAGTAAGGGCAGGTCCCTCACAGTCTTTTCCTCAGAGTCCCCACAGGGCCTGCCTAGAGGGTAGAGATTTAGCCAGTGTGCAAAATCCACCTATTCCTTGATTATGGGCCACCTCTCAGGGCCTCTCACCCTTCACCTTCACTCTTCTGAGGGACTAGACGCATGACTGACAGTCTGGACCATGAGAGGGCACCAGGGCCATACCCAGCTCTGTCCTCCTCTAGCTCTGCGGCGTGGAGCTGGTCGCTGTGTCCTCCTGAGCTTCGACTCCCTCGACGGTAAACTGAGAGTCGCTGTCAGATGGGAGGAAGGCTGCCTCAGGGTCCTTTCCGAGCTCACGCTCTTCCATATGCCTGTGTGACATTCCCGGGATAGGAATCCCAGCCCCGTGACCAGACCCCCAGACGGTGCCAAAGGACAGAGAAAATGGCATTTGTTCCCTCTGCATTTCCCTTCTGTCCTTCTTGCTTTGCTCCCCCACCCCACTCACAGAACCCAAGATGGCATTGGTCCAGGGCATCCTGTCCAGACCACCAGCTCCCAAGGAAACAGACCTCAAGGATGATTCGGCAGAGGCAGAGCGGGTTTATGCCCCAAGTGCCTTTTCCTGACCTGCACATCCTGCTAAGGGAGTGCTTGGGGAGGCCCGTGGAGCCCAAGCTGAAGCCGCCTGGCATCACTTCCCAAGAAGTGGCAATGAGAGCTCGGGGTCCACGTGAGAGCTTTGTGTCCATGACGTGACAATGCTCTGTGATGCTGGGAATGGATCTAAGGAGAGGACTCCTGGCAGACCTTTTGGGGGGGGACTCTGAAAGTATCAGTTACTCAGTCATGTCCAACCCTTTGCGACCTCATGGACTGTAGCCTGCCAGGCTCTTCTGTCCATGGGATTCTCAGGCAAGAATACTGGAGTGGGTTGCCATTCCCTTCTCCAGGGTATCTTCCCAACCCAGGGATCAAACCCAAGTCTCCTGCACTGCAGGCAGATTGGGTGGGACTCTAGGGTGGGAATAGGAGACATCTTTCAGATGAACTCTTATTTTGCAAGACACTGTCCTATGAGAAAACAGATCTCTGAAGCCTGTGACTTGGTGCTCTTCCCTACGTAGTTCTGGCCACTCTGGGCCATTATTATTGTTGTCATAGTTGAGTCGCTAAGTTGTGTCCTAATCTTTGTGACCCTATGGACTGTAGCCCACCAGGATCCTCTGCGCATGGGATTTCCCAGCAAGAATAGTGGAGTGGGTTGCTATTTCCTTCTCCAGGGAATCTTCCCCACCCAGGGATTGAATGTGTGTCTCCTGCATTGGCAGGAGAATTCTTTATCACTGAGCCAACAGGGAAGCCCGGGCCATTATTATACACCATGGCAATAATCATCACCATGATAATAACAACACTACATTGGTTCAGTCTCTTAACTTGGAAATAAATAAGCCAGCTGATCTAGTGTGAGCTCCGACTCCAGTCTCTCTACCCCATCATCACTTAATAATGATTATGGAGCCTCCCCTGGGCAAACAGCGCCCTACCCAGCACTTGAGATATTAAATCCACCTAGAAGCAGGATATAATAATGCTGACCCCGCAGGGATGTTCCAAGAATTAATTCCTGTGGGCTCTCCATTCTGCTCTTCTCCGACACATTCAATCTTAGGAACCCAAGAGTTGGTGACGTTTATACCATGAATTAAGACATTCTGCTGTTGCCCCTGGAACTCTTCATTACGATCCTGAGTCGATCAATGGCAGAGAGGAATACTATTTATTAGTTAAGTGGATGCTATTGAATTCTTAATTTAAGTGGCTTTTAATTCAGTGTTTTACTTGCTGTCCTTCATTTTGCCCTTGCTTATACGAATTTGCCCATTAAAGCCCGGTGTGAGGCCACACTGCTGCTTTTTATCGTGATTTTGTTTTTCGGGAGAACAGTTTTCAGCTGGGAAGAAGGCAAGATTCTCAGAATGGGCTGAGAGGTCAGACCTCCAGACCTAGAACAGACTTCTCTGCTATCTGCTGGGAGGAAGTGGACAATCAGGGAGTGTGGTGAGTGAGTCAAAAATGCCTTCCAGATAAGGGTCTGGCGTTAATGTGGCCTTCACTGATGTTTCTCGCTTTGGTTTTCCTAGCTAAAAAACTTTATTGACCTTCTTCCACTCAGAGACGAGTCATAGAAATAGTAAGTGGGAGGTGTGGAGCATCTCCCAGACCAGAAGGAAGCTCAGACTGGCTCCTTCATGGTGGCTGTCAGGGTCTGGCTTGACCCTTTTCTGCTGGATATCCAGTGATAGCTGATGGTGGCCATTCCTTGTTGCAGTATGCGTTGTTCATATCAGTTTTTTAAAAGATTAATTAATTAATTTGGCTGTGCTGAGTCTTAGCTGTGGCACGTGGGATCTTTAGTGGCAGCATGCAAGATCTTTTTAGTTGCAGTGTACAAACTCTTGGTTGTATGGCATATGGGATCTCGTTCCCCAACCAGGGATCAAACCTAGGACCTCTGCATTGGGAGCACGGAGTCTTAGCCTCTGGACCACCAGGGAGGTCCCTTAGCAGCTTTATTGAGATATAACAGAAACAAAATAAACTGCAGATGTTTAAGTTTTATACATTTTGGCTTATGTATACACCTGTGACATCAGCACTGTAATGAAAATAATGAACTTGTCCTTCACCCCAAAAGTTTTCTGAGGCCCCTTTGTAATCATACCCTTCCACCCTTTCCTGTCCCCAGGGAAGAGGGGATGCTCTGTGATAGATTTGCTTTCTCTCACTACACAGTATTTGCATTTTCTAGAATTTTATATAAATAGAGTCAGAGAGTATGTACTCTTTTTTTTCTGGTTTCTTTCACCCAGTGCAATTATTTGGAGATTAATACATGTTGTGGCATGTATCTATAGTTTATTCCTTTTTATTGCTCACTAGTATCACACTATACGGATATATTACAGTTGTTTATTTATCTGATGCACATTTGGGTTGTTTCCAGTTCTTGGCTATTATAAATACAGTTCTATGAACATTCATGTGTGAATATTTGTGCAGGCATATGCTTTACTTTCTCATGGAGAGAAAGAATGCAATGATTGGAATACAGAGGTAAGAATATCTTTAACTTTTAAAGAAACTGTCCAAGCTGTTTTCCAAAGTGGTTATACCATTTTCCACTCCCTCCAGGAGTGTCTGAGTGTTCTAGTCATCCCATATCCTCCAAAACACTTGACATTCTCAGTTTCTTTCTTTTTTTTCTTTTTTCAAATTTTAGTCATTTTAATGATTGTTGTGTGGCATCTTATTGTGGTTTTAATTTGTATTTCCCCTTCAAGTGATGACGGTGGTCATCTTTCCATGTGCTTACTTGACATACGTATATTTTCTCTGATGCAGTGTCTGTTTAAAATTTTTCCTATTCTGGAGGAGCTAGTTTTTGTCCTTATTACTGAGTTTGGGGAACTTTTTTATTCCAGGTAACAAGATCTTTATTAGAAAAATAAGTTGAAAACATTTTCCCTAGCCTGAAGCTTGTCTTTTCATTCTCTTAACAATGTCTTACAAATATCAGAAATTTTAAATTTTGGTAAAGTCCAAGGTTAATTGTTTCTTTTCTAGATAGTGTCTTTGGTGTCATGTCTAAGGCATCTTAGCCTAACTAAAGGTTACAAAGATTTTCTCCTCTGGTTTTGTCTAGAAATTTTGTAGTCTTACATTTAGGACCATGAAACATTCTGAGTTAATTTTCTAGTTAAATTTTGTACATGATGTAAGGTGTCTATCAAAGTGCTTCTTTTTTGCATATGAGTATCTAATTGTTCCAGCATAATTTGTTGACAAGACTATCCTTTCCCTACTGAATCATCTTTGTACTTTTGTCAAAAATCAGTTGTTCATATGTGTATAGGTCTATTTTTAGACTTTCTACCATGTTCCAATGATCAATTTATCGATCTTTGTGCCAATAGGAAACTGTCTTAATTATTGTATCTTTCTAAGTCTTGAAATCAGATAGCGTCAGTTCTCTAACTTTGTTCTTTTTCAAGATTATTTTGGCTATTCTAGGTCTTTTGCATTTTCACATAAACTTTATAATTTGCATGTTAATCACCTGCTGTGTTAATCACCATGTAGGATTGCATTGAATCTATATATCAATTTTGTGAGGATTGATATATTAATAGTCTTCCTACCTATGGTATATTTCTCCATTTATTTAGATTTTTAATTTCTGTAAGCAATGTTTTGTAGTTCTCAGTGTATGGATTTTACACATCTGTTGTTATATCTATTCTGAAGTGTGTCATATTTTTTTATATGCTGTATAAGTAGTGTTAGTGTCTAATTTCACTTCCAATTATTTGAAATACAATTGGTATAGAGGGAGAATGTAGAAATACAATTATATTAGTATGTAGAAATACAGTACATATTTATATGTCAACCTTGCATTTTATAAAATTGTTCAACTTTTTAACTAGTTCAGGTAGCTGTTTTGTAGATTCTATGGGATTTTCTACATAGACAGTCATGTTGTCTGTGAATAAAAGTAGTTTTCTTTATTCCTTTCCAGTTGAGATGTTTTTAAGTTCTTTTTGCACTGGCTATAACCTTCAGAAGTCTTGAATAGAAGTGGTGAAAGTCGACACCCTTTATTGGTTCTGATCTTAGGGGGACAATATTGGGTTAGTCACCACTAAGTAGAATGTTAGCTATAGGTTTGTTTGTTTGTTTTGTAGATGCCCTTAGTAGGTTCAGTCCAAGTTTACTGATAATTTTAATTTTTTTTCATCAAGTACAAGTGGTAGGGGTTTGTCCAATGCTCTTTCTGTGTCTATTCAGATGATCAAATGGTTTTTCTTTTTTAGTTTGTTAATGTGATGACTTACACTGATTTTTGAATGTTAAATCAACCTTGTCAACTGAGATAAAGGCTTCCCAGGTGGTGCTAGTGGTAAAGAAGCCCCCTGCAAATGCAGACATAAGAGATGTGGGTTCATTCCCTGGATAAGGAAGATCCCCTGGAGGAGGGCATGGCAACCCACTCCAGTATTCTTGCCTGGAGAATCCCATGGACAGAGGAGCCTGGTGGGCTACAGTCCATAAGGTTGCAAATAGTTCGGGATGACTGAGCACAGGCAGAATCTGAGAGAAATACCGCTTGGTCATGATGTATTATCTTTTTAATATACTGTTGAATTCTATTTGCTGAAATTTTGTTAACAGTCTCTGTGTCTTGTTAATGTGGGACATTGGTCTGTACTTTTCTTTTAGTGTCTCTGTCTGATTTCAGTATAAGGATAATGCTGCCTCATACAACGAGTTGGGAACTATTCCCTTCTCTTCAGTTTTCTGGCAGAGTTTGTGTAGAATTGATGTAATTTCTTCTTTAAACGTTGTGTAAAATTCACCAGTGAAGCCATCTGGGGCTAGAACTTTATTTATGGAGAGGTTTTTAACTTTAAATTTAATTGCCTTAATAGATACATTGGCTATTAAGGATACATCTTTGTTCTTTAGATTTTGCTTCACGTTTTCTTTTCTTTTTTTTTAATTGAAATATAGTTGATTTACAATGTTGTTAGTTTCAGGTGTAGAGCGGTTTCAAGTTTTTTGAGGTTCTATGATTATTATTTTTTCACTTATTATTACTGGTTTATTATAAAAGATACAACTCAGGACCAGCCAGATGGGAAGAGATGCTCAGGGAAGGAACGTGGAGAGAGGTGCAGAGCTTCTTTGCCTTCTTGACACTGACCGATGCCTCTTGGTGGGACACAATTACCCCGGGTTGAGAACCACTGTTGAGGCTCTATTATTAAGTGTGCAACCATCCAGGATTGCTGTGTCCCCCGATAAACTGACTTTTTTATCTTGATGAAATAACCTTGTTTAGTAATATTTTGGTTTTAAAGTGTCAGTCAGTCAGTTCTGTCGCTCAGTTGTGTCCGACTCTTTGCAACCCCATGAACCGCAACACACCAGGCCTCCCTGTCCATCACCAACTCCCGGAGTTTACTCAAACTCATCTCCAGTGAGTTGGTGATGCCATCCAACCATCTCATCCTCTGTTGTCCCCTTCTCCTCCTGCCCTCAATCTTTCCCAGCATCAGGGTCTTTTCCAATGAGTCAGATCTTCGCATGAGGTGGCCAAAGTATTGGAGTTTCAGCTTCAACATCAGTCCTTCCAATGAACATCCAGGACTGATCTCCTTTAGGATGGACTAGTTGGATCCCCTTGCAGTCCAAGGGACTCTCAAGAGTCTTCTCCAACACCACAGTTCAAAAGCATCAATTCTTCAGTGCTCAGCTTTCTTTATGGTCCAACTCTCACATCCATACATGACTACTGGAAAAACTATAGCCTCGACTAGACGGACTTTTGTTGACAAAGTAATGTCTCTGCTTTTCAATACGCTCTCTAGGTTGGTCATAACTTACCTTCCAAAGAGTAAGCATCTTTTAATTTCATGGCTGCAATCACCATCTGCAGTGATTTTGGAACCCCCAAAAATAAAGTCAGCCACTGTTTCCATTGTTTTCCCATCTATTTGCCATGAAGTGATGGGACTGGATGCCATGATCTTAGTTTTCTGAATGTTGAGCTTTAAGCCAACTTTTTCACTCTCCTCTTTCACTTTCATCAAGAGGCTCTTTAGTTTAAAGTGTACTTTGTCTAATATTAATATAGCTACTCCCGCTTTCTTTTAATTAGTATTAGCATGATATATCTTCTTTCATCTTTTTATTTTTATTTCTTTAAAGTGGGTTTGTATCGGCAGCATATAGTTTAATCTGTTTTTAGCCCCTCTAATAATCTCTGCCCATAGTGTTTGTATAGCCCCTCTAATAATCTCTGCCTATAGTGTTTAGACCAATTATGTTTAATGTGATTATTAATAATTAGGTTTAACTGTGTCCTTATATCTGTTTTCTACTCTTCCCAACCTGGAGAAAGGAAAAGCTACTCACTCCAGTATTCTGGCTTGGAGAATTTCATGGACTGTATAGTTCAGTGTTGCAAAGAGTCGGACACAACTGAGCAACTTTCATTTTCACTCTTCCCATCTCTTCATTTCATTTTTCCTGCTTTCCTTTGGATTACTTTTTATGGTTCCTTTTTATCTCCTTTGTTAACTTCTTATCTATAACTCTGCTTTGTTACTTTAATGGTTCTTCTCAAATTTAAAAAATCTTTAACATCATACCCTACCTTCAAATATTATTATACCACTTCATATATAGTATACAAACCTTATAACAGTACATTTCCACTTCTCCTGGTATTTATGCTAATGTCATACATTTTATTTTTATACACATTTTATAACATATTGTTGGGTTGTCCCAACATTTCATGTGGGCCAACAATTCATATAGCTTTCTGTAACATTGCTACTTTTTGTATAAATACTCAATTATTTTTTAAAAATACAGTTATAAATTCAGTGACCTTTCTGAGTGCTCTAACCAGTGCCTGTAAACCATGCTGTTGTTGCTATTCAGTCACTAAGTCATGTCTGACTCTTTGCAACCCCATGGACTGCAGCATGCCAGGCTTCCCTGTCCTTCACCATCTCCCAAAGTTTGCTCCAACTCAAGTCCATTGAGTCGGTGATGCCATCCATCCATCTCATCCTCTGTCATCCCCTTCTCCTCCTGCCTTCAATCTTTTCCAGCATCAGGGTCTTTTCCAGTGAGTCGGATCTTTGCATCCAGGTGGCCAAAGTATTGGAGGTTCAGCTTCAGCATCAGTCCTTCCAATGAATATTCAGGATTGGTTTCCTTTAGGATTGACTGGTTTGATCTCCTTGCAGTCTAAGGGACTCTCACGAGTCTTTTCCAACACCACAGTTCAAAAGCATCAGTTTTTCGGCGCTCAGCTTTCTTTATAGTCAAACTCTCACATCCATACATGACTACTGGAAAAACCATAGCCTTGACTAGACGGACTTTATTGGCAAAGTGATGTCTCTGCTTTTTAATACACTGTCCAGGCTTGTCATAGCTTTTCTTTCAAGAAGCAAGCATCTTTTAATTTCATGGCTGCAGTCACCATCTGCAGTGATTTTAGAGCCCAAGAAAATAAAGTCTGTCACTGTTTCCATTGTTTACCCATCTGTTTGCCGTGAAGTGTTGGGACCAGGTGCCATGATTCCAACCTGGCCGATAAGAATAACACTATTCTTACTCCAGTGAGTGTCAGATACTGTTACCTCTAATTCTTTTGGGTGGTTCTTCCCCTGGCTTTGAATGTTTTCCTCACATACGTGTACTGATCAGCACTCATGACTACTTGATGGGAACTGTCTACAGATCTCTGGGTTTTTTTTTCTCTCTGTGTGCAACTCTACTTTCGATACTCAAGCCTATAAACTTTAACTGCCTTGGTCTTCTTGGATTCCAGCTCTGTCTCCTCAGCTCAGGGGGAACACCAAGCTCTGCCTCAGTTCCGCCTTCTTGCTTTGTGGCCTGGATACTCTCTCAAGGTTGTAATTAGGGCAATTGGATGATTCATGTCACTTTTTCCTCATCTCTCAGGTGTCACTGCCCTTCATTGCTTGACGCCCAGTGTCTTAAAGCTATTGTTTTATGTATTTTGATTGTTTCAGGCAGGCAGGCCAGTCTGGTCCCTGCTTCTCCATGTTGGCTGGAAGTAGAAGTCTTCCCTGGGCTTTGATTACTTTTGAAAACATTTTTGCATATATCTTACTTTATCCTGACTCTACCCTTATCATGTGAGGTAGCAGTTATTCTCACTTTAGGGATGAGGAAACCGAGGACTGGAGAGAAAAAGTGGCTTTCCGAGCATTATGTAGAGAGTCAGTGGCAAGACAGGGATATCCAAGCTATCTGGCATTCTATTATACTTTCTGTACAGATTGTTCCGATTTATGACTCCTCTGTGGTGCATTGTTAGCACATAGTCTGATGAAGAAATAGTAGCTCAGGAAAAGTGAAGAAACTTTCCCCGAGCTCCTCAGCTTAAAATGAGTTTTGGATCTACAATTGAATCCAGAGTTGGTGGTGATTTATAATGGCCCCCAGTGATTTATACAGTGGCCCCCATTTTTCTGAATATTAAGTGTTCTTTTCATTTATTTTTAAAGGTTTATTGGTTCTTGCATTAATTTATTATCTGAACAAACATTTATTGGCTATCTTTTACATATCACTTACAACGTTAAGTTCTGGATAAAAATATAGGTAAAAACAAGCGTGGCTGTCCCTGCCTCCCAGCTTCTTAACTATAATTGGGAAATTAGAAAAGAATACAAATAAATGCTATAAACTATTTTGCTTAATAGGTTTGTTACTTTTTTTCCAGACATTTTAGTTTTGAACAGGTATCACAGTTTTAATTCAAGCAGGTCACAAGGAAAGAGGCTTAAGCAGGCCAATTCTAGATTGGCCCACAGAAAAATTTTATAGGAGAATGAAATGATTAGGTTATCACCTTTAGACTGGATACAAGAAAAAAAGGATTGTTTCCAGATCATTAAGTTCTGACTGACAGTCAGCTGAGTGGGTGGGTAACTGACTTCCCAGAAGAGGTCTTAATCTCATTAAAGTTTATCAGAAAATTGCTTAAGCATTTTATCAAAGCTAATTTCTTCCCAGAAGGAGGCTAGGAATTACATCATGCAAAAAGGTTCTGTCCCATAGCAGGTTTGGGACTTTGTTTCTTTATTAGGAATGCGTACAGAGTAGAGTGAAGGAGATGAAGGTTGGGTGAATTCCATTCAGGGGCAACACCACAGTGATCACTAACCTTGTGTGAGTGGTTATTATATGCCAGGCACTATTCCCTTTGCTTGGCAGATATTAACTCATTTAATTCTTATTATTCCCAAATTACAGAGAAGGAAAGTGAGGCACAGAGTTTAAGTAACTTGCTCAAGTTCTCACAACTAGGATGTGATTTTTTTTTAAAAAGTCAAGAAGAAGGTGTCGTAAAGAAGTTTGGGGAATCTGTTCTCCAGGTGGGCTGATGAGGAGGAAAGCATTCCAAGCAGACCTGACCTCCACCCTATTCTGTGCCATCAAGCCATGCTTGTCGTCAGAGGTGCAGAGGGTCTGAGCTCATGGGTCTGCTTGCCCCCCATGCCTGACAAGCAGGATATCCACTTGAATTTGTGCCTTGCGGTTAGAAGGTGGCTGACTCAAGTACCAGCTGTGTTTTCAAACCTTGTGTTGTGATTTGGGCAGAGTGGAGACCTCCCTCCACCTAGAAGCTCTTATAAGCAAAACTGCTGGCCAAGGCAAAAACAGTTTAATTTAGCTCATCTGGTCATCCGTAGGTGACATGAGTGGTGATGAGGGTCATTTTCACTCTAGCCTGAGTGTTCTTTTTGTTTATTTGACATATTTCTGCATCTTTGCCATTAAATGCCACTTCAGAAAGGTAAAAGTGCAAGCTCAGTCATGTGCGATGACCCCATGGACAGTAACCTGCCAGGCTGCTCTGTCCATGGAATTTTCCAGGCAAGAGTACTAGAGTGGGTTGTTATTTCCTACTCCAGGGGATCTTCCTGATCCAGGGATCAAACTCACATCTCTTGCATCGCCTGCAATGGTAGGCGGATTCTTTACCGCTGAGCCACTGTGCAGAGAAGGAGTGTTGAAAGTTGTAATGAGAGGGATTCTACTATTGTAGTGTAAATACAAGTAAAGATAATAAAGTTTTACACAAATATAAATCGCTAGTTCCTGCAGGTTTGTCCCAGGCACAGGAAGAGCCTTTCAGAATCTAACTTGTTAGAAATTATAGAAGCTTCTGAGTGGAAATTTAAAGAGATCATTAAAAAAATAGTATTACTTATAACTCACTATAAAATTCCACTAACCTCAATCCAACTACTGTATTATTTTTGCATATTATCTTCTAAATGTACATACACGCTGGGCGTTTTGTCCATGGTACATACCTACTATTTTGTATTCTGCTTGTTTTCAGTGACCAGTGGGTCATAAACATTTTTCATGTTTCTGCATAATTATCATTTTAATGGTCACATAATATTCCATTGTGCTGAGATACCGTAATTTATTAAACCATTCCCCTTAATGTTGGCCATTTATATTTTCAGTTTGGGGATTTTATAGATAGCACTGCAGTGAGCATCTTCTTGCAAATACCTTTTTGCAGCTGTTGAATTTCCATAGGAATAATTCCTAATAGAGGAATTACTGGTAGAGGACACGGACGTCTATATGGCTCTTTCTCTATGTTGCTGAATCGCTTACCAAAAATACCATTTACAACAGTGTCATCACTCCAGAATGCACCTACTAGTTCCATCTCAGCTACAATAGTGTTAGCAAAAGCATTTTTTTTGGCTAATTTGACAGATAAAATGTTATTCCAATTTGCTTTAATTTACATTCTTTGTTTACTAATGAAGATTACTATTTCTCCATGTGTTTGTTAATGTTGTATTGAATATCTGTGAATTATGTGTTCATTTATCTGTTATGGTTTTGGTGTTTTCTTATAAATTTAAATTGGCTTTTTATAGACTATCAGTATTAATTATTTTTTCCTTGTCAATTCAAAATTTACCACCAGTTTGTTGTCTTCTTTTTTAACTTCAGTTTTCATTATAGAGAAGCTTTAATGTATGGGAATTGTCAATCTCTTCATCTGTGAGTACTTTTTATTTTTCCAAAGGAGGGAAAATAATTCCTCTTTGGATCTTTTGAGTATTTTATATGTATTTCATTTAATCATTTATTCAGCACAGAATTATCTAGTGCCTTTCATGGGCCAGATATTTTTTTAGGCTCCAAGGATATGAAATTCCCATCTTATTGGCCGTTATATTCTGGTGAGGAGAGAGACAGTAAGCAAATACATAACTGGTATGTCAGGTAGCAATAAATCTTAAAAAGTAAGTGAAGAATGATAAGGGAAAGATTTAGTGCTCAGGAAAGGCCACTCACAGTGATATTTGACCATTACAAATAGGTATCATTTGGGCAGAGACCCGAATAAGTGACCGTGGGAACAGCAAGTGTAAAGGCCCTGAGGTGGGGGCCATACATAGCATATTGAAGAAACAAGGAAGCCCTGGGTTGGAGTGGAGAAATATGGGGGAGAATGGGGGAAACGAGGTTGTCACCAGATGATATGGGGCTCTTGTAAGGACACTAGATTCAATCTGAATGAGATGGGAAGCCACTCAAGTTGAGAGAACATGGTAGAGATATAAGCTGACTTACAGCTTAACTGGATCATTAGGTATTTTTGTATTTGAATCATTTCGGCGGATTTAATTTTCTAGGTATATAGTCACATCATATACAAGCAATATTTTTGTCTCTTCCTTTTTAGTAGTTATTTCCCTTATGCTGTCTTTATCTCTTTTTTTTGACAACAACTTTCAAGACAATGTTAAATAATTATATTTTTATTAATGATTTTGATAACATGATATAGTAAGCATCTTTATATGTTTGAAATTTGGAGAAATTAATTATAATTTAGTTTAAATATAGATGCTGTGTGTTATTCTCATTCCAAAAGTTTTATTAGAAATGATGGTTGAATTCTATAAGATATCTTTGAGCTATGTATGAAAATTACAGGATGTGTTTCCTATTTAGCATCTTGATATGATGTAACATTGATAGAGCCCCTTGTGTGAAGCAATTCTGGCCTGCAGCCTTAGGATAACCCTACTCATCATGGTGTAATCTTGGTATATTGAGTATATTGCTATTCTTTTAAGACTGTCCTATCTATGCTCAGAATCAGCTCAGCCTGGCATCCTCAATCTCTGACTCGGTCCTGGCCCTGACCATGGTTGAGGGCAGTCCTGAGGCAGAGATGACCAGACAGAGACTGGGGGAGTAGAGGTCCCTGATAATGATGCTTTTAATGCATATCCTCAGGTGAGACATGGTTCCATCCTTCATTTTAATTTTATCAAACTATGTATATCCAGAGTTTAAAAGAATCAACTAGTTCAATGACTTCTTAACAAAAAATAGCAGTCTTCTCCCCATGCTACCTCATTTCCCAGAGACAACCCCCTTTTTCCTTTTTTGCTGTATTTCTTTTTAAATTTTAATTTACCTGTCTCTAAGTAATATGCTCTCATTTCCCCCTTAGGTGTTACTTCTAGAAGGTCTTGTAGGTTTTCATAGAACCGTTTGACTTCAGCTTCTTAGGCATCAGTGGTTGAGGCATAGACTTAGGTTACTGTGATGCTGAATGGTCTACCTTGGAAATGAGCTGAGATGAGTGTGTCATTTTTGAGATTGCACCCAAGTACTACATTTAGGACTCTTTTGTTGACTATGAGGGCTACTCCATTTCTCCTAAGGGATTCTTGCCCACAGTAGTAGATACAATAGGCATCTGAGTTAAATTCTCCCATTCCTGTCCATTTTAGTTCACTGATTCCTAAGATGTCGATGTTCAGTCTTGCCATTTCCTGCTTGACCATGTCCAACTTACCTTGATTTATGGACCTAACATTCCAGGTTTCTATGCAATATTGTTCTTTACAATATTGGACTTTACTTTCACCACCAGACACATCCATAGCCAAGTGTCAATAAAGAAGTTCCTGCTTTGGCCCAGGTGCTTCATTCTTACTGGAGCTATTAGTAACCGCCCTCTGCTCTTCCCCAGGAGCATATTGGATGCCTTCTGACCTGGAGCTCATCTTCCAGCATCATGTCTTTCTGCCTTTTTCACACTGTCCGTGGGGTTTGCCATGTCCTTCTCCAGTGGACCACGTTTTGTCAGAACTCTTCACTGTGACCCATGGGTCTTGAGTGGCCCTGCACAGAATGGCTCATAGCTTCACTGAGTTATGCCAGCCCCTTCACCATGACAAGGTTGTGATCCATGGAGATGTTAGGACAGAGGAGCCTGGTGTGCTACAGTTCATGGGGTTGCAAAGAGGTGGGCACGACTTAGCAACTAAAAAATAATAAGTAATATGCTTATATCGCTACTTTTTCATTGTTTAATTTTAAACGTTATTATATGTTGACTTTCACTATAGAAGATGATGATGTAGCTCTCTCTACCCTAGATCAACAGTGGAACGCATATTTGCTTTACCTGCATCTTTAGTTAATAATTGTGGTTAGATCAATATACACTGTTTATATTATTGTGATGAGGTATGCTGGTTACACCTGAGCTCTGTAATATATTATATGATTCCCTTTTGGCACAACTTTTTAGTTTTCTCTGGAGTTAATAATTGTCTTTGGTTTTGTTTATGTGTTTGTTTGCTTAGTTTTCTGTGTATTTATCATTAATTCAGCCCAAAATGTTCGCTTAGTTGAATAAATACCTTTCCAGTTCTTCAAAATAAACAAATGAAATAGTAATCTATCAATTTCCCTTGTGGCTCAGTTGGTAAAGAATCACCTGCAATGTGGGATCCCTGGGTTCAATCCCTGGGTTGGAAAGATCCCCTGGAGAAGGGAAAGGCTACCCACTCCAATATTCTGGCCTGGAGAATTCCATGGACTGTATAGTCCATGGGGTCCCAAAGAGTCAGACATGACTGAGTGACTTTCACTGTCAATTTCATCTCCTTATGGAAATTTCTTTGCAAACATCGGACCTGTTCCATTCTTGTCTGGTTGCTCTCTGATACACAGCTATAACTCTGGGACCCTCATGTACCATCTTTTTAAGGAGTCCCTTACCCTCTCTTGTTTGAACTCCTATATCCTGAATCTAACATCTTCTCCCTTCTTGGTATGCTCCGTTGTTTTAATGGAACGCATCCTTCAGCAGCTTCATGAGAAAAGGTGCTTGAGGTACTTCCTTCCTCTTTTCTTCCATCCTTTTTTATTTCAGTTTTTTTACTCTTAAACATAATTAATCCCATAAAAAATTCTTAAAATTTGTACATGGAGTTTAACACATAATTATAATGCAAACACCCAAGAAACCACCATCCATGTCAAGAAACCCTAGGAACTCCTTTCCTCCCCTGAGAGGTAACTATTAGCCTTATTTTCATGGTAATAATTTCCTTGGTTTTCTTTTGCCAACTATGTTTTCATCCTAATCATTTAAATTTGCCTGGTTTTGAACCAAATAAAAATGGAATCATTATATGAATATAGATGCAAAAATTCTCAACAAAATATTAGCAAACCAAATCCAAAAACTTGTGAAAAAGATCATATGCTGCAATCAAATTGGATTCATCCCAGGATCACAGGGATGGTTCAACATATGCCAATCAATCAGTGTGATACATCACATCAACAAAAGAAAGAACAAAAACCATATGATCACCTCAATAGATGCAGAAAAAGCATTTGATAAAATTCAATATCCATTCATTATAAAAGCTCTTATCAAAATAGGTACAGAGGGAACTTATCTCAGCATAATAAAACCTATTTATGACAAAACCACACCCAACATAATAATATGCGATGATAAAAAGCTGAAAGCTTTCCCACTGAAATCTGGAACAAGAACAAGGATCCCACTCTCACCACATCTATTCAACATAGTGTTGAAGGTCCTAGTCAGAGCAATCAGACAAGAAAAAGAAATAAAAGGTATCCAAACTGGAAGAGAAGAGGTAAAATTGTCATTGTATGCAGATGACATGATACTATATATAGAAAACCCGAAAGATTCCACACAGAAACTACTAGAACTGATGGATGAATTCAGCAAGGTGGCAGGAAACAAGGTTAACATACAGGAATCTTTTGCATTTCTTTACACTAACAATGAAATATCAGAAAGGGAAAGTAAATAAATCTCTTAAAATTGCATTAAAAAAGACAGAAGTATAAGGAAAAATGAATAAGTTCACCCTTATAAAGTGGAAGATTTAAGCACACTTCTCTCAATAGTTGATAAAATAGACTAGAAAGTTAATAACCTAATGGAAGACTTGAAAAAGTTAACCAACATGCTTAAAAGTTAATCAGCATGCTTGATGTAGTGGTCATGTACGGAACCCTGTGCTCAACACTTGAGAATACATATATTTCTCAAGCACACATGAGTAATTCACCAAGTGAAACTTGTATGAGGTCGAAAAACAAGGGTCAGTCCATCATGAAAAAGCAAGATGTGGAAAAAGTGTATGATGTACTACTAACTCTTATTTTAGCAGGTAAATAAACATATGTATATGTCTATATCCACCTGAGGTGAAGAACTGACTCATTGGAAAAGACCCTGATGCTGGGAAAGATTGAAGGCGGTAGGAGAAGGGGAGGACAGAGGATGAGATGGTTGGATGACATCACCGACTCGACGGACATGAGTTTGAGCAAGCTCTGGGAGTCGGTGATGGACAGGGAGGCCTGGTGTGCTTCAGTCCATGGGGTCGCAAAGAGTTGGACATGACTGAGCGACTGAACTGAACTGATATGTATTAGCAGGCATAAAGTATTTCTGGAAGACTCAACAAAAAAACTTCACAGAGGTGTTTTTTTTTTTTTTTTTCTGGGGAAGAAGATGGGTTAGGATTGGACAGAGACCTAATTTTCATCACGTATATGTTTATTTTTAAATTTTTTCTAACTTTAGTATGTCTTCCTTTTTATTAGAATCATAAATTAAAAATATATTTAGGTAGTTGTAAGAGAAAGTTTTAAGAAAAGTCAGTTTTTACAAAACAATTTGCTGCCATATAAAGTAAGCTGCTGTAAGCTTGAGGAAAGACCAGTTTGCTGTGGCTTAGTGGAGTTGCAGGAAACTCCAGGAAGAAGAGATTTTTTTTTACTGGATCTTGAGATCTGTGTAACACTCGAATTCGGAGAGAGAGGTAGGACACTCTAAACCTCTGGAAGCAATTCCACTGAGACTCATGTATTGTGATCAATGACCCTGGAAACTGAGACATAGAAGGGACCCTCACCAGCACAGATTGCTATTGGAAGCGGTAGAATGGAGACAGTGACCAAGGCGGATGAAGCTGATGCAACGATCCTCAAAGGAAAAGCTAACCCTACGTGGGAGCTCCAAGGTGGCAAGTCCAATAAATGGACTTGTGTTTCTTCTGAGCCCACAAGCATCCTTCCTTCTCTCTGCAGTCATTGAGATAATTGACATTTCCCTTTATGGAAGAAGCACAGGTGAACATCAGCCTCTCCCAGAAACCATGAAGACTCTTCTGAAGATGACACCCAGACGTTGATGTTCAAAGCTATCCATTTGGTTGTGCCTGGGCTTCTGAGTACAGATAAGTGTTTCACAAGTATCCTTAACTACTAAAAGGTACTGGGGAAAGCAGGTGGCATCCAGCCAGCTAGGACAGGGCTGCTAATATAGGTGGTGAAATAGCGCTGGCTATTTCCAGTGCAGTTATCTTCCTATTAGAATATCCATGGGGGTCGAGGAAGGGAAGGAAGGGGGTCAAGGAAGGAAAGGAAGGGGGTCTTATCTTTATTAGAGCTTGTCTGTATTAGAGCTTCCATCTTGGCATTCAAAGTCCTTCACAATCTGTTTTTGTTTCCCATTGAGCATTCCCCACTGCCCCCAACTCCTATCTCACCTCTTTGCCCACATGCTTTGGTTGTGTTTATTATTGTGCCATTGTTTATACCCCCCACACCCAACCAGTCAGCTAGGGTGGGGAGTGGTGGAGGTGTACAAATGATAACAGCATTTACCTGCTCTCGATTTATTTTACATCTTTACTGGGGTACTGGGATAAGACTTGAGAGATGCACACATGTGAAACTGACAAGAACTGTAATTGGTTCATGATTGGGAGGGCTTCCCTGGTGGCTCAGACAGTAAAGCGTCTTGCTTACAATGCGGGAGACCTGGGTTCGATCCCTGAGTCGGAAAGATCCTCTGGAGAAGGAAATGGCAACCCACTCCAGTACTCTTGCCTGTAAAATCCCATGGATGGAGGAGCCTGGTAGGCTACAGTTCATGGGGTTGCAAAGAGTCGGACACGACTGAGCGACTTCACTTCACTTCACTTCATGATTGGGAGAAAGCATGGACTTCCTTGATAGTTCAGTTGGTAAGAAATCTACCTGCAATACACGAGACACCAGTTCAATTCCTGGGTTGGGAAGATCTGCTGGAGAAGCCTAGGCTACCCACTGCAGTATTCTGGCCTGGAGAATTCCATGGACTGTATAGTCCATGGGGTCGCAAAGATTCAGACACAGCTGAGTGACTTTTACTCTCACTCTCACTGGGAGAAAGATGGTAGACTGGAAAGTCCCACTGAATTAAGTAGGAGGCAGGAGACTGGAATTTTAGTTTCAGTTCAGCCACTGACCTAGTGTGTTTCTAATCATGGCTGCAAAATTAATTTCCAACCTCCCACCAAATTCAGTTCAGTTCAGTTCAGTCGCTCAGTCGTGTCCGACTCTTTGTGACCCCATGAATTGCAGCACGCCAGGCCTCTCTGTCCATCACCAACTCCCGGAGTCTACCCAAACCCATGTCCATCGAGTCGGTGATGCCATCCAACCATCTCATCCTCTGTCATCCCCTTCTCCTCCCGCCCCCAATCCTACCCAGCATTAGGGTCTTTTCCAATGAGTCAACCCTTTGCATGAGGTGGCCAAAGTATTGGAGTTTCAGCTTCAACATCAGTCCTTCCAATGAACACCCAGGATTGATCTCTTTTAGGATGGATTGATTGGATCTCCTTGCAGTCCAAGGGACTCTCAAGAGTCTTCTCCAACACCACAGTTCAAAAGCATCAATTCTTCGGCACTCAGCTTTCTTCACCGTCCAACTCTCACATCCATACATGACCACTGGAAAAACCATAGCCTTGACTAGACGGACTTTTGTTGGCAAAGTAATGTCTCTGCTTTTAAATATGCTATCTATGTTGGCCATAACCTTCCTTCCAAGGAGTAAATGTCTTTTAATTTCATGGCTGCAATCACCATCAGCAGTGATTCTGGAGCCCCCAAAAATAAAGTCTGACACTGTTTCCACTGTTTCCCCATCTATTTCCCATGAAGTGATGGGACCAGATGCCATGATCTTAGTTTTCTGAATGTTGAGCTTTAAGCCAACTTTTTCACTCTCCTCTTTCACCTTCATCAAGAGGCTCTTTAGTTCTTCTTCACTTTCTGCCATAAGGGTGGTGTCATCCGCATATCTGAGGTTATTGATATTTCTCCCAGCAATCTTGATTCCAGCTTGTGTTTCTTCCAGCCCAGCGTTTCTCATTATGTACTCCGCATATAAGTTAAATAAGCAGGGTGACAATATACAGCCTTGACGTACTCCTTTCCCTATTTGGAACCAGTCTGTTGTTCCATATCCAGTTCTAACTGTTGCTTCCTGACCTGCATACAGGTTTCTCAAGAGACAGGTCAGATGGTCTGATATTCCCATCTCTTTCAGAATTTTCCACAGTTTATTGTGATCCACACAGATTAATTACCCCCAAAACTTAACTTAAAACAACCGTCCATTTTATTTTATCTCATGATTTTGTGGGTCAGGAATTTGGATGGAACTCAGCTGATTGATTTCTCTGCTCCATGTGACATTGATTGAGGTCATACAGTGGTACTTGGCTGCAAGATGGGCTGGTCTATATGGAGTCCAAGATGGTTTCACTCATATGTACAGCATCTAGAAGTTTGAAATCAAGGTATCAGTAGGTATCTACTCCCTCTGAAAGCCCTAAGGAAGGATCTTTCTTTTTAAATTTTTTATTCTTTTAGGCCACACCATGCGGTATTGTGGGATCTTAGTTCTCCAACCAAGGACCGAACCTCTGCCTCCTGCACTGGGAACATGGAGTCTTAACCACTAGACCACTGGGGAAGTCCTGGGAGGGATCCTTGTTTGCTTCTGGCTTCTGGTGGTCGCCAGCAGTACTTGGCATTTCTTGGCTATAGATGCATCACTTGAGTCTCTGCCTCCATGTTCACATGGCTCTCTCCCCTGGGTACCCTCTTCTTATAAGGATGCCAGTCATACTGGGTTTAGGGCCCACCCTGATCCAGTATGACCTCAGCTTAATTTGATTAAATCTGTAATGACTCTATTTCCAAATAAAGTCACATTCACAGGTTTCAGCTAAACATGAATTTGGGGGCACACTATTCAATATCAGGGTGGGCTGGAAGGTTGGGCTCCATCCCTGCATGTGACCACCCTTGTGGGGCATCTCGGGGTAGCTGTGCTTCCTAGGTACTGGCTCTGGGCTCAGGAGACTGTCCCAAGAGACCCACATGGAAGCCTCAAAGCTTCTTATGGTCTATCCTTGGTGGTCACAGCATGTCATTTGACCACATTGCATTGGCAGAGTGAGTCATAAGGCCAGTTCATATTCAAGGGGATTAGACCTCCTCTTGACAAAAGAAATGTCAAAGAATTTGTATCCATTTTAACCTGCCACGTTGTATGATCTTTATGGCAGCTACTGTCCCATGTACCATGGTAGATATTTTCACACTTTTTACCTCACCTAAGTCTCCTGACCATTCTGAGTTAGGTTTTGCTCACTCTTCATGTAGGAAGACCACTCGAAAGATTCTCTGTAACTTGTTCAGAGTCACACAGCTAGTGAACTATGGAGCTGAGATTTGAACTCATGGCTATCTCATTCTAAAGCATCCTTCTTCCAGAACATCACCCTGGAAAGAGAAGAGACCTAGCTCCTGCTGGTACTAGAAGCGTTGGGATGGCGTGAGTATGAGGCTCCTGTGCTCATGCCATCATGGGCATTGTGGCAGGGTCTGTAACCATTGCTGCTGCTTAGTTGCTTCAGTCGTGTCCAACTCTGTTCAACTCTATGGACTATAGCCTGCCAGGCTTCTCTGGCCATGGGATTCTCTAGGCAAGAATACTGGAGTGGGTTGCTATACCCTCCTTCAGGGGATATTTCTGACCCAGGGATCGAACCTGGGTCACCTGCATTGTAGGCATTGTAACCACAGCAGCAGTATATTTTCCCCAGGCTCAATTCCCCCACCCCTAGGGGCATGGCTTGACTGCTACTGAGATAGGAAGAGGAACAATCTTTAAAAAAATGGCATAGCTGTTGAGGACATACCATAAACTGTTTAGAACCAGCCAGGTCCTAGATGGCAGATATGTCGATTTCAGCTAGACTTTAAACCACCTTATTACAGATTAGCAGGCTAAATGACACACTTAACAGTGCCATGACAGTTCTAAGGCTAAGCATAAAGGTCAAAAAGTGGGTGGTGGCCCAGTTCCTGGAAATCCCCACCCCTTCTTCAAGATAATTGGAATAATAATCCCACTCATTAGCCTATGAAATTACCTAGCCCATAAAAACTAACCACCCAATATTTGGGAGCCTCTTCCCTTTTGAGATGCTTTATACTCCCTCTGTGGAGTGTTCCTTCCAGGGCTATTCTCAGTTTCTGAGATGGATCACATTCCATCTATGGAATGTTGTTGTTGTTTAGTTGCTCAGTCGCATCCGACTCTCTGTGACCCCATGGACTGCAGCACGCCAGGCTTCCCTGTCCTTCACCATCTCCCGGAGTTTGCTCAAACTCACATCCATTGAGTCAGTGATGCCATCCAACCATCTCATCCTCTGTCTCTCCTTTCTCCTCATGCCCTCAACCTTTCCCAGTGTTAGGGTCTTTTCCAATGAGTCAGTTCTTCGCATTAGTTAGCCAAAGTATTGGAGTTTCAGCTTCAGCATCAGTCCTTCCAATGAATATTCAGGACTGATTTCCTTTAGGACTGACTGGTTTGATCTCCTTGCAGTCCAAGGTACTCTCAAGAGTCTTCTCCAACACCACAGTCTAAAAGCATCAATTCTTCGGTGCTCAGCCTTCTTTATGGTCCAACTCTCATATCCATACACGACTAATGGGAAAACCATAGCTTTGACTACACAGACCTTTGAAATGTCCTTATGGAATGTATGTCTATGGAATATGTATCTCTATCTCTAAATAAATCTTCATCCTCTTTACTGTGGCTCACTCTTGGATTCTTTCCTGTGTGAAGCCAAGAAGCCACACTTGGTGGCCTGTCCCAGGGACTCACTTGAGACCTGGGATATAACCATCCTCTCATGCCCCACTTTTTCCTGCAACACTATGACATTCACCCCCTCCCCTCTTCCAGCAGCTCTTAGGATTCTTTGATATGACTGTTGGCATCCCTCGCTGTGCCCACCTGTGCAGAGAGACAGACTGTAATGAGCCTCCTCCAGCTGGGGCTCCTGCGTGTCAGGTCCCCCTGGCTCTGCGTCCCCTGGCAGCCTTCCTTAACTCCCCCTCTTTGCCCTGAGTCCAGATGAAGTCACTCTGAGGGTGGGGCCTATGGAGGTGGCACACCCTAGTGTGGCCAGGGGTGATGGCTCCATGATGTGGGTCTTGGGCTGGCCTCTGGCAGGGACCCACTGGCAGCTCACGTCCCTGCACTGGATGTGGTGATGTCCCCATCTCCCCCCACGCCCATCTCCTCACTGGTCTGGCAGGTTCGCTTCAATTCCCTTCAGCAAACATGTTATGAGTACCAGCCACGGCCAGACTCTGTCCTACCTGCAGAGGCAGCACACCTGCCACGGTGCTGGGAAACTAGGAAGAGTCCTGAAGCATCACTTTAGTCAATTTGGTTTAATTTTAAGGGGGAAACTGAGGACCAGAGCGGGGAAGGAATACACCGAGACTTAACCAGAGAGTCAGAGAGCCATGGTTTAAGCTCAGCTAACTTTCTATCCAGTCCAGGGTTGCTTTCCCAATGTTTTGGTTCCCGCTCCATGCGGCTTCTGGCGGGGTCGGGGCAGACATTCCCGGAGCACTTGTACCATGAGTCAGCTGAGGGTCCTGACTAGGGGACTGTCAGGGCTCCCTGGTGAGGAGGCGGGGGTGGAGGCTTCCAGGCCTTCTTCAGGGGGGAGTTGTTTGATGAGCCTGTGAGAAGGAATGTTGATTCCTGCCCTGAGTTTCTCTTTATTGCTAATCTTCACAAAGAAACGTTAATGATTTTAATTACGGGGTTGGGTTAATACATCATGTAAATGATTTTATTTAGAAAATGCAAACTAATCCCCTTTGCAGAAAGAGTCTGTCTGTGGACCCTCCCATCTGCTTGCCTGGCTGGGTGGAGGGAGGCCGTGGGGGTGAGAGCCTCCCAGGCTGCTCCCTGCTTCCTGGAGGCAGAGCCGGGCAGGCAATGGTGCAGGACACATGCCCCACCACGTGGAGGCCCGAAAGGAAGGCTGGTGCAGCAGGGCTGGCCCACGGGCGCGCAGCGGGGCGGGGCTGCTCCCCAGACTGAAGGCCTGTGCAGGAGACAGACAGTCTTGGGGGGGCTGAACGCCCTCCCCCCCTGCTCCCCTCTCCCCCGCCCTCCCCCTCTCTGCGTCCCCCCCACACCCCCGCCCCCGTTTTCCCCACTCCCTGCTACGAACTCTTGGACACTTCCCGCCAACAGAGCTGATTATTCCTCAATTTGTTCCAACCTGAAAATAAAGACAGATAAAGGGAAAATATTCCGGGAACAATGCCAAGCCAAAGGCATTAAATTATTAAGCGATCTCTATCTGAGTAATGGATTTATGCCCTTTAACAACTTTAAAAGAAATATAATGTTTTTCAATACCCTCTTTTAGGGAACTTCTTATAAATGAACTGTCCATTTTATTAGTATTAAAGGAAATGGGGATTGAATCAGAGCTTTGAGGGCAGGTGATTATCTGCAGATTTCTCCTTAGAACTGGGGAAATTAACAGCATGGACTAATCCACACTTTTTTTTTTTTTAAAGGGCACTTTACATGACACTGTACAGTAAATTGGAAAATGTATAACTATCCATCAAAGTAAATCTTGGGAATAAAATAATTAGAAACCACACAAGCATGGCCAGGGAAGATGGCAGCTAAAATTAGACTGTGTGTGGCTGTTTCTGGATGTCACCAGAGTGGGCGCTGGTGTCAATGGGGCAGGAGGGGTGGGTGAGCAGGAAGGAAGTCGGAGTTGGGGAGAGCTGCCCAGGCAGGCAAGAGAGCTTAAGGGACATTTGAGGGGTGGCAGATTGGAGGGGACGAACAGGGCATTTTGACTATAATCTGGCAGCTGCCTCGTTCTCCCCCGTCCCTTCCCCTGACCCTGGCTCTCTACCTCCAGTCTGGCCAGCTCTTCCGGGCTGCTGTTTCCAGATGGTCTGAAAGTCTGTGGCTGCCCCTGCAGAGCCAGATGGATTCCTTCTGGGAGGGGGAGGGGGTAAAGGGAGGGGGAAGAAGTATCCTTGTTGTTAAGCCTAGAGTGTGTGTGAGTGTGTAGAAGTGAATGTTTGTGGGTGTGAGTATGTGTGTCATTGCGTATGGATGTGTGTGTGTGTGTGTGTGTGTGGAAGTGAGTGTGCATGTGTGTATGTATGTGTGTGAGTGTGTATGGATGTGTGTGTGTGTGAGTGTGTGGAAGTGAATGTGTGTGTGTGGATGTGAGTACATGTGTGAGAGTGTGTGGATGTGAGTGTGTGTGTGAGTGTGTATGGATGTGTGTGTGTGAGTGTGTGGAAGTGACTGTGTGTATGGATGTGAGTACGTGTGTGAGAGTGTGCTGATGTGAGTGTGTGTGGATGTGTGTGTGTGTGAGTGTGTGGATGTGAGTATGTGTGTGAGTGTGAGTGTGTGTGGATGTGTGTGTGTATAGATGTGAGTGTGTGGGTGTGGATGTGAGTACATGTGTGAGAGTGTGCTGATGTGAGTGTGTGTGGATGAGTGTGTGTGTGAGAGTGTGAGTGTGTGTGGATGTGTGTGTGTATAGATGTGAGTGTGTGGGTGTGGATGTGAGTACATGTGTGAGAGTGTGCGTGTGTGTGTGTGTGTAGATGTGAGTGTGTGGGTGTGGATGTGAGTACGTATGTGAGAGTGTGCGGATGTGAGAGTGTGTGGGGGTGTGTGTGTAGATGTGAGTGTGTGGGTGTGGATGTGAGTACGTATGTGAGAGTGCAGATGTGAGAGTGTGTGGATGTGTGTGTGTGTGTAGATGTGAGTGTGTGGGTGTATGAGCACATATTAGTGGAGGCATAGCTGTGCGAGTGTATGTGCACACCTGTGGGTGTGCACATCTGTGTGTGTGTGTCCAGTGCCCTCCATCTTCAGTTTGACTCCTGCTCAGAGTCTCCTGACTCCTGGCCTCTGAGGCAGGTTGTGGGTGGGCAGCGTGTGGCACTACTACTCATCAGGGCTGCTCCTGCCCTTCCTGCCTCAGCCTCCCCCCTTGGCAACCACTGTCAAGCCAGAGGGTGGGGTGGGGCGGTGGGGAGGGGGCTGACCCGGGAGGAGGAGGCGGAGGTGAGCAAAGGACGGAAGAGGCCCTGCCTGCCTCCCCCAGCCCCCCCATTACCAGAAGGCCAGCAGCCCCACACCCTCAACCAGGCAAGGGCCCGGTGTCGTCCGTGCCAGGCAGAGGGCACACAAGGGCCTGGTGTCATCTGTGCCAAGCAGAGGGTGCACAGAGCCCTCTCCTCAGGAAGCAGGCCTGGGAGGGATTTCCTCTCAGGCTCAGAACGAACTCGCCCATAACTCGCCCATGGTCAGAACCAGCAAGTGGCCTTGGAAATCTTCTAGCCCCCTCCTCCCATGGTACAGGTGAGGAAACCACGGCCCACGCAGGTGGGACACAATTAACACCTTGGATAGTATGATTATTGCTGCTACTTATTGTCCGAGGCCCTACTTCCCTGGCTGGTCCTTCTCCCTGGGCTGAGGAGCCCCACGGTTGGAGAACACTGCCCACCCATCCACCCTTGCTTCCTGGCAAGCTCTTCACTCATGGAGAGGCTGGGAGCATCTTCTGGTTCCCTGAGGGGCCCTCTAGCACCTCCTCAGCCCTCTCACCTGTCTCCTGGGGGTATGTTCCTTGCCTTCCATTGCTACAGCACAGCGCCTCGCCGGGTTCGCCCTGCCTCCTCAAGCCAACTGTTCAAATTGGGCTTCATCTGTGGAATAAGAAGCTGTGTCCGCAAATGCCCCCCTTGTCACAATGTTTCATCTCAACTCCTGCTCTCTCGTTTGGAGAGTGAGGGAGAGGAGAGGGAAGGGGTACCCTTTCACTCACCATGTCTGCAAGTTTTATAATACCTTCCAGGTAGCACTTTTCTTTGTGGCTTTCTAAAAAACATACGTATTTATTTAATGTATTTGCCTGCACTGGGTCTTACTTTCAGCATGTGGGATATTTAGTTGTGGCACATGAACTCTTAGTTGTGGCATGTGGGATCTAGTTCCCTGACCAGGGCTTGAACCCAGGCCCCTGCTTTGGGAACGTGGATTCTTTGCCACTGGACCACCAGTAAAGTTACCTCTGTGTTTTTTATACTTTTTTCTTTTCCCAATTTTCCTATTTCTCCCTTTAGTTACTAGAAAGCAGAGGCCAGTCTAATGAAAATCTGATGGCAAAGCAGGGTTTAATAAAATGGAGCACCTGTTTAACTATGGTCTGAACGAGTTGGCCTAGAATTAGATTTCAGGCAATAATAATAATAATAAACAATGTAAGTATTGACACTGTTAGGATAGCTTGAAGTACCTGTGGCAAGGGGGAAGCTAGGAGCAAGCAGACGGATGCAGTCTGAAGATAATTCATTGTGTTTGGAAGAGGCCATTACAAGTAAGGCCATGATAATGTGCCTCTCCTCCTTAGTGACTGGAAAAAGAAAAGTGAAGTCGCCCAGTCGTGTCCAGCTCTTTGCAACCCCATGGACTGTAGCCTACCAGGCTCCCCTGTCCATGGAATTTTCCAGGCAAGAGTACTGGAGTGGGTTGCCGTTTCCTTCTCCAGGGAATCTTCCCGACCCAGGGATCGAATCTGGGTCTCTGCATTGTAGGCAGACACTTTACCATCTGAGCCACCAGGAAAGCCCTGGAGAACTGGAGATTTATGAATTATCTTCAGATTGCATCCGTCTGCTTGCTGCTAGCTTCCCCCTTGCCACAGGTACTTCAAGTTATCCTAACAGTGTCAATACTTACATTGTTTATTATTATTATTATTGCCTGAAACCTAATTCTTGGCTAATTCTTTCAGACCATAGTTAGTGACTGGAGAACTGGTCAAAAGGGGGAAGTGTTGAGCTGGTTCACCCACAAACTCTCAGAAATGTAAAGGCACCTGCCCAAAATGGTGGAGCTAGCATCTCTCTCTTCTCTGATTGTACACAGAAACTGTGGCCTTTTAATTCCCAAATGCCTGTCCAACTTCCTAGCCTAGACAGCTGTGCTTGGGCTCTTCTGAGGGTGGCTCTCCTCAGATCTGGAGACAGAGAGGGGCGGGGCTGTCTCTGTGCTTTTGGGTGCAGCGTGGGGTGCTAATGATCTGGACTAGGACAGTCACTCTCTCAGGGAACACGGACTGGCCACTACTCTGGAGGAAGCCCCATATGGCACCTGGAGGATGGGAAGGTATATGACATGCATGCTTTGCCCCCAGGTACTTCCAGTGAAGGTGGGGAGGTGGTCACGCACATACAATTTAAAATCCCTGGCCCTCAGTGTTAAGGAAGGGGTTGGCTTGAGGTGCTTCCATAGTCCACCCCTTCTTGCCCTATGTTGTTTAAAAGCCTTTGACTGAGATGTACTTCCCCTTAACAGAACATGTCAATTGGTCTGTTTGTTTAAGGACCAAGAGATTGGGAACAAGTGGGAACCAAGATGGGAGAAGAGGGTAGCCATTTGGGATTGTCAATCCCAATCACAAGCTCAACCTATATTCTGCTGAAAATGTTTCATGTATATATATATATATATATATATATATATATATATATATAATGAAAGTAGTTGCCTGAGTTAATAAAGTGTATTGTATCCTTTAATGATTTCATTATAATTGCCCTTTACTGTGTAGAGTATGTATTAGTCTGTTTGTGTGCTAAGTCACTTCAGTCGTGTCTGACTCTTTGTAACCGTATGGACTGTAGCCCACCAGGCTGCCCTATCCATGGGATTCTCCAGGCAAGAATACTGAGTGGCTTGCCGCTCCCTCCTCCAGGGATCCTCCTGACACAGGGATCAAACCTGCGTCTCTTCCATCTCCCGCATTGGCAGATGGGTTCTTTACCAGTAGAGCCACCTGGGAAGCCCATTAGTCTGTTGAGCTGTTACTTACTGAGCATTTACTATGTGGCAAGCGTTGTGCAAAGTGTGTAGTTTTATATACATTATCTGTAATCCACAACAGCTCTGAATAGTGTCTGTGATTATCCCCAGTTTATAAATAAGGAGAAAGACCTGACAAGGTTAGTTGACTTGCCCTCAGCCAGTCAGCAGCGGTGCTGACCTTGATACCAGCTCTTACTAGTACTAAGACTTGCTGTGATTTAAAAATTGACTTACTCGACAGAGCCCCTCATAACTCAAGCATTCTGGAAAACTGTTCTTACCATGGCTGCCTCCGGTGAAGTACAGAGGTGCCCTGGGAACCTGACACTGTGTGTGGCCGTTTGCTCCAGGGCGGAGGCCGGCAGAGTGTCCACTGTCCTCTTTTGCTTTCTTCCCTCTCTGTGAGGCCCTCCCTGGGACCCCAGCATCTACTTGCTGATTCTGTCTATGCTCTACTTGTGCTGATGGCAGCTCCTTTCTCCCATCATTTGGTTCTCCTCAATTTTATTTTATCAGATCTAGTGTTTTGAGGTTTCTCCATCGATTCTAGGTTTGTGACTCTCATGGACTTTCGTGGAGTTGATGGTAGGATGCTGGATGAATAGGCTATTAGTGTAAATGCATCTGGGCCCTCTATCACTTAGAAAACTAAGTTAGCAATAGAGATCATAAACAACAGTGACTTAAATCACGGGTCCCCAACCTCCAGGATCTAATGCCCAATGACTTGAGATGGGGCTGATGTAACAATCATAGAAATAAAGTGCACAGTAAATGTAATGTGCTTGAATCATCCCAAAATCATGCCCCCTGCCCTGGTCTGTGGAAAAACTGTCTTCCATGAAACTGGTCTCTGGTGCCAAACAGGTTGGGGAGTGCTGACTTAAACAATTTCAAAAAAATGTTTTTTTCCGGTAAAGAAAGCCAAAAAGTAGGCAGGTCGGGGCCAGCATGAAACAGTCACAGTTATATGGGATTTTTATCACACCATTCCACCATCCTTACCATGCCATCTTCATGGTCCAAGATGGCTGCTGCAGCTCCACCTAATGTGACTCTTTATGAGCTTTTATGCAACCCCCTGGGCTTCCCTGGTGGTTCAGATGGTAAAGAATCTGCCTGCAATATGGGAGACCCGGCTTCAATCCTTGGGTTGAGAAGATCCCCTGGAGAAGGAAATGGCTACCCACTCCAGTATTCTTGCCCAGAGAATTCCATGGACAGAGGAGCCTGGCTGGCTACAGTCCATGAGGTCTCAAAGAGTCGGGCACAACTGAGCAACTAACACTATGTGAACCCCCCCAGAAAATTGCTACATATATCCTATTAGCCACCTCCATCTGTAAGGTTGTCCTGGAAATGTAATTTTTTCAGGTAGGTGAGTCACCCAGGTTTCTAAGTCATAAGGGGAGAATGATTATTAGGTCAGAAAACAGCAGTCTCTAAATCAGATCCTCTCCCTGAAAACCCCCTGTTTGCATGGACTGAAGAAGAGAGTAAGCAATTCTCCCATTTTATAGATGCAAAAGTTGAAACTAAAAAAGTTTAAGTGACAACATCACAGTAGCAGAATGGGGACTAAAACCTGGGACTCCTGGTCACTTCTGTGGCTAGCTCAAGGAAGAACTAAGGCAGGATGCCGTTTCCACAATTCCTACACACACACATCCACATGTGTGCATATGTGTGACAAGGGTCTGTTGGTGAAATAACTCATTGCAATGTGTTCAAGTGGGAAAACTATTCTAGAAACAGGACCTTCTTCCCCTGCCCTCTCTCCTGCAAAAGCTGGTTAATTGGATATCTCTTAAATAAGTGCTGCCTGCTAGTTTGCTGACTGGTGGTGTGGGAGAGCCAGGGAGACTGGGGTTGAAGCCCTTGGGTTTCTAGACTAGGTTAATGATGGTGATTAGAAGGGGTGTGGTGGGGAAGTGCCTTACTTCCTATCCTGATCCTGCTGCCTCTGTTGGGGTCTCTGCTGGGGCAAAACCATCACTGCTGGGTCTCAGAGCTGACCCTTTAGACACTACTTGGTCTCCAGGCTTCTCTGACCCTTCAACCCTTCCACAAGCCCCAGTGTAAAACCATCCTCCAGCTCTTCCCTTGGGAAACCAAGAAGCTCTTTTGTCTAGGAGCCCAGTTGTAATCACATGCAGTTACTGGGCTGGGATCTTCCTGTCAATTTAGTCTTCAGAATTCTTTTTTTTTTTTTTTTTTAATGTGCTGGCACAGAGCCTGGACTTGGGGTTGGCTATCTCAGAATGCAACTCAAGGCTGGCATTCTCAGGGGCAGGGCCCTCTGGACTGACATGTTCTAGCTCCACATCTGCCTCCTCCCCTCCCCTTTTCAGATTTCTAGCTGCTTCCCCTGGAGTTCTTTATGGTGCTGAGCCCAGGGTGCAGGGTTTGCAGAGCTGGTTGCTGGCTAGTTCCCATGGAGGGATGAGAAAGCTGAAGGAGACTTTTTCTCATGCCCTTCTCAAGTAGAGGGGGCTGCTTGTAAAGTCTAGTAATGGTTCTGTGTCAGTCACATTTATACATATTGGAACAGGAATAGTCCCTTGTGCCCTGTGTCTGCGTGGGAAGGCCCTCACCTTCCCCCAGAAACCTGGGGTTCGGAGAATTGCCCTGGCTGGGGTAAGGGTGGGGATGGAGGGGCATCCAGGACCACTTTGGGTAAAGCCCCTGCTTTCCCAACCCTGGATTTTCTCACCTGAGAAATGGGGATGATATCATGACCACCTGCCTTAGCTACATCCCAGGATGGGTAAGAGGAAACAGACATGCAATCTGTACAAAGACAGTCCTAAATCTTGTGCAAAGATGGTCCTGCTCTCAGCACACTCTTTTGTTGTCCTCTCTTTGACTGTAGTCCCCTGCTGGGCAAGCATCTCACACATCTCACACGGTCATCCAGGCAGGGAGGGCCGGGAGCAGACCCTAGACCTGGCCTGTTTCACAAGTCAAGGATTCAGCCTTGACTGCCTTGCTCCTGGCAGGGCAGAGGGAGAATAGAGGAAACATACAGTAGGGACACTAGGGAGGGGTAGGATCGTGGGGAAGGCGAGAGGAGGTGGGCGAGGTAAGAGCTCCCCTTGCCAGTTACTGATGTGCAAGGGGAGTTACTGTAGCCTTCTGTCCCTCCACGTCCTCCACTGGAAAACGGAATCAGTGGTAATATTTGTTTCACTGGGTTATTCCAAGCATTCAGTTTAGTCAGTTCAGTTGCTCCGTCATGTCTGACTCTTTGTAACCCTATGGACTGCAACATGCCAGGCCTCCCTGTCCATCACCAACTCCAGGAGTTTACTCAAACTCATGTCCATTGACTCAGCGATACGATCCAACCATCTCATTCTCTGTCGTCTCCTTCTCCTCCTGCCTTCAATCTTTCCCATCATCAGGGTCTTTTCAAATGAGTCAGCTCTTTGCATCAGGTGGTCAAAGCATTGGAGTTTCAGCTTCAACATCAGTCCTTCCAATGAATATTCAGGACTAATTTCCTTTAGGATTAAACGTGTTAAAAGCGCTTAGAAAAGTACATGACACTTATAAATTCTCGCCATCACTATTGTTGGCTCTTGGTGGGTTAATTTTCCCACACAGCAGGGCAGAGGCCCTCTGAATCTGGATTTAAGGCTGGATCGTGGGTAAGAATCTGAAAGTTGGGATCCTGGGTACCTGAGATGTAAGGATGGCATGGAGGTGAAAATCTGATCTCTGTGGGTTGACCCTTGGCAGTCTGGGTTGTGAGCTATATCCCCCTCGTTCAGCATGGTGTCCAGCACTCAAGTACTCAATAAATATTTGTTGCCTAGAGTTCTCCTTGCTCTGCCCCATGTGTAGGGAGGAAAGAAGGCATTGCCACTGTCTGAGCCAGAGCCCGGCATCGCTGAGCAAATTCAAGGACCGCACCCCAGATGTGGGTTCTGGGATTGCAGCCTTGGCTCACTGGCTCTTGGCTGATGTGTATTAATTCAGCTCCTCTCCGCCCTGGCCTGTGTCTGATTTGGATAAGATCCAAACAGCGCTTGCTCTAGACCAAACCAGTCTGTGAGTGAACCTAACTGTGCTGATTTCAGAGGGAGCTGGGCTGGTGGCTGAGTGCAGGCGCTGGTTTGGCAGCTTCTCGAGTGAGTCTCCTGTACATGAACTGGGAGAAGCAGAGCCTCGGCTTTCTGGTCCAAGAGCAAATGTTGTTGGGTCCACCAGGCCCCTCAGCAGCAGACCGCAGGCCAGTGAGAGGGCCTGAAGGCTCTGCACCACATCTATGGGCCTCAGAAGCTTGTGGAGCAGGTGTTGTCCGGCACCCCCAGCTGCCAGGCCATCTTCCAGGCATGGATGGGTATTTTAAGGGCTTCCTCTTTACCCCCTCTGCCTCACTTTAGTCAAGCTCCATCTCTTTCCATCTCTCTCACTCATCCCACCCTCTGTACTGACCCCAGTTAACCCAAACAAGGACCTGATTGAGTCACTCAGCTGCTCCATCATCCCTCCCACTGTGGCTGAGGAAAAGGGGGTGCAGTGGGCTGGACCCCTGCTCAGAGGTCTTTCTTCCCCCATCCTCCCACTGGACCTACCTTTTCACTATCCAGGTGGTTCTTCTACAGATGAAGGCATCGCCACATGTTAAAATGCAGCCTCTGAGCAGGTCCATGTGGGCAATGCAATCCTTAGTGTGGATGGGCACTCGGAGCTCACCATCACTGCCCGGGCCGGGATCCGCACCCTGCCACATGCAGGCTGTGTGACCTGCAGTGTCCTCACCTGGAACACAGAGATAAGAGTAGTACCTGCCTTTCAGGGAGGTGGTGAGGAGTCTGTGAGTTGCCGTGTTTGGGAGCCAGGGGCCGAGGACCCGCGTGCAGGTCGGTCTCTCGCTAGATGCTTGCGTTGTCACTAGATGCTTGCATTGTCCTCATCGCTATTGTTTCCTCCCCTGACCGAGGCCAGATTCCACCAGGAGGCTGAGATCATGGCCTCATCTGGGGAGGGCAGGAGCCGGCATTGTGTGCAGTGCAGCAGGAGGGAGTGGGGCTCAGGGCAGCTCTACCACAGAGGGTTCACTGGGAACTCGCTGCAGTGGTGATAAGCTGGAGACCCCAGGCATCTTAACCCAGCCCCCCAGTCAGGGCCCAGGCTGAAGGGTCCAGTGAGGTAGTAGACTGAAAGGGCCTTGGGGCAGGGGTGCTGTTATTGCCAAAGGAGAATGGGGTGAGCTGGCAAGCTACAGTGGACCTCAGGGATGGGAAGGGCCCTGCCTGGGGCGTGTTGAAGGCCTGAAGGGGCGGTCAGAAGAGCCCCAGCTGCCTGGAGCAGAGGCCTCCACTCTCAGCACCCAGACAGCGGCCTCCAGAGTACAGGCTGGGTTCCTGATGGCTAGAGGACCAAGGGCAAGGGTGTAGAGCGCATGGGCGATGGGCCCAAGGCAGGGGGCTGTCAGGTGGGGAGCAGAGGCCTGAGTGGAAAGGGCAGTTCTCAGACAGAGGGGAGCAGATCCAAGGTGAGGAGACTTAACAAAATGCTCTAAGGGAATAAAGGGAAAGTGTGCTTTTAACTTAAACAACAATAGTAACAACAATACTACTAGCAGAGGCCTTGGTGAAACCAGAACCCACTGTGTCTCCTGGTTGTCCTGTGTTAGAGACACCTAGGGCTGGTGCCCCCAAGCTCTCACTCACCTTTCACCCATTTGCTCCTTGACAAGCCTGTGTTGCAGCCATCTCAGCCCCCCTGGGCTCAGTTCTCTGCCCTGGAGCGGCTTTCATTCTAGGAGGGGCAGTATCAGCTCTGTGTCTCAGGGATGTTTCTGTGCAGGCTAAAGGGCAGTGGAAGGGAGGACAGGAGGGTTTGAAGACAGAGTTTAGAGTCTACCTAAGTAGCTCCAATCCTTTGCCCACTTGATGCAAAGAGCTGACTCATTGGAAAACACCCTGATGCTAGGAACGACTGAAGGCAGGAGGAGAAGGGGACAACAGAGGATGAGATGGTTGGATGCATCAGTGACTCAAAGGACATGAGTTTGAGCAAGCTCCGGGAGATGGTGAAGGACAGGGAAGCCTAGCGTGCTGCAGTCCATGGGGTCGCAAAGAGTCAGACACGACTGAGCGGCTGTACAGCAACAAAAGGAGTCTGGGGAGGAATGGTGTATGGCTTTGCTCTGGCTGCCATGAGAAAGCCCCACAGCCTGGGGGCCTCAAACAACACCAGTTATTCTCTCACAGTTCTGGTAACCTGAAGTCTGAGGCCACACAACAGGCAGGGTCAGTTCCTCCTGAAGCCATCGGGGAAACTCTGTCCCCTGCTTCCCCTGGCTTCAGGTATTTTGCTGTCAATCTTTGGTGTTCCTTAGCTTGTAGAAGCATCACCCTGATATCTGCCTTCATCTTCACATGTCTCTGTGTGCACATCTGTCTTCAAATATCCCCCTTTTTTATTGGCTTGGGGCCCACCCTACTCCAGTATGATCTCACCATAAAGAATTACATCTGCAACGACTCTATTTCCAAATGAGGTCACATTCACAGATATGAGGGGTAAGGAGTTCAACATGAATTTTGTGAATTTGGAGGGACACGCTTCCACCCATAACAGATGGGGAGGGTCTACTGACAGAGGGAGCCAGGGGATGAAGAGGAGGGTTGGATTCCACAGGCAACCAGTAACTGGGCTTGGCAGACTCAGGACAGACTGGCGTGGGACTGACTGAAGCAGAGGATGTTTTGGAAGGACTCCTGTCTTCATCTTCACTCACTCTGGAAAATGAGCCCAAGGCTTGAGAGAGGAGTCTGGCCTAGAGACCTAGGTTTGGGGGTTTGTAACTCACACCTTTGTCCCCAAGGGAGTGAGTGCCAATGACCAGCCACTGATATTTCTTCCTCCCTCAGTTCCTATCGGCAGTGTAGCTGTTGCTACTCCTTTGGCCTCCTAACCCTAAATAATTCAGTTGGTTATGTAACTTCAGTTACATCAGCCGACACTCTCTCCACTGCAAGACCGTGAGTCTTGGAGACCAAGACAGCATTTTCTACCCTCCCCAGGCTTCTCCTGTGCCAAGAAAATCCACAGAAGAACTCTTCCTTTTTAGTGGCTGATCGGAGAAAACACATTTCTGTTCAGCACCAGAAAGAACTTGAAGATAAAACTGCCTGCAGTGAAATCAGTTGCCTGCTAAGGTAGTGAGTGCCTGGTCACTGGGAGTGCTCCCACTCAGGATAGATGACCATGCGCTAGGGGGGTCCTGTGGCGGAATCTTGCACTGAGTAGAGAGTTGGCTTGGATGTCCCCTCATGATCTGTTAATATCAAGGTGGAATAATGATGGTAGGCTGTTTGTTTTTTTTTAACCTAGATCTCAGGGGAAATTTACTTATTAATCAACTTATATTTTATGCTGTGCTCACTTCAAAAACAAAACAAGAAAATTGGTGACCTTCTGAGCTTTCAAAGAACATAAGTATGATAAGGTAGCTAACATGAAAGTGGAGACCATATGATCTAGCAATTCTGTCTCTGGGTGAACGTCTAAAAGAAAGCAGAGACTTGAACAGATACTTGTGCATTCATGCTCACAGCAGCATTATTCACTGTGGCAAAAAGTGGAAGCAACTCAAATGTTTGTCGATGGATGAATGGGTAAGCCAAATGTGGTCTGTATAGACTGTGTATACAATGAAATGTTATTCAACCGTAAAAAGGAAGGAAATTCTGACACATGTTACAACTCAGATGAGCCTTGAACACATCATGCTAAGTGAAACTTGCCAATCACAGAAGTACAAATACTGTATGACTCCACTAATAAAGTTATCTAGGGTAACTATAGCTACCTGGACATGCACCAGCCCGTCCGATATATCAGATTCACGGGGACAGGAAGTAGAATGGTGGTGGCCAGGGGCTGGGGTAGGAGGGAGTGGGAAGTTGGTATTTAATGGGTGTAGAGTTTTATTTGGGAAGATGAGAAAGTTCTGGAGGTGGAGGGTGGTAATGGTTGCACAACAGTGTGGATGGGCACGATGCTACCAAACTGTACACTTGAAATGGTTACATTGGTAAATTTCATGTTATCTATATTTTATGTTATCTATATGTTAACTACAATTAAAAAAAAATGACTTAGAGAAGAAGAAGCCACCAGCCTTTCCAGGTGGGCGCTGTGCAGCAGGCAGCACACAGCCCCTTGGGCACTGCCACCCATTCCCTGCCCGCACACGATGCCCGCTCTCGTGGAGGGATGGGCTGGTGCATGTCCAGGTAGCTCTGACTCACCTCGTCCTGCATTTGCCCCACACGTCGTCACAGCTGTGCATTGCAGAGGCCATTTTTCATTCCAGCCCTGCATTTTGACAGCTCTGTGGAGCCACCCACCCTCGGAAGCTCAGTCTGTTCCTACCCACGACATGGTCCATTAGCCAGCACCCTTATTGTTTAAGCACCAGTTCTCATCCTGGCCCAAGTTCTGGGGCAAGTTCTTTAAGCACATGGGATGCACTGCTTTTAGTTCAGAACAGTCAGAACCAGTGCCCAAAGGAGAGGTTAATAAATGTGAGTCAAGCATATACTTTCTCTGTCTTGTTCTCTTTACTGTTGTCTAAAATTTAGTAGTTATCTTTTCAGATCTGATGGAGTTAAGGTGTTTGCTTCACTTATGTCAAGAATAGTGAGGTGCTGGAACTTCCCTGGAGGTCTGGTGGCTAAGACTCCATACTCCCAATGCAGGCTGTCTGGGTTTGATCCTTGGTCAGGGAACTAGATCCCACATGCTACAACTAAGCCTCAGTGCAACCAAATAAATAAATAAATTTTTTAAAGGAAGAGTGATGAGGTGCTGGTGAATGTAGAGTGTTCTCATGGGAGTGCCTTCAGCAGGCTTTGCAATCAGGGCCATTGTGTCTTCCAGTGCGTGTGGGAGAGGCCAGTGAAGACGGTGACTCCCGGGGTGAGAGTGGGTCCACTCAACACGAGTGCAGGATACGCTGGTCCAGTTGTGATTAGGGCCCTCGCTGAGGGTTCTTCCACAGCACGCTCTCCTGGCAGGGCTGACTTCCTGACACTGGTGGTTTGGGAATAGGGAAACCAAAATAAAGCACCGTGTCATTGAAAACAAGGTCCTGGAGATCGAGAAGGTAAAGGGATACTAGGATTTAGGCTCACAACCAGGGCATAAAGCCACCCAGGCCTGGTCCAGCGTTACCCACCGCATGAGCCTTTCAGCAATGAATCATAAACTAACTTGTCTCTTTTCTTCTCTTGGCTTGGAATTTTTTTTTTTTAATTAATAAACTTGGTTTTTAAGAGCAGTTTTAGGTTCATAGAATAACTGAGCAGAAAGTGCAGAGACTCGTCATATACACCCTGTCTTCACACACGAATTGTCAATGTCCCCCGCTTGAGTGGTGCATGTGGTACATTTGATAAACACAACAAAATCACTCGAAGTCCCCAGTGAACATTTGGGTCCACGCTTGGTATTGCACATCCTATGGGTTATGGCAGTGTGCAACAACATGTATCCACCACTGTGTCTTACAGAATAGTTTCACTGCCCTAAGAACCCTCTGTATTCTTCCTGCTCAGCCATCCCTCCCTCAGACCCTTGGCGACTATAGATGACTTTAGTCTCCAAAGTTTTGCCTTTTTCAGAATGTGGTATAGTTGGGATCATACAGCATGTAGCCTTTCTAGATTGGCTTCTTTCACTTGTAGTTTACATTTAAAGTACCTTCAATGTGTTTTCATGACTCGATAGCTCATTTCTTTTTAGTGTTGAATAGTATTCCATTGTCTGAATGCACCAAAGTTTATTTATCCATTTACCTACTGAAGGACCTCTTGGTTGCTTTCAAGTTTTGGTAATTACGAATAAAACTGCAATAAATATCTGTGTTCAGAATTTTGTACGAATATAAGTTTTCAATTCATTTGGGTAGATTCCAAGGAGCTTGATTGCTGGATTGTTTGATAAGAGTTTGTTAGGTTTTTGTTTTAAAAATATTGTCTCCTATTCTCTAGGATGTCATTTCACTTTCTTAAAAAAATTTTTTTTTCCATTTATTTATTTTTGGCTGCCTGGGTCTTGAATGCTGCACACAGTCTTTCTCTAGTTGCGGTGAGTGGGGGCTACTTTCTGGTTGCTATGCACAGGCTTCTCATTGCAGTGGCTTCTGTTGTTGCAGAGCACAGGCTCTAGGCACATGGACTTCAGCAGCTGTGGCATGGGGCCTTGGTAGTTGTAGTCAATGGGCTTAGTTGCCCCTTGTCATGTGGAATCTTCCTGGACCAGGGATCGAATCCATGTGCTCAACATTGGCAGGCAGATTCCTAACCACTGAACCACCAGGGAAGTTGAATAGTTTTGTTTAATTTTGTAAGAAACTGCCAAACTGTCTCCCAAAGTGACTGTACCATTTTGCATTCCCACTAGCAGTGAGAGCTCCTGACTTCCCATATCCTCTCCAGCATTTGCTGTTGTCAGTGTTTTGAATCTTGTGATATCTCATTTTTTTTAAATTTGCAATTCTCTAACAACATAGGATGTTGAACATATTTTCATATGCTTTGTTGTTGTTGATCAGTTGCTAAGATTCATATGTTTGCTTGGCTTCTTTGGTGAGGTGCCTGTTCAGGTCTGTTGCCTAGTTTTAATCAGTTTGTTCATTTTCTTATCATTGAGTTTCAAGGGTTCTGTATTTTGTGTAATAGTCCTTCATCCTATGTGACTTTTGTAAGTATTTTCTCTCATATTCTTTTGACAATGTCTTTCACAGAGAAGAAATTTTTAATTTTAACAAAGTCCAGCTTATCAGTTATTTATATCATGGATTGTATCTTTGGTGTTCTTATTTAAAAAGTTATCACCATGCTCAAAGTCATCTAGGCTTTTTCCTATGTTATCTTCTAGGAGTCCTATAGTTTTGCATTTCACATTTAGGTTGATGATCCACTCTGAGTTAATTTTTGTGAAGGGTGTGAGATCTGTGTCTAGATTCATATTTTTGCTTGTGGATATACAGTTGCTCCAACTCCACTGAAAATACTTTTTCCTTGTGTTGTCTTTGTGTTAGTCACTCAGTCGTGTCCAAGCCTGTGCGATCCCCATGGACTGTAGCCTCTGTCCATGGAATTCTCCAGTCAAGAATACTGGAGTGGGTAGACATTCCCTTCTCCAGGGGATCTTCCTGACTCAGGCATTGAACCTGGGTCTCCCGCATTGCAGACAGATTCTTTACCGTCTGAGCCACCAGTATTGTCTTTGCTCCTTTGTCAAATATCAGTTGACTATATTTATGTGGGTCTATTTCTGGGTTCTCAATTCTGTTCCATTGATCTAGTTGTTTATTATTTCATTGATACCACATTGTCTTGATTCTTATAGCTTTATAATGCATCGTGAAGTCAGATAGTGTCAGTCCTTGAACTTTATTCTTTTCCTTCCATATTGAGTTGGCTATTCTTTTGCCTCTCAATATAAACTTTTTTTTTCAATATAAACTTTATGGATTGTTAAAAAACAACTTAACTGATATATACTTCATTTATTATGCAATTCACCCATTTAAAATATATAATTCAAGAGTTTTTAATATATTCACACAGTTTGCAACCATCACCGCTAACTCCTGAACATTTTCATCACCCCAAAGAGATACCCTATACCCATTAGCAGTCACTCCTCATTCTCTCCTCCTCCAACCCCTGGCAGCCACTTAATCTATCTTCTGTCACTATGGATTTGCCTCTTCTGGATATTTCACGTAAATGTAATCATGTCACGTTGGTCTTTTGTGACTGGCTTCTTTAACTTTGCATAATGTTTCCAAGGTTCTTCCACATTGTAGCATGTATCAGAACTTCATTCTGTTCTATGTTGGAAAACATTCCACTATTTGGATATACCACATTTTATTTATCCATTCAACAAATGGGCATTTGTTTCCATATGTTAGTATTTTGAGTGATGTTGATATGAATATCCCTGTATAAGCTTATGTGTGGACATATATTTTCATTTCTTTTGGGTATATACCTAAAAGTGGAATTGCTGGATCACATGGTAACTCTGTATTTAAGCTTTTGAGGAACTGCCAGAATGTTTTCCAAAGTGGCTGCACAATTTTACACTCCTACCAGCAGTGTATGAGGCTTCCAATTTCTCCACATCCTTGCCAGTACTCGTTATTAGCTGACTTCTTGATTCTAGTCATCCTGACATGTGTGAAGTAGTGTCTCCTTGTGGTTTTGATTGCGTTTCCCTGATGTTGAGCAAAGATGCTTATTGGCCATTGGTATATCTTCTTTGGAGAAACGTTAATTCAGACCCTTTGACCATATTTTAAAAATTGGGTTGTCTTTTTAATTTTGAATTCTAAGATGTCTTTATACATTATATACAGAAGTCCTTTATAGGTATGTGCTTTGCAATTTTCTTTTTTTTACATTCTGTGGGTTGTCTTTTTACTTTCTTGATGATATTCATTGAAGGAAAAAAGTTTTAAATTTGAATAAGTCTGATTTATTTTTTCTTTTGTCACTTGTGCTTTTGATGTCATTGTTGTTCATTTGCTTAGTCATGTCCAACTCTTTGCGACTGCAGCATGCCAGTCTTCCCTGTCCTTCACTATCTCGCTGAGTTTGCTCAAGCTCATGTCCATTGAGTTGATGATGTCAACCAACCATCTCATACTCTGTCACCTCCTTTTCCTTGGCCCTCAATCTTTCCCAGTATCAGGGTCTTTTCAAATGAGTTGGCTCTTCGCATCAGGTGGCCAAAGTATTGAAGCATGTCATATGACAGAATTTTTAGATGAATTTTCTTGTGAACTTTTGGTAAATTTGTGTCATGCTAACTTGACTAAAATTTAAGTTTGTCAGGGGCAGAATTCATGGGAAATTCATTGTTGTATCAGTCCCAGTGCCTGGGCTTGATGATTTGATTTAGATCTGGCTTGTACCTGGAGTCAGAATGCAGGCACTCACCTCACAGAGGTTTCCAAACACCAACCAACTGCCTCTTCAGACTCTTTAGACTCTGTGCAGTGCATTTTGAAGCCAAGGACTGAGTGACAGGTGCCAGCATGGTTCATCCATCCCCTTCTCAGCATCAGAGGGTTAAACGATCTTGCACTGGCTGAGACCTCTTCCTTGTCTATCTCACTCTGCAATATCCATCTCTGTATAAACACGTCCAGGAGAATATTTTCTATTTTGCCTTATGGGCAACAGCTGCTGTTTTTGCCAGGCTGTCATCTATTTAGTTGTTACTTTTTCGACTTTATTTTTAAACAGTATAGCATGGAGAACAGCAACACAGAGCATGGGACAGATGGAGAGCAAATCCAAATAACAGACTTCCAGAGCCACGCTAATATGAGTGCCGGGCGTGGGGTGGGGGGATAAAACCAGATTGCCGGATGGCTCAAAGCAAACAAATATCAATAAATCACAAACTACGTGGGGAAAGGAGGAGCAGATAAGGAAGTGGCCCCTTGAGCCATCCTTCTGCCAACGAGAGTCTGGGACCGTGGTAAGTGGGTGGATGAGGCTGAGTACCCAGAGCTTCCAGATCAGACCAGGTAAGAAGTGCTAACAGAGCCCTCCAGGGGCAGGCAACAAATTCTACATTGGGTAGGTGGAGACAGTTAAAGAGCCTGCAGGAATTACACAGAAGTAAAGCCCCATCTCTCTTATCTGGGTAAGGCTGCAGGCTCTGAGCCAACTGTTTTCTCCCTCTTCCTCTCCCAGGAAATAAGTAGGAGAGAAGTGAGTTTGCAGATTGGTTTTTTTTTAAAAAAAAAAAAAAAGAAGAAGAAGAAGAAGAGAAGAAAACTGATTTATTAATTTCCTCCAGAGCAACCAGCCTTTGAAACAAACCAAGGCCTGAGATACCGGCCTCTGTGGTCCCCAGCGGCCACATCTGTGGACGGCCCCCACAGTGGCAGCTGCACTTGATGACCCCTTTCCAAAGGTCACTCTCGTTTACTTGTCTTTTCAAAGGGGACTAGGTGCTGGTGCAGGTGCCTTCTCACCTTTGGGTCTGACTTTCGATGCATTAACCTCTTTACTGGAATTCTGGTCCGTCAGCTCGGCCCCTGGGCACAGGGACAGCCGCCCAAGGCCAGCTTTAGCCCTCACTCATACCCTGACTGGTCCTACTTTACTCTCTTCCTGTCTTCCCACTGAAGTCCTGCCCCTGCCCCTGCCCCCTCCACCTTCTTGGTAAAGTGCCCAAATCTGAAATGTGAAGCTTGAAGAATTTTTACATGGGTAAACACTCTTATAGCAATCAAAGCATGGTCATGTTAGAGGACATTCCAACCCTCCAGAAGGCTCCCTCTTGCTCTTTTCAGTTGGTACCTTCTCAAGAATAAACACCGCTATGGTTTCTATCATCATGCAATAGTTTGCTGTTTTGAACTCATATAAATCGAATCCTGCAGTACTCACTCCTTTTATATTTCACTTGACATTATATCCATGAGATTCATCCATGTTTTAGAATATGCCAGAGGTTCATTCCCATTTGTTGCTGTGTGGTATTCATACCACGATTTACTTACCCATTCTACTGCTGATGGACATTTGGGTCACTTCTGGTTTAAGAATATTTTGGAAAAAAGCTTCTATGAACATTCATACTGATATCTTTTAGTATACATAAATATTGTTTCTGTTGGGTATATACCTAAGAGTTCAATTGCTGAACTCTTTTCTAGTATGTATCTATTTAACTTTTGTAGGTATTGCCAAACACTTTTTTGAAGTACTAGTTTATAGATTTACATTTCTATCAGAAATTTTACAGTTAAGTTGCGCCATATCCTCACCAACACTTTGGTATTTTATTTTAGCCATTCTGAGTGATGTAGTGGTATGTCACTGTGCTGTTATTTTTGCATTTGCATGATTTGATTCATTGGCTACTTTGGTATCCTTTTTTGTGAAGTGCCAACTCAAATATTTTCCCATTTTTTTAACTGGCATGTCTGTCTTTTGCTCATTTGCAGTGCTATTCTACATATCAGTACTCTGTTGTGTATCTTTTCTCTATGGTTTGCCATTTTACTCTCTTAATGCTTTTTTAACTATGTTCTTCATTTTAATACAATCTGATTTATCAGTCTTTTTGTTTTTTGTTAGTGGTTTTCCTATCCTGTTTACATACCCTCTTTGTCAACCCAAGGTCTTGAAGATATACCTCCTGTGTTTTCATTTAGCAGCTTTGTTTTACCTTCCACACTTAGATCTATGATCCATCTCAAATTAATTTTTGTTTGGATATACAGTTGACTCAGTGCCAATCATTCTTTTTTCACTGAATTTCAACAGAGATTTTGTCATAAGTGGTCCTGTATGAATGAGTCTCTTTCTGGACTCTATTCATTGGTCTACTGTCTGTCCTTGCACCCATACCACCTTAAGTACTGGAACTTTCTATTGTAGTCTTGATATCACACAGTGGAACTTCTCCAACTTTGTTCTTCAATATTGCCTTGGCTATTCTAGATTCTTTGAATTTCCGTATAATTTTAAAATCACTTGTCAGTTTTCACACACATATACACGAACACATGTGGGCCAATCTGCTGGGATTTTTGTTGGACTTGCATTGAATCTGTAAATCAAACTGGAGAAAATAGACATCTCAAAACTATTGATCCTTTCGCCTCCATTTGTTTAAGTCTTTGATTTCTCTTGGGCTTCCCTGGTGGCTCAGATGGTAAAGAATCTACCTATAATTCAGGAGACCCAGGTTCAATCCCTGGGTTGGGAAATCCCCAGGAGAAAGGAATGGCAACCCACTCCAGTATTCTTGCCTGGAGAATCCCCATGAACAGAAGAGCCTGGCGGGCTACAGTCCATGTGGTCACAAAGAGTCAGCTGATGCTTTCATTTTTACTTTGATTTTTCTCACATTGTTCTATACTTCTCAGTACAGATGCTATGCCCATATTTCATTGGATTTACTTCTTAGGTATTTAATTTTTTGAATGCTATTGTAAGTGGTATTTAATTTTCTTTTTTAATCTTGCATTTGTTTATTACTAGTCTATAGAAAATACAACTGATTTTTGATTATGGACTTTGTATTTGGCAGCCTTGCTAAAAATTCATTTACTAATTCAGGTCTTGTCTTAACCAAACTATAAACTAACTGGGAAAGGACATCCCCCAATGCCTTCTGCAGAATGCTGCCCCTCAATAAATGCTCACTGACTGTCCTGAAAAATCTTCCTGCAGCAGGAACAGAAAGAGGGATGTTCTCCGGGCCCTGGGGACCCCTGGTCATTGGTCCCTAGGCAGGTATAAACCCACTCAAGCTTGCTCTACACCCCACCCTCAAGCTGAGCAGCTTTTTCTTGTTTACCATCCCTTGCCACCATTACGTCTTTGCTTGGTGGCTAGGAGAGTACATGCAGAGGCCAAGCAGAAATCACCGGTGGGACCAAAGGAGATGGAATATACACAGCCTCTCTTTCCCTCCAGAGACCATGCCTGGCTTTCTGTAGAAGGCTCTGGCCTGGGCTGGGCTCTTTTGGCAAAAGGGTGCACTGACCCTGAAAGAATGGGTGCATGGAGGTCATCTGGGCCTTGGAACACCCAGCACAACCACTCACCAAATGTTCACAGGGTCCTAATCTGTGCAACCCTCTCCTTGGTCCTCAGTTTGCACAGGCCTTATCTTCCAGGATTGTGCTGTGGATAAAGCAGCAATGCCCACGCTACCTGAAGAGGAGGAAGGGTCCTTAAACTGGAGCAGGAGACCTGGGGTCGAGTTCTTGCTCATCACCAGCAAGCTCTAAGCGTTCTAACACATGCCTTCCTGCTCTGTGTGGGCCTTGCCTCCCATCAAAGTTTTAAGGGGAATTAATCATTCTCTACAGTGGCATCCCACTCTGAGGCTTTACCTTAGAAACAGTCCAGAAGGGAACACTCCCAGTCAATGGTCCGGCAAGCACGGAGCTAGTGAGAGCAGTGTGTGTTTAGCTGGAAAGAGCAGTGTGGGTCAGGATTGGGAAGGTTTACAGGGAAGATGGGTCTTGAGTGTGAGACTGGGTATGGGACGACTGGGGAGGTGGAGAGGAGGGGGATACCCTCCCCCCTCTGTGTGTCTATTTTGGGGGCACCCTATTCTGGGTATTCTGTCCCCACCAGAGAGTATGACCTCATGAGTAGTCACCTGGGTATATATAAATCAGGGATAGGAAGGATGCAAAAGGTGGTGGGCATCTTGAAGAAAATGGGTGAGGACCATCGGTGAGGGTCCCCAACTATAGATATGCAAGGGAGGCCTCACACTGGCTGACAGGTTGGGCTGCCTGGTTCAGGCCCAGGTGCTGGTGGTGGTTTGGTCGCTAAGCTGTGTCTGACTCTTGCGACCCCAGGGACTGTAGCCCACCAGGCTCCTCTGTCCATGGGATTTCCCAGGCAAGACTACTGGAGTGGGTTGCCATGTCCTTCTCCAGGGGATCTTCCCAGCCCAGAGATTGAATCCATGTCTCATTATGTCCCCTGTATCACAGGCAGATTCTTTACCACTAGTGCGATTCTTTACCACTAGAGCACACCCCATCTCAAAAAAAAAAAAGAAAAAAAATTGTATATGTGAATCACTTGGCTATACATCAAAACTAACACAACAGTGTAAATCAACTATATGTCAATAAAAATTAATTAAAAAAAGAAAAGCAACCGAAGGCAGCTCCATAGAGCTGCTGCCCCTGCTGCTGGCACTATCAGAGCATGTTTCTAGAATCAGGAGATGACAGAGTCTGCTTGTCCACATCTCAGAGCATCCTTAAATGGACTCATACGGTTAGCCTTCTTCTCAGCAGCTTCCGGGTTTCCCCAGGTAGGGTGGGTGCAGCCTGGCCCTCCCAGAGGAGCTTGGGGAAGCGCGTGGTCCTAGGCTAGGGGGTGTTTCAGTGCGGCTGCCTCCCCTGCTCTTGCCTGAACCTTGAGCTAGGACTTTGGCTCTGCTGAATTACAAGCATCTTTGAGGACACGCTTTGGGTTGTTTTCAGCCACTTGGGCTTATGGACTTTGCTAGAAAGGTGGGACCAGAAGGAGGTGGCACTGAGGGCCTTGGACAGGAAAGGGGTGAAGCCTGACAGATGGCACCAAAGCCAGACACCTATGCCCTAACACACCTGCTCCACAAAGGGCTAGAGTCGGTGCTGGGGCGGCAGTGGGCATGAGCGAGGGGCGGGGGCAGGCGGCCCTGGGGAGAACAAGGCCAGGGGAGCGGGCGGAGGCAGCGCTGAATGCCCCCGTGCCTGAACTTCGCCCCCTGCCCCAGGGGGTGCCAGGCACTGTGGAGCCTCCCAGCTCTGTGGGCGTCTTTGTTTCCTGGGCGGGCTGCAGGTGAGAGGGCGTTCGGCAGTTACCCTCCACCTCTGCCCAGGCTGTGCCAATGTCAACAGCACAGTCAGTGGTCAGGCTGGGTGTGGTGGGGAGGCTGTGACAAAGGGCACCCCTCCCCAGAGCAGGATCTGAGAACCCGGTGGGCCTGGCAGAAGCGGGCACCCACACTTTCTCAGCATCAACACCCTCCTCCTCAGCCCAGTGCCACCCTGCACCCCACCCAGATGGGCTCCATTTGTCCACCTCATCTCCATCCTCCGCTGCTAGGTTGGGTCCCTTCTTTGCCCACTCTCCCTACTGACTTACCTGCTCTCACCTGGAAGGTCCCACCCTGTCCCTCTCTATCTCCATCTCAGCCCCCCCAGGCCTCAGCAGCCCCCATTTTTGCTCCACAGGTGGATCCCCCAGATCCCAGGCTGCCCAGTTGATTTTGGGGCTGCCTCTGGGCATATGTCTGTTGCTCCCCAGGGACTGCAAGGCACAGAAGGCAGAGTGTTCCCCTGTCCAGCCTCCTTCCCAGCCCAGCACTTGATGGACAAAGAGGTCATGTATGTCCACAAGTGCACTGGTGTGGGAAGGAAGGACATAGTCCTGCCTGTGGTATGACCCACTGAAAGTCCTAGGTCCACGGACCCACCTGTGTAACTTCCAGGGAGACCGGGACCTTGGCGAGCCGGTCCCCTCTAGGATAAGAAAGCGTGTCAGTCATTCTTTGCAACCCCATGGACTGTAGCCCGCCAGGCTCCTCTGTCCATGGAATTCTCCAGGCAAGAATACTGGAGTGGGTTGCCATTCCCTTCTCCTGGGGATCTTCCTGAACCAGGAATTGACCCCAGGTCTCCCACATTGCAGGCAGACTCTTTACCATCTGAGCCACCAGGAAAGTCCTCTGGGATAAGGAAGCAGTCAAATCACAAAGGGAGATGGGAGGCTGCGGGCTGGGGGCTGGGGCTGGGGGTGCCACGCACCCCCAAGAAGGGCAGAGGGAGAATTAATACAGAGAGTCCAGGTGACACCTGGAAAGTATGCCGCAACCTGGGCTTTTCCCAAGGAAGAATGGAACAAAGGCTGCTGGGAGGCGTGGTGTCGGGAGGTGTGGTGTCCAAGAGGGATGTGGGCCCAGGATTAGAGAGAGCTGCCTTTTATTTATGCGGCAGGGTGGTGGGGACACAGGTGTTTGTGATGTTATTTTTTATGCTTCTTTGTATGTCTGGAATATTTCATCACGGATTTTTAAAGAAAGAGATGCCTGAGGCCAAGACAATGGAGGTGGCTCTGGAAAAGACGCAGGGAAGAGGCTTGGGGAAAGGCAGGACACCTGTGAGTGCAGATGGAGAAACATGGCTCCACAACAGGGAAGGAGGAAGAGATGCTTAGAAAATCCAAGCCATGAATCACTGGGGCTCCGTCCAGAACTTGCCAGAGTGTGGACAGGGTCGAGCCAGGGTGGTGTCGTGGTGGGAATGGACCGCAGATGAGATCTGATCGGGTTGACCAGGATCTACAGAAGCATCCCTTCAGTGGGCCACCAGCCTCCTGGGTTTTCAGCCAAGGCTTATAACTGCTTCCAGGCACTCAGGCACAGCTGTCAGGGGAGGGTGGGAGTTTCCGGTGCTGTCGTTGTTATTTTCAAACAACAATCATTTTAAAGTAGCTGAGTCTTCTTTACAGCATGCCTGGGTTTCAGACTCTGAATCTCTGAAGAACAGATAAATGATGCGCTTTGTGGGAGGAGAGGGGATTGTGGAGGGGGAATGATTCACTTTACAGAAATGGCTTAAGTAACAATGCCTTTTGTGGGCTTAAATGAGATTTGAGGTGTTCGGCTGCTTAGACCCAATCTTGTATGGAAAGCAGAGCTCGTCTGCCCAGGTGCTCTGGCCTACTTTGCTGTGGGCGTGTCTCCATCTGTGTGGGGCCCAAAGGGCAGTGCCTAGGGCAGTGGCCCTGCCCTGCATGGGCTAAGAAGAGCCACTCACCACTGGCCTTTCCCCCAAGGAATGAGACCATGTCTGTAGCTTTTCAAGGCTGCCCAAGAGAGAGAGTCCACCTACTTCTTGCCCACCCATGAGGCTGCGTGGACCCCAGCGCCTTTATTAGATTGCTGTTGCGTAGAGTCTGAGCCTGGAGGAGGGCAGATGGCTGATGGCAGCTCTGACAGTACTTCATGGGGACACAGTACTTCTGGAAGACTTGATCCTAATGACTCAGTGAATTTTAATCATATTGACAAGAAAACTGTAATAACACGCTAGCCAGTGTCCTCTGCTCTAGATTTACACCTGGTACCTGTGGTATTAGGTGTTTCATACCTGCCTGCTTGTGGTTGGTGTGGTGGAGTGTCCGTGAGTCTGGTGTTGATAAAGAATCTCTCTCTGTGGCAGGGGTTAGATTGGCCATCCTTGTCGCTTGGGATCGGCCACTTTGGGCCATCTGCCATGACTGCGTATTAGAGTTGATCCTAGAATGTGTCTGGGTGGGATTTTCTGACCTGTGGACTTAAGGAGGTTTGCAAAAGAGACCAGGTAGATGTGGATGATTTTGGGTAGCCTGTGCCTGTGATGGGTTCTTGGCTGCTTCTTCATGACCAAGCCACTCTGCAGAGTGTCTGGGAATATCACTGTGTCTACAGTGCGGAGGTGTTGCTTGCTGTATTCATCCAGGTGCCATACTCAAGTTGAGCAGGTGAGGAAGCAACTTAAATGGGAGTGGGAGCTGAGGACTGTTAACAAGAGTGGGTAGAATTCACTGGAAGCTCCTGGCACTGCAATCATAGGAAGTGTAAGCAGAGGACAGGGGTCTGTGGACCCTGAATTGGGCAGTGCACTAGGAACTGGCTGCCCTGATGGGGGTGGGCAGGGCAGCCGTGTGTGCCCAGGGCTCTGGAGGGGAGCACAGACTGCAGTGTGTGAGGCAGGATGCCGTCTGATTCACGGGAGCGGAAATGCCACCTAGAACAGCCCTGAAGGAGACCTCTGGTTAAACACGATGCCTTGGCCATACCTATTTATCTTAGCCCCCTTTCTAATCGGAGAAGGCAATGGCACCCCACTCCAGTACTCTTGCCTGGATAATCCCATGGACGGAGGAGCCTGGTAGGATGCAGACCATGGGGTCGCTAAGAGTCAGACACAACTGAGCGACTTCACTTTCACTTTTCACTTTCATGCATTGGAGAAGGAAATGGCAACCCACTCCAGTGTTCTTGCCTGGAGAATCCCAGGGACGGGGGAGCCTGGTGGGCTGCCGTCTATGGGGTCGCACAGAGTCGGACATGACTGAAGCGATTTAGCAGCAGCAGCAGCCTTTCTAATCACCCCTCCACCCATGGCACTAAAGAAAATGACAGAGCCTGATGCCTCAAGGACAGTGAGAGCAGGAGAGGAGCAGAGAGCAGGTGAAGGATGTCAGCAAAGATGTGGAGGCGGAAAGTCTATGGATGGACGGTTGCCCACTGAGCAGAGAGATGAAACCCAAGGGTGGGTAGTGAGAAGAAATTTCGAGAAGCAGTCATCCCACCCCCTGCCAACCCTCAAGCAGAGCAGAAATGGGAGTCACATACTTCTGAAGGTAAGATGAGGAATGGCTTTGAAAACTTGGGAACTGGTTGAAAATTTGCATGAAGAATCCTTATACCCAGAGCCCCTCCTGTAAACTTCCCCTCTCTGCTTTGGCCAAAGACTAGAAGTTTCTTTTTAAAAGAATATGATTCAGTGAAGTTCTGGACCCTGAGACACTATGTGCAGCTGAGAGCAAGTTTGCACACTAGACTCAAAATGAGAGCATTTATTTAAAGATTACATCACAAGTGGTGAGACTTCCAGCTCCTCTCTACTCTCAGCCCCAAGAATACTGGTAGCCCAGTGTCTGTCTCCCAAACAGAGTGATTGGAAGGTTCCTTTGCAAGTAAACTGAATGGCCCAAAAGGAAAAAATTCTACACATACGGTATGTGTGAATAGGTATGTATATGTGCATATATATGTGTGTTTACATATATGTGTGTGTAGATATACATGTGTACTTGAGTACATATACACACATGCATATGTGTATATATGTGTAAGTATGTATATGTGTGTTTGTATGCATGTACATACCTACACATACAAATATGTGTTTGTGTGTATGTATCTGCCTGTTTGTGTGTTTATGTATGTATATATTTCCCCAAAGAAATGAACAGATTTCTACCTAATAACCCATAGAGAAATCACTGACTTTTTAGTGTCTTGCTCTTAACTATTAATGCTGGTCAAGGATCACCTGGCATTTGTGAAAAGAAAAGTCTGTAACATGTGAGATCAAGAGAGAGGGGGAAAAAAACGAATAAACTGTAGGGGGAAAAAAAGGAGCTGAAGGGATGAAAGCCAAGTCTAGGAGCAGAAGAAAACTTCAATAAAACTATAATTAATGTCCTCAGAAAGATAAGAGGAGATAATGCATCCATAAAATGAGAATGGGGGTTATAAAAAAGGAACACTCAAAGAATAAGGAAGGACTCTAAGAAGTTAAATATATAATAGCAGAAATTAAAAATCAGTGGAAGACTTGAAAGGTGAGTTGAGGGACTTTCTTAGAAAGTAGGAAAAGAAGACAACAATGTAGGAAGTAGGAAAAAAATAATTAAGAGATTTAGAAGCTCGGTCCAGGAGGATCAACAGTAAGGGTTCCAGAAATAGAGAGCGCAGACACTCAAGGGGAGGAGATTATTGGAGAAGCTGTGTGAGAAAGTCCGCAGGACTGAAGGACACAGGCTTCTGGGCTGCATGGAGGGTCGCAGTGGATGCAGAGACCCACCACACGGCCTGTGCTGGTGGAGCTCCAGAGTATTAAGGACAAAGTGAGGCTTTGTACAGCTTTCAGAGAGGAAGAAAGTAGATCGCATACAAACAGTACAGAACTCAGCTTTCCAACAGTGTCTCTGGAAACTGGAAGACATGGGGACGATGCCTCCAGTCTTCCAAGGGCAGGTGGTTTCCATCTTTCTGTTCACAGCCAAACAGACTATCAAGAGGGAAAGGGAATAAAGTTGGTTCAAATAGGCATGCTCTCAAAGGGCGTACCTTCTACACACCTCTACCAAGGAAGCAGGTGAGTACATCAAAATGAGAATGGCGTGTACAGTAGACAACGTAATGGATCCCCAAAGATGTCTGCATCCTAATGCCCAGAACCTGTGAAAATGTGAGATTCCATAGCAAAAGGGGAGTTAAGTTTGCACAGGGAATGAAGATTGCTAACAGCTGACCCTGAGATGGGGCGATGATCCCGGGTTATCCCTCTGGGTCCAATGTAATCACAAGGGTCCTTAGTAGCAAGGGAAGGAGGTAGAGGAGTGGATGAGAGTTATGCTGTCTGGGGAGGATTCTCCCAAGGTCGCTTGGCTAGGAGATGGAGGAAGGGACTCTGAGACAAGGACTGTGGGTTCCTCTGGAAGCTGGAAACACAGACAGCCTCTTGAAGCTCTTCTCCCCCAGAGCCTTCAAAAGGAAGGCTGCCAGCATCTTGATTGAGTCCAGCGAGACCCATTACAGACTTCTGACCTCCAGAACTGTAAGGCAATACATCTGTGTTGTTTGAAGCCACTTAGTTTTCAGTAATGTGTTACAGCAGCAATGGACACGAATACAGTGTGGGATTCAGGAAGCAAGGAGTAAGAAGTCCCAGGTGACAGATGTGCAGAAGGCTCAGGTCCAGACTGGACTTGGAGCATGGAGAACTCTGGATGGGATTACACCTGGAAAAAACCAAAAAGGAACGGACAGATTGCACTGAACTGTTTGGAGAGGGATTTGAACAGTTCTATGTGTGTGTAAATAAGCATTGTATGCTCAATCGTGTCTGACTCTTTGAGACCCCATGGACTGTAGCCCGCCAGGTTCCTTGGTCCATGGAGTTCTCTGAATACTGGAGTGGGTTGCCATTTCCTTCTCCAGGGGATCTTCCCAACCCAGGGATCAAACCCACCATCTCCTGCAGCTTCTGCATTGACAGACAGATTCTTTACCACTGAGCCACATGGGAAGCCTGTAAATAAATATTAGGTGCATACAAAGCCATTTTTAATACTAGAGAAAATGTTATGGAAGAAGGGAACATCACGTGGCTTATCCGTGAGCAGTGGCTGCCCAGTCACCATAGTGTGAACATCGACAATTGCTTTAACCAGGAAGGTGGCATCACTCTGTTGGGCAAATGGAGAGGACAGAAATGTGGGTTTAGAGGAAGTGGGATTGGGGGCATAGGAAACCTCATCTTCCCTTCTGGGACACTAATAGATAATATCTAAAAATGGAAGTTCTGTAAGTGGTTACATATAGTGTGTGCTCTGAACTGAACTGTGGCCCTCCAGAATTCAAATATCATATCCCTAACCCAGTGTGCCTATATTTGGAGTAAGGAAGTAACTAAGGTTAAATGACATCATAGGGTGGAGCCCTGATGAGCATCCTGATAAGAAGAGACAACCAGAGTACTCTCTCTTGACTGTGAGGACACAGCTAGAAGGTGGTTGTCTGCAAGCCAGGAAGCAGGCTCTCCCAGAAACCAGACTGGTTGCCACTTAGACCTTGGACTTCCTAGCCTCCAGGACTATGGGAAATACATTTGTATTGTTTAAACCACCCAGGTCTATGGTGTTCTGTGGTATGTTTTGAAAGTCGTAGCTGATTAATACAGCATGTTATTTAGAAATATGTCACTAAAGACCATAGGTCAGTGATCAGTGATGTGTGCTCAGTCGTGTCTGACTCGTTGCGACCCCATGGACTGTAGTCCTCCAAGCTCCTCTGTCCATGGAATTTTCAAAGCAAGGATACTGGAGTGGGTTGACAGTTCCTACTCCAGAAAAGGCAATAAGAAATAGCTAAATAATTGAGAGTGGTTATCTCTGGGAATTGGAAATCAGTGTGGGGAGGTCTGTAGCCAGGAGTGCTGTTTTTCATTGTTGGGTTTTATTACTTTTACTTTTTCAAGTCTTGTATATGTGTTAAATTTTTAAAGTAAAACAACAAGAAAAATGGAGTTTATTGGCTTAGGTAAATATAAAGTTCAAAAACAGAGTGATCTTCAGGAATAGTTTGATGAGGTCTCCAGCTCCATTTTTCTGCAGCTCAGTGCTGTCCTCTGAACTCTTTTATAGTAGCCAAATGGCTGCAGCAGCTCCAGCCCTTACATGTACCTTCAATATCTCTGGTGATGGAGTTTCTCCCCAAGAGGTCCCCAGGAAACATATCCTGTATCTTATGTGATAGCATTTGTTCGAGTCACAATAGCCAGGGAGCTGAACTGAGCTGATTGGCATAAGCCAACCATAACCCACCACGGAAATACATTGGCTATGAGGTACAAGTGGTAATATGGGAGGAAATTGGTGTTCTTCTGCCAAGAGGAAGGATGAAAGGATGATGGGTAACTCAAAGTAGCAAGTGTCCAGTACAAATGTGTTCCTCTGGAGAATATCTCTTTGTGAGATGTAGGTCCCTCCTAATTCTTTTGATTGGTTGGTTGGTTGGTTGGTTGGTTTGATGGCATTTAAGTTAAATGTTAACTTTTGCTCTGTGTGACTCATGAAATAGGGAAGGCTGGACATAGAGAAAATGACTTGATAAGGGAGGTTAAAGGGGGCATCCCACACCATATAAGGGATGTGGCAACATGAAAAAATGAAAGGCAGAGGTGAATACAAAGCCCCATTCTTAGGGTAAGTGTGTACTACTGTGACTCAGTTGGACACGATCAAAAATTTCAGCCTGGAGTGATTGAAGGACAACTCCAAGACAGTTCCCTAACTTCACCTCTCTTCCCAGCCAGCCTACCACAGATGCCGGAAATTACGTCATTAGAAACTCATCTCTGTGTAAGAAGTTCCCATGACCATTGGGAGGGCGGTACATTTGGCCATTGCCTGTCGCTAAAGCAGAAGGCCTTAGTTTGCCAAATCCTTCCTGGACAGCTGCAGCAGGAGGAGATTTGGGGTGTGGGAGGGGAAGAGGGGAGAAGTATCCAGAGGGGTGGGGCCCACTCAGCACAGGTGCGGAGGTGGGAGAAAGAGAACCAGGTGAGGACTAAGATGGGGGTGGGGTGGGGGGAACAGCACCAGGTCCTTAGTCCCCGGAGTGCTAACCTAAACCTGAGTCCTGATAAGGGGAGCACTAGACACTCTCTACATCTCAGTTAGCCAGCTTGCCAAACTCATCAGCTTGCTCCATCCCTCTGACTGATGTCCACAGCTGGAGGAACACTTGGGGGCAGGAAGGCGGCTGTCCAAAATGTCCACCATGCCTGCTCCCACCAGCTGAGCTGAATGCTTTCCTAGAGACAGCTGGCTTACTTCCCAAACCTGTTTATGCCAGTGGAACTTGCTATTGTAATTATGCAATTTAATTAAGTATTATACAAACCAATTAAATACCATTGCAAAAAAAAAAAAAACACACCAAAATTGTTTCAATGAAAACCTGGTTGAAAATTTGGAAAGACTCAAAAAAAAAAAAAAAAAAAACCTAGTTCATTTTATTTAATAAAAAAAATGCTGTTGAGTTAGATGTGGATGAAACAACTAGGAAAGGTTGGGGAAATATTCATGAAATTGAGGGAGACTTTTGCACTCAGATTATTTTGCAAGTCTATTTAGCTTCTCATTCCATTTAAGAAAACCATACTTAAACCATACTTAGAAACCATACTTCTGGCATAAGTGATTTATGCCAGAAAGACAATGAGAACAATTACATCCAGGAGATGTGAAGGTAAAGAAATGTCTTGGCTTTACATCCAAAGTTCGGTGAGTGAATATACAAACATGTAAGATCCTAAAATGTTTCAACTCATTGACCAATCATCTCAGCTAAGAGGGCTTCCTGCATTTGTGGTGGGTTTATTTGTGGCGGGCTTCATCTCCTGGACACTCACCCCCACTCGTCTGAATCAGAGGTTGGTATGCAGGGCGAGATCACACTTTTGAGCCACAGATGCTTAGTTGGCCGAGTTTCCCAAAACGGGCAGAATTTGGAGAAGCCAAGGAGAAGTAGAAAAAACAAAACAAAACTGAGGGTGGCTTCAACCTGGATCAGCCCCTCTGCTCCCTCCCAGCTGTTACCCAGCAGCCTGAGCAGTAGGTCCAGCCTGCATTGCACTCTCCCCAAACTACCCCCACCACCACCACCCCACCCTGAGAGAATAGGGAGCAGAGTGATTCCATTCATGAGACTCAAGCTCAGAGGCAGCTGATGTTTGGGTTCTTTACCTGCCCTCATGGCTGCAACCCCGGTTTCTCTATACACACCTCCTTCTCCAGCCACACCTGCTCACTCACTGCCCTGGTTATGCTTGACCACTCCCACCTATGCCTGTTTGCTAAGAGTCTCTCTTTGTAGACTGCCCTTTGCCCCGACTCTTCATATCTTCCCCTTCCTTCAAAGCTTCTGCTTACTGACTGCTGCCTCCGGAAGCCCTCCCTGATTACCCGCTGATCATACTGCATGTACTACCCTCCTCCACTTAGTCTTGACTGCTTTCTCATCTTTCCAAGACGCAGGGCAATTTTAGGTGCCGAGGAGAGATTCTCACCCAGGTTCAACCCAACACCTCCCCTGAGCTGTAACATTGGAGTTCTTCTTGAGACCCTTTCTGGATTTTATTTCAGACATTCCCACCTAACAATCACCACCCTGTAGGACTGCACAAATTTCATCAGTAAAGCCCCCACAATGGACATGGAGATTCAGGAGTATTTGTCCTAAAAAACTGATGTGGGAGAACCACGAACTTCCGAAGGGCTGTAGGACACTGGGTTCCGTTCTTGGGTCCCCAGTTCTGGAGGGAAAGCTATAGTTCAGTTCAACTCGGTTTCTTGAAAAACCTTTAAATCAGAGACTTCCTGTAAGCAAGGCACTGGGGTGGGGGCAGGGAAGAGTAAGGATGGGAGGGCCCGGAGATGAATGACACATGATGGCGCCTCCCTTCAGAGCGCTTGGGCTGGTGGGGAAGATGGCCGCGTGCCTGAGGAACTGGGACGGTGGTGCACAGAACGCCAACGGAGGTGGGGTGTCCGGGCAGACCTCTTACAGGGGGTGAGAGCTGGGGGGATGTGAGGGGAAATCGGAGGGTGGGCCTTCAAGGTGGGCGGGTGGCCAGGACGGTTCTCATACTTCACACAAATGCATGTAGTGCTTCCGACGGCCCTGGTGTGCCTGGGGGCCTCTGTCGGGATCTGAAGCCTCCTGGGAGGGGAAGCTGGGTGGTTGAGGAGACATCTTTTTCTAAGTCGTGCGGTGGGAGTTCCAGGGAAGAGTTCTGACTCAGCTTTCCCAGGCCCCAGAGGTTGGTTGGCACTGCTGGAAGGACACGTCGTGGTTGGCCTGAGATAGCCACTTTACTGTCCCCCGGTAGCTATTAACAGTGTTCCCTTTCTTTCTCAAAGTGCCCTTGTTTGGACAAGAAAAGGGAGTGTCCGTGCTGGGGGGAAGTGATGCGGTCCCAGGGGAGCAGGGGCCGCAGGGGACAGCTTTGGAGGCAGCCTTCGCCAGGTGCTCCCCTTCTGCTGTGGGGGTCACCCGTCCCCTGTCCAAACACCTGTTACACTCCCCACACTGCGTGGATCCTACTTGCCATTGTACGTCACCTGCAGGTTTGTCTTGCGTATCATCGGGGTACAGAGTAAACAGTGGAGTTTGAAAATAAAAAGTCAAATAAATCCTTTCCCCGGGGGAATCAGTTTTTTTTCTTCCACCTGAAAGGGGGCTGGGAGCATCTTTTTCTCTGACAGAAAGAGAAAGTATGTGCTAGTTGTTCAGTCATGTCTGACTCTTTGTGACCTCGTGGACTGTAACCCACCAAGCTCCTCTCTCTGTGGAATTCTCCAGGCAAGAATACTGGAGTGGGCTGCCATTCCCTTCTCCAGGGGTTCTTCCCGACCCAGGGATCCGACTTGGGCCTTCTGCATTGTAGGCGGATTCTTTACCGTCTGAGCCACTAGACAAAGCCTGGTATTAATTATTCCTATCACACTGGATGCCAGGTGAGATAGAACTTCCTGGAAAGTTCTATCAGCATGAGTGATAGGATTCAGGTCACCAGGAATAGAACAAGAGCAAGACCCACACAGGCAGGAAAAGCCACCAAGGGGGAGCCCATGGTCACTGAAGACAGAGCAGGCCTGCCTCCTGGTTCCGCCGTGTGGAGCTCCGAATGCCGCCTTTGCCAGCCTTACGTCCGTCCCCACGGGGGCTGACGAGGCAGCCTTGCTCCCAGGGCCCTCTGGTTCCCCTCCCCACATGCGTGACCACACCAGCCTCAAAATCCCAGCCCCACTAGGCAGCAGAACCAGGCCAGCAGGCAGAGTGGGCACCCCATGCCTCCCCAGACCCCATCAGCCAATGAAGTCAGGCACAGAGAACCTTCTTATTAAACTCACGAGACTCCCTTCTGTCCCTCCGCCCCTGCGGGAATTCTGCTGCCTTGAGATGCCTTCTTCACGAGCCCTGCAGACGTGAAGGCTTTGTCATGCTTTCTTCCTTGTGTTACAGAAAGAAAAAGTTTTTCCCCAGATTTGAACTGTTTTTCAACGTTACAGGGTTGAATATTCTCTATCATCCCCCTGCATCCACTCAGGTTCCACTGAACTTTCACCATCTTGCCTCACCAGCCAGAGAGTGTTGGGAAGGACCCCCTCAGTGGGTGCCCTCCTCCTTCTTTCCCTGGCAGTGTGGGCAGGGGGGCCCTGGGGGCGGGGTTCTGGACAACCATTCCCTGCTTACTCGGGCCAGGATCTGCTGGCAGCCCTGGCTCAGATTTGCCCAAGCCCAGGAACACTTCCCTGAGGCCAGACAAAAAAGAAAACATGTGTGACTGAGCAGTCGGACTGGGGCTGGTCAGCCTGACCAGAGAGATTAGGCCTTTGTTCCTTGGACAGACTCTGTCACCTCCCCTATCCTAGGCCCAGGCCCCAGCTTTGGCTTTGGTTCTCTGGGCTCAGCCCTTTTCTCCTCCTCAGGCTGTTTTAAGGTTCTAGGCCAAGGTCACAGAAGTTCAGACTTCCAAGGGGGCCATCACCCCCCAAAGCAATGACTGAAGAGGACTTGGTTGCCTTGGAAGACACCGTTCTCCAGTGACAAACTCACACTTTCCCATCCCCATCCCCCCACCTCTCTTTCCTTTCTCAATCAGAGCAGACCAACCTGGTCTGGTGCCCGGCGGGCTGGACCTCAACTCATGGGTTTCCCTGAGGTGCCTGCATGCAGGCCCCGGGGCCAAGGGCCATGCTACTGCCCTGCAGGCTGCTTGGCAATGACCACACACGCACACACATTTTTCAGCCCTTCCAAGGAGAAGCAGGGAAATGTCCATTTGTTGAGTGGGCTCTCAACACCGAGCAACATTGCATGTGCAGGTGTGTCTGGGGGAAGCCCCCCTGAATGTGCTCCCAGGGCTGGGAAAGTGGCCTCCAGACCAAATGCAAGGTCTCCCCAAAGTGTGGGGGGTGCTGCTGTTCATTCTGTTCAGCAAAACTCAGGAGTTTGCTGGAGGAAAGGGAGGCTTACCATCGGATTCTTTCCTTTCGTGGGGAAATAAAGAGGCATGCAAGTAATCACTGTTGAATTCAAGGAATGTTTATCAAGCACCTACTATATCGGCTGTTGGGAGTGGAGGAACAGAAAAGGGCTGGGTGGAGTCTGGCTTGTGGGCACTGGCCGGGTCTCTGTTTGACTCCCTTCTGGAAGGCAGTGGCGGTGAGCCTGGCACAGGGCATGTGCTCAGAAAGAGTGAGTTAAGGCTGAGTCACTGCCTGGCAGGCAGAAGTGTCCCGGTTGCTGGGGTCCGTGGCTCTGTTTGCCTCACCAGCTGAGGGTGGGGGAGTCCTGCTGGCTTGCCCCCTTGGCTTTCCCAAATAGTCTCTAGCACTTTGGACAGGCGTGGTTCTACTTCTAGTTGGAAGGACCGTGTTGGTCTCTGGACCTTCCTCCAAGACCCTAGCGTGGCACCTGGTGGCCCAGTGGGGCTCAGTGATGGGGGTGGGTACTAACTGGCCCTGAGTATTGTGTCTTTGGGTTGGTTGTTTTTTTTAACTAATAGACTATTTTTTTAGAACAGTTTTAGGTTTATAGAAAAATTGAGCAGAAGGTATAAAGTTCCCTATACCCTCTTTCTTTCCCTCCCTCCAAGTGTCTCCTACTATTAGTATCTTGCATTAGAGTGGTACATTTGTTATAATTGGTGAACCAATATTGATACATTATTGTATTTATTCTTTGATTGAAGTGTATTGTGTTTGCTTCAGGTATGCAGCAAAGTGATTCAGTTTTACATACGTATATGTATGCTGCTGCTGCTGCTAAGTCGCTTCAGTCGTGTCCGACTCTGTGCGACCCCATAGACGGCAGCCCACCAGGCTCCCCCATTCCTGGGATTCTCCAGGCAAGAACACTGGAGTGGGTTGCCATTTCCTTCTCCAATGCATGAAAGTGAAAAGTGAAAGTGAAGTCACTCAGTCGTGTCCGACTCTTAGCGACCCCATGGACTGCGGCCTACCAGGCTCCTCCATCCATGGGATTATCCAGGCAAGAGTACTGGAGTGGGGTGCCATTGCCTTCTCCAACATATATGTATATATGTATGTATATCTATATTTTTTGATTCTTTTCCATTAGTTTATTACAAGGTATTGAATATAGTTCCCTGTGCTATTAGTAATTCCTTGTTGTTAGTCTATTTGATAAATGATAGTGTGCATCTATTGATATATCATTATTAACTAAAGTCCATAGTTTACACTAGAGTTCACTCTTTGTGTTGTACAGTTTTATGTGTTTTGACAAATGTATAAAACCATGTATCTACCATTACAAGGTCACACAGAATGGTTTTGCTTCCCTAAAAACCCCCTGTGATTCACCTATTCATCTGGACTCTCTTCCCTCTGGCAGCCACTGATCTTTTTCTTATCTCCATAGTTTTGCCTTTTCCAGAAGGTCATATAGTTGAAATCATATAGTATGTAGCCCATTCAGATTGACTTCTTTCACTTAGTAATATACATGTAAGACTCCTCAGTGTCTTCATGACTTGGTAACGCATTTCTTTTTAGCACTGAGTAATAATCCATTGCATGGATGTACCACAGTTTATTTCTCTATTCACCCACTGAAAGACATCTTGATGGCCTCTTCTTTTGGCAATTATGAATAAAGCTGCCATAAACTTCTGTGTGCAGTTTTTTGTGTGGACATAAGTTTTCAGCTCCCTTGGGTGAATGCTTAAGTATGTGCTTGCCGGATCCTATGGGAAGAGCATGTCTGGTTCTGTAAGGACTAGACAAACACCAGATGGACTGTCTGTGCCATTTTATGACCTCAGGGTGGTTAATTTTAATATTAGCAGAAAAAGCAAACTGTAACCCACATAACATAGCCTCCAAAGGATCCTGGGAAGAGAAACCCCTGCCTCTCTGTCACCATAGGCCTCAGCTGACCCACCCTAGTGACAGCTCATCACCCCAGACATCTTCTCACCAGGTGCTGGGCTGCCACCGGCCCAGTAGCACTTCCCATGGGAGTGCAGTCAGCTCTCATCCAAGTGCTAGGCTCGAGCTAGGAGCTGGCACTTAGCAGGGAGTACACAGTCTGCGTTCCTCGACGGGGCTGACCTCCCAGGGAAAAGCTGGTCTCACTGTCCTCACCAGAGAATGTAGATGCCGCACCTGGTGCCACTTGCTCGTTTCATCTCTGCTTCAGCCTCGGGAGGTAGGAGGTCAGTGCCGTTATTCTGCCCATTATGCTGGTGAAAATCTAAAGCAGAGAGAGGTTAAGTCACTTGTCCAAGGTCACATAGCTGGTCAATGGCAGGATCAGTCTGGCTCTAAACCTCAAAGCATTATGGCCTCCTGGGAGCTTCAAGGCCCTGCAGCAGAGACTAATGACCTCCCTCTCCCCTGAGGGCACCTCTCACAGCCTTTACCCCTCCCTGTGAGGTAGAGCCAGTTGCTTCCAAGTCATTCCCGGAGTGGGGTTGGGGGAAGCTGGCGTCCGGCTGCCTCCATCCTGCATCAGACAGCCCCCTGCCAGCCCCGCGTGCTTGCTGAGGGTGCTGTGGGGTTCAGGGTACGGAGGACGCATGGGAACCTCCCACCACACACCGAGTATGTGCAGGCTGCAGGCTGGGAGTCTGGGACCCATGTTCTGCTTCTGGTCTTGTCCTTGGTGTGACCAGGGGTGAGCTATTTGCCCTCTCTGGACTCAGGTATCCTGGTTGTCAAGTGAGGAATTTATAGGGTTCCTCTAGCATGGACATTTGATGTTTTTCAAAAAGCCATTAGAGACCCTGAGAAGAACAACGCCAATTTTCTGTCACATGCTGATTGTAAGTGCTGTGGCAGTTCTTAGAAGAGAGAGGTTAGTGCCAATTTAAAAAAACAAGGAAAAAGATTTCATGAATTTGCGTCAGCGCTCAAGGCAGCATCTCTACAAAGGTGCTAGTGAGAACAAGGATGTTTATCCATGAGCAGAAAGGCCACAAGGGGCCAAGGTCACGTCTACAGCAGGCTCTGACCTGTACCCCAGTCTGGGGCTGCCTCCTCTTGGGTGTCCAGGGCCAAACATAGCCTGACCCACAGGCACTGTTTCATTCTGGGCCTAGACTTTCACAGTCCCCAAACTATGCAGTCCTCTGCCTGGGTTCTTCTGGTTGACATCATGCAGGTGAGATTTCATACTAAACTCGCAGGCCTTGAGGGAACACCTGGAAAAGGCTCTGAACCCGAGGACTTGGTTTGAGCAAGGATGCTTGTGAGCTGCATGCTTCTGAGAAGGTCACTCAGCTTCTCTGTGCTTCCATCTTTCTGACTGTATAGTGTCGTGGAGGGAGTTTGCAGGCAGGGACCACACCTTTTCTTGTGTGCATCCCCACAGGTAGCAAGACCCTGGCATACCGCCAATGCTCAGTAACTGATTAACTCTATCCCACTTGCCAGACAGGTACGTGGGAAAACACTTTTTTAAATTATAAAGCATCACACAAGTGTTCAGTTCAGTTCAGTTGCTCAGTCGTGTCCGACTCTTTGCACCCCATGAACTGCAGCACGCCAGGCCTCCCTGTCCATCACCAACTCCCAGAGTCCACCCACACCATGTCCATTGAGTCAGTGATGCCATCCAACCATCTCATCCTCTGTCATCCCCTTCTCCTCCTGCCTTCAATCTTTCCCAGCATCAGGGTCTTTTCAAATGAAAAGACTTCAGCTCTTCGCATCAGGTGGCCAAAGTACTGGAGTTTCAGCTTCAGCATCAGTCCTTCCAATGAACACCCAGGACTGATCTCCTTTAGGATGGACTAGTTGGATCTTCTTGCAGTCCAAGGGACTCTCAAGAGTCTTCTCCAACTCCACAGTTCAAAAGCGTCAATTCTTCAGTGCTCAGCTTTCTTTATAGTCCAACTCTCACATCCATACATGACTACTGGAAAAACTATTGCCTTCGCTAGATGGACAAAGTAATGTCTCTGCTTCTTAATATGTTGTCTAGGTTGGTCAAAACTTTCCTTCCAAAGAGTAAGCATCTTTTAATTTCATGGCTTCAATCACCATCTGCAGTGATTTTGGAACCCAAAAAAATATAGTCAGCCACTGTTTCCACTGTTTCCCCATCTATTTGCCATGAAGTGATGGGACTGGATGCCATGATCTTAGTTTTCTGAATGTTGAGATTTAAGCCAACTTTTTCACTCTCCTCTTTCACTTTCACCAAGAGGCCCTTTAGTTCTTCTTCACTTTCTGCCATAAGGGTGGTGTCATCTGCATACCTGAGGTTATTGATATTTCTCCCGGCAATCTTGATTCCAGCTTGTGCTTCCTCCAGCCCAGCACACAAGTGTTAGTTAATATTAATATCGGAGTTAGTCACTCAGTCGTGTCCAACTCTTTGCGACCCCATGGATGGTAGCCCACCAGGCTCCTCTCCATGGGATTTCCCAGGAAAGAATTGGAGTGAATTGCCATTCCCTTCTCCAAAGAATCTTCCCAACCCAGGGATCGAACCCTCGTCTCTAATATTAGTACGAGCACTAAGCTGTTAGTTTCCTAGTTCCAAGTCACAGTTAGTCTTCCTATTGCTTCTGAAAGCCAGGAGCAATCAGAGAAGAGGTCCTAGATGCTTGTGGCCACACATTTGCAGACCTATGTGGGCCTCCCACCTTCTCAGTGTCTGTACGCTCAGGGAGGAGAGAAGAGGGGATGAGAGTGGAGAAAGGGAGGGAGGTCGGACTGCACAGCCTGGTCAAGGGCCAAGCGTTTCTCCACATGACAGCGGGCTGGAGCCAGACCCTCAGCACCTTGACCTCTGGTTCCGTCTCTCCTCAGGGAGAGCCAGGCGTGCGCTCCCTGCAGAGGCCTGGCCCTGGACAGATGGCACCGACTGGTCATGGAGCCAAGGGCTGGGGAGATGGAGTCTGGGTGATGATGTCCTTTGGCCCATTTCCAGCCCTTCCTGGAGATTCGAGGAAACAAGTCATTAGTCTGGAGTGTTCCTTAATGAGAGCAAGGCAGCCAGATTGTTGGGTTTGAGAGCCCCCAGGTCAGTGTCCAGGAAGGCACCTGAAATCATTAAGGACCTTTGGCTGGCTGAGGGGCCATGAACTTGAACCTTATTTCTCCAGAGGTGAAGGGGTGCCCAACATTTGGGAGGATGGATGGGGTGAGGGATGGGTAACTATTAGCTTGGAAAGTTGATAGCTTCACATTCTCACCACAGACCATAATTGTGGGAAGGGACCTTCGTGATCACTCCCTTAACTAGCAGAGGAGAAGACCAAGGCTCAGAGAGGAAACAAGGCTTGTCAGGAGGTCCCATCAGACTCTTCTTGTCTCACAAGCCTGGATTTTTTTCAGGTCTTTATTGAATTTGTTACAGTATTGTTTCTGCTTTCTGTTTTGGTTTTCTGGCCACTGTCGAACCCGCACCCCTGCATTGGAAGGCGAAGTCTTACCCACTGGACTGCCAGGGAAGTCCTAAGCCTGGATGTTTTCTCCTTTTTTTTCCCCCTCGTAACATTATTTTTTGAGGCTTAAAGCACATTCCAAGAAAAAAAAAAATCAGGATACAGAAAAAAAAAAAATTATCCATGCTATTTATTCACTCTCACTCCCAGAAACTGTTAGCTCTAATGACCTTTCCAAATTAATAAAATCTGTAAATGTTCAATTGTTTATTTCGCACACTGAGTTACACCTCTAAATGGCCGGAGGGACCCGCTCGCCCGCCTGGAGTATTTAGCTCGAGGGTTCTGCAGCCAGCAGGTATGCTCTCCACCTCAGGCAGGGAGCTGTGCCCGGATTCCCTGGGAGAGGAGGCCCGGCCTGTTTTCCCTCCCAGAGCTTTGAGGGAACAGCACACGGTGTGCTCAGAGCCTGTGGCAGACAAAAAATGTTAGTGACGATCCTGGTCCAAAGGTCCTTCCAGGGAATTTAGGGGAGAGACAAACCCTTCAAACATGAATATAGAATCGTTCCCAAACAAGTGCTCGATTGTGGCCCTGTGACGTTTGCAGAACGTAGATCCACTAGAAAGAGTTGGATTCGGTTCGGTGGAGGCCATAGGAAAGGGCTTTCTAGGCAGGGAGCAAGGAGTGAGAATGAGACCATGTGCCTGGGGGAGGAAGCCGGTCCCGGGTATGGGGGATGGGACTGGCTGGGTGGACGGGGTCCCCACTCTGGGTGGTGATGGGGTTCATACTCCAAGAAGTGGCCACAAGGAGATCCTGTTTCTTATGCTCAGACACCTCCATCTCTGATGATGCTGCATGAACGCCATGTTTGCAAGCCATGGATTTCCCTGGCCCAGAGTCACACAGCCCAGTGTGTCCTTGAGTGAGAAAAGCTGTGTTACCACAGGAGGATCTTTTTTTTAATTGTGGTAAAATATACATAAAATTTACCATATTAACCACCTTTAAGTGTATAGGTTAGTGGCTTTTTTTATTCACATTGTTGTGCAACCATTGCTACCATACGTCTCTAGAACTTTTTCATCTTCCCCAAATTGAACACTAGCTCACCATTACCCCCTCTTCCCAGCTCCTGTTAACCTCTCTATTCTACTTTCTGTCTCTATGAATTTGACTACCCTGTGAGTGAAGTGTGAAAGTCGGCTCAGTCATGTCCGACTCTTTGTGACCCCATGGACTGTAGCCTGCCAGGCTCCTCTGTCCATGGAATTCTCCAAGCCAGAATACTGGAGTGGGTAGCTGTTCCCTTCTCTAGGGGATCTTCACAACTCAGGGATCGAACCCAGGTCTCCCGCATTGCAGGCAGATTCTTTACCATCTGAGCCACCAGGGAAGCCCGGATACCCATATGAGTAAACTCATACAACATTTGTCCTTTTGTCTTATTTTCACTTACCATAATGTTCTCTGGTTCATCCATGTTGTAGGATATATCAGAATTCCCTTCCTTTTTAAGTCTGAGTAACATTCCGTCATATGCATGGACCACATTTTGTTCACCCATTTGTCCAATGGACTCTTGGGTTTCTCCCATCTCCTGCCTATTGTGAGTGATGCTGCTATGAACATAGGTGTGCAAATATCTGTTTAAGTCCCTTACAGGATGATTTTGAGCTTTTAAAAACAAGTGCTTTGGGCTCTCAAATCATCAGGGGTGATCAACTGACCCTCACTGCTATCACTCCATGAGGAACAGATTGTCAGCTTGCCGTTTCCCACGCGTGAAGGCTCTTCTGCCTTGAGCAGAGCTCTTCATTATCCTCTGCCAGGGACACAGATTGCAGGCTGGACTCTGAGTACACCTGGCCTTTCCCCACACCATGCTAAGCAGCTTCCGTCTGCATGCTAGCCAGTGTCAAGGCCTCTTTGCCTTCACTTCTTATCCTGAAATGCACCAGTCATGTTGAATTTGTCTCTCACTGAGGTAGCAGATGCTCTGCACTCTTGCTTGGTAAGTTCTTTCTCCTACCCTCTAAAATGTATTTAGCCACTATTGTTAAAGCCACGGGAAATCACACAGGCATAGTGCTCCCTTCTGGTCCTGGGTCCTCCCCACCTCCTCCAAAAATCTCTTCGAACGCTGCCGAAGAACTAAAAGACATCCTGTCTTGAAGCATCACTACCGCTGGCCGTTAATTGCCTCTACAGATCCCAAACTCACCTAAAACACATTAAAGTGGTGACATGCTCAGGCAGAGAGGCAGGAGAACGCACAGTTCAGGTTGGCATTGTCATTAACTCAAGTCTTTGATGTCAACTCCCTCCCGCACAGAACGTCCTTCCTGGCCCTCCAGTCAACCTCCGAAATGCATTTTCTGGCCTTTGTTGGTTTGTGTCAGCTCTTGAACATTATTTAAATGTAGTTTGGGGCCCATGCGTGCAATTACCATTGTGTTATTATTCAGAACCAGATTGTTAAGATTCAGGCAGCTGTACAAGGAGATGCCCTGTGCTGTGAGGTCCAATTTAGGAGGGCCTTCCGAGCTGGCGCGCAGGGTTGCTAGGCAACCCCATGCTACAGAAGAGGAGGCCTCACTCCGAGTGGGAAGAAGCCCAGCGCCTTCAGGGAATTGGAGGCAGTGGTCAATCTCAGACTGGCATGGCGCCGGGGAGGGGGAGGGAGGCGACGTGGGCCGAACCCACGGCTGGAGGAGGGGGGATCTTGCCAGGGGCGCCCACCCAACTAGCACGCGGTGTTCCTGGGAGGGGAGAGTGCTGCTGGGAGTGAGAACGCAGAGAAGGTGCAGAAGCCAGAGGTCGGCCAGGAAACTGCTGAAGGATACCCAGAGCAGATGCTAATATGCTTCTCCATCCCTTTCTTCTCTTTGCAGGAAATGAGCAGGTTTGCACAGAAACTGCTGGCCTGAAATTTAAGAAGAAGACGTGGTCGCTTGTGAGTCTCAATTTTGCTTTCTTCGGTCTGTGGTTTGACAGTGTTCCTGGGAAGTGGATGGGTTTACCCGTTTGGGGAAGGGAACGTGACCTGGATGGAGTCGGGCTTTTGGTTCTTCTGCAAGGTGCCTCTGGCTGGTGGGATTGGACCCAGGGACGGAAGGCTGTGAAGGCTCATGGTCTCAGACCCGGCTCTGCCCTCTGAGTGGAGGATGCGTCCACTGGCTCATGGTAGAGAGCAGCTCTCTTGGGGTCGATTGGTGTGTGAGGAAAGCAGGACTCCTTTGGTATGAGGATGACATGGTTTTTTTTTTAAATTTTTTGCCCTGGGGCCACGAACAGTTTGCACAATTCCAAGTTTGCTGCTAGGGTGATCTTATTTAGAACAGTAAATTGTCATACAGGCCATTTAGCAGTGTGTTAAACTGAGAGCAATCATATGACCCAGTCCATTACTCAATCTGGGAATATTATTAATTCGCCAGGCGCCTGGCACTATCTGGTGGCTCTGAGAAATAAGAGAAGCTGCAGGTTCAGGCTCTGTTTTGGAGGAATGGTCAGTCCAGTGTGGGAAGAGAAGACATCTGCCCATGAAACCATGAAAGAACTTTATGAAAGGGCATACATCCTGCTCTGGCCTGTATGGCACAGGCAGTAATGCTGATGATGGGAGTGGTTAGGGAAGGCGTCCTGGATAAAGGGAGAGCTGAGCTGGGCTCATGGAGGAGGGAGGCTGTTCCAGGGAGAAAGGAACAAGGATGAGGCCCCAGGATGGGAACACCCAATGGCTTACGTGGAGGATGTTGTAGACATGGGTCTAATGGGGAGGGAAGGAAATGCTGGTGACACTGGGCAGGGCCAGATGGTATGGGGCTTGAAATGCCTTCATGAATAGTCCACAAAGAATCAGGATAGCAAGTATCCCTAATCTATGTAAGTAAAATTAGGTTTCTGCCAGTTTATGACTCATTACGTGGAAAAGACTATATGGGTTTTTCAACCAGTTGGAAGTTGTATTCGAGATTAACATAGACACTGGGTAGATTACAGGAAATTCACATTGGGGATACTCCTTGTATCTCAGTGAGAGAGAGAGAGATAGAGAGAGAGAGATTCAACCTTCTCCAGACAACTGCAACTGAGGGTCATGAGACCATGATGGGGACACACCCTAAGCTTCAGGTGGACAGTCACCAGGACAGTGGCCCCCATGTCCACTTGCTTTTGCCTGGAGTTGCTTCTTATGCAGGGAGCTCCAGATACTATGCCCAGGGTGAGGAGCAGCTAGGGTATATTTATTTAACACAGGTTAATTATTTGTTCCAAGCAAGCAGAGGATACTTGCTTGTTCTGAATGTCAAGAACAACCGGTATTTATGTAGTGTTCCCAATTTGCAGCAGATCTGACGGTACTACCTCATCTGAGCCTCACAAAGGCTCTGTCAGGTAGTGCCATTTTGCAGATGAGGAAATCGAGGCTCGAACAGCTTCAATATTTCGTTCGAGATTACTCAGCAGGTCGAGCCGATGTTCATACTGACTTTCCACTGTGCACCGCTGCATGTCTGATTATGGAGCAGGCCTCCTGGGTCTGCTCCTACCTCCTGCTCATTTGTCCTGGGGAAGAAGAGAGCTGTGCAGTCTCACCAGGTCTAGCTGTGGGAACTCTGTTCCGAATGGTCACCGTTTTGCTGTGCTGCCTTTCATGGAACGTATGGTATCAGACTGGTGGTTTGACTGGGCAGGAAATTGGTATTGGTTCTGCTCTCAAAGAGGAAGGCTCATGTGTGCTTCTACCACCAGGGGCAAGCCTCTGGAAAGATACAGGAAGGCTGCATTTAACTGATTTAGGTTGGATTCTCTAGAAGCAGAGCCTGAGACAAGGATTCAGGCACATGTGATGTAGCAAAAGAGAGCGTTAGGGAAAGCTTATAACGGAGGGAGGGAAGCAGGGTCAGGAAGGAGGAGCTGAGCAAAGGTGTATCAGAGCAAGTCTCTTCTTGATTGGGTGCCCAGAGGAAAGAAAGGGGTCTGAGTGGGGCATTGGTCACAGTTACTACTCTGCCATGAGCATCAGTGCTGTGAAGATAGCCAAATGAAATCTTCACCTGACCTGGCAGTAATTTTCATTGCATTTTAAGATTATCGGTATTAAAATAGAAATCGATGGTGTCAAAATCTGTCTTCACTGAAATAACTATGTGCTTTTTTAAACTATAATTTTATTCTTAATAGGTAATACAGTTCCATGGCCCTAAATGCAAAAGTATAAAAAGTATGCTGTGAAAAATCTCCTTCTCACCTCTGTCCCAAGCAGCCTGGCTCCTCCTCTGCTGACAACCAGTATTACCCAGATTTGGGGTTACTTTACAATGACAGTCTATACACACCAAGAGTGGTGCAGTTTAGATTTCAAAGTTTTGGTCAGTCCAATTGCAGTATAGTAAGACACCACCCACTTGGTCCTTAAGAATCAGCAGAACTGGGTCTATTCCAGAATCAGTTGAGCTGAGATGTACCTTTTATTTGGAGAGAGAGCATTTCATCAAGTCAGTTCTCAGTGAAATGTTCAAAAGACATAAAGCTTTTATAAACATTTCCAAACCCCTTAGAGTTACTATGTAAACAATTGATATAAGAATTGAAAATTGTTATTTCCTCATTAAAGCAAATCACCTATAAAGAGCTTGAGATGCTGTGTTACAGCCCTTGAAATTCCCAAATATTTTAAATAATATAAACTTTCATGAAATACACTCGTTCAAATCGTTGCATTTATCACCTAATGTTATTTGCATATCATTTGATGACTTACTGAAATGTGTACTGTTTCTAAAGTGTGTTTAGGTCTACTGCAGTGTCAGCACCTTGTGAGTTCTCACTGTGGTTTCCTTTTACGAATTTACTTTACTATTAATGTGTAATCTGGAGATACTTTCCTCAACATAGGAGTGGGTCAGTGATGGCGTAGGCTCCATTGTTGGTGAGCTCCCTGCTGGAGAAGGTGTTGAAAGAACAGCTGGGTCATCTGTCAGCAAAGTCACGAAGGAAGTCTATCCTCCGTGACAGGCAGGTTTAGAAGACTTTTAAGTTGCTGTCATAGCTGGGTCTGGTCTCTGTGGCTTCGTTATCCTTACTCCCTTAGAGGTCATTTACCTCGTGTGAAATGCAGGCTATTGGGCTCATACTGCACACTTAACTTCTAAATTTTTGTTCCACAGGTTTTATGCCTATAAATGTCCACATGGAACTTACTGTGTGATCTCATAGGCCTGGCATGTATGTTTTCCTCTTTCCCGCTCTCTGTCGTGTTTACACTCTCTCGTGGGTCACAAGAAAATCCACTAACTTGTATCCGACCTGTTCAAGCCCCAAGACAGGTTTGGTGACACACCCACAAGGCAATGAAAAAAAAAATCTCATTTCCGTCCAAGAAATAGAATCATTATCTTGATTGAAATAATATCTTTCCTCAACCTGCAACCAGATAAAGCATCAAATTGGTGGAGTTTCCTTATCACTGCACAGAGTTAGAAGGACCCAGAATAATGGCCTGTCAGCAACTGCTGGGGGTGTGGGGTGGTGTCTGTGAGGCAGAGGCCACATCTCCTGGACTGATGTGGATTATTTGATGTCTGGTGTGAAGCAATTAATGACAATTATTATTATAGTAACAGAGAAGGTACTGTGGTGCCTAGAACTGGGAAAGCAATAAATGCAACTGCTACTATGATTATGGTGGTGGTATTTCATTAAGTAACATCTAACGCATATGGACAATGGTAGGAGTGACTAAAAGCTGTAGATGATTTAGGATGTAGACTTTGGGGATATGACTGTTCTAGAATCCTATATTCGCTGACCTGAGAGTTCCAGGACTGCAGTCAGAGTAAGGGGGTGACTGGGTCTTAGCTTGGGGTGAACAAGCAGAGGACAGCAAACCAACACCTTTGGGAAGAAAAATGGAAGACCTGTGGGCAAGGAGGCAGGGGGTCTGGGTTCCAGCCCAGACCCACCGCTGTCACCATGCAGTTAGGGCTTCGGGGTTCTGGGCTGCCTACCATTCCAACAGGGTTACATGGAGGTATCAGGAGAAGGAGGCAAGGTGATGTGTGTGCAAAGTCCAGGGCACTACCTGTTCTCAGTGTCCCTGTTCCCCATCCACCGAGAGGTGCAGCTCTGCTATCTGCCGGGCATTTTTGAGGGCTTATTCTGTGACAGATGTATTCTAACATTTTACATGTATTAGCTCACTTAACCCTCCCAACACTCTTACACATTAGAGACTTCCTTTTACAGGTGAGGAGAAGCAGAGAGGTTCAGTAACTTGCCCAGGGTCACACAGTCAGTCAGTGGTAGAACAGGGATCTAAAGCCGAGCAGTCTGGTTGGAGCTCTTGAAAACTTAAAATAAGACTAAATAATACAGTTCAAACCTGTGGGGCTTTTACCAAATGTTAAACAACTAGAATCCCGTGATGGGGGAAATAATAATAATAGTGCTGATGATGACATCTTCATGATATCCCAGGAGGCATAGAGGTGGTTCTTGTGGCAGAAGTGGAACACAGTGGAATTCTAGCCAAGGTTCCTGATCTTGGGCACCTGGTAACTCACATCCTCTTTTGGCTTGGGATCCAGCCAAGCTGTCCCCAGCTGCAAGCACACAGTAGGGCACCAGCATATGTGGGACCTGCCCCATTGGCTTTTTCCCAGTCTGGTCCATTCCCCCCATCTTCCTGCAGAGCCCTCCCAGGCCCTGGGGGCCGTGCTGTTTGCCAAGACTTCCCCAGAGGAGGGAACCATCCCCCTACACCCCACCTCACTCCTGCTTCACTCCCTCTCTCCCCAGGCACATCGTAAGTGAAATGAAAGCCCATATCTTCAGAATCTTATTTTCAAGAGGAGTGCTGGCCTGCCAGTGAGCGTTCCTGATTACCATGGTAATCACCAGCTTAATGGAGTGATTTTATAATATATTTCCATCAGAAATATGAACAGGTGTGCAAGGGAAATCAACATTTATCAACAAGATAGGTCTTGGGAGATTAATAATGAATTTAGGATGGCTCAAGGAAACAAAAGGAAGAAAGAAAGAATTCCTACTTTTACTTGCAGTCAAGATCCTTCCAGCCTTATCTCTGACCATTTCCCACCTCATCTCACTCCCACCCCCACCTATGAGCTTTTCACTCACAGTTTTCCTTGCCCTTCCCTCTCCTCTCTCCTTTTCAGTCCATAACCATCTGTCAAAGCCCAGCTCCTCCAGGAAGCCTTGTTTGGTTTACTCAGCCTCCAAGAATCTCTGCTTTCTCTGTCCCTTGGCAGCCCCTCACTGGGTCTGTGTAGCCTCCCTCTCTCCTAAGTCAGCTAGGAGGACCCCCAAGGGAACTATACTCATCCATGTTGCAACCCAGGTCAACAGGCACAGACCCTGCTGAGCCAACTCTTATCAGCTGGGGGCTCTGGTTCCATCCATGGTTCTCAAGGATAATGAGCCTCCACTGAGCTAAGAACCTCACTGTCTTCCTCAGGGCCCGATTAAAAACCCCACCATGATACCTCTCAGTGACTCTAGAGCTTGGAGTGCTGAAATCCAGACTGGTGTGTACCTGCAAGATTAAAAGAATTCCTTGGCATTGTGGTCCGTCTTCCAGAGATGAAGGTTGCAGTGGGGAATCCAAGGAAGCTTGCAAAGCAGTTCTGATCTCTGAGCCTCGGGTTCTGTGAATCATCACTTTCCTCCCTCCCATACAAAAATCAGTTCCAGTTCTGGATCTGGGAAACCACACCCCTGCGACCAGGAGGGGCATTCCCGCTCTGCTGAGGCCACCCTGGGCTCCAAGGAGGCATAGGGGGTCAGAGGTGGGGGGGGTGCCCTCTAGTGCTGGGTGGGGCCGAGGAAGAGGCAGCCTTGCCTGTCTGGCCCTGGACCTTCGTCCTGGGCTCACAAGTGTCTCAGACCCAGCACGTCAGGGTTTGTCATTGGTGTGAGCAGGAGACCAGAGGGACTTGCCAGAGGCCTTGGCATGAAAGGCCTTCTTCACTTTCAAGCAGGACAATGCATCAGAGGAGTCGCCGGGCCCACTCTGATGGTGTGAGAGGCATTAGCTAATATTTTGATTTTAATAGAATGAATAATAAAGAGCCCGCCTGTCTCTTGGAACTAATTTTGAAGAACGAGTTCTGCCACACGTTCCTCTGGTTGAATCAGGCTCCGAAAGAATGGATAACAAAAGGTTTAACCAAAAAGAAAAGGCATTCCTCCACCAACTTTTCTCTCTTTTAATTCCCTTCTTGTAATGCGTCTCAGTTAACAGTAACTTATGAAAAGATGAAATAGAGTTGGAACAGGAGGCCCTGAGCCTCAGAAGAGGGCTCGAGCGGCAGCCCTTGCTTTTGTTCTGCAGCATGAATGGCTTCGTGGTGGGTCCCCTCACTGAGCCGGGTGCGCGGGCCTCGAGGGCAGACATGTACAACAGTCTCTGGGTGGGGTGGCGGCGGGGGGCAGAGGGTGCCTGGCCTCCCTCCACAGGTGTCTGCTGAAGGCAGGGGCTGGCGGGAAGTGGGTGGCAGACTCAAAGTTGAGTTGAGTCCAAAGGCCTGTGCAGGATATAGGGGGCTCCCAGGCCCCAGTGCAGTGCCCCGGGGCTATTGACACTGAGATTGAAGGGGCCAGGGCGGTGAGGGTGCTGAGAGCAGAGGCAGTGAGGGTGCTGTGGAGGGGACCACCTCGCCGGGCCGTGACCTGAGGGGCCCCTGAAGACAGAGAGACAAGGCATTAAACAGCCAACCTCCCTCTCTCCCTCCCTGCAGGCTCCTCTGGGGCCTCCACTGGCTGAACCAACAGGAAGTGGGGCAGAGGGCAAGGGGCCATGGCTGCAGGCTGTAGGGGCACAGCACAGCTTGTGGGCAGAGCCAAGTGCCAGGGGCAGAGTGAGCCCAGAGGGGCAACTGGGGACAGCACCACAGCGCCTCTGCCCTCACGACATCCCGGGGGAAGAGGGGAGGCCCAGCATCCTTGTCAGGGTCTAGAGTCTTGGGGTTCTATTTCAGGGCCTCCAGGGAAGTCCCCGGCCTCTTCTCCAGGGACCACCATATTTTTCACCAGAACATACTGTCACTGCAGTCCTGCTGGAGAGGGGCGCTGGGGCCAGGCTGAATCCACACTGAAATGCCCCGTCTGATGCCTCACTGGAAGGAGCTCCAGCAAGAGAGCCACCAGGAGTGGGCCCTGAAGAAAAGTAGGGGTCAGGGCCAGAGCAAAGGGCACAGAGGCTCAGCCTGGCAAAGCCTCGCCTGGGACAGTGCCTGTTTGGGGTCACAATCTTGCGAGAGCCTCTGCTCCCCGCCCCCAACTATGGGTGTTGGAGCCACAGGCAGCTCTCAGCTCTGCTCCCCTCAGAGCTCAGGGTGATCCTGCCCTTCCCACGGCTGGCAAGCATAATCTGAGAGTGAAGCCTGGCCAGCACAGCGTCTCAGGTATCCAACAGCCCATGAGGTGGAAGCACAGACAGAGATGTGAGGCCCTTGCTCAAGGCCACACTGAACCCAGATGGCTTCATTTCTGAGCTGCCCCCTGGTCTGGCTGCCTGCCCAGGGTCTTCTGGCAGAGGAGGGTCTGCACCTGCAGAGAAGGGAACGTCATTCAAGTGTTGGAACTTCCAATTAAAATTGTTTTATTAGGAAATAATTTCAAGTTAAAGAGAAACTGCAAAAAATAAAAAGAAGACCCTTACATCTTTGTATTCTAGACCCATCTATTGTTAGAAACTTACCCCATTCCCTTTATAATCTTTGCTCTCTCACTGTATCAACTGTATCACTTGTATCTCTCTCTCTCTCTCTCTCTCTCTCTCTCACACACACACACACACACACACACACACACATTTTGTCTGAACCACTTGAGGGTGTTACCCCTAAATACTTCAGTGTTTTCTAAGGATAGGCGTATTCTCTAGCATAATCATAGTATGGCTGATCAATGCATGTAACATGAATGCATACTTTTATCTAATTACCAGTCTACCTGTTGTGTTTTGATTTCATCAGTTAAGCTCATGATGCGCTTTATGGCACGTTCCTGTCCACTGAGGATCCTGTCTAGGGTTGGATGTTGCTTTGTTATGTCTCTTTGGCATCCTTTAATCTGGAACATTTTTGCAGCCTTTCTTTGTCTTTTAGGACTTTGAGATGTGTAAAGGATACAAATGCTCCCGTACTTTCCATAAAATGTTCCTCATTTTGGATTTGTTTGATGTTTCCTTGTCATTAGACTCAGGTTATACATTCTTGGCAGACGCCTGCCTGCACTACCTTGGGCTCTTCTCAGGCAGTCACACCAGGAATCACTCACTGGTCCCCACTCGTGATGTTGATTTTGATCTGCCAGTCAAGGTATTGCCAATTTCTCCACTATATGAGGATCATTGTTTTTTCTCCCTTAAAACTAGCATGCAGTCTATAGGAAGACTGCAATTATTCAAGTCCCTACTCTTCATGGATGTAGTATCCATTGATGACTCATGCCTGATCCCATTGTTAACACGATGGTTGCTACAAATCAATGCTTTTCCAGCTTCAGCATTACCTACATGTTTGCCAGTTGGCCCTTGGCGTTCTACTGTAACAGTAGAATTTATTTGTGCTGCAAACAGTATGCATTTACTATTGTAAGCAATAAAATGTATTTACTTGTCTGTCTGGTGAATTTCTGCTTTTCCAAGAGTTTATTAATATTATTTTCCACTGTACTCAATTATTTTGGGGATTAAGCTGCCCCAGAGTCGACCTCTAAGTTGACTCTCATGATATTTTGATATGTCACCAGCCCTGTTATGGAGCACTTTCTTGCTCTCTAGCATAACAAGAGGTTCCAGGCTCATCTTGTATCTGCCTGGTGCTAGCCCTGCAATCAATCATTTCTCTGAGAAGCCTTGCTTCCTGTTAGTGGAGAATGGTATTAGAGACCAAGATCTGGGCTCTGAGTGTGCTCACGGCTACTGATTGTCTTTGCTTCTTGGCCCTTTTAAGGGATAGAACTAGAAAATATAAGCATGCATAAACACATAAACATAACTTTCTTTTTTTTTTTTGAGAGTTCTTTTTTTTTTTAGTTTATTTTCTATTTTTTAACTTTACAATATTGTATTTGTTTTGCCATACATTGACATGAATCCACCATGGGTGTACATGTTTTCCCCTTCCAGAACCCCCCTTCCACCTCCCTCCCCATAAGTTTCATAATACATGTATACACACATGCACATAGACACGCATATACATTTACATATTCATATGTGAGACATTATGAGTCCACAGTGGTACTTCCAAATCCAATCTACCTCCACAGGATTGCTTTTTGTCTTACCCCATTCCATATTTGCATGTTTTTCTTCCATAGTGAAAACTCAGATTCCCCAAACCGTCAACACATTCACTCACTCACTTAATTCTGTGTTAAATCTAAAATAGCATCAGAATTGTTTCACCTACACTGCTACAGTCAACAAATCTTGTTCTCTTACACCAACCCATCTCTGCTGTTAGATTTTATTTACTTTTTTTTAATTTTCATTCAATTTTAGGGATTTTCCCCTTTCCATTCTTACTGATTTAATTTTTTTTTTTTTTAAATCGGTTGAATTCTAACATCCTTTCAAAAGTCAGAACTACACAAAAAGGTATACTAGGAAAACACTCTCTCCTGTGTTCCTTCTACCCCATCTCCCCCTGGTAGGAAGTCATCTTAATTGTTTGATATTTACACTTCTTTTGCTTTCTATAAAAATAAGCACTTTTTATGTGTTTTGAAATTTTCCTTTATTTTTTACACAGAAAAATAATATATCATATATGCTTTTTAAACACTTTGCTTTACGTATTCAGTCTCCTGGAAAACACTACATACCATTCATAGAAGTCTTCCTCATTCTTTTTTATAGCTGCATAGTACTCCGTGTGTGCATAACATCCAACCACTGTCGTATGCATGACCATAAAATGATTATAAATAATGCTGCAATGCTTGTGTGTGTGTTGGAAGTGTATCTTCAGGATAAACGTCTTAGAATGGGGTTACTGAATTGAAGAGTAAATGTGTATGGAGTTTTGTAAGATATTTCCAGGTACCCTTTCATGGGGTTGTGCCAGTTTGCGTTCCTACCTGTTTCCTCATAACCTTGCTAAAGAAGGTACTGTCAAGTTTTGAAACTTTTGCCAATGTCATGAGTATGAAATGGTATCTGAGTGTAGTTTTAATCTGCATTTATCTTTTTATGTGTGAAGTTGAATATTTACATATTTAAGGATATTATTTATATTCCTTTTGTAAGTAGTACGTTCTTTTGCCCATTTTTCTATTGCCCACTTTTCTATTGGGATTTTGGTTCTTTGTGCCTAATTCATAACAGCTTTTTAAAAACATAATAGTGATATTAAATCTTATCTACGATATGTGTAGCAAATATTTTCTCCCCGTTTATTGTTTATCTTTGATTTTACTTATGGTGTTTGCCATATAATTTAAAATTTTTTATATAGTAAAATTCATCAACCTCTTACAGCTTCTGGATTTTCATAGTTGGAAAGCATTTTCCTACATCCATGTGGAACTATCTTTTTTGATGGCTATATAATATTTACCCACAAACATAAACCATTATTTTTATATAGATTCTAAGATGAATTGGAGTTCCTAAGCCGATGGGGTGGAGGGCAGAAGAATGCAGAGCGGGGAGTAGCTTGAAGGTTGGAGGTGTGAAAGCCTTGCACCCTATTGGTTTCAGGATGGGGACCGAGGAAAAGTGATCCCTGCCTTGCACTCATGCAAGGAATCATGTCTGGCCCCCATGACACGCTCCAGTGTCAAGGCACACAAAGGAGGACTATGGGAATTTCAGAGGACTGACAAGTCATTTGGGCTGGACACAGAGACACTGGGACAAGGCTGGGAACAGGGTGAGGCAAATGCATTGGGCAAATTTAAGGAGGCCTCATTCTCAGAGCTGTGCAAGTGCAGGGCCGGCACCTGGGAGTGAGGGTCTCCTTAAATTTTGTTCCCTGAGCATCTCACCTGCCTCCCCTGGTCCTTGCCCATCTTTAAGGGAGGAGCAAGACTTGAACTGGGCCTGAGTAAAAGTAGAAGTAAATGAATGGGGCCAGGGAAGTACTGTCAGCCTTGGCTGAGCCAGTGGGAGAACCATCCTCTGCCCATCGGTTGTTGTTGTTGTTCAACTGCATCCAGCTCTTTGGGACCCCATGAACTGCAGCACGCCAGGCTTCCCTGTCCTTCACTTTCTCCTGGAATTTGTTCAAACTCATGTCCATTGAGTTGATGATGCCATCCAACCATCTCATCCTTTGTCGTCCTCTTCTCCTCCTGCCTTTAATCTTTCCCAGCATCAGTCTTTTCCAATGAGTCAGTTCTTCACATCAGGTGGCCAAAGTATTGGTGCTTCAGCTTTAGCATCAGTCCTTCCAATGAATATTCAGGGTTGATTTCCTTTAGGATGGGCTGGTTTGATCTTCTTGCTGTCCAAGAGACTCTCAAGAGTCCTCCAGCACCACAGTTCGAAAGCATCAGTTCTTCAGTGCTCAGCCTTCTGTCCATCAGCTATGCTGTGCTGTGCTTAGTCGCTCGGTCGTGTCTGACTCTGTGACCCCATGGACTGTAGCCCGCCAGGCACCTCTGTCCATGGGGATTCTCTAGGCAAGAATACTAGAGTGGGTTGCCATGCTCTCCTCCAAGGGATCTTTCCAACCCAGGGATCGAACCCAGATCTCCCACATTGCACATGGATCTTCCTGACCCAGGAATCAAACCAGGAATCTCCTGCATTGCAGGCAGATTCTTTATCAGCTGAGTGTTCAGGAAAGCATTCTGGCCAAATCAGAAAGTGGCATGGTGCTGGGAAGGTGGTGTGGGAGAAGTCTGGATTTCATTCTGGTGTTGGAAAGCCACTGCAGGACTTTAAGAAATTCAAGAAATTCTGCCAAATTGGGGGAAATGGGGCTAAAAATCATCTCTTCCCAGAGCCAATGTGAAGATTATATAAGACAATGAAAGTAAACACTTGCTGTTGGCACCGGGCCTGGCATGGAGTGGAAGCTCAGTAAACACAAGTTTCCTGTATTTGGAGGGCATCTACTGATTTTCTTAATCAGGTTTCGAGTCTAATGCCCTTGACACCATCGGACTGTTCAAATCTCGATGTGGAGGTAGAAAATTACAACAAACAAACCTTGAAGGAAATTAACTGTTCACCTACCTCGGGAAGAGGATGATGGGATTGTTTAGGCAGCTGCAGGGCATCCATTTTACAGAAATGGTAAGTGAGGCCCAGCAAAGGTCTCACAGTGTATTAATGGCCCACAGTGGGCGAATGTATTCCCACACGTCCCCTCAAGACAGACACAGATGCTCACTCCCCCTCTGCCCTCGGGCTACCCTCCCCCATCCCTGGAAAGCACAGGAGCTTGTGTGCCAGAGGCTCTCCCAAAAGCCTCGCCAAGTGTTTCCTCCCTGAACCGTGCTGACCGGAAGGGAGGAAAAGCTAGAAGGAGACAGAAGACAGGGCTGGGGGACAGCAGGCAGCTCCGCTGCCCTCTCCACCTCCAGGCCCCATACCTGGGGGGAGGGCTGGCCGAAGGACCCCAGGCCTGTCACTACTCCCCTCCTCTTCCCAGCGTCAGCAGAGGCCCGGAGAAGCCTGTTCCCTGCAGCCCCGTGTGTCCTGTCAATCAAGTGTGTGGGAAAAATAATAAGTCTGCAGCCCCATGGCTGGAGCTTGTCCTTCAGAGCTCGCTTATCTGCTCTCCCCGGGGCTCCTGCTGATTGAGGCCAGGAGGTTGGCTGAATCTCCCAGACCGCATTTGAAGAGGGAGGGCAGGCGGATGCCAGCCCCATTCCCAATTCACCGTCGGCAGGGCTCTCCCCTCCGGCCCCGTCAGCACTCAGGCTCTCCTGAGCGAGCCAGCCCTTCCTCCTGCTCCTCCAGGCTCATGGAAATTGGCCACCCTTTGACCTGCCTCGTGGGGCTTAAGCGATGCGCCCACCTCAGCCTCGTCTTCCCACCAGGGGGCTGCCTCAAGTCCATCTTGAATTCTTCAGCCTGTGTCCCTGGCCCGAAGCCTGTCTGTCCTTAGTGGCCCAACCCAGTGCCACCTCATCCCAGGTGCCTTTCTCCACTCTGGTCAGAACGCACATCACCCCTCTGCCCACAGCCTGCACACGGAGGTCTCAGCATCTTGGGCAGCATCTTGGGTCTGTCTTTTATTGGAGGTGGTCATGAAGGGACGGTCTGGCCCTTTCAGGATGAACTGCCTAAGAGCTGGGGCTATTTCTCAGTCAGCTTTGAATCTCTCCTAGTGCTAAGCACAGAGCATCAGTGTTGACTGAACCACAGAAATGCGAGTAAAAAGACCACAGTCTTTAAAGACAGGAAGAATTAACCTTGAAATATGGCTGGACATTTGCTGAATGGCCTTGGGGAAACCACTTACCTGTCTGAGCTTCTACTTGCTCATCCATTCAATGGGACAGTCACATGTGCCCACTGACGGCATGGGCAGCGTGCCCAGCACAGAACCTTGTCCTAGTAGGTGCACAGTCCCTCACTCACAGGCGCTTACCGTGTGTCTTCTGTGTGCCACACTGCAGGGCAGCCAGACGGCGACAGCAAAGACTTCAGTGCACTTGTGCAAAGTAAAGTTGAGAGTCCACTCTGGCCAGCCTGTGCTGGGGCTGCTGTGCCAGGAAGCACTCCCATTGTGGGGACAGTGGTTTTTTTTCCAAGCCTTTCCCACCAAACAGTTGCTGAGATCAGCTATCCGATGGATGATTTCTTGGGTATTTCTGACAGAGAAGAGGGCCTGGCCTAGGCGAGGAAGTGAGGGCTGAGAGGGAGAACGTGAACGTGAACGTGAACATGAACGTTGCTCAGTCGTGTCCAACTCTGTGAGTCCGTGGGATTCTCCAGGCCAGAATACTGGAGTGGGTAGCCTTTTCCTTCTCCAGGGGAATCTTCCCAACCCAGGGATCGAACCCAGGTCTCTTGCATTGCAGTCAGATTCTTTACCAGCTGAGCCACCAGGGAAGCCCAAGAAGTGAGGGCTGAGAGGGAGAGGGGAATTCGAAAAGAAACAAGAGATCTGAGTTCCTGACCTCACAGAGCTGGTGCCATGTAACACCCAGTGCTCTCCAGGAGGGGGAGAGACAGCCAAAGCAGGCCTGGGTTCCTCCTTCGGGGAAACCAGGAATCAGCCAGCCTGGGGTTGGAGCCCGGAGCCTGGCTTTGTCTTGCTCTAGGAACCAGGCCTGGGAGCTCTGTAGGCAGGGGGTCCACAGGTACAGGCAGGGCTGAGGGAGCGCAAGTGAGACCCCAGGCTGTCTTCAACTGCGGCCACAGGAGCTTCAGGACCCAAGCCCGGGAAGGTTGGGCCACCAACCCCGGGTTCTAAGACTCCACTCCCAGTTGAGCATGGGCTGTGTGCAGAGCCCAGTGCGCATTCCCTGAGAGATTAGAAAGTGAAGAGTTCCCACCCTGATGGGAGGCGGGCGATCTTCCAGTGGGAAAGCACCACACCCATCTCCCAAAAGAGATGCTTTGGGATCAGCCACAACAGGCCTCTGAGGCCACATGCACGCCAGTCTCCAGTCACCTGTCTGTGTAGAGAGGCTGGTCACAGAGTGTTGGGGTGAGCCCAGGAAAGGCTCTGGGAGAGGCACCCATGGAGTCAGATCTGCAAGGATCCCATAGACGTGTGCCCTCACTTACTGCGCTGAGGTGGCCGTCTCTGAACATCTGAGGATCAGCAGGAAGAACAACCTCCCTTCCTCAATCCAATAGCCAAACCACAGGAACCTGAGCACATCTGAAAATGCTCATCTCTGAGGCTGCCCGCTGGGTGGGTGTGCTCTCCTGGCGGGAGAATGTTTCTCTTTCCCCCTGAGCTTCTCTGCCTCCCCTCAGCCCCACATTTCTCATATAGATAGACCACAAGGCCCCAGCTCTCATCCCAGGCTGCCTGTCCTTCTCTGGAGAGGCTGCCGGGCCCACCTGTGCTCAGTAAGGCCCTCTCTCCATTGATGGGCCCAGGTGCCCCCGGCAATAGGAAGACTACATCCTAGTCAGTCAGGGTGGAGGCGGGCTGTTCTGCAGCTCACCTGGTAAGGCCGTGCCCTTGTTCCCCTCCTCGCAGAGGGTACAGGGGACGCAGCTAGGGAGTGAGGAAGCCCATCACTCCATGTGCCGGCAGAGACAGCACCTTGATGGCTGACCTCAGCTTTCATGGGTTTCTCTGGGGGAAGGTTGCCTTTGGGATGAGCAGAGTTTAAATGAGGCTTCCACTGAATAGAGAATGGAATGACATTTTAATTGCATATCTGACAAGTTACAAGAGATGAGGGGTGGGGGAGTAGACGGAGACAGGGAAACAGAGTCCTTCCCTCCAGTCTCCCTCATAACCGGGAGAGCAGACAGTTTGAAAGTGAAAGTGGGCATTATTATAATTATTAGAGGAAGCAGGTATAAAATGAGACTTTCCTGGGAACATGAGACTTCAGGGGCCACTATAATTGGCTATATGTTCTCTCCTCCATTTTCCCCATGATAAGAAAGAAAGAAAGGCTCCCTGACCCTCTCTGGGTAATTAATGGGTTGTATAGCCCTGAGGATATCGCTTCACCTTTTTGGCCCTTGGCTTCCTCACCCATAAATTTTATTCATTCGTTCTGCATATGTTATCTTGTGCCCTCCACACGCAAGGCAAAATGCCAGGTGCTGGAAGTTCAGAAGGGACCACGACAGGGCCCCGGCACTAGTCCAGCATTCTCAGAACTCGGGGGTCCCGGCCCCCTCCAGAGACACCACTCCAGCCCCCGGTGTCCTGCAGTCTGGTTTGGGGGAGCCGAAGGAGTTCAGTGACAGCAGAGTGACGCTGTCTTTTCGGCCTCACTGGTGACTGGTACAGGTAATGGCCAGGAAAGGAGCCTGGGAGGTGAGAGCATTGTGCCCATTTTGTGAAAGAGGAACCTGAGACTCCAAGAAACAGATTCGTGCTCTCGGCAGTCCACAGGCGGGAGGTGGAGGAGTTGAGATTCAAACCCAAAGCCGCCTGACCGTCAAGTCCTTACTCTTCCTTTGCGCTTCCCCTTTCTATCATCTACCCCTTGCTTGTCTCCGCGCACCCCCCCCAGCCCTCATGCCAGCAGACTCTGTGGCACAGACAGGCCCCCATGGAGACAGGGCAAGAGCCCCAGAGCAGTTGTCACACACGCTACGGGGGTCTTAGCTCAGCCACTTCCCTTCCGTCCTCTCAAATTCCACAGCTGGGAAGCGGACCCACTAACACCTCTGTTTCAAATCTTCTCGAGTAGAGAGGGTGGTGAAGAAGGATGCGATAAATATTATGATAAATACAATGGAACAGCCTGAAGAAAGAGGAAGGTCTAAGAAGCTATTTTTATGCCTGATGCCAAAGACACAAGACCTAGAATTACCATTGCTTAGGCAACTGCCTGATGCCAAAGACACAAGACCCCGTTCCTTATGGAACTTCCACTAAAATATCAACTAGAAAACTTTCCCAGATGGAGAAATGATTTGTCCAAGGTCTCACAGGATAGATGACTGAACCTCAGGTCTTCTCTCTCAATCCAGTGCCCTTCCTCTAAAATATCTGTCCCTCTTTTCTTCATAAGCACTTACCAGCTGGTTTTTATATTTAAAAAATCATCGTGAGATCGGACAGTTTAAATAATTTTAGTGAACATATATACTTCATGGTTTTCCTTATTGGTTCAGAGGAATTCTTTGTATATTTTGGGTTCACGCCGTGTCTGTTATACATAATGCAAATACTTTTCACTTAGATTATTGACTTTTAACTTGTACTGTGGTATCTTTATCATAAAAGTTCGAGCTTTAATCACATCTATCATGATTTTCCCCATTATGGTTTGTGTCATGCTTAGGAAAATCTGCACATTGACCATGTATTTGTCAAAAACAAATTGGCTGGAGCTTCAGGATCAGAGAGCCTCCCTTGTAACTCAGCTGGTAAAGAATCTGCCTGCAATGCGGGAGACCTGGGTTTGATCCCTGGGTTGCAAAGATCCCCTGGAGAAGGGAAGGGCTACCCACTCCAGTATTCTTGCCTAGAGAATTCCATGGACTGTGTAGTCCATGGGGTTGCAAAGAGTCAGACACAACTGAGTGACTTTCACTTTCACTTTTCAGGATCAGAAAGCTTTGGTGCAGAAATCCAGAAAGTAAACATTTTCCAAGGGCCTCTTTGTAGGAGGCCCTTGACCAGGAGGCCCTGGACCTACTCAGCCATCATCTTGGACGCCAGCTGACCCAGCACCTAGCTCCTGTGCCAGTCTCTATCTGTTTCTCACAGGTTGAGGTCTGGCTGATAAGCTCAGTGAATCAAATATTGACTGGGACAACCCCAGGAGTGTGTTTTCCTGGTCGCCAAGGCCAAATCAAGACCTAGGGACTTGTTTTTCCTTTCTGTGGCCCCGTCCTTCTCCCCTGTCTCTCCCCTACACTCTGAAAGGGATCTGAAAATCTACCAGAACTGTTTTATGTGGGTGGGGACCTTTATGTGACTGTTGCTGCTTTTGTGGGAAACTTTTCACAGAGCCGAATACAGAAAATTATCTTTCCAAACATACCATTCAGTGTAATTTTATAAGATCTGCAGTAATTGTTCTAGCATCTTCTCCAAGAAACCTTGAAATCCAGTGATTGCTGTGTCATAAAAGAAGCAAGAAGCTTGGGTAACTAGAAAGGGACTATTAATCCTGTTGGGGCTCATCCTTACTAATTCATTGTTTCTGGCGAAGGGGGAGAAAGATTGCTTTGAAAAGCTTCTTGGGAGGACTGAGAGTCCATTGGTGCGTGTGTATACATGCACACACACACACACACATGCATACACACACACACATGCACACACATATCCAGCAATGCAGTGGCCTGTATTTAACATTTCCAAACAGGTAACCCAAGCATTTGGGGCTTCCCGGGTGGCACTAGTGGTAAAGAACCTGCCTGGCAATGCAAGAAACATAAGAGATGTATGTTCGATCCCTGGGATGAGAAGATCACCTGCAGGAGGACAGGGCAACCCACTCCAGTGTTCCTGCCTGGACACTCCCATGGACAGAGGAGCCTGGTGGGCTACAGTCCATGGAGTCTCAAAGAGTCGGATACAACTGAAGTGACTCAGCTTGCACACACAACCCAAGCATTTAGATCTACGCTGAATTTTGCAGCCTTTGGTGTTCCTGTATCATAGGAACACACGCTCTTTGTTGGCAGAACTGAGTACGGGTCCACTCCAAAAAGAAGAGGCAAGAAATGAAGGCTCTGGTAAGGGAGCAGCTGGCAGGGGAAGGAGCCGGGCCAGAGGCTCAGAATAGCTGGTCCTGGCGCCAAAGGGTGAAAAGGGCAGAGGAAATGGGTAGGCTGGGGCCCGTGGGAGGGGAGGCCTGGGCTGGGAGGGGACGCGAGGGCGGTGTGCCGCCATGGCCTAGAGATCACTGATCCATGGGAAGTTTTCAAAGTAGAGATTCAGGCGTGGGTGGGAGGCCTGGGAGGGTGGAGGAAGGGTCTGGACTTTGCCTCCGGCCAAGGACGGACCGGACATAGCACTACCTCCGGATGGCCATTGTGTGGGGAGCCGCACTGACAGCTCTGGTGGAAGGGTGGGATGGGGTTCAGGAGGGCCGGGGGCAGGGGAGCGGGGGCCTGGGGGGGTGGTACCAGGGCTGAGCCGAGACCATATCCTCCTGCTGATGGGATGGAGGAGCAGGCTGTCTGGGCTGGGCAGCGGGGACACAGTGTGAAGAGCTTCCTCCTGTTCAGTGAGGATAGACCCGCGGAGCCTCTGCCCTGCTTGGTTTTCAGATGGTGCCCAGTGTCAGTGACCGCGATGCCTGAGTCCCAAAGGGCTTGTTCCAGCATAGACAGTAGATTCCAGGGCCACTCAGCAGAACCATCACCAAGTGTTTTTTAAGCACCTACCAGGCACTGCGCTCTGGACAAGGCTCTTCAGAAAAGAAGCGACCAAGTGAAGTGTAATAAGCAAATGTAGGAAAGATAAAGCCAAAGCCTTTGCACTGTGGGTTTGTTTCTTTTTTAAACTTCCAGTCCAGGTGGATTTATTAGTCTCTTTATGTATTTTTTTTTTTTTTTTTGCACTGCGGTTTTGATTTGCATTTCCCTGACGATTAGTGATGCTGAGCATCTTTTCAATCTGGGAGCCAGTGAGAATCCCAGAATCTCGAGACCACAAGGAGGTTTTTCAAAGGGCTTGGATCCAACTCTCCCACCCTTGCTGCCTCTGACTGAACGTGGGGGTGACAAGGAGCTCCTTGCCCACTGAGGTCCTGCCTTTCACCTCTGGGCAGCCCTGAGTGCTAGAAGGAGGCTGAGCCATCCTCTGGGAGTCAGAAACGGGCTCCAGCTCCACCTAGGGCCCCAGGTCCTCATCTCCAGAGTGGTCAGCACGGCCCCTGCCCTGTCTGCCTCGCAGGGCTGTGGTAGCAACGTCTCACACTCGGGGCTCTGGGTGAGCTCGCAAAGAGTTTAATATGCTCACCTGCCTCCCCAGGCTGCAGTGGGAGCGTGAAGTGAAACAAGCATGTGAACACTTCTTCATCCTTGACTCTGTTTCCTCCAGCGAGCTCTGATGTCATCTGCACAGAGCTCTGCAAGGGAGCTGTTAGGGCATTTGTCTTCTTTCTTTTTTTTTTATTTTTTAATTGAAGTATAATTGACCTATAATATTATATTAATTTCAGGTGTACAACCCAGTGATTCGATATTTTTATATACTATGAAATGATCACGAAAGTCTTGCCATCTGTCACCATACAAAGTTGTTGCAGTCTCATTGACAGTATTCCCTATGCACTACATTATATCCCTGTGACTTATGCATTTATAACTGGAAGTTTATGCCTCTACATTTTCCTCACCTGTTTCACTTATCTCCTCAACCCTGCTCCCCTCTAGAAACCACCTGTTTTCTTCTGTAACTGTAAGTTTGTTTCTGTTTGGTTTGTGTGCTTTTAGATTCCACATATAAGTGAAATTATATGGTATTTGTCTTTGTCTGACTTATTTCCCTTTCGCCTAATACCCTCTAGGTCCATTGATGTTGCTGCAAACGGCAAGATTTTTTTTCCTTTTATGGTTAAATAATATTCCATCATATATATCTATACCACATCTTGTTTATCCATTCATCTTTTTTGATGGACTCTTAGGTTGCTTTCATACTTTGGCTTTTGTAAATAGTGCTGCAGTGAACATTGGGTGCATATATCTTTCTGAATTAGTGTTTTCATTTTCTTCATATATATACCCAGAAGTGGAATTGCTGAATCATACAGTAGTTCTGGTTTTAATTTTTTTAATGACATTCCATACAGTTTTCCACAGGGGCAGCAGCTATTTACATTCCCGCCAATAGTGCATGAGCATTCCCTTTCTCTACATTCTTATCAACATGAGGATGTTATTTCTTGTCTTTTTGATGACAGCCATTCTGACAAGTGTGAGAGGCTATTTCACTGTGGTTTTGATTTGCAGTTCCCTGATGATCAGTGATGTTGAGCATCTTTTCATGAGCCTGTTGGCCATCTGGATGTCTTCTTTGGAAAACTGTCTCTTCAGGTCTTCTGCTCCTTTTTAAATTGAATTTGTCTTTTTTTGGTAATGAGTTGTTAAGACTCTGTCTCACTTTGTAGGGGAATAAACTCAGGTGCACAGAAGTTGATTGATGTGTCCAAGGATATGCATCCAGCCTGTGATGGTGAAGCAGAGACAAAAAGTCTCCTGGTACCACAGCCCCACATGCTCCCCACCAGTTCCTTGCCTCTCCCGAGGGAGATCAAGAGACGATACCAATCAGAGGGGTTTCAATGCCATTGCATTAAACTCTTCCCCCCATGACAACTGGGGGAAACATCACAGCTACCCTTTCCTGAGCACCTGCCACAGGCCAGGCAGTTGGTCTCACCAGCACATCCCAGAAACACCCTCCCAACAAAGGGGGCAGTGCAAGGCTGTGATTCTTAGAGAATCACTAACGTGGCTCCCAGAAAGCTAGAAATGCCCTGGAAGTTGCCTATTTTGTCTTTTAAAAGCAATCCAAGTTTTTCATTCTCCTCCATCAGTTCAGTTCAGTCGCTCAGTCATGTCCGACTCTTTGCGACCCCATGAATCGCAGCACGCCAGGCCTCTCTGTCCATCACCAACTCCCGGAGTCTACCCAAACCCATGTCCATCGAGTCGGTGATGCCATCCAACCATCTCATCCTCTGTGATCCCCTTCTCCTCCCGCCCCAATCCTACCCAGCATTAGGGTCTTTTCCAATGAGTCAACTCTTTGCATGAGGTGGCCAAAGTATTGGAGTTTCAGCTTCAACATCAGTCCTTCCAATGAACACCCAGGATTGATCTCTTTTAGGATGGATTGATTGGATCTCCTTGCAGTCCAAGGGACTCTCAAGAGTCTTCTCCAACACCACAGTTCAAAAGCATCAATTCTTCGGTGCTCAGCTTTCTTCACGGTCCAACTCTCACATCCATACATGACCACTGGAAAAACCATAGCCTTGACTAGACGGACTTTTGTTGGCAAAGTAATGTCTCTGCTTTTTAATATGCCATCTAGGTTGGTCGTAACTTTCCTTCCAAGGAGTAAGCATCTTTTAATTTCATGGCTGCAATCACCATCTGCAGTGATTTTGGAGCCCAAAAAAATAAAGTCTGACACTGTTTCCACTGTTTCCCCATCTATTTGCCATGAAGTGATAGGACCAGATGCCATGATCTTAGTTTTCTGAATGTTGAGCTTTAAGCCAACTTTTTCACTCTCCTCTCTCACTTTCATCAAGAAGCTTTTTAGTTCTTCTTCACTTTCTGCCATAAGGGTGGTGTCATCTGCATATCTGAGGTTACTGATATTTCTCCCAGCAATCTTGATTCCAGCTTGTGCTTCATCCAGCCCAGCGTTTCTCATGATGTACTCCGCATATAAGTTAAATAAGCAGGGTGACAATATACAGCCTTGACGTACTCCTTTTTCTATTTGGGACCAGTATGTTGTTCCATGTCCAGTTCTATCTGTTGCTTCCTGACCTGCATACAGGTTTCTGAAGAGGCAGGTCAGGTGGTCTGGTATTCCCATCTCTTTCAGAATTTTCCACAGTTTATTGTGATCCACACAGTCAAAGGCTTTGGCATAGTCAATAAAGCAGAAATAGATGTTTTTCTGGAACTCTCTTGCTTTTTCAATGATCCAGTGGATCTATTTTTTTTTAATATAAAAAAGACACATTTTCCCCCAAAGAGATGAGTAGAATTGAGTGTCAGGAAGATCTGCCATGTCGTGTCCTGCGTCTCTGCGTAGCTCGGCCACTCGCCCAGGTTACAAGTCACAGACACGCCCGCAGGCAGTGGGCATTGTCACATCCACTTTACAGATGGAGTGCTGGGGCTCAGGGTGGTTGAGCTGCAGGTCCTAGATTGGCTATAAAGTGGCAGCCCCAGGACTCTAGTGCAGAATGCTTTCCATTGTACGTGCACCCTGAAAGACAGTGCCACCCCCCACAGTGTGGTACATCACGTGATGTAGATTGAAAAGGACCTAGTGGAGCTGGAGAGGAACCACTGCGGGCAGGAGGGCTTTGGGGGGGAGCTGGGGTGCTGGCTGCGCGAGTAATGCCCCAGGTAGGAAGGCGATTGCCCAGCTGGTACCACAGGGAGGGGCAGATAGTGGGGAGGAGGTGAAGAGTCTGTGGGCCCAAAATTGGTGGGAGGGGGCTATTGAACTCTGGCTGGGCCGCCACTTTTCTCCCCAGGGGCGCAGTACTCCTTAGAGTCCGTACAAGGCCCACCGTGGCCCCCTTGTGCTAAGGCAGTGCTGTCCAGGCCCCCAGAGGTCTCAGGGTCTACCTCTTAACACCTTTCCCTTCTAGAGAGTCCGCTTTCTCCCCCTACCACCACCCCAGCTGAAAACATTGCTTCTTTGGAACCCTTAGTAACACTCAGGACCCAGTGAGGCCTTTCTTGAACTTCAGTAGCTGGGGATGCTGAGCCTCCAAGGCCTGGCCCTCCTCAAGATGATATCCCCACCCCCAAGCCATCACAACCTCCTGGTGACAGAGGCAGGCTGAGTCCTCGTGTCCTTTTGGCTGGTGAGAGATTGAGGGCCTAAAAAGTTGACGGGTCAGGCTTACTATTGAAGAGAACTGGCTTTGTGGGCAAAGGACAAATGTTGTATGATTCCACTTGTATGAATATCTAGACCAGGCAAATTCGTAGAGACAGAAAATAGACTGGAGGTTAGCAGGGATTAGCGAGACGGGGTGAGGATTGAAGGGCTGGGATTGGGAAGTTATTACTTAACAGTTAAAGAGATTTCGTTTGGGCTGATGGAAAAAATTTCAAAATAGCGGTGATGGTGGCACAACGCCGTGAATATAATCAGTGCCACTGAATCTTGTCCTCAAATGGTTAAAGTGCCAACTTTTATTTTATGTATATATTTTACCACAATTTTAAAAATAAGTATCCTCATCTAAAGAATGCAATGAAAGAGCATCAGTCCACCAATATGAGGAAGATGTAGTCTGCGGGGGGTACCAGATGGGTGTGCCATAGACCTGGCTTTGAATCCAGGCCCCACCAGCTACAAGCTCTGTGTCCTTGGGCCAGCTTCTCACCTCCCTTTAACTAAGTTTCCTCACCTGTCAGATGACGTGGTTGTGAGGATTAGATGGAAAGACGTATGAGCGCCTGGCACAGAGCAGTACAAATCTCTGCGAAGAGTAGTTGTCACGGTTACGAGGATTGTGTTCATCATTATTACTAAGCGGCTCAGGTTCACAGTCAGGGAGGGGATTTGCACTGGCTGGTATTCAGGGCTCTATTTTGAGGATAGTCTTGAGGGTAGTGAGAGGCATGCGGAAGCCGGGAGAGGGCTGCCGTGGGGGTGGGGGTTTGGAAAGCTTGTTGTGCAACAGGGGTAGGGCGGCAGGCTTTGTCTCCTAAGGTGTCCCGACAGGTTAAGGCAAGGGTAGAGCAGGTCTTGATGAGGCTATGGGGTAAGGGTTCGATCCCTGAAGGGCTAGGTCCCCACTCTGCCCTGCTTTGCTCCTTGAGTACACACGAGGCCACAGAATGTGGGCAACTCCATCCTTGGACACCCAGTGTCTTCTCCGCAGGACAGGCTAATCTGGTGTGTGAGCCCCCAGTACAGGAGTAACTGGAATCATGGGTGACTTTTCGCCCTGGACAAATCTGTTTAGGGCTGGGAGCCAACAGGATACAGAGTGTTCATCCTCTGAACCACTGTGTGACCTTGCACCAGAACCTTTCCCCTGTGGATCTGCAAAATGTCCTCTGTGAAATGAAGGTTGGTGAGGAGTATCCCTTCCACCAGGGACACTGGGGTTTGTTTGTAGGTAAATCGTCAAATTGGAATGGTGATGCCATCACCTGATTAGCAACAGGATTTGTGGAAGAGAGCTCCACTTAGTTTTTTTACGCTCCTTGTAAAGTTTTGGACTAGTGCCTAGCACGTAATAGATGTTTAATAAATGTCCTGAGTTTCTTCCATGTACAGAGCTTGGCTGAGCTTCCTGAAAGATCCAGAGAAGGTCACAGCCCATTCTCTGCATTCAAGGGGCTTCTCATCCTTTACTTAGTCATACAAGGTAGCCCCTCATGAAAGAACAGGCAACCTGAAAGTGCATCTTCCAAGGGCATGGATGTAAGTGCTGGGGGGGTCCTGGGGGTGGGGGTGGTCAGGAAAGGAGGCAGAGGAAGGGGCGAGGAAGACAAGGAGGACGGGGCAAGTGCTTGACCTGGACCATAAGTAGGCAGAGAGAAAGAGAGAGGGCAATTCTAGCTGGTGACCATATGTGTGTGTGCCCGTGTGCATCTGTGTTTGCCTAAAAAGCACAAAGGCGACTCACCCCAGAGTGGAAGGTGTGGGCCTTCAGCTCCCCTAGGCAGTATCTTACTTTGTGGTCAGTCATGTCGCCCGTGGCAGTGAGCAGGCATTGCCTGCCTTGAGCATGAGGAGCAAGCCCTTGTGCATAACCCAGGGTGTAATTAATTTAATTATTTCAAAAGCCCCTTTGGTATTTCACAGGGGTCATGCCCCTGACTGTGGGCTTGAATACAACTGCAGCAGGTTTCAATAAAATCAATTAATGTAATTTGATTTGGTTTTATGTACTTGGAGCCAGTGCTTCTTGAACTCAGTATGAAAATTATTGTAGAATAAAAAAGCACATTAGTCCTCATGCCCAGTGTCCTTGGACTCTCTTCAGGGAGCTGCAGTGCTGATCACGAAAGCAAATCCCCGCCCCAACCTGGCAGGAGCCCCTGCCCACTGCCCCGCTGGTCACCTCCAGCCCTGGACAGTGTTGATGGGGGCTGTGTGGGCCATTTAGACAACTTCCTCTCTTCGGGAAACACTTTCTTACCTGGTCGTGAAGCGAAAGCATTTCCATTTTGCTTTCATGAAAGAAACTCAGAGAAGTTTTGATTGACCTTGGTCACCAGCTCACTGGGATCTTTTGTTGTTGTTGCTGTGAACTATTAATAAATTAATTGGAGATACTACACTGCAGTGGGTTGAACCTCAGCTCCAAAAACACACATGAACTTGGACAAGTCCCTTGACTTCTCTGGGCTTTTGTTTCTTGATCTGTAAGTGAGAGGGCTGGATGCCTGCTCGCAAGGCTCCTTCTAGCTCCACGAGTCATATTCCATTAGATTGCTGACCTTCCTGTGTCAGGGAGCCTGTCCCAAGGTGGAGTCCCACCTCATTCCTGCTCCACTAAGGAAGGCTCCGAGCCTGCCCATGGAATGGTTGATGGGGCTAATCCCTGCACCTCCAAGGAGGAGCGGTTCTCCCCCACGTTCCTACAGGTCAGAGCAAGTATTGCTTTCAAGAAGGGTGGAAGGTTGCAGCTGAGGAGGCCTAGAAAGCATCCAGCCCATCCTGTTGTTTTACAGATGAGGGAACCCAGTTCCAGTCTCACAGCTATAGCCATGGGTAGCAATGATGTTCTGCCACATTGACAGCCATTTGAAAGGGTGGAGATTGTGCTCAGGCCTCCTTTTCCAACTGCCCTTAAAATTCCTCTTTTTCCTATAAGGGCCTCCCCTAGTGAAGCGAAAGCTGACACCATCCTGGAGCAACTGCATACCCCTCAAGCCCAGTGACTGCTGCCTTGATCCTGGTGGGAGACGGCTGGGTGGGCGGGGGGAAGGGGGGGGCTGTTCAGAAGCACCCCCACCCATGCCTGGGATTCCACCCTTAGCAGTTTATTTGTTCTCACGGATGCTAAGGGCATGACCCCTCTCCCACAACACTTCCTCCTGACCTTGGAATTGACTCTGCACTTGGATCCCATTGAGTTAGTGGTATTTTTTTTTCACGTAAGTCTTATCTCCCCAGAGGTCCCACATGGCAGAAACTGAGTCTGTCTTTTCCACCTCCCTGACCTTCTCCATACCTCTTATTCACTGAGAGGCACCTGTTTTGCTCTGAGAACTGCCCTAGACACTCTCCTGACATTACCTCATTCATTTCCTGCACTGACTCTGCAAAGTGGGCATTACTGGCACTGTTTTACTGTTGGGGGACTGTGGTTCAGAAAGGAGAGGTAACTTTCTCAAGATCACACAGCTACTAAATGACAGCTGGGATTCAAACCCACATCTCACTCCCAAGACTCCTGCACTACACCAAGTGGCCTTCCTTGCCCATAACAGGCGCCTAATAGATCTTTAATGACCGATTCTGCTCTTTTGCTAAAGAGCAACCTTTGCAAAAGAGCAACCCTTTGCTAAATGGCAACCCCCCACCCAGGGAGATAATAATAATATTCAAATTATTATTTGAAATTAATACTGATATTACTATTTATGAATGCAGGAGACCCCAGTTCGATGCCTGGGTCAACAAGAGCCGCTGGAAAAGGGATAGACCACCCACTCCAGTATTCTTGGGCTTCCCCAGTGGCTCAGCTGGTAAAGGATCTACCCACAATGCAAGAGACCTGGGTTCGATCCCTGGGTTGAGAAGATCCCCTGGAGAAGGCAAAGGCTACCCACTCCAGTATTCTGTCCTGGAGAATTCCACGGACTTATAGTCCATGGGGTGGCAAAGAGTTAGACATGACTGAGCGACTTTCACTTTTACTTTATGTGTGCGAGTGTGTGAGTGTGCTAAATCGCTTCAGTCGTGTCGGACTCTTGGCCACCCCAAGGACAATAGCCCACCAGGCTCCTCTGCCTGTGGGATTCTCCAGGCAACTATTATGTGCCAGGCACCAAAAATCACAGCACCCAGGAGGTGGGTATTATTATTATCTCCACTTTACAAATGCAAAAACTGAGGCAGAGAAGTGACTTGCCTAAGGTCACCCAGAAAATAAGTGAGCTGGACTTCAGTCTAGCCCTGACTCAGGATCAGCCCCTAGCCTACCCCTTGTAGCAAGATCCCCAGGTGCACTGGGGTCCTCTGTCTTTGACAAACCAACTCCTCTCCCCCCACCCCTACCCCCCACCTCCCGCCCGCTCCAGTTTCAGGTGGAAGGTGCTGCTGGAGGGAGGCCCAGGGCTGCTGGGGGTGGCAGAGAAACCTGCAGCTGGCACTGCCCTCCACCCCGCTGATAGCTGAGCCTGGCTGGCTGCCTGGCCTACGTTGGACCCTGGCACCAAGCCTTGCAAGGGGGTGGGCGGGAGAGTGGGGTAGGGGTGGGAGTGGGATGGAACGACGAGGGCTGGGGTCCGGCTCCGAGTTCTACCCTCGCGGCCCTCGGGCCCCCTCCTCAACCCCCAGCCGCCCGCGCCCCTGCCCCCATCTCGTGTCAGGGTAGTTCCCGCCGGGGGCAGGCGCCGGCCTCTCCAGCGTTACCCGCGGGCAGGGGAGGCGCCGCGGCCTCCAGGAGAGGAGGGCGGGTGATGAGGTCGGGCTAGGGCAGGGTGAGAATGCGGAGGAGAGGCCCGGGGAAAAGAGGGCGCGGAGAGGGGCGCGGGGAAGACAGCGCAGAGGCCCGGAGGGATGCGGTGGTGGGGAGGGGCCGAGACAGCCGGGATGTCCCAGAGGGGGGTGAGGACGCGGGGGACTTGGGGAGCCGGGGTGCAGGATCGCAGAGGGGACGGAGGGGCGGGGCGCCGGGGAGGGGCGGGGACAAGGGCAGGACTGGGAGGGGGCGTCGGTGGGGCGGGCACGGAGTCCGGAGGGCTTGCGGCCGGGGCGGGGCGGCTGTGGTTGCATCACTCTCCGATTTTGATTTCTCAGGGATCAAACCGGAGGGGCTAGTGGGGAGGGAGAGGTGGGCGAACCAGTCTGAGCCGGCCGGGTAACTCGAGGGGCGTGGGCTCCGCGAACTGGGGTGCTGCCCTACACCCTCTACCCTCACCACACTCAGGCATTTTTCTGTGAATCCGCACCCCCGTGCGGCCCCACCCTCTCTCCTGACTCGCCCTCCCCCTCCCTCCCCTCTCCCAGTGGGCTCCTCCCAGGAATCGGTTACCCGCAGGGAGGCGGCGAGCTCTGGCCCTCAACCCTCCCACTCCGACCCCTCCTGCAGAATTCAGGTTCTGTGCATGCCCTCTTTGTCTCTTTCCCCTCACCCCACCCGCCCCCAACCCTCGAAGGATCCCTTGAGGGTTCCCTTCTTTCTCTGGCCTCAGAGCCCTGGTGCCAACAGGCTGCCCAGGCCCCTGCTGGCAGGGAGGGAAGACCCGGGCAGCATCAGCAGGGTGAAAAACCTCATCCTTCTCTAGCGTCTGCATTTTGCACAGATCCCTGTGATGGAACACCACCCCTCCACTCCACATAGTGACTTGCAAATGGAGAAATTCCAAAGGCAGGACACCATATTGGGGGAGGGGGGATGTTTGGGGCACAGGAATCCTTTCAGGGATCCCTTGGATCACATCTGGAAGGGAGCCACAGCAGTCCTCCTCATCCCTCCCCAGCCCTGCCATACCGGTTCCCTGTGGCTAGTTCTTCAAATTCATCCCCAAGGCTACTGGTTCTTCTATTTCCAGGGAGCAAACCAGGAACCCTCCCTGTGGCTATGGAGAACTTCGTGGGTTGCTAGGCTGGTGGTTATTTGTTGTGTTTTTTTTTCACAAGCTTGGAGCTCTTTGACCAAGATTGCCACTATCTGTACACCAGAGATGTTCAGTTCGGTTCAGTCCTGTCCGACTCTTTGCAACCCCATGGACTGCAGCACGCCAGGCCTCCCTATCCATCACTAACTCCTGGAGTTTACTCAAACTCATGTCCATTGAGTTGGTGATGCCATCCAACCATCTCATCCTCTGTCGTCCCCTTCTTCACCCGCCTTCAATCTTTCCCAGCATCAGGGTCTTTTCAAATGAGTCGGTTCTTTGCATCCCTTACGACCAAACATTGGAAGTTACAAACAGATTCAAGGGATTAGATCTGATAGAGTGCCTGAAGAATTATGGAGGGTGGTTCGTGACATTGTACAGGAGGCAGGGATCAAGACCATCCCCAAGGAAAAGAAATGCAAAAATGCAAAATGGTTGTCTGAGGAGGCCTTACAAATAGCTGTGAATAGAAGAGAAAGGAAAAGCAAAGGAGAAAAGGAAAGATATTCCCATTTGAATGCAGAGTTCCAAAGAATAGCAAGGAGAGATAAGAAAGCCTTCTTCAGTGATCAATGCAAAGAAATAGAGGAAAACAATAGAATGAGAAAGACTAGAGATCTTTTCAAGAAAATTAGAGATACCAAGGGAACATTTCATGGAAAGATGGGCACAATAAAGGACAGAAATGGTATGGACCTAACAGAAGCAGAAGATATTAAGAAGAGGTGGCAAGAATACACAGAAGAACTATACAAAAAAGATCTTCATAACCCAGATAATCCACTCACCTAGAGTCAGACATCCTGGAACGTAAAGTTAAGTGTGCCTTAGTAAGCATCACTGTGAACAAAGCTAGTGGAGGTGATGGAATTCCAGTTGAGCTATTTCAAATCCTAAAAGATGATGCTGTGAAAGTGCTGCACTCAATATGTCAGCAAATTTGGAAAACTCAGCAGTGGCCACAGGACCGGAAAAGATCAGTTTTCATTCCAATCCCAAAGAAAGGCAATGCCAGATAACGCTCAATCTACTGCACAGTTACAGCCATCTCACACGCTAGTAAAGTAATGCTCAAAATTCTCCAAGCCAGGCTTCCAACAGTACATGAACCATGAACTTTCAGATGTTCAAGCTGGATTTAGAAAAGGCAGAGGAACCAGAGATTAAATTGCCAACCAAAGATGTTACCTAACAGATTAAATAACGAAAGATCTTTAACAGAAGTGGACCAAGGGCATTCTCAGCCCAGTTCTAGGATTTTATGGAATGAGTCCCTTGAGACCAAGAGAGGGAAGTGACCTGTCACACGTATCCTTAGTGGTGGAGCTGGAACTCCGACTTCTCCTCCCAGCTTCAGCCTGGTGTGCTTTCACTGTAGGGTGGCTTCATGTTGGGGACCTAGCTTAACACCTGTGTGGCAGAGAGTCGATGCTCAGTAAGTACTGGTGAGCTGAATGAGTGAGCCCTCAGTGAGGAAGCTGGTGAAACACACTGGTAAGAAGTGAGAAGACCATCCCAAAGGCCTGTGGCTGGGGGCTCCAGCTCCTTCTCCCTGCGTGTGCTGGTGAGGTGTTTCTCTGGGGCGGTTGCCCCAGTGGTGACCACCATTAGGAGTCTGGCATCAGCTTTGGTCACTGCAGGCCCAGTCATTGTGCCCAAGGCAACTGTGAGTCTGGAAGTGGGTCTAAGCATGAACCAAATTGACAACTCCAAGTGAGATTTATCCTGTGACTTTTCCATTTACTGCCCTCAGCCAATATTGGAACAGGTTGCAAAAGACTGAGGCATGTCTGTTCCTGCAGGGGCTCTTGTCATCCTGGGACCCTGCCAGACATTATGTTAGGAGACCACAGCCCACAGATCCTGAGCCTTGGGACTGGAGGCCCCTGTTCTCGGCTCTAGGCTGCCCTGAGCTCAGTGGGATCTGTGCTTCTCCCCGCCTCTGGGGTCCTGCCTGCTGAGTGTGACCTGTGAGTCCTGTCGTGGCACGTGGGGCCAGGAAGAGCAAAGTCAGCTAGACTACTAGTTTAAGTTTCAACTAAGTATTTGGAGAGGAAATAGGATGAAATGAATGATGACTAGTTTTGGTTATAGTAGAAGCTCATGAACTTGAACCTTACTGATTTGGAACTTAGGATAGTTAAGCTTAGCTGTGGTGAAGTTCAGTTCACCTTTGCACTGTCTGTGAACACAGAGCCTGATGACTAAGTTAACAGTGGCCGCATCATTTAGAATAGGAAGGAAAGTGCATGTGTGTGACTTTCTTTTGATGATGAATTTATAGCAGGTCGGCTCTATTCATCTTGGTAAACATTTTATTTACAGACAGTTATGGGGCACCGTCAACATGCTGGGCCCTATGCTAAATGTTCTAAAAATGTTAATTTTTTGGAATTCTCATAAGAACCCTAGGAGGTAGGAATTATCATTCTTCCCATTTTACAGACAGGGAAACTGAACCTGGTCATTGGAACATCATCAGGATTCACCCCTGGGCAGATGGGCTCTAGGGTTTGTACCCTTATCCACCATGTGTGCAGATATTTCGTATGTTAGGACAAGGGGAATTGGAAAAAAAAAAAAATAGATCATGACCTCTACCCTTTCCAGATGCTTCTGGCACAAAGTAAGTACTCAATAAATGAATCAATTCATTAAGTGATGGTGAGGACATGGGGTCAACTCCTTGAGTGCAAAAGGGACCTTGAATCTTGCCCTCCTCCCAGCCCCACTCCAGTGCTTGTGCATAACAGACATGGAATAACCAATACAGTGCAGGAAAGAGGGTGAGCAAGGTCAGCTAGTTCTGCTCTGGGTGTTTTGAGATGAAGGGACCGTCCTGTGAGGGGAAGGGATATGGCCAAGGCTGCGGGCTTCCCGGTCTGGTGCTCCCCCAACACAGCACACGGACGGCCAGGTGAGTTGGCGGAGGCTGTGCCTGGCAGTTTTCCCTTGGCTTTCTTTGCCATCCTCTGCCAGTGGAGTCGATCCTCTTCTCTTCCCACCAGGACAGGCTGAGGGACGTGGGGACCCTCACTCTCCATGTCTGTTGAATGAACAGACACCCCCTCCATGCTGTCAAGTCGATAGTAACAACCGAGGGTCTTCCAGAAAAGGACCCAGGAGCCACGAGAAGGCAGAGCTACCTGCAGCCCTTTGAAATTCTATGGCGCTTCCTGCAGACTCACAGATGGAAGGGCCAAAAAGGGCCTTCGTGTTCATCACCCCCTCTGCCTCCCAAGACCCTTGTTTTACAAATGAGAACAGTGAGGACCTGGAAGGAAGAAGTACCTGGCCAAGGACACAGAGCCCCATAGCAGCAGAGCCAGGGCCAGAAGCGGGATGCCTGCCTCCCAGTTCAGACCTGCCCCTCGGTGCATGGACCCGTGGCTTTTGGGACACACCATGCAGTCCCGCGGTCAACCTGTGGCCTGTTAGGGCCAGAGTTATGAGACGGCTCGCCAGGACTTGTTTGCCTAACGCTCTCACAGCCCTCCCCAAAGGCAAACCTCCCGTTGTTTCTGACGGGTGCCCTTGGCAGCAACCAAAACAAATCCACCAAAGCAAAGAAGGGGAGTGGGGCCGGTACACGGTTGGGCTGGTGTTTGCCCCTGGTGGGAAGCTGGGCACACAGAACTCATCAGCCTGTCAGGCCCAGATACCATCTCGTTCCTGCTTGGCACGGGTTTATCGAGCCCGTGAGTTCCTCCTTGGCAAAGTCCTCTAAGGGAGAAGAAGCAGGACTGTTCCCCGGGCGCTGGAGAAGCTTGCCAGGTGTCTGCTCCCCACTCCCGTCCACTCTAGGCCCTCTCTCCGCCCCATGACGCCTCTCTGCTGACCTCGAGGGGCATCGGAATTTCTCCTCCAGGATGGAGCACACACTCTTGGGGTCCTGCCGTGGCTCTGCGTTGGTTTGGGGATGGCAGAGGTGGGCTCTGAGCTGGGAGTTGATGTGTTTGACATGTCTGTGTGGCACTTCATATGTGTCAGGGGCTGTTCTGAGCACTTTATACTTGTTGACTCAGAATCCAGCCAACAGCTTTACAGATGAGGAAACTGAGGCAGAGAGAGGCTCAGTTTAGTTCAGTTCAGTCGCTCAGTTGTGTCCGACTCTTTGCAACCCCATGGACCGCAGCATGCCAGGCCTCCCTGTCCATCACCAACTCCTGCAATTTACCTACACTCATGTCCATTGAGTCGGTGATGCCATCCAACCATCTCATCCTCTGTCATCCCCTTCTCCTGCCTTCAATCTTTCCCAGCATCAGGGTCTTTCCAGTGAGTCAGCTCTTCGCATCAGGTGGCCAAAGCATTGGAGTTTCAGCTTCAACATCAGTCCTTCCAATAAACACTCAGGACCGATCTCCTTTAGGATGGACTGGTTGGATCTCCTTGCAGTCCAGACCTCACCTAAGGTCACAGAGCCATGCTGGAACCAGGATGCAGAGTCTGTCTCCAGAGTTCCTGTTCTCAGTGAGGATTCCAGGCTGCCTTTCTGTCCGGGACAACTAGATTCTTGCCATTCCAACAAGTATATAATTTCAACCAATCCGGCTCTCCACTTCCTCATCTATAAAATGGGGATGATGATATTAATCCTACATTAATGCTTCAAATAATAAGAAATGTGAAGGGCTACATAGACTGGAATGCAGGTTCTTCTGTGACCACGTGTCAGCTGAGGCCGATTCATCCCACGTTTACTTGTCCTCCACAGGTCAGTGGACTCTGGAAGCAATGACATTATGAGACCAATGATTTCTCAAGGAGAATGCTGGATATCTTTGCCCATAGCGACCTTCCCGTGTTCAGTCCCAAACCAGACATACTGTCTACATGTTTTTTTTAATATTTCTATTATTATTATAGTATTTACATGGTTCCTGTTATGAATGCACTTGTTTATTGAAAAACTCTTCTCAATGAGTACCCCCAGTTATTATCTCAGACAAGAGCCATATAAGGGAAGCCCGCTGAGGCCCCTGGAGCTCTGCTTGCTCAAACTCCCTGGCTCCTTTGCCCCCTCCCACCTCTTGGAACCCCAGCATGCCCACTCCCGACCACTAGTTAATTTCAGGTAAAGTTCTGGCTGGTGTTGAGAAAATGCCACATTCCGTCCACCCCAACACATAAGGCTGGGAAACCCACCGATTGACAGGTTGAAACAGTGCCTGCAAAACTACGGCTGAGGAGGCTCCTGAAGGCCCCACTCTCCCCTTCCCCAGCTCTGTTCTCTCCTCTCCACTATCCAACAACAGTCTGTACCAGGAAACAGGAATTTTATAGAGGGGTATTCAAACTTCACGTTAGAATTTTATAGTCCTTGTTGCTTCTAATATCTTAATTTGTCCCAATCAAAACAAGGAAAGCAAAAAAGGTATGATGGTGGAAATAGGCTTAATTGGAGTTCAGGAAATGTTATAAGGCTTCTTGTCCCGTGTTTGGACAGTGCTTGACGTTCTTAAGAATGCATATAGAATTAACCTTGACCAACTGTAGCCACTCACACCTGAGGTCAACATCAGCCCGTGGAAAATGAATAGTGGTTCATTCATCACAAGGGGACAGCAAGGAGATAAAATGATAAGCTCTTTTGTACACTGTACTTTTTAAGTGCTTTCTTTTACATACAAGATTTAACTTGATTTTCACGAAGATCCCATAAGGCAGGATTTGCCCATTTGACAGACAGGAAAACTGATGCCCGGGGAGGGAAGTAGCAAGCCCCAGAGAAGAAGAAAGCGGAGCCCCACAGGGCTGGAATATTGCCCCCTACTCTTGACTGTTGGGCATCTTGGTTCCACATCTAGGGCTCTGTTGGATCAAGCACACAGATCTTGCCAGGGTTCATCTCAAGCCTGGCTGCCATCTTTGCTCTTACTTGCCCTGTACCTCATTTTTCTTTCTTACTTTTAATGTGTGTTTACCTTGCATTGTAGGCATTCTTGTAAGCTGGCTCAAATCCTTCGAAACAAGACGGGTTGTAAATGTATACATTCCTACACAGGATGTCGTTGTTAATCATTTCATAAAATCTCGCATGGATGAGGTATTTGTGGATTAGCCAAGAGCTTCTTTTGTAACCTTGGACACACCCTGTTTCCTGGGGGGTGAAGTGAGGGTGTGGGTCTGTAGGACCCCTGAGGAGCCTTGCAGCTCTGATGGTCTGAATATGCTTCTATTTCCAGCCTTGTTGGTCCCACAGTTCAATTCAAGGTAAAGAAGGATCTAAAAATCTGGTTTTTTCTAGTATAGCCCTGTTTGCACTAAACCAGTGGTTCTCAGTCTGGGTAGAGGAGCAAAACCTGGAATCCAGGAGCATTCCCCTTCCCGCACTGAGATGACTACACCATACCAATGTTACAGCGTTGGGACAGAAATAATGTAACGTTTCCGAGAAACAAAGCTCGTGTAGCATAAAGAATGTTAGAGGTACAGCGAAACCTCATTTATTTGCCTACCTCCTCTCTCTGGGACACAGCCAAGAATCTGAAAGGAAAATAAGACCATGTTGAACCACCAGAAGAAGTCACTGAGTGCATGCTCTCATACTCACTCCCTGAGGCCCAAGTCACGCAAGGGCCTATTTGCTCTTGTTTTATGGCCAATTCTAACAGGCTTGGTTTTCTAGTTTCAAACCTACATGGGACTGGATAGAACAAATGAGAATATGGGGTAGAGTTCTGTATTGACTCCTTCCAGGAGTCAGCGCTGGCTGATGACTGGCACTGCCAGGGGAGGGTTTCTTTGGCTTCTGTTATACAAACTTTTTCCGATTGTTTAAGCAATTCCCATGAAAAGACTAGGACTTGAGCATTTAGCAGTGACAACGTGGCTTGCTTAATCTGAGTACACGGATGCCAGCCAGAGGCACCTGCAGGTAAGACTTGAGATGAGGTGGCAAAAAGTACAGGGATGGGGGGTGGGGAGGGTGGGGCAAGTGCACCCGGGGAAATGCTCACCATAAAATGGCTGGAGAGGAAAACGGGGCGAAACCCTGCCTTTATCATAGGATAAAATCACCCTCCACACGGTAGTTTCCTTGATACACAGATGTTACTTTCAGGATCAAGAAACACAAAGTTTTATTCTCTGAACTGAAAGAAAATGTCAGGCCCAGGATGACTGAAGGCCGGGGCAGAGGAGCGAAGGCTCTGGAAAGTGGATGGCGTGATTTTGGAGGCTGCCGTGACGGTGAGCCTGACTTCTGGGACGTGGGCACCAGTCACACCTCCTGGGAGCCCACTCTCACTGGTCAAGCTCAGCTCTCATCCTGCCCCAGAGAGTAGCCCCAGGACTCTGAGTGCGGAGGGTTGCCCCACCCAGAAGAGAGTGTCCCTCTTCCCCGGGGGATCCCGGGCTCACTGGGTCATTTGTGAGGGGATCCTCTCACCCTCCCAGGGCCTGGGATCCGGCCCAGACTGTTTCCTCCTGGCTGTTCAGATGGAGCTCCTCATCCCTGGTTACACCTGCTGGTGCTAGCATCACTCCTCCCTGACCCCTGCTTGCTTACTTGGAACACTGGCTGCAGTCTCTGGCCCGAAGGCCTCTCAGACTCTATGTCCAGCTTTGGCCTCTGCACTTGACAAGACTTACATGCTTCTCCGTTACAGGTTTTCCCAGCCTTGACCCTGAATCATGGCTGTGACTGTGTCCACCCCCACCCTCCTAGTTCCATCCTAGGGGCTGGCTGTCCCTCCTGCATTTCATGTGTCCCAGGCCCTAGGGCTTCCAGAATCAAGATCAAAACCCAAGAGAGGGGAGGAACTAAAAGGACCATGGATTTTAATCGAAGGGGCATACTCCTATCTTCACCTGACCCTCCCAGGAACATTTTATGAGGTAGTGAGCTTTGGCCTCAAAGACTGTAGCCAAATTCCAAAAAGACATGGGCCATGTCTGAATGTATCCTGGAGTGGGTGACTCAGGGGGACTGAGTCACTCACTCTGGCCACTTTCTGGTGGGGCTCTTATAGCTCTAGATTTGGGCCATTCATCCCTATCTTGGTGCTGCCTGACGCACAGCCTGTGCTACCGTCCGTGTACCCTCCCTCCCTCCCTTCCTTCTTCCCCCGTCCCTCCCTCTCTCCCTTCTTCCCTACTTCCTTCCCTTCTCTTCTCCTCTTCTTTCTTTCCTTTTGACCTGGGCCTTTTCCATGCCCCAACCATCAGGCCCCAACAAGACAGCCAACCCCTGCACCTCTGTGCCCTGCGTGGCCCGGAAAGAGAGAATTGAAAAGAGCAGGGGTGCCATCTAGCCTTCCTCCACTCACCACTGACATCAGGCAGGTTATCTAAACCTCCTTGGACCTCAGCACCTGTATCCGTAAAAGGGATCCCCCTGATACTCACCTTGGAGGCTCGTTGTAAGGATGGAATTAAAACGACTCTACAGCCTTTTGTGTATTGTCTGACTCAGATGCTCAGTCAATGGGAGGTATGACTGTAACTACTGTTAATACTAATATCACTTTTTTCTCACAAGTATTGACAATAAACCTGGAGAATTTCAAGTATACTCACTAAACTATTCCTTTAAAGGAGAAGAGAACAGCAGGGCCAAGCTACTCAGGGTCCAACCCTTTTGTGGAGGACAGAGGTGGGGTAATTACTGACCACGTGACATGACTGTTCTCAAAGGCTGTATCAAGCCCCAGCTCCATGACCCAGCCCGGCTGGCTTCCAGTACCGACTGTTCCACTGGCGGCTGTTTGCTTTGGGGCTGGTGACTTCACATCCCAGGGCCTCCATTTCCTCTCTTGTAAAACAGGAGGTATAGTGCTGCCCGAATCACAATCACCAGCGCTGCTGAGAAGTAAACAAGATAATACTTGTAAAGCACTTAGCACAGTGCCTGACACCCACTAAGTGCTCGAGAAGGGCTCGCTGTGATTGTTTCCAAGGGCGTCCCGTCTTACGTCTTACGCAAGAGATGGCTCTGGAAAAGTTGTGAAACCAAATCCCATTTTCCCACTAACTGACTTTGTCACTTCACAAAGGCTTTATCTTTGCCTTTGGTCATTCTTGGAGGGCAGTGATCTGAACACTTACTTCAGCAACAGGTTTTCCAGCTCCTCCCAGCTCCACCAGCTCCCTGTCACGCAGGAAGAAAGAAGGAAACAGGTGGCACAAATAATAACTCTTTACTGGAACTATTTGCTATCTATAGATCTGTTCTATCAATTGCTTATCAATAATTTATCATTAGAAATCATCTATCAGTTGTCTACCATCTACAATCATCTATCAATCAATTTATCACTTATTTACGTATCTATCTACCATCTACCTATCTGAGAAGGACCATCTATAATTATTTCCTCTCTTTTTACCATGGGTAAAAAATATATATATATATATATATACACATATATGTGTGTGTGTGTAACTCAGGAACAAAGTTTGTATTTCTAGCTGACTTTAACCTTTCGTTTTAAATTTGCTTTGAAATTTGGAAGGGGAGTGGGATTGGTTAGAAACCTTTTTGAAAATCTGATGAACACACTGGGCTGTCTGTCCTGAAAAAGAGCATACTCAGGTACTCTTATAGTTTTTCTTATGGTCTAGCTGGGGCGTTTAAGGATCCTTTAAGACCCACCGAGATACCTGGTTAAGGGCCCTGCACAGCTTTCCTCTGGAAACAACCCCCGTCGCCATAGCAGCAGGTGTCTGGCCAGGGATGCTCCCAAGTCCCTCAGACTTGAACTCCCTAATTCCGCACGTCAGGCCCCAGTCACCTTCTTGCTGTATCTTTCCTCTTGCGGCACCAACTGCTCTGGCCAGTCTGGCTGGCCTTTGTCTCTCCCCTTGGCTGTCACCTGGCCTTTGTCCCACTGCTTCCCCACCCACTTATCTACATCTAACCCGAAGTTCAAGTATGTGACAATTTCCTTTGAACTATAGGAGGAAGGTTCTCAGAAGGTGGGGAGCTTGAGAGAGGAGAGGCCCTAGTTTTAGAGGCAGAAGAACAATGAAAAGCCCTGAAATGTGAGCTCCTTGGGCAGCTGACATCAGAGCTGGCAGGGAGAGGGGGACAGAGAAGGAACGATGCGCCAGGCTTGATGGCTTCCCTCCTGCCTGGTTGGAGATGGAGAAAGCCAGCAGCAGCAAAATACCCTGGCTGGTGAATAAGACATCCCTGGGTTCTTGTCCCCAGTTTGGCATTGACTGAGCGTAACTTCAGACAGGCCACAGGTCACTTCAACAAGTTCAGCCTCTGTTCCTTATCTTTAAAGTGAGATTGTGGAAATACTGACAACTGCTGTGGTGAAACTGACACTCTTGAACATTGCCAGGTCAGCCTAAATGTGCAACATTTTTTGGAAAATGCAACCTAGTGCTATATGTTAGGAGCCATGAATATGTTCATATACTTCCCATCCTTTCTTTGAGGATCTAAGACAATAATCCAAAATACGGGGGATGTTCATTCATAAGAATGTTCATCCTAGCATTACCTATAATATGGAAAAGCTCCGAGTGTTCAAGAGGATGGAGTGCTTATGTATGTGATATTGTGTCCGTTTGCTGGTGCTCTATGCAGCTATTAAAAATGGTTGATGTAAAGAATCATGCTTAACATGCGATCTCTGCTCCGCACCCCCACCCTCAGCACACACCCAAAGGACCTAGGTGAGTGACAATGTCTTTGCACAGCACTGATTCTCAACCTGGGGCTACTCACCAGCAAGGCCAAACCAATCAGTTACCCGTCACCACTGAAATCTGTCTTCTGAGTGGCAGCACCACGCTCCAACCACTGCAGTCCATACTCCCCCACAGAACACAGTGCAGACTGTTAACACGTTTCTATTCTTCAAGGAGGGCTTCCCTTGCATCTCAGCTGGTAAAGAATCTGCTTGCAATGCGAGAGGCCTGGGTTTGATCCCTGGGTTGGGAAGATCCCCTGGAGAAGGGAAAGGCTACTCACTCCAGTATTCTGGCCTGGAGAATTCCATGGAAATGTAAAGTCTTTACCAAGGACTTTATTGGTCCTAGAGCTCACTGCTAGGTGAGCCTGCTAACTCTAATGGGCAGATGGCTATTTAAGCCAGGCTTTGAGATACCCCAAACAACATGGACAGCCTCAGACAAGGGTCTGCCCTGTTTTCCCCCATTATGGTTAACGGGACTTAACCTTCTGTCTCACTCTGATTTCTCCTACTTTACTCAAAGTCCAAAAATATTCTGAGCTACCTCATGTGCTTTTTTAGGATTAAAAGTGATTTTTAATGGTGGTCATTGTGACCTTGGTTCAAATCCTGGCTCTGAGCTGCCATTCTCTAAAAGGGGAATAATAATATATAGACTTCATAGGATCATTGCTGAGGATTAAAAGAAATGATGCCTTAGTGCTTGAAGCTATTATGATTATCATTATTTTCCTGTCCTTGGGGGTTAACAGTGAGTCTTTTCTTTGATGTGGTCCTTGTAGGAGGGCAAGGCCCTTGTTTTGATCTCCATCGTGATCATTCAGTTCTGCCTTGTCCTCCCATTCATCCTACAGACCTACCCTTGACCTTAATGAAAACGCCAGCTTCAATGAGTGAAGGTCACTGGGCTGACCTTCCAGCCTGGTTGGCTTGTCTGACCCTCAAGAAGGATTGTGGGCTGTGCTAGCCATTCTCAGCACCCCCCTTACCTGGCAATGGCACGCTGACCAGCACAAGGGGAGGGGTAAGGCCACACTCTGCCTGAGCACCCTGGGACCATTTAGGGCAGACACTTTTCTGGAGGGTGTTGGAGCCCTGTTCACTGCTTCATCCAACAGAGAAGGGGCTGGTATACAGCCCTTCCCCAGCAGTCACCCAGCCCAGCTGCTGGCCCCTCTACTCACCAGTCTCCGTGCACAGTACACCCACACGAGCGTGCCCGCATACACACAACCCTGCCTCATCTTCCCCATTCCTGTCACCACCCTTCCTCCTCCTGGTCAAACACCAGCTAAGGGACAAGTGGGCATCCATGCTATGCCCAAGGGTATCAATAGCCTGGTTGGGTTAGGGGGCCTCCCACATTTGCAGGGACCCAGGAAGGATAGGCCAACTTTCGCCTTATTTACCAAAGAAAATTTGGGTCGAGGCCAGAGTTTGCAGCTGGTGTAGCTTGGACCTCAACTCCCTAGGCTGCCTAGACCCACGGGGTCCTGTCTCATAAGGGTCATTTAATATTAGGTAAGTTAGTTGTCTCTCGAGGTTGAGATTCTTAGTTCCTTTTTTCCTCTTCCTTTCCTTCCTCCTTTCCTTGCTTTCTCTCTCTGTCTCCCTCCCTGCCTTCCTTCCTTTCTTTCTTTTTTTAGTATTCTGTGCATAAATATCCCCTTTAAAAAAAAAGACATTTCTAGAAGCACAGAGTTAAGTCCTCTCCTTGCTTTGCAGTTAAGTCTAGGTGACTGTGCTGGGGAAGACAGTACTGCGAGCACTAGGCAAGGAGTCAGGTGGCTGGGATTGCATGCAGCGTCTTCACCACTGTGCCCAGTATGACCTTGGGCAAGTCACCTCCCCACCCCCAACCCCATTGCCTCACGGTCTGTGGGAGCTGTAAATCCTGCTCTCCTGGCCCCTTGCGATGGGGATCAAATGAGGTGAGAGGCCGTGGGCGACAAAGAAGGAAAAGACCGAGGCCAAAGACTTGGCCTCACCCAGCTGACTTCATGGTAGATGGTTATCTGTTCATTGTCTCTCCCCTACTGGAAGATCAGCTCCATGAGGATGGAGACGTGACATGCGAAGGTGTCACGTGATGTGTTCACGTTATAACCACGTCCGAAGCCGTGGGGGCCACGGGGAGGCAGTCAGTACACACCTGGGAAAGGAAGGAAAAGAAGGAGGTGGAGGGACAGAGGGATGGAGGAGGGACATTGCCTCCCCGGCCGGAAGTGTGGCCCCTTTCCAGCCACTGCCCCCACCAGCCAAGCCCTCCTCCCTGGATGCCCGCCCGGCCTGCTCTGGCGGTGACAGGCCCAGTCACCCAGAGCACCAGCTGCTCTGCTGAAGCTCGCGGCCCCTCCCCTCCTCCCGAGGGTGCCGCACAATACAATCTTCCAGGAGGGCGGAGGGCGAGGCCCCAGCCCTGAGCCCTCGGGCTGAGCTCAGCCTGGCAGGGTACTTCCCCCTCACTTCCCCGGAGACAACAGTTGCGGCACCTGGGCACCCTGTGCTCAGCCTGAGCCTCCTCTCAGAGGCTCCCGCCCGAGTCCAGGACGAGCTCCAGCTGCTCTCCCAGCCCACCTGAGGAGGGGAGGAAGGCTCCCAGTACCCGGTCACCCTCGCTGGGCCTCACCTTCTTCTCTAGTGCCCACTGGACCGGGAGACCAAAGGCCAGGGGCTTCCCTGGATCACCTCTGTGTGCTTGAAGGAGTCAGGGAGTTAGGTCAAGGTGTCTGGCCAACTGCAGTGGGTTCTGGGTGATGCGTCTGCCGCCCTAAGGCCCAGGAGCAGAAGTGAGTGCGAGCTCTGGCAACCGGCAGATTCGGATAAACTTTGTGACCATATAAGCTTCGCTTAGATTCAGTCATGGCTCCTTCTCTGTTCTCGATGCTCAACAGCGATAAATTGTTATCTCACGTTGGCATTCTAATACATGTGAATAAAATCTGATCTGAGGATCAAAGTGATAGAGTTGCGTGATTACAGGGACATCCTTGTGAGCATAGTACAAACCGGGAACTTCAGAGGCGTGAGGACTCGGCTGGTCATCGACAGGAAGCTGGGCGGTGTTGGAAGAGGATGGGTGCGTCCGAAGCGGCCCCTTTCTGCTCCAGCCAGTTGAGTTTTCCTCAAAATTTAATTAAATGTTTAATTAAACATTTGTTGAACACCTAAGAAGTGCAAAGTCGGATGTCAGGTGAAGCCTGTGTTTAGTGAGGCAGTTGGGGGTGGGGGGTGTGGACTGTCCGCTCCAGTTAGGGGGGAGGTGGGTCGTGGCCACTAAAGCACTGAAGAGAGACTAGGGGTCCTGCCCTGTGGCCGTCACATTGCCTCATGTGGTGGGATTATGGGTCACCTTCTCTCCTCTGTTTTTTCAGCTACATCAATATTCTCTTTCAAATTATATACTCATATACATAAGTTTTTATAAGAATATTAACCTCACGAGAGTTTTGCGTCTCTGATTTCAAAGAGCTCCATTCGGCCACTCACTCACTTTTTAATCTAAGCCTCAGTTTCCTCATCTGCAGAGTGGGACTCAGGGTTGCTGTGAAAGCCAAGCAGCGTGATGGGTGTAAAAGCACCGCACGCACAGGCCTCCTCAGAGGCTGGGCCCTCAGACGTGGCGAGTCGGGGGAGTATGACTGTTGGCTGGTAATCCCCAGATAAAATCAGCCCCGACTGGGTCTCCTGCTGGTTCACTTGCTCTGGACCACACTTGCCTGTGGTCCTGTTTCCACGCTCCTGTGGCAGCCTGTGCAGAGGTGGCTGGCGGGGTGGGCCTGAGGGGGGCATGGCAGTGGGGGGAGTGCTCAGGGATGTGAGAATGCCGCAGTCCTCACAAGGTGATTCGCGTCAAGAATCAGCCGGGGCCAACAACAGAAGCGAAACCTTCCCGAAGCCCTCTCGAGTGCCTGACAACCAGGGTTGTCTCCTCGCTTGTTTATCGGCACCTACACTTCATTCTCCCAGAACGAAAGCCGGCCTGGCTGCTGAGTGTCAACCTGGTCAGGCTCCTGGTCGTCATCTCACCCATAGTTCCCCCTTAGTGAAGTCACTCAGTCGTGTCCGACTCTTTGCGACCCCATGGACTGTAGCCTACCAGGCTCCTCTGTCCATGGGATTCTCTAGGCAAGAGTACTGGAGTGGGTTGCCATTTCCTTCTCCAGGGGATCTTCCTGACCCAGGGATCGAACCCCAGTCTCCCACATTGCAGGCAGACGCTTCACCTTCTGAGCCACCAGTTCAATGTAAACACGACGTCAAATATAAGTTTGCAAGCTGCATGAGTGCTTTGACTAAGGGTCAGAAACAAATAATGGCGGGGGGGTGGGTTTTCTAATTTATCTGTGGTAGTCAAGGAAGCCTTCTCTGAGGAGGTGACGCATCTTCACAACCTGAGGTAGGGGAGGGCAAGGCAGGCCAAGGGAGTTCCCACAACAGGAAGGCAGAGGAACTGGCGTGTCTGCCTGTGACTGGAGGATGCGGCGGGAGGCAGGCGTGGGTGTGGAGAGAAAGGCAGGGATTTCTCTGTGCCTCGTGGGCCATGGAGAGCCGTCTGGACCGCATGTTAAGTGCTCTGCGATGTGACCAGATGCACGTTTGAAGATTACCTGGGCGGCGCTGGGTGGAAGGAGCAGGACGGGAGTGGGGGCAGGGGGGCCAGTGAGGGGTCCTGCCTGAACAAGTCAAGGGGAGAGGAGGAGGCGGGAAGAAGGCAGATCGAGATCTGCTTTGGAGATCTGAGTCTTGCACGTGGATGGCTGGCTGGGGCAGGGTTGGGGGGCAGACGGCGAAAGGAGAGGGAGGCAGCAAGGGTGACTTGGGTTTCCAGCTCGAGTAACACTGAACCCCCGTGCAGTGTGCATCCTTTAGGGAAGACTCGCTCTAGCTCTTCACCAAAGCCTAACCTCCATCTCAGCCTCTCAGTTCAGTAAGACCCATTACTCTGCCTGTTCAGCAGGTGGGGAAACCGAGGCACACACACCAGCAAAGCAAACTACTCCTTAGGGAGCCAGTTGTAGGAACCAGACAAAGAGCCAGAGCCCAAGCCTGGGGTCAGCCTTTGGGCAGCAGAGTCCAAAGACCCAGGTGTTGTGTCCAGTGGTTATGATTTATCAAGCCATGTGACCTCGAACAAGTGATATGGCCTCTCTGAGCCCTGGTTTCCTCATCAGTAGAGGGGAGAGAATGAAAGGACCTACCTCCTGTGGAGCTGCAAGGATTAAATGAGGGGCTAGATGCTCCGTAGATGGCAGTGATTAGTGTTCTCAGATGACATGGCCTGTCTCTGTGTCCACCTCTCTACACACGTGTATACAGACATTTGGTGAGTGTGCACGCTGACACAGAAGCTGTCTGCGTGCCTGCATCACAGCTGAGGACCGGGCACCACTGAAGTTGCAAGTTGACGGTAGCAGATCTGCTGCCTGTGCTTCTGTTTAGCCTTCTGGGCCATTGCTTGGTGGTTGGAGCAGGAGCTTTCATCCGCCCTGGAACAAGAGTGTGTTGTGGGTTTGGAGGCAGATGTGGAAGGCAAGGCGTCTGTACGCCAGCCTGTTTCCAAGTGCTCTGACCGACCTGACCCAGGAAGGGGGTGGGGTGGGAAGGAGGGGGAGGAGGGGTGAGTAAGAGGGAGGGGGAGAGAACCACCTCCCCAGAGGAGAGGCACAGTAACAGATCTAGAGTCTGGCCCGCCCTGAGCCCCTTCTGTGTGGCTGTGGGAGCCTCTCTCACCAACCCCCACCCACCCGCCAAGACTCCTTTATGTTCCTGTTCTCAGGAGGCAGCTGGCTTGGGGGCTGAGAACAGGGGAGAGGCGAGGCTGGAGGGGGACTGGGGCAGGGCTCCCCACTTTTTGCCCACAGCCCTTCTGAAAGGGCGGGTCCCAACCTAGCATGAACACACAGTGATTAAGGGGGAGAGAGGAATGACATCCACTGTCCACCGAGGTACCCAGCCAGCGGGCTGGACCGTGGCCAGCTCTCCCCCAGGGTTCTTGGCTGCAATACAGTCAGCCCCGGCACCACCCACCGGCCTACTCAGACACTCCTTCAGGTCCAGGGGCCAGAGCCCTGCTAGGAGGAGCCGCCTAGGGGCAGGCTGGGCTGGGCACGCAACTCTCCGCCACCCCTCCCTGCAGCCTCCTTCCTCCTCCCCTTCTGCCCACATCCAGCTCCAGCTGGGTTTGAAAGAGGTGCTCCAATCCTCCCCCCTCCCTCCAAAGCAGGCTCTGCCCTGTACTCTCTCCTTTTAGCTGGAAGCTCTATCCATAAACTGGGTCTCCCTTGTAGGCCTGATGGCTTATCCCCTGGGAGAACCCTGTAAACCCGGCCAGCTGCCCTGACCCCTAGCCTTCACTCCCACCCCTGCTCACAGCAGCACAAACTTCCAGGCCCGAGGGACCACCTCTGGGAGCCCTCTCCCCCCTCCAGGAGCTCTATCTTCATGACTGCAGGACCTGGTTCCTTAATGGACCCCAAAGAGTGCTCTGCGGACCCTGCCCCACGCTGACGAGTCCCTGGTGCTTTATCTCCTCACAAGACCTGAGGCTCCGAGGGTGGCACCCCACGGCACCCCACCTCCACCCAGGCTGCCGGAACCGAACCTCAACTTGTGGGCGCACAGCCAGCACCTCTGGATTGATCCTGACTCCATCCAGGTCATGCGTTGGCACCTTCACCCACGGGGCCTGGGAGTGGAGTGTGGAGTTGCGCTTGATTGGTTATTTCATTAGCGCCTCTGTGGACAAAGGGATTTGACTTTTCATTCTTTGGTCTGGGTGTTCCGGGAGTTTTTGATAAAAAGCTATGGAGTCATCCAGTCTTGGAAACTGTCCACCTGCCCTGATTAAGCACCTTCCCTTCTGACCTCCAGTGCCGGATTCCCTGACTTCGCACCCCCTCCCCTACCCACCCTTCCCTCCCTTCCCCTCCCCTTCCCTCCCCTGCCTTCCTCATCCCTCCCTGGTTCCGAACCTCTCTGCCCACCACAGGCTGCTGTCCGTGAGCCCCTACCATACAGAGAAGGTCTGACAAACTCCTTCCAGCCCCTTGTAGGGGCTCTTGCTCCGAACCCATGGGTATTTACAGTTTTAGAACTACACAGAGAGAGACCCTTCCTGCCTTCCTGAAGCAAATTTGCCTGCCTGGAGCAGGCTCTCTGCTGGGGCGTGCCCCACAACGGGATGAATCATTAACGCTGGGATTTCAGGCAGGGGGCACCTGCTGGAGGAGGTATTTAAGTCTGAACCATTCTTCCTGGCGTGCTGCAAACCCTCTGTCCCATCCTTGGCCTTCATGGATTGATGGACCTTTGGGGTTTACCTTTGGCTTTGGGGTGCTTTCGTGTTGGTGGCAGAGGTGGTGAGGTCCAGGCCTCTCTTTGGTCTGATTTGTTTCCTGCTGATTCTCCATCTCACACGGGGAGCTGGTCACCAGGGAAGAAGGATCCCACCCCCACCTTCTGCTCCTCCCCTACTTCTGAGAACTGCCAGCCTAGGTGCCAAGGAGTTCATGAAGGTTCCCCCCACCCCCAAGTGAAGGACAGTTATTGGGGAAGAGGGCCCACAGCAGCAGGCGTCTCCTAGCTGGCAGTTTTCGAAAAGGGCGTGGTGTGTGGTTTCAAGGAACAGTTTAGGCAAGGGCGCCTCGCCACACCTCTCTGGGATTGGTGGCTGGCCCACCCCAAATGTGGACTGTTGGGTCTCTGGTTGGCATTTCTGAATCAGTCTTAGAAAGGAGCAAAGCTAAAGCAAGTCTGGTGATACTGTGTTTGTTGTTGGGGAGGAGCCGCCATAGGCACCCTCAACTCAGGCCTCAGGACTCCCTCTGGGCCAGGTTCCCCTGGGCAACCCAGTGGAGGGTTCTCTGCCTATTTCCTGCACCTCCCTCTTTGTCACTTGCCACTTGAATGCTTGCTGTGCAGTGTTTTATTTGCTAAGTTACACTCACGACCCTTTAAAGAGAAAACATATAATTCCAGTAATTTTATTGGGCTCAGGTTTCAGGCAAATGGGAATCAAATTGCCACTAAAAATAAAAGACATGCAGAATTGGGGGAAAAAAAAACAGTAACAATGAAAAGCCGCCCCTGATTTGAGATAAATGGCAAGGCATTTTGTGAAATGTTAGAGAAAAAAAAATAAACAAACGGTGAGACCCAGGAGGAAAGTGGGGGGCGGGGGATCTCCTCCATCACCCTCCTTTCATTTCTGCATTCCCTTTTAGCAAAGGGCTTACTTTCCGTATCAGAAAGTGGGGCGTAAAGCGCCACTGGTGAAATTGGTCTTGGTCCCGCGCTCAACAGTACAGGTGGACGAAAAGGGGCTGCCTGCCAAATACTTCTGGTTGGAGGGAGGGGTGGGAGTGCTCTCTCAAAACCACTCCTGGAATGGCTTAACTCGCCCTGCACGAATCAATGACAACCTCCCGCCGGCTGCGGCAGGCTCCCCTGAGCTGCGCTGCCGCGTGGATTCCCAGCCCGGGACCCTGGCGGCGCTCAGGACACGACCCGGGCACGAGCTGCGTCCCCGGGGCGGCCAGGTGGGTTTGCTGCGGCCTCGGGACCGGACCGGACCGGACCGGGTTTGGGATGGACTCGGGGCTCTGGGCAGGCGGCCCTGGGTGAGGAGGGATGGGATGGGGTGGGGTGGGGGAGGCCCCTCGAGCGCCAGGCGGCTGCGTCCCCTCTCCGGGCGCTGCGGGCGTTCGCGCTCCACCGCGGGGGACCCCTGACTCCGGTGGCGGCTCCGACTGGCGCTCGCGGGGCTTGGGTGGTGGCGAATGAGAGGAGTTTCAGAGCCGCCCTGGGGCTGGAGCCGAACGTGCTGGGGCCCCCGCGCTTATGCAGGGGCGCGCGGGGGAAACGCAGAAAAGAACCGGGGACTCGGGGTGCAGCAACTCTGCTCGCTCTCCCCGCGCCCGCCACCGTCGCGGCAGGTTCTGGGGTGGCCGAGAGGGGACAGCGGAGTGCCAGCGGCGCTCCGGAAGGTAGTGGCCGATGAACACTGTTAGTTTCAATACCTTGCTTACCTCCCCTCCCCGAAAAGCTTGCCTCCTTCCAATATCAGACGCAAAACTTGGTTGAGGATGGGGGTGGTGTGGAAGCCAAGGCAACTCCTGGCAGAAGTCAGGACAGGGGCAGGAATGAAAGGGAGAATTGGCACAAGTCGCTGGGCAAGCCGGAGGGAGTCCAGCCGCGGTCCCTGGGCTGAATCGCAAGCAGAACAGGGCGGGTGGGTGTCGGTGGGCGTAGAGCTAAGCCGGAACATCCCGGAGCTCGCTCGCGAGGCGGTCGGACCCCCGTCGCCCTCCCAAGCGCCCGGTTCCCTGCAGCGGCCACGGGCTGGCCTGGGAGGGACTCTGGAGAGAGCGCGCACCCCCCTACACAACCCAGCGCGGTGCAGTTTTCTTCGTGTCTGTAGTGAGGGCTCCGAGGGTCGTCGGGTCCGGTCGTCCTGGTTTCTGGCCTCTGCTGTCCTGGCCGGGGGCCTCTGCCCTCTTTTTTTACCCGGGTACTGGGCTCTCTAGGCGCAGGAGGCAGCCCCGTCGCCGCCATTCATTGGCCGACTGGGGGCGTACCCCTTCCAAAGCCCTCCAAATGCAGAAGTATGAAAATGTAAAGGAAGTGGTTGAAACAATCAGGCAGTTTTTCTCCAGAGTCATAGAAGATTGTGTGGAAGGGGAGGGAGAGGAAGGGCGAAGGCCCTGCCAGGTTCAAGTTTCAGCTCCGCTCCTTCACCCGGTTTTAAGTCCTGGGGATTAGAACCTCCTCTGGTTGGATCCCCAGGAAGAGAAAGGAGCCCGGTGCCACCGTCTCCCCTTAAGGCCCAACCTGGGCTGAAAGGGAAAAGAAATCTGCCCTCCTAAAAGATGACTGAGTCAGCCCGCACTCTGTCGTCTGGGCCTGGTGTTTGGACTGTTTCCTAAGTTCTCCCAAACTACCACCCAAGGAGAGCCCCCATGGGCCTCATCACCCCCTTTCCACAGGGAAGGGACTGGAAGCCCCAGAGGCCAGGTGAGTCCAGCACGCCTTACACAGAACCACTGGGCGCTAGTGCCACCTAAGCCTGGAGGCCTCCAGTGTGGGTTCCAGAAATTCACAAAACTGATGGACTAGGGTTCCCCCAAACACATCGCAGGGCCTGCCGGGAGACGCGGAAGGAACTCCGGCCTGAGCCACCACCGAGGGTCGCCCCGTACTGATGAATAAGGCTTGCACAGAATAAGCAAAACCTAGGGTGCAAGCAGGGTGACCTGGAGAGACTGCAGGGAGAGCCAGTGTGGGAAGTGAGAAGAGGCACTTTGGCAGCCAGCGAGGTCTCCAAAGGCTTCAGCTGAGAGGAGGCACTGGGGCAGGACCCCAAGGGAGAAAGATGGAAAGAGTGCAGGCCTGCAGGTCGTAGAACTCGAGGCTTATTCTGCCATGTCAAGGCTGGGAGATAAGCCAGAGAGGTTCCTGGTAGGGAGGAGAAGGAGGGGACATTCAGAGACCATCTCCCATGTACCAGGTCCTGTGCTTGGCATACGTCGTCTCCTCTAACCTGCACAACCCATCAGATAGGAAACATTGGCTCCACTTTGCAGATGAGAAAACTGAAGCTCAGAAGGGTTAAGTCAGCCACCCAGCTACCTAGTGACAGAGCAAGGAATCCAAGATGCCCCTTTGACCACCCATCTTTTAGAATGTTGCGTTTTAGTTGAGGAGACAGGACTCCACATCACTCTGATATAATTGTACAAAAACAGTATGTGAACATCCGGTGTTCACCTTCTTGAACCTGAGTTTCTTTCCATTCAATCAGTCGGTCATTTATTTAGCAACTGTTAGGGAAGCCTGGCGTGCTGCAATCCATGGGGTCACAAAGAGCCAGATACGACTGAACGACTGAACTGAACTGATATTGACTACTGTGTGATCCCAAGCACCATGCTAAGTGTCGGGCGTACATTAGTGAGGGGAGTCTGACCTGGTCTCTGGCCTCTGTCAGTGGGAATAGTATCTGTAATAGTGCATCCTTCGGTGACCTGAGCATGGCAGGGTCAGGCGCTGGGAGAAGAGAGTGAGCGGTGAGTACTGAGTGAGTGAAATGAGACAGTATCTGGGGAGGTGCTCCAGAAGCATGCCACGAAGAAGGAGAGGCAGCAGGAAGCCTGGGGGAAGGAGAGGGGTGGGCAGTTGGAATGATGAGTGTCCCCAAGCCTTTAGTCATGAGGACTGATCCTTGGCTCCAGGAGACATCATGGCATGCACAGAGTGCCCATGAAGCTGATCGAGCCACTGCTGTTCAGATTATTGGTTTATCATCGTGGGTTCTGAGATGAGAGTTTAGTTTTGGCACATCCCAGCTGGAGATGACGAGAACCCCATGCAGTCTCCAGGAGGACTGGCACCTCTCTGCATCCGTCCCAGCCGGGCAGAGAGCCACCCGGGGCATCATCCCGCTGCCCCACCCTCGTTCCTCAGTGGCTGGGATGGCACTTTCCATCCTCTCAGAGCTGCAGTGGGAGCGCCAGTCCCAATATCCTACCACTGGAGAAGCTTGTCTGTGTTCGCAGCACTTGGTAGTGAAGCCATCACTAGAACCCAGGTCTCTTGACTGTCCAGAGCTCTCAGAGCGGCTCACACCCGCCTGCCAGGGTGTTTCAGGACTCAACTGAAAAGCTTGTGCTCTCTCCACTATATCTCCACTCGCAATGCCATTTCCCCATGCTCCTGTCCATCTCCATTTCAGCTGACCTGACGTATCTGCCCTAAAAAATGGTTCTCAGATGAATCTTTGAGAGACAGAACGGCCATAAATATTCCAGGACATTTGGCCTGTTAACTTCTCCTTCCATCTTGAATGGTGTAATAGGTGTCAGAGAACCACCTCTAGAATTAATTCTCACTTTTGTGAGGAAGGTGAACTGATATATCTTGACTCGAAGCTAAGTCAGTCTGAGGGATACTCCGGGGCCTTCCTTCTTGGAAACTGATACCCACTCTTCCGGGGAGGATAGTTTTCCTCTTCCTTTTTTTAAAAAAAGAAATTCTCTTGGGTTTGAGGTCACGAGATCATATTACGTTCGTTTTGATGTCGTGGCGCCAGAATAAAGGCATTTTTCTCCCAATATTGAGATGATCAGCCCGGTCAGATCGGCGAGTCCTGCCTGGCTGTCCCATGTTTACCACGATTGCACAGGTGGATAATTGCATGGGGATGTCTGTTTGCTCAGCACTTGCTCAGCCGTGCAGCCCTACAGGTTGGGCCAGGGAGAGAGCTGTTCAGTTTATTTTCCTTTGGCTGGGAACTGCGGAGATGAATAGAGGGAGGGGAATCTAGGGTTGAGAGATTGTTGCCAAGAGCAATTTGGAGTCTCCTTCATATTAGTCAGAGACTGTGTTTTTTCCCTTCTGAAGCTGCTTGCTTCATAGTAACTTCCACGGAGGATTTTTTTCCATCTTTGCGCGTGTGTTCTTGTTAGTTTTTGTTTTGATTTTTAAGTCGCTGGACTTCTCGTGACTTAGCAAAAAAAAAAAAATTGATGATAATAACTTGGAAAGTGGAGTTTTGACATGAGCGATTTGTATTATACATTGTGCATGTCGTTGCTTAATACATTTGAATACTGAGAGACCCTGAGATACCACCATGGAGTAAGATGAGTAATTTCTTTGAAGGGAGGGTTTATCTTCAGTGCATGACTTTCAGAGTTGCAGCGTAATTTAACTTTTCCTCTATCCATTTTGAGCCCGTGTTTAGAAAGAGCAGAATGTGTGCTCTCCTGTCTCACTCCCTTCTGTTCCCTTTGGGAGGCCCCCTCCTCCGGGGCCTTTGCTTGGAAGGGGACCAGCCAGAGTGGGCCTCCTTCTCTCTCTTCCTCCCCCGGCTCCCCTCCACCTGCAGGAGGCCAGGGAGCCAGAAAGAAGGAAGCTTCCCTCGGGGTAAGAGCTCTTTCCCAGGGGTGGCCTGGCTCGGGTCACATGAGTTGCAGGATGGGAAAGTTGGCACAACCGAAGTCTGCCCTTCCTAGGCCAGAACCCCGGGGTGGGATGTTCTTCATCACTCAGAAAGTGAGTTTATCCTCCAAACAAGTTGTGTAGAGCAACACTGAGACATCAAACTGGAAATAAATTGCCTAATAATAGAGTACATGGTCAGTGTCGGCGTTTTCAAATGAGATACAAACCAGAAGCAAATGTATATGTGACCTTCCCAAATAATGTCATAGAACTGAACTTGGCCTTCGGGAGAATTCTGCCTTGCCTGCACACACACATGTGCACGTATGTACACTCACGGCTCTTGCTTTTTTGGCTGTGGATTCTCGCTGATAGTTCTGTTGTTTCTGGAGCTAATGGGTTGATTCGTTGGTTTTGTGAAGCTACTGGTAAAAGTAAGAGGTGACAATGACCCCAGTTCCTGTTGACACCTGCCCTCCTTTAAGCCCTAGGGAAGTCTAGCAGAGGATGCCTCTAGTTAGCAAAACCTAAACAACAGGGACTTTTCTAAGGTTTGTTTTTCTGTTTTGTAGCAACTTTATTGAGATGTAACTTATGTACCATACAAGTCACCCATTTAGAGTGTACAAGTCAATGGTTTTTAGTATATTTACAAAGTTGTGCTAACCCTCACCACCGTCAATTTTAGAATAGTTTCATCATAACCGGAAAGAATCCCATAAGCAGTAGAAGTCACTCTCCATTTCACCCCAACTCCCCAGTTCTAGGTCACCAATCATCTACTTTCTGTCTCTAAATATATTTGCCTGTTCTGGACATTTCATATCAGTGGAATCATAGAACATGTGGCCTTTTGTGATTGACTTCTTTTGCTTCACATAACGTTTTAAGGTTCAACCATACTGTAACATGTATCACTATTTTATTTCCTTTTATTTCTGAGTAATGTTCCTTGTATGGATATATCACGATTTTTTTATTCAGTCATCCCTTGATGGATAGCTGGGTTGTTTCCATGTTTGGCTTTTGTCAGTAATACTGTGAACATTTGTGTGCAAGTTTGTGTGTGGCCATAGGTTAGCATTTTCTTTTGGATATATACTTGGGGGTGAAATTCCTGGGTCAGATGGTAACTCTTTGGGGAAACTGCTAGACTGTTTTTCACAGTGGCTGTACCATTTTACACTCCCATTGGCAGTGTGTAAGGATTCCAGTCTCTTGATGTCTTTGACAGCATTAATTGATAATATCTGCTTTTTTAATTGTAGCCATTCTGTTTTCTAGGGGCTTATATGCTCAAGGAGGCAGCAGCCAGGAAATATTCTGGAATCCACGGTCACGTTTGCTTGCCATACCTATAGTGAGATCTACTTATCTCAACTTTTTGATCATCCTTCCCAGCCTGGTGCTTCCCCTGCACGTCGCAGACCTCTCACCAGGTTTTCCCTCTCAGTTTCACGGGACGGTGCAGGGTCCTGTGGGGGACGCAGGGGTCGGTGCTCTCATTCCATTTGCCGAAGGAATGCTCCAGAGAGCTGGCAGTGGGGCCCACTCCCTCAGCCCCACTTTATCCAGATGCAGCTGCTGGTGGAAAGGTAGTCCCAGGAAAAGGAAGAAATTGACCTGAACAGAAGTGAGTGTGACATCCATTGGACAAGCTGTCCAATGTGCAGGGCTTTGGTGGAGCCTCGACTAAGATCCTGACCTTTATATTGCATTAAATGACCCCTTTGGGACTACAAATAAAACTGTTAGAAAGCTAACATCTTAACCAGGTAGCAACTCAAGGCCTCTTCATCCCGTTCTTGTTTGGGCCCCAGCTGCCAGCAGGATCCATTGATTCATCCAGAACCGCTTGGTGTGGTAGGGTGCTCTATTTCTCACTGGTATTTCAGCTCCACAATGAAATAGTCTTTTTCCCCATTGTCATACCTGTGGGACTGACTGGAGTCACACTCGTGACAGAGATAAATGTGAGCCAAGTGGTACAGTGGGCCTCACCTAGTTTGAAAAACTGCCAAAGATTAAAAAAAAAAATTACCCTTTTACCAGAACATGCTAGAATCGTGGTCAGTGTCATCAAGTTCAATATACGCAAACTCCAGCACCAGAAATTAATTCCAGTAACTTCTTGGAAATCATTGTCATGCAGTTGGGATCAGATCTTGCTACTGATTTGTTCTTCACCTGCAAACGAGTGCTTAATCCAGCAGTGCCTAAACCTGACGCCAGGTGGTCATCACCTATGAACCTTTTAAAGATTACACGAGCCAGGACCCCACCCAAGAGGTACTGAAGTAGATGCTCAGTGGAGGGGACCAGGTACTTGGAGGTGGTTGTGATGGAGCCTGAGAACACAGGTTGACCCCTCCGGGCCTTGGTCTCCCTGCTTGAAACAAAGAGTTGGATTAGACGGGTATCTCCAAGGGGGTTCATAGAGCAGATTCAAGCAGAACAGTTCTGGGTGTGTCTGTTTTTGCATGAAATTTTATCTGTACAAGGGGGTTTCTGCTGCTGAAAAAAAAAAATGCAGACAGCCCTTGAGTGTATGGTTTCTGAAGTTCAGTTATGACAATTCTGAGTGTCACGTTCTCTGAGGACAATTATCACAACTTCTTGGAGGAAGATTTAGCTGCAAGTGGCAGTTACTTGATAAGGGAGTCATGCTCTTTGAGGGCCCGCACTGCCTGGCTGGCTGTGTGCACAATGGTGACGGGGTAGAATTTGACTTGGCAGCCCTTTCTTCTCCCAGCCCCTTTGGTGGCATCCCTACTCACCTGCCTTGAAGCCCCCAGAGCTTTCTTCCCCTTCTACCGCTGTTTCTAATAGTGGCCCAGAGTGTCAGTCATTTGTCCATTCATTCACCCTTTTAGCCGTTTCCCACAATTGCCTAACACTCCGTTTCTATCCTCGAATAAAGTGCCAGCACATTTTAACCAGAGAGGCAGCCTAAGGCTAACCCCTAGAGGTGCCATTTCAGGGCTCCTTGATTTGGATGGAGGGTTTTAGAGAGGCCTGGATTCGTGACACATGGGGAGGGCGGCCTCACCTCTCACCCTGTTTTCGAGCTCTGCTCCCCACCCTCCCCACTGGGGCTCCACCCTCAGCAGGCGGCTCAGAAAAGCGCTTCTGTCACCCCTGGTCTCAGCCAGAGACGTGCGCTCCTCCTCAACACCCACCCGCTCCGGAGAGGCGGCGGGGGAGGGGAAGGGAGGGTTGGTGTATTTGGAGATTCAGCCCTTGGCACCCACCCCAACACCCCCGACTGGACAACTCATGGGACAGCTGTGCCAGAGGGACTGAAGTAATCAGTGTTTATTAAAGCTGTTGAAGGGTGGGGGAGCGGGGTGGACGGCGGAGCAGGAAGGACAGTCACGGACCTGCCTCCTGAGCAGAAAGGCCAGGTGAGGCCCGGAGTCCGCGCCCGCCCTGCCTGGGTGACATGCGAGCCACTGCTCTGGAATGGCTTGAGAGAATTTTTTTTTTTCTCAATGAAGGAAGAACTTTGAAGGTTCATTTGAATGGGGATGAATGTCTTCCTGGCCTGGACCTGCAGAGGAAGGAGAAATTCTAGAAGGGTAGAACTTTCAATAAAAGGAAACGGGCTTGATCCACCTTCCGCTGATCTGTGGGGCCTCCTCTATTGGCAGCCTAGCTAGAAGGGAATATGTTTGAGGCAGTTTCCTGGGCATTGCTGTATCTTCTTTTGGATTGTGTGTGAGGCGGGGTGTGTGTCTGTGTGTATCTTTGGTGAACATCCCACTCTAAGAGTATGGACTGCCTACGCTTTGGGGTTCTCCCCAGGTGACAGAGACCCTGGGAAGCCATGAAGACCCCCGAATGTATGTTCAGCCCCTAGTTTTTCATCATTCCCTTTTAGCGATACTTGTGCAGGGCAGCAAAGCTTCTTTTCCTGGTCCTGTCATGCTGTTCTTTCACTGTTAAGATTCCTCCCCCCACATGGAGCCTGTCCATTCAGAAGTCACTCTGTGCTCCGGAATCACTCCACTCGCCCAGCCTCCTAGCACCCCTTCAGGACTTCCACTCTGTCCTCTGTTTCTGATGATCTGACCCAGTTGTTAGGAGAAAGCCAATCTTTGACGCTAATTCACACCAAGGTATACAAGACGCTGGCTACTGTGTTATCCCCTTCGTGGGGTGTCTGTCTTAGAAAGAGGACACTTACATTTCTCCTGGTGGGGGGGACTTCAAGTGAGAGGATAAAGCACAGTACCTCTGGGCAGAGTGTGGGGGCACTTTATGTGGGAATGGGGACCTCATAGGACCACCTTAATCAAGTGACATCGTACCTGCTTGTGCGGCCTGGGCACAGGCTTGGCCCCGTAGTGGTGGGAGTTTGGGGTGAGAATGACCAAAATTAGGGGATCCTGGGGAGGACTGTCAGTTGGGGTGCAGGGCAGGGAGAACCAGGGGCTTCTGAAAGGACGGGCTAGACTAAACACACCGCAGGTCAATGTTTGGGTGGGTGGAACAATTTCCTGCTGGCCAGTGGGTTTCTTTGAGGTGACACTGGACCCCAGGAAGGTTGGGGAACAGAGTGAACCCAAGGATGGAGCGTAGGGGCTGCCCCAGGGGACAGGGCCCTGGGAGGTGGGCCCCTGGCTGGCCTGGTGCACACCCAGCTGTGGGGCCTCGGCCCCCTCCTGCCTGCCTTCTCTCTTGGGCTCCCCTCTGAGAGGCACTTCCCTACCCACTCCCTCCCTGTCCTCCCCCTCCTTCCAGCCTCCTTCCCCTGGTGCACCCTCTGAGTGAACCTGGCCTCCAGCTCTTGGAAGCCTTTCCAATAACATGGTGGTGAACTCTTTGCAGACCAGGCGGAGGAGAGGGGCTGAGCGTCAGCCAACCCCGGGCCCACGCTGGGATAAAAGGCTAGGCCCAGTGAGCCTCCTCTCAGGGAAGCCAGGAGAGGTTGGGTGGGGCCTTGACCGCGGCCAGTGAGGCCGTGGCAAGTGATGCCTCACCCGTGAGGACAGTGGCGGCCCCTACCGTGTGCCAGGCTCTGTGCTGGCCCCAGAGAAGATGCAGATGCAGCTCTCTGACCCCTGCCCTCCCAAGATTGTCATCTGTTTACCCAGTTAAGACAAGAACTTGACAATGAAACAAGCCTATAAAAGTCAGAGTCTTTGCTGATTGGTCGGGGGAGATGGTCTGTTCAGAGTCAGAGTGAGGGATGAGGGGCAGAGGGCTCAGGGGAGGCTTCTTGGGGCGGCTCTGAGCCTGGAGTGAAGGTGGAGCCCCATGGCATAGCCTCCCAGGCTCTGCAGTCAGGGAGGGCCTGGCTCGAGTCCTGGCTCTCCTTCACAGGCTCTGTGGCATTGGACGAGTTACATAACATCTCTGTGCTGTGGCTTCCCCGTTTGTAAAATGGGGATGGAACCTCACAGGGTTACTGTGAGGACTGAATGAGGGCCCCGCTCAGTGCCTGCCCCCCAAGTGCTGGCCTTCACTGGCTGGACAGGACACACTCTGATGCCGTGCCAATACCGCTTCCCAGCAGGCGTCCCAGGCTACATGAAGCTGAATGGGGGCATCCGTTTGGTCAAGATCTCCTGTGGGGGCTGGAACTGTCTGAAATTTTAACAATAAACTGAGCAGCCCCCTGTGGAAAGCAGTGGAGGCATGGGTCCACAATTGGTTTTAGGTGGCTTGAGTAAAAATCCAGTGATCACAGCAGGCAGGGCTGGGCTGTGAGACCTTCTCTGATGGGGGACAGAGGTCTTCAAGTCCCTGGTGTCGGGGTGGGTAGATTAAAGATACAGTTATGTTGGTATATTTATTAAGACCCGTCTATGGCAAAATCCTGGCCTGCTCTTAGACTAAGTCAGTTTACTAATGAAAGTGAAGAATTACAATCGAATGTGTTATTCACCATCATTATTACCAGGTATAAAATCCAGAGCAAGTAATAATAGGGGAGGGTCAATATGGGAAGTAATAAAGGAAATAGAAGACATCAGTGTATAAAGTTTTTAAACGCCATCCTTTGAAGAGGTCAAATGTTACAAAAGTGATGCTCTCACCGAAGAACGGCCAGGCCACGTGTGCACAGTTCCCCAGACCACCAGCTGCTCCAGCTGTGGCCCTGTGCTGGCGCACCAGGCCCAGCTCTCAGCAGGCCCTGCTGGAATCGCTTGCCCGAGACATACTAGGGGACCGGTTCACCACATCACACATTCTTAGAAGGCACCGCTGGCTGAGGCAGTGTGGCCACGTCATGATAGAGGGACATCTGCAGCAGACATGGGTTCGATCCCTGGGCTGGGAAAATCCCCTGCAGCAGAAAATAGCAACCCACTCCAGGATTCTTACATGGAAAACCCCATGGACAGAGGAGGCTGGCAGGCTATAGTCCACGTGGTCGCAGAGAGTTGGACATGACTGAGCACTCACACACTACCCCCAGGGCCACACTCTTGCCATGGTGCTTGACTGTTCCTCACAGTGCTTGGCTCATCATGGCCAGCACCCTCCATCTCACTTCTCCAGCCCTCTGTGATCTGAGTCCCAGGATGGAAAAATTGAGAAACAAGTTGCTTTGAGTGGTGCAGAGGGCCCCCGGCGCAGAGGGCTGTCCATACTTGTATGACCAAGGGGGCTTCCCAGCAAGGTGGCTGGCGGTCAGTGGCTCAAGGATGTCGCAAGGCAGACAAGAGAAGACATGCCGTTCAGGGCTGGGGAACCTTGCTCCCTGGGACACTGTCTCACCCAGAGTCCCATTCAGGAGCAAAGTCTCTTCCATGGCTTCCACAGCAGGAGGCACCAGCTGGGTGAGACTCACTTAGACCTGAGGTCCAGTCTCAGCTCACCCACTCTCCAGCCAGGTCACTGTGGACTTCATGGAATCTCTGAGCCTTGGGTTATTCATCTGTACAATAGGAAAGTTACTGCTGCCTTCTGAGCTGATGAGTGAATTAAAAAGCTCAATTATGCACCATTTCTGGCCCATAGTAGCCATAATTTTGAAAATAGTTTTCAACTCAGCACTTCCATAGGGCAAGTTTCTGGGCCCTGACACCCCTTCCCAACCCCACTGAGAGCCTCTGCTTTTCCCAGTGGCTCCTGTGTTCTGCCCGTGATCAGGTATTTTTCCTGCTACCACCATGGAAAGCTAAGCGATTACATCAGCAGCCACCACTCCTGCCTTGTCTTGGCCCTAGATTTCCTCCTGGTTGTCCCTATATTGGCCACTTGTTTCTATTGGAGCAGAGGGGCTGGGAAAGTGGGTGTTGGCAAGGGGCTTTCTCCCCAACTAATGTTAAAACCCTTCTTGTCGATTTCCCAAAAGATGTCATTGTTTGTCCATCGTCTAAGTCACCCGTGCTCCTTGACAAAGTTAAGCTACTCCTGGGCTGGCTCAGAGAGCATTGTTATAGACACCAAACTAAAAATGTGAGGATTCCCACTGTCTCAGCTAGTGAGTGTGGGTGCCCTGGCCTTAATCCCAAGGTCTCCGGGCCAGCCAGCCAACACCCCCAAACCCTTGCATCCCTGTGCCCCAAAGACCCTTGTGGTCCTCACACAGTCAGGACTCCTTTAGCTGGTCCTGTTGGCCAGGTCTGCAGGGATGAGCATACAGACTCTCCCATCCCCCAGCAGGCTGTTTGGAGTAATGATTCATGTGATCAATAATAAACAATAAGTTAGTAGTAACTGAAGGAGAGCATGGCAACCTACTCCAGTATTCTTGCCTGGAGAATCCCCATGGACAGAGGAGCCTGGCGAGCTACAGTCCGAAGAGTCGCAAAGAGTCAGACATGACTGAAGCGACTTAGCACACACACATGCAAGTTAGTAGTAAAAGCATCTGAAAAAGGAACTTATCAGGCAAACACTACGGTTCTTCAAGGTGATAGGCTGCATTTTGTTTGGCTCTGGGGACTCTGGTGCAGTCTATTTCAGCAGGTGCTTTTGGCTTCTGATGAGGTATATGCCACCCACTGTCTCCTACATGTTCTCATGGGGGCCACTGTTCCCACCTCCTCCCACCCTGGTCTCGCCCGAGGGGCTCAGACAGGCAGACAGGCTGCAGGCTTTGCTTGGCTCTTCACTGGCTTTTCGTCAAACCTGCAAAAGTTCAACATGACTGGGGAGAGGTCACCGCACCCCAAAGGAGCAGATGCCAATTAAAGGAGCTCAGTTTGCCTGAAGACTTGGGGAGCCAGTATCCAGCCTGTGATCCCCAGGTCATAGGGTTAACGTGACAACTAGAATGACTCCTTACAGACAGCTTTGCCTTAATTGGCATTTTTTTTCCTGGCTGGCTGAGCCCTGCAGGAAGGAACTCTCTCACTGTCCCCAGGCTAGGTCTCTTCCCATCCATCAAGGACCCCAGAGCCCAACATCATACATAAAATATGAGAGAGACAACTCTTCCTAGTAATAAGCAAGTCTGTAATATATATGTGTTTGTGTTTTACAAGTTAATTAATAAAAACTTCCATAACAGTTCCTACGGAGAACTGCATGTTAAGGCTGTATCTTAGAGCATTTATCAATATAGCCACTGTTCTTCCAGCGCTCAGAGGCTAAAGGACAGAATTAACCCGGAATTTAATCTATGAGTTATATTCAGCATTATAGTCCCTGTTTCTCCAAGGCTGAGGGCTCTGGGCAGCTGACCAGGAATCAGAGTTTAGTGCGAGGATGCTAGTCAAGGGTGCCCTGGGGACCCACCTCTGCAGGAGGCTGAGGGAGGGTGGGGGCAGGGCAGAGGCGAAGCTGGTGTTGGAGACTCAGTCATCCCCACAGGGTTCTCTGGAGCACCCCTGGCCTCCTCAGCCTTGTCCTGTGCCTTTATAGAGCCCCTGGGACCTCAGGCAGTCCTGGGATGTGGGTGTCACTGGGTGACCATGTGTTTGGATGGCTTGGCAGCCCAGGCCACCCTGGCAGGGTAATTCTAGGCTGAGGACTGACTGCAGCCCACTCTCCTAGCAGCTGGGCTGCCAGTCCTTCTTGAAGGGGGACCCGGTGGCTCACATCTGTGCCCTCCACAGCCTGCATCTGACTCATCTGTCACAGTTTGTAAACTCCCTGTGGACAGGATGTATATCCTGTTTAGCTCCCTAACATGGAGCTGAGCACAGGACAGGTGCTCAGAAAGCAGTCAGTGATCCATGTTGAGGTCCAACCCTAGGTTTGCTGGAGGCCTCAGTGCCTCGGCACCAATCACCCAGGCCACAGCTGCCAGGCAGGAGATGCTACAGCTCAGGGTGTCAGCTCCTCTGGACAGAGCCTCAGGGACAGGTTCCCCCAGGCCGTTGGATGCATACCACTTCCTTCTGTAGGGAGTCAGGGTCTGGGAGGGAATATTCAAATTTCCGAGGGGTGGGGCTAAGACTGTGTGAGTTACAAAAGTTGTTCCCATCTCATCTGTTCACTCATTTATTTATTTACTGAGCATCTCCAATGAAGCCAAGACATAAGATGTGGGCAGTTTTCTCCCTTGTGGGGTAGATTGTATGTACAACTGAATGGGAATCCAGGGTTGTTAGATGCCCCCCCCCGAACCCTGGAACCCGCCTACCTGGGAAAATCTTGCTTGTGTTCATTTGGCCTCTGGTCCCCACAAGCCTGAAGTGGCTGGTTCTCTGCCCTCACCTGGAATGTCCTGCCCTGACCACCCCCTGCATAGCGCTGCCCATTTCAGATACTTCAGCAGAGCGAGTTGTAAAGTATTAAGTCAGCCTTCACTACCCTTAGTTGCTCTGAGCCCTCTTGGTAGAATTGCCTGGAGTCACATGGCTCCAGACCACCTGCTTAGAGGCCTCTTGTCCAGAGAAATGTGCATGTGGGCAGGACAACACATATAGTCCCTGCCCTCCACCCCTCACACACCCCACTTCAGCAGCTATGCGCCTATAAAGTAAAGATGTGACAATTGCTATATCTTCACAAGAGAGAAAAAACTACTAACAATCAGTGTAGCCTAAGAGAGGAGAATGGTGATATCAATTGTCAGCCATCTACTCACAGGATATTGTAAACCATGAAAATATTGTAAACAGCAAAGGTAGACAATGCACAGCAACTTGGAAGTGGGATTATGAAGCTTCGTTAAAAGAAACAGAACAAAAATTGCAGTGCCCACCTGACTGTTCCTCCACTGAGCTGTGCTGGCATCAGTTGGTCATGTAGATCTCAGCTTCCAAGCCAGATCTGATGGCTCCAAACTCAGCTTGCCCGACTGCAGGACCCCGCCACCTGCTGCGGCAGGACGTGCAAGAATCTTCTTCACTGCTGAAAGTCACCTGGAGCCATGGTGTGCACCGGCCCAGGCAAAGGACAGCTCTCTGCTACTGTGCACTGAGAAGGCCACCTTCCTGGGGACACCAGGGCCATCACATGCTGGCACAGCCCTCTGCTCCTCTCTGCTTCCCTTTGGCACAAAGGCCCCACTGCCTCTCCTATAAGCCCTGATTTCACGGACTCAGTCCTGCCTCCTAGGCCAGGCAGAGGCTCACAGCATCAATCAGTCTTGCTGTCTCTCCTGCCTGTTCCCAGACCTGCAGGCCAAGCTCTCTCATTCAACCCAGTGCTTCCATATGAATTACCACCCATCAGTTCCACACACAGCTAAGTCCAGAATCCCATTTGTATAAGTGGGATTGCAAAGAATGCAACTCAGAGGGAACGAGGAAATGGAATCAGGTGTATTGAAGCATGAGCATGGGGGGAGAGGAGTCTAGTGTGTGCATTTTTTCAAATGGGCCTTTAATATATGATACAGTAAATACATTTATTTTTCTAAATGAGCATTAACCTAACCATAAAAAGAAAGAAGGGGGGATGGAGCAGTTGTAGAAGGCTCTAGAAGGTTCAGGATACACAGCCAGGGCAGCTGCTGTGTGCTGAGAATGAGAAGGCTCTGGCGACAGTGGCGGGGTACTGGCTGACTGTAAAGATACAGACATATGAGTACCCGAGAGTTGTGTATGTAAAGATTTTGCCACCAGCTGGGTGATCACCTCCTCTTTCTCTCCTAACCGTCATTCCTGGATCATGGCCCCTGCTGATTGGCTGGATCTCTGTCTCCCAGGGTCACTCTCTCTTACCTGGAGTGGCCTATGGGAAAGACAGTGCCTCTGGGCCTGACTCTGCAGGAGATACAGCAGCAGGAATGGGCATTTCAGGCATACCCCACCCCCCACCCCGCCGCCCCGCAGGAAGAGTATCAGGACCAGGGGTAGTTCTGGGGGGCCCTGCCAGCCGAGAGTCCTGGCAGAGATGCCTGAAATGCCCATTTACTGTCTCAGAGCCCCCCAAGCCCATCCACCACTGCAGCTGCATTCCTTACTTTCCAAGCCAGTGCTCCAGAAAGTGAGTGTGAAAACGTACTGTGTACCTTCCTTCCCAGCAGCAAGTCAGGGAGGGCCTGGAACACAGATTGTGTGTGTGTGCGTGTGTGCTCAGTAGTGCATGACTCTTCGCAACCCCATGGACTGTAGCCCTCCAGGCTCCTCTGTCCACGAAATTTCCCGGGCAAGAATACTGGAGTGGGTTGCCATTTCCTACTCTAGGGAATCTTCCCATCCCAGGGATCGAACCTGAGTCTCTTATGTCTCCTGCATTGACAAGCGGGTTCTTTACCACTGTGCCACCTGGGAAGCCCGGATTGTGTGTGCCTGGTGCCAGAAGTCCTCAAGTGAATCCCTGATGGGTTGATGGGAGGGCGAGGCTCAGCACAGGTTAAATCTCCTTTGCTTCCCCCACTCTCCACCCCAGCATCCAGGCCCACAGACTGTCCTGCCAACCCTGGGTGCGGCCTGCATGCTGGACCTGTGTCTTGTCCATACCTCCAGTGCTCCAGTGTCCTCAGGTCTCACCCAGACTCTTGCTTCTCAAGCTCCCCCATGTAGTCTCTCTCTCAAAATCACCTTTGGAAAGCATAAATGCAATCTGTTACTCTTTAGTTTCAAACACTCAGTAGCCCCTCATTGTAATTAGGTTGAATTCCAAACTCCTTACTATGACCTAGAAAAGAAAGTTGCTCAGTCATGTCTGTTTGCAACCCCAGGGACTGTAACCTGCGGCCAGAATACTAGAGTGGGTAGCTGTTGCCTTCTCCATGGGATCTTTTGAACCCAGATCTCCCACACTGTGGGCAGATTCTTTACCATCTGAGCCACCAGGGAAGCCCAAGAATACTGGAGTGGGTAGCCTATCCCTTGTTCAGGGGATCTTCCTGAACCAGGAATCGAACCAGGGTCTCCAGCATTGCAGGTGAATTCTTTACCAGCTGAGCTACCAGGGAAGCTATTACCTAAGACCTTGCTACTCAGAGGGTGGTCCCTGGACCAGCAACTTGGACCCCTCCCCCCAGGAACTTGATAGAAGTGTTGGAATCTCCTTCTAAACCCACTGAGTCAGAATCTCTGGGCATAAGCGTTTGAGAAACACTAGCCTAAGGTCCCCAGCGAGATCTATCCTGCCTTGCCCCTTTTACCTTGCTTAGGACCATCAGCTGCAGATTCAGGAGGCCCTGTCTTAGTCCCCAACCAGTGGAGTGCCCCCCACCACCCTGCCTCTCACTTACAATTCTGTCCCTCAGTTTCATGTCCTTCAGCGTGCTCAGGCCCATCAATGAGATCATTATCCATGTTTTTGTGATAGTGTATGTCTTCCCACTAGAACGTAAGCTTCATGTAGGTAGGACCCAGCCAATCCTGCTCTCCTTCCTGTCCTCCCAGCCTAGAACAGTCCTCGGAGCGCAGGAAGGACCCATTCAGACCAACACACATTTGATGGACCTGTGCAAGGTGCCCTGAGCTCATCAGGAGTTTAGGGACAGGCTGGGAGGTTTTCCCACCCCCACCCCCAGTCACACATGAAAGTTCATTCAAACTGTGGGAGCTAATACTAATGAGAAATGCCCTCATTCCCCAAGTTCACTTGGTTGGAAAATGAGAAGGAAAGGGAGGTGCCTGGTAGTTTCAAGGAAGGAATGCATGGAACGTAGGGCTTCCAAGAATGTGGAGCTGGCAGTGGGAACGAGGAGGCTTGCCCACTGGGCTTGTGGTGGTGTTCTGGCTCCTTTCTCTCCTGGTAGAAACAACCAACCTTCAAAGATTAAGATCAGGTGCCAGGGTTCTTTATCATCTCAAGCTAGATGAAAATTACGCAATGGGAGAAAAAAAAATACCCTTTAGTACAAAGCCGTGGTTCTCCAAGTGTGTTCCCTGAACAAATAGTATCAAGCATCACCTGGGAACTTGTTAGAAATGCGGGGTCTCAGCCCCCCACCCTGGACGTCCTGAATCAGACACTGGGGGTGGGATGCAGTGATGTAGGTTTTAACAAGCCTCTGAGTAGCAGGATTTTGAAAAACTTCCATGATAAAAGTAAATCTTTATTTTAAAAATACATAAAATAATACATTTATCATAGAAGATTTTGAAAATCAGAAAAGGATGAAGAAGATAAAGGCAGCATTGATGAAAGCTATCTCTATTTTGGTGTATCTTCTTTCAACCTTGGTTAAAGTGTATGTGTGTTTTTTTTTAATTTACCCAAATTGGGTTTTTCTGGACATTATGTTGTTCTTATTATTTTGCTTTTGAGCTGTGATCACTTCCTAATCATTCATAGACAATTTCATTTTGATGCCTTCATGGTATTCATTCACATTAATGTAACCTCAGAGCTATATATTTGGATAGTTTCTGACTTTTCTTATTATAAATAGCATTAGAATGAACATCCTGGTTCCAAAAAGCTTGAATTTTTTAGGATAAGATGCTAAAAGAGGAATGATTAGGCAAAGACTAAGTATTTCAGGTCTCTTGGTGAGCATCTTACTGTTTTGAAAGTTTAAAAACATATGTATGTATTTGTAAAACATATGGCAAAAAGTTAACATATTAACCCTATAAAAAGAGCTTCCATAAACCTTAAGAGAAAAACATAACTCTCAGCAGCATAAAGGGGGAAAAAGGAACTGACAGTTCACAAATGTAGGACTATATATGGCAAATGGCCAGTTCACATGTGAGGCAAGGTTGAACCTCAAAACTAGTTAAAAAATTCAAGATAAAACTCTTGAAATGCCATGTCGTTTTTTAAGTCATAAATTTCACAAAGCTTTGTTTTTTAAAAAAAAATTAGAAAAGGCAGAGCTGGCAAGCAAAGGTGCAGTGAAATGGATATTTCCATCTATGTCTTCTGTAAGGAATATAAATTGGTAGTGCCTTTCTGAGGAGAAGTTGGGTCTGTTTTAGTAAAGATTCTTCTACTTGGACAGCCCATTAGACGTCATAAAGGCTCCATCTACAGATAATATTTCGTGGGGCAAAATGAGTGAGATATTTTGTTTTACAGTAAGAGTTGACTCAGAGCAAATGATCAGAGGTGCAGCCACTGTTGTAAGTACTTACAAGTGCTTGTTGAACCTTCAAAACCATCCAGTGAGCAACTAGATATTATTACTGTTCTATAGATGAAATATGAGACCAGAGAGGCCAAGTAACTTGCCTACAGCTACACAGCTGGAAAGTGGCTGAGCTAGGACTGGAACCCATGACTCCCTTCCTAACACCTATGTGCTTACCCACCATGGCAAACTGACTCTCAATTCTGCAGAAACTGAGAGATTGGATGGTCCTCTCTTGTCTGTTAGCTTGGCGCTCATTATTCCCTCTCTCTTACCTGTCATCTCCTGACCTTGACTATGGGTTGTGCTCAGTCCTGCCTCTAAGACTCTCTCTTCACTCTGAAGCATCTGCATTTCAGATAATGATAAGGAAAGACTTGTGATTTATAAAGAGGTGGAAACTTGCTTTGTCTGTGAAGATACTAGTATGTCCTGGTATAGCCTACTTCTCTGAAAAATGTTCTTGTAGTTTCTCTGGATGGTGGATTCTTGGAGTGAGGAGAGACTGTTGGCTAGGTCATAGCCCTAACCCCTCTCCTGGCCAGTTGCATCGCTGGAATTTTCAGAAAGATAAGAATGAAGTCCTTTCCCAGGTCACAGCTTTTGCTCATGTGCCCGGGTGTATGCTAAGTGTCGTGGGAGATGCCTAAGGATTAGAAAGCAGAGCTGCTGCCCTTGAAGAATGGAATGTCCTTTGGGGCATTTCAGACCTTTCCCAACATGACTGGGGGAGAACTAGATGGACCAAGTGGATGCAGGCCCTGTGCTTTCTCTGTTCAGATGTGAGCTTCTGGTAGGGTTAACCAGGAAGGCTTACTGGAAGAGGTGTCCCTTGAAGGGGACCTTGAAGGAATTTCAACAGCAACAGATGAGGAATGACAGAAGGAAACAAACAGTGGTGGCAGGTTCAGGTATCCTCGGAAAGTGAGCGTTCCAGTCTGGCTGGATGAGGGGAGAGGCAAGACCCACCCAGGTACGTAGGAAGGGCCCCTGTGGCAGAGGGCTTTGAGGACAGGCCGAGGGGATTGGATGGTGTTTTCCTGGTCTTTGTGTCCCTGTTCCCAGCACAATCTGTGCCTAGGAATGGCTCATTTTTTGTAAGTGAACGAATAGCCAAATCAAGGAGGTGATGGAAGACACCGAATTGTTTGAGCCGGGAGTATCATGATTAAGGTAAAACTCTGGTAGAATTACTCAGGTGTTGCTTAGCTTTGTGGATGTGAAGCAGAGTCCCGGGCAGGGTGGTGATGGACAGGTGAGGTGATGTTCCTTGGGAGGGAACTTTGAGACACCAAGACTAGAAGAAGGCGACCCGCTGGGGCTGGCCGAGGCTGTGGCCCGTGGGAAACCACTGGCAGGTGAGTGTCCATCCAGCTGCGTCTGCAGGCATCTCTGGGAGGATGGCCACGCCCCTTTGGGACCTGCCGACCCAGCCCTCATCCGGGGACTGTGGCGCTCCCGTGGGGATGGTTTTATGCAGCAGATTTGGCCCTGGCTCCCGCCTGGGTTCCGAGTCCTTGGTGGGCCGTATCTGTGAGGCAGCCTCTGAGTATGCGGGCCCTGGGACCTTGGGGTGGGAATGCACAGTGACGCGGGCTGGGAGGAGAAGCGGAAGGGCTATCTGTATGAGGGTCCTCGGCCAAGGCTGGTCGGTTGTGCTAGAAAAATTGGTTCCAGGGTGAGTGCCCTGCCTGGGGCGGACAGCAGCAGAGGGGGCCGGCGGCAAGGTAAACGCAGACCTAGAGACACAGAGGCCCGCTGGCTCTCTGCCATCCATCCCCCAGCACTGTCAGCTTCTCACTGTGTCACAGCAGTGCAGAAGCCATGCTTGTTCAGGATCCCTCCTCTGCACATTGGGCAGTAAGAGGTCCGTGGACGTGTAAGGGGCTCTGAGTACTGGCTAGGACGAAGGTAGTACATGCAGAGAACAGCGGCAGAGATCAGTGTTCAGAGCAGGGGCCCTCTGAGGGTGGAGACCCTCTGGCAGGCGGCAGGAATCAGGAGAGGTTCAGCACCTGGCCCGCTCCGGGGAGCTGCCTGAGAGACAGTTGCCTGAGAGAAGTTGCAGTGAGAGAAGCAGCAGAGACGAGACAGAGCTGGCTTCGGGCCTGACATGCCCTCTCTTTATGTCTTCTCAGGGCTGGAGAGAGAAGGTGTCCATCCTCAGGATTGTGTCTGGAAACCTTGGCTAAAAGGGAGGCTTTCTGAAAGCCACAGCCGTTAGCTTCTGGGAAGAGGCTACTGAGAAATCTTGATGTTTTCATGTATTCAGTAAACAACCGTGTAGAGCAGGCATCATTTGCCAGAATCCAAAGATAAACTAGCCTCCTTTGCTGCCCTCAGGGAGCTGGCTGTCTAATGGGAGAGGTAGTCATACTGGCTTCTGAGCTAGACTGCATCTTGAGCACGCTGGGGACTCCCTCCCGCCAGGAGCTGGGTCGCCAGGGTCTCTGCCGCTGTCCTATTGAGGTGCAGGGCAGTGAACTCTTTCCTTTACATTTTTCTTTTTATTTAATGTAGCATTTGATACATGCAGAAGCATATCTGCCGTGTGTATGCAGGTTGTGAAGAAGAGTAAAATAAACTCCTGCGAACTCGTCATTCAGTTTCAGACGTAAAATGTGACCCAAAGTACTAAAGCTCCTTAGTCTTCCTCCATGGCATCCCCTTCGTTTCTTCCAGAAATAATCATTATCCTGAACTGTGGGCTCATCATTCCCTTGCTTTACTGATGGTTTTACTACTTACATGTGTTGTTGTTCAGTCGCTAGGTCATATCTGACTCTTTGAGACCCCACGGACTGCAGCACGCCAGGCTCGTCTGTCCTCCACTATCTCCTGGAGTTGCTCAAATTCATGTCTATTGAGTTGGTGATGCTTCAGTATCAGTTATATATTCAGTTTCAGCATCAGTTATATAGGACTCTACAAATGTTTGCATTTTCTCAAAAAATTGAAGGTAAAATTACCATATGACCCAGCAATTCTGCTTCTTGGTGGATACCCAAAAGATTTGAAAAACAGGGACTCAAACAGATGCTTGTGTATGAATGTTGATAGCATTATTTCCAATAGCCAAAAGATGGAAACTAACAAGTGTCCATTAACAGATGAACAAGTACAAAAAAAAAAAAAACCAAATATATATTTGGATATTTTTCTGTGTGTATATACATATGTATATATACATATATGCATTTCATATATATATTTCACCCATAAAAAGAATGAAGTTCTTGTTATTGTTGTTCAGTTGCTCTGTCGTGTCTGACTTTTTGCGACCCCAAGGACTGCAGCACGCCAGGCTTCCCTGTCCTTCACCATCTCCTGGAGTTTGCTCCAACTCATGCCCATAGTCGGTGATGCCATCCAACCATCTCATCCTCTGTCGTCCCCTTCTCCTCCTGCCTTCAATCTTCCCCAGCATCAGGATCTTTTCCAATGAGTCAGTTCTTTGCATCAGGTGGCCAAAATATTGGAGCTTCAGTTTCAGCATCAGTCCTTCCAATGAATATTCAGGACTGATTTCCTTTAGGATGGACTGGTTGGACCTCCTTGCAGTTCAAGGGACTCTCAAGAGTCTTCTTTAACACCACAGTTCAAAAGCATCAATTCTTCAGTGCTCAGCCTTCCTTATGGTCCCCCTCTCACATCCATACATGGCTACTGGAAAAACCAATCCTTTTATACAGACCTTTGTCGGCAAAGTACATTACTACAAAGACATTCTCTGCTTTTTAACATGCTGTCTAGGTTTGTCATAGCTTTTCTTCCAAAGGAGCAAGCATCTTTTAATTTCATGGCTTCAGTCACCATATGCAGTGATTTGGGAGCCCAAGAAAATAAAATCTGTCACTGCTTCCATTGTTTCCCCATCTGTTTGCCATGGAGTCATGGGTCCGGATGCCATGATCTTCATTTTTTGAATGTTGAGTTTTAAGCCAGCCTTTTCACTCTCCTCCTTCACCTTCTTCAAGAGGCTGTTTAGTTCTTCTTCACTTTCTGCCATAAGAGTGGTGTCATCTGCATATCTGAGATTATTGATATTTCTCCTGGCAATCTTGATTCCAGCTTGTGCTTCATCCAGCCCAGCATTTCTCATGATATACTCTGTGTATAAGTTAAATAAGCAGGGTGACAACATACAGCTTTGACGTACTCCTTTCCCAACTTGGAACCTGTCTGTTGTTCCATGTCCAGTTCTAGCTGTTGCTGCTTGACCTGCATACAGGTTTCTCAGGAGGCAGCTAAGGTGGTCTGGTATTCCCATCTCTTTAAGAATTTTCCACAGTTTGTTGTGATCCACACAGTCAAAGGCTTTAGTGTAGTCAATGAAGCAGAAGTAGATATTTTTCTGGAATTCTCTTGCTTTTTCTATGATCCAACGGATGTTGGCAATTTGCTTTCTGGTTCCTCTGCCTTTTTTAAATCCAGCTTGAACATCTGGAAGCTCTCGGTTTCACCTACTGTTGAAGCCTAGCTTGGAGAATTTTGAGCATTACTTTGCTAGCATGTGAAACGAGTGGAAGCCATAAAAAGAATGAACTTCTAATACATGCTTAACATGGATGAACCTTGAAGACATTATACTAAGTGAAATAAACCAGTCACAAAAGGACAGATATTGTATGAATCCACTTACATGAAATATTTAGAATAGGCAAATTCATAAACTCAGAGAGTAGATTAGGGGTTCCCTAGGGCTGAGTGGAAGAAGGAATGGGGAGTTATTGCTTAGTGGGTACAGAGTTTCTTTTTGGGGTGATGAAAAGGTATTAGAAATAGCGGTGATGGTTGCACAACATTGTGAACGTACCTAATGCCACTGAATTGTATACTTTAAAATGGTTGACGTGGCAAATTTTATGTTATATATATTTGTCCACAGTTTAGGAAAAAGTTACTGGTAGTTTTGCCAGTATTTGAACTTTACATAAATGAAATCAAACTGTATCTCTTCTGTGATTGCTTCTTTCTCTCAATATTATGTTTCCACGATTCACCCACGTGGGTGCAGCCAGCTGTAGTTCATGCATTTTAACCACCAAATAGTATTCTGTGGTATAAAGGCACCATAACCTATTTATCCAGTGTGAGGTCAGTGACATTGGAGATGGTTGTGAGTTTTTCTGCTATTAATAACAATGTTTCTGAGAACATGTTGTCACATGTCTCCTAGAGCCTGTGTCCAGGAGTTTCTCTGTGTTCTACAACTAGGGGTGAGATGGCTGGGTCAGAGGGGGCGTTCACGTTCATAAAATGATGCCAGTCTGTGTTCCATGGGAGGGAACAGTCATCCATCCAGTCATCCATCCGTTCCTAGTTGCCCCATGTCCTCCCCAATAGAGTTATATTTTCTTGAGCTCTTTTCCTGCCCAATATTCCTGCCGCCTGTAAATTTAGCTTCAGACCCACCGGTATGAGATCAATCCCAGGACTATGATGACTTCTGTCAAGGGCAGAACTATTGCCTCTAGATCACTAGGTGATGGACCTCAGGATCTCAAAAATAGAAAAGGCCTTTCATGGGACAACACAGTCCTCACCTTACAGACAAGTGAAGAGAGACCTGGGCTCCCCTGGTGGTGCAGTGGTAAAGAATCCACCTGCCAATGTAGGAAACATGGGTTTGATACCTGGGTCGGAAAAATCCCCTGGAGAAGGAAATGGCAACCCACTCCAGTGTTCTTGCCTGGGAAACTCCACGGAGGAGCCTGGGGGACTGTGGTCTATGGGGTCAAAAAAGAGTCGGACACAACTTAGTGACTAAGCGAAAACAACAGGGACCCAGAGTGAAGGGAGACTTGGCCTGATGGTGTTTTCACAGCCACCTCCTGTGCTGGTGAGCCGCCTGCTTCCTGGTGCGGCCCCCTGATGACAGGACAGGGGCACGCCTTGCTCAGGGAGCAGGCAGAGCAAGGTGTTCCGATATTGTGGGGCTGTGTTTACACTGCCAGCGGCCAAAATGCAACTTGAGATGGAATCTGTGTTGAGGGTTGAGTTTGAGGATAGGATGAGTTCATCATTTGCACATGTTCCATTTCTAGAATACCAGGCCTCGGGAATTGCATGGCTTTCCCCTTGACTTTGAGCCAAGTGAAGACAGACACACCCTAGGTCAGGGGGTAGCCTCCGATGAAGGTGAGCTGAGGCGCTCCCTGCCCCTTGCCTCCTGCCAGCCCTGTGCGACAGAGCGAGTTATAGGGAGGTGCTCCAGTCTAAGCTGGTTCAGAAATCAATTGAACCTCAATTATCTCCTGTCCAAGGGGCGCTAGTGGTAAAGAACACACTTGGCAATGCAGGAGACGTAAGAGACCAGGGTTCGATTCCTGGGTCATGAAGATTCTCTGGAGGAGGGCATAGGAACCCACTCCAGTATTCTTACCTGGAGAATCCCAGGGACAGAGGAGCCTGGCAAGCTATAGCCCATGGGGTCGCAAAGAGTCAGACACAACTGAAGTGACTTAGCATCCTCTGTCTAGCTTACCTTCTTTGCCTGTCTCTGGCTTTCCCAATAACTAACGATGATGGTTCTTCCTTGCATCTGGGAGTTTTGCTTTTCCATGTCTGTTCACAGCCCTGGGAAGAGCGGCAGATCAGAGAGGATGATCTCTACTTTGCAGATGAGAAAACTGAGGCTTGGAGGGGATCAGTGCAGTTAGCTGGTGTCATAGGTGGGTCCACTGGCCAGCAGGTCCAGGCCCTTTCTCCTTATGTCACAGTCCCGTCCGCCACAAAATGCCCAGTCATAGGACTATGGGAGGCATGCCTTCAAGGATTACTCAAGAGATACCACCCTATCAGCCTCCTGGATTTGGGGGTGCAGATTTCCCGTGATGGACACTCAAATGTGCTCCACGTGTAAAGGCCAGGTATCATCCATGTGGACACTTCCTGTCACCTCCCCTAAAACGCTAAACCCACATAGCATGTGAGATCATTCCATTCAAAACTTTTTACATTTTGTGTAAAATTTTGTTTACATTTTATGTAGACAGTGGAAAGAGGAGGAAAATCTTCTAAGACCCACTACTAAGAAACAGAAGACTTAATCCTCTGATGGTCTGTTTTCCTTTTTCTCTCCGTGTATACAAACACACACACACGTCAGGTTTTTGCACATACATTTTGCAAACTATTTTTTCTCAACCATCCATAATGATGTTCTTTTCATGGGAAAAGCATGCATAAGCTTAAACTCTTTAATTATAAAAGTAACACAGGTCCATTGTTGAAAGAAAGTGGGGGTGGGGGAGGGAGGGAGGGAGAGAGAAAAAGGAAGGAAGGAAGGAAGAAAGGGAGAAAGAGGGAAGGAAAATAAAAGAAAGAAAATCACACTGTTGTAATCCTCCCAGTTCCTGTTATTGCTATGAATTTATATCACCCCAGATATTTTTCTGTGAACATGTATTTTGTTAAACAAATGGGATCTTTCTGTCCAACACTGTTTATACCTGTCACCACGTAGCATGTTACCATGTCAGTAAAATACTTATCTGTACTATTTTAACGACTGCAAGTCATTTCATTGCATAAATGTACAATCACATATTTTATTTAAGCTTTTTCTGTTGGACATTTAAAATTTCTCCCATGGCATAACAATACCAAGATTCATATTAGGTAATAAAACTGTTGCACATACTTAACTATTAGGATAAACAATGAGAAGTAGAACTGCTGGCTCGACGAGAATGTACCTAATAATCTTAGGGCCCTAAATTGCTAACTTGCCTACCAAGAAAAATTGTATATTTGTGATTACTCTCTTTTTTTCTTTACTGGCTACGCTTGAGTTTCTTCTGTTATATATTGGTATATATGTGTGAGTGTATAGACACACACACACACACACACACAAACATATATATTTTGTTTTCTGTTTTGACAAGGCTGGTCTAAAAATGAATAAGCATGGAAGGTCCATTCACAAGAAGGCCACCTCACCTCTGTCACATCTGAAGTTAAACAGGGCACACCTCCTACACCCTCTTTCTGCCGACCCCCACCCAGCGCTGCCCCCTGCCTTCCTCACCTGGACTGTCACGGCAGAATCAGAACAGTCTTGGGTAGTAGCTCACCTTGGGTTACCAAATATTCAGGAAAGGGGAAAAAATGCCATCCAAGGATCCTTTTGAAGTTTCATATTGGCTTTTTAATCCTTAAAACAACTCTTAATTTCTCAAACATTATATAAATTTATTCCACTCCTTGGAGAAAAGTAAAGTTAAGCAACCACTGACGTTTCCTCCAGTCCAAATATTCCATGTCATGTCAGTGTAGGACTTCTATGATTTGATGAAGCTGGGCCTGTTTTCTGTTTCAACTCAAATTCACTTATGTTCACTGAGCACCAGGGGCCTTGAGAGGGGCTGGGGGAGGGGGACACAGGCCTGAGTCAGGCACAGTGTTGGCCTCAGGGTGGGAGTAGGGGAGACAGACAGACCCAGACACCTATCAGTACAGTCGGTTTAGGATGGAAGGGGGCACAGAAGAGGGAGGAATCCTTGGGTCTCAAAGATGAGGGTCCATGAGCTGCCAGAACACATCTGGCCAGCAGAGGCTGGTTTCCCCCTGGAGAGTTCACAGCTCTAATAGTCAGAAGGTTATTCTGTGAAACTCCAATCGAACCTCACACAACGTGCTCATTGATCCTAGTTCTGTCCATGGAGCGATGGAATAGGCCTAATTTCTCTCCTGCCCGACAGCCCCATCAGATTGCTAACAACAGACGCACTGCGCTGTTCCCCTTGCCCATCGAGCGTCACCCCCCCACCCCAGGATGCCCTCCTTGGGCCTTCCTGTCCAAACACGCCCCCTCTTCCCCAGGACAGGACCCACGGGCACTGGCAGACCCTGGCCTTGGCTTGGCGGCCAGGCAGGTGGCTACAGGTGTTCCCAGGCTGCCTGGCTGGCTGTCATGGTTTACCCCGCCCCCCTGCCCACCCCCGTCACCCAGGAGCAGAAAGGCATTCAGAACCGTGTATTCTAGGAGGGCCAAAGGATGAAGTGAATTAAATCTCAGGGGTTCTGACGGGGAAAGGAGTGATTAAGAATCGTAATTAATAATTTGACGCAGACAATGAGCCTGACAGCAAGGAGCCTCTTGGCACAATTGTTTCATGGGTTTTGCCTTATTATCAGCCTCATAACTTAAGCCTTCCTCTAGATGCACTAATTAGGTAATTAGCTCCCTAAAGAGCATGCCTCTTAAAATGCACTGCAGGCGGGATAAGAGGTGCCAGCAACAGGGAGGCTTTTAGAGCTCTGCTCTTCTAACCAGGTAAAGAGGGTGGGGCAACCGCGCTGTGGGCAGCAAGTGCAGCTGAGGTCAAGAGAGTCACAAGGCGTCCACTGTCTGGTCAGTGTGGTGTAGTACTGTGTCGGGCCCAAGGTCTGTGTGCAAAAGACACAAAACTTGATTGCTCTCATCCTTGTGAGGCAATATTACTGTGCCCATGGATGATGATGGTGGTAATTATATTCGATCAATTCAGTAGAGCAGACTATATAATAGAAAAGATCACCAAACTGAAATTAAGGATCTATGGCTTTCCCCACCAACTAGTTACCATGAATTTATAGTGACCAGGCTTGGAGCAATGGACTGGTTCCAAATTGGTCAAGGCTCTGTATTGTTACCCTGCTTATTTAACTTCTATGCAGAGTACATCATGCAAAATGCCAGGCTGGAAGACTCACAAATTGGAATCAAGATTGTCAGGAGAAATATCAACAACCTCAGATAGGCAGATGTGCTGTGCTAAGTCCCTTCAGACGTGTCCAACTCTTTGTAATCCTATGAACCATAGCCCACCAGGCTCTCCTGTTCATGGGATTCTTCAGGCAGGAATACTGGAGTGGGTTATGCAGATGATATCACTCTAACGGCAGAAAGTGAAGAACTAAAGAACCTTTTGATGAGGGTGAAAGAAGAGAGTGAAAAGGCTGGCTTAAAACTCAACATTCATAAAACAAAGATCATGGCATCCTGTCTCATCGCTTCATGGCAAATAGATGGGGAAAAAGTAGAAACAGTGGCAGATTTTATTTTCTTGGGCTCCAAATTTAGTGTAGACAGTGACTGCAGCCACGACATTAAAAGACACACACTCCTTGGAGGAAAAGCTATGACAAACCTAGACAGTGTATTAAACAGCCAAGATATCATTTTGCCAACAAAGGACCATCTAGTCAAAGCTATGGTTTTTCCAGTAGTCATGTATGGATGTGAGAGGGGGACCATAAGGAAGGCTGAGCACTGAAGAATTGATGCTTTTGAACTGTGGTGTTGAAGAAGACTCTTGAGAGTCCCTTGGACTGCAAGGAGGTCCAACCAGTCCATCCTAAAGGAAATCAGTCCTGAATATTCGTTGGAAGGATTGATGCTGAAGCTGAAACTCCAATACCTTGGTCACCTGATGCGAAGAATTGACTTGTTGGAAAAGACCCTGATGCTGGGAAAGATTGAAGGCAGGAGGAGACGGGGATGACAGAGGATGAGATGGTTGGCATCACCAACTCGATGGACATGAGTTTGAGCAAACTCCAGAAGATAGTGGAAGACAGGGAAGCCTGGCGTGCTCTAGTCCTTGGGGTCGCAAAGAGTCAGACATGACTTAGTGACTGAACAACAACAATAGTTAAGCCACTTCACCTCTCTGTGCCTTGGTCTCCCATTCTGGGAAATGGGGCCATCCCTACAGCCTGCAGTGTGAGGCTGAGTGCAAACTCCAGGAGATAGCGGAGGACAGAGAAGCCCCAGGTGCTGCCGTCCATGGGATCGCACAGAATTGGACACGATTTCGCAACTGAACAACAAATATTTGAGGGAAAGGTTTTGTTTTTATGAGGGGAGGAAGAAGAGATAACGTCTGTGTGGGCATAAAATCAACCCCCCTAGGAACATCTGAAGCCTTTGAGAGCAACATATGACAGGGGCTGAACAGAAATCAGATCAACCAGCCAGTCCTATGGCTACTCTCTAGATAACTTGTTCTTCACGTCACTGGGCACCTGGAGAGTTTGCTGAGCCGAACTCATTCTTAATCTCCAGAGATGAACCTAGACTCCATCCTCATTTGCAAACAACCCCCCAGGGGTTCCCCAGGGGAAACAGGGAGGCAGTGCAGGAGGGCTCCCAAGTTGGGGTAACGTGTGACTTTCTTCTCGGGATCACCCAAACAGCCAGTCACCTCAGGCGCTGCCCAGCCCAGCCTAGCCTCTGGGCCTGCCTCTGGCCTCTACCCAAGCTGCGCTCCTTTCCAGAAGTATCCGCAGGCTCATCTTTCCCTCCCACTGCCTGAAAGGTGTTGGCGACCTCCCGGAATCTACCTCCCGGAATCTTTTCAGGGAGCCCACTCTGCAAGCTCCTCCTGGCCTTGCTGTGTCAGCGTCTTTTCTCCCCTGATTCCCGGTCCTCCCCCCCCTTCCCCTCCCTTCCCTCTATCTGCCTCCCCACCTCTTCCCACCCCTCTTCTCCTCCCCTCCACCCCCCTCTTTCCTCCCCTCCTCCTTGGCTGTCCTCCCAACCTCCCCTCCTCTCTCTCCTGACCCTTTCCACTTTTCTCTCCAAAGCTCCCTCCTCACATTCTCCACCTCTCCTCCCTGCCTCTCTCCTATCCCTTTGGTAAACTTTGCATCCTGGTATTTAAATCTCCACTCATTTCCTGGTTCAGCTGAGGCTCTGATTCCAATTATATCACCTTCATCCTCGCAAACAGTCAATTCCGGGCAGTCTGACTGCTTGCCAAGCCCATTTATATAACCATCCACACACTCCCCCCTCCCTGCCCTTCCCTGGGACCCTGCAGTCTGTGCAGCCTGGAGATGGGCGACCAGAGAGGTCCTGTCCCCGTGACCCCTGTCCCCAGATCCCGCTCCTAAGACCACAAGGGTTTGTTCCAAGCTGGTGGGTCTCTGGGTCAAGCCAGTACCCATACCCATCTCCACAGCTTGCCTGGGGGATGTTTTTGTGGCCGCTTTATTGAGATATTACGGACACACAATACACCGCGTATGTTTTACAGTTTGATAGGTTTTGCCGGGGAAAGCATCCTCACAAACAGGGTAGTGAACCAAGTCTTTAGCTCCCAGGAACTTCAGCCCCCTTGGCAACCCTCCCTCCAGCTCTCCTGGGGCTCCCCACCACCAGCCTGGGGATTAGTTCTCAATCTATGCCTTCTTCTAGGGGGTTTCAGCTTCTTGCTTGGACTACTTTCTTGTCATCCTGCTCCCATAACCCGTTGCTCAGGATAACAGGGTTTCCACCCCTCGTTTCTTATTACAGCTGCAGGCCTGCCTTGCCCGCGTGTGTCCACCACGCCTGGGATGCTTCGATTTAAGTATTGCCCTCTTCCTTTTGTTGCCACTTTCAGAGATGCAAGGTTCCCTGGGAGGAGGCACACATTAAGTCTGCACCACCCGGGCACAGAGGAGTTTGTCAAGTACTTTCTGAAGGTGAGGTGCTGGGCAGAGGAGAGGATTCTGTTGCAGATCAGCAAATGCTAGGAGGGGGAAGCCCAGCCAGAGTCCTTTAGCCCCTGATGCAGGGCCGGGCTGTGGGATGGGGTTTGTCACCAAAGCCCAGGTGGGGAGAAGAGCAAGCAGCTTCCTGCCCCCAGCACCTGGCTCCGTGCCCACCTGGCACACAAGCAGGAGCCCTGCCATTCAGTGAAACACTTCTCATTTTCCCAAAGCCTGGTTCAGGTCACAGGATGCTATCAGGATTTTGATTAGTATTATAATTTGGTTCTAAAACATGACCCTACGAAAGAATATTCCAATTGAGTTCTTAATTCAGGGCACCTTCTAAATTAGTATTAGAGCTGCACAAGAAGACTCACAATGGCGGGTGTGCTGGGGGCCAGCCTGTACTCGCCTGTGAGCGCAGGAGCCGGTGGTTAGGTTTTAGGAATTTTGTAACCAGTTGTTCAACACAGCCATCCTTGAAATCGGCTGTTGTACGGGTAGGCACACCGTGGAAATCAGCACAGTCTGCACACCAGCACCACCGCCCGCCCCTCCCCCCGCCCTGCCTCCCACTGCAGTTCAGTTCAGTTCAGTCTCTCAGTCGTGTCCAACTCTTTGCAACCTCATGGACTGCAGCACAACAGGCTTCCCTGTCCATCACCAACTCCTGGAGCCTACTCAAACTCATGTCCATCATGTTGGTGATGCCATCCAACCATCTCATCCTCTGTCGTTCCCTTCTCCTCCCGCCTTCAGTCTTTCCCAGCATCAGGGTCTTTTCCAATGAGTTGGTTCTTCACATCAGGTGGCCAAAGTATTGGAGTTTCAGCTTCAGCATCAGTCCTTCCAGTGAATATTCAGGACTGATTTCCTTTAGGATAGACTGGTTGGATCTCTTTGCAGTCCAAAGGACTCTCAAGAGTCTTCTCCAACACCCCAGTTTAAAAGCATCAATTCTTCGGCAATCAGCTTTCTTTATAGTCCAACTCTCACATCCATACATGACTACTGGAAAAACCATAGCTTTGACTAAACGGACATTTGTTGGTAAAGTAATGTCTCTGCATTTTAATATGCTGTCCAGGCTGGTCATAGCTTTTCTTCCAAGAGTTAGGGTTGGGGAACCGCAATCCCTCCTTTATTCAGGAGGGCCGATTGTTAAAGCTTCTCAGCTCATCACTCACAGGGCTGGAAAAAACCTTAGCGGTCCAGGTACAATACCTCCTCAGCCCCATGTCATGCTCTGTAGCAATACCTCTTCAGGGGGCATTTGGAAAGTGTGTGCAGAAAGCTTGTTTGGGGTTGTACCCCTGGGGGGCACCATGGTATTAAGGGGGCCAGGGCCATGAACCCCATGTGTCCTACAAGACCTAGCTCAATCCCACATGCCCTAAAATTGTATCAAGATGCAATAGTGTCTCTGTAGAGAGCAGTATTCCTTCCTGGGAAATCCCAGACAGAGGAGCCAGGCAGGCTACAGTCCATGGGGCCGCAAAGGGTAGGACACGACTGAGCATGAATGAGCGACTACACAACAGCTGCAGAGAGGCACTCAGATGCCTTGCCAGGTCCTGGCTTTGTAAAGGAGGCTCCATCAGATTGTGTCAGGAGCCACGTGTGGGGTGACAAAGGTGAACGGTCCTCAGCTCTGCCTTCCCGTAGGCCTGCAGTCACTTGGCTCTGTGAAGGTCTACAGTGGGTCTGGGAACCAAAGTCGCCCATACCCTAAATCCCATTCCAGACTCTGCCCGCATTGGCAGAATTGGGGGCCAGAAGGAAGGACTTGTCTTCTGAGGAAAGGCCGGAAGTGAAGTGGAGAGGGGCATGGGACCTTTGGGAGCACTCTCAACACTATATCACCCCGTAAAAGCAGGCCACCTGGTTGGAACATAGAGACTCTCATCAATGTGTTGCCATCCTGGCAGGCTCTATGGGAGGTGGTGTTAGCAGACATCAAGGCTGAATTGTCCCAAGACAGCTGGGTGTGGCCTCCACACCCCACCACCCTGAACTTCAGGGCTTGCCTACCCAGGGCCCAGGAGCCCTGCGGTGTGCCCTGGCAGTGCATGGCGTGCCCACACCCTGCTGGATCACCGCCTTCACGTCCACCTGGGAAGAGGCCCACCCAGGGAAACCTGAAGCTTGCCTCCTGTGGCAGATGGCCTGTGAGGGCACTTAGGTCCCCATGTAACTTGCCCTTCTTGCATCCTCCTAGCAAACAAATAAGAATACAAAAGCATCTTCTGTTACAACAATTACCAGAGACATTTTATATGCCATGCACTGACTGGATTTTATACAAATACATTTCACATATCATGTGATTTGCCAACTAAAAATTTACAATTCAGTTTTAGTATATTCACAGAATTGTATAACCATCACCACAATCATTTTTAGTGTATATTCATCACCTTAAAAAGAAACCTTTGGCCTATCAGCAGTCACTCCCCTAGTTAAGAGGAAAGGACCAGTGTTTTCTGAATCCCCCGACAGCCCCCAGTAACCACAAATATACTTCCTGTCTCTATTGATTTGCCGATTCTGTTTATTTCACAGAAATGGAAGTGTACCATATATGGTCCAATTCAGACTGGCTCCTTTCACTCAGCGTGATGTTCTCAAGGCACATCCATGTTGTAGCTTGTGCCAGTGATTCATTCTTTCGTACTGCCAAATAATATTCCCCTCTGTGGATCTACCACATTTTGTTATTCGGTCACCAGTTGATGGGCATTTAGGTTGTTTCCACTTTGGGGCTCTTATGAACATTCACATACAGATTTTCTGTGCACAAATGTTTTCATTTTTCTTGTGGATATACCGAGGAGTGGAATCACTTGGTCAGATGGTAACTTTACATATATTTTTACCAATTTGCCCAACTTGTCAAGGCAGCTATTATTATCCTTGTTTTATGGGTAAAGGAGCCAGGACTCTGAAAGGTAAAGAAATTGCTCAAGACCACAGAGCAAGGGAGTCGTTTGTCTGGCTTCAACCCAGGCTGGTGATTCTCTGTGTGCTGCTGGGTTAGAACCCCTGCAGCCTGCCAGCTGTCTCTTCTCTCAGCTTACTACTTGATCCTTTCCTCTTTCCCAGAGGCCTTGGTTGTTGAGGGTGTCTTCGTTGTTTTTCTATGAATCTTTCCCTTCCTGGAGGGGCCAGACTGGACTTCTCATTTCTATTTCTGGGAAGGTGCTTTTCTTTTTAACTATTTATTTTTGGTTGTGCTGGGTCTTCATTGTGGTTCCCGGGCTTCTCTTTGCGGGGGCTTCTCTTGTTGCAGAGGACAGGGTCTGGGTCCACAGGCTTCAGTGAGCAGCACATGGGCTCAGTATTTGTGGCTCCCGGGCTCTAGAGCACAGGCTTAGTCGCTCTGCAGCATGTGGGATCTTCCTGGACCAGGGGTAGAACCCATGTCCCCTTCGTTGGCAGGCAGATTCTTAACTACTGGACGACCAGGCATGTTCAGAATGTGCTTTTCTGAGCTTTGGAAGTTTTGGTCTGGTCTGTGACCCACTAGGACCCCAGCGTTTTCTTCTCCTGTATATACATACAGGAGATAGTCTGATACTTGCCTTTCCTGCCACTCTTCTTTATAAATTTAATCAGTTGAATTGGGTTGTAATATAAAACCACACAATGGTGCCATGAATTATGCCTGCCTTTTGAAAAGCTGCCATCCCTTCTACACATGTCCCTTTTTGAGTTTTGCACTGGTCTAGTGAGGAAGGCTGACCATGTGGGATGTAAATGCAGTGCAGCCCTGGGCCCTGCCTGCCTTCAGCCTCCACCGAGAGACATCGCACTCCTTGCATGCAAACCTCTGTCTGCTGAGGTCATCCTATTCTATTTTCCTGGTTTTGATAACCATTCTCAGTTGTGTTGGAGTAGTTACCATGGATGATAACTCTTTCTATCAAACTCTGTCTACTTTTTCCAAGAAGACTGGGTTAGCTGACCTTTCCAGCCAGTATTCATTGAGCATCTATTAATACTAGGCTGGAGTGTGTTGTTCCTTTACCAATCATGCATATCTTTTTGATGATGAGGTGATTATAACCAAGGAAGCATTTTCCTCTTGTCATCCTTTGCTGTCCTTTGGTTTGATGGTGGATTTTAGGATTGTTCTTCAGTGCTTCAACATCAGAAGTTGCAGTATCAGAAGTTTTCTTTTTAGTAAGTTGGTTTTTAAAGGCTGTCTTGTTAAGCTCACCTCTTGATTTTTTTTTTTTTTTTCAAAACAGAAGTTACTTGTTTGCAAGTTTCGTATTTCAGGAGGATCTCCTGGTATTAGACGTGCACCCCCAGATAATCAACTGGTGGTTACCTGGAGCTTCCATGGCCAGGGGAGTCAGTCACACAGAGGGAGGGAACCAGCTGCTCTCAGATGGCTTGGTGTGGTGGGGAATTTGTCGCACGTTTGCAGCGTCATCTAGGACTCAGTTCCTTTAAGAATGAGCAAGGGGCCAGACAGTCAGGCTTCAAATATATACTGAGAGCACACCTACAATGTGCCCCATTTGGGTGGCACTGCTCACAAGCTCTGACTTGGAACAAATTGCTTCACCTCACTCTGCCTCAATTTCCTCATCCATAAAATGGGCATAATAGTAGCATCCACTCAACGGGGTTGTTATGACTGTTAAATGATTCATTACATGTGAACGGCTTAAAACAGTGCCTGGCACAGAGTAAGCGCTTGCTAACAGTTAGCTACTTGGAAAACCGAAGCTTAAACTGTCCTGTCCAATACAGTTGTCTCTACCACAGGTACCTCTGGAGCACTTGAAATGTAGTCCAAGTGGAGATGAGCTTGAAGGGTAAGACTTAGTGTGAAAAGAAGAATGTAAAATAGATCCTAATCCTTAAAAAAAATTGACCAGATGTTGAAATGATAATATTTTGGATATGCTGGTATCTAAATACGTCCTTAAAATGACCTTGCTTATTTTTACTGTTTAAATGTGGCTACTAGAAAATTGTAAATTACACACGTGGCCTGTATCTGTGCCTCTGACCTGGTGCTGGTCCAGATCAATAAAGAGTAGCCAACAGTGACTATCCACGTCTAGAGCCTTCAGTCTGGGAATGCCCAGTGTCCATCCGTGCTGCCAGCCAGCTCTGAGAATGCCTGCTGTAGGAGGCCCAAGGAGAGGGGAGGGGGCTCGGATGAGGAGAGAGGCCAGGGACTGGGCGGGCCTGCAGGCGGCCTGCTATCCCATGCAACAGCAAGGAGGCCAAGAGCAAAGGAGCTTCCAGGACGCTCTGCATCGAGGTGTGGCAACAGATCAGAGCGCTCTGAGATGGTGCACACGGAGGCCAGAACACCCTGCGACCTGCCAGTCCCCATCCTGGGCCAGGGAAGGCGGTCCCCTCCCCCACCCCCACTGCCCCAACCGCGGGGGCCCTCCTCCTGGTCAGGTTCCCAGACTTGCTCATCTGCGTCCCCCTTCCAGGGCTCCGGCTTGATTTGCGACCTTGTTTTTCCAAAGGCAGGGCTGCCTCCCCCTCCCCCGGTCCCCAGGGGGTTGCTTCAGCCTCCATTACCAAACTCGGTGACAAGAAATGCAGCCCCCTTATTAAAATAATGTAATGTCTAACTAAAATAGAAACCCCAGATAACAGTTTTTGATGTTTTAATGACTGGGCTCATTAGACAGACTTCCCACTTAAAGTGTCTGTCTAGCAATTAAGGCTAAAAAAAATCATAAATGATGACCACACCTTCTGTGGCTTAATGGTTACTCTGAAGGCTGGTCTTATTATCTCGGTGATACAGTCTGTGATAAAAAAGAATTTAAGATACTCTCCCAAGATTTATTTCCCCATTAGCAAGCTGGAGGAGGAAGGTTAAGAGTACTCTTAAGGTCAGAGCTGGAAAGGGAGCGGGTGAATAATAAGATGCCTTGAATTTCCCTCCCCAGAACCGGCCTCCCCCTCACCCCGTGGGGAGGTCCTGAGCACAGAGGGGTTTAACTTCTGCCTGTCACAGGCAGTCTGTGAATTGTTACTCCAAGTGACCCCAAGCAGTTTATTTAGTTAATTGTCAAAGGCATGCAGGCTGAATTGTAGAATCACCTACTTCCGTGTAAATTATTTTCAATCCTAATCTGCTGACTATAGAGGAAAAGTAGAAAAGGGAGCGCTTGATGAGAAAAACCTGGGAGAATGCGTCCAACTCCCCCAGACCCAATGTCCCGGATGTGGGGGCGGGGGTGGGGGGTGTTGCTGTTGGTGGGAGAAGGAAAGCATCACTGAAAAGTTTGCTGTTGCTGAAGAAATGGGGATAGGGGTGTCCCCTCCCTGGAGTGCCTGGGGGTTCAGGCTTTGAAGGAGGAACATGAGAAGGGCTGCAGTAGGCAGCTTAAAGGAGACACATTAATTTAAAGTGAAATTGCATTGGAAGTTGGTATGAAAAATCTACAAACAGTAAATGCTGGAGAGGGAACCCTCTTCCATTGTTGGTGGGAATGCAAATTGATACAGCCACTATGGAGAACAGTATGGAGATTCCTTGAAAAACTAGGAATAAAACCACCATGTGACCCAGCAATCCCACTACTAGGTATATACCCTGAGGAAATCAAAATTGAAAAAGACACATGTAACCCAATGTTTATTGCAGCTCTATTTACAATAGGTAGGACAGGGAAGCAACCTAGATGTCCATCAACAGATGAATGGATAAAGATGCTGTGGTACATATAGGCAATAGAATATTACTCAGCTATAGAAAGGAACACTTTTGAGTCAGTCCTAATGAGGTAGATGAAGCTAGAGCCTGTTATACAAAGTGAAGTAAGTCAGGAAGAGAAAAGCAAGTTACCTCGTATACTAACACATATATACAGAATCTAGAAAAATGGAACTGATGAGCCTATTTGCAGAGCAGCAGTGGAGACACAAACATTGAGAACAGACTTATGGACACAGCTGGGTTGGGGGAAGAAGGAATGGGTGGGAAGTATGGAGAGAGTAAAATGGAAACATACATTACCACATGTAAAAGACAGCCAATGGGAATTTGCTGTATGACTCATGGAACTCAAACCAGGGCTCAGTAACAACCCAGAGGGGTGGGATGTGGAGGGAGGTGGGAGGGATGTTCAAGTGGGAAGGGACGTGGGTAAACCTATGGCTGTTTCATGTTGATGTTTGGTAGAAACCAATGCAATACTTTAAAGCAATTATCCTTCAATTAAAAATAAATAAATTTTTTAAAAAGTCTGTATGGGAGTGGAGACCTTTAGCTTTGTATTAGGCTTGTTTTAGGTGATGAATGATTTTTGCAGACAGAGGCCATTAGCAGAGCCATTATACCTGTGCAGGTGGCATGGGAAAGGCTGCCTGCTGCCTGAGATTGGATGGCAGAGATAACCAGGGCCCTTACCAGAGGGGCCACCTGACTCCCGCCCCAACCCCAGCCAGTTGGAAGGGTTGATGGGGCTGCACTCTGCCAGTTCATTTTTAGGAATCACAGTCACCAAACTTCCCCAGTCCCTCAGCTGAATTTGTCACCCTGCCCCCTCTCCTGCTCCCCACCCCCTCATAGGACAAGTAGGCTTGGAGGTGTGTGTAGGTATGTATCAGGGGAAGAGGGGGTTCTGGGCAGTCACAAAGTTTAAGCTAAAGCCAGAGTGAGAGTGGAGTCCACTTAAATGCTCTAAAAGATGGGACCTCCTTGGACTGGTGTCACTCTGAATGGGGAAAGCCTGGGGGGCCAGTGGTCAGACATGGGAGGAGAGTACTTTCAAAAGCTGTGAACGGTTGACCATTATTTTTGAGGCATCTGTTCTGGGCCAGGCATTGTGCTAGGATAAATTGTATGAAATATGAGACAGCATTCTTCACATTTATTTTTCTTTGGAGACTGCTCAGTGCCCCTTCCCCAAACCACTTATCAGAGTGGTGTTTTCACTTACCTCTAGGATCTGCCTGGTCATTAATAAAGCATTTTAGAGGCACTCACTCTAAATAACTAAGAGGCACCCAGCTATTCCTGGCAGCAGTCCTATAGCAAGGATAGCTGTTAACCCCATTCTGTTGATGAGGCAGAATAACCAAGGCAGAGTGTAATAGGACTTTTTAGATGCAAATGAGAAAAAACCCAACTCAAACTGGCTGAAGTGAAACAGGATATGTATTGGCAATGATCTCTGGGTAGGGTCAGATTCAAATACCCCTGCACCCAGGTCCAACCACCTCAGTACACGGGTTTCTTTGTCTCTTAGCTCTGCTCCCCACACGGACTGGCTTCATTCTCAGGTCTGCAAGGAGGCAAGATGGCAGCAGTAGGGATAGCCCCACAGCCTCTCTAGCTCAAGTCAAGTAGAAAAGAAGAAAACACCTCTTGCTGGTTGTTAAAGCTGAAGCCTTAGGATTCACTCTGAGCGAGCCGGACTAGCTGTCTTAATGTCCATCGCTGAGTAGGCAACACTGATTCACAAGCTTCGTGGTCATACCGAGATTTAGCCTTTCCACCTCAGGAGGAAGCCTCTCGTCAGCTGTCCCATCTCGACAACTGAAGTAGTACCTTTGTCCCCAAACAGCCTGTTGGACAGGGAGATGGCAAAAAGGGATGGCAAGGGGCTCTCCAACATTGTCACATCCTGATAATTATTTTAAAGGAAAAAAATAAGGATAAAGTCATGCCAGACCCCAGGAAGCAATCTGTGGCCACCCTGATGTCATCAGGAGCCCCATTTCCTTTCCGTCTAAGTGCCCTGCCCAGGAAGTGCATTTGCCATCAGAGAACTTGGCATTTCAGAGCTCTCGTAAAAAGTCGCAACTCAGCTTGTGACCTGTCTTTAAGAGGTCAGGCCTGCAGTTCAGTTTCCTCTCTCTCTTCTTTTGTTTGCTCTCCTATGCTCTCTTAAATCAAAATGCCTCCTTGTTGTTTATTTTCCAATCAAATGTTCACAAGGGGCACTTTCTCCTTCTGCTCTTTCCTACAAAAAGAATGTAAGCACGTTTATTGTTGTTGTTCAGTTGCTCAGTTGTGTCCGAGTCTTTGCGACTCCATGGACTGCAGCACGCCAGGCTTCCCTGTCCATCACCATCTCCCAGAGCTTGCTCAAACTCATGTCCGTTGAGTTGGTGATGCCATCCAGCCGTCTCATCCTCTGTCGTCCCCTTCTCCTCCTTTAGTCTTTCCCAGCATCAGAGTCTTTCCCGATGAGTCGGCTCAGGAACTTCTATAAAGGGATAGGAGAACATTCATGGAACCAGGGACCCAAGTCCCCAGTAAAGGCAGAGCTGCAGGTGCTATCGGACAGTGACAGAAGTTTCCAGAAGAAAGGGTAGCTTTGAGGAGATATTGGGTGACTGCCTTGACTGCAGCCCACCCGCCTGATTGAAATGTGGCTTCTGTGGTTGCTGGGTTCCGCATAAGGGGTTTCCAGCTGTTTGTCAGCTCACAGGGCTTTTCCCCTTCTTGTAGAAGCCAGCCATCTGCCCCTCAGCTGTGGGCTGCAGGAGGACACCTCAGCAAGAAGCAGTCATTCATTCATTCCTTCGCCTAGTAATCAGTTACTGGGATCCCCACTGGTTGACCCTACCCCAGAACTTTCCTCCCGGCTCACTCTGCCATCTTTTGCTTTGACTACCAGACCTCTGGTTAGAATGAGAACGTAGGCTCTAAAGTGCTTTGTTTTCAGAAACCTCTGCTCCACCTCTAGAGGACACGGCAACACCACCGCTTCAAAGTGATCATAGAAATTCAAGGGCTCTTTATTTTTGTCCAAACCCAAGCATTTGGGGAGTATTGAGATAATCTGCTCCATTGCTTAGCCAGCCAAAGTTCAGTTATGCTCTGTACTAAAAGAGTTGTGGGGGAGATTTTTGCACCAAAGTTACCTGCCCCAGAGTGAGAAGAATAACCTAGAAATGCCTCACCAGGTTGAAAAGCGCTGTGAAGTGTGGTTGAAAATACAATTACTGCCTCTCAGGCAGGGCGGCTAATGTATGGGCATAGTTGGATGCTGCTTTTTATCACCTTGACTGCTGTTTCCCCAGAGCGGTATCCAGGTGGAACCATTCTGCTCCGTGCTCCCTTTTTTGTTGCAAAGAGTTCGATTTTAATGAAACAGATATGAGGTCAGGGAACAGAAGTCACTTAAGAAGTAACTGCATATGCAAACCACTGTGTAACTCACTGCAATTGAAAATGCAGTAAAACTTTGATTAAGTGCACCCCAAGTAACCAGAACTCTCAATTAACTAGGATTTATTCTTTAACATTCTACTTTTAGGGGGAAAAGCATATAATGGGGGTGGGGAATCTCATCTCAGAGATTTTATTTTTTTCAGCTTCTTCCAAGGTCTGCCTGGACTCCACTTTCTTCCTAAAGTCCCTTTCTTTCTTCACTTCCATTTAAAAGCCCTCGTGATGGAAACTGATGTCAGAGGGATGACCCTGAAATGTATAACGTCAGTTCAAACTCCCTTATTTTACAGACAAGGACCCTGAGACCCAAGGGGATGAAGTGACCTGCCCCAAGACACACAGCTGGTGGCCGCCAGCAGCTAAGTCCCTTAAACACTAGTCAGAGGCTGCAGCTGTGACCCGCCACCATCCTCAACATTAGCCGCCTAATCTTTATAGTCCCCCCAGTGACTCACATAAACTGAAAACATGAGGGGGAAATGAGAGGGGCCCAGCACCACTGTTAAAGCAGCCTGACCACATTGCCCGTCGGGTCCAGAGCATCTGACTTCAGGACAGCAGTTGGACAGTAGCCAACACAGAGTGCAGTGCTATTTAAATCAGCCATCTTTTAGATTTGGTTAGAATCAACAAGAAGCCTATTAAACTTTAAAAGCCTTTAAAAAAAAAAAAAACAACTTTAAAAGTCTTAAAAATTAAAAGGCTGGGGTGCAGCCCAGTCTTGCCGCCTACTGAAGACTTTGGCCTTCCCAGGACACCCTGTTCCCGCCTCTTCTGTGAAGTCTGGTGTCTGCGTCTGAAGGAATCCCCATCCCTGTTTTATCCTCAGAGCTGCCCTTAAGACCAGCCTCAGCACAGGCAGTCACTTATGCAGCACAATTGTAGGGTACCAGGAGGACGGTCTCTACCTGCTCTGGCCTCCGATACACACTTTTCCATGATCAGCCTTAAAAGTGTCTTAAATTCCACTCTGAGTCATTGAGTGGGGCCTTTTTGGATTTCAGGTGATCCGGGCCAGTTCTGGGCCTGCATCCCTCAGATGCATTTCTTTCCTGCTCTGTTCTGCCTCCTGGGGACTGACCCCAAAGCTGCATTACTTGGGCTTCCTTGCCAGTGGGCTTCTGGCTACATTTGGCTCAGGGCAGGAAGGGAGGCGGGAGAAAGAAGCCAGGTGTCTCCTTTGTACCCCTACCCCTCTCTAAATCTGGTGACATCGCCACTGTGCCCGTGTCCTCTCTGTGGCTCCTGCACCCCCACCCCCAAGTTCCCCCACCATGGTCCTGGCACCTACAGGAAAGCTCCAAGTCAGCACCAATACCCTCTCCTCTCCAGGTATTCTACCAGCTTCCTGCTGTTGTCAATCATGACTTCCTTCACAGAACTGAGTTACCTGGTCCCGACAGGTCTCTGTCCAATACAAGATCCTCATATTAAAATGCAAGGCCCTCAAACACCTCTGACCACAGTGTTCAGTGGAGATCAGCTATAGATCATGGGCTTCGCCCAAAGAGCAAAAATTTGACTCAGGCAGCTTTTGCCTAGAGCCCATAATTAGTCAACCCCAAAAGCCAATTAAAGCAGGCATCGGAAACCAGAGGTATATGCATATCTTAAGTATTTTAATTTACAATATATGTGGACATTTCTTCACCAATTTCTTGAGGTTGGTCAAGGCCTTTTATTTGCATGTGGGTCTAGTGGTTGGCGTTCCCCATTGTTCTTCTTGCATAACCTTCACATACCCATAAATAAGGCATCTTGGGAGGTTTCTAAAATGGATTTATTGAAGTAAAGAACTTAAAGACACATGTAAAGCATATTTGAGTACAAAATCCTTCTAGGTTTCTGGTTTGCTTTCCAGTATTTTGTTATCTCATCCACACTTACCTCATCCAACAGCATTTTTTTTTAATGACTCACCTTTGGTTCTGTCATTTTAGTTTGCCTGTAAATATCAGTTTGCTTTCTTTTTGAATTTCTATCTCATCAATTTCTGTTCTATTTAATTAAGTTGTAAAATAACAATAACAAACACAACTGGCGTAAGCAGGTGTGGGCACAGCACAGCTGCCCCCTTGCAAGACCTGCAGCTCAGCTGATGGGCACAGGGTGTCTGGGCTGGCCTGAAAAAGGCCTGCTAGCCCAGTGTTCAGAGCATGGAGGACATGGTTCAGTAGGCTTACTGATGGGATGCAGACTCTAGGAAGCGGAGGCAACACTCCTGTAATTTCAGGCACGGCTCCATGGCTGGAAGTGTGCACCCGGCATGGAGCAACAAGCGCTCAGGCTGATCAGATGGACGGTTGCCTCATGACTGTAGTATCAGTGTGTTCAGGATTCCCAGATTGACTTCTGCTGCCAAGAATTGTATGATTGGCATCCACGCCCGGCTTGTGTGCCAACGTTCCTTCCTCCTAGTCTTTCTCTCTCATGGGTCACAGCTCGACACCCAGGACTAGAGAAGATGGGGGGTGAATGGAGGCTCTGGCCTGGGTGTAAACACTGAGCACTGGACTCTGCCCAGTGGCTAAACAGAGACCACCGAGTGGACCCTAAGTTACCACCTCTCACCTCCCTCCAGGATCCACAGTGGACAAGGGGACAGAGTGTTCCTGCCCAGAGGGGACCACACAGGCTGAGACATAGAGGATCATTATGGTCTTGTTTGGAAGACAGACCTCCGGCCTGGCTAGATCCTCTACTCACTGTGATTTGGGGCAAGTTCTTCCCTTCGTGAGCTGAGGCTGTTTCCGCACCTGCAGAGCAAAGGCGTTAGACCAGGTGGCCCTGAGATTGCCTCCAGCTCCCACATCCAGTCCATCAGTGGGCTCTAGAAAATTATTCCTGCCCTCCGAGTGCATGCAGTCCAGAGCTGTCTGTGCGATAGCCATGAACTGCCGATAGCTGTGGAGCACCTGAAATGTGGTTGCTCCAAATTGAGGTGCCCACAAAGGTAAAATACCAGATTTCAAAGGTTGAGTACAAAAAACAAACTTCACATGCCTCATGGTTAACATATCTTGAAACCATCATATATTGGACATCCTGGGTTAAAATACATCGTTAGAGATTAACTTCACCTATTTCTCTTTACTTTTTAATGTGGCTACCAGACAATTGTAAATTGCGTGTGTGGGCTGCAATGCATTTCTCATGGAGAGCCTGGCTACGGAGAGAAGCCACGTGGAGAGATAAGGCACCCCCCCAACTGGGGCAATGGCTGCTGGAGCTTGGATAGGAATGAGCTCGGTGGGCTGGAGTCTCCCAGCAAGACCAGATGGGGTGGGCAAGGTGGGCCTGATTCAGGTAACAGAGAAGCGAGAGTGTGAGTCTGTCTGGCCTGGGCTAAGCTCAGGTCGAGAGCAGGAAACACTCATTCTACAACCAAGAGGCCTGCTTGGCCAACCTTTCTGGAAGTTAAGGCTTTGCAGAGGGGCCAAAGAGGGCTGAATTTCTAAAGGCAGGCCTAGGTCACATGAAGCATTCCTATCCCCAGCCTCTCTCATAGGCCCCTCTTCCTTTGTTCATCTCTTTTCTTTCTTTTTTTTTTTTTGATGCTCTTCATTGAGCATGTTCAACTCAGCTAATGCTTGAGGATGAGTAGTGGCTCAGAGAGAACTTGGTTCCTTCTTCATGCCTTGCCCATCTGTTGAGGCCATTTCCCTATTCCTCACCCAGGAACTGACATTGTTCAGGAGCACGTGGAATTGCACCTAGAACATAGTAGGTGTCACCGCAAGCAACTTTTAACACCTTGGGCAAGAACTCCGTTTGATCGAGATTTGGAGCCCGGGCTTTAAGCCAGGTAGGCAAGCGCCAAAAACCAAGCTGCCGGGGTTGCCACCCCAGTGACTGTTGGAGTGCCAGGTGCTGAGAGTTCACTGCGTCTCCCCCCACCCCATCCGGGGCTCACAGGGACAGGGCCTGGGAGTGGCCCCATGCCTGCTGCCGCCTCACCTTCCCCTTTGATGACCTGAGAAAATCTGGGGGCTTCCCAGGTGGCTCAGTGGTAAAGAATAGGCCTGCCAATGCAGGAGATGCCGCCGGACACTTGGGTTTCGATCCCTGGGTTGAGAAGATCCCCTGGAGTAGGAAATGGCAACCCACTCCGGTATTCTTGCCTGGAGAATCCCATAGACGGAGGAGCCTGGCCGGCTAGTCCACGGGATTGCAAAGAGTCAGACACAACTGGGCGTGCATAGGAAAGACTGTATGCCATCTCTAGATGTGGGTGTTTTTCTGTTGCTGTCTGTGACTGCGTCCCACCCCATGTGAGCCTTCCTGGCCCAGGTCAGGGGCACGGGGCTGCCTGCTGCACTCCTCCGCTTACTGGCCGTGCTCCACCGTTTGCACCCAGTTCTAGAGCACTGAACTACCCTTGATGGTCCAGTCCTGGAACGAGAAGGCTGACCTTCAGAGTTAGGGATGGAGAATCTTAACTACCTGCTCACTAGACACACTTGGGGAGTTTTAAACTCTACCCAGGCTTGGCTCCAACCCTGAGTCTGATTAATTAGGCTGGAGGAACAGGCGGAAGTATTTTCTCCAAAGCTTTGAAGGGTGGAAAACAACTATTTAGGTTTAGGATAAAATTTTATCACTTTGCTACTCCAGATGTGGCCCTTGAACTTGGAAGCTGATTAGAAAAGCCAGCTCTGAGGCCCCCTCCCCAGACTTCTTGGATCAGAATCCACAAGTTAATGAATCCCCAGGCAGTCAGGGTGGACAGTGCAGCATGAGAGGCTTCTGCTGTTTCTTGCTATGTCAGAATCACCTAGGGGATCTGGGGAAACTAAAAAACCCAGGGCCCTGCTTCCCGAACCTGACTCCTGAAGTCTGGGTAAAGCACAGGAATCCTTGTTCAACCAGCAACCTAGATAATTCTAATTAATTGGAATAATGGACTAGTCTCTCCCAAAAGCAGACCCAAGGAAACTGCAGGCAGACCAGGTGAACCATGATTTCAACCCGTTGCTGGGCTTCCCCAGTAGCTCAGCTGGTAAAAATTCTGCCTGCAACGCAGGAGACCCCGGTTTGATTCCTGGGTCGGGTAGATTCCCTGGAGGAGGGATAGGCTACCCACTCCACTATTCATAGGCTTCCTTGGTGGCTCAGCTGGCAAAGAATCCACCTGTGATGCGAGAGACCTGGGTTCGATCCCTGGGTTGGGAAGATCCCCTGGAGGAAGGCATGGCAACCCACTCCAGTATTCTTGTGTGGAGAATCCCCATGGACAGAGGAACCTGGAGGGCTACAGTCCATGGGGTCGCAAAGAGTTGGAAATGACTGAGCACAGCATACCTTCAGTGGCTCCCACTGCCATCAAGTTAAGGTCAAATCCTTAGGCTGGCATTGAAGAAGCTCCTTAATTTGACCACCTGCCCGTTGCCAAGTCCACACCTGCCTTTTTTTTCTGTCCATCCATCACACCAACCAAAATGAAACCAGGATACACTGAACACATGTGTGTTCATTTCCTTGTTCCTTTGTCTTTTGGGGCAGCTCGTGCTTGTGCTTACTCACTGTGTTGTGGCTGACTCTTCGCGACCCCATGGATGTAGCCCACCAGGCTCCTCTGTCGAAGGGATTTTTCAGGCAAGAATACTGGAGTGGGTAGCCATTCCCTTCTCTAGGGGATCTTCCCAACCCAAGGATCGAACCCGTGTCTTGTATGTCTCCTGCATCGCAGGCAGATTATTTACTTGCTGAGCCATCAGGGAAGCCATTGGGGGGGGGGAGTTGTTTTTAACAGACCAGCTGCCTAGCCCCTTCTCTGCCTAAAACGTATCCATCACTAAATGTTGTCCATCCTTTAAGGCCAGTTTCTCTGACAGCCCAACTTCAGAGCAATATGTCTCTCCTGTTGGGCTAACTTTGTATCTACCACTTCTCTCTTCCTTAACCCTATTTAGCACTGTAACGATGCATGACCTAGGTCTCATTTGATTTATGTTGGATGATCAGAGTACAACCTTGATGAGGAGGATGTTAATGTGCATACCGATCACACATGTTTATTTATTTACATTTTTATGTAAATTTACTGCTTTCAGACTTTTTGAGAAGAAGATGGTAGTTTTAAAGAATAGAAAGAAAAGAACAAAGTTAAATAGAAGAAAAGGACAAAAGCAGTTCGTTAAGGAGACAAATCTGAAGCCCTTTGAGCTCCATCAATCACTGGTCCTGTGTTAGCACCACCAGGTACTAACCACTGAGCAGCTCCCAGAGCCAGGGATGGGGATGAGGGGGTGACTACCCTCAGCCAAGCTGTCAGAGGCGTCTCACAGTTCTGAGTGCAAATCAGAGAAGTGGGAGTATAGCAAGACTAAGAACATAGCCTATTTAAAATGAAAATATAGCCTGAAAAGGGGTATAAGTCAGCACTGGGAGACTCAGGGTTGGCTCCAAGCATGATCCCAGGAGGTCACTGAGCATTTCTGATCTCAGAGTTCTCATCTGGAAAATGGGGAACATTATAGTTGCTTCTCAGAACACCTGGAAAGAGTTATTGAGCAAATATATATTAATTTGTTAGCACGGGGCTCCCTTGGTGGCTCACATGATAGAGAATCTGCCTGCAATGCAGGAGACACGGATTCAATCCCTGAGTCAGGAAGAGCCCCTGGAGAAGGGCATGGCTACCCACTCCAGTATTCTTGTGTGGAGAATTCCGTGGACAGAAGAACCTGGCAGGGCTATAGTCCATGGGGTCACAAAGAGTCGGACATGACCAGCACTTTCACTTTCTACACTCACAGTACTTAACAAATGGTACTTACTATCATTTGCACAACTGGGATAACAATATCCACTCCAACACAGGGTCTTGAGTATTAAATAAGATGGGACGTGTTAGAGTGTCTGTAAGTTTAAAACCTGTTGCACATCACATATTCACTTACCTAGCAGATAGTTCTGGTCGCGCCCAGGCAGGATGAAGAGCTCCACAGACGGGCCCTCAGAATCCAATAAAGCAGGTAAATGATGTTCACATGCATTGCCAAGAGTCAGAGAGGGAAAGATGATTCCTGCCGAGCAGTAGGGGACTCATCGCTGGTGGACCCTTTCGCATTGGCTCCTTTGTGGGTGAGACAGGACTCTGGAGGCAATGAGAGTGGGAGAGCACCCAGGCGATGGGAGAACTGACGTGAGCAGCAGGACCTGCCTGGTGTGTTGGGGAAACAGAAAGGGACCTAGATTGCTAGGAGACCAGGGTGGCCCTCGGGGACTATAGATGGGAGACAGGCTCTGCCACGCGGCTTCTGGGATTCAGTCCTAACTCCGCCATCAACTAGCGGGATCATCTTCAGTATGCTTCTTAATCTCTCTGTGCTTCAGTATTCTATTAGAAAATGAGGCTAAAGTAGTATCTGCCTCAGGAGCTTGTTGTGAGGATTAAATGAGATATTACATGTGGAGCCCTTGGAGCATTCAGGGCACAAACCAAGAGGGCTCACTGTGGTTATCACGTATGAATAGCAGTGAGAAAAAGAAACGCCTAGGAAGAGGGTGGTGGCAATGTGAATACTGGGTTGAGGAATTGTCCTCCGTGCCATGGGTGAAGTTCTAATACCAAGTACTTAGCACTAAGTACTGCTCACTCACTGAAGATGACCGAGCAAGAAAAAGACACGATCCTAGTTTTTCTCCAAAAGGAGCCAGCCAGCAATGTTCAGAGTAGACTACTGCAGGGAGAGCGGAGTGGGGACCCTGCTGCTCGCCCTGCCCTGGAGTAACCAGGGGTTCTCTGGCCTCTGACGACCCCTGGCCGAGATGGGCCGGGCACGGTCAGGGCAGCAACAGGGGTCTGGAGAAGGAGCCGGAGCCCTTCAGGTGCCTCCCGCCAGAGCCAGAGTCACTGCCACCGGGCAAAGCTGGCCGGGCGGGGAGAGGTCTCTAAAGATGCCAGACACTCCTAAATGGCCCCAGAGTCTCTCTGTGACCCCCATTTCTCACAGTGAGCCCCAAGTCCAGTTGTGCATGGTCAACACTCAGTTTCCCCTGAGGAGATGTACTTTTGGATGCTATTAACAGGTAATGTCTTTTGAACACTTAATGAACTCTGTTCATCCTCACAATAATCTTAGGGGGTAGGTATTATTATTCTCCCCCCTTGACAGATGAGAAAACTGAGGCACAGAGGGGCTAAGTCACTTAGAGTCACAGCAATCAGACTGCAGGGCAGGAATCCTAACCCTGATCCAGAGGCTGCATTTTTCATCGTCTGTCTTTGTCAGTTCACGTTGGTTCAGGAAGTACAGTTTGTGTCTAATATTCACCAGGATGACCCTCTTTGGTGGGGAAAATTTCACTGGGGGGGTAGGTAGTGCACCCCCTCGGGCTAACCTCACAAGGTTAAATGTACCTGGTGGGAGACTGGGTCCCTCCCTTCCCCACCTCTCTGTCCCCTTTCCCCATCGTACTCCCAGCTCTCCCTCAAAGCCTGCTGTCAGCAAATAGCCTGTGAGCTAGACCGCAGCCCCTTCGACTATGTCATCTTGCCTTTTCTTCCCCCATAAGGCTCAGGAAAGGCCCAGACACACGTAGGTCCTTGAGTTCTGCTGCTGCTGCTGCTAAGTCGCTTCAGTCGTGTCTGACTCTGTGCGACCCCATAGTCGGCAGCCCACCAGGCTCTGCCGTCCCTGGGATTCTCCAGGCAAGAATACTGGAGTGGGTTGCCATTTCCTTCTCCAGTGCATGAAAGGGAAAAGTGAAAGTGAAGTCGCTCAGTCGTGTCCGACTCTTAGTGACCCCATGGACTGTAGCCTACCAGGCTCCTCCATCCATGGGATTTTCCAGGCAAGAGTACTGGAGTGGGGTGCCATTGCCTTCTCCGTCCTTGAGTTCAGCTGAGTTGATTTGAATGAACTCATTCATTCTAAGATAGAAACTGCTGGTAAGATTGTAAAGACACCCAGCTACGGGCATTTTAATGGGCTTCTCCAGTGACCCAGTGGTAAAGAATCCACCTGCAATGCAGGAGGCACAGGTTCCATCCCTGGGTAGGTAAGATCCCCTGGGGAAAGGAAATGGCAACCCACTTCAGTATTCTTGCCTGAAAAATCTCAATCCATGGGGTCACAAAAGACTCTGACACGACTGGGCGACTAAGCAACAACCACAAAGTCCACGTTTGTCTTGCCCCAGGGGAACCTGGCTGTGGAATTCTGGGCATCAGCCAGCCAAGGAGACTTAGGGGGATGGCAGAAAAGGAGTGGGGGTGACAGAGGCCCTCCCTGAACCCCAGATACCATACCCCGCACAAGCAGCCCCCTCTTCTAGCCTTTTGCTGCCAGATGCTGCAGACTGTAGACTTTCCAGGTCCTGGAAGCCCGTCTTAACCGCGCTGTATCAGAGTCTGTGTAACTATGAGCCTTGAGGCCTGGGGCTGCGGATAGAGTTGGAAGTACCTAGCAACTCACCCGACCATGGCTCACGGCCCACTGTGGAGTCAGCCCAGAGGGCACAGGAGCGGTGAGGGAAGGCTGGCCAGGACCCCGAGAACCACCACTTGTAGGTGTTACCCCAAAGCTGGAGCTAGAACACTTCCTAATTTGACAAATGAAATAAAAGAAACGGTGAGGTGAAACAGAGACATGTGCCCACTCAAGGCATTGTGAGGGTCATTAAAGACCCAGCATGGGGAGGGTCATTAAAGACCCGCTGCGACAGAACTTCCTGCGCTGTTTGCTCCTGAGCTCTGCTCCCAGCTGCCAGTCCCTCCCTTTGCTTTCTGGAAGCGGGGCCTGCCCCCAGCACCATTCACTCCCCTCCTTAGCTGCCCTCGGGCGGGGGGCCCAGGCCCCCCTGTTTGCCTTCTCAGTGCCACACTGGAGCACACTGGGGCATCCACCCAGGGGTAAGAGGCAAGGAACCTGGACGCAGAGGAGGGGAGGCCTCATACTCACAGAAGTGTCTGGAATGCTCAGGTGTAGAGATCTTGTGGAGCAGAGATGTTACTTTGCCAACAAAGGTCCGTCTAGTCAGAGCCATGGTTTTTCCAGTAGTCATGTATGGATGTGAGAGTTGGACTATAAAGAAAGCTGAGCGCTGAAGAATTGATGCTTTTGAACTGTGGTGTTGGAGAAGATTCTTGAGAGTCCCTTGGACTGCAAGGAGATCCAGCCAATCCATCCTAAAGGAGATCAGTCCTGAATATTCTTTGGAAGGACTTGATGCTGAAGCTGAAACTTCAATACTTTGGCCACCTGATGTGAAGAGCTGACTCATTGGAAAAGACCCTGATGCTGGGAAAGATTGACGGTGGGAGGAGAAGGGGACAACAGAGGATGAGATGGCTGGATGGCATCACCAACTCGATGGACATGAGTTCAAGTAAACTCCGGGAGTTGGCGATGGACAGGGAGGCCTGGAGTGCTGCAGTGCATGGGGTCACAAAGACTCAGACACGACTGAGCAACTGAACTGAACTGAGAGACCTTGTACAGGCTCTTGGCAGGAAGTGAGGGAGGGGAGAGGCTCTCGCTGCGACAGTCCTAGCAGCCGGCTTAGCTGTGTCTGAGTACCACGACTCCCCATCCACCGCGTGAGATTAGAGTGTACCAGGTCCCGCACCCCAGGATGAGGCCTTCATTTCTTCAGGGACAAGCTAAGAGCGAAAATGAGTTCCTCAGAGGGGATGCCGAAATAAGGCTCTTTATAGTCTTGTCATCAAAAGGGACAGTGGGGTTTCCTTTCACTGGCACGGTTTACAATCAGGAGGACTTCTTCAAGTTCATCTTTTCCAAGGCTCTGAAATGTATTTTGCTGCTAGACTGGATGGTAAAGCCCCATTACAACAAATTCTATTACAGAGAAGCATTCTGCTATAGTAGAGAGATTTCCATGTCCTGGCAAACAGCCTGCAGAGACGGGGCCCTCTTGATGGGTGGGAGGCATTATTCTCATAACAGGCTCCTCTCTTCTGCTCTCTGAGGCCAGTGGAGAAATAAAGTTCTCTGCGTCTGGTTCTCTGAGGAGGGGCGGGGCAGGTAGAACGTGAAGGGTGGGGGAAAGCTGATCCCAGACCCAGAGGTACTTACAGACTTTTCAGAGGTACTTACAGACTTTTTGTTGTTTGGCCGCAACAACAGACCCTCAGGATATTAGTTCTGGAGAGAAGCTTGGAAATCAGTCATTTGGAGCACTGTTTTCAGATCATAAGTGGCAGCTTATTATGGGTCATTTGATCAGTTAGTGGGTCTTAATACATCAGTTTAAATATATATGTATATAACAGATTATAAAATGTTAATGTGCATCATACTTAAAGTAAATATGGTTCGATCAAACTTCTTTCAGTTTTACATACACACAGATTTAGATCCTGGTCATGGAAAACAAAATATTATAATCAGTTATAGTAGAAAAAGTTAAAGAAACAGTGGTTTTGTCCACAAATGCCTACCTTTTTTTTTTCCCACGAAAATTGCATTTCAGGGAAAGAAAGCCACTTGTCTAAGATCATCCAGCTCCTAAAATTTGAATCCAGAACATGTGACCTGATTTCTAGGCCAGGCCTAATCCCCCACAGTTTCATGGGGGATCATTTTTGTCAGGGGCAGTCAGAAGCAACCTGCACGAGTACCTGGGCAAGTCACCTAATCCTCTGAGCCTCCGTTTTCTCATCTATAAAATGGGTCTATACCCAGCGGGTGAGGAGAGTGAGGTTGCGTAAAATCTATGCCTAGCCCATGGAAGGGACACAGAGTATGCTGTTTGCCTACATTTTCTCTTTCTTTCCACATGTCTGGTTATGGTACTCAACTCCCCTAATTAATACCTCTCCACAAGCAAACAGCCCAGAAGGAAGGTGAAGAGCTGAGACTCTTTGCACACATCTCCTTCTTTCTTGGCCAGATTCTGGCATTTCTTTGAGCTTGCTGCTCCTCTGCTTAGGGCCTGAGTCACAGCTCCTTCCATCTTGAGTCCCTATAGATAATGAACATGATTGCTAGGAATGTAGATGGGCTGAGAAAATTCCAACCTAACAATCTGATCACACTCAGAGGCCATTGTGAAAGAGTTTTACCTGTAGTCTCACCTGCAGAGAATAATGGTGGGTCACACCCCACCTCTTACCCCAACTGTCTCACTGTCTGTTGCCCTGTTAAAAGACTCAGCGTGTTAGAATCTTCTCTAAGCGGGTAGTACAAGGGGATGGCAAATAATTATGTAGGCTAAACAGAGGATGAGTGTATTAAAGAATGCACAATTCCCAATAGGGGAAGAGGCGGGAAGGAGCTCGTGAGCATGCCCAGGCTCCCAGGAGAGGCAGAGGCAAAGAGGATTGGGGGTGGGGACATGGACTCTGAGGTTACTCTGGCCTCGTGGACTCTGTCGCTGGGTGTGCAACCAAGATAGAGACCGGCGGAGCCCATATCCACTCGCGTGTCAGGACAGCTCGGCCCATGTCCCATGGTGCTGCCTCAGCCACAGCCTGCTGTCACACCTCCAGCGTATGTCCAGGTGTGCTTGTGTGTGGAGATTACTGCCAAGCTTCAAGGGATGGTGCCGAGGCCATTCCTCCCCTTCCAGATGCAGAAGCTGGGGCCCGCGGGCACAAATGACTTACCAAGGCCAGGGAGGGACAGAATGAGGAGTAGGAGACCTGGGAATTATAACTTTCGAGCCCTCGCTCCTTCCTGTCATCGGTGTTAATCTGAGCCCTGTTGGTGGCTCCCTCCACTTCCTCGTGCATGTCAGTACCTGAAGTGTATGGACTGTCACTGGGGTCTACCGAAGGCTGTAAAGAGGCGTCCTCTGTGGAAGGACAAGGTGAATCCCCAGCTGCACTCTCATTTACTGGCAGCACTGATGACTTAAGGGACACTCAGGCACCTGAGAGGCACACGTCTGTGCTTAGGACTAGAGCTATTGGGCACTGGACGCAGGGCAGGGGTCCCAGAGGTGCCTGAAGCATTTAGGCTGACAGCACACTGACCCAGAAGCCCTTGTGCTCCATGGAGGGCTGATCCGACCCGGGGCTATCACCTATAGCCAATGGAGACTTTGAGATGTCACCTCCACACCATGTGCTTCCAGAGAAACCACTGGAATGGCAGTGGGCCCTGCATCTGTGTGGTGACAGCTCCCTGTTTTGGGAGGAGCAGTTGTGTCATGAGGATAGCTTCATGGTGCAGCTGACCACGGCTTTGATGGTTTTACAGGTGGAAGAAAGATGAGAGAGGAGCTTGCCCGGGTCCTGCAACTGCTGGGCACTCTCTGCTGCCTGCAGACCAGACTTTCTTGCCAGCAGAGGTTCCTTTGCTCTATCTCCTTGGAAGCAGAATCACAGACCCCAGGCAGAAGTCCTTGGGGCTGCATCATGCCCCACAAGGTGGAACCACTTGGTACCATGAGAGCCCAGTGGTATTGCTGGCCGATCAGACAGGCTCAAATGTACCACCTCTTCCCAGAGCGAGGGCATTCCATCACGCCTGTGGGCCCTGAGAGTCTGGCCCACCGTGGGCCAGCTGCCACCTCCTTGGGCCACTGTGGTTCAGTAAGGCCCAGCCAGCATCATCCACCCTACTGCGTGAGGTGTTGAGGAGAAGCCAAAGTAGTCAGGGAGGGAAAAGTTTAGGAAATGAGGTGACAGGCACCCCTCCGATCCCACTACGGTGGAGCTTATCTCCTCCAAGGACATATTTATTCTGACCCTTGTAGAGTTGTTCCCCAAGAAGCTTTGAACCTCAAAGAAGGGATAATGGGCACTTTCGTTTTCAGAATGGGTAATGCTTTAAAAAGCTGGTTGGAAATGTTTTCTTCCATTCGTTCACTTCACAAATATTGGTGCCTATCAATGTGCAAGACTGTGCTGGACGCCATGGAACCCCCACAACACGGAACCCACACAACAGGCGATGAGTCTTGACTTACATGTGATGAACTTAGAGAGCCCTTGACATGTTGGCTTTCGGCCAACCTTCTCATACTGACACATGTGTGACCCCCAACAGGGCAGATAATCTACTCAGGTATCAGCTTCCCTACCTATAAAATTGGAATAACTGACCTTTAAGTTCATTCCAGCTCTAAAAATTTAATTCCCCTAGCAATTCCCCTCCTGAGAATAGACCCAAAAGAATTAAAAATAGACTCAAATAAATCCTTGTTGAATGAACACCCATTTCACATTGCGCTATTCACAATAGCCAAAAAGTTGAAACAGTGCAAAAATCCATCAAAAATTAAATGAATAAACAAATTGCACCATATCCCTATGATAGAATATCAGTCAGCCATCAAAAGGAAGGAATTGCTAGTACATACTACAAGTCAGACAAACCGTGGTCACATTATGCCAAGTAAAAGAAGCCAGACACAACAGGTCACGTATTATATGAGTCTAGTTGTATGAAATATTCAGAATGAGTAAGTCCATAGAGACAGAAGCAGATTGGTGGTTGCCAGGAGCTGGCAAGGACGGGGAGGCAGGGCTTAATTGCTAAATGGTTATGAGGTTTCCTTTTAGGATGAGGAGTGGGTTTGAGAAATAGATAGAGGTGGTAGTTGCATAATATTGTAAATGAACTACACGCCACTGAATATTTACTTCAAATGGTTAATTTTCTGTTATTTGACTTTTAACTCAATTAAAAAAAAAAAACCCTCTATAATTCCTAATATCCATAGCAAGTACAGCCTGTCTCTTATGTCATATTCCCTGGGTAGAAGCTAGGGTCACCGTGGAAGTAATAAGCAATAGTATTTCTCCGGTTCTTTCTGCCACTCTGGGTTTCTTGAGGCTGAGCTTTCAGTGGCTCTGGGTCTGTGCTCACCACAGCTCTCTGCGTGCCCTGGAGGGTTGCATGACTGCTCCTGTGTACACCTGCTGACTCACTGTCCCCGCGCTGGGGCCTGCTGCACTATCCTGCATGGCTGGCCCACTGCCACCTGTGGAGTGTGGGCCAGGGGACAGACCCAAGGTGGAGGGGGTCCTGCCTACACCCTGCTAGGGGTCCCTGCGCGGGCACCCTGCTAGGGGTCCCACTAGGCTCTCTGCAGAGGTGGAAAGACCCACTTTCCTGCCATTGTGCAGGCACCTGTGACATAGGCCCCCAGGGGTCTGCATTCCCATCTCAGAGATGCTAGAGACACAGGCCCTAGCATGCACTCTCTTTTTAGAACTCCTTTCTTAGTGCAAAACCTGGTACTTTGTAGGTGCTCAATAATTATTTGTTAAGTGAATGAATAAACAGATGGAAGAAGGGATATTGGAATCTTGGGAGATGAGCCAGAGGGCTGTCTTAGCGACAAAATCCAGCTGCACCCAAATCTCCCATCACCTCCAAGCCTGAGGGAACCATTTGAGGGTCCATCTTGTGGCCTTCAGCTCCGTCCATCTTAGGAAGAGCCAGGTTTGGTGGGCAGTTTGCTCCTGCAAACAACAGATGCTTGGCTGCCAGGTGCCCAGGCCCTCCCAGATGGGACCTCTGACTCTGGGTGGATCAGCTTGGGTGGGTCAGCTTCAGTTCAAGCTGGACCTGCCGTGGGAGCTGGAGAAGGTCAGGGATGGAAAGCGTCTTGTGGTGAATCTGCCCAGCCTCTCACATGGGCACCCCGGGGGAGGTAGCAGGGCATCGGGCAGGGCCTGAGTGCTGGTCCTGCCTGCTGGGAGGTGGCAATGGTAAGACCCAACTCTGTCAGGGAGGATGGTGGACACAGAGTGTGACCCAGGGCCTGGGCACTCACAGGTGCTTGGTAAATGGGGTCATTGCTGCCACAGTCAGTTCTTATACCTTCAGCTGTCTTCACCCACCACCTTCACACAGGCCTTTGATGATGACGCAGCTGAACTCTCTGGCATCCTGTACATATGCCCTGACTGTACTTTCTCACCCCACTTCTCTGCTTGTTCATTCATTCATTCAATGACTTGTCTCAAGCAGCTGCTCCATGCCAGGCCCCATACCAGGCTCGGGTTCGCTGGGTCTGTGGGTGTGACCCCCACGTCCTTCCTCATTCCCCAGTTTGGGGTGTTTATCGCAGGGACCCTCGGTAGAGGTAGGAGGCTTGGGGTGGATTAGGCGGTGCCATATCAGAGTCACAAGTAGGGTGTTTTCAAGTGCCACCCACCTCCTTCTCCTAATTGTCACCCCCACTAAGAGAGGGGTATTGGGAACAGATTCCCTGTGCTAAAATGCTCTTGGGCACAGGCCCAGAAGGGCTCTGGGATGCTTCAAAGCACTTTGGGAACTTTTTCAACTTTTAACTTTGGATCTGTTTGTGCCCTGCTCAGCTGTGGGAGGATGACGCTCTGCAGGTGGGCAGCCCTGATGGTTACCCGGTTAATTCAGCCACACTAAATAGTTCAGGGCCAAAACATTTACCTCCAGGTGGGCCTGAAGTGTGACCATCTACTTTGTCTCAACTGACTGGATAATTATCAGTTTCTCCTTTAATTCTGAGTTTTGGGAACACAGCCTTCAGCAGTGGGTCCCCGGTGAGCAGGACACAGACCTCAAGGAGTCCTGGAGGAACCAGGACTTGCATCCACCCACTCCCCGATTCTTTGCAGGAGTGTTCTTGTGTCCAGGAGTTCCTTCCCACTCAGAGGGGCTGGGTTCTCAAATCCCAGAGGACAGAGGGAGAATTCTTCAAACATTTGTTCTGAAACAAAATTTTTCAAAGTAGCTGCCAACATGCATCCACAGACTCTCTCTTTTTTCTTCCCAATATTTCTTTTTTTGCTAATCAAATTAAATCAAGGGAGAGATTCTAATTAAGTACTAACCTGGCTTTAAACACTCAAGGTGTATGCGACAACCTGTGACTAAGAGACCAGCTAAACTCCTTTCTCGTAAAAGCAATGGGGGCAGTATGGGGAAAAAATGTCTAAATATTGTTAAGTGAAAAAAAGGCAGATTACAAGGCAGTTTATAGTGTATATTCCCATTTTTAAAGTACCTGTATGTGTAAGAAATGTAGATATCGCAAGGTGTGAATGGGGCAGACCCCAAATAGCCAGATGGACAGTGACTTTTATTTCCTTCCTTTCCTTCTTCTGTGTTTTCTAATATTTTTAGGAATGAGCCTTTATAAATAAGAAAAAAAAAACAAAAGAGGAGGAAATTTTATTCACTTTTTCCCCTACATAATATATACATAAGTTTCTTTCCATGCTGTTCCCATTGCCTTTGCTAGGAAGGACCTTGGGTGCCTTCTTGGTTAGAGGCAATCAGACACACACACACACACACACATGCATGCACACACACACACACACACACACGTAGGATGCTAAGGAAAGGTACTTAGCCAGGTTAGTATTTAGTTGAAGCTTCCTCCTTGATTTAGAATCAAGGTAAAGAATCTGCCTGCAAAGCAGGCAACCCAGGTTCATCCCTAGGTCAGGAAGATCCCCCGGAGAAGTAAATGGCAACCCACTCCGGTATTCTTGCCTGGGAAATCCCATGGATAGTGCAGCCTAGCAGGCTACAGCTCTTGGGGTCATAAACAGTTGGACACAACTGAGCGACCGTTTCAGTTTTTCTTCCTTGATTTATTTAGACTGATGGAAAAAGTGAGTGTGGTCAGGGCTGGAGGGTGGGGACAAGGAGGTTGTAGGGACCCCGTGCCCCTGGGCTCCTGTGAGTCCTCAGTGGAGCGGTGCATTATGGGACCTCTGGTTCTGACCTGCAGGTCCAGGGGGTGCCCCGTGGAGCCATCACATTGTATGAGTCGCCATCCCAAGGGCTCAGTGGATCCGCGAGGATGCAAGTCCATCAACAGCTTGAACTAGGCTCTTGCCAAGCCTAGAGCCCTCACCTGCCCCTGGGGTTCTTTTGTCTGCTCCACTTGGAAAATCAGCCACTTGGGCAACCAGTATTTCCTGAGCCTCGGCCATGCTCTCAGCAGCCAGGAGGTGCTTGGAAAGCAGGAAGCATCTGGGGTTAGTGTCCCAGATAGAGAAAAACTGCTGGTGGCCAGTGCCCGGGGGAAATGCCCACCTGTACCTGCCCTCCTCTGAGGGCACTGCCTCTCTCTGCTTTTCTTTCCCAGGCCCCTACCACACTGAACTCTACGGATGAGTGCAGAGAAACTGCTATCAGATTGTCAATTCCTTCATTCACTCTTGGAACGTCAGTCTTCTCATAAGGAAATTAGGACATGTTTACATCACAGAATTGTGAAAATTAAATCAAGTCATGGGAGTAGACGACCTCCACAAATTACCGTGACACTTAGAAGCAGCTCACTCAGGGGCGTCCTGATGCCTAGGCCGTCCGAAGGAACACGCGTTTGCCTTCCATTCCTGTAGCAGCAGTTTCCAGGGACTGCAGGTGGCGTCGAAGGGGCTCAGTGGGCATCTGCTGGATTTGCCTGAACCTGCCCTGGGGAGGAAGGAGGAGAGGACAGAGAGCAGCTCCTCCCTTCCCACCGAGTTCTAGTGCCAGGCGCTGTCCTAAGTACACGTAGATGGATTATGTGTTCAGTCTGCCGAGGACAGCTGGGGTCCCGTGTTTCCGATTTCTGCAGGTGCTGGGGGATTAGCCAGCCCAGCAGGTGGGGCCGCTCTAGGCACCTCCGTTTAACCCGAACACTCTCCCATTCAGATGCAGGGAGGAGAAAACCAACACTGGGGAAAAAAGCCCAAGGGATTTATCCACCCCTCCTCCAGAAGAACTGGAAGCAGGCCTGGGATTCTCACTCTCCCAGAAACTACAGGTGAAGCCCCTAGATCCCATCCTGGGAGTGAGGAACTGGGGGTGTAGAAAAATCAACTCAGAACTGCACGATGCTCACTGATCCTGGCCCAGCCCACAGTAGAAGAAGGAAGGTTGCTACTGGGTTTCCTGGAACCCCAGACCCCAGATAGGTCCCTGGAGGTTCAAGCTCGTGCCTGCTCCCCTTGGGCTGGCTATTGCCACTTTGACCTTGCGTCTGTCTTCTTGTTCAGGCACCAAGCTAGAAGCCCCTCCACAGTGCCAGACAAGAATGCAAGGAGCTGCAGCTAAAACTGGAGGGTCCCTTTTATGTCCCTTGTCACTCAAAGAACCAGGTGGGCATTGGAGCGGGAAGAGGTAGGTAGAATGACTATCGAAACCAAGAGTCTGTTGTGTGGGCTGGGTACTGATGTAAACTATGGCAGCACTCACACTGACGAGGCTCGGACATGTGTTTCTTAGTGATGGTGCCTGTAGCACTGTGGGTGGGAGAAGATAAAGCACAGAGGCTTGAATGCTGGAACACTGCAAAACACCTTTTTTCTCCTCTCCCTCTTCCCTCTGCACTTTGAGAGATGACCTATTTTGATGCTGGCAAAGATGTGAGTTTAATTAACTAGCGGGGTCTAAGGGTCAAGGAAAATTTGAGAATTAAAAGAACAGGGGGCCAGTATGTTAATAACTATGTGACTCACCACAAAAACCTCATCGAATAGGAAGGACTTTGAACAGCAGGAGACCAGGGTCTCAATTCCTTTGACAAGCAGATGTCCTTGAGGGTACCATTTCCCAACTCTACTTCCCAGGCTGCAGAGCTCTGAGGCCCTCCTGCTAAGAGATGCTTTGATTCTGTTTTCTGCATTGGGCCAGGGGAGCATCTTTAAGGGCAGGCTCTCCATCTCCTCTCCATTCTATCACTGGGAGGTTTGGGGGGCTGGGAGAATCGGGTCGCTGTGTCCCAGACCAAGGTCTGTCTTTACTTGACCTCAGGGTATCATGCAAACCATCCTCTTGATCCACTCAGGGTGCGGGGATGTTCTAAGCCCCTGTGCTCTCCTGGGCGGCTCTCTGGACGCCCCCTGGTACTCATCCTTTCATATGACAGACACTCGCTGAGCTGGCCCACTCCTGGAGGCCACCAAGATAGGGACCATCCCTGTCCCTGAGAGCTCATATTCCAGGGGCAGTGTCTCCAGGCTGCTCACTGCAGACTGAGCTGGGGTCCTCAGACCCTGGGGCCAAGCCTTCATCCCCGGAGCTCACATTTCCCTTGGGAACTGCAGGAAATGAATTCAAGCGAAGGGAAAGAAGGAAACTGCTAGGAGAGGAGATGGAACACGATCCAAGGACAAGGTGCCGAGCAGAGCAGGAGGCCGGGCCAGGGCTGAGCCACCCACGCCAGCAGCAGGATGGCCTGGCCGGGCTCTTAGAGACAGTTGGGTGGGGAAGCAGGGGCGGAGACCAGCTGGCCAGCCACAGCCAGACTTAGCCCTGCGAAAAGGGAATTGCAAGGTCTCGTTGGGTGGGGAACGGGGAGGAGAGGCCCTCTCCCTGTTCAGGTTCAGGGCCTGTTTGAATTCTCTGGCCCAGAAGAGCAGCCCGCTGGGAGCCTGTCTGCTCCTGCCTGCAACTCCGCGCCTGTCCCAGCCCCAGGGACTCTTCTGTTCCCATTGTTTCCGGCACCCCACACCCCAGCCCAAGAATAAAGATAAACACCTCTTGCCCATCGCCCCGCCTGCCCGCCCGCCCTCCCCGCCCCGGTGACTCAGGCTGGTGGCCCGGTGGCAGGGGCTCTGCTCGGCCTGGCTCTGCTCAGCTGCCTACATCTGCTGCTGATTTCCTTCTCTGAAGCAGTAGTCCTTAATGTCTCTTCGACCTAAATTAGGGTTGTTGTTTTTTTTTCCCCCCTTAGGGTGGGTTTTTTTTTTTCCTGGATTAAAAAAAATGGTACCTTTCTCCCCCTGTGGTGTGCACATTATTATAGTGTCTGTTCACTTTAGAGGGGACAAGAAAGAACGTGAACTTGGACAAGTCCAGTTTAATTGTGATGTACGGCTGCCCGAGGTCTCCTGTCCACTCTGGCCGATTCTGAGCCAAACCAGTTTTCCATGGCCAGACGGGGCCCGGTTTCCACAGCGTTTCCTGTCAGGAAGTTCCCCCGCCCACTGCGTGCTGTTAAATGGATCCTTTTCATTCCTTTTCCTCTTATAAACTTCCCTTTCAGGTCATCCTGAAGGGAGAGTGAGGATGTGGCCGGCAGGGGGAAGGGAACCCCAGGCTCCGTTTGCCAAAGGGAGGAGGCTGGTAGGACCCGGCCAGGGTCACACACCTGGGGTCCCAGCCCCAGGACGAACCGTAGGGTGACCGGCTCCTCAGCAAAAGGGGCTCTGCCTCAGCTCCCAAACGAGGCAGTTAGGGGCCCCCCCGCCCACCCTTCCCACCCCACCCCCAAGAGGAGGTGGATACTGGTGAAGTGGGATTTGAGGAGTAATGGGAAGAGTACCCCATCCTAAAAATACCTCCCTCCTTCTCCCATCCTAAAAATACCTCTGCCACAAACTTCCCACGGAGAGTGAAATTCTACCTTTCCCATTTCGGTCTTTGCTTGTTTGTTTGTTGCAAGCGTCTTGAGGAGGCACTAATAAGGCTTGGCCAGCTCACCCCCTGCCTCCATGAATCGAGTGTGGGAAGCTAGCGGATGGCCATCAGGAGTGGGACGTGGGAAGGCTGGGCGTCCCTGGGGAAAGGTGAGCTGGAGTTGGGCACCTAAGGCAAACCTGGTCAACAGTAGTGATTGTCCAGGGACTAGCTGGGGAGGAGGGAGAGGTAACTTTTCCTTCCTTGTCCTGTAAGCTTCATGTATCAGCTCACTTAATCCTTGGATCCATTTTGTAACGTAAGTACCTTTCCCCTGTTTGGGGATTCCTACCCATTTTACAGATGAAAAGTGTTAGTCACTTAGTTGTGTCCAACTCTTTGTGACCCCATAGACTATAGCCTGCCAGGCTCTTCTGTCCCTGGAATTCTCCAGACAAGAATCCTGGAGTGGGTTGCCATATGCTGCTGCTGCTAAGTCGCTTCAGTCGTGTCCGACTCTGTGCGACCCCATAGACAGCAGCCCACCAGGCTCCCCCGTCCCTGGGATTCTCCAGGCAAGAACACTGGAGTGGGTTGCCACTTCCTTCTCCAATGCGTAAAAGTGAAAGTGAAGTCACTCAGTCGTGTCTGACTCTTCGCGACCCCATGGACTGCAGCCTACCAGGCTCCTCCGTCCATGGGATTTTCCAGGCAAGAGTACTGGAGTGGGTTGCCATTGCCTTCTCCGGGGTTGCCATATGAGGAACTTGGAATTCAGAGAGGCAAAGTGTCACATGATCCCACACAGCTGGGACTAGAGAGTGTGACTGATTCTAGACATCAAATGCCTTCCTCACACCTCAGGCCATCTCCAAGGGGCATCCATGCTTCACTCATTCATTCATTATAAAACTTACATAACATGAAATTCACCATTTAAGGATATTATTCAGGTGCATCAAGTACATAGATTGTGTCCGGCTGTTACTGCTATTCATCTCCAGAACCTCTTTTTATCATCCCAAACTGCAACTCCTTAACCATTAAACAATAGTTCCTCATTCTCCACCCCTCAGCCCCTGGCAGCTACCATTTTGCTCTCATCTCTGTGGATTTGTCAATTTCAAGTATCTCATTTAGGTAAAATCATACAATGCTTGTCCTTTAGTGATTGACTTATTTCACTTAACATAATATTTTCAAGGTTCATTCATGATGAAGCATGTTTCAAAACGTCATTCCTTTTTATGGTTTTTGTGTGGATATACTTATCCGGTCACCTGTGGATGCATTTGGGGTGGTTTCCACCTCTTGGCTATTGTGAATAATGCCACTATGAACATGGGTATAAAAATCTCTCTCAGAGTCCTTGTTTTCAATTCTTTTGGGTATATACCCAGAAATGGGATTGTTGATCATATGGCAATTCTATGTCTAATTGTTTGAGGAATCACCACACTGTTTTCCATAGCAGCTGCAACGTTTTGCATTCCAATCAGCAATGCACAAGCACTCCAATTTCTCCACATTCTCACCAGCACCTTTTGGTTTCTTGATAGTAGCCAGCCAAATGAGTGTGAGGTGGTATCTCATTATGATTTTGATTTGAATTTCCCTAATGATTAGTGCTGTTGATCATCTTTTCATGTGCTTATTGGTCATTTGAATATCTTTGGAGAACTGTCTAGTCAAGTCTTTGGCTCATTTTTGAGTTGGGTTGTTGTGGTTTTTTTGTTTTATTTTGGTGGTATTGAGTCATCCATGCATCTTTACTCAGAATTACAAATAATCAGGAATTTTTCAGCGACTCTTAGATCATCATTTATGTTCATAACAAGGACCTGGGTTAGCTGCAGTGGCTTTCTGTATCAGTTAAACAGTATGTATAGTGCTTTTGTGTAAAGTGTGTTTTATTGCATTTGCGATATCTTAAAATCCATAGTTCTCATGAAATTTTCATTCCTTTATCATGCATGTACATTAGGATGTACCAGATACTGTGCTGCAGGCATTAAAGGAGTATGACAAGATCCCTGTCCTTAAGGAGCTACTGGGAAGAAGCAGTTACAATCAAAATGGCATGTGCGCATTTTCTGAACCAGAAATCTCGGTATATACTCTAATAGGAATTTTTGGTGCACGAGACTGGGCTATGAGACACACTGGGAAAGGGGAGAATGCAGGCTCAGAAGGAAGCTAAGGAAAGAATCAGCACAGAAACATCAGGAAAGATAAGGATGGGGAGAAGGGTCCCTGGTATCTGTCTTCTTATCCAGAAACTGTCATGATGGCATGTTTGCATCCCTCCCTCCATCACGCACAGATGCCTGTGCCCCTTTGTAGCTGCTCTGGGCTTCAAGTCGGGTGCAGCCTTTTAAGAGAGTGACAAGGTGGAGGGATGCAAAGTAGGACTCAAAGGGGAATCTCTGACCTGACCTCTTGGTGCTGTTTCAGGGTGGGGGGTTTCCCTTCTCCATGAGAACACTGCATGGGAAGAGGTGTGGCCCCACGTTGGGACGGGGCGGCCTCTTCCCAGCGTTGCTGGGCTCTTGGCCATCATCCACTAAGATCGTGGACAGCCTTGCTCCTCCTCTTCCTCATGCCACCTCTATGCTTTGACTGGCAAGGTAGCACCAATTCTTTTCTCAGATGGCGTCATCCAATGACAGTGTCTTTGTGACTTTGACAGCAGGAGACCAGGTACCAGTCTGCAGCCAGGGGCTTTTCGTACCAGGTCCTAGTGGAAATAATTCTAGAACCGAGCAGGCAGCACCAAACCTTGTTTTCTTCTAGGACGTCAGGGCCCAAAAGTATGCTGTTCCTCACTCACTAGAATCGAAACTCAGTGTGGACTTTGGTTCAGTGCTATATGCCTCCAAATGCCTGGCACGTCATGCCTAGTTAACATGTGTGTTAACATGAGTGAAGCAGTGAGCCCGTCTGCCTCCTCGGCATCCCCTTGAAGTCTTACAGACCTGGGTTTGGGTCCTGGCTCTGCCAGATGCCCTGGGTAAGTGAAGTCACCTCTGAGAACCCCCATTGCCTCCCCTGTGAAATGGGGCAGCGATCCCAGGAGCCTCACCTGGAGCCTGACATATCCCTTCCCTCTTTTTCTCCACCAGGGGCCAGACCGGACTCCCCTGAAGTGATTGCCCAACCACTAACCCCATGAGCCTTTTATCACATTTTTTTGCCTTGTCTCCCACCTGAGCTCAAATCCTACCCCTCATTTGTGCCTTTCCTGGGGACAGTGAACACCTTTCTGGCTCCACTCACAGGGCAGTAGGGAGGCCTTCTGGTTAAGAGTCCTAGAATTGGAAGGAACAGAGTCCAAAATCAGGCTCAAAGCCTCGCTCCTGATAACAGAGGCTCCCAGATGGGGGTAGGGGGTGGGATATGGTGGGAGAGGTCAGAGTGTCCCGACCTGCTCTCGTGGGCCTTCCACTGGCCACAAGGTGGGGATTTCTTCAGTGTGCATTCTCATAGCTGCCTGCCCTGTTCAGGGCAGACCCTGGTGGGTGGCCCTTTTTCACAGCCTGGGGATGACAGAGGGCACGCTTGCAGCCCCCTGTTATCCCGTCAGATGCAGTGTGGGTGGGCAGAGAAGAGTCAGGAGGATCTTTCAAGGGAGGGGGTGTCAGCAGGGCCCTGAGAATGGCGGGGAGCTGACGGGACGAGGAAGGGGAGGGCCTTTTCAGGTTGGAGCAAGGAGGACGGGAATGGGGAGAGGTGTGCCACCCACAGAACCACGGGGACAGGTGAGCCCAGCCCTAAGGAGACAATGTGTCCATCTGTTCAGTCAGTGAGGCAACAATGGTGTGTGTGAGCGCCCGTCTGCACCTGGCCCTGCCCTGGGCGGGGATACAAAAGTGGGCAGGACACTGTGTGTGCCAACCCCCACCCCAGGAGGTGGGTGACCTCCTGGTGAGTGCTGTGTGCCCTTGGAAGGAGGAGGGCGGGAGGCAGAGCTGCTTCGTCTCAAACGCTGTGCCCTGCTGGCCTCTCCCGCTGAGATGGCCTCAGCCTCCACCTGAGATGACCTGTGAACTCCAGCCCCGAAACTCAGGCCTCACGATTGTCGCTTGGTGAAGCCAGAAGGGCCCTGAGAGGCCATTCGTGCCCAGAGATTGCAAATTTTAGACAGCAGCTGACCCCTGCGCTCCTTCCATCTGAAGATGCCAAGACCCCACCCCAGAGGCTCTGATTTTTAGGTCCTAGGTGGAGCCGCATTTTTAGTAAGCTTCCAAGTGACTCTACGGTGGTTCTCAGTCTTGTGCGCATGGAGAGGCCGTGGGGAGTTTAAAACGCCAGTGCCTAGGCCCCATCCTTGGAGAGCCTGGTTCAAATGGTCTGAGGTTGGGGTCTGGACGCTGGTGGTTTTAAGAGATCCTGCAGTGACATAACGTGGGTTAGTACCCACAGAACTCATGTTTGAGGACCACCAACTTATCCAACTACCCCACATTAGTCAGAGTTCTTCAGAGAAGCAGAACCGACAGTGTGTGTGTGTGTGTGTGTGTGTGTGTGTATTTGTACAGAGAGCAAGAAGAGGAGATTTATTTCAAGGAATTGGCTCATGTTATTGTGAGAGTTGGCAAGTTCAAAATCTGCAGGACAGGCCCGCAGGCTGGAGACCCAGGTTAGAGCTGATGTTGCAATTCAGGCCTGAAGGAGGTCTGAAGGCAGAATTCCCTCCTCCCCTGGGGATCCCGGTCTCTTTTCTCTTAGGGTCTTGAACTGATTGGATGAGGCCCACACTTATTATGGTGGGTCATCTGCTTTATTCAGAATCTACTGATGTAAATGTTAATCTCATCTAAAAAGTACTGTCTAGACCTATCTATCTAGACTGGTGTGTGAACAAATATCTGGAAGCTGGGGCCTACACAAGTTGACATACCTCAACTGAACCGTCACCTACCTCATTTTGCAAAGAAGGGAACTAAGGCCCAGAGAAACAGAGCAACTTATCCGGGGCCCCATACCTGGTTCTTCCATTGCTCTTTTATTTGTCATAGACTCAGGGATTGTCAAACCTTGAAGAGACCGTGAAGTTAGTTCAGCTCATTCACTCACCTTTCCAGGTCATGCATCTTGCCAGAGAGAAGAGCTAGGTCTTAATCCCAAGACTTCAAATGTCCCGCAGCTGCTCCTTCCTCTCCTCCCAGTGGCAACATAGTAAGACAGCAAAAGAGAAGGACGTTTCCATCATCATATAGACGAGCCCCACCTCTCTCCCCAGGCCCCAGCCCGAAGATCCCTCTTCAAGATCTTGGGGACTGGGAGGGGACACTGGGCACTGACAGCACCTCTCAGTACGGGGGAGGGTTGGGAGGCCCCCCCAGTGGCTGCTGACTCCCTGCACTTATACCCAGGCCCCACTAGTATCTATAATTTTGTGGCAGCTTCATTTGTGTTCGGGTTTGCACACTTAATGCATCATCCACAGAGATGGTCTCTGCACGCCCACCTCTTGTTCAGCATTAAATATGGCTTGTGAAGTGGAGTTTGCTTTCAATCAAAGCCCAGCTGTGGTGATTCGTCTTGTTATGTCACCCTCACCCCCAGCCCTAAAGCCTTCAGAGCACCCACGTCAATGGGGTGTGCAGACCCTCTGAAATATGCATGTGATATTGGCCAGAGATTGTGATCCAGCCGGAGTCTGGATGCAGCAGGCTGTGGGCAGACGGAGGACTCCAGGGACAGGGCAGAAAGCCAGGGCTGGCAGGGCCAAGGGTGTCGCTGGGCCAGGCCCCAGGGACATCCTGCAATAATTATGGGGCCTCAAGAGGTACACGGCCTGGAAACCGAAGATTCAACTAGCCAGGAGATGATGCCTGACCGGCAGATGAAGGGGAGAGCAGGCTTTGCCTGCTGGAGACAGGAGACCCCCCAAGGCAGGGCTGCCTCACCCAGGAAGCTTCCATACAGGGGCTGGTTTCAGGGAGAGGGAGGGGGCAGAGGACAGAGCCGCAAGTCCTGATGCTGAGTTAGCTCCAGGGGTGCGTGCTTAGTCGCTTCAGTCATGTCCGACTCTCTGCGACCCCATGGACCATGGCCCGCCAGGCTCCTCTGTCGATGGGATTCTTCAGGCAAGAACACCAGAGTGGGTTGCCATTTCCTTCTCCAAACTCCAGGGGTGAGGGATGGATGAAAAGATGGGCTGTCCCCACCTGCCCTCCTCATGTGACGACAGAAAGCTAGAGTCTGAATAACAAACAGCACTTCTCAGAGCCCTGGGCAGGAAGGGTGGCCCATAGGCTGGGGGCCCAGGGACCCAGGCGAGGCCCCTGCTACACCTGTGACCTCGAGGAGGCTGGCTCTAGTTGGAGCCGGGCCAGGAGGTCAGGCCTCCAGATTCCTATCCCAGAGGGCTCTGTCCTCTGTTTCAGAGCTTTCCAACATGCCACCCAATATTGACTCCTCAGCCCTCCCGTTGGGTCCTGATTCCCACAGAGGCTTTCACAGTGGGGACCTTCCCCAACCAAAATGGCATGTCAGATCTTGGCAGTTGACATCTTTGACCAGGGAGTCCTTTTTGGGATGGAGGAAGGGAAGATAGTAATACCCTCAGGAAGCTGGGATTATGAGCCACCCACTGTGGCTTTTGCCTCTCTATAAATTAGACTGTCCTCTGCCCTTTTCCTTAGTCCTTTAGTTGCTTTCCCTTGCTCCCATTCATTCCCTCCTCCTAGAGAGACCACCCCCCTTACTCCCCCTTCCTCTCCCTGTTTCTATCACTGTTCTTCCCCTTCCCAATACCTTGCATGGCCAGCAGTGTGGACGGTGGGCTCAAGGCCCAAAGGTCAGGTGCCCTGGATCCTCCATGGGGGTGAGCAGTTGTCCTGAGGAGCTCACATGTACTGCTCTTGAGCTAATCCAGAAATCCTTGAAAACTTGGGTGCAGGATAAAAAGGGCTCTGGTGGTTTCCACCAGCAGAGCTCCTCATTAAAATCTGCCCTGGTGGGAATTCCCAGTGGTGGGAATGGTGAGCTGGGTAGCATCATTTCAGGCTGGGAGGAGAGAGGTATGTTGGGGTGTTGAAAGCTTAGTGAGGTGCCCTCCAATCACCCCATCACAGCAGCTACCCACATGTGGGGCCAGTCCTTCTTCTTCCCAGGAGATCGGGGCCACCTTCTCATCCTTCGTGGCCATATTGCTCAAATTTCCAAGATAATTATCTAGCCTTGTCTTGACAGTGACTCAGAAAGACCTGCTGAAGAGGACTAGATTGCCAGAGATAAATATCACTACTGTCATCATCCTTATTAATGAACATTTAAGAAACTGTCACTCACAAAATACCATGAAAGTTCTGGGTTGTGTGGGAAAAAAAATTAGTTTGACACAATTATGCTCTGGAGACCCTTACCTTCCAGTCCTATAGGCTATAGTTTTCTCAAAATCTGCAAAATGAGGGTGTTAAACCAAGTAATCCCACAGCCCCTTGTAACTCTAAACCCATCTCTGCTCAGTGGGCATCATTGAAACCTGGACCACAGCTGGCCGTGGCATCTGGCCATTTGCTTATTTATATGACCTATATTGCTGCCTCTCCCTCTTTCTCTCCTCTCTCTACACCTCCCTTGGCTCCCTTTTCTCCTTGTCTTGATTTCATTAACTTGCAATCCCCTGCTTCTTTCCATCTCCATCACATCTGTCTCCTCCCCTTTTGCCCCTCCATGCCCCGTCAGAGCCAGAGGCAGAGGCTGCCCCCTCTCAGGGTTGCCAGGGTTGAACAATCCACAGGGAAAACAGGAATTCTTTCTCGGCGTTGACTGGGGCAGGGCCTCTCAAGGGTGTTGGTCGGGACTGTAAGCCTCGCATAGTGTGTGTCTAGGGAAGCTGCATTACATGGTCATGAAAGGCAGTGGAGGCGGGAAGTTTATTTAGAAGGTGGACATCATCTAGGTGACCTACCATCCCCCTCTGCCCAGACCCAGGGGATTCCCAGAATCTGAGACTTTCAAATGCTTAAACCAGGAAAGTCCTGGGAAAACCAAGATTAATTGGTCTCACCTTGGGCTTTGGCTGGTGGAAAGCAGGGAAGATAACCTTCGAGGTGAGGTGGGTGTGTTATAACCCTTCCTGGGGTCCTGGCAGACAGATTCACAGACTTCTGCCCACAGCAGAGAGCTGAGCAGAGGAGGCAAAATGAGGGTGCCCTGTGCCCGCTGTGGTTCCCAGTGCCAGAACCAGCACCCTGGTGTGGCTAAGAGTGAAAGCTGCATTGTCTGCCTAGAAAGAGAAGTCTTTTCCCCCTCTCTGGGCCTTAGCATCCTCAACTGTAGAAGATCCCACCCAGCCCTGACATCCTAGAAGCCATCTTAAGATGTATGCAAACCGAATTCCCAGTTCCTTCCACCATTATCCCAACTGTCGGTTGTTGGATGCTCTCACATGGAGCCCTTAGAAAGGAGCAGACCACTGACTCACTGCATGTCCCGGGACTTGAGACTTTACCACTCCTGGCTCAGTCTCTTCATAGGAAAATGGGAGCAGACATACCCAGCTCACAGAGTCATTGGAAGGATTCAATGAGGTAATACACATACAAGAGCCCACTCATGACCTGGCACATAGTAGGTGCTCAGGAAGTGGTGCATGTGTCTGAAACTGCTTCCATGTGCCTAACTTGCTCAGGGCTCAGGGGATCTGTGGGTGAGGTGGGATGTGAGGTTTAGACATCATGGACCAGAGTGGAATCCTTTGTGATGGATGCTCCCAGCTCACCCAGCTCCTCCTGGGAGAGGAGGGGAGGGAACGTCTCCCAGGGATGGAACCTCTTCACAGGCCGCGATCAGACACTGTCCTCACCTTTCAAACTGTGAATACTCCGGAAAGAAAAGGCATGTCTCACAGTCAGCTGCGCTTGTTATGTTTTGAGGTTATAGCAATTGTGCAGCACAGTTGTGCTGAAGGTTTTTAGAGGAAATTCTTCTTATCCTCATCCATAAATCGTTTAATCAGAAGAAATAAGACTCTCTCATTTTCCCTTTGGGAATTTAATCCATGCAGTTTTCTGGTTTAGCATTTTGCTCTCCTTGGCTGCATGTGAGCACAGGGGCACAGCGTGTGGCCGGGTGACATTGCTGGAAGGGCCAGGCATACCCAGCATTCACTGCTTGCTGAGAGCTTTGTGATCCTTTATTATTTCTGTCCCTGGGTCATCTCTTCCTCAAGAACGTCAAGGCGATGCTGACCACTTCAAGATGACGAGGCCCACGGGTGCTCAGTGAGTCACTTAACAAACATGCCAAGTGCCTGCTGGTGTGAATCTCCGTACTCCATCCTGTGCTGGGTAGAGAGGAGCACACCATTCTTCCTGTCAAGGAACTCACACTCCAGCCCTGGGGGGTGGGGGGCTCATCTTTTTAAAGAGGAGGATCCCTTTGTGAAGCTCAAAGCATTTCATGGACCTCTGCCTGGCTCCACCTGGCTCCCGTGATCCAGTAATGTTTTCATGTATCTTTGGGTTGAATCTGCCACAATCCCATCTGCTCACATTTGAAAACTGGCCAAATGTGTATGTGTGCAAAATAGTTTGCTCAACATACTCATGGAGTAGCGGCTTCTTATGTGTCTGAAGACCCTCCACCCTCATCTCCAACAGCCTGAGGGGCTTAATTAATGAAGATTCAGGACGGTTGGAGGGAGACTGGGGGCTCAGACTGTTGGAGAAGGTGAGAGCCTCCCTGACAAAGAAGGGGAGGAAGCCTCGGGCTCCAAGGTTGGAGAGCACAGAGCGAGCGGCGGCCTCCGTTACAGACCATGGTGAATGTCGGGGCGAAGAGAAAAAGGAAGGGACAGAACTTCCTGGGGGATACAAGTAATCCAGCTTCTGTCTAACCCCCCTGTTGTCCGTTTTAGGAAGCCATCTTCACCACCCTTCTTTCTGATGAGCTGTGCATCAGGAGACACATTGTTCCTTTTACAATTTTGATAACCGAAGCTTTGTAAATTGCCTATAGACATTTCCAAGTTGTCCTGCTCTCCTCCCTGGGTGGGCGATCCCTCCACCTGTGGAGGCCAGAGCAGGGTCACACGCCTGTCCCTACCTCGTCCAGTCCCACCCCAGCCCCTCCTAACGCTGTGGCTGCTTGGTCAGCACCTTTCAGGCACCTGGGATTGGACTGGGGACACGCTTCTCTCCACTCCTGGCAGCGCCCTCGCTTCATGGGTTATGAGGATTCCTGACACCCAGAGCTCATCCCGCAGCACCCCGCTGTGGCCTCTCTACACCTATCCTGACTCCTACCCTCAGCACCTCACATCCGAGTCGCTTCCCCTTCCTCTCCCCCAGGTTGATCACAGTCACACCCACTTTCCAGCTGCATCTCTGTGTGGTAAGAGCTGGGAGAGAAGGAGGGCAAGCGCCTAACCTCAGGAGGAGGTGGTGCCTGGGCCAGGTCCAAAAGGATGAGCTGAGTTAACCCACTAAAGGTGGGGGGCTGGCGAGGAAGTTGATAGGCAGCAAGGCTTCGGCAGCAGGGACAAGGTGGTGGAAGCCGGGTAGGCTGCCTCCGGTTGTTGGAAGCAGGCAGCGGGGCAAGGTAGGCAGGGCCCACATGGTGGATCCTGGCACCTGTACCTGGAGCCGGTGGCAAGAATCAATTCACTTCTGAATAAGCAGCAGCGGGAATGGAGAGGAGGGCACAGGTGACGAAGATGCTGCAGGGAGAGCACATGATGTTGAGGGCAGGGGATCGAGAGAGAGAGAGAGACGGTCCCAGCCCAGGTCTGGACCAGGACAGCCAGTGGTGGCGGCAGGCAGAGGATGGACTCCTGGGTTCTGCTCAGTCAGCTCCTGACTCTTCTCTCTTCCAATGACTGCAGCCTATTTGTTTGTTTCTTCCCCCTTGTGCTTCCCCCGCTGGCATGAACTCCCCAGAAAAGCTAAAAATGCATCTCATCTGACCCAAATCAGAGGGTGGATGAGCCGGGGCTTTATTACACACTGGTTAAAATGGGTCTTGTGGGAGAGGATGGGCTCCGTTATAATTGTATCTTTGGTCACCTCCACCCACCCAGCCAAAAAACTGGTGGGGCTGCCTCTGTTTAGACACCGTTTTACAAAAGGGCTCCCCTCCTCCCTTCAGCTCTTTTGGGTTAGTCTTGAAAACTCAGCCCACTGGCCTGGGAAAGAGATGGGAGGAGGAAGGGAGCGGAGGAAGGGTCGTGTCCTCCCACCTGGCTCCTGTAGGGAGAAGAGCCTGGGCAGGTTTGGAGATGTGTCTCTGGGGTCTGGGGCGGCAGCTCCAGGGAGACTGGGGGTGGGAGCAGGGCTTCTTAGAAGCAGTAGCAGCAACTCCCTTGGCAGTATTCCTCTTTATGATTCTCAAACTTATAAATTGTTCTTTGGGCTGAGGCGTACCATCTATTTAGAATTGAGCATCAGAAGTGGGAGCTGTTACTCCAGCTTTGAAAGGAATATTTTTGGAAAGGGTGTGGAGCCGGCATTCAGTGGCATTAGTAAGCAGTAACAGCCCTTTCCAGGTCCTCCTCCCCACTCAGTCCCTCTGGGAGACCCCTGGGGTGAATCATGACCGTGACTCACCGTGGAACGCTCGGGAATGTTCAGTGTGAGAGTGAGCTGTGGATCTCAGGTGGTGGGTTTTCAGGTATCCTGTGCAAGTTGAGTTGTTTGCATGCTTATAGGGCTATTAGTCAAGCAGGAAAAATTGTGCATTCATGTGCTGTAGCCTTTCAGTTAGATACTCACCTTCTCTTCACAAATAGGAAGTCAGAAAATGATTGTTGGTCTCACCCTTTGTTCCCAGACCTCACTAGGCATAATGGGAGATATGGAGGAATTATAAACCACATATGTTTCTTGTTTCTTGAGGAAGCAAGATTATATAAGATTAAACAACATTGTGTGTGTGTGTGTGTGCTCTCAATCACTCAGTAGTGTCCAACTCTTGGCAGCCCTGTGGACTGTAGCCCACCAGGTTCCTCTGTCCATGGGATTTCCCAGGCAAGAATACTGGAGTGGGTTGCCATTTCTTTTTCCAGGTGATCTGGCTAACCTAGGGATCGACCCATGTCTCCTGCGTCTTATGCATCGGCAAGCAGATTCTTTACCACTGAGCCACCTGGGAAGTCCAAATAAGATTATATGTGAAAAGCCAGTAAAGACAATAAATGGGCAAGGGCCAGGGATAAGGTCCTAACTCCTGGGGGCGGGGTGGTGGTGGTGAGAGGAATGTACATTAGTCAGCTGTCGCTGTGTAACAAAAATGCTCCCAAACTTCAGCAGCTTAAAACAATACTAAGCACTTATTCTCATGATTTTATAGTCAGAAATTCAAGAGCAGCTTAGCTGGGGAGATCTGGCTCAAGGTTTCCTGTGAAGTTATAGTCAAGATATTGACTGACTGGGGTCATCTTAACTTTGATTAGGATTGAAAGACCTCCTTCCAAGATGGCTCACTTAGTAGCTAGCAACTTGGAGCTGGTTGTTGATGAGGTCTCAGTTCCTCCTCACTTAGACCCCTCCATAGTCTGCTTCTGTATCTCCCAACATCAGCAGGAGTACCCAGAGAAAGCAAGGCAAAATTGGCAATGTCTCTTATCACTTAGTTTTGGAACCTTGAGAAGGTCATCAGTTCTCTGGCCACACCAACCAACCCTGATACAATTCGGGAGGGGATTCACAAGGTTTGAATACCAGAAAGTGAGGTTCTTTGGGGACCATCCTGACATATAATGAAATAAATGGAAATGGGAGCAGGGGAGCAAGAGAGAGAGAGAGGGAGACACAGTCCCAGCCCAGATCTGGACCAGGACCAGGAGGGCTTTAGGTGACAGACGAAGGGTATTAGGCAAGAAGTGAGACTCAACCGTAGTCTTGAAGAGACTGTTGACAAGAGACGTGGACCTGGAGGTGTGGCAGCTTAAAGCAACAGGCACAAGGCTGGAATGAGCATGGTGTGTTTGGAGGGCAATGCACAAGCCAGCTTTAAAAGAGAGATTCCATGTCAGAGAGCACTGGGAAATAAAGTCAAGATCAGACAATAGAGCACTAGGATGGGCAGACTGGAATGGTGGGATCTCTTAAATGAAGGGAGTCATCAAGAGTTCTGCAGTGCAGAAATGACCAGATCCAGGTCTGGAGGCTCAGCCTCTTCCTGTCTGGGTGCCTTGAATGAGTCCCTTTAATCCTTTGGAGCTCAGTAGTCACACCTGTAAAATGGGAATGATGAATGCGTTAATAACTGTGTAATAGGTGTTGACTGGAAAGCAGTCAGGTTTTGATTATCATGAGGATCGTCATTTGCAACCAGACCTTCCCAAGGTTCTTGAAGTTCAGATGATGCCAAAACGTCCTGGCTCCTTCTCCCTGTGTTTTCTGTTGCTATATGATAAATGTTGGACTAACCAACATTGATCTCCTGAGGCTGAAACTGTGGGCTCTTCTGCTATTAGAAAATCTGCCCCCCTGTTATAGCCTGCCTTTCTAGCCACAGGAACAGTGCTGTGTCATGGGCAGATTCTGGTCAGACTGTAGGCCACTCCTACAGGACTTGATGGCAGCCAAAGCCTGTTCTCATTCAGTTCTTATCTGATCCTCACAACCACCTATGAGGTAGATGGCCCAGTGTCTTTAACTCCATTTTACAGACAGAAAAACAGATCAATTAGCTGAAAGGCCCCAGAACAAATCAGTAGTGATCAGACATTACAAAAAATCCCAAAGAGTTTGGGAGTTTTGTGAAAGAAGGGAGAACATTTAATCATTCAACACTTTTAATAGTAATGGCTTTAATATTCAAATACCTCCAAAGAGTACATATAGGAAAATAAATTACCTTCTACCCATCACTGGCAGCTCTCCAACACCACCTCAGAAAGAACTAGTACCCAGTTTTTAATGTGTCTTTCTAAAGATACACCATGCATCTACCAAAATATATGTGTTTGTGGTCATATTTTTCTTTCCAAACATGGTAACAAATCACACTCTATGTTGCAGTTGAATCTTAGAGCTATTCTCCATACATCCACATACAGATACGTCTCATTCTTTTTAATGGTTGCATAGTACTCCATGGTGTATCCAGCTAGCGCTCCATTGATGAATATTGATGCTTCTAGTCTTTGGCTATAGGAACAATACTGCAGGAATTAGCTTTGTACCTACGTTAGTTACATGTGATAATGAAACCAATATTTATAAGGGAAATTTCTTGATCATCAGAGTTAAAATCTCTCTGTAATCTTTGTATCTTTAATCCTGAGTGATGCTAAACATTTTTCACATATTTAAAAGTTACTAGTATTTCTTTTTCTGTGATCTCCTTGTTCTTTTTCTTTTCTTTTCTTTTCTTTTTTTTTTTTTTAGCTGAAACAGTTTCTGCAGTTTTCCAGCAAGGTATAGGTCTTTTCCTGATTTAATATAAGCTTTTGCTATAAAGGAGATTAGCACTCATCATATGTTTTGCAAAATTTTTCCCAGCTTATTTATTTCTTACTGAGAAGAACACTTCCCTTTGAGATAATAAAACAATTTTCCAAATTTTTTCATGATTCTTTTTTAAAATTTTTAAATTGTTGCTGTACCCATCATTTACTTTGGTATAAGGAGTGGGGAAGGGGTCTGAATTTTGTTTTGTTTCCTACATGATTGGCCAGTTGTCCCCATCCTATTTATTGAAAAACCCATCTTAAAATAAAATTGAAATCCCACCTTTATTATTTGCTAAGTTCACATGTATATAAATTTGTGTGAGTCTGTTTATGGACATCTTCTTGATCTGTCTCTCTGTTCATGATCCAGTATCAAATATTCTATTTTTATGACTTTATAATGTGTTTTCGTATCAGGTAAGGCTGGTCCCCTTACTTCCCATTAGTCATCTGTTTTAGAAATCTCTTGGCTATTCTTAAGTGCCTATTTTTCCATGTGAACTTTAGAGTCAGCTTATCTAATTTCAATAGAAATTCTGCTTGATATTTTTATTGGGACCATATTGCATTGATTGAACTATTTAGGGGGAACTGGCGTGTTGACAGTATTATAGCTCCCTCTCCGAACGCACCATACTTTCTATTTAAAGAGTGCTTCAGTCATGTTTTAAAACTCTCTTTGTATGGACCTTGCACATTTCTTATGAGCTTATTCTTAGGTGTTATATCTGTTTTCTTTGCCAAGTAAATGGGATCCTCTATGTTTTTGAGCTTGTCCATTGTTTGTATAGGAAAGTATCCAATAATATCCTCTGCAAATAATGATGTTTTTCACCAACTCTTTTCTAACTCTTTAACCTTGTATTTCTTCAACATTTTTGATCTTGAGACTTCAAAGAGGGACCAGACTTATGAGATACGAAGAAATTGCTGAGCCCGTTCTGGTGCTTTTTTTGGCTTTTTTGGGCTCGGGACTGAGGGGTGGGGGATTCTTGTCCCTTGAGAATATTTTCAGTGTGATTTATGGTAGTCTGGGGACCAAAACTCTCAGCACAAATGGATGATGAATGGTGGTGGTCAGGAGATGGGGGGTGGGATAGTTAACTTTTAAGGTGCTGACCGTCAGACACCCTCCCCAGAGGCTGTGAAAGAGTCCTGCCCTTGGTGGTGGCTGGGACTCGTGGACTTGTGGGACACACTTGTGGCTGAGCCAGTGTGGCAGAGGGAAGGACAGCTCTCGTCCCCTGAGATGTACCCTGGAGAAACAGACATAAGGGAGGCTGGACTCCAGGGACTGTGCTCAAAAGCGGGTGTTTGCTATATACCCTCAAGGAGTCCCTCCATCACAGCCGCCTGGTGCTGGGGTTCTGCCCAGACCTCCACCTACTGGCTCCCACATCCCCAGTTGTAGGACCCAGCCCACACCGAATTCCCTCTTGGTCTGTATTTCTCCTTAATATTTTGCTGTGGGTTATTCTTGTGTGTGTGTGTGTGTTAGTTGCTCAGTTGTGTCCGACTCTTTGCAATCCCATGGACTGTACCCTGCCAGGTTCCTCTGTCCATGGAATTCTCCAGGCAAGAATACTGAAGTGGGGTGCCATTCCCTTCTCCAGAGGATCTTCCCAACGCAGGGATCGAACCTACGTCTCCTGCCTCTCCTGCATTGGCAGGTGGATTCTTTACTGTCTGAGCCACCAGGGAAGACTGTGGGTTATTCTTACTGCTCAGGAGAGCCAGAAGCCCCTCAAAATTAGAAGCAAGGTCTTGTTCATAGCCCCGCACAGCATGAAGCCCCAGTCAAGATGTGGCGAGTGGTCAGTGTTTTTGTGAATTGATTCCCATTCCATGAGTAAACCACTTGTGACAAAAGAGTTTCCACTCACATCCTAATTGCCCTTTCTTTGGAGATGGCTCCTGGAACCCAACAGCCGTCAGTTGTGCAGTGGGCAAGCGGGAAAATTACAGCAGAGGAGGGACTGGGCTCAAGTGTAAATAAGAAAAGGAAATGCTTGGACTTTCTCAGTGCAATAAAAGTTCTATATAATAATATTATATGGAACTGTGCAATTACGCCCGAAAATTGCAAGCTTCCAGTTTGTCCTCCCAGCCAAATGCCAGGCGGTTCTCGTGGCGGATGGCGTCTGCTTGGAAGAAAAGTGCAAGTTTTGAGGCAAATCTGAGGTTTCACTTCCTTTGGAAAACACAGGCAGGGGTGGGATCAGGAGGCCATCCGGCTGGGCCGCTCATCCGGGTCTTATCTCCAAATCGAGGTGGACGGGGCAGGGAGGCCGAGGTGGCTCTTAAGAGCTGAGGCATAACTAGGACATCTTACACCTGGACAAGGCCTGGGAGAGTGATCCTGCCCTCCTCTGCCCTCGGCCCCCTCCCCCTGGAACTTCTCCCCACCCGGTCCCCCTCCCCCGGGGTAGGGGGTGGTTGGAGCAGGCAGACGGGCAGGGGTGTGGCTCTGAGCAATGGGTCAGAAAATACCCGATCCTAGCCAGTTTCCAGCCACCCTGCCCTGCCCCGCCAGGACTGCCTGTTACTGACCCTTCCTCAGACACAGTGCCAAGCAGATTTCTACCCCCATCCAGACACTTCCCTGACTTCCTTCCCCCGGCCTCTTACACAGGGGTGCGGGTGCGTCTGAAGCCTCCTCTCCCTGCCATCGCTTCCTCAGTGGAGTCCCCACGCTAACCCCAACAGAGCCTCTGCCCCTCGGCCCTGCCCCTCGGGGCCCTGTCCTCACCTCTGGGCCAGTTCTGAGCACGGCTTCTTTCTCTCCCACTTCTCTGTGAGTTCTTTAGGAATTCCACCCATCCCTCTCATCCCTGCTTCTCCAGCCCCAAATGGGTAAACTCTGCTTAGGAAATCTGGGGCCCAAGAGCTTGGGTTCGAGTCCCAACTCTGTCTCAGTTTCTCCATTTGTAAGTGGGTTTTGCAGAGTAAAGACAAAAAGAACCTGCCTGCAATGCAGGGGAGCCAAATTTGATCCCTGGGTGCAGAGGATCCCCTGGAGAAGGAAATGGTAACCCACTCCAGTATTCTTGCCTGGAGAATCCCACGAACAGAGGAGCCTGGAGGGCTACAAAGAGTCACAAAGAGTCATGGGGTCACGAAGAGTCGGACACAACTGAGTGACTATCAAGTGAAGAATCTACGTACTATATTTAGGTCAACGACTCACACCAGTCAAAACACCCAGCACTCATGGTACCTCTCCACGGCTAGTTTAATCTCCATGGCTAGCTGCGTTCTGTCGATAGCTGGAGGAATCTCAGAAGCAACCCTCTGTCTCCATATGTCACATCTCTGGCAAGCTGGGTGCCTGTCTGTCTCCCACACTCCCCACACAGGGCCTGTAGGATTGTTTGTAATGAAGGAGGGCACATTCTGGGGAAGCAACTTCCAGACCCTGCCCTGGCCACTGCCCTGGCCAACTTCCAGACTCCATGCCTGTCCCTGGCCACTGTCTGAGAGCTGGGAAGATAACCCAGAGCGAGCCTCCTCACCCTTCTTCCAGGGTGTGGCGAGGGAACGTATCATACATCTTTTATCAGCTGGTCACATGTCCATCATCCCACCTGCTGTGGTCAAATGCTAATCCCATCCTGACTTTGCAGATAGAACACTTGTCTTCTGAAAGCCCAGTGCGCATGCACAATTATTTCCCTGTATAACCTGGCAGCATCTCTGAGACACCTGGGATGAGGTTGAGGGTGTGGGGGATGGAATCAGGAAGTCCACGGTCGGGTACAGCAGCCCCAAGACTGCAGAAGCTGAGCTGTTCATGCCTTCAGAATCCAAAGATCCACCCTGGAACCAAAAGATTTAAGTGGGTAAGCTGGAGGATGCGATAGCACCAGCAAGGGACCTTCACAGCCTCCTGGTCTCACATAAAAGAAGAAACTGCAGCTCAGAAAGGGCATGTGGCCAGTCCAAGGTCACCAAGAACTCAGCTGCAGAGCAGAGATGAATTGTCAGTGCGGACTGGAATTGTACCTCCTCCCCCAAAGCATTGTCACCCCCTCTGCCAACTGCACACCTGGGCATGTCTCAGCACTCCCTCTTCAGGCCCTTTCCCAGAACAGAGCTCCAGGCCTTTCTCGGCTCCAGCTCTGGCCCTCTCACCTGGAGTGACTTCCCTTCTCCCACCGTCAAGTTCCCTGGTTCGGCAGCAATGGGCAAAGTGCAGGGTGCCCTGGGCGCACAGGTCAAGGTGGCCTGAAGGCAGGGCGAGCTCCAGCTGGCCAGCTGTGCAGCCACTTTGGTGACTTTTAAAAGAAACACTAAAAATGTATCCCCAGAAAGGGTTCAAATAAGTGGGGCTTCTTAACCTGCTCCAAGCACAACTCCTTAAATAGCTCACACAATCTAAACCATTCCCACTCCTCTGCAGGAGACAGCCCCTTTGGGCAGAAATGCTAAGAGAATAGGGCTCCCTGGGGGCTCCTGTGTGGCCCCCTCCTCCCCACCCCCCGTGAGCGGCTGTGGGGAGCGCAGCCCACCAGCCCGCCAGCAGGGGCACCTGGAGAAGGCAGCAGAGGCAGCTAGGATTCTGAAACTCAGTAATCCGGGGCTGAGTGCTGTTTATGGGAAACAAGTGATTTATTTTATTATCTAAATTTTCAGCGGTTTAATAAGGTTTAATAAGCCTCCCAAGGAGTTTTCTGGCTCGGGAAATCGCCTGTAATAAACACAAGTAGTAAATCCTTTATTCCGAACATAAAGAGGTGTGCAGTATTTCTTAAAAGAAAACAAGTCTTTCCCCCCTCCCTGCTCCACCTCTCTCTCTCATAAATAAAGGATGAATAAATGATTAAAGAACAACCGTTTGAAGGGATACCACTTATTTGTCCGGCCCAGGCTCCCACGGCCAACCTAGGCAGCTCAGGGGACCGTCCCCACAGCAGCTTCAGGCAGCCTCAGCCCCCGCAGCCTCGCTCCAGGCCACGCTGCCCTTAGACAACCCAGCCCAAGGGGCACAGCCGGGGTGCCCCCAGAGTACAGCCTCAGGGAGTATGTGAGCTCTGCAGTGTTATTGCTGGACTTTGTCACTTGACCTCACTTCACTTTTGTTCCTTGGTCTGTAAAATGGGTATCTAACAGGCTTCACCTGCCACCATGAAGATGAAAGTACTTTGGCAAGTAGTAGTAGTGGTAGTAGTGAAAGTCACTCAGTCGTATCCGACTCTTGCGAGCTCATGGACTGTAGCCCGCCAGGCTCCTCTGTCCCTGGGATTCTCCAGGCAAGAATGCTGGAGTGGATTGCCATTCTCTTCTCCTTTCACTTTCACGGGATGCTGTGAAGAGCAGGTTCCTCTAGGGGGAGATTAAACAGCTCCGACACTCAGGTGCCCTGGCCCCACCCTCGGGACCAAAGCCCAGGAGGACAGCTGCCCCTCACTGTTTGTCGCCCATCACTCCACCGCTCTCTGGGGCACCGCCCAAGTCTGTCCCGAGTCTGTCTCATCCCTATACAAATGTGGCTGTGTCCTTCCTCCAAACTCCCACGGGGCCCCTAGACCTTGTTCTGATAAAACCAAACCTGTGCAGGATGTGGAGGTGGTAATGATGGTGAGGGTGGGGGTGAAAAGAGAGAGTGGGCAGGGCGTGGGTGACAAGTCAGGGGGTCTGGGGTCTCTGTCACTCCCTTACCTTGTTCTGTGACATTGTTCTGTGACCTTGGGTGAGTCCGTTCACCAGCACGAGCTTAGCAAGTGGGCCAGATAATTCCTTCTGTACCCGGGGATCCTGAGAAAATGTATAGAGGAAAGTAGGTGTGCCCCACAAACACGCAGCATGGTAAGTCAGGGGCTTCAGACAGCAGTGAGGCAGGGACTCGAATGTCTGGTCTCAGGAGCAAAAGCTCAGGCCCCCCAGGAGTCGGGATGTGGGGAGAACCCCTCTGTGTGGGGTGGGAACACAGGAGTGCCTGCCTGCCAGGCTGGCCTCTGCCCTCTCAGATGGTGTCCTGTGAGTGGAGGGGTCAGGCATTGGTGGAGGTGGGGCGTGGGGGGCAGAGAATGAGGGGGCACGACCATGTTGGGCAGAGAGGGCCCGCATTCCAGCTGTCAGAGAGCATCTGGCATGGCCGTCACTGTTGGCAGAGGAGGGAGACTCAGAGCTCATTTCACAGAAACCAGGCAGCTCCAAGCCCTGGGCCCAAGGCTGAGCTGGGGACCACGGACTCCAGGCATGTCTTGGCAGGGTGGCAGAGTAGGTGGGGCAGCCCTCTGCCGGAGGTGCTCCGGGAGGCGGGGCGCAGGCTGGAAGTTGAGGAGGCCCTACCCAGCCTTCCAGCCCACATGTCTGGCCCCAGCCTCTGGGGCATTCCAGGGCTGAGGGGTGTGGCTGCCCTGCTTAGGGGAACTGCCAAGGGCAGGGTAGGATGCGCCCAGCAGAGATCTGTGGGGCCAGCCAGCTGCTTGGGCCAGGCCTCCCTGCCTCTCCCCTGCCCTGGCCCACCAGCCCCTTGCAGGTGTCTGCGCCTATACGGACCACAGAGACTAATAACCTGCTCAGAGGAGGCAGCTAGCTGCTACCTAGCCTCGTTCCCAAGTCTGGAAAAGAATCCACATGCCTTCTCTGCCCCTGCAGAAGCCCACCCTCGCCCTCCTGGAGACACTGATTCTGCCAAGCCCGGGCATGGGGAGGGGCTAGAGGCTGGGGAGGGGGCGGGGCCACTCCAGGGCAGAAAGAGCCTGCCAGCTGGGGCCAGTCCGCCATGGGGATTTGGCTGATGGAAACATCACTCTGGGCCCCAGATTTGCTGACCTGAGCGTGATTCAAGGAGGCGCTGGATTTGTGCATCACAACAATAGAATTGTCCTGAAAGTCACATCATCGAGGCAGCCATGGAGGACAGGAAAAAGATGGGACTGGAGTAGAAATCAAGCAGTGTGACTTGGGGCAAGTGACTCAGCCTCTCGGATCCCCGTCAAATGGGAATCGTAATAAGGATGAAATGAATAGATAGAAATACTTTATGAGTGATAAGTTTCTGTTCAAATATCAGGTGTCCCTAAGGCAGAAGATTGGGACTGCCCACCACCTTTTGTAGGGACTTCCTGGTGGCTCAGACGGTAAAGCATCTGCCTACAATACGGGAGACCCAGGTTCAATCTCTGGCTTGGGAAGATCTCCTGGAGAAGGAAATGACAACCCACTCCATTATTTTTGCCTGGATAATCCCATGGACGGAGGAACTTGGCAGGCTACAGTCCATGGGGTCGCAAAGAGTCGGACACGACTAAGTGACTTCACTTTCTTTCTTTTCTTACCACCTTTTGTGACTTCAAGCCTCTCCCCACCATGTATTTGAACCAACCTCATTCATTCAGCATCTCCCATGTTCCTGCTTGATAGCATCCTGGGAATGATATAGACATATAAGGGACAAACCCTGCCCTGGAGCAGATGAGAGCCATGCAATTACTTCCCCAGTTCCCAGATAAGCAAACTTGAGAGCAGCAGGAGTATATACAAAATTTACCCATCCCTGCCTTTCATGTTCCTAGTAAAACCAGCCCTAGAACATGGGGCACCTACCAGCCAGGCAGCCCCACACCTGGCTGGGGGCACAAGCTTGGGCATCAAAGCATCTAGCTCTAGTTCTAGCTCTGATACTAATGTGCTGTGTGACCTTGGGCATCAGCTCCTCTCTGTGCCTCATTTTCTTCATCTGTAAAATAGGCATAAAGTTTCTACCTGCATTGCCTGCCTCTTTGGGTTAGGAGTCCATGAGACTGGACATATGGGAGGACCTTGGATGACTACGATGTCCTCCACATGCTAGGGTAGCCCTGGGAGTGTCTTTGGGAGAGGTGATTAAATAGTGTGATCTCTGCAAAACTATACAGAAAGCAAATTAGTTCCTGGTATGATCCCATCTCCCTCTGCCAAGACCCCTGTTAGGACTCTGGTCCCTCCTGGACTTTATAATTGCCAGCAGTGGTTGAGCACCTCCTCTGTCTCAGTAGCACTGACCTCATTTCATTGGCCCAGCCACTCTGTAGTGGACATTATTATCATCCCCATGATCAGATAAAGAAACTGAGCTCAGGAGGGTGATACTAAGTGCCCAAGCCCAGGAAGTGGACCCAAGACATCTGAAAGCAGGGTCCTCGCTCTCCACCTCCCAGCAGAAACCCCCTGTGGTCAGATGGCCTTCAGCCAACTTCAGGCACATGCTGGTTGAGAGCAAGTTCTTGTGAGAGCCTCCTTGGTACCCAGGTTCAACACACTTTCAAAGGGGACTCTAGAGATCCAAAGTTTTCTGGATACAAATGCCATGAGGCTGGTCCTTCCTGCCTCTCTGTCCAACGAAATCCTCTCTGTCCTTCACACCTCAGAAAGGGCCCCTCCTCCTGCAAACCTGCTTGGATCCCCCAGCCCACAGGGGTCTGCTGTCTCCCTGTCCTTATTTCTCATGTGCCATCAGTCCTGAGCCCCCCAGGCCTGCATGGGTCTCAGGCCCCTGGTGCACACCCCTCATCTCTGTCTCTGATTAAATCTCTAAACCTCTGACAGGTAGGGTCCCAACCCTCACCCTCATATGGACTTTGTAGGAGCAGCATGGTAAAGAGGAATGAACATGAGCTTTGGTGCCAGATGCAGCCAAGTTCAAATCTTGGCTCAGACACTGTGTCTGCCATTGGGCAAGTCACTCACCCTCTCCATGCTCTTTGTCTCTAAGTTGGAAGTGATGATAAAAATGTGTACCTTTCAGGGTTGTGTTGGGTGAAGAAGGATTAGAGGTTCAATGGCAGACATGTTACAGGCACTTGACTAATGATAGCTGGTATTGATTGTTATTAGAAATGTTGGCTTGCTTGCTTGACTGATGGGGTTATTAGAATAGGACACAAATGAAAAACAAAAATTCAAGTCACACTCAAGAAATTAGTTCTGGAGGACTTCTAGAGCCCGGGTTTTCAGTGCATTTCTTTAAGTCCAAGGCCCTTTCTCTCCAAAGGCTCCACATCCATCTCTTCTCCATTCCTCTCGTAGGAGGAGGCCCTCCCCTTCTTTCGCTGGTGAGTTGAGGGCATGATAAATCTCCCTGTAGTGGAAGGGGGCAGGTAGAGTACCTGAGGCAAGTGATATTCTCATGTTGTAACTGAATAAATCTAGGCCAGAGCTGAGAAATGCTGCCCTTGCCAGACAGGCTATGTGGACACACCTTGGCTTCTAGAACCTTCCACTGAGGGCACAGACCCAGGGGAGGTTGTGGTGGGCTTCACATCCTCTGGAATGGGGACCACACCTGTGCCCTTCCTCCATTTTCAAGCGCCTCTTTCCCCCTTTCTGTCCTCCCCATCTATTTCTGGGCTCTATATTTTTTCTAGCCCCTTCCTACCAGAGGTTTGTATGTTGCATCAAGCCTCTCTTAACTGTTAAGAGGTTTGGTTTTGCTTTTCGTGTGTGTGTGATTTTCTTTCCTGAGCGTGTTATTCTTGGAGACAGAGTACCCTCGCTTGGGCCATGGGAGGGAGGGCCCGGGTGGGAAGGGGGGCTGGACGTGGCAGTCCCTCTGGAACACTGCTGTCTGCAGACCCTCCAGGCATAGGAATCTCAAGGTCACCAGGGAAGCTTCTAGAGTGCAGGGTGGGGGCGCTTTTCCCCCCAAACTCAATAAAACAGCAAGCCACAGCTCCCCTTCCCCTGCTACCTCCTGCCAGGAAAAACAGCCCCCCCCCCCCAGCTCTATGGTTACATCCGTTCCTCCAGGAATGGGACAAAGACTCCAAACTATGCCATGGTGAGAAGTCACTGCTGGACAGACCAGCCTTCAAGTCCAGAGTCACCCAGGCCTATTGCCCCTCCTCATGGCCAGATTCACTTTGTGCTTCTAGCTCCTCAAGGTCGTGTGTGCAGGTGTGCTAAGTCACTTCAGTTGTGTCTGACTCTTTGTGACCCCAAGGACTGTAGCCCGTCAGGCTCCTCTGTCCATGGGATTCTCCAGGCAAGGATACTGGAGTGGGTTGCCATGCCCTTCTCCAGGAGATCTTCCCAACCCAGAGATTAAACTCGAGCCTCTTATGTCTCCAGCATTGGCGGGCAGGTTCTTTACCACTAGCGCCACCTGGGAAGCCCCTCCTCACGGTCATGACTCCAGTTATCAGATTTCCCCTGTCCATGAGAGGTGGTGGGGCCTCTCAAAGTCACACAGCTGTGGTTCCTGACCCCCAGGCCCTAGCAGACCTGACTCCCAAAGCATGGGAGGCAGGGCATGTCAAGTCAGGATGGTGTGATCCATCCCTTGGAGTGCTCGGGTGAGACCCTGACCACCCCCATCCCATCCAGTGGGTTCCCAACTCCTCTATTTAAGAACATGAGGATAAGTCTAAGGAATTGTGGGAATTTTTCCTGAAAAACATTTCAAAAACATTTTTGTCTTTAAATGAATAAGCCCTTGGCAAGCAAGAAAACTTGTTTGAAAGAACTAATTTCTTGAGGTCTTACTGATTTGGGCAACAGTTGAAGGGGGCGTTTCATTCACAAATAGCATTTTCAGAGGAAAAGGGTCCTCTGAGGGTCAGGACCCTGCTACCATTAGGGCAGCTTTGTGGGAATTAGAAAAAGATATCATTTTCTCAATACATCTACTTCCATCTATCAAACCAGTGTCATACTGATTTTGTTAGAAGATAGCATTTAACTGCCATTGCCAGAAAACATCCTGATAAATTTCACAGGTCTATAATGAAGTGAAGAGTGCCTCTGGATAGCCTGTTGTATCATCTGTTATCTCCCTGGATTATCTATTATGTTATCCATTGGTGTATAACAAATTACTCTAAAATTGAGCAACTGAAAACAAGAATAAACATTTACTATCTCCCAGTTTCTATGAGTCAGGAATTCAGAAGCAGCTTTGCTAAGTGGTTCAGAGTCAGTGTTTTTCATGAGGTTGCAGTCAGGATGTCAGGGGGCTGCTGTCATCTGAAGGCTTGACTGGAGCTCAATGACCCACTTTCCTGGTGGTCATTCACACAGCTCAGCCGCTCGCCATGTGGACCTTCCATAGAGCTGTCCTGATGACATGGCAGCTGGCATCCCCCGGAGCGAGTGATCCAAGAGAGAGCCAGGCGGACACAGCAATGTCTTTTTTTACCTCACCAGCATTTGGTGTTGTCAGTTCTTGTTACTTTAGCCATTCTGATAGGTGTGTGGTGCTATCTTCTTCCTCGCTGGTGGATCTTGCTCCACCTTTTTCATCATTGTTATGTCCCTGTAAGCTCTTTTAGAGCAGGGCCCTGCTTGGTCTGCTCTCTGTGAGTCCCCACACCCCAGGGCAGTGTCGCATTCAGGAAGAAACCCCATGACTATTCAGGGAATGAATGCATGGCCTGCAGGGCCTCTGGTCCTTTTTAAAAACAGCAAGGTCTTTGCTTTAGGATATGGCTTGAACACCTGCCCAGGTGGGATTGCTCAGGGAAGACTAAGGCCCTCCATCACCCATAGAGGAGCAGGAAGGGGGGGGGCAGAGCACCCAGCACCCTGACACCCCTCTGGGTCCCTGGTGCCTCCAAGTCACTCGGGGCCCACACTGTGGGCCTGACACTTCTCCCTTGTCCCTTTCTGCTGCATCTGCCTTCTCAGGGCAGAAACATCCATAAGATGAGTGTGGGGGAATTCCCAGAGCTTTTCCCACTGGGCCGTGGGGCTTCCAGGCTTTGTTTTCCTTTTTCTTTTCTCCCCACTGTAACTGAACCCAGGGAAGGGCTAGGCCTTGGCTAGGATTTATCTGTGGGCCATTACCAAGCTTTGCCCAGAGTAGCAGGGCCCTCCATGCCCTGGCATTAAAAATTAAGATGGCTTGTTGTCCAAGTTGAATCTGTTCTGCTTCCTGAAGGGAGGGGGTGCCTGCTGTCCTCTGCCCGGACCCCCTCCTTATGACCCCCTTCCCTCCTAGCAGCTATCACTGGCCACACTGTGTTTGATGTATAGATAATCCTGAGGTGTCTCAGAAGAGGCTTCTCCCCACAGGGATATGTTTCCCTGAGAGTAACAGAATACAGACATGATAAATTAGCTAACAGTACACTTGAATTTAACACTGAATATAAATATTTATAGGTCAAATGGCTCAAGATATACGTATGTGGGAGGTCACTGTTTTTTAAAAAGCCAAGAATGGCAACTGAAGGGAAAACTCATCAACTAAGATGAAGCCAGAAGTCTAGGTCAGAAGGCAAAACACCTGCCATAAGGCCCCCATTCCCTTGCAAAAAGGGGTCACAAAATTGGCTTAAGGTTTCTAGTAGCTGTGTCAGTTTGCTAGGCCTGTGATGACAAAGTACCATGGACCGGGCTTAAAGAACAGACTGATTTTCGTACAGTTCTAGAGGCTGGATCTAGTCCAAGATCAAGGTGTCGGCAGAGTCCATTTCCTTTGAGGCCTCTCTCTTCAGCTTACTGTCTCCACCTCCCTCCACCACCCCCTCCACCCCATGTCCTCACATGGTCTCCCCTCTGGGGGTCATACTGGATGAAAACCCACTCATAGGACCTCGTTTTAACCTTAATTACCTCTTTAAAGTTCTTACCTCCATACACAGTAACACTCTGACATCCTGGGGCTTGAGACTTCAACATGATGGAGCTGGACCTGGGGAAAACTCAGCTATGGTTAGCAGTCCTGTTGTTAGTACACCCACATCAGTAGCCAAAAGCAGCAAAATGGGAGTCCGTGACAGGAGGCAGAGGATCTGTGAAATAAACCAAAACGTTCTCCCAGCGGGAGCCCTGAGTCATGAGAGAAGACTCCCCCTTTGGCCCCTGACCGGCAGACGTGGTGGGAGTCAGGAGTGGCCCCCATTCCCGCAGCACACAGAGCCATGGAGTCTCACGTGGCCGGCTGGCCTCGCGCTGGGGACTTGCACATTCCCAAAGTGGAATTCTGTGAAGTCGTGCCTGAGAGGAGATTACATAGCCTTTGCTAAAAGGCAGGCACCAGCTGCCCAATGAGGAGCCCAGCTCCCAGGGCCTTCGGGGTCCTGGGAAGAGCCCAGTGGTACCTTGAGAAGGGATGCTTGGGAGCCGGGCTCTGAAAGACAGGTGAGAGTGGGGAAAGCTGAGGAAGAGGGGCCGGCTCTCTAGCAGAGGAGGACGGAGCGGGGGCCCAAGCAAAGGCAGGGGTGGGATAGAAGAGCACCGCCTTCACCCACCAGCCTGGCCTCCCTGGGCCGGGATCCCAGAGCTGGTGTCCCCTCCAGGGGCCAAGGCCTCTAACTCAGTCTCTCCCTGTGTGTGTCCGCTCAGGGCTCCGGCTGAGAACATGGCCAATGGCATTGACGAGCTGATCGGCATTCCCTTCCCCAACCACAGCAGTGAGGTCCTCTGCAGCCTGAACGAGCAGCGGCATGACGGGCTGCTGTGCGATGTGCTCCTGGTGGTTCAGGAGCAGGAATACCGCACCCACCGCTCAGTCCTGGCCGCCTGCAGCAAGTACTTCAAGAAGCTCTTCACGGCCGGCACCTTAGCCAGCCAGCCCTACGTCTACGAGATCGACTTCGTCCAGCCCGAGGCGCTGGCCGCCATCCTGGAGTTCGCCTACACCTCCACACTCACCATCACCGCCTCCAACGTCAAGCACATCCTCAACGCCGCCAGGATGCTGGAGATCCAGTGCATCGTGAACGTGTGCCTGGAGATCATGGAGCCCGGGGGGGACAAGGAAGAAGACGACGACGACGAGGAGGACGATGATGAGGACGAAGAGGAGGAGGAGGAGGAAGAGGAGGACGACGACGATGACACGGAGGATTTTGCTGATCAAGAAAACTTGCCTGACCCCCAGGACATCAGTTGCCACCAAAGCCCTTCCAAGTCGGACCACCTCTCCGAGAAGGCCTATTCGGACACACCCAGGGACTTCCCCGACTCTTTCCAGGCCGGCAGCCCGGGCCACCTGGGCGTGATCCGGGACTTCTCCATCGAATCTCTGCTGAGGGAGAACCTGTACCCCAAAGCCAGCCTCCCCGACAGGAGACCCTCCTTATCTCCATTCGCCCCGGACTTCTTTCCACACCTCTGGCCAGGGGACTTCGGTGCCTTTGCCCAGCTGCCCGAGCAGCCCATGGACAGTGGGCCCCTGGACCTGGTCATCAAGAACCGCAAGATCAAGGAGGAGGAGAAGGAGGAGCTGCCCCCACCCCCACCGCCGCCCTTCCCCAGCGACTTCTTCAAGGACATGTTCCCGGACCTTCCCGGGGGGCCACTGGGCCCCATCAAGGCAGAGAATGACTACGGTGCCTATCTCAACTTCCTGAGCGCCACCCACTTGGGGGGCCTCTTCCCTCCCTGGCCGCTGGTGGAGGAGCGCAAGCTGAAGCCCAAGGCCTCTCAGCAGTGCCCCATCTGCCACAAAGTCATCATGGGGGCCGGGAAGCTGCCGCGGCACATGAGGACCCACACCGGGGAGAAGCCATACATGTGCAACATCTGCGAGGTCCGCTTCACCAGGTGCGCAGGGCTGCCTGTGGGGGCGGGGCGGGGCGGGGCGGGGGCGGGGCTGGGAGGGCCGGGGGCGGGGCGAGATGGGACAGGGGCGGGGCGGGACGGGAAGGGTCGGGGGGCCTCCGGGATGGAAAAGGATCCAGGTCAGGGGAGGTCCAACGGGGTCCTAGCCGCAAGGCAAGCTCAATGTCATTACAGGTGCTGGGCATTACGAGGCGCAGTGATTTTCAAATATTTTCTTGTATTACCCTCCTAGGTGGAAGGCCAAGATATGAAATAGATCCGAGCAGAGCTGTCTGGTTAACCCGAAAGTAGGGAAGCTCCCACTGTAGACCCAGGGAAGCCAGTTTGAAGCTCCCCAGTGGCATGCAGCACCGCCCCCCCCCCCTTTTATTTGGAGAGTGGTCAGCATGTCAGGGCCTGTCCTGAGTGGATTCCTCAGACTACCCCTCCTTCCACGTCCTGGAAGTCAGGGAGGGCCATGGGCTTTGTCCACGGATGGGTGATCCGTCTCCCAGTAGCTAATCAGCCACCCCTAAGCCTAGCTGGGAAATGTCAGAGCTGGGACTTGAACCCCAGTGAGACCCCCGGAGGCCCTTTCAGTCCTATTTGGGGTCAGACCTACAGGATGTGCCTCCTTTTATGATGTCTCCCTTGACTGTCCGTGTTAGGAAGAGGGTTAACTTTATGCTGTTATGAAAGTTGAAATTTGAAATTAGTACATGATAAACCTTTCATCTTTCCTGAACTGTGTTCCATTCAGCACTCAAGTATTATATACCTTCTCTGCACAGCAATTTTTGTGATCAAAACTGACTGCTGGGATCCTGTGGGGTCCAATTTGTCCAGGGCTAGGTTTCGATGGGCCTCTTTGGGGGAGATAAGGTCTGTTGGTATCAGTGGTGGTCACTGATGTGAGGCTGACCTTCACAGCCATGTCCACGGTGGGGAAGGTCCCGGTGAGTGCCCTGCATCAGGGCTTAGTCATTTCAGTGTGTCTATCTGATGTGGACAGAGCCTGGTGGGATCTGCCCTGGGATGGTGACTTCCTAGTCCAGGTCTTGTCCCCCACACTGCCACTGTCCCCACCAAAGAACCCACCTTGAGAAACCCACACGTACTCCAGTGGCGCTGCTGTCACCCCCATACCCTCTTGGCCGTTTAGCTTTGGGAATTGCAAGGGGCTCATTCTTTTGATTTTCCTCGGTGGACCCAAAGCGTCAGTTTTGAGGACAGAGTGCTATGTTTTGAATCAGGTCGATTATCAAATCAGGGGCAATGCTTTGAGGGGAAAAACAAGATGAGTCCTGCTAAGTCACGAGACTCGCTCTCTTTCATGGCTTGAAAACTCTATTTGAGGTTGCCAGCGAGGGTCAGGGAATAGATGACAGTTGTGGAAACAGCTCTGCAGGCTCTTCCAGTAACTGCTTCAAAGGACAACTCTGACTGTTTCCAAGGTGGCCTTGGGTCCCCTCGCAGCTGCTTCTGTGAAGGAAACTCCAGCACACTCTCCCAGCTGCTCCAGGCTGACAGTAAATGAAGAATTTCCAGGTGTGGAAGGGCAAGGCCCCCCATACCTGGGGTGTGTCCCCTTCCAGCCAGCGGTGCTCATCTCAAGTGCTCACTTCTCTTATTGCTGCAGAGCAGCTAGACCCCAAGTCCCTAAGATTCACCCCCTCTCAGGTGCCCCTCACTAACGGCCCTGCCACTCTGGTGTCACCCCCACCTCCCACACTGCATTCACCTTAGACCCACAGAACACCTGAAAGGCTTCACAAAAGCACAGGGATAACAGAAGAAAGACAAGCCAGAGCCCAGTCCAAATTCACGTGCGGTTCATGCATCCGGAGCCAGGGCCTCTAGCAGTCTGTGCCCCTGAGTCCTGCCATCCAGGCTCCACCTCCTTTGCTTGTCCCCTGCGCAGATGGTGGGCACTGGGGACACCCCTCCCTGCAGAGGAGACCCAGGACTGTGACTCCAGTGGGAGGTGCTGCATCTCAGGGTACCGCAAGGGATCCTGCCCCGCCCCCCCAGGTCCCCATCTCCCTTCCCTCCCCCCACTTTCCTCTGGGTCTTTCCCACAGTCCACTTTCCATAAGGGCCATGTGAGGCTGAATCCCTGCCTTCCCTAGGGAAAGTTTTTAACTCAGTCAGTCAAGACAGTCAGACTTCTCACCCTCTTGACACCAGAACATCCTCTGCGTGGGCCTCCTGGCCCGGCCTCCATGCTGTGTTACATAGGAGGGTCGCATTCCAGACCCTCCCTCCCAGCACATTCCTGCTGATCACTGAGGGTGGCCTCTGTGCCTGCCGGCTGGCTCACCACCCCTCCAGGCCAGAGTAGCCCTCCAGTCCGGGCCGGGGCCTCCGTTCGGATTAATCCTGCTCAGCCATCTGGGTCCCCAGGCCTGTTTCCAGCTGAAGCAGATCCATTCCCACCTCTATTCGCAACTCCCCTCACTCTGTTCCCACTGGGCACTGGCCCTCCTGAGAAAGACCAGAAAAGCTCTGGGAACACCCCCGCCAGAGCAGAGATACCGGGAGTGGGGGGAGGTTGGGGGCTCTTATTTCTCACTGTGGGCTGTGGCTGGACATGATGGACACCCCCCAACACCCCTCCCCATCACATTCTTCAGAGTCGCTGGTTCCTTGCTTCCCTCCTGCCTCCTCCCCTGAGCTTCCCTGTAAGATTCCTTTCAAAGGTCAGAGAGCCTCAACCCTGGTCGTCCTGGTTGGGGTCAACCCTGGCTGTCCAGGTCGGGGTTGCCTGTGACTCTCGCTATAGCCAAGTCCCCTCGCAGCCTTTCCGTGGGGACCCCCTTTGCAGCTGACTCCTTACAGCCACCAGCTGTAACCCCACCCTCCTTCCCCAGCTGGAGACTCTTGAGCTCCACTTACAGCTGCAGCTGCTGCCTCTTTGACTCAGAATTCCCAGCTTCCATTGCAAGGCAAAGCCACTCCCTGGACTGGAGCCCGAGAGGCAGAGGGACCCGGGACCTGCTGCCCTCATCTCCTTCTCTTGGACACTATTTCCCTTTCTGGGGCCTGAGTCTTCGCCTAATTACAGCTGAGCTTCTGCTCTCTGGCCAGGTATCCTTTCCTCTCTTCTTGATGCTGACCCACTTTCCCTCCCTCCTGGGAGTGACCTCTCCCTGCAAGGTGGCCTTTTGGCTCAGGCTCTGAGTTTCAGCCTCCAGTGCCCACTCCCAGCATGTTCATGCCCCATGGGAACATCATTCCTTGTGACTTCAGCAGCACAACATGGCAGAGGGGCTTTGGGTGGGGGGCCTTCCAACAGAGCCCCTTCTGCCCCTAAGGCCGCACTTGCTGCCCTCATTCTATGGGTGCCCAAGAAGGGCCTGAGGGCTCCCACCAGCAAGTTGTCTATTCCCTGGTATCAGGAACCTCACCTCTGGGTTCCTGATTTCAGCCAGGCCCACGGTTGTCCCACCACTGGTTTTCTCAGCTCTGAGACAACCCTGGCGCCCCAGAAAGGCCTCAGTGGCTTCAAACAGACTGTGTTTCTCTGGCCCCAGGCTGGCGCCTCCTAGCTCTGACCATTCTGCGGTCACCTGGGCTCCGAGCCCTCTCTCTGTGCCTGAGTCTATGTGTCCGCTCCCCCAGCCTGGTCCAAGGTCACCATTTTCTTCCTGAGGATGGCCAGGGCCTGTGCTGGCTGCAGAGACAGATCCTGATGAAACCGGTCCCGTGGCTCTCACTTGGGAGAGAGAAGAACTCCAGGAGTTAGGACAGAGGCAGTCTGGACCAAGATGCCCCTGACCCTCCTCATCTGAAAGTCTGGAAGCCCAGGCCAAAGGTCGGGACTCCAGGGGCCACCAGAGGCGCTCTAGGATGGCCTTGAGGAGTGGGAAGCACGTGGGCCAGGGAAGGTGGGAAGGTATTCGTCCTCTCTGCATGGCCTCTAGGGTGCTCTGTGCTCGGAGGGGCTTTTCCCTGCCCACCCACATCGCAGGGCCCTCCTCCTCCTTGTTGCCCCAACCCCAGTCATCACCACCAACTGGGCCTAGCCCCGAGCCTGTGTGAAAGCTTCGAAAGACTCTTGGTTTCTCCTGTCCTGCCACATGTGTCCTTGAGTGCAGGCAGCCTGTCCAGGGAGCCCCTAGAGAGCATAATTGGGCAGGGTCCCCTCCCGGCCCCCCAGCATCCTGTCCGCAGCCTGGCTCTCCCACGTGGCTGGAGCCACGACTGTGAAGTCAAGAAACTGCAACACTTGAGAAGAGACCAGTCCCCATGACAACAGAGGTCCCACAGAGGCCCTGGAAAACTCTGTGCCCCAGGGAGTCAGTCTCTGATGCCCCGCGATTCCTCCAGTCTCTGAATCCCCTGTGGACACCCTATAAAGGCTGCGACTTTTACCCTCCAATCCCAGCAACCACTGCAAGCCAGCTGCTGACTGCTGTGTAGCCTGACAGCTGTCGGCTCTCCAGGCAAGGCCAGGAGCCTGGCTGCTGCTGCTTTTTTTTTTTTTTCCTGTATTTTCTTTTTAGTTCTCCCACTCCTGGTAGCTCTGGGGACTTTATTAAGATAATGTAATGTCATTAGTAGTGGCAGCAGGAAGAGAATTTTTCTCCGACCATCAGGTTACCAAGAAGTCTGGATGGGAGGTGCTGGGAAAGCGTTCTCCTCACTGGGAGCCTCCAGGACCCAGGACCCTTTCCTTTCACTCAGGGGAATGAGACCACAAGTTCTGGCTCATCTTTCTCGGCGAGGAGCACTCGGAGCTGGAAGGGGGAATGCCTATCGGGGCTTGCATGGCTGTGACTTGGGCTGGCTCCCCAGTGCAGGGTAAAGGGACAAGATGGCAGACCAGGGAACAGGGCAAGAGAGGAGCGTGTCAGATTTGGACTGGGGAGTTCTGAGAAGCGGCCCCACACCAGCAGGCCATGGCCATGACCACCCACTGTACATTCAGTGGTCAGCACCGGGCGCAACTCCAGAGCATCTGGTGGGTTCTTGTCTGAGCAGGTTCTGGTACCGTCTGGGCCATGTGCTGAACGAGGAGGAAGAGAGCAGGGGCTGGCAGGCAGGGAACATAGAGCCCAACGTCTCCCGGGGACTACGGCCCCTTGGACAGGGTACAGTGATCAGGAACTCCAGCTTCGGGGTCTGGATCTGCCTCTGACTAGCTGTGTGACTTTGGCCAAGCCTCCTCCCCTCTCTGGAGTCAGTTCCCCCAACACAAAGGGATTGAAGCAGGTGCTCCCGAAGTTCACACCCAGGTTTATGACCCCATTTATCACCGAAGATCAGGAAAGCCCTGGACCCATTATGGCCCTTCTCCTTGCCTCCACTTCCTCCCAAGAATGATGGAAACTCCGACTTCACGGGCTTTAGTGAAAAATAAGGTATAATTGCCTGCACAGTGACGCCTCCACCGGAGCTCACGATTAGTTCTGGCAGGAATATCCCTGAGCCTGGGTCCCTTTTTTGCATCTGCTGGGGGCCAATGCTCCTTGCCCATATCTTGCTATCTAGGTGCCTAACAAGACAGGTACCCGGGAGCCAGGGACAGGACGGTGGCTCCGCAGGCATGAGGGGCAGCTAAGGAAATAGCACATGTGGTGGCCCTGCCCTGGGAATAACATGTCTGGAAAACAAAGGCAGCCTCTGGACAAGTGTCCCCATCTGCCAGGGGCACCCGTGTGGCTGAGTGGGGCCCACAGAATGCAGACGGGGAGACAGGGCCCCCAGAGCTCAGGACTTGCTGGGCAGGCAATGCTCATACCTAAGTGGCCATTAGAGGGCAGGAGAAGGTGGTGCAGACACATGGTCCTCTATGGCTCCCTCCTTGCTCCTCGAGTGACCTGCCCAGGGCTACAGTCTTCAGGTGCTTTGGAAGGCCAGGGCAAAGAATGAGACCTGGGTGGACAGGGGAAGGTATTATGAAAGACTGCACATAAGTTTGACCTTGAAGGATCCGGGGGATTAGGAGTGGTAGACACTTCGGGCAGGGCAGTTTGCAAGGGTGAAGGTAGAGCTGAAGGATGAGGCTACAGGGAAGAGGAGAGCAGGAATGAGGGGCTCACGGCTGGGAAGGAAGAAGCACATCTATGCTTGGACATCTGGTGGGAACCTGAGGATGGAGCCTGGTGTGTCTAAAGACACGCACAGAAGGGGGAGGAGCCAGGGCTTACCAGCATCCATCCCATAATATGGCAGGCTCTGAGCCAGGGACACTGGCAGTCCAGCTCATGCCAGCAGAGATGCCAAGATGCAAAGCTGGCCAGAGCAGTGCCCACTAGGGGAGCAGTGTGTCCGTGTGGTATGTGGGTGCAATACTGTGAGGAGGGACAGGGGACTGGCAGAGGAGAGAGAGTGATTCTTTTTTCCAGCTTTATTGACATATATTTGACACATAACACTGTATACATTTAAGGTGTACAACAGTGATGATTTGATATGCATATACATTGTGAAATGATTACCCACAGTCATGTTAGTTAACAAACCCACCACCTCAACGTAGTTACCTTTTTTTTGTGGTGAAAACATGTAAAATCTATCCCCTTAGTAACTTTCAAATACACAATACAGTGTTGTTCGTTATAGTTACCAAGGGCCCCCAGATCTTATTCCTTTGTAACTGGAAGGGGTGAGCTTGTAAGGAGACTCCAAAGCTATGCTAAGGGGTGAGTTAGCACAGAGGCCATTTGACAGGGTTGGGGGGCTTGGAAGATTTTAAGGGGAACCACCAGATTCCTAGTCCTGAAGGAAAGTGACTAAGAGTTCAGCTGCTGAGAGTCAGGCTGGAACATTCCAGCTTCACTCATGATGCCTCTGCCAGCAGATCAAGAGTAGAAGAGTCATGATATATGAAGCTAGCCAGCCAGAGATTCAGTATTAGCCCATTACCCAGATGCAAACACTCTCACAACACTAAAGGTCTTCCCTGGTGGCTTAGGCGGTAAAGAATCTGCCTGCAATGCAGGAGACCCAGGTTTGATCCCTGGGTCAGGATGATCCCCTGGAGAAGGGAATGGCACCCCACTCCAGTATTCTTGTCTGGAGAATCCCATGGACAGAGGAGCCTGATGGGCTACAGTCCATGGGGTCACAAAGAGTCAGATACAACTGAGCAACTAACACACACACACTGAGCCTCCCATTTTAGAGGTCAGAAAACTGAGGCCCAGGGCAGCTAAGGACCTGGTCTGGTTCTTGGAGTGTGCCGAGCCAGGGCCCAACTTTGCCAACGCACTTGCACATTACATCCATGTGGAAAGGCCATCACAGAAATAAGGAGGCTGGGCCACCTTAGAAAGCCATTCCCTCCCTGGAAATGGGCCAGGTTGGATCAGTGTTTTCAAGGTCCTGGGAAGCATACTGCTATCGATGCAGGTTACTAGGCCCCTGATTCAGACATGCTCCCGGTAAAGGAAATGATCCCTAATTTTTTTCCAGGACTAACTTATGAGCTCCGTCCACTCTCTGCCCCACTGCTCATAGGAAAAGTCTCCTCTGGGGACAGTGGCTCCTGCCTAGGCCAAGCTGCTCCCACAGCTTGGCCCAGTCTTCTGGCCCCAGAGACAGAAGGCTGGCTGCCGATGCCCTGCTGTGACTGTCTGGGCTGCACTTTTTGAGGCAGCCCCTACAGGCCTCAGGCTGGGAACACTCCGTATGAAAATCCTCCAAAGAGCCTGCAAATAAATCCCGCCCAGTTAGCCCTCTAGCCCCTCACTGCCTGGTACCTTTGGGAAAGCTCTTTGACTTCTCTGAGCCCCCAGCTCTTCTGGGATTCAAGTGAGGAAATTGATCCAGGTGTGTTGAATTAAGCTCATGCAAACCCAGATTCCTGGTCAATAGGAACTGATGTCTAGCACTAGGTTCAACTCTGCACAGAGAGGTTAAGTAACTTGCCTACAGGTCACCCAGCAAGTCACTGGAGGATCTGCAGCTGGGAGGGGTTCCCACACCCCTAATAGTCCTGCACTACACCATGCTTGTGAATAATGACCTTCCAGGGCCATTGAGATGGTGTATTCGCCTGCCCTGAGCAGGCACTCAATGAGACAAAGTTATAGTCACTTTCTCAGCACTTCTCACACACTTGGGCCAATCGCTGCTGAGGTGTGATTTATTTTAGATGCCCTAATGAAAAGCTCAGAAGAAGCAGTGCATATTTAAAGAAGGCCCTTGACATTTGAAGATTTACCACTTGCATTGTCCACCATTTGAGGGTGACCCTCAGGGTCGATACTATTAAATATATATAATAGTAATTTTTTTTTTAAATCGACCTTATAAGGTTGCAGTGAGGATTGAATGAGAGGATGTATTTAAAGCCCCACTGGTGACTCTCCACCAGGCCCTGAATCTCCAGGATGGAGTCTCTCAGCCAGTGAGTGAGCCTGGCTGAGCACCGAGCATCAGCGTCTCGTCTGAGCCTGTGTGTGGGGTCCAAAGTCACAGTCCCCAGCACTGTACAGCATCACTCCAGGGGTACAGACAGCACTTTGCACCCCGCCCCTACATGTTCACACAGGCCACAGCGCAGGACTGAGGGCAGAGGCCTGGCCACTTCTGGTCCCAGCTCGGTCATTACCCTCCCGGTGACCTTAGGGACTTCACCTCCCTGGGGTGCTGTTTGCCCCCCAGCCAAGTGAAGGATTAACTTAGGCAGGTGGTTCTCAGAGCAACAGCAGCAGCAGCAGCAGTGGCATCTAAAAGCTTGTTCAAAATGCAAATTCTCCGCTCTCTCCCCAACAGACCTCCTGACTCAGGCTGTCTGGGAGTGGGGCCCAGCACTGTGTGTTTCATTAAACCCTGATAATGGCTCATTACCTTTGAGACCCACTAGCCTAGATGCTAAGTCCCCTTCCTGCTCCAAAATCCAATCACCTGGATGAAATGTGGATTACGGAGACCCTAAGAGCAGGATGCTAGTGGGGGGAGGGTGCATGAGATGTCACAGCAGGGTACTCACTGTGCAATTGTGGGCAGCTGGTGGGTTGTGGGCAGGGCAGGGACCTGGAGAGTTGGGGGTTCTGGTGTGTGGAGAATACCAACCCTCCCTTCCTCCTCCCTGCCTGCCTCCCTCTCCACCCTCACCTCCCAGGTGCCCGCCCGCCTTCTAGAGATGGATCCATCCTCCTGATCCTTCTCCCCGCCCCCCAGCATGCTCATGAAGGTCCTTTTCTCTCCTGCTCCGCCCCTAGGGAGCTACTCAGAAAAAAACGAGAGCCAGTGAGACCTCTAGCGGCCAGGAGGATGGCCAGGCGGCCAGGACCCGCTCCCGCTGGCGTCCTGGGCTGCTGCTGAGTGTGGTTTAAATCTGGCCGTTTTAGGGCGGGTGCCTGGGCTCCACATCTGCTCCAACCTCAAACCCTAGCCAAAAATGACAGGCAGATGCTCCACCCAAGCCACACCTGCAGAGAGGAGGTGGGAGACTGGACACAGCTTCCTGGCCTGAGGGGCCTGGTCAAGGAAGGCGCAGAAGGCTGCAGAGAGTTCTCACAGCTCCGCTGACTCCACCTTGGCCAGCCTGAAAGGCTCCTTTAGCTGGTTTAGGCGGCATTCAATCTTTACAAAAACAGCCTTGAGATGTCAGTTCTCCTTTCAAGACCACCAGGAGGTGTGTGGAATCCAGCTCAACACAAATCCAAATTTCTGTGCATCATCTCTGGACACTGGGAACTGATGTCTCATGAGAGGTTCAACTCTTAAGCAGAGAGGTTGTTACTCACCTAAGGTCACTCAGCACGTTCGTGGTGGGTCTGCAGCTGGAGTAGGGTCTCCCACACATCCTACGGGAGGCGTTTTCCCACATCATAGCTTACCTCTGAATAATACCACTTAAACCCTGAAAAGCTTTGCCCTAGCTTAGGCTGCATTCTTGTTGCACCTGGCTCTTTTGTAAACCCTGGAATTGTCTGCAGACAAAGAGGAGAGCCCAAGGCTGCAGCTAAGAAACCACAGTGCAGAAGACTTGAACAACGTGTGCCTGGTATCTGTAACTCTCAGATTAGTGCTGAGGACAGGCAGGTCTCAACAGCCCGGGGCCTGGGATGGGACCAGGGTGAACCCAGAGGGAAGACCCCGTTGCCTGGAGAGAGTGGAGATGAAAGTGCAATCCAGTATCAGAAGTGGCAGCCCACTTGGAGGACAATGAAAAATTGCTGACTTTCGAGGGGCCTATGGCCCCAGAAAGTCTATTTTCCAGTGTGTGAGACAGACCCTGATGGAGCAGGTGCTTTATTTTCTGATCTTATTCCTAAAAGGTGTTCTAGAGTGACAGAGGCCTTTCAGAACCCAGCTCCCACTCCACTCTCTAATCCAGGGGAGAAACCACACCTGTTAGGAATGGTGCAGTAGTTGAAGGTGGGCTTCCCAGGTGGTGCTAGTGGTAAAGAACCCACCTGCCAATGCAGGAGATGTAAGAGCTGCGGGTTTGATCCCTAGGTGGGGAAGATTCCCTGGAGTAGGAAATGGCAACCCACTCCAGTATTCTTGCCTGGAGAATCCCTTGGACAGAGGAGCCTGGCGGGCTACAGTCCATAGGGTCGCAAAGAGTTGGACACAACTGAAACGACTTAACACACACACACACACGCACGCACACAGTAGTTGAAGGTAAATTCTAGCCGGGGTCCCATTCCTGGGGGTTGACACCACGGCAGTAGGGAGCCTTGGCTGGTTCTGGAGGGAGGGCAGCAGAGAGCCAGGAGTGGCCCCTGGGGTTGCAGGCAGGGACTGACTCCGGCTCTGCGTTGCAGGCAGGACAAGCTGAAGATCCACATGAGGAAGCACACGGGGGAGCGGCCCTATCTGTGCATTCACTGCAACGCCAAGTTCGTGCATAACTACGACCTCAAAAACCACATGCGCATCCACACGGGCGTGAGGCCCTACCAGTGCGAGTTCTGCTACAAGAGCTTCACGCGCTCCGACCACCTGCACCGCCACATCAAGCGCCAGAGCTGCCGCATGGCCCGGCCCCGGCGCGGCCGCAAGCCCGCGGCCTGGAGGGCCGCCAGCCTGCTCTTCGGGCCCGGCGGCCCGGCCCCGGAGAAGGCAGCCTTCGTGATGCCCCCCGCGCTGGGCGACGTGGGCGGCCACCTGGGCGGAGCCGCCGTGTGCCTCCCGGGCCCCAGCCCCGCCAAGCACTTCCTGGCCGCGCCCAAGGGCGCGCTGAGCCTGCAGGAGCTGGAGCGGCAGTTCGAGGAGACGCAGATGAAGCTGTTTGGGCGCGCCCAGCTCGAGGCCGAGCGGAACGCGGGGGGCCTCCTGGCCTTCGCGCTAGCCGAGAACGTGGCCGCCGCGCGGCCCTACTTCCCGCTGCCCGACCCCTGGGCCGCGGGCCTGGCCGGCCTCCCCGGGCTCACCGGCCTCAACCACGTGGCCTCCATGTCTGAAGCCAACAACTAGGCTGGTCCTGCTTCCCCGTCTCCTCCCAGGCCTACATGCCCCATCCGATGGGTGTGAACTTTTTATTTCAAAAGAAAAAAAAAATAGCAGCAGCAGTGGTATTTTCCAGGCCTCCTGAGGCAGCTGCCTCCCCTTTGCTGGCGTCTGAGATGGGCGTCTCCTCCCAAAAGGCCTGGCCTCTCCATGGCTTCCTCTCCCCGCCCTCAAAGAGAAACTCACAGGGGCCCATATCACAGGGGGCCCCAGGCCACGTGGCCCAAAGCGCCTTGGAGCTGTGAGGATCTAGATGGAGGGAGGTGGCTTGGCCAGAGGCAGACCAGATGGGGCAGGGAAGAGGGTAGGGTCCTGAGACACAGGCCCTGTGAGCCCCATCGCTCTGTGGTGGAGTCTCTGCTGACTCGGTTCCAATGGGTTCATTTTCCCATTCTCCAGTGGTTCTGGGACCCTTAGGGGAGATGCCCTATTGGCAGGGAGGCCTCCTGGAGTCAGGAGTGAGGCTCCTGGGACCCAGGCCCATTTTCCCACCCCCGTCCTGTGACCTGGGACCGGTTCATCCTCTGTACCCCAGTTTCTCCCTGCTGTGAAAGAGGGCTGGTGATTTCACTTCCCTCTCCCACCCACCCACATGCTCATATCTGCCCATCCCTCCAAAGAGAAGCCTCGAGAGAGCAGCTTTGCACTCCTAATGTCCCTGGTGACACTATTTGACTGGACTTAGTTTTATCACATCCACCCCTACATTAGCACAGGTGAGAAATGTGGCCACGCTAGACAGTGTGACAGAGGAAGAGGGCTTGGGTAGGGCTTGTCCACAGCCCCCAAGCAGCTTTGGGGAATTTCAAATCCCACCTCCCCTAGGGGCACACCCGGAGACGACCAGCTAGCATGGTCCCCACCTCCACATACCCCCGGCAATGTCATAAGGAGTCTTTCAGGACTCCTGGGGCCAACACAGAAGGACAGGGGCCACCTCTAAACACCTGGCCGTTGCCTCCCTCCATCTGATTCCCAGAAACAAAGCACCCAGTTACCCAGGCGTATGTTTGCTTTTCGGTTGTGGGCTTCTCGGGGCTTTGGCATTGCTGTGTCTGAACACCCACAACCCCTCCCTGGCCTCCTAGGGAGGAAGCCGGGTGTCCGGTGTGGGGAGTCCAAGCCTTGGCTCCAGGACGGGCGTGGAGGGCTCTGTGAGCGAGGGCTGTCCACCCCCTCTCCCGGGCTCTCCAGTGGGTAGCTGTCCTGAGAAGGAAGACAGCTGGGGCCTTCCGGATCTCTCTGCTTTCCTGCCCTTCCCTCCCTTTTTCTTGCTGAGTTTGCTTTTGTTTCTCAGTAGCCCAGAAGGGAGGCGAGTTCATCTGGGCAGGTGGGCAAGGGCTGGTGTCCCCAACCCTGGAGCTGTGGGCACAGAGACTTCGGCTCTTCCTATTGCCTTGGCTTCTTCCTGAGCAAACACACACAAAAAAACAAAAAGGCCAGAGAAGACCACAGACTCTGTCACTCTCCCAGCTCCCCCACTCCACTCCCTCGAAGAAACCCCTGCCTCCACACACCACCTCTGGCCCTTTCAGCCAGAGGGAACTGTTGCTGACACCCTGTGGTCCTCGGATGTCATCTGCTGGGCAGCGCCTCTCAGATTCCTGTCTCCATTTCTGCCCTTCGCTTCTGGGACCCACCTGTCAACATGCCCATGTCCCCCCTCCTCAGTCAGGGGCGTGGGCCTGACCCAAACTTTAAGAGAAAACAAGGGAAGATGAACAAATTAGAATCCAGTGGTGTTGGGGCTTTCGTTTTTATTTTGTAAAGGTAATGACTTCTTATAAACTCAATTTTTCAGACGACTGGTTAGTTCTTTTTGTTTTCTCTTGGCTGCAGTTTGGAGATGTACATTGTAAAATATCCAAAGATGTCGAGTACTGTATGATCAAGAACTTGAAGCAAATGGGTCGTAGGGGTGTTTGTGTTTTGTTTTCTTTTTTTTTTTTTTTTCTTCTTTTGGATGTTCCGATTTCCCTGTCTGTCTGTGGGAGAACTTTGGAAGTTTTTCTATTTATAACTTTTTTATGTGATTGCTTTATGTAAAATGACACTCAACAAGGTTTGCCTTAGTGATTCAAGGGACAATCTTCCATAACGTTGGTCGCACGCCGCATCCCGCCAAGAAAAACTCTCAGCTAATTTTCTGGCCTATTTATTAAACAGTATTAACTGACTTGATGAAATGATATTGAGAGTTGCACTTCTGTGAGAGGCGACAGCCACAAGACACTGTGCAGACATTTGTGGCTTTAGAGTTTGACAATTGGGTGTCACAAACTTATAAAAATGTTAAGACACCTTTATAAAAAAATTACAAATCTTTGACCCTTATTTAATAATGTGAGGGACAGTGTTTTAAGTAAAAGGAAGCCCCAGGTACTCAACTCGCTGGTTCCGGTTGATTCCCCTTTGCATTTCTTGTCTTGCACGTGTCGGGTGGGAGCTTTGAATGGGGTCACCTCTACTCAGAACCCAGAGCACAGACTCGGAGTAAAATGGACCTTTGAACTGGTGGGGAGGCCAGAGTTCAGGTCATCAGTGGTCCCCTGCTATTTTGATTCGTGAGGCTCTGCTGGCTCATAAGCTTGTGGGTATCTGTGACTCTGAGTGTGAAGTATGTGTATGTGTGTGTATGTGTATGTTCACATGTGCAGATACAGCCTGTGGTGTGTGAGCAAAGGAGAGTCAAAGGGGTGGTGACCATTTTAACATGACAGTCCTACCAGTCACCTGGCTTGGCATCCAGAGCAACCTGTGGCTGGCCTTGCTACCATCTCAGCCTTTCTCCTTTTACTCCCTGGCACTGGCACTGGACTTCTCTTCTTTATTCACCTGATCCTCTCTCCCAAACAGGGAACATTAGACCCTGAAGAAGGTAAGGGAATATAATGGGGTCAACCCTACTCAGAACCCAGAGCACCAACTCTTGGAGTAAAATTGATCTTTGAACTGTATTTTCTATATAACCAAGGGTTAACCTAGAGTTGCTTTTCTGTCTTCAGATCCCCTTTCTTGCCGTGGTAAGCACTCTTTTAAACCCAATGCAGCATTTCTCAGTATAGAGAAAACAACGGATCTGGGTTTTAGATCCAGACTCCAAGCTGTGTGTCTTCAGGCTAATTGCTTTCCTACCTTGGTTCTCACTTGCCTCATTCGAATAGGAAAGGAGATTGAGTTTCTCCAAGAAACTCAGAAACTTAGAGCTTCTCCAAGTTTTCTACCCAACTTAAACACCCCTCAGCCAAGGGGGCCTCCCAGTTAGGGGATTGCGAACTCAGTGTTAAAGAAACAGCCTGAAGCAACCTTCCCCATGGTGCAAAACTCCTCTGAAGTCTCCTGTTGTGGCTTTGAAATTCACATTTTTGCATTCTGTTACACAAGAGGCTTCCCTCGTGGCTCAGTTGGTGAAGAATCCACCTACAATGCAGGAGATCCAGGTTCGATCCCTGGGTCGGGAAGATCCTCTGGAGAAGGAAATGGCAACCCACTCCAGTATCCTTGCCTGGAGAATCCCATGGACAGAGCAGCCTGACGGGCTACAGTCCATGGGGTCGGAAAGAGTCATACAGGACTAATGCGACTAGACCACAACACAGTAGGTATGCGTTTGTCTTAATTTTAAAATATTGTCTTGAACATGACTTGCCTTTCCCCCAGGATCTTCTAGTAAAGTCAGTGCCCCTTGGCTGCCTTGCAGCTTGGAGAGGCCCAAGCGCATGGCTGACTGAGGACTTAAGGATAAACCTGGCCCTGTGCAAGGAACAGGATGCCAGCTGCTTGTCAGCATCTGGCTCAGCTCGTGTACTCTAGCATCATTGGTCCCCTTTCTGGGGGTCGGTGTCCACTGAGCGCCAGAGGTGAACAGGGGGAAAGGATAGGGAAGTGGGCCCACTGGACCCTGACTTCTGGGGGCTCCTGCGCTCATGTGAGTGACGTGGCCTCTAGTCCTGGCCAGTTAGGTGTTTCATGGAGCCACGCAGGACATCGCAGGCTCCCTCGTGTGCTCAGGGAGTGGGGATGTGGACAGCAAAGGGACCTTCAGTAGAAAGGGAGGGACCACTAAAGACAGATCAGGGAAGCAGGTGCATCTTAACCTGGAGAAGAAGGCTTAAGATATGTTAGAACATGGCTTGGAACTTCTAAAATTCTGTTAGATAGAGAAAGGATCATACCAAAAGTTTGGCCAAATCAAACCAATAGGGGAGAGATTCCAGGAGACAGCCAGGTGCCCAAGCAAAGAAGACGACTTCTACCACACGGAATTGTCCTAAAGGGGAATGAGGCCCCTTGTGAGGGAGTGAGCTCTTGGTCACTGGAAAGGTTTAACCTTGGCTTCCAAGGAGCAGAGATTCCTACGTGGAAGGAGGGCTTTCTGGATGGCCTGTCCCTTGGGTCACGCCGTCTGATTTATGAAAAGGAGAATATATATCCTCATGGAAGAAGGACCGTACCAGGGACAGGGGACGAAGAGCGAAGAAGATAAGTTGAGACACCTTCACAAAACTCAGTGTGGGGGCTTTTGGCTGCCTGCTGCCCGCTAGCCAACCCCGCACCCAGTGACCTACAGCAGCTTGGGCCGGAGAAACAGGACTCAGTGTAGAAAAGGCCCTGATTGATTGTGAAATCCCTGACGTGCCACAGGAGAACAGTAATGAAGCAACAGGAAGTTAAGACTGTCTCCTGTCTCAGGCCTTCATCCGAGCCCAGGGCCCGCCCTTCCCGAGGGGAGCAGAGGGCCCCCGCCACACCCGGCACACCTCTGCACAGACCCCCCTTCCTCCTCTCCTAGGACCTCACCGCCGGCACTTCCTGCCTATGGAGTTTCCAGAAACGGGCACAATTGGGTTTCCCCTTGCACTTTCCCCTCTGAGAGCCGGCGGAGGGAGGGCTTCTGAAGGGAAAGTGAGAGAGGAACAGAGAGGCCTCCTCTGTCAACTCCCTTCATCGGAAGAGTCTGTCCCTGAGCCCGCAGAGGTCCCGCAGGAGGGGAACGCGACGCGCACGCAGAGGCTCCGAGGCCCCCCGGGACCTGGGACACGTTCTAGAACCAAGGATGTGTGTATCCGAGGCCCCACCTCCCAGTCCCGCCGGGGACTGTCCAAACCCTGATCGGAGGAGCCACGGGGCAAACGTGACTCACAGGCTCCCTCTTCCGGCCTCTGCAGCCCCTGCGCCCAATCAAGGTGGAAAGAAAGGCCCCAGCAAAGCGAGGTCAGTCCGGCTGATCCGGAGTGATGGTCTGGAAATCAGACCGGTGGGCAGGTACCAGCCTGCCCCAGCCTCATAGCACCCCCCTCGCCTCGCCTCCCTGCTCTGGGCACCAGAGGGGAAGGGAGGAGGGGCGGGAGGCAAGCAAACCGCTTCTTTCTTCCCTTCAGGTTTGAAGCACTGAGGATGGAGTCAAACACTCATTTCCAGCAATTGATGGGGAGAGAATTCCCTGGGGGAGGTCCTGTTCATTCTCCCTCCTCACCACACCCTGGGCAGGGATGGCTGCGACCTTGAGGGGTAGCCCCCCAGGGCCCAACCAAAAAAAATGGGCCCAGAAATAGCCTAATAAATAAAGACATCTCAAATCTGGACAACCCCGGAAAACCTCAGAACTGATCACTTTATCTGCACTAGACACACACACACACCCGCTCTCTCTCTCTCTCACACACACACACACACATACACACACACACACAGAGTTATCAGACTAATGATACACAGGCTGATGTCATTCTTCCTTGTAACAATAGGAGACCCGGCAGTGCACCACGAGACCCGGCAAAGGTTTTCCCCACGAGTCTCCCGGCTGGAATATTTGTAATGCATACTCTCATTTCCATCCTTTTGGTTCCTCTATTTAACCACGAACTCTGACCCTGACAACTAGGGCAAAAGAATAAACAAATAGGTTTCTGGAATAAGGAAGGAAGATAGGGTGAATCAGATCCCGTTCCCATGTTCCTCTAAAAATGAATAAATTAAGCACAAACCCTCTCAGTAACATAAGTCTTTATGCCCCTGGGAGACACTTACCTCCACTGGTCAGCTGGCTTTTAGCCTATGGGAGACATGTCATTATCCTTATTTGTATCAATCATGGTTCTTAGTCAAACACCAGACCCCACCCCAGATAGCTTAAGTAGAAAAAGCATATATTAAAGAAAATGAAGTCCTTAACAGAATCTCCATAAAGGCCAAACAGTCAGGCTTGCGAGGCCGCCAAGCTCAGTTGCACAGGTTGCATACTGCACAACACGTCTTTCGAGATGCACCGTTCACACCCTAGACAAGGTTGTATAAGTGTTATACCATGTACTAGATTTCTGCATTATAGCAATTTCCCAGCAGATGGCAGTAAAGTGTCTGGATGGGGTGCCCTTGTCTAATTTGCACAAAGTCCATGGCCTGCGAGCCAGGAACCCAGAACCACCCTAACCCGCACTGTGGCCAATTGCTCCAGCAGAGATTTGATTACTGCTGCTGCTGCTCAAGGTGTCATGATGATGACAGGCCCACACCCCACCGCTCTCCCGACTAACACCAAACCGAGAACACTAGAACTCGCCCTGTGGCCCACTCTTTACCACCATTCTCCTTAGAAAATGGATTCTACACTTTTGCACTTCCTCCTGTTGCTCTGGTCCTGATGCGTCTGATGGGAGGAGCTCAGGCCCCATGCCCCAGCCTAGTTGCAGGCTGACCGGGAAGTAAGCTTCTGGCTTCTACCTGAGAAGGAAGGATTCACGGTGTGAATTCTCCCAACAGAAGAGAAATTCCAGTAATGCCTGGTGGCCTCAGAACCTCACGTGTCCATGCAGTATTTTGCAGAGGAGGGACCCAAAGCTCCAAGCGGCAAAACTGTGAGAACAAGGCTACCGAGTGAGCCCTAGTGGAGTCCGGGCTGGAGGCCCGGTCTTCTGACTCCTGGCCACTGCACTGCACTCTCCCCTTAGAAGCTGAGGCCCAGAATGAGGCAAGGACCGCTGGGAACCGAAGTTGGCTTAGCCAGAGCTGATACTGGCAGTTTCCTCCAGACACCTCAGCCCTCTACAGCACTGGTAATCGTCATTCATGGTTTCCCCTCCCCCAGCCTACGAAACACTCAAAGTTGCCTTTCCAGGCAATAAGCTTGGTCAGCATGGACCTTTTGTTCCCACTCCCTCTCACAACGGATACAGCCATCTCTGCTTTCTCGTTCCTTCCGGGGGCCTGGCACTTTAACCCATACTTCTCTTCTTTGTTACTGGGAAGTCTGCTCCGTGCTGAGCCTCCCTCCTCAGAATGGGTTTCCTAATTTAATCCCCATATTAGAGGCTGGAAGTGAGTTTTAATGAAAATGGTCTTCTGTTTTGCCATTCCAACATCACTCCTGTAGGAACCTAACCCTGAAATACAAAAGTGCCTTTTCATTTCCTGGTGGCTGAGATGTCCTACGAAGGTGGGGTAGCAGTTCGGGAGAGAGGGTGGCTGAGCAAGAAAGAACATGCAAAATGTGCCAGTGTGGACACCCTAGGGGATACTACCTCACTTCCTCCTCCACAGGGCGCTCCTGGTGTCTGGAAGGATTAAGAGGCTCCCTTCTAGTCCGCATTTAGGCCCCGCCCCCTGCCTTGGGGGGGCGGGGCCGGGGGCGGGATGCCTGATACTAAGCATCCTTGTTCTGCCTCCTTTTTTTGGTTCATACAAAGGAGGTGATAACAATCTACTTGCTGGTCTCTGAGAGGGCCAGAGGGGCCATGGGGAACACCAGCCCCACCTGCCACTTAATAAATGCTCAGTCCATACCCATTTCCTTTCTTCATTCTTCTGTGACCCAGCAATAGCATTTTTAAAAAACTTTTTTGGATGTGGACCATTTTTAAAGTCCTTATTGAATTTTAGCTCAGTTGGTAAAGAATCCGCCTGCAATGCAGAAGACCTGGGTTCGATCCTTGGGTTGGGAAGATACCCTGGAGGAGGGCATGGCAACCCACTCCAGTATTCTTGCCTGGGAAATCCCATGGACAGAGGAGCCTGGCAGACTACTGTCTGTGGGGTCATAAGAGTCGGACACAACTTAGCTACTAAACTACTACTACTACTAATGAATTTGTTACAATACTGCTTCTGTTTTATGTTTTTGGTTTTTTGACCATGAGGTATGTGAGGTCTTAACTCCCTGACCAAGATTCAAACCCACAACCCCTGCACTGGAAGGCGAAGTCTTAACCACTGGACCACCATGGAAGTCCTGAGCATTTTAAATAATTGTGCTTATTTATGTTTCCTTACGTATTTCCTTTTGTTTATTCTTCAAATGGAAAAGGAGGGAGGGAGGAAACAAGGAAGGAGGGAGGGGAGGAGAGAAAGGAGCAACGCTGCACACATTCCTTATCCCAGTGATTATCCGAGTTGTTGTTTTGGATAATCTGATGATGATGGTTAATCAATTGCCAGTTCCTGTGGGGAAGGCTGGGAGAAGGAAGTGACAAGGACATCCTCTTTTTAAATCAAAATGATTGAGCTGGTAATTTCTCAGGATTTGCCTGGCATGTAAAGCTGTTTGAAGACACCCAGGGAGATCCACTCAACTTGGCCAGTGTGATTACATGTGGGTGGGCCTCCTCTCCAGAAGCTGTCCGGTTACAGCCCAAACTGCTTCACCTCCCAGGGCACAAGCAGGGACCACTGGGGGCTAACAGCATCTGGCAGCCTATACTGGGGGGCTGCCTGGAGTTGGTGTCCTGAAGTAAGAATATTCAGATTGTGACCTGCTGAATTCAGAGGTGAAAGCCACCCACATGCGGATGGTAGGAAGCTCCCTGGGATCAGTTTGATTGAAGGTGCAGTTTTATTTATAAAATACCCAGACAAAGAAAGCAAAGTCACAAGATTTATTGCTTACAAATCCCAGAAATGGGGCGAGGGGATGAGCTGGGGGAAGGGTGATCCTTCGTGGTGAGGAGGAAGCAAGCACCTGGTCCTTAAGAGGTGGTTGGGCTGGAGGTCACTAGCTTTTCTCAATCCAAATGCAACCCCAGCAAAAGCAAAGCAGGAACTTGGAGCAGGAATCTTAAACTGAGGTTCTTATCTGAATGTCCAGACTCTGGATGTGAGTCAGCTTGTCATGCTGTAAAATGCCTGAGCAACAGCTCCAAAGAGCTGTGTTCTCATCACACACACACACACCAGTGTGGGGTAGAGAGGTGAGCAGAGGCCACTGTGCCAGGAAAGAAGGAGTCGTGATTTCAGAATCGGATGCTGAAGAGTTAGGTTTGGAAAGGTGGGAAGGGTCGTCAGTCCTGTCCTTTGGCCTCGAAGCCAGGCAGCTGCCCTGGCCCCGTGTTTTAAAAGGGCTCTCCCTGGGGCATGGAATCTAAGAAGCTGATGGGGATGTGCCCATTCTAGATCGCTCATGCACAGAGGACCAGGGACTCCTCAATTCTGTCTTAACAGCCTCAAGCCCACTCCCAGTTCCTACATGGACCTCTCCCCAGATCTTTCTTTCTGGGGGCAAGTTGCTGCTCCCCTAAGCTGAGGACAGCAGAGGTGGCTGTTTGTTGGGGAGGTTGGATAGAGCTTAAACATATGGACTTAAATGTTCACATGCCAGACCTATCAGCATACAAGACGGAACTGGGTAGGATGAGAGGCCTAGCCCTGCCCCCTCCTCGAACCCCAAGAAATCTGAGACTAACTGGAACCTGGCTTCCCAGGTCTTTATGAAGTTATGCTTGTCAGAGTAGAAGGATGCAACATAGTTTATTTAACAATTTTTCTCTTGACTTCTGTGTTTCGATCTTTAGACACACGACACATGGCCCTCTGTACTCTCACCTAAGCCCTACGAGTGTTAGGGAAAGACTGAGGTTGGGGCCTAGCTGTGGTGGTCCCTGATGCTCCATAAAGGAAGGACGTGGGCTGTAAAGTCTGGTGGGGGCAGGGGCCCTGACACTGCCTGTGTATTTTGACTTCATGTGAAGTCACCTGTACTTTATTGAAGAAGCTAGATGCAGTGGGGTGCCAGCAAGCAGGGCTTTATTTCCCCACTACGTCCTTCACCTCCACTCTGCTGATCGCCCCACATTTCCAGAAGGTTCCATATGTTTTCTGGTTACAGTCAGGTATAAGAAAAGTCTCACTTTCAGTTGTCTAAACAGTCCAGCCCAACCCTGCATCAAAGCTTCCATGTCTCTCCCATCACTGCAGCTCTCCTACATTCCTTCACAGAGTTCAGGCCTGAAACAGGCTCAGGATCCTGCAGTGGGGACTGGACAGGGGCTCCCTTAGCCTATTTAGGCAGCTGTCACAAAACACTGCAGACAAGGGGCTCATAAACAAGAGAAAAGTGTGTTTCCCACAGTTTTGGAGGCTGGAAGTCCAAGCTCAGGGCGCTGGGAAGGTTGGGTTCTGGTGGAGGCTCTCTTCTGGGTTGCAGACAGCTGTCTTCCTGCTGAGTTCTCACATGACAGCAAGCAGAGGAAGCAAGCTCACGATGACTCTTCTAAGGGCACTAAACCCATTCATGGGGCTTCCATTCTCATGACCTTGTCTAACCCTAACCTCCTCCCAAAGGCCCCACCTCCTAATGCCATCATACATGACTGGAGTTTCAGCATATGTGTTGGGGTGAAGAGAAGGTAAGTATTTAGGCTCTAACTGTCTCCACTCCTTGCACTATGTCCTCTCATGCCCACTAGCAACTGTTTCTGGCTCCTCTAGGGGGCAGCAGAGAGGAGGAATGCAGGAGCCGGGCAAGGTCTCGATGCAAGTGAACCTAGGAGTGGGATTTTGTTCTCTCCCCAGCTGGAATCTCCAACCTGACATTGTCCCCTGATGGAGAGGAGGCTCCTCTGGCTGATTTCCTACAACACCTATGCATGAATGCATCCATGCTAAGTCACTTCAGTTGTGTCCGATTCTGTGTAACCCCATGGACTGTAGCCCGCCAGGCTCCTCTGTCCATGGGATTTTCCAGGCAAGAATACTGAAGTGGGTTGCCATGCCCTCCTTCAGGGGATTTTCCCAACCCAGGAATCAAACCCATGTCTCGGTTGTCCCCTGCATTGGCAGGAGAGTTCTTTACCCCTGACACCACCTGGTACCCCACAAACCAGCCTGAGTCCAGATGGAAATTCCGCGGGGGAAGACAACTTACACCCCTCCCATATGCTACTTGGAGTTGCACTAAATATTCCTCTGTCTGAAGGTGGGTCTTTTCAACTGTACGAGCAGTCCTGAGTCCCAGCATTGGGGAACTCCACGGATGGGGCAGACAACAGAAAGCTTCTGCACGTTGCTGCAGGCTTTACTTGTTGACCAACTGGACACTGAAACATTCTGACCTTTAAAGTTCCCTTCCTTGAAGGCCCTGGTAAAATTTAATTATAGCCTCCCACACGTTACTGTATTTTAACATCAAAGACAAGTGCCTGTCTAATCTTTAAAGTGAGACATATGAAACAGAGCGCCAACAGAAGTACTACATGCAAGGACTTGTGTAGGCTCTTCCTTCTCTTTCCAACGCATCACTCAGAGTGCTTGCAGACAAGCCAAGGGAGACTAATAGTGAAGCAGAAAGGGGATTTATTTCAAGGATATTGTAGAGACAACCCCAGAAAATGGGGAGGAGCCAGAAGCAGGCCATCAGCAGCACGACCACCAGCAGCCAGAGAAGCTGCCACTCCATGAATGCTGGCTCATCTGGGCATGTCTCTCTTTCCAGATGCAAATTCCCAGGCAGGAGCATCTTGTAGCCAGGCTACAGCACAGGGCCCCCAACAAAAGGGATGTTCCTGGTCCTCTTAGCTCCTGCTCATTCTGCTATTCATTTATGGAGGCATCCCCCTCCCTGGAAGACTGACTGAATATATGGTCACTGAGTGTCAGAGGTCCCTGGTAGTCGTGTGCTTGGTCTCAGAGCAACAGTCACACTCCGCTACTCTCATCCATTCATATGAGAAAGAAACATCATTGTGGCCTCTGATTTCAATAGCAGGTCCAACCATGGAGTTAGAGTTTCATATTCCAAAGTCACTTATTTATGATTAGAGGATTTTGGAAAGTTTCCTTAGTCATTTATTGTCTTCAATCCTATTTTATCACTGCTCAGGATATCCTGCTGAGCACCCACGTGTGCAAGGATGGCCTGGTGGGGCTACTAGAAATGAGGAGACTGATTTCCAAGCCTTCTTCGGCCAACTGATTCTCTGTGCAACCTTGAAAAAGTTACCTCAACTCTCTAAATCTGTATTTTATGAAAATGAGGGAGTAGGTGAAATGATCCCGAAGGTCTCTTTCCAGTTTCACTGCAAGGTTCCTTGTTTCTGTTCCAAGGAACATTTGGAAAAGGGGTAATTTCCCAGTCCAAAGCCATCCCTGTCTCTTTCCAGGTTTGAAGTTGTCTGGTATGCAAGGTGTATATAGTCTGAGATTGTGTGAAATAAATATGGAGGAAGACTCCACTCTGGGACCAAAATAACCCACTGGGGATGCCACTTAAGTCAAATTACCAAACAACATGCAGCATTGCTTCCACTCTTTGTCTTTGCTGCATGGGAAAGTTTTCTAATTAGTCTTTTTGCAGACATGCATGCGAGCATAGAGACATGCAGCCACAAACACACAAACTCACACATGCCCGTGTTATCATCACTACGGCTTAGAGCAGCACATGTGGGTTATCTCTGTAAAAGGCTTTCTGTTTTATGAGTATTGCTTTAATAGAAAACACAGAACAAATTCTTGGGCTTCTCTCTGGTCACACTCCATTTTTGACTTTATTCTCTATGTTGGATGGGTTGCCTGTCTGGAGATGGGCCAGTTGACATCTGTATACAGAACAGAATCTGGCCAAGAAAGTCTGGACCCCAGACAACTGGTTTTCTCTGGGGATACCATCCTCTATCTTTACCCCCAGACTCTTTGCTGTCCAGAAGGTGGGACAAGGGAAATCGGGGTAGGATGGAGTGTGATGAAAAGTGCCTTTGAAGTGACACCTGAGGGAACCTGAGCATACATACTTATCTACTCTCAAGTTTTGTCTGCAGATAAATTTCCATGACCAGAGTCAATGCTGTGCATTGATTTATGAAGGGAGGCCAACTTTCCAGAAGCCCTAAGGGTGCTGTTGAGACAGTGCTCCTAGAAATGTAGCAGGGCAATCAGGGGGCAGGGAGGTGGGCATGCATCTTTTCTCGGGTGCATAAACAGAATTCTTAGCGATGAAAAGTACACTCACAAACCACACACGTTATTCTGTATAAAATACACAGATCTTTATTACATTCAATTCAGTTCAGTCGCTCAGTCGTGTCCAATTCTTTGCAACCCCATGGACTACAGCACGCCAGTCTTCCCTGTCCTTCACCATCTCCCAGAGCTAGCTCAAATTCATGTCCATTGAGTCAGTGATGCCATTCAACCATCTCGTCCTCTGTCGTCCCCTTCTCCTCCCACCTTCAATCTTTCCATCATCAGCGTCTTTTCAATGAGTCAGTTCTTCGCATCAGGTGACCAAAATATCAGAGCTTCAGCTTCAGCATCAGTCCTTCCAATGAATATTCAGAACTAATTTCCCTTAGTATTTTTATCACATTATTGATTGGAAAATCTGTATTATGAACTTTTTAAAAATCAACCCTCAGCCATGGTTTTCTGAGGATCTCTGTGATGCTCTCAGACCAGTCCTCGTAGCAACTGGAACACCGCCAGGGCAATCTCATGCCCTTTCAGACCACCTGGGGGTTAGTCCAGAAGAGAAGGATCAAGCAAAAGAGTGGGTGTGGTGGCAGGGGCCAGGGACAGAGATAAGGAAGAGCAATCTAATCCAGTCACTCCCAAATGAAGGGAAACAGAGACAACCAGTCAGTTTGCTGAGATAATATGTACATTTCAACAGCTCAGAAAGGAAAAATTCATAACTTACTTTCCAGCATAAATTCAGCTGGGATCTTTCCTTACACAGAATTTCATGGGGGATTTCCCTGGTGGTTCAGTGGTTAATAATCTCTCTGCCAATGTAGGGGACACGGGTTTTATCCCTGGTCCAGAAAGACAACATATGTCATGGAGCAACCAAGCCCTTGAGCCACAACTACTGAGCCCATGTGCCTAGAGTCTGTGTTCCCCAACAGGAGAATCCACCACAATGAGAAGCCCAAGCACCATAAAGAAGAATAGCCTGGGTTCACCATAACTAGAGAAAGCCCAAGTGTAGCAATGAAGACCCAGCACAGACAAAAATAAATGAATTAGTTAACTAAAGAAAGTCATGGAAGTTTTGCCTTTGTATGTCCCCAGATTTTGACCTATTTGAGATCACTCATATACAATGGAGCTAAAGATTCCACTTTCACTAAAGGTCAACTATAATATCTTGGACCAACATTTCCACTGAGATCACTTAGAAGATCTGGGAAAACATTTTTTAAAAAGTAAAATTGCTTGAAGGTATCAGAAAGCAAAAGAGGCAGAAAGAATTTGGGGAGGATTATTGCTGTTGTTTTTCAGTAGCTAAGTTGTGTCCAACCCCATGGACTAGAGCAAGCCAGACTCTGTTGTCCTTCATTAATTCCCAGAGTTTGCTCAAATTCATGTCCATTGAGTCAGTGATGTTATCTAACCATCTCATCCTCTGCCACCCACTTTTTCTTTTGCCTTTGATCTCTCCTAGCGTCATGATCTTTTCCAATGAGTCGACTCTTTGCACCAAGTGACCAAAGTGTTGAATCTTCAGCATCAGCCCCCTGCAATGAATAGTCAGGCTTTATTTCCTTTATTGACTGGTCTGATCTCCTTGCAGTCCAAGGGACTCTCCAAAGTCTCTCCAGCACCACAGTTGAAAAGCATCAATTCTTAAGCACTTGGCCTTCTTTATGGTTCAGCTCTCGCATCCATATGTGACTACTGGAAAAACCATAGCTTTGACTATATGGACCTTTGTCAGCAAAGTGATGTCTCTGCTTTTGAATATGCTGTCTAGGTTTGTCATAGCTTTTCTTCCAAGGAGCAAGCGTCTTTTAATTTCGTGGTGGCAATCACTGTCCGCAGTGATTTTGGAGCCCAAGAAAATAAAGCCTGTCTCTGCTTGCACTTTCCCCCACCTATTTGTCATGAAGTGAAGAGACTGGATGCCATGATTTTAATTTTTTGAATGTTGAGCTTCAAGCCAGCTTTTTCATTCTCCTCTTTCACTCTCATGGAATTCTCCAGGCAAGAATACTGGAGTGGGTAGCCATTCCCTTTTCCAGGGGATCTTCATGACCCAAGGATTGAATCTTGCATTGCAGGCAGATTCTTTAACATGTGAGCCCCCAGCAAAGCCCACCCTCATCAAGAGGCTCTTTAGTTCCTCTTCACTTTCTGCCATTAGAGTGGTCTATCATCTGCATATCTGAGGTTGTTGATATTTCTCTCAGAAATCTCAATTCTAGCCTGTGACTCATCCAGCCTGGCATTTCTCATGATGTACTCTGCATGTAAGTTAAATAAGCAGTGTGACAATAGATAGTGTTGTCGACTCCTTTTTAAATTTTGAACCAGTCAGTTGTTCCATGTCTGGTTCTGTTGCTTCTTGACCACATCCAGCTTTCTCAGGAGACAAGTATGGTTGTCTAGTACTCCCATCTCTTGAAGAATTTTCTACAGTTTATTGTGATCCACATAGTTAAAGGCTTTAGCGTAGCCAATAAAGCAGAAATAGATGTTTTTCTGGAACTCCTTTGCTTTCTCCATGATCCAGTGAATGTTGGCAATTTGATCTCTAGTTTCTCTGCCTCTTCAAAACCTATCATGTACATCTGGAAGTTCTCGGTTCACGTACTGCTGAAGCCTAACTTGAAGGATTTTGAGGATAACCTGGCTAGCATGTGAAATGAACACAATAGCATTGTAGCTGGAACGTTCTTCGGCATTGCACTTCTTTGAGACTGGAATGAAAACTGACTTTTTCCAGTCCTGTGGCCATTGCTGAGTTTTCCAAATTTGCTGACATATTAACAACATCATCTTTTGGGATTTTAAATAGCTCAGCTGGAATTCCATCACTTCTACTAGCTGTGTTTGTAGTAATGCTTCCTAAGGCCCACTCAACTTCACACTCCAGGATGTTTAGCTTTAGGTGAATGTTGAGTTTTAAGCCAGTTTTTCACTCTTCTGTTTCACTTCTCCAGGCAAGAATACTGAAGTATGTAGCCATTCCCTTCTTCAGGGGATCATCCTGTGGTTGTGGGTATCTAAGTAATTAAGACCTTTCCTGTAGTTCTTCTGTATATTATTGCCACCTCTTCTTAATCTCTTCTGCTTCTGTTAGGTCCTTACTGCTTCTGTCCTTTATCATGCCCCCTTGCATAAAATGCTCCCTTGATATCTCCAATTTTCTTGAAAAGATCTTTAGTCTTTTCCATTCTGTGATTTTTCTCTATTTCTTTGCATTGTTCATTTAAGAAGACCTTCATATCACTGCTTCCTATTCTCTGGGACTCTGCATTCAGTTGGATATAGCTTTCCTTTTCTTTCCTCAGCTATTTGCAAAGCACCTCAGATAACCACTTTTCCTTCTTGCATTTCATTATCTTTGGAATGGTTTTGGTCACGGCCTTCTGTACAGTGTTACGAATCTCTGTCCATAGTTCTTCAGGCACTCTCTACTAGATCTAATCCCTTGAATCTATTCATCACCTCCACTGAATAATCATAAAGGATTTGATGTAGGTCACACCTGACTGGCTAGTGGTTTCCCCTATTTTCTTCAATTTAAGCCTGAATTTTGCAATAAGGAGCTCATGATCTGAGCCACAGTCAGCCCCAATCTTGTTTTCCCTGACTATGTAGAGTGTCTCCATTTGGCTGCAAAGAACATAATCAATCTGATTTCAGCATTGATCATCTGGTGATGTCCATGTGAGGGAGTATAGAAGCCACTTAAGAGGAAGGGTCTTGTAAAAACTTCAGATTTTGGTTGAAATTTCTAAAAGCTATACCGCACGGGTTGAGTAAATGAAAAATAGACCAGCATTCACAATGACTAAAGTAATACTGAATCCCTAAATGGATTATGACAAATTATTCTTAGCCTAACATCTAAAAGAAGTAAAACTGAATTCTCTTTGAAGGAAAACATTGCTTAGAATCTCAGACTGACTTCTGCTATTTCATACAAGATGTTGAAACAAGACTTGCAAGATGTTGAACAAGACTTGCAAGAAGGCAAAATCTGAAGGGTTGGGGGGTAGGGGTAACAGACAATAAAAATAAACTCACAAAATATCCAGATTTGGGGATGACTAGAAAAAGACTATAAAGTAAACATAACCAATATGCCCGTAGAATTAAATAACAGGATAGATAATTTTGGCAAGAATTAGAAGAAAGACTCAACTGTTAAATCTGTAACTAAAACTATAATATATGAAATTAAGAATATGTGTGATGGAAAGGTTTAATGGCATATTATGTTTGGTTGAAAAGGTTAGTGAACTGGAAGATAGAAGTAAATGTCCAGTTAAAGGTCAGAATCAAAAGGATAGGAAATATTGAAAAGACAAATAGCATATATTTAAAAAATCCAACATACATCTAAGTAACATCTCAGGTGAGGAGAAAAAGAATAGGTCAGAAGTAAATTTTAAGAGATAATTATTGAGAATTATACAAAAGTGATTAAAGAAGTGAAGCTACAGATTCAAAGAGCTTGGGGTAACCCAAGGAGGATAAGTATACATATACATACATCTAGACACAGCAGAGTAAAAATGCTGAAAACCAAACACAAAGATAAATCTTAAAAACATCCGGGGTGGGGAGAAAGACATACCTTTAAAGAAGTAGCAATAAAACAGACAGTTGACTTCTTAACAGAAACCAAGTAGCCAGAAGTCAACAGACTAGTATCTTCAACATAACAACCGACCTTGAATTCTATACTCAATAAGATACCCTCCAAAATGGAAGCTGAGATAAATTCATTTTCAGACACTAAATGAGAGAAAGTTTTTCATCTGTAGAACCACACTAAGGGGAATCAAGGGAAACTATTCAAGGAGAAGAAAACGATCCCAGATGGAATCATAGACATGCAGGAAAAAACAGGAGGACCAGAAAGGTCAGATTTGTAAGTAAATCTAAATATGACACAAGACATACAGCACTTTGGGAAAAACAAGAGGAAAATAACTGGAATTAAGTTGTTCTAAGATCATTGATTTGCTTGGGGATAGTGAAAAATGTCCATTTACATTAAACTTGGGGATTCATATTTTTATCTCTAAGGAAGTCAATAAAAATCATAAAACACTACATAACTAAAAAGTTACTAGGGGAGAAAATAGGATAACAAAAAATAACTAATTAGAAAACACAATAGACTTACAGTAGAAATGGAGAGCTTTAAAGCAAAATAAAGTCAGTTACAGAAAATTTTTAAAGTTAAGATTTTTGCACATTTGCATCTTGGCCTATAAATTTTGACTATTCTCTTCCATATCAGTAAAAATGTTGTTGTTGTTGTTCAGTTGCTAAGTTGTGTCTGACTCTTTTCAACCCCTTGGACTGCAGCATGCCAGGCTCCCCTGTCCTTCACTATCTCCTGGAGTTTGCTCAGATTCATGTTCATTGAGCCAGTCCAATAAGCGTGGGACTGCATTAAAGTGTGGCAAGTACAGCGTGGGTAAATTTAGGAAGACTCACTCTGGTAACTATCAAGATTTCCAAAGCTTCAGTAATTGTCAATGTATGATTGGTGCAAAAATTGACTACTAGACCTACAGGGTGACAAAGGATGAGATGGTTGGATGGCATCACCAACTCAATGGACATGAGTTTGAGCAAACTCCAGGAAACAGTGAAGGACAGGGAAGCCTGATGTGCTGAAGTCCATGAGGTCGCAAAGAGTTGGATATGACTTAACGACTGAACAACAAGATCAATGAAACACAATAGAGATTCCAGAAACAACCATATATGTATACCTAATTGATAACAAAGGTACACTGCAGAGGAGTCAGTGAAGCATAGTCTCTTTAATATATGGAGTTGGGTGAACTGGATATTCATAAAAAATAAAAAAGTTGACTCTACCTAAAAAAATTCAATTCTACATGTAAAAGACAAAACAAAGTTTCTCCAAGATAAATATAGGAGAATATCATTATGACCTTGAAATAGATAAAGATTTTTTTTAAACATTCCACTAAACGCACTAACCATAAGATAAATTAATTGGACTATATTAAAATAAACTCCTGTTATCCAAAAACATTATTAAGAGAGTGAAGAGAAGCCACAGAGTAGAAGCTATTTGTTACACATATAAGAGACAGAGGACTTATATCCAGAATATAAAAAGGACAGACAACTCAGAAAAATAAACAGGCACCCTCACAAGAGACAGTATCACAATTGCCCAAAATATGGGGAAAAGGTGCTCAACCTCTTGAGCCACCAGAGTAACACAAATTAAAGCTACACTGAAATACCACTATGCGAATACCAGAATAGCTAAAGATTTTTAAACTGACAACCTCACGTGTTGATGAGGGTATGGAGCAACTGCCCTCAAACACTGCTGATGGGAATGTAAGTTGGCCCAATCACTTTAGAAAACTGGTAATAACAACTAAAATCAAAGGCATGCAAACCTTGTGACCCAGCATTTCCACTCCCAGCTGTGTGCCCAGCACAAGGCATCCACGTGTTCACCAAAATACGTGGACATTCATAGACAACATTCTTCCTAGTTGATGGAAACTGGAAAGAACGCAATGGCTGAACGGATAGATGAGATTGTGATAAATACAGCAAAAGCAGACCGAAGGAGGGGAAGGGGAGGGGCAGAGAGAGAGGAGGCGGGACAAGGAGAAAGGATGACAACGAAGGCAAGGTCTGGTCTAGAAAATACAATATGAGATTTGAAAACAATTGGAAATAAGGAAGTGGAAGTTCCTCAGTAGACCCCAAAGTCAGTAGTGTTCGTATCCAGAGGAGGGAAGACTTCTGTGGGTAGACGGTCAGAGGTCAGCTCTGACAAAAAAGGAAGGGGCTCTGGAGGGCACAGAGACGTGAGGGATGCCTGAAGGCAATTCCAACTCCAGCGTGACAGGGGCATCCCCCCCTCTCCACGCCCGCACACTGCTGTTGTCTCCACTGAGGCTCTCTGTTCGCCTGGACCATAGAAAAACTCCCCTCTAGTCTCCCTGCCTCTTCAGTTCAGTTCAGTTCAGTCGCTGAGTCGTGTCCGACTCTTAGCGACCCCATGAACTGCAGCACGCCAGTCCTCCCTGTCCATTGCCAACTCCCAGAGTTTACTCAAACTCATGTCCATTGATGTCATCCAAGCATCTCATCCTCGGTCATCCCCTTCTCCTTCTGCCTTCAATCCTTCCCAGCATCAGGATCTTTTCCAATGAGTCAGTTCTTCACATCAGGTGGCCAAAGTATTGGAGTTTCAGCTTCAGCATCAGTCCTTCCAATGAATATTTAGGACTGATTTCCTTTAGGATGGACTGGTTGGAGCTCCTTGCAGTCCAAGGGACTCTCAAGAGTCTTCTCCAACACCACAGTTCAAAAGCATCAATTCTTTGGCGCTTAGCTTTCTCTATAGTCCAACTCTCACATCCGTACATGACTACTGGAAAAACCATAGCTTTGACTAGATGGGCCTTTGTCAGCAAAGTAATGTCTCTGCTTTTTAATATGCTGTCTAGGTTGGTCATAACTTTTCTTCCAAGGAGCAAGCATCTTTTAATCTCATGGCTGCAGTCACCCTGCCTCCTACCCATCATGCATCTCTAGATCTTGACTTCAGTGGACACCAGAGGTGTCTTTCTGAACTGCACACTGGTGAGGTCACTTTTCCTGCTTCCACCCCTTCAGCTTGGGGGATCTAGGGACTCTGCTCTCCTCTAGCAGCTCCTGCTCAGGCTCTCTCAGCCTCTCTGCTTCTGCTTCTGCCCACTGGGCTGTGATGTCCTTCTTCCCCCCTGCTCCATCTGGCAACATCGCCTCACAGTGAGGACTCAGTCCAACACGCCTCCTTCAAAAGCCATTCCTGACCTCCCAGGACCTCCCAGGAGCAGAACCACCCCTTCCTAAGATCCCCTTGGGGTACCCTGTCCACATTTATTTTACCTGGTCCCATGCCTTCCCCACCAGACCTAGGCTCCTTGAGAACCTTCCAGTTCCTTCTCAAACTGACACAAGGCCTGGCCCCAAGGAAGGACTCTATACACACCGAATTAGTAAAAATGCCAACTTGGACGTGCAAAGCACTTCTCTGCTTGCAAGCTGCTTTTATGTGTGATTTCGTTTGAGGCTCCCAATAAACCCACAAAGTTACCTCCACTCATCCGATGAGGAAGCTGAGGCAGAGAAAGAGATTGAGGACGTGGTCATGGCCAGCTGGGGAAGGGGCTAAGAGAACTCCTGCCTGCTCAAGCCTTGTCCAGGACACTGCCCTGAGGATAATGGCTTCTCTCTTCCAGGAAGCCCCTTTCCAAGCCACTAGAGGCCCGAACTCAGCTTCTCAAACGATGTGGTCAGCCCTTCACAAAGACTGTCAGAAATCATTCTGGAACATTTATTTGCCTTGGCCTCTCTACCACACCCAACATCTTCTCCTCTGATGACTGAGCCTCTTGCCACCCTGAGACCACACAGAGGGTGGACGCAGGCCCAGGTCATGGGCACTGACACCAAGCCAGCAGGAAGACTCTCCTCTGCCCTGCTCATGGGTTGTCTGCCCGATTTCCCACAAGTGCTGCCCGATTTCCGTCACAACCTGGCCCTGGGTACTAACTGCAGTGAAAGGGACATTTCAGCTGGGAAAGCAGGCCACGCAGCCACAGGTCAGGGATCTGTCAGAGTCCTCCCTAACTCTCCCTGGAACTTTCCTCCCTCTGCCCTTCTCCCACCTTCTTGGAGGGTCAGTGAGGTGGTCATGGCAGGAAGCTCATTTCTCTGACCCCAGTCCACCTCCCTTCATCATCTACCCCTTCCCCAAGCTCCATCCGACACACATGCATTCCAGAGGCCTTAATGGTAAATTTTATTGTCAAGCCACACTGGCTTCCTACTGGGCAGAACTAGCCCCAGCAATGACCTTGTCCCCAGCATCCCCAGTACCTGGGACCCTGCAGCCAGTACAGTCTTAGCTCAGATGACCAAGGCCCCTGCCCGGAGCCCCATGATTCAGAGGGTCCCACTCTGGCCTGTCTCTTGCTGCATCTCTCTCCATGAGTCAGGAGTCCATCAGGTAGGGTCAGTGTCAGGTTCATTGGTCAATACACCCAATTAAATTTGAATTTTAGGTAAACAGTAATTTTTAAGTGTGTGTTGGGAACATGCATGTGTGTGTGTGCTTGTGTGTTCAGCCGCTTCAGTCATGTCTGACTCTTTGCAGCCCTATGGACTGTAGCTCATCAGGCTCCTCTGTCCATGGGATTTTCCAGGCAAGAATGCCAGAGCAGGTTGCCATTTCTTTCTCCAGGGGATCTTCCCAACCCAGGGATTGAACTCATGTCTCTTATGTCTCCTCCTTTGGCAGGCAGGTTCTTTAGCTCTAGGGCCACGTGGGAAGTCCATGCATTGGGGACATACCATAGTAAAAAATTGTTATTGTTTTTCTGAAATTCAAACTTAACCAAGTATTCTATATTTTAATCTGATGAATATGGTAACCTTACAACAATGGTCAAGGGGATGTGCCCACCTGGAGCATACTCTGGGTACCTGGGATCCTAATGAAGGGCCCAGAACCCACTCCCAGGGCCTCTGCAATTTCCCCTTCCTGCCTGGTCCCACCAGCCTGCTGGAGATGGAGCCGTTACAGCAGGCTGGGTATCCACACAAGGACATCCCTCACAGGGAGGTGGGGAAAGAAGGGGGTGGACCACAGGCCAGGGGCCTCCATTTGTACTTCTGTGCCTGCCCACCAATGCCAGGGGTAGATCTGCCAGCCAACCAGCACAGCTGTGCTGTCTGCACCTGAATTCTTCTCCATCTCCTGCTACAGAAGCATCCAGGTAGGACAGTGGAGTCCCCTGAGTGTGTGTGTATGGTGGGTCCCCTGGAAGGAAACCTATTTCCTGGTTGGGGTGAGTCTCGCTGTGGTGGTGGGCTTCCTCAGGCTCTGCTGTCAAGCCATCACTGGCTTCATTGTTCAGGAGTGTATCCGGGACCAGGGACACAGAGAGCCTGGGAAGTTAGTGGTTCTTCCCGCCAGGAAGCCAGTAGGTTCTGGTAACATCTCTGAGCCTCAAGTTTTTTCAAAGGTGAAACAGGAAGAATTCCTGCCTCTTGTGAAGTAGATATGATTGGGGGAAACTAGAGATAGTAAAAAGATGAGTGGTTCCCAGGGGTGGGGGCCGGGTGGGGGGAAGAGGAAGGAATAGGCAGAGCTCAGTGGGTTTTTAGGGCAGTTCATCGTCTCTGTATGATACTGCGGTAGTGGAGACATGTCACTATGTACTTGTCAAATCGTATAGAATGTACAATCTGAAAGTGATGCCTGGTGTTAACTCTGGACTTTGGATTACGATGACCTGTCGGTGTAGGTTCATCTACATTGACTGGTAAACCACTCTGCTGTTGAGTGACAAGAGTGGGGATGCTGAGCGGGTGTGGGGGCCTTGAGGTATATGGGAAGCCTCTGCACTTTCTGCTCAATTTTGCTGTGAACTAAAACTGTGGTAAAAAATAGTAGTGTTAGTCGCTCAGTGGTGTCCGACTCTTTGCAATCCCACGGACTCTTGCCCGCCAGGCTCCTCTGTCCATGGGATTCTCCAGACAAGAATACTGGAGTGGGTTGCCATGCCCTTCTCCAAGGAATCTTCCTAACCCAGGGATGGAACCTGGGTCTTCATTGCAGGCAGATTCTTTACTGTCTGAGCTAACAAGGAAGCTGTTAAAAAAAATATGTAAAAAAATAAAGTTTATTAATTAAAAAAATAGATATGACCACGAATGCACCAGCCCCTAACATATTTCACACTCAGACGTGTACGAGCGCCTACTAGACATCTGTATTTATAAGGTAAACCAAAACGAGGGAGCCAGGGAGGTATTTCTTCCTCAGCTGTACACTTGGGAGAAGTCTCCCCAGAAGAAAACCACCCACGCTGGTCAGAGACACCGGGTGGCAGCGCTAGGGGGTCGCCGCAGTGGGGGCCAGTGACGCGGGTTCGGCGCCGCCCCACTCTGACCCCGACCTCGGAGCGGAGGCAGGAGCCGGGGGACCCGGACACAGCAGGCTGGGCTCGAGGTGGGGTCCTGGGGAGGAGGCTGCCCTGTCAAAGGAGGGCAGGCTCAGAACTACACAGAACCCCCTAGGCGGCCTCGCCGCCGGGACCCCTCGGAGGAAGTCCCGGGGCGCTCAGCGCGGAGCCCCGGTGGGCGGGACGGGGAGGGGCGAGGGCGGGGGCGAGGGCGGGGGCGAGGGCGGGGGCGAGGGCGGGGGCGGGGCGGGGCGAGGGCGGGGGCGGGGCGGGGCGAGGGCGGGGGCGGGGCGGGGCGAGGGCGGTGATCGGAGGCGGGGCGGTCGGTCGGGGACGGGGCTAGGGCGGTGGTCAGGGGCGGGGCGGGGCGGGGCGGGGCGGGGCGGGGCGGGGCGGGCGGTCAGGGGCGGGGGAAGGGAGGAGAGAAGGCGAAGGCCTCCAGAGGAGGCCGGCCGCCGCCAGCCCCGCCGCGCCCTCGTGTGGCCGCCGCGAGCCGCTGCGCCGCACGGGGAACAAAGCCCGCGGCTCGGGTGGGGGCGGGTGGGGCGCTGGGGCTCCGGCTCCGCGGCCCGGTCCGCAGGGCTGGCTGGGAGAACCCCGTTGGAGGACAGGCGTCCTAGATAAAAGGCATGGTGACTCTAGACTCGGCTTGTGGCAGATTAGTTGGAGGGAGCCAAGCGGAAAGGGGAGGAGGCGCTGTGACTGCCCACCCACTGGGAAGGACCATCCCCACACAAGCTCCAGTCCAGTCGCCGAGCGGCTGGCCGCTCTCGGGTAGGAGCTGGAGGGGGAGAGAAGGAAGAGTTCCTGAAGCGCGGTCCGGCAGGGCCGTGCTTTGGGTGAGCGGCGAGTCGTGGCCCGGACGCCCCGACCCTCTAGGCCTGGGATGTCTGCCTAAGTTAGCGGAGACGCAGAGGAGTACAGGGAACCGGTCTTGTACCCAAGTCCGGGACCCTTCACCGCCCGGCCACACTGCTCCTCGTCCCTGGGTGCTTGCCATCTCCTGCCTTCAGAGGAGGCTACCCTTGCCCAGCGCTTCCTCGTGAGGAGGAAATACCACGTCAAAACCCAGATGCCTGCAAAACAAAACATCCACTAATGCCTGACCTGGAGGGCGGGGTGCAGGCGGGGGTCGCCTCAAGGACCAGGGAAGCAGATGCCGACCCTTCTAAGACCCTCTGCCTTCAGGGACACAGGTAGCTTGTTGGTCAGCTACCTGGGCTGATTTGTCTTTGCTCCATGACCCACAACCCAGTGGGGGCCACAGCAGGGCCCCTTCCACCACCCAAGGCCAGTTCCAAGGGAAAGATCCAGAGAACCTCCTAGATCCCAGGGGACGGACACACACACACACACACACACACACACACACACACACACACACACACACAACTTCCTAGATCGCAGGGGACAAGGACACACACACACACACACACACACACAGAACCTCCTAGATCCCAGGGGATGGAGACGCGCGCACACACACACACACACACACACACACACACACACACACAACTTCCTAGATCGCAGGGGACAAGGACACACACACACACACACACACACAGAACCTCCTAGATCCCAGGGGATGGACACACACAGAGAATCTCCTAGATCCCAGGGGACAGACAGACAGACAGACACACACACACACACACACACACACACACAGAACCTCCTAGATCCCAGGGGGTGGACACACACACACACACAGAACCTCCTAGATCTCAGGGGATGGACACACACACACACACACACACACACACACACAGAGAACCTCCTAGATCCCAGGAGGTGGACACACACACATACACATACACACAAAACCTCCTAAATCCCAGGGGGTGGACACACACACACACACAAAACCTCCTAGATCCCAGGGGGTGGACACACACACACACACAGAACCTCCTAGATCCCAGGGGATGGACACACACACATACACATACACACAAAACCTCCTAGATCCCAGGGGATGGACACACACAGAGAACCTCCTAGATCCCAGGGGGTGGACACACACACACACACAGAACCTCCTAGATCTCAGGGGATGGACACACACACACACACACACATACACACACAGAGAACCTCCTAGATCCCAGGAGGTGGACACACACACATACACATACACACAAAACCTCCTAGATCCCAGGCGGTGGACACACACACACACACAAAACCTCCTAGATCCCAGGGGGTGGACACACACACACACACAGAACCTCCTAGATCTCAGGGGATGGACACACACACACACACACACACACACAGAACCTCCTAGATCCCAGGGGGTGGACACACACACACACACAGAACCTCCTAGATCTCAGGGGATGGACACACACACACACACACACAGAGAACCTCCTAGATCCCAGGAGGTGGACACACACACACACACATACACACAAAACCTCCTAGATCCCAAGAGGTGGACACACACACACACACATACACACACAGAGAACCTCCTAGATCCCAGGGGGTGGACACACACACACACAGAGAACCTCCTAGATCCCAGGGGGTGGACACACACACACACACAGAACCTCCTAGATCTCAGGGGATGGACACACACACACACAGAGAACCTCCTAGATCCCAGGGGGTGGACACACACACACAGAACCTCCTAGATCTCAGGGGATGGACACACACACACACAAAAAAAACCTCCTAGATCCCAGGGGATGGACACACACAGAGAACCTCCTAGATCCCAGGGGATGGACACACACACACACACACAGAGAACCTCCTAGATCCCAGGGGGTGGACACACACACACAGAACCTCCTAGATCCCAGGGGATGGACACACACCCACACACACAGACACACACACACACTGTGAACTGTGCCCCAGCAATCAATTGGAAAGGGTACTAACTCATTCCACACAGCCTTCAGCCTGGGTGGGGGGGTACCATCTTCACCAGCCATGCCCCTCAGCCCAGGTTATTGCTCACAGAGTGGCCTTTGGCCAGCATTTCCACCGCATATGCTATTGGAGCACCCACTGTGTGCACTGTGTGCGTTTTATACCGTCCCGTCCAGCCCAGGGCTTCCTTCCCGAGCTGGAGTGGAGGAGTCTGTGTTCACCCGGAGCCTGGTCAGTTTTCCTTCAAACCTGCCCCCTCCCCTACTCCCCAGCTTCTCACCTCAAACACAACCCTCGTCCCCTGGTGGTGGTTTCCTCCACAATTACCACCCACTTCTCGGTAATGGCTGCTGAGGCTGCTTGAGAGCTTTGGATGGAGGACAAGCATGGAGTCATTATCTGTTAATTAAATACAACGCTTGTGGAGCTCTGCATCTTCCTGTGGACTCAGACATCAGGCCTTGGGTTAAGAAGTAACTTCCCTGATGACTTGCTTTCTTGGGGAAATCCATCTTGATTTATAATTTCTAGACCAAGGCAAATTTTTCTATAAAGGGCCAAGTAGTAAATATTTCAGGCTTTGCTGGCCCGTACATTCTCTGCCACAATCACGCAGCTGTTGGATGGGAGTGAAAGAAGCCACAGACAATACGTAATGCATAGGTGCAGAAGTGTTCCAATAAAACTTTATTTACAAGAACAAGCAGGGAGCTAGATTTGGCTCCCAGGCCATAGATTGTTTTAGACCTGTGTTATGTATTTTGGCATCATGGCTTAACGGAGCAGATAAAGTGAGTGAAAAAGACTTCAGCTTGGCCTCGAAAGAGCTGAGTGGCAAGGCCAGGTCTGAAGCTCACAGCTGGGTGACCTCGGAATCTGGCCACACTGGAATGAGAAAGATCACTCCTGACACCCCACTATCAGAGGTCTGTGATGTGGGCTGAAACTAACCCTGAAAGTTAAACACTCGTGAGCACTTTTATAAACCCTGAAGTGCCCTATGCATATAAATTGCCTACTGTAAGTCTGTTCTATCTTGGGGCCAAATAACATAGGGGGAGGTCAGAGGGTCTTACTGTGACTGGCCTGGGAGTCTGTGCTTGTCTCGGTAGGTTCACATAGATGCTAAAACTTTGGAATATTATCACCTGCTCTCTTGAATTTTTCGAAATGCTGGTCAGCAAGCTGGTGATTTTGCACAGCTCTTTAACTGCCTGGTGACTCAAACAGTAAAAGAAACCACCTGCAGTGCGGCAGACCTGGGTTTGATCCCTGGGTTGGGAAGATCCCCCGGAGAAGGGAATGGCTACCCATTCCAGTATTCTGGCCTGGAGAATCCCACGGACAGAGGAGCCTGGCGGGCTATGGTCCATGGGGTCGCAAAGGGTCAGACATGACTGAGCAACTTTCACGTCACTTTAATTGCTCTATGACTTCAGTTTCTACTCTTTCAGACTCAGTTGGGCTGACTGCAGCTGCAGGGCAGAAATTCTTTCCAGAGCCAAGACTGGGCTAAGCAAGATCACCTTGTGATGTGAACACACGGTGTTGGATACTTCTGGCTGGACCCAGCCACCACCTGCTGGGCCCTCCCTTCTGCCACGCGGGGAGGCTCTGATGGGGGGAGAGAAGTGGGTGGCCTCTGTTGCATTCCTCCTCTTGCCCAGGACTGGGTCAGGCACTCTGTCCTCACTAGCATTTCTGAGAACCAGGCTGGTGGCCTCGCTGCCCTGGGGCTGGGCCCTGGAGCCTCAGGGTTTAGGCTCCATGGGCCTCTGGGCACTATTCCAGGGGCCTCTGTGTCATTTCCTGGAGACCTTCAAGCACACAGAGGTTGTTAGGTGGGAACCCGTTTTGGCATCCAGTCATCTGCCTGGAACTGGCGTGCTCACCCATCCCAACCCTAGCCTCGAAGGGTGCTGCCTTCCTCCCCCAGTGAAGACCCTGGGTTCTGGGCCAACACACTCACTTTACAGCCGGAAACTGAGACATCGGAGAAGGAAGGGCCAGCCCTTCAAATGAGCGATATCCTTTCTAGACTCTTCCAGTCCTTCACGGCAGGCAGCTTCTTGTATTGACGGTAATTACTTGATTTATGGCTTTCCCCACCCAACTCTTCCATACCTGCCTGTATCATCGGGAACAGCTGCTTGGACACGCCCCCGGGAGGCGGGGCCCGCATGGGGCCGTGCCTTGGGGCAGCGGGCAGGGCCTTGGAGAGGCAGAAGAGCCCCGCAAGAAGATGGGGTGCTGTCCTCCCTCCCAGGGGTCAGGGCAGGCCCCACAGTGAAGGGAAGGAGAGGTTAGGGCAAGAAGCAACGTCTCCCCAGCCTGGGCCTGCCTGCTCATCCCCTCCAAAGAGAAGTGGCAGGATGTTTCAGCCACCGAGGGACCCTGCAGGGTCCAGCCCTCAAGGCCCTGGTGCAGTGACCTCGTTAGGCATTTCCAGCTTTTATGATCTGCCAACCAGGCCCCCAAGTGACGCAGACCAATCTCCCCTTGCTGCCTGTTCTCCGTGCGGCCTGTTCTTAGCCCCTTTGGAATGCCACTGCCACCCACACACCCTTGCCCAGGCCACAGGCCTCAAGACACAGGCCAGGGTGCTGAGCAGGGGCCGGAGGGAGAGGGGCGGCCTAGAAGAGAAGGGGAAGACAGAGGAGATGAGGATGTCTCCCAGGAGGCCAGAAATGGAAGCAGGGAGGTGGAGAGAGCTCAGCCCTGGGGAGACAAGACAGGGGGCTTGAAGAGTCCAAAACAGCTGCTCGGTGGCCCCCCGCCTTGGAACCCCCAGACTGGCCCACCTGCTGCTCCCTCTCTGTGGGCCTTCCTTAGCCCAGGGTCTCGCAGAACTACCGTCTCCCAGAACCACCGTCTCCCTCCACACACATGACTTATGCATCTGAGTGACAAATGACTAACGTTGAGTTCAAATCCTGAATCAGACACTGCATAACAGAATGACCTTGGGCAAGTTGCTTGCCCTCTCCGAGCCTTGGATTCTTGGGAAAGTGCGAATACCACGAAGGGCGTCTTCTTCATTTGTGAACCAGTAAATGAGGCAGTACCCAGTGCCTGGCTCAGAGGAAATTCAGGAAAGGATGATTATTATTGTCACTGAGCAATGGAAACAGGCTAGAGAATATTCAGGCCTCCCCACCCCCAGTTTTTCCCCACAAACCAGTAAGCAGAGAGTCCTGCCCAAACTAGCCGTCTCAGAGGCTGACTAGGAAGTGTTGGATCCCTGTACCAAAGGATTCCACGTGTGACTGTTGGAAAGGGCAGTGACATGGAATTTGAGTTACCTTCAGTCTAGCCCGCTGGACTTTGGACACTTCAAGATATTGTTTTCCCTGTTTTAACAAATGGCCCAGTTGAGGCTCAGAGACTATAAATAGCTACTCAGAGTGACACAGCCTGCGGATAACAGAGTCACAGTTTAGAGCAGAGTACTTTACTGCTCAAAGCCCCATGGCTCATTGACCTCTACGTTTCTAGTGTTTTGGACTCAGTTATACAGATTTCTATTAATTCAGCATGTGTTCAGGATACCTGCTCCCTACCTGATCCTGATTCAGGTATTCTCTACATGCAGGAGAGGAAGAGACAGTTGGGAAGAGCAACTAACACAAAACTCTTTACATAAATGTATAAAACAGGAGCCATACAAATCATTTTCTCCCTGGATACAATAGGGTATAAGCTTAGGGTATAAGTTGCTGTAACAAGACCCACTCTCACAATGGCTTAAATATGATGTGTTTCTTTTCTTCTTTCTTTCAATTTATTTTATTTTTGGCTATGTGAGGTCTTAATTGTGGGATCTTGGTTGCAGTGCACAGGCTTCTCTCTAGTTGTGGCGCATAGGCCCAGTAGTTACTGGGGGGAGGAGGGATGGTGTGTGGGTTTAGTTGCCCTGTGGCATGTAGAATCTTAGTTCCCTCACCAAGGATCGAACTCACCTCCCCTGCATTGGAAGGCAGATTCTTAACCACTGGACCGCAAGGGAAGCCCTTAAATATGGTACATTTCTGTCCCTCCTATGACCATCTAGAGATGAGTGACCCTGACTGGCAGGCTGCTCTGTTACATGTGGACATTTGGGGATTCGAGTTCTGTCCATCTTTTTCTCTGCCGTCTTCCAAGGCAGGAATTCAATAGATATGGACTCAATAACTTAGAGTCAATAGAAATAACTCAAGAGATTTGAGAACCAGGATAAAAAAAATAAAAGGATAAAAAGTCTGTATTTTCACAGACTTCTAAATGAAATGTAGCATTTCTTCAATTATGAATGTGACAATAAATCACTGTAATAATAAGACCGGGGGATTAGTTGCTGATAGAAATCACATAGATATTCATATCATATTACAATGTTATAGATGCATCAAACCATCACTTCCTATTCATTATTGTTTCAAAATTACAGATGCTATCAGTCTTGCCATTAGATTTTATTACTTAATGTCAATAAAGAAGCACATTTTTACTCTACCACCAATTTGTATGTGTGTGGTTTTTTTTAAGTTATTTTGAAAAAAAAAAGTTATTTTGACACCCACTTTCCAATACAATTGGTTTCTTGTGTAATCTTTTTTTTTAATTTATTTATTTTAATTGGAGGCTAATTACTTTACAATATTGTGGTGGTTTTTGCCATACATTCACGTGAATCAGCCATGGGTGTACATGTGTTCCCCACCCTGAACCCCCCTCCCATCTCCTTCCCCATCCCATCCCTCAGGGTCATCCCAGTGCATCAGCCCTGAGCACCCTGTCTCATGCATCGAACCTGGACTGGTGATCTATTTCACATATGATAATATACATGTTTCAATGCTATTCTCTCAAATCATCCCACCCTCGCCTTCTCCCACAGAGTCCAAAAGTCTGTTCTTTACATCTATGTCTCTTTTGCTGTCTCGCATATAGGATCATCATTACCATCTTTCTAAATTCCATATATATGCGTTAATATACTGTATTGGTGTTTTTCTTTCTGGCTTACTTCACTCTGTATAATAGGCTCCAGTTTCATCCACCTCATTACAACTGATTCAGATGCATTCTTTTTAATAGCTGAGTAATATTCCATTGTGTATATGTACCATAGCTTCCTTCTCCATTCATCTGCCGATCTTGTGTAATCTTATGTATTTTATTCATTTAAAAAAATTATCCTGGTAAAATCCACAGGCTTCACCAGGCTACTAGAGGAGTTTGTGGCACAGAAAGGTGGGGGACCCCTGTCTGGAGGAGTTGTTCTCATAGCTGTGGTCAAACCTGAGTCACTGTGTGGTTGTGGTCCCACACTTGGAAATACAGAAAGAGGAGAAGAGGACGATAAGTGGTTTCCTTCTTAGGTGAGGGAGGCAAAATCTGCCCGTATCACTCAGCTCACATTCTGTCGGTAAGAGCTCGGGCCCGTGGCCACTCAGCCAGCTGCAAGGAGAGCGCGAAAAGAGGGTCTCTAGTCTGGGGACCACTTACTGAGACTCTATCGTATGGGAGGAAGGAAGAAAAATTTGGGAGGTGTATCATTTTGGGGTTTTTCTATCTGTAAAAACAGGAGATGGAAATACTAACAGAAAACACTAGTTGCTTTTTTTTTTTTTGGACCAGTTAATATCTGTTTTCAAATGAAATCACATAATACAGACCAAAGCAGGATATTTTGGTTAAGTAGGGTAGGGGATCCAGGGCCCTGCCCAGCTGACCTGTCCTTGCTCCCCGTCCCTAAAGGGCCTCCCTGAGGCACCTCCTGGGAACCCCGAGGCCGGAACGGCCTGCCGCTCATGTTCTGAGTGTCTGAGCCCCTTCCTGCCCTGCCTTCTTCTGCACAGGCTGCATCAGACACATGGCAAGAGCTAGGGCATCTTCCAAAACAGAGCCCCATCTCTGTGGTGAGGTAGGAAGGGCGGGGAAGACCCCAGGGCAAAGGATTCACCTTGAAAGAAAAGTAGAATGAGAGCAGCCAAAAGTGAGACAGAGAATGGCACGTGCAGAGGGGCTGTGTGCTGAGGAGGGGTCCCCTGGAGGGACCAGCGCAGCCCGAACCTGCAGCCTCGCTCCCAACAGCCCTGATTCCCTGGGCTCAGGCCTCCTGAATAGAGGCGGCAGCAGGGATGGAACTTCTTTCTGGAAAACCTAGAACGCTCATCATATGGGGCCAATATGTGAACCAAAGGTATTACTCAATTTTGTCTCCCACGCTTATCAAGCTCTTACTTTGTATCAGGTACTAGGAGAGGCTTTCATTCTGTCAAGAAGAGACGAGATGTGAGGAAACATGTGATGAGTATATTAAAAAGCAAGCAGTTATTAATGGCTTTGCAATTGATATGAAAAAAAGTCATAATAGTTAGCATTCAGTAGTGCTAAAAATCCCAGCAGTCGGTCTGAGGAGTATCAGTGAACACAAGAAGAATGTACTAATAGTATGTGTTGAGATTACTAAACACTGTCTTTTTTGGTTGTGCTGAGTGTTTGCTGCTGCGGGTGAGTTTCTCTGGTCGCAGCGAGCGGGGGCCACTCTCTAGTTGCAGAGCGTGGGCTTCTCATTGCGGTGGCTTCTCTTGTAGCAGAGCACGGGCTTTAGGGCACCTGGGTAGCTGTGGTACATGGGCTTAGTTGCTCTGTGGCATATGGAATCCTCCCGGACCAGGGATCAAACCCATGTCCCCTGCATTGGCAGGCAGACTCTTATCTACTGCACCACCAGGGAAGCCCTTAAACACTCTGAAAAGGCAGAATTTGAGAGTCAGTCCCATCTTTCAAATTTTAACTCTACCGTTGCCTACTGTGTAGCCTCCTGCCAATCACTCCTCGGACTCAGTATCCTCATCTGTGCAAAATACCTACCTGGTAAAACTTCTGTGAACATTCATGAGATAGTGCACATAAACATTTACTATAGAATCTAATACATTGAGTACCCAGTACATGTTTCTGTTATTACTATTATTATTGTGAACTCAAGCTAAGAGTCTTCAGTTAAACAAAATTCTTACAGAGAAAGCTTGCAGAGCTTCCCGCCAACCACTCTGACAAGGGCAGAGTTTTGAGCTTCAAACCAGAGAATGGAAAGAGCATGGGCATCGTGTTTAGTTCCATGGCCCCTTGTTGCTGGCAGCTCGTGCCTTCTTTCTGTCTTCCCATTACTAAGAAAAAACAAACTTCTCGATTCCATTTCCGTGAACTATCCAGAAGAGAAAAATCCCTAGAGACAGAAGTAGATTGCTGGTTGTTAAGGTGCGGGGAAGAATGAGGAGAGGAGTAGGAGAAACTGCTTAATGAGTGTGAAAGGCACTCAGTCGTGTCCAACTCTTTGCGACCCTGTGGACTACACAGTCCATGGAATTCTCCAGGCCAGAATACTGGAGTGGGTAGCCCTTCCCTTCTCCAGGGTATCTTCCCAACCCAGGGATCAACCCCAGGTCTCCCGCATTGCAGGCGGATTCTTTACAGCTGAGCCACCAGGGAAGCCCCTAAAGGGTATGGGTTCTATTCTGGATGGAAATGTTTTGGAACGGGCTAGAGGTGGTGCTTGCAGAGTATTTTGAATGTACTAAGTGCCACTGAATTGTTCATTCTAAGATGATTAATTCTATGTTATGTGAGTTTCACCTCAATAAATTATCAAAAAGTCTCCTTCAATTGTGTAAAACGTATTTAATTGAGAACTGTTGAGGACTTCAGTTGGGATTGCTCCGCATATATTTATAAAGGTGTTTCAGGGATATAGTTTAGTAATTTGTATGACCAACTTTCAGTACAACTAAGGAGACTTTTATGTTTAAAAAGAATTAAATGTGTGATTTCTGCCCAGAAAATCCAGTGCATCTTTCTAGAGACCTTTCTTTTGGTCAGAATTGCCCATGGTGCCCCTATTCTAAAAGACTCCATCCAGGCTGCAAATAACAGCACAGAGAAGGGCCAGCAATACTCCAGTGAATATTCCCACTGCTTCCATGACTGCCATTGGGAGAGTTGTTGGTCCTCCCCTGCCCTGTGGATGCTTGGCCAACATTGTAACAGTAGCCATGCTAATAGTATTACTAACAGTCATCAGCGCCCTCAGGCACTAAGACCCCAAATCCTGGGTTCTGCTCCAAGAGTGCCAGTCACTGTCGACACTCCTTTGCCCTCAGCACTGTGTTTGCAGCAAAATCTCTAAGCCTGAGATGCTGGGTCAGGAGGGGTTTCCAGCGCCAGCCTTCCCTACAGTCTCTAGGCCCAGGTGATGGGTATATATGCAGTCTCCCCTTTCCTCGTGCTTGATAACCTTAACTCCTGTCAATCTTGCCACTCCTCACTAGCCACCAACTAGCCATTGTACCTTAGGAAGTAGTACAATGAGCAGTGGTGATTTAGCCACAAAAGGCTTTACTATACTCTTTCTCCCAGGGCACTTGGTGCCTTTGCAACTCTGGATATTCACAAATGAAGACTATCCCCTGCAACACTATTCACAGTAGCCAAGACATGGAGACATCCTAAATGTGCATTGACAAATGACAGGATAAAGATGTGAAATACTATGTGAAATGCAATGAAATACTACTAAGCCATGAAAAAGAATGAAATAATGTGATTTGCAGCAACATGGATGGAACTAAAGATTATCATACTCAGTGAAGTCAGAAAAAGAAAGACAAATACCATATGATACCACTTTTATGTGGAATCTAAAATATGGCACAAATGAACCTATCTATGAAACAGAAACAGACTCACAGACAGAGAGAACAGACCTGTGGTTGTCAAGGGGCCTGGTGGGTAAGGAAGGAGTGGACTGGGATTTCTGGGTTAGCAGATGCAAACTGTTACATGTAGAATGGATAAATAGCAAGGTCCTACTGTAAAACACAGGGAAATATATTGAGATAGACCATAATGGAAAAGAATATTAAAATGAATGTACATATGTGTATATATATATGTACTAAATTACTTTGGTGTACAGCAGAAATTAACATGCATTGTAAATTGGCTATACTTCAATTTTAAAAGTTAAAAAAAAAAGAATATCCCTTGCAAGACGACCTCTACTTCAACATAGATCAAGAAGCCAACTGGCATTCTCTCAGTAATAATAAAAATAATTTTAAAATAGCTAATATCTGTTGAGTGCTACGTGCCCTTGTGGCTCAGCAGGAAAGAATCCACCTATAATGCAGGAGATGTGGGAGACATAAGTTCGATCCCTGGGTGGGGAAGATCCCCTGGAAGAGAAAATGGCAACCCACTCCAGTATTCTGGCCAGGAAAAATCCCATGGACAGAGGAGGCTGGCAGGCTATCGTCCATAGGGTCACAAAAAGTCGGACACAACTGAGCACACACACACCAAACAAATGCAAGTATGCACCTAGCTCTCTGCTGTCTCACCACAGCCTGTGAGGTGGGTATCATGATTGACCCCATCCTACAGCTGAGGATATGGGGCTTTATCTTTCATCCTGGTGACACATACTGAGAAAGAGTTATTTGAATGCTTTACCCAGTACTGCCTTTGGAATACATCTCCCAGGGAAGACAATTAATGAAATGATTTATTTTACATTTCTAATCTTGTCACCTGTATTAATTCTTTCTGTTACTCTCCATTAAGTAAGTTTAGAAAACACTGGAGTAAACAATGGTTACAAGCTAGTAGAAATGGGATCGGACTAAAAGTTGGAGACCTGAGTTTTAGTCCCAGCTCTGCGAGTATTTTGATGTGTGAATTCTAGAGAAATCCTATGACCTAGCTGAGCCTCCGTTTCCCCATCTGTAAATGACAAGTGGGCTAAATATTGTGTAGCTCCTTTCTGACTCTAAAATTCTAGGGGAGGGAAAGATTAGGGGTTTGGGATTAGCAGATGCAAACTGTTATACATAGGATGGCTAAACCACCAGGTCCTATTGAATAGCAGAGGGAACTTTCAGTATCCTGTCATAAATCATCATGGAAATGAATATGAAAAAGAATATATATGTATAACTGAGTCACTTTACTGTACAGGAGAAATTAAACATGACATTGCAAATCAATGATACTTCAGTAAAATTTTAAAAATTAAAAAATAAAATTCTGTAATTCTGCGAGCCAGCCGCACTTTAAATCCCAAATCACCAAGGCAGGACCCCGTGTGTGCACACCCATGCATAAAACATTGCAGGAGCAGCCGTTTGGCTAAGCATCCATTTATTCATTCCTTCCAGACGGCTTGAAGGGAACCTCTCAGAAAAGATTAGCAGCTTGAAGCAAATGACTGTGAAATCCCCGCGTGAGCCAGATGCACTTAATCCAGGGCTGGTTATTGGATCACTTCTGATTCATCTCGCTCGTCTGGTCTTAATTTGCTTGTTATTGGCTTGTCCTCTTTTCCCCTGCTTCCTGCTATTGTCCATTCTTGTTCCTTTCAGGAATCATGGTCACCAAATGTCACTCTTTTGTCCAGAGAGATGATTCTAGCCTGAGGAGACCCTAGCTCCTCACACTTGTCCGGCTTCCATCCAGGCACAGAGATGGTAGAAGTCTTAGCTGGCTACAGCAGCTGACTTTTTTTCATCTCCTTGGGAGCCCAATATTGAAGGATTTAGTGGAACTTTAAAGTTTAGTGAATGGTATCCACATTGACTGCTGATCAGTCTCTCATGATGTGACTCTTTCACTGTGGTGGAAAAAATAAAAGCAAATATTTCAGAGTTTGAAAAACTTGTAAAGCCAAGTGTTGATGAAGGAATGATGAAATGGGCACTATTAAAAGCCACTGATGGGAGTGTAAATAGGTATGATCACTTTGGAATACAATCTGACACAACAAACCAAATGTTTTAAAATGTGCACACATTAGAGCAAGCCCGTGTGTCCTATTAGAAAGCTGAATTCCAAGAAATTATCATAGATGGCAATATTTATTTATTAGGCTGTTCATCAGAGCATGTTTGTCCTGGAAAAAATGTTAGACGTGAAGCAAATTTCCAAGAACAGGGGTTCAAAAATAAATTATGGTACATCCATTACAAATCATTTTGTAGAAGAACACTTGATGACACGAGAAAATGCTCATGAAAATGCTATGTGAAAAAATTGGGTTACGAAACGGTACGTGTATGTTATGTATAAATAAAATCTGTATGCATGTGAGAGTGTTATTTAAAAACAAAACAAAGCAAAACAAAACTAGACTATACACCCAAATGTCATAGTGTTTATTTCTACATGGTGAGATAATCCATGACGTTTATTTTCTTTTTTACATCCTTTTAAAATTTAACTTTATGAAACAGGAAAAAGACATTTGTATATACACATATAACTTCTTAAAAACACACACATGTAACAAAGCTTTGTGACCCAGGTAAGTAGGTGAGAGAAGGGCAGGCCAGGTGTAAGCTTTCTTTCTTCTAGGAACACCCATTTATTTCCTTCTGGTCCCTCTTCCCTCACACTTTCTGCTCCTCATTCTTCTACTGGGACGCCTCATGAATCCTCCCTGGTAGTGGCTGGACCTCTGAGTCATACTAGCAAAATCCTCAGCTATAGACCTGTTCCCCACCAGTAAATCAACCCTCCCTGGGGTCCTGGGAGAGCTGATCATGCACTTCTCATCCTATCATGCTGATAACTTGAAACTGGCCATGATGGAAATGTTTACACCAAAGCAATTGGCAAAAGCTACAGTCAGGGCTTTTCTCCTGGACACTCTGGGGTGGAGCCTGGTGATCTGTGTTATAACAAGCCGTGCAGGTGATTTGGACACACATCCAAGTGGGCAGTGGGCAGGACATGCTTAGGCCCCAGGAAAGATCATTCATACTCCCAGGGAGGTAGGCCACATTCTGGGCTATTTCTCTCTCTTCTCTCTTGTGCTCAGTCGTGGCCGACTCTTTGCAACTCCATGGACTGTAGCCCACCAGGCCCATCTGTCCATGGAATTTTCCAGGCAAGAACACTGGAATGGGTTACCCTTTCCTCTCCAGGGGATCTTTCCCACCCAGGAATCTAACCATGTCTCCTGCATTGCAGGCAGATTCTTTACTAATTGAGCTACAAGGGAAATGTGGCTTTTCCAAAAAAGAGCTCTCAACCTTACTTGTGCCAACCAGAGAGGAAAATTCTTACACAAATCATGAATGTCCCACCCTCTTCCATTCTCCAGCTTTCTGTGGGGAAGAGGGCATCTCAGAGCTCTGGAGCCCTAAGAAAATAGTATGCTGCAGCCTACTCCCACACATACATCTAGACTAAAATGATACAGAAGGAAGTCTACCAATGTTCACATTTTTCCACATTGAGGGAAGTGTTAAATACCCAAAGTTTAATAATTCTCCACCTTTTATTTCAGCCTGCTTTGCTGTTTCCCTAGGTAAATGCCTTGTTTTCCTCTTGGCTGATCAACCCAGTACGGAACTGCCACAAGAAGTGACATAAATTCTCATTCAAGGCTTCCCAAGCAAACCTTGGCAGCTCCTGCTCCCCAGACACATCCTTTCTGAATATTTCAAGGAGGTGGTGAGGACAAAGGTTCCATTCTGACACCAGTCATTTGCCTTGGGGAGCCGTTGAGGGGCTGCAAGCAGTAGACAGATTGTTCTGGCTTTGATCTGACATGTCACGGGATGGATGGGACTTTGGGACATGCATGTGAGCAATGCTCTGGTTGGGTGGGCAGCCACAGAGCAAACTCAGGCCTAGCCAATCAGGATGAAGGCATTTTCTTCCTCTTCCTCCCCTGCAAATCTTTCGTATAGCCGGATGGTCTTGGGATCTATTAGTCTCCCAGCAGTCACCTCCTGGCTATTTTATCATCACCCATCACCTCTTATTCCGAAGGCAGTCATCCTTCCCTCCACACTCACACAAGAGAGCAGTCCTGTGAAACATCTTGAACACAAATAAAATCACTTGCCTTTGGCTCTGTTATGCATGGCAGGTTTTGGGAATAGCAGATTTGCTCTTCTAATTTGCTTTGGCTGCAATTAATATTCAAACAAGGTGGCAGGGAGCAGGGCAGAGCCTGGCTTTAATGATCTGTCACCAGCAGAAAACTGAGAGCAGTCAGCAGCTGGAACCATGCCCCATGGCTGCAAATGGCTGGCTCAGCTGAAGCAGGACATGACTGTCCCCAGCGGCCTCCCCATAACTGCCACCCTACACGCAGCCTGGGACCAGGGCATCACCCTTCTCCTGACAGTTCTCAGAGATCCCTGGGCCCCTGGGCCTCGTGCAAGGGGAGGCCAGTGCTCACAGATGAGCAGCCGGTGCCCCACAGCTGCAGCTGTTCTCAGGTGGTGCTCACAGCCACGTCACGTGGTCATGGGCAGGGACTTGGGAGTTTCAAGCCATTGGTGCCAGTCTTCGTGGATCTAGGAAAAATGTCAGTACAGACTTAAGGGCGAGAGGCCTTATTTTGAGTTAATGATCTTCACACTTCAGAATTTTATTATGAATAGCAAACTATTCATAAGGTGCTCCCTTTCTGCCAGTGAAATATGAGAGGGTTGCATGCCAAGGTAAGGGAACTAATGGCAGAAGGATAGAGACTGTGTCCTGTGTCTTTGGAGCCCTGGGCGAGGCACAAGGGAGTTGCTCGATTCATGTTGGGAGGATAAGGACCCAAAGTCCCAGTGGGCAGGAGGAATGTCTTCCTTCCAACATGTCCCCAGAGTGAGCAGCTTGTGGCAGATGAGGCTGGTGCTCCCGCAGGCGCCCTGCATCCCTCTTCACTGTGCGGGTACCGCCGCTCCTTGGCATCCTTTCAGCTCTAACAGCCCTGACCCCTGTCTCTTTCTCTTTGAGCCTTTACCATAAGAGTTAGCTCTACCCACCCTCAGAGTAGACACTGCCTGCAAAGTCCTGGTGGCAGCTTCTAACCAATGATGGATGGTCCGTGTCTATGAAGGCCCCAGACTTCCGGCCTCGGTGGGGACATCCCTGAGACACCCCTTCATCGGGTTGAGGCTGAAAGGTGGGACTTTGCATTACTTGGTGTTTCATTTTAACAATAATTCTATAATTCTCCAATTCTCTGACACCAACTGGGTGTCCAACAATCTAGTTCAACTCTGATACTTGCTACCAGGAATTAGCATAAACCCCACAGGTTAAGGGTTCAGTCCCACAAGACTACCCCCACTTCAGATGCCAGTTGCAAGCAGTGGGTCCCCAGGCTACTCACACTTCTGCCTGTAAGACTGCAAATTCAGGGCTTCTCAGAACCATCACCACACACCCAGTTTCAGAAATTCACTAGAACAACTCAAATAACTGTAATTATGATTATGCGTGTGTGCGTGCTAAGTTGCTTCAGTCAGTCGTGTCTGACTCTTTGCGACCCTATGGGCTGTAGCCTACCAGGCTTCTCTGTCCATGGGGATTCTCCAGGCAAGAATCCTGGAATGGGTTGCCATGCCCTCCTCCAGGGGATCTTCATCAGGGATCGAACCCATCTCTCTTACATCGCCTGCATTGGCAGGCAGGTTCTTTATTTCTAACGCCACCTGGGAAGCACAAGTATGATTATAGTTTATTTTAAATGATCCAAAAGAACAGTTAGATAAAGAGGCACATAAGGCAAGGTCCAGATGAGGCCAGAGAGCATTAGCCTCTGTCCCCACGTGGAGTTAGGGTACAACACCCTCCCAAGACATTTGTATAGTTTTTTTTAATTTTTTATTCATTTATTTTTGGCTGCACTGAGTCTTCATTGCTGCACTCAGGCTTTTCTCTAGTTGCGGCAAGCAGGGCGCTGCTCTCTAGGTGCGGTGAACAGGCTTCTCATTGTGGTGGCTTCTCTTGTTAGGGGAGCACAGGCTCTACAGTGGGTAGGTTTCAGTAGTTGTGGCTCTTGGGCTCCGGAGCACAGATTCAGTAGTTGGTTGTGATGCTCAGGCTTAGTAGTTCCACAGCATGTGGAGTCTTCCCCCTGCCAGGGATCGAACCCATGTGCCCTGCATTGACAGGCGGATTCTTTACCACTGGACCACTGGGGAAATCTCAGGACACCTAAATATTAATCAAACCCGAACTTCACTGTTCAAAGGGTTTTATCTAAGTTTCATTGAAAATCATTGGCCATTTGTGATTGAACCCACTCTCCGGCCTCTCTCCCTTCTGTAGAGGCAGGGAATGAGGCTGAAAATTCTAATCACGTGGCTCGTTCCTCTGGTGACTAGCTCCCAGCCTGCCAAGTACCTACAGGCTCTCCGAGACTCCCCTCATTAGCCAAAGCTCAGGTATGGTTGCTAGGAGGTCCTTATAAATAACACAAGACACTCCAGTCACTCAGGAAGTGCCCCAAGTTTTAGGAACTCGGTGCTGGTGTGTGTGTGGGGGGAATGGACAAAGATAAAACACTATTATTTCACCCCCCTTGACTCCCCTCAGCTCCCCTATCAGTGTCCCAGGATGCCCTTCCTGAGTAAGCCATGCGCACACAAAGCCTCTTGCCGGGGATACAACACCAGAAAACCACACCCAGCTGCTGCTGCTGCTGCTGCTAAGTCACTTCAGTCGTGTCTGACTCTGTGCGACCCCATGGATGGCAGCCCACCAGGCTCCCCTGTCCCTGGGATTCTCCAGGCAAGAACACTGGAGTGGGTTGCCATTGCCTTCTCCAAAACCACACCCAGAATAGACACTAAATACAACACTGCTTGATTAACTCTTAGGGATGCTCACAGGCATTCCCTCATCCATTCATTCACTCTTTCAACCAAAAGTGTTTTGATGTGCGAGGCCCTGGACTTGGAGTGGAAACCAAGTCAGCCACGATCAGGCCTTTGTAGGGCTTACAATCTACCTGGGAAGACTGGCGCTACCCGGTAACCAGTGCGGTGTTTGCTTGGCTATCGTGAGATCCTGGAGGGCCTGTGTAAAGCCACTGAAGGCTTCGGATCTGAGGGTGGGGTGGGTGAAGTCAAGATCGTCAGTGCTGTTTTTCGAAGAGAGCTCTCTGGCCTGGTGAATGGATTGTGAGCAGACGCAACAAAACATTTAGGTTTCCGCAAGGGTGCAGGGCCCAGAGGATGGTAACTAGGATCAGGTTAAAGGGCATGAATCAGGCAGGGTTGAGAACAACAACAAAAAAACCCCTGGAGTTACTCACTAGCTCAGAAGACCAGAGCTCCTTGGGTGGAAGAGAACCAAGCAGCGTGTGGACATAACCACGTCCTAACCTGGGTGCCTCTGAGGAGTCAGGAATCAGATGAGAGACTAGTGAGCCAGAGCTGGAGTGGACAGGGAAGGCTGCATGGAGGTGGGGCACTTGAACACCTTCAAAGATTTGGGAAGTATTTGGATTGGCCTAAGGACTTGTTCAGGCTTCCCAGGTGGCACTAGTGGTAAAGAACCCACCTGCCAAGGCAGGAAACATAAGAGACGTGGGTTCAATCCCTGGGTCAGGAAAATCCCCTGGAGGAGGGCATGGAAACCCACTCCACTATTCTTGCCTGGAGAATTCCATGGACCAAGGAGCCTGGAGGGCTACAGTCCACAGGGTCACAAAGATTTGGACATGACTGAAGTGACAACATGCAGGCAAGGACTTTATCGCACAGGACAGTGCACTGGGGTCAGGGTCCAGATAGTCAGAGGAGTGGGACTTTGAGTGAGGTGTCATTGAAGGCAGCCAAATGTGTCCCTAGTTAGACACCTTCGTGTCCAGGAGGAAAGAGTCCTGTCCACTCAGAGGCCATGAGCAGGACAAGATCAGACCAGTCAGGACCTGGAAGGACCTGAAACCTTTCTCCTGGAAAGGTGGGACTCTCCCAGCCAGGCCACCCTGGGAAGTCTGACTCCCAAACCCCCCAGACCAGAGGACTGGGCTGGGAGCAGTTGTCTCCAGCTCCTGATAAGTGCTAATTACAGTGTAAAATATCTACTCCAGACTCCCTTTCATCTCTGAGGAATGTGACAAAGATCTGGAGGGTTTTAATTTTCTTCCAGATCTCAGCATTTCAAAGTCAGAGGAAGAGAGGTGGAGAAAGTTCTCTGACTGTGCAGAGACGAGGGGACGAGACCAGCCCCTCGTCCCCTGATCACTCAGGGGCCCAGGCCTCTCCCTGGGGCAGAGGATGGGATTCCTGGGCCGTGTGCTCTATGGCTGATATCTCTTGCTAAGACTTTTGGCTTTTCATTTGCACAACCCAAAGGGGATTTTCCTTGGCAAACCCTGGAAATCCAGCCCAACTGGAGACTGGGCTTCATAGAATTCAGTTCCACAGTTATTTATTGAGCACTTACTCTAGGATTAGCTCTGGGGACAATCATTTGTTTAGAGCCGACTTTGACAGGCATTGCACATCTATTTTTCCCGATGCCCAGGACAACCCTACAGGGTGAGTGTTGCCAACAGGTGAGAGGAAAACGGAGCCCAGAGAGGTCAGCGGTTTGCCCAAGGTCACATCAGTGAGTGCGAGTCCCAGGACCACTCCCACTCTGATTCCCAGGCCCCTCTCTTTCTGTTCTTCCCCCCGTTGTGCCCATTCCCTGCCTTCAGATGCGTCAGTCCCCCAGGAGGAAAAGTACAGATGCAAAACAGTGACTAACACCATGAAAAGAGACAAACTGGAAACACTCAAGATGAGGAAAGCAAGAAAGAAAGGGGAAAGGGAGGGAAGGCAGGAGGGGCCAACTTTGTGCATGGAACTTCTTTTTTTCATATTCAAGTCTCTTGCAATCCTATGAGAACGGATAAATACTGTTCACTTTTTACCTGCAGCACATAATACCATAGCACATAAAGACAAATGGGCATTCATATTGATACAGTGTAGTATTTGAATTATTTTTTGGAACCTACTCTAAGCCCAGGCTCTTTTTTCTCTGGCATACAACCTATAGAGAAGAAAAAGAACCATATACACACCAGGAGGCTTGCTCACTGCCTTGGCAATATCTCCAAGACAATCCCCACCACCCTCGCTGATCACACTTCTCTGATGCTCCTACGGTCCCCAAACTGCCCAACCCTACCTCTGTGGGCCCCATCTTCCTTCTTTCCACAAGGGAATTATGCATCCCTGTGTCAGTCTTAATCCTCTCATCCAGTCCCCTGACTTTCACCATTAAAGAATGGCCTTGTTAATCCCATCACAGTTCCTTTCTCAAAAACCAGACTTCCTTAAGCAGCTTCTCTCTCCCCACTCTCTTTTCTATTTTTCTCAGAAAATATCTGTCCCATCTCTTCTCCCCTCTCCCTCTTTCCTCACCCTCTCCTCATCCTCGCCTCCTTCCCTTCCACTTCTTCTTGCTGTCTTTCTTAGTTCATTGCATGTGTCACCTCCAAAGAGCCTTCAAGTCAAGGTTGATAAAGCTAAGTGCTTACTAATAATACTCTACCTCTAGGGAAAGTGAGATTAGACATGATAAAAAGCCAGAGCCATCAGCCGTGGGCTCCTCCGACAGGACCTGAAAGTTTCCTCCAGCATATATGCTCAGTCGCGTCCTCTTCCACCTAAAATTAAGCCTGCTAGTCCTCAGCCACCTTTCTGGTATGTACCAGAGTGCAGGAATAAACAACACTCAACCCCCTTCACTCCCCTCACAGACAGCATACTAGAAAGCTACCCCCTCTCATGTCTGCCCAGATATGACATCTTTGTGACTACAAAGCAGAGGCAATTTTCCATCAATCAGTTGGATGATTATATTTTAAAATATACTTTCTCCATGAGGTTCAATCAAGTTATCTTCCTTCAAGATGAAAATATAAAGCCTGTAAACATTTTAATTGTTCTTGAGTTGGTTTTCATGCAAGCTTGCTCACCACTAGTATTTGGTGTCAGAATGACTTTAACTCCTGCCTCTGCTGCTTAACAGCTGTGCAACTTCAAATAGGATGCTTACATGCTCTGTGAAAAGTGGAATTCGAAATAACCAACTCGTGAGGCTGTCTGAGGAGTAAACCAGGTAGCATGAGACACCCACTGTGATAGTTAATTTTATGTGCCAACTTGGCTGGGTTTTGGTGCCCAGATGTTTGTCAAACATTATTGAGTGTTCCTGTGAGCATTTTTTTTTTTAAAGATATGATTAACATTTAAATCAGTGGACTTGGAGTGAAGTAGACTGCCCTTCAGAATGTGGGTGGACCTCATCCAATCAGTTGAAGGACTTCCCTTCCCCACCCCACTAAACCAGAGAGAAATATAACAAAAGGACTGCCCTCCCCTGACACCAAACCAGAGAGAAATCTCCAGCAGACAGCCTTCGAGCATCATCTGTGACAGTTGCTCTTCCTAGTTCTACAGCAAATGGCATTTGGACTCAAATAGGAACATCGACTCTTCTGGGTCTCCAGCTTGCCAGCCCACCCTTTAGATTTTGGACTTGCCAGCCTTCATAATCACATGATCCAGCTCCTCATAATTAATCTTTCTGTGTATATACACATCCTACTGGTTCTGCTCTGCTGGTGAACCCTGATACACCCACCTAGCTCAATGCCTATAGCAAATACCTAGCAAGGCTCTGAAGCATGCAGATTTTAAAGTCCCCAATCCTCAGATTTATCTGGTGGTTGGATGGATTTCAGTTAAGCTTAATTGGCACACTCACAGGTAAATGATGAAATGAGAAATCAGGAAGTTTTTAATTGGCAAATGGATCAAACTCGTAAAGCCTGAATTCCTGCTTGAAGTCCTATCTGATTCCTACTTGTACATGCAGCAGTTATTTAGATCCCTTTACATTGTCAAAAGCACAGAAATGTATGGCTTGACAAAATATTCTAACGCAAACACACACATAATTACCTTCAGGTCAAGAAATGACACTGTCAGTTGCCTAGAATCACCCTTGTCTGTCCCATAGTAACTTCTTCTTCAGGTTTCTCCTGTCTTCCGCATAACAGAAGGCATCACTAAATCCTTGCCATGCTGACTTCCTTTCACTCAGTGTTACGTTTGTGAGATGCACTACATTGTCAAGTACTGTGGTTTGTTCCTTTTTCATGTTGTATACTATTCTGTTATACAAATCAACCCTATCTGATTTCTCCATTCTACTGTTAAACTTTCAGCATGAAAAAAAATCCCTAAATTCAGAAAATGTAGTGTGCCACGGTCACTTTTTAAGTAGACACAAAAATCGGGAAGCCATTGAAAGGTTATATATGCACCTGAAAATACTGATTTAAAACCAACAAAAAAAGATGGACTCTGATCTATCAACACATGGATCAACTGAGTCTGAAATACTTCTACTGACCTGAACCAGGTTTAAAACTAACCGAAAACATGTGAAAAACTAAGGGACAGCTTTTTATGAAGTGAGCCACAAATGAACAAACACAAAAGCATAATAAATTCTAGTAAAGAAGCAAACATTATTTGAGTGAGCAAACATTATTCAGCAGCCAATACAGTTGTACTATAGAGCATGCAACTTCACATTGTCATCTTTATGCACCAGACACTCTATGGGACTCTCTGAGAAGGTAGAATTGCAGAAGCAGATATAAGGGAAACATTCATAGTCACCTGAAGCCATAGAAGCTTCTAACAGCAAACCCTGAAGCCACCCTGTAAGGTGCATAAAGAGATGAAGTTCAAGGCTGGAATTCACATCTGTGATCAGTTCCCCTCCCTGCTTCAGAATGTTGCTGCTGCTAAGTCGCTTCCGACTCTGTGCAACCCCATAGACTGCAGCCCACCAGGCTCCTCTGTCCCTGGGATTCTCCAGGCGAGAATACTGGAGTGGGTTGCCATTTCCTTCTCCAATGCATGCATGCATGCTAAGTCGCTTCAGTTGTGTCCGACTCTGTGCGTCCCTATGGACAGCAGCCCACCAGCCTCCTCTGTCTACAGGATTCTCTAGGCAAGAATACTGGACTGAGTTGCCATTTCTTTCTCCAACTGCTTCAGAAAAGCCAGCAACATTTGCCCCAAAGTAGGCGGTGCCTGAGATTTCCTCAAGCTTGAAGTCAAAGCTTGCATGACTCAGACTTCCCTGACGACCTAGTGGTTAAGATTCAACTCTTCCACTGCAGAAGACACGGGTTTGATCCCTGATAGAGAAAGATCCCAGCATGCTGTTCCATGCAGCCAAAAAAAAGCCAGCAGGGCTCTTTCTCATCATCCCACTCCCTGTAAACCTATGCTATTACTGAGATAAATCAAAACCCCCTTCTTACTTTAATTATCAATATTATTTTCTACTAACATTTTTATTCCAATAAATGTGTACAGGGTTTCTGGTGCATTATGGTCCCTCCAAGCAGGTTTTTATGGACTAGCCTGGCAGGAATATTTATACGTTAGGATTCGAGGTTTCTGGATTTTCAAACAGTGTTTGTGGGGAAGAGACTGGGAGATTGTTTCTACTTCACACCAGGGAAAAAGGGAAACAGTATTTCATGAGCAACTGCTCAGCGTCCAGCCCATGTGTGAACCACCTCATTTAATCTTCATAAACCACCATCTTCAATCCATTCTATATTTTTTTCTGAATTTCACAGTTGAGAGAAGGAGTCTTAGGGGAAAATGCTTGCTCGTGGTCATGCAACTCGTATAACTAGTAAGCTCTTGTTAGAATCTGGACTCTGGACTCCAAGCCTGGGGGATGATCCAGATCTGCTACCTACCAGGTGTAGACTTAAGAAATCACTTGACCCTCGTGGGATGGGGATAGTCATGATCCCTCTCCATGGGATAATATGTGTAAGGTACTTAGCCCAAAACCTGTTCTGTTGCCAGAGAGCACTTCTTTCAAGCAAGGAGCCCTTGTTAAACAGCAGAGCCAGGACTTAGACCAAAGTGAGCTGACTGCAAACACCCCGAAAGAGTAGCCAGCCATCTGCTCATGACTCTGCAAAGCCGACAGGGCTCAGCCAGGTTTGTCCCTGCTCCACACAGGGCAGCTGGGGCTGCTTGACTGGGGTAGAGGATCCAGTTGACTTGGCAGCTGGATTGGCTGGGTCTCTCTCTCCAGCAGAATAGTCAGACTTCTTCATGTGACTCTTCTGAGACTCTGAAAGCAGAAGTGCCAGGTCTCTTAAGGACTAACCCTGGATTGTCACAGGATTTCTTCTACCGGGTTCTATTGGTCAAAACAAGTCACGAACCCAGCTCAGTTCCTGCTGCCAAGTCGCTTTAGTCGTGTCCGACTCTGTGCGACCCCATTGATGGCAGCCCACCAGGCTCCGCCATCCCTGGGATTCTCCAGGCAAGAATACTGGAGTGGGTTGCCATTTCCTTCTCCAGTGCATGAAAGGGAAAAGTGAAAGTGAAGTCGCTCAGTCGTGTCCGACTCTCAGCGACCCCATGGACTGTAGCCTACCAGGCTCCTCCGTCCATGGGATTTTCCAGGCAAGAGTACTGGAGTGGGGTGCCATTGCCTTCTCCGCTCAGTTCCTAATGGAGGGCAAACAGGCTACAGGTATTTCTTTTTGTTTTTTAATGCATTTATCAGCATCACTCAGCTAGCAGAGGGCAAATGACACAGTTCTGGCCAACGAGGTATAGGTGGAAATCACTAAACTGTTACCAAACCAAACTTGGGTCAACTTACCCACAGGCAGTAAAGGCAATCTACTGACACTGGGCTGTGGCGAAGGAAAGCACAATGTTTGTGGTAAGGCACCAGACAAGAAGTCCAGGGCAGCTAGTGCTCAGACCCCCAAAACTCCTAGGCCACCATTTCTGATGGGAGCAGCAGCACATGGATGCAGGAATGGAACACTGGTTGGCCTCCTTCTGCGGACAACCTACCACACGAAGTCTTGAGAAATGTAGAGAGCACAACTCCAATGAGGCTGGACGTCACAAGAGGGGACATTTTGGAGGCTCTGAGGAGAAAGGGTAGAATTCGACAGGCCCAGAAAAGCAGCAAGGTTTGAACAAAGACACAAAGCAAGGTCTCAAGATGTAGCTAGGGACCTGCCCACCTGACCAGCCCTGGGGCTTGTGGGAAGGGAGCTTCACTGGAGGCAGGAAGGGCAAAGGGAGCATTCGGCGTTGTAGAGGGATTTGAAAGCTAATTTGAGGCGTGCTGATCTTATCCTGTGGGCAGTGGGTAGACACTAACATCCTCTAGGTGGAGAGTGGCATGCAGAAAGCCGTGTTTCGGAAAGAGTCGTCTGCCTGTCTGGAAGGGTGGGGAGGGCGGGGGACTGGGGTAGGGGTAACGTGGGCTGAGGAGAGGGGAGACGAGGGGGTTATCTGAGGGAGGGGAGAGCAACTCCAGCTCCTGATTCTCTGAAGGTGTTCTCACATCTCGTCTGTGGATGCCCCAGAGGAGGGGAAGGAAGAGACAGGCCCACCTAGGCCCCTGTGATCAGGAACCCACACCCTTCAGGGAGAGGAGGTGTTCTCAGTCATGAGAGGAGGTTTGGCCCCATCTGTCTTCTCCTCAGAAATCCCGGTTTGCTGGGAACCATCCATCTGCCCGCTGAACAGGGCACTAACTCCTCAGCATTGAGGGAGGTGCCCAGACCCCAACTCCTCCCTGCTTTTGCAAGCCTTCCCACCAGAAAAACATCCCTGCTCAGACTTCCAAAGACACCACAGGGCTCCCTGCCTCAGACCATGGCCTCCTAGGACACCTCTGCTGTCTCCTTACCCCTGCTGTGACTTTGCCCGTTCAGAGCCCAACTGCAGCCCTTCCCCTGGGAAGCCAGCTGGCACCCGCCCACCCCACCCCCCAGCTCTGTGCAATCCCTCCTCTGCACTCCTGCCCCCTCATGCACTCAGCAAGCCCCAGCACTACCCCGTGTGCCCTCCCAAGATGTTGCCTGTGAAACTATCTTATCAACACAGCTATGGAGGAGGGCAGAGCCTGTATCTCACTCATTTCTCTTTGCCTCACAGAGTCAGAGCAATGCTGACTACACAGAACTTACTCAGTCGCTCAGTCGTGTCTAACTCTTTGTGACCCCCAAGGACTGTAGACAACCAGGAAACTCTGTCCATGGGATTCTCCAGGCAAGAATATTGGAATGGGTTGCCATATCCTCCTCCAGGGGATCTTCCTGACCCAAGGATTGAAACTGGGTCTCCTGTAGCTCCTGCATTGGCCAGCGGATTCTTTACCACTGAACCACCTGTGAACCCACACAGGAAGTACCTAACATAAAAGTATCTCACTCATTTCTTTCATGAAAGTATCTCACTCTTTTCATGGGTTGACATTTCCTCCTCCAGGGAATCTTCCCAATCCAGGGATTGAACCCAGGTCTCCTGCATTGCAGGTGGATTCTTTACTGTCTGAGCCACCAGGGAAGCCCAACATAAAGGTATAGAAAAGGAATTGTTCCTAGTCTCCGACTTTCTGCTTTCTGCATGACTAGGGCACAAATTCTTTGACAAGTGGCAAAGAACAGTCTGACACTTAGGGGGCACTCTGACACTTAGAGTTAGGGGGCCTCACAGTAAAGCTGAGACCCCCTGGCAATCAATAATAATAATACCTATTATTGTTATGACTGTCATGAACCTTCCTTAGCCCCTAAACCATCAGCAGTGCTGAAGAACACCCTCCTCATTTGCAGTTTGTTCACAGTGGCCATGAGTACGGAAGATGGATGTCTAGGCGGGGTTCACTAGAAGCAGAGCCTGAGACAAGGATTTGGTGCCCATGGATGATTGATCGAGGGAGTGCTCTCAGAAGTGAGAGAAGCAGGGCTGGCTGGGAAGGAGCTCAGCAAGGAAGGATGGAGTCTCCAGTGGAGTCTAGTCCGGGCCTGATCCCAAGTGGAGGCCTGGAGCACATATCGAGCAAAATTAGCTCCGACTGAGGTCAAGTTAGGGTATCCAACTGTTCTGTTGCCTGGGACTGTTCCGTTTTAGCAGTGAAAATCCTTCATACCAGGAAACCCTTCAGTTCTGGGCAAACATGTACCATAAGAAGCCCAGTTTTGTATTCCCAGTCAGTCAGTCCTCAGCTCCGGGCTGCTCCGGAACAGGAGAGCAGAGCTCCCAGGCAGGGTGGCACTCATTCACCCCGAGGGCCAGGCTCTCGAGAAGGGGGATAGTACACCAGCCCGGGGAAGGGGGCTCGCTAAGGGCATCCCACCCGAGACAAGCCCCTTTCGCATCTCCCCGCCCTGCACTGTACTATGGGAGACAGCCCTGGGGCCCCCACAGAGCCGGCTGCCCTCCAGAGCTGGCTTGCACTGATCTGAGAACACCTAATAGGTTTCAGACAAACCCTGTTGGCTTCCTGGTTGTTTGCAACTCAATTAAATTAACAAATTGGTCTCTCTGCCCAGAGTCTTTCCACCGCCTGTATTTTAGCATATGTCAGTCAGGGCGGCCCAGCGACTCCAGATGGCTGCCAGCTCACTCTACAAATCTGATGCCAACTCATCACTGGGGAAGCATGTGTGTGTGTGTGTGCGCGCGCATGCACATAGGCCCAGAGAGGGAGACACAAGTGTGCATGCGCATGTACACAGGCCCAGAGAGGGAGACACAAGTGTGCACACGCATGCACACAGGCCCAGGGAGGGAGACACAAATGTGTGCATGTACACACACGTACACAGGCCCAGAGAGGGAGACACAAGTGTGTGTGTACGTGCATGCACACAGGCCCAGAGAGGAAGACACAAAGCCATAGTGAGGAGAGATAGAAAAAGAGGGGGGCAAAATAGAGAAATCGGGGGGAAGAGACAGGAGATAGGGGAGCCCAGGTTTTTCCTCATGGATTAGCCAGCAGGTGCCAAGGACTCTAGCCTTCCTGTGGAGAAGTCCTCTCCTTCACAGGGTGGGTGGTCCCTGAAGAAGACCCCCCTAGCCTCCAGTTTCTCTGGTGAGAGTGCTGGACCTCAGAGTGCTGTCCCCGGACCAGGAGCATCAGCATGACTTGGAAACTTGTTAGAAATGCAGGTTCTCGGGTTCCACCCCAGACCCCCTGGCCAAAAAGCTCTGCAGGTGGGACCCAGGCATCTGCGTTTTAACAAACCCTCCAGGTGTGCACACTCAACTTTGAGGACCACACTCCTGAGGCTACAGTGCTGGATCCTCCTGCTAGCAGAGCCGAGAGGGCTCCAGCGCAGTAAACCACTCTCAGTCACAGCCACGGCTGCTGCCTTCCATGAGGAGGGAAGTGGGTGGTCTCGAGAGCTTTAGAGTCACTGGAATGATACCTCTCTAGCCTTCAATTAAATGTAGGAATTGGGGAAGCAAGAAGAGATGTCAGAAACAGCCTAGAGGAAGAAAAAAGGCAACCTAGGGAAAGTTGTTGTTTTTGTTCAGTTACTTTGTCATGTCTGACTCTTTGCAATCCCATGGACGGTAGCATGCCAGGCTTCCCTGTCCCTCACTATTTCCTGGAGTTTGCTCAAATTCATGTCCATTGAGTTGGTGGTGCTATCTAACCATCTCATCCTCTTCTGCCCCCTTCTCCTTTTGCCCTCAATCTTTCCCAGCATCAGAGTCTTTTTCAATCAGTCCAACACATCAGGCCAAAGTTCAGCATCAGTTCTACCACTGAATGTTCAGGGTTGATTTCCTTTAGGATTGACTGATTTGACCTCCTTGCTGTCCAGGGGACTCTCAAAAGTCTTCTCCAGCACCGCAATTCGAAAGTATCAATTTTTTGGTGCTCAGCCTTCTTTATGGTCCAACTCTCACATCTTTACATGACTACTGGAAAAACCGTAGCTTTGACTATCTGGACCTTTGTCAACAAAGTGATGTCCCCTACTTTTGAATATGCCGTCTAGGTTTTTCATGGCTTACCTTCCAAGGAGCAAGCATCTTTTAATTTCATGGCTGCAATCACCAGGGTGCTTAAAAGGGCCAAAACTTCAGCTGATCTGTGACAGCTCTGAAGTAGCAGGCTCTCAGCTCCTATCAGGCAGGACCACAGTGGAGAGGAGGCCCTCATGGGAATGAAGCCTGTCCCCAGCTTCAGCCACATTTGATAGAAGGTCAGTTTGGAGAGTCACTGTAAGGTGCTGTCTGGATTCTTCTGGAAATGGGCCAAGGAGGACAGGAGGGGAGATGGGGAGAGAAACTGCTGGAGTTTTCAGAAGACCATCATCATTGTTCAATGGGGACATTGCTCTTCTGGCTTCTGAGGCTGGAGTCAGGGGTGAATGGCTTGATGTGGCCCATGGTGAGAGGCCTGTCTCATTTCAACAGGTGTGGGTGTTGAGTTTGGCCCACGTGCCTGGCATGGGGTAGGGTGATCAGTGAGCAAAAACCTAAAAGTCTTGAGGGTTCGAACAGATAATGTTAAAAAGAGCACCGGCTGGGTGGAAACGCCAGAGCAGACATTATCTTCTGGGGATTGCATGAACTGGAGATGCGGCCCCATCTAGACCATACAGCAACCATCAGGCTCCAGCTTGTGGTTAGTGCCTGGAAATGTAGCCAGCTGCCACCGGCTGGCCAATTTCTCAAGGAAAGCTCCAGAACTAAATGGAGGTACAAACAGCAGGTCCTGGAAGAGGAGCTATAAAGCTCACATATTGCCTGGGTATCCAGGGGTGATTTGTCTGGGCTGGCAGTGGGGAATGGGATTGTAAAGGGTCTAGGACTCCATCCTGCAGCAACAGGGGGCAGTGCGGCATTTCATAGCAAGGAGCACTGTCATCCGATTCCTCTAAGAGTAGGTCTTGAAATTCCTCTGCATTCTGATGCCTGTTGCCTTCTCTTCTCTTTCAAGGGCCAGCTTAAGGCTGGGCGCCCTGCATGCATTCTTACTATAAATCCCCTGCCTGCAGGAATATAAAATATTTATCCTTGCTACTCGGCGCAGCAAAGCTGAGGCCTAAAAAGTGAGATACCCGGTGCCCAATCTCCAACCAGAAGGTGAGGGTTTGGAGGCAAGACAAGAAAGGTATTGTCCAGATGCTCATAGGGAGGGTCCCACAGCTGGGGCGGTGGACAGGGAGGGGTTGGGGGGCTTGAGTGAGCAGAACTCCTCACAGTCTGTATTTATCAGGGAATTCCTTGGCCTTGGCCTTGAGTAGCAGCTGCAGCTCTCCTCACCTTTCCTCCTTCGGACGTCTTCAAAAACCCTGATGTTTATTTCTGTTTGGAAACAGCAACAAATGGATGAAGGAATGTCGCAGATGCCACTCAGCGTCTTCCATGAGGCTCAAAGCCCCCTTTCTTAATTTCCAATCCCTATGTCTGGGCGCCAGTGGGAGTCTCTTGCAGTTGGAAAACTAGAGGTCTCAAGATACCTGCACAACGCTGTACAAAGTGGCTGGGTTTTTTTGGGGTTTTTTTTTTGTTTTTAATTTTCAATTGAAAAACTATGGTTACTCTTTACTCACAATTGTTTTTGTATGATTGAGGTTTTTTTTTTTTTTTTAAAAGACAAAGAGTAGGTACATCATTTTAAGGTTTTAAAACACAAGAAAAATAAACAAAAGAAATGATTTGTACAGAGAAATTATTATGTGTATCAAAATGTTCGTCCTTTTGCTTATTTTAGTTCTGTTTCTGTCAGTGGTGCTAAACTCTGAATGCGTCAGGAGCAAATGAATTTAATACTGGGGATGCTTGAAACCTTCTTCTCTGCCAATTAACCTCCCTAGGAAGTGCCTATTAGGACTGGCCCTGAGCTGTAGCCCTGATGGACTTTTCCATTTTAGCAGCCAAATGAAGTGGGTGGGGGTGGAGATTAAGGTGGATTAAAGGATTACATTTTGGAATACTTAACAGAATTGAATTTGGGATTGGGGTTAATCGCATGTTCCTGTGAAATCGGGTAATTATTTTAGTTAGAACCCACTTAATTCAATGGGAAACTGGTTTCAGGTTTACTAAGCACTTGTATGTGTCAATATCTTGAATGTGAAATTGACAGAGCTGGCTTTAGTAAAGGCCTTGGGTGGGTTTGGTTTTTTTCCTAACCTTATTGATTACCTTGATTTTCAGCAGTGTTTTCCTGTCTTTTCTAAAGTTGGAAACAGGAAATGATATTCTGTAATATATTTCCCTCGAGCACAGCCATTCATTAGAGAAGAAAGAAAGAAAAAGAAAGGAAAACCAAAACATATTGTTCAAATATAAGTATGGGAGACACAAAACACTGTTCAGTTCAGTCCCTCAGTCATGTCTGACTCTTTGTGACCCCATGGATTGCAGCACAACAGGCTTCCCTGTCCATCACCGACTCCCAGAGCTTGCTCAAATTCATGTCCATCACGTTGGTGATGCCATCCAACCATCTCATCCTCTGTTGTCCCCTTCTCCTCCTGCCTTCAATCTTTCTCAGCATCAGGGTCTTTTCCACAGTCAGTTCTTTGCATCAGGTGCTCCTAGCGGGATAGAAGAGCAGGAGCCCCGGGCTCAGGAACCCTGACGGGGGATCGGCTGCAGAGCATGGGGGACCAAGGGCAGGCTCAGGGTGGGTCTCATTCCTTTTTGTGTTCTCTGGCTTTGGCAGTGCGGGGGCTGGTAATGTTGAAAGTTGCTGGATCGGGTGCCAGGCTAAGCCCAAGTTGGAGGCTGTTCTGCCCAGTGGGGGTGTACTGGGTCAGGTCTCTAGCTTCCTCCCAGGAAGATGGAATTGACCTGGCGGGCATCAGTGCCGTGGGATGGTGCCTGGAAGCAAGGACTTTCATGGAGCTTTGCAGGCCCCCCAAGCCTGCTTTCCTGTAAGTCTGTAGAGGCGCAATGCCCAGGACAAATCCAGCCCTTCTAGATGGGAGACCCTGCTGCTAACTTGAGGAGGCTGGTGGTGATGTGTAACGTCTTCTGAGAGGAGCGGCAGCATTGGAAAGCCCAGAGTTTTCGTTCTTGGTAATCATATCCCAATGTTCAGTCCTTGGTTATTTTTAGCCTATTTAAATTCTTAATGAAATTCTGCTTGACTATATATATGCATATCAAAAGCATCTTAAAATATTTAAAATCTAGACCATTCTCAAAGCACTCATCAAATTCACTGTTTAGCACTAGTTGTAAACAACTCAGTCTAGTCTTTGTCTTTCTATAAACCTGTTTTTTGCTTCTTTCATATTTCTCAGTGGCCCTGCCACAGAGTAGGTTTGGTTTTAAGGCATGGAATCCAGTGTGGTAAATAAAGGAAGAGCTCCAAGGCTAAAGGGGTGTCAGAAGTGGGGTGGGAGAGGGCTGGGTGGTGGGTGAAGCTTGCCATCCTGGTCTCCTTTGATAGTAAGGTTGCCAGATAACATACAGGGCACCCAGTTAAATTTGAATTACAGATAAACAACAAATAACTTTCAGTACATGTATGTCTCGAATATTGCATTTCCATTTTCTTTGCTAAATCTGGGAACCCTATATAGGGGGCTTAAAGGTGATTCTGATTTCCTCTTTGGACTCTTTCTCTATTGGCTAAATTATCTCATGAACAGGTATTACTTTGGCATCAGAGGGGAAAAAAAAATCCTAATTCTACACTTTCTAATTTCTGAGCAAATGGTGGTTTTATTGCTGGATCAGCCCTAGGAAATGGACAGAGTAGGGTCACTGGGATACTAAGCAGCACGGACTCCCTGCTAGCACGCCTATCAGGGTCCAAGGCCCCCAGAATTTGCAACATCTTCCTGTCGTATGTCCTTACTTTCATGTACCCATTACTGTCACATCCAGTCTCCTTAAAATGCTATGTTCCTTTCCTCCCTTCCCACTAAATCCATTAAGAGCTTCTGCACCCTGAGTCCTTAGACTTTATACATCTCTTCTGTCCATCAAGACTTTCCTGGGAGAGAGGGCCCCCAGCACCACTGTCTGCTCACCTGACAAACTTAAGTGCTTAAGCAACTTTGCCACCTAAGATATCCATACCAAAGGGTTACATATAAAATGATGTAAACACCAAAATTTATAACCTTACTCTAATGTTCAACCCTTGCTTATTTTTGACCTATTTAAATTCTTAATGAAATTTTGCATAACTGTGTATATACATGGACTTCCCAGTTGGCTCAGCGGTAAAGAATCCACCTGCAATGCAGGAGCCTCAGGAGACATGGGTTCAATTCCTGGGTTGGGAAGATCCCTTGGAGGAGGGCATGGGAACCCACTCCAGCATTCTTGCCTGGTAAATCCCAGGGACAGAGGAGCCTGGCGGACTACAGTCCATAGGGTATCAAAGAGTTGGTTACAACCAAAGCAACTGAGCATACACACTCATAAAATCTTAGTTACAAATAGTCATTTAAAGAAATAAAATGTATTTTCCCCAAATATGAAAGCAATGCAAGCTTAGGGACAAATGACAAAACTCAAACTAATTCTCTCATAGTGTAATCATTTCATATGCATCTGTCCAATATTTTTCTATTTATATTCATGTATATACTCACATACATATATACACACATGTATATCATTTTATCACAAAAGAAAGGCATGTATAATTTTGTCTTACTTTCTTCATTAAACAATACAAAATAAATATTTTCCTTAATCACTCCCTTATTGTTAAGCATTTAGGTTGTTTCCCATTTTCTCTGTTACGAATAATGCTTCAGTAAAAGCCCTTGTTCATCCACCTTGGGCCTACCTATCTCTGCTCTATTTCTTGAGCAAAAGTGTTCTTAGACAGGAACAGTTGGTCATGCATATTTGTAAGGCTTTAAATATTTAGCCAACCATTCTCCAGTGAGTCTGACCATTAACACTCTGTCCTGGAGAATCTTGGTGAGAAGAAAGTGGGGGCTACATTCCCCTTCCTGCTTTTCACTCCAGTCACTTAGTGGGGGACATTTTCCAGGGACCTCCAGATACATCAATATTTCTAACCAATTAATTCCACTCCAGCTTTTCTCTTAGGTGCATTCATGCATCAAACCTATGAATTTTTCTGAGCCCCTACTATGTGCCAGGCACTGTTCTAGGTGCTGGGGACACGGCAGGGAACAAAACCAAGGGTCAGCATCCACTCTTGTCCCATCCCTTAGGAAGTCCCTGTGTCATTATTGCTTTAGGGAACTTTCACCGATCCTAAAGCGGATGCCCAGCTCTGCACTATGCGCGAGGGACCCCGAAGTACAGGGTGGGCCTTTGACCTCTGGGAACCTGCCATCTACTTGGAGGATATAAGCCCAAACCACCCAAACAAAACAAAACAAGCAAACAACAAACACACACCCCCCACCCCCTTCCCCCCCCACACACACCACTACTCTTTGGGAAGAGGATGTACCAGCATGCTGAATTGTCAGGGACAAGGGAGGCCAGTGCTGCAGGAATTCAGGAAAGGTGCTGTACTTATTAATAACTTTCCGGATGCATCAAGGGCTCTGGACAGTCTCTTGTCCAGTACCTTCTGCATGCAGATGCTGAGAGCCCAAGGAGAGGGAAAGAGCTAGGATGAACACCCTTGCTTGTGCCAGGGGCATGCCTTTGTCTGAGACTGGATTTCTTCAGGGCCAAAGTCAATCGGGGGCTAAAGATAAGACAAGAAGCAGAGCACTGAAACCATCTCAGAAATTTAAAAGAAGGGTGACCATTTGGGGGCCACCCATTCCACAGGGCCACAATACTTGACTGCCAGTTCTTTTAGACCATGTTCCAAGCCTGCTTTGGGAAGGCCAGTTTTCTAAAGCCTTAACTGCTCAGGCCTGAAAGGTCACACAAAGGAGTTTGGCCTTTAGTATATGCAAGAAAAAATAATGACAATAACAACAGCTACAACAAAGCTAATCTGAATGTTTCCAAGACTGTTCCACTCCACCTAGGTGTGAAAGGAAGAGATAGAATTCTTACTGAATTAGCACGTGTTAAACTTTTTTTAAGCTCCCCATCTTATTTGAAGTTGTACACATATAGCATGTTTCTTAATAAAACCAAATACTTTTAGTTCTGTTATTAAAAACTAAAAGCAGTCCATTGCTTGTCAGCCCTAACTTCTCCCTCTCCAGAAGCAACCAGTTTTATTCTCTTAACTGAGATTATTTTGGTATTTACATTTATGTCTCTAGATAATATCCCTGTGTGTGTCCTCAATTGCTTCAGTCACGCCCGACTCTTTGCGACGCCATGGACTGTAGCCCGCCAGGCTCCTCTGTCCATAGGGTTTCCCAGGCAAGAATACTGGAGTGGGTTGTCATTTCTTATTCCAGGGGAATCTTTCTGACCCAAAGATGGAACCTGTGTCTCCTGCATTGCAGGTGGATTCTTCACCCACTGAACCACCTGGGAAGCCTATACCTGTATTGTACTTTTTTCTTTTTCAGTTTTAGGCATTATCTAATGACTTCCTATTGCGGATGCTTAAAGACTCTGCTCACTCTCCTGGTCACCACCCCTACTGCACACATACTTTCCTCCCAGCCCCTAAACTCCCAGTCTAATAACACTGTAATTGGGTCAGATCAATGTTTATTCTTTACCATGGCTATGAAAGCTACCTAAGCTGAACCAGGTACTACACTTTAATTATATCTCTCTGCTTTTTGTTTTCACTAGAAGGGTTATTTGATTTTTTCATTTGGGCAATTGTTAGTTTCATAATTCAACCCCAAATTCTGCAGCAGGTCATCCATGTCTTCTCTCAAGAGGATCAGACACATCTGTTTTTCTAGTGATTATTACAAAGCACCTCTCCCAGAGCCTTCCAACCTACTTCAGCCTTGACACCTGCTTTCTACCACTGGTGCCCATCTCTCCTCCCGCATCTCCCTTCCCCATCATCTGAGGCTTCCCTTCTCCATCCCAAGTTGGCCTTCAGAGTTCCAGCATCTTCTGCCTCCCTATAGGCTTACTCCCTCATTTTGGTGGAGCACATCCTCTAGCAGCTTTCAGAAAACATAGTGCATAGGAAAGAAATTCTTCAGACTTTGTCTTTGTGAGTTCTTTTCTTTCACATTTAATGTTTTATTTTTTAATATCCATGGCTAATATTTCCTAGATAAGCCCATGTTTCTCCAAATATGTATTTGGGAAAATACATATTCAACAAAATATCTTTTATCCTGTTATCCAATTACTGAACGTTTCTGTTATTTCATTTTATTTCTTCTTTTAGTTTCCATGTCCCCTCTACGTCTTTATTGAGATGTATTATAACACTGTGCAACTTTAAAGTATACAATATGAAGATTTAGTATACACATACATTGTGAAACCTTATTACCAGAAGGATAGTTAATGCAGAGAAAGGCTTGATTGGTTGTTTGAGTTGATTCCCTTCTTGCTTTCAGTGTTGCTGTTGGTAAACCCCCCACCACCTGATTCTTAACTACTTTATACCTGATTTTTCTTCTCCTTAAAAATGGTAGAGTTGCTTTAATCCAGTGTTTGAAAATTTCCAATCATGTACCTTTATGTTGGCTCATCTGGGCACTCATGACCTTTCTAATCCAAAAAATATCTCAGGTCTGGGAAATTTTATTGAATTATTTCTTTGGTTTTTTTCTCTCCTTATCTCCTTTCTCTCTCCCTCTCTCTCTAGAATTTCTATACTCAACTGTCAGAAGTCCTGAACTGATTTAATTGTCTTCTCTTTTCTGTACAAGTTTTCATCTCTTTTACTTTTCTTTGTGGGAGATTTCATCAATTTTAACTTCTTCTATTTCCAATTTCCAAGAACTCTTTGTGTATATATATAAAATAGATGTAATCTGTTGTATTATCTCTATATACATATGCCCACATAAATGTAATTTTTATAGCTATATTAAATAAACGATGGGTTAGGGATGGGTGGGTTTTGGTTCTTGTTCTAAGTGATAGAATCTCCAAGCGACTTTACTTTCAATTTGTTACATCTCTGTTGTTCATATTTAGATGATTTTTTTAGAGCTCTGATAATCCTTTGTTTATCTGTTTGTATATCTCTCTATAATGATAATGTATATACTCCACTATGTGCCAGACACTGCTCTAAGGATTTCACAAGTTCCATCTCATCTCCTGTAGTCATCTCAGTAGTCATGTACTGTGTAGATGACGCACATGTAGGATGTGAGAGCTGAACCATAAAGAAGGTTGAGCATCGAAGAATCGATGCCTTCAAATTGTGGTGCTATAGAAGACTCTTAAGGGTCCCTTAGACAGCAAGGAGATCAAACCAGTCAATCCTAAAGGAAGTCAACCCTGAATATTCATTGGAGGGACTGGTGCTAAAGCTGAATCTCCAAAACTTTGGCCACCTTAGTCAAAGAGCCTACTCATTGGAAAAGACCCTGATGTTGGGCAAGACTGAGGGCAGGAGGGAAAGGGGGCAACAGAGGATAAGATTGTGAGATGGCATCATTGACTCGGTGGACTTGAGTCTGAGCAAACTCTGGCAGAGAGTGAAGGACAGGGAAGCCTAGTGTGCGGCAGTCCATGGGATTCCAAAGAGTTGGACACGACTGAGCAACTGGACGACAACACTCTCATCTCATCCTTATGAGGTGGGGATATTGTTGTCCCCATTTTATGGAGAGTCATTCATATTTAGGGCCAGGGGACAAAAAATCTTATGGGAAACTCTGGGCTATCGGTGAGATTGTCAACAGTAACCTTCACCTTGGTGACTTTGAGCCTTTTCCTTGCAGAACTGCCCTACTAGTATATTTAAGTCCTTCCTTTGGGGCTGGTCACGTTATCAGAGGAGACTCTACCAAGCTTCTGTCTAAAGGGTGAAGGTCTGGCTGCCTGACTTCTGGGAGCCAGGGGGGAAGATGGTGGCTGGGGACTCCAGGATCGCTTGTGCCTGCCTCTCTGGGGCCAGAGACCCTTGGCAGTGCCATCTTCTATCTTTTTCCAGAACGGGGAAGAGGCTACTGCCTGGCTGTGCAGACTTGGAGAAGGAATCTGGAGGTGTGACCGCTTCATAAACAGACCTTGCAACAGTTCTCCTAATTTTATCAGCCCTCAACCCCACTTCTACTTCCAGAAGTACACAGTACTGCCAGGAACTTTGGGGAATTCTATCTTACAAACCAAGCTGGTTTTCCACATGCTGTACTGTTGGCTTAGGATTCAACTTTCTAAGTAAATTACCCCTTATCTAGCTGCTTTTCTGGTTTCAAATTTTGCTGCTGCCTCCTACTCTCTCATTTCCCCCGTTCACATAGGTCTGTGCCTTAAAAAAATATCTCTTTACTAGCATTTTAATGGGATTTCAGTAGGGAATGAAATAAAGCATGTGCGTTTTTACACAAAACTCCTTGCCTTTCAACTTCTCCCTTCCTTCTCCCATCTGTCTATTCTCCTACCTAGAAATCTCAACAGTGGAAACAGAAATGCCTAACCTTTGTCGTAAGCTGTAAAGCATCACATTCAGTGGGAGGATCTAAAAAGGAGTGAGGAGGGACGGGGAAGGACATGATCTATGTGTATGTATTAGAAAAGAACGTTGAACATAAACATGTCATCTTAATCTTGATGCTTTTGTAATACACATTTTAGAAAACAGGGCTGAACAATGTCTTGGTTTATGAAAATACAATTCTTCCTTAAGGATTATCCTCCACTAGGACTTTATTTTAGAATTTTCAGGGAAAGATGAAATTTTCATTTGGATCCAAAAGGGGTATGAGTTTAAAAAAAGAGTTGGCAGGAGTGGCTTTCCTTGGCGGTCCAGTGATTAAGATTTGCACTGCAAAGGGAGCAAATTTGATCTCTGATCAGGGAACTAAGTACCCAAAAAAAGAAAAAAAAAGGCAGGGGTAGATGCCAGATTAAAGAGTTGGCCTAAGCACTGTGCAAATAAAGATGTCGGCACTCTGACCTGTAGCTTCCCAGGCTGGAGACCTTTCAGGATAGACCACGGGAACACAAATGCTGGAGCTCTCCCCCTCCCAGTGCAGGCCTCAGCCAGGGGTCATGTATCTTTGCTTATCTTTCTTTGCAGGCCTTTTGTCATTAATACATTTCTTCCTTGATATAATGTAGATTAAAGTCAGTTCCTCTAAAACAGTGGCTCTGAACCCTGTGCAGCAGAGTCACCAGCGGAACTTTGAAAAAGACTCTCAGACCTCATCTGAGCACTCCTAAATCAAGACTAGCTGAGGGCCTGGTAACCACTGCTGGGAAGCAGCCCCATGGAGGGGCTCCGAGGGTCCATGAACTTCTGGAAATTATGGGCAACGTGAAATCTGACTTTTTTTAAGAACCATAGCTTTTGTCATATTCTTACGAGGAAACTTTTGGCTACCCTGCATTATAATACTGTATTTCATGACATTATATAATTGGTTGTTTGTTTTCTGTTTTGTTTAGTTTAGTTGCTAAGTCGTGTCTAACTCTTTGTGACCCTATGGGCTGTATTCTGTCAGGCTCCTCTGTCCATGGGATGTCCCAGGCAAAAATACTGAAGTGGGTTACCATTACTTTCTCAGGGGATCTTCCTGACCCAGGGATCAAACCCATGTCTTCTGCATTGCAGGTAGATTCTTTACCACTGAGCCACCAAGGAAGCTCCATATATTATATTTCATGACAGTATATAATTATATGTTTGCTTTCTGTTTTATTCACCATGATAAAGGTAGAAACTAGTCAATTGTTAGAGTCCCAAAACATAAATAATTCTTTTTCCAATATAAATAAATATTGGTTAAGTGAATAAAAGAATGAATGAATAAAGGGCATTGGTAAGCTCCCCTGCTCTCCAGTGGCTAAAATTCCTCTCCAGAGCATAGGGCCATGGAAGCTCTGGATGGGAATGAACTGTTTATGGAGATTTCACAGGGATGATGTTGGACTGGATCCTAGGTGTAGAACAGGAGTCAATGACACCTGTGTATGAGTCATTTGCAAACTCTCCACTCTCAATCAGGATGCTTCAATGGCAGTGGATATTTTTGAACAAAGGAGAGCTCTGACTACTCTTATGGTATCTCTCCCAGGTTTTATTTTTACCTCTCTGGCCTTATCAAATGACAGAGGGGACCCTCTGTCTCTTAAAGAACAAACAAACAGCTCTTCCACAGACCCTGACTCCACGATCGCTGAGCAAACATCCATGACTGCAAGGATTTATCTCCTAAGAGCACTTAGCGGGGATTTGGTCCCACGACGTGGGAGGGCTGTCTTACAGCCTCGGCCCCAAAACACTATTCCCTGCCTCCAGACCTGCAGGAATGCGTTCTGGCAAACACTGGAAAGGGCGTGCGAGAAGTAGTGGGGAGGAGTCAAAAGAATTAGTAAGAGAACAGTTCGATTTAAGGGCTTCTATGATAGGAATTTGACCATCTAAGAATATCATTCTGAGAGGCCCAGGCTCCTGTTGGAGACCCGAGAGTGCCTCAGAATGGGCAGGAAGAACATAACCGTGACATTTCCTCCTCATTTTTTCTTAGCTTCCTCTTGATGCTATCACAGCTGATATCTTACTGCTTTTAGCCAGCTCTCAATAACACTATACCTCCAAGGGACCTCCGAGATGACAAGGATAGTTTATTCCCCATGGGGCACGCAGCACTGATGGTGTAAATGCGGGAGGCTATACAACTCGGGATGGAGCCACTCCTGGTGGAACTGAGGCAGAGAAGAAGGAATTGGTGGAGTGGATGGCAAAGGTTTTCTAAGACAAGCCAGTATGTGGCACATCTGGGCATGTTGATGGTAACTGGTTAGTAGTCACCTTGCAATGGTAAGGGTGAGGAAAAAAACTACCTCTACCAGCTGCTGCTTAAAGAGACCTATATGTAGGGATTCCTTTTCTGCCTTTCTCTCCCTCTCTCCACTCCGACCCTTTTCTGACATTTTCCTCTTAAATATTATCCTTTGTAGGAGGCAGAATTCTACACTGGCCCTCCAGATCCCTGCCCCCCGGTTTATATGCCCTGACTAATCTCTTCCCTTTGCCTATGGGTTGTTAGGATTGACATTTGCTAAGTGTAATGAAGTCTGCTAATCAGGTGGCTTTAAGTTAATAAAAAAAAAGGGATTATCAGAATGTATAGATATGGATGTACATATATGTGTGTAGTTGAATCAGTTTGTTGTACAGTAGAAATTAACAACATTATAAATCAATGAGACTTCAATAAAAGAAATTTTTTTTAAAAAAGAGACTATTCTGGGTGGGCCTGACCTAATCAGATGAGCCCTTCAAAAGAGGATATTGAAGTATCAGAGAGATTCAAAACAGCAGAGACGCTCTTCTGATGGGCTTGAAGAAGCAGCTGCCATGGTCCGGAGAGGCCCACAGGACAGAATGGCAGCTGGTCTCTAACCTGTAGGGTCTTAGTCTGACAACTACAAGGAGCTGGATCCTGCCAACAACTGGCAAGCTTGGAAGAGAACCCCAGGCTTTGGCCAAGTTCACAGCCCGGGCAATTTGAACCTAGTGGCACCTTGAGAAAAGGGCCTGGCTAAACCATACCAAGACCCCTGCTCAGTGGAAACTAAGAAATAATAAATCTGTATGATGTTAAGCTACTGAATGTGTGGTCACTTGTCATGTAGTGATAGAAAACTAATATATCCTAAAAGCTCACTTTTATTTAAGTTAACTGGTATTATGATCATGAGTGTGGGCATGGTAGGGAAGAGAGAGGCTATATATCAGACTCAAGCTAAACTGCTGGTATTTGAATCCTAGAACCACTTACAAGCTGGGTGAGTATGGGCAAGATACTTAACCTCTCTGTGCCTCAGTTTCCCCATCGGGGAGGATGTTAATAACAATACCTCATAGTTCATGGTGAAGAATGCATGACACATACTAAGTGCACAGTAAATGACCATCTTGCAATTACACTTGGGTCAAAAATGTGGCAGGAAGCTCAGACAATACTGACGGTTCCAAGGAAGCAACTCCATATAAGAAATATCGTTCTAGGGCCTTCTCTTTTGGGCTTCTGACCTTGCTGTTACTATCTCTCCATTAGTCTTAACTGTCAGATCGAACATCATCTTTAAAAAGTATTTTTGAAGCATGTACAACTCCCCAACAGTCTGGCTACTGGCCCAGGCCCCAAGCGTCCCTGAGAGGGAACTTTTCTTTTTAAACTATGATATAGAACATGTGAGGCTTCCCATGGGGCTCAGTGGTGAAGAATTAGTCTGCCAAGGCAGGAGACAGGAAACACGGGTTCGACCCTGGGGTGGGAAGATCCCCTGGAGGAGGAAATGGCAACCTACCCCAGTATTCTTGCCTGGGAAATCTCATGGACAGAGAAGCCTAGTGGACTATAGTCCATGGGGTCGCAAAGAATAGGGCACGACTTAGTGGTTAAGCCCACAGCACGCACATAGAACATTGGAAGGATTCGACTGGATAATCAATCCTCAAAGTAAATACAAACAGTGAATTCCCAGTTGTTCAAGGTGAAATTGGTGTCCAGGTCCTTAGTGGTTTTATTCTATTCCAGCCCTGGAACTGATGAATTTCTGACTTATTAATGCCATTACCGCAGGGCAGGCTGGGCAACTGAAGTCTACCCCAAATTAGAGAATTTCGCTGTGTAGTAACAAGTTTACTAGAAAGAAGGAGTTATGTTGTCAGTTTTGCAAGGAAAAAAGGAACTAAAGCACTTGGCTAAGAAAAGTTTTAAAAGTTGTGAAACCTATGTGCTGATGCCCATCTCTGTCCCTCAGCAGGGGACATGTGACTCAGCCTTTCTGGATATTAGCTTCCTCCTCTGTAAAATGAGAGGGCTCCTTTCCAGAGAGATGGCAAAACACATATTTGCATCACCACTCTCTGTGAAACTCAGAATGAACAAAGGTCAAAACAAAGAAAAAAAACTTCAACTGTGATAAATACTAGGTAACGACCACAATCTCACAACACAGATTCAAAAAACAGTCATTCATTCATTCTTCATCCATTCAGCACACCGTTACGAGTGCCTCTGATGTGCCAGCACTGTTTGAGATGTCAAGAGCCCTAAGAGACAGATATAAAGAAAACTGATCCCAAAGAAAGGAGAATACCAAAGTCTTGACACCTTTTCCCTCTAATTCGAAACATGTACAGATTAAGAAATGTAATTAAGAGTGTTCATAGGGGCTATGTAAGTAAAAAATTTAATCTTGCCCCTTAAAGAGAAGTCCAGTCTTTGCCCTCAGCTCCTGGGAGGTAATCTCTAAAGCTGTTGGAATGTCATGCCTGATCGGAATGTTTTTGTTTGTCTGGGGGCCTTGGGTCACTTCAGATAGTCTAACGATGTGATTGAAGGTGGAGGGTTTGGGTCACATGGTATAGGCTTAACCTCCAGAGGGACTGGAGGCTGAGATCAGTCACACAGGAGTCAACGATGCCCATGTGACAGCATCCTAATAAAACTCTGGACCCTGAGGCTTGGGTGTACTGCCCTGGTTGGCAGCGCTCTGTGTGTCTGTCACACATGACTTGGAAGGGCAGCCCTGTCCCCACTGCCACTGGGAGAGGACAGCTGGAACCTCCGCGCTTGGAACTCTCCTGAACACCGCCTTCTGCATCTCTTCCCTTTGCTGACCTTCATCTGTATTCTTTTGCGGTAATAAACCATCATTCTAGCAGCTCTCAGTGAGTTCCAAGAGGCCTTCTAATGAATTACTGAACCCAGAAGCGGTCTGTAGGACCCCCAGACTTGAAGTGGGTGTTGCAGTTGTTGAAGTGAGGGCAGTCCTGTGGGCTCCCGCTCCATTATGCTACAGAATCCGTTACTGTGGATACAGAATAAGGGGGCAGAGAGCAGGACCCAGAGGGAAAAGGGAATGTGTTGCTTGGGGCCCATTTCCATGAGAAAGAAAGGCCAGGTAGATGGGGCTAAAGAAGAATTCCAAGGCCTGTCATCTCATCTAGTTTCCTAACTGAGAACACCCTTCAGGATGACTGGCTGGTCCCAAAGTGAGGGAACACCCCAAACCGAAAGAAAGCTCCTATTTCATGGGATGCACTACCTGCCAATGAAGGGGAGACAGTCACAGTCCACTGGGCTCCTTTCTATGTCGCTCACTCCCCAACCTTCCCCACAGGCAGAGATCCCCCTCAGAGGCGGCCGGTGGCCCACCTCCCACTCAAATCCTAAGTACTCTTACAACACCACTTCAGAAAAAAAGGGGAGAAAATTAAGGATAAACCATGTGTAGGATTCTCGGGCAAGTGATGAGCTGGGATAGAATGTTCTATCCGAAGATGAATAACGTGCCTGTCTGCCCCCCTCCCGTCTTCTCCCCCATCTCACTGATACTATGAAGAGAAAAGAGGAAGACATTGGAAGGAATATATCAGGTACAAATCAGATAAAGAATAAGAGAAGAATCACTCCAGTAAACAACACATTTTAAAATAAAACTTCTCTGTAACATTAAAACCAAGAAGTTTATGAAAACGTTCTCAAGGAGAGATAATACTACAGGATGATAATAATAAAATCTAACATCTATGAAATATTTATTATGTGCCAGACAGTGTTCTTAGTGTTTTACATTTAGTCATTTAAAACTCACAACAATACTACTATTATCCCCATATTACATACAAGAACATAAACCACTGTCCCAAGTTCACTGGTTTGTGGGCGAACTGGGCTTTAGCTCAGAGAGCCTACTCTTTGCCTCTATGTTACACTACCTGAAACATTTGAAATCTTTTAATCAAATAGACCTCAGTGACAATCTACATAAATTCCAAAAGGAAGAAGCTCTATTGGTTCCACTGACTGACCGCAATGAAATAGTATGAGTCAGTAATTCTTAGAGAATCATTTTCACTACTCTATGGTAATAAATTTTAAAATCTGGCGGAAATGGACAATCTCCTAAGGAAATATAAATGATTCAAAATGAATTAATAAAAAGAAGTTAAATTCAAATGAGCAACAACAAGAACAAACACAAGGGGATACATTGAAGAAGGAAGCTCTCAAAGTGTCAGGCTGGAGAGTTTCATGGGTGAGCACTTCAAGGAACAGATTAATTTTAACACTATTCGAAGATTTCCAAGCGTCAGCAACCAAGGAATATTTTCTGTTCCCCCCCCACACACACAAATACAGGATTACAGTGATGTTAAAAGCTGATAGATGCGGCAGGTGCACATGTTTACCTTTGTACACAGACAACCTGTGTATAGAATGAGACGCTTTGAGCTACAAGTAATAGAAGCCTAGAGTAAAAGTGGCTTAAATGGCAAGACATTTATTATGAAACCTAACCAAATTCCAGGGGTAACCAATTTTGGTTATTGGGTCAGACATTTAATGAGGCCCTTAGAGACTACAGCCCCAGGGGTGCTGGCCTCAGAGGTGGAGCTTGACAGGTGAAGGTGAATCAGTGATCCAGAGACAACTTCAGGTGACCTGCGTGGGCTAGACTGTACTGTGTACCCTGCCCGCTCGGGTGCTAACGTGTTGGTGCCCTGTTCTAAACGAATGGGAGATCTGTGTTGTATCTGTTTTTAAATATTTTGAATATCGCCTCCTAATAGCGTGGCACTAGCGGTAAAGAACCTGTCTGCAAATGCAGGAGACGTAAGAGACACGGGTTTGATCTCTGGGTCAGGAAGGTCCCCTGGAGGAAGAAATGGCAACCCACTCCAGTGTTCTTGCCTGGAGAGTCCCACAGACAGAAAGGCCTAGTGGGCTACAATCCATGGGGTTGCAAAGAGTCGGACACTTCTGAGCATCTGAGCACATTTGAATATATCAAAGATTTTTGGAAATTTAGTATCCTCTAAAATTAATATTTCAAATCAACAGGGGGAAATATGGCATATATAGATATCTACTTCATTATTTAGAAGAAAAGGCTCGTTCTCATTCATGAAGTGTTCCATATTTTGGGGGCTTCCCTGGTGGCTCAGATGGTAAAGAATCTAGCTGCAATGCAGAAGACCTGGGTTCAATCCCTGGCTTGGGAAGATCCCCTGGAGGAGGGCATGGCAACCCACTCCAGTATTCTTGCCTGGAGAATCCCCATGGACAGAGGAGCCTGGCGGGCTACAGTCCATGGGGTCGCAAAGAGTCGGACACAACTGAGTGACTAAGCACAGCATGGCCGGGTGGAGTGCAAACAATAATTAACATTAATTCATTAATTCATCAATCATTAACAATAATTCAAAGATTAAAACATTAAAAAGAGAGAGGCCATAAGATTACTAGAAGAAAACAGCAATGAATTATTTTTATAATCTTGGAGTGAGAAAGGAAACCGCAAGCAGTAAAGGAAACATTTGATAAATTTGACCATTTTGAAAACTTGAATATCTTGTATGGGAAGAAAAAGGACATTCTCATAAAGTCAAAAGTCAAAAAAAATCAAAACATAAAAACACTGCTAAAACTTATTTAAAAATACATTTGACAACTAAGGGGCTAACTTCCTTTACATAAAAATCGATGAAAGCTCTTACAAATTAAGACCCAATAATTAGGAAGAAGTTTACCACATCATGAACAACTTTTACACAAATGCAAATAAAAGAAGAATGGGATTTCTTTGTTTGCCCTGTGTTGGCTAGGGTAGAGAAAAATGGGTATAATCATATGTCTGATAATATAACTTTTTAGGAGGAAAATTTGTCAAGTCTAGTAAAACTTAAAATATTTATACCTATTGGCAGAATCATTCCTGGCAGTATCATTTGTAGCTTCACAAAGTTGAAAACAATTCAAACATCTGTTTATATGGGATCAATCACACAAATTGGAGTACATTTATTAATTCAACAAAATGTTGATCCTCTGCCATCTGATGAAGCTTGCATTCTTGTGGGAAGAACTACATTAGCAAACAAGTAAACAGCCATACAAGGTTTGGGATAAATGCTTCAAAGGAAATAAACATGATGATATTTCATAGCAAGAGCTGGTAAAATATGACCCATGGACCAAATCCAGCCTGCCTCTTTTTCTGTATAGTTTATGAGTTAAGAACGGTTCTTATGCTTTAAATGGTTGGGGGGAAAATATCAAATTATGAATACTCTTTCATGATGTGAAAATTATGGGAAATTCAAATTTTGGTGTCCATAAATAAAGTCTTATTGGAACACAGCCATTCCTATCAGTTTGCACATTATCTGTGTGTTTTTTCACTGCAATGGCAAATTTGAATCACTTCTATAGAGATTATCCCACAAAGCCTAAAATATTTACTATCTGATCCTTTGCTGGAAAAATTTGCTAACCCCTATTTTAGAAGAAAGTCATGGAGGACCCAAGAGAAATGAAAACATATGTTCACACAAAAACCTGCACATGAACGTTCACAGCAGTGAGCATTATTCCTAAGAGCCCCAACATGGAAACAACTTAAAGGCCCACCAGCTAGTGAACAGATGAACAAAATGTGATAGCTGCCTACCCAGGATCCACCTGATTTTCTTTAAGGCCTTACCCTGAGCAACACTGTGTCTGCCCGCAGAATGCATTCCCTGCTCCCTCACAGGGGCAAGCATGTGACAGTTTCTAGCTCTGAGACCTACGTGGCAGTGTGTTGGGGATTTCTGAATGGTTTTATTTCCCCTTCATCTAGGTGACAGGCTTTCTTCTTCACGGCTTCCTTTTTCTTTCTTTTTTTCAGTATTTGATGCCTTTTATTCAACTTGAAAGTCTAAGCCAGTTACAACTTTTATATGAAAATAAGAGAAGTTCAAGGGTCACCCTGGGACCTGGGGCCATGGCAAAGCTCTCGCTCCACTGTGGTTCCCCCAGGAACCTGGACTGGGAACTGCAAGAGGAGGGCCAAAGGCCAGAGGGAGGGAGGCTGTAGGGCCCTCGAAGTGGAGAGGGTGGTAGCAGGGGCTAGTATACCTCTCTGCAGGGACCCAAAGAGGCTCCAGGGAGAGTCCACAGGTGGAACCAGAGGACAGAAGCTACAGATTCAACTCAACACCCTCACATTCCCAGCACTGTCCCCCACAGAGGCCTCCAGAGATAGCAAGCGCCGCATCCTGTGTGCACACGAGCTGCTGGGAAATCCAAGCCTGCCCTGGAGGATGTTGGGTAAGATGATCTCTGAAATCTCTTGTCTTCTTGAGAGTCTTAGAATTCTTCCTCAGGACAGAAGAGAAGGCAGGGGCCTGGGAACGTGAGAGAGCCCTTGAGAGAGAGGCCTTCATGGGTGAGTCGGGCCGGGATCAGCAGAGAGGCACTCGGAGAGTGCTGCAGGGACCTCCTGACCCAAGTCACCCCATCTGCCCCTCTGATTGCCGCTGCCTTTGCACTCCACACCCATCGCCTTGCACAAGTCCTCCCAGGAACCCAGGGAGGACGAGGGTCCAGAGAACCGGATGAGGAGCGGACAGAGCTAAGGAGGGAACGGCGAGGCAGAGGCAGAAGTCCTGGCTGGGGGTGTGAATAGGGTGCTCACCATGACAGACTCCACGCTGAGCTCTTTAAACACGTGATACCCAGTTTTACCCTCATAATCCCTTGACGAGGTTGTGCTGCTGGCATCCAGGGCTCCCTAGATCTGGAGGAGGAGACTAAGGACAGCGGGACCCTGCAGTCTGTGTGTCAGTGAGACTGCCGAGGAAGAAGGAGGAGAGCTCTGGGTTCAGCAGCGCTGCAGTCGTTCTGGCATCTTCCAGCCTCGGCTGCAGTGTGAGCCAGCCTTCCTTTCTCTTTATTCTGCCTGGACAGAGGACAAGAGGCAAGAGACAACAGCCATCAGGTACCCATGGCTAATCAAGAAGATGAAAGCTACGTGCTAAGGATGGGAGAACAGAAAGAAGTCACTTGGGAGAGTGGGGACCCTATAGGGCCACTGCATCCGTCCTGGACTATTTACCTCTGTATTTGTTGTGATACAAGAAAAATAATCCTTTCCTTAATGTCGCTGTAATAAGTTACTCTCATGTGAGGCAACATGTCGCTGCTAGCTGATATAGTAGATTAGAAAACCAAGGAGAGGGATTTCCCTGGTGGTACAATGGTTAAGAATCCATCTTCCAATGCAGGAGACATGGGCTTAATCCCCGGTCGGAGGGCTACGATCCCACCATGCTGCAGGGCGACTAAGCCCTTGTACAGCAGCTAGAGAAGCCCACGTGGCACAATGAAGAAGCAGTGCAGCCTAAATCAAAAGGAAAAAGACAGAAAGAAAACCAGAGGGAGAAAAGGAAAAGTCAGATGGCCGAAAATCAAAAAAGTGTAGCATCTCAGAGGCCAGGGGTTTGCACCAAAGAGGGTCATTTGCTGACGGTTGTAGAATGAGCCAAATGCAGAGAGGACCTTCTAAGGACAAGTTCAGCAAAGCCAAACCCTGAGTGAAATGGTGAGGGTGTCAAGGCAGCTCTTTGTGGAGTCGAGGAGGCAGAAGTCAACACGTTCATCATGTTGTTGACATGAATGTTGAAAGCTACTGGGATGATGGCTGTGTGGAAAGAAAGAATGAGAATCAGATGCCAGAGTTATCTAGGAGCTGAGAAATGGGTCCCATAGAGGAGGACGAATGTTGCCTTTAAAGAGAGTAATAGCTGGCCCCCAGAGAGGGTCTCACCAGTCAGTCTTGTCCTGGTGGTATCACAGTTTGTTTCCACTGTATCCATAGTTGGCCAGGTGCTCAGGAATAACACTGCTCCCCTGATTAATAAAGTTAGACCGAGAAACCCATGTGCCTATTGACTTAGTGGGAAATATGCCTTTTCTTGGATCAGCACACTCGGAATTATATCTGTTCTTCTTGGCCCCCTTTACCTCGTATCCAGGTAACTGGGAAATCAAACCCACAGACAGAAGATTGTTTAATGAGCCCAGCACTAAAATGAGAGCACTCTTGCTTAGATTAGTGTGCTTTTTCCAGAGTGGTGGTTTAGATGGGTCCCCTCCTGCCTCTTTTTGTCTGGCCATGTGCACATCTCTTAACTCTGGTCCTCTAGTCTTTCTTCATACAGAGCCCCTCAAGGCTGCCCAGGCTATGGCCTTCCTCATGCTGTGATCTGAGCATAAGGCTATCCACTGGGCAGATCTGATGTAGGTGTGTCCCTTGTCATCTCAGTAATTATTTAGCTATAAATATATTACAATATTTATTCTTTGCCTTGAGAATCCCATGGACAGAGGATCCTGGCAGACTACAGTCCATGGGGTTGCACAGCCGGACACAACTGAAATGACTTAGCACGCACAAACACGCATTTGCGAGCTCACGGACTGTAGCCCACCAGGATCCTCCGTCCATGGAATCTCTCAGGCACTAATACTGGAGTGGGTTGCCATTTCCTACTCCAGGAGATCTTCCCAACTGAGGGATCAAACTTACATCTCCTGCGTCTCCTGCATTGGCAGGTGGATTCTTTACCACTGAGCCACCTGGGAAGCCCATATAATTATATATTTATGTATTTATATAATGTATTATATGGAATATCATACAATTAAATATAGACAGCTATGGCTAGGTGGAGAGACTTCTGTAGTTGGTTATTCTCATCTATCATGATTAGTACCATTTCACTTTCAAGCAATAGCTGTTAACCAGGTAAGTCCACCAAATCAGGGATTGTATTACTGATACCCCTACGAACCAAAGATGAATGTAGATAATCATCACTTTAGCTCTTCCCAAGTTGACTTCATAATCTTCAAAGAACAGCACAACTCCAAATGGTGGCTACACTGCTCCCTAAACTTCCAAGAACCAGAGGGAGCCCTTGGGCTGAGTACCAGCCTGCCTATGCTTATGCCTGCTCCTTTCTGAGCCTGCTGCACATGGGATGGTCTTGCCTGCAGAGCAGGCAAACATTTGGCTGGTGGCTGATGCATGTACTAGAAAATATGGCTACTCAACCGACGGGATATCATTTGTTCAGAATGTTTTCAGGGAAAGTAGAGAAATATTCAGAAAAGATGATCAAGATCACAAGTGATATCCTTTTGTCCCCAGGCACAACTCTGTGCCTTTAGGTCTGTGTTGGCCTCTGCTTTGCAGCCCTGCCCTAGTCTAAGCGCCTCCTTTTCAGACAAAGAGGATCAAGGTGCCTGCCAAGGAGGAGGGTGGTCCTGAGGAGTGGAAGGCCCCAGAGAAGGGCAGTCTGAAGGTAAGTTTGGAGGTGCCAGGGCAGCAGTCATCCCATTCCTGAAAGGACCACTAGGAAGTCAAGTTTCACCTTGATGTAAGAAGCCCTTAGACTCTCTGGAGGTAGAACGGCTTATTTGGGGAGGAAATGGGCTGCCCGTGGAGGTTACCCCAGAGAGAAGTTGTATGACACTGTCAAGAGGAGCATGGAAGGAAGTCTTGTACTGGCAAAACATCAGACCATAGGACTTTTGAGGTCCCTTCCAACACTGAGGTACTAGATTCTACGGCTCGGTACTCTAGAAATTTACCTTATATCTTCTGACCATTCACTGTTTAAAAATCTTCCCAATGGTAATCTTGAAAGGAATAGAAAGAAAAGTTTGGGTTGAATGTAAGTGAACACAGAATATCACAGTTTTAGAGGTAGATCTTTAAGTGCTAGGTATATTTGGCATTAAAAATACAGAGCAGCCTTGCTACATATGTGCTAACATGGAACACCAGTCAAGAAATATTAAGTATAAAAAAAAGCAAGCGGCAACTATATATATCTATATATATATACACTTGTAAACACTTGTATATATATATATATATATATATACACACACACAACAGTATATATATATGTATATATACACTTGTATATTCATGGAACAGCTCTGTGAAGATACCCAAAAATCTTGTAACAGCAGTTGTGTCTCAGGAAAACTGAGTGGTTGAGTGTGTGAAAGAGAATTACTTTTCACTGGAATTGAGGTGGAGGGGTGTTACTTCTGTTCAATGTGGTTGTATCGGGCTTCCCAGGTGGCTCTAGTGGTAAAGAACCTGCTTGCCAATGTAGGAGACATAAGAGAGGTGAGTTTGATCCCTGAGTTGGGAAGATCCCCTGGGGGAGGGCTTGGCAACCCACTCCAGTATTCTTGCCTGGAGAATCCTATGGACAGAGGAGCCAGGAGGGCTACAGTTGCAAAGAATCGGACTTGATTGAAGAGACAGCACGCACAGGATGCTGGTATTACCTATCAAAATGATAATAATAATGATAACCTTTAGCTGCTTTACCGAGAAACCCCAGTTAGTGGCAGGTGCAGGGGGCTCTGAAAAGGCAAACTTTGAGGGTCCCAGGGAGGTGAATGGTTTATATTTAAATATAATTCATCCCTGCCCAAGTTTAGAAATCATCTGTGGAGAATTCCAAGTGAGAGCTAGATGCTGCTGCTGCTGCTAAGTCGCTTCAGTCGTGTCCGACTCTGTGCGACCCCCTAGACGGCAGCTTACCAGGCTCCCCCTTCCCTGGGATTCTCCAGGCAAGAACACCGGAGTGGGTTGCCATTTCCTTCTCTAATGCAGCAAAGTGAAAAGTGAAAGTGAAGTCGCTCAGTCGCGTCCGACTCTTGGTGACCCCATTGACTGCAGCCCACCAGGCTCCTCTGTCCATGGGATTTTCCAAGCAAGAGTCCTGGAGTGGGGTGCCATTGCCTTCTCCGAGAGCCAGATGAGTCTGAATTTAAGCCACCCTCAAGTGGATCATAAAAATGTAAAGGGTTTCATGAGTGTTGATAAGTAAACAAGTGGGCTAGCCTTGATCGTGAGCATTCTCCTCAAACTCTGGTACTCCCGGATGAGCAGTCAGGACAACCAGGAGGCGTCCTCACTCTGCCACCGGCAAACACATGACCTTGGGCACGTGTTCCTCTCAGCCTCCTGGAGAAGCAAGGAGCTCCCGAGTTCATTACGTCATTCGCTCTGAACCAGGGTGTGTGTGGAAAAACCACTGCAAGAGCAATAAAAACCAAAGTCTGGTCTTGGGAAATCAGAGAGCATATCAAGGAAACCACAGCAGAGCTGGGCTAAGCCTCGAGAGAATTACCATATCCTGTTTTCTGTGAGTCTCGACAGCATCTTTACCAGGTCCAGTGAGTCACCAGATCTCTGTCCCGCTCTTTCCTCCAGGCACCGCTCACTGCACAGATGGTGCTGGGAGCCTCACGAGCCTCGCTAAGTGGTAAATCTCTTCTCCAGCGCTAATCCCAGTAAGCATACACTTAATTAGGCAGGGATATACCGGACTTCTCCCATACAGATAATGAAAGTCAGTGCAGGAGATGGCTCATTTTCATCTTAAAATTTTTTAAAAGAGATATGTATGAAGTAAGATGTGTCTAAATTAAGGAAAGCCATTTTGTTAACCTTTGAATTTTTGTTATATACAATCACCCTTCGGTATCCGTGGGGGACTGGTTCCAGATAACCAAATCCACACCTGTTCGAGTCCCTTATACATTAACATAAGGTGTGCGGACAGTGGGACTTCCGTATCTGCGGGTTCCACATTGGTGGATTCAACCCACTGTGACTGTGGGACGCGCAGATACCGAGAGCCAATTGTACATAACTTTCAGTTCAGTTCAGTCGCTCAGTCGTGTCCGACTCTGCGACTCCATGAATTGCAGCACACCAGGCCTCTCTGTCCACCACCAACTCCCAGAGTCTACCCAAACCCATGTCCATCGAGTCGGTGATGCCATTCAACCATCTCATCCTCTGTCATCCCCTTCTCCTCCTGCCCCCAATCCTACCCAGCATCAGGGTCTTTTCCGATGAGTCAACTCTTCGCATGAGGTGGCCAAAGTATTGGAGTTTCAGCTTCAACATCAGTCCTTCCAATGAACACCCAGGATTGATCTCTTTTAGGATGGATTGATTGGATCTCTTTGCAGTCCAAGGGACTCTCAAGAGTCTTCTCCAACACCACAGTTCAAAAGCATCAATTCTGCAGCACTCAGCTTTCTTCACCGTCCAACTCTCACATCCATACATGACCACTGGAAAAACCATAGCCTTGACTAGACGAACTTTTGTTGGCAAAGTAATGTCTCTGCTTTTAAATATGCTATCTAGGTTGGCCATAACCTTCCTTCCAAGGAGTAAGCGTCTTTTAATTTCATGGCTGCAGTCACCATCAGCAGTGATTCTGGAGCCCAAAAAAATAAAGTCTGACACTGTTTCCACTGTTTCCCCATCTATTTCCCATGGAGTGATGGGACCAGATGCCATGATCTGAGTTTTCTGAACGTTGAGCTTTAAGCCAACTTTTTCACTCTCCTCCTTCACCTTCATCAAGAGGCTCTTTAGTTCCTCTTCACTTTCCGCCATAAGGGTGGTGTCATCCGCGTATCTGAGGTTACTGATATTTCTCCCCGCAATCTTGATTCCAGCTTGTGTTTCTTCCAGCGCAGCATTTCTCATGAGGTACTCTGCATATAAGTTAAATAAGCAGGGTGACAATATACAGCCTTGACAGACTCCTTTTCCTATTTGGAACCAGTCTGTTGTTCCATGTCCAGTTCTAACTGTTGCTTCCTGACCTGCATACAGGTTTCTCAAGAGACAGGTCAGATGGTCTGGTGTTCCCAACTCTTTCAGAATTTTCCACAGTTTATCATGATCCACACAGTCAAAGGCTTTGGCATAGTCAATAAAGCAGAAATAGATGTTTTTCTAGAACTCTCTTGCTTTTTTGATGATCCAGCGGATATTGGCAATTTGATCTCTGGTTCCTCTGCCTTTTCTAAAACCAGCTTGAACATCTGGAAGTTCATGGTTCACGTATTGCTGAAGCCTGGCTTGGAGAATTTTGAGCATTACTTTACTAGCATGTGAGATGAGTGCAATTGTGCGGTAGTTTGAGCGTTCTTTGGCATTGCCTTTCTTTGGGACTGGAACGAAAACTGACCTTTTCCAGTCCTGTGGCCACTGCTGAGTTTTCCAAATTTGCTGGCATATCGAGTGCAGCACTTTCACAGCATCACCTTTGAGGATTTGAAATAGCTCAACTGGAATTCCATCACCTCCACTAGCTTTGTTTGTAGTGATGCTTTCTAAGGCCCACTTGACTTCACATTCCAGGATGTCTGGCTCTAGGTGAGTGATCACACCATCGTGATCATCTGGGTTGTGAAGATCTTTTTTGTACAATTCTTCTGTGTATTCTTTCCACCTCTTCTTAATATCTTCTGCTTCTGTTAGGTCCATACCATTTCTGTCCTTTATCGAGCCTATCTTTGCATGAAACTTTAGAGAAATTAATTTAGCTAAAACATCAGCTTAGATTTTCTTCTGCTTAATTCTCTTTCATTCTGTTAGAGTCCTCTTCTTGTTTAAAATAAAAGCATATCTTTAAAATGTTTATTGTGTTCATTTATTTCAAAGGCAATGCATGGTTTTAAAAAAAAAAGGGAAACAATGTTCATGTACTCAGTCGCTCAGTCACATCTGACTCTTTGTGACCCCATGGACTGTAGCCTGCCAGACTCCTCTGCCCATGGAATTTTCAGAAAAAAAAGAAAAAAGACAATACCAAAACGTACAACAACAACAAAAAAAAAAACTCAAGAAAAGAAAAAAAAAAGATATCATGTTAGCAGGGGAGTCAATTACTCAAGGTACATTTGCGCATGTTAGAAGCGTAGTTTCACTGTGCTCTGAAAACGCTCTGGTATTCCTTGTGAGCGCCTCCCCTCTGGATGGTGGGAGCCCTTACACTTGCCAGTGAACAGCATTCCCCAGTCCTCTGGTTACACTATTTTTGATGTACGAATTCAGACTTTTCAGAAACCAGTTCCCCATAAGGCAACAGCTTCTCGGACACTGGAATGATCCGTTACTTGAACCTGCTACTGCTGAAGGACACCTGCCCCCACCCGGCCTCTGGGATGAGGTTCTAGCATCCACTGCTGGGTTTTTTGAGCTTGCTTCTGTGGTCCTCTGACCCTGTCAGCCTTGTTGCACTCTCTATCAAGACACGTGGGTTCATGTGAATCCTTTGCTTGCTGCAAGCTGGCCATGGAGAACGAGGAGTGTGCAGTTTGTCTAACTGCACAACCCCTGCTCAGCTTCTCTGTGGGCTTTAAACAGCTATAGGTAGGGTTTTTCCTGTGTCGCATCTGGGCAAGTAAACTGCTAGCCCCAGTGGCCTTGGGCTCCCTAAAATTTATTTGGATGTTTTTAAGTATCTGCCTGGCATAAGTGGTAAGGGGAAAAAAAAATCAGTCTTTCTCCGATGTTCTCTTCATTTGAGCAGGAAAGGTCTGTCTTTGTACTCCCTGCTGCCTCAATATTATATCCTTCTTGTCCCAGAGTCAACCCATCTCGGCGTTTAGCCATCATGCGCAGAGACAGAAGTTTCTTCCTTCCATAGGAGAGCAGACTGCATGCTCTGAGCCCTCCTGGGTTAGTCCCTAGTCTGATTAAATAGGAGCTACAGGAATTTACAAATTCTGTTTCTCCTGGCAAAGTCTGTCTCTCAAGACATGCTGTACAAACCTATTTTGGATCTCAAAAGCAAATCATTAACTCTTCCTTTTTCTTATGGTAAGAACGCTACCTGCCCCCCACTCTCGCAGTTCTTCTCCTTCCCCTTAACTCAACACAGATGGATTTCATAGGCTGGGGAACGTCAAGTGTTTATTAAGCAAAATTAAGAACCATTGAGCAAAGCAAAACAAGCAAAAAACCCATCCAAAGCCCCACAAACCCCACATTAGTCAGATACTTAGAAATATTACTCCAGTTACAAAACTTTAAATGTGCAATGTTTTTGGTGCCTAGTAAGACTGAACATTTTTTAAAAATCTCATGTTTATATAAATCAAAAAAAATTTTTTTTGCTCTATATAGTATTAAGGGTATTGAATCTTTGCTTTATTTTTTGCACAATGTTTCTCTCTCTTTTTCAAAATTTGGAGTATAGTTGCTTTACAGTGTTGTACAAGTGAATCAGCAATATGTGCACAAATGTCCCCGCCCTCTTGGACTTCTCTCCCACCCCACTCCCCATCCCACTCATCTAGGTCACCACAGAATACATAGCTGAGTTTCCTGTGCTGTATAGCAGGTTTCCACTAGCTGTCTGTTTTACACATGGCAGGGCACATCTGTCAGTCCCAATCCCCCAATTCATCCCTCTTGACCCCCTTCTTGTGCCTACGTGTCCATTCTCTATGCCTGTATCTCTATTCCTGCTCTGCAAATAGGTTCATCTGTACATTTTTCTAGATTCCACTTATATGTGTTAATATACGATATTTGTTTCTCTTTCTGACTGACTTCATTCTGTAATGTACAACGTTTCTATTTTTTTGGTCTTATGTTTTATGTAAACAGATATATCATTCTTGCATTTGCATATCTTTCATAATTTTATGCTTAAAAAAATCCGTCCCGAGACCATTTAAAATATTCACTTATATTTCATTCACATTTTTAATCACTAAAACTCATATGACTTTATTTTTTTCACTTTGATATATTGGGAATTTATTTCAGGCTATAGCATAAGGTGAAGGTCTAATTTGATTATCTATAGATAGCCAATTTTTCCAGAATCCTTTGGTGAATATATATGTTGCTGTATTTGCTGCAGATGCATTTGTTTATGCTTTTTTTTTTTATCTCTTAACTTCTTTTAAATGGCAAGCATATACATCCTCTTCTATCCAAATGAGTGGTTCCCCTCTGAGTAATCTCTTTAGAAGATTACATAACTATTTTAAGGATGCTTCCACTGCCGGAAAGTTTTTTCTACTGATTTCCTTTGGAAATTTTTTGGGGAAGCAGCTTTTGAGCCACATAGAAAATCAGTCTTATAACTTAATAATGCTTTCCTCAAACCTGAAATTGCATACTGTGGCTTGATTTGCCAGATAAAGTGGTTCCAAATAACTCCTTCCTATTTCAGAGAGGAAACACACATTTGAAGCACATTGAAGATGGGCAGAATGATGGACTTCAGTTCTTCTATGTTTGTTTTAAAATTAGTCTTATGACTGATAGTTGCATTTAATAGATATGTGTATTTGTTGTTGTTGTTTAGTCAGCAAATTGTGTCTGACTCTTTTGCAACCCCATGGACTGTATAGCCCGCCAGGCTCCTCTGCCCATGGGATTTCCCTGGCAAGAAAACTGCAGTGGGGAGCCATTCCCTTCTCCAGGGGATCTTCCCAACCCAGGGATCAAACCTGGGTCTCTTGCATTGGCAGGCATATTTTCTACTGCTGAGCCACCAGTGAAGCCCAGATGTGTTTATGCATGCACACGAAAAAGATTCAGTCTTCCTGCCTTGCATTGTTGGCTGTAACTATAAATTAAAATCCAATCTGACAAAGAGAAGCATAAGAAAGAGTCATGTACCCTTAGGGGAAAGATGGTCTAATAAAGATACTGACCTCTAAACAAAGTCAAGGATGAGATAGTTGAATGGCATCATTGACTCAATGGACATGAGTTTGAGCAAACTCTGGGAGATAGTGAAGGACAGGGAAGCCTAGAGTTCTGTGGTCCAAGAGTCAGACGTGACTGAATAACAACAACAGGTGAATATGGTGGATGAGGAAAAGCTTCATAGTCTGATTCACTCAACTTTTGAAGCATTGATTGTCCAACTACCAACAGTGACCATGACATTTTTTTGGTGCAACTTTGGCTTAGGAAGTGCTTTGGCGCTTCTCAGACCAATCACTGAGCTGGTCAACACCAGTTGTTGTATAAAACCCACTTTTTGTCGCACGTCACAATCCAATAGAGAAATTGTTTGTTGCTATTGCGTAGAATAAGAGATGACACTTCAAAACGACAGTTTTTTTTTTTCTGTCAGCTCATGAAGCACTCACTTACTGTGCTTTTTCACATTTCCATTTGGTTCAAATGCTGAACGACTATAGAATGGTTGATGTTGAGTTCCTCAGCATGTAGTTGTAAGATCAGCTTCAATGATCCTCTCACCTTGTCATTGTCAATTTCTGATGGCCGGCCACTTTGCTCCTCATCTTCGAGGCTCTTGTTTCTTTTGCAAAAATTCTTGAATGACCACTGCACCATACGTTCATTAGCAGGTCCTGGGCTAACTGCGTTATTGATGTTGTGAGTTGTCTCTGCTGCTTTACGACCCATTTGGAACACAAATAAGAAAATCTCTTGAATTTGCTTTTTGTCTAACATTATTTCCATAGTCTAAAATAAATATAAAATACACGGCAAGTAATAAATCATTAGCAAAAAACAATAAAGCAAGAAATGAGCATTAAAATGATGTATAACACAACCACTTGTATTTAAGAATGTATTCAAATATTAATCAAATGGCAAAGTTCAACAATGCAAGACTGCAATTCCTTTTGCACCAACCTAAAAGATTTGAATTTACCAGTGGGACAACGAAGGATTCGTGGAACAAGATGAGCTCTATACATCAGTAGTAAGACCCATGGTTCCATTTAATTTTTTTTTAGGACTCTGCACATGTCTAACAACAATGTTGTTTGAAGAAAAGAAATGCCAAAATTGATATCCCTCTGGATTTTATACATTTCCCAATTTTCTAATTGCTACAGATGCTGCCAACAGAACACACTGAAAGACTGCCCCATGAGGAGAGGTCTCAGAACACATCACAGGATAGGATTGCAAATTTCAGTGATTACAAACAATTAAAGTGGGCAGCCAACGTGTAATTTTCTCTTTAGGCATGGACATAGAATGAGAAACTACTTACTGGGTTAGAATAGATAGAGACAGAGCCATTTCCCTTTGTGTAAAAATCATACTTGATCAAGTTGAGATTAAAGCTAATGTGTCCTCCCGCATTAGCTTTTAAAATTGAGGGATGTGGAAATTAGTGGAATTAAATTCACAGCTGCATTAGTTGCAAGTAACAAAAAATTCCATTTGATCTTGTGTAAGCAGAAAAGAGGAATGTTTTGGTTGTGGAAAAATAGAAAGAGTTGAACATCCAAACAATGGGAGGGGCAGGGAGGCAGTGGAGCCTCCAGGAACAATTGGAATCGTGGCCCCAAAATGATCAAAGCCACCTCCCTCCATTCTGTATTTGGCTTCTTTCCACCAACTGACTTCATTCTGTCTCACTGCAGACCAGCCTTCTCCATGTGTCAGAGTGGATGACTGTCCTTGGCTCCTGAATGTTATCATCAAAGACATTGCCTGTCATATTGTTTTTAGTTTGAAGTTCAAAAATCCTGCTGGAGGAAGTCACTGCACAAACTCAGAGGCACCGTTCATACCATAAGCATTGTAGATTTCAATAATTTCCTCACATGCATGCATGCTAAGTCGCTTCAGTCGTGTCCGACTCTGTGCGACCCCATGAACAGCAGCCCACCAGGCTCCTCTGTGCATGGGATAGTCTAGGCAAGAATACTGGAATGGGTCGCCATTTCCTTCTCCCAGTTTCCTTACAGATGGCCATAAAAAGAGTCCTGAGGAAGGGACATCTTTTCTAATTCTCACAAAGTTGCCATATGGGCTGGTAGTGGTCCTAGGTAGGGTTCTGATTGCCACAGATGAAGTCAGATACTCTTCACCCCCAGGCCAATCAACTGTGACCATAGGATTGAGGTCATCTAAGAACATGGCAGCCCTTGTGGGATCCTCTTAAGTGGAAGAGGAGCAGTTTGGAAAGGAATGTTATGGGCAGGCAAATACTGATATTTATTGTTCACCATACCACGAGAGCAGTGTTGTGAGTCTATTGTACCTTTTCTCTCTCCTTTGAAAGTATTTCTAGGTCCTTTTCTCTGATAGGACAATGACTGAGGCTCCATATGTTCCCAGACCCAGGGAAAATACTATTTGTTAAAAGAATATATACATCAGTTCATTTTTTAGACGGTTAGTCTAAGCAGGCAACATCTTCATTGGATTGACTGACTTATTTTCTTTGGTTTTAAACTATCATATAAAATTCTAACTAGGTAGCTTCCTTAGGATGGTACTTTGACTCTCTACCTCCATCTCTTCTTCACACAGGGAAAATTCTATGTGCTCAGACCTCCTTCAGAAAGGTGTTGTAAAGCCACAAGAGCAAAATTAACAATGTGAAAGTGTAACACAGGAAATGCAATAATATGTGCTAGAAAATTAAGATTAATCTTCAGGCATTATTTGGTAACATCACTTCCCTCATCAGAAAATGACAGGTTCTTCTCACTGATTTTGCAATCCAAGTAAGATCCCTAATTATAGGCTTTTATACTTCTATCAGTTGGCTCTTAGAAGATAACTGTGATGTGGCCATTGTTATGGGGGAATTAAAAACAATGACTGGTTAAATTTCATAATCCTATATCACATAAAAAATGTTAGACTAAGGGGAGGTAAATACTTCTCTAGTTCCAACTTATATTGTTTCTTTTGTCATTCTGGACTTGGGTACATGGACGAAATATATTTTCCAACTAAATTCTTTTTGTTTCTTCAACTTCGTTTATCCGAATTGAGTCATTTTCCACTTTTTAATCTTATTAACATTATTAATGGCAATAGTTATTTACTGAATCCTACAGGTAATATTAATAGCTATTTACTGATTATTTTGATGTGTCCAAAAATATGCTTACTGTGTTATTCCAATTAATTCTCAAAAAATCCAATCTGATAAGCACTGTCATCATCTCCATTTGACAGAGCAGGAAAAAAGGCACATGGACAGAAAATTGTGGAGCTGTGTGTGTCTGATACCAAAGCATGTGTTTGTCTGGCTAAGTGATGAAGCAAAATCCCTGGTAAATAGTTGCTGGACAACATCATCTTACAGTTTTAAAGGCAGGGTCTATGTCATTGCCTTTATAATTTTTACAACTATTATCATGTTTTGCATATAGCAGGCACTCAATACGTGCCAGCCACTTTAATTTCTTTATAGCCATTGACTTGATTCTCATTACAAAACCCAGAGATATATGTCTTAATTATTATCTCTGTTTTGTAGAACTGAAGCAGATAAATCAAAGTGATTTGCCCAAAGTGGCCCAGTCAAGGTAGAGGCTGTGTCTTGACCTTCCCTGCACCCCTCCAACCCCCCACCCCACACCCCAAGTCCCTATCCTACAATGTGCTCCTCTGGGGACCCTGCCCTTGAAATCAAAATATGTAGGCCTGCGCTTGCTGGTTGCAGATGCTGTCTTGACAAAGGGCTCAAGCCTGTGAGTTTTTGCTCTAATCTTCTCCCAGTGAGCCTGTTAAGCATCCTCCAACCAGCAGGGTTTTCTAAACAATCCATTGGTCTTACTTCTTACTATTGTTATTCAAACTTTCCATAACCTAACTTCTGTCTGCTTGATATAGGAATTTCTAAAAGAGGCAGGTTAATGTTCTACATTGGGGTGGCAGATTTGTCAATTTCTTCCTATAAATGTATCACTTTTTATTTTGTGTAGTTAAAAGCTACAAGATTAGTAAACATATGTTTATGAATAGTGTGTATCCTTTTAAGATCATTACTTTTATTGTTATATGGCTTCCCTGGTGGCTCAGATGGTAAAGAATCTGCCTGCAATGCAAGGACCCAGGTTCGATCCCTGGGTCGGGAAGATCCCCTGGAGAAGGGAATGGATACCTACTTCGATATTCTTTGCCTTGAGAATTCTATGGACAAAGAAGCTTGGCAGGCTACAGTCCATGGGGTCACAAAGAGTTAAATATGACTGAATAACTAACTTTATACTCCTTATCCCTATGTGGAGTTCACGCTGTAAATTTTGTTTGGTGCTATTGCTATTGTCCTTATTTTCTTTTGGATAGTATTAGCATGGTATAAATTTTTTCCATTCTTTTATTAACATTTTTTATATGGTTTTGTTTAGGTGTGTCTTATAAGCAACATATAGATGAATTTTAAAAATCCAATCTGACAATCTGTCTTTTATTATGTGAATTTAATTCTTTTCTATATATTAAAATTGTTAACATATTCGTTTCTACCATCTTAATTTGTTTTCTGTTTACTATCTTCTTCTTTGCTTCTTCATCTCCATTCTACACTTCTGTATATAGATAAAATTTTCCATAGTTCTATTCTTAAATCCCCTTTATGAGAAGCTAGAGATGCTATTTTTAGTCTTTAAAGTGATCATTCTAAATATTTAATTTGTACATATTTAACTAATTTTTTAATATTTCTATCCTTCTTTAAAAATGATAACATGAATACACTTTAGCTATTGCACACTGTGCCCATAATCTTCTAATTAATTTACCCTCCCTTTGTATATGTATAATCATTTTTTATTCTTGTTACAGTCAGTACTAGCGAAATTTATGGAAACATACATTCTCATTCTTTACTCACCATTTTTCCTTGTACAGGCATACTTCATTCTATGGCATGTCATTTTATTGTGCTGTGCAGATATTGCATTTTTCACAAATTTAAGTTTTGTGGCAACCCTCACAGAGCAATTCTATTAGCAAGTCTTTCAGTGCCATTTTTCCACCCACATTTGCTCACTTCATGTCTGTGTCACATTTTAGTAATTCTCGCAATATTTCAAATGTTTTTGTTATTATTATATTTGCTACGGTGATCTGTGATCAGTGATTTTGATGTTACTACTAACACTCATTAAAGGCTCAGATGAAGTTTGGCATTTCTTTTTTTTTTTTTAGCAGTAATGGATGTTTAAACTAAGGTATGTATATTGTTATTTTTAGATGTAATGCTATTGCACAAATAACAGACTACAGTATAGTACAAACATAAATTTTATATGCACTGGGAAACAAAAAAATTTATGTGGCTCAATTGTGATCTCCCTTTTTTTGTAATGGTTTGGAACTGAACCCATCACATGCCATTTGAGGTATGCCTGTATTTCAAGGCTTTGCTTCACTTTCTTTCAATATTCTCTTCCTTTTTTTTTCTTTTCTTCAATTTTTTACTTCATTAAATTAAAAAGTTTAAATATTCTCCTTCAGTGAGGATTTGTAGGTAGTAAAGTCTCTTAGATTACCTGGGTGTGTCTATATTTTGCTGCATCTTGAATGACAATTTGTCTAGGTATAAAATTCGGGCTCACCAAATATAGTTTTTTGCATTTTGAGGACATTACTCCATTGCCTTTTGTCCTGTATTGTTGCCAATAAGAAACCTCTAGTAGTCATTTATTTTTAGGTGATCTAGCTTTATCTCAAGCAATTAAAATTTTTTTCATGTTAATAGTTTGCAATTTTACTTTAAAGTATCTAAGTGTGGATTTAATTTTCTTTCTCTTCCTTGGTGTTCCATACTTGTAAAACAAGAACTTGTATCATGCCTTAATTTTGGTAAATTTTCAGTTACCACTTCTTATTGTTTCTCCTTCATTCCCTGCATTCTTCTCTTCTGGAACTTTTATTAGATGTATTCTATAGTTTCTCAATTTATTCTCCACATTTCTTAACTCTTCTTTAAAACTTTTTATGTGTTCTGTGCTACATTCTGAGAACTTTTGTGACACTGTCATCAAATTTACTAATTTGTTCTTTTAAAGCACTCAGTTGCTTATGAGGTTTTTAATTTCAAAATCTGTATTTTTATTTCAAATTTTGAATCAATTTTTTGCCACATATAACTGTTCTTACTTTTGCTTGTTTGTTTTCCTATCTTTCTTATTATGGATGTGATTTTAGCATGCTGAAATACTTATGTTTAAGTCTTCTTTAGAACAGCCTCTAAAACGCATTTCTAATAAAGCAAATTTGTATTTTCATTACTGATTATGATTATAGTCTTCTTAACCTTAAATGTCTTTGAATGCCTTGCAGTAATTTTAGTTTGGAAATTGATTTTGAGAGGGATATTTGTTTTTCTTTCTCTCCTCCCTATTTAGCAGGTTTGTGGTTGTTTCTTATGTTTTCCCCCACCCTCACCCCAGTGTCTCAATCTAGGTCTTAGAAATGTTGGTCTTCTGTATATGTAGGGGCTTCCGAGGCAGCTCAACGATAAAGAATCCACCTACCAATGCTGGAGACACAGGAGGCATGGGTTTGATCCCTGGGTTGGTAAGATCTCCTAGAGGAGGAAGTGGAAATCCACTCCGGGATTCTTGCTTGTAAAATCCCAAAACCTCATGGACAGAGGAGCCTGGTGGGCTCCAGTCCACAGGGTTGTGAAGAGTCAGACACGACTGAGTGACTGAGCACCATATATATATATATGCAGTTGGGGATCCTGCCCTATAACATTACTGAGGATGCTTCAGATCCAGTCACCAGGCCAATGAGCTGCCTGTTTTTGTTCCTGGTTGTGGGCCTGTGTGTCTGTCGCCTACCTCCCTAGACTTCCCTCCTGCCTTTATAAAAGCTGTAAGCTCACACATTGGTCAACACCAGTTTTCTTTTTCAGCCTTCCTTCCTGGTCAGGTAAGTGCTGCTGGCTGCAATTCTCCATTGCATGTGCGGCACATTTGGTCCTCACTCTTTTGCAGAAGCGGAACTCCTAGCCATGGCTGCTGCCTCTAGACCCAAAGCCCAGCAAGCTGTGGCTTCCGCCCTTTTAATTTCTTGATGTTTCTATTTGGTTTTTGGGTCATGGAGATTTTTATCTTGTTTATGAACCTGGTTGTGTTATTTTCATTTCATGTTTTATAGCCATCTATGACTGCTATAATTTGGAGTAAAATGGAGGCTTGAGAATTTGCCATCTCCGCTGAAAATTTTAACTCCATCATTTTACAGTAAAGGGGGAAGGGACAGTCCTCAGATTGAATACTAGTGTGTGCACTTATTCATTTATGCTTTATTCCATAAATAATTTGAGGAGTTTTTATATAACACATATAAAATAGTAAAATATAAATAAGCTTTAAGAAAAATATAGACTAGAATTGAATATTAAGATTGTGTGCATGCTAAGTCACTTCAGTCATGTCCAAGTCTTTCTGATCTTATGGACCAAAGCCCACCAGGCTTCTCTGTCCATAGGGTTTCCCGGACAAGAATACTGGAGTGGGTTGCCATTTCCTTCTGCAGGAGATCTTCCTGACCCAGGGATTGAACCTGGGTCTCCTGCATTGCAGGCAGATTCTTTACCTTAGGCAGCTGCAAACTTCCAGCCTCACAACCAAAGAGGAAAGACAAGGCTTCTTCAATGGATTGAGTTGTAACACTCCTTGGGAAGGACTGACTGGTGTGGATTTACATCACGTGCTCATCTGTGGGTCTCTACAGACATTTATTAAGCACTAACTATGTGCCAAACCCTATACTAACACCTTTAGGTGGATTATATTATTTAATCTTCAGAATAACTCTATGGGAGAGGCAGAAATCAAATAAAAGATAATCATTCTTCCCTACATGTTTTTGTCTAGTCTTTGGCGTCTCAGTTCCTTGATCCTTTACCTGCAACAATCTTACTCTCCACCTCACCAAATCACACATTCCCCAGGTCATACCTTAAACTTTGACTTCACCGATAACTTCATAATCTCAGTTTCAAGTGTCCTACTCTCTAATCACTATGTCTGGAACCCTGACTCCAAATCTTTAATCTCACTGGATCCTCAGACCCGCTGGTCCTATCACCTTTTACTGTCTTTCAACCCTTTTATCCCACACGCCTTCCATCATGTACTTAATTATCTCATTTCCTGGCTTAAAAGCTATGATTCATCATTGTCCTGTTTGGTTCCCTCAGAAGATGACCCTCAGATAAGCATTTGAGTGCAAGCAGTATATTTGGGAAGTGATCCCAGAAAGCATTGGTAGGGATATATGAAAGTCAGACATGAAAGGGAAGAAAGTGAATAAAGGGCGTTTTTTGAGCAGTTTTTCGAAACACTCATCAGGTTATTTCCTCCCTGACATACCCAGGGGCAAGGAAACGGGGGCATCCCATTCATCACTGGCTGAAGATTACTCCTGAGGGCACTGGCTTCCCAGCACTCCTGGCCTGCCTGGAACACAGGCCAACAGGAAGTTCTCAGGTGGAGAGTTGCAGGTGCTTGGTGTGAAACCCAGCAACATTCACTGTGATGGGGACCACTGAGAGTGGGTGGGACAACGATGACAGGTAGAGTCCTTCTTTTGGATATGTCCCGCCCCAACCTCTGATTAAACTGAGCAGCTAAATGTGGATGGAGAAATGCATACAAATGTGCCAATGGGTCTCACATTAAAATGTTCATCAACATCAAGTGAGTCTGTAGTTAACTCCTGCTCCTAACCTCCAAAACATCAATTTCAAACTTTTTCATCTCCTGTCAAGCCTGCAGAACTCCCTTTTGTCTCCTAACATTTGATTATTCTTGTTCCTTTTTCACTAAGGAAATAGATGTTATCAGAAGTGAGCTTCCACCTTCCCTACCATGGCACTCAAATACCTACTGTCTGTGCATATGTCCTGCCTTCTTTACAATTATAATAGACTAGTATTTCTCAACCTTTCTTTTCATTACCACACTCCTTAAAAAGTCTTTTTAGATATATTCTTCCCTAACTATGCCCCCCCATGAAATATTACTCCTGTAGATACTCTGTATATCTGTTTCTATACTATATGTATGTCTGAAGTCTATACATAAAAAGAGTAAGAATCAGCGTTCACCCCCATGGAGAATGTATGCATCAGGTGGACCATCCATGCTGCCATTGTGCATGAAACCATCCACTGTACACCAGGTCCCATCCACTCTTGCCAACTTAAGGACATCATTCCCACCACTATCCTCTCTATCCTGTACCATGAAATCCCTCTTTCTACCAGATCATTCATTTCAGCCTATAAAATCTTTTATGTTCCATCTTATTTTCCTTTAATCTGCAACTCCCTTTATTAGTCTGTCCCATTTTCTATTACTCTTTACAAAATAACTCAAAAGACATGTCTTATCTTTGCTATCCTTACTTTCTCTCCCCATTCTATCTTTAACCCATTCCAATTGTACTTTCATCCCCATGGGTTCACTAAGCCTGTCATTGTCATGATATCAACATTCTCCACTTTGCCATGTCCAAGGTCATTTCTCAGGCTTATCCTTCTGACCTGTTATTAATAGCAACACCATGCACCGTGGATCATTTCCCTTTTCTTGAAACAATCATCACATTCTCTCGGTTTTCCCACTACCATTATATTCTCCTTGGCCAGATTCTCCTCATGTTTCTTACTTCCAAATGATAGAGTTCCCTCTAAGAAAGTTGCTGTGGCCTTTTCTTGCCCTTTAACCACGCTCTCTCTTTAAATGAGTTCAGCTTGTCCTGTACTTTAAACATGATTCTTCTTCGCCACTTCTCCCATCAAGAGATGGAACCTATGTCCCGTCTCCTTGGTGAAGTGACATTGTAACCATTAAGACACTGGCAGCTTCCACTTTCTCTCAGGACACTCGCCTTGGGAGCCTTGAGTGGCCATTTAGGCTGCCAAGGCCTCTGGGCTGTGAGGAAGCTGGGCTGCAGGAAGAGACTGCATGTAGACGTGCTGGCCAGCCACCAGCGTGAGCTGCCAGACATGGAAGTGAAGTTGTGTCCATCCTGTGGCAGCATGAACAGTGTTGGCCCTCCCTCCCACCTTCAGGTTTCCCAGGTGAGACCCCAGACATCATCAAATACAGAAAAGCCATCCCCACTGTGTCCTACCCCAAGAATCTGTGGTTGTTTCTGTATTTTAAGGTAGCTGGTTACACAACAATGATAAGTGGAATAATCCATCATTGTAATTACTCCTCATTCCTTTGCCTGCATGAGTGCTGAGTCACTTCAGTCGTGTCTGACTCTTTGCCATCCTATGAACTGTAGCCCGTCAGGCTCCTCTGTCCGTGGGATTCTCCAGGTAAGGATACTAGAGTGAGTTGCCATGCCCTCCTCCAGGGTATCTTCCCGACCCAGAGATTGAATTCACATCCGTTATGTCTCCCGCTTGGGCAGGTGGGTTCTTTAGCGCTAGCACCTGAGAAGCCCCCTCATTCCTTTGCCTGCTCCCAATTATTTATTTTGGGGTGCCAAAAGCCCAACCCTGGCCAATCCAGCTATCTCTTTATTCCACCCCTGCAACCTCAAAGCTGAATATGCCCGGAATCTTCATCTTATTCAGATTTAGAGGCACAGTCCCTAAAATGGCCCCTACCCACACCCACACCCTGCCCCTTCCCCACTCTCTCCCTTGCTCACTCTGCCCCTCTTTGTGCGTTAACTGGCCTGCCTGGCCTGCTCCTGCCCCGGGACCACTGCCCCCACTCCCTGCTGCCTGAGAACCTCCCTCCCCACATGTCTACTTGGCTGGCTCCTTTACCTCCAGCATGTCTCAGCTTCTGTGTTACTGAGAATTGCAAGCTGCCCTCTCCCCCTACCCCAGCATGTCCTATTCTCCTTCGCTGCTTTATCTCTCTCCTCCAAAGTTAACTGCCTGATATTTACTACCCATTTTTCTTATGTTCTACCCCCTGCCCCCACAGTTAGAATACAGTACCCCAAGAGGATAGAGATTTTTTTGTTGTTTAATACTATTTGCTGTGTTCTAGGGTCTAGAATGGGCTTCTCCGGTGGCTCAGTGGTAAAAAAAAATCCACCTCCAATGTAGGAGCCACAGGAGATGTGGGTTCAATCCCTGGGTTGGGAAGATCCCCTGGAGGAGGGCATGGCAACCCACTCCAGTCTTCTTGCCTGGAGAATCCCATGGACAGAAGAGCCTGGCAGGCTATAGTCCATAGGGTTGCAAGGAGTCAGACATGACTGAAGCGACTTAGCACAGTGTCTAGAACAGTGTCTGACACACAGCATATGCTTAGTAGATATGTTAGGACAAGATGCTCTCTATTCTATGGAAGAGCTCCTCCATTCCAGGAAAGTAAAAGTCGCTCAGTCGTGTCCGACTCTTTGCGACCCCATGGACTATACTGTCCATGGAACTCTCTAGGTCAGAATACTGGAGTAGGTAGCCTTTCCCTTCTCCAGGGGATGTTCTCAACCCAGGGATCCAACCCAGGTTTCCCGCATTGTGGGCAGATTCTTTACCAACTGAGCCACAAGGGAAGTCCATTCCAGGCAAGGCCATGTTAAAACACTGTAGCAGAAACTCCTTGCATCAGTAAGCCTGACTGTCCCCCAGTCTTCTTGCTGGGAACATTTCCATCTCTAGCCCTTCTGAAATGCAGCCCACTGGCCACATAGCCCTGTGGCTTTGGTGCCTTTGGGCTGCATTCCTGGTGTATCCAGGTGAAAGCATCCTGCTCCCAGCTGCAACTCTTGACCTCTCTGGGCTCCCTGGCCCCACTCCCTGAGTTCCCTACACTCCAGGATACAGTCCCATCTTGGGGGTCCAAGGAGATTTAGGTGGAATGTTTTGGGGTGATCTGGACCTAAGCAGCAACATGCCTGCCCCTGTGCTTCCTCCTAGGTCTGTAAATAGAACACACCCACATTTCCCTGCTGGCTGCCCAGGTCCAATCCCCAGGTCTCAGAAGTTCCTTTCATTGCCTTCCACAAAGAGTAGATATGCAAACAAGACCCCTGAAGGTCAGTTACGAGAGAACCCAGCCTCATTCTGGCTCAGCAGAATTAGGAGGTTGCCCAGATGTCTGCATTTGGTGCACATTTCCTGGGTTTTAGCTCAACTGAAAATGTCCATTGTAGCTTATTGATCTTAGGCAATTTATTTTACCTCTTTGGAAACTTTGTTGTTTAGAAGAAAAATTCCGCATTTCTGGGGTCATTTGGAAATTAATGGAGATAAAGTGAGCTTTAGGAGCCATGCAGTAATAGGACTAGCAATAAACATTTGCTGTCTCCCTTGTCCTGAGCTCCCTTGTTCTCGGTTGAAGTTCACTGGGAGAAGGAACCACCCCTGCCATGCTTTGTACCCTTTGTATCCTTTGTACTCATCTTATCCTCATAGCCCACAGAATAGTGCTTTGCTTGTAATGTCTAATAAATGTGTATTTATTACACTCCCATTGTTCTACCCTGAATTGACCTAGAGAATAGAAAGATTTCCAAAGCAAAAATATTTAAAAGACTCTTAGTTGAAGGCCTCTTGGTGTAGGGCTCCTTTTTTTTTTTTAATTGCATTAGTTATAATTGTGCTAAGGAGAGAGATTAGTGCCCAGACTCTGAATTATTTTGTAGTGCTGTTCTTCTAAATAATTCATTCAATAAATATATAAAATATTTTTGCATTCTTTCATTTTCTTCATGTCTTACTTGATTTACCATTTAATGCCTGGAAGTGAAAATCCAAGCATTAGGAAACATTTTATAGCCTCAGAGATGAGAGTAATCTCTTGTATATAGGAGGGTCTAAATTCATATTTATTAAACGATGAAATACAATAATTTAGAACATTACTAGTATTACAAGTTGACACCAAATTTGAAACTTTTGATTAAAAGGAAATATATTTGCTCCAATAAGAGGATAGAAAAATAACAAATCATGATTTATTTTTCATACTGTATGTTTTTCAACAAGCTCTCATGTTTGTTTGTTTGTTTGTTTTATGAGAGTCAACCATTCTGTGACTGCTCATTTCTGCTGAATTTTTAACCCTTCCCCTTCAGGCAGTGATCTTCTCTTTACTTGGCATTCTTGTTCACTTTCATCTCTTTTCCCACCTCCTCATGCCCCCTCCTCTCTCTCCTTCTTTTCCTTCCTCCTTCCTATCCAGACATGTTCCTCTCACATCTGGACCTCTGCACACCTGCTTTCCTTTGCTGTCTTGACTCTTTGTCCAGTTAACTTCTAGTGGTATACCATCTTGGCTATAGTTGCTTCTTCTTCTGGGAAGCCTACCCTGATCAAACCCAGCAAGCTGCCTCCTCTAACAGAATAAAGGATCTTGTAGGGCAAGGACTGTGCCCTGTTCTTTCTCTTCCCAGCACAGTGCACAATCCCTAATACAGGGGAGATTCTCCAGGAACACACAGCTCTGTTGAATGAAAGGAAAACTTGGCTCCTTGGCATCTCCAAACAGAAGTCACAAAATGTCATTTGAGAGATAATTGTTTCATTAGTTCAATGAAATACTTTATATATTGGCAGCCAACTCCAATAGCAGCAAGGCTGTCTGTTTGCCAAGCTTTCAATATCCATGAATGATCCTTTATAAAAAGCCTGGCAGAATCTTGTAGACTGATGGACAGCATATTTAGAGCTGATCAGAAAGGGAGAGGAAATTTGAGAATAAAGTTAGGATCTACACAGTAGTATAAAAAATTGTATAAGAATGCTCAAAGCAGCATTATTCATGACAGTGCAAATGCAGAAACAATTCAAATGCCCATCAACTGATGAACAAATAAACAAGTGTGGCATATGCATACAATGGGATATCATCTGGCCATAAAAAGGAATGAAGTTCTGAGACATGCTACCACATGGATGGACTTTGAAAACATTGTGCTAAGTGAAAGAAGCCAGTCCGTTTACACGAGACATCCATAACAGGCAAATCTACAAAAGCAAAAAACTATATTAGTGGCTGGCTAGGGCTGGGGCAAGGCAAAGAGAAAGGGAAGTGAATGCAATGGTATGAGGTTTATTTTGGGGGTGACAAAATGTTCTAAACTTCTGTTGTGATGATCACCGCATAGTTCTGTGAACATACTAAAAACCATTGAAATGTATAGTTTAAATGGGCAAGTTGCATATTATGTGAATTATATCTAAAAAAAAAAGCTGTTTTTGAAAAGTAGTAGAGAACATTCATTGCAAAATCATATCTCAGTAAGCTGTGAAAAAAATAATTTTTTTAAGATAATCCTTACTTTTAAGTGTTCTACTTGGTGCTTCTTGATAAGTGAAAAACCAAATCTCTAAAATCTGGGCCTCAGGGCTTCCCTGGTGGTCCAGTGGTTAGGAATCTGCCTGCCAATGCAGGGGACACGGGTTCGATTCCTGGCCCAGGAAGATCTCACGTGCCATGGGGCACCTAAGCCTGTGTGTCATGACTTCGGAGCCTGTGCTCTACAACAAGAGAAGCCACCACAATGAGAAGCCTGTGCGCTGTAACTTGAGAAAGCTCACAGGCGGCAACGAAGACCCACTGCAGCCAAAACTAAATACATAATAATTAAAAAACCAAATCTGGGCTTTTGAACTCCTGCGTGCATAGTCCAGGGAGCCCCACTCACAGTTGAGGATTCAGGAGTACAAGACGCTAAAGATGCCAGCCAAGCTGCTCTAGTGTGATGAACACTAGGGAGAAGGCTGTAAATGAGGTGAGTAGAAAGATTATTCAAAGGACATGCGGAATGAGGGAGGAAACAGCACAATTACGCTTAGAGCGTAAAATGTAAACATGTACCTGGAAACGGACAGCTCGTAAAAGCACCATTGCTTCTGTGTAGACCTCTCTCGGCTAGCTGTCCAATTTGGGGAGTCTTCATTTCAGACACCACTGTGACTGGAAGGAGTGCTGACCTGGGACTTAGGACACCCACATTCTAGTCCTGGCTATGTCATTTATTCTCCAGTGAACAGAAGAACTAAAGAGCCTCTTGATGAAAGTGAAAGAGGAGAGTGAAAAAGTTGGCTTAAAGCTCAACATTCAGAAAACTAAGATCATGGCATCCGGTCCCATCACTTCATGGCAGATAGATGGGGAAACAGTGGAAACAGTGGCTGACTTTATTTTTCTGGGCTCTAAAATCACTGCAGATGGTGACTGCAGCCATGAAATTAAAAGATGCTTACTCCTTGGAAGGAAAGTTATGACCAACCTAGACAGCATATTAAAAAGCAGAGACATTACTTTGCCAACAAAGGTCCGTCTAGTCAAGGCTATGGTTTTTCCAGTGGTCATGTATGGATGTGAGAGTTGGATTATAAAGAAAGCTGAGTGCTGAAGAATTGATGCTTTTGAACTGTGGTGTTGGAGAAGACTTGAGAGTCCCTTGGACTGCAAGGAGATCCAACCAGTCCATCCTAAAGGAGATCAGCCCTGGGTGTTCATTGGAAGGACTGATGTTGAAGCTGAAACTCCAAAACTTTGGCCACCTGATGCGAAGAGCTGACTCATGTGAAAAGACCCTGATGCTGGGAAAGATTGAGGGCAGGAGGAGAAGGGGACGACAGAGGATGAGATGGTTAGATGGCATCACCGACTTGATGGACATGGGTTTGGGTGGACTCAGGGAGTTGCTGATGGACAGGGAGGCCTGGCGTGCTGCGTTTCATGGGGTCACAAAGAGTCGGACACGACTGAGAGACTGAACTAAACTGAACTGAACAGACAATTATTATAAGCCTACTACATGCCAGGCACTGCATCTAGTTCTGTTGACTCACAGTTCAAAGGTACACACCCTACCTCAAAGATCTTATTTTTCGGAGAAAGATGATTTTAAAAAGTATAATAAGCGTTGTGACAGGGAGAGGGAGGGATCTATTCCCTTTTGAGGAGTAAAGAAAGAAGAGGTAGGAGTGAGGAAGAGGCTGACCAGTTAGTTGAAGTTGTATGTTACCTGCTTGTTTGCTGTCCCACAAGCATGTCAGCTCCTTGAGGAGAGAGCTTTCTATTTTATTCATTTAAAAAAAAAATAGCCACAGACCACACATTCACCAGCTTAAAGTATGCATGCGTGCTAAGTCCTTTCAGTTGTGTTTGACTCTGCGACCCGATGTACTGTAGCCTGCCAGGCTCCTCTGCCCTTGGGATTCTCCAGGCAAGAATACTGGAGTGGGCTGCCATGCCCTCCTCCAGGGGATCTTTCCGATCAAGGGATCAAACCCACGGCTGCATTGGCAGATGGGTTCTTTACCACTAGTGCCACCCGGGAAGCCCAGTTAAGAGTATACAATTCCATAATTTTTAGTATATATATTCACAGATTTGTACAATCAACACCACAATCTATTGCAGAACATTTTTATCCCCAGCAAGAAACTCTAGCTGGGGATAAAAATGTAACTAGCAGTTACTCCTTATCTCATCTCTCTTTGCTCCCAGACATAGCCAAGCACAAATCTGTTTTCTATCCTTATAGAATTGCCTATGCTGGATGTTTCATATAAATGGAATCATACAGTATGTGGTCCTCTGTGACTAGCTTCTTTCTCTTAGCATAGTGTTTTCAAGGTTCATCCATGTGGTAGCATGCTTCAGACTTCATTCCTTTTCACTGCCAAATAATAGTACATTGTATGGATACTCCACACTTTGTCCACTCATCAGTTGATGGGTGTTTGTTTCCACTTTTTGGCACTTATAAATATGCTGCTATGAACATGTGTGTGTGCTTTTAAGTGAGCATATGTTGCCATTTCTCTTGGATATATACCTAGGAGTAGAATTGTTGGGTGGCTCAGATGGTAAAGAGTCTGCCTGCAATGCAGGAGACCTGGGTTCAGTCCCTGGAATCGGAAGATCCCATGGAGGAGGGCACAGCAAACTACTGAAGTGTTCTTCCCTGGAGAATCCCCATGGACAGAGGAGCCTGGTGAGCTACAGTCCATGGGGTCTCAAAGAGTTGGACACGACTGAATGACTAAGCACACAGCTACTCTGCATGATCTTTTGAGGAACTGCCAGAGTTTTCCAAAGTCCACCATTTTACATTCCTCCCATTGATTTCTCTATATCCTTGCTAACACTTGCTATTTTCTTTTTGACCATACAGTCCAGTGGGTGTAGTCACCTCAGTCAATTTTGTATCCCTAGTGCCTCCAAGAGAACCTAATACAGATAGATGTCAATTTACATGTTGAGAGAATTTGAGAGCATCTGTCATTTGGGGTTTCCCAAAATCTGATCCCCTTTCCTTTTGGGGGGGCGGTAATCTAAAGATTACTGGAGAGAAGCAGATCCCATTTACAACATAGATGTCCAAAAATGTCACCTATTAACATTCACAGACTGCCTGCAATTAGAGCAAGGAATATGTGTTAAGCTTAGTAAAACTAATGGGTCTGCCACAGACTTCAAAGAGAGAGCCCTAGTAATACAAAGTAGGTTGGGTGGAGAATCCATTCTCATGGCAATAACAGGCACTGCAGTGACATCTGCCTTCCAGGACCAAGAGTGCTGGTAGTGCCAGTGGTGGATGGTACCTGTGTCCAGCGCTGTTGAACTGCAAGTACAAGCAGAGCTATCCTGTTTTGAAGGGTGGTGGTCACCTCCTTCGAAGCATTGTACCACGATACTGGTTGTGATCCTAGCTGCTGCCCAGACTTCTCTGTTCTTGCTTACTGTCTGAGTCTGTTTCTGCAGACTTCCTAGCAATTGTCAGTCAGCCAGTATCCTTTCATGAACTCCCTTTCTCTTAATTCAGCAAACATCAGCTTCTTCTGCAGCTTGCAACTAAGAAACCTGTTACAATGAACCCTGGATGGATGAATGGGTGGGTGGATGGATCATCAATGGATGAACTGGGATTACATGGAAACAGTGTTTTGAAGTATGAGTAGAGGTTCATCAGGGCTCCCAGGTGACTCAGTGGTCAAGAATCCACCTGCCAATGCAGGAGATGTGGGTTCAATCCCTGGGTTGGGTAGACACCCTGTAGAAGGAAATAACAACCCACTCCAGTACTCTTGCCTGGGAAATCCCATGGACAGAGGAGCCTGGCGGGCTACGGTCCATGGGGTCACAAAGAGTCAGACACAGCTTAGTGACTAGCGACTAAACAACAACAACAACAAGAGGTTCATCAAGCACAAATGCACTGCAGGCAGAACAAAGAGCATAATGTAGGCACCGAGGCATGGAAGAGTACGGTGTGTGGGGAAAAACACCAGGAATTCTGCCTGGCTAGGGTACAAGGGCAGGGTGGGGAGGGGTGAGGTGTAAAGCTAAAGAGAGACAGCTAAAGCCTAGGACAGTTCATGAAGGATCTTTTGGGTTATGCTAAAGAGACTTGAATCTATCTTAAAAAAAAAAAACTATCAATTTAATCAGGATAGTAACATCATCAAATTTGCATTCAGAAAATACGCTATAAAAAAAAATTCTGGCAGCAGGAAGGAGACTGGAGAGGAAGACTAAAGATGTGAAGACCAGTTAAGGAGTTATAGCAAGAATTCCAATGAAAGATGCTGAAGGTCTGAATCAAGGCAGTGACCTTGGACAAGAGGTATTGGATCGGAGATGCATTAAGGAGATAGAGGAATTTGTGTCAATTAGATATGCAGGCAAGAAGAAGGAAGATCACAGACGATTCCAAGGTTCTGGCATACATTAGTCAGAGATGGTGATGCCATTTGCACACGTATTCCTTCGACAAACATTTATCACTTATTGTGGGTGGGCACCGCTATACTGCAGTGAAGGAAGCAGACCTGAGACTATGTTTGCTGTGTTAACAACTGCTCTACAGCAGGCCCCACTCATGTGCCTTCTCGGATTTTCTGGGCCTCTTGCTCTGTCTTAGCTGCTACCATGAGTGACTTAGTTAAGTCCCTCATGATTTGACAGCCTGAGGCAGACCAGCCACATACCAAGTATTTTCCTACCACTTCTGGCCTCCAGGGCAGGGACCTGCTTTCTGAGTGGCTATCAAAGGATATAGATCACACACCTGGGAAGTATGGGAAAGTTAGCCCCCTGTGGGGCAAGCTGTGACCAGTGGGCGACAAGAAACAGAAGATAAAATTCCTTCCTTCTTCAGATGTTCCAAGGCATGAGTGCTCCATATCATCTGTCTGGCCAAGCGGTTGCACTTGTCAAGGCTTGCTATGCAGCAGTGTTGAGCACAGTCATGCATCGCTATGCGTTGCTCTCCGTTCTTTCTTGCTTTTTCCCTGTCCTTGACCTGGGATAATATCTCCTAAAGAAAGCATCAGCATCCTTAATTCAGGCTCCGCTTTCTAGGGAACTGGGATAGAATACACCCACAGAGGAAAACGGAAGATGATGAGTTCACTGTTCACATGCTTTGAGTTTGAGGGAAAATTATCCATCCATTCAAAAATATGTATTGAGTACCTCCAGGTATGTTTGAACTAGGGATAATATGGTGAACGGAGTAGGCATGCTTGAGTAGGGGATACTCTGGTGAATAAAGCCCACAAGTTTCCTGCTCTTACAGAGCTTACATTCAGCAGGGAGAAGTGACAAATGATAAATCAGTAAAGAAATAAACAGATATAATTCCAGATAATGATAAAGAGTTCTGAAGAAAAAAGTTTAAAGGTGATATGAGAGTGTGACTGGTGTGTGTGTGTGTGTGTGTAGAAGGGTTGATTCTAATCTAGAACAGAGAATAGCTAGAAACTTTTTCCACAGACAGAGGAGCAGGTTTTCCATAGGAAATGTCTGGAGAATAGATTTGGAGACAGATATATTTGTCTAGTTTTGGAGTTCAGGTGTGGAGGAGAAATCTGCCCCATTTTCACTGTGAAATTTGGTTAGGACATGTGCACAGAAGGTAAAAGGGAGACTGAAGAGAGTGGCAAAGGCATAGGTGAGGGACAGGTCAGAGTTGGCAGGCAGTGTCAGAGCAGCAGAGGCACTGTGTGTATAACCCTAAAGCAGTCATAGGACTTTGGAAAAGCCTGGGTTTCAGTTTCCTTAGCTGCAAATAAGAGCTTTGATCAGGTTCCATTATTGTATGAAGGCAAGGGAGAGCTGATAGGAAACTTAGCCGTAGCTATGTAATTCATCCCTTGAAATCCACCGTTGAAGTCCTTAGGACCCAATAGTAATCAGCTCTCTTCCATCATTAATTACATTCTGGCCACTCATCAGCTAACACAATTGTCAGACTCCTTTAGCAAAATGTCTTTTTCATAGCTGAGGACTGCTTACAGTAAGGACAAACAATTGGGGCTCATTAATTCAATCATTAGGATGCTGATTATGCATCTATTGTCTACTCCAGTCAGTTAAATAAGCTCTTCAGTCTTCATCAGAACAATTATGCTAATAAGCTTGAAATTTTCTAAGAGTATTATACCTTCATACACTTATCCTGCCTAGCAGCAGCCTGGCTCAGTCAATATTGTCACACACAGACAATTATAATCAAGGCATAAGGCCCTATTGTTGACATCTGACTACCAAATTATCCCTCTCACAATAGAACTTTAAATAATTTGTCCATTGTCCTTCTAGGATTTAGATAGTGGCCCCTGTTTAGTTTATTTCAGACACAGAGATCTCAGATAACATTTAAATGCCTTTATGGGAGTGCTCATTTCACTGGAATTGTAATTTTCCAAGTAATATTTGAACAATCATTGGATTAGCTATCTCACAATAAATTGTCCAGTGATTCTTTATGCTTTCAAATGTACAGATAGAAATATTAATTATCAGATGCCTGGATAATGATGAGAAATATAACTTGTTTTCTCCAGATGTATTTCTTTCAACCACAGCCATTTCTCTTCCAATCTCATTTTCTTTAAATCAAAAAACCACTTGCATGTTTTATTTTATTGACTGATTTTTGCCATGGAATGAGAATTCTCTACCATGAAGAACCGATGCTTTTATGATAGGCATATAAGAAATATCAGATAAATACTTGCTGAAATTCTTTTTTCTTGTATATGCTTTATTCTTACCTCCAGCATGTCCTGTCAGATATTACATATTTTTTATTTTTAGTAAAAATGAGCATGTGAATGTATGTGTGTTTGTAGAGGCAGGTGTACACATCTTCAACATAACTTCATTTAAAACATGAAATTTCATTGTATTGAGACAAAAATGCAGTTGGTGTTGATTTTCTTCATTTACAACATAAATAACCCCACACATTTGTTCTTTACAACTTTTACTTAGGTTATCTCATTAATCAGTATCCTTTCAGTCACAAATAACTGAATCTTTAAGATGTAATACCACAACTTTGTTCCATGAAGATGAGCAAATATAGAGATTGGATGTTGACAAGATACTCAAAAGTTTTATTGAGGGAAAATACAGACTGGAAGGGGCAAAGCTGTGGAGAATGGTTGCAGACCTCTGACACACATACAGCCTTTTTCTACTATACAAATGCTGTACTTCATATTTCTTCAATTATGTGGTATTTTATCTCAGATTGTGGGGAAACAACTGAGAACAAGATGCTTACTGTCCTTGTCCTTCAGGAATTTACAATCTAAATGGCTAGACAAAACATACATATGAGAAGTTAAAAAACTACTCAAGACTAAACTAATAGATCAAGACATTAATCAAAGCAAAGTCATGGTATGTAAATCTTTCTGACCATGAGAGAAAATTCATAGGTGAGTGATATCCTTTGGGCTGGAGTAACAAGGAAGAGCTTAACAGATTTAGCTGAAAGGAGAAGGAATGTGAGTTCTAGCCTTTGAAAAATCAGTACATGAAGATTATACACACACACACACACACACACACACATATTCTTTAAAACTCAAACTACAGAAGAATTAATGATAAAAGTTTTCCACTCATGACTTCAAGGCTCTTGTTCTAGAAGCAAACACTATTACCATTTTCCTTATGTGTCTTTCTAGAATATTTTACTTTCAGATTCTTGATTTTTCAGTATCATGCATAATAAACAAGGTGTCTATTCATATAAACATAAGATTTTAAATATAATTTATATAATTGGGACCTACTGACAGATCTTGAGGTGCCCTAATGAATTTCTAAGTTGATTGTTGCCACAGCAATCCCTGCTCCACCTGCCTTCAGGTTCTATCTTGACCCACTTCGGCTCAGATGCATTTCTAGCTCAGGGGCAGAAGGCATGCTCCTTTCCTAAGCCTTTTGGGGACTGCATTGGTAGCCAGATTGCTCCTCCTCCCCTTTCCTTGATCATACAAATCCTGGAAGGCTTCCTAAATGGAAGAGTTAGGGATCCCAAGTCTGACACTTTGGAGAGTTGGTCTTAGACCTCAAGTATATTATCCACTGAATTAATGTGCCTCTCAAAGCACCTAACTCTCACAATGGGAGCAGATTCTTCTGGAATTCCAGTCAGATCTGCTTCTGTTTCTACTTGTCCTCACTCACATGGACACCCAAGTGCACACCTTGGTCATATAGGAGAAAATACTTGTGTGGCCCAGGTAGCTTTTATAGGCTATTTCATATAAAAACTGGCGGTCTGTGTTAGTAGGAAGAAGGACCACAAACCATAAACAGCTTTCCTACTTCTACATCAAACAGCCTTTGCCCTAGAACATTCTCCTTGGTGGCTCTGGGAAGTGGAAAGGGAAGTCTTAAGAGGTGGAACAGCTCCACCAATTGGCTTCCTAGCTCTCCTTCACAAGCTGTTTGTAGAAAGAGGTGAGTAGAACTGCCTCTAAATTTACAAGAGATGACGCCACCCTGGAGGTTAACTTTTGAAGGTAAGATTTCTACTGAGTGGGTTCATCTTGGCCTATGTGCCTGCAGGCAACAGAGGGGAACAAATGATAACAATTATTGGTTTTCTTGGAACTTCAAAACCCTGTGCTATTCACTTTCATATTTATACTTTAATCATCACACAACTATACTTAAGCAGCTATCATTGCAGGAGAATTCTACTTGCCAAAGGTCACAGATTTGGAGCACTGCTGCATTCAAAACTACAATTTGCCCAACTCCAGGGTTCCTGCTCTTCATCACAAACTTTTGATGAGTAAAGTACTTCCGTATTCAAGGAGAGAGAGAGTAGAAACGGAGAATTTTTTTTTTTAATGGATAGTTGTAAAATCTGTAACACTCGGAGGATGACCAAATCTCTCTCCAGGTTCAACAGTAGGTATCCTCCTAAGAGAAGCCTTCATTTCTGAAAAGAAAGAATGTATTTCAGAAAGTCTTACTATCTGAAATGGTCATTTGGTACTTCCTGCTTGCTGATTTGTATTGCCAGTGCTGCTCTGCCTCGAGTCCTCTGTTAAGTTCACGAAGCAGAGTACATGAGAGTGAGTGCCAGACAGGAACCAAGAAAACCATGTTACAGGTCAGGTCTCTGCCACCAACGACCTATGTGAGACCCGAGTTTCTTTTCAACTTGAAGTTCTATGGTGTTCTCTGCCTAACCTACATGCTTGGTAAACGCTTGATGTGATTGGTTGGGTTCAAGATTTCGGGTAGAGGCTCGGGGTCTGCAAGGAAAAGGCGACCAAAGTTTCTAGCAGCTTAGAGGCTTTGTAGTGCAGACATGCGAGGTTGCGGCCTAAGAACAACGCCTGAGCAGTGCAGAAATGAAGAGGGGAGCAGATAACTCAGCAACTGAGGGACATCGTGCCAGGTACTTGTGTTCTAGCCTTCACAAGGAGCATTCAGAGCACGCATGATGAGCACCAGTTTTTAACGAAGACAGGACCAAGTTTCCGTTCAAGAAAAATACCCGTCACCCCCCGCCCCCTGCCCAGACCCTACAGCCCAAGCAAAGAGCTCGGCCCCGGGCTTATTTACATCTCGGACCCCGCCCCCGTTTACCACCACGAGGGCCGCGCCCACTCATTCGCACAGGGCGCGCCCCGCGTGGGTCCGGGACGCAGGCTTCGGCACACCCCTCTTCGCCCCTTAGCTCGCCCACCGTCGGGGGCTCCCACCCCGAGGATGAGCACGCCTCCACTCCCGACTTGACTACAGAGAAGGTGGGCCGGGCGGCGGCCTCCGACAGGCCCCACCCAGTGGTGCCGGCCAGAGACGGGGATGGGGACCAGGGCCGAGGTCAGGACGGACGGGTGGTCGCCCTCACGGCAGATTACGCGCCTCTCCTCCCCGCCCCTCACTCCCTTTCCTAGAGTTTCCCGTGCGAGCGCGCGAGAGACGAAGCCAACCGAAACCGCGGGCGTCCGACCCCGCCTAAGTCCTCCGCCGCCCGCCCGGCCGCGCCTCGCCTCACGCTCTACGGGGGAGGCGGGACCAATCAGCGAGCGACGTCTCCCTTCCGATTCGAGGCCCCCGACGCGCGGCTCACACCCCGAGCACCCAGCGCGCTGATTGGCTGCGTGCGCCGCCGGTCCGGCCGGGAGGGCGGGGCGGCCGGAGGGAAAGGAGGTGGGGAGAGGTAGCGGCCCGCGCCTCTCACAGCCCACAGCTCTCGCCCTGGCCCTAACCCGGGCGCTCGGGCCTAACCCCTTCCCTTTCTTCGCTGCCCCGGTCTCCCGCGCGCGCGCCCAAAGCCGCGCGCTCGGCCAGCGTGCCTCACTCCCCTAACGGGCGTCCGGGGGCGCCAATCAGCGGGCGGCAGGGTGCCAGCCCCCCGGGGCTGCGCCGGCGAATCGGCGGGGCTCGCGGCCCGGGGTGGGAGGCGGGGCTACCGCGCGGCCGCGGCGGCGGCGGCGGCGGCGGCGGAGGAGCAGCTCCCAGCCACCAGCCAGCGAGCGCCGAGCGAGCCGCCCGGAGGTGGGTGCGCCGCGCCGCGCCGCTGCGGCCGGCGGCGGAGGGCGCAGGGCGGAAGCGGAGGTGGGGCCGGCGGGCGCGGCGGGGGAGGACGGCTCGGCCGTCGGGGGCCGCCCGGGGTGGGGGCGAGGCGGGCGGGCGCGCGCGCCCGAGGGGAGGAGGGGCGGCGGCGGCGGCGGCGGGACGCGCGTCCCCACTCCCTCCTCCCCGCGGGCGGCGGTCGGGCCCGCGCCGCCCCCTCTCCCGTCCCCTCCCCGCGCGCCGGGGCCGCCGGCCGGGCTCCGGCTGGGGGGGCGGGGCGGCCGCCAGAGTGTTTTCAGTTCCGCCTCCAGTCGGCCCATTCCCCTCTCCCCTCCCGGCCCCTCCATCCCCTTCGGAAGAGGAAGGAACAAAGGTCCCGGAGCCCCCCCCGCCCCGAGCTCTTCACGGGGCGGGACCCGGAGCCTCGGTCCAGGTAACGCCGCGGCGCCCGGCGGGGCCTCGGGGCCGGGGTGTGTCTCTGTGGGGCTTGGGGTCGGTGAAGCGGGCCGGCCGCGTCGCCTGGCCCGGCCGGGGGGCCGGGGTGTGGCGAGGCGCCGGGCCGCTCGGGGGGTGCGGGAGCGGGGCAGCCGGGGGGACGGGGTCGGCGCCGGGAGCCACCCGCCCGCTCGCCCGCCCGCCTGCGCGCGGCTCGGGGCGGGGGCCGGCTGTGTGGCCCGGCCCGTCCCCTCCTCCTCCGTGGCGGACACCCTCGGTAGTTTGTGGTGGTGATTTTCAAATCCCGCAGGGACGGAGCTCTGGTTTCGGAGACTTGTTGGGAAGCCCGAGTTAGGAGCATGCGAGACTTTGCTTCCACTTTTTTTTTCTTCCTCCTCTGGTGCTGTAATCTTTGTTAACCATTCTGGTCTCGGGGTTCAGAATCGCGAGCGTGTGCTCTCACACAAACACGCACACGGCTGGTACTCCGTCCACCTAACTTCTCCACTTGCTTGTGAAAGTTGCTCTTGTGAGCGGAGCCTATTAGTTTTTTTTTTTTTTTTTTTAATCACACGCCTTTAGAGAGCACGCTAATTGATTTCACGTATTTCAAACTTGGTTTTCAAATCCTGCAGCTTTAATTGTTTTCTTTTCTCCTGGGGAATATTGCCCTTGGATTGAGTACTTTTGTCTTCTACTTACTTAATCCTTTCGTGGTTAATGGTTTCCTTTTGATCCTGAACAAAAGAAAAAACAGTAGTTAGGTTGGTTTTGTTATTCCTTCCTCTTGACCCTTGAAAAAGCTAAATACTACCGGTTTGTTGTCAACCCTTTATTTAAAAAGAAACATTTCCAGGTAAAACGAAAATGAGGTAACATTTTTCCATCAAAGTCTTGTCATGTTTGTTACAGTTAGAAGTATCCTAAATTGTGGTGTTTTAAACTTTTAACACGACACAGCTTAATTTGTTAATAAATACGTGATCTCGCAAACTTGCTTGGAGTAATTCCATCTTTTCAAAAATGGTTCTTCAAATTTGAATTAATTTCCAGAGTTCTGAATGGTTTTATACTCTTTTCTTCTGATTTCATATGAATTGAACCTTCACCGCTGATTGTTAAGGGTGCGTTCCTTGAGACTAATAGATAATACACTTTCTATTATTTTGATAATACATTAGCTGTTTTTCTAGTTTTGATCCCTTAAAAAAGTTAGGATTAGGGGATGTGTAAGGTAAATAGTTAAATTTGGGAAGTGTGAACAAGTAAATGAAGCAAATATTCACAGAGATGAAAGAAATAATGTAAAATGGGCTTCATAAATGTGTCATAGTTTGAGAATGTTTTTTCATTTGCCTTAAAAAAAAATCATACTGTACAGGGTATTGATAGAATTTTCTCCACCAAAAGTTCATTTAGCAAACATTTATATCAAAGTCAGAGACCAACACTGATTTTATTTGTGAAGTTTCTTAAGTTTTTTTTTTTTTTTGCTGTGAAATTAGTTGTTGTGGTATATAAAAATAGTTCAAATTTATGGGTATTTCTAAGGTGAGTGCCCACTTAAACCCTTAATGTTAAAGTTCAGTTTGAAATAGTTCATTGATCTATTTTAATTAATGTAAGGTGTTTGGAAACATCCATTCTGGGCTTTTTTTTTTTAGTATGAAATTACTGTTAGAACTTGGTTTTTATACTTTGTAGCTATACCTTCTAAAGTGATTTCACATTGGAAGTGTTCAGCAAAGTTCGACTTTTTAAAGTTGTGACTTAACCTGTACCTAGTCAGAAATGGTCAAATCTTCTACACACACATCTGTAACGTTCATGAAATAATAGTTTGCAAGAAACTGTGCAGAGTAATTTCCTGTTGTTTGTGGCTTGTCAGGTTTGGTATGTGCTTTAACTCTTAAGTAGGAATTTGGGGATAGTTTTGTACATTTCAGCAGAAATTCTCTTTAGGAAGAACAAAGGTTGTTTCTACTTCAAGATGGCAAAAGGTCCCCTTTTCATTTTCATATTGTAAATACCTCAAACGTGCTGCTAAAATCTTGTTACTTCACATTGAGGGAAAATCTGAGTGACAGAATAAGTCAGCTGCATAACCTGCTGATCAAAGACCTATTGAATAGTTATTTTGCAGATATTTTCAACTTCGGCTTTTATAAAAGGTCCAAAAGCACTCCTTATTCTTGTTTGGTTTTGTACTTTAGGACTTCTAAGGCCTCGTTTTTTGTAGCAGCTTTTTTATATACAGGTGTTTCTGTAATGCATATAAAATCTGTATTTAGTGCAGTCTGGCAGATGGAGCCTTATTCATATTCTTGGGACAAGAGTCATTTTTAGAGGCTGGAGAGGGGCATGTCTTTTGATGGGAGTAGAGGAGCCATTTTTATCTGTAGAAAGAAAGATGTTTTCCACCAAGTAGCACAAAGATATGTCAGAAAATGTGAAATAAAAAGATTTCAAAACCAGTCCAGGTAGGGTTATGCATTTATTCAACAAGTAACTTGTATTTATTGAACAGGTAACAGTTACTCACTTATTAAACAGTAAAGTGACTGTTCTGCTGTGTGTCAGGCCCTGAACTAGGCAATGAAGTAACAGGGAACAAGTATACCGCGTTCTTCATGGAATTCGAACAGTGGGCCGTCTTCATGTCTCCTTGCCCTGTCCTCCGGTGTTTAGAAAATCATGTTAATGTATTGATACAAATTGAGGGAGATTGTAATACTGGACTAAGCCACTTCCTGAAGTATGGTTGCACCGCTTTCTTTTGAGCATAGAGCACAGCACAGGGGAAGGGGTCACGTGTTCACTCTCATCGTCTCTGGGAACAGTTCATGTATTTTTTTTTTGGAAAGACGGAACATCTTTGCACAATCTCTACAAATTGAAGGTATGACCAGTCTTCAGAAATTAGTATCTGTTGCTGAGCAGGTGAGCACTTGAAGAGCGAAGCCTACTTTGGCCTTGGTTTGATTATCCATTGCCTTTTATAGGAAATACCTTCCCTGATACCACAGTTGGTAAAGAATCCGCCTGCAATGCTGGAGTCCTCGGTTTGATTCCTGGGTCAGGAAGATCCCCTGGAGAAGGAAAGGCTCCCACTCCAGCGTTCTGACCTGGAGAATTCCATGGACTGTATTCCATGGGGTCGCAAAGAGTCGGACACAGCTGAGTGACTTGTGCTTCACTTTAAAGAAAATGGTTAGGAAAAGAAAGCAAACTTGAACTGGTCAGGTTCCAATGAAAGAACCAGAAATAAAGTATAAAAACAGTTAGCTAAACCAAGAATAAGGATTAGGCTGTAATCGTGTGTAGTGGAAAGGCTCTTGATTTTGGAGTCAGAGAGACCAAGGCTTACAGTCAGTTTCTCAGTTTTTTGGACAAATTACTTTAACTCCTGAGCCTTGGTTTTCTGACTGAAAACAGTAGGTAGCTGATAGCACCTACTTCTTAAGGTTTTTAGAAAGAGTAAATGATTGTGATGAAGGTATCTAAAACTGCCTGAGAAGACATAAGGGTCTTCTCAGATGATCTCTTTTCTTCTCTTCTGGTTGTAGTTTTCACTTGTTTTCTCTCTAATTCGGACAACTCTCCTATCCTCTTCTCCTTGACCTATTATAACATACATATGAGAAACAGACACTAAGCAGAAAGGCCAAGGGTAGCCAAATTGTCCCAAGTCCATACCTTATAGCCCTAGTCATGGGAGAGTCATTGCCACCCTTAATTAGATCCTATTGGCATTTATTTCATATGTTTCTAACAAGCAAGGTTATCTTACTTCTAACCCACAGTAGATTAGAGACAAATAGATGGTGGGTAACGTGGGCGGTTGAGACCAGTCTAGTGGGGAGTGGACTAGGAGGATGGGGAATTGTTAGCCTACTGTCCATTGTAAGATAAAACAGATAGCAGCTTGGTGAGGATAATGGAGATAATCTACAAGACACAGAAACAAATACTCAGAGCCTAACTAGCATGTCTGGAACCATTCAGTGCAGGACCAGACCTGAAAGCATAGTAATGAATGTTCATCAATTAGCTTAAATCATATTTGGGAAAATCTATTTAAAGAGTGTGGTAATCGACATAATATACTTTAGATCGTCATTCAGGATGATTAACACATGTTCTTAAAGGAGTAGAACATAATTCTAATGGTTTGTTTCATGATGAAAGATCCACAGTACCTACTGTGACCAAGCTGCTTTTCTTTTGTTTTACCATTCTGGGGGCCTTGATTCCAGACTGAAAAATCTTTCATGCTAGGCCAGTAGTAAAGAAAGGTGATCTGAATGGTATAGCACCCACACCTGTTCTTCAGAGAAAGTCATTCTATTTGTCAGTCTGCAGGGGTGTCATGTACAGTTGTTCACTTGTGTTTTAAGATAAAGTAAGTATGCTAGTGATTTCTAGAACCAGTGTGGACAGTTGGCTAGTCTGTCTATTGAGGGCTTCACGCCTCTTATGTGACTTCTGTTCAATATGAGCCTTAATAACTTTTTTGGATCTTCCTCTCTCCTATCTGTGGATTATACTTTCTAAACCATCTACTCCATCAAATATAATATTAATTGGTGACCTTGTAATTATAGCCTTAGCTATTTGGGGAGAAAGAAAAAAGAACTTTTTAAAAACCTAGTAGTACAAAAGTAATCCAGCCCTTTTTGCTTAAAAATGCACAGTTTGAGGCTTATTGCTTATCTCTGATTTAATTTTGATCATTTCTCCAGATTCGTATAATTGTGATCTGTTCAGTTAGGACATACTTCAATATTGATTATAGGTAGACATCTCAAGGATAGCTCTGAGTTTCAATTTCAGTAGTTTCATGTAGGAAGGATGTAATTTTGCCAAGTCAGGTAGGTTTGGACCCTGCCTCTGGTTTGGCTAGTTAGCCAAAAATATTAAGGTAGTTAGGGTAATTGTGGCTTACACACTTGCCATACATTCTAGAGTGTATGAGTTTCTTTTAGCTAATAAGTGAGCCACACTGAGAGAGAGCAGATACGTGGTCATTTAGATCTGTCTTTAGGTTTGTGCTTTTAAGAAAACAAATCCTAAAGCGATTGATTCTCATTAAAATTTTACTATGAAATTGTCACTCTTCCAGGTAGTTCTGTAATTTTTCAAAATCTTGGGATTATTTTGGAACAATGGAATGTGAGTGCAGACTTTAGTTTTGATCTGTTCAGTACCCATGTCCAGTTTGCATCTGAAAACCTACATTTCCTTAAACAATCTGTAGTGCCCTTTCCCACCACCTCCCTTCTCTTGGAGGAGGTAGGCATAGCTTCAGGTTTCAAGTATTCAGCTAGTAAGGAAGAATAACTGGGAGGAGCCACTGCAAGTTCATCACATTTATTACCTTGAGTCTTTCAATTCAAAAACTCCATCTGAGGACGTAGTGTAGTAAATCTGTGATCTTGTAGTTTGCCTGTTTAAGGTAAAGTACATTTGCATATGTTACTTCAGCTTTTTCCAAAAAGTCTATAAAGAGATAATGGTTAAGGATTTGTAAATATTAAAGAAATGCTCCGTTTTAATCACACACTTCATTACAAAATGTGGGGTGGTGAATCTGGTGTTCAAAGTTCACAGAATAAACTCCTGATAAATGGTGCAGTAGAAGCTGGGCACATGGGCTTTCTCCCTTGATTTGAATGAACTATGGAAACTTTTTTGTTGACTAGAGATGCTCTATCTATGGCAGTGAATGCAAATCTTCCTTGTTTAGACCATGTTTTTACTTTATAGACAGGTGGTTAGGCTGTAGTTCAGGTAAGCTGGCCAGTTAAACTTTTTGTGTAATGTTTTAAGTATCAGGAGGGTCCCGCTTTGGCCTGAGGTTTGTGCATTGGTTATTTTTGCTCTAAACCAGTTTTTAAACCTCACACAGACCTATGTGCACACAACAGCAACCAGAAGGAAGGCTCCTGCCAGCAACAGCAACATTATGCAGAATCTCGGAATGTAAGCGAAGTGGCAGTTACTAAGGTCCTGCCTGTACAGTTTTCCTGTCATTCTTTTACCCCCAGGAAGCCTTTGAAGCTCTGGAGGAATAATACGTTGTAGAGAAGAATCTTTGCTGTAGACCCACACCTTTCAATATAATAGACACCAGCTACATGTGACCATTTAGCACTTGAAATATGGCTACTGTAACTGAGGAAATGGATATTTAATTTTAGTTGAAAGTTTTGTTGGGCATTCTCTAGTCTTTGTTTCAACTGGACTTTTACACCCTGAGGACTTGAACCCGATTGGTGGGGGCGTAAGTTGGAGTACTGAATATTTGTGCGGATTTGAGTCTGGGCTTGTGTAGTCTCTTAATAATTGCATCCTTTTTTACAATCTGAGGATGATAAATGAGTATGTAATTTTATCTTCATAAGCTGAATATAGACCTATGGATTGCACACAACTCATTAAAAGTGAAAGGAATATAGCTGAACTGAAGAACAGATAGACTCTTTCTTTGCACAGCAGTCCTCCTTTAATGTGGACTTTCTCTGAACTGATAACCTGCTTTTTAGGGTTAAATTCAAGCTCTGACATTAGGTTTTAACAGTCCATAAAATTGAACACATGGATGTTTCTCTTTGCTTTTGTTTAAAAGGCACATTACCCATTGCTTTCCATGGGGCCAACTTGGGTTTCCAGTTGGCAGTGCCTTTCCTTACTAATGTACAGCTTTGGGAATAAGACAGTTACAGTGAGAATTGAGAAATGTGTTTTTTTAAACTGGCTTTTATGTGTGTGTGTGCTCATTAATTCTTTCTATTGTCCTGGTTTCTTTGACTAAAACAGTTGTAAAAATCCAGGTCATTAATACCTCTTGCTTTTTCCCCTATCTCGTGTGATACATATTTGAATGTGGATTGCCAAAAATCTAATAGTGATTTTATATTATTTCAGCAGGAACTTTGTTGTTCCTTTTGAGGCAGCACCATCACATTTCACGTATTTTATGTTGAAATGTCTAACTTGATTTTCAATTGAAATAAATATATAGATATTTGGGGAATATTTCATATTTGCAATTTGAAGATGTGTGACATCTACATTTACTTTTCACCACTGAATGACTTTCTTTGTTCTAGACTTGAACTTCGTGTTTTTTGTCACCCATTTCCATATTCGCCTTCCTGCTGCCCTTGCAGAAGTCATCACTGAATTCTGAACTGCCAAGTTTAGCAGTCTTTATCCATTATCATACTACTTCAGTGTTTGCCATCATTGACTACTCCCTTTATCTAGATTTCTTAAAATCATACAAAGAGACATAGATTAGGCCCTTTCCTCCTCCTTCAAATATTGAATAAAACGCACAGCTTTTTTTCTCTTATATATAGCTGATCTAGAGAGGGAGGCAAGGGAGAAAAAAGTCTCCAGGTATCAGAAGCTTAGAAAATCAGTTAGTGTCAAGGAAAAGCCTTGGGGAATTTATTAGATAAATAATCCAGTAGCTGGGGCTGGGGTTCTATGGCCATTTGGGAAAAGGAGATAAAATTCTGGAAACTGTATACTAAAATGCACACATACATATACATCTGTTCCAGTATCATTGAAACTTCTGTGGACTCTGAGAAAAACAAACTTCAAGCTTCTCTATGGAAAAACTAGAAAAACACTAGTCTTTGTAGATGGGCTTAAGTATCCCATGAATGCCAAGCATGGTAAATAAAAAGCAGACACTAGTTAGATGTAGAATAGTGGGTTTTTGGGCTTTTTTTTGAATAGTGGGTTTTTCAAGTACGTAATACATTATTCAAACTTGAAATTCAAAAGATACACATTGAAAAGCCTCTTTGCTACGCCTGTCCCTTGCCACTCTGTTGCCTTTCCAAAGGCAAGTAGCATTCCGAGGTTTTCTTGTATTGTTCTGAAATTGTTATGCATATATGAGCAACTTTGTGCATGCATTACCTTTTAGTACAAAAGTAATCCTGTATTTTGCTTAATAATGCATCCTGTAGGTTATTCCTTGTCATTATATAATAAGTACTTTTTAGCTTTCTTTTGGTTGCACAGTATTTTTTGTATGTGTGTCTATAATAAATTTCATCAGTCCTCTGTTGATGGACGTTTATTTCCAGTCTTGTGTTAAAAATAGTGCTGCAACAAATAACTTTGTTTCTGCATCATTATATACATCCATAGAAGAGATTTCTAGAAGTAGGTCAGAGGATATCTACATTTATAATATATTTTAGGAAATGTACTTTATTCATTTTTTGAATAATAAGAGCACATGATGCCAGATTCAAAAGGAACAAAATAGTAAATGATGAAAAGTAACTCGCCCTCAGATCTCTTACCTCCTGCTATCCAGTTCTGTATCCTTCTAGAGCTGCTCTGTTCAGTAGATAGCCACTAGCTGTTTGTGGCCCTTGAACACCTGAAGTGTAGCTAGTCCAAACTGAGATAGGCTGCATGTATAAAACACACTGGATTTATAATACTCAAGTAAAAAAAAAAATTACTGTAAATTATTTTCATCTTTAATACTGATTACACACTGAAATAATATTTTAGATGTTTGTGTGTGTGCTGAGTCGTGTCCAACTGTGACCTGGTGGATTGCAGCCCGCCTGGCCTGTCTCTCCATGGAATTCTCCAGGCAAGCATATTGGAGTGGGTTGCCATTTCCTACTACAAGGGATCTTCCCAACCCAGGGGTTGAACCCTTGTCTCTGTGTTTCAGGCATTGGCAGGCGGGTCCTTTACCACTGAACCGCCTGGGAAAACCCTTTTTAGACATGGTAGGATAAATTAGTACGTGCTGCAGTCCATGGCGTCGCAAAGAGTCGGACACGAATGAGTGACTGAACTGAACTGATTGCATTATTAAAATGATTAAGTTCAGTCGCTCAGTCGTGTCTGACTGTTGGCGGATTACTTTTAACTATGATTACATTCAACTATTTTTACTTTTTTTTTAAATGTAGCTAATAGAAAGTTTACAATTTCATGTGTGGTTTGCATCCTATTTTTGTTGAATGGCCCTGGGTCTGAAATTCCATATGTATATAAACATGTCTGGACTTAACGAGAGTTCCTCTTAACAGGTAGGTTTTTTTCCTTTGCATTCTAATCTATAGGATCAGAAATCTGGATGTTGGTTAAAACAGACCAGGTGGTTATTTATTGCCACATTCATTCTCAATGTTTAGTGGGTCTCATCAGTGACAGTCATGCTTCCATGACTTTTACGATGTTTGTCCACTTTGGAGAGAAGCCTGGTATCATTCTTGTTGCATGTTGTTTGAACCCGTTCCAATCTGCACTGGTTGCCGACACTGGTACACAGCAGTTGTCCTAGGATCGCCCTCCACTCTCATGGGGTTCCTTAGCCTTTCTCCTTTGTTAGATCTCTTATTCTTTTGCTCTCCTTTCTTTTTATAAAACATATCCTTCCCTTGAGGACTTTCTTTGAGAGAGAGTGTATGTGGAAGATATTTGGAGATGTTGTATCTCTGAAAATACCCTTATTCAGTCCTGGGTGGCTAATAGAATTCTTGGTTGAAAGTGATTGTGTTTCAGAATTACAAGAGCATTGCTCTGTTGGCTTCATGCAGTGTTACTGTTCCCAAAATCAAATCCATTCTGATTCTTTTCTATATGACCTTTTAAAAAATTTGTATCTGGGAACTTTTGGCTCTTCCTTTGTGTCCTCAGCATTCAGAAGTTTTACAGCCACCAGCCTTTATGTGGGCATGTTTGATCCATTGGCCTGGGGTCTTGATGGACCTTTCTAATCAGGAAGCTCCTATCTTTCAGTTCAGGGGATATTTCTTGATTTCTTTGATAACTCCCCCTCCCTCCGTTGTCATCTCTGACGTTTGAACGTTGGGCAATCCGACAGCTCTTCTTTTACTATTTGAATGGGTCCCTTTGTAAAGCTTGTTTCCTCTGTAAAACATGCTACTCTTGGTCAGGGTTGCTATATTCTCTCATTTCTCTGGGTGTAGTGATGATTTTGACAGTGGGTTTGACAGTAATAATTTTCTTTCTCTATATAAACTTATTAAAGCTGCGTTTTTCTGTTTTTGCTTCATTTTTCCTCAGATAATCCAAGTAATCCTTAATTAAGAAAGTAGGGGTCTGAAAAGCTGATTGGAAACTAAGCATATGGGTGAGGCATGTCTCCTTTCAGTTTCACTGAAGAGTGATCTGAGTGGACTGTTGGTTGGTAAAGTCTTGATTTCAGTGTCTGTATGTTTTTCCTCCTAGGTTGGCCAGGTACCCCAGAGAGGAGTCTTGTTCTGACTAAATAGGTAAAGGTCTGGCTTCTAGTATATTGGGAGCCAGAACTCAATGAAGGAGAGGGCTGGGGAGTGTCTGCATTTAGCATGCCTTGTGTTCATTTACTCCATCTCTTCTCCTAACAGGACCCAGCCCATTTCCCAGTCCAGGTAGACTGATCTCCTCTCTGCCAAGAATAAAGGTTTAGTCTTCTGGAGAGGGAAAGGGGCAGTTACCCAGTGGGGGAGCAGATCTAAGTAGGTGATTGCTTCTCAGATCTCTCTCTCTCAATCCTGTCTGTTTTATCTCCTTCCCCCTCCCCATCCTCAGCTCCTGCTATGCCTGGTGGTGTCCACGACTTAACCTTTTGAGAGTTCTGCTGTGTAAATAGAATGGTTCTCTACAGGTAGCTTCGAGTTAGTAGTAGTTTCTGAAATCTATTCAGTTATTACTCATCCATCCATTTTCCAGTTATCAAAATTTTGCTTTTCTTCGTACTCTTCACCCTATCCTCATGAGATTGTCTTTTCTTTTTAAATTCCTTTATTTATGTGTTATTTTGGTTTTTGTTTGCTGTCTTCACCTACAATCGCTGATTAAAGTTTTCCATTAAAAATTTAAGGAGTGCCTCCTGAAAGAATTGGAATAGAATATGTAACTACAAATCAGTGGGGATGAAAGGGTTGAAATGATGAATATGTGATCATTCAAGCAGAAGCCAGGAAAGGAGAAAAAAGAATCGAATTAATTGCTTAGGAATTAGAAAACAAAATAAGATGATAGAAAGTTAGCTTCAATAGCTCCATAAACCAGTACATAATTTCAGATTAAGCTTACTGGTTAAAGGAGAATGAAAACTTAAAAAAAATTTAATTAAATGCCTCTTATTAGTAGATACACTTAAAACTAGGATGATGTAGTTTTAAAGTAAAGAAGTGCAAAAAGTTGTGCTAGGCATAATCCCCATTCGGGCTGCTGTAACAAAATTCTGTAGACTGGGTATGTTATTAAACAGTGGAAATCTATTATAATTCTGGAGCCTGGGAATTCCAAGTTCAAGGTGCCATCAGATTTGGCGTCTGGTATGGGCTCGCTTCGTACTTCGTAGACAGCTGTCTTTTTGCTGTAACCTCATACAGCAGAAGGGGGCAAGGGAATTCCCTAGGGTCTCTCTTAAAAGGGCATTAATCTCATTCAGGAGGGCTCCACTCTCATGATCTAATCACTTCCCAAAGGCCCCATCCCCAGATAACATCACATTGGGAGTTAGATTTCTGCATAAGAATTTGGGTGCAGGGCAAGGTGGGTGTAATAGGGACAGTCTGTAGTGATCTGTACAGTAACATTGACAGAATTACAAGGATAAATCAACAAATATGTAATAATCGTACTAGGAGATTCTAATATACATCACAGTAATTTAAGAAAAGATAGATAAAAAATAAGGTTATACAGAATTGGAAATGTGCAGTTAGCAAGCATGCAACAATTACAGACGATATATTCTTTTCTGATACCTGTGGAATTTTATAAAACTTGGTTATGTATCAAACCTCAGAGCAAATGTATTTGTCCCCTGAAAGGCATGTTCTGGGACCCTAGTACCATTAAGTCAGAAACGTGACAGGAGGACAGCACCAACTCCCAGTCCATAGTGGTGTGCTGGAACACATTTCTAAATTTAAGAACGAAGCATAAAAATGAGAAATGTTCAGGATGATGAAAATGCTACTTATCAAAACTGGGGTGCAACAGAAGCTCATTTGCCTACCTGGGAAATTTAAATGTTTATTAAAAAATTAAGAATGTTTAGTAAAGAAAAATAAATGCATTAACTATACAATGTAATGAGTTAGAAAAAGGAAGGAAATAAAGTTGAGAAATATTAATGGGGGAAAATATAATTGAAATAATTAAACCTAAGGTGCTAAGTTGAAAAGACGAAATTAGCCAAGATGGATAGAGGAGAAAAAGAAGGCACAAATATATTAGAAATGAAAAAGGGATAGGACTGTGGACAAACTGAGATTTCAAAACGGAGAACACTGAACAGCTTTTTGCCTTTAGATTGGAAAACAGGTTGAATAGAAATCTCTAGCAAAATAAATTACCAGAAGTGGCTTAAGGATATGAAACTTGATTAGATTGTAGTTTTAAAATCTTAATTCATAGTTAGAAAATACAAAGAAATGAAATTAAATAAAAATTTCAAAAAATCCAAACCCCAAGTGAAAATCCCAGATGGGCAAGTTCTATACAACTTATGAAGAACCAGTAATTCCAGTGTCATGTAAAATGTTATGTGGTCTGGGTCCTGTTAGGAGAAGAGATGCAGTGAATGAATACATGAGAAAAAATCATGTTGCTGGGCTACTGTGATCTTAGTACCACCAACTGCCAGGACAGATGTAGTATCAGAAGGGAAACATACAGGCTACACCTCAATAATAAGCATGGCAATGAAATTTTAGATAAAATGTTAGTATTCTCTCATAACAAAAAAGCTACTGTGATTAATTAGGGTTTGTCTCAAAAGTAAAAATGATTAAACATTAGAAAACCTGTAAATGAAATTCACATTAACACATCAAAAGAGGAAAGCTCTATGATAATCTCAGTGGGTGAAGAAAAGCATATGATAAAATTCAGTACTTTTTCTTGACAAAACTTCTTAGAAAATTAGGAATATAAGGGAACTTGATTAATTTCAGTAAGTGGTCTTTGTTAAAAAAAATAGAAGTGTACTTGCAGCATGATTACAACTTTGTGAATTTCTGTAACAGGTAAAAGTTACTTTGATATAAATTAAGTATATGAAGGGTATATTGACTCAGAAGGGATCCAAGGAAACTTTCTGAGACGGTGAAAATATTCTGTATCTTGACAGGGGTGGTGGTTATATGGAGGTATGTATTTATCAGGACTCACTGAATTACATATTTAACATCTTGTGCATTTTATTGTATGTAAGCTATGCCTCAATAAAGTTGATTTTTTTTTTTTTAAGTTAATACAGTTGACACTTGAACTCTGCCTGTCCACTTCTGTGTGTGTTTTTTTTTTCAGTAACTATGTACTACCCCATTCACGATTGAATCTTCACATGTAGAACTGTGATACAGAGGGCTAACTGTAAAGTTATATGCGAATTTTCAACTGTGTGGAGGGTCAGCATCTCGAATCTTCTCGTTTGAGGCTCAATTGTATATAAAAACCAGTGCATTACTTTATGCCAGCAATAAGCAAAATCTGAATTTAAAAAAGATACCCTTTAAAATGGCAACACAAACTACAAAATACCTAGGAAAAAATAAAAACATGTGGGACCTTAATGGAAAAAATTGTAAGACCCATATAATATTAAATTATTAGAAGATATACTGGTGTTTATGAATAGAGACAGTATCATAAATATCAATTTTCCTCTACTTATTTATAAACTCAGTGTCATTCCAAGTAAAATCGCAGAAAGGTGAAAGAATTCATTTTGTCTGATATCAAGACGTAATTCAGTAGCTTTAATGGTTAAGACGTGATGGTATTTGTTTCACATATAGACTAATGGAAGGAAAGGGAAAAAAAGCCTAGAAACACAGGTAGCATTTGTAATCACTAGGGAGATGATTCAATATATGGTACTAGTGTACTTGATTATTTCTGTTGGGGAGGAGAAGATACCTACCCTACATCACACACCAAAATAGATTGCAACGGTGAACAGCAAAACTTTGCAATTTGACTTTTAAAAGGTGACAGCATCTGGAAGGATCTTTAAGAAGGTGTAAGTGTATACATAATTTAAAATACTGATAAATTTGAGCACTTTAAAGTGAAATACTTTATTTAAAAATGGCCATTAAAAGTCACTTGCTAGGTGAAGATATATGTGGCTTGTGTAATTAACAAAAGATGATTATATAAAGAATTCCCAGGTAGCTCAGCTGGTAAAGAATCCGCCTGCAATGCAGGAGACCCTGATTTGATTGCTGGGTTAGAAAGAAGTTCCCCTGGAGAAGGAAATGACAACCCACTCGAGGATTCTTGCCTGGAGAATTCCATGAACAGAGGAGTCTGGTGAGCTACAGTCCATGGAGTCACAAAGGGTTGGACACGACTGAGTGACGAAGCACAGGGACAAGAAAAAGATGGTGAATGTGAACAAATGATTCAAAGGAACAGAATCCTGAAAAATCAGTAAACATGAAAATATTTTCAAATTTCTTAGTAATTGGGGAAGTGCTAAGTGTTGACAGCCCTCCTCTCTGTTGGCACCCATGCTTTTGACAAACGTTTGAGGGACCAAATAATGTGTTGATGATAGTGGGTAAAATAGGAACTCATTTTTCCCTGGTGGGTGTGAGGCTGCAGTGAAAAATCATTTTTCTCGCTGTGGGGTTTCTTTTTTGATCAAGAAGTTCAGAAGTTTCTGTCCTTAAAGAGCTCTCATATATGAATGAGAAGTTATATACCAAACTACTGCTGGAAGCTTGTAAGAGTGGATAATTGGAAACAACCTACTCTTTAGAAGGAGACTAGACACTGAACTGTGTTGGAGTCATACAGTGGAATGCTGTATGACAGCTAAAATGAATGTCCTAGGGTTGAAGATCATTTATGTATCGGCATGAATAGTTCTGATAATGAGTGAAAAAAATGAAGCAACATGAGCAGTGTCAAAGTTTGACACAAATTTATAGAAGTGTGCAAAACTTTATTGTTGGGGATGCCATGTGTATGAAAACCTTTTAATGACCATTGGGGAAAGTGAAAATCGTGGCTATCTCTTGAGAAGCAAGAGGAAGGACAGTGGTATAATAAAGGTGTTCATAGAGGACTTTAGCTAAATCCATCTGTCATGTCTTATATCTAATCATACACTGCAGAATGCTAAGAGTTGACAGCTGGATGGGAGATCCAAGGGTATTTGAATATATATTTTTGTATGACTGAAATACTTATTTTTTAAAAAATAAACACTTTAGCCACAATAAAATTCAAGATAACTGGAGGAAAAAGTAAATTTAATGAGATGTGGAACACCTTTATGGAGAAAATTAGACAACTTACTGATGGGTAGTAAGTCCAAAATAAATGGAAATATCTCATTTTCGTAAATAAAAATACATAGTGTCATAAATTAGTACAAATTCATTGCACTTCCAAAGTTCTGTAGGGTTTTGGTGGAATCTGACAACATCAAATTAAAAGTCATTGTTTAGCCACTAAAGTGAAATTGAAAGTCACTCAGTCGTGTCTGACTCTTTGCGACCCCGTGGACTATATACAGTCCATGGAATTCTCCAGGCCAGAATACTGGAGTGGGTAGCTGTTCCCTCCTCCAGGGGATCCTCCCAACCCAGGGATCAAACCCAGGTCTCCCACATTACAGGCAGATTCTTTACCAGCTGAGCCACTAGGGAGGCCCAGTCACTAAGTTGCATCCAACTCTTTTGCAGCCTCATGGGCTGTAGCCCACAAGGCTCCTCTGTCCATGGGATTTCCCAGGGAAGAATACTGCAACGGGTAGCCATTTTCTTCTCCAGGAGACCTTCCCAACCCAGGGATCGAACCCGAGTGTCCTTCATTGGCAGGCCAATTCTTTACCACTGAGCCACCAGGGAAGTCCATCAAATTAAAAGTAACATCCAAATTAAAAAAAAGCGAGGGAGGACTCGTTTTTCAAATATCAGAACTTGCTTGAATGCAGTAGTAGTAGTGTAGGTATGAATAAGCACATCAATGAGCAGAATATGAAGTCCCCAACTGCAAGAAGATCCAACCAGTCCATCCTAAAGGAAATCAGTCCTGAAGATTCATTTGTAGGACTGATGCTGAAGCTGAAACTCCAATACTTTGGCTACCTGATGTGAAGAGCTGACTCATTTGAAAAGACCCTGATGCTGGGAAACATTGAGGGCAGGAGGAGAAGGGGACGAGAGAGGATGAGATAGTTGGATGGCATCACTGACTCATGGACATGAGTTTGGGTGGACTCCGGGAGTTGGTGATGGACAGGGAGGCCTGGTGTGCTGCGGTTCATGGGGTCGCAAAGAGTCGGATATGACTGAGTAACTGAACTGAATGAGACATTTATTTACAGGGATTTGCTATGTGACAGGAGTGACATTTTGAATTAGTAAAGAACAGATAAACTATTTAATAAATGGTGCTTATAAAATGGGCTTCCCAGGTGGCTCAGTGGTGATGAATCCGCTTGCAGTACAGGAGATGCAGTTTCCATCCCTGGGTCAGTAAGATCCCCTGGAGGAGGAAACGGCAACCCACTCCAGTTCTTACCTGGGAAATCCCTTGGACAGAGGAGCCTGGCGGGCTAACAGTCCAGGGGGTCGAAAAGAGATGGACATGACTGCGAGACTGAGCATGCACACACATGCTGGTAAGATAGGCATCCTTAAAGGAGACACTTAGATTGTCATCTCACCCCTTAAATGGAAGTTCCTGATGAGTTGCAACCTAAATGTGAAAAGCAAACATAAACTATCTACAAGAATATCTAGAAGGAGCAATATCTTTATAAAATCAAGGTATCTGTTTGTGTCTCAGAGTCCTCATTTGTAAATAATAATACCCACCCAACTGAATTCTTACCTGACTGTTAGACTAATGTGTCATTGAGTAAGCACTTAGTAAATGTTTGCTACTATATTTAAATGCAGAAAGAGATTTCTTTAGAAATTAACAAATTGTATCATAAAATATTTTGATTAAAGTATAAATTTGTATGCTAAAAGACAGTGTAAGAAAATGAAGAAACATTCTGAGGATTTGGAGGGTTTTTTTTTTTGTAATAGTGAGTGGATAGGGTTTTTTATCAGAATAAAGAACAGTATACGAAGTATAGCAAATTGAAGACTGAAGAAATGTAGGGAATGCCATTTGCAAAACTGTTTTACAGTTATTAATAACTTGAGGGCTTTATTTGCTAGTTTGGGATAATCAGACCTCTTACTTAACTGAAACTTTCCAGTGAGTAATCTTGGAACCCCAATTTTACCAAAATATCACTTGATAAGCTTTCTTCTTTGGCTATGAAGTGAAGTTTTCCTATTCTGTTGAAATTTGCACTATGTAAGTATCACAGCTGGAATTAGGAGCAGGGTTAGTATCTGAACTTTTCAATTCTTGCAGATGCTGAGAAAAACATTTCTGACTTTAGTACAGAGCTTGCTTCCACACTATTGAAGGAAATCTGTATTATGTAAAAGATTCATTCCTATTTTGATAACTTGATCATAAATCTATTTTCTTATTTTCTTACTCTATTTTGTCCTCAAGTTGAAACATGCAGAAATAGATACCTTATAAAAACCTAAACTCAATCTGTTTACATTTCAAAACTTGTGGCTAAATATATGATACCTTAGCTATTTAAAATGCCCAACTAATTAAAGTGTATTAGCATTACTGAAAAAATTATTTTATTGCATAATTGAAAAATTCTCCAGGGATAATTAGCCAGGAGTTAACCAGCCATGATTACTAAGACATGACAAGTTAAGATTGGTAACTTTAAGTGATCACAAAATGATCATAACTGCTCTTTCTAAGACATGGGACATTGAAATCATGACAGTACTAGGTCATGAGGTCATTCAGATGACCCAGAATAGGCTTAAACTTTTCATGTTTTCATTTCCATGAAGAAAAAAGATTTTATAAAAGATTTTATAGAAAGTTTTCAGATCCCTAAAAATACATCTTAACTCGCAAGAAACATTTTTCCTAACAAAAGTGAAACAGAGACCTTGTTTACTCAGGTTCTTCCTGACACTGGGAATCCCTTTCATTTTGCTAGTAATATAGAAGTTTAACTTTTATTCATTTTCCTAGCTATAATTTTCATGGCTGAATTAATTGAACTAAAGGTATAGGCACTTTTAGATAGCATCTTGTTGTATTTGCTTGTTCTGGCAGTTTTTCGCAAGGAACAGCGCTCTTTCCTGTAACTTAGGAATAAGAGTTTTGTTCTAAGGGTAAAATAGGTGTGGAGCTTCTACGGTGCCTGGAGGGTTCTCTGAACCCAAGCATTCACAGGACTGCTTGCTCTGCCTTGCTTGGGAGCATGTTGCTCTCCGCTGACTACCCTGTGCTGAGCCTCTGCTGTGTTTTCTGCTGCCCCCGGGTCATGTGATGAACGCGAGTAAAGTGATGTAGTAATGCTGACCCTGGAACCTTAGTTTTCAGATTGGCTTCTGTTTCTGTGTTCTGAATAGTGATTAATGCACCATTCTGTGCTGCTTAGTTACACTGGTTAGTGACCATTATCTTCAAATCCTCCTTTTCCCTAAACTGTCTATATCCAGTTGGCCAATAACACATGTGAACTGTTTCTGCAATCACTAAAGTAGTGCTCGTAATATTAGCGGTAACTTCTGTCTTCAGTTTTTTAAATTGGACCGACCTTGCTTTTTCCTCTCTTCTACTATGTTGCTTCCTTGTACTCTGTGTTCTAGCAATACCTGCATTTTTTCTTCTTTTTTTGTAACTCCTAAAATGTTTCCTGTCTCTCAAACATACTGAACTTTCTGCCTGCTGTTCGTTTTCTCTCTCTCCTCACACTTCTGCTTTGTTGTTGCTTTTGTGATACGTCTCCCTTCCAGAGATTGAATTAATAAGCATGTTCTCGGCGCTCGGATAAGACTGTCACATGGTCTTGAGGCTCATGCAGCTGGCTCCACTCGAGCGTGCTTTGTGACACACAGTAGGAACTCTACGTAGAGTTTAAAACGTAGTCAAATACGCTTTTTGCTGCCTGTTAGTTGCAAATGTCTGCTTTGGTTTGCACATGTCTACATGTGTTTGGTGAAGTTTTATGTGTCTGCTTTATTTTGTCAGGTTGTAGTTTTATATACTGTAGTGTTTTTCAATTATAATATTTAGTATACTATAATATAGAGCATTTTTATGTACGCTTATTTATGTGCCCTTTTACAGCATCTCCCACTCTAGACAGCTTAATGGTGCTATCTACTGTCTAGTTCTTATTGTTCTTTACTTACCTCACAGTGGGAAAACTTTAAAGGAAGTCACATAATCTTATTTTTTGACTCCTTTCAAATTTTTAGCATCTAAATCACAGTTGGGCTATCAAGGATGTCAGAGCAGTGTTGTTATGTGAAATTCCGGAGACATCCCTATAAAAAAGTTACTATGGCCAAGTAAATTTATGAAATTTGGGACCCTTGGGACAGTCTCCTGAATTAGGTTGGGGACCTGTTAATTGTTTTTTCCTTTTGTGGGAATGAATATGATTATTAATAATTAGATTGTGACCATTATTTTCTAGCAAAGTATACCAAGGCCTCAGTATCTTTAGCTGGAAGATCATTTTTGAGAATGACCTTTTGATAATTGAGTCCTTTTTTGAGAGTTATACTTACTTATTTTTTGTAGTAAACGTATTGCTCTTGTACAGCAGCCTTGCCACCACTGCCCCAATTAACTTTGTGATTGGATGTCATTTGGGCTCTCAGTTTTTGTTCTTAAATAATAGCCCCCTCCCCCCACCACACCTGTCCTTGTCCCCCAATATACACCTAGATGTGCTTGTAGAGGCTCCCCTCCAGGTTGTGGGCAGACACATGGAGGCTTACTTACATCGTTGATCAGCTGCCACCTCCTCCCTTCTGAAACTTACAGTGTGAGTTAGCATATTGAAGGTTTGATAAGTTTTTTAGTTAAGAAATCCTTTTAACTTTGCCTATTTGGAACTTCTTAGTGTATTTGTTCAGGTGCTTTTTAATTTTTTTGAGTTGTGATTTACATGTGATAAATGCCCAAACCTTTAATTTTCAGTTGAGTTGTAATTTACATGTGATAAATGCCCAGACCTTAAATTTTCAGTTCTATGAGTTTTGCAAATTGTGTACTCACATGTAATTACTTCTCAAAATAAGATAGAAAACAATTTTATCACCCCAGAAAGGTATTTGTGCCTCTGGCCAACCATTCCCCTGTGTGTTCCTCCCTTTTCCTGAGACAGTTATTTTGACTTTTGTGACTACATTAGTTTCCCCACTTGTTAGAAGTCATAAATGGAATCAGTATATATTTTGTATATTTTGTTCTTAAATAATAACTTTATTATTTTTTTCCCAGCATGATAGTTTTGAGATTCATCTGTGTTGTGAAGTAGATAAGTAGTTGACTCATTTTTGTTCCTGAGCAGTATTCCACTGTGCAAATATACGGCAATTTAATTTTTTTTTTTCCAGTTTTGATATTTGGGCCATTTCCAGTTTTGGGCCATTGTGAATATGGGAGCTGTGAACATTCTTGTACAAGTCTCTTTTTGTGAACCTAAGTTTTCATTTTTTTTGAATATATGTCTAGGAGTGGAATTATTTTGATACAGGGTAGATGTATGTTGAACTTTTTAGGAGCTTGCCAGTCTTCCAACAGAGAAAGCAATGGCAACCCACTCCAGTACTCTTGCCTGGAAAATCCCATGGACGGAGGAGCCTGGTAGGCTGCAGTCCATGGGGCCGCGAAGAGTGACTGAGCGACTTCACTTTCACTTTTCACTTTTATGCATTGGAGAAGGAAATGGCAGCCCACTCCAGTGTTCTTGCCTGGAGAATCCCAGGGATGGTGGAGCCTGGTGGGCTGCCTTCTGTGGGGTCGCACAGAGTCAGACACTACTGAAGTGACTTAGCAGCAGCCAGTCTTCCAAAGGAACAGAACCATTTTACACTCACATCAATAGGGTATGAGCATTCTGGTTGCTACACGTCAGGCTGAGTAATGGTCCCCAAAGACATCCAGGTTTTAATCCCCAGAACCAGTGAATATTCCTTAATACGGCAAAAGGGACTTGCTAGGTATAGTTCAGGATCTTGAGATGTGGAGGTTTTTGTGAAATATCTGAATGAGCCCTAGATGTAATCACAAGTGTTTTCTAGGAGGGTAGAAGGAGATGTGTTTACAGAAAGAGAAGGCAGTATGACAGTGGAAGCAGAGATTGCAGTGATGTGCTTCGCAGGTGGAGGAGCGGGGCAAAGCCAAGGAACGCAGGCGGCCAGCAGGAGCTGAGGAGGGGAGGAAGCAATCCTGACGATACTTTGACCTTCTTTAATTTATTGAAACTCACTTTGGTAAATCTGTATTGTTTTAAGGCACTGAGTTTGTGATAATTTGCTATAGCAGCAATAGCAAGCTAATACATTCTATGTCTTCACCAGCATTTGGTGGTGTTAGAATATTTTTAAACCATTTTAGATGTGAAATGTATTGTGGTTTTAACTTGAATTTTTCTGAAGATTGTTGATATTAAACATCTCCTAATGTGCTTATTGCACTCCTGTATCCTCTTCATGAAATATCTGTAATTTGTCTTTTGCCTGTTTTTTTAAAAACAGAGTTCACATTTTTCTTTGACTTGCAGTTCTTTATATATTCTGAATAATAGTCCTTTGCCATATATATTTATAACATTTTTTCTCTAATCTGTGACTTGTTTTTTAAAGGTGTCTTTAGGTAAGCAGGCATTTTAAGTTTTTATGAGGTTTGTGTTACTTACAGTTCTTTTATGGTTAGTGCTCTTCATATCTTAAGGACATAAAAGTATTTGTTGTTTCCCTCTAGAGATAAGATTTTCCTTTCCCATTGAGTCTGGTATAAGATAGTGATTGAGGCTTACTATTTTCTGTGTTGTTGAAAAAATGTTGACAATAGATTGACTTGGTGCCTTGATAACCTTGGTAGCAGGGGCTTCCCTGATAGCTCAGTTGGTAAAGAAAGTGAAAGTGAAAGTGAAGTCGCTCAGTCGTGTCCGACTCTTTGCGACCCCATGGATTGTAGCCTACCAGGCTCCTCCGTCCATGGGATTCTCCAGGCAAGAATACTGGAGTGGGTTGCCATTTCCTTCTCCAGGGGATCTTCCCAACCCAGGGATCGAACCCGGGTCTCCTGCATTGGAGGCAGATGCTTTAACCTCTGAGCCACCAGGGAAGTCGAATCCACCTGCAATTCAGGAGACCCTGGTTCGATTCCTGGATTGGGAAGAACTGCTGGAGAAGGGATTGGCTACCCACTCCAGTATTGGGCTTCCTTTGTGGCTCAGCTGGTGAAGAATCTGCTTGCAATGCTGAAGACCTAGGTTCAGTCCCTGAGTTGGGAAGATCCCCTGGAGAAGGCAGAGGTTATCCACTGCAGTATTCTGGCCTGGAGAATTCCATGGACTGTATAGTCCACGGGGTGGCAAAGAGTCAGACACAACTGAGTGGCTTTCACTTCACTTGGTAGCAAATGAGTTGACTATATATGTGTGTGCCTATTTCTGAACTCTTTTATTTCACTCTCTTTATTTTTCTTATGCCTACTCTATGATCTTGATTACTAAGTCTTGAAATAAGGTGGTATAAGTCCTCCAACATAATTCTTTTTTCAAGATTGGTTTTACTGTTCTAGATCTCCTGTTTCCATGGGAATTTTAGCATCAGCATATCAATTTCTTAAAAAAATCCTGCTGAAATTTCAACAGGGCTTGTATTTATATATCAAACTGGGAAGAATAGACATTTAAATAATACTGAGTCTTCCAGCCTATAAACATGGTCTCTACTCATTTCAGTCTTCTTTCATTTACCTTAGCAGTATTTCGCATTTCTTAGTATAAAGGTCCTGAGTATCTTTATTTAGATTGACCTATAGGTTTTTTGTTGTTCCGGTTATGTATTGTATTTCTTTAAATTTCCTTTTCCATTTGTTCTTTGCTTGTATGTAGAGATACAGTTAGTTTTATATGTTGACCTTCTATCATAAAACCTTACTGGTTCACTTACTAATTTTACTATTATTTTTATAGATTTTTATGCCGTTTCCAGTAGAGACAGTCATATCACCAGAGAATATACTTCTTTCTTTCCAGTCTTTATGTGTTTTACTTCTTTCTTGCCTTATTGCAGTGGCTGGAACATCCAGTGCATTGTTGAATAGAAATAGTGACAGTGGTCATCCTTGTCTTATCCTCAGTCGTAAGGGAAAGGGACTTAATGTTTCCTCATTAGATATGTTGCCAGCTGCAGTTTTTCCTAGTTATCCTTTTCCAGAATGAAGAACTTCTTCCTCGTCTCTGTTTCGAGTTCTCTTAAAGAGTTTTTAATCGTGGATAAATATTAAATTGCTTCTGTGGTGGCTCAGCGGTAAAGAACTGGCCTGCCAGTGTGAGAGATTCAGGTTCGATCCCTGAATCAGGAAGATGGCTGAGAATGAAATGGCCACCCACTCCAGTATTCTCTCCTGGGAAACCCCATGGATGGAGGAGCCTGGGGGGCTGTAGTCCATGGGTTCGCAAAAGAGTCACACACGACTTAGTGACTAAACAACAGTAGATGTTAAATTAGCAAGCATTGTCATATGCTTTTCTTTTCCTGCATCAGTTAAGAGAATCATAAGGATTTTTCTTGTATACTGTAAATGAGGTGCTTTATTTTATTTTATTTTTTTAAACTGGTAAACCAGTTTTGCTTCTTGGGATAAACCCCACTTGGAGAGGATGTATTACATTTTCTATATATGGTACTGGGAATGATTTGCTAATATTTTGTTAAGAATTTTTCCTTCTAGTAGTAGCAGACCTTTGCTTTGTATTAGTGCAGAATTTGGCCAAAGGCAGTTGCTTGCTTCTGGCCCATTTTCAGATTATTGTATTGTTCCATTACTAAGTCCTGTCTGGCTTTTGCGACCTCGTAGACTGCAGCATGCTAGGCTTCCCTGTTCTTTACTCTCTCCCGGAGTTTGCTCAAACTCATATCCATTGAGTCAGTGATGTTGTCTAACCATCTCATTCTCTGCCGCCCCCTTCTCCTGCCCTCAGTCTTTGCCAGCATCAGGGACTTTTCCAGTGAGTCTGTTCTTCACATCATGTGATCAGGGTAGAGTTTTAGCTTCAGCATTAGTCCTTTCAGTGAATATTCAGGGTTGATTTCCTTTAGGGATGACTGGTTTGATCTCCTGTAAGTCCAAAGGACTCTTAAGAGTCTTCTGCAGCACCACAATTCAAAAACATCAATTCTTTTGCCGCTCAGCCTTCTTTATTGTTCAACTCTCACATCCATACATGACTGCTGGAAAAACCATAGCTTCGACTATCCGGACCTTTGTCGGCAAAGTGATGTCTCTGCTTTTTAATACACTGTCTAGGTTTGTCATAGCTTTCCTTCCAAGGATCAAGTGTCTTTTAATTTCATGGCTGCAGTCACCATCTCTAGTGATTTTGGAGCAAAGAAAATAAAATCTGCCACTGTTGGCACTTTTTCCCCATTTATTCGCCATGAAGTGATGGGACCAGATCCCGTGATCTAGTTTTCTGAATGTTGAGTTTTAAGCCAGCTTTTTCACTCTCTTCTTTCACCTTCATCAAGAGGCTCTTTAGTTCCTGTTCACTTTATGCCATTAGAGTGGTATCATCTACATATCTGAGGTTGTTGGTATTTCTCCCAGCAGTCTTGATTCCAGCTTGTGATTCTTCCAGCCCAGCATTTCACATGATGTACTCTGTATAGAACTTAAATAAGCAGGTAACAATAGACAGCCTTGTCAAACTCCTTTTCGAATTTTGAACCAGTCTGTTCCTTGTCCACTTCTAACCATTGCTTCTTGACGTGTGTTTAGGTTTCTCAGGAGACAGGTAAGGTGGTCTGATATTCCCATCTTTTTTAAGAATTTTCCACAGTTTGTTGTGATCCACACAATCAAAGACCCTAATGCTGGGTAGGATTGTGGGCAGGAGGAGAAGGGGACGACAGAGGATGAGATGGTTGGATGGCATCACCTACTCGATGGACATGGGTTTGGGTGGACATGGGTTTGGGTAGACTCTGGGAGTTGGTGATGGACATAGAGGCCTGGCGTGCTGCAATTCATGGGGTCACAAAGAGTCGGAAATGACTGAGCAACTGAACTGAACACAATCAAAGGCTTTAGTGTCAATGAAGCAGAAGTATATGTTTTCCTGAAATTTCCTTGATTTCTCTATGATCCAGTGTATGTTGGCAATTTGATCTCTGGCTTCTCTGCCTTTTCTAAATCCAGCTTGTACATCTTGGAAGTTCTCGGTTCACATACTGTTGAAGCCTGGCTTTGAAGGATTTTGAGCATTACTCTGCTAGCATGTGAAATGAGCACAATGGTGCGGTAGTTTGAACATTGTTTGGCATTGCCCTTTGTTGGGATTGGAATGAAAACTGACCTTTTCCAGTCCTGTGGCCACTGCTGAGTTTTCTAAATTTGCTGACATAACGAGTGCAGCACTCTAACAGCATCATCTTTTAAGATTTTAAATAGCTCAGCTGGAATTACATCACTTCCACTAGCTTTGTTTGTAGTAATGCTTCCTAAGGCCCAATGATTTTACCCTCCAGGATGTCTGGCTCTAGGTGAGTGACCACAGCATCATTCGGGTATGAGCTGCATCAGATTCCTTAACGGTTATACCGTGGAGGTGACAAGGGATTAGATCTGGTAGACAGAGTGACTGAAGAACTACAGTGTTAACAGAGGTTTGTAACATTGTACAGGAAGTGGTGACCAAAACCATTCCAAAGGAAAAGCACTGCAAGAAGGCAAAGTGGTTGTCTGAAGTTGTTGTTTGGTCGCTCAGTTGTGTCCGACTCTCTACAATCCCATGGACTGCAGCACGCCTGGCTTCCCTGTTCTTCACCACCTCCCAGAGCTTGCTCAGAGTCACGTCCATTGAGTCGGTGATGCCATCCAACCATCTCATCCTCTGTCGTCCCCTTCTCCTCCTGCCTTCGATCTTTCCCAGCATCAGGGTCTTTTCTAATGAGTTGACTCTTCGCATCAGCTGGGTCAAAGTATTGGAGCTTCATCTTCAGCATCAGTCCTTCAGTGAATATTCAGGGTTGATTTTCTTTAGGATTGACTGGTTTGATCTCCTTGCAGTCCAAGTAACTCTCGAGTCTTCTCCAACACCACAGTTCAAAAGCATCAATTCATTGGTGCTCAACCTTCTTTATGGTGCAACTCTCACATCCATACATGACTACTGGAAAAACCATAACTTTGACTTTCTGGACCTTTGTCGGCAAAGTGATGTATCTGCTTTTTAATACACTGCCTAGGTTTGTCATAGCTTTTATTCCAAGGAGCAAGTGTCTTAATTTCATGGTTCTAGTCACCATCTGCAGTGATTTTTGGAGCCCAAGAAGATGAAGTCTGTCACTCTATACGTTGTTTTCCCATGTATTTGCCATGAAGTGATGTCTGAGGAGGCTTTCTAAATAGCTTAGGAAAGAAGAGAAGCAAAAGGCAAGGGAGAAAGGGAAAGATATACTAATTGAATGCAGAGTTCCAGAGAATAGTAAGGAGAGATAAGAAAGCCTTCTTAAGTGAACAATGTGAAGAAATACAGGAAAGCAATAGAATGGGAAGCACTAGAAATCTCTTAAAGAAAATTGGAGATATCAAGGGAACATTTCACACAAGGGTGGGCATGATAAAGGATAGAAATGGTAAGGACCTAGCAGAAGCAAAAGAGGTGGCAAGGATACACAGAAAAACTATATTTAAAAAGTCTTAATGACCTGGATAACCACAATGATGCGGTCACTTACCTAGAGCCAGGCATGCCGAGTGTGAAGTCAAGTAGGCCTTAGGAAGCGATTTCAGATAGCTTTTCTTTGTGCTCATTCCTCAGCATCGGGGCACATTTGTCTGCTGCTGGTGGTGGCGCTGTTTCCTGCCTTCCTCTAGACCGTGGTGATGTTACACGTGATCAGCTTGTCCTGTGGCAGGTGCACAAGTAGATTTTGCTACCCCCACCCTCCCAGATGGGGCTCTGCTCCTCCCTCTGAGTCAGGGGATCTTCCCTTGGGCCTGGGGTGTGGGAGGCTTTCCTGCATCTCCTCTCCTGGCTGAAGGCTTTATTTCATGTGAGATGCCACTTAACGGGGAGGAGCTCTCCGTTGTCTTTACTTTTATCTTTAATATTCAGTAGGTTGAAATATTCAGCAGATTGACTGTTAGCTGTTTCCTTTGCATCTGTGGGTTGATGCCTGATACCATTTTTGCAATGTTCTTGGCCATTATCTCCTCTTATGCTTTTTCTGCCCCATGCTTTTTCTGCCCCATTCATCTCCTGGGACCCCAGTTATACTACACTTAAACCCAAGTTCACATTTGATGTTGGATGTTCTGGGATTTCTTTCCACACTTTTTTTCCTCTTCGTGTTTAAATCTGAGCACTTTAATTTGGCCTGTCTTCAAATTCACTGCTTATTTCTGTCTGTTTCTAAATCCAACTAAAGAGATCTTTAATTTCTGATATTGTATTTTTCATTTCTCACATTTCCCTGTGATCTTTTTTTATAGCTTCAGTGTCTGTGATGAAAATATCTGTTTCGTTATTCATGCTGTCTATCTCTTCCATCAGTTTTCATCATAGTTTAAAGTATGTCTGATAATCTCCACATCTTAGGCCCTCTGGTCTGATTATGTTAATACTTTTTCTCTTTTGACTATGGTTTGCTACTCTCTCTGTCTTGTAATTTTTGATTGAATGCTGAATGTTTGTGTAAAATCAATGCAATAATGGCCCATCATTTCTTGTGAGGCTAAGTGATGTGTGTGTGGTCGACCTACTTCTCGGGTTGTTTGCAGCTTTAGCTTGATTAGCTCAAGTGTTTTGAGAGTAGGGTTAAGACTTCACATTCTACAAGATTTGTTGTTTTATTGTAATTTTAGTTATCTCCCTGTGCTTTGTACCTGAGCCATCAGCTTTCTGAACTGTGGGTGATTTCTCTGCTTTTCTCTGGGTCCCTGTGATTCTGGAGTGCTGCCCCAGACTCTTGTATCTCCCAGTGCTTTCTCTCAGCAATCCTTTCCTACCCTAGCCTTGGTAGTTCAATTTACAGAGTATCTCCGTGGAAGTTGTTGTCTCAGCTCTCCTGTCCCACCTCAGCTAGGCAGCTCAGTGCCTGGAGTCTCTTGGATTAATTTCTCTTACCTCTCCTGCAGGGCATTTGAGAAAGACCTTTAGCTTCTTGGGTTATCTCAGCTTGCCAGCCTTGGCTTCTACCCTTTGGCACATTTTGGCCAACACTTGTAGCAAGTCTGTGGGATTGAGTGGTTGAGTAGTGCAGACTTGTTCTGTGGAATCCTTGAAATTCTAATATATCTTGTCAGCTTACATATTGCTGTTAAAATGTATTAAAATTTAGGTTGATTTCTCCTTATTCTCACTGTGGTGGAATTATTCCTCCATAGCCACTCCAGCAGGAAAGAGACCATCTGTGGGTTCCTTTTTCTATAAAAACTCAACACTTTTTGGAATTTAGTTCCACTCAGGTTACTTTGCATCTTAAACTTCCTGATGGGTTCGGAAAAACCATGATTTTATATCTTTTCTGTCTTGTTTTGATTGTTAAGGTGAAAGTGATGATCTGTTGTGACCTTTTACATCCTGATTAGAAGTGGAACTCCTTTATGGAATACTTTCTGGTATATAATCTAGCAAATACCTGATAAAGTTTGTTATTTCACTTTGCTGTAGTTGGATTTTCCATGGAATTTCTCAGAGCTAGATTTTGAAATATTTTCCATTCTTAAATCTGAACTCTCCAGTTCTGTCCTCAAGTGGCAAATTATTTTATCTCTTACTTTGAGGTTAAAGCCATTGACATTAAATTGTAATTGAGGGGCTTGTGGAGAGTGTGGGAAGAATTTGCGGCAGGTGCTTAGAAAACTGGGCAAATGAAAAACTAACATAGTTAGCTGTAGGGAAAGGAAAAGAGTTGTACAAAAAGGAGCACATGATTATATAGCAGTTTACTACTAATGTCATCAGGTAAAAACGACAGTTGGGAGATAGTTATTTTTAAAGTTGGAAGAAAGCAAGTGGCCGTGGTATAAATCCGGATTTTCCTGTAGAAAAGTCGATAAGTATATCTAAAGTTGATATTTCAAGGGTTATCATTACTGAGGTGTAAATAGCAAGAATAAATTTAAAAGATTTTAAGGAATTTGTACCTTTGTGTAAGAAGAGGAGCTGTATTTGACTTTATTCCTATCCATGTTGTTACTTAAATAAAAATGAACATATTTTTAAAAAGAAGCTTAATTAAAAGTCTTCTCAAGGGATGGTAAAAGTGAACCACGTCTTTTCTTCACAGACTCTACTTTTATTTCTTTCTTCTTGTTTACTTCACACTTGATGCCTTTTTCTTTGTTATAACTTTAGATTTTCCTTTATGATACTTAGCTGTGAAAGTTTAAAACTTTGGGGTTGTTGGGCTTGTAAATTAAAAAGTATCTTTTGTTAACATGTTTTGAGAATAGATTGGAATGCCAAAAAGTGAGGAAAACTTTCTTTTGGTGAAAATATTTTATCAATACTGTTAAAAGTTAAAAATAAAGTAATATGGGTAATGAGAAACTTGTCCAGTGTTGATAAAGATAAGAGCTTTTACTTACAAAAGTATTATATTTATCCACTTACAACATTGTCTTGTTTTTAGAAGAATTTGTTTTTTTCACAGTTCATTTAAATTAGTGAAGATATTTTCAAGAGTGAAAAAGATAACTTCTGAACGTCTGTTGTGAAAGTAATAATTTGAATTTCTGTTTCATCTTGTAATTGGCTTTTGGTACTGTGCTGAAACTAGTGGTTGATCGTAAAGTTAGCCTCTAAACTCTTCTTTCGGTGTCTCTCCTAGGTTAGATTAAGGAGGATATTGTCTTAGAGTGGACCACTGCTTTTGGTAAGACCATGTCGTCCATCTTGCCATTCACTCCACCAGTTGTGAAGAGACTGTTGGGATGGAAGAAGTCAGCTGGTGGATCTGGAGGAGCAGGTGGAGGAGAGCAGAATGGACAGGAAGAAAAGTGGTGTGAGAAAGCAGTTAAGAGTTTGGTGAAGAAGCTGAAGAAAACAGGACGATTAGATGAGCTTGAGAAAGCCATCACCACTCAGAATTGTAATACTAAATGTGTTACCATACCAAGGTAAGTGTTGTTAGATGAGAAATTTGAGGGCCTTACTGTTGAAAGTTGCTTAAAGGAATCTAAGGGAATGTTACTGAAATTTTGTTACTTTCAAGTCACCCATCAGTAGTGATTATTAAAATAAGATAGCTGTTTTTAACCTGTCACATTAATTTTGTTTGACTCATTAAGACTTATTTTGTAAATCATTTTCTTGAACAGTGAGAAGATTTAATCAAGCAAAATAAAATACTTAAGATTATATTTTTATCTTCACTGTCTTCATTTAACTTCATTGCCTAAATGCTTCATTGTATGCTTTTGTAATTTCTGTGATCGAATTTGAATAGTCAAAGATTTTCTATCACTAGCTCAGTAGTGACTGACCGTTTTCTCCTCATTTAGTCAAAACTTCAGCAAGGAGTTAACAGACAGCTCACATTGTGATGAATTTTGTATAGTTTTTTTTTTAGTTACAACATTACTTCTAACAAAGAACTGCACGTAAGACAGCTTCCTGTGTGTCATAGCTGGTCAGAACCCATCTTGAAGACTTGTCTCTTGTATTAGGAGGTTGTGTTACCTATGAGGTTGACCTTTTATTAGTGTAAGTTTAATCATTTTCAGAGTAGTACCACTCTCAGAAATACTATTTTTTAAAATAAAGTAGCAAGTGGTTTTAATTTGTACTGCTATAATTGTGCACATTATAGAGTTTGAGGGAGTGTCAGTTTATTGCATTTTCTAAAATGATTGTTTGTCGTGTCATACACATAGGCTAGCATATGGCATGTGAAACCATTCTACTTGACATGTTTCTAATGAGTTTTGGGAAATACACTGTGGATGCTTGTTGATAATAGAGCCTAGTAACACCAACCTATCTACTTGCAAATACTAACAGAATGTTTCCTGCCTTGTTTGGTAGATTAATTATCCATTTCTTTTACCTTGCTTGTTTCATGTATTTCTTAAGTAAGAGTCACTTTTCCTGGTTTATTCTTTCATTTTAGACATGTTTATAAATGCCTGGCATTTCAGTTCAGTAAACAGTTGTTAATATCAACATATAGTCTTTGCTGTTGAGTTGCTTACTTCCTAGTAAGGGAGGTAAACTTGAAAAAATAAGAAAGATAGTTTTATAACATACAGTAGGCGTTCTGAAAGATGTATGCTCAGAGAGTTGTGTCCAAAGTGGGAAGCCTTCCCTATTCTGCAGCTTGTGAAAAGTTTCCTCCTGAAGAAAGATTGGTGGCCAAGTTGGATGGATGTCAAGGAGGAATTTAGTTAGGAGAAGCTTGATTCACCCAGAGTGGCGTTGTAGTGTGGACAGTGTGGTGGTGGGGAGGCCTTGAACCAGGTCCTGGGAGTGTGGGGTAGGAGATGGGAGATGGCGAGCCTCAGAGGCTGCGTGGTAGTGAGGAAGCACTGCATCCCGTGCTGGGGGTTCACACTGAACCTGAGTGTGATTGGGTGAGGAGGGGGGACATCAGAGAGTCTTCGGTAAAGAAGTGAGGAAAAGGGCTGTGACACTGTCAGGGGTGGAGGTGGGAGACTGGTTGGTATGTTTCCTCCTCATCCAAGGGAGCGGTGCGGTCCAGAGGACATGGGCCATGGTTTTGCACAGCTTCATTTAAGGCTCTGCTGCCAGTGCAGTGAAGTGTTGACAGAGCGGAGCTGTGAGGCGAGTCGTGCAGTCCTGTCTCTTAAGGAGATACAGTAGGTAGCAGCCTCTGGATTAACATGTATAGACTTTGTATTTAAACTATGGAAGTCCCCTTAGTCAGATTTCTTTTCCTTCTTGTCCATTTTTCATTTTACACTCTAGTTTTAGAGATTTTTTTTTTTTTTTTTTTACATTCTAGGGCTTTTTCTTCATTTAAAGATTTTTTTTCCCCAACACTTTTACCTGAATAATGAAAGTGAAGTGTTGCTTGTCCAGTATCTTGTTTTTCACTCTTTAATAAAAGTTCCTTGAAGCTTAGAAACTTGCTTGTCTAATTTGATGGGGTTTTTTTTTAATATTGCAAGAAATGTAGATTTGATATTGGCTGTTATCTATCGAAAAATTTAAGTTTCTTGTACTGTTTGGAATCATATATTTTTTGAAGTTTGCTTTCTTGTTAGTAGTTGAAAATTGTATCAGATTGTTAGTCATTTCTTAACTACTAAATATCCTTAAACATTTGGTCAACTCGTCATGATGTCGACTGTAAAACAGGGAGAGTGGGTGCCCATTGTGGAGGAATCCAAACCACAGCTTAAGCAAAATTATTTAAGATGTAATGCAAAATGGATTTACTGTAAGTCTGTTAGCTTAAAATTGCAAGTGAGTTGTTAATAAAATACCTTTGGGTATTGATGTCTTGATGTTTTCATCATGTATTGATGAACATGAAGCATAAATTACTTAATTTTTAAAATGGCAAATATTCTTAAATGGTCAGTGTCTCACTGACTCTCAACAGTTTCTTTCCCTTCCACTTCCATCCGCTAACGTTAGAGTGGGACTAGATTGTGGGTAGAAACGTAGGCCTGACTTCAGATGTCCTCGCACCCCCTCATATAATTAGCTCTGCCTTCATCACTTTGTCTCTGAAGAAAGGGGCAGCTGTAGCTGCACATACATGTCACTGCTTCCTTCCTGCTGTTGTATGTGGTGACCCAAAGTGATTTATGGGTAAAACTTAACCTGCTAAGCTACAGTGAGCTCAATAGTATAAATAAAGTTTCATGAAGCTTTTCCATCTCAAGACAACTCAGTCAGAAATCAATTGACGTTTAGGTAACGAATCAATCAAAAGAAGAAAAATTGGCTTTCAGTGCATATTATCTACAGAAAAACAAAATCCAAATCGCAGTGGAGATGGAGAGCTTGTAAAGTTAAAAACAAGAGGCTGTGAGGTCTGAATGCTAATTTGATAATGTTCGTTGTACGTAAATAAGCAGGAATGCAGAATTTTTTTTCGTAAACATAAATTATAAGGACTTTCCTAAGGTGGTACTTTGTGTTTGACTATCTATGACATTTTGATGGTTCATCCTAAAGAAACAGGAATATGGTCAAAGATTTCTGGTGTTCATTTCAGCATTGTTTTTAATAGCAAAGAATTAGATAAATCCAATCATAACCCATAGTTATATAAAGTTCCTTAACTATAAAGGAAACTTACATAACTCATTTTATACCAGAATTGAATGGTAAGATAAAATTGAATAGCAAAAGTAAAGTTTATACCAATTTTACTTGTAAAAATAGTTGCAAAAATTATAAATAAGTTCAAATTATAAAAACAAAACCACCAAATCATGAGTAGGTAAGGTTTACTGCAGACATGCTAGTATGATTCTCCTGTAGGAGGTCCGTTAATATGAGACACTGCATATTCATTTATGAAAGCTCTGATCTTAATGGATCTAGAAAGAGCTTTTTATAAAATCCAGTGCTCATGTTAAATTAGGAATAGGGATTTTCTTAAGTTGATAAAGCATAAAAATGTTAGCACTTAATCTTGAAACTTTAGAAGAAATAATGCCAAATTGTTAATAGTGATTACTTCTGGATTATCTAAAAAGAGAAATGTCCTTTAATTTTTCCCTAATATTTATCTATGAAAGTATGTTTTACTTTTGTAGTCAGCACAATTAAATGTTTAAAAAGAACTTTTTTGGCAATACTTAGACTATTCTTATATATTTTTTAAAACCCGCTAAGTCAACTTTACTGCTACAGGGAAACAATATTTTCATTTTCTTAACATTCTAATACATGTGTTTATATTTTTTCTTTTAAAAAGTATGTCCCTTAAAAAGATAAGGTAGTATGTGTTGTACATGATTCCAAATTCGAACACAAATTATACAGCGGGAAAATTCCTCCCTCCCCCTCCTGTCATCACCCATCTCCTCACCCAGTTGTATTACTAGTGTCTTATATATCCTTCCAGGATACTGCTGCTGCTGCTGCTAAGTCGCTTCAGTCGTGTCCGACTCTGTGTGACCCCATAGACGGCAGCCCACCAGGCCCTGCCGTCCCTGGGATTCTCCAGGCAAGAACACTGGAGTGGGTTGCCATTTCCTGAGTATCTTATTAATGCTGTCACTGACATTTGGATTTTGTTTTCCATCTTCCAAATTTTTAAACATCAGAATAATTGAAGTAAACTTTATGCAGATTGTCAGCTTTTATTTTTAGTTTCGTATTCCTACTCTTCTGCTTCTCTGGATAACCCAGGAAAAATTAAAGAAAAATCTTTAAAAACCAAACTATAGTATTCTTCAGTTCTTCTTAAATTAGTGCTTTTTTATTTCAGAAGAAAATAAGAATGATTCTTTCTCCCTCATACATAAATGTGTGTGTGTGTGTGTGTGTGTATGAGGTAATATATATGGTGTACTATGACAGAAAGAACTCTGAATTTGAAGTTTGATGACTTGTAAGCTTCTTCAGTACTGATGAATGTGAATCCTGAAGCATGTAACTGTATTTTTGACTATTTCTTCATCTGTGAAAAGGGTCGGTACTACCTTGAGTTTTTTCACAGTACTCTTTTGGGGTCTTTTGAAATACTATAACCGTTGGTTTATAAGCTATAAAGCACTATAGTTATGAATATGATTTATTTGAAATGTTCCCAGGTATTCCATGTCTTCATTTTCCTTCCAGGTTTTCTAAGAGAACTCATACCAAATTATAATTGTCTATCTTTGCTTAGTAAATTCTTCTGCCACATAACTATCATGATTTAGTATAACTATTATTTATAAAATCAATTAGTCAAAACAATGAAACAGTGTATAAATGCAAACTAGAACTTTGAGACTATCAGCCTCAGCATCCAACTTGTCATTTTCTGTCTGTATGATCTGTGTATAAGGTGTGAAAGCACTTCTGATGAACACTTCATTAGGCTCCTGTGAAACACAGTTTGAAAGACACATTGCTAAGACCCTTAACCTTTATCTGATGCCTACATTTACATTTTGATTTTTTCTGAGGTAGCTCATGCTGTAGGATCCTGGTATTCAAAGTCCTTTTGTGTATATAACATTCTTCCATGGGGCATTTTTATCATTTACCTTATCAGAGAAAACATACCTGCCCTAGAATCTAGGTTCCTTTATAAAATTACAGAATTATTACCCAGATTTATTATCTATTTAATTTTAAATTTAACACTCATTGCAGTAAACATCGTCCCCACTTCTCTTGTCCCATTCATGTAATGTGTTTGCTTTGAAGAATTCACTTAACAGCCTAGAATCAACCTAGCTAAAATAATAAGCATTTAAAAGATCGTAGCCATGTTTATAGGTGCTACAAATGATGCTTTCCCAGAGTCATTAACTTTTTCTTATGTCAGGTAGACAGGCTGATCACTTTAATCTCAGTAGCTGATCTGGGCTGAGGCTTGGTTGCCATTTTAATTTGTTTTAGTCTGCACTGGCACATACCTTTTATTTATTTATTTCCATCGTTAGCCAGAAAGAAAAGTATCTTCATTTATTTATTTAACTTTTTATTTCATATTGGAATATAGCTGATTAACAGTGTTGTGATAGTTTCAGGTGGACAGCAAAGACACTCAGCCATATATGACACATTCCTTTTTCTGCAAATAAGATTCCCCTGGGATTTTGATTGAAATCCAGGCAGGTCTCTGTCACCCAGTCCCTCAAGCATTGTGGGAGATTCATATCAACTCTTCTTCGATAATTTGAGTTTGGTGCTCGATCCTCCTGATGGTTGCATTTTTAAAATCAGGCAGACGTCTTTGAGGGAGGAGAATCTTGTGATTGTCAGAAGTTTGACTGTGTTTTATTTTCTTCATTAGAGTTCTTTTCCCAGACTGAACCTGGTGCTCAGCTTGTACCTGGAAAGTACAAGTGACTCCAGGGAAGGAAATGGCACAGACAGCTTTCTGTTCACCAAGATGTGTCTTCTCTTCTTGCAGTCTTTGTTCACTTGGACCACGTTGCTTTAATTGCTCGCCGTGCTCACTGTTGTCTTTGAATAAATACTTTTTGGTTGCCTTTTTCCCTCTAGTTTTTGTAACAGGGAACATGAGCTGGCTGTGTTTGACCTGCTTATATCTTACCTGGAAGTAAAATTGTAACAGCTGGTTAAAGTGAAACTCTTATGATATTTATTCAGAGACCCCCAAATCTGAGAACTGGTTACAAGTAACCTACAATCAGAATTAAGGTGCTATACCATTCATGCAGGAATTGCAGGAAAGATTAGCTAAGACAAGTATTGTTAGGTTTAACCTATCACTGACCTCCTCGCCATGATAAAGAGTTCGTGAGAGGGATCCCATATGAAAACTTGGAGAGAGTAGGTTTTTGCTGTGGCATTTCCCTTCTCCTTTTATCCAGATTGAAGGGCGTCAGGGAACTCCTCAGTTTGAGTTGAGGTATGGGAGATAAATAGACTGGTACTTGACTGTCACCTGAAAAAGCCTAAAAAAAAAAAAGTAAGACAGCAGCTGATCTGTTCCTGTATCAGTGGAAGTTTCCCACTAAGGTAGTTGAAGTTGACTTATCTTGAAAAGATCAAGGGGCTCAACTTGGAGAGTCAAAGTGACCCAAGCCGAACAGCCAGAGAAACTCTTGCAGCAGGAACTAACTGCAGGAAAAAGGTAGCATTTGGGCTTCTGACCTTATAGGGCTCTTTCTTCCTCCTCTAAAATCTTCTCTTCTTGCTGTTTCAGAACCTACAGGGCCCTTAAAAGTAACAGCTAGAGAGTTCTGGAAGAGTTGAAGTTAGCAAAATTGAATGAGAGAATAAAAGTTTTGATTTAGATCAGAGTAGTAAAATATAATTTTTTTCAAAGAGGTTTTTGTTAATTATATATATGTATACTTTATATATTTATATATATTGTGTACTAGAACACCCATGTGACCTTTTTGAGATTTTATGCAGAAATGAGGAAAACAGTTTGAAAAGGAGCTTGTTTGAGGGTAATGATATGGGAATACTCAACAGCTTTTCAAAAAAACTGTCTATATTCTCCTGTTGAAAACAGGGGAATCCAGATTTAGTGATACTGGGGACAAGCAAACAATGGGGAGAATGGAGGAATGTTACATACATCTACATGAAGTGCTAGCCTTTTAACAAAAAAATTTTTTTTTTTCTAACAAAAAAATCTGACTGTATACCTGTTAAATTATCCAATGATGCTTTTTTCCCAGGGACAATTTTATTACAACTAGAGTTTTCTTTTATTACCATCACATTTTTCCCCCCCTGAACTGTTCAATCTCTGTTCTCAAAATCCAGTATTATTTTAGCTCTGCTTTTGGGTTATTATAAACAATGTGGATTGGTTGTCTTGAGACTCATATGAAACTTAGCATGCTGCTGCTGCTGCTAAGTCGCTTCAGTCGTGTCCGACTCTGTGCGACCCCATAGACGGCAGCCCACCAGGCTCCGCCGTCCCTGGGATTCTCCAGGCAAGAACACTGTAGTGGGTTGCCATTTCCTTCTCCAGTGCATGAAAGGGAAAAGTGAGACTTATCATGAATAATGCTTAAATTAGAACTAAAGTATGTAAGATTCTTGATTATCTCCCTCATCCAAGACTTTTTTCTTTTATGAACCTTATGTTTATGGCTTTTTATGTATTAAGAGGATATAATTTTTCTGTAACTTGGTTTACCCCAAGTTTGCTAGGCCAGTGGGGGAGAGGAAGTTAAGGGAGGCTGTATTTTTATTAAGGATGATGTAAAAGTTCAGAGTTAGATAGTGAACAGAAATTTAAAATGAAAAGTAATTAACTTAGAGTAATTTTCCCCATAATTTTTATGTGATTGCTTATATAATTTACATTAACTATGTAAAACATTTTAACCTCTACATGTAAAATCCCATTGTCAACTTCAAAGTGCTATACAAATGTGAGTTAATTTTTATTTTGTAGGATGCTAATATTAAAATTGTCAAATTAAAAAATCATTTCTTTACAGCCAAATACAGCATCACAAAAATGTGTGATTAGTAAGTTGAGTTTTTTACAGAACTCTATTCTGTTGTACAATTCTTGTTTTAAGTTTTATGCATTTAATAGATTGAAACGACCATGTAGTTGTATTTTGTTAGGATTTCCTGTCTTTTAGGATACTGTTTTTTTAATTGTTAAAAACAATATGTATTAAAATAAATTTAAAAAATCCATCAGCTGTATTATTAAAATAAATGTCCCTGAGCCTATTTTTGGCTTTTTTTTTTTTTAAGTAAAAGTTTCTGTTTTTTTGGAAGAACTTGAAATATTTTGAGCAACTATTTTTAGAATTGATATTTAAATCTTTTCAATGATAGGGACTATTTTATTTGTGTGGAGGATATTTTGCTATTTTTCAAAGGCATTAGAAGCACCTAGCAAGATTTCAAAGTAGTATTTTCAACATAACATTTAAAGAGAAAGGTCAGTAACTTTTTCAGTCATTACTTGGTCCTTTCTTCTGCTTCTAAGAAGAGCTGCTCCAAACCAAGAATAAAAGTATCCCTTTTATCTTGTTGGACTCTATGGAAATTCTGTTGTCTCCTCCTGTTTTAATTTGGGAATGACTCTACTAATTTCCTTGTCCAAAAAATGTTTTTTTCCTGAGAAATTAACTCTCGTAGTGACCGCTCTAGTTTTTACAGTTAAGCACATTCTATAATGCTTTACTTATCTAAAATGCTATACCAAAGTTACTGGTTTAATTTTATCTTGCCATGTTTTTATTTTTAGTAAACTATATAAGAGGTAGAATAGAGTTGGTAATTAAGAATGCAGCCTCTGTCCCCACCACTTTCTAGCTGTACAACCTTATACATGTCACTTTATCTCTGTGCTTTGATGATCTCATTTGTCAAGTGGGTTAACTGCCTTATTTGTGGGTTGTTGGGAGATTAACTGATCTAGTGTGTGTAACAACTTAGTGCTGTGCCCGATATATAGTAAGTGCTTGATCTGTGTGAACTGTACGTGGGATGGATCCCTCCCCAAATTTGATTTTGACATGAGACTGATGAAGCCAAACATAAACTAAAAGGGAATGAAAAAGATTATTGCTCATATGATAAAGCTTTCGGGAAAAGCAGGACAGGCTTCCATACTGGTCCAGAAATTACTTGAGAAAGAAGTAATGGGAGTCATGGGGCTGGGTTGGTAATTCCTGCGTTCCTGTGTGTACGCAAACTTGCCTGGTTTAAAATTCCCACCAGCCACAAGGATTTCCTTACCAGCTTGCTCACATTTGAGGCAGAGGGTTGAAGACATGGTGGAACTTGAAACTCAGCAGTTGAATATCAAAATGGAGTCAGATTCCTTATTAAACTCAATAGGGGTAAGTGAAAGTAAACTACACTAAGTGCATCATAGTCAAACCCATGGAAGAGAAAATCTTGAAAGCAGCCACTGAACAGTGGGACATGTGACCTTTTGTAGAAGCAGTGGGGCCAGAAGATGATAAAATTGACATCTCTGAGAAGCCATAACCATAAATGTGTATCTAGTTAATAAAGGTTTCAAAATATATGAGTAAAATTTGATAGAATTAATGTATCAGAATCACAAATTTGTGGTTAAATAAGACCAAAAAAGTGAGTAAAGACATGGAGGATCTAAATTACACTACTATTTTGATATTTATAGAACAGTAGATCTAAAATCAATGTAATAAGTCTTTTCAAACACTCATGGTACCCTCACCAGGAAAGACTATTTTCAGGGTTCAGTAAATTTTAAAAGATTTAAAGTCAACAGAGTATGTTCTCTGCCAAGAACAGAACAAAATTAGAAATCAATACCAATAAGACATGTATTAAAAAATGGAAATTACCATAATTCTTTGACCCATGCGTTATTTAGAAGAAAACTGTGAACAAAATTAGAATATATATCAAAACTAAATGATAATCAGATTACACCCATGTAAAATAAATGGGATGTAGCTAAAACAGTGCTTACAGGGAAATTTATAGCTTTAGATAATTATACTAGAAAAGTTATCTAGGAAATGAGGAAAGGTCAAAGAAAATGGAAAGTAAGTAGAAGGAAGATAAAATAAAAAATAGCAGAAAATCAGTGATTAGAAAAGAGACAATAGAGATAATAAATCCAAAAAACTGATTCTTTAGAAAGATCAGTAGAATTGGTAAATTCTCCTGTAACACTGATGGACATAAGAGTGAAAGAGCCCATAACCATGAATTAGCTATGTATGAAATGATAGAGATATTATCATGCTAGATCCTACACACATTAAAAGCATACTATGAATATATTTTCAACAACTTTGTGCCAGTAATTTGTAGTGGTCAAATTTAAGAACATGTTACTATGGCTGGTGCAGGAAGAAATGGAAAATTTGGATAGCCCTATATCAATGAAAGAAATTGAACTCATAATCAAAATCTCTCTCACAAAGAAAACTCCAGGTCCAGATGGTTTTACTGGTAAATTCAAAACATTTGTGCAAGAAATAACATCAATCTCAGAGAAATTCAGAAAAACAGTTATTTTATGATGTCATTGTAACCCCGATACCAAAACCTGATAAAGATGGCACAAAAAGGAGAAAATCTACAGATTAATATTAGTCATGAGCAAAGGTATAAAAAACTAACAAAATGCATATCCTCCAGCAATATACAAAGAGCACATCATGACCGAATGAGATTTAGCTCAACAGTGAGAGGGTAGTTTATAATATTCAAAAATTAATCAGTGTAATTCAGAGCAATAATAAAGAGGAAAAGCAATGTGATCACTGTACTTGGTTAGAAGCATTTGATAAAAATTCGTCATCCATTCATAACAAACACTCCCAGCTAATGAGAAATGTGAAGACATTTCCTCACTCTGATAAAGCACATTTAAGAAAAACTGACAGCTTAAGATTATACTTACAAAATAACATGTTTTCCCTGAGAGCAGAAGTAGGACAAGGATATCCATTCTTATGTCTTCTTCAGTTCATTATTTTGTCAATAGTTGAGGACCTAAGCTGTGCAGTGGGGCAGGAAAATGAAATGTAAGAGGCATAAAGAGCTCAGAGAATGGGTCAAAGCGCTTATATTTTGTGGATGGCATGATTATGTAAGAAACAAGGGATCTACAAAAACAGTCACTAAAGCAAATGAGTAAATTTAGCAAAGCTGCATTTTACAAGATGAGTTGTATTTTCATTAAATACAGCAAACAAGTGGAATTAATATTAAGAAAACAATTCTATAAATAGTAACATCAATACAATTAAACTAAGAATACATTTTTTAAAGACAAGATCTGTATATTAAAATTTCAAAATCTTAAAAATTAAGGACTAAATAAATAGAGAATTCTTCTCACATAGTCAGATAATTCTTTTTATAAGACTCACACTCCCTCAGATAAACATTATCAACTTTGCACAGAATAAAAAGAAAAATAAGGCACTACAGAGTAAACAAAATAGACATTTTGAAGGAGATTTGACCCTTGGAAGGAAGTGACAGGCTAATTTTCTGTTTTGATTGCTTTTATCCATGCAGAATGGATAGAGTAGCTAAAATTTCAATATGAATTTCACCTTTTCTGGCCTGAAAAACCAGAGATCAGGGTTGAGGACAACCAGAGTTGCTGATGAGTGACGGGAGAGTTCTAGCATGGAGAAAGCCACTGAAGGGGAGTCCCAGATTTTCCTTTAAAACTCAGCCAAAATCACTAGGCTGACCCCTAAACCCATATGTATGTGGGGTAGAGTTAGTGCAGTATGGCTGAAGGCAAAAACTGATTGAAATTGCTTGAAGACTAAGAGTTTGCAGTTTGAGTACAAACTAGTTAATTACCTGCCAAAACAAAACCAGTTAACACTTGGAGGAATCTAGCATCCCCATCATGTAATGTTCAGTGTCCAGCATACAGTCTTTTAAGTTCCTCAACCTCTGAGAAACAAAGAAAATGGGACCTTTTCTCAGGAGACCAATGGAGACACCTGAGACAACCTTCCTGTTGTAACTGTCATGCAGTAAACTGACATATATTTGCGAATTGAAACACTCAGTAGTATTAAGTTCTCTCCCAGTTTAATCTGAATCAAATCAATCTCCATCAAACCCTAAAAATGTATGTATTTGTTTTTCATAGACTGTACACACTTATCCTAAATTTACATGGAAATACATAGGACTTAGAATGTCCAAAGCAATTTTGAAAAAGATCAGCAGTGTTCGAGGACTTAAATTATCTAAATTTGTGAATTATCTGAATTTGTGTGAAGCTACAGTAATAATAATACATTGTGATTCTGTCATAAAAACAGATAAATAGGATAAAATAGAGAACCTTAAAATAGATGGTTCTATAAAGCCATAAGATGTGGGTTCTTGGTTATTGGGGACACCTGATGGGAAGAGCCAGACCCTGATGCTCTGGAAGATTGAAGGCAAAAGGAGAAGGGGGCAGCAGAGAATGAGATGATTAGAGAGCATCACTGACTCAATGGACATGAATTTGAGCAAACTCCAGGAGATAGTGGAGGACAGAGGGACCTGGCGTGTTGCAGTCGGTGGGGTCACAAGGAGTCAGCCAGAACTTAGTGACTGAACAACCAACAAATGGTTATTTGATCCAATAGAGACAGGAATGTCTTTTTTCAGCAAATAATTTTGGGAGAACTGGACTGTCCATGTGGATGAAGGAAGCTTGGTCCCATCTTACACCATTCAAAAAAATTAATTCTAAATGAATCAGAGTTCTCATCCAAAAGCTAAAACTTCAAGCTTGTATAGGAAAATACATTTGTGACCTTGTTGTGACCAATTTGTTGTGAACAAATTGAATTACATTTGTTCAGTTGTTAAGTCATGTCTGACTCTTTGTGACCTCATGGAATGCAGCACACCAGCCTTCCCTGTCCTTCACTATCGCCTGGAGCTTGCTCAAACTCATGTCCATTGTGTCGATGATGCCATCCAACCATCTCGTCCTTTGTCATCCCCTTCTCCTCCTGCCTTCAATCTTTCCCAGCATCAGGGTCTTTTCTAGTGAGTCAGCTCTTCCATCAAGTGGCCAAGCCAGCTTCAGTAACAGTCCTTACAATGAATATTCAGGGTTGATTTCCTTTAGGATTGACTGGTTTGATCTCCTTGCCGTCCAACGAACTCCGAAGAGTCTTCTCCAGCACCACAGTTCAAAAGCATCAATTTTTCGGCTGTCAGCCTTCTTTATGATCCATCTCTCACATCCATACATGACTGCTGGAAAAACCATAGCTTTGACTATCCGGATCTTTGTCAGCAAAGTGATATCTGTGCTTCTTAGTACACTGTCTAGGTTTGTCTAGGGCTTCTCAGAACCTTTCTGGTGGTAAAGAACCCGCCTGCCAGTGCAAGAGACATAAGAGAGGTGGGTTCAGTTCCTGGGTCAGGAAGATCCCCTGGAGGAGGAAATGGCAGCCCACTCCAGTATTCTTGCCTGGAGAATCCCATGGGCTGAGGAGCTTGGTGGGCTGCAGTCTATAGGGTTGCAAAGAGTTGGACACAACTGAAGTGACTAAACACACAAGGGTTTGTTACAGCTTTCCTTCCAAGGAGCAAGCATCTTTTAAATTTCATTGCTGCAGGCGGTCACCATCTACAGTGATTTTGGAGCCCAAGAAAATAAAAGGTCACCGTTTCCCTTTCTCCCCATCTATTTGCCATGAAGTGATGGGACCGGATTCCATGATCTTAGTATTTTGAATGTTGAGTTTTAAGCCCACTTTTTCACTCTGTTCTTGCACCTTCATCAAGAGGCTCTTTAGTTCCTCTTCACTTTCTGCCAATAGAATGGTTATCATCTGCATGTCTGAAGCTGTTGGTATTTCTCTCCTCACAATCTTGATTCCAGCTTGTGATTCATCCAGCCCAGCATTTTGCATGGTGTACTCTGCATAAGTTAAATAAGCAGAGTGACAATACTGACAAATTCCTTTCTCAATTTTGAACCAGTTGTTCCATGTCCAGTTCTAGCTGTTGCTTCTTGATTTGGATATAGGTTTCTCAGGAGAAAGGTAAGGTGGTCTGGTATTCCCATCTCTTTAAGAATTTTCCACAGTTTGTTGTGATCCACACAAAGGTTTTAACTTAGTCAGTGAAGCAGAAGTAGATACTTTTCTGGAATTCCCTTGCTTTTTCTGTGATCCAGTGGATATTGGCAGTTTGATCTCTAGTTCCTCTGCATTTTCTAAACCCAGCTTGTGCATGTTGGAAGTTCTTGGTTAACGTACTGTTGAAGCCTAGCTTGAAGAACTTTGAGCATTACTCTGCTAGCATGTGAAATGAACATGATCGTATTGGTAGTTTGAACAGTGTTTGGCATTGCCCTTCTTTGGGATTGGAATGAAAGCTGACCTTTTCCAGTCCTGTGGCCACTGCTGAGTTTTCCATATTTGCTTACATACTGAATGCAGCATTTTAACAGCATCATCGTTTAGGATTTGAAATAGCTCACCTGGAATTCCCTCACCTCCACTAGCTTTGTTTCTAGTAATGCTTCCTAAAACCCAGTGGCTTCACACTCCAGGATGTCTGGCTCTAGTGAGTGACCCACACCATCGTGGTTATCGAGGTCGTTAAGACCTTTTTTGTATAGTTCTGTGTATTCTTGCCACCTCTTTTAATATCTTCTGCTTTTGTTATGTGCTTGCCATTTCTGTCCTTTATTGTATCTATCCTTGCATGAAATGTTTCCTTGATAACTCCAATTTTCTTGACGAGATCTCTATAGTCTTTCCCATTCTGTTGTTTTCCTCTGTTTCTTTGCATTGTTCACATAGGAAGGCTTTTTTCTCTCTCCTGGCTGTTCTCTGGAGCTCTGATTCAGTTGGTATATCTTTCCCTTTCTCCTTTGCCTTTCTCTTCTCTTCTTTTCTCAGCTGTTTGTGACCTGGACGTAGGCAAAGTGTTTTGTTGTTTTTTTTTTAAAGGATATGGAAAGCAATAAGAGGACATTCAGTTAGACTTCCATCAATATTAAAAAGCATTTCATCAAAAACCATTAAATGAATAAACAAGTCATAGAATGGAAAAAAATATTTGCAGAACATATTTCTGACAAGAGGATTGTATCCGCACTTTATAAAGTATTTCTTAACTCAGCAGTGAGAAGGAAATTGCCTGATATTAAAAATGTACAAAGGATTTGGATGCATCACAGAAGATATGGAAAGGACCGCTGAGCAAATAGAAAGTGTGTGGTGTAGTTAGTCATTGGGAAAACGCACATTGTGAAACCACAATGAAGTACCACTGCACAGCCACCATCACAGGGGAAAAAAGATTGCCTTTGGGGGTGGGGAGGGGATGACAGGGATTGACTGAGAAAGGGGTAGGAGGGACTTCTTTTCAGGATACAGCGTTACCCAATTTATGTATTTGATAAAAGTTAAACTTAACAAAATGGTACCGTTAAGATCTGTTTGACTCTGTGTAAATGTTACCTCTAAGAAAGGGTGAACAGTGAACTCTAGTTAACGATATACGTATGCTTTCAGTGTCTAGACTTAAAGTATCTACAACTTAATTGTGAATACATCAAAAATAAGATAGATTGATAAATAGATACTGGGGCAAGGACAGCATGGCTCCGAGCTTTCATTGGCGTTTTCCAAGGAAGGAACGACAGTGCTGGATGGATATGCTGAGTTAAATTTAGGATTAGGTAGTTTTAGTAATTTTGGTCAGTCTCTGGGCTATAGAGGTGGTTCCTAGTTGTCTAGTACATACCTCTAGGTTGATTTAGGGCAGGAAGAATATTAGCTTGGTGTGTCAGAGTTTGACTAATAGTAGAGGTGTACGGCAATGGCACCCCACTCCAGTACTCTTGCCTGGAAAATCCCATGAACGGAGGAGCCTGGTAGGCTGTAGTCCATGGTGCCGCTAGGAGTTGGACACAACTGAGCGATTTCCCTTTCACTTTTCACTTTCATGCATTGGAGAAGGAAATGGCAACCCACTCCAGTGTTCTTGCCTGGAGAATCCCAGGGACAGGGGAGCCTGGTGGGCTGTCATCTATGGTGTTGCACAGAGTTGGACGGACACGACTGAAGCGACTTAGCAGCAGCAGCAGAGGTGTGAGCTCTGAATCTGTTGGTTTGTGTTTGAAAGATGAGCTCTCAAGGGAGTCCCTTGCTGTCTCTAGACCTGGGAGCGGGGTAGTCTCTGAAATCAAAGCTCCAGATGCCGGCGTGTCAAGGATACAGAAAATGAGAAAATATAGTTAATACATGTTCATATAAAAGCTTAAAACTACAGATTTTAAACCATCATTCTGCAAAGGTATACCTTGAAAAATTTAGGCTCTTAAGCCAGCCAGAAGTAGATACAAATCCTGGCTGGTACCTAGGTAGCTTTGTGACCTTTTGAGTTATTTAACTGCTCACATTTACTTTTTTATATGAAAATAATGTTCATGTTAATTCACTTTATAGGGTTGATACAAGTATAATTTATGTAATACATATGAAGAATAGTTCCAGGTACACAGCAAATGCTTAGAATAAATGTTGGCAGTTTTTTCTTAAGTTTTCTGTAGCCAGTGAAAATTTCTTAATTGTTCCTTTATATCCTTTGCTAATTTGTTAAGAACAAGGTTGTTCCTAAAGCTCTTTTCTTGCTGATAGAGGGAAGGTTAAAAACTATCTGGAGGTGAGTACATCAGTAATCAAACTGGAGCCTCCAGTAAAGTTTCTTTTCTTGATGCCATTCTGTTCATTTTACTCAGTGTTCAGCGTTGTATATATGGTTTTCCCCATGACGGTCTAGATCCTTACTCCTTTTGATTTGAAGAAATATACTCTTTAGGCAAGAAAGTCATGAAAAATAATGAATTAGTAAAACATAATGAGGTTTATTGTGGAGAAATCTCCAGTACAAGGTCTGCAGGACTTTGCACGAGATTCTAATATGGACATGCTTGCTCATCTGACTGAATTGTTGCAAGGACAGCTATGTGGATGACTATGCTTGGTCTATTATATCTTATTTCAGCATATTATTGTATGTTAATTGCGTTGGTGAACTATGTCAAATTTTGACCAGGCTGAATTTATCTGAGACCAGTTCTTGTTTTTAACCAATTAGCATGCAAATTTTTTTAAACTTTTGTGTATTTAGACTATCCTGAAGTCAGATAGTCAAATTTAGGAGTTGTTGAGCTAATGTGTATGGGACAGTGCTATTACTACAGTTTATTTTGTAATTAATAAAGTGTAATACTTTCTTTGGAACATATGAATTTCTTCTACCAAGTATTTTTATCCGTTTAATGTTTTCAGACCCATCTTTTCTCTTTCTTACTACTTATTAACAGTGAAACGTTGATATGTTTCACTTTCAAGTGATATGTAGACATTTCTTTTGGACTTCTTAATGTTGTTTAAATGTGTAGAAACATAATGTAGTGAAGGTTTATGATTATCAAAAGGCTAATTTATACTGAGTTCTGTAATTGAGAAAATTCTAGCATCAAGTTAATGATTCGTTAATACTGATTTTTTGTTTCCATTATGATTGTGATGCTGAATGACTAAGGTTCTTTTAAGGTCAGCATATTATCATCTGCCCTGTATTGCTAAATTCTGTACCTCTTTTCTCTAAGACTATTAGAAAACATAGTTAATTTAGCACATCCTAATACCATTTGGCCTTTTTGGTGTGGTCTCATCACTCACATGTTAAGTCAGTCTCTCTACTTACCTTTGGTGCTGAGGTGATTGTCAAACCCTGATCCAAACTGGGACACTGAGATGATGCAGCAGAGTGAGACTGGTGTTTACCAGGTTACCCAAAACATGGGTCTAGAAGGTTTATGTTACTATTTACTTGGGATGAAAATACAACTTAAAAAAATTATTGCAGATCCTCGACAGTACTATATTTGAGGTGCCTGGGGATCCCCAGGTTTTAGTCACAGAAATGCTGATGGAGGTGCTGTGAAAACAAACGCTCAGAAAGCTCTTGGTGAAGTGGAAAGTGTTGTTGGACAAGAGTGGGCTGGAATCTTGGCCCTGCCACTTGTTAGGAGATTGTTTTACTGTCCCTCTGAGGCTCGGTTTGCTTAAATTTAAATTTAAGTAGCTTGCAGGTTCTTATGAGCATAGTCCATAATATATTTTAAGTCTTAATTATGCCTGGCATATGGCCTGGCTAACTTATAAAGGTAATTGTTATTACTTATTTCACTGGTACATTTCTTCACTTTGAGACACATCATATAAATAAAATTGGAAGTTTTTCCTTATTTAATACAAGATAATGTTGCATTTTGGATTTATTGAAATAGAGAATGTACAGAAGAGTTTTATAAAGTAGTTGTAATCAGTGCTGTTTTTCTAACGTTTTTCCTGCATTTACTTCTTTTAACATCTTTTAGGAACTGTCCATATTTGCAGTTATAACTTGCCCTCCTTGTTAACAAACTGAAAGCCTGAGAGAGCCATTCTCCTCGCTGTTAATTAAAGTACTATGATGTAGTGTGCCCAGGAACACTCTGATTCAGTTGTTACGCTATAAAAATACTAATTTAGTCACCAGCTACCTTGCTTGCTTGGTAGGTATACAGAGACCTTTGGAAGCTCAAGGTCTTATGGGGTTTATTTTGTTCATAAATAAAAACTTTGGGTAGAAGGACTCTTTAAAAAAGAGAGAGTAATTAAAACTGCCTGATTTAAATCCCCCAGACTACTAGGTCTTAAAAATTGTCCTGGTTTGCTAGGCATACTTAACCCACTCCAGTATTCTTGCTCGGAGAATCCCAGGGACGGGGGAGCCTGGTGGGCTGCCGTCTATGGGGTCGCACAGAGTTGGACACGACTGAAGCGACTTAGCAGCAGCAGCTAGGCATACTTAAAGAATTAGTAGTCAACTTAAAAGGGGGCTAGGTGCAGGCCATTGATACAAATCCATGTGGAAGACAATGGGTACCAAAGGCTCAGGTTAGATAGGACATTTTGCTAGAAGAATAAACGGGCCTCAGACTGGCATTTTGTCATCTCATATACCAATGCCCTAAGTGAGCTGAAACGGCGCAGAATAGAAACTAACAGTCTGTACTTCTTATTCTTAGTTATCTAAGGTTAGAAGCATATCTTTTAATAGAAATGTCAAGATGACTTACGTTTAATTCTGTGGCAGTATTCTTTTGTTTGATTTGCTTAATTTTGGTAAAAGGCAATACATTGACATAGTTTAAAAATCTGTATATGTTTTATGTGTACACATATAAATGCATGCATACGTAAAAACAGAACGAACAAACATTGAAAAATTTTCTCTTCCCTCCCTCTCCCCACCTCAAGTAACTCCAGTTCACTGTGTGTGTGTGTGTGTGTGTCTCTTTCCTGTACGCTTGCACGATATTGGAAGGTATTTTTACTGTCCTTTTTTTTTTAACACAGAGTAGCTTACTAAAATACTGTACATTTTTTCCACTTAATATTTTATTTGAGAGATCTTTTCTTGTCAATTCATAGGGAACTTTATTATATACTAAATTAATATATAATTTTCTTTTGCTACTTTCCATTTTTATTATTTCTTTGTCTGAATTTTTTCCCCCTTTGTATTTTTCAATAAAATTTTCAAATCATAAAGTGCACGAATCATGGTGCTCAGTAGATTTTGATTTGACAAATGCAGATACAGTCAGTCAGTTCAGTTGTTCAGTCGTGTCTGACTTTGCGACCCCATGGACTGCAGCACACCAGGCCTCCCTGTCCATCACTATAGTATATCAAGATAAAGAAGGTTTCATTCAGTCACTCAGGAAGTTCTTTTGTTCTCTTTCCCTCTAGAGGCAACTACTGTTGGGATTTTTTGCACTTTCAGTTTGTTTTGTCCCTTCTAGAACTTTATGTAAATGGAATCATTCAGAATCTAGTCTTTCATGTTCAGCTTCCCTGAGTCAAATATTTCTGAGATGCATCCATGTTGTATCAGTAATTCTTCTTTTTCCAGATGTTTTGCTTTTGAAGATCTTTTGCCTCGGGCTTCCCATGGGGCTCCAGTGGTAAAGAACACGCTTGCCAATGCAGGAGACTTAAGAGAGTTCCCCTGGGTTGGGAAGATTTCCTGGAGGAGGGCATGGCAATCCACTCCAGTATTCTTGCCTGGAAAATCCCACGGACAGAGGAGCCTGGCAGGCTGCAGTCCATGGGGTCACAAAAGAGTCAGACACGATTTAGTGACTAAACAACAACATACCATAGGATCTGTGGATAACTTCTCATTACATGCCATTCTTTTTAAAATACGTGATGATGAAAACTGCTGAGTCCTCTTGGGAGGTCTTGAACTACATGTCCGCATACACAAAGACTAGAAGGAAAGAAAAAATTGTCCTAAGTTTGGTCTGGCTTTTTTTTAGTGATGTAAATTGAAAGCCATTTCTGGGAAGAAATTAGCATTTCTAGAAAAATTTAGGCAATTTTCTAACCTCTTCTAAACAACCAGGCACTTACCCACCCACCCGCTGATTGTCAGGCACTATTTTGCTCTCTTTGTTAAATATTCCATGTGTACTTGAAGCAGATTCTATAAATGTCAGTTAGATGGTAGTTGATAGTATTGTACAGCTCTTTTTATGATATATAGGTTTTTTTTTTTTTATAGTCTGACTGTCCTAAGAGTTAGTGAGATAACTTTGATGACTGATTTGTTCATTTCTTTCTTTAGATCTGTCGGTTTTTACTTCATGTGTTTTGGAACTTTATTTTTAAATGCATACAGGTCTTCTGATGAATTGGCCCTCTCAATGAAATATGTCTGTTTATCTCTGGTAATATTTTTAGACATGAGTCTTACTATTTCTGGTACTATGCTTTATTAAACTCACTGCTTATATGAACTATATTTCCACTCTTGTATTTTCAGCCCATCTATATATTATATTTAAAGTACACCCGTTTTGGTAGACATTTTGCATACTGGAATCATTCTGACAAGTCTTTCTTAATTGGAGTATATGGTGTATTTATGTATAATGTTATCGCTGATCGGGTTGGACCTACTCTTTGTTTTACTGTTTACACTTTACTTTGTTTTCAGTTATCATCTGTTATTTGTTCTTTCTTTTCTTTGGACTTATTTTTTAGTATTTCATTTTATTAATAGTTTTCTATATGCTCTTTAGTTATATCTCTTGGCTGTTTGAGGAGGGGGTTGCTTTCCCAGTGATAGTAGTAATTTTAGCTTTGCAGTAGTGTAGTGATTCTAAAACGCCTCCTCTTTCTTCTGCTGCCCTTGTCATTTAAATTACACCCGCATACTTTTATAGGTTTTTTTCTGTAGTTGGTCATCATCTTTCTGTAGAAATGAAGAGCTGAAATGAATACTGTCTTTTATATTTACTTACATACCTATACTTTCTAGTTTTTTGAAAATTTCCCCCATGATTTAACTTAGATCTGTTGTCATTTCTCTTTGTCCTTAATTTTGTTGATCATGGATTTTAGGTTGAGGGTTTTTTCCCCCTGGGTGCTCTTTAAAGCTGCTATTCCATTACCTGCAGGCTTCCTTTGTTTCTAATGAGAAATTGTTATTATGCCTCTCCATGTATGAATTGTTGTGGTTTGGCTGCTGTCAAAGTTAAAGCTGTGTGTTGTTGCTTAAAGGTGATAAAAAGCAAATTTTATTCAGTAACTATGCCATCGGGGTGGTAAGATGTGAGCCCAATTCCAATTTGCACAGAGGTGACTGGAATAATGAGTAGCACAGGGGTCAAGAGTGGGGTCTGCAACAGAGTCAGGGAAGTGAAAAATTATATACAGCAAGTGGGTGAGAGATTTGGTCAGTGTCACTGATTTAGGCCATCTGTGTTTGCCGAAAGGCATTTATCAGAAGTTAGGCTTCTGCCTTTCCTTAGAGGGCAGACTGGGAGGCAGACAGAGGCCCTTTTTTCCTGATGATCAGTTACATTTCAAAGGAATGGTTTTCAGATCCTCCCCTCCTGAGTTGTAGGAGTCATATATACATTTCAAAGAGACAGGAAGGATTTACAATTGTAAGCTTTTTTAAATAGATGCTCCTCCGGAAAAGGAGGTCAGAAGCCTATGTATCAGTATTGGGTGGGACAAATGGTAATTTCTTTTGGCAGTCTTGAGCATTTCCAGACAGGAACTCCAAAGGGTCTGTGTCACACCATGGACGAGGCCTTAGGTTTCTAGAAGCCATGTTAGAGTTTGGTCAAGTCTTCTACTGCAAAGGTTTGAATGGAGTCCTTTGTAGAAAGAGTTTTCATACTCCTCACCAGCTTCAACATTTTATTTTCAACGTTTGTTGTTAGCAGTTTGACAGTGATATGCCCTAGTGTGTTTTTGGTTGTTTCATGGGTGTTATTTTTAAACTGCTTATTATTCACTGAGTTTCTGGGAAGTATAAGTTTAGTTTTTCACTGAAGTTGAAGAGTTTCAGCTATTATTATTGCAAATATTTTTGTTCTTAATTGCCCTCTTTTGGGGACTGCACATGCTAATGAGACTTTTATTTTGTTATTCAGTCTTTTATATCAGTTCTAATTAGATAATGTCTATTGATCCATCTTTAAACTCACTGACTCTTCTGTCTTCTCCCACTATCAGGTTAATTTTTAATTTCTGATTTTGTAGTTTTGAGTTCTAGAGTTTTCATTTGTTTTTATAGTTTCCCTGAGATTCCTATTGGTTTGTTAAGTCCATGAACATGCTTGTAATAGTTACTTTAAGATTCTTGTCTGTTAATTCATCTTAGTGGTCTGTTTCTGATGTCTGTTTTTTCTTTTAACCAGGGGGTAACAGTTTCTTATTTCTTCACATGCTTAGTATTTTGTGATTTTTGTACTGGATATTTGGGACAAAATATCATAGAGACTAAATTCTCTCATCTTTCTTTGAAGAGTGTTGATTTTTGTTCTTAAAAATAGTTTTGGGTGACCTTAAAGTGCAAACTGCTTCTGAGGAAAGGAGTAGCTGAAATCTGAACTTAGTTGTCTCAGACTTTCAAGTGCTGGTTTTGAACAGGCCTCCACAGCCTCTCCCACAGGGACAGTTTAGGGTCTGGCCAGAATTCACACTCCTGTTTTGATGTTGGTTTTTTTTTTTTTCTCCCCCTTTGTGGCTTCTTTCCTTCATTATGGGATTTCCCTCTTCTTTTTCCAGCCTTTCCAGTAGCCCCAAATCCACCCTCTGATTCTGCAGGTCGTTAAAGCTGCAGTTTTTTTGCTTAAGGTCTAGTTCCCCTGGGTAGCTTCCACTGTGGGGCGCCTTTGGATGCAGAGCCACGCAAGTGCATGTCTCCCTTGGTGCAGTGCCCCCTTACAGGGGTTGCCTTTTCTTCAATTTGTGTCTGATTTTTGTGTCTCTCCACTGTTATCAAATAGTTGATTTTATTTTGTTTTCAGATAGTTAATTTTATTATATTTTGTTTAAAGGCTATCATTTTTATCCAAAGAAAGGTTTGCCTGATTGAGGCTGCCCTACTGGCAGAACCTCTATTCTGTTTTGTTTGTGTATTCCTTTATTAATTTCATACAGTTTCCACTATTGAAGATTATAATGTGTTTCAGGATCTAGTAGAGCCAGTTGCTTCTTCATGGGAGTTTTCTTGGTCATTCTTGTATTTTTTTTGATATGTTATATGTTAGGTAATTTTGTTTGAGTCTTAAATTTTTTTTTTTAAATTTTTGTTGAGAGTCCATCAAATATGTAAATTTGGCAGAACTGGTATTGCTATGATGTTAGCTTCCTATTTAGGAAGATGAATGTTTTTCTCTTTAGTTGATTTTTGTATTCTTTAGTAATAACTAAAACGTTTATTTTTGTAGTTTTGACACATTTATAATTACATTTATCCTAGGTATTTTGTATATTTTGATATAAGTTGATTCTTTAAGAAAGTTTTCATATATAAATGAGGAAAAATTTTACCTGATAGAAGCAAATTTATTTTTTTTAAATAAACCTTCCAATTTGCGTGAGAGAGATTGCAATGGTCAATAGAACTGAGGCTGAAATACCCTGTGATGGCAGTGGAAAAATAGCTGAGTTAAGAGTTGGGATGTAGTTTTGTCTGACTCTAGATTTGATTGCATGCTTTTAACAGCTACTGTTTATTGTTCTCTGATATATTTCAGGGCTTGAATAAAGCACAACTTAAGCTCTTCATGCCCTGTTGCATTTCTGCTTCTCTTGTCAGTTCTGGAGTTTCTTGAATGAAATATTTATTTTAGTCTCATAAGAGCAGAATAGCCACAATATGTACTCGCCTCAGTCATTTTCCTTTGGCTGTTTTTAAAGAGAGAAGAGGAAGGTGTATACTGTTCCTTCAGAGGTTTGAATTTAGATTTATGAAACTCCAGAATTGGGTTGGTTTTATTGTGTTTTAAACCACTTGGTGCTATATGTTTCCAGTAGATATTTGATAAATATCTTAAATAAGAGAACCATTTATGTCATGGTTTTTTTAGTCATTGCACCTTTGGGAGAAAAGAAAAGGTCTGAATTAGTCTCCAGTTTGGCCTTTTCTGCCTTTTGTAGTCTGAGAAGTGGAAGTTAGACTTCTGAAGCCTAAAAAACCAAGAGAATCTGTAGAATGTCTCAACAAGCTGCTCCAAAGTGTCTGAAAACGCATTTTGCAAAGCCACCCCGCCTTACACTTAGGCTAGCCTCGAGTGCGGCTCAGTGATCCTGCCGGAGGCCCTGAGCAGCCCCACCAATGGGACGAGTTGCCCAGCCTCGGGAAGGCGGCGCTTTTCACCGGTGCCCTTTGAAATGCTGAGTGAGCTCGTTAGCAAAGGATGCTCAAAAGTTGTTTTGAGATGTTTCTTTCTCTTCAAGTTTTGATGATTTTGTAACATGTAAGAAGTTGGAATGGAGTTTCAGAAATTGTCTTTTGACTCTCATTTTTAAAAAAGTACGACTTGCTACCTGAGACCCCTTTGGCAGTCAGTAGTTCAATTCCAGGCTGTTTATTAAGCTCTTCTTTTCTCCTCTTCTCACACAGATGAAGTGGTGGCAGGGAAAATAGGCAGACTTGTATCTGGGCTGTCCTTGTTCTGGAAAGAAATGTGGAAGAAAAATTTTGATTTTTGAAATTTCAAATCAGATTTTTCAAAAAAATCTTTCTGGTGTATGTCTTTCAGATGAATTGATGAAAAAAACTAGATACAGCAACTTTGTCATAGTCACAGTATCTTTTACAAATTTTGTGCTTTCACATATGTTTAATCCTTGTAGCAGTTTCTTAAAAATTTTCAGGTAGTGTGCTATGCTAGGATGACTTCAAAATCCATTTCCTTGTCCTTTGTAGTAATAAGAGCAATAATAATTTTCAGTAAAACTGAATATGTATGTATCTTAAATAAGCTGGAAATTTTAACTGGATATATGTTTTAATTGAAATTTTATCTATGTTAAAAATACCAGTTGACATCCATTTTTAGATTTTTTTTTTTAAACTGGATTATAAAATGAAGCACTGTTAGTAAGACTTAATGGCATAGGATCTTTTGTTGTGAGTAGAGGAAATTGGAAAAGGCACAGGTATGATTTCATTAAGCTAGAGAGCACTGGTGTTCACATTTTAAAAACATAACCATAACTTATCTGGAGTCACATGTTCCATTTTATTGGCTTCCTTCATATAGAAAATATAGAAATCAGCACTAAATGCCCGTGAAAAGTGAAGCAGTGTATATTTTCTGGGTGAAGGAAGTATTCTGTACATTTTCCATGTTTTACATCATGGTAATTTGAATAACCATGCTTCCATGTTCACATCAATTTTTTGTTTTTCAATTTATGCACAGCACTTGCTCTGAAATTTGGGGACTGAGTACACCAAATACGATAGATCAGTGGGATACAACAGGCCTTTACAGCTTCTCTGAACAAACCAGGTGAATATTCTGCCCTCTGTGGAATCCTAGAGATCTTGTGGGAGGGAGGGTGTTTTGGAAGACCTAAAGTGGGTTGCTTAGTATAATTTTGCCTAGGATGTTTCCTTAATGTAAAATAAGGCATGGCATTTAAAATAACTGCTTGCCAGTATTAAAAATATATTAAATGTTTCCGCTGACGTGTTGATCAATGAAATTCTAGTTTTGAATCTTCTTTAAATTACTGCATCCCCTAAAGAATAGAAGCTTCGATGACTATATTCTCATTTTAGTGTGAGGGTAGATTATAATCTGTTGTTGGCCTAATTTTTCAGTAGATACATAACCAGTTTTTGCTAAATTTCTTGCTGTCATCTAAATCTCATCTTTATACTAATAAGTACATGGTTATTTACTGAACCCCTTATGTCACAATTAATGCTAGGCTGACTCGTTTTGGTTATTTATTTTTTTTTAAATCACCTTATTCTCTTTTTGAGCATATTGGTATTTGTCCATTTCATCTCATCATTTTCATCACCATCTGCATTTATGTGTGAGCTATAGAAAATATACCTCAGTACTCAAAACAGTCACAACTGGATAATGAGTTCCGTTAGTTTTAGTAAGTTACTTTTACATCATTGTTGGTATTTGTCATTCTTCACACTAGTTCCTTTTTTTGATAATTCAGTCACCTACAGAAGTAATGCCCTTAAGCCTCCCTAAGTAAGAGTTTGAGTCACTAAAGATAGAAGTTGATAACATTTTTCAAGTGTAACTGTATGAGACTTAAAAAAAAAAAACAACCATTTTTTCCCAAGTGGCTACCTGTTCATTGACATTTGAGTCATTTATGTAGTATGTTTATAAGAAAAATACCCTAGCGCTGCTGCTTACCTTTATATCAGATCCATTAGATAGTACATTTTTCTTCCTTGTACTCACTAAAACTAACTAAATGTCTGTCATTCCTTTCTTTATGCTCTTAATATACTAGTTTAGCCCAATTGAGTATGTTTATTTTTTTAAAAGTTCCCATCTTTCTTTTCCACTTGCTTCCCAACAGGTCTCTAGATGGTCGTCTTCAGGTGTCCCATCGAAAAGGACTGCCTCACGTAATATATTGCCGATTATGGCGCTGGCCTGATCTTCACAGTCATCATGAACTCAAAGCAATTGAAAACTGCGAATATGCTTTTAATCTTAAAAAGGATGAAGTATGTGTAAACCCTTACCACTACCAGAGAGTTGAGACACCAGGTAGGAAAATCAGATTTTTTTTCCCCTCGTTTTAGTGAAATGCTTGAATTTAAGTATATTAGGTACTCTTACACCTAATTGACCCAGGGAAACTTTGTTATAAAACTCTAATAGTGAAAAGTTAAAGTGTTAGTTGCTCAGCTATGTCTGACTCTTTGCTTCCCCATGAACTGTAGCCCACCAAGCTCCTCTCTCGGTGGAATTCTCCAGGCAAGAATACTGGAGTGGGTTGCCATTCCCTTTTCTTCCTGACCCAGGGATCAAACCCAGGTCCCCCGCATTGCAGGCAGATTCTTTACCATCTGAGCCACCAGGGGAGCATAAAACTATAATAATTTGCCTTGAATTCAGTGTATTTTTTGGTGGTACTGGGACTTCCCTGCTGGTCCAGTGGCTAAGATGCCTTGTTTCCAATGCAGGGGGCCTGGGTTCGATCCCTGGTCAATCCCACATGCTGCAACTAAGACCTATTGCCACCAAATAAATAAATATTTAAAAAAAATAAAAATAAAAAAAAATAAAAATACTAAAAAAATGTTGATATATGTTATGGAAAAATATATTTTAAAGGGAAAGGTATGTTAGTTTCTTGAAATAACATTTCACATCAAAGTACATATCTAGGAAATTCTAATCCTATAGATACACAGTCTGCTTAGAACTGAATAAGTATCGTTACCTGTTTGCTGCATTAACTGTTTTAAGTCATTTCACTCTTTGGTTTTTTGATGTACTTTAGTGATATCATTTGTAACTAAGCAGTTTAGTAAAACTCATAGCAGGACTTTCAGTTTACTTACCCAGTTTACTTAGTACTTGAAACTTACTAGAATGCTGCTATATTTAGGGAAAAAAAGCTTGATTTTACAAATCTTTCTGCAACCTTTCCAATGAGGATTTATGAACTTCTGTGGTCATATAATATGATCAGGATCACTCTTTCCCCAAAAGTACAAGATAAATCAGAACTTGGAGATTTAGATTGTGGACTCCATGGTAAATTAAAATCATAATCAGGTTTGTCAGTTTCTCAATAGCCGAATAATATCAAATGAGTCGATCCTAAACTTCAGAAATTAATCAGGCTGATTCTTTTTTGTGTGTGAAAACTTTGAGTAAAAGGGTCCGCTCTCATCTGCTTTGCCATTAACTTGGATTTCTTCCGCTCTTTCAGTTTTGCCCCCGGTGTTGGTGCCCCGGCACACTGAGATCTTAACAGAACTGCCCCCTCTGGATGACTATACCCACTCCATTCCAGAAAACACTAACTTCCCAGCAGGAATTGAGCCACAGAGTAATTATATCCCAGGTATTTTTGCCTTCTGAGTCTCCTAAACTGTGAGATAGATACAAATTTTGTTCATAAACATTCATCTATTAATAAATTAATAAGTTATGCTTTGGTTTTTTAAAAATTTTAGTTCTACAGACATAGGAACATGTATGTTGTACTGAAAAATCAGGAAACTTCTATTTTAGTTCTTTTTCATCTGGGACTCAGTAATTCTGAAAAATAAATGAACTACATGATTCTCAAATTCTGCTCTAGAACATTATGTGTCCAGTACAAACTAAAGGTATAAGCATGAGCATTTAGCTGTACATTGGATTTTTTGGTGTTTTAATTTTTTTCTCGTGTGCAGTATTTATCTATTCATTCCACTTTTATGTTTTATTTATTGGACTGAAAATGTGTAAGGAACTTCGAGTTTCAGCTATAGTAAAAAAAAAAAATTGCCTTAATGTGTCTCATCATGGAAATAATGCTTGTTCATTGGAGGTAATTTTGAAAACATAAGGTAAAAGAAGACTTTTTTAAAACAGCTAATTTTAAGGTTAAAAAGTGTTTTCTGACTATCTTAATGCTTTTTTCTTTTATTACGATTTATTCCAAAAGAAGATTTAAAGCTGCTTTTATTGGGAAACATAAACATTTTGAGGAGTTAGTAGGGCAAAGAGTTTGTTGTGGAAAATAGGGGCTATAGGACAAGGGGAAGCAGGGTGAACACAAGGCATTTTGTAGGGAGAGGAATTTGGCTGGAAGTAGTTACATGTGAGTAGCGTGTTGGATTGAGGGAGTCCTTAAATCTGATGTGGAAATTAGTATAATTCAACAATACTTAGGAAACTGAGGTGTAAGCATTCGCTCTTGTAAGACACCTACCCAGTGATTATGTAGAAGGATGTTAATCAAAATGTTTGACTTTTACCTGTGGAGATATTTGGGCTGATTTTCCATCGTCTTTGTTTAGATTTGGATCTTTTACAAAGTGGAAAATCACATGTGGATTATACTTAACCTCCTTTTCTGGACAGTGGGTCTTTACCCAGCTCCAACTGACAGCAAAACCTTGGTGTTCACTTTTTATTCCACTGCGAAAGAAATTATAACATTTCCTCCAAGACACTAGTATTATACCTTTGTTGTTTACTATTTTATATATAAATAATAATGGGAAAAAATGAAAAAGAATAGCATATTTATCAGTTCAATATTTTTTTCGTATTTACACCTTTGAGACATGGGTGGTTAAACTGGCAAAGCTTAGCTCTTTTTAATTTTATTTGATTTAACTTTTAAAATAGCACATAACTGTATATATTCTTATTTTTATATTCTTTGTTGTTCAAGTATTACTATGAAGGAATTTATTTTATTCTTATATTAAAATTTGGGGGGCACTGGCATTTAAAATGAAAAGTTTGATACTTAAAACTTAAAATTAACTTACTGAAGAGAGATTGTCAAGAGTTCATGAAGGAGACCTTTAACTTGCATCACCTAAACTTCTTTTTCCTGCTTGGAATTATGATTTGTAAAATTGTATAAATTTTTTATTTTACATAAAGTTTATTCAGATATTCAAGTACTTTCTGAATGTGAACATTTTGTTCATAAACCATTTTGGAAATGACACATTAGAATCTTATGTATTTTCAGAAAGTAACTGACCTCGGTTTTGTGTAGCAGTCTTATTTGAATTTAATTTTCTGCCTCAAGCATTCAGGACTTACTGTTTAGAAATCACTCAAGCAATCCACTTTTTAGATAGAATTCAGGCTAGACCATTCCTGAACTATATTACCATATTTTGCCCTAGAGAACCTAGTGTAGTATGTCAGCCTGTATTACTTTGTAATCCTGAGTCTTGTGTGCCTATGTTCTGTGTCCTCTAATCATCTTTAAGTACCCATTTACGATGACCATTAGTTAAAAAAATTTTTTTTGGTTATTAATTTCTTTTAAACATACTGATTAAGAACTGAGGCATCTTGGAAGTTATATTTTTGGCTCTTGCCCCAGAAAATATACAAATGAGAATGAGCCAGATATGTAAATAATAGCTAAAAAAATATGCAGAGAGAGCTCAATTGTATTACAAGTGGTTTTTAAGGATTCACCTACAAGGTTTGGATCGGAACCTGAATCATAAGCCCTCAGTATCCAATACTGCTTTTTATAGTGATGTTATGTAACATTCATATGTTATTTGGAGTGATTTGTTGGTTATCTTTGGTAGCTAGGAGAAAAGGCTTTGAGATTAAATTGCAGCTCTACTTGATTTGTTCTAAACTTTTGTAGAAACGCCACCTCCTGGATATATCAGTGAAGATGGAGAAACAAGTGATCAACAGTTGAACCAAAGTATGGATACAGGTAAAAAATATTCTCAAAATTACTCAGTAATTAAATACAGAATTTTGTCATGTTTGAAATTCACTAAAATTATTACTAACCCTAAATTTAGAAAAGTTGGATCACCTATCAAAAAAAATGGAATCTTTTATCTTGATTTAATTATATTTGAGCGGTCAGAGAGAGGACCCTCCTTCTTTGTCAGTGAAAGATTAACACATATTACTCTGCAGAATAATTGTTAGGATTTTCTCTTATTAGAGTTAAATAAAAATCGGGAAACACTCAAGATATTTTTCAAGTGTTTTGTGCTTCTGTTTAAAGTTTTAGGGACTTTATGACTAAATGTCTTTATGATGAAAGACTCTAATTAATTAACCCAATAATAGGTTTTCAGAGGAACTTGAAAGTAAGATATGGGGATCAGCTTTTTAGTGCTCTTTTAACTTAATAGTTCTGAATTATAGTAGATTGTTTACATAAAGTACCTTGTATATTGTACTTGACCTACTTCAATTTCTAATACTTAGCTATCAACTAATTTTGACGTGTAATAAATATTACACACACAAAACTTCAGAAAAGTTGTTATATAATAGAATGTATATAACTCATCATAACTAATAGGTTACCAGTGAAGTAGCTGTGATGTCCTTGTAATTGTATATCTTGATCTAGTCCATCCTGGTTGTATCTTAAGTATTGGACACCTTAATATCACAACCTGCCAAGTTACAGCATAGCTTTTCTACACAGTTTATACTAAAGCATTCTATATTTATGATAATCTAAGTGATTTTCTAAATGGCAGGGGCTTGGGTGGTTGGCTTTACAATAATTCTGTTGCTTAAATTCTTTCATTATTTCGATTCCCAAGTAAAGAAGCTTCTGCTATAGCTAATCATACTTTATAGCTTTTCAGAATAGTAAATAACCAAGAAAAGTAGATGATAATCATTGGATATAGCATGTTGTGAATTTTTTCTTTCTTTTTTAATTTTGGCTGAATGACTTGTGGGGTTCTTCATTCCCTACTCTCAGCACAGAGTCCTAACGACTGGACCTCGCAGAATTGGATCCCTAAATCAGCATGTTCCTTTTTGCCCTATGATGGACAGTTGCTTCTGTGACACTTAGACATAAATACCATAAAAATATACTCTGATGACATCATTAGTCATCAGGGAAAATGCAAATAAAATCATGACATATCACTTCATACCCTCTAGAATGGCTGTAATCAAAAAGTCTGATTCTTTATGAACCCATGGACTGTAGCTGCCAGGCTCCTGTGTCCACAGAATTTCCCAGGCAAGAATCCTGGAGTGGGTTGCATTTCCTTCTCCAGGGAATCTTCCTGACCCAGGGATCGAACCCAGGTCTGCTGCATTGCAGGCAGATTCTTTACCACTGAGCCACTTCTTCAAAAAAGAAAAATAAGAAGTCTTGATGAAGATGGGAGAAGTTAGGAGTCTTCATATGTTGCTAGTGGGAATGTAAAATGGTTCAGTTACCTTGGAAAGATTTGCTGTTCTTCAAAGTTAAATATAGAATAACAATAAGACCCAGCAGTTTCACCCGAGGAAATTGAAAACATGTCCAAACTAAACTTGAACACAAATGTAAGCATTATTCATAGTAGTCTGAAAGTAGAAATGACCCAGATTGTCTTTCAGATGATGAATGGATAAATTAAATGAGTTATATCCATACTTGGGAATATTATCCAACCACATAAAGGAATGAAATACTGGTGCATGCTACAGCATGGATGAACTTTGAAAGCATTATATTAGGTGAAAGAAGCCAGGCACAAAAGGCCATAAGGATTCCAGTTAGTGCCCGTTGGATAATATAGTTGAAACATGAGAGGAGCAATAAGATGAATATAATCACTGGTTAGGCGCTTCCCTGTGGCTGAGTCAGTAATGAGTCCACCTGCAGTGCAGGAGACCTGGGTTCCATCCCTGGATCTAGAAGATCCCTTAAGAGAAGGAAATGGCACCCCATACTAATTTTCTTGTCTGGAAAATCCCATTGAATCCCGTTGACAGAGGAGCCTGGTGGGCCACAGTCCAGGACCTCTTTGGAATGGTGGAAGGTTCTAGGTGTGTGCTGTCCACGTGGCCACATGCTACTAGGAGTACTTGACGTAATTGGTGCAGCCAAGAACCTGAATTTTTATCTTTATTTGATTTAAACAGTGACATGTAGCTAGAGGCTGTTGGTAACCCAGCTGATGGCTGTCGTACAGATGGTGTTTGGGGTGAGAGATCAGCTGTCTGCAGGGCTGCATCTCCCGGAGCCAACCCAGTCCTGAGCAAGTGCTCAGGCTTACAGCACCATGGCCATGCCCATGGGTGACCCCACGTGAGAGCACCTCTGGGTGTGCACACGTCATCCTGGGATTGTGGGGAGAGGGTGCAGCAGGAGCAGCCCTCACTCACTGCCTGACTCTCTGGACCTGTCTCCCCGGCTGCATGGAAATCCATAGTCACCATGTAGGCCAGAGCTGGGAGGATGGGGAGGCCGCAGGCCAGCCCCTCTCCCCATGTCCCAAGGGCTGCCGATGCCTGGCTAACCGTGCACCCACCTGCCCGCAGCTGCCCCTGTGCTTCTGAATGAATGTGATCAAGAACACACACTTCGTGTTTGACATCCACAAGACCAAGGTCATGGATAGCCATTGTGATGGTGATAGCCACTGCCTGTTGGTGGTGGCCCAGACCTTCATGAACTTCTCCAAATCCAAGCACAAGTTGGGCAAGGACTTGCCCTCCAACAAGCTGCTCTATGCCAAGGACATCCCTAACTACAAGACTGTAAGAAAGCCTTTGACTGTGTGGATCACAACAGACTGTGATCTCTTAAAGAGATTGGAATACCAGACCACCTTACCTGTGTCCTGAGAAACCTGTATCCAAATCAAGAAGCAACAGTTAGAAACAAACCAGTTCAAAATTGGGAAAGGACTGTGTCAAGGCTGTATATTGTCACTCTGTTTATTTAACTTACATACATCATGTGAAAAGCCGGGCTGGATGAATCATAGGCTGGAATCCAAGATTGCCAGGAGAAATATCAACAGCCTCAGATATGCAGGTGATACCACTCTAATGGCAGAAAGTGAGGAAGAACTAAAGAGCCTCTTGATAAAGGTGCAAGAGAAGAGTGAAAAAGCTCGGTTAAAACTCAGCATTCAGAAAACTCAGATCATGGCATGCAGTCCCATCACTTCATGGCAAATAGATGGGGAAACAATGTAAACAGTGACAAACGTTATTTTCTCGAACTCCAAAATCACTGTGGACGGTGACTGCAGCCATGAAATTAAAAGATGATTGCCTTGGAAGGAAAGCTGTGACAAACCTAGACAGTGTATGCAGAGTTAGTAGAGACATCTGTAGTCGTGTCATATAGACATAACTATACGACAAAGGTCTGTATAGTCAAAGCTATGATTTTTCTAGTAGTCATGTACAGATGTGAGAGTTGGACTGTAAAGAGGGCTGAGCCAAAGAGCTGATACTTTCAAACTGTGGTGCTGGAGAAGACACTTGAGAGTTTCTTGGACAGCAAGGAGATGAAGCCATTCAGTCTTAAAGGCCGTCAAGCCTGAATATTCGTTGGAAGGACTGCTGCTGAAGCTCCAGTACTTTGGCCACCTGATGGGAAGAGCCAACTCATTGGAAAAGACCCTAATGCTGAGAAAAATTGAAGGCAAAGGAAGAAGGGGGTGGCAGAGGGATGGGATGGTTAGATGTCACCACTGACTCAATGGACATGCCTTTGAGCAAACTCTGGGTAATAGTGAAGGACAGGGAAGCCTGGCATTCTGCAATCCGTGGGATCACAGAGTCGGACGTGACTTAGCAACTGAACAACAACAGTAGTCACTTGTTATGGTAATGGATCAAAATCCAATAGGAGGGAATAAGCTGAATCAAATAAAATGAATTCATTGTTTTGGGGCTAGCTTTGAATGTAACCTGATATTTCTAATTCTGTTTCGATGGAGGAAATGTTACTATCTTTTTCAAAATGACACGTTTAAAAGTGTTTACTGTAATGACAGTGACATTGTGAATGTTTGATTCATGAGATGCTAAAAATTTGCTTTAATACTAGTTTTCTACCTGCTATTTATTGTTCTGTTAGTGCAATGGCAAGAATTTTCTGACTGCTGCAGGATCCCAATTTAGAACAAAATTAACCTCTCTTTAAACTCGGGTCCATATTTTTCTAGAGGGAAGACATGATTAAATTATTCTTTGAAACCCTTCTGGGATAGAAGGAGTTAATAGCTTTTAAAAGGGTAACCATAGGGGGCATTCCCTGGTGGTCCAGTGGATAGGACTCTGCTTGCACTTCAGAGGGCACGGGTTTAATCTTTGTTGAGAGAACTAAGATCCCGCAAGCCTCGGGGCCAAAATAAATAAATAAAATTTAAAAAAAGCCAGAGGACAAATAAAGTAGAATACAGAACTGTATGAGCAAGTACATGTTACTTTTTGCTTTGCTTTGTGTGTTTTTAATTTCTCTGGTCAAGCCTTCATTCTTTAAAGCCTGTGGACATCAGGGGTCAGGCTGAAGGAATATCACAAGAAATACAGGTTTGGTGTAGTTCTAACCTTTTCTTCTTGCAATCTGGTCATTTTGTGTACCTCTAGATAAGGTTCACATGCTGTACTCAGGAGACAGCGTCTCTAACCAGATGCATGGCTGCTGGATAGCATGATGGGCCTCTGAACTAGACTACCTGGACTTGAATTGTCCCTCTACTGTATACTAGCTTGATGATGTAGGCATGCAGTTTCCTTATCTATAAACTAGGGATCATTATAGTACCTAACTCATAGGGTTGTTAACAGTTAATTTTTGTAGCTACATGTACCTGACTCATAGTAAATATTGTATGAATGTATTTAGAGAATATTGGATCTCCTTGCAGTCCAAGGGACTCTCAAGAGTCTTCTCCAACACCACAGTTCAAAAGCATCAGTTCTTCGGCGCTCAGCTTTCTTCACCGTCCAACTCTCATATTCGTACATGACCACTGGAAAAACCATAGCCTTGACTAGATGGACTTTTGTGGGCAAAGTAATGTCTCTGCTTTTAAATATGCTATCTAGGTTGGCCATAACCTTCCTTCCAAGGAGTAAGCATCTTTTAATTTCATGGCTGCAATCACCATCAGCAGTGATTTTGGAGCCCCCAAAAAAAGTCTGACACTGTTTCCACCGTTTCCCCATCTATTTCCCATGAAGTGATGGGACCAGATGCCATGATCTTAGTTTTCTGAACGTTGAGCTTTAAGCCAACTTTTTCACTCTCCTCTTTCACCTTCATCAAGAGGCTCTTTAGTTCTTCTTCACTTTCTGCCATAAGGGTGGTGTCATCCGCATATCTGAGGTTATTGATATTTCTCCCGGCAATCTTGATTCCAGCTTGTGTTTCTTCCAGCCCAGCGTTTCTCATGATGTACTCTGCATAGAAGTTAAATAAGCAGGGTGACAATATACAGCCTTGACGGACTCCTTTTCCTAATTGGAACCAGTCTGTTGTTCCATGTCCAGTTCTAACTGTTGCTTCCTGACCTGCATACAGGTTTCTCAAGAGACAGGTCAGATGGTCTGGTATTCCCATCTCTTTCAGAATTTTCCACAGTTTATTGTGATCCACACAGTCAAAGGCTTTGGCATAGTCAATAAAGCAGAAATAGATGTTTTTCTGAAACTCTCTTGCTTTTTTGATGATTCAGCAGATATTGGCAACTTGATCTCTGGTTCCTCTGCCTTTTATAAAACCAGCTTGAACATCTGGAGGTTCATGGTTCACGTATTGCTGAAGCCTGGCTTGGAGAATTTTAAGCATTACTTTACTAGCATGTGAGATGAGTGCAATTGTGCAGTAGTTTGAGCATTCTTTGGCATTGCCTTTCTTTGGGATTGGAACGAAGACTCTTGAGAGTCCCTTGGACTGCAAGGAGATCCAATCAATCCATCCTAAAAGAGATCAATCCTGGGTGTTCATTGGAAGGTCTGATGTTGCAGCTGAAACTCCAATACTTTGGCCACCTCATGCGAAGGGTTGACTCATTGGAAAAGACCCTAATGCTGGGTAGGATTGGGGGCGGGAGGAGAAGGGGACGACAGAGGATGAGATGGTTAGATGGCATCACCAACTCGATGGACATGGATTTGGGTAGACTCCGGGAGTTGGTGATGGACAGAGAGGCCTGGTGTGCTGCAATTCATGGGGTCGCAAAGAGTCGGACACGACTGAGTGACTGAACTGAACTGATTTAGAGAAAATAAAAAAAAAGATGAATTAACCATTAAGAAAAAGAAGAAAGTTGACTGCATGAAGATTAGAAGTAAATTGAGGGAATTGAGATCTTGAAGCAGGAGCAGTTCATTGTCATGTTTAGGCTCTTCTCAAAATAGGAAAGTAATTTGCCAGGAAAAGAGGGTCAGGTTTGTGAACTTTAGAGTAATGGTCTTACTAGATGTGCCATCTCTGCAGTGTTTTATAGTTTTTAGCATAGATGTATAGCATAGCTGTTACGAGATGCATGCTTCACTGTTCTAACCTTTTAGTGCTATTATAAATTTATTTTTCAATTTTATTTTTTAATTGTTTGTTCCTAGAATATAGAGTAAAATTTGATTATTGTCTGTTGGTCTTTTTTCCTGAACTTTGCTGAAGTCACTTTTTGTATCTAGTATTCTGTAGATTCCTAAGATTTTCTGAAAACAGTTTTACTTCTTGCTTTCTCACTTTTATGCTTGCTTCTTTTTCTGTCCTGGCTAAGACCTACAGCAAACTGTTGAATAAAAATACTAAGAATGGATATTTTTGCATTGTTCTTGATCATAGGGCAAATACATTTAATACACTTATTTAATTCCCAAATAAGTGAGATGTTAATTATGGATTTTTAATAGATTATCAGACTGGGGATGTTTCTTTCTGTTCCTAGTGCTTTCAGTGTTTGTAATGAATGGCTGTGGAATTTTGTCCATACTTTTTCTGTATCTCTTGAGAGGATCATACAGCTTTATTCCTTTTTGAAGTGAATTTCACAAAGTGATTTTTCTGATAACAAACCATTTTTGACCTTATTTAGTTATGATAAATTGCACTTTAATAAAAATCTATATGGGTTTGATTTGCTAAGTTTTTAAAGGATTTTAAAATCTATGTTTATTTATAAGAGGTTTTGTTCCTTAGTTTTCATATAATGTTTTTCTGTAGCTTCAGTATCAGTAATGTACTCTATATTGGATGAGATTTTCTATTTTCTGAAAAATTTTGCATAAGATTGTTAATTATTTCTTCCTTAACTACTTGATAGCTCCTGCCAGAGAAACCATCTCTTAAAGGGAAGGGTTTTTAAAATTGAGAGTTGTTTAGATTCTCTATTTTCTATTTTTTATGTAGGTTTGGTAGCTTGTGTCTTAAAAGATATTTGTTCATTTCATCTGAGTGGTAAATTTTATTGCTATGAAGTCATTTCTAATATTTTGTTATCCCCTTGATGTCTGCAAGATCAAGCAAATCTTAATGTCCCATATTTTACTTATAATACTGATAATTTAATTTTTTTCTTCTTGATAAGTCTTGCAGGGGCTTTATCAGTTAATATTTTTAAATACCCAGTTTTTGGCTTGTTAAATTTTTCTATTGTATTTCTCTTTTTACTACTTGATTTGTTTCTATTCTTCATTATTTTTTTCTACTTAACTTTGCATTTAATTTGGTCTTTTTAGAGCATTGTAGTTTAAATTTAGATCGTTGATTCTTTTCTATTTTTTTCCCATTGATTCTTTTATAGTGTAAGCTTTTAAAACTGAAAATTTCCCTCCAACCCTTATTTCAGCCTCATACCACAAATTTTAATAAGTTATTTTTCATTATTATTTGTTATTATCATTTAAATATTTTCTAATTCCTCTTTGATTTCTTTGATCCATGATGTTTTAGAAGTGTAGGGGCTTTCTAGATAGTTTATTGATTTCTAACTTAATTCCATTATGTTTCATATATATTGTGTATGATTTCAGCCCTCTGAAATTTACTAAGAATTATTTTATGCCACAGCGTGGTATATTTGATTTATAGTTGAAAAGAATTTTGTGCAGTTGTAGTGCTCGGAGAAGGCAATGGCACCCCACTCCAGTACTCTTGCCTGGAAAATCCCATGAACGGAGGAGCCTGGTAGGCTACAGTCCATGGGGTCGCTAAGAGTCGGACATGACTGAGCGACTTCACTTTCACTTTTCCCTTTCATGCACTGGAGAAGGAAATGGCAACCCACTCCAGTATTCTTGCCTGGAGAATCCCAGGGACGGCGGAGCCTGGTGGGCTGCTGTCTATGGGGTCGCACAAGAGTCGGACACGACTGAAGCGACTTAGCAGCAGCAGTAGCAGTGTTACTCTAGGTGTCATTTTTGGTTGTGGTCGTTGCTGATATTGTTTAAATCTTCTTAATTCTGACTTATTTCTAAATGCGACTTTGGGTTTATCTCTTTTTCCTTTTAGTCTTGTCAGTTTTTGCTTCATGTATTTTGAGTCTCCATTATTAAATGGTACACATTTCGAATTACATCCTTCTGATGAAGTGACTTTTGTTATAATATGTGTCTCATATAAACATCAACATCATGTGTAAATGATGAACCCAGGCTGTCATTGGTTCAGAGATCTCGCTTGTCTTCATATCTCTGTTGCGTGTATCAGGGACCCAGACGGGACGTGCACATTCCGACCTCATAGACTGTGAACGACTTCCCTCATTTCTAGTCTGACAGGAGGTGAGGTTTACTTGGAATTTTCACTTGTCTTCAGCAAGTCAGATATGGGAGTTAGAACTGGCTAATGAAGAGGACTGTATCTGTGCTTGAGCTTCTCAGATTCCAGTTGCCTGTGTGTGGCCATTAAATTTTTAGCTGGTTTCTCCTTTGGCAAGAACAGTCCTTTGTGTGCTAACTTGACAGATACTCCCAGCAGTGAAAATGATTACCACTTCCTACTTAATATAGGAAGAGCTCATCCCTTTCTGTAAATGACTTACAACTTAAATGAATCTATAGTTTTGGGGTCACTTTTGGTAAAAATATAATTTTTTAGTATTTCTGATACTTTCTTATTGTAGGAGTAAGGGTTTTTCCAACAGTCTTCTATATTCTAACCATGAGGGGAACCCTGTACAAGTTACTAATAAAAACAAAAGAAGAGCAACTGTATTCTCATTTTGAACAAAATTCATGCCTGTAGAAAACTTGGAAATACATAGAACATAATAAAGAAACATGAAGGAACTGAATTTGACATAGTTCCTATATCTTATTTTTGCTGAATCTCAAATTTTTACCATTCTGTTTCAAAAGTTCTACAGTATTTTACAGATTAAAATTATGATGCAGCATTTTGAATGATTCAACAAGTGGATGTTCATTATAAATTAAAAGCAGATATGTAATTCATAAAAAGCAGTACCACAATGAATGTCATAGAAGGATAGGTAGAAAGAAACAGAGGAATTTGCACCTAGGCTCTCAGATTGTGGAAATTCTGTTCCTGACTACTGCACTATTGCACTAGGCTTCCTCTGGCTTGTTTCAGAAGAGATGGAGAGAAATGCCTGTTTCTGCAGTATTTGCTGAGGTAGGACTTGGTGATCAGGTAGGGATATGGTGGAAGGAATAAACCAGCATGATGATCAGTGTTTTGAAAAGTTTGTGAATGTGATTGGTCTCTATATTCAGTAAATGAGGTTTTTTTTTAAAGCATACGTTTAAGCCTTTTTTGGTATAAAAATCGTAGATAATTTTAGTTCTTTGGGACTGTTTTTTGTAATTTTAATTTAAAGATGATAAAATGAAATTATTTTAAGACCCTTAACGTTTCTGTCCTCCCATATATGCCTTTTGAAAGAATAAGTCTATTTTTTTATTTGAATGTTGATAATTTGTGGTTAGTTTATATACTGAAACTTAAAAAAAGTAAAATATACATTTATTTGACGATAATTTTGCTCAAGAAATTCAAACTAATTTTAATGTATCTCAAAAAGTTATAAAATAGATACTAAATATGTAAGTCATATCAAAATGAATCCCATTTGGAGAGAACTTGAAGTTTTAAAATAATCTGAGCAAGAATTATGCAAGATATAAAACCACAGAAGGAAGGGTTGATAAACTTAAGTAAATGACATTTAAAACATTACCATTCCATACCTTTAGAATGACCAGAATCTGAATTCTGGCAAGGAAGTGGAGCAGTAGGAACTCTGATTCATTGCTGATAGGAATGCAAAATGAATGCTGTGGCCACTTTGGAAGACAGATTGGCAGCTTCTTACAAAGCTGCACATACTTAAATCAGCAGTCATGCCCGTCGGTATTCACCTAAAGTTGAAAATTTACGTTACGTACGCACAGAAACTAACACTTGGATGTTTATAGTGGCTTTATTCATTAATTGCCAAAATTTGGAAGCAACTAAGGTGTCCTTCAGTAAGTGAATGAGTAAATGAATAATGGCATATCCGGACAATGGGATGGTATTCAGCGCTAAAAAGAAATCTGCCAAATAAAGGCTTGAAAATACATGGAACCTTAAATGCACATTACAAAGGAACCCTATCTGAAAAGGTGACATACCTGTATGATTCTAACTGACGTTCTGGAAAATACACAGACAGCTATAGAAACAGTAAAAAGATCAGTGATTGCTAGGGGTTCAAGGGGAGGGAGGGATTAATAAGCACAGAAGATTTTTAGGACAGTATAAGTATTCAGTATGCTACTGTAATGGTGAATACATGTCATCGTACATTTGTCAAAATTTATAGACTGCACAGCAACCAAAGAGGAACCCTAATAGAAATTATGGGCTTTAAATTATGTCTGTGTAGGTTCCTCAGTTATAGTAAATAATACATTGTGGTGCGAGGCACTGACGGCGGGGACGCTGTCCGTTTGTGGGTAAATGGGAACTCTTGTGCATGACTATGCTCAAGTTTACTGTGAAGCTAAAACTGCTCTAAAAAATAATGTTATTAAAAATTTTTTTTATTTTGAAAGATAAACCAAAAAACTTGGGGGAAATATTTTTAAATGTACAAGAAGTCTCATAATTGATTTCTAGATTTAAAACATCCGACAAATCAAGAGATTAAAGACAGTGCTTAATAGATAAATGGACATAAAGAACATGAATGCACTATTTATAACACAATAAAAATAAATAAAAACTTTAAATGTCGGAGTTGCCCCATTTAAATCTTTCAAATTGTCATATGTCAAAAGGTAGTGACATAGCATCAAGAAATGCTCATAAATTGTTGGTGGGACTAAACATCCTGGGAGGGTACTTTGATACTTGTAAAAATTTAACCTCACATTCCTTTTGCTCAACATTTCCTCATTGAAAAATGAATCCTACAAATACATGCAAACTTGTGTACAGGGTTGTGTGCACAAGGATTTCTCTAGATGTTTTAGCTTCAAGTAATAGAAACTAGCTTTAAATAGTGAGATTATTACTTCTCATAACGGCGAGTCCCAGACCTCAGTAGAAGCGTGTATATATGAATAACCAACAGATTAATCATCATTTAACCTAGCTCTGTTTTTTTTTTTGAAGTTTCTAAAAACTTCTGCTACCTAATACATTTTTATCTTAATTTAACTTCTAAAAATTTTGTATGTGATTATAATCATCTTTTCATAATCTTCAGTTCTAACTTTTATCACATACGACTGGACTCAGTCAAAGTTAATAAACCATAACTCTACTGGTCACTTCTAATAAGTATTTAATAGAGAGAGTAAGCAGTTAAAACATATGAAAAATTGGGCCGTTTCCTCCATTTCTAATAGTGGCTCTGTTTATTTTATCTAAGCTTCAGGAAACAGCAGTGGGTTTTAAGTTCATTGTTCTAAATATATTTTGACCTTTCGTAGCTGTACCTGTTATGACTTGCCAGCAGATTTTTCAAACTGAGGAACAAAAAAAAAAACATAAGAACTTTGTTATAGAAGGCTGCTCTGGCTTCTCAAAAATCATCACCTGTTCTTTATTTTTTGATTCGTCTGTTTACCGGGGGTTGCCATTTTACCTGTGTTGCGTGGCATTTTAGGTCATGGTTGCCATGGTGTGGAGAGTAAGAGGTACACCAGGGGCTTCTGACCTTCATCTCCATCTATGCCATTGCTGTAATTTTAAAGCTTGGGAGCTGTAGGTCTTGCTTCTTTGGGTAACATTCTCAGAATATGTAGAGGATAATGATGACAAAACAAAGAATATCCTACAATTATGATTATTTAGCAACAGTTTACAGCAAACACGTTTCAAAATTTGCCTGAAACTGAGTGAAGTAACGTCTCTCTCTTTTTCTTCTGTCTGTGGTGTTCCTTCTTTTTCTTAACTTTCTGTGTTTGTGCCCCCTTCCTTCCTTATTTTCTTGATTAGATTTAACCAGTTTACCTCAAACTGGAAGAAACAAATACTTTTCTAAGAAAATATAATTTACCGAAACTGACTCTAGAAAGTAGCACTGTTTTGACAGTCATCTTTCGTTGAAGAAATAGAGGAATATCTTAGAATAAACCCTAGAAAATTATTAACTGTAAATGGTTTCAACAGGAATTCTACCAAACTATTAAAGCATGTGTTATGCCAATGCTATTTAAACTTGGTACAGAGCATAGAAAAGACATAAAGCTTCTAACTGGCCTTTATGAGGCAGCATAACATTTGTGCTTATAACATAAATCTATAGATCTTTACTGCTTATGATTATTTATGTAAAATTTCTAAATAATTTTATCTCTCATCCTCAAAGCCAGCATCATACTTAACGGGCAAATACTAGAAGTATTTCTTTAAAGTTAACAGTCAGTTCAGTCGCTCAGTCGTGTCCGACTCTTTGCGGCCCCATGATCCGCAGCACGCCAGGCCTCCTTTGTCCATCACCAACTCCCGGAGTCCACCCGAACCCATGTCCATTGAGTCGGTGATGTCATCTAACCATCTCATCCTCTGCGTCCCCTTCTCCTGCCCTCAATCTTTCCCAGCATCAGGGTCTTTTCCAATGAGTCAGCTCTTTGCATCAGGTGGCCAAAGTATTGGAGTTTCAGCTTCAGCATCAGTCCTTCCAATGAATATTCAGGACTGATTTCCTTTAGGATGGAATGGTTGGATCTCCTTGCAGTCCAAGGGACTCTCAAGAGTAAGAAAAGAATTTCCCCATCACCACTTTTTATCAAAATGTGACATACCCCAAAATTATTGATTAATTATGTCACATAGAAATTTTTTACTACTGTTTAATCAAAATTGGGCTGAAAAATAAGACAAATGAATAAGTATTTGCATCCCGTACCATGAAAGGACTAATATTGCTAAAACATAAAGAGCCTTCTGTAAATCAATGAGAAAAGTGATCAACACCACAATAGAAAATTGAGCAAAAGAAAAGAACAGACTATTTACAGGAAGGAAATAAAATATAAACAAATATCAAGCTGCTCAGTGTCATTTATAAGGGAAATGCAAATTAAAACTATACTTGTTTAAGACCTTGTTCTCACTTATCAGCAATAACACAGGAACCTCCCCTCACTATTTTGTGACTGGGAGTGTAAACTGATACAACCTTTGTAGATGACAATTTTGGCAAAATTTATCCAAGTTACAAATGGAGAGTCCTTTGATTTGGCAGTTTCCCTTTTAGAGTCTGTCCTTCAGATACAATTCAGAGTATGCAAAATGTGCAAGAGTTACTCATTGGAATCTTGACTCTTAAAAGCAAAAGATTGAAAATAACCTGAATACCCATCAACATGGGATCATAATATACCATAATGTAATGTTATAGATAGATGGATAGACGTGTAAATAAATAGTAAAGAAATGTACCAGCATCTCTAGATGTTGATATAGAATATGTAATACAAAAGCAAAGTTCAGAATTGTATTTATCATTTGTACATAAAAAGCAGGAGGCACAGAAATATATTTGCTCCTATGGTTTGTAGAATATTTCTAGAAAGGTATACCAAGAACTGGCAACATTGGATGCCTTTGGAAGAGGGTAACTTGAAACCAGGACTTGTTTCTATCTTTTATATATTGAAGCTCCTGAAATTAAACATCCCATTAAGCATTTGAATTCTTGGCAAATTATCTGTGTTGTTATGATAATTAATACAGCTAGATACTATAAATTTTATTATTTGGTCATAGGTTTTGAAAATTCTTTTATAAGCTGTTTTAAAATTGAATCCTTTTGTTTCAGGATCTCCAGCAGAATTATCTCCTACTACTCTTTCCCCTGTTAATCATAGTTTGGGTAAGTTGCAAATACTTTCCCACTACTGTTTTTATACTGTTCCACCTTTTTATTAAATGTCCTTTCTCGTTCGTAATTATATTCCATATATAGGAGAAAGAGATCTCAGTGAATAACAGATGATTGTTCAAATTAGTGCTTTTTTAAAAATGATACTGATAATGCGCCTCAATAATACAAAAACACCTTTCTCCTGGCACATAATGAATATAAGAAGTTAATTTTTTATTCATGGAAGTCATATGCATTATTCATGAGGAATTTTATCTCCTATATGGCTAGGTTTTATGGGTGTATTTAGTTTCTATTATATTTTATAATAGCAATTATTAATATGAGACTGTAATAAATATATAGAGACATTGCTCACTTATACATGTGGTATGGGAGATACATATGTGTGATTGCTAATGTGTATGTATTTGTATTGATACATGTGCATATGTGTGTTTGTGTGTGTATATACACCTTGGTCTTCATTTTTATACACTGTTTCACAATTTCTCTTTAGTTTCTACACATTAGAATTTATTCTACAAAATTGTCATTTTTTTCTGTGATATTCCTTATGCATTTTAATCAAAATTACAGCACTTAAATATATATGGTCCTTGTTTTCCCATGAAATATGTAGATTGTTTTGATTTATATTGTGTTTCCACTTGCATTCTTTGTGTTGTATTACTTTTTGTTTCTTGTGTATATGCAGGCTATCTATTTTTGTAATTAGGGTAACTCAGTGAGAATCTCATGTTAAAATAGACAAATGTCAAAAATATGTCATGTTTTGTATCCTGTCATGACAGATTTTTTTGTTTTATTTTTAATCTTTGGCTGTTGATGCATTACTCTTTGCTTTAGCTTTGTTCTACTTGATCCTGCCCAAAACTATAGAATGCAAATTGACTTATTTTACATGTGGTACAACTGGGGTAAAATTACTGATAGAACAAGTAATCCACCATAAAGTCTAAAAAAGATGTTTGAAGATTTGGATGACTTAAGGAGATAGGGGAAATTTGAGAAATTGAAAATCTGCTATGATCTTTGGAATCTGGGGTTCGTGATGTAGATGTTAAGTCTGTTTCCTGGGCTATTGCCAGTGTAGGCTGGCATAGAACACGTAAAGATGATGATATTCAATCTATTCTTGGTTTGACATGGCTTGAATTGTTCACACAACATTTCTTTTACGGGTTTGTTTTTCCCCTCTGCCAGACTTGCAGCCAGTTACTTACTCAGAGCCTGCATTTTGGTGTTCAATAGCATATTATGAATTAAACCAGAGGGTTGGAGAGACCTTCCATGCCTCACAGCCCTCACTCACCGTAGACGGCTTCACAGATCCATCCAATTCTGAGAGGTTCTGCCTAGGTTTACTCTCCAATGTAAACAGAAATGCTACGGTAGAAATGACAAGAAGACATATAGGTATGTTTATTTTTCTTGTGTGAAAAACCAATGCCATATACTCATAACGTGAGCATTATGTGGTTTACCACATCAAGAGATTGTGTGCAGGAAAGCCTGCCTTCTCCCTGTCAGCTCCAGTGCAGTCACGTTGCACAGCTTCACCACCTTGAATAGTGATCCTGGTGATCCTTCCATCTGCAAACTTTTATCTTGAGTTTCTCTTTATTTGGCACCCCCGACACTGGGAAGACTGTCAGTAAATATGTGTTAAAATTCCTTTGCTGAGCCTCTACCAGTCATGAAATTGTCATGAATGTTCAGATTTTAGGGTTGTAATTTTAGCAAATCATGAATTTTTTTTCAATTTGTTTACATCTGCTAGTTTTTTCTCCGCTTCAGTGAATTCATATATCAGATCTGCACACTATTAATCTGAAGCAAGATATCTAAAACAAAAACCACCATTAACTTGTTCAGAAATCATTCAGAGGCTCTCAGAATGTGGTGGTCCCAGGTACCCTCTCAGGAAGTTTATGAGGTGAAAGCTATTTTCATAATTTTACTAAGATGCCGTTTGCCATTTTCACTCTCATTCTCTTGTGACTCGACAGTGAAGTATTCCAGAGCCTACAAGGCTTGCGATTTTGCAAGAAGTTAAACATAGACTCTGATGAGAATTCTGCTGTCTTAAGCCAGACATTAAGGAGATTTGCAAAGATATAAAACTCTTCTCACTAATTTTTTCCTTACTTTGGGAAATAGTTACTTTTCATAAACTTGTTTATGTTAATATGTAGTAAGTTTACTATTTTGATTTTCAAATGAATTAATAAATTTTTTTGAATCTTTAGTTTAAACACATAATATGTTAAGTTTGCATTTATTTAAGACATATGAACAGCAACATTTTGGGACATCGGGTTTTTGTTTTTGGACAATGAGGGAAAAAATAGTTTGAATGTTAATAAAATAACTGAACATAATTCTCATCAACTTAAAGAAACTTCTTTTAATAATAGTGTGCTTCTGTTTTCATTTAATTAACCATTACCTCCTATGAGAAGTAATGCTGATCACTAAAGAGTCAGTGTGATATTTCAAAGTGCTAGTGACTTCGGAGATGCTAGTTGGCTTCATGTGAAATTTCTCAAATTTTGCTTGATATATAAATTTTGCATAATCTGACTGAGATACTCAGATGTCTTGTAGGTGATGAAGACCTCTGAATACCCACCCTTCTTTAACTAAAATAGTTCTGATTTTTCTATGTTCTCATTAGGGCTCTGCATAGAAGTTTAACAGGAGGTTAACCCTACCATATTTACTTCTAAATAAGTAGATTTACCCTGCTTCTTTACCCTACCTCATCTGAAGCTTGAGGTCCCCTTCCAAGCTCACAGGTGATTACTACAGAATTTACTTCCTTGAAGTTGTAGCACTGAGATCCTCATTTCCTGAATACTGTCCACTAGAGGCCACCTGCATGCCCTGCTCCATCTTCACAGTCAGCAGTGAAGACTCTGTTAAGTTCTCCCTCACACTTTGAGTCACTCTCGCCAGGACCAGCCCGGTCCATTTAAGGTTTGTCACCTGATTAAGTCAGGCCCACCAAAGATAGTCTTCGTTTTGTGGGGTCAGTTGATTTAAGAACTATATATCTGAAAAATTCCTTTAAGCACTACTTAGTGTTTGACTGAATAATTGAGAAGATAAACACACCAGGGATGAGAATGTTAAGTACTATCTTAGAATTCTGCTTTTCACAGTTTTTTTTTTATCCTTGTATTTCTTGTATTTTATGTATATTTGATCTGTCAAATTCTGAAAGAGGTATATTAAAATCTCCCGATATAATTTTTTCTTACCTCATTCTGCTTTTGTAAATAGAGATCTGGTTACCACAATAATATATAGTTTTAAAAGGGGCTGGTGATAATTTTTATTATTTTTTTTCTTAAGCATAGTGGATTCTTCAAAGAAAAACTGTGTATCATAATGAAGGCATATCAATCTAGACTTAGTTAATTCCTTCAAATGAATTAAGTTGCTGTATTCAAAAATATGATTTGTTTGATATTCTTTATGTTGCTTATCCACTTTTCTACCGTAAGTGCTTTGAATGAGCACATATTATCTTTACGAATCAATAGAATCATTGTTGAAAAAATACTTGGAAAATATACAATAGTATGTTTCAATAGATTTCAGAAAAGCATAGCTATGGGACAGATCATCAAGATACTTTATACCATTTTACTTTTCCTCTGAGAAGAATCCTTCAGAAGTGATGTTGAAGTAGTAAATTTTGTAAAACTAATTCCATATATATTTTGTTTTAGGAAGAGGAGTGCGCTTATATTACATAGGTGGGGAAGTTTTTGCCGAGTGCCTAAGTGATAGTGCAATCTTTGTGCAGAGCCCCAACTGTAATCAGAGATATGGCTGGCACCCTGCAACCGTGTGTAAAATTCCACCAGGTATGGATGCAACAATATAAATAAGCCTATCATGTCAACTTGCTGAGTTTTTGTTTGCTATTAATTTTCAGAATCAGGAGATGATTTGCATGCTCATATTCAAATATCTGTTGGAGAAGGAAATGGCAACCCACTCCAGTATTCTTGCCTGGAAAATCCCATGGACGGAAGAGCCTGGCTGGCTAGGGTCCAAGGGGTTTTGCGACTTAGCAACTGTACCACCACCACCATTCTAGTATCTGTAGCTCTTCTAAGATGATTCTCTTACACTCTCTTCTTGGTGCATAACGTTTCTGTATATTTTTCAATCATAGGCTGTAATCTGAAGATCTTCAACAACCAGGAGTTTGCTGCTCTGCTGGCTCAGTCCGTTAATCAGGGTTTTGAAGCCGTGTATCAGCTAACTAGGATGTGCACCATAAGAATGAGTTTTGTGAAAGGGTGGGGAGCGGAATACCGGTATGAAACACATATTCAGTTCTTAAATTTCTAGAGTGTAATTCTTTTTCTTCCACTCTTTGAATCTTCTAAAGTTTATCCGTATTTTCATTGAAGTTTATAGAGAGCAAATCTTTATGTAAAATAACAAAAGAAAGTTGGAGGCCTCTAGATTCAAAACTATTGCAAATTCCTGTGCTGGCACTGTAGAATATAGAATTAAAACGAGTGTGGACAGGCACTGTAACAGAATGCAGAGTGTTAAATACCGTAAATGGCATATTGGAAGGGTTATCAGTTCATGGAAGGAGAACTGTTTTGCTGGGGCCGGCAGAGGTAGAGATGGCCCAGAGTCTGGGTTCTAAAAGGTGTCTAGGATTTCAGTAGTCATAGATGTACAGGGGTGGAAAGTGATGATCCTGGCAGTAGAGTACAGTTCAGTTTGACTGGAGTATAGAAAGTAAAGAAGAATAGGACTGGACAAAAAGTTGAGATAACTTCAATACAAGGTTAAAAGGTGGAACATTATTCAGTAATAGAAGAGGGTATTTGGGTACCAGGCACTGTGCTGTGTTTTAAATGCAGTATCTCACGCCTCTCATCATGGCTAAGAATTACTGTTGCTGTTTTTATTCTTTCTTTATAAGGTTGCAATCTTTGTAAAGTTTAAAAGAAAAAAAAGGTTCAAACTAAATATTTATTTGGAAATAGGCTTAGGTGAGATTTAATAGTTTGCCCAAGGACACGTTCTCAGTGGTAGAGGTGGGACCTGAGGAAAGCTCTCCTTGACTCTTCTCTAAGGATAGTAGTAGCAGTTACATAATTGAGTTTTATCAGAACCAATCTGTCAGCAGGGAGTAAGATCAGTTAGGCTGTTGGCTAGATTAAACAGCTGATTGGATTCCACATCAAAGAAAGGGAATAGTTCATCAGCGTAATAATCAATAAAACTATAAATAAAATACTTAGTCTTTCTCCAGTTCACATTACTTACTGTCTGAATAGACTACCGCACAATTGAACTCATCTCACATGCTAGTAAAGTAATGCTCAAAATTCTCCAAGCCAGGCTTCAGCAATACGTGAACCGTGAACTTCCAGATGGTCAAGCTGGTTTTATAAAAGGCAGAGGAACCAGAGATCAAATTGCCAATATCCGCTGGATCATCGAAAAAGCAAGAGAGTACCAGAAAAACATCTATTTCTGCTTTATTGACTATGCCAAAGCCTTTGACTGTGTGGATCACGATAAACTGTGGAAAATTCTGAAAGAGATGGGAATACCAGACCATCTGACCTGTCTCTTGAGAAACCTGTATGCAGGTCAGGAAGCAACAGTTAGAACTGGACATGGAACAACAGACTGGTTCCAAATAGGAAAAGGAGTCCGTCAAGGCTGTATATTGTCACCCTGCTTATTTAACTTCTATGCAGAGTACATCATGAGAAACGCTGGGCTGGAAGAAACACAAGCTGGAATCAAGATTGCCGGGAGAAATATCAATAACCTCAGATATGCGGATGACACCACCCTTATGGCAGAAAGTGAAGAAGAACTAAAGAGCCTCTTGATGAAGGTGAAAGAGGAGAGTGAAAAAGTTGGCTTAAAGCTCAACGTTCAGAAAACTAAGATCATGGCATCTGGTCCCATCACTTCATGGGAAATAGATGGGGAAACGGTGGAAACAGTGTCAGACTTTTTTTGGGGGCTCCAAAATCACTGCTGATGGTGATTGCAGCCATGAAATTAAAAGATGCTTACTCCTTGGAAGGAAGGTTATGGCCAACCTAGATAGCATATTTAAAAGCAGAGACATTACTTTGCCAACAAAAGTCCGTCTAGTCAAGGCTATGGTTTTTCCAGTAGTCATGTATGGATGTGAAAGTTGGACGGTGAAGAAAGTTGAGTGCCGAAGAATTGATGCTTTTGAACTGTGGTGTTGGAGAAGACTCTTGAGAGTCCCTTGGACTGCAAGGAGATCCAATCAATCCATCCTAAAAGAGATCAATCCTAGGTGTTCATTGGAATGTCTGATGTTGAAGCTGAAACTCCAATACTTTGGCCACCTCATGCGAAGAGTTGACTCATTGGAAAAGACCCTAATGCTGGGTAGGATTGGGGGCGGGAGGAGAAGGGGACGACAGAGGATGAGATGGTTGGATTGCATCACCGACTCGATGGACATGGGTTTGGGTAGACTCTGGGAGTTGGTGATGGACAGAGAGGCCTGGCGTGCTGCAGTTCATGGGGTCGCAAAGAGTCGGACACGACTGAGCGACTGAACTGAACTGAACTGTCTGAATGTCTGCTTAAGAAGATATTCATATGGTATAGTAGTAATACTCCTGTTTCATTCAGCAGTTTGGGCCCTTCTTAGAATTTGTTTCATTTGAACTTGATTCTCTGTCTTAAATTTTGAGGTGTATGACTTTTGTGATGATGAGATTTGAGATCTACTGGTTTGACAACTTCTGTAAAAATACACAATGTGTTATATATTTGTATCTAAAGTGAGACCTGTCACTATTTTGTCCAAGTTATGTTAGTGCAAGAATTCATTTTTTGACTTTGCTGTAGCTCTCTTTTGTTTTAATCATTTCCCCTTTGAGATGTGATGACTTTAAACAATGCTGAGGTTCTTTTTTCCTTTGAACTTGGATTGAGTTGATATTAAAATTAGATTCAGATAGTACTATCTGATATCAGTTTATTAGGTCAGACATTTTTTTTCTCCTTCGAAAGATCATAATGTTGTGGAACATGGTAGAAACGGAGTGGCATTAAACATGAATCACATATGTCGGAGAATTCCATGTATATCTGTGGGTCTCCTTTTAAGACCAGTTTTGATTGGTGGAAAGAGATACCGTCTTTCATTCACTGTGGTCTCTGCTGTTCTTTAACCCAGAGTTAATATAAAATCTATACAAGAAGCAATAATACACAGTATGTATTCATGGATAGTGGAGGTCAGGTTCATCTACTTTGGATAATAAAGTAGTTTCCTTTAACATTTACAGATCAAAATAACTTAGATACCCATATATCTGTGAACTATGGAACCTTTTATTCTTAATGATACAGGTGCTGAGGAGATAGATTTGATGTTTGGATTTCTAAACTATTTTTCAGTTTCTTTGAGTGCCAACTTGATTCCCAGCATAAAAATCAGGAGACATAGTAAGAGGAAATACAGATGTGTGAAGAATTCATGTCTCAGTTAAGTGAGTTAGTACTGAAGTGAATACTAACAGGCAGGGGCACAGATGATGTGAGGCTCAGACCCTGAGACAAGGGTTTGCCTGCTAGAAGTTTACTCAGGAAATAGAGGGAACGCTGCCAAGGAAGGAGGAAGTAGGGAGGAGAGGTGGGGGAGGGAACACTGCTAACACCGTTCTTAAGCCACCTCCTCTAGTGGGTGGGTCACTAGAGCTGTCCCCTTAGGAAAACTTTGGGGAAAGAGGAAAGAACACTCAGAATTACCCCACTTGGAGGGAAAGGAAACTGGGCATTTAAATGCCAATTCCTGTGTCATTGGTTGAGGTCTGTTCCTGGAGATATTAATTCTGGTCTGTTCCATATATGGACAGAACAGAGGTTCTCAGGCACAGAAATGCAGATGCCTACAGTTGGAAGTGGGCTGGAGAACACTGAGAATCTGAAGGGAATAGCAGGGCACCAGCGCCCCCTGCTACGGAAAACCACATCCTCTGAAATATAGTAGTAGTTCTCAGTTATACTGAGCATATGTCACTTGGAGGTGAAGAGTTGATAATGGCCTTTTCTCATGTTTGCAGGGTTGTCATGTTGAAGGAAACAGACTTACTGATTTACTGTATATAGTAAATAAGAACTAAAATCAGTATGTGGAAGTGACAGGATGTCCTTGAACAGTTTGCGATTTTCAGAGGATAGCTCGATTAGTTGACGTACTAGAGGTGTTTCTTATTAAAAGCCTGCATGATTTTGCTAAAAGGGATGTCGGTTGTTGGTTTTGTCGGGGGACATTGGACCCCAGCTTTGAACATTCTGTGGTAAGCTTGGGTCAGAATTTTTGTTTTGATATACTTTAAGTTTGAACTCTGTTCCATTTGGACTTCATTTTCTATTTGAGTATTTTCTGTTCTTCGGAAGATTAATAAGTAAAGTGACTTTATATATTCTGGTTTGCTTGGACAGTGCTGGTTTATGTCTCTTGCCCTGGCAGTGATTATTTATAGCATTATAAGTACTTTGTTAGACTTTAAGGATTAAACAGTTCAAAATAATAGATGTCCAAACTTAACACTCGTTCAAAAAAGAATCTAGGTTTTAGTATATACAACCTGTTGATTTATCTTGGTTCTTCCATATCCCTGTTACTCTTTTGATTTCGTAATTATTTTCTTTCATTCTTTTAAACAGAAGGCAGACGGTAACAAGCACTCCTTGTTGGATTGAACTTCATCTGAATGGACCTCTACAGTGGTTGGACAAAGTATTAACTCAGATGGGATCCCCTTCAGTGCGTTGCTCAAGCATGTCATAAAGCTTCATCACCAATCAAGTCCCATCAAAAGACTTAATGTACCAACTCTTCTGTCATAGTATTTGTGTGTGGTCCCCGTGGACTGTTTACTATCCAAAAATTCAAGAGAAAACAGCACTTGAGGTCTCATCAATTAAAGCACCTTGTGGAATTGGTTTCCTATGTTCGAATATTAGATGGGAAAATTAATGTCTAGAAGTACTCTCCCGTAAAGGAGGAAGAGAAGATTTTAAAGACTTAACTGATGTCTTGTTGGGCATAAAACTGAGTGTCCCAAAGGTTTATGAATAACAGTAGTAGTTATGTGTACAGGTAATGTATCATGATCCAGTATCACAGTATGTGCTGTTTATATACATTTTTAGTTTGCATAAATTAGGTGTGTGTGTGCTGCTTCTTGATTTAGGCAAGCCTTTATAAAGTTACAGTACCTAATCTGTTATTCCCACTTCTTTGTTATTTTTGTGTGTCTTTTTTAATATATAATATATATCAAGATTTTCAAATTACCATTTAGAAGCAGATTTCCCTTGTAGAAAAACTAATTTTTCTGCCTTTTACCAAAAATAAACTCTTGGGGGAAGAAAAGTGGATTAACTTTTGAAATCCTTGACCTTAATGTGTTCAGTGGGTCTTAAATATTCATTCTTTCTGTGTTTGTTTACTTACTGCTAAATCTCATTATAAGGAAACTTTATGGAAATCTTTCTAAACCTCTCCTCCATTTCCACTTTTCCACCAAAACAGTGTAGCATGACATCCATCACCATCAGTGGTTGCACTGATACTGCCAGCACCAGTTAATTCTGGGTACAGTGAGAATTCATATGGAGTAAGTCCCTTTGTCTTACACCAAATTTCAGTTTCAACAGGTAATAATAGACTTGTGTAATCTGTCAGTCTTTTGATTTATCTTTACACCGCATAAAAAATGCACAGGTGGCAGTATAATTATTTTCAGGGATATGCTGCAATTATTTCGATATATTTATCCTTTCTGAAAATTCAATCTATAGATATAAACACTCTTTTTTAAAAGAAACTTGCAAATATTTCAGTAGCAAACCTAGTGCTCTTTTGAGTTGAATTTCATTGGATTTAATTACCAGATTGTATTATGAAATAGACCTTTTGTAAATGTAATTGCTTCGGCAGAATACCTAGAAAATGCTGAGGTCTGATCAGCAGATAGGGGCCATCTGTTTTTAAGGTATGTTGTATTAAATTTATAAAATATGTTAGTTTACATAATTATGAATTCTGAATTGTAAAATTTGGGGAAGCCGTTTAGCGAGTTTTTTATTGTATGAATACCTATGGTTTGAGCTGTTCTTAACTAATCCTGAATATGTGGTGACTGTTAGAAGCCACTGTACTTCTTGCTCTACAGGGACAGGCGTGACCAGAGGTGTCAAAAGCTCTGTTGGAAGTCATTCTACAGCAGATAATCCTTATTTTATTTAGTTTATTGTTAACTCATTGCAGTTCAAACTTTTCTTGTTTGCATCTCAGTAGAAACAGCCAGTAACCACTCCTGGTCCCCTTCTAGTAAGTTTTCATATTTTTAAAGACAGATTATCTTTGGTTGGTACTTGTGTTTTAAAACCATATTCACCTGTATGTACAGGTGTTATTTTCAATACTTTCAGCATTTGATTGTTTTCTGTCAGATATTCCCTGTTTTCCTATGTTTGTGTATGCATGTATATGTTCATGTAAACTTGGTAGAGTGATTTTTTGTTCTACATATATTTATTGTTCACCTGTTACGTGTGCCAGGAACTTTCTTAGCCTTTGGGTAAAGGTGAACAAGACAGCTATGGCCCTTGCCTTTGCTGAGATAGCAGTTACTCTAACACTTAATTAGCATATTTCTCTATGAAGGAAATAAACAGGGTACTGTGATAGAGCAAAGCAGAGGGAAAGCTTCTATAAAGTAGTGATGCTTGAGCTAACACGTGAGAAAGGAGCAAGCCATGTGGAGAGCTAGGGAAAAATAGGCATTCTTGGCAAAGAAAATGGCATCAAATACAAAGGCGTATTTTAAAGGAAACTCATCATTTATTAGGTGTTTATGCTTTATACAAAAACCTCTTCACAGATCCAAACTTAAGGATCAGATTGGTTCTACAATTTATAATAGTTGAAGGTGGCCTTATTTTGTAATGGACTGCTTCATGTGTCATTCTTGTTAGTATTTCCTCTTCCTCAAGTCCTTACTATAAAAAGTTTGCACCAGGTCACTACCTTTAATGGAACAACCCTTTCTCTAATCCTGCCTTGGGCAAATTTTCACCATTGGTAGCAACTGGCTTCCAGACGTCCTGCTGCCCACTGATTACCACTTGTACAGCCTGTCTTGTGGATGGTATAAATGTCCCAGGTATCACCACCATCAGACCTGTTGAAAGTGTGGGGGCTCTGCCCTTGGCACTTGAGAAGTTGTGTGATGTTAGGGAATACTGTTCTTTGTCTGGGGTCAAAGAACAACTCAAAATGGTAGAAAGTCCTGGCTGTTACTCTTGCATTAATATGTTAAGCACAACAGTACCATCTGTAGCATTTCAGTAATGGATCACATCTCTACAGTTACGGTGGGATTCTTCTGTGCGGTCTGAAGCTGGGACTCAGCCCTTTGGAAGCACCTGTTGTATTCAGCAGTTAGACCAGGCAAGCAGTTGACTTGATGGTGGTGGTGGTGGTTACATTTGTATGAATATGTTCGATGGTCTTCATTTGCTTTTTAATGAGATACTGGTTTTGCATTTTGTTTTGTCCAGTGTGGCCTAATGTTCACTGATTGTTTTTTTCCTTTATAGGGTTCTTCTAAGTGATAAGATCTCTCTGTAGATTTAAATTAGCAACATCGTTTAGAATTTCTTCTACACAGTGCTGATAATGTCCTCAGTTTAACAGCATGAGAACTGAAGGATCATGCTTTCTATCACATTTCCAAAATAAATGGGTTTTCACACTGGATTACATACACCTTAGGGCTGATTTAGGGAATTGGAGGCTGGGATCACACTGACTTTGGCCTGGCTGGCCAGTGGCAGATTCATTTTTATTCTGTATTGGAGTTCTACATAAATTTCTTTTTTAAGAAGTTTCACTGCTTAAAAAAAGTTTGACTTTCCTGACTGGGTCTGAACTAAACCATACTAACTAATTGTAATTGTACATTATGATATACTTCATTCAGTGGACACTTACTGATGCCTGTACTTTACCCAGTCAGTGTGATGGATGTTGAGCGGTGAGATGACTGGGGTTTGGTACTGAGTCTTCTTCTTGTGGGGGTTACTTTCTCCCACAGGACCTGTCACTTTGTCAGAAGAAAACCTGCCTAATTTTTCTTGAAAGCTAAATATTCTTTTTCTGTACTCTTACTCTGTATTCTGAGTATATACTTGCAAGTTGTTAATATCTAAAGGTTTTTTTTAAACCTTTAATCATATTTAAGGTTTTCGCTTACTTCATCTGTTCTTTAGACATTGCCAGATTTTCTCCTTTGTTAAAATGATTTTAATTTCACTTTATTTGTGCCTTTATTGTCAGTTTCATCAAGACTAAGATTTTGAAGGTGAAAAACAATCAGTCTAGTCTCTTGCTAGTTCAAATCAAATCAAAGAGTATATGTACCCAGTTGGTTTCTCTACCTCTTCCAAAAACTGTCCAAATATATTTTTAACATCTTTTTTAAAAAAAATAATTAAATACTTGGAGCGTTTATTCAATAATCCAGCACCTTCCTGGTCTGGTTGATGGTGGAATGAAATATAATGCAAGACAATCCTCACTGTTCTTAACATCTGTCTTTATGTACAGTCTTGACTTTCATAGCTGAACGGTTCTGATTCACAGATTGCTGCCCCTCCACCATTCCCCAGTATCTCTTTAGATAATTAAGTAGTCTGTGGAGATAAGCAACCCATGATCTTGTCTCTTACTCTGGTGCAACACATTGAGGTTTAGACATAACAAATTACTGCCTGTTTTCTTTCCTTCATGAACTCTGTTTTAGTGAGCCCTTTATAGTCATCAACTGAATTTCTTTCTTCTTCTCTTAACAGCACGTATCCCTAGTGGTTTTGCTGATTGCCCCCTTCCTTTCCAACCATGTTTTATCTGCATACATCAGAGTGTTTCTGTCCTTTGAACTTGACTAAAGACCAAAAAGGATGGTGCTGTTCACACCCAGGGTCCTAACTTTTTTCACCACGAAGGTTGATGTTCAGATTAGTTAAGTCACTTATAAATGGTTCAGAAATTCTGTCCAGTTAAATGTGTGTGTTTGACAATCAAATAGCATGAATCATCACATTCTGTTTAAATTGTGTTTAGGATTATGAACTTTTCCAGCAGTTGCAGCCAGTAATTTCCCCATAATACCAGCCCAGTTTCCACCTTGGAGCCTATTGGGTTGTTGTATTTAGTACAGTCAAGAGTAATAACGATAGAGTGTGGTGTCCAGAGATTGTCAGAATTCTGTTGAGTTCTTTTTAATATCTTCCATTTCAGAGTTGTTATCAATATTTTGTCTGTTCAGACTACCTTTTGTGTGTGGGATCGAGGGACAGATTTTCTTTGGGAGTGGAATTCCTGTGTTGGGAACTTTGACCAGGAAATGTGAGCTATACTGGATACAGATAGCCTCATGATCGCTTTTATGATAAGTTGTCTGATGTGTTCACATAATTTTTTGGGTAGGAACTGTTTTCTCTTGGATATTATAGCTAACTTTATATATAGCATAACTGCCTTAAGTCTTTTTAGTAGGAAATAAATTATATAATGTGTATGTATGGATTTATATATACATATACACTCATAAAAATCTTAACAGTAGGGGTTGTTTGCACACATTTTAACAGTACTCAATGATTTTATTGTTTAGATCTCAGTAAAAAATTCCTAAGTTGCTTGCAGACATCTTCCTTTCATGGACAGACCATCAGGGTAAATTTTTTATTCTGCCAGGGTCCTAATTTGGTGGTTCTGTTAGTATGCCATTTTTAAGCAGCTTGACAGTTAAGAATCAGAACTGAAACTGACATCAAAAAAAAGCTCTGAGTGGTCTTTGTGGAAGGTACTGACTTAAGATTACATTAAAAAAAATTTTTTAATAATAATGTTAGGTTGTGTGCCCCCCACCCCTACTCTTTTTTCCCCCTGGCATAAGACTGCTGCTTTAGATAACCTGGGAAGTACCACTACCAAGTCAAGTTTTCCTGTAATTAAGGATAGCCTAAAGATGACTTTCTTAGCTGTGCTCAACAGAAATGAATTTTCCAAAATTCTTTGGGTCATTTCTGATTTACAGAGGATCTGACCAGAGTGTATTATTAGCCTGAGTTAACTTCATTGTTAGTTGGTTCGCTGCCATGAGATCCATAGTAGACCCAGATTTTCACCATTGGTTGAGATGTAAGGGCCCTTTGAAAGAATAATGCCGCTGATGAAGAAAGTGAGTATTCATTAACTCCACACAAAGGACTTTTAGATTTTTCTCCCCCCACCCCTAATTATATTCTTCTACCCTCTTTTAAAAAAACAAATCAAAAAACCTCTTACTCTCTCCAGAATTTCCAGTCTGCTCTTTTGCAAGGTCGGGGGTGGGTGGGTGGGGTGCTGGGAAGGGTTTTACTTTCTCTTCTGATTAAAGATGCTTATTTATTGAACTGTGAAATTCATAATATATTGATTTAAGGACAGAAGTGAAGTTTTAGAATTGTAAAAATACTTAACTATTATATATTTTTCATTTCACATTTGACTGTTTTTTTTCTCCCTGTGGCTTTAAAGCTTTTGGCTGTTTTTCAGTGTTAGTCTCTAGGTAACTTGCTGTATTTCTGGTTCTGTATTAAGTCCTGCCGTTTACAGTGCTGTGGCATAAAGTTGGTTCTCAGCATAGAAGTCTTCCTAAAGTCTTTTTCTTCCAAAGAGATTTTCCTTTCTCAATAATTCCTAAGATGATACTTGTTTGTCACTTTCTTTATTCACATTCTTGGATTGTTCAAACAAATGTTGGTGAAAAAGATTAGGGTCCTTTTCTGATGAATGTATGTACCTGCGTTAAGAATGTAGTCATTTGTCGGTTTTATGTAATTAGTATATACACAGTTTAAATCAGGAGAAAGAATTATCTCATACATAGCATGTAGGTAACATGCATGGATTTTACATTTTTTAAAAATACCCTATTTTTTTGGCAAAATGTAGAACCCAAAATGGTCATTTCTTAGACCAGCTTTACCTCAGGCTTCATTTTTGCTGTTTTGACCCTGGGCCTTTAAGGCATAAATATTTATATCTTTTTATTACTGATAGTGAAACTGTGACACTAACCATTTCTGTAATACAAGACGGCAAAACAAGAAAAACTATAAAGATTAAGATGAAAGCAGTTGTGCAGTTGTTGAGCTAGATCACAGCGTTGTAGGCAAAATAAAAATGTGCATATCTGAGAATATTTTTTTTGCCGTCTCTCCCCAAGGCCAGACCTTCTGGTAGAGCACAGTTAAAAGTAACATAATTCTGGGCCTTTATAATCTGAGGGAAATGGCTCCAGTTGGCAGTCTTCTTGTTAACATATGAAGCCCGAATGTGGGAAATAGTTGGCAAAGAGTATTTTCACATAAAAAAAAGAATATGAAAAGATATAAAACTGGATTATTCATTTAGCTCTGAAAAATCTCAAAAAGATACAGTAAAATACTATATAACTGGACAAGAACTGAAGAACCTATAGAGGATTTATGTGAAAACAGGCTTCAAAGATGAACTGTTACATGCTCACCAGTTTGCTTAAGTTCGATCAACCTGTTCTTAAAGTAAGATATTTGTGGACTTCTAGGAACTAGCGATGAGCAGGTGTCCTAAAAAGATTTTTGAGCTGATTCCCTCATAAGTAGCCCTATATGCTCTTGAAGATTCTTACCCTTCCTCTAGCGATCCTAAGGGTAGTGCTCTTAGGGTGGCAAGCTGCCCTGGCATGCCTGGGACTGAGGTGGTCCCCTTGGATGCAAAACTTTTTTTGAGTGCTAAACCCAGGAAAGCCCAGGCACACACAACACAGCAAGGAGGAGCTGATAGCCCTGGCTGTTCTTGTGACTTAACTCACCTTAAACATTGTACTAGTTTCGATTAAGTTCAACTGCCTTATGGCACATGTCCTCCAGTCACTTATTACTGTGGATGGAATGTGAGATTTATGACAAATATAGCTAATGGCACCAACGTGCTCTTGGTAGTGAGACTAACAGTAATCCAGGGAAGATACCCGGTGGTTGAATGAAACAAGAGGCAACTAGACAGTGAAGTTCTTCAGAACCTGTGTGTATATGTAAGTACAGATCATGTCTTTATGGGGTTAAATTATTATATCTGAAATTTAAATTCTCATGGTAAAAGAAAACTGAGGAACGTGGATTTCTTCTCTTGAGGAAAGATACAGCCTTTGATGCTCTATCTTCTACTGCATTCCCCAGACTCTCCTGCTCAAGAAGCCAGAATGTGGCATTATTATGTTTATTCTCAGTGAATGTCGTATTGCGATTACTAAATACATCAGCCAATGGCAGATCAAGGAACTGGTGTCCTGATCCCCACTGAGCAGCACCCTCAGTTCTGATAGCCTCCTACCCCTCGGGTGCTCACCAGCTGTGACACCGACCATGGGTGGTGAGATTCCTCTAAGATGGCATTGATATTGTAATGCAATATGAAGGGTGCAGAGTCTGTCCTTGTTCCCCTGTGGTAGTCCACAGACTGCATCCTCTCTGTGCACTGTGATGTAGACGGTAGATGTGTTCTTTGTAAGCTTTAATCCTATGATTGTCAGAAGTATGATGTGGTTCCATTTTTTAAAAATTAAACAATGAGCTGAGGCTTTATTTCAGCTGGTTTTCAAGTTAAAGTTGTGAAATACTGATTTCCTTCCCTCCACCCACACCAAATACTTTAGTCTATTTAAAGTACAAAAAAAAAAAAAGTTCTACTTAAGAAAACATTGCTTAAATGTCCTGTGATTTCTGGTCAAATTTTATATATTTGTGTGTGTCTGTATGTGCTTTCACTTTTTACCTTGTTGGCTCTCTATCTGTGTTAACAGTACTGTCACCATTGAAAGGTGAACATTTTTCCTAGCATTAAAAAAAAAGCCATTTGAGTTGTTTACCATGTTATTATGGGACTAATTTTATTGTTTTCATTGATCTTGATTTAAACTGATTTTTTTAAGAGGGATTATATTTTTCTGACCTCACTCTAAATTATATGGAAACAAAAAGTTTTGTTGTATTTCACATAATGGAATTATGCTATTGAGTGCCTCTTTTTATTTTTTAAGTTTGGTGTTATATGAAAACTTTATCCCACTCCCCTGGCAGACAGATACACACTTCTTGGTATACACGCACACAGCACATAGCTCACAGAGCTAGCTGATTAGGCATTTCAGTTTATTTCAGAGCTTTCCTGTGCCAAATTAACGACCTGATACACATGATGATTCAGTGAACAACAGACTAGAAGGTGAAATTCACATTAACTCTCAAAATGTGTTCTTAGCAAAAAAAGCAATTGGCATTTTTAAAAGACTTCATTGAAAAATAATACATAATACATACTCATAACTAAATTGTATCATTGTTATGAAATAATTGAGAAACAAACTTTTTACATCAACCAGACTTTCTTTGTGCCTTGCAAGAGCTCAGTTCTTAGGATGAATCAATACTTCTGTCCCTAGCAGGCTGTTTACTTCAGACCATTTAAGACACTTACTTTAGGATGCATCAAAAAGGACTTCAAAAGCTAAAATGCGCTATGCTACTTGGTACTGAACAGCCCAGAGACTAGCTTGATTTTGTTGACAATTTTTTATTGGTAGGAAACCTACTTAAATCCTGCCTAAATTGCTACACCATACAGCTCTATTAATCTAAAAGGAGCCATTGATTTTCAGCATGACTTCAGTTGACAGATGACTAGAACAGATCCTTTTCCCATCGTCACTTCACCCTGGGAACATTCCTGCGTGTTAACCTACTGATAGTGATGCTGGTTATGTGCACCATGAGATTTTTAGGACAAACCCCCGTGTCCATAATTGCACATATTCAGTGGGCCGAAGAGTAGGAGAAAAGTATTGTTTGCATGTTTGGGCTTTCTCCGCATTTGGCAAATGCTTTTATCCCACTTGCTTCAAAATAGATCGAAAGTCCCAGTGTGGGAAGCATGCCTATTAATATCAAACAAATGTATTTCGGTGCACTCCTTGGCACCAGGTGTGCCCAAGAACTAGAGTGAAGACCACATTCATCTACTGCTCAAGAATATATTTGTACCATGCAGTTGTCCAACTTCTTTTTAACACACTCTCATCCTTTTCATCAAAGTAATACAAGATAAGCCCAACCTAAAAATTAGAAGTTTGCCAATGTCGGAATCCAAAAGAAAACAGCATACATAAAAGCTATTTGTTGCTGCAGTGGATAAATACTGAGATGCTAGTTTGCATCCTTAAAGTCAACCGCATTAACTGAGGGCAAGACTTAGGGTAGCAAGTTTGTGATAAGACCACACGATCTTTGGGAAGGTGCAAGAGAATACAGAATAAATTACTGTGTCCCAGTCCAAGCTACGTGACCTATTGTTTGTTACAGAATAAATGGAGTTTGGGATACGTATCTGCCATAGATTTTACAATTTTTCAACTGTTTTGTTGGCTGCCTTTGCACCTATTAATACCTAATAAGGTTGCTTAAAAAGTAGTTTAGGAAAGAGAGAATATCACAGAGATGGAGGGGACTGTTGGGGCCAGTCAAAATGAGATCTTGGAACAGAACTTGTGAATCTGAATGTGCATGAAAGCTGGACAACTACCGAGCTCCAATGTGTGGTGAGCAGGAAGCTGACAACCACAAGCTGGGTAGGCGCTACTGCAAAGCCCGCACCTAATAATAGAACCCAAGATAGCCAAGAGAAGCCATAGCTAGCGCTGCACCTTGGGTCTCAATCTGTATAGAGATTGTGCTACTGAGCTGGCTGGCTGGAGGACATGAGAGCACGAGCCATAGCCCCAGCCCAGGGTGGAGTGCTTGCGGCACGGGGAGCTTAAACATGGACATATACGTGTGTGTTAAGTGGAATTTAACATTTTGCTCACAGCTGGAGAGGATTATAGAGAGCCCTCTGAGATTTTATGCAGATTTTTGTGTATACGTTTTATGCAGACTTTGATGGTGCGAAGTGGCACTCATCAGAGAGGCCTTACCCACTGCCCAACAGCGATTCCATTGAGACCACCCATCTTGAGCTTAGAGTTAACTCTGATTTTAAATCTTGTTTAAGGGTTTTTTCATGAGAGATCTTGACTCTGTAAGTGATATTAATTGCTTCTTGGCAGTATTTGATCACAGTATTTTAAATATAAATGCTATGTAAAGAAGATTTTAATATAATCGATGACTCACTTTGAAATAGTTTTCATTTTTGAAGTATGTTTGGGCTGCAGTGGAAAAAAATAATTTTCACACGCCCAGCTTGACATCTGGAATAAAAGTATTCTAGGTTGCCTTTTTATTGGGTTGGCCCAAAAGTTCATTCAGGTTTTTCTGTAAGAAAATGTATTCAAAATATTTTTACATTGAAAAAAATAGAGTCTTTGTTTTACGCAAGAACCACAAGCTACTTCATTCCAGCTTTTAAATCAAGATCTTGAATAATAGCATGTGGTATCACCACATTTTAAAAATGTACTTAGTCAATCACAAACACATTTTCTAAGGAATTGAATTTTATAGAGATAATTGAATGCTTTCATCTGTAACAGAATTAGTGGCCTGCAAACCACTGTGGTTTCTTGCTTTGTTATGAAGTTGTTAAAGGGGGAATTTTCTGCTCCAAGTTATATGCATAAAGGAAGTACAATGCAAAGTAAAATTCAATTTTTAAATTCTAAAGCAACAAACACTGACAAAATGTTGTCCTCTAAAAGTTTAACTACTTTTTAACTAAGCAGCTGTTTTCATGTCTTTTATCATCCCAGTATCTAGGTGCTTAAATTTAACCTAAGTATAAAATCAAATATATTAGTAAAATCAAGCTAAACTAAATTTGAAGTAAAATTTCTAGTAATGTCTATATAGGGTGTGACTTTCATTCACCAAAATGTTACTTAATTCTTTGTTCCGCTTCCCCCTATTTCTAGCCCACCTTTATAAACTTCTGCAATTAAAGTAACCCTAGAAAACTGCCTTATCTTAGAATATTTCATTGATTTGTTTCTAAGTTTTTTAAGAGCCAAAATCACAAAAGGGAGAGATGTCTGAGAGTCTGGTTTGTTATTACATCCTTCAGGATATCACCTTTAAAATGGGTACATATTTCATATATACTCTTTTAATTTATATTTTCACTGGTATTTCACTCTATTGCCACCAAGGAACAACTAATCTTCACATTTACAATTTATATAATTAGTGATTGGCCGAAGAGGAGTATTGAAGATAAAATCTAAGATATAATGGAGAAATGGTGGGAGATTTGTATAATTTAGTCTCTTGGTTGTCTGGCTGTTTCTCAACTGTGAATAGCAATGTTTTAAAAGACATTTAAGCAACAAGGTGCTAAGGGTGGAATGCTTGAAGAAAACAGCCCTGTAATGATCAACTACTTCAGTTATCTTGAATAATGAAATAAAACTCAGTTGCCTTTTTAAACAAATTTTTTCTGTCTTGAATGACTTTGGACAGAATAACATTCTGCTCGTTGTAAGCCTTGGTTATCATTTCTGATGTAATGGAAAATACAACTGAACTCAGAATAAGAGGTCTTGGGTTTGGGCCTTGATTCTGCCAATTTGTGGTAACTTTAGATAATTTCATCAGTCTACTTCAAGTTCCTCCTTTCCTGCAATCCCCCCAAATGAGGAAGTTGCTGTTCAGGGTGGTTAGGAGGATCACCCAGAAGAGGAGCTCGGTGCTGGAAGACTGCATCCACAGTCGATGAAGCCTCAGGAGGTGGTAGCAGGGAAGAAGGTCTTTGCCACCAAACCTGTCTCAGAAAAGCTGCGCGAGATCCCGTACTGAGATATGTCGAGTCATGGGAGCAATTCTCTGTTGCCGCAGAAGTAATGCACAACATCCATAAAAGCCCAGTGGCATGCAATTATAAACATGCAGTCTACAAATTAGGTCAGCGATTTAGACGGGGCGTCTCTGGGTAGTTCCAGGTTTGCCTGGCTCACTAGGGAGGTGGACTTGACTCAGCCCTTCTCCGCGTGTCATCCTCCTGCAGCCGCCCCAGGCATGTTTTCATGAGGGGGCAGGGGGGAACGGCAGGGGGGCCTCAGCCCCACAAGCCACTTTCCGGCCTCCTCCCTCCCTGCCACTTCCCCAGAAGGGAGCCCCCGGCTCAGCTCAGCATGGAAAGGCGCCACAGTGAAAAAGCGGAGGAGGAGGGTACCAGGAGGGTGCGAATCGGGGCCCGGAGGCCATCCATGCAGCATGCCTAGGCTTTGTACTTACTTGCCAGTGAGGAGTAGGAGATGAAGGTCCCACGCTGGGATCTGTTCAGCTCAAATGTTTTCATCCATGGAGCATTCAGTAGAAACCTAACACACACGGTGAAGGTGAGTTAAAACCAAAGCCACGCGTTTTCTGTCTACTCTAGGTTCTTAATTGCGGTTGTCCCTGGCCATCATCACATGACAGAATGTTACATGATTCACGCCACTTTCAAAACCTTCTGGGACTTCTTATGTGCAAAGGAGCCGTTTGCCTCTTGTACCTCACGCTGGCCCTTTGTGGTGACCTGGCATGCTTTAGGGAAGCTTCACCAGTAAGAACTATGGCCCACAGTATGTCGTAACTCTGACACACATTTTAAAAAAAGGAAACACCACAATTATCTGTGTCCTCTTGATTACAAGTGTTGCAATTGTCTGGAGAGTCTTAGTCTCTGCTGTTCAGGAGGTTGGGAAGTGAGCATTTCTTTGTGATATGGCCCAGCTTGGTAGTCCCTGAAAGTGGAGTTGACTTTTTAGCCTTCAACTTGGTGTGCCCAGTGTTTCCTTACCATGTATCTCAGAAGACTGGGTATTTCTCCTCGAGCATAAGTTTGAATGAGCTCCCCACACTCCCCTTTAATGGTCACTACTACTATTGATGATCACGTTCATGTAAATACACGAATACATTTTGTGGACTTTTATTGGAAGCATAGAGATGGAAATCCTTTTATTTAACTTTATAAAATACCCATTATTTTTGTAAAATACAAAAACACCAGCCAAAAACAAAAAATCACCCACCCAGATAACCAGAGAAAACCACTGCATGGTGTCATTTTTTTCTCCTTCTCCTTACTTTGGATATATGTATTTTTAACAGGAAATGTTTGAAGCATCTCCAGCAACACATTTAGTTAAAGGAAGCTATTACAAATCATAAGAAAAATCTCTAAAATGCATTAAGCAAGTCATAATTGACATGTGTTTTTTTAACTTGCTTTGAGCAACACAAAAATTTGCTGTTTGACAGATTCTAGACATTTCATGCATGATTTTTTTATGTGCCTCACCTTGACTGTTTACTTTGGTTAGTGTTTTTGGAACCAAACATTTCTTTGTCATGTCTGTTGCAAGCGTCATAAAATAAAAGTGTGCAGTGGAACCAAGGAATTTTATTGATCAACTAGCATTGTGTTCAGATATAATGAACATAGAAAATGTATTGGACTTAATATTAAACATGCCACACTAACCTATTAGTAATATTACATTAAACCATTTGTGATTACTTTCTTGTTCATGTTTTGGTAAATCATTTAGGCATTTATCAGGTGAAGTTCTGTCTTTTCTTATTTTCCAACTTAAAAATGTATTATCCAAAAGTATATATTTTACATACAATCCCAAAATGTCATAATATGCTTTGGTATTTTTTTTTAAAAAAGCTACACGCTTATATAAGGATTTTTTTTCATAAAAAAAAAACTTATGAACAATACGTAGATATGGTTAAAAAAAAAAAAAAAAGAATTTCCTTCCATTCCAATCCACTTCCACAGCCCACCCTGAAAAAAGCCTTTGGTATTTTTGTCTTTGCTAAACATGGACTAGGAGCTAAAATTTGCCAGGAAAGTTGATCTTATCTCTAGGTTCTGAGAGGCCCTGCGCTGAGAGGTGTCTTTACTGTCCCTTGGGTGTCCCCCCTGCTAGTACCACGTGATGCTCCATAATTTTCCTTCTCACCACCAGTTCCTTCCCCTCCCCTCCTCGGTCCAATGGCAGAGGAATACTTGTCTTATGTCAAGACTAAGCCATGGGCTCCGAGCCCAGCTGGTTCTGTGTGGCTTCCCTAGAGGGCTTCCAATCAGTTATTCCTTCTGAGATTTTCAATTCTCAGCCACCATTTGCCCCTTGCTACAGCCTGTACATATTCAGAAACTCCCACCCTAAAAGACAACAGGAAAATGCAGACAGACATCCTTGCAACCCGTTTGTCCCACCGTGTACCAGCCATCCTTGACTGTCCATCCTCCCCTCTCACTGACGTCACCTTTCTGTTCCGCTTGCCCCTGGATGCTGCCCTTGTCTTTCCCCTTTGACTGGGAGGAAGCCATGTCCTGTCCAAGGCTAATTCTTGAATTAATACCAGGGTTTCGATGACCAGTTTCCCAAATGGAGTCACAAGGAGAGCTTATAAAATGCAGCTTCCCTGGCCTCCCCTGAGGAATCTTGACTTAGCAGGTCTCAAAAGAAGCATGGGAGCTGCATTTTAGAAGGCCCAAAGTGATGGTCAGTGAGCAAACCCCGGCTTTAGACTGCGTTCCCTGGGGGCTTTCAGACTTGCCCTGTCCATGCCATTCTCTTTTCCCACCTCCCACACATTGCATCTCAGACCGTGCAAAAGAAAGTCGCACTTTCTTCATTTCATATCATTAATTTAAAATTCCTCGTGAGCCCCATCTAGCTTTATTTAGGAGGGTGTGGGAAGTGGGAAATGACCTTACACTTGCCAATCAAAGATAACTCATTCTCTTATTCTCGAGCGTCTAATTGCCTCTTTGGAATAAATGCACAGTTTTTCGAGGCATCTTCCAGTTTTCCTCCTTGAGATGGCTTTAGCAGGTGGGGGAGTAGAAGTCATCTCTGGGTGACAGGGGAAGCGGTTCCCCAGTGTGTGCGCTCAGTTCCTTGGGCAGTCTTGCTGCCGGTGATCCATCCTGTTGTCTCTGTTCAGTGGCTATTGCCCTTATTGAATCTGCTGGTGCAAGTGAGTGACTTCATGGCTTTTGTTCACACGTTGGTATATCCCGTTGATGACCACAGTCTGCCATTGCCTTTGGTTTCAAGGTCTCCATTGTTCAACAGCCTTCATTTTCCAGCTTTAGGACTATTCATGTGGTTGACTCTTGGGAAAGGAGGAGATTGGAACTTTGGGATGTCCTGAGCATCTTGCTCAAGTTTGGGGAGCCAACAGGCTATTATCAGACCATCTGTGGTCAGTTCCCTCGACCAGTCCCGAGCTAGTGCCTCCAAGCTGTGCTGTGTTGCATATGCCTCTGAGTCATAAGAAGGACTTCTCTGAGTGGCTCACCAGGTTATGCCTAGGAAAGTGGTCCTATTACCCATCATGCTATTTCTTTCTCACTCTCCATCCTCATCCTGCCTCCTCCACACACACACAAGTTTTGACTCTGAGAGGAAAGAAGATGAAGTTCTGGGCATTCTTATTTCTTTACAACCTACTCTTCCTTTCTGAGTCCTCCTCTGTCCCTGCCCTAGGAGTCATTCCACTTTCTCCCTGATGAAATGACTCTCCTTGCTTCATATCCCAGGTTCCCTCTATCTCTGTTCTAGAGAAAACTCTGCATTCAGTTGTCCAAGCTTTGCCTTTGGTATGTGAATGGAACTCTAGGAATTAAGATCTCCTTTTTCTTTCTCAATAAAACCTGACATTCAAGACTCCTTATCTTTATCCTAGAGATGCCAGAGAATAGTAAAATAATAAAAAAGACTCTAAATGTCACAGTTATGCTACTAATCTAGTATATATCCTTTTCTGTCCTGCCATTATTAAGCATCAGGGCCTAGCTTTAGTGGAAGCCCACAGGAGGAAGACTGTAGGAGGAAGATGGATTCTTTAATATCAGCAAAGTGTTGGCTCTATGTAGACATTCTCACCCCAGACTTGCTCTTTCTGGCTTCCGTGTTTGCCTGTTCTGGTCCTAGGACCTTGAATGTCCTTCCCTTTTCAATCTGATATAATACTAGTCATCCCTCAAAGTCTAGTTCACATCTCACCTTCACCATGGACCTCTCTTTATTTGCTCCAAACTTCCTTGTCCTTCTAAGCATTCCCTTTGTCATTTGTCTCTACTGGTAGGAGAGCATTTATCATGTTATAATTAGGCCTAGGTACACTTAACTTCCTTGCTAAATCGTGAGCTCCTTTCTGCCTTGGAAAGCTCTCCAGCCTTCGCTCTGCACTTCCAAATTTATCCATTCTTCTTGACCCAGTTTAAATTCACTCTCCTATGTGAAGTCTTCCCTAACCACCGCTATTGAAAATTCCCTCCCACCATGGCAACAACTGGCAGCAGCGCTTGGAACTTCATGAGAATGTAGATACATGAGAACTCACATGGGAGCACGTGGGGTGACATGGGCGCACGTGAAAGGAACCTCCACAGTCAGTTTAACAGGATCAGGGCCTTTGGGAAGAATGGTTTAGATTTGATTAGCACCACTTAGATCATAAGCTCCTTGAGGTCAGAGATAAAATCAATTTTTCCCAAACATTTTTAAAAAATCTATCCTATATCATTGTGTCCACTTCAACATTTCCAGCAGTGCCTTTATGCCTAGTGGGCATGCAATAAATGTTTCTTGATCAACTGACAGGGGCTCAGAAAAACTCTCCTGATTTATCCTCTTGTGAGGCCTTTCTTTCTTGAGAGCTCATTAATTTTTAAGTTGTTTTCCTCAAAATGCTTAGTATGCTTCTTTCTTCCTTCCACCACTTTTTTTTTTTTTTCGCCTTCCACAGGGTTCCCTCTTGATCAGCTGCTCTCATTTTCTCCTTGGTGACCACAGATTCTGGCAAGCCCTGAAACGAGAGTGAATTTGGGGTAGGAGCAGGGGGAGGGGTGGGGTTGAGGATCAGTCCAACTCAGTTCATGGACGTGAATGGTACCTGCAGGTGCTAAGGCATTTCTCTGGATTCCAGGGCAACCTTTTACAAAGCAACAGGGGCCATGAGCCACGTGATTCTCATCCTTCCCCTGGAAACCAAGTGAACTTGGCTTAGTCCTTACCTCCTATTCAGGGCTTGGGGATAGGAGTTAGATTGGTCTCAGTGGAAGCTGCAGATGCTGCAGTGTGGTCCTAAGGAATATCCCATGGCACTCCAAACTTTGGGGGACAGTGGTGCTCACTCCCATAGAAAAACCTCCAGGTCGATAATTATGTCTTTGGAGAACATAGAAGTTGTTTTGACGTGAGAAAACCAGGAGAGGCACCCCTCAAATCAAGGGAAGGAGGAGGATGCTGAATCTAGAAGATGGTGCAAGAGGGAGGGTTCAGCCACAGTTAGTTGCACCTGAGGATGCCTGGGGCTACTTTTATTTACATTTCTACATCAAATATGGTGGTTGATCAACTAGTCTTTTGAAACACTTGTTACTGTGGATACTGTAGGAGACAGACTCTACATGTTTGAGAGAACTTGAGATGCTGTCATGGATGAAGCCAGTTCCGATCATAAGGCATTGTGGAAACAGATCAGAAGCACAGTCTGAGGCACAAAATGGCTCAGGATCCGAGAAGGGGCACTGAGGGCGGACCGAGGTGAGGAGAGGAGGGTGTGCAGCACTGACTTTGAGAACAAAGCCTGGGCAGAGGCGCAGTGGGGACGGCGAGCTTGGAGGAAGGCGGTGCAGGGGCAGGTGGTAGGTAGAGAGCAGGAGTGGGCAAAGAGAAAACCCAGGAGGTTCCAGAACTGGGAAATGACTTGAGCGGTGGCCATTTAATTTCTTTTCATATGTGAACAATTTGGAATTTGCTTGGCTCCTAGAATTCCGGCATCAGGTTACTTCTCCCTAGGATGAGAAGCCATTCCAAGGCCCTGCAATATCTGGCTGTGGTGTTTGGCAGTGGCTCCTCAGTGACTGTGCTCTGATGAACTGGTCTAGGCAGCCAGGATGGTAGGAGCCCTCTGACTTCATGTCTGCAAGGGTATGTGTTTCCACTATATAATTACCAGCATTTAGCAGACTTTTATCAGCCCTCTTTAGCATGGCTTTTGGCAAATGGGGTAGAAATCTATCATGCATTTAAATCATTAGACTCACAGACATAGAGAACAGACTTGTGGTTGCCAAGAGGGAGGAGTAGGGAGAGAGTGGACTGAGAGTTTGGGGTTAGTAGATGCAAACGATTACATATAGAATGGATAAGCAACAAGGTCCTACTGTATAGCACGGGGAATTATATTCAGTATCCTGGGATAAATGATAATGGAAGAGAATGACAAAGAATGTATATATGTGTATAACTGAGTCACTCTGCTGTACTGCAGAAATTAACACAACACTGTAAATCAACTATCCTTCGATAAAAAAAGAATTAATTAAAAACATTATACCTAAAAAAAACGAACAAAAAAATTGTACCTAGTCTCCTCTTAAAATGTTTTCTGTAGCAAGTCTACTGCACTCCATATCCAAGTATGTCTCAGACCAGGAAGCGAAAGGAAGTAGGTAGCTTGTTCTTCGGGGTTGAGAATTAAGAAGAAATCTCCACCCAAATAACAGGTATGTGGTAGGAACACATGACATCTCCCTCACTGCTTAGTCATCAGGTGAGGAGGGGGCGGAGGAGTGCTCTGTGTGGGGAAACCTCAGAAGATTTAAAGAGAGTTGCAGACAGACAAGGCTGAACCTTGGATGTCATCCAACAAAGCTCTTAAAAGACTGGAGTCACTGCCCCATTTTTGAGCTCTGACCTGGACCTGGAGGTCTGGGAGACCTGGCACACAGTCAAAAGAGTGCTTAATTGTCTTTCTGGTTCTGGCTCCTCTTTAGACCCCAGGAAGGGGGGCAAGGGGTGGGCTGTTCTTCATGACAGCACATATCTAGACTGAGTCGCCTGCTTTGAAACCCTCAGCGGGTTTCTTGAACCTCCTCCCTGGTTCAGTTTCCAGATTGAAGGATGTAGTCCCCCTACCCCTATCCCTTGACCCTGACTGCTAGCCTGGATAACTGACTTCCCTTTAACACCCGCTGACATCCACCACGTGCTTTAGGAAAATGAATAAAAGGAAGGGAGTGAGGGTGACTAGAGGATCTGCAGGCCTGACCTGCAGTGTAGAGACTGCCTGTTTCCATGGCAACACAGAGCTTCTCTCTCCCCCTAGCCACGAACAACGACAAAGATGCAGAGGACAGACTGACTCCTGTGATGCTGTTGTTGAAGACTTGACTGAGAATCCTCCCCTGAGCTCTGCCTGTGACACATTTGGTAGTTCTTGACTAGGAGAGGGCACATCGTCGGAAACAGCCCAAATGACCCACTTGATGACCATGTAAGGGGCTGTTCGTCATTAGCAATAAAGGTAGGACTAAAGCCGTGGGACTTCTTTTCTCTGTCATTTGTAAGTTTCCCCTGGTATCAATAATTTTTTAAATTTATTTATTTTTGTCTGAGCTGGATCTTCGCCGCCAAGCAGGCTTTTCTCCAGTTGTGGTGAGCAGAGGGTTACTCTCTGGTTGTGCTGTGCAGGCTTCTCATTACAGCGGCTTCTCTCGTTGTGGAACGTGGGCCCTAGAGCACAGACTCAGTAGTTACGGTCCACGGGCTTTGTTGCTCTGCGGCATGTGGGATCCTCCTGGACCAGGAATCAAAGCCATGTCTCCTGCATTGGCAGGTGGATTCTTCACCACGGAGCCACCAGGGAAGCCCGGATATAAATTCTTAAAGTCCAGAAGTATTTCCAGCAAAGCAAGGCTCACAGAGGCACATTGTCTTAGGTGTGTAGCCAGTGCGCCAGGAACTGTGCTAAGGGCTCTATGTACCTTATCCCCCTGAAGCCTTGTGGCACACCTGGCAACATCCTCACTTCACAATGGGGAAACTGAAAACCACACAGGTTGGGATCTTGCCCAGCCCCCTTGACCGGTGAGCAGTGGGGTGGGATTTGAGTCCAGGGCTCAGGGAGCAGAGCTTGAATTCTAAGCCCTGACACTGCCTTGCCCCTCTTGACTTTGAAGGGCATCTCTCATCAGAACATAACAGAGCCACTGATTTAAGAATACTTGTGGTAGAGTCATCCTCTCTTTTCTGCAGTTCCACTTACTATGATTTCAGCTAACCATATCAACCGTGGCCCAAAAATATTAAATGGAAAATCTGGAAATAAGCAATTCAGAAGTTTTAAATTGCACCTGTTCTGTGTAGCTTGATGAAATCTCGCACTGTCCAGCTCCATCCTACCTGGGATATGAAACTACTCCTTTGTCTAATATTCAGTTCAGTTGCTCAGTCGTGTCCGACTCTTTGCGACCCATGGACTGCAGTACAATAGGCTTCCCTGTCCATCACCAACTCCTGGAGCTTGGTCAAACTCATGTCCATCTAGTCGGTGATGCCATCCAACCATCTCATCCTCCGTCATCCCCTTCTCCTCCTGCCTTCAATCTTTCCCAGCATCAGGGTCTTTTCCAATGAGTCAGTTCTTTGCATCAGGTGGCCAAAATATTGGAGCTTCAGCTTCAGCATCAGTCCTTCCAATGAATATTCAGGACTGATTTCCTTTGGGATTGACTGGTTTGCTGCTCTCCTTGCAGTCCAAGGGACTCTCAAGAGTCTTCTCCAACACCACAATTCAAAAGCATCAATTCTTCAGTGCTCAGCTTTCTTTATGGTCCAACTCTCACATACATACATGACTACTGGAAAAACCATAGCTTTGACTATATGGACCCTTGTTGGTAAAGTAATGTCTCTGCTTTTTAATATGCCGTCTAGGTTTGTCATAGCTTTTCTTCCAAGGATCAAGCATCTTTTAATTTCATGGCAGCAGTCACCATCTGCAGTGATTTTGGAGCCCAAGAATATACAGTCTGTCACTTTCCATTGTTTCCCCATCAATTTGCCATGAAGTGATGGGACCAGATGCCATGATCTGATTTTTTTGAATGTTGAATTTTAAGCCAGCTTTTTCACTCTCTTCTTTCACTTTCATCTAAAGGCTCTTTAGTTTAGTTTAGTTTTTGTCCAGTATACCCCATTGTTTATTGACTTAATGGCCAGTTAGGTTATCAGGTGAACTGTTTCAATATAGAAGGGCTATATAGCAGTTCAAGTAACACTTATTTTACTTAATGGCCCCAAGGCGCAAGAGTAGTGATGCTAGCAATTCTCTTACTCTACCTAATTCATAAATCAAACTTCATCATGGGTATATTTGTATGTAGGATTCGGCACTATTCATTGTTCCAGGCATCCAGTAGGATTCTTGGAAAGAATCCCCCATGGATAAGGATGAGCTACTATCTTTTATAGTCACATTCTCAGTGCTCCATGAGGGCAGGGATACTGTCTTCTAATTTGTGTCTCTATAGAGCTGTGCCCTCAAATGTAAAAGGGGACTGTAGCACATACCCTCATGGTTTCTAGTCTTTTCGGACAGAAGAGCCCTTTAGGGGACTTCTGTGATGATCCAGTGGCTAAGACTCTGCACTCCCAATGCAAGGGGCTTGGGTTCAATCCCTGGTCAGGGAACTAGATCCCTTATGCCACAGCTAAGACCCAGCACAGCCAAATAAATAAATAAATAAGAAGAAGAGCCCTTTGGGATCCCTGAGGCTCTTCGAGGTCTTCAGGGCCCTGTCTGTGTGAATCTTAGGTCCTCTTGCCGGGCTGTAACTGACAGGAGAGGATTGCCAGGGGTAACAAACTGCAAAAGTGCTTGGCAAACTAGGGAGGGGCTGTAAAGTTTTAAAATGTAGATAAATTCATTCATTCATTCATTTATTTACTTTTCCTGATTGAGCCCTCTTGAGATTACCTCTTCTGCATGTGCTGTAGGCACATCCTGACTCGGTGAAAACCAGAAAGACAAACTGTGTGGGCCAGCTTACGCCAGCTGCATGGTGATGGCTGGATGGAAATATTACGTTAGTGCCCTGAGCTGATTGTGATTTTGCACAGCGCACTGACCACACATTGCTAATGAAGGACAGTGCGTCAAACAGATCAGGGAATGGCACTGAGCACAGTGTGTGTTGAACTGTCAGTAAAGCATTCGTATGTCACTCTGTGGCCTCGCTAAGTAAAAACGCTGGACAAGAGCGGATGGCATTAGCGCCCAGGGCAGGGTCCCTCTGAGCACGTGGGAAACTTATTTCCACCTTGAGGTTTGTGGCTTTTGCTTGCTTTTTACTTGCCTACACTGAGGCCTGTCCGCTCCATTTTCTTCGTGGTTGCATGTGGTGTCACGGGGCCAAACTGTCGCCATGCATGAGCAAGACAGAATCTGTAGAGGAAGGCTTCTGGAGTAAAAACTGTACCCAAGCCATAGACCCCTCAAGCCCAGCCACATTCCAGGAAAAGAATGGAGAGACGTTGTGTTTAATACCTTTGGAATTAGGTGAAAGCCTATCCCAGAAAAACACCCCAGTCTGCTGCCAAGTGACTGTCATTCCCTAACTGAAGAATTAGTTATTCTCCTTAGTGGCTCCCAGAGTCTCTAATTCACATGCAGATATTTATGAACCATGGTAGGATTAATACATTGACTTCTTACTCTAAGTATTAGACTAAATGAGTAGAATGAGGAATATAAAGCCTGCACAGGGTTTAGGGGCCCGGGTCCCATTCTGGCATGTGTGTGTGTGTGTGGTGGTGGGGGGGTGGCATGGTGGTATGGTAGGGAGTGCCCCAGCTCTGTGCTTGGTGAATGCAAGTCGCCTGAAATGTCTGCCCCTTATGCCTCTGACTCAGGGCACTGATAGGAGAAACACTCTATTGAGAGTGGCAGGTAGAATTGAAATTATTTACATTGGTTAGCCAAAAGGACTCAAAGAGGTGGGAATATAGGATGCGCAAGTTTGGAGCCTGAGGGGAGGAAGAGGATGCTGGTGGGTACATGCGTGAGAAGCCAGGGGTCTGATGGCTCATCCCGGGAGGTCACTTGGGTGGAGAAACTTCAGTGGTGGTCTTGAAAGAGTTCAGCCCTGTGTGCAGGTGCACATGTGTGTGTGTAGTGGAGGGCCTCAGGGAGAGGAGGAGCGGAGGGTAACTGAGATCCGAGGCAGGGGTGGGCAGCAGGCAAGAAGGAAGGCTAGAGAGAGAAAAGACTGCAGAAGCCATAGGAGCTGTGATGCCTGTGGGTTTGCAGGGAGGGTGTGGAAAAGGCGGAGGCTTGGAAAGTGGGACAGGAGGCAAGTGGGCTTTGGTTTCAAGACTCTAGTAATTAGAAATGAGTCAGCACTGGGTTGGGACTCAAAAGACCTAAGATCTCATATCTACTCATCATCAACTAGCTCTGTGGTCTGGGCAAGGCCCTTCTCTTCTCTGGGCCCAACAAGGAGATTCTATCGGGATTATTCCTTTTTCAGAAACAGTCTCTGAGAGACAGTAACACCCGGAGTTTCTAGAGAAGAAGAGGCTCTAATGGCTGTGAAAGATACACCAGTTCACCCACAACCAGCTGGGCTCAGGCACCATCAGTTCTCTGTGAAGGACCACACGGCCCCCAGCCCCAGCTGGTCTCTCAGTTTCTGCTCTTTTCCACATAGAAGACAGAGTGGTCTTCTAAGTTTTTTTTTTTTAATAAATTTATTTATTTTAGTTGGGGGCTAATTACTTTACAATATTGTAGTGGTTTTTGCCATACATTGAATTGAATCAGCCATGGGTTTACATGTGTTCCCCATCCTGATCTTCTTTTTGAACAGGAAACGGAACTGATTAAGTATAAAATTGAAAAAGCCTAACAGGGTGCACGTCAAAGTTACTTTCTTCTTCCTAAGAGGTAATCAATGTTATCAGCTTCTTTTATATCCTTCCAAGATATAGTTCATGACCATCTAGAGTTTACATTTTAAATGTTTTATAACTTAATCTTGTCATTTATAATTTCTTGGAAATATTCCATGTTAATCAGCAAAGTACACTCTCATTTCTGTTTCTGCATCCACTATTATGGATACTGTACCATATTTAATGGCTGCTGGTGATTCCTAGATTGTTGCCAGTGTTTTACTATTATATACTATGTTACAAGGAGTAACATTGGACCTATGTCATTTTACACACCCACAAGTATATCTGTAGGACACATTCTCAGTGGTAGACTTGCTGAATCAAATTCCATTTATAATTTTGAGTTATTGCACTTACCTTCCATAAAATTTTTATCAGTGTGTACTACCACAGGTTATGAATGAGAATATTTCTTTTGCCACATGCCCTAATCAGCCCAATGTATTAATCAAACTTGTTCAACCTTTTCCTTCTGAAAGGTGAAAAAAATGATAAGAGGACTTGATCTTCTAAAAAAGTCAACCAGATTATGGCCCTCCTATGCTCAAGATCATCACTGTTTATTCTTTGCTCTTAGAATCCCAGCTCCTGGAGCACGGCCCAGTAGGTGCTCGAGATTTGGCCCCGCTACTGCTCTGACTCTATCTCCCACCTCTCTCCTCCCATCCACTCTGCTCTAGTCTTCCAGACCCTCTCACTCTTTCTCAGGTGCACCAGGCTTGGTCCACCTCCAGGGGTTTACTTTTGTCTATTCCTTTGCTGACCATGTTCTTATCCTTAGAGTTGCTAGTTCACTTTTCTTACATTGTTTCAGTCTCTGACCAAAACTTACCACCTCAGACTTCATGGAACCCAGCACTAACCTCAGCAACTAGAAAAGTACCCACCCTGAGAGGGGAGAGCACTTACTTACAGAGAATACCAGCCAGTAAATGCAGAAAATCACCATTATGTAACCATCAGAGGAGTGACTAAATCATAAGGACCATCAATGGGCACTAAAACCGTTGAGTGAAAGTTAATCAGGGGTTGGCATATTTGCACAGATTATTTATCAGTTACAAGAAGGAAAATGGTATCTTTATGGTGGAGTCTTGCTGGAACCTTTCTTTAAAAAATGATCAGTGGGGACTTCCCTTGCGGTCTAGCAGTTAAGAATTCACCTTCCAATAGAGGGGACCCAGGTTCGAACCTGGAAGGGGAACTAAGATCCCACAAGCTGCAGGGCGACTAGCTTGAATACCATAACAAGAGAAGCCTGCTAGCCATGATGAAAAATACCCAGCACAGCCAAAAAACATTAAAAGAAAAACACCAATACAGTATACTAATGCATATATATGGAATTTGAAAGATGGTAACGATAACCCTATATGCGAGTCAGAATAAGAGACACAGATGCATGGAACAATTTTATGGACTCTGAGGGAGAAGGTGAGGGTGGGACGTTCTGGGAGAATAGCATTGAAACATGTATATTATCGTATGTGAAACAGAACACCATTCCATGTTCGATGCATGTGACAAGGGCTCAGGGCCGGGGCAATGGGATGACCCAGAGGGATGGGATGGGGAGGGAGGTGGGTGGGGGGTCCAGGAAGGGGAACACATGTAAACCCATGGCTGATTCATGTCAATGTATGGCAAAAACTATTACAATATTGTAAAGTAATTAGCCCCCAACTAAAATAAATAAATTATTAAAATAAAAAAAAAATAAAAAAAAAAATAAAAAAAAATTTTTTTTAAGTGATCAGTGGTTTGAGTGGATTTTCTGTCAAATATATAGCCTGAATCAAATCATGATGAAGCATCAGAAAAAGCAAAATTGAGGACATTCTACAAAGTAATTATGATCAAATGGTAGAGAATTGAGTAAGATGAAGACAGCGATATAACAATGAGCCTTGTTGACAATCATGAGGTCTTAGGGTTTTAAGCTGGTCTTCGGTGAATATACTGGAAAGCAATTAATGGGTTAATAGGTTTTGAGGTGAGCATATTTGAGTAGTATGCCTGTACAGAGGTAACAGATAGAAACCATGTGCAATAATCCAGGTAGTGGTCATGACTTGGAACAGGATGATGATAATGGAAGTGGTGAGAAGTGGTTTGATTCTGTGTCTGTGTGTATTCTTTTCAAATATTTATAAAAATAGAGAGGACAGGGTAACAAATAATCATTACCTGTCACCCAGCTGCTACAATTATCATCTCATGGCTGATCTTGTTTCATTACACTCCTATCATTTTATTTTTATGCAAATATCAGAGGTATTACTTCATTCTGGATATGCATAAGAATTTGCTGATGGATTAGATGTGAGATGTAAGGGAAAAGGAGAGCCAAGGATGTGTTCAAAGTTTGCGTGAAGGACAGAGGTACCATTTACTGAGATGGGGGTGACTGCAGGGGGCGAAATCTTGCGGGGGAAATTATCAAGGGATTACTTCTGCTTATGTATAGTTTGAAATGCCTACTTGACAGTTCAGAAGATATTGGATATACAAGTCTGAATACCAGGGAGAGACTGAGTCTATAGATATAAATTCAGGAGTTGTATGATGATAGACTATCTAAAACCAAAAGAATAAAGCTTCAGCCTCTGGTAACCACAAAGTAGCTTGCATCAGACTAACCCTTTTGCTGACAATAATTATAAACTCTGGAGGCATGGGAGAGTGACCTACAACAGACAGATACCAGAGGAGATTCAGCCCTTGAGAGAAGGGAACCACGCTGCATGAGAGCCATGTTTATACAGGTCATTTTCCTGAGGGTATTCACTGGCCCATGCACTATATAGTGAACAGAACTAAAGCAGAAATTAGCAGTCATATTGGGCTGAAGTTTCTAGAGAAGCTGGCGATTGAGGTGGAAAGAAGTCACAGGGCAGGAAATCCCATAATCTGTGTACGAGCTCTTCTCAAATCCCTGCCTGACTCCTTAGGTAAGCATGCGGGGGTCAAAACTCCAAGGTGCCCAGAGGAAAACAATGACTGGAAAACTGGTAGAACTCAGCAGAGGTTGCAACTTCCCACTGAATGTAGAGGGGCTTGGTCTCAGGGTTCCCTTTGAAATTCCAGAAAGCCCAGACTCCAGTAGTTAAGATACATCCCAAGATGAAGGGATTCACTCTACGATTAAGGGCAAAACTGAAAGAGACTCACCATAACAGAACCTAAAATTAAACTATCTCAGGATAAAGATGATATATTAGTTATTTAACAGGACAACATACAATACTCTTCAGAGGAAGTTAACAGAATCTAGGGGCCCTGTAAGAAATCACCTACAATAGCCTATATATAGGCCAAAATTACAAAAAAATCAAATAAACAAGAAGATGTAGCCCATAGTCAAAGAGAAATCAGTCAACAGAAGCAGACACAGATAACAGAGATGTTGCCATCAGCAGACAGGAACTCTAAAATAAATTTGATAAGTCTTTTGAAGAATCAATAGAAATAATGGATTAACTGATAAAGAGAAAAGAAATTTCAGGAGAAATATTAAAACACTAAAAAAGAATTAAGTTGGAACCAGAGAACTGGATTGTACAATATAATGATAAAAAATTCAGAGGGTTGGTTACAACCAAAGACTGTTATCAGTGAACTTGAAGACAAGTCATCATCTAAACAAAAACACCCAGAAGAAAAGATATTGGGGAAAAAAAGGATAGAGCCTCAGTGACTTGTATAAAAAAGTGTGGGCTGCATGCAACTGGAATTCTAGAAGGAAAAGAGAAAGAATAGGACAGAAAAAATATTTGAAGGAATATTAGCCAAAACTTTCCAAGTTTCAAAAACAGCAACTCACAGATCTAGGAACATCAGTGAATCCTAAGCCAGATGGATACAAAGAAAACCAATACTAATTATACATAGTTTAACTGTTAAAATAATATATCAAAAATTAAAAAAATATTAAAAACAGCAAGAGGAAAAAGACATGTTACATATAGGGGCAAAACAGTGAGAATGATGGCTGACTCATCGGAAAAATAAAAGTTAAAAGACAATGAATAAATCTTTGAAGTGTTGAAAGATAAAAGATGTGTCAACATGGAATTCTATATCCTACAAAAATATATCTCAAAAACAAATGAAAGTGAAATAAAGATATTTTCAGAAAAACAAAAGCCTAGAGAATTTGTTTCTGCAGACCTGTACCAGAAAAGATGTGCAAGGAAGCTCTTCAGGCTGAAGGGAAATGATATCAGTCGAAAAGGATGAAGAATATTGGAAGTGGTAAGTATGAGAGTGTCTTAGTCAGCTTGGGCTGCAATAACAAAATGCCATAGTGGGGGTGGCTTAAACAATAGAATTTTATTTTGCACAGTTTCAGAGGCTGGAAACTCCAAGGTCAAGGTGCCAGCAGGGTTAGGATCTAGTGAGGGCTCTCTTCCTGGCTTGCAGATGGCTACCTTCTTGTCCTGTCCGCAGAGTGAAAGAGGGCTCTGGTCTCTTCATCACCTTATAAGGCACTAATCCCATCATAAGGGCTCCACCTCTATGACCTAATCACCTCCCAAAGGCCCTGCCTCCAGATACCATCACATTGGGGGTTTCAACATGTGAATTTGGGGAAAACATATACATTCAATCCATAGCAGTGAGTTAATACGAAGTCATGGGATGAGAGCTTCAAAGAAGTGGTTATGAAGAGACAGAAGTACTTCTAAATACTCCTGTATCAAGAGATTAGAAAAGTGAGGAAGAGCCAACAGCCAGATGGAGGGTGAACAGCCAGAGGAAGAAAGAAAACCAGGAGAGAGTGGTGCTTTGAGGAAGGGTCAGACCATCACGCACTGCCGATGCTGAGAGGTTAAGTTGAACGAGGACCAAGAAGTCATCCTCAGGTTTGCATCATGGAGGTCACTGGTGATGGTGATAGGAGCTAATTGATTAAGTGATGAGAGTGAAAGCCTAATCAGGGTGAGTTGAAGAGAAGTTTAACAGTAGAAAAAAAGAGGGATAGGTGTTAGGAGATAACCAGCACGCTATGGCAGACTCCTTTCTAGGTAAAATGCACGTAGCATGCTAGGCTCATAGCAGTGGCCTGCTACTGCCTGGTTCTTCCATCTTTCTCCAGGGGAGGCTGGCACTGACCTGGTCCCTGTAATAGAATGGGCAAGGGCTGAGGAGGCTGTTCTTAGGTGTGCAGGGGAAAGTACCAGAGTCCTATTATAACCTTTCCCCTATCTGCAAGCTTCTTACCAGGGACCCAGAGCCTTGGGTGGCTATAGGTTTTGTGGTGCACAGCCAGCTTGGTGGCGTGTTCTGAGACGCTGTCCCACCACATTAGATGAGAAGCTAGGGGAGAGGCCCAGGAAGCGTATTAGAAGAGGCAGCTCCTTGACCCCACGCTGCCGCAGAAGGACGGCTGGCAGGAGTCTCCTGCTGGGGCCCGTGCACGCTTGCTCCCTGCCAACTGGCCTAAATGGCAGTGATTCATCTAGGATGTCTTTGGCTGAAAAGAACAGAAACTCAATTGAAACTAGACTAAATAGTGAAGAAGCTCAATGTCTCACAAAATAGACGCCTAAAATAACGTTTGCCCTGTGTTGCAATGGAGTAAGTTACTTCCTGCCACTGTACTCTCCTCTCTCCCCCGTTAATTCATTCACACATTCATTCATTTAACAAATACCAATATTTATTGGGTGCCTGCTTCATGCCAGGCACTGCTGTAGGGGCTGGAGCTACACCAATGAACAAAACAAATAAAATCACTTCTCTTTGGTATTTACGTTCTATTTTGGGGAGAGAGACAGAAAAGGGCCATGATGACAAATAATATGAAAATCAATCAAGCTGTACAGGGGAATATGAAGTGTCTGAAATTGTGAGGATCCTATTTTATATAGAAGGTTAGGGAAGACCTCCCTAATAAAGTGACATTTGAGCAGAGACCCCTGGAAGCAAGCCATGTGGGTCTCTGGGAGAAGAAAATTCCAGGAGGAGAGAAGAGCCAGTACAGAGTGATGTGGACGTTGCTTGGTGAGTCTGGGGACACAGGCATGGTGTGAAGTGAGGACATGGAGGTAGCTGCAATGGGCCGGGTCACGTCACATAGGTCTTCGTAGGTTGTGATGAGCACACTGGATTTTACTCTGCAATGGAAGCCCTTGGAGGATTTTGAGAAGAGGAGTGCCTTGATTTAACTTAAAGAATCACTCTGTCCTGAAGAAGGGCAAGGGCAGGGGCAGAGAACTAAGTTAAAGGGCTCTTGCAATAATAGTCCAGGAGAGAGCGGTTGGTTGTTTTGAATCAGGGTGGTAGCAGAAGTGATGAGAAAATTTCAGATTCCGTGTGTATTTTGAAGACAAGGCAAACAAAGTTTGCTGATGAGTTGGATGTGGAGTCAAGATATCCTGGAGGTTTTTGACTTGAATGACTTGAAGAATGGAACTCCCAATAACTAGGATGGGAGACTAGGGGGTCAGGGGTAGTAGGTTTGGGGGTTAAAATCAAGAGTTAGTTTTGAACATCTTTCACTTGTCCAAGTGGATCTGCTGATTTGGCAGCTGGATGTACAAATCTGAAATTTAATGGTGATGACTGGGCAAAGATGTAAGTGGAGATATTGGCAAAGGTGATGCTCAATGCTTGTGCCTGACGAGCCCACTGAGGAAGTGGGTGTGAGCAGCAAGGTGTATGAGGATTAATCCTTGGATTCTCCAAAGTTTAAGGGTTGGAAAGATAAGTTCAAGACACCCACAGCAAATCTCCTAGTAAGGAGATTCAACTCATCTCAAACTTCTGGTTAATGGTAAAGAACCCACCTGTCAGTGCAGGAGATGTAAGAGACATGGGTTTGATCCCTGGGTCGGGGAGATCCCCTGGAGGAGGGCATGACAACCCACTCCAGTATACTTGCTTGGAGAATCCCAGGGGCAGAGGAGTCTTGTGGGCTACAGTCCATAGGGTTGCATAGAGTCGGACACAACTGAAGCAACTTAACACAGCACAGCACAAGGAGATTAATAGGAAATGGCCAGTGAAGTAGGAGGAAAACAAAGGAAAGGTGTTGTCCTTGAGAATAAATTTCAGGAAGCATGGAACGATGGTGTCACATGCTGCTGGCGATCAGAGCCACATCGACTTGCAGTGAAGCTGCTCTCTGTCGGCCCTGAGAGGTGAGATTGTTTGTTATTGCCGCACAATTTATGCTGAGGGCAAGAGGAGAAGGGGGTGACAGAGGATGAGATGATTGGATGGCATTACTGACTCAGTGGACATGAGTTTGAGCCAGCTCTGGGAGATGGTGGAGGAGAGGGAAGCCTGGTGTGCTGCAGTTCATGGGATCGCCAAGAGTCAGACATGACTTGGCAACTGAACAACAGACGACCTATGCTGACTGATACAGCTTGCTTTTTTCCAACTATATTATCTTACCTGAGTGCAGGTCCAGGGAGGACACACTCTTGGTTTAACCAGCCTTGGGGTTTTGCTAGGGAGGCCTGACAGAGGGAGGAAGGGAGGACGTTGAGGGTGTGTTTAATGAAGCCTGAGCTGGATGACGAGGGAGATAAGAGAGATGCTAGGTTCACCCCAAGGCTCCTCCCTGATATTTGTGAGACGGTGGCCAGCGCCAGTCAGGACGAAGCGCTTCTCCTCACATCCCTGTGGAGAAGGTGCCCCCGTGTCCAGGTGCAGCTCTGGCAAGAGTGAGGGCTTTCTTTCCACGAGGGCTTATTTTAATTTTTCATTCCAGCAGGGCCTCTGCCACAGCTATTCTATGTACCGACTTTCGTTTTGTCCTTTTCAGGTTGAAGCTGACAGGAGGGAGAGAGCGAGTGAGTGAGAACACAGGTCCCTTTCCCATCTCGCCCTTTGGAGGGGGGGGGCTTCTGCCTCCCGCAGACTCTCCATGTGCGTGGGTGAGGACGGTCCCGTGTGGTCTGCCCACAGCCTCCAGGTCCTGATGATCACCGCCTGTCCATCCTGGACAGGAACAGGGTTCAAACCACACAGTTTGGAGGCTGGGCAGGCTGGAGCCCAGTCCTTTGACTCTAAGCCCCCCTCTCCCTGTGCTTTACTGCGAGGGGCCAGAAGGGTCCCCATTCCCACAACCTCCTTCCCCTTCTCGGAGAAGCCAGATGGGCCCCAGCCCGCGCCCAGCTCGAAGAGGCAGCGGCAGTTACATCTCCCAGCTTACCCATCCCACCTCCAGCCCAAGACACTGGACAAGAGCCCACATGCTCTTTGCTCCTCAGCCTCTGCTCAGGCTCAGGCACTTGAAAGAAGCTACAGGATGAAGGGCAGGAGCATCCAGATAGGCCTCATTTCCCAAGCGTGCTGGGTGCACACCGTGACTGGTTCAAGCCACCCCCCTCGCCAGACACTTCATCTATAGGACTCTGGCCTCTCTCCAGCCCACAGGGCTCTGTGGGCCTTCCTGGCACTCCCAACCCCCCTCAGCAAAGAGCCCACTGAAGGCAGGGCTGTGGAGATGCCCCCACAGGCAGAGGTTGTTGAGGGGAGGGTGAGACAGGCGTGACTGTGTTTCACAGAGGGAGTTCACGTTCAAGGTCACATGGCTCACAGCACCAAGTCCATGGCCCTGTCTGAGATCTCCCTCACTCCTGGGGGGCTACTATGCATTCAAAGGGGTGTCAGCTAAGCCACCTGGCTTTCCTGGGACACCTGCTTGGCCAACTGGTAAACCTCACCAAAGGCTCTGGAGAGGGCTCGCTCAGGGAGCGCTGAGACTGGGGGAGGCAGGGCCCTGAACGCAGGCTGCTGAGGACAGAAGACCAGGAGACTCGAGGGGTGGGGGTTGGGGAGTGGCCATGGCCAAGTTTCTGTAGGACTTCGCAAACTTTCTTATTTTATAGGAGGCAAGTGTGTTATTTGCTCAAGGACTGAAATTTGATCTCAACTCCCTTTGAACAAGCCTTGGGCTCTTGGGTGAATCACTCCTCCTTGCCCCAGTTTCCCTACGGGGCACGGTGACTCTGAGAGGCGAGGGCTCTGGCCTGTGCACAGGGCCCTGTTCCGTCACAGGGGAGGAGCCGGCATGGGCTATCTGTCTGGGTGGGAAGGGTCAGTGGTGGGAGCTGGTGACAGAGCCAGACCAGAGAGGCCCTGACTCACCGCCCTGGGGCTCTGGGATAGGAGGGTGAGCCAGTCTCATTTTTCCCAGCTGTAAAATGGGTGTTGGGCCATTTGCTTCTAAGGGGAGTGCCTGAAGGGCTGTAATTATGCAGGGGTGTGTAAAACCCTGGGAGCCCGAGGATGGGGCGGCCTGAGGAAGCTGGCAGGATGGCCAAGGGTTTTACCTGGCTGGGGAATTAGGAATTCCTTTTTATAAGAAAGAACTGTAGGGGAGGGTGAAATGGTGACCAAGGGAGAAAGTGGCGCCCTTGGGAAGCCATCTTAGCGCACAGCAAAGCCCTCTCTCACAAGGCAATCAAGTTGTTGCTTCTGTTCATACCAAAAGGGCCTTTTTAAAATACAATTAGGCTCTGTTTTATTATGTGTGACAGACGAGGCCATTAACCATTCCGACTATTAAATCAGACTTCATTAAAAAAAATGGAAGTAACTGTAAATTGCCTTGGGTCACGATCGTTTAGAGCCGAGATACTGCAAAGAAAAACATTAGGGAGCTCACTACCATGATGAAGTTAATCAATTTGACATCCCTGGTGGGGCCACACACCCGGGAAGAGCTAGTTGCACGCTCCCCTCTCCCAGGGGTGGGCTCCCGGGTTGTGGGGGGGTGGTGGTGTCTCCAACTCCTCCCCTCCCCAGAGCAGAGCCAGGAAGGCACAAAAATAACCTGAAAGTTTGGTGGTGGTGGTGGTGGTGGGGGAATGGGGATTTTTTTTCCCAGAGAGGTTTTGCTAGTTTTCATTTCTGAAAAATTATCTAAATATATCAAATGTGATACCAAGTCATACATAATACATTTTTTATGTTTTTGCACCAAAAAGTGACTTTGGAGCTATAAGGAGCAGTGCTGTGTAAGTATGATGTGTCTCCACCCGCCCCGAGCAAGGTGGGTGGCATCTCTGGACGTGCTAACTTTCAGACTTCATCTCCCTCCTCAAGGCCTGGCGTGGGCTTGTTGGTGGGTCGCCAGGGGGCCCCGTGTGGGTGCACTTTGCCCTCCTCCCCTGTGTACAGGTGGAAGGAAGGGCAGAGAGGGCAATGGAGCCAAGGGGGGCCTTTGAAGGGCAGAAGCAGGAGGAGCCCAGCCCTGCATCCCTTCTCAATCAGGCCCTGCTGGTCCCAGAGAGACTGAAACCCCAAACCTTCTCTGAGGGTGGGGAGGGTCAGTAATAGGGAGGGGGCCGGGGTTGTGGAGGGTCAGGGTGGAGCTAAGAAGGTCCAGAGCAGGGTGAGGGCCGAGTTGTGTCTGGGGCGAGTCCCCGGCCTTGGGCTGGCACCAGACGAGGAGAGCGGGCAGGGAACACTCAAGGCCGCCCGGGCGGGGCTGGGGCTGTCGGGAGACGTGGCCTTGTCCACGCAGGCATTTCCTGGCTGGATAATTAGCCTCAGTCCATGCCGACTGTTTGGGGTGAACATGCTGGTGATCACGGGGAGGCAGAGATGGGAGGAGTGGGCATGTCAGCCGCGGGGAGCTGGGCTGGCGCCCTGCCCCATTCTCTTCCCCTTTCCGGCCACCCTACCATCTGGTGTGGCCTCCAGAGCCCTGCACCGGGCTTACCTCCTCCGTGAAGCCCTCCAGGCCCTACCTGGGCTGCACCTGGGGACGTCCTGCCCCTTCCCCAGAACTTGCCTCCCTGCTGGCGCCATCTGAAAACTGTGAAATCAAGTGCTTCCTGGCCAACAGGCTTCCTTCCATCTCTCCCCACCCCTGCACACCCATCCCTTTCTTGTCCTCTGCTTAATCACTCTGGATCATTCCCGACAGCTCAGGGACGAGGCCATGACCTCTTTTTGGCCTCAAGGGCCTTCAGCCATATTACCACCTGCCCCCAGCCTCACCTCCTTCCAAACTCCTTGATCCTGTAGGTACCACTTCCTTTGTTTGGCTATCTGGTCCTCTCTTTTCCACCCCAGGCAAATCCTACCATAAGTGCCAGCCTTAGGACACCTCCACCTGGAAGCCCTCTCACATGTGCCACGGTTGGTGAGTCACAGCAGTGTCCATCCCTCCCGCTCTTTCTTCTCACAACATTTACTTTTCAGTGTTGGTGAGAAGCCCTGTATAGGAGCTGAGAACTCAAAAGAGAGCAGGACAAAGTCTCTGCCTCCATGAAGCTGACACTCTGGGCAAGACCATCAATACATGTGAGATCAGGAGGAGTAAGTGCCATGATAAGGCCAGGTCAGGAGACAGGGAGTGATGGTGTGTGATGGGAGAAGACCTCCGGGACAGAGGAGTGTGAGCAGAGACCCAAAGGAAGTGAGGGAGCCGATGTCCTAGCAGAGGGGCCGGAGGCCAGGAGCCCGAGATGCGCGTGTCCCCACGGCACAGCTCTGTGGCCTGTTTTGCATCACGTTGCAATTACCATCTCTTTGCTCTCTGAATCCACCCAGGAGCCCAACTCTGTATCAGGCACAAGAGGGCCATTGACACATGCCTGTAGGACGGCAGGTGAATGAATGCATGGACCAAGGGAGTGATGAGTCAATTTCTGGACCTGTGCTGGACACTGTAGAGAGTCGGTCCCCAGGTGCCCCAGTAAAAGCAGAGCCTTTAGTTTCAGCCAAGTGCCCTGCATCCCAAGAACTCCATCCCTGGACTCCCCTCTCTCAAGCTGGAAGCTGACTACCTAGGAGTTTCTAGGGAGCCTGGCCTGCCAGCATGGTCATTCTCCTTTTCTAACTGTGCCAACACTGAGAAGCAAAAGCGTGTGTTTAGGTAACATTCTGAGCATCAGGGGTTGAAGCTCGGTGGGCTCTGGCAATAAGAGAGCATGAGTTTGAATATCCTCATTGTTTCCTTGTTTGATTCATCATCTTTTTTTGTTGTTGTTATTTGCTGCAAAGATGGCATTTCAGACAGAGGAGAATCAGGCCTCAGACTTGCCTTTTGGTAAGAAGTTCAAAATGACGGTCCTTAAAAATGTTAGCCTGGGGCAGGCGAAATCTAAATGACTGCCTCCATAGCATCTTAATCACTCCTGTCCCTGTGGTGGTTGAAGGTCCACGATCCCGGGCTTGTCGCAGCAGACCCTTTGTCCAGCCGTGGCCGGGAAGCTGGCTCCTGGGTGTGGCTGAGCCCGCGCCCCTGTTGTTGTCCTTCCTGCACGCCACTCATCAGACACCCCGGGAGCCTGGAGAGAAGCACTGTTGCCAACCGTGGTGATTTCAGTGGTGTTTTTCCTTCCTGGAGACCAGGACCTGCTTGACGTCCGTCCATACAGTTTCTCCCATGCCCTCCACTCCTGCACTGTTTCCTCCCAGGCCGCTCCCTGGGGAGGAGTGAGTCACTAGAGCTGTCTGCAGAGGGGCTGGGGGCAGGGGGCTGGCTTCTAGGGGCTGTGGGTCCCCTCATTGTTTTCTTTGGCTCTTTGCTCATGGCTCAGTGAAAGCCAAGTTCTGTTCTGGCCTGGTGCCGACTAAGCAGAGGCCGAGCTTGGCAGGCCTCTGGTTTTCTCTGGCATCAGAGGTGCTTTCCACAGCTTTCTGCCCTGAGAGGGCCGCCCTCTTTGGAAAAGATATCCTGCTCATACACCGACCACCAGGAGAGGGCGCCCAAGGAGTCCCCGGGGTGCCCTGGAGTCTGCTCTCATCCTGGTCCTGTCTGCCAATGCTAGAACTCTCAGCCCCTCATCACTTGGACCCCAACCCTGCCAGCCAGAGATGATAGCCTTTAGTTGAAACCCTGCCTTTCACAAGCTGGGTAGTCTTTGCAAATCACATCTCCTCCAGGGTCCCCAGCTTCTTTGTCTGTTAAATGGGGATGAAAAAGAAAAAAATTTAAAAACCATTGCTCTGTCTTGCCAGTCAATAAGGGGATGACAAACCTTTAAAAGGAGGGGTAGTGAAAAATATTTAAGTCAACATTAATTTTTTAAGCAATAAAGAGAAATCAGAAGATAAGTGTTAGTAATCAACCAAAAAATATCAGCCACCTTTTTTTTCTTCTGCCATACTATATACTCAGTTGATGGAAAAAGAATACAGTAAAAATATTTACTTGTGAGATCAAGAGAAAGCAAACCACTGAACTATTGAGTCAAGCCTGTCATCATTGGTCTCTGACCCTTCCATGTCTTCCCTATGGCATGAAGGCATCTTCACACAGAGACACTGGCCACTCCTGGGTCCTTGCTTCGAGTCCTGACCCTGCCTCTTATTCAGAGGTGGCCTGCAGCTCCAAGGGAGATGCTTCCCTTTCTTCAGTGTCTCAGGGACTTCCAACTTGAGCGCAGGGTTGCCTTACTTCACGGCTTCCTCATCTGTTGCCCTCCTGAGCATCCAAGCACAGTCAGGACAGCAGAATTAGAACAGGTGTTCACAGAGTGGCGACAAGGAGGTGGCAGTCTTTAATAAGCTCACCCTCCCGTTCTCCAGGACTGTTTCAAGCTGGCTTCAGTCTCAACTTTCCTATGTGACCCCCTACCTGAGCATCTGATGACCAAGCATCCTGCCCGAAGAAGACGGCAGAACAGCCATCAGATGGGCACTGGCCTCCAAGCCTGCCAGCCTCATCTGCACGACTTCCCCACCTCCTGTGACAGTGGATGGTGGGTCACCCAAAGCCTCACTCCAGTGGTTCACAGCCCCGTCCTTGCATCTCTTTCTCTCGGATCTAAATGCTTTGTTTCTCTCTTTGTGAAAGAAAACCTTCCCTCAACTCCTTGCCCTTCTGCTCTCATTTGCAGTTGAGCTTGTCAAGAGAGGCGTCTGCATACCCTTCGGCTCCTTCATCTCACTCCGGGTGGGTTTCTGACCCTGAGCCTGAACACACTCTCTTGGCACTGCCTTGTGGAGCTCTCCAAGACCTGTGTGTTGCCAAATCTATGGGACAAAATTAAACATCCATCAGCCTTGGGATCAGCTACCCACTCCAGCATTCTGGCCTGGAGAATTCCATGGACCGAGGAGCCTGGCGGGCTACAGTCCATGAGGTTGCAAAGGGTCAGACATGACTGAGCGACTTTCATTCATTTCAGCCTCGCCCTCTGAGTCCTTTTTCATTATGGTTTGTCACAGAATATTCAGTACAGTTCCCCGTGCTGTACACTATGACCTTGTGGTTTATGAGGGCAGTTGTCTCTTGATCTTACCTTTTCCCTTGCTCACATCCTCCCCAGAAGGCTTCTGTAGAGAAGAGGGCACCTGCCATCCTGGACTGGCCTTGTGGCGGTCATGCAATAGGTCACCACGCGGGGTGCTGTGCTGGACTCCAGTTGTTTAGTAGACGGATAGGGTAAAACAGGCCTCTTCTCCCCTGTTACCCTCTCCTTTCATCCTTCACAAGGTCCTCCAGGCTATTCAGGCAACAGTGTATTTCTTACCCAGGAGTTAGGAGAGCTTCTAGAGTTAACGAACACCAGGCCCAAGATCTAAGTTCTGGCTACTCTGCACTTCCCCTTGAAGTTCACTAGGGGAGACATCCAAAGACTCATGCCCATAAAATAAAGCCATGAAAAGATGCTGCATCTCACTGCTAGTAAAAGAAAATTCAAATTAAAATCTCAGGGAGAGACCATTTCATTTTGCTTGGCAAAAAATTTAAAGGCTGATGACACCCAAGTGTAGGCAACTATGTGGAGAGTTCAAAGTTCTACAGGTGGGAGGATACATTGGTAGAACCACTCTGGAGGGAAGTCTAGTGACTGAAGACTTGAAGATGCTCCTGCCCCATGACTCAGGAATCTTACTTCTAGGATTATGCTTCAGAAGAGCATGAGAGCCTCGTTGGTACAAGAATCTTCTTACAAGGTCATTTCTAACATTAAAAAAATGCATAGTAACCAGAAAATAAATTTTTTAAATTGTGGCCTATTTTTATAGAAGTTAAAATGAATGAACTGCAGCCACAGGGATCAACACAATTCAAGCAAAGGCAAATGTTGAGTGGAAAGAAGTGACTGAGGAATGTCCAGTATAATTCCACTGGGACAAAGTTTTAGGACCTGCACATCAGTACTGCAAGATACGTATGGGTGCATACATGGGTATTAAGAGTATACAGTGCTCATGGGAATAATAACACAAAATAATAACACAACCTTATGTTGGTGGTTTCTTCTGAGGAAAGGGGAACGATGTGCAGGAAAATTCAACTCATCTCTTGTTTTATTTCTTAAAAGTAAAACATCTGAAGCAAAAATGGCATAGTGTTAAATTTGATAAAGCCAAATAGTATGTACATTTTAATACCCTACCCTTGTCTGTATGCTTGATATGATTTCCCATAGGTTCAATCAATTAATGAAAAAAAATACTTAGGCCTCCCCAAGGGAAGGGGACATGAAGGCTCCCTCTCGCTCCAGATAGTCCAGCCTTTGCACCCACCACTGGCCTCCCTTCTTCAAGACACAGGTGAAAAACTCTAAAGCACAATGTGGAAAATTCTACCCGCCCCCGGGCCAAGCTTGTCTCCAGAGTCAATACCACATCGTGCATCTGAGCCTTTGATGTGGGTAGTGGTCCAGCTTCAGTCTGATGGAATGAATTATGGTGTTTTGGAGCCAGACTGGCTGGGTCTGAATGCTGTTTCTGCCACTTACCTGAGGGGCCTTGGATGAATTACTCCAATTCTTTGTGCCATAGGATGGAGGGAGCACGGGTGGAGGAGAGGGAGGCCAGGCAGCCGGCAAGGTGAGCAGGGGCAGCTCCGCGGGGCTGGCGACCCTCGTCTTGTGTGGAAATCGGCTGCTTCCTACAGAGTGATCAGTGCTTATTTATACATGGCAATAGGAAATGGCAACCCTCTGTCCACTCACCCCAAACCACGTGGGGGACTGAGTTACTTTAGCCTCAGTTCTTTATGTTTCAGTTCTAACATGAGTGGGATGGAGGAGAGATGGGGCATCAAATCAGTCCCACTTAAAGAAAATTTGCTGTTGATGGTAGCAGACCCTCGGATGGAGCAGAAAAGAAACCAAAGGTTCCTCAGTCACAGACCAACCAAGAGACTCTGCCTCTGTGAAAACCCTTGCCTGGGTTTGCCTTTTTATACCAAGCATTTATGGAAACATGCCCACCAGCCTGTCTGCTGAGTTGTCCAGAGGAGCCACGAAACCCTTGCGCTTCCAGGTTTCTACTTCTCAGAGTTACAGCCCCATCTCAGTGGCCCCCACAGCCCGAAGGAACCACACAGCTTTTGCCATCCTGTTGGCCTCTAGGTACTTTCACATGCGAGGCCTTCTGTGACCCTTACAGTTGGTGCCAAGATGGAGGGCTGAGAGCGGTTCTGGGTTGGGTTGGGTCCTCCTCTTATTCATATATTGAAGTCCGACTCCCCAGCACCACAGAATATGACCTCTTTTGGAAATGGGGTCATTGCAGATGTAATGAATTAGGTTGAGGTCACGATGGTGGACTCCTCATCCAATATGACTGATGCTCTTACAAAAAAAGGAAAACTGGAGACAGATTCACACACACACACACACACACACCACCAAGAACGCCATGTGAAGATGAAGGGAGAGATCAGAGTGATGCATTTACAAGGCCAGAAACATCAACATTTGCCAGCAAACCTCCAGAAGCTAGGGGAGAGGCAGGGAACAGAAACTGTCTCACAGCCCTTAAAATGAACTGACTCTGTCGATACCTTGACTTTGGACTTTCAGCCTCCAGAACAAAGAGAGAATACATTTCTGTTGTTTAAATCCCCATCTGTGGTTACTTTGTCTCGGCAGTCCTAGCAAACCACTACAGGGACTAATCTTCCCACTTACGACTGTGGACCCCTGAGAGCCAGCTCAAGGTCACACAGCTACTAAGAAAACTGAGCTAACGCTTGGTTTCTCAGATGGTATCACAGGCTGGTTTGACACTTTATCTGAGAGACTCAGTGACTTCATCAGGCCCTGGGAATAAAAACATATTGCAATTTATTCTTCTATTGAGCATGACAGGTTACAACTACTTTCTGGGTGGTCTGTTTCTGAGTTAGATCTTGATAGTGTTTGAGGAAAACAATGCTTTCACTTATCACTAGCACAAGATCATCTAAGAAGCCAGGTGAATGTCCTGGGACCTGTCATAGACTGCAGCCTTCAGACACACCATCAGCCTGCTGGGTAATCACAACGAGTCTGGCATGTTTGGCTGCTTTGTTTATGGCACCCATGGCATTCTGGCCCAGGCTTGGCTTTCTGATCCAGGCGTCCCTGCTACTTTGTACACTTGGGTGTGGATGATTCACCTTTCTTTGGGAGCAGCCCCTCTCTTCCCCGTGACTCTGCTAAGCTGGTTCCCACACTGTGCTCTGAGACTGTTGGTTGGAGTTTTGAGATTGAGCAATTGGGAGGGTGTAGAAGTGGGCAGGACAGTGGTCATGAGTCAGGAGGCGTGCGGCATGGCTCACCATGCGTAACTGTGTGACTTTGGCTGAGCCATTTCCCCTCCTGGGCTCAGTTTTCCCACCAGTAAATTGAGGAGATCGACTGTGAAGTGTAGCTCTTTCCAACTTGGTAGCAGCCTGGAGACCAGCAATGATGCCAAGAGTGGGGTTGGCTTACCATTTTTTTCCTGGTGTTTTTCAACCTCCCACCTAAAACGATGGGTTTTTCTCCAGACTGAGCCTGTGTGGGAGGCAAATGTCCAGCATCTGGAAGCTCAGCTTGGTCTTATCATTTTGCCCAGGCTCACCAGGCCCTCTGACCAGCAGATATGTGTCTTAGGTACAGAATACAGGAAACATGATTTAATCCTTAATTTGTACAACTTAATTGTCAGGGAACTATTAAAACAAAAGTCTGTTGGGTTGATGCTTTTTAAAAAAGTCTTTGATTTTGAAAATGTGGAGACTTATAGGGCCAGGGGGTCTTCAGATGGCCTCCTGCTCTAAAATCCTATGATCTCAACTCTGCCCTGGAGTGATGGTCTCGGTCTCAGTGGTCCAGGTGGGCGGTAACCCCAGCATCTGTGACTCATCTCTGAGGCTGTCAATGGCAGTGCCCATAACTTCCCTCCTTTCCCTGGTAAGTCACATCTTTCCTCTTCAGACTATAATTCAAGGTCATTTGATATAAGAGGATTTCCATCTCCAGCTTGCTAATGGTTGCCAACACCATCCTTGGCAAGTTTTGTCTCTGTCTTCATGTTGAGAAGGCCTTTTGTGTATGTCTTTATGTTGGATGTGGTGTAACTTTCCTATAAGGTGTGAAACTCTTCAAGTTTCAGGGCAGAGTTATCAGAGCCCACAAACTCAGTCTGGGGCCATGGATTCTTCCAGCCCATGGCCAGGACCTCTGCCTCTGGCTCTACAGTGTCACGTTCAGCAATGAAGAGTTTCTGGGAGTGCATCAGGGATGGTAGCATGGCCAGAGAGGGGCAGTCAGAAAGCACCCAGGTCTGATGACTCCCTGAGCAGTGTGCATCTCACAGCCCGCTTAGCACAGGGAGCCCTGTAAGAGATGGTCTCAGAGGCAGGGCAGGTTTAAGGGGCCTAATGACAAAATGTAACCTTAGTAGGGGGAGAGAAGTACTTTCCTTAGATCAGAAGATGGGCAAAGGAGCACCAGGGTCAAGGCCAACCTCAGAAGCAAGTGGAAGGGTCAGCTGAAGGCTTGGGCTTGGAATCACTTAGGTGATTCTCCTAAGACGGGTCCTGGAAGAAGATGGGTGGGGCATGGAGAATCATAAAATCACAGAGGTTGCTACTGTCTGTCCATTTTCCCCTTTTCTTCTAATAATAGAATTCCCCCTTCCTTTTTTTAAGTTAGATACTTGGCTGCACAAAATAAAAACTACATTTCCCTGTCTCCCAGTCTATGTAAATAAGTTCTAGCCAATGAGATGCAAGCAAAAGTGGAGACGTAGTCTCAAAGAGAAGAGGTATTCCCTTTTCCTTCTTTTTTCTTCTTGTTGTTCCCTGGAGAGCAGAAGTGATGGCTGGTATTGGAACAGCAGTCTTGGTCCCTGAAGTGATCGTGTAGGCTGCCCTGATAGGACCACGAGATGGAGTGTGCCTCTTCTCAGCACAGTCAGGTGTCATACTAGCCAGTCCTCCTACCTGTGGGCTTTTGTGTGAGACAGAAATAGTTTCTACTTTGTTTAAGTTGCTGTGGGGTTTCTGTCACTGAATTCCAAAATGACAAAGAAGACTTCAGTTTTTTTGGTGATTCTGCTTACCTTTTGGTGCTGGTCTGCCATGGACAGGTCTCCAACATTCGTTAAATCTTCCTTGTTTTAGCCAAGAGAGAACACAACTCATTCAGGCTCGGGCCCTTGGCAAGCGCCAGTATCTAACTGTAATCTATTGACATTGTTTTGTTTCTATGGTATTTATTTTTAGGTTACCATTTACTTAAGGTAAATGATACTGCTTTTCCATTTACAATAGTGACATGAGGTCACTTTCCTTTTTGAATAATTTACTTAAGCAAAAACAATTGAGTTGATTTAAAAGATATTAAGTGACTAAGACCACAGGTTATGTCAGCCACGGCAGAAGTTGGGGAGCTGGCTAGAGGAAGCCTAAAGCTTGGAAAACAGGGATACAGATTTTGCTGCTTCAGAAAGAATCACATAAACATCTCTTCCTCCAGTATTTTATGGTTCTTATTTTGGATGATTCAAAGTATTCCTGTAATGGAGTTTCCTAATTCCTCAAGGCAATAATTTAGTAAACACTCCCAAAGACCAAGCATAGTAGTTAAAGCGTCTGAGGGCTGAAGCCAAACTCCTTGAGTTCACGTCTTGGTTCCTGCAATTACTAGCTGTGTTACCTTGGGCGAATTACTATACTGCTTTGTGCTCAACATCTCACCTGTAAAACAGAGTTGATGATGTTGTTGATGATGTTGTTTGGAGGACTAAATGGCACACTGTATGTAAAGTCCTGAGCTGGGTATCTGGCTTCCATTAAGATGCAATAAATGGCACTGTTATTATTGTTGTTATGTCTGACTTGAACACATTAAGAAGTCAGTGTTGAAAGCTTTACATTAAGGCCTTGGGAGTTGAACAACTCTGTCCTGATGCTCAAGAAGTTATACATTTTAAAGGGAAGGTTTATCTCAATTTTTCTACTAAAGTTCCTTTTCTGTTCTAGGATCCAATTCAAGACACCTCATTGCATTAATCTTCACATTTATCTTAGTTACCCCCAATCTGTGATAGACTCCTACTCTTTCCTTGTCTTTCATGACCTTGACACTTTGTAGGAGTACTGGTCTGATATTTTGCAGAATTTCCTGCAATTTGAATTAGTCTAAAGCTTTCTCAGGATTAGATCCTGGGGAGGCCTGGGGCTTCCCTGGTGGCTCAGTGGTAAAAAATCTGCCTGCCAATGTAGCGATACAAGTTCGATCCTTGGGTTGGGAAGATCCCTTGGAGAAGGAAATGGCAACCCACTCCAGTATTCTTACCTGGGAAATCCCATGGACAGAGGAGCCTGGTGGGCTATAGTCCATGGGGTCACAAAAGAGTCAGACGTGACAGCAACTGAACAACAACTTGGGGAGGACTACCACCGAGGTGACATGTCCTCCCTGTGTCATTTCAGAGGGTACATGGTGTCAATGTGTCTTATTACTGGTGATGTTGACTTTGAGCAATTTGTTCTAGGGGTGCCTGCTGGTTTCTCTGCTATATTGTTAGTATTTTTCTCATTTTAAACTCTGTTTGTTAAATGAGAGGCTACATCTAGCCCACACTCAGAGAGAGAAAAACTATAAAGTCCCCTTCCTGGAGGAAGAAGTGTTTTAAGAATTTGTGAACATATTCCACTATGGGAATTAATAAATATTTGAAGAAGATATTTTGAAGCCACACCCTGTGTTTTCTTAAACCTTCACCCATTTCTTTCTCTGCATTCATTGCTGAATCTTGCCTGCAACCATTGTTACTGTAATGTCTCATGGTGGTTTTCTGTTTTCTTCTTTTGTTCTACATTGATTAGCTGGAATTCTTAGGAGGGAGAAATTGTCTCACCCTCCACCCACTTATTTAGTCAACAATTGATTTATATTACTATGGGACAAAACACATTTATTTTGTTATTTGGGATGTAATTCAAAACTAATGTATTAGGAGCCCTTCCAGGGTCTTGTGTCTTTTGGGAAGCCCCCATAATTTTTTTTTTTTTTGAGCACTCCCTTACTTCACAAGATGCTCAAAAGTTCATCTTTTATTTCCTCTGCCCGAGCCCTGGAATGAACCATTTCTCCAAGGGGTCCTGTTCCTTTCAAACCAAGATCCGGACACGAGGTGCACTCATTGTTGCGAGGGTGTCATTGTTTCTAAGTCAGTGAATAGATTTGGGAATGTATGTATGTACACTAACTTATGTGAACACATCTATTTCTCTCTCTTTCCCATCATCCTAATAAATGAGTTTCTACTGATGTCCAACACTAATTCAGTGTGACAGGAATCAACCTGTTCATTTTAGCCTTCCTCTCTTGCTTATTTGTAATTTCATTTTCCAATAATGAGAAATCTAACTCTCAGGACTAATATAAATGGAGATGACAGAAAAAAGTCAGTGAATGTAAAGGTATACCAATAGAAATTATACAATCTGAAGAAGAAAGAGAAAAAAAAAAAAGATTTTAAAACATGGACAAAGTCTCTAGGACCTCTAGGCAATATAAAAAAATCTCATATAAATGTCTCAGAGGAAGAAGAAAGAAAGAATATTTCAAAAAAATATTTGAAGAAATAATGAGTGAAATTTTTCTATATTTAGTAAAAGACACAAATTTGTAGATTTGGTGTAGAGTAGCCCACGCAGGACAAAGGCAAAGAATATCACATCTAGGTTTGTTATAGTTAAAACTGGACATAAAGAGAATATTCTTAAGCAGCCAGAGAACAACACGTGGCAGGCTGGACAACGATAATTTTAACATCCACCAAGTTTTTAAGAGAAAACATGGAGGCTAGAAAATAGTGGGAAAACATCTTTAAGGTGTCAAGAGAAAGAACTGTCAGCTCAAAATTCTATATCCAGTAAATATATCCTGTAAAATAGAATGCAAGGTGGATGTTCTTTTACATTGCCTACAGAGCTTCATTGGAAGAAAGACAAAGCAATTTTTTCAGGCTGAACGGAAACTATACCAGAGGGAAACCTGAACTGCCTGGAAGGATTAAAGAACATTAGCAATGGTAAATATCTGGGTAATATACAAAACTCTTTTTTCTCTCCATTTCTTTGAAATACCTATGACCCTTTAAAAAGAATTTATAATATTTCTTACAGATTACAGTATATGTAATAATACACATGGCAGTAACAGTGTAAAGAGTGCTGTGGGTGGAATAGTATGAGGGATAAATGGAACAATACAACTGCAAATTTTCTACATTTTTATATGAAATGGTACAATATTAACAGTGTGAAAAATCAAGGGTGTATAGTGTAATCCCTAGTGTAACCTTTAAAAATGATGTAAATAGTTCTAGTTAAAAGGCCAATATGTACATAAAATAATTCTAAAATATATTTTAAATAGTCTAAATCAGGAGGGCAACGGCACCCCACTCCAGTACTCTTGCCTGGAAAATCCCATGAACGGAGGAGCCTGGCAGGCTGCAGTCCATGGGGTCACTGAGTCGGACACGACTGAGCGACTCCACTTTCACTTTTCACTTTCATGCCCTGGAGAAGGAAATGGCAACCCACTCCAGTACTCTTGCCTGGAGAATCCCAGGGACGGGGGAGCCTGGTGGGCTGCCGTCTGTGGGGTCGCACAGAGTCGGACACGATTGATGCGACTTAGCAGCAGCAGCAGCAGCAGCAAACCAGGAGGGAGAGGGGAAGAGAGGAACAGAAAAACCAAGAAACAAATAACAAATAATAAATGGTAGATCTAATTCCAATCATATCATTAATTTAATTAAATGTTAACGGACTAAACACTCACAATAGTAATTCTCATTATCATTAATGTCATTATGACTTAGACTGCAAAAGAAAGGGACCATCCTTTGATTTGACTCATCTTTTAGATTATCATTCAACCCCTGAGCCTCTAGGGTGTGGCTGTGAATTATCTGCTACTCTTAGGAGAAACATACTGATTGAAAGCACATACGTGGCCAGGCACCATAGTAACCATTTACATGTGTTGTTTTATGACAGGAGGTCTTAATAAAGAACATGGACCTAACAAGCCACCATCAGCTAAAAGAATTTGGGAAAGGTCAAAAGGAGACGCCACATGTCCTACCGCCTCCCAGAATCCTTCTCGCTGGCATCCATCTTGGCTGAGCAATGTGCGCACCACCAGGAAGGACCCTGAGTCAGAATAACTGGCCAAAGACAACCCAGAAACTATCCCTACCATCATAAAACCTGAGCCTGCGAGCCCCACGGCAAAGCAGTCCTCCTGGGTTCCCTTACCCTCCAGCTCTCTGCCCAGGCACCACTTCCCAATAAAGTCTTGTGCTTTATTAACTCGAGTGTCTCCTTGGATAATTCATTTCCGAGTGTTAGACAAGAGTCCACTCTTGGGCCCTGGAAGAGGTCCCCCTTCCTACAACACTGCTTTTGGAGAAAGCTTCCTTGTCTCCCCAACAGGCAGGAGGCCCTAACGAGAACATCTCTATGCTCTTTCCATCTCTGCTGAGTTCCCAGGCCTGATCTTCCCTTGGAAGCTTAGAACACGGTCCTAACCACATGTAGGGTGGCCCAGAAGCAGCCCCTGGGAGAGGGTACAGTGATCACTAAATCCATCCTGACAAATACCTCCACTTCTCTTAACAGACATCTCTCATCTGAGATTAATTTTTAAACAGATTTTTTAAAAAAGGTAATTTACATGCACACTATATATTTCAAATACTATGCAAAAAGGTTTACAGTGAAAAGTCTGCCTCCTTCTGATCCTGGGTCCCTTTATCAGTGAGCATGCAGTTTTTATGTGTTCAGCCTGAAGCCCCTATTGCAGGACTGGAGGGGGTTGTGGGTGCTGACAGAGACACCAGCAGTGGGAGCAGTTGGATTTTATATTCTTCTCTGTTCAAGCAGATGTCTGCCTCATGTTCTTTTTTTAGCATTAAAAGCAACTTCCTGGAATCTATGTCCTCACCATGGGCAAGCAATAGTATTCCAGAAAGCTTGCTTTTATGGAGGAAAATCTAGCTAAGGTTGGAGGGCTGGTCCTGCCAGCTTTATAAAATACAGAATTTGAGGAAAATACAGATTAACAGGAAAAGTTCTTCATAATTTAGAGTTGAAGGGGTGGGAGAGGGGAAGTATACCTAGAAATAGTCTCTGCTGGTTAAGTTTAGGAATTTGGAAAACACAAAAGCCATCAGTAAAACACTATTTGATATTCAAATGGTTTGAGGTAGTTTCTCTTCAAAGGATAGGAAATGGAGTGGAAAAGTGAAAAGATTGTGGAATCTAAAAGAATTGGTTTCATCCTTCTTATGCCATTAATAGCTTTGGCAACACCCTGAACCTCTCTAAGCCTCGGTTTTGCCAAGTGATCCCGATACATGGCAAATATTCAATAAATACAATTTTCCTACTCAGTTCTCCCCTGTCCCTGTGTTTTGGTGTTTTCTAGTTACCTAACGCTGTGTAACAAACCATCCCAAGGCCCGGTGGATTAAAATAACAAGACGTTAATTTTACTTAGTGTGAAAGCCTTTTCTGCTCTGACTTGCATCTAATGACCAGAATATGGCAAGAATGATGGGAGGTTACTTGTGATGCTGCTTGCTCCATTTTTACTCTGTTGCCTTCCTGGCTTGCATGAGGTAAGCCACCATGTGACGTGAAGCCCACCTGTCCAGGAACTGAAGGCAATAATTCCGCAGGCTTCAAGGAACCGAGTCTTGCCAGCAACCCCGTGAACAAGCTTGGAGGTGTAGCCTTCCCAGTGGCACCTCGTGATGACTGAAGTCCCAGCCGACGTCTTGATCACAGCCCTTGAAAGACTCTGACGCAGAGAACTCAGCTAAGCCATGCCCAAACCCCCATCTACAGATGCTGTGGGAAAATAAGTGTTTCAAGCCATAAAGTTATGGGGTAATTTGTTGTGCAGTAATAGCTCACTAATATCTCAGGAATCTGCAGTATGGAGAGGACTTGGGGATAGCTCATCCCTCTTCGACTTGTGAGCTGGTTGGGTGTGGACGCTGGGAACCAAACACATGTGAAGGCTCCTTCCTCCCTCCCTCCCTCCCACCCTCCCTGCCTCCCTCCCACCCTCCCTGCCTCCCTCCCTCCCACCCTCCCTGCCTCCCTCCCTCCCTCCCACCCTCCCACCCTCCCTGCCTCCCTCCCTCCCACCCTCCCTGCCTCCCTCCCTCCCACCCTCCCTGCCTCCCTTCCTCCCTCCCTCCCACCCTCCCACCCTCCCTGCCTCCCTGCCTCCCATCCTCCCACCCTCCCTGCCTCCCTCCCTCCCTCCCACCCTCCCTGCCTCCCAGCCTCCCACCCTCCCTGCCTCCCTCCCTCCTTGATGCTGGCTCTGGGTTGAGACTCTAGCTGGTTGTTGACTGAAACACATGTGTGGCCTTCCTATGAGGCCTGGACTTCCAAGAGAGTGAGAGAGAGAGAGAGAGAGAGAGGCGGAAGACATCACATTTTCTAACCCAGCCTCAGGAATCAAACAGCATCACTTCCTCTGGATTCCATTCGTTAGAAGAAAGATTCTAAAGTGAAGCAATATTCAAAAGGAGGAAAATTAGACCCTATCTTCTGTAAGAGGATTGACCAAGAATTTGGATGTGCTGGCAGGATCAGAACTACTATCGCCGTAGTCATTTTTTGAAAACACGATCTTCACGCTTCGGGCACTCAGCCTTCCTGTTTTTGCCAGGTGTCCCTTCTGTCATGATTTGCCTTACTCTACTTGGTCCCCTTTAGAGGATGGGGTAGCTGGCTAAGAGATTTCAGAAAAGTCTGTTTCCTGAACTGCTCCACTTCCCAGGGAATCAATGTGGCCAGAGGCTCTATCTGACATAGGAAGCTCCCTGGACTTGGTCCCCTGCTTTGTTTTTCCTTTAAAGACACACAATCCATGTGATGTGCAAAGTGTACTGGGGTCACTCATAATTGTGACAAGGGGAAAACTGTGAAGCTGGTTGACTCACTGGAAAGCCACCAGCTTGCTGACTTATTGACTCTCTGCATGGGCAAACCTGCAAAAGCAGCGCTACTGAGAGTTTTCTGCAATTCTCGGGGAGTGAGAAATAAAGTAGGGGTGGGGGATAAGAGAGGGAGGAGGACAGAAAAAGAGAGAGAGAGCAGACCTGAGATAAGAGGCGTAAATCCAGACAGACGAGCGGGATAAGAATCCAGGAAGAGTAAAGGGATGGAAAACACGAAGTGTGAGAAAGCAGTGACCCAGTCCCACCCAGAATAAGGAAGTGAGGATTAATGCTGCTTTTTTAAAAAACATTTATCGAGATATAATTTACCTACCACACAATCCACTTGCTTAAATCGTGCAACTCAATCTTTTTTAGTATATTCGCAGAGTTGTCCGACTGTACCATAGTCAATTGTAGGACACTGTCATTACCTCCGAAAGAAATCTTGTATCCACTGGCTGTCACTCTCCATCTCCCTCCAACCTCAGCCCCAGGTTGCCACCCCTGTACTTCCTATCTCAAGCAGATTTGCCTGTTCTAGGCATTTCATATAAGTGAAATCATACAATATGTGGTTTTTTGTAATTGGCTTCTTTCACTTAGCATAATGATTTCATGATTCATTCATGTTGGAGAGTGTATCAATTCTTCCTTCCTTTCAATGGCTGGATAATGTTTCATTGCCTTGATTTACCTCATTTTACTTAACCGTTCATCAGCTGATGCTCTTTTAGGTTGTTCGTATTTTTTGGCTATTACAAATATGCTGATATAAACTTTCACCTACGGGTTTTTATGTGGTCATATGCTTTCATTTCTCTTGGATCTATATGAGTGGAATGGCTGGGTCATATAGTAAGTAACGCTGTGTTTAGCATTTTGAGAAGCTGATAAATTGTTTCCCAGAGCAGCTGCACCATTTTACATTCCAACTAGCAATGTATGAAGGTTCCAATTTCTTCACATCTATGCTACATCCTCTGTCGTTACAATTCTAGCCATACTTGTGGGTGTGAAGTGGTATTTCATTTTGGCTTTTATTTGCATCTTCCTGATGGCTGGTGATGTTGAGCATCTTTTCATGTTCTTATTGGCTATTATAAGTCTTTGAAGAAATGTCTAGTCACATCCCTTGCTCACTTTTTATTTGGGTTATTTATCTTTTAATAGTTGAGTTGTAAGAGTTCTCTATATATTCTAGATACAAGTCCCTTATCATATATGCAATTTACAAATATTCTCTCCTATTCTGTGAATGTTTTTTGCATTTTTTCAATGGTATTGTCTGCATCACAAAGTTAGTAATTTTGATGAAGAATCTATTTAATCAATATTTTCTTTCGTTACTTGTGCTTTTGGTGTCATAGCTAAGAAAGTTTTGTTCAGACCAAGACCCCAAGGCCATGAAGATTTACTCCTATGTTTTTTGTCTTTAAGCGTTTTATTGTTTTTGCTCTTACGTTTAAGTCTTTGATCCATTTTGAGTGAATTTTTGTGTTTATGTAAAGAAGGGATTTAACTTCATTCTTTTGCTCGTGATAATCCATAACACTATTTTCTTTTAAATGATAAACCTTATAAATCAAACTTTAATATACTGCTTTCCTGGACTAAGCAAGAGAAAGTAGGATCCACTTTCCCTGAAGTTCAACCCTATTTTAAACATGAGATTTCTATGACCACTGCCTCTTTTTCACTCTCTACATGTGTGAAATGTGAACTTAGAAATGTGGGTACATTTCTAAGATAAATAATTGTGTAGAAGGGTCTTAGCTATTCCATTTGTTTTTTAAAAAAGGATTGCACTAGGATAGTGATTCTCAACCCTGGCTGCTCGTTAGAAATCAAAATCTTTTAGGAGCTTTTCAAGGGCTTCTCACGTGGTGCAGTGGTAAAGAATCTGCCTGCCAATGCAGGAGATGCAAGAAATGCAAGTTTGATTGCTGGGTCAGGAAGATTCCCTGGAGAAGAAAATAGCAACCCATTCCAGTATTCTTGCCTGGGAAATTCCATGGACAGAGGAGCCTGGAGGGCTATAGTCCATGGGGTCGCAAGGTGTCGGATATGACTGAGCACGCACGCACGCAGGAACTTTTCAAAGTCCCCATGATGAAGTCCTGTGCTCAGCTATCTTGATTTGCTTGATCTGGAAAAACAAGTGTTTTTCCGGGTGTCTCAGGTGATTCAGTTGTACAGCCAGGATAGCAACTCCTGCCCTAGAACTGCTCTTCACAACTATTATTCTGTGGTTTTTGGCAGTTCTGAATAGCATAAACCTGACAGAATATGGTTCTCTTAACCGGTGCACATTCTGTCACCTGCTACCCACACTGGGGACTCCATGAATAGTGGATGTCTCTCTGGGTTTGGCAGGGCAGGTATCTGCCCACCTTTTCCAAGGTGGTAGTGGTTCCGCCTGGTCCCTAATGTCTTCAGTAGCCTGGAGGGCACCTCTGAAACGGTGCAGACTGATGACCACTGTTTATGGGGCCGCTGCTCCAGCCAGCCTCACCCTGCTGCTCCCTCTCCCCAAAAGCTGTGTCCTTCCCCTTTTCTCCATCTGCTTCCTCCTACTCTCCCCCTCTGATCTCAGCTTAAACATCACTTCCTCAAAAAAACCTTTCTTCCTCCCCTTTCTTTTGGATCCCCCCCGGCTGCTCTGAACTACTTCTCTCAACTCCATCCATGAAGTTGTGTTAGGACTTGTGGTCTCATCCTGATCTCAGCTTCTGACAGGCCCAGCGGTGAGCACTTTGACTCAGGTTGGACCCAACGGTTCCTTCCTTCAGCTGATGACAAGCCAAGGAGGGTGGGAACCTGAGAGGGAGCTGGGAACAAAGATCTAACTCTAAGAAGCTCTTTGCCAGGAGCAGAAGAGGCACAACGTTGTTTCTCTTTGGCCTGCGGTGTGGCTTGTGCTGGAACAGCGCCCCCAGTGGTGCCTGGCACGTGGTGAACGCATGTGAGATGCTTACAGAGTGAACGTGAAGTGGGCGGGCTTCCGTCTCCTCCAGTGAGTTCCAAACACACGTGTTGTGAGGGGTATTGGTGGCTGGGGGATGGGGAGAATGGAAGATGTGGACCGGAGTACAGTCAAGATTCTATGGCAGAAAGATGCCAAAGGTGGCTGGTAACATGGCAAGTGTTCTATGTCCTGTCTTTTAGCTTCCTGGCGCCCTCAGCCCTCACTTGCCCCTCCTGTCTTCCAGCCTCTGCGCCACCATTAGCAGTCTCACCTTCCACCCTCTACGGACCTTCTTTCTTCCAGTCCCACCCCACTGGAGGGCTCACCAACACCCCAAGTGGAAGGCATCCTTCCTTTGGTGTGACTCACACGGCCACTGCCTCACCACTCACACTCTTTCTTCGTTAGTGTCTGACTTCCCCACTCTGCTGGGAGCTCTGGAAGGACAGGGACCGGGTCCCTGACACACAGCAGCCCCGAGGGCCTGCTTGCTCACGAGCTGACTCCTGGACGAGGTTACCTGCTGTGGAAGGTGCCAAGGAGAAGGAGGGGAGGTGACTGGGAACTGTTTCTACTGGCCTTCCTTCACTTCTGTCATCCACCTTCTTCCCAATGTTTTAAGTTTTTGTTTTGCTTTTTTCCTTCTCCTAGACTCTTAGTCAGTTTACGGTTTTATCAGGGCTAAACCAGCCAACCTGGGATGGTGGTGTGTCTGCGGGGACCTGACGCGGTTAGGGCCTGGTCTCCTAAGTGCACTTGTTCCCTGGGACCCCAGGGTCTCAGGAAGGGGGAGTCTCCCCCATGTCCTTCTCCTCCTCCCTCTCCAATCAACCCCCCATCTCTGTGCTCTAGTATGCAGGTGGTAGTGAAACCATGGTTTCTCTTGGGAAAAGGAGTGTCTGCTGCTGATTAAAAAATTTTTCATGCCTGGGGCTCCTGGACAGTCAATTAGTCCATAATTCCCCAAACCACTAAAATCCCTCCTCATTTTTATAAACTCCTCCTTTCCAATAGGCTAAGCATTGGTGACTTTCTTTTCAGTTTCCACAGTGGAGCAGTTTACCCATATTTCACCAGGATGAGCATGGGCATGGGGTTTGATCTCGGGGAGAGGAGGTAGTGGGACTCACTTATCATCCAGACAATGAGGGAGGTGGCCGAGATCGGGGCAGGGACTCCTAGGATGAGCTGGGAGAAATTCTATGGGTTCCATGGTGGTGTTTGGTGGGAGGGGCAGGGGAACGGGTGTCTGAGGTTGTTCTGAAGTTGTATGACAATACTGAGTATGCATGCTAGGGCATTTTCCTAGGGATTGGTCAGTGGTTTTCATCAGCTTCTTTAAGCAGTTGAGCAGCCTGGCCTGAATTCTCACTCCTGAGGTCCCTTCTGCTTGAGGCTTGTGCACTTTTGAAACAGTAAGCTGTCTCAAGAGACCCAGGAGTGGAGATACAGGCAGGGTCTGATTCCCTGAGGCCACCTGGTGGTGCTGGGGTGCATAGCATCCTTTGGGCAATGGGAAAATCCCTGGGCTGACTTCCGGCTGGACAAGTCCTAGGAGAGGGTCCAGAAAGGAGGTTTTGGAATCTGAGTGCATCCGCCTTCCCCTTCAGAGAGCTGAGAACAGTGCTGGTCCAAAGCTGGAAGGAAAGGCCTGGGTGATTGGATTACCTCCTCCCCACCCACCTGCTCTGCACTCAGCTTCCCCTGCGCCCACTTGGGAGGCATCTTGGGAGCCCAGACTCGGGAACCAAGTGAGCCTGGGTCAGGTCGAGTGGGAGAGTGTGCCAAGAGAGGCCGTGGATGGGAGGGGAAGAGTTCCAGGCTTATGTGGGGATGGGAGGGCTGAGGAACCCTGACCCTGACTTCAGAATAAAGGCTGAGCTCTGCATCTTTCAGGGGACTTCCCTTGAACTAATTGTTTCACTCCACTTCTATCCTGAGAGGCAGGCACTGTTTATACCCAATTCGAAGATGCAGAAATTGAGGCCCCGAGAGGTGACATGATTTGCCAGAGACCACACGAAGACCACACAGACAACTGTGGAGCCAGTCTCCCCAGTGGAGGTGTATACTCCGTCTTCCTGACTCCTCTCTTGGTACCCGCAGCTTGGGTTGACTGAGGTCAAGAGCCTGGACTGGCTTTGCATGTTTCTGATGAAGGATGTTCAGGTTGGAAAGGCAAGAGTTCTGTGTTCTACTTTCTTCAGTTCTTTTTGCCAGGCAGCTAGCCGGTAGGACCAGACCCACTGCTAGGGGCCTTGGCCAGAGCAGAGCAGGAAACTGTGGTCCTTTCTGAAGCTGGAAGGTGGCTGCTTTAGGACAATCCAAAGCAAGGAATAATCCTACCTGTTGTAGGACAATCCTACAGCAACAGGGTTTATCATCCCAGCTTGAATATATTATAAGAATACAATAGGAGCCAGGAAAGGCTGAATCCTGTGAAATGTTACTGAAGCTGAGTCAGGTCGGAGTTGGGAGGAAGGCATCACAGAGTCCTCTGCCTTCTCGGCTCAGAGGCCATTTCCTTTGCCCACTGAGTCTGGAAATCTTCCATCTTCTCTTCTCATGCACAGAGTTCACTTCCTCTTTGCACTTGACCTTCTCTATTGCATGTGCCCATTTGCTTGTCTGCAGCCCTCTTAGGCTCTGAGTGTCTGAGGGTGGGACCATGTTGGTTTCATGATACTGTGATAATGTGTTGGTATCCCTAGCAGTTAGTTCATAGTGTGGCACACAGGAGGTGTTACAAAAAAATGTATTAAATGAGTAGTAGTGTTATTTGCTCAGTCATGTCCGACTCTTTGTGACCCCATAGACTGTAGCCCGCCAGGCTCCTCTGTCCATGGAATTCTCCAGATAAGAATACTGGAATGGGTAACCATTACCTTTTCCAGGCGATCTTCCTGACCCAGAGATCGAACCTGGGTTTCCTGTATTGCAGACGGATTCTTTACCATCTGAGCCACCTGGGAAGCCCATTATATGAGAAAGTGACTCGATCATACAGTATCATATAGGATTATGGGGAAGTTTCCTACCTGGACAAGAATTTTGAGGTGACCAGAGTGGAGCTGACATCTGTCAGGGTCACTGAAATGACAACAAGGAGCAAGGATCCCTTGGTCTTGCCTTAAGTCCCTGACAAGAGTAGGTCTCCTGGCTGCAATGTAGGTTACTGGTCGTGAGCAGTTCTGTACCTTTGCTGGGCTGTGTCAGTGGAGACATGACCCTGTTGGATGCTACAAGTTAATGCTCATTAAGTTCATGGCAATTCCAGGGGAAATCCTCTCTTCTCACGGTGCCATTGCTGGACCTTTTCTTTAGGTCAAGAAAACAGTTAGCTATTAGATTTTTGGTAAATTTTAAATAGCTATTGGATTTTAAATTCATTTCAAGGAATATACATATGAACATATAAAAGATATACAAAATAAAAGTAAAATGAATATATATCTACTGTGCAGCAAGGTTAAGAAATTGTTTTTACACATTGCACTTATTATTTTATTCAAAATATCACCAATTTTCCATTGTAATATCTTTGAAACTTCCTGTGTATGCCTTCAAAATTCCTTTCTCATCTCCAGGGAAAACTTTAGGTTTATAGTTTCCTTTTTTCTTTTATAATTTATCACACACACATATATATATCAGAAATAATATACAATTTAGTTTTGAATATTTAAAAGTTTATTTAAGTGGAATCATATTGCACACATTTTATGTGACTTGACTTTTGTTTTTTTTTCTCAACATTTTTGGAGCCTTTGTCCACGTTGGCAAATGCAGCCGTGGTTTACTCATTTGCAGTGTTGAATGGTATTCCACTTTATGACCAAATCACAATATATTTATCCATTCTCTTTTCTTCTGAATAATAGTTTGATGGTATATATGTTCATATATTTCTCATCCTTTTAGTTTCAGACTTCCTCTGTCTTTATGTTTTAGGAATGTCTCTTATAGATAGCTTTGCTGTTTAGTTGCTAAGTATGTCTGACATTTTTGTGATCCCGGGCTCCTCTGTCCATGGGATTTCCCAAGCAAGAATACTGGAATGGGTTGCCACTTCCTTCTCCAGGGGATATTCCTGACCCAGGGATTGAACTCTGGTCTCCTACATCAGCAGGCAGATTCTCTACCACTGGGCCACCTGGGAAGCCCATAGATAGCTTATAGCTAGATTATTTAAAAATTCAGTTTTATGAATGTTTTTAATGGGTAAGCTAATTAATTAACATTTATTATAATTACTGATAAATGTGGATTTATTTATATTACCTTATTTTGCATTTGCTATTTCCCCAATTTTCTTCATTTCTTTTTTCCTCTTTCTTGTTTTCTTGTGTACTAAGGGCTACCATCCCCCACACCCCATTAGTTTGGAGATATATATCTTAGTCCTAACCATCTAGTGGTTACCCTAGAAACCTTGATAAGCATCCTTAATCTAAAAAGAAGTAAAAGCTAATCAGTATATTTACTCTCCTGTTCAAGGTCCATAGATTTAATCCCAATTACTTCCCGTCTGACTTACTGTGGCAGACACATCCCAGTGACCCATATTCTTGTATAATCCTCTCAGAGTATGAGTGGAACTTGTGATTTGCTTCTAATCCAAAGAATATGGCAACGATGAAGGCATGTCACTCCCATGAGTATGTTTCATAACGTAGGACTCTGTCCTAGCAGACTCAAGAGAAAGAGCTTCCTGCCAGCCTTGAAGAGGCAAAGAATCGCGTTCACTCTACAAATAGGGCTGTGTGGCAGGGCACAGTGGGAACCTCTAAATGCTGACAGACAGCAGAACAATGGGATCTCAGTTCTACAGCTTTGAGGGGGTAAATTCCGTTGACAACCTGAAGGAACCCAGAAGCCCATTATCCCCAGTCAAGCATCTGATGAGGCTGCATTTCCCGATACCTAGACTGCAGGCTTGTGAGACCTTGATGACAGGACACAGTTATGTGCCTGGACGCCTGACCCATGGAAATTGTGAGATGATGAATGGGTGTTAAGTTGATATGTTTGTGGTAATTTGTTATACAGTAATAGAAAACTAGTACATGTATATATTTGTATAATTTTTCTAATGTTTTATCTACATTTGCTGGTAAAGCTACTTGAACCTGATATTTTCTTTGTGTGAAAGTTTTAAATTATAGATTTAGCTATTATAAAAGTGATAGGAATCAGTTCTAATGAGATGGATGAAACTGGAGCCTATTATATAAAGTGAAGTACGTCAGAAAGAGAAACACCAATACAGTATATTAATGCATATATACGGAATTTAGAAAGATGGTAACGACAACCCTATGTGCAAGACAGCAAAAGAGACACAGATGTAAAGAACAGACTTTTGGACTCTGTGGGAGAAGGCGAGGGTGGAATGATTGGAGAGAAAGCACAGAAACATGTGTATTACCATATGTAAAATAAATGATCAGTGCAAGTTCGATGCATGAAGCAGGGAACGCAAAGCCGGTGCTCTGGGACAACCCAGACGGATGGGGTGGGAAGGAGGTGGGAGGAGGTCAGGATGGGGGCACACAGGTACGCCCATGGCTGATTGATGTCGATGTATGGCAAAAACCACCACAATATTGTAAAGTAATTAGCCTCTAATTAAAATAAATCAATTTTTTAAAAAGTGATAGGACTACTCAGATTTCCTATTTCTTCCTGAGTCAGTTTTAGTAGTTGTATGGAAATTTAGTAGGAGTTACTGGAAATTTAGTACCTGTAAACTTTAAAATATATTGACACAAAGTTTTTCAGTATACTCTTTTCACCTTTTTTATTTATATGGGTAGGATGTGTAAACGACTGCTTCTTGGCAGGAAAGCTATGACAAACCTAGACAGTGTGTTGAAAAGCAGAGGTATTACTCTTTCGACAGAGGTCCGTGGAGTCAAGGCTATGGTTTGCCAACGGTCATGTACATTTCTGAGAGCTGGACCGTAAAGAAGGCAGGATGTCAAAGAATTGATGCCTTCGAAATGTGGTGCTGGGAAGACTTATGAAAGTCCCTTGGACAGCAAGGGGATCAAACCAGTCAATCTTAAAGGAAATCAACCCTGAATACTCATTGGAAGGACTGATGCTGAAGCTGAGGTACAGTATTTTGGTCACCTGATGTGAACAGCTGACTCACTGGAAAAGACCCTGGTGCTAGGAAAGATTGAGGGCAGGAGAAGGGGGCGTCAGAGGATGAGATGGCTGTATGGCATCACTAATGCAATGGACATGAACTTGGACAAACTCTGGGAGATGGTGAGGGACAGGCAGGCCTGCCGTGTTGCAGTCCATGGATTCGCAAAAAATCAGACACAACTGGGTGACTGAACAACAACAACAACATGTGTAGTAATGTATTCATTCTTTATATTGGTTATTTGGTCCTTTCTCTCTTTTTTTCTTAATTATCTCACCAGAGGGTTATCAATTTAATTTTTCTTTCTAAAGAACCAATTTTTAGTTGTATCATTTATACTGAATATGATTTTTATTAAATTGATTTCTGCTTTTTTATTATTAAACTCTAATTCTTGTTTTTGGATTTTCTTTGTTATTGCTTTTCTAAATTTTTGAGATGGATTTTCCATTGAAAGTGAAAGAAAGTGAAAGTGAAGTCCTTCAGTCATGTCTGACTCTTTGTGACCCTATGGACTGTAGCCTACCAGGCTCCTCCGTCCATGGAATTTTCCAGGCAAGAATACTGGAGTGGGTTGCCATTTCCTTCTCCAGGGGATCTTCCTGACCCAGGGATCGAACCCAGGTCTCCCGTATTGCAGGCAGACACTTTACCATCTGAGCCACCTGGGAAGCTCAGATTTTCCTTTAGCTTTTTTCTTTTTTTGGTGGTTATATTTAAGCCTATTAAATCTCCCTCTGGTGTTTTAGTAGTACCCAACAAGTTCTGGTGTTAAGCATTTTATTATCACGCAGTTCAAAATATTACCAAGTTTCCATTGTAATTATTTTCTTTAACTCATGGGTGTTTTAGAAATGTATTTCTTTAATTTCCATTCACATGGGGACTTCTCAGTTATATTTTTTGTTATTAATTCCTAGCTTAATTTAATTGTGGTTAGAAACATACCCAGCATAATTTGGTTTTCTTTTTAAAATTGAGTTATAATTTACATACAATAAATTGTACAGACTTTCAGTGTAGTTTGATCAGTTTGGGCAGAAGCATACCCCCATAAGACTAGGAATGCAATTAAGATACAGAACATTTCCACCATCTCAATTTAATCTTCATGTTCCTTTCCAGTCAATCCACCTCCATCCCTCTCCCTCTCTGCTCAGGGCAGCTGCTGTTTCAGTATCTATCACCAACACTGAATTTTGTCTGTTCTATAATTTTATATAAATGATGTCGCCTAGTGCACATTGTTCTGCATCTGTCTTTTTCACACAACGTGTCTGTTTTGAGATTCATCCATGCTATTATGTATTTCTTCCCTTTGTTTTGCTAAGTAATATTTCATTGTATGAACATGCCAGTTTTTCTATCCATTTCCCACTGATGAAAATTTAGGTTATTTCCAGTCTTTAGCTATTATGCACAGAAAATGAATAGAAAAATGAAAATTCTTTTACAGGTCTTTTCGTAGATATGTGTTTCTACTTTTCTTGAGTATCTAACCATGAATAGAGTTCCTGGAACCAGGAAATGACCACTCAAGTAAGTCTAGTCAGTTTTTCTCTTGTGATGAGAAAGTTTAAGATCTGCTCTCTTAGCAACTTTCCAATATGCAATACAATATCATTAACTATGGGCACCATGCTGTATATTACATCTCCATGGATTATTTATTTTATAACTAGAAGTTTGTACCCTTTGATTCCCTCCACTCATTTTGCCCATCCTAATGTTGAATTTTGAGAGTTTTTGCACATCTTTTGTCAGATATGTGGTTTGCAAATATTTTCTCCCAGCTTGACACGTCTTTCAGCCTCTTAACTGAGTCTTTCACATAGCAAAAGTTTAAATTTTGATGAAGTCCAGTTTATCAACTTTTTTTCTATTATGAAGCCTGCTTTGATGTCATGTCTAGGAACTCTTCTCCTAATCCAAGGTTCTGAAGATCTTCTCCTATGTTTTCCCATAAGAGTTTTATATCTTACATCTAAGTCCACCATTCATTTAAAATTAATTTTTATATGAAGTATGAGGTTTAGTTTGAGATTCTCTTTTGTTTGTATGTGTGTGGCCTATGGATATCCGATTGTTTAAGCACCATGTGTTAAAAAGACCATCCTTTCTCCATTTGACATATTTGTTAGAAGTCAGTTGGGCATACACGCATGGGTCAATTTCTGGGTTCCCTATTGTGTTCCATTGATCCGTGCATCTATCCCTTCACTAATACTACCCTTTCTTGATTACTATAGAAATATAGTAAACTTTACATTAGCTAAAGTAATTACTTCCATTTTATTCTTTTTAAAAAAATTGATTTAGCAATTCTAGGTCATTTGCCTTTCCATTTAAATTTCAGAATATATGAAATAAAAAATAATATTTCACTTTAGTCCCTGAAGGATATTTTTCTGGGTACAGAATTTTAGACTTGCAGCCCTTTCTTTCAACACTTAGTAAATATCTTCCTATTGTCTCCTGGCTGCCATCTTTCTATCAAGAGATCCTTCAAAGATAATCTTCCTCTTCTTTCTGGCACCTTTTAAAGATTTTATCCTTAGTTTTTTTTTTTTTTAATCAGTTTTACTATGTGGCTTTAAATCTTTCACTGGTTTTTGAAAAATCTCAATCATCTGAGATTTCAAATATTGCTTCTCTTCTGTTCTCTTTTCTCAGGGATTCTACTCGCGTGTGTGGTTGACTTTCTCATTGTATTCCTTATTTCTCTTACACTCTTAAGTGTATTCCATCCTTTTTGTCTCTCTATGATTTCTTCTGGTTAATTTTTTTGAACTTTGTTTCTTTTAACTAATTCTTCTTTTACCTTTATCAGTCAGTTGTTAAACTCATCCATTAAATTCTTAATTTGGGTTATTTTACTTTTCATTTCTAGAATTTTTTATTTTAAAATTTTAAAATATTTTTGTTATTTTTTTATGAAGTCCTAAATCTTGTATCTACCTTACTGAACAATAAAAGCATTCTTGTCTTCCCCTTGAATTACTGGAAACTGTGTTCTCTACCACACTGTCCTTATGCTATTAATATTCTGAATATAAAGCATATCAAACATATATTTAGTATTTTATTTAGTTAGTTTTTGCTCATCATTCTAAAATTTTCAGGTCTTTTGCAATCATCACTTGACCTGTCATTGTATAAGGAGGTCAGGAGATCTGGAAAAAGAACCCTGACTCAACCAACTGTCAACTTTATTCTCTTCTGTCACAAACTCTGAAAAATAAATTTAGCATGGAATCTAGGAATGGGGCAGCCATGGTGGAAAATCCATGAACTGTAAATTCAGCATATAAGAAAAAGCTCCTCCCTATCAAGGAAAACTTATTATCTAACTTGGGGGACAAAAGAACCCAAAGGAAGTGATTAGCAGATCATATTAAAAGTATGCAGTTGGAGGCTAGTGATGAAACACAGGTTCTGAGTGGACTTGGCTTTCTAGATGAAGACTCTAAGGGCTGGAATGGCTGTGGAAGAAGGGGTCCTACAATGAGTTATTTTCTTAAAGCATAATTCATTCATTCATCCACTTGACACATTGTTTTGAATATCCCAGGCACTGAATGATGTGCCTGGCCCACTGGTGAACAAGTTGGAACTTTACATTTCAGGCAGTTTATGGACCAGAGTGGGGAGGAGGAGGGTGCCAGGCTGGGGAGGCCCTGCAGGGGAGCAGCCTGAGAGGGAGGAGCCAGGTCTGCGACCTGGTGATGAGTTGCCATCTGATTTCCACCAACACCTGGCCCCTTCTCGGGGCTGGGACCCTGGAGGTGTTGCCTGCTGAGGGCATAGCGCTGACAAAGGGGCCTCACCCTGGTCTTCGGAGTTTGGTGTAGGTCTTGGGTTGGGGTAAGAGCATGGCGCAAGGAAGCCCACCACCTCTTCTCTCTGTGACACGAACCAGACTGTGATTGTGAAGCCAGCGACTGTCTTTTCACTTCTGAACTCCCAAAGCCTGGCACACACTAGCTGTGCCATATGTGTTAACGGCTGAAGGATGTTACCCCAAGGATTGTCTGCATTCTCTACCTCCAGGTATTTGTCTTATCCCCTCTTAAAGATGAGGCCGAAAGAGGTTAACCAACTCGCCCATGGCCCCAGGCCCTGCATTTCCTGCAGGCAAATGCAATGCTCTATCTTGTCCATTAATTTTGTCATAATTCCAGTTCTTAATTGGGTTGACCTTTCCCTGAATTCTTACAACACTTAGCCTGAATTAATCATTTTATCATCTCAATAATAATAGCATCCACTTAAAAAATCATGTGCTGTCTGCCAAGCACTGTGCTAAGTGCTCTCATCCTTCCACTTGGTTCATCTTTACAATGTCCCTTTGAGAGAGAGATTTTTATTATTCTCGTGCTACAAAAGAGGAAGCCAGGGCACAGGGGCTAAGCAGTGAGTGCCGGAGCCATGCTCTGAGCCCCAGATGCCTGGTTCAGAAGCTTGCACTCAGAACCATCATGTTGTACTGCTTCTCCTGCACCATGTATTAGGCTCAGTTCCTCACTGTGAGGCAGGCCCCTTCATGTACAGGGAGAACAGCTTAGGTGTTTGTTTTGTTTGTGTGTCTTTGCTTTTCTTTTTGATCCTTTGCCCACCCCTGATGGCCTGGCATAATGCCTTTATATGGTTGACTTTCCATAAAGACTTATTGACTTGGAATTTTCACCTTAGCATTGTCAGGCCACAGGCTGCCACTAGGTGGTGCTACATTCCAGAGAGTGGACGGCAGGGCGGCAGAGGCCAGTTCAGCTTGCAAGAAGCAGGCTTCCTGCAACTCATGGCAGTGGGAAAGAAGTGGAAAGGCTGGGGCAGGTGAGGAGGGGGACTCCAAACCTTCTGATAAGAGAGGGGAGGAGAAAAAATTCACCACCCTAGCTTGTGTTTGATGCTGCCCACCAGAAAGGAGGTAGTCAGAAGGGGATGACCAGAGAGTGGGGGAAACAAGTCAGGACCACATGTTATCAGAAAAGCGATGTATAGCACTCTTAAGAGAGGACCTGCCACTCCCTACCCCCTCTGCCTTCCCCACCCACCCTCCACCCCCAGGACTACGGAATGCAAAAGGCCCAATCATCCTGTGAATTCCAGTACCATCCCAGGTGGTGCTAGTGGTAAAGAACTCGCCTGCCAATGCAGGAGACATAAGAGATGCTGGTTCGATCCCTGGGTTGGGAAGATCTCTTGGAGGAGGGCATGGCAACCCACTCCAGTATTCTTGCCTGGAGAATCCCATGGACAGAGGAGCTTGTCGGACTAGAGCCCATGGGGTTGTACAGAGTTGGACACAACTGAAGTGACTTAGCATTGCACCCACAGATGTGTGAATACTTGTCTTTCCAGCTGGGCTTTCAGGATACTGTTGAGTGTCAGGTCCCAGGAGAGAAATGTGCAGTGGTTGATCCTAGATCCTGGCCGTCTGGCCCCTGCTGCCCTTCTCAGCTCCTCTCCTACACCCCTCCTTCAGAGCAAAATCTCTGCTCTGGTCCAGTCATGTTTTGGTGGAGAAACACAGTCAGTGTCCAGGGTTGGGATGGCGAAGCTCAGATGTGGGCAGGTCCCTGCAGGCTGCCCTGGTCAGGGAGGGCTTCCTGGAGGAGGAAGGTCTCAGAGGGTAGGTAAGGTCTGATTCTGTGATGCTGAGTGCCAGGCCTTGGTGCTTAGATGCTTCAGTTTAGTGAAGAACCTAGGACTTCCAGAGACCGGATCATGACCATGGATGAGCTGTGGGCGCCGACTGCATCTCTCCTACCTCCTCTTCTGTTGGTGACCATGCGGTGTACTGTCCATACCAGGACAGTCTTCTATGTAAAAGGGAGTATTATTAACAATTTCCCTGGGACAACAGGGGAAACTGGGGCAGCTCCCTGGGCAGAGCAGGACCTGTGATCATCCAGCTATCTGAAGACGAGTTTCCCTCTGAGGGAAGCACGAGGCTGGGACAGAAATGAGGCCAGATGCCCAGGTTCTCTCACTGTGAGATGCACAGAAGCTTTGGGTGGAGCTCACTTATCGATCCCTGAATCCAATCAATCAGTTCATCCCATCATCAATCCCTGGATTATACAGATCCAATAACTCCATTTGGGCCCCAGTCCTTGGAGAGTAACACACAGACTCCTGTCCTCAGAGGAGAGGCGAGGCTCCCTCTGCCTGGCCGGGGTGCTCTGATGCATGGAGCCTTGGCCCCCACTCTCTGATCCTATGCTAGCTCTGCACAGCAGGAGCACTGCCCTGTCCACACTCTCTCCCTCAGGCTCTTGGTATGTGGAATGGACTCCCCTCAGAGGATTTCTAGGGGGGACTTAGGAAAGTCTTCTGTTCTCTCTGGCCCTGCCTTGCTCTGCCTTCCTCTCCCCACCCCAGCTTTGCCATCCTAACAACCTCATGACAAATTATCCCACGGCTAAGTTAAATTGGCTGCGGCATCAAATGCTGTGGGTTGGAGGGTAAGGAAAGTATATAGCTCATTAATTCAAATCCAGCCCCGCCCATCATCCTTCCTCCCATCACTTATTTCTGGAGAAGGGACTTGGCCAGAGAACCTCTGCCTCTTTCCTTCAAGGATCTTCTTAGGCGGGGGAGAAACATGAGGGCAGAAGACAGTGTGGTTAGGACACAAGAGTCAGGACAGGGCATGAAACCTGCAGTCCTCGCAAGGCCTGGGATCCACCAGCAGAGGGCGCCAAGTCAGAGGGCTGCCTGTTCAGTTCAGGCCCGGTCCTGCAGGACTCCTAGGGGTGGAGAGGAAGCCTGGGAGTGGATGCCTCATCCTCAGGACTCTTCCTGTGGAAGGAGAGGCAGATCTCTTTCTAGAGACTCTTTCTGGAGCGGGGGAGGGAACAGCCTTGCCAAGAACCAGGGTCTCACCCCACGAACCCCAGAAGCTTCAGTCACCCTCTGGTGCGCTGGTGTGGAAGGAAGGGGAGTTCCTTTGGAAGCTGAGGTGACCTTGCCTTGACCTGATGGTGGGGACTCTGGTTTCAGTCAAACTGCAGGGTTGGCATCACCAAGGAGAAGAGATTCAGGGAGCCCTGTTCACACTCAAGAAAGGAAACTGGTTGGTTCAGGAGATAATGTCCTTCTCCTCCATTCAGGGGCTTACCTGTGGCCAGTGATAGGAAGGGCTTGGGGGAACTGCCCTTTCAGAGGATCATGAAGAATTCATCAGGCTTTTGTGTCTGCCTGCCTGTGAACCCCGAGCACGGACAATGGAGGGGCTGGCGGCCTTTGTCTCCCTCCCTGCAGAGGCAGTGTCAAATGTTGGCCACGTGTGGGTGGGGAGCCTGCCTCTCTTGGGAGTGAGGCAGTCCCATAACTTGAGGAGGGTCACCAGATTCAGGGTTAATTAGCTGGAAATTAAATTTTCCATTTGACTGGTCCAGGAACAATCGGGGTGGGCCCCTAAAGTCAGGAGAGACCACTGGGGGAGGGGTGATGCCAACCGTGTGTGCTTCCTTGAACCTCACATGGGAAACAAAACAGAGAAGTGCCCCATAGGTACTCACTGTCAGGACCAGTCAGACAAACAACCAAACGAATCATCTAATAACAAAAAATGGTAATCGTGCAATACATTGAATACTTTTCTAATGATGAAGGGATAAGCCAACCACTTGCCTTAAAATGGACACAAAGGGCACTTACAGGAACATCAAGAAGGCCCATTATTCTGCAAATTGTTTCTAGTACCTCCTATGTGCCCCATAATGTGTTGTGTCCAATAGCAATTCATGTGCTGTCTGAAATTCCACTATTAGAAATTCATTTCATTGTGATTTTACGACTGTTTAATTTACTGAGCATTTATTAAGCATTAACTGAACTCACCTTTTATGCCTGGGACTATTTCAGATGTGAGGATACGTGAGTGAACAAAAGGCAAAATGCCTGCTTTTATGGTTCCTGCAGTCCAGTGAGGGAGATAAAAATAAATAGATTTGTATTGGTGGCTCAGACGGTGAAGAATCTGCCTGCAATGCAGATCTGGGTTTGATCCCTGGGTCGGGAAGATGCCCTGGAGAAGGGAATGGCTACCCACTCCAGTGTTCTTGCCTAGAGAATTCCATGGACAGAGGAACCTGGCGGGCTACGGTTCATGGGGTTGCAAAGAGTCTGACAGCTGAGCAACTTTCATTTTCCCTCTTTTTTTCATGTCAAATGACAAAGTCCTATGAAGGAAAACTAAGATGGGTAAGTGAATGAGGCGTGATGAGGATGTTATTTTAGATACAGTGGTCAGGACAGGCCCCTCTAAGGAGGGGCAAATGCCATCGAAAAGCTGGGATGGAGTCAGCCACGTGGCTATCGGGGGAAAGGGCACTGAGGGCAGAGGGGAGGGCCCAGGTAGGACTGTGCTTGGTGTCTGTGAATATCAAGCGGGCCAACTTTCTGCACTCTTTGCAGGAACAAAGGTGCGAGGAAGAGGTTGAGGTCCTAGCATGCAGTGCCTTTGGGGTCATTGGAAGGAAGGACTTGGCTTTAACTCTGAATGAGAAGGGCCATCGGGATTTTGAGTGAGGAATGACATGATGTGACTCCCGCTTTACCAGGACACTGACTGCTCTGTGGAGGGTGTGCTAGGAGAGAGGGCTCAGATGGGGGCAGGCAGGCCAATTGGAAGCTCCTGCAATGGTCCAGAGGTGAGCTGTGCCCACAGACCTCCTTGGAAACGTCACTGCCTGTGTGTGTCTGTGTATCTCTGTGTGCATGTGTGTATCTGTGTGTATGTATGTATCTGTGTGTGTCTGTGTCTCTGTGTATGTGTCTATCTCTTTGTGTATCTGTGTATGTGTGCCTCTGTGTGTGTATCTGTGTGTATGTGTGTCTCTGTGTGGGTGTCTGTGTATCTGTGTGTGTCTGTGTGTCTGTGTCTCTGTGTGTATCTGTGTATGTGTGCCTGTGTGTATCTGTGTGTATGTGTATCTCTCTGTGTGTGTGTCTATGTGTATCTGTGTATGTGTGCCTGTGAGTGTGTCTGTGTGTATGTGTGTCTCTGTGTGGGTGTCTGTGTATCTGTGTGTGTGTGTCTGTGTATCTTAGTGTCTATCTGTGTCTGTGTGTCTATCTGTTGTATCTGTGTATGTGTGCCTGTGTGTGTGTCAGTGTATCTGTGTGTTTCTGTGTACCTCTGTATGTGAGTGTGTACATGTGTATACAGGGGTCCCTCATCGGGGGCCCTTCTCAGCAATCTTCAGTGGAGATGTGGCCACCTGGCTGCCCCCCAGCCTGCCCTGGACTGGAGGTGGTGAGGCCCTTTGAGAGAGAAAGCCACAGAGCCAGCCGGGGAGCCCAGATTTCTCCTCTGGCTCTGACTCACTGGCTGTTTCTAGCCATTGGCTTGGAGCCTCAGTTTGCTCATCTGTAAAATCAGCACATCGACATAATGAGGCCACGTGCTGGGGAAGTGAGAGAGAGCCCCATGCTCTCCTGGTGCCCGCGGCTCCTGCAGGAGAGACAAGCAGACAGATGACCACGGGAAGAGAGCGTTATGAACTCAGCTGGGAGCCTGTGGGGAGGGGGTGTCAGACCGCCTCTGCCTGCAGGAGGGAAAGGAAGCTTCCTGGAGTGGGAACTGTCCCAGTGAGACCAAGGACGAGGAGGAGTTTGCTGGACAGAGGAGCGGAGAGGGTGTCGGGGGAGAACTTCAGATGCGAGGCCTGGAGGTGAGACGGTGCGTGAAGGTCGGCAGGCGGGCCCCCTCTCTCCTCGGCCCTCAAGTTTCCTTTGAGACGGAAGTACTGCTCGTGCCAAGCTGGAGGGGAGGAGGCAGGAGCGGCAAGACCCTCAGGGACTAGAGGTCAGAGCCAAAGCAGCTGGGTGGGGTCAGCTGTGAGGCGGGAGGGAGGGACGGCCCCCTTCACACTGCCTCCCCCTTCAGTCCAGTTCAGTCGCTCAGTCGTGTCCGACTCTCGGTGACCCCATGGACTGCAGCAGCCAGGCCTCCCTGTCCATCACCAGTCCCCGAGTTGACTCAAACTCATGTCCATTGAGTCGGTGCCATCCAACCATCTCATCCTCCGTCGTCCCCTTCTCCTCCCGCCTTCACTCGTCCCCCCGTGGCTCGCTTTAAAAACCGAAGACAGTGGGATGGGCTCCGGTGGTGAGTGAGGGCTGGGCCAGGGGAGCGGTGTTTTGGGTTTCTTTGGTGCACACCCCTCCTGTGCCCGTGCTGAGGGGGAAGCCGCTACCAGAATCCATCCACACTGGGGCCTCCTCCCGACGTCTTCCCTGACCCCCAGCCAGCAGCGTCCTCGTCCCCTAAGCTTTGGAGGCCCCTGCTTCTTGCGGGCACCTTCGGTTACGGGGTTACACCCAGAGGGTGCTCTGTTCCCCTCCATGCTGGCTTCTGGCATGTTCATGGAGCGTCGCTGAGGTAAGCCCGCCGTCTGGCAGCCCCGTGTGTGGGGAGTGGGGCGAAGAGGGGACCGAGCAGAGAGCCTGACCACAGGACAGGGCGCGGGCTTTGGCCTGAGGAGGGCTGGGAGACGCACAGGCCGAGCCCCGCCTCACTCCGGAACACTATGGCCGACCCGGGAGCGCTTTCCTCAGGAGCGGCGTGATTTCTGAGGCAACCCTGTCAGGGCTCCACAAACCCAGCAGAAGGCCCCTGCCGCACCCTTGTTCATTTCAGGCCAGATCAAAAAGCCGGCCCGCCCATCCAGGGTTCGCTGAAGGCTCCAGGGAGGCTGGGCTCTCAGAGGCCGTCCTTCCGTCTCTCCCTGGAATCCTACGCTCGCACTTTGAGGAACGTGCCCATTCTTCGAACTTGTCTGTTCCAACCCCATTCCCCCCAAATCTACAGCATCCTGAGGCCTCTTCAGAGGCCTCCTCATTCCGGTATCAGTTTGACTTCATTCTCTTCTTCCTCGAGCGAGGCCCGTGTGACGCTGCTCCCTGTCAGCCGTCTCACGCGAGAGCTGAGAGCGGAGAAAGTTGAGAGAGAAGCGCTCTTCCGGTTCCCGGGCCTCCAGCCGCGTACACGCAGGGCCGCGCGGCGACGCGGACACCAGGGGGCGCCCGAGCGCCGGGGTTGGCGGGGGCGGTGCCTCCCGGCCCGGCTGGCGCGGCGCGCGGCGGCCACCAGAGGGCAGCACGGCGCGGGGCCGTGAGTGCCGGTGCCGGGCGCCGGGTTGGGCTGGGCGGCGGCAGCTGCGTTCCCGGCTCCGAGCGCAGTTTCTCTGTTAGGAGGGTAATTTAGAGCAATTACACCGATTATTATTGCTTTTCTAATTAGTGCTTTTCCTACAGAATTAGCCGAGTGTTTATTAGGAGCTGCTTGTTGCCAGCAGCTTAACTGCTTCGCTGCCGGCGCGGGGAGCCGCGAGCTGGGAGGGGCCGCACCGCCCTCGCCGCCGCGTGGGGCCGGTTGGTTATGTGGTTTCGCATAAAAGCACGAATTAAATATTCATTCTGCTTTGTTACATATAGCATTAAATTTTTATCAGCTGTATGTTTTCCTTGAAGTTTTCCCTGCGTGTTAACGTTCAGGCGGGCTGCGGAAAAACTCCTGGGCTTTGGCGGGTGGGGTGGACAGATGGGGACCCCCGGGGCCGAGGGAAGGACGGTCACCTCTGTGACATCTGTAACTCCTCTAGACTTCTCCCAAACCTTGTGTTCCAGGGTGCCCAGAACACACCTCGGAGGTAAGCAGGGAAGGAATGATTCACCCCATCTGATGGGTGAGAAATCTGAGACCCCCTCCCCAGGTGAGCGATCTTGAGTGACATCCTCAGGGTGACCTGAGGCCAGACTGTGGAGTCAGGCTCGTCTTCCCCAGTCCACTGTCATCTTTGGGGACCTCCAAAACCTCTGGTACCTGGGACACCCCCGAGATGCCCCACCCAGGCCTCCCCACCCCTGGGAAAGAGCAGGTTGAAACTTTCTGGGCTCAGTCAGTTCAGTTTAGTTCTGTTGCACAGTCGTGTCTGACTCTTTGCGACCCCATGGACTGCAGCACACCAGGCTTCCCTGTCCATCACCAACTCCTGGAGCTTACTCAAACTCATGTCCATCCAGTTGGTGATGCCATCCAACCATCTCATCTTCTGTCCTGCCCTCCTCCTACTTCTGGGCTCAATCCCAGCTAAACCTGGGTGCCAGGAGGCAAACTTGCCTATCCTGTGATCCTGGATTCAGCCACATCCTGTATAGTTAATTCTTCTGGAACCCCTAACTGGGAGAAGCAGCTATGGGGAGGTTAGAGGCCTAGACGAGCGATTTCGGCTTGTTCAATGCACTGCCTTCAACTTGGGTAGTTGCCACTTACCTCCCTCCCCAGGAAGAGGAGGGACTGTCCTCACTTCATTAGTCTTGGGGACCCCCAGTGAGAAAAACTAAACACGCCCACCCACCTATAGCAGAACCAGAGGGTACCGCTTGTGTGTTGGAGTCGTGGAGGTTGAGCCACTATTCAAAAGACTTCTTGGAAAACCACCCGCCTCCCACATCCAAGTGTTTGTTTACAGCTCATTAACCACTTGATGGAAAGGCTGGGGTGGGGAGGAGTCAGGGAAATATTGACAGAAAATCAATCAGAAATGAAGATTAACAATCTCCAAGATGTTCCTGTGGGTCAATAGGGAAATGGGACTTGAGTTTGAAAAACAGGGTCTGATAAGCTGAGATTTCACTCCCCCATTTGTCTCTGCACAGAGCGATACCCACTAGAGCGAAGGCACCCTCCTAGGGATTTGATTCAGGGGTGGAGCCCGAAGGGGACCTGGTGAGCCTTGGTGGCCTTCCTTCTGGCCTTGGCTCCTCACTAGTAAGGGGGGGTGGAGGAGATATTCGGCCTGGCTCACCTCCCCACTACTGTCTGGTTGAACAGGGCTGTGGACGCGCTCCGAAGGGCCTTCTCTGCTTCCCACCCTCTGCCTGTGCTTCATTCATTTGAATAAGATCAAGATTCTCTGGTGGGGCTGAAAGAGGGGGCAGGCCAGTAGTTTTAAACAAGTCTCCAGATGCCAGAGGGTGAAGAACAGGCCTACCCCCAGGGCTCCAGCTCTGGGGTTGCCCAGGCCTCGGGGGGCTACCGCCCCCTCCCCACTCTGCTCTCAGTCTTCCTGCTCTGCCTTTTCGTGCTTTTCCTGTGCCTGCCTGGCGAGTGGTTCAGACAGGGTAGAGGGGTACTCCAGCTACTGCCTCTGACCCTGAGCGTGGTGGGTACTCCCACCCGCCTCTTGACCCCTCCCCCAGTCCCAGGGCCCCAGGACCATGCCTCCAGCGTGTCCTCTCCAGGCTTCTGTGGGCACCTGTGAGAAGCCCAGTTGGAACTCCTGCTCTGCACTACTCCTTTAACAAATGCCAAACTGATATCTAGAAATGGGATCTGAAACATGACTTAAGAGGGCTTGGATTCTGGAGTCAGCCATACCTGGATTCAAATTCCATCTGACTGCTGGCTAGCGCTGTTAAGATCAGAGGCAAGTAACTCTTACCTGCCTTAGCTTGCACATCTATTAAATGGGGTTATTAATATTTACATCCTATGGGTTGCTGTGGATATTCAATAAGATAATTAAGTGCTCAGCAAATTCCCTGGATCCTTGCAAGGGTGCAGTTAGCAACAAATATCAGAATCAGAAGATAAGTTCTGGACTCTTCTCCTGATTAGAAATATGAAGGTCTAAAGAAGGTACTGGGCTTCCCAGGTGGCGCTAGTGATAAAGAACTCACCCACCAATCCAAGAGTTGGAAGAGATGTGGGTTCAATCCCTGGATTGGGAAGATCCCCTGGAGGAGCGGATGGCAATCCACTTCAGTATTCTTGCCTGGAGAATCCTATGGACAGAGGAGCCTGGAGGTCTACAGTCCGTAGGATCACAGAGTCGGACACGACTGAAGCAACTTAGCATGCATGCAAAGAAGGTACCAGATGAAGACATTTTGAGGACACATGTAACTTTCTTCCCACCAAAAATATTATCTAAAACGTGAAGGGCTTCTGGATTTATATAATCAGAAAACTAGAGATCATGGACATTAAAATTTTGTTAGTTGAAATTTTAAAAATCTCAAAATTGTTGGACAGAATTGCAAAATGAGCACAAATGAAGGAAGAAAAACTGCTGAAACATCAAGGCAAGTGTTTCTCTAGGGATGCAGTATAAAAGGTAAGGAGGTAGAAAGTATGAAAGAAAAGCTCATCAACACAGATAACATATAAGTGAGGAGTACCAAAAGGAAAAAGTAGATGTAATGAGGGAGAGGAAATTCTATAGAAGGAATATTTTCCAGAATCAAAGAAAGACATAGGTCCTAAGATTTAAAGGGCTGTTGCATGGCCAGCATAATTTTAAACGCCACAAACATAGCCATGTTACAATGAGATTTTAGAACACTGAAGATGCGGGGGAAGTCCTAAAAACCTACAGAGAGGAAAAGAATGACATACGATGTGTATGAGTTTCTAAGGGTTGCTATAACAAAGTGTGACACCCTGGATGTCTTAGGACAGCAGAAGTGTAATGATCACAGTTCTGGAAATCAGAAGTCGGGAAGCAAGGTGTTGGCAGCCTTGGTTCCTTTTGGGTTTTCTGTGGGAGAATCCCGTCCATGCCTGTCTCCTGGCTCTCACGGCTCCCAGAGACCCTTGGCATTCTCGGCTTGCGGCTGCCTCCCTCCAGCCTCGGCTCCCATCTTCACATGGCTTTCTTCTCTGTGTTCTCTCTCTTTCTTGTAAGGATGCTAGTCTCTGGGTAGGTCCATCCCGAAAGATCTCAAGATTCTTAATTGTATCTGCACACATTCTTTTTCCAAAGAAGATCACATTCACAGGTGCCGGGGGTTACGACATGGACATATTTTTTTTTGTGGGGTGGGGGGGACGCTATTCAACTCACTACATGTAGAAATAAGAACTGGATTGACACCATACTCCTCATCAGCAAAATTGGATACAAGAAAATAATGAAGCAATATTTTCCAAGCTCTGAGGGGAAATGGCTTTGAACATAAATTATCATTCAAGTGTGAGGTAAAATGAAGCCATATTAGACAAGTACGGACTCAGAACATTTACCAGCCTTCCAATTCTTCTTCAGAAGAATTATTGTATTTGGCTAGTGTGTAAGATGCCTTCCTTTCCCCATTACCTCCCCTGCCAACAAAGGAAAAGTAACCCCAAATTGCCTGGTGTTAATATATTTATCTAAATATATTTGATTTATATTGTTATATTTATATAGACAAAAAGTATTACTAGAAATAAAAGGCCAGTTTGCTTACTCTGTCTCTCTCCATTCTAAATTCTTACTCCCCAAAATGACAAAACTCTCAATGGTTCTGGCTATTTCTTCTGCTATTTATGTCTATATTTCTCAGTTTCTTGTATATGCAGCTATTTCTTGATTTCTCAGTTTTAGGAATTATCTACTGACTTTCGACTATGGAAAATTAGCTTTTAGGTCTCTCTGCATATTTCCTCCCTCACAAACATACACTTATCCTTCCCCCATCCTCCAATATAGTTCTATCACAAATTCTGGTGAAAATCACTATTGGGTGCTTATGTTAGTATGACTATATAATATTATTCACAGCTAAGACATGTAGTGTGTTATGATTATAATTCTTTTTTCTTCCCTCTGGATTCATGCTGGTTTTCATTTCTATTTCCTTAGTTTTGTATACCTGTTAGCACAAAATTGTTAGCCCATATTCAAATTCTCCTACAAGCATGAAAATCTCTTCTCAGTATGTTCAAATGTGCTAACTATTGTATCAGCTATTACCCTGAAAGCTTTTTTCACTTCTTTCCTTGGTCGGGTTCCTGTTTCCTGGGTCCCATGTCTCTCTTTTCCTTGGTTTACTTCTTCATTTTGGTGAACTACATCATTCAGTAGCCTCCTATGAAAGATGAAAAAAAAACGATAACAACAAAAACCTCTCACCGGAGGGTATGATTGGATAAAGAATTCTCATTCGAAGAGCATTTTCTCACAGATTTTTTTAAAAATTATAATTGATATACAATGTTCTGTTAGTTTCAGCAAAGAGATTCAGATATATATATATAAATATATATATATAAATATAAATATATATAAACATATATATATATATATATATATATATATAGGGCATGGCAGCCCACCCAGCATTCTCGCCTGGAGAATCCCATGGACAGAGGAGACTGGTGGGCTACAGTCCATAGGGTGCAAAGAGTTGTACACGATTTAAATGACTTAGCACGCATATGATATGTATATATATTCTTCTCAGAGTCTTTTCCATTATAGGTTATTGCTAAATTGCTAAGTCATGTCCGACTCTGTAGAAGACATTAAATATAGTTCTCAATGTTGTATGATAGGTACTCATCCCCACAGGCTTTTAAAGGTATTACTTCTGTTTCTTTTAACTTCCAGTATTGCTGTAGATATTTAATTCCAAGTCACTTGAATGTGACCCTTTATTTTTAATGTGATCTTATTCTATTCTCTACAACATTTTAGGACCTTCTATTGATTCCTAATATTCTTAAATTTCACTATGATATGCCCTAATGTAGGCACATAGTCATCCACTTAAAAAGAAAAAAACAAAGCACCTCATTTCTTAACCTCCTTGGCAGCTAGGCATAATTTATAGACATAAATAGATTTAGTATATTCTGGGAAGTCTCCTTGAAAGAATGGGGTACGCTTCATTATCTGCCTTCTTTCCTGCTGCCTTGATGGAGAGGTAATGGTTGAAGTCCTAGCAGCCATATTAAACCAGGAGGTAGTTTTGGGAACAGAGGCCATGTTCTGTGAAGCAACAAGATAGAAAAAGGCTAAGTTCCTGACACCATGCAGTAGCCATGCTAGACCTGGACTGATTCTCCTTGGGCTTTCTTTTACCTGAGAGAAAAATACATTTTAATGGTTTAGTGAACTTTTTGTGAAACAAAGCCAAACTTTCCTAGATGATAAAGTGGACAAAATAATATATTTTCCTTCATGGAATCACTTTCTAAACTCTTTCAAATAACTGTCAATGTGTGTAGGATGAGAGCATGTAATTATTTTTCCTCAAAATATATCTGAATAAAATTGAGATGGGTCCCCATTACTGAATATCACACATGCAACCAAATACCAAATAATGAATCTATAGGGAAGACACGAAAAAGTGAAAAGAAGTTAATAAAACTTGTGGCTTATTCTAAAAAATGCTTAAAAAGAAAAAAACAGAACAAACATTTCACGTACTATCAAAAGTGGAATATAGGGTGGAGATGATGAGGGAAGAACAGAGGGGGAGGCAGCTAATTTGTTCTTAGTTTGCGTTAGGGGTGAATATAGATACGAACATTTGTAAGTATTATGTAAATACAGGGTATTACTGACAGAATGTTAAGGATAAGCACTAGGAAATTAGAAACAGTATAACTTTAAACATATTAGAAAAAATAGAATTAAATGAAGATTGCTCAAATTACCAAAAGGCAGAAAAATAGGTACAAACCAAATGAGAAACATGATAAATAGAATATTCATAGAGGCATTATATAAATAGCTCTAAATATATCAGCAATCATAACACTTGTGAATGAGTTAAACTCTCAAACTGATTGTTTAAAAATCTAGTTTCATGAATTTTTACAGAAAGATACACATATAAAGCTAATGGAAACATTAAAAACAAAAGGAAAGATGTGAAGATGTGTATCAAGGAAGTCTCATAGAATGGAAACAGGAAAAGCAATATTAACAGCAAACAAAATAAAGAGATATGTTTCATATTGTTGAAAGGAACTCCCTATTAAGATGATATCAAACAATCATGAACCATCATGCACATTACAGAAAAGATTGAAAATAAATAAAGCAAAAATTGATACTACTACTAGGAGAAATGGGCTTCCCTCATAGCTCAGTTGGTAAATCATCTGCCTGCAATGAAGGAGACTCAGGTTTGATCCCTGTGTTGAGAAGATTCCCTGGAAAGGGGAATGGCAACCCACTCCGATATTCTTGCCTGGAGAATCCCATGGACAGAGGATCCTGGTGGGTTACAGTCCATGGGATCGCAAGAGTTGGACATGACTTAGCGACTAGACCACCACCACCACCACTAGGAGAAATAGATAAATACAGTATCATAGAGACTAACTTGCTTCTTGACAGATCAATAAACTAGAGCAATAAGACAACTAAGTAAAGGTGTAGAGGATACAAATAACATGATTAACAAAGCTGATGAAATATAAAATGTATGCTGTGAACTGAACAAATAGAGGATGCAAACCCCTTCCAAACATGAAACAGTCACAGAATTGGCCATGTGTTAGGTCACAAGTAAAATATCAATACATTTTAAAATAGGACTACGATACCTAAAGGTCATATTCACTAATCATAATGCAATAAAATGAGAAATCATCAGCAAAATGATAGCAAAAATAAAATCTGTGCATCTGACATTTAAATAATGGAGCCCTCTAAATAATTGCCCTGTTAAAGAGTTGATCACAAGGAGAATCACACATTATTAGAATAAATACAAGAACATAATATATCAAAACACACAGAGTGTGGGTATTCAGAAGATAATTTAAAGCCTTAGATCCATTAATTAGAAAACACCAAGTCTGAAAATAAATAACTTGAGATTTCAACTCAAGAAATTCAATAGAGAGTAACAATAGAAAACCAAAGACAATAAACAGAAGGAATTAATAAACATGAAAGCTCAAATGAATTGAATAGAAAACAAAAAACAGTTAATTCATAAAACCAAAAGCTTATTTTCTTTTTTGAAGGCCATTATAATAGACAATCCTTTTTCAAGATTGATGAAAAATGAAGACTGATACAAATAAGTAAGAGTAGGAACTAAAAATGGATCTAATTACAACAAAAGGAAGATAGAAAAATAAATTATGATTTGGGAAAAAGTATTCACATTAATAGTCCCACTGCCACCCTCAGCTTTTTCATGTCTACAGTAGGTTATAAATACCTAAATAAAGTGGTTACTTTGTTAGTAAAATTTAATGGTCCACTTTAATGTTCCTTACTTATGTATCTTTAGATTTATAAAGGGTGCCATTGTATTTTGCATGTATGTCAAAGTTTTCATTTTTCTTCTTTTAAAGGTCCCCTCCCCCTGTGGATTCATCTATTTGGGAAAGGTCGTATGTCAACTGGCACTTCTTATGCTGCTCGGTGCCACTCCCAACTGATTCACACCCTGGATATGTGGTCGGTGTGTCCACGCTAGACTCTTTTGGTTGTAAGAGGCAGAGCCTGACCCAGGAGCAAAAGGTCTTTGTCGAGTCACGTTTGAACCGGATTGAGAACTGAAATCTGTCACGGCCTGGCCAGGGGTGGTCTTCAGTCTCTCTCTCTGCATCTCTGAACCCTCTCCAGTCTTCGCTCTCCACCAACAGCCTTTCTTGTCGCAGTGCTCCCTCATGCTGCCAGCTTAATGCGAGTCTGCCTTGCTCCACCTCCCTCACGGGCCACTTCTCACTAGTCTCTGGTTCAAAACCCTAAGAGAGAGTCCCTCTCATCTCACACCAGCTCTTCACAGGTCACTGTCCCTGCAAAGACAGGTCTGCCCTCAGGCAGGGTGCCCACCACTGGTCCCGTCAGGCAGGAACAGAAGTCCCACAGCACAGAGCAGGCAGCGTGGTCAGCGGGGGCTCTGCGTTGGCCAGTTCTCCTTGGAAGGGGGCACGGAGGTGTCTGGTGTGACCGATACACTTGCCTGGGAGGAGCACAACCATGGTCTCCCAGCAGGTCATGCAGAGGGTCTGTGTCTCTGCCTCCCTGCTGGGCTCCAGCCTTGGCTGTCCCCTCCCAACCTCTGGGAGAGGGACGTGAGCACTGAGCCTCTCAGAATGTGAGTGCCGTGTGACAATGGCCTGCCGTCTTCTGAGACTGGGCACACTTAGGCTGGAATGAACCCAGTGACTCTCCAGCATCTGACTGGGTCCAGAAGATGCTGCTTCTTCCATCCTTGGAAACATGGAACTCGCATAGGTCTCCACTCAGCCTCTTGGGGACACTTCCCTGTGGTGAGGACCCAGCACAGGCAGTCGTCACCCAAGGACACTCTTCTGGGCTCTGAAGCAAGTGACTCCTTATACTCCACTTAGCTGAAGTGCTGTGGCCCTGACGGATCACTAAGGCCCATGGTGTCTTGCTGTCACAGTGTCTAAGGTGGTTCATACTGTGGTTGGATGTTTGCCCTCTACCTCCCAGGCCATCCTAGGGAGAAGGACATTCCTGGTCATCTGATGTCAGGCTGGGTGAGACCTGGGACAATGAAATGTGGGTAGGAGTGACATGGGTCACTTCAGAGCAGAGGCTTCCCAAACCCTCTTGTTACTCTGCTATTTCTCTTCCCCCTGACATGGGGCCTCCTTGTCTGGGATGGCGGCTGCTCCTTCCTCCTTGGTGCTGATGTGAAGGTCACAGCCAATCTGCAATGCTCATGACTATGGGTAAGGGGTAAATCTTTGCTGCTGGAAGCCTGAGGTTTGAGATGACTTATCCCTGCAATCTCCTTAGCCTGAGCTCCTGCTCTGTGATCTCCCATTGGTTTCTGCATCCTGCACTAGACTTGAGAGCAGGTGCTGGGCCTTCCGTCTGCTCAAAGACTAGTTGATAAGCACTGTGCTAGACCTTGGGGATGCAGAGACAGAAAGGTAAGTTCTTAACTTTGAATTGTTCAGTCTGTTACGTCCAGAATGCCTGGGTCCCCAAAATTCATTGTGATAGTATTAAGTATTAGTATTAAGGGGTGGACCTTTTGGAGATGGTAAGTTCATGAGAGGGCTTCCCTGGTGGCTCAGCGGTAAAGCATCCGCCTACAATGCAGGAGACCATCTATAATGCAGAAGACACAGGTTCAATCCCTGGGTCAGGAAGATCCCCTGGAGGAGGAAATGGCAACTCACTCCAGTATTCTTGCCTGGGAAATCCCATGGACAGAGGAGCCTGGTGAGCTATAGTCCATGGGGTCCCAGGAGTTGGACACGACTTAGCGACTAAACCACCACCAAGGTCATGAGGATGGAGTCCTTGTGAATGGGATTAGTGCCCTCCTAAGGAGACACATGAGCACTTGCTCTCCATCTCTCTGCTCTTGCCCTGTGAGGATGTGATGAGAGAATACCCTTAAGCCAGGAAGCAGGCTCTCACCAGACACTGGATCTGCTGGCACCTTGGTCTTGGACTTCCCAGGCTCTGGAACTGTTCGTGGTCTAATCTTTTATAGCCCTCCAGACCAGGACACCCACTAAAGGGAATGTGCCCAAGGAGCAACAGCAGCCCGGGGAAAGGGATCCATGGGGGTGAGGAGGGCCAGACAGGTGATGTATACACTGTGTTTACAAAGTTGAACAGGTCTGACTACATTTGTCAATTAATCCATTGATTTGTTCCCCATCTCATTCCAGAAAGGCTTGGAAGGTGAAGCATCTTTTGGGTTTGTGCTTGTGGCTCCACTGGTAAGCAGAGTGCCTAGCACATGACATCCCCCAGTCAACACTGCTGAGTGTCCAGTGTCCAGGCGCCTCTTTCCTGCCCTTCCGTCTGCTGTTCCAGACCAGGCTCCTGCTCTCTCCCTTCCTGCATTCCAAGGGTTTAGGCTTCCTGCCCTCCAAGGGAGAAGCTTTCCTGACCCAGATTAACATCTGCAAATGGAGTCACTGGTCTCGCATAGCAAGAAGGTGGGTGTTTGGTGTGAATGTTATTCCAGAACACATATTCGGGATCTTCAGAAATCCTCGTACACCCTCCAGCTTCCATGACTCAGATTGAAGGTATGAGGGAGACAATGTGTGAACAGCATTTAGAGTAAATTATTAACGTTAAGAACCTCTTTATTAGACAGTCGTACACAAAGGAATTTTATTTCAGATCCTTTGACACATGACAAATGGCTGTTTCAGATGAGAAGTAAACTGCGTCCTCTGGCAAGCAGAACCGAGGGCTGTATCAGCTGGGGGAAGAAAATCCAATTTGCTTTTAAATGCCATTTACAGACTGTTTCTTTCATACTAACAACCCGAGTTGAGAACATAAACTTTAGACATTAAGAAACTTCACACAGACGCTGCCTAGGCAAGGCGGCTTCCTCAGCCGAGGCTGGGACAGTGAGCAGAGAGCAGCCTTGTTTTTCATGCATCTTCTTTTTCTCTGATCTGCCAGGGGTTTGTGGAATAAACTACTTTACCAGACAGTGAGCAGAACATAAAATCCTCCTAATTACATCCTACTTAGGAGTTTCCAAAAGGCGGCTTTGAAACAAATTCCCGAGGATAAGTAGGCTAGATGACAGTGTGCTAATATGTGTACACACACATAGTCAACAAAGCCTGTCTTCTAACTGTTTAAATAGCCAGAGCTGGGAGGAGAAATGGAATTCGTAGTCAAGATCCCGTTGTCCTGCTGGCTCTTTTTCTCTCACCCCAAACCCCTCCTGCCAGAGCAAGTGGAGGTTGATGGGCTAGTTTCTCCATGGTACATGGAGAGGGGTACCATATTGGATGGTGGGCTGTGGGCAACTGGCTGGGGAGTCAGAGCTGGTGTAGTTGGGAGCAAGGCTGGAGGGACAAGGACCTGAAAGCCAATAGCCAAGTCATGGGCAGATAGATGCTCTGAGGCCAAGGAGGGCCGATGGGACCAGTGGGCACACAGCAGTGAGAGATCACAGGATTGCTTGGGAGCAGTGTGATGGTGGTGCGTGCTGGTGCAGCTGGTTGTAAGGGAGAGATGAATGGACACGTGAGACAAGGCCCGTGGTAAATAGTAGAGAGCACACAGACTCCTAGAGTCAGGGCAGGCAGTCCCCACTACCGCCCTAAAAGATCAGGGCTGTGAAGACTAGACAGTGAGCCCTTGTCTATCTCAACCTCAAAGGCTCTGATGGAATTCTGTTGCTGACAAGACTCACATCAATGGCATGTCTAGCTTGGGGTCTTCAAGTGGGAACAGGTTTAAGGTAATAAAGACTTAACAGCTTGTGAATGGTGACGGAATTGGGGCAGATCACAACGGGGGCAGGAGCAGCAGCGGTCAGAGATCCCGTGTCAGGAGAATACAGTGGTCCAATATGTGGGTGCTGCGAAGGTGTGCTCCCAGCGCAAGGGAGGCCCAGGGCTTGTACTGTGGTTGCGGTGAATGTCTCTGCTCTTCATCTGAATTACGTGCAAACCCGAGGATCCGATTTCCTCCAGGCTGTCTAGTAGATATTGTGGGATTGCTGGATTGAAATAGAGTTTAGTGAACTGGAGAGCTCTCACCTAAACCTGCTGCAGGCCTCTCTGCAGGTGTCTCCTAGTATGGCTGGAAACCCATGACAACTTTTGTACTACAGGCTCAGGGGATAGCCCTCAGTTCCACTTCCTGAGCCTTCCTTCTGCTCTCTGGGCTACTATGGCGAAAGATTCAACTTGGATCAGGGTCTGTCTCTCCACCTGTGGTTAACCAACTGCGCTTCACGTCCCAAAGCTGGTCTTGCAGAGGACACAGACTTCATTCTCTGTCCTCCAGCCCCGAGGCAAGAGACTGGCTCCTTCTTCCTTGCACCCCAACCGGTGTCAGAGACCCTGTCCTTACTTGCTTGGGGGTAGAGATTGGTTGGCTGGAGACAGAAGTGGTATATCCCTCAGGTGGGAGGGTGGGAGAGAGGAGGTTTGGGCTTCTTTGTTGCCTGTACCATTATGTGGGGGTCAGGACTCCAGAATTCTAATTCCAGCTTTACTAACTCTATTCCATTCCATTCCCTCCAGTCCATCCATTTCACCTCTTCTTTTCCATTCCGTTCCACCCACTGGATTCTGTTCCATTAGAGGAGCATCTGCTATGTGCCAGGCAGTGTTCTAGGTGCTGGAGAGACAAACTGACACAATGTCTGCTCTTACGGGGCTCATATTCCTGTGGAGGAGACGGATGGCAATCAGCAGCATGCCTTGGACCTGGGACCACACCAGGGGCAGCAAGGGGCATGGACAGACACGGTCTGGGGATTCACAGATCTTGGTTTTGAATCCTGGATCCATTACGAAGTTTAGGAAATCCTGCAGTTTCATGAGACTTGGTATCTCTATCTGTGGACTCAAGCCTTAACTGGAATCACACAATATTCCTTCCTAGCTCTAACATTTCTGTCTTCTAAAATTTATCTTGTATTTTGCCTGTTCATTACTTATTTCTACTCTTTCTCATTCCCAGAACAGTTTGAGGCAGTTGCCCATCTCCAACACTTTTCCTCCATGGCACACAGTGTCTCCCAGGATCACAGGGGAACTGGCATTGGGCAGAAGTGGTAATGACAGCCATGGACCTCAGCTGTCCCCTCATCCAGGCCCGCTCATGTCCCTGCAATGGCCTCCTGCCCAGAGTCCCTGTACTTGTCAAGCCACACTGCTGATTCCTGCCCATGGCTCACAGCTTCACAGTCCACACTCAACCCTGAACTTCCCTGACCTCTGACCTGTCCATCCAAATGTACTTGCCCCCTCAAGCGTAGACTTGTCCTTGGTTGACCTTTGCAGCCATATACACCCAGAAATCTTTTATTACAGCCACTACCCCACTCATTGTAGATAATAATATTGGAGAGAACTGTAATATTGAAGATGATAATAATATTGGAGATAATAAAAATAATGATGGAGAGCATTGTAATATTAGAGAGGATAATACTATTAGAAATAATAATAGTGCTAGCCACAGTAAAGCTAATAGAGATAACATTGGTGCTAATAATAGTACTGTGGAATATATTATTGGAGACTATAACATAACATAATGTAGGATAAAATACTCTGCCCAGATGCATCGTGGAGGGTCTCCTCTTGGGAAGCCCCAGTGTGTGCTAGTACCTACTAATCCCGGGGCAGGAAGTGGTGGGCTTTGGGGAAGGGAGCCGGGCAGGGAAGTGGTGTTGACTCGGGTCATGGAAGCTGGGCTGGAGGCTTAGGGGAAACCGGAGGAGACCTCAGGGCTTAGAGCTGTGGGGCCGGCCTGGCCCCGCATCTGTGCTCGACTGTTGAGCCACAATGCTCTGCAGACCCCAGGGCCGTGTCCTCATGCACTTGCTTCCTCCCAGTTACAGTTGGTAACCCTCTCTGTGGCATTACCAGAGGCGTGAGAACAGAGATGATACAACCCTGAGCTTCCTGCCACTTCTCCCCGATCCTGGGTTCTCAAGAAACCTCGCTGCATGGTGACAAGGTGTGGGTGTGTTTTGAAAAAAATGTGCCAAGAGGGCAGAGCTCAGCAGAGCTCAGGAGAACATTTTGAACCTCATTCCGTTCCCCAAAGGTTCCCAGAGCCACTTGGGAGGCCCCTGGTTGCAGCTGGTTGGTCCTCCTGCAGGGTCCTGCCTGGGGTGCTTTGGGTCCAGTGATGCAATTTCTGGCTCTTTAATGATGGGGGTGCGGGTGGTCTTCCATGAAGGAAGAAAAGATAGTAGGGACAAGCCCATCACCTCTGGAGACCTGGCCTGATCAGAAGGTGAGTTGGAGGAGGATCTGTGTCTATTTCCAGCACTTCCTCCGTCCGGCAGCCATCTCAGGTTCCAGAAAAGTCCTGAATTTCAAGCTAAGCCAGCACTCCCTTCATCTTCCTTCAGTGAAGAGGTATTTTGGTGATGGATTCAAGCTATATCTTAACTGAACCATTAGTATTCAGAGGGTGAGAACACATGTTTTATCGTTTCTGATTCTTACCAGTTACCCCCAAACTATAGTTATACCAAAATTTTACAGTTATCCAAACACTATTATTATAACTTGTTTGCTTTCAAAAGGAAAAATCAAACAGTCCCACCCACTACAGAGTTATTACTAAGGGCTTCCAGTTTTCTAGGTTATCATTTAATTTTTACCCTTACTCATAGTTAGAATTATAAAATAAGTTTTATGTTCTTCTCTTTGAAATACTCTTTAAACATTGTATTGAGAACATTTTTGACATCATGTGGCACTAGTGGTAAAGAACCCATCTCCCAGTGCAGCAGAATTAAGAAGCACAGGTTTGATCCCTGGGTGGGGAAGATCCCCTGGAGGAGGAAATGGACATCCACTCCTGGATTCTTGTCTGGAGAATCCCATGGGCAGAGAAACCTGGCAGGTTATGGTCCGTAGAGTCACAAAGAGTCAGACATGACTGAAGTGATTTAGCACACATGCACAAAATAGTTACCTCTGGACTTCCCTCGATATCAGCTGTCCCCAACATTTTTGGTACCAGGGACTGTTTTCATGGAAGACAGTTTTTCCACGGACCAGTGGCTGGGGGATGGTTTTGGGATGATTCAAGAGCAATATGTTTATTGTGCATTTTATTTCTATTATTATTATATCAGTTTCACTTCAGATCAATCATCTGACAATCGATCTCGGAGATTGGGGACCCCCACTCCACACTCCCCCCTACCCCGCCCACAGTGCCTGGCATTCCTGGCCACGGTAAATAAAGTTGTTGGGGATATGTGGACAGAGCTCATTCAGCAAATATTTGAAAGAAGCGGGCACGAAGACTGCCCTGGGTCCCCCTACTCTGTGTCTCCCTCTGTCCCTTCCCTCCTCCCCATCCCCGCGTTCCCCACCCCCCTCCATAGGCTGCTGCTGGGTTAAACATGTTTCTGCTTTGGCTCTTTCTTCCCGCATTCTAAAGACTGGGGAATAACTACATGGCAAACTATCCAGCAGATGCTGAAATCCACGCATTATATCCTACTTAGGAGTTTCCAAAGGCAGCTTTGAGATAGATTCCCAGGGATAAGTAAGTAAGTAAGATAAAAAAAAAAATACAGCAGGTAATATTTGTACGCACACAGAGTGAACAAAGCCTTGTAGACTTGTTAATGGGGAGGGTGGGGGAAGTGCATTTTCTCAACTGGAGTTGGATCAGCCAGTCTCTAGTGAAGTGAAAGTCGCTCAGTCATGTCCTACTCTTTGCAACCCCATGGACTATACAGTCTATGGACTTCTCCAGGCCAGAATACTGGAGTGGGTAGCCTTTCCCTTCTCCAGGGGATCTTCCCAATGCAGGGATTGAACCCAGGTCTCCCACATTTCAGGCGGATTCTTTACCAGCTGAGCCACGAGGGAAGCCCAGCCAGTCTCTACCCTAGCCCAGAAAGGGGGAAGCTGCTCTGGGTAGGGGGGAGATGCTGGCCCTGGGGCCTCCTTCAGGACACGGCCCTTCCTGACCTGGTTTGGTTGTTGGCTAGCATTGTTTCTTAGGAGCCTGTGGCTGTGTTACTGGAAATGGACTCTGGGGAAGCTGGGCCTCACCAGCAAGAGGACCTCTGTGGTGTAAGGCCTAAGATTAGGGTCTGATACCATGTGCTTATTGCCAAATTCAGACTGAAATTAAAGAAAGTGGAGAAAACCACTAGACCATTCAGATATGACCTAAATCAAATCCCTTATGACTATACAGTGGAAGTGAGAAATAGATTTAAAGGACTAGATCTGATAGAATGCCTGATGAACTATGGATGGAGGTTCGTGACATTGTATAGGAGACAGGAATCAAGACCATCCCCAAGAAAAAGAAATGCAAAAAAGCAAAATGGCTGTCTGAGGAGGCCTTACAAATAGCGGTGAAAAGAAGAGAAGTGAAAAGCAAAGGAGAAAAGGAAAGATATACCCATTTGAATGCAGAGTTCCAAAGAATAGCAAGGAGAGATAAGAAAGCTTTCCTCAGCGATCAATGCAAAGAAATAGAGGAAAACAATAGACTGGGAAAGACCTAGAGATCTCTTCAAGAAAATTAGAGATACCAAGGGAACATTTCATGCAAAGATGGGCTCAATAAAGGACAGAAATGGTAGGGACCTAACAGAAACAGAAGATATTAAGAAGAGGTGGCAAGAATACACAGAAGAATTGTACAAAAAAGATCTTCACGACCCAGATAATCACAATGGTGTGATCACTCATCTAGAGCCAGACATCCTGGAATGTGAAGTCAAGTGGGCCTTAGGAAGCATCACTACGAACAAAGCTAGTGGAGATGATGGAATTTCAGTTGAGCTGTTTCAAATCCTGAAAGATTACGCTGTGACAGTGCTGCACTCCATATGCCAGCAAATCTGGGAAACTCAGCAGTGGCTACAGGACTGGAAAAGGTCAGTTTTCATTCCAATCCCAAAGAAAGGCAATGCCAAAGAATGCTTGAACTACCGCACAATTGCACTCATCTCACACGCTAGTAAAGTAATGCTCAAAATTCACCAAGCCAGGCTTCAGCAATATGTGAACCATGAAGTTCCAGATGTTCAAGCTGGTTTTAGAAAAGGCAGAGGAACCAGAGATCAAATTGCCAACATCCGCTGGATCATCGAAAAAGCAAGAGAGTTCCAGAAAAACATCTATTTCTGCTTTATTGACTATGCCAAAGCCTTTGACTGTATGGATCACAATAAACTGTGGAAAATTCTGAAAGAGATGGGCATACCAGACAACCTGATCTGCCTCTTGAGAAACCTGTATGCAGGTCAGGAAGCAACAGTTAGAACTGGACATGGAACAACAGACTGGTTCCAAATAGGAAAAGGAGTACGTCAAAGCTGTATATTGTCACCCTGCTTATTTAACTTCTATGCAGAATATATCATGAGAAACGCTGGGCTAGAGAAAGCACAAACTGGAATCAAAATTGCTGGGAGAAATATCAATAACCTCAGATATGCAGATGGCACCACCCTTATGGCAGAAAGTGAAGAAGAACTAAAGAGCCTCTTGATCAAAGTGAAACAGGAGAGTGAAAAAGTTGGCTTAAAGCTCAACATTCAGAAAACTAGGATCATGGCATCTGGTCCCATCACTTCATGGGAAATAGATGGGGAAACAGTGGAAACAGTGGCTAATTTTATTTTTCTAGGCTCCAAAATCACTGAAGATGGTGATTGCAGCAATGAAATTAAAAGATGCTTACTCCTTGGAAGGAAAGTTACGACCAACCTAGAAAGCATATTAAAAAGCAGAGATATTACTTTGCCAACAAAGGTCCATCTAGTCAAGGCTATGGTTTTTCCAGTGGTCATGAATGGATGTGAGAGTTGGACTATAAAGAAAGCTGAGCGCCGAAGAATTGATGCTTTTGAACTGTGGTGTTGAAGACTCTTGAGAGTCCCTTGGACTGCAAGGAGATCCAACCAGTCCATCCAGAAGGAGATCAGTCCTGGGTGTTCATTGGAAGGACTGATGTTGAAGCTGAAACTCCAATACTTTGGCCACCTGATGCAAAGAGCTGACTCATTGGAAAAGACCCTGATGCTGGGAAAGATTGAGGGCAGGAGGAGAAGGGGATGATGGAGGTTGAGATGGCTGGATGACATCATCGACTCGATGGCCATGGGTTTGGGTGGACTCTGGGAGTTGGTGATGGACAGGGAGGCCTGGCTTGCTGCGGTTCATGGGGGTGCAGAGTCAGACATGACTGAGCAACTGAACTGAACCATGTGCTGCCTGGACAGCTGTGATCTTGGAGGCCCCCAAATGCCCTGGTGCGTGTTCCTTTCCCCCACTCTGCTCCCACGGATAGGGTTCCCCACCCAGACAACCCTCATCGAGGTTGGGGGGGGGAGTTCTGCACAGTTTCTGCTTTTCCTGTAAGTGGATTTCAGTTCCCCTGTCAGCCTCAGAATTATTCAACCAAGCCAGTCACACCTTCCAGTGGGAACCAGAGGCCACCTGACCCTCTTGTTCCTGCAGCCCGGCGCCCACCAGCCCTGGTCATTCAAGGCTCTGTGGGGTGCACCCTGGGTTCCTCCCCTGGGCTTTGAGCATCTGAGACTAAGAAACTGCTGCCTATCTTACCTGTTCAGTGTTGGATGTTGTGTACCAGACCATCCCCCCAACCCTAGGGCAGGAATCCCTCCCTCATCACCAGGGGGGCAGGGGGGCTAAAATAGTTGTAGAAACATCAAAGGTGGGGAGCGGTTTGGAGTCACGCACAAGCTAGGGATCTCAGACGGGCACTGGGACCTCATTTTCCTCACCTGCCCTTCCTTATGGGGTTGCTCCTGTATCAGATGATAGCAGCACCTAGGTTGTCCCGACCAGGGGTTGGGGGCAGGGGCGGGAGGGGTGGAGAGCGTGGGAGATGATGGGTGCTTGTGTGTGTGAAGTATGATCCCCTCATTATCCTTGCACAATTGGATTCCCTTCTCTCCGAACGACATTCCCTTTATTTTCATTGTTTATCTTTTTCCACTGAAAGCAGCTAGAGACATTTTGCAAGTTTTCTCTGTCAAGCCTCCCAGCTTCTCCATCGAGGAGTCGATGATCTGTAAACAAACGCTTCCATGCACAGGGGAGCGCCCCCATTTAAAGGCACCTTAGGGGGAACTCTTTTTACAATGAGAATTATTGCCCTGTAATGTCTCTATTCAGGAATTTAGAAGTTTTGCTCAGCAAATTACTTTAAAATGGAGCCAGTGTGTCCTGGAAAGCTGACCAGGAGCTGGGTGGATGAGATTTTTCCAAATGCAGTGAGAAGGTCCCAGCATGGATGCAGCCAGGCAGGCTTGCTTCTGTTGGGAAATTTGTTTTCAAGAACTCAGGGGCTAATGCAAGGTGATGCTGGGGAGATAAGGTGATGTGTCTGAAAGAGTTCAACTTGTCTCTATGTGATCTTGAACAGGTTTCCTCAGTCTTCCCACCTGTAAAATGGGTACAACAATTCCTGTCTTACTTGTTGCTATGAAGAAGAAATGAGATGTTGTGTCAGGCATGAGATCTGCAAACACAAGATACTGTTGGGACTCTGAGGTCACTGTCTTATTATCTCTTCTCTTCCTTGACAGCGCCCAGGGAATTGGTTTTGCCAAGTGATTGGTTTTGCCAATGTCCTGCTTTTCCAGACTCATCTGTTAGCATCCTTGAAGCTGGGGCTACAGTGGGAGCACCTTATTCTCATAAAAGTCCTTCCTGGGCTGAGTGCAAAGCAGTTGTGAAGGACTCCACTTCCAAGAAGTCCTCTCTGATTGGTCTCTCCTCTGCCCTGAGGGTGCCATGGCCTTTTCTTTTTAATCCCCACACTCTTCCCTCTGATCTCTTTCCTCTGCTTGCTGGTTCATTTCCTTCTTTCTGTCCTCTATTTGCTTCTTCCTTCTATTCCAGTACTTTCTCTTGGGTTTCCCTCCCTTCCTCCTCCTCCTTCCTTCCTGTTCTTCTCCCACTCCTGCTTTTTCATTCCCCCAATTCCACCATGAACCCCTTAATCTGTGTCACAGTGTTGAGAAGGCAGCTCGGTGTCCTTTCCTGCCGGTGGCCTTTCCCAAGCGCCACCACAAGGAATTGCCTACGGTCCTGTCCCATTTTGCCCTTCTGGGGTCAAGATTTGCACAGTTGAACTCCTGGCCCCAGCCTGGGGGTCTGGGGTACCGAGATCTGGAGTGTCGACTTCCAGGCCAGCCCACAGCCCTCTGGAAAAAAGCTGCTGTCTTGCCCAAATGACAAAAAGAAATCACGGGGAAAGGGTCTGTGCCAGCAGGCCCGGTGGTACCGAGAGAGAGCCTCTGCCCCCGCCCGCTCACCAGCTACTGCGAGCTGGGCTAATTAGAGGGGCCTGTGGTCCCCGTGGTAATTTGCTTAAATGGAAGAAGTTGATTTTCTCTCCTTTTTCTGTTCTTAGGAATTCCAGTTTTAGGCTCTGGCAGTCTCTAACCACCACTCCCTTCCGCCCTCTGGGGAAGTGTTTGCTATGGAAATATGCAATTAATATTGCAGCGATCATAATTGCTAATTATTAAAACAATGCTACCCCCTTTTTCTGGCCTAGTTTCATGTTTAAAACCATTTAAATAACAGGGAGCAAGAAAAAAAAAAAAGGAAAAAAGTTAAACACCAGTGCTGAACTTGTGCAAAAGCCAAATGAGAGGGCTCCTGGGCTGCCTAAGGTTTGTCTTGGTGCCTGGAAGAACCGTGTACCGTGTTCTCTCAAGTCCATCCTTTCAGCTCCCCTGGAGCCGCCTGCTAGGTACAAGTGAGGTGCACATTGCATTTTGGTCGCTGGAATCCCATTTTCACAGTGACACGGGGCTCTTTTCTCCTGGTTTTGATTGATCTCCAGTAGGGCCCCAGACCCCAGGGACTCTCAGAGTCCTTCTTCCTGCCCAGCCTGTCCCCAGCTAAGAGTCAGGGTGAGAACTGTCTGGAAAGGAGCAGTTCAGTGGACTGTGTGCCCGGTTACTCCAACAGTAGAATGGAGGTGCGTGGCTCTAGTGCATAACTACAGCCATTTCTATTGGTTTCTTCAACAAGACTTTAAAACATCCGTAACGGCTGCTGCTGGGTCAGCATCCTAAAACACAGTTTGCATGATGTCATCCCACCAGGGAAACCTTTCAGCATCCTTCTCCCTCTCAGCCTACAGGGGCCAGCCCTGACCCTTAGCCAACGATCCAGGCTTAGTCCATCTGTCCATCCTTCTCTGACACTACTCACCACCTCAGCCAGTCTGGCCATTCCCCAGATATTCCCCAAATGTGATGCTTCTGCAGCTGCAGATTGTCCTTCTCAGCTTTACTCAGCAAAATCAATACTATCCTTAAAGATTTCCCTTCAATCTCCCTTTGTCTGAGGATATCACCCTCTTCTTAGATGTACTCCCCTATCCTCTGAACTCTCCTAGCAAATGTTTTGTCCCTTGGAGGGCCTTATTACACACTGCTTTGTACTGGGCCAATTTCCTATGTATCTTCTAGTTAGGTTGAATCCTAAACCTCTTGGGGGTGTTGATTTGTACTTACTGACCTTGGTCGTCTTTTCCTCCCTAGGGCCTGGCCCGATGTTTTGCATATAGTAGGAGTTCAATAATGCTTATGAAAAAAATGGGATAAAACAGAAAAAGATGCACGTGGTCACTGTATGAATTTCCCAGGGTTGTGGTAACAAAGTACCTTAAAACAATAGGAATTTATCCTTTACAATTCTGAGGCTGGAAGTCCAAAATCAAGGTGTTGGGAGGGCTGTGCCCTCTCTGAAGGCTCTGGAACAGGGTCTTTCCTTGCTTCTTTCAGTTTCTGGTGGTTCCTGGCAACTCTTGGCAGTCCTCCAATCTCTGTCTCCATCATCACAAGCCTTTTCTCTGTGTTCAAATTCTTGCTCTTGTAAGAACACAAGTCACTGGTTTAGGGCTTGCCACTGTTCTACCCAATATGATCACTAACAGGATAATGGAGAGATGGATAAAAGGACTTCACATGTTTTAAGGTGGAAAATCTTGGAAAATGATGGAGCTGTAGACCAAGAAAGGCAATATTACAGGAACCTCTGCTTTTTGTCATGTTTCCAATGGAAATATTCATCCAGAAGCTGGAGTTATGATGGGATAGAACTGATGGTGACAATAGCTTGACAGTTACCAACTAGTTATTGATTAGAGTGGAATCTCTTAGAATCCGCATTTTGGGCTTTATTCAATAAATATTTATTCCAATAAATTACACTTATCTTCTCTGCCTTAAAATATTCACTAAATGTTAGTAGGGAAATATAGAAAGGTATTAAGTCACACAATTACACATAAAACAGGAGACGGGATGACAGCGCACAGAGGGTTTTAATGATATGTAGGGGGTTGCTAAGCAGACAAAGGCACCTGCCTTAGATGTAGGAGTAGATGGTATTACAGCCTAGAAGTCTGCAGAGAAGAAGTCTAGGAGAAGTGAATGTGCCCCGAAGGACCTCAGAGGGGCTCATGCAGAGACCCAGGATACCCCAGAAAGTGAGAATGAGGAATGAGGCTGCAGATAGGGGATTGGTGGAAAGTCTGTTTAAAAACAGTGGGAATCTCTAGGATGCCTCCCTTGCCTGTGCAAGCAGACCTCCCCTTCTGTCCTCTTCACCTCCTTTGTGTTTTATTTTCTGGACAAAGAGCCTCTATACTTGACACCAGGCCATTCGAGGGTGTGTAAACCATTTAGCTAAATGCAGGGAGATTCTGTGAAAGACCTGGTACCAAGCCCCAGCTTCTCCCCTCATACCCACACTTGTCTGAGTCACATCCATGTTGGGTGCTCATGGAAACAGCCCAGATGGGTGGGGAAAAACCCTCGGCCTGCATCTGATTTTGCCTCTTTTTTCTGTTTGTTTTTGACCTTGCAGCATTTAGGATCTTCCCCTACCAGGGATCAAACTTGTACCCCCTGTACTGGGAGCCTTAGCCGCTGGACCTCCAGGGAGGTCCTGACTTAGCCGCTTAACTCCAGGTTCACTGTGTTTGTCAGTCAGTCTCTCCAATCCTGCATTTTCTAATCTGAAAAATGAGACTATTTGATAAGCTCTGCCTCCGTGGGACTGGGGTGTTGTACATGAGGGTGCTTTGTCAGATATGAGGGCTGTAAACTACAGTAGTGTGCAGAGGTAGGGCAGGGCTGGAATAGGTCAGAGATTTTGAGTAGTGGGGGATGGGAAGGGACAGGCACATTTCCAAAGTCATGTTCTCTCCACCCCTCCAGTTTGCCAGGCAGGTCTATCCCACTCCATCTTTCACCAGTTCCAGAACCTTCCTTTTTAAATAAGGCTCCTCAGATTCATTCACTTGGGAAAAAAAAACCGAGTTTGAGCATCTATCATGTGTCAGGCACTACGCTAGATGCAGAAGGTAACATGAGGAGGGAAGTACACAGTCCTTGCCCTCGTGGGGTTTACTGTCCATAGGAGGGCAGACTGAACCAAAAAACCAAAAAAAAAAAAAAAACAACCAAAGCCAGATTAGAGTGGTTGTGATGGTTACAGGGGAGAAGGAGGAGGTCCCAAGAGTCCAATGATGCAGAAGGAATGGCCAGGTCTATTCTGGGGCTCAGAGAAGGCTTCCCCCAGGGATGCGGACCAGAGCTGCAATGAGCAGTGTGAAAGCTTAGGAGATGCCCAGGAGCAGAGAGCGGGGCATCTGGGGACTGATCAGAGCTGGGGTGGGAGGAGCTGGAGAGTGCTGGGCGGGGCTGGGGTGCACTGAGTCAGATTTCATGCTCTGAGGAGGCTGAAGGGGCAGAGCCAGGCCATCCAGGGTTTAGGTCTTTATTGTAAGAGCCCCGGGACCCCTGGAAGGGTTTTGAGCAGGCAGACGATGGGACTCACTTTGCTTCCTGCAAGCTCGTGCAGCCTGAAGTGAGGGGCCAGAGCTCACGGCTTCTCTGGCTTCTCCCTAGAACCAGTGGTGCTGCTGCCCTTGATCTGGGTCCAGTACTACACTTATCCTTGTCCCCTGTCTCTAAAATGTTTTAGCTACAGCTGCTAGTTTTGGAGGCTCTCTCAAGCAAGTCCTGGTCTTCATTAACCCTTGATGGGAACACGACCCTATTGGATGGGGAAGGTCACTGCTTTGTCCACTCTCAGAGCTTCCAGAAGCACCGATGTGGAGCAGTGAGGCCTGGGGGGCCCACGGGGAGGTCAGTGGGGCTGATCACAGAGTCCTATGACATCCCCCTCCTTGTATTCGGGGCAAGGTGGAAAGAGGCCAGACTTTTGACACTGGGGTCAAAACTCATCTTGGCCATGTGGTGACTGTGTGATTGGGACAGGTTATGGACCATACGGGAGAGTCAAGGGTGAATTTCAGAGGCTCTTGAAACTGATCATAGGTGATACCAGCCACGTGGAACTGCTTGCTGGTGTCCTTCGGCTTATGGAGGCTGGGGTGTAGGAGAAGGTTCTTGTTGGAGGCGATTCTTAAGCCAGGATTTGAGGAGTGAGCTATTAGTGGCAGGAACCTGGATAGTGGTTGTGACTAGGGTTGTGGTTTGGGGAGGCAGGAGAGGAGTTGGGCCTGGGGTACCCTGCCAGGTTCTTGTCCCACAGGGATGGGGGGACATGGTGGGGAGTGGGGGACATGGTGGGGAATGGGGGACACACGCCCCTCCTGCTGCTCTGCCTGGAGCAGAACAGGTGAAGGTTGGGGTCCTGCCACCCCCAGGACCCTCAGGAGCTGAGGCCTCTTCACAAGTGCACCGGCTTTAGCAGGATGATGATTCCAGGCCTCTGCAGGCTGGAGGGTCACAGAGCTGGTGGTTTGCTGCTGTAGCTGTGTGTGGGCTCAGTGTCCAGGCTGGGAGGGGTTGGGTGAAGCAGGGGCCTCCTGGAGAGCTGGTGTGTGACTTATTTGCTGATTTCCCTACCCCGCTGAGATGTTGCAGTGTGTTGTTGTGCTCTTGGGGAGCAGGGGTCCACAGGGCCTGACCCTGTGCCATTGTGATTGGGCTGGATGATACTGGGGGACAGAGAGTGACCACTGTCTTGGCTACTTTCACTAAACCTGGATTCACAAATCTGAGGCCCGGGGTTTGTTTTCTACAAAGCTGCCCTTCGACAAGTAAAAGACGCCTGTGAACGTCCCCTCCTAGAACCAAGGGTCCATTTTCTTCCCCACATAAAAGGAAATGAAATGTGTAGAGCTCTAATAAAACATGAAAGGCTTAGGTGTAAGTTGGAAAGCAGGGCTTTGAATGGGATCCGGCGGTCTCAGCTGGTTGGAGGTGTATCTATTATATGGCAGCAATTAGAAATTGGTTTCTATTAACTGGCTGACTTTGTTCGCAGCTACTAGTGAAGTGGACCACTTTCTCAGTGGTATCTGCCAACCCCTGCACACCCCACAGTCAGTGCCAGGTGTTAAGGGGTTGTAGGTCTGACATCTGTATGTTGAACCTCCACGTGGTTTTTGCAAGGGTACTGGGCCTTAGTTATAATGCTGGCAGCAGGTGGTTTCATTCATTCATTCATTCAACTATGTGCTGCGTGCTAAGTTGCTGCAGTCGTATCGGACTCTCTGCAACCCCATGGACTGTAGCCCACCAGGCTCCTCTGTCCACGAGATTCTCCCAGCAAGAATACTGGAGTGGGTTGCCATGCCCTCCTGCAGGGGATCTTCCTGACTCAGGGACTGAACATGCATCTCTATGTCTTCTGCATCGGCATACAGATTCTTTACCAGTAGAGCCACCAGGCTGCATGAGCATGTGTGTGGGCAGATGAAAACAGGTAATTCATTAATATAAGGAAGTAGATAAGACTGTCACTCCTGTGTCACTGACAAATGTCGTGGGAGTCTGAAACAGGAGGATTGTTTTGGGGCCTCCTTGGGAGAGGAAGCCTTTGAGCTGCACGTTGGAAGATGGGCAGAGATGGACTGAGTGAGGAGGGATGGGGGGCAGTCCAGCCAAGGGGACAGTAAACGTATAGTGACCTGGGTGAAGGGACACGTGGAGGAGGGAGAGGAAGACAGGTTTGGTGAGGAGGCTGGGGAGGCGGAGCCAGTCCAAAGCTCCGAATACCTGTTCTCTTCTGCTTATTCTGCTGCTCCGCCCTACCTGAACACTGCTGAGTGATGGATTCTCTGCCGTCACCCTGGGGAACACCCGGGTCCACGAGCTGAGCCTCTAAAGCAGGACCCAGGGCTCTCCATAATTTGGAATCCTGTTTGGAAGGCAGTTCTCTCTACAGGTGGCTGGGAGCTCTAGGGTGTGCCCCCTCTCCCCAACCCCCTCACTCCCTCTTCCCTGCCTCATCTGGTGGAAGAGGGTCCCAGAAGGTTATCCCAGGTCAAAGCCATGGGGTCTTCTCCTAGAAAAACCTGGAGACAGGCGGGCCCCCAGATTTCAAATGCCAACAAGAGGAACCTGAGCAAGAAGAGAGGGCATGTCTGGGCAGCTGGTGAGGCTGCTCCTTGGAGCTGTATGCCCTCAAAGAGGCCTTTCCTCCGGGACTACCCGAGCCCTCCTCTCCCAGGCCGGCAAGGTCTGCCCCAGGCCGTGCAAGAATGCCAGGCTGCCACCCCACCCACGAAGATATGTTCTACGTGCAAGTCCTCCCTGCAGTTGGGCAGTGGACACCCGTGAGGCTGTAGGAGGCTGCCCTGCTCTCGTCCCTGACAACCTGCCCTCCCTTTTCTGCTCACTCTCCTACAGGACAAAGGCAGGTGAGCCAAGGAAAACCGGGGTTTTCTTCTGTCCCGGGGTCAAGCCAACGTGACAAGGGCCTCCACCCAAGAGAGGCTCTCCCAGCTCCTGCCTCCATACACCCACTCTGCCCTGGAGATGTTCTCAGGCCCTAAGCTGACATGGGCTCCTGCAACCCACCTGTCTTCAGGATTTTCTGGGAGAAGACCCATGGCTTTGACCTGGGATGACCTTCTGGGACTCTCTTCCACCAGGTGAGGCAGCTGGCCAAGGCAGGGAAGAGGCAGTGAGGGGGTCTGGGGAGAACGGCAGATGGCCCAACAAACTAGACAGTTAATCCAACCAAATTACGGCAACAGATGTTTGAAGATGTTTGCATTCAAATTCAAACTGTTAGGTCTCTTGGAAGAGCCAACCAGAATGGGGAAGTTCGCTCTCTCTCTTAATTAAAACCAAACAAGGCTAAACAATCATTTTTAAAAATCAGGCCCTGGTGCCAAGATGTCAGGGGTCACCCACCGGCAACGGTAGAGACTGTGACCGCCTGTCGGGGTGTCGGGGCCCAGCCCTCCGAAGAGGGACCCCCACCCCGCAAGAGGGGAGTGGGGCAATGGGGGAGGTGGTCAGCTGCCCGGCAGGTGGGGGAAGGATGGGAGGGCAGTAATGATGTGCTGCCCAGGAATGCCCACCAGCGATGGCCCGGCTTACGAGCCGCGTGCAGGAGACACAGCATCTTGAAGAGGGAGCAAGCATTATTGATGCTCTCGCCTCGGGGAGGGAGAGCCGATAATGGATGGTGGATGGGGGATGAGCTTTGTCATCAAACAAGGGGGCTGAAGGATGGTCTGCTGGAATGTTATCAGTCATGCCTTGATCAAGATGTAAGACTCTCAAGGTCTTCCATCTTCGCTCTCCTCCTCCCCTCCCCCCTGCTGCCCTCACCCCTCCCGGGCGCCCCTTCCTCCCTCTGCCTTCATCCCCCGCTTTCCTCCTTCCCCCCCGTTGTGCCCCTTCTCCTGCCTCTTTTCTTCCCTCTTCTCTCCTTTATTCGCTTGTTCGGGTAGCTTCCTTTGTCTTTCTCTTCTTTCCTCTATTCCCGCCCTTCCTTCCTCTTCCTCCTACGCCCCTCCTTCCATCCAGTGTTTTCTGTAATTCAGGGCCCCTTCTCCTTGTCACTCCCCCACTCAAGTGTTATGTGGGGAAGATTTTTTATTTCAAACCAAACTACTTCAGCGATGCTTTTATTCTCAGTTTTCACTTCCCCCTCTCTTACCTCTCCTCAGCCCCATAGAAGTCACTGAAAAGATCTTGGAAGTGATGGAGTAAGTCTAAGAAATTCAAACTAACCTTGTTTATTCTTAGCAAATTCTCAGCCTCTCTGCACCTCGGGGATCACACCAAACCTCCATGCCCACACAGCCCCTGCGGGCCTTGGCCTGGCTCCCAGCTATGTGGGTCTCCCTGTTTTCAGATCCCCTGCCCTCTATCGCCCCGGACTGAGTATCTCCCCCAAATTAACAGAGATGCTGGAAGCTGCTTTTGTGAGCAAAAGGGGGCATTGTCATATGGGTCTAGAGGCCCCCCTCCCTGGCCTCACTTTTTTCTGCACGCTGTCCCCTACACCCACTGCTCTCCCCTGGCCCACACATCTTAGGTGACCCCAGGATCTCCGATCGAATGCTTTCATCCTGATGCTCACCTACGCCGAGGGAATTAGTTGTACGAGAACAGATCAGCATTAGAATGAAGCTGCCATAGTGGGATTTTCGGTGTCATTGGGCCAGTATAAAAGTTATTGTTTGGGGCAGGAGATCTTGGTGCTCTTGAAATCACAAAGAACAGGAGACACAATCTTTATGGGGGGGGCTGATATTTCATATTTAAGATTAGACTCTAGACATCTAGCAGTAGACATCTAGCAGCAACATCTTTCTGATGGTAAAACAGAAACCACCCTGGTATAATCTCAAGAGTTATATGGACAGGGACAATCCACCAGGGTCTATGCCAGGCACTGGCCTTGCTGGTTGAATCCTCAAACAGCCGCCTGCTCGTGGATCTCACTGCCTCAATACTGGCTGCGTTTATCGAGTGCTTACTATGCAGGCACTGTGTACTCATCTAACCCCCACATGTGTCTGATACAAATGATTTTAACCTTATTTTACTGATAAGGAAACTGAGGCCTGACGAGGTTTAGAAACTTGGCCAAATCTATCCACCTTATTAAATAGTTGAGTTGGAGGGGATAACCTGAGATCAGGTTGACTCAAAGGCCATACCCCTAACCCCCTCACCTGAGTTTGGGAGAGGGCCCCACCTTCCTGGACAGGAGTGACCCCGATGGAGAGCACTGTGCCAGGCTGTAGGGGCAGCTGGGTCACTTTGAGGCTGTGTGGTCAGGGCTGTGCTAGAGCTGGTTCATATGACATCTCCTCCCAACTCTGCATTTAGTCAGCTGGTAACCTGCAGTCAGCCAAGGTGCAGGGGGAGTAACACCATGGAAACTGGCAAACACTATAAACCAGAGCTTTCCCTCCCAGCTCACCACTGATTCCGATTCACCAATGGGAAAGGCTGGGGCAGCTGAATGGACATGTGTCCTAGCCTTTGCAAGGTGGGAAGCAAGAGAGATGGACTGGTCCATCATTTCAGGAACTCATTCAGCATCAGGGGCCCAGTGTGGGGGTAGGGTCAGGGAGGTGGTAGAGGAGGGCCAGGGGAACTGGCTTCAGAAAGAACAGGTGCATTAACGTTCCCCGTAGAGTCACCAGGCAGCTAATGCCTGTACCTAATGCCTGATGGAGCAGCTGCCAAGGCCTCCTGGCCCCAGCTTACATAGCTAGGATGAGAAGAAGCCAGGGACAGTGCTGATTACAAAATCAATGAGGACTGGATGGGGCAGGACGGGGAGTCAAATTTAGCCAAGGGAGGAAGCTGACTGGCTCCTTGCCCACCCCCTCTGCCTCTTTATATCTGTCTTTCCAGACCATTCTGGCTCCGAGCAGACAGGTACTGAGGTTGGGCAGACACCTGCTCTGCACCGTGCCCTGTGCAGTAGAAGTGATGCCAGGACTCCTCCTTCAAAGGGTCCACCTGGATGGTCAGCAGAGAGGGTCACTGGGGGCTGGAATCATCCTCATCCCAGCTGCCCCTTGCCCTGAAATGCTCCCAGTCCCTGGTCCAGCTGCGTGAACTTCCTGTGAACTCCCATAGCCACCCCCTCATCCTTTCCTGAAAAATTGCCTGACATCCTCCTCCCACTGTGGGAGAAGGTCCTCCTTTGTGAGCCTCGGTCCCTGCATCCTGCTGCTGAACATCCTTTGTGAATTAAACAAGCAAATGGTGAGGAAGGGTGCCCGGAGGTGAGACCTGGGTAAGGAGTGGAGGGTGAGGTGGCTCGGTAGTGCCCTGAGCTGTGTTTGGTGCACGGCTGTGAGAGGGCTGCCCCTGAGCCAGAGCCAGATGTGTTCCCTGGGGATTTGGGGGAATCTCCTATAGGCCTGTGCCAGACAATACTGGGGTCAGACGGTCTGCGGGGGTCTCCCTCTGTTGTGAGCTAGGAGGGATCTTGAGGGAGGAGACAGCCGGGCCTGTGAAGGTGGATGGTGTGGAGGTTGAGGGGATGGCAGGTCCAAGCCTGAGAATTCTTTGCTCCACAGCTGAGCAGGGGACTTCAGTCAAGGTGGGAACAACACCCCCCAGTAAATAAGGGAAATCTGACTTGGAGTATTAGCCCTCTAATTTTCCCCAGAGAGCCCTGGAACCAGCAGACCCTTGTCAGCCCCTGCCGGCCACCTTGGTAGAAAGAAGATTGGCTTCCAAAGATGTCCATGTCTCCATTTCTAGAACCTGTGAATATGTCACCTTACATGGCAGAAGGGGTTTTGCAACAGGATGAAGTTAAGGCTCTTTAAATGGGATATTATTCTGAATTATCTGGGTGGGCCCAGGGCCATCACAAGGGCCCCAATCAGAGGCAGGCAGAGGGCCAGAATCAGAGCAGAATGTCATGGTGGAAGCATGGATTGGAGGGATGTGACCAGGAGCCAAGGAACGCTAGCAGCCTCTAGAGGCTGGAAGAAGTTCTCCCCTAGCATTTCCAGAAGGAACTAGCCATGCCAATACTTTGATTTTAACCTTGTAAGACTCGTTTTGGGCTTCGGACCTCCAGAACTACTAGAGAATAAACTCGTGAGGTTTTAAACCACTAAGTTCATGGTATTCATTACAGCAACAACAGGAAACTGCCACAACACAAAGCTCAGGTGGGAGCTGCGTGCTGTTTGGGCACAAACAGTCATTCTCCCAGACAGGTTCCCTCCCACCGCCGCACAGTCCTCTCCAAACATCCGGGACCCTCCTCAGTGCCTCTGACCCGTGAACTCTCCCCACTGCAGGGGACTGACGCTGCCTGGGGCAACAGTCCCTTGACTGTTTGTGTATCTGGCTCGTTCTTAAACGCTGGTCTTCGCCCTAAATGTCACTGCCCTCTGTCATTCCCATTCTATTTTCTGTCAAGACACCTTATTTACACCCCCCAACACACACATTTGATCTTCTCGTGGTTTATTATCTATTTCTTGTCATTAGCATGCAAGTCCCCTGAAAGCAGGATGTTCTCATTATGCTGTACTGACTCTGCTCTATCTTTCTTCACAGCACTTGTCCTCTTTCAGCTCCATCAAGCAAGAGCTCAGTTCTGTGCTCCTGCACAGTGCCTGGCACAGAGGGGGCCATGATGTATATTGGTGAATGGGTGGATGGGTGGGTGAATGGATGGGTGGGTGGGTGGATGGGTGGATGGGTGGATGGGTGGATGGGTGGGTGGATGGGTGGGTGGGTGGATGGGTGGCTGAGTGGATGGGTGGGTGGGTGGGAGGCTGGGTGGCTGGGTAGCTGGCTGGCTGGCTGGGTGGGTGGATGGATGGATGGGTGGGTGGGTGAGTGGATGGGTGGGTGGATGGGTGGTGGGTGGGTGGGTGGATGGGTGGATGGGTGGGTGGCTGAATGGATGGGTGGGTGGATAGATGGGTGGGTGGGTGGATGAGTGGATGGATGGGTGGATGGGTGAGTGGATGGATGGGTGGCTGAATGGACGGGTGGCTGAGTGGATGGGTGGGTGGATGGATGGGTGGATGGGTGGGTGGATGGTTTAGAAAATGTCCCAAGGGCTGTTGGCACCACAGGTATGGAGGTGAGGGCTTGAATTCTCTCTTTTAGGAGAAGTTGTTCCTCTCTCCTAACAGATTTTCAGTCTTGAGCATTTTCTCAGCCTCTAAACAAGCCAGTCATGTAGACATCATTATCCCTGCTTTAAAAACGAGAAAACCAAGATCCAACAAGAGGAAGAGTTTGCCAAAGGTCACAGGGGCAGTGGGTGTTGGGAATGTTTTCGACCTAAAAGCAGCTACTGCCCTAGGCCACAGGCCTTAGTGTGGTTGGAAAGCTGGGCCCATGGGAAAGAGATTTTAAACATCCGCAGGATAGGATGAAGGGTGCTTTAGGGGCAAGGGTATGTGGGGAGAAGTTCCCAAGGGCTCTGATAATAGTATCTGGAGTGTTCTGTCTGTTGGGGGGGCCCTCAAAGCTTGGGCCCAGCAGCCAGCATGCTCAGGGGGCCTCCTTCACAGAGCTCCCCGCCTCTTGTAATTGATCGATTGCTGTCTTAATTTGGAAGCCCTGCTACACGGAGCGCTGATGAATCCATGCCATGGCCCCTTTCTGGTGCTGTGGTCACATGGCCACAGGGTTTTACCGTTTGATGAGCCGTAAAACACCCTTGTGCAGCACACCTTTTATTGACTTCAAATTGCCTCTTGTCATCGGAGGTCGGGGAATCATAAAGGGCTGGCCTTATTAGTTTTCCTTGGTGATGGACAGGGAAGCCTGGAGTGCTGCAGTCCATGGGGTTGCAAAGAGTCGGACACGACTGAGTGACTGAACTGAACTGAACTGCAGTGGGAGCTGCTCAGAGAGAGGTGCAGTGTCAGTTGGAAACAAGGAGGTAGCAATCCTTTCCCCCTTCCCAAAAGCAAGGAGCACCTTCTGGTTGGAGAGGGCTGGCTGTGTCCCCGTCTCACCAGTATGGTGAGGACAGCAGGCTGAACCCCAGACTGATGCATTGAAAATGCTCGTCTATAAGACTCCTGCACTGATGACTCTTAAATGTACTGCCCCCTGACAAATGTTATTTATTTGTGTGTGTGTGTGTGTGTGTGTGTGTTTTAGCAGACTTCCTCCATCCACTAGAATGAAGGTTCCAGGAGAGCAGGCGCTATCTGTTTTGGGCACTGCTGTGTACTTGGCACCTAGAGTGATTCCTGGCTCGGTATATATTTGTAGATTAATTGACAAACTCAGTGGAGAAAAGACCTGACCCTGCTTTCTACCTTCATTTCAGCCCTCATCACTCTCTGCCTAGAAGACCCCAGTCAGTGGACTCCAAGAGCCCAGTGTGTTTCCATCTTCCTGCCTTTGCTCCTGTACTGCTTCCACTGCCTGGAAATACTCTGCCACTCCCCCCATGCCCAGCCCTTATGCCTGGGGAATCACAATCCATCCTTGAAGACTCAGCTCAGGTGTCCCCTCCTCCAGAGAGCCTCCCTGAGAGCCCCTGTCTTGGTGGCCACCCTCTCCCGCCCCCGAAGTCCCCTCCTGGGTAACTCCATGTCTCCATTACCCCACCAGCCTCTGTGTTCCTTATGGGAGGGCCTTGTGCTTTATCTTTGCAACATAGCAGGTATTCAAAGTTAATCAAGTGAAATTTAGATGCAATCAGGGCTTCACTGGTGGCTCAATTGGTAAAGAATCTGCCTGCAGTGCAGGAGACCCGAGTTTGGTCCCTGGGTTGGGAAGATCCCCTGGAGGAGGGCATGGCAACCCACTCCAGTACTCTTGCCTGGAGAATCCCATGGACAGAGGAGCCTGGCAGGCTACAGTCCATGGGGTTGCAAAGAGTCAGACACGACTTAGTGTCCAAGTCAGTGCCTGAAGTTGAGACTGCCTCCTCAGGAATTCTACAATCTAAGAGGGGCCAGGGCACCCCCAGAAACCTGGGGACCAGAACTCGGGCGGAAATGCAGTAGTGCTCACAGGTATACAGTGAAGACAGGGGCTGAGCAGGATGCAGAAGGTGCCCAAGAAGGATTGAATGAGCAGGTGAATTGACGGATCAGTGAGGGCCAGGTAAAACCTCCAGGAATGGTTTTCTTGGAGGAAGTTTCAGTCAGGTTTTAAGGGAGGAATGGGGCAAGACTTACAAGAGGGGAAATCAAGCCATCCAGCTAACGCACCATTTCCCCCAGAGCAATATTGGGGCTGCAGGTTTGCCTCCTGACCGCTCTCTGTCCTCAGTCAGTGCCTCAGTTTCCTAACCCACAGAAGGCAAGCTCTCAGACAGGCAAGCCCAGTGGGATTGCCGTGCACTGGAGTATAGAGCAGGGCCAGCTGTCAGAATGGGTGATGCGATGCAGAGGCAGGTCTCGAGGTCGTCCTTCCACCCAGCGGTGAACCAGGCAGCACCATGGTGGGGGCCAAATGGACAAAGCTCCTTCCTAGTGCTCTGAGGCTTCCGAAAGCATCTCCTCAGCAGGGCCACTAGGCCAGGGACTCTGTCCAGAGCACTTCCCCACTCTCTCCCAGCCTCTCTCCTCTCCTCCATGGCCTACCCAGCTCCTCTGAGGGCTTTGACCCCAGCTGGGCTGCCACTCCTGGTGGCAGTGAGCAGGATGTCAGGGGGAACAAATGGGTCCCTTCTGGCCACAGCTAGACCTTGCTGGTTCCTACCCCTCAGTGCTCCATGGAGAGAGGGCCTTCCTCCAAAAGGAATTTGAGAGCATCTTTGACCATTGGGTATTCTCTCTGCAAGGCTATTCAAAGCTCCTTCCTTCTGAGGTCTATTCTGTGGCCACTAAAGTGCAAAATCAGAAACTGACCACATGCTCTGCTCCCTGGGGTGTAACTCATTGGCTCCAGGAATTCGCTAGCTCCAGTTCAAATGGCAGAGCTTCATGACTAACCCTGAAGGCTGCAAAGCCCTCCTCCTCCCTTCAGAAATTGACCCCTGGGGCTCTGAGAAGGGACCGTGGATGGGCCTACCGTCTGAACCCCTGTGCTCCTTTGCCTGTCTGTGGGCTTCTGTGCACACGTGCAGTGGTCTGGAGCTGTGCCCAACACCAAAGGGCTTCAGCGGCCAAAGCAACAACAGAGATTGAGAACTGTCATCTCAAGCCTAACAGAGTATCTACCACGTGGCAGTTACCTCTCCTCTCCAGGAGCTCACGGTTCAGTGGGGGTGATGCCTCCAAGAGAACACACGGCCTGTGGCTCGGGGAGCAGGGGAAGGCTTGGCCAGAGATGGGGGCTTGAAGAATGGATGGGAAGTCAGCTGCTGGGAGGCCATGACTTCACTAGGCAAGGTCCGAGCCAAGGCGAAGAGAATGTATAAGCGAGAGAATGTATAAGCCATGAGGTTGTGGAGAATGGGTTAGCTGGAGCAAGGTTTAGGCAGAATCTGATTCAACTGTGGTCTGTCAGGGGCTTCAGGAGACTTTGTTTAAGCTTTTCCAGAAACCTCCCTTCCCCCTTCTGTTACAACGAGGCCCCATTGGATGCACTGTTTAAACCAGGCTGTGGCTGGTAGCAGAGAATATGCCCCAGGTCATTCATCATCTTTACTTCTTTACCTGGCCCCCAAGTCCCCCAGGATCTTCTTCCCCCACCTCAGCCCTGCTCCTTGTTGTCCCAGAGCATTAAAAGGATTTTAGAATGCTGAATGATTATTGATATACTAATGAGTCTGTCCAATGGCCATTAGGCTGCAGACTACTTGGATATTTTTAAACTACTAAAATCAAATCTTGCAACATCCATTATGCCCTGAATGGTACATTGCTGCTGAAGCCCAACATGCATAAACTCAACTGAGCCTGCATTATCAAACATTTAAGCCCTTAAAAATTGCCCAACCTCTAAAATCTCCTCTTAGGACCCCACTCCGGTATGGCCCAGGCAGACACTAATCTCCCCATTAAGACCTCTCCACCTATTCCCGGCTTGAGGCTGGGGGTCTGCTTTACACCAGGGCAGCAGCTTTCAAGCGCATTAAAGGATCAGGCTGAGCAAAGATGATCTTCTTCTCTCTTCCCGGGGAGGCAGGCTGAGCAGGCAAGCTGACCAATCACTTTTGAGGACAGAGCAGCGTTGACCATAAATTTGTGTGTTGCTCTTGTCTAGGGTAGGGTGGGGTGGGGAATAGTACAGAGCTAGCATGCTGACACCCAGGAAGCTGCTCTGTGGCCTCTGAAGGGCCTGGGGGCTCTCCATGGACAGCAGGCAGGGTTGAGTCCAGGCAGGAGGCAAGGTCTGACCTTAGTGTCACCATTGCCCTCCTCCCTTTTGTCAGCGTGCTGTGCACTGAGTTGTTGTTGTTCAGTAGCTCATTTGTGTCCAACTCTTTGTGACCCCATGAGCGGCAGCACGCCAGGCTTCCCTGTCCTTCACTCTGTCCCGGAGTTTGCTCAGACTCCTGTCCATTGAGTCCGCAATGCCATTCAACCATCTCATCCTCTGTTGCCCTCTTCTCTTCCTGCCGGACTCAGTCTTTCCCAGCATTGGAGTCTTTTCTAATGAATCGGCCCTTCACACCAGGTGGCCAAAGTATTGGAGCTTCAGCTTCAGTCCTCCTAATGAATATTCAGGGTTGATTTCCTTTACAATTGACTGGTTTGATCTCCTTGCTGTCCAAGGGACTCTCAAGAGGCTTCCCCAGCACCACAGTTCAAAAGCATCAATTCTTCGGCACTCGGCCTTCTTTATGGTCCAACTCTCATGTCCATACATGACTACTAGAAAAATCATAGCTTTGACTATATGGACCTTCGTCAGCAAGGTGATGTAAGGGAGCCATTCTGGAGTTTCCACCTGGGCCCAGAGGACAGGCGCCCCCAGCGTTTGGAATGTTGGAGAGAGTGGCCTCCACGGGGGGCCGGGGGAGGGGCAGGCTCAGTTGATGTGTGTGGTCTCACCCTTTGCCCTGCATGGTCAGTTTTTAGAGGCAGGTCCAGCCCGGAGTGGGGAAAGTCCCATCGCTTTCCCTGGGATGAGAGGATACTTGTCTAATTCAGAAGTCAAGAATCAGGGAGCTGGTGGTTCAGATCATATTTCCAAATCTGCTTCACCAAAGATGCTATGGTTTTGGATGCCCTCTGCCTAACTTATCTCTCAGTTGACGCAGAAATGGCATGGAAGAGGAAGGGGTTTCTATTTAACCCCTTGATCTTGCCATACCTTCCTAGGGTCTAATGGTCCAGCTCCCACTGAATGGCCTTTTGCATCTTTCCGCTTAGAGCCTTGAGTCTTCTGACACACTCAAAACACCCAATGCTTTCTCACTCCTTCCCCTGGACCCTAAACTCAGAGCTAAGCTGATGCAGTATCTCCAGGTTCAGTCCTGTGTTTATCCTTCCATTGCCTCCACATTTATCACCAGCATACTGACCACCTTCACCACTCAGCTCACGCAGGTGGGTGCTAGGGAGACAGAAGCTGGGACCTGAGCCGGTACTCTTATTCTCAGAGGAGGGACCCCATGGCTCTACCTTCAACCGGTTATGTTCAGTTCAGTTCAGTTGCTCAGTCATGTCCGACTCTTTGCGACCCCATGGACTGCAGCATGCCAGGCCTCCCTGTCCATCACCAACTCCCAGAGTTTACTCAAACTCATGTCCATTTGAGTCGGTGATGCCATCCAACCATCTCTTCCTCTGTCATCCCCTTCTCCTCCTGCCTTCAATCTTTCCCAGTTATGCAAAAGGCTGTAAGCAAAAGGACAGGGAGGCCTGGTGTGCTGCAATCCATAGGGTCATGAAGAGTAGGTCACGAAGAGTTGGACACAACTGGGTGACTGAACAACAGCAAGCAAAAGATTTAATACATAATTTATCTGAGCCTCATTTTTTGGTCGCTTTCTGATTCTTGGATTCACTAGAATTCTAGTGAAGATAATCCACAGAGAACACCTGGCATATCATAGATAAGTAAGTGTTAGTCGCTCAGTTGTGCCTGACTCTTTGCGACCCCATGGACTGTAGCCTGCCAGGCTCCTCTGTCCATGGAATTCTCCAGACAAGAATACTGGAGTGAGTTGTCTTTCACTTCTCCAGGGGGTCTTCCTGACCCAGGGATCAAACCAGGTCTCCTGCATTGCAGATAGATTCATTACTGTCTGAGCCACAAGGGAAGCCCTGCCATAAATGTTAATTTCCTTCCCTGCCCTTTTCTTTGCTGAGTGACCTTGAAAAGTCTCATGGCCACCCTGAGTCTCAGTTTCTGTCTTCCTTTCCTTTCTTCTCCCTGCCGGGTATTGATATTGTTAAAGTTCAGACCTAAAACTCTTTGGGCATCTTTCTGCATCCGTAGACTTTCCTGTTCCTTCTAGTCACTGTTCAGAAAGGATTGCAACTCCTTTGGTGGCTGAACTGCAATCTGCTCAGGCCCTGAAATGTGGCCTTTGCTGTCCTTTCTTTTCTGTTATTTCCTGCTATGACATTGGGCTGCCAGTGCCTTGGCCTCTTGTACAGACAAGCCTGCCTTTGGATCATCCGAAATGTAGACAGTTTGCAAGGGCAATGATCTGCCTGATGGATGCGGGAAGTTGGCAGGCTGAGTCCCCTCTTCCTGTGACTCTGTCGTCCCACAGTTATTATGCTCCTTGCTGCTGTGGACAGAAGGAGGCCTGGGTGCCGTGGTGTAGTTTCAGTGACTGCCTATGTTTGGTGCCTGCCAAGCCCCTCGGTCTGCTCCAGCTTACGCTTGGGGTTTACAGAGCAGAAAGGGACGGGGGCCTGAGAAGGCAAAACTCTGTGCTTGGTGGTCAATAGCCCCCATGTGACCTTGGGGGTGGAGCTCGCAGGGGTAGGGGCATGCTTTCTTCTCCCAGTTTCCTGCCAAGTGCTCCACCATTTTTCACGGCTCAGGCCTCATGCTGGAGTGAAGCCGGGGCTTATATTTCCCACCACCTAGCAGTGTGACATCTGTGAATGGATTTCTAATTACACATATAAATCAGCATGATTGGAAATTCTTGAAATTTTATTGGGAAGGAAATTTATAGTGATTAAAACCAATTAATTTGGGTCTCCTATTAATCCAGGCAGCGGGGTTGGGGCTGCGATGATGCTGTGCCTTCTAAAAGCCGTTGGGTGGGGATGGGCTTGATCTGGGGGCCACTGGGGGCGCGTGCTCATTTTTCAGGTTACAGACGCTCATCCCATGTTTTAAATTACACCCCTGCCCCCGGCCACGTAGCTTGTTTTGTGTCTAAAAATAGAGTTCTGGGCTTTCACTAAAGATTCAGAAACACTAAAAGGAATCTTTTTAATCAAAATAAAGAACCCTTTTTAATTACTCAGCCTCCCTCACAGTTGGAGGTAATAATTGTCGTGTGCTCTTAAGTAGGGCTGTTATTAGATTTCCCTGGGGCTCCTCTATTTTCTAGAAGTTAGCAATTCTGGCTGTTGAATGCCAGAGAAGAAAGAGTCAACTTTCATCTTTTTAAGTCTTTAATGTCAGTACCCCCTTTAAGGTAAGGGAGCTCCCCAGGTCATACGGAAACAGGCAGGAGAGGTGTGGGCTGTGGTAGATACTAGGTCTGCCTTGGGAAGAGCCTCCTGGTGATTCTACACTCTGGGCAAGATCAAGTTCAAATCTCTCCTTGGCTAGCTCCCTCTTCCCCATTAAATGTCTTCTTCTAAATACTCCAACCAAGACCCCATTCTGCTCCACCTGGTCCAGGAGCTTTCCTGGACTCCATTCCTGCCAACTCACCTCAACTCTGGGCAGGTGAGAATGGGCCTGAGTAGCATCCTGAGGCTGTCTTGAGAAAGTTGCACAAACTGGGCAGCTTAACACAACAGAAATATATTGTCTCCCAGTTCTGTATGCCAGCAGTTCAAAATCAAGGTGTCAGCAGGGCCATTCTCCCTCTAAAATCTGTAGGGGAGAATCCTTTCTTTGGTGTGGGCTGGCAATCCCTGGCATCTTCTGGCTTTTAGACCCAGCACTCCAATCTCTGCTTCCATTGTCACATGGCCATCACTTTCCCATATGTCTTTGTCTTCTCCTCTTATAAGCACACACCAGTCATGTTGAACTGGGTCCTACTCTATATCTCATATTAACTTTATATGTGCAAAAACCCTACCTCCTAATGAGGTCATATTCACAGATACCAGGGGTTAAGATATCAACATGTCTTTCTGGAGGGTTCACTGTAACCTAGAACAAGACCTTTTGTTGACAGATATCTGAAATTACAGGATACTCTTTGTTCTAGTGTTAGCACCCGTCATAACTTTAAATAATATAGTTAAACACCTGTTTCTTGTTTCCCTGATGTTCATCAGAGTCTTGATGAAGACTCTTCCAGTCTTTGTCAGATCTGGAATTAGACCTTTACTCGTCCCTCCAATTCTCTTCTCCTGGTATTTGTACTTTTTGTATCATGTGGCAAAGTGAGACCAAACCCCACTTCTTTTTCCTCCTGGATACACAACTACATTGCATTTTCCAGCCTCCCTGCAGTTGGCTGAAGCCAAGTGTCTGAGTCTGACCAATGGCATATGTATGCCACTTCTGAGTCTGGCCTCTGAAAATTCATATGTGGGCCTCCACACATTCTCTTTTCTAGTCTGCAGGATGGTGTGGACAATTTGGTGGAGGACTTGGAGATCTTAAAATCAAAGTATCGTTATTAGATGGAAGGACCCTAGATCCTTGGGTCACTTCATAGAGCAGAAAGTCACCTCTACTTTTTCATTACCATTCACCTCATTCACTGCGACATGAGCAAGAAATCAACATTTATGGTGGTAAGTCACTGAGATTTAAAGGTTGTTTAATGAAATGATTAGACTGTCCTGAATAACACAGAATCAAGGGTGTTTACGTTTCCATCCTGCCCTGCAGACCCAACAGAGTCTTTCACGTAACTGAAAGCTGGCACTGAAGTGAGAAACAGCTTTTACCACTTTATGACCATGTACTCTGCTGAGTCAAACAAAGACCATGATTACATCCCTCCTGGCTGGCGTTGAACTCACATGGATTCTCCAACAATGCATGAAAACTGTGCTACAGGTTAGCTTACTTCTCATTTGGAGCATTACTTTCTTGTAGAGCTCCCCTCTGATCCCTTGAAGTTTCTAATTGCTGTCTAATTTTTCTTGTAAAATATAGCTTTATCATAGTCTCAGCTTTTCAAAAATATTCTTATTTCCATAATCTGTTGCAATCTAGTCCTTAACTCCACTTCACAGTTTCCCCTCCCAGGACCATCCCCTGCTCTGAGACGTGTCCTCTTGGCTGATATTCAGCCATCATCTAGGGAGTTCCAATCAGTCTTTCCTGGACCCTACCTTTTTCTCTTTCTAGTTTTGTTTCACTCTTTTGTTGGATACGTCTTCAAGTTACAGTTTTTTTTGTTTTTTGTTTTTTTGCATAAGCTCTTTAGAAAGAGTATTTGGGAGGTAGGCTTTCTCAGTCCTTACTTGCTGAAAATGTTTTTATTCTATTGTTAACTATGGATTGATAGATGTTTAGAACTTTAAAGTCAGATCTTTAGATTCTGACTGATTTTCTTTCAGACTTTGCAGCATTGCTCTATTGTCTCTCAGTGCACAGAGGTGCTTGAGCTTTCTTCCTTCATTTGTTCTTTTTTTTGTCAGCTTTCAGGATCTTCTCTTGTCTTTGGTGTTCTGGAATTCCAAGAAGGTGTATCTAGGTGGGATTCTTTTCATTCATTGTGTGGAGCCTGTGGTCTGAAAACCAGTCTCCTGCTTCTGCTCTGAAAGTTGTCTTGTATTATGTCTCTGATAATTTCTTCTCCTCCATATTCTCCATTCTGTCTTTCTGGGAACCTACTAATCAAATCTTGTCGCTCCTGGCTTAGTGCTCTAAATTTCTTACCATTTCACTCATATTTCCTCTTTCTCTAGTTTGGTTAGGGGTAGTCTATACTCTGAGAAATTTCCGTAACTTTATTTTTGTGTGTCTTTCTATTTTTTTAAAAAGAAATGATACAATTTACATTTCTAAGAGCTTGTTTCTTTATGATTTAAAAAAACCCTCCTTTTAATAGCACTCTGTTCTTTTTAAGTTGATAAAATGTGCTCTGAAATCTCTGTTATAATTTTTTAATTTGAAAAAGTTAAGAATTTTCTGAATGTTTGCAGTTTTCCTGGGGAGTCACTGTTTCTGCTTGTCTCTTCCTCTGCACTCGTGATTGTTCCCATGGGCTGGGTGACTGTGGGCAGTTGTCCATATGGAAGAAAGACTGGTCTGAGTATCTTTTCATGGGAGCAAGGCTTTTCCTCTTGTGCTCAAAACATCTCCCTTGAAAGAGACATGTGACTTGAAGCTCCTCAGTGTGGCTGCTTGGCTAACACATTTTAATTTAAAAGGCATGAGCTGGAGCACGTTAGTCAGGGCACCCAGTCCTCGATACCACACAGTGGTATGGTGGTGATACCACATACATAGTGGCAGAATGATCTTACTCTATGGTCCCCACAGGCCTGCCTAGAATCTTGGTTGCTTCCTATCAGTTAATTCAATTCCCATAGAAAAGAACTGCTACATTAAAAAAAAGTTTGAAGTACAGTTGATTTACAATATTGAGTTATTTGCAGGTGTACAGCAAAGTGATTCAGTTATATATATATTCAGATTATTATATATGTTATTAAAGAAATTTAACCTCATTCCCTGTGCTATACAGTAAACCCTTGTTGTTTATCTCTTAGATGTGTAGTAGTTTGTATCTGCTAATTTGTTAAATATGTCTAATTATACGCCACCCCTTTCTTCTTCGGTGACCTTAAGTTTGCTTTCTCTGTCTGGGTGACTGTTTCTGTTTTCTAAATACATTCATTTGTATCTTTTTTTTTTTTTTTTTTTAAAGATTCTAGATATAAGTGATATTTTAATATATTTTTATTTTTAGTTGCTTCAGTTGTGTCTGACTCTTTGTGACTCTATGGACCATGCCTGCCAGGCTTCTCTGTCCATGGGATTCTCTAGGCAAGAATACTGGAGTGCATAGTCATTCCCTTCTCCAGGGGAACTTCCTGACCCAGGGTTCAAACCCAGATCTCCCTCATTGCAGGTATTTTTTACCATCTGAGCCACCAGAGAAGTGCTCCAAATGGACATACAAATGACAAAATTTCATTTTTTTAAGTTTATGGCTGAATAATATTCCTCTCTCTCTCTCTCTCTCTCTATATATATATATATATATATATGTATATATATATATACACGTATATATATATATATACATATATATATATATACACACACACACATACCACATCCTCTTAAACCAACTGTCTGTTGATGAGCATTTAGGTTATTTCTGTGTCTTTGCTTTTATTAATAGTCCTGTTACTAACATTGGAGTGCATGTACCTTTTCAAAATAGAGTTTTCATCTGTTTTGGCTATATGCCTAGGAATGAGATTGCAGGATCATATGGTAGCTATATTTTTAGTTTTTTAAGGAAACTATATACTGTTTTCCATAATAGCTATACCAATTTACGTTCCTATTAACAACATAGGAAGGTTCCCCTTTTCTTTACACTTTCTGCAGAATTTATTATTTGTATGCTTTTTGATGATAGCCATTCTGACTCTTGAGCGATGATACCTCATTGTGGTTTTGATTTACATTTCTTTATCAACTGAGCCCGTACATTTTTTAGCATAGAGATACTTGCTGGGCATCCACACTGAGGAGGTAAATGGATGTGGATGTGGAATATGTAGAGGTGGGGTGCCAGCAGCAAGCTTACATCTACCTTCTGTCTTCTAGAAGTCTATCTCATTCATTTGTCATTCTGTCAGTAGCTCTCTACCAGTTTCTTCACTGTTATGGTTTGTTTCTTTTTATCTTTCTGTACTTTAATTTTGTGAAATTCCAAAAGGGCAGAAGAATGAATATATTTGCTCAGGCTGCCATCTTCAATCAGAAGTAAAACATTTTCTTATGTGAGGTAACACAGGGGGTCTTTTCTTGTAACCAAAAGAGCCTGAGTAATCACCAAACTCCTTGCTTTAAAGGAGAGAAAATGGAGGCCAAGGGATTGAATTGTTGGGGTCACACCTCTGCTTTCTATCTGGAATTCTCATCTCTTGGGGCTAGGGTTCATGGCAAATGGAGAAAATGGTCTGGATAAGGGAAAATTTAAATTAGAAAGCAAGTTGGAAGAAAATACAGTAGGACTATTTTCAAGTACACGTTAGTTCAAATAATTAAGTGTTCAGATTCTTTGGGGGGTTTCCGTAAAGTAAACTTCTAAAATCCAGAATAGTTTGGAATGAGCAACTATGCATTTTTTTTTTACAGGTAAATGAAGGCTTTTAATGTCTTTCAAAGTACTTCATTTTCTTGGGTCAGGTAAGCCTACCCCATGCAATCTTACTTATTCCATTTCCTGAGCATGGCTGAACACAAGCTATTGGTCACAGACTTCCAAAGGATGAGTGTGGACATGTGTTATTTTTGCCTGTTTGTTAACAGGCAACAAAATGTGTTGTTTTGCCTGTTTAGGGCTTCCTAAAGTTAGCAAGGCAAGAAGAAGGTGGGTTTGCTGTGGTCTGTAGGACAGAGACTTCCCACTCCAGGCCAGGAAGGAGGAGAAGGAAAAGTAGAGCTAGCCAACGTAGAGAGATGGTCTTTCTTCCCCTCACCTCCTTCCTTCAATGCCTTCTAAAGCTTCCTTTCATGAATCCCAGCCCCCTTTATCTTTTATAACCGGAAGGCACTGATTTACCTTGAAGTGTTGGGGTCTTACTATCTCACCCCCTGGAAGGTATGCAAGGAGAGTGCACCATCTTACAGAAATGAGTGTATAAAGGGAAGATTCTCAAGCACCAGTGAGGGAGGGTAATGTGGGTGCAGGTGCCTCCCCAGGTCATGCCATGCCCTCTGTCTGTGTGCAATGCTAGGTCCCCTGGGAGACTGGAACCCATCCTTGATTTTCCCCTAAGTAATGATATCCTCTACCAATCAGTAGAGACTCTTTCATCAAGCTCTCTTTGGATTCAGTCCTAAAGGCACTTGACTTGGAAAGATCCAGGAAAGGGGTGGGGGGCTGTGTGTTCATTATCCTCGTGTCTTCCATGGTGTGTGTTGTGAGAAGGGAGAGAGATCTAACATTTGATAAAGGTCTGACATATGTTAGACTTCGTGTTAGATGCTTTATGTATGTTATTCAATCCTTCCCAACAACTTTAGGAGGTAAATATTACCCCTTTCTTCAGGTGACCAAACTGAGGTACACAGAAGTTGAATAACTTACCTAAAGTCATGAAGTGCTGGTATTTAAGCTCACTTTCTAGCTTCAAAGTTGGTGCTCTTTCTAAAAGACCTTACACATAGCAAGTTCTCAGCATATTTTTATTAAATGATATCCAGCCAAACACTTTACAAGTCCTCATGAATGAAGTGTTGAAGCTAGATCAGGCTCCAGATAACTGGCAGAGACCCATCTCTCAATCCCGGCTCCTTGGCATCCAAGTCCCTTTAAATCAGGCTGGTAATTGCTCTGGGCTTGCTGCTAGGCAGTGCACTTAACAAAACAAACACAGGTTCTGTTTCACATGCAAGTAAATATTTTCCCCAAGCGATTAGCACCCAGACAAATAATAATTATCCCACATGACACTTTTAAAAGCTGACTATGCATATTTATGGAAAATGATTATTCACAATATTAGGAGCTCATTAATCTACAAGAGCTCATGTGAGAACATTCCAAAGTCAATGTAACATTTGCACACAGTAAATACCCATCTGCTTTGAAACCTGGTGTGGCAAGCGCTTGAGCATGCCACAGGTAGGAAAGCTCTTTGAGTGACAAAATATACACTCTTGTTTGGGGTGTGGCTTTGAACACCCTTGTTCTCCTCAAGCACAGTACATAATGCTTGTGTGTGCACATGCGCACACACACACGCACACACACACACCCCTCCCAGCAGGATTAAGAAAGACTAAAGTGCCTTACTTTTCCCTAAATGTCTATTTCACCCAGCCCTTAGAAACTGCCATCAGGTTAATGGTGAAATCATGGACATTGCAGTTACAATGCAGCAGACCCTGGGATCCACTGATACAAAATTCATGAATTTTGTAGTGAACAGGACCTTGAGGGGTCAAGATGCAGAATAAGCATCTGGAAGAATTCAGCTAGAACATAGCCATCCAAGCCAAAGGCCCAGCTGGACAGGCTGGGGCGGGTCTTGTGGAGTCCTGTGCAAGGGGGTCTCAGACACACAGGGAGAAGAAGAGAGAATGTCTACCCGGAAGTCAGAAGTCCTGGGTTCTACAGCTAATTTGCTACAAAACCTTGAACAAGTTGTTTAATCACTCTAGACCCAGTTTTCTCATCTGTAGAAACAAAGCATTGGATTAGAATGACTTCTAAACATTTTTTTTCTGCTTTAGTTTTTTTTCCCCCATAAGAATAAAGGGAGATGAAGGATATGCTTCTGAAGATAAGCTAGAGGCGGGGTGTCCAACCTCTAGCACTTCCCAGCTGTACAAGGGAGAAGGCTCAGATGTGTCCAGCCTCCTGTCTTGAACACGGTGCCCCCAACTTCCCTCACCAGTCTTTGCTGTGTTTCTCTTCTCTTCAGAATTCAACTTCTAAGAAAAGAAACCTCATTTTCCACTCACTCTTCAGTTCACCTTTCACTTCATTGGAACTGGTTTTCCCAAGAGTAAGGTGACCTCCTTACAAATACATCCAATGGCCCCATTTTCAGTACATCTTGTTTGACCTCTTGGCAGCATCTGGTCCTGCTGACCCTGACACCTTCCTGCAGCCCTCTCTTCCCTGGCGAAGCCATGACTTCATTTCTCTTCATTTCTTGTCACTCTGCCTCCCCTCTCCTCTGACTCCTCTTCCTCTGCTCGGGTGTTGGTCTTTACCATGAGTCAGCACTTTTCTCTGTTTCTTTCTGCCTGGAAGAGCCTACATACATCTTTAACTTTGTGTCCTCATGACCCAAATCTGTATCTCCAGCTCATGTTACTCTCCTGAGCCCCAGATCCAGTTTATACAACCAATTCTGGATCTTCCCACAGGCAGTTTCCTTGCGCCTCTCAAACTCCGTATTACCTAAACAGAATTCATCTCTCCTCCCCTTGACTGACACTACTCCTTTAAGCCTCCACGAGTAGGTGTCTGTGTCCTATTAGTTCTACCTCTGAGTATCACTTGTCTCCATTCTACTTACGCTGCCTTCTCATTTTGTCACTTCAGGGGCCTCTTACTGTGCTTCCTGTTTGCAGTATGTCCCCACCCCCTCTCTCCCCATTGCCACAACATTGTGGGCTTGTTTGACGGTTTGTCTTTAATTACAAATCTAACAACAAAGTCAAACAATCTGCCAAAAATCTTTCTGTAATACATTTCTGCTTTTGTTCTTGCCACCCAGTGTCTACTCATCTATTAGTCTACTGATAACAAATCTTTGTATGCTGGAATGATTGCTCTACTGGGTGGTTAATTAAGAGATAAGAATGAGCACTAATCCAGTGAGTGATGATAAGTGTGTAGACCTAGGCAGTGGAGTGGGGATGGGAAAAGAGGGTCAGACTGAGAGGTGTTGAGGAGGCAAGGTGGATAAGAGTTGGGGACCCACCAAACGTAAGGGCTGAGGGAGAAGGAGAAATGGAGAACAATTTCCAGGTGTTTGTCTTGGAGGACAAGTAGGTAATGCTGCCATTACAAGAAAAGATCCTAGAAGAAAAGCAGGTTTTGCGGGGAGGCTGATAGCGTCAACCTTGGACATTGTAAATTTAGGTGCCTGTGGGGTAACTGGGAGATGCTGTCCAGTAAACTGTAGGGTATGGACATCTAGAGACTAAGAGAGGAATTAGGGCTGGTATATGTAGAGACAAGATGTTGTTGATTCCCTAAAGGCCAAAGGATGAACCTGAGGGAGTCGATGAATCCCTCAGAATTTATGCAAACATTTGCTTGAATGTGTTTAGTGTATTTTTCTGGGAAGAGGGTCCTCAGCTCTCCTTGGGTTTTCCAAATGGTCTATGGACATTTGAGAGGAAAGAAGGTTGAACAGAGTCCTGGGAGCAGTGACATTTCTAAGGAAGAGGTGGAGGCCCCGCAGATGGCTATGGGAGTGGGGAGGAGGGAACGGGTGAGAGGGTGGGGTTGGAGCACCAAGAGACCGGTGATAACCAGTGCAGCAGGCTGGTCCAGCAAGTGGAAACCAGCCCCCGTGGTTTAGTCATAAAGGACAGGTGACTTTTGCCAGACTCGTTCCAGAAGGGTGGCCTTTGGAGGGGCGGGGAGATTGAATGGAGGGAGAAAGAAGGAGAACACACACAGACCTGTGAGAAACTTGATTGGAAAGCAGTGGAGGAGAGAGGAGGAGCTTTCACATCCTGAACGTGCAGGAGTAACTTGAGCATGTTTGATTCCTGAGGAGAAAGAACCAATACAAGAAGAGAGGATGGTACACACTGAGAGAAGATGCTTCATGGATGAAGATGTCTGGTAGATGAGGAGAGATGTCATTGTTTTAAAATATTCATGCAGTACATTCATAGGAATTTGAGGTACTGTAAAGCCAACAGTTCAGGAGACGATTGTCCTTGAAAATATAATTTTTTATATTCAAGAATTTAGCTAATACTGCTGCCTTGACATCCAATTTGGCCAAATTGCCTGTAGGGATCCTAACCTGAAACCAGCCCACTCACATAAGCACAGCCTGAGGTAGCAGCCCCAGAGTCACAAGTACACGGGAGTTCCTGGTATGACTTTCCCAATACTCTCCCTTGCCTCTGGCGCTTGTATGCCTTAGGCACCCCTTAGATAAGACCCTGTGGGGCTCACCAAACCCCACTCTTTTGGTTTGAAACGGCCAAGCTGGACCTCACCCAGGAACCCCCTGGGCACTCCATCCACAGACCCTAATAAAGATACGAACTCCAGGGTCTGCCTTTCTCTCTGCCTGCACCCTGCCTTGACTTCCCCATGTGGTTCCTTGAAGGGTGTGAAGTGTGCCAGGACCTGTGAATAATAAGCTTCTTATTTTGATTTATCATGTGGTCTATTGTTGAACTGAGGGACTCATCATCCTGTTCCACTTAACAAATGTGGATGTAACAAAGCTATATAGTTTTGCACAGTTCCTGAGAGGAGGGTCACACAGGGCCTTGGCCAGGTAGGGGGCACACAGGGAAACACCAGTTTCAATCAGGAGGCAGGAGTGAGGGGAAGATGTGGACCTTTATGGTAGTTTTTGTGGAAAGGAACCAATGAGGCCAGTAGTAAGCTCTGGATTGACTACTTTGAATAATTTCAGGTGATTCTGGGTAGAGGACTCTCCCTGTTTGTCTGGAACATGGCCCTAGAGTGGTTAGGACAAGGAGGCTGGTGGCCTGGTCGTGGGTATAGACTCTGGACTGACTTGTTTGTATTTGAAAAGGTGCTCATGAGCGAGTTGTTTATTATCTCTAGGAATTAGCTCACCCTGTCTGGGAAGGAGGAGGGCAGTCAGCAGAGCCCCAAACAAGATATAAAGGCCATCATAGTATGGAAAATATAAGACATGGTTCTTACAGGTGTCCAGAACTCAAATGGATGGAAGGGTCTTGGGAGAAAAATGGGTTCTTCTTTCTAAGAGGTGAGTCTTAGGTAATTCTATGGACAGAGGAGTCCGACAGACTAGAGTCCGTAGGGTTGTAAAGAGTCAGACAGGACTGAGTGACTAACACTTTTCTTTCTTTCTTAGGTAAAGCTGAGTGTGAATGCAGGTGTGTGTGTGTGTGTGTGTGTGTTAGAGAGAGAGAGAAAAATTTCGGACTTTCTTTGCCCAGAACCATGTGACCATTAGTTACAAGTAAGACATTGGGCCATGTGGTCTGATGGTACAAGCAAACTAACTAGGTTTTCTGGAGAACACAGTCTTTTCAGGAAGTCGTGGTATGGGTGTCTAAAGAGGACCAGGCTCCAGAAGTGCCTACCTAGACTTCTATTCTTGTTCTGACTTTGAAATTCTTCAGGTGACCTAGGCTGAATCACATCCCCTTTCTGGGTCTCCAGATCTAAGAGGGAGGTGATCCTGAGCAAAGTGGGGCTGGGTGCTGAATGAGGACTCAAATGTGGCTGAAGGTCTCCTTTTAGAGCCTCATCATCAAGGGTCATTGTCTTAAGGAGTTTGTGCCTTTAGACACCCCACATAGAAAAAAACTTCTTTAATTCAAGTGACAGGTTGGAAGGGAACTGTTCATTGTACAGAAGAACCTTTCAGATGAGCATTCTTATAGATAAGCAGCAATTGACTAAGGTCTTGGAGGCAGAAAACCTAAAACTGAAAGATTAGGAGCTACTGACCATGTAAATCAATGAAAACAAAAACAAAGCGTCTCTGATATAATAATGTAAGTCAAGGGGCAAAGTGGGCTCCATTTACCAGCTCTGGTTGCACAACCCACTGCAAAAGCACATACTCAGTAATCAGCTTTTTCAAAATTTAACAAGCAGATATTTCTTGAATACCTATTGGGTGTCTGACATTGTGTACAAAGATTTATACTGGAATAATATATAACCTCAGAATTCAAGAACAGAGATTTTCAAACTTAAATGGATTTAAGACCCACCAGGTGGCTCAGATGGTAAAGAATCTGCCTGCAATGTGGGAGATCTGGGTTCAATCCCTGGGTCAGGTAAGATTCCCTGGAGAGCAGAATGGCTACCCACTACAGTATTCTTGCCTGGAAAATCCCATGAACAGAGGAACCTGGTGGGCTACAGTCCATGGGGTTGCAAAGAGTCGGACACAACTGAGTGACTAACACTTTTGGGGAGTATTATTATTGTTTTCATTGTAACAGAGTTTCCTGGGCCCCACTTTCGGGGTTTAGATTCTGAAAGTCTGGGACAGGACTCGGAATCAGCACGTGTAATAAGCATCCCAGGTGATTCTGGTGAAGGAAGTTCCAGACAGCACATTAAGAAAGGCAGCTAAGAGGTCACAGTCAGTCAGTCCTATAAGGCTAACTTGAGATCAACTGTCTAGACAAGAAACAGGGGTAGATGGTGGAGGAACAGATCAAACTGTCCCTGTCATCATACACCAGTCATCTCTTTACACAGAAGGTAAGAAGCCTTTCTCAGCAACCACTTCTACACCAGAAGACATAGGAAGGGGCCTTCCACAAGTAACGTGATGCTACAGCTGAGAAGGAGGGTCTAACGCCAGGGTTGACAAGCTTTGTCCATAAAGGGCCAGAGACTGAACATTTTAGGCTTTGCAGGTCATATAGCCTGTGAGGCAACTATTCAGTTCTGCCCTCATGGCATGAAAGCAGCTATAGCCAACCGGATGTGAACGTTCCAGTGAAACTTTACTTATAGAAGTGGCTGGCTAGAGGGATTTGTCCCCTGGGCCATAATTTGCCACCTGGTCTGGAATCTGACACCCCAGTTTCTAGCTGTGGGTTCTTTGAAAGTGTCACAATTCCCATGTCTCTGGAAGAAGGGCCTAGTCTTCTCTGTGAGCAGGAATTTGAGGGGGGAAGGGATGCCAACAACCTACGAGGGTACAGGTGAGGTCCGAAGTGTATAGACGTCACTCAGTGTTCCTGGCCAGCAGTTTGTACATATAAGGCATGAATGAAACCTCATGGATTAAAGGATTGCTACGACTGGGTCAGAAACCCCTAGTAACAATACTGATGTCTGTTTATTGAATACTTTCTGTGCCCCAGACACTGTGCTAGTAACTTCCTGCTCTTAGGTCATCCTCTCAGCAACCTTATCAGGTAGGAAGCATTATTATCACTTTACAGATGAGAAAATTGAGGCTCACAGCAAATAAATAACTTTTCCAGTGATAGGTTGGTGCAAAAGTAATTGTGGTTTTGCATTGTTAAAATTTGCTGTTTGGTATGGAATACATTCTTAAATAAATGTGGTTATGCTATACATCATTTTAATGGACATTTCTTGGTTTATTTTTTTTGCAAGTGACTTATTACTTGCTGTTTATTTTATATTTATTTTAGACTATAGAAATAATGTTAGACAAAAACCAAATTCCAATGGTTCTTTTGTTCGAGTTCAAAATGGGTCATAAAATAGCAGAGACAACTTGCAACATCAGCAAAGCATTTGGCTCAGGAACTGCTAATGAACGTACAGTGCAGGGGTGGTTCAGGAAGTTTTGCAAAGGGGACGAGCACCTTGACGTTGAGGAGCATAGTAGCCAGCCATTGGAAGTTGACAACGATAAATGGAGAGCAGTCATCGAAGCCGATCCTCTTACAACTACACGAGAAGTTGCTGAAGAACTCAATGTTGACCACTGTGTGGTCATTCTGCATTTGAAGCAAATTGAAAAAGTGAAAAAACTAAATATGTGGGTGCTTTATGAACTGACCGCAAATCAAAAAAATTGTCGTTTTAAAATGCTTTCTCTTATTCTACACAAAAACAATGAACCATTTCTTGATCAGATTATGACATGCAATGAAAAGTGTATTTTATATGACAACTGACCAGCTCAGTGGTTGGACTGAGATGACCAGCTTGGTGGTTGGACTGAGAAGAAGCTCCAAAGCACTTCCCAAAGCCAAACTTGCATCAGAAAAAGGTCATGGCCACTGTTTGGTGGTCTGCTGCCCGTCTGATCTGTGACAGCTTTTTGAATCTCAGTGAAATTATTACAGCTAAGAAGTATTCTCAGCAAATCGATGAGATACACCAAAAACTGCAAAGCCTGCAACCAGCATTGGTCAACAGAAAAAGCCCAATTCTTCTCTATGACAATGCCTAGCTCCACGTCACACAACCAACGCTTCAAAAGTTGAGCGAATTGGGCTACGAAATTTTGCCCCATTTGCCATATTCACCAGATCTCTCGCCAACTGACTACCACCTCTTCAAGCATCTCAACAACTTTTTGCAGCCAAAATGCTTCCACAGGAAGCAGAAAATATTTTCCAAGAGTTTGTCAAATCCCCAAGCATGGATTTTTACACTACAGGAATAAACAAACTTATTTCTCGTTGGCAAAAATGTGTTGCTTGTAATGGTTCCTATTTTGATTAATAAAAATGTGTTTGAGCCTAGTTATAATGATTTGAAGTTCATGGTCCAAAACTGCAATTACTTTTGTAACAACCTAAATAGTAAGTAGTGGAATGAAGACTCAGAATGACTGATAGCAGAAGCCCACTCCTAACATAGCATAACCCTTTGAGGAGGGTAGCTGATATTATCAGAAACCGTCCACAGGATGTGGACTACAGGAGGGCTAAGTGTGTTCACCTTCCAGTTGCTTTGGAAACTCAGGATGAGGGAGATGACAGAGGAGTGGAGTCTGTAGGTTTAATAAGTGCTTATCCACCGAAAGCCTTGGCAGGTTGGAGTTAGCAAGGCAAGATTAGAAAGTGCTTGTTAAAGTCCTCAGACTTAGAGAGGTAGGGGCAGAAATGAGCATCTGGAGTTGCCTCTGGATTATTTAATGAGATTTTGACTTGTCATTTTCCAAAACTTTCTGAAGCCTTTGACTTTATGTCTCTGCATTCAACCTAGAGAAGCTGCTGTTTTCATCTGAGGGAAAAAATGGATTCCACCTCTAGGTTTTATTCTGCTGGCCAAGTTAATCTCAGATTTGTGTTTCTATCACTGATTTGCTAAGCCGAAGACCACCTCCACTGGTTTTCAAAGTTATCTTTAGCTTCCTAAAGTTTCTAATCAAACTCTGTTTTGAAAATAATTTTGTTTCTCTGGGAACCTCTGAAAGGCTTTCTATTTTCTTCCTGTATAAAGTTTTGGGGGAATATTCTGTTTTTCTTTCTAGATTTATTCTGTTCAGGTGAAGACATCAGAGACCTGGCAGGAGTCTCTGTGCTTATCAGCTCCTTTCCAAAGTACATTTGTTTGTTTGGATGTTTGTACTGCCCAGCTGCTTTAAAAGAAGGCTGACAAAAGGAGGTATCAGAAACAAGCTTCTTGGAAGTGGGACTTGAGCTCTGCGGAGGTCAAGATTGTGTGTCTCATGGGCGTGCCTTCTCTTCCACTTCCCAGTGGTCTGTGACTGGTTCTCCTGAGACTTACCCTTCAGATGGAGGGGCAGGACAAAGCTGCCCGTTTTAGGTCCGAAGTCTCCTTGAAGTCTCATTTTCAACTTATAAAATGATGGATCTTGTTTGCTCCTCGAGATGTAACCGTCTTCTTTTCTAGGAAAATGATTTCTCCTTCCACTCTTGCTGCTCACCATTCTGTGTTAATCTTTGAGTGGATTTCATGCTCCAGGAAGACGTACCCGAATCTCTATGGTGGCTCCATGTTTCCTCTGACCCATCTTCCCTGTTTGAAATTGCAGAGTTAGACTTAGGGGACATGGTCCCTGGAGTGAGAAATGATGAACTAATTATCCCCTAGGCCATTGGGAGATCTTTGGAATGGAGATGCTCTTCTTTCTGAGGATTTACAGCCATATGCTTGGGTACTAGTCCAGGAATGGTTAAGAATGCAGGCACTGAGACCAGATCTACCTGAGTTTAGATTCTGCCCCTACCACTTACTGGCTGTATGACCTGGGGCAAGTCCCTTAAGCCTGTAATAAATCCACATGTGGCTGTCAGGCAGTCAGCTGGACTGAGCTCAGGAGGGAAGTTAGAATGGGAGAAATAGATGAGGGCATCAATAAGTGGATGGTATGGAAACCACGGGACTATGTAATTTTACCAGGGGAGGATATATAGATGGAGAAAATAATGAAACCCAAGTCTGAACACTGGGTTACAGCAACACTTAGCAGTGAGATCAAAGGGAAAGGGAGTGGGTGAGCTTGTGAGCAGGACCAGCCAGCAAGGAAGGGGGAGATCCTGGACTGGTGTCACCGTGGAAGCCAAAACCAAATCTCCCTCCTGCAATATTTCCAGGAGGGAGGTTAAGCACAGGAGACAGAACAATTGACCCTTGTATACTGCAACAGGGAAGCTTTTGGTGACGCTGAGAAGTTTTGGTTTTGGCGATGCGCTGCTGGCTCTCTAGCAAAGTGGATTGCTGACATAGCCTGAGGTGAGCATGTGGTGACAGTGATGACAAGTTAGCTTGCCCACAAGTTTGCTGGGAAAGGGAACTGGCAAATTGGGGCTATAGCTGGAGGGGCTGGATGATAGGAGACAGCACTTAGCAATTTACCTACACCCAGTGCTAAAATACGGTAACTATGACCACCAGCTGGCTTTCAGGCTGGTCCTCAGAAATACACTATGCATGGGGCTTTGCCTTTTAGGTAGCTCTGAAGGACCCAGTCATGAAATTAAAAGACACTTGCTCCTTGGAAGAAAAGCTATGACCAACCTAGACAGCATATTAAAAAGCAGAGACATTACTTTGCCAACAAAGATCCGTCTAGTCAAAGCTATGGTTTTTTCAGTAGTCATGTATGGATGTGAGAGCTGCACCATAAAGAAAGCTGAGCTCTGAAGAATTGATGTTTTTGAACTGTGAAGAAGACTCTTGAGAGTCCCTTGGACTGCAAGGAGATCAAACAAGTTAATCCTAAAGGAAATTAGTCCTGAATATTCATTGGAAGGACTGATGTTGAAGCTGAAGCTCCAATACTTTGGCCACTGAATGTGAAGAACTGACTCATTGGGAAAGACCCTGATGCTGAGAAAGACTGAAGACCATAGGAGAAGGGATAAAAGAGGATGAGATGGTTGGATGGCATCATCGACTCAATGGACATGAGTTTGAGCAAGCTCTAGGAATTGGTAATGGACAGGGAAGCCTGGTGTGCTGCAGTCCATGGGGTCTCAAAGAGTCGGAACTACTGAACTGAACCGAACTGAAGGATCCAAAGGTCCCAGACACGAATGAAACGTCACTTAAGAGTGAAATTTTAGGCAAACTGGAAAGTTTCTCTTTGGAGAGACAGAGCTGTTTGACTTTCTGTGAGCAGGGCTGCCCCTGAGAGGTCCAGAAGACCCCTGGAAGTTTCTTCTCTGACCATTCAGTTCATCTGTCCGAGTGTGGAGATCTTCAGCATTCCTGCTCACAGTTCGCATTTGAAAGTAGAATTTGGTAATGTAATCTATGCGTTGCAGTTGTAGAACACCAGTGTACATGTGTATGTGTGTGAGTATAATCTTTATTAAAGAGCAGAGTAAATCTTATACAAATCTGATAATCGTCTCACAAAACTCCGGGCCTTTCCATTTACATTCTGCAACTTAGTCTCCCTTCTACATCAAGGACAAAAATAATGGCTTGTGAGGACTTAACAGCTTAAGGATGGAAAACTTAAAACTGGTAGGATTCTGCCCAAATCCTATCAGATTTTCTTGCTTCTCATAAACCTTTAATCAGCACCAACTGTGTGTGTGTGTGTGTGTGTGTGTACATATGCACACACACACACTGTCTGCTCCTGTCCTCTCAACTTTGACAACATAACAATGGTGTAAAAGACACACACACCAGCAATTGGGATTGTGTCAGAAATGGGTTTCAATATTGGCCACCTCTAATATATCTGAAGGTAGACTTCCTCCCTGGCTGTCAGCTGGGGATAGAGTAGAGGGTTGCCAAGTTCCCCTGCTCTCATGAGCTGAAGCCCCAAGCTCTCTGCTCGCTGCCACTCAAGGCTGCACAAGGCCATGGACAGGTGGAAGTTTATTTAGTCTCAAATATCCATAACTAAAAATCTTCCTCCTTCCTCCAGCCCCACTCTACACTTCAAGTAAGGAAATTCTGAATACTTTCAGTAGAGGAACTCCTCAATTGTCTAAGCACAAAAATCTTTATTCCATGAAATACCTATAACCAACCAACCAAAATATCTAACAAGTGTCTGCAATATTGAATATTATTTTACCAATAAAACTTCACTAAACAGAGCCTTCAAGTAACCAGATTGCAGTTAGTCCTTATCTCTAATAGCATATCATTTTGGGGAGGGATGGACAAATCAAACCACAAACTAGAAAATGATGAAACAGTCCCTGGTGGCTCAGATGGTAAAGAATCTGCCTGCACTGCAGGAGACCCGGGTTCAATCCCTGGGTCAGGAAGATCCCCTGGAGGAGGAAATGGCAACCCACTCCAGTGGAGAACTGGAAACACCAATTTGGTATTTGGACATGAGTTTGATGGACTCATGATGGACATAAGTTTGAGCAAACTCAGGAAGATGATGAAGGACAGGGAAGCCTGGAGTGCTGCTGTTCACGGGGATCTCAGAGTCTGACATGACAACAACAACAACTCGGACCAGGCGTTACTGGGTGGAACTGGCTCTGTTGCTGGCTGATCCAACTTCAACTTCCCCTTCTCTAGCCTCCTGCTAGCCAAGGGTGACCAGGGGCATGGGACATAATCATGTTAAAGAGATTTTGTTCATTCTCTTGAGTTTCTAGAAAAGAAACATCTTGCATCTCCTTTCCAAAGAGACGGATTGGGCACTTCTGGATCCAACTAAGATGGGGTAAGCATACTCCACTCTCTCACATAATATAACAAAAAAGTCTCTGGACAGAATACACAAAACTGTCTGAAGACTCTGAAAAGTAAATAATATAATAAGAGTAGGTGAACTGAAGAGAGAAATAAAAACTCAAAGAATGATTCATACCATGTTGAATCCCCCCACCCTTTATTCTCTCATAGGATCTTGGCATATATTCTGGCACAACCCTAATCCCAAAGTGGCACAGACACAAAACGTTCCAAGAAAAACTCTTTCTTTCTAGCTAATGGGCTAGGAAGGATGATCCTGCAAGATAGAAAGTAGGGTGACAGTGGTTGTTTCCATTTATTTTTCTTTCTCTCATTAATCTTCTGGTCCTGCCCTAAGACAAACATGTCACAAAATGCACCCCTGTCATAGTAGCATCAGAAATGATGACAGGACTAACCTCACATGCATCTAAAACTCTGAGAGAAAATCTTTCTTTCTAATCAGAGAAACTGGAAAAAGGACTCCCAAAGTCTGAAGACTGCACATGAGAAGCAATGCCCATTTCTTCCCTTTCTTTCCTCTTGCTGCTTCATCCCAAGGTGGATTTAGTCATGGTAAGTATGTGATTAGCTAAATCTCTGGCTTTCTAGCCACAGTGCTCGGGAAAAGGGACCTCTAGAGCCTGAAAGTAGAGGGAAATCATAAAGAGAAGAAACTTTAAAAAGGGATCTTTTAAATATGTGTACAAAGCCTTGGCATCATCTTTGAGTTGTTCATGTATGAAACTGACACAAAGCAAAAAAACAAAGGTTTTAAGTGATTATGGTAGATGGACCAGTTAAGCACCACAAAGGCTGGAAAAGAAGACTAACATTGGATACGCACCCCAAAGAAGGAAGGTCAGGACTTTCATTCTGAACCTAGCTGGGTTAATTTTCTGTTAAATTACCACCAACATTCTTCAAAGCATATTAATGGGACCAAAAGTCTCATAATACTCAAGATATCTAGGACACAATTACTTGATATACAAAAGACGAGGAAAATCTGAACAGTTCTCAAGGGAAAGCATAACAGAGAAACACCAAACCTGAGATGATACAGATGTAGAATTATCAGACAAAGACTTAAAACAACTATTATAACCGTGCTCCTTGAAGTTAGATCGGAAACTGATCAAACACTATTGAAAAGAATGAGAAGAAGAAAATTTGTCAGCAAAGAAATAGAGCATGTAAAAAAGAGACAAATGAAAATTTTAGAAATGACAATTTTAATATTTGAAAATTCATTGGAGAGGCTTAATAAGAGAATGGATATGACAGAGGAAAGAATTAGTAAACATGAGCTGGATAAACTCAGAATAGTAGAAGAAAACTAGAAACGAATGTTCCTATGAACAAAAACATAAAAATCAAAATATCAGCTAACTGAATCTGGTAATATAGTAAAAGAATGTTACATCATAAACAGGTGGGGTTTATTTAGGGAATGCAAGGCTGGTTTAACATTAGAAAGTCACTCAAAATAACCCATAATATGAACAGACTAAGTATGAAAAACTGCATTATTATATCAACGGGTGCAAAAAAAGCATTTGACAAACTTCAACATTTCTTCATGACAAAGACTTTCAGCAAACTAGTGATAGAAGGGGACCTCTTTCACCCAAACAAAACTAGAGCTAACATTACACTTAATGATGGAAGATGAATGGTTTTCCACTAAGATCAAGAACAGGACAGTGATATTCACTCTCACCAGTCCTCCTTCTGCAATATTGTACTGGAATTTTTATCATGTGTAATAAGGCAAGAAAAAGAAATAAAATGCATATAGCCTGGCAAAGAAGAAAGAGGATTGGCACTATTTTCAGATGATGTGATTGTCTCTACAGAAAATCTCAAGGAATGCACAAAAAGTTTCTGGAATTGGTGACTTTAGCAAGGTCACAGAGTACAAAGTCAATATTCAAAAAAATCCAAGCATATTTTTATATAATAGCAACGAACACTTGGAAACCATGCCCCCCTTATCCCCTAATTTTAGAGCACAATTTACAATAACTTAGAAAATAGATGGGAATCCAACAAAACATGTGCTCAAAAAGAGAAAACTCTGATAAAAGAAATTAAAGGTCAAATATTTGGAGAGATATCCTAGTTCATGGCTTAGAAGACTCAATATTGTTTATAATATCAATTCTCTACAAATTCAGTAAGTAGTTATAACACAATGCCAATAAAAACACTAGCAGAATGTTTTGTGGCTATTCCCCAGCTGATTGTGAAGTTTTCATGGAAATTCAAAGGAACTACAGTAGCCAAAACAATTTTTGAAAAATAGGAAAGCTGGAAGACTCACAGTATCTCAATGTAAGACACACTGTAGACGTACAGTAACCACATCAATGTAGTGCTGGTGTCAAGGTAAACACATAGATGAATGGAACACAGAAGAAAGCGTAGAAATAAATCCACACAAATAAGAACAATTGATTTTTGACACAGATCCACAAGTAACTCGATTGAAAATAGACTTTTCAATGAATGATGGTGGAACATTGGACATCCATATGCAAAAAAAATTGAACTTTGACCTATCTCTCAGATCTTATACAAAAATTAGCTCAAAACAGATCATAGATCTAAAAGTAAAATGTAAAACTATAAAACTTTAAGGGGAAAACATAGGAGAAAATCTTTGTGACTTTGGGTTAGGCAGCTAAACACCAAAAGTATGATCCATAAAAGAGGAGTTGGTAAATTGGATTTACAATAATGAAAAGTTTGCTCTGTAAAAGAGAATAAAATTTAAGTTACAGACTGAGAGAAGATATTTGCAAATCACTTATCTGAGAGAATATATGAAGTACCTCAAAATTCAATAATAAGACAAAAAACCTAATTAAAAATAAGAAAAGTTTTGAATGGATCCTTCACCAAAGAAGATATACAGTGAAAATATGCTTAAACATCATTTGTTATTAACAAAATGCAAATTAAAGCCACAATGAAATAACACTATGAATCTGTTAGAATGACTAAAGTATTAAAAAAATAAAACCAAAATACTGACAATATACCAAATGCTGGTGAGTATACAGAGCATTTGGGATTCACACACATTGTTGGTGGGAATATAAAATGGCACAGTCTTTCTGGAAAACAATTTGATAGTTTATCAAATTAAACATACTCTAATCATATGACTCAGCTATCCTACTCGTATTTATCCTAGAGAAATGAAAACGTTTGTTCACACAAAAGTCTGCATGTGAATGTATACAGCAGACTTAATGATTGCCAAAAACTGGAAATGGCCCAAATGCCTTTCAACAGGTGCTTGAATAAACAAGCTATGGCTCATCCATACAATGGAATAATATTAAATACATGTAGGAATGAACTATTATGTACAGCAACTTGAATGCATTCTACTGAGTGAGAGGAACCAGACTCAAAATGTTTCCCACTGTTTGACTGCATTCATATGACACTCAAGAAACAGCAAAATTACCATGAAGGAGAACAGATCTTTATTTGTCTGGGTTTATGGCTGGGGCCAGGAGAGATATCAACAACCTCAGATATACAGATGATACCACCCTAATGGCAGAAAGTGAAAAGGAACTAAAGAGCCTATTGATGAAGGTGAAGGAGGAGAGTGAAAAAGCTGGCATTAAAACTCAACATTCAAAAAACTAAGATGGTGGCACCCAGGCCCATCACTTCATGGCAAATAGATGGGGAAAAGGAAACAGTGGCAGATTTTTTCTTGGGCTCCAAAATCACTATGGATGGTGACTGCAACCATGAAATTAAAAGACACTTGTTCCTTGGAAGAAAAGCTATGACAAACCTAGGCAGTGTATTAAAAAGCAGAGGCATCACTTTACCAACAATGGTCTGTATAGTCAAAGCTATGGTTTTTCCAGTAGTCATGTAAGGATGTGAGAGCTGGGTGATAAAGAAGGCTGAGTCCCGAAGAATTCATGCTTTTGAATTGTGGTGCTGGAGAAGACTCTTGAGCATCTTTTGGACTGCAAGGAGATCAAACCTGTCAACCCTAAAGGAAATCAACCCTGAACATTCACTAGAAGGACTGATGCCGAAGCTGAAGCTCCAATACTTTGACCACATGATGTTAAGAGCTGACTCATTGTAAAAGACCCTGATGATGGGAAAGATTGAGGGCAGGAGGAGAAGTGGGTGACAGAGGATGCAATGGTTGGATGGCATCATTGACACATTGGACATGAGTTTGAGCAAACTCCGGGAGGCAGTTCATGGGCTTGAAGAGTCAGACACGAGTCAGCGACTGCATGACAGCAAAGGACTGGGGCAGAGGTGTGACTATGAAGGGGCAGCAGCAGGGAATTTGGGGGCGTGAACAGTTCTGTATCCTAATTGTGGTGGTGATTGCACAATTTAGCGCATTTGTCAAAACTCACAAAATTGTGCCACTACTAAAAAGTGCATTTTACTCTTTGTAATTAAAAAAAAATTACCAAAAGGGGCCAATTTGTCTTTTACTCTCTTTTACCTCAGCACCCCCCCATGGCTTCCTACTTTGTCCTGACTGGACTGTGGAGTTAATGGCTGGAGGTTCAGCTGCCTTTTGGTGACTAAAGGGAGAAACTTGAAGATACATGCCAAAAATTCAGGGCTGATGGAGAGCTTCAGACAGAATCTTGGTCTTTTAATGCATTGCTGAACCTGGGGCAATATTCCTCCTGACTAGTGACTCACCAAGGGTGGAAGGTATCCACACAGCATGCAGGCAATAAGGGGCTGCATCATCTGTAGAAAATTTAAAACAATAATAAAACCAACTGGAAGTCAGTCTGATTTTCCTGTCAGCAGTTGTAAACAATGCCATGGACAAAATACTCCTCCCCTCCCAAATAAGTCTTTTATTAATTTAAGTTCTGGACAATTGCTCCAGTTACTGTGGCATTTTAATAACGTATATGTAAGTTACAATCAGTAACTGAATTGAATATAGAATGACAGAACTAAAGTAACTCAAGCTCAGATTCTCTACTTTTACAGTCATCGTGCTGCCATTTTTTACTTGGAATCTGCTGTTTAAACACAGATAAGTACAAGGCTAGGAGACACAGAGCACACTCAAAGCAAAACAAGATGATTCTGTTACCAACTTATCAGGGTTTCCCTGAATTAACTTCTATGCTGAGTATGATGTTCATCAAAAATACATAACAAAATATGCTAATTTGAAGACAATTTTGTTGTAAAGAGGAGACTTAGAAAATGATTCATTGCAGTTGTCACATGTGCTAGGTAGGCAGTTGCGTTTGACTTCTTGTGAGATAAACATATAGATGTGTAAGCCTCATTAAACAGGTTTTCTGTTACTTGCAGATTAACTCAAGCCCATGTTTCTTGTTTTCATAGAGAAAGGTGTTCTTAGATAGAGGTGGTGGTGTTAGATAGAGATCTTGGGGAAAAGCAGTACAAAAGTAAAACCCATTGACAGACTCCACGCCACCAAATCTTTGATTTCATTTGGGTGGATCCCAGAGCAGTTTGTAGCTCAGACGATATAAACAATCTGCCTGCAATGCAGGAGACCTGGGTTTGATCCCTGGGTCAGGAGGATCCCCTGGAGAAGGAAATGGCAACCCACTCCAGTATTCTTGCCTGAAGAATCCCATGGACAGAGGAGCCTGGCAGGCGACAGTCCATGGGGTCGCAAGAGTGGGACACGACTGAGGGACTAAATCACCACCATAGCAGTTCAGGGCACATGGGCTCTCTCTCCCAAGGTGGCTCTACTTACTGATCATTTGTTTAGCATGCCTTTGCAAACGTTAATCAGAGGAAGAATTTCCTTGTGGGGAAGTTGACTTTTATGATAATCAAAGTTGAAAACAATTCTAATATAGAAGAATTCAGTTTGATTTTAGGTACATTGCTTTTCATCTCACAATGCTGAGAATCGAGTGACCCACTGGAGCTGCTTCTAGAGAACAGGCCACGTGGCTACACTGGGCTGCATAGCTCGATCTCTTGTTAGCTATGTGTATCCCGGCAGGAGATGGTTGATCCTGGCCACTCCTGTTCTTCCTCTATCTGTTATTGTCTCTGCAAAGCCCGCCAACTCTTGTTCATTCATTCCTTCTTTCTGCAACATTCGTTGGGCTTCTTACTGGCTAGTTTCAAGAACACGCTGATGAGCCAAAGCTCATCCGCCCCTGACCTTTGGGAGGCCACATTCTCATGGGAAGAGAGAAAAGAAGCAAATATTCCCAAGAATCAGTGTATAGTAATTATTAGCTGCCCTAAGGTATGTGTGAAAGTTACTCCGTAATTATTAGTTGCGCTAAGATATGTGTGAAAGTTACTCCGTCGTGTCTGACTTTTTGTGATCCCATGGACTATATAGTCCGTGGAATTCTCCAGGCCAGAATACTGGAGTGGGTAGCCTTTCCCTTCTCCAGGGGATGTTTCCAACCCAGGTCTCCTGCATGGCAGGAGGATTCTTTACCAGCTGAGCCACAGGCTACTGGAGTGTGTAGCCTATCCCTTCTCCAGCGGATCTTCCTCGCCCAGGAATAGAACTGGGGTCTCCTACATTGTAGGCTGATTCTTTACCAATGAAGGTAGGCGAGGAGAAGTTAAATAGAGTTGGGAATGAATAAAGGATGCACCAGTTTAGTCTAGGGTTTGGCAAAGCTTGGAGAGAAAGTGTTGGTCTTTATGGGGCCATGCAGCTCTTGGTGTCTGCCTCCTTCAGAAGTTAGCGCTCCATTTCCGTCTTACTTAGGGAAATTTGAGAGGATTCTGACCCTGGCAACCAATGCTAGAGAGACGATCAAAAAACAAAACCTCTTCTGAACTCAGAGAAATCCACATCAAATGAAGGAATCTCAGGCACCGGGAAAAAGGGTGGTGGGAGATATTTTTGAGGGGAGGGGCCTTTTTAATGATTTTCAAATAATATTGCCAACTCTAAGGACTTCCTGATTTAGAAGATACTTGTGAAATTTAACCAGGGAGCAGTGGTCCTGTGGTTGGTGGTTGGTGGAAGGGCTGCCCAGTGTAGTGGGGAGGTTCCTGCAGTCTCCTGGCCCAGGAGGGAACCAAGGCATTAATTCCAGGCCTGCAGAAGAATGGAAAACAGCGCTCTCAGGAGCCCAGACATAGCCCCCTGGCTTTCCTGGGAGTTTCCCTGTGTTAAAATGCATTGGCTGTGAGTCAACATTTCCCTCGCAGTGGGGGGCTCTGCGCCTGAGTTCCTCAGCCTCATTTCCTTCCCAGGACCCGGATGACTGGCAGGCAGCTGTGAATGACAAGCTCTGAAAATAAGAGAAGGGGGTTGGCAGGGCACAAACAGCCCTGACTTGGCAACAAAGCTCTTAGCTCTGGGGCCATGTGAATAGCATCTAGCCACATCCAGAAAGCACATCTCTGGGCAGGTGCAGGGGATCCACTTGCAGATCCCAGGGAAAATGGAGTCAGTGGAAGAGGCTGTTAGTGTGCAGAGGAGCTCACAAGGGGCACAAGAAAGAACGAGACTGGCATGGGTGTCCTGATGGCTTCCTAGCTGGGCTGTTGGCCCCTGCCTCTCAGGAGCCAGAGGGATGGCCAGGACACCACCCTGCAGTCCCTATGAGTGGACATGAGTTTTTACTCTGACACCTAGGCTGGGAATTTGAAAAGATGTATCCTGGTCCCAACTCTGTGCTGACATGCTGTGGGACACCAGGCAATGCCCGAGCTCTCTAAACCCCAGTATCCTTATCCAAAACTGGAGATTTAGCTCTATGAGCTCCAGAGTGCCTTCCTGCTCTGTTGTGATATCTTGTTAAAGAGTTTCTTCATCGTGGCTTTATGACATAACAGATGAGATGGTGTGGGGAAATTAACAAGATGGCACCAGTCAGGCTCTCTCGCCCCATGTTCCTGTAAACAATGACGTTGCATGGTCATGTAACAGTTGAGATCACTTATAGCTCTGCACACACGCATCACAAGGTACTTGCTTGGCAACGGGCTACTTTCCTTCCGTAACTATATATAAGCCCCACCAGGAAAAGCCCTGTGGGTTGTGTGCGGGTTGTTATGTTATGTCAGCTGCTACAGCTCCTGTGCTAGCCAGCACAGAATAAGCACAACTGCAGTTCCTATGGCTCCTCACACTTTCTTCCAGACTCCTAGCTGGCACCTCTCCTACCGTGGGTCCAGCGAACAGTGTGCGGTGAGATACAGTCAGACAATTGGGGCTGTGAACTGGATCAGCAAGACAGGTGGGAAACAAGATCGTTTGCTGTTTGGTTAACAGGCTTCCACGGAAAGAGAAACCTCCATATTTTGGGGTGGTTGACAACAACACATTCAGATTTTTTCTCACAATCTCATATACAGCCCAAGATGTACTTGGAATTGGCATCACAAGCATCTTTTCAGCCCAGAGGGCAGAATTTGCCAAATCATGGGCAACTGAGTTAGGGAAGAATGATGGGATTCTGTGGCTATTTGCCAAAAGCTTGTGAGAATTCTGTGGTTTCAGAAGTTTTTGTGAAATTTTGCAAATGTGTTTTTAAAACCTTTTATTTTAATAAAGTCTAAATAATTTAAAATGTTGGCAAGAGAGTACATAGAGCTCCCTGATACCCTTCATCCAAGTGTGACCTAATGTTGACATTTTATGTAACTATGGTACACTTATCGAAACTGAGAAATTAACATTTGTCTGATATTATAAACTATAGGTTTCATCTGAATTTCCCTAGTTTTTGTACAGTCTTTCTTGAATATAGGACTCAACCAGGATACTATGGTATATGTAATCATTCTGTCCTCTTGGTGTCCTCTCAGTTCAGTTCAGTAACTCAGTCATGTCTGACTCTTTGCGACCCCATGAATTGCAGCACGCCAGGCCTCTCTGTCCATCACCAACTCCCAGAGTCCACCCAAACCCATGTCCATCGAGTCGGTTATGCCATCCAACCATCTCATCCTCTGTTGTCCCCTTCTCCTCCTGCCCCGAATCCTACCCAGCATTAGGGTCTTTTCCAATGAGTCAACCCTTCTCATGAGGTGGCCAAAGTATTGGAGTTTCAATTTCAACATCAGACCTTCCAATGAACACCCAGGATTGATCTCTTTTAGGATGGATTGATTGGATCTCCTTGCAGTCCAAGGGACTCTCAAGAGTCTTCTCCAACACCACAGTTCAAAAGCATCAATTCTGCGGCGCTCAGCTTTCTTCACCGTCCAACTCTCACATCCATACATGACCACTGGAAAAACCATAGCCTTGACTAGACGAACTTTTGTTGGCAAAGTAATGTCTCTGCTTTTAAATATGCTATCTAGGTTGGCCATAACCTTCCTTCCAAGGAGTAAGCATCTTTTAATTTCATGGCTGCAATCACCATCAGCAGTGATTTTGGAGCCCCAAAAAATAAAGTCTGACACTGTTTCCCCATCTATTTCCCATGGAATGATGGGACCAGATGCCATAATCTTAGTTTTCTGAATGTTGAGCTTTAAGCCAACTTTTTCATTCTCCTCTTTCACCTTCATCAAGAGGCTCTTTAGTTCTTCTTCACTTTCTGCCATAAGGGTGGTGTCATCCACATATCTGAGGTTATTGATATTTCTCCCGGCAATCTTGATTCCAGCTTGTGTTTCTTCCAGCCCAGCGTTTCTCACAATGTATTCTGCATATAAGTTAAATAAGCAGGGTGACAATATACAGCCTTGACGGACTCCTTTTCCTCTTTGGAACCAGTCTGTTGTTCCATGTCCAGTTCTAACTGTTGCTTCCTGACTTGCATACAGGTTTCTCAAGAGACAGGTCAGATGGTCTGGTATTCCCATCTCTTTCAGAATTTTCCACAGTTTATTGTGATCCACACTGGTCTATGACAATTCCTGTCTTTTTTTCTTCCATGACTTTGATGCTTTTGAATGGTTCTGGTCATATAATTTGAGGAATGCCCCTCAATGTGGATTTTTCTGATGTTTTCTCATAATCAGCCTGGGGTTTGGGTTTGGGAAAAAGTATCACAGAGGTGAAACACCTTTTTCATAATATGACATCGGGGGTATATAATATCAACATGCGTTATCACTGATGATGATAACCTTCATCACTCAGATGGGGTGATATCTGCCAGGTTTGTCCACTGGAAAGTTACTATTTTCCACCTTTTGTTTGTTAGAGGTGAGTGTGCTTTCCTTTTTATGCTGTAACTTTTTGGGGGTTTATGATTTCCAAATCTAGATTCTAGTCAAAAAAATTCTTCCTGTCCTATGGAATATGAGTCTCTGAGATTAAACTATAATCATTGTTCAAAGTACTTTGGGAAGTTAAGGATAGTAGGTTTAACTGGGACCTGTGCAAATTAAGGGAAGAGAGGATACCATGTGAATGAACATCCCCTTACTCTCTCCTGCCACCTGGTTCCATGAGACATTCACCCAGGTTGGGGGTGCAGTCTGTGGCCATGAAAGGGAGGCTGGTTGGTTGGCTTATGTGACTCTTCAATCCATGACTTTGACCCCATGGTCAACATCATGGCCCCAGTGGCCAGGCACCCCATTTAGGCAACTGTCAATCTGCAACGGATCTGTTTTGGGTGACATGCACATCTGGTCACATTTGCCTGGAGTCTAAGGATTTCAGTGCTTGCCGTCCATCAGAAGGTTATCTCACGCTTGCCGTCCATCAGAAGGTTATCTCAAATCCACTGCAAGCAAGGCGCCTGGGGAGAGCAGATTGTCCAGATGTCTGCTGGGTGTGGGTTCACATGAAACTTTTCTGGGGGCGCATCCCCTGTATTACCCCACTCTGCTCATCAGGAGCAAGCCATTGAGTTATTGTTCCAAGAGGAAGCCTCTGGGTCACTTTTGCTGCCTTCCTCCAAGTCACAGTGACTTTAAACAGGCAACATCTGACAGTGCGGGAGCCCCTTGCAGCCCTGGGTGAAATTATGATAACAAGAGAAAAAAGCTATTACTGCCACCATGCTTTCATTATGCAAATGATATTAAGATAGGCTGTGTAGATCGCCCCTGGCTATGCTATAATCTCCATGCAGTGATTATAATGTGTCAAACTTAGTCATTTTGATTATGACATGTTAATTACATGCCATCCTCATGTAGACATGAATATTACTCCCCGTCAGACAAAACACAAATTGAGGCCATTGTTAGTTGGTTAGTCGTGTGTGTGTGTTTTAACTTTTTTTATTAAATGGATTAAAAGATTTAAAAGATATGTAATATTGCAAACTAATTAAATACTGGCCGGCTCCTCTGTGCTCTGCTGGGTGGAGACGGGGGATGCGGCTCACTTGGACTGCTTGGGTTGCATTTTTGAGCTCTGGGCGCCATTGGCAAAGTGAGGTTTCCTGGGAAACAAGGAGACTGGGTTGTCTGAGGGGTTGGGAGGGAGTGGGGAAAGGTTGAGATGTTAGGGAGCATTTGAAAACCCCAGGCCCAGTGTGGATTGGGAGGAAGAGTGGAGCATTAAGGTCAGATGACTGATGGGATAGCTGATAGGGAACCAGAAGTGTCCCTGCAGACCCTCGAGTCCACCTCTCCCTTCAGTGGAGAGGAGATTTAGGACTCAGAGATGTGAAGGAACTTGTCCAGGGTCAGCCAGTCAGACTGAGAATGAGTTGGGACACAGTATGGCACCATGCCACTGCGACTTGAGATTGCCATTTTCTTGTGGCAACAGAAGGGTTGGTCTGACTTTAATGGGAGCCACCATATTTTTTCCAAGTAACCACTGAGAAGGGCTCTTCGATGCATACATTCATAGATCAGAATCAAGTCCAAGCCTCCCAACTTGGCATCCATGGTTCTCCACAATTGGGCTCCACTGTACCCTCTTTTTAGGCTTGTCTGCTAGTGTCATCTTACCATAACTCCTTTACATCTATAAATATATTTTTCCACTGCATTGTTCTCCAAACACATCTTGAATCTTCATTCCTTTGGGCTAATATAAAATCTGAAATAATAAGAATAATAGTTATTTAGTATATATTTAATGGTATTTATTTACTATGTTCTTGGAGAAGGCAATGGCAACCCACTCCAGTACGCTTGCCTGGAGAATCCCAGGGACGGGGGAGCCTGGTGGGCTGCCGTCTATGGGGTCGCACAGAGTCGGACACGACTGAAGCGACTTAGCAGCAGCAGCAGCTGCATTTACTATGTTCTAGGTCCTTCCCCTCAATTTATTTGTTTGAATTCATTTAGCTTCACAGCAATTTAGCTTCAAGTCTGTCCTAATATCACTGATGAAGAAATTGAGGCAAAGGCAGCTTAATACAGGGAAGTCTGCCTCCTGAGCCTACTCTTACTTAGAATACACTGCCTTTCTGAATTAATGTTTTCTTTTCCTTCTTCTTTAAATTATATTTGTCTTTCAAGACCCACATCCATTGTCTCTTTGCCAGGAAGATTTCTCTGCTGTAGGAGATCATATTATTATTCATAAATACCTTCTGTCTCCCTGGGCAGGGTTGTATCACTCTGTCTCATTTGTTGGGGGCCATGACCATGTGTGAAAGAGGAGAGTGAAAAAGTTGGCTTAAAATTCAACATTCAGAAAACTAAGATCATGGCATCCGGCCCCATCACTTCATGGCAAATAGATGGGGAAACAGTGGAAACAGTGAGAGACTTTATTTTTGGGGGCTCCAAGATCATTGCAGATGGTGACTGCAGCTATGAAATTAAAAGATGCTTCCTCCTTGGAAGAAAAGTTATGACCAACCTAGACAGCATATTAAAAAGCAGAGACATTACTTTGCCAACAAAGGTCCATCTAGTCAAAGCTATGGTTTTTCCAGTAGTCATGTATGGATGTGAGAGTTGGACTATAAAGAAAGCTGAGCGCCGAAGAATTGATGCTTTTGAACTGTGGTGTTGGAGAAGACTCTTGAGAGTCCCTTGGACTGCAAGGAGATCCAACCAGTCCATCTTAAAGAGATCAGTCCTGAATATTCATTGGAAGGACTGATGCTGAAGCTGAAACTCCAATACTTTGTCCACCTGATGCGAAGAACTGACTCATTGGAAAAGACCCTGATGCTGGGAAAGATCGAAGGCGGGAGGAGAAGGAGACAACAGAGGATGAGATGGTTGGATGGCCTCACCAACTCAGTGGATATGAGTTTGAATAAACTCCGGGGGTTGGTGATGGACAGGGAGTCCTGGCGTGCTGCAGTCCATGGGGTCGCAAAGAGTCAGACATGACTGACCAACTGAACTGAACTGAACTGATGGCCATGTGGTTGGCTTTGGTCATAATGTGAACGGAATGATGTTCAGTGTAGAACTTTATGATATGTGAATGGAAATGACAAGTATCACATCCAAGCAGAATCTTTATCAGCTAGTTCCCTCCTTTCTAGCTGCCATCATGAACAGAAATGTCCTAGACAGAGACTGCTGCCCCAGCCTGGGTTTCAGAATGAAGATGCCATGGAGCAGTGCAGCTGGCAATGTGGAGAGAGAAACAAGTCAGAAACTGTTGCTATTGTGAGACATAAACAGTTCAGGGTCATTTGTGACCTTAGCAGAACTCAGCCTATCCTGACTGATACACCTGCTTCCCCAAGGAATCTCAATCCATCCCAGGCCCCTGGCCCAGAATGTACCCTCTTTACCTCTTGCCATGTCTGGGCCCACTTGGTTAGCTAACTTGTCACACTTCTCTCTTCTCCCTGAGGGGACTGTCATGTTTTAAGGACAAGCCATGTGTCTGCTTCCTTCACCTTACTCACACCTAGAACAGTCTACATACATGGTAGGTTCTCAGTACATGTATATCTCTTGAGTTTTTGATCATTGGGAGGGGGGGTTTCAGTTTGTTTTTGTTTTTAATCAATGAGGACATTTTACTGAGATCCCATGTGGCCAGGTCAGGGACTCTAGTGACCCTGCTTCCATCCCTCATCACCGCTCTTAACATTCAGTCTCCTCTCAAAGCCAACCTCTGTAGTCTTTCCCTATATCCATGTGCTGGGGACCAGGGAGAACAATGAACAGTCTTGCCTCGAGGTGGGTCTTCTTAGGGCTGGAGGAAGGGTTGTAAAGGTCAAAGAGCTCTATCACCAAGCCCAGATCGAATTCCCTCCATGCTCCTTCATGATACCCCTCTAGACTTAACATCTTTGGCTCTGGCTGCCTTGTCTTCAAACATCAAGGGGCTGAACCAGATGATCACCCCAGTTTCCTCCCAGCTGGAAGATTCATTTCAAGCTCAGTGTTTATAGTAGCAGAATAACTAGTCAGATGAGAGGACAATGGGGCTAATGTCTCTGCCATCCCCCTTGGTGCTACTGGACTGAGGAGGGGGCTCTTTTGAGGATTGAATGAGCCAGAGTAGTGGTCAGAATAATGTAGGCTGGCATCAAAGTCAATAGCTGGGGTGAGAGGCTCTTCTAAGACCAAAATGACCAGCATCAGAGGAGATGGTGTCAGGTGTCCATCCTGGATCCATCCATCTGCCTCTTCCTCTCCCTTTCTTACCTACTTCTTTTCTTTTAGGGGGATGGCCCATTAAATATACCAGCCATCAATATCAGAATCTGAAGGGGGTCTTTCATCAGTGGGTATTCGAGGTGAGCTCATCTCCGTAAGAGCCCCTTGGAAGTCACTCAGGGTTATACAAATGGAAGGGATCATCATTGAAATATAATTTCAACAAAGGTGGCACAATGCTCTGTTCTGCTATGATGAAATGTGTCATTAAATATAGAAATAGATCAAACACCTTCCCACTGAGATCCTCTGGTACCAAGTATCTAGGTGAAAAGCTGAATATCTGTGAGAGGCTCAAAAATGTGAAGGAGGTGGGAAGAAAAAAAAAAGCCCTCACTAGGGAGATATACTTAACTAGACTTATAAATAGCCTGATCACAGCTTATTTGATTAATTTGGGGAGAAAGTAAAAGTGTTTTGCCAATTCATCAGATTTCATGCTTTCAAAGCAGTTGCTAATGTAAATATTAGCATCCGAAATGAACAAATTGTCTTAGGTAATTAAATGCCCTAATTTACAGGTTCCATTAACAGAGAAGAGAAATAATTTTCCCCTTAAATTAACTTTTCTCCCCTTCTCCCTTTCCCTATTTAAACTGATGTTATACACCAGTGGATGTCTTTGCAGAGAGGGTTGGAGGCAGTCTGGGATTTTCTCTTTCATGCTCTGAGTGTGGAGCACTGACTTTGTCCTTGGAGACAGAGCTCAAAAAGAGCCGAGTAAGGCCCTGTCCCCAGAGGGCTTCTCCTCCACTGGGAGTGGCAGGGGTGAACTTAACTCTGAAAAGTGTCTGTTGCTGGGCCCACTGGCCTTGCCCTGCGATGCAGGGTCAGAAGTCCTCCCAGTGACTGTGTGAGATCTGCCGCCTTCTGCTCTCTCGTCCTAGATCGGGACATACCCACTGGGCAACCCGTACTGAGGGGAGGTGACCATTGACATGGCCCTAACTGTGGAGCATCATGTTTGGTCTTTGATCCCTTTCAGAATCTCTCTTACCCCACAGGACTCCCCTAAGGAGCTCAAGGATGCCCTACTGCTCAGCACTCAGATAACTACTCTCCACTAAGTGCTGGCTGGTGGCTGCCAGTGTTCACAGGGAGCTGAAGATTCAAGAGCTGGCACTAGCCAAACACATCAAGCCCAAGTGGGTGGCCAGCTCCTCCGCTGTAGTGTGGCAGTCGGGGAGGTGGGAGTAATGTTTGGACAAGTGGGCCTTCACCCTTCAATTCACACCCCATTCTCTGTGATCCTATTTTATTTATTCAAAATGGCAGCCCTACGTCTCCAATTACCCCTGTATCAGCTGGGTCTGGTGTGAGGAGAGTGAGGTACTGGGGGTGCCAAACTGAAGAAAGTCCCAGGTCAGCCTTTGCAGGACCCTGAGAGTGAGCTCCACCTTCAACTTGTGCCCTAGGCTCCTTACTCAGTCACCCTAATCCTGGCCGTGGCCATTCAGCACCAAGGGAGGTGGTAGAGGCATCAGTGCCCGCCAGCCTTAAGCTGGTTATTCCACAAATAAGAGCATAGAGCCTGGACTCATGGGTGGTAGAGGCGAGAAGAACACAAGAGCAACTCTGGTCCAATCCAGGACCTCTGGGGACAGGGCAGCTGGGGCTCAGCCATATTAAGAAACTCACTTAACTTCCTACACCAGAATAAGGGCGAGGGGCAGAGTTCCAGCTGTGGTCTCCTGCTGTCAGGAGCCCCACTGGCATAGAGGAAGGGTCTCTATAAGATGGATGTGGCCGCCCTTGTTCAGCAACGCTCACTTCCCTTTGAGAAGCTGTCACTATAGTCACTGTTGCCACCACTCTGTTTGTCTTTTTAGGCTTTGCTCCTAGTTCAGTCACACAAATCTTTTCTAAATTCCAGGTGAGTCCAGTTGGAATATTTAGATGAAACTTTACTAAAGGCATGTGGGTAACAAAACGGAAAGAAGAAAACAAAAATAAAATCTTGTAGATACAAAGGCTCAGCTCATTCATCTTCACTCGGGATCCCCTTGTAATGGGCCAATTGGAATTTTGGAGTCTTGGAAAGCTAAAATCTACACTTAAAAATCGTTTTTATTTGAGTATAGTTGATTTGCAATGTTGGATTTAATTTCTTCTGTAGAGCAAAGTGACTCAGTTATACGTATATATATTCTTTTTCATATTTTTATTGTGGTTTATCACAGGATACTGAATGTAGTTTCCTGTGCTATACAGTAGGATCTTGCTGTTTACCCATCCTGTATATAATAGTTTGTGTCTGCTAATCCCAAACTTCCAGCCCTTCCCTTCCCACCTCCCCCTCCCCCTTGACAACCACAAGTCTGTTCTCTATGTCTGTGAGTCTGGTTTTGTTTCATAGATATGTTCATTTGTGTCGTATTTTAGATTCTGCATATAAGTAATATCATATTGTATTTGTCTTTCTCTTTCTGACTTACTTCACTTAGTATGATCATCTCTAGATCTAACTATGTTGCTGCAAATGGCATTATTCATTCTTTTTAATGGCTGACTAATATTCCATTGAATAAATACACAACATCTTCTTTGTCTGTTCATCTGTTGATGGACATTTAGTTGTTTCCATGTCTTGGCTATCATGACCAGTGCTGCTATGAATATTGGGGTGCACATATCTTTTTTGAATTACAGTTTTGTCTGCATATGTACCCAGGAGTGGGATTACTGGATCATATGGCAACTCTATTTTTAATAAAACCCATACTTTTAAAACTTCCTTGCAGCTAAAGCTCTGGCAGAGAATTAAATTATTTCCACTGGATATACTAGATACTTTGTGTAAGATTTGAATGGGAGAGATGAGGCCAGGGCAATTTTCATGAGAATTTGGCTAGTGCTGCAGGAGGAGCCTGGTTGGCTGCAGTCGATGGGGTCGTGAAGAGTTGGACATGACTGAGCAGCTTCACTTTCACTTTTCACTGTCATGCATTGGAGAAGGAAATGGCAACCTACTCCAGCGTTCTTGCCTGGAGAATCCCAGGGACGGAGGAGCCTGGTGGGCTGCCGACTATGGGGTCGCACAGAGTTGGACACGACTGAAGCGACTTAGCAGCAGCAGCAGAGAAGCTTGGTGTAAACACCTTGGGTTTCTGCAGCAGAGTTTTGGGTACAAACACTATTTCTGAGGGTGCTGAGGGGCAGCTGTGATGAGAGCAGCAATGGCCTCCTCGTCTCCGGATCACACTGTGGGAGGAGCCTCTTCAATTCAATAGGTCCCTGGGGGGCTCACGATTCTCACCTTCTTCGGTCTGGTCAGTTTGGCTTGGTTGTGCATGCCTAGAGTGTCATTCTTAGAGGGCCAGGCTGCAGCATACTCCTTCAGCCTTCCCACTCACTTTGTAAGGACCAGTTTCTCGTGTTAAATCATTTGCTGCTTAATACAAAAGGAATGACTTTTGTTTCCCATGTGAACTTCAGCTGATGCTCCTGTGTCCTTGCCTAAAACCTACTTCCCTGTCTTAGATCCCTTGTCTCCTGTATCCAGCCCAGGAAATGTTTGTCATCTTCAGAGCACTGCCTCTCCCATCTATGGGGTGTTGCTTCACTCTTTGTGACAGCTCACATGTGTCAGAACCAACATATGATCCCAAAACAGCAGCAGGAGAGGGCAGTGGGTGGGGTTGGGATCCTGGTTACGGTTGCTTCTTTAGTAAACAGTTTCTGTCCCATATTGTCCCAAACAATTATAATTCTTCATACACATGTGCACAAAGTCAAAGGCCCAGCAACCACCATGTGCTAGAAAATGAGAGGTCCTTTAAGCCCCAGGGTTTCCTCTGTCCAGAGAACTGATATCCAAAACTGCCAAACACTGGACCCCATAAAAAAAGCCACTGGAAAGCAAAGCGCTGTGATAAGCTTTGTGGAAGGCCATGCCCTAAGCAAAATTTTCAGGGAGGGGAAGGAAGTAGAGGCCTTAAGGGTATTATCACTGTAGGCTATAAGAGGGCAGAAATGACCCACAGAGACCATGACACTTAATACCATGTCTACGCAATTGTGTTCTAATTCAGAGTTTGACATATTTTCATATTTGAATTATTTACATATTGTTGTGTAAGTCAATATCCCAGATGTACTGGCTTAATATAACAGGCATTTATAATAGCACACAGTTTCTGAGGGTCAGAAAATCTGGAAGCAGGTTCCCTGGGTGGTTTTGGATCAGGGTGGGTGCAGTCAGGATGCTGGTGGAGGTGCCCCCCTCATCTGAAGGCTTGGCACGGATGGAAGATTCACTTTTTTTGTTTGTTTTTTCATGTGGACCATTTTAAAAAGTTTTTATTGAACTTGATACAGTATTGCTTCTGCTTTATGTTTTGGTTTTTTGGCCCTGAGGCATGTGGCATCTTAGCTTCCCGACTAGAGTTTGAACCCTCATCCCCCTAGAAGGCAAAGTCTTAATCCCTGGACCACCAGGGAAATCCCCAGAAGATCCACATCTAAGTTCACTCACATGGTTGTTGGCAGGAAGAGACACAGAGAGAAAGAGAGACAGGGAGAGAGACAGAGATGAAGAGAGAGAGAGCACAAGACAAGTTATAGAGTTTTTTGTAAACGAATCTGGAGGAGCTCCATATCATCACTTCTGCCATATTCTATTGATGATAAGGACCAACCCCTGGTATAATAAAGGCGGGGATTGACTACATGAGAGTGAATATGGGAAGCAGGGTCACTGGGGACCACCTTTGGTAGCCAGTCTCTACCACGTAGTGCTTTCTATTTTTTGCCAGAGTGGTGCTAACAGGCACATTTTTCTATAAGTGGTGGGCAGCACACTTTAGCCACAACTCAATTTTTCTGCCCTCTAAGCCAACAATGTGTTCTGACCAATAGATCCAAATGTAGAATTTGGAGCTTGATGTCTAAAGAGATTAGAGAGAATTCTGTTTCTTAAATATGGCAGTGAGTGTTTTAAATACTTTGGTGATAGGAAGAAAGCATTTTCTCAGTCTGCAATAATATTATAAATATCTTCTTGAGTTCAGGGAGTGAGTTGCTTCCTTTAGCTTGGCCACGGGGATGTTGACTGTGACCCTCCCGTACCGGGTGCACTTGGATCTGCCTCCGCTTGCTCCTCAGATCAGGTCTGCTCTCCCCTTTAGCTTCTCCAGGAGACGAAGCACAAGCTACCAGCCCATTAAGGTAACTTTGGATGGGCTATTTCAAAAGGTACCAAATTCCCTGATCTTATAACTGAACCATTTAACTAGATCACCCTGTAAAGAGAAAATGCGTTAAAAATACCAGTTAATTACTTTTTTTTAATTCCCAAGGCGCAAATAAGTCCTAGTTAACTGTCTTTGCACATTTATATATTTAGACATCAGGGTGTCACAGAGGGCCAGCAGACCCCAAAGCAGAGGACAACTGACTCTAAGTGATGAGAGTGGCTTCCTCGGTAACTTGGGGACACATGCCATCAGAAGCTCAGGTTGAAAGACCTGGGGAAGAAAATCCTCCAACCTAGGCCTTGTTAACAATTGGTGTGTGGAGAACACATGCTGTTGGCTTGAGTCATGTGCTGTGCCTTGATTAGAAGTATCGATACCAAGAAATGTTAATTAAGCCTCAGTCCTTCCTTGATGTACCAGATGAGGAAAATCCAAGGGCAGGTTCGATTTACTCCTCAGAAGCTATTAGCATTAAAGAAATTCCAAGGACTGAAAACTCAAAATTATAATTCTGGAGCTGAAAAATGATCATCTTCCCCACCTCCCCGTTTGGACATTAGAACTGACAATAGAAAAGGCTTGAATTAAGAGTGCCTCTTAAAATCCATTCATATCACAGCAAGGATGTCGGTACTGGTGTTTTTAGACTAGTACAGCACCTACATCACTTTTAGGGTGACATTTCTTTTTTTTTTTTTTTTTTGAAACTTGGCTATCCAGTGGTCCCAAATGTTTGGAACCAAATATGTTTTGAATTAATGAATAAGTAAATGGTAAGTCCTAGCCAAAGTAGGTTTCACCTATTGATACACAGAGACTCAAGCCTTTTATCAGTGGGAGAGCTTCTGAGGCTCCATCTCAGAGTCCAGGCACCTTTCCTTTAGCTGGATACTGCTGAAGGGAGATCAATTGTCTGGTTTTTGGATGATTAATAGATCAGAACTGCTGAAGTGAGATGGGAAGCTGCTGCCAGAGGTAGGCACAGACCGTGGTGAAACATGACAGTGAAACCCCTGAAGGAGGGAAGGGACTGGAGACTTCAGAAAGCAGACATGAACTGAGAGTGAAGGGTGCTCATGTGTATGAAGAGATAGGCAAGGAACCCTAAGTACTTTCTTGGCTTTTGAGGGAATTAGTGCACTGCAGCTCAGGACAGATTCATCTCTTTATTCTTTCATTCAAAGAACGTTTAAGTACCAAATAAGCCTACTGTGAGAAAATGGGACACTAAGTTAGGAACAATCTATGGTGTTCTGGCTTTATTGTTGCATCAGTATTGATTGAGCATGGAAGATCACATGGAATGTCCACACTGGGCACTCTACATTCTCAAGTCTATTTGCAGGTACCGCAGAATTAAAAGCCCAGCTCACATTCAGTTCACTCTCTAAAGAAGGCAGGGAGGCCTAAACTGTTTTGGGTCGATTTCATTTGATGGCTATAACCAAAGAGATGTTGGTGCCTGTCTGGGACCCTCACCTTCCAGAGAGGCAGGAAATGAAGCATGACTGTATATGTCTATGGGCACATGAAAGAGTAAAGGCTGAGTAAGCTACTTCCTACCCTGGGATTAGAGTACAGGTCATAGTGGGAGCCTCCTGGACAGATAAGTGAGAATCTCCCAGGATGACATGGTCACAAAGCAAGCCCTTGGGCAGTTTGGTGGAGCCTCCTGGACAGATAAGTGAGAATCTCCCAGGATGACATGGTCACAAAGCAAGCCCTTGGGCAGTTGTGGGAGTTCCCTGGTGCTCCAGTGGTTAAGAATCCACCTTCCAATGCAGGGGACTCAGGCTTGATCCCTGGTTGGGGAACTAGGATCCCACAACAGTGGGACAACTGAGCCCACGCACCAACTACTGAGCCCGCTCTGGAGCCTGTATGCTACAACTAGAGAGTGCATGCACTGCAACCAAAGTGTACATTGTTGTGTTAACGACTCGTCAAAGGACACACATGTGATGGCTGTTTAACCTCCTGAAGAATAGTTCTTTAGTTTCATAGGTGGAACCAAGAACTGGTTCTTTCCTTCCTGCTGAGTGGATCCTTACGCAGAGAACACCAGCACATCAAACGGGAGTAAAAGCAAGTTTTGTTGCCTTTTCCTAAAATCCCGAGACTCTTTTAGAGGAGGAGGAAGCAGTGTCAGCATGGGGTTCAGAGCCCCATGGCTCCTCATATGCTCCATAGTCTTACCAATTAACCTAAATTCTAAGTCCTTTAATTTTTCTCATCTGGAAAATGGGGTCAGCCACAGAATACATTTCATAAAGGTATTGAGAGGGTTAAATGAGTTAATACATGGTGAAGGTTTTAGTACAGAACATGGCACAGAACAGACAACCTGCTATACATTCCTTGTTTCCCTGCCAAATTTTACTCCTCGGTAAACCAAGCTGACTATACTCAAGTCTGTATTTCAATTTAGCAAACATTTGCTGATAGGGATGCAGAGAGGAATGAGATACACTTCCTGCCCTCGAGGAGCTCACAGTCTATTTGGGGAGGTAGGAGTGTGAACTCAAAGAGGGGTATTGGACGAACTAGAAAGAATGAGGCCCCTCCACGTCTCCCTCCATCTACTGCCCCATTTCTCTGGCCCTCTTTTTAGCAAAACTCTTCAAAAGTCTTCTCTCTACTCGCTGTCTCCAATTCCTCTCCTTCCATTCTCACTTGAACTTGCCCCACTTAAGCCTTTACCTCCTCCTCTCCCCTGAAAGTATTCTTGTCAAGCTGTAATATTTCTGGATCTAATAGCCAGTTCTCAGCCTTCATTTATTCAAACACTCAGCAGTATTGAACACAGTTGATGACTCTTTCTCCAAAAAACACTTTCTACTCTCGGTTGCCAGGGGACCCCATGCTTCTGTTTTTCTCCCTTTGTACCGGCTGCTGCTTCTCAGCCTTCTCATCGCATTGACCACTTGACCTTGGGCCCTCTGGGGCTCAGTTCTTGGAGCTCTCATTCTCTATCTACACTCCCTCCTTTGGTGGACTTAACTATATGCTGAGGTCTCTAAAAATTTTAAGTCTAGTCTGAACTTCTCTCCCAATTCAAGGTTTATATATTCATCTACCTTCTAGATATCTCTACTCGGAAAGTTTCCATTTCAAACTTTCCACGTCCTGTATGAGTTATTGATCTCCTAATCCCCCAACCCACATAGCTGGACGATATCCTTTTTATTCAGTTAATGGTAACTAACACCATCCTTCCAGTTGCTCAGGTCAAAAAGCTTTTGGACTATCGTAGCTCTTCTCTTTCTCTCATATCCAATATTCATCAGCTACTATATTTATGCTCACCTGAAAATTACATCTAGAATGTCGTCTCTTCCTATCACCTCCACTGCCACCACCAAACCATACCAACTCTTACCCAGAGTATGGCAATGGCCTCCTCTTCATTTGTATTTCTGCTTCCATCTTTGTTCCTCTTTTATTGACTCTTAACATAGAAACCTACTAAAATGGTCTAATCAGGTTACTCCTCAGTTCTTCCCCCTTCTCCCACATGACTACCATCCTAGAGTCCAAGCCAAAGTCCTTATAGAGATCTGTTGCATAATATTCCACCATATGGATAGACCACATTTGTTGTAAAATTCATCTATTGATGGGCATTTGGGTTGTTTCCACCAATAAACATTGGCATACAGGTATCTGTTCAAGTTACTGCTTTCAGTTCCTTTGGGTATGTCCCTAAGAGTGGAATTGATGGTTCATATGTTAAGTTTATGTTTAACTTTTGAGGAATTATCAAAATGTTTTCCATAGCAACAGTACCATTTTGCATTCCCACCAACTACAAACAAGGATTCCAATTTCTCCACATCCTTGCCAACACTTGTTAAATATTTATTTTTGACAGTCACTCCACTTCTTGTTTTTCCTTGGAGGAGTCAGTCATCCTCTGGTCATGGTGCCTTGCGCCTCCCGTTCCCTTTAGTTGCAATATTTTCTTACATCTGCAAGGTTCACTTTTCCATCTCCTTCAAATTTTTTCTCAAAATTCTTCAATAAATATTCTATTAAAATTGTTCAACTGTGGTGTTGGAGAAGACTTTTGAGAGTCCTTTGGACTGCAAGGAGATCAAACCAGTCAATCCTAAAGGAAATCAACCCTGAATATTCATTGGAAGGATTGATGCTGAAGCTGAAGCTCCAATACTTTGGCCACCTGATGTGAAGAACCAACTTATTAGAAAAGACCTTGATGCTGGGGAAGATTGAAAGCAGGAGGAGAAGGGGACAACAGAGGACGAAATGGTTGGATGGCATCACTGACTCAATGGACCTGAGTTTGAGCAAGCTCTGGGAGATGGTGAAGGACAGGGAAGCCTGGCGTGCTGCAGTTCATGGGACCGCAAAGAGTTGGACACAACTGAGCGACCGAACAACATATATCAGAATGCCCTATTAACTTTTCTCTGCTTTAATGTTTATACATGGCACTTACAGCTTTCTAACTTGTTGGGTAATTTGTTATTTCTTTATTTTCTGTCCTCCCTACTTCCCTGCCCTGTGAGAACAAGGATTTTTTAAAAATCTGTTTTATCACTTCTCTATCCCAGTGCCCAGAACAGTGCCTGATCCTTAAGCTAAATGGATTACTGTCAAAAATAATTGTGAAATGAACAAGTGCTATCTGATTTGAGTCTTGACTAAGCCAGACAGAGGAGAAGAAAGGGAAGAAATTTTCTCTGTTGAGGGAACACGTGGATTGCTGTGAATTACATCTGCTTAATGAAATGAATGAGGGTCTCCTGGAGGCAGAGACTCCACAGTTACTGAATACGTCACTAGATGTTCTTTGCTCATTGTCAGTTACCGATTGTTTACCCTGTGGGCGCCATGATTTCCTTACATTCTGATGAGTAGCCACTATATTCTGCTGGGTTAAAACAAAGTGGATGCTGACAGCCAAGTATGGCCCAGTAATCTTGTGAGAGAGGAGAAAAACCTATTATCTGTACCTGGAAATACATCTGCATGGTTGCCTCCTTGATATTATTTGTTGTTACTATTATCTACAGTACTGAATATAGGAACTTAGAGCTCAGAGTTCTTACACGATGCTGCCCCCTAGACAGGGACAAGTGGACTGGAAATACCGCCCCCCTATCTACATCAGCACTTGGATCTCCCCCAGACCCCTTCGGGCTCTGCTCTGTGCCATCCCAGTTCTTTGCCATTCCCAAGGAGCTAGGATCCTCAGAGGAAGATAAGAAATCATGATAGTTGAAGTCAGGGTCACGGTAAATGGAGGTGTGCTGATGCCAGGCACTGAAGAAGTTTCCTCCTCTCTCCTTGCACCCTTTGCTTCCAGCTCCACAAAAAAGGGGAAGAGGGGGAGGGGAAACTAATATTTCTGGTTTGCTTTCTAAGCCAAGCCCTACTTGAGGGGCTCTCTGGGATCCAGAGGTGCTGTCTGAATATAGCTTCTGCAGATAAAGAAGAAACACCTACCACAGCCCACAGCAGGCATCCCCCCACCCCATACCTCCATCGACAGGGGGAACATGGACACAAGCATATAAGCGAATCTAAGGGAGTTATTTTTGCAGCAACCAGCAACCACCCCTACTTCTGGCCTGACCCATTTTCTCCAACTAGAATGTGGCTCTAATAATCCCTGCTCTGCTCTCCATCTTGCCTAGAGGCTGCTGGAGTTCATTAGATTAAAAAAAATCTATAAACTGCTTTGAGCACCTTGGAGGTAAGTGCTCTATAAGTACAATGTAATAATAATAATGCTGCAATAATTACCTTGATTAATTTATGCATAAGACAAAAAAAGATTCTTAATTAAGAGATATTCCAACAGCATGAACCCAGGCCCCATATATTGAAAAGTAATATCACCAGCAGGGATTCTAACTCTGGGACAGATCAACAAGGATAATGAGATGAGCCACTTACCCTCATTTTGAGTGCCCTCTGAGTGCTCTGTGTTATGGGCGACGACCGTGTTATGGTTGGTTCTGGCCAACCAGCTGGAAAAGCAGAAGACTCAAGAGAGGAGTTTGATGTTACAATTACATAAAACACAAACTGAGTTAACCTGAAGGTACTGTTACTGAACTGCAATAATTAAGAACCAATGGTAAGCTAATCAGTGACATCAATAAAATGAATTAACTTTTGTTTTTTTAATGTAGTCAATATCAGATTTATGAAATTACCTGTGGGTGGACATAGATCTAGGGTAGAAACAACATTTTGTGACCCTTCCCTTTCTCTACCATCAGATTCCTTAGTGCTACTAGGGAACAGATGTGTGTTTTGGAGCCGTGTGTTGCAGGATATCCTGGAATGTGGAATTTCTCCAGATACATCCTTAGTAGCCATGCTTAGTCTCCCAAGACTCAGTAGCTCTTCTAAGACGTAGATGTTGTGCATCATGCTTTATGGAGAAATGAAAAAGTTCAATATCCCTCAGGAAGGCAATCACACATTCTGCCATCTGTCTTTTCTTTGTTCAGTCAATATTCACTCTTCCCCCAAATAGGATTTGGGTGGGTTGATTTGCAGCATTCTACATGGCAGAATATAAGTCAGTCTACCCTAGGGTTACCGAATGCCTCATCTTACGTGGCTGCTCCAGGCAGTGCCCTGGACCTGAATCAGCTTAGCTATGATTAGAGTAGTAAGGGCGGTTTACCCATTGTTGAGCTGTAGGAGTTCTCCTAATATCTTGTTTTGCGACAAAGAGAGTGGATGGCCACCTTCCTTGAAGGTAACCGTGTATGTATGAGCTAAAGCCCCTCCTTTAATTTGTCCTTGATAATTTCCAGCCCCATTCCCTGGGGGAAGCTGTTGGGTCAATGAGATATATATATACCACATTTTATTTATCCATTCATCAGTCAATGGACACTTAGGTTGCTTCCATGTCTTTGCTGTTGTGAATAGTGCTGCTATGAACATAGGGATGCATGTGCTTTTTTGAATTAGAATTTCCTTCAGATATATGCCCAAGAGTGGGATTGCTGGATCATATGATAACTCCATTTTTAGTTTTTTAAGGAATCTCCAAACTTATCACTACCAAAGGGGAAAGGATGCAGAGGGATAAATTAGGAGTTTGGAATTAGCAGTTACGAGTTATTGGATACAACATAGACAACAAGGTCCTACTGAATAGTGGATGTGATCACTTGCTCAGTAGCGTCCAATTCTTTGCAACCCCCTGGATGATAGCCCACCAGGATCCTCTGTCCCTGGAATTTTCCAGGCAAGAATATTGGAGTGGGTTGCCATTTTCTACTGTAGAGGATCTCCCTGATCCAGGGATTGAACCAGAGTCTCTTGTGTCTCCTGCATTGGCAGGTGGATTCTTTACCATGGCACCATCTGGGAAGCCCAGTGTATAGCATAGGGAATTATATTCAATATCTTACAATAAAATATAATGGAAAATGTATATATATCTGAATCACTTTGCTATATACTTGAAACTAACACAATATTATAAATTAACCCTCAATTTATTTTTTTAAAGAAGTAGCATTCCTCTCTGAAGGGCTAAGTAGAAATAGAAAAGTCCACCCCAGGAGGTCAGAAATGACTGGAGCAGGGGAACAGAAACAGGGAAGGGTGTGCATGGATGTGGGCACAGCCTGGTAGGTGGATGGGGGTGAGGGTAAACACAGAGCTGCCAAGATAAGAAAATAATGTTCAAGTATACACAAACAGGTTAATTAGATTGCTCCCCTAACATTTTGTGCCGAGCGAACCAGCAGTTCTGTAGTAAAGACACGGGTCGTTTTGGGTCTGACAGAACTAGGTGGGAATGGGCTAGAGCAGCACGTGGATGGAGGGAAATGTTCACAGTTCAGGCACAGCAGGACCACCCTGTAGGAGGGGTCCAGCGGCACCATCAGAAGGCTAGAGGCACACTGAAGGAAGGTGCCATAGGAAAGCGTAGCATCTGGAAATTTATTTGAGTCAGTTCTGCCCCCCTTGATGAATCATTGCCCATGATCAGTTGGTTCCCTGGCAGGGCTGAAACACAGGAACTCAGCCTGACTCTGCCTTGCAGTTTAGTGAGATTGGGCATTTCTACTGAGCATGCACGTCAACCAATTCGGCCACTTCCTCTATACCAGGCACCATGGTAAGGATTAGGTTACAGAGATGAATGGGATACAGCCCTGGGTAGCAGGTAATAGCTTTGAGGGAGATAAGCCATGAGTGGTAGGTTGCAATGATTCTTCCAGTTCTTCCCCTTTTCCTGCAGCCACCTCGTTTTCCATATACCCTGTAGCACACTCTCATCAGGCAAGTGAGTCCCACCACTTGGCATTAGATGCAGTCATGGGCCCTGAGGGCTGGGTCAGATAGATAAGCTTCCCATCTCCTGGCCTACGGTTTGGACTCCTCCTGTGGGTGGAGTCTGAGTCTTGACCTATGACCCACATAGCCCTACAGCGCAAAGTGAGGCCCTGTGACTGGTGCCACTTTCTGGAGCTACGCTCATGAGCTCAACATCTTCTCCATTGTCCCCCTGGCTTTTCCTCCTGCCCACCTCTGTCTGACCAATCCTTGATGGCTTTTTTTCTTGCTGTCCTCTTCTCTCTGAAGACTTCCCCACCTGCCCAAGCAGCCAAGTCTCTCCTATAATTCTGCACAGTGCTCTGAGTCTCCATCTGCTTCTAGTTGTGTGCTGGATTCTATAATGTTTTGCCTCCCCAGCTGGACTAGAAGTTCCTTAAGAGCAGGAGCTGTTTCTTCTGTTGCTCAGGCGTCAGCACAGAAGCTGGGCATGGTGCCCAGGCAGTCGTGGTACTAGGGCTGCCCGCAGACACTCTGACGTGAGCAGCTCACCTTCAGGCTTTCTTTCCACACTGTTGAGCACCCTGCCCACTGCCCTGTCTTCTACTGACCCCAGCTGTCATCTGGACCAGGCTTGCTTTCCTAGATGGTAGCTGAGATCTGTCCTATGCTTTCCTCTCTTCTGATGTAAATTTCTGCAATCTTCACAGCCCTATTAGGTGACAGAAGAATTGATCTCTAGCTAACATGTTAATGGCTAATAACAGCAATGTCTCCCCCTGGTCTAATTCTGCATTTGAACCAAAGTTTTCAATGTTCTCATCCACAGGAGTGACGAGGCATGGTGATCCCTGACACAGGCTGCTGGGTATACTATTTTTAGAGCATGGACTTCATTGTTGTTCAGTCCCTCAGTCGTGTCTGATTCTTTGCAACCCCACGGACTGCAGCACGCCAGGCTTCCCTGTCCTTCACTATCTCCCAGAGTTTGCTGAAACTCATGTCCATTGAGTCAATGATGCCGTCCAATCTTTGTCTCCCCTTTCTCCCTCTGCCCTCAATCTTTCCTAGTATCAGTGTTTTTTTCCAATCAGTCAGTTCTTCGCATCAGGTGGCCAAAGTGTTGTACCCTCAGTTTCAGCATCAGTCCTTCCAATGAACATTCAGGGTTGATTTCTTTTGGAATTGACTGGTTTGATCTCCTTGCTGTCCAAGGGACTCTCAAGAGTCTTCTCCAGCACCACAGTTAAAAAGCATCATTTCTTGAGCGCTCAGCTTTCTTTATGGTCCACCTCTCACATTCATACATGACTACTGGAAAAACCAAAGCTTTAACTATATGGACAGTAGACCTTTGTCGGCAAAGTGATGTCTCTGCTTTTTAATATGCTGTCTGGATTTGTCATAGCTTGGTGTCCCTCAAATCACACTGCCTAGCCATTTGACATACAAGGATGTTCTGCAAGCGGTCTTGGAGAGGCCAAGAGATAGGACAGACACACAGCTTTATACCAGCACAACCACCTTAGGCTGTGTTTCACGGTTGACCCTCATATTTTCTAAGTCATCTTATAAGATGCAAGTCTGTGAAGCGGATTTTGACGTCAGAGCTGGTGTGTGTGTGTGTGTGTGTGTGTATGTACCTCAACATTCTTTGTCTTATACTTGCTGGCAGTGTTGTAATGCAATATAATCAAATCCCATAGCTTGAAGAATCCCCCAAAATCATATGGTCCAGGGTCCTGCCTTTGGGCTGCTAAGTTATTGTTCTCATCATCCCCATTAGAAAGATGGGGCAAGTGGTGCTCAGCAGGCATGCAGGACTGCCTCATTCTCACAGCTCTTAAGAGAAGACATTAGGACCAGAATCCAGAACCTTGCTTCTGTGGCAGGACTCTTCTCTGTCACAGAGATATTGTGTTAAAGACTTGCATCTCATTCTCACTCTCAGATTTAAACCATTAGTACCTGCCCTTGCCTATGAGTTGTCCTGGCCAGTGTAGCTTGTTTTACACAGTGGGTGTCATGAAAAGAGTTATATATAAATTGTATCTTTATAACCTGGTTTTGCTTATACAGCTAAGAGAAGATGGCTAAAGGAATCCTTTGGTGAGAACTCTAATATTCTCATGCCATACAGTTTGGAGTGGTTATAGGAAACACACTGGACTTAAACCCCTACACTCAATTTTAGACCCATTCACACGTGCTGTTTAAGTTCTCAGTTATGTGGCAAGGATGAAAAAGCACGTGGATTAACACCAGGATGTAGAAGACATGGGCCCCCAGAGTCTGTCCATGTAGAGTGTACCCCTCCAGAGGGAGGCTGGTGACTTGAAAATCAGGACACCTGGGCTCTCGTTCCGCCTCTGGCACTGACCAGGGAGACCTTACTCTCTCTAGGCCATGGTTTCGCTACCTGTTGGATAAAAGGGCACCATAGATCAATTTCTCGGTCCCGGTTTGTACTCTGACCTCACAGGACGCTATGAATATTCATGCACACAAAATGGCCCTCAGCCACACGGGAAGTGCGACCCTGGCTGAGGCGATTTGCATGGAACAGAAATCGAAGCCATAAGCCACAGAGATGAAGCTCCGGTAGGGGAATTTCTGGCTTTCTCAATATGGGAAGGAGGCGGACAGCGTGCTGTTGGCACAGATGGCCCTGTGCCAACGTCTGCCAGGTGGCCCTGAAAGCATATCACATGGGTGGTGGTGCTTGGTCGGTGCCAGGCCGAGGTGTTCCATTGCTCACGTGGACATCTGGGCCCCAGGCCTCTGCAGCCCCGCCCCCGCCCCCACCTTCTGGAGCCCCAGGTATAAACTCAGGCGGTCTGTGGGCTCACTGTTGGCTGGCTATTTACTTTTAATGCCCAAAACCAATTTTAAATAAAATAAAGGAATCCCCCTAAATATTCTATATGGGGCTTTCTCTTTTTTTAGAGGGACATTTCTAGACTAGTTTCACACAGGTTTAGCCGAAAGGGAAATTAAACTCTACATTTAAATGGAGATTACGCACAAAGGAATCCATTAGTTTCAATATTTCTCAGCAGGAGGGCTCAGAGTTATTTAAATAAGTTTAGATATTAAACCTAAAGTAGCCATTAAAGCAGTGTGGATTTGTTTGTCTGTTTTTTTTTTCCCCCAGAAATCTTTTTTTTCCAGCTGACTGAAAAAATCCATTGCTTAACCAATGGAGGATATTTTAATGCATTTTAAAAAAAAAACCCAGGGACATTTTAATATAGCACTTCCTTTGAATTTTTAAGTACCATATTACGGTGGACTTATTATTGCCACGTGTCATCTTTTGGACAGATTAAACTCCAAGTGCTCTCCCTCCCCCACCCCCACCCTGGGCAGAACAGCGCTAATATAAACACCGACATTAAACCATATTGGCTATGGAAGAGTCTTTGATTGTCATTGAGATTATTTTAAAAGTTATTTAGGTCCCCCTGTTACGTCTCTGCAAACCACTGAGAAAATGTTGCGCTGGGTTTCTCTTTGAGACATTTCTTTGGGGATTCATAAATATTGATTGTACCGTAAAAAATTGATGGAATCTTGAAACAGACTGCAGTTGAGGCAGCTGGGGAATTTACTCAATTTTTCTCAATCGCTGCAGTCTATAAAAAGAGGAGATTTTGCAAATTGTTTCTCACCTTGTCTTTTTAGTATTTAATAGCTCTCAATTCTGTAGCCTTCTGAACCATGCGCTGGGTGGGTTTTCTATCAAAACAGAATCAGGCCTATTCAATGGGAATTAAAATGTGGGGGCAGGTTATGAATGGGTTAAACTCTACCCTGTTCTCCACCCTGTCTTTTCCTTCTCTCTTCCCACTTTCTCTCTGTTTTCGTGTCCTACTGTTTTGGTTGTATTACTCTTACCTCTAGGCCATGTTGTGCCCAGGATCACCCCTTCTCCTCAATTCTCAGGATCATGATGGAAATAAGGTTAAGGAAATGAATGCCTAAACCTCTCTGTGGTCTTACCTCTTACCACATCCTGATAATAACTAGTAAACCACACTTCCATCAAGATATCCCCTGCTCCCTCTTGTTTGCACAGCAAAGCTCTTCACCACCCTGGCATTCAAACGCTTTCACCCACCATCTAGCTTCAAACTAGCTCTTTAGTCTTATTCTCACAAATTACCTCTGGAACCCTAGTTTCTTTGCCCACGAGTCCCTCATTGTCCCTCAAACCTACATTACACATTCCTTCTTCCAGACATTAGCTTATACTTTTCCATCCCACCTGGAAGTTTCTTCTTGTCATCTCCTTCTGTTGTAGGCAGAATAATCCCCACCCCCTGACCCAAGATGTCTCTGTTCTAATCCCCAGAACCTATGAAAGTTAGATTAGGTAGCAAAGGGGAATTAAGGTTGCTAAAGCTGACCTTAAGACAGGGAGAATATCCTGCGATATCTCTTTGAACCCAGGGTAATCACAAAGATCCTTAAAAGTGGAAGAGGGAATCAGAAGGAGAATTAGAGAAATGGCAGCTCGAGAAGGACTTGGGCCAACAGTGCTGGTTGAATGCTAGGGCCACCAGTCAAGGAAAGCAGGCGGCCTTTAGAAGCTGGAAAAGGCAAGGAAACAGATTCTCTCAGAACCTCCAGAAGGAACTTGGACCTGAAAACACCTGAATCTTACCCAGGGAGACCCATGTTGACTTTCTGACCTACAGCACGGCAAAGTGATGTATTTGTGTTGTTTGAAGCCCCTAAATTTGTGATAATCACATCTTAAACATCTTTAGAGTAAAGACCCTTAATCACACCTACAAAGTACGTTTTGTCATATAGGGTAACATGAGCAGGTTCTAGAAATTAGGGCCTGGATATCTTTGAGGGGCATTATTCAGCCTAGACACTTGGTAGCAAGAGTGAGGTGGTTCTACCAGTTCCTGGGCAACAAAGAACCTAAGGCTAGAGAGTAGCTGGGAGCTGTCCATGGAATGTTTGAATAGCCACCATATGAGGGGGACTGTGGCCAGTGTTAAGTGATCTGAGGGTGTTGAGCGGGGAGGGCCCTGGATAGGATGCGGATGGCCTCAGGTTGGAAGTAGGGCCCATGGGAGAAATGATGGGTAACCAGAGAAGGGTAGAGCCATTTGGAGGATAGTCCGGGCAGGAAGAAACAGAATGGAAACTCTCATGCCTATGAGGGAAGTCAAGAGGAACGCAGTCCTAGATTTTTCTTAATCAAGGCATCCAATACCTGGCCCAGGTGCCCATTTCTGCACTGAACTATCCTCTTGGCCTCCCAGTCTTGACTCTGACCCTTACTTTCTCATTCAACAGAATAGCTCTGCTACCTCGAAGGCTTTCCAGGACTAATGCTACCCACTTGAGCTCCATGGAAAGTGGCCAGGACAGAGGACAGAATCCAGCCCCATTCTTACCTGGGCCATGACATCTGGCATCATGATAAGAATAAGGAAGCCAAGTCAGTGATTGGTTAAAGGGATTTACTTGAAAGAAAACTAAGCCATGAGATCCAGCATCCTCACATTTTCACCAAAAGCTCTGCTGGTTTCTCTGGTCCCCATCAACAGCCTTTCATTGGTGCAAAGCCCCATCCTCAGACTCCTTATGGCTGCAGAAGTCAGCTCACCTCTCTGTTTGCTTCCTTGCCAGAGTCTCAGTCCCTCCAGTTCACATTTCCTCATGGACCTCCAGTGACTTCAAATGAATGATTTCTCTATTTATCTGGCTCTTCTACTTGTTCTTGGCAGGAGTGCTGGTCTGCCTTAAGCTACTGTATCCCACCAGGAAGCAGACATTCTTTCCATCTTTGCTTTTGAAGGATATATTTGTTGTAGGAATTTTATGTGGGCAGTTGTTTTCTTTAGGACTTTGAATATATTGGTCCCTGTCTTCTGGCTTCCATGATTTCTGTTGAGAAGTTGGCTCTACGTTGGCTATAAGTCTTACTCTTGCTCTTTGAAGGTAATACTTCTTTTTCCTCCTGCTGCTTTATAGATTTTCTCAGCTCTGGTACACCAGCTCCAGTGAAGGCAATTTTGTCTCCCTGTGCCAAATGGCTCCTGGGCTCCTCCCTGTATTTCTCATCCTTTCACCTTCCCAAGCTAGTGTCTAACCTATAACCAGGCCCCCAGGCCTTCATGACCCCTCATGTGCATCCCTGCTAACTAAGCCCTTGTGCTAGTCTTCCTGCTCCAAGGCTCGCTCTTCTCTAATCCATTCCTCCATTCTCTAGCCTCATGAGCCTTCAGGTGCCAAATCTGACTCTCCCTCCCCTCTGTTTAAAATATTGAGTGATTTCCTGTTTCCTATAGGTAGATATATTCCAGCTTCCTAACATGGGATTTAAGCCTCTACAGTTCTGCCTTGTGCTCTAAGAACCTTGATCAGTTTCTGGTTCTCCCATGTCCCTCAACACACACACACACACACACACACACGCTCCCCAAGTTGATCTTCTACCACATATCTTTGTTTATGCTGCTCTTTCTGTCTGGAAAGCTCTTCTATCCCCTCTGTCTGATGGAGCCACACTTATCCTTTTTTTTTTTTTTTTTAATATTTTCAATGTATTATTTTTTAATCAGTATTTATTTATTTTTGCTGTACCACACAGCATGTGAGATCTCAGTTCCCTGACTAGGGATTGAACCCACACCTCAGGCATTGGAAGTGTGGAGTCTTAACCACTGGACAGCCCAGGAAGTGCCCACACTTCTTTTGACTCATCATTGTCACCTCCAGGAAGCCCTCCTGTCTCATCTCTGTTCCCTACTCTCTCACTCACAACTACTCGCTGGTATGTCTGTATCACAACACTGAATACAAATAATGTTTGTTCAAGTAGCTCTCTTCCTCTCTAGATGGTGAGTTCTTTGAGCTACTGTGTCTTACTCATCTTATATCCCCAGTGCTCAATACCCTGCCTGAGACCTAGAGAGCATTCAATAAATGTTTAAATGATTGATGAACTGATAAATAAACTTGAATGAAATTTCCTTAGTTTCATATCCTTGTGTGAGTCAATATTGTTAGTCTTATTTTAGGTGTGAAAAAATATAGACTAGGTCTCCTGCCTCTAATTGCACAGCAAGTGAAAGCTCCAAAGATCTCTTAAACGGCCTCTGTCTCATCCAGCCTGCGCTGGTGTCTCCCTTCCTTCCTTTAACTCTTTTGCAGTCAGAGCCCTTAACACACCATCTAGCCTTGGGCACTATGTGAGTTTCTATAGCTTTCTGTAACACAGATAGAAAAATCAATTGACCGAGTGTTTGCGATGATATTTTCCATTGGTTTAGGTCAACACTAGGGCCTTATTAGTTGATGGGGTAGAAATTCATTGTTAGAAAAGGCTATTTGACTTTGGTGGCCAGGTTGGTGGTCAAGAGTGAATCAAGCCTGTGAACATTGAGGCATATCACCACCCCCCACCCTGGAGAGGGACTCTGATTTAGGAATGGCACCAATTGCAGCCAGTGTGAAGAAGGCAGCATCAAAAGTGCGTATGGAAGAGTCATAGGCTAGTCTGTGTCAGAGAAGTCCAGGAGTGGATGGGATATTGGAGGTGTCTTACCTGGTTGCTGAGCAACAGAAGATGCAGCTGCAAGAAGCCCTGTTGGCAAATGGTGGGGCCCTGAGCAAGCATTCAGCTGGATCTAGGTCCCAGAGTGGGGCTGGTAGGACCAAGGCAGAACTAGAAAAACTAAGGTTCTGGTCAGTTATTGGGACTGAGTCAGGAGAATAAAAAAAGGGCCCAGTTACCCAAACTGGGGCACAAAATGAGACTGAGCTTCAGGAATAAAGTGTGTTCCATTACCCCCAAGGTCTTCCAGACACCAACAGCTGGGCTAACCTGGGCCAGGTCATCTGGACTCCTGGGTTAATGCATTTTGGACTAAAGACAGCCTGGCTCGAGGTTGCATGTGGCAAGAAAGGAGGCACGTCATCAAATGACCCAGTTAGAGGATGGAGAAAGGTGTGACCGCTCTGGGCAGATGCTGACCGCAGCAGGTCCAAGGGGCCTTGAGTTGTGAAAACAGAGGAGAAACCATCAGAAAGGAGATGGGGGAAGGTGAAAGGCCAGAACATGAGCTCAAGATGGGGCTGGGAGAGGCTGGAGGCTGGGGGCAGAGGTGGAGCTGAGGGCTTTGAATTGGATGGGTGGGCAGTGAGTCAGATTCCATGCAGCCAAGCCAGGTGCTAACACCCACGGTAGGCAAAAATGGTAGAGTGAGAGTCGAAGGTCAAGGAACCATAGATGGTGATTGGACATCTGAAGAAGACTGGGTAGGATGGAACTAAGACCTGGGTTTGTAGTCAGGCTCCCTAAAGTCCTGGAGGCAAGCAAAGGCTCTATTTATGGTTCAAGTGAGAGAGTGATCAGTAAGCTTAGTGGATGGTCAAACCCAAGGAAGCCTCAAAAACCAAGCAGGTAAGAGAGTGTCAGAAAATGGGCCAGGAATAGGTGCCAAGGTCCAGATAGCCTGTGCTAACTGAGATGGCTGTGCTTCTCATTTATCCAATTTATCCAATTTCCCTTTCAAGGTGGCAGAAACCAAGCCAAGGGAGGCTTTTTAAGGTCCTTCTTTCAGATAGCAGGAAGCAACCTGAAGCAAACGGCATCTGGATGGGAGCTGTATTAGTCAGGCTTCTCCAGAGAAACAACCAGTAGAAAAAGATTTACTCTAAGAAACTGGCTTACTTGATTTTGGAGGCTGAGCTGTCTCATGATCCGCCTTCTCAAGCTGGAGACCCAGGAAGGCCAGGGATATCGTTTGAAGGCCTGCAAGTGAACAGCCAATGGTACAGATTCCTATTGAAGTCCGAAGCTCTGAGAACCAGGAGGAACAAGAGCAGGAAGCTGATGTCCTAGCTCAGTCAGACAGAGCTGGAGCAAGTCCTTCCTTCTGCTACATTTTTATTCCATTCAGCCCCTCAGTGGATTCGATGGGGACCACCCATATTAGGGAGGACACTCTACTTCATTCAGTCCTCTGATTCAAACACTAATCTCTCCTGGAAACACCCTCACAGACACATCCAGAATACCATTTAATCAATACCCGGGCACCCCCCATCCACTCAAGTTGACACTTAAAATGGACCATCTCACGGGGGAGCAGCACAGATCCTAGGGTTTGGAGAAGCTCAGCACAGTCTCCTTGGAGACTTATAGCTGATACTGACTCCACTTGGTCTGGTTAGGCAGCCCCAGGCCATTCTACAGCCGGGGGATCAGGACTTTGAGTGCTTTTGGATAGTATTGCTTGCTGAAGAAACATCAGAAGTGTGGCTTCTTGATTACATCTTATATGGAGCCATCCTGCACGTCTGACCAGTTTGCTAATTCCTGGCCTCCACTTGGAAAGCTTCCAGCTCGTTTTCATGCTACGCTGCGCAGTTCTGCCTTCTTAATGTAGTCTTAAAGTTGTATTAAATAAACAATGGGTATAAAATCAAATTAATTATTGGACACTCCATGCTATTTAATTTTAAGGCTCCCATTTTGCCAGTATTTCTTCTGAGGACAACAAGGCGTGCAGTGCCAGGCATCTAGGCTGGTCCTCCTTGAGTATCCCTGAGAGGGAGAATGAGGAAGGAAAGGAGGAGAATTAAAAACTCAAGGAAGAATGTAAGTAGAGAGAACCATGCTCTTTACTATGGGGAAAAGAACTTTGATACAATTTCTTCAGTTTATTCAGATACCCAGTTATCTGGGTAGCAAAGTGGGAGCAGGTCAAATAGATAAGGAAAAAAATCTGATGAATTACAAGTTATTCTGTCTCAAGAGTCCTCAGGCTTTACCTGCTAAAATTCTTTTCCTGAACAGGCAAGACCTGGGCTCTTACCATCCTGCACCTTCTCCCAACTCCTCACCAGATCTCAGATTCACTGCTTAATTTTTTTCATTGATTGAGCTCCTCCTCTGTGCCATCCTGGGGAGTTCTGGTGAATGGTCAGACCTCTCTCTGCTGCCTGGCTTTCCAGGTCTTCTCAGCCCTGTCACGACACTCAGAGGATGCTCGGTTCTCATCTTCATTGCACTGATCCTAGTTGCGATTTCCTGTCTATTTAATAAATGTCTGTCTCCTCCCTCTGAACTGTAGTTTCCATGAGCATAGAGGCCATTTCTCTTTTCACTCACTGTTGTGAAGGTCACCCACCTAGCCTCCAGGACATGGAAGGAATGGAATGGGCACTTAGTATTTATTGGATGGATGGAAGGAAAAATGAATGAAGTCAATAGAAAGGAAGGGAAGAAAAGGGCCTTTCTCATTTGCCGAAGTGTTTTTAGCCCTTGAGACCCACCCTCGTCAGAATCCTGGAATGAGCAGAGTTTCCCCCAGGAGGAGTCTGGGAGAGTGAGGACTGCTCCTTTGGTGGCCTGTCATTTCCAGCATTTCCCTGTGAAAGTCTGGCTTCCTGGGGTCCCTGCTGGCTGGTCTGGCTTGACCACTGGCCTTCCTCACAGTGCCTCTACACATGGACATGATTCTGTCTTCCTTCCACAAGCTTCGAAGCTCCCGGGGCAGGAACTGTACTTCCTCTTTCATCTGAAGTCCTTACAGGTACAACTCCCACCTCCCGTGTACCTTGCTCCTCTGATTCTTCCACTTGAAGAGGTGCTATACCCCATGTCCAAACCTTCCATCCTCTAGAGCTCAACTTCAACTCCACTTTCCCTTCACAGTCTTCCCAAGACATTCCAGCCAGAAGTGCACAGAGAGCCTTCACACAAGCTTTACTGCGTCTCACCTTTGATTTCATTCTGTCTGATTGCCTGTCTCTGTTGTGCAGTCAGGTGTCTCCCCTTCTAGGGTGGCCAACTCTTTCCGTTTCGCCTGAGTTGCTCCTGACTTTGGCACTGAAAATCCCAAATCTCAGAAACTGTCTTGGTCCTGGGCAAACCAGGTCACCCTAACCCATCCCCTAGCCTGGCTCACCCATCCCAAGTCTGCCAAGCTGCTGTTAACTTGAAGTTCAAGACTTCCTCTAGAGAGACATCCCCTCCTGGGTGCAGGAGAGGTCCCCTCTGCCAGGGTGGACACTACTGTCCTGTGCTCCCCCAACTGTGGTTCTCTTCAGGTGATGCGCTAAACATCCTCAGTGCTCAGCACAGCGTTGGACACACGGGGGCACTCCGGAAAGAAGGATCCATCAAACAAGCAGGGATCCTAGGTGTTATGAGTTGGGTTATGCCCCCCAAAAGATGTTGAAGTCCTAACTTGTGAATGTGACCTTATCTGGAGATAAGGTCTCTGCCGATGATCCAGTTGAAATGAGGTCATTAGGGTGGACCCTCATCCAAAACAACTGGAATCCTTATAAAAAGGGAGAAATCTGGATACAGAGATGCACAGAACAAAGGTGATGTGAAGAGACATTGAGAGAAGTGGCCATCTAGGAACACCTAAGGCTACCGGAAGCTAGATTCCAGGGATTAGATCTGATAGGCAGAGTGCGTGAAGAACTATGGACGGAGGTTCATAACATTGTATGGGAGCGGGTGATCAAAACCATCCCCAAGAAAAAGAAATGAAAAAAGGCAAAATGGTTGTCTCAGGAGGCCATACAGATGACTGATAAAAGAAGAGACATGAAAGGCAGAGGAGAAAAGGAAGATATACCCATCTGAATGCAAAGTTCCAAAGAATAGCAAGGAGAGATAAGAAAGCCTTCCTAAGTGAACAATGCAAAGAAAGAAGAAACCAATAGAAGAATTGATGCTTTTGAACTGAGAGGATGAGATGGTTGGATGGCATCACTGACCCATTGGACAGGAGTTTGAGCAAGCTCCAAGAGCTGGTGAAGGACAGGGAAGCCTGGTGTGCTGCAGTCCATGGGGTCGCAAAGAGTCAGACACGACTCAGTGGCTGAATACGACAACCACCAGAAGCTAGGAGAGAAGCCTGAAAAGATCTTTGCTGGCAACTTCTCAGAGAACACAGCTCTGCCAGCACCTTGATTTTGAACTTCCAGCCTCTAAAATTGTGAGAGAATACATTTTTCTTGTTTAAGCCACCCAACCTGTGGTACTTTTCAAAGCAGTCCAAGGAAACAAATTCACTAGGTTTCAATTAGGAAACAATTCTCCATCCCACCTTCACCCCCTCGCAGGCACAAACCCACTCCTTGGGACTTGAGCCTCAGCTGCCCATATGGGAGGAAACTCATAGCCTATCTATTTGGCCCTCAGATAATGAATGGTCTTCAAGTCCCATCCAGCCAGAAGAATAACCTCACATTAGTAATTAAATGTCTGATAAAATAATGTCTAAATACTGTAAATCTTTGCCCCTCCCATAGCCCAGGATTCTCTGGCAGCCTGGATCGGCGGGGCTGGGGGCCGAGTGGGTTAAAATCAGCTTTTTCTCCATTTCTCCTCCCTGCCTCTGCCCCTGGCCCCAGAGGCAGGGACCGATCCCTTATAAGAATGGAGAGAGAAGGGAGGGTCTTACACAGCCTGACTTTGATTTTCTCCCATCTGGAAACTGATAATTCATACTGACTTTCTCTGAGTTGGCTGAAGTTCTGAACTGATTATTCTCCTCAGGGACACTTCCCTGAAGGTTTCTACAGGGAACTCTTGACGGCACTTCCTGCAAAGGGTAGCGCATTTGCTGAGGTGGTGAAGGTGGTGAGGTGAGCCGTGAATACCTTCTGGGTGGCACTAGGTCTCCAGGGTCCGCTCTTCTTTGGGCTTGCTTTGCCTCAAAGGGGCACCAGTGCGGCAAGACGGCCTCCTCACCTCTGTTCCCTCAGGCCAGGAGCCAGAGGCGCTGGCTTTGTGGTTCCTCAGGCCCTGTCACACCCAGCCAAGATTGCCTCCAGCTCCTAGGCACCCAGCATGTTCTCTGGCGTCTTTCCCAAGTCCCCTCCCAATGGACCAGTGGTGAAGGGAAGGCTACCTCCTGCCTTTCCCAGCCACAGCCCTCTTTGCCAAAAATGCTTCGTGACTTTGCCTTCAGCCCTTTAAAACACTTGAAGTGTGTTAGGCTAAATACCACATGGTTAGTCTGCACCTCACTTTTCAGTATGGAAGAATAGCTCCCGTTCAGTTTGTTTTGTTTTTTTTTTTTCCCACTAAAAGGGGCTTGGGGCTTCCCTGGTGTTTCAGATGGTAAAGAATCTGCCTACAATGCAGGAGACCTGGGTTTGATCCCTGTGTTGGGAGGATCCCCTGGAGGAGGGCATGGCAACCCACTCCAGTATTCTTGCCTGGAGAATCCCTATGGACAGAGCAGCCTGGTGGGCTACAGCCCATGGGGTCGCACAGAGTCGGACATGACTGAGTGACCAAGGGTATGGGAAGGCGAATACTGTTAAGATGAGTCTGGAGCCTCAGGCTGTGCCAGAAGATGGGGAAAGTCTCTAAGAATGAAAGCCACACATGAGAAGACACAGGAGACAGGGTGAAGGCTCCCGGGGCTTTCATGTGCACATCACAATGAGTAGTGAAAGGGACAAATTAAAATCCATGGAAGGAAAAAAGAATCGTTGCATCCATGGTTATACTAACTAAGAAGAGAGGCAGCTGCAGAAATCAGAGATAAGTCTGTAATATTTTCAACTTTTCCCTCGACTGCTTTCACAGACAGGATCTCTCACTTGATCCCATTCTGCCCATTTGTCAGATGACGACACTGAGACTGGAAAGATGGAGTGACTTTCCTAAGAGGCTGACTGGGTCTAGTTCCTGACTCACCCAGGACCAGGCCCCGGGCCAGTGCTCAGGACTCCCCAGGCTGGGCGGAAGACCACAAGGGGCCTTCACCCACCCACTCCTTGGTATGCCTCTGCCCTGGCAGGGCAGCCCCTTCTTCTCTCCCGAGTCTGGCCAGCTCTTGACTCTCCTGGGTGCAATGCCCTTGGAGCAACCCTCAGAGGTTCCTACCACTCTCCTACCTCCTGCCCCCCTCGCCAAAAACTTATTAAGCAGCCGCCTGTCACCTCTACCTTAATAAATAAGAATCTCTTTTCAGCTTCTTTGTCTTCCTCACCTCGGGGCCCACCTCCTGTAACCACACTGTCAATTACACCTCATGTCTAGCAAGGCCAGAGCTAATGAAAAGCAATAGAGAATTCACTGCCTTTTAATGAGGGAAACATGGCTTTTTACAGGGAACAATTTATTGGGCCAATTCCCCCCGTCCATCACCCAGGGGAGTTGCTGCCTTTTAGTACCCTGTGTTTGTTACCATGTCAAGCACTGTGTAAAATTGCCAGCCAAGCACCGAGGTGAAGGCTCTGACTCAATTTACAGAGTGACATCTCTAATCTCCCTCCTCGGATCAGTAAGTGATCCTGGCAATGATATGCATAGAAATTAATTACTCCATCCCTCCTGCTCCCTGGCAGCCAGAAGTGGGGCATGGTCCTAGGCCAGAAGAGCTGGGCCGACAGGACACTGACCTTCATCGTTTCTAGCTATTTGTCCTGGCAAAAGTATATAGAGGAGACAAGACCACACTGCCAGAAAAGGCAAGGGTACAAATACGTGGGAGGAGAGCATCTTGCGCAGCTCAGCCTTGTTTGATCAAGAGAAAAGACCAGGTCTATCGCTGTTTCCAAGGGAGAGGGCGAGCCAGGGGATCCAGGAAGAAAACCCCAGGCTGAGATTCAGGGAATGTCTAATCTGCTGCTAATTTTCTTTATGACCCTGGGCATGCCACTTCATCTCTGAAGTCAAGTGTTTTAAACAGAGTGATTCCTCTGGGGTTCTGCAAAAATAGACCTCCCCTCCTCATCCTTCTCCTTGGCCTTCCCTGGATGATCTGTTGGGCTACTTTCAGTCACTGGGCTTTAGGTTTGGGTGAGCTGGGTGACCTTGGGCAAGTCCCTTCACTTCTCCACACTCTAGAGTCTTGTGGTTCATGATCTACTTCCAAAGATGGTTTCGGGAGTCAAATGAAATCAAGTTGCTTTAAAATATAAGATCATATCATTTAAATTCCAGATCTGGGAGAAATTAGGGAAAAAAAATGGCTACTGTGAGGAGCACTGACCAAGAGTTCCTGTCTTAAAGTATCTGCCACACTTCATGTCATATCTGAAATTCCACCATTAGAGATTTATTTCTCTGAGTCTTCAGATATCACTTATTGATAAGTTAGTGCTTACCAAGCATTCACTCACTCTGTCCCAAATAGCATACTTAGATTGATCACCATCACACTTACATAATCATAACAAACTTTTATTTCTTTTTTAAATTTGAAATGTAGTTGATATATAATATTATGTTAGTTTCAGGTGTACAACATAGTGATTCAACATTTAAACATTGCAAAATGATCACCGTGATAAGTCTAGTAACTGTCTGCCTCCGTACAAAGTTATTAGAGTATTATCAATGTATATTCCATTCTTGTGACTAATTTATTTTATAACTGGAAGCGTGTACATCTTAATTCCCTTCGCCGATTTTACCCATTCCCCCACCTTTTCCACTCTGGCAGCCACTCATTTGTTCTCTGTATCTATGAGTCTCTTAACACTTTGCTTTGCTTGTTTGTTTGTTTTTTGAGGTTCCACATATAAGTGAAATCATATGGTGTATATCTGTTTTTCCCTGTCTGAGTTATTTCACTTAACATCAGACTGTTAACTCAGACTGTGGAAATGTGAGACAGACCTGTAGCCTATCTCTCAGGTGAAAGTGAAAGTGAAATCGCTCAGTCGTGTCCGACTTTTTGCCACCCCATGGACTGTAGCCTACCAGCCTCCTCTGTCCATGGGATTTTCCAGGCAAGAGTACTGGAGTGGGTTGCCGTTTCCTTCTCCATTCACTTAACATAATACCCTCTATATCCATCTGTGTTGTCACAGATGAAAAGATTTCATTCTTTTTTATGTCTGAGTGATATTCCATCTTCTTTATCCATTTATCTATCCATGGAATGGACACTTGGGTTGATTCACTATCTTGGCTGTTGTAAATAATTCTGCAGTAAATGTGGGGGTGCATATATCTTTTTGAATTAGTGTTTTTGATTTCTTTGGGTAAATACTCAGAAATGAAATTGCTGAATCATATGGTGGTTCTATTTTTAATTTCTAAGGAAACTCCATATTGTTTTCCATAGTGTTCGTACCAATTTACGATCCCACTAAACAGTACATGAGAGTTCTCTTTTTCTTCACACCTTTGGCAACACTTGTTACTTGTCTTTTTGATGGTACTCATTCTGACAGCTGAGAGGTGACATCTCATTGCGGTTTTCATTTGCATTTCCCTCATGATTAATGACTTTGAGCACCTTTTCATATATTTGTTAACCATTTGTGTGCCTTCTTTGGAAAAGATCTAGTTATATCCTCTGTACATTAATATTTTTTTATACTGAGGTGTTCTTCTTATATTTTGGATATTAACATCTTTTGGATATGTCATTTGCAAATATCCTCTCCCATTCATTAGGCTGCCTTTTTTTTTTTTTTTTATGTTGATGGTTTCTCTCACTTTGCAAAATCTCACTCCTCACACCTCACTCCTCAGTAAGGACCTCTGCAGTTATGATATCCCTCCTGTTCATGAGTCTCACTTGGGAATGTGGGTCCTAACTCTATTGCATCTCCTCTCCTCCTACCTGTGGCTCCTTCTTTATATCTTTCAGTTGAGAAAATGTTTTCCACTTGCCTTCAGGTCATTTTCATAAACAGTTTTTCTGTGTGTTCTTGTAATTTGGTGTGCTTGTTGGAGGAAGTGAGTTCAGGGTCTTCCTACTCTGCTCTCTTGATCCCTCTTCCTTTTATTTTTTTTTCTTGCTTTATTGCACTATCCAAGACCTCCCATATAGTGTTGAATAGGGATGATGTGAATGGTTGTTTGCAATGTTTACAATATTAGGAGAAAACTATTCAATATTTTAGGGTTAAGTATAATGTTAACTATAAATTTTTCATAGATATCCTTTATCAGATTAAGGATCTCCCTTTCATTTATAGTTTGCTAAGAGTTTTTTTTTCAAATCATGAATGGGTGAATTGAATTTTATCATATGTATTTTCTACATCTGCTTAGATAAACATATGGTATTCTGTCTTTATTCTGTTAATATGATGAATTATATTGATTTGTTTTTGGATGTTAAAATGGCCATACTTTCTGGTAAAAATCCCACTTGGTCTTTATGTACTATCCTTTTTTTAAAAGGTTTTTTGTGTTATGCTGTTGTATGGAATGTACTAACAGTGTGCTAAGGGTTTTTATGACTATGTTCATGAGTTATAGCCTGTTGTATTCTCTTTTTTTGTAATGTCTTTAGTTTTGGTGTCAGAATAATTCTCTCTTCATAAAATGATTTGAAAAGTATTTTTTCCTCCTTATTTTCTGAAAGAGTTTATGGAGGATTGGTATTATTTCTTCCTGCTATTTTCTTTGTAAGAAAGTTATTATTTTTATATTAGTAATTCGATCTCTTTAATAGATATAAGAATTTTTAGATTTTCTATTTCTTCTACAGTAAGCTTTTTAAAATTTAACTTTTAATTTTTTATTGACATATAGTTGATTTACAGTGTTGTGTTAGTTTCAGGTATACACCAAAGTGATTCGGTCACACATACAGATATACATATTTATTTTTCTCAGTCTCTTTTCCCTCATAGGTTATTACAAAATATTGAATATAGTTCCCTGTGCTTTACAGTAGGTCCTTGTTGGTTACCTATTTTATATATAGTAGTGTGTATATGTTAATCTCAAACTCCTAACTTATCCCTCCCCTACCTTTCCCTTTTGCTGATCATAGTTTGTTTTCTATGTCAGTGGGCCTATTTCTGTTCTGTGTGTAAGTTCATTTTTATCATTTTTCAGTAAGTTTTAATCATTTATGTCTTTCAAATAATTTGTCTATTCTATCTAAGCTGTTGAATTTATTGGCACCAAGCTACTCTTAACATCTTCCTATTATTCTATTGATGTCTATAATAGCGGAGCCAGAATTTTAACACGGTTCTATTTGACTCCAAAGTTTATGCTCTTTCTCCTGTGCAATCCTATTCTTGTAACGAAATTTAGTCTTCCTGGGACTTTCATTTATGAAATCCTCAGGAAGAAATACCTTAAAAGCAATTGAAAGCCAGGTGAAAGCCAGGTTTGCTGGAAGAAAGTTCATGTTTGTGTTCAGTAACAAACCAGGGATGAAGAGTTCAGGGAATTAAGCCGAGGGGCCTCAGGAAAGATAGGAGGAAAGAGGCAGTAACAATATATTTTTTTAAAGTATTCAAGGCACAAACTTGGACTGCATAAGCATACCAGATTTTATATGCTACAAAGGGTAAATGTGTGTACAGGTGGGAGAACTGAGAAACAAGAGAAAATGCTGCTTAATTGAATGTATGCACAGTGTTTTGAATTGATGCTGAAGCCACTTGATGGGAAGAACTGACTGAGAAAAAGACCCTGACGCTGTGAAAGATTGAAGGCAGGAGGAGAAGGGGACGACAAAGGATGAGATCGTTGGATGGCATCACGACTCGATGGACATGAGTTTGAGCAAGCTCCAGAAGTTGGTGATGGACAGGGAAGCCTGGCGTGCTTCAGTCCATGGGATTGCAAAAAGTCGAACACAACTGAGCAACTGAACTGTACTGAACTGTCTGTGGCAGCAATTCCTGAGTGATGACTGAATTCTGTTCATAGTTTTCTCTACTTGTTTCACTGCAAAACTTGTTTTCACAGTGTGTGTTGACAGAATGTAGCTTTAACTTGGTACAAGTTTACTTACCCAGAGCCATCCTCCTCTCTTTCTATAAGATTGACAGAGGCTGAAATGAAAGTGAAAGTTGCTCAGTCGTGTCCGACTCTTTGCAACCCCATGGACTATACAGTCCATGGAATTCTCTAGGCCAGAATACTGGAGTGGGTAACCTGTCCCTTCTCTAGTGGATCTTCCTAACCCAGGGATCGAACCCAGGTCTCCCACATTGCAAGCAGATTCTTTACCAGCTGAGTCACAACGGAATCCCTGACAGAGGCTAGGATGTTAGATATTTGCTTTTCTAGCTTCCCTTGCAGTGAGGAGTGGTCTTGCAATCAGTTTGAATATAAAGAAAAGACTTTTGGAAGACTTTGAGGGAAACAGTTTTCTCTTTTCCTCCTGATGAACACCATGTTGACTTTTGCCCTTTGGCTTGGTATATGAAGATGAGATGCCTGGGGCTTGGAGCAATCCTCTTGAGACTCCGGCTGCTGCTGCTGCTGCTAAGTCGCTTCAGTCATGTCCGACTCTGTGCGACCCCATAGACGGGAGCCCACCAGGCTCCCTCATCCCTGGGATTCTCCAGGCAAGAACGCTGGAGTGGGCTGCCATTTCCTTCTCCAATGCATGAAAGTGTAAAGTGAAAGTGAAGTTGCTCAGTCGTGTCCGACTCTTAGCGACCCCATGGGCTGCAGCCTACAGGGCTCCTCCATCCATGGGATTTTCCAGGCAAGAGTACTTGAGTGGGGTGCCATTGCCTTCTCCGTCTCTTGAGACTATAAGGCAATAAAATGGGGTTGGAAAGCCCCTACGCACCAGACAGCAGAGCAGAAAGAGAGGAAGAACATGGAACCTTGACAATATCCTTGAATCTCTGAGCCATCCCTGAAACCACCTATTTCCAGTTTGACATAAGAGAGTAAATGTCTTTTTTTTTTTAAGCCATTGTTATGTATCTATAACAGAATCATAGTTTGTGAGCCTTATTATCTTAACTGTAGGTCTACATCTGTTCAGTTGTCTCACTTGGCACCAAGATATTTATAAAATCAGAAAGGCAGGCACTCTAATCACATACCAGTATCAAAAAACTGGCCCAGAAAATTCTTATGTTAATGCAATTTTAAGACTATGAACAAAATGAAGACACGAATTTCCATTTTTCTCCTAGAGAAGTTTAGGAGTTTTTGTGTGTATGTCCACAGTCCTAGTCTAAAGACCTCAGGATGGGAAATCTTTTCCAGAGGTAAAGATTTTGAAAGTAAGAATTTTGTAAGATTATGGGAAATTCACAATCCCTCTGTTACTTATATCATCTCTTGCTACTTTCTCCAGAGCAATGACATACAACTCTTAAGCTGAAAGAGGACATGGCTCTTGCAGTGGGGTGGGGAGAAGGAATAATGGCTTTCTTCTGCAAAGGCAGCCTTCTTAAGAGAAGACAAGCTCAGGGGGATAGAGGTCCTGTGAGATGAAAAGGGAAAGTTGCTACTATATAGAGGAGGAAACCTGTGAAAAAAAAAAAATTGATCTTTTTAGTAATCAGAGAAATGCTGGGAATTAAAATTAAAACTATTTTGACACTATTTCAGAATATTATTTTTCAGAATATATTATTTCAGAAAGAGAGAAGTCTCATCACAGTGTTTGATGAGACTGTGAAGCAATACTAGCTCATTAATACATGGCTAGTGGTGTTAATGAGTCCAAGCTCGCTCGGCTCGCCCCATGATAGGCCAATGAATCTGAGAGACGAGGTGTTGAGGCAAGGAAAACGACTTTATTCGGAAAGCAGCTGATAGAGAAGATGGCACGCTAGTGCCTCAAAATAACCAGCTTATAGGGGTCTGGATGCCAGGTTCTTTTATAGATGAGAGGTGGGGGGAGGTGAGGAAGCAAATAAAAAGGACATCAATCTTGCAAACATCTCCTAGAATGGCAAGCCTCAGGCAAGGGATGTGTTAATTTCTTCCTTCCTGCCATCTACAGGTGGACAGGGTTCTGAACAAAGGCACTTCAGTTTAACAGTCGGGCAGAGGGTCAAAGTCCTTTTAAGCAAGCCATTATGTATGATTATACTAACAGAAGTAATTAAAAACAAGTCAAAGAAACAGTTTCCAACATAGAGTCAGAATTGGCTCCTTCTCTGCAACAGTGAGAGGGTAAATTGCCAGCACCACTCTGGAGAACAATCTGGAAATACTCAGTAAAGTTGAAGATATGCAAATACTTATACCCAGTAACCCCATTCCCAGGTCTACTCTCTACAGAACATATTGCAGATTGTACATGAGGTCAAATGTACAAGAAGCTTCTTGGGAGCACTGATTATAATAGTGAAAGACCAGAAATCTAATTCATCAAGAGGGAATAAACTGTTGTGTATTCACTTAGTGAAATCCTACAAGACACCAAACACAGATGAATCAGTGCTTTACCACTGTTGAGTTAGGGAAAAGAGTTGCAGGAGATCGGAACAACATATCGCCATTTATACGAGTTCAAAACCTGCAAAACTGAACTGTATGCCCTTGTGGGCACATGCATTAATAGTATAAAGATTCGCATGGGAATTATAAAGCCTAGTTTAGGATAAGTCCTGCTTCTCTGGAGGACAGAGGGAAATGAGGTTTAAGAGCAACATATAGGGAATTGCAAATCGTTTTGCCATGTTTTATTTCCAAGTTGGATGGTGGTGTATGAGCCTTCATGACCTCTATAACTTTTTGAGGCCTGAAAATTTTTATTAATACTTTTTTTAAAAAGAAAGAGAAGCAAAGAAGCAAAAGATATTCATATGGGGAGATGTCTTGAGGGTTTGACAGCAGAAAGGTCAACGGTGAGGGCAGATGCCTCGCAATCAGAAACCTGTGTCTTAATCCCAGCTCTCCTGCTTACCAACTGGGATGTGATTTGAGGGGCAAATTAATTAACCTCTCATGAATCTGATTTTCCCAGATGTGAAATAAGAATAATGACATTACTCTTATATGGATATGGTCAATTCATTAATTAAATAAAATATTTAAGAATTTTATTCTTAAAATTCTGGCACATTTTTACGGGAGATTATACATTCTGGTTTATCTGGGACAATTGGTTTACACCTGCTGCCTTAATTAAAAGGCTTTCTTTTAACCTCAAAAGTATCCTGTTTTGGAGGATAAATGATGCTGTCACCATTGTTGTTGTTGAAGTTGCTGTTCAGTCACTAAGTTGTGTCTGACTCTTTGCGACCCCATGGACTACAGCACACTAGACCTCCCTGTCCTTCACTATCTCCTGGACTTTGCTTAGGCTCATTCCCATTATGTCAATGATGCCATCTAACCATCTCATCCTCTGTCACCCCCTTCTCCTCCTGCCTTCAATCTTTCCCAGCATCAGGGTCTTTGCAAATGAGTTGGCTCTTCAAAGCAGTTGGCCAAACTATTGGAGCTTCAGCTTTAGCATCAGTCCTTCCAATGAATATTCAGAGTTGATTTCCTTTAGGGTTGACTGGTTTGATCTCCTTGCTGTCCAAGGAACTCTCAAGAGTCTTCTCCAACACCATAGTTCGAAAGCATCAATTCTTTGGCACTCAACTTTCTTTATGGTCCGACTCTTACATCCATATATGACTACCGGAAAAAACATAGCTTTGACTATACATGCCTTTGTTGACACCTCTGCTTTTTAATATGTTGTCTAGGTTTGTTATAGCTTTTCTTCCAAGGAGCAAGCATGTTTTAATTTTGTGCTGCAGTCACTGTCCACAGTGATGTTGGAGCCCAAGAAAATAAAACCTGCCACTGTTTCCACTTGTTCCCCATCTATTTGCCATGAAGTGATGGAACCAAATGCGGTGATCTTAGTTTTTTGAATGCTGTGTTTTAAGCCAGCTTTTTCACTCTCCTCTTTCAGCCTCATCAAGAGGCTCTTTAGTTTCTCTTCAGTTTCTGCCATTAGAGTGGTATCATCTGCATATCTAAAGTTGTTGATATTTCTCCTGGCTTGGCTGATTCCAGCTTGTACTTCATCTGTTGTAGCCACGCGTTCTGGGAAACAAACTCACTCAGAAGGACAATGCAGGTAGTGGAGTACAGTTTATTACACTGGCGGGCCCAAGGCCGAGTCTTCTCTTAGCCAAGGACCCCGACCAGCATTTGTGAAAATCTTTTATACCCCATGTGTACGTGTACAAAGTCACCACCCCAAATTCCTTGAGACTTACATAAACAAAGGAAGGGTAAATACAATCACAATAATCCCATCATTCATGTGTTATGTGTTCAAACAGTTAAACAATTGGCCAATAATCAATAAGCCCAAGGTTACACTCTGATAGGTACGGAAAAATTTATGGCTTGTCCGGAGACAGGGGTGATTAGTGTATGTTTTCTCTTAGGCGATGAGTAACCTGGATACGACCTTCAAGGTTCCCCTGTCCAGAGGGGGTCTTATCCTTATATTGTTGTTTCCATAGGCACTAAGCACAGAGTTTAGAGCCCATTAGAGAGGTGGCCAAGCATGATCAGCATAAACAGGCCTAAGATGGAGTCCAGGCCCTGTGAATTCCCTCTTCACATCCAGCCTTGCATTTCACATGATGTACTCTGCATAGAAGTTAAGCAAGCAGGGTGACAGTATTCAGCCTTGATGTACTCCTTTACCAATTTTGAACCAATTCGTTGTTCCATGTCCAGTTTTAACTGTTGCTTCTTGTCCTGCATACAGTTTTTTCAGGATGCAGGTAATTTGGTCTGCTATTCCCATCTCTTTAAGAATTTTCCACATTCTTTTGTGATCCACACAGTCAAAGGCTTTAGTGTAGTCAATGAAGCAGAAGTAGATGTTTTTCTGAAATTCCCTTGCCTTCTCTATGATCCAATGGATGCTGGCAATTTGATCTCTGGTGCTTCTGTCTTGTCTAAACCCAATACTTAATGTATGCCAGGCACTTTATATGTTTTTACATTTACTAATTCTGTAATTCTTACAGATGAGGAAGCTGAGGTCAAAGTCTGGCATGAACTCTGGCCATCTGACCCTAGAGTCTGCTATGAATCACCATGTTCTATGGCCAGAGATTCTGCTATGAAGTAATAATAACAGAGTCAAATTTTTAAAACAATTAATCCAAAATACTGTAGTTCAAATGGATGTTGCTCTTCGAAGTGGCCCATTGGAAGGCTTTATGCATGTTCCCACTGTGTGGACTTGGCTCTGTGTGACTAGAATCTGCTTTGGGAATTCCTATCAGACTGGGGCAAAGTCACCAAATATCTTCAGTTTTCTTATCTTTTAAGGTGGCTGTGATTTTTCCAAAAGAATCAAAAGTCGCTTAGAAATTCAAATTAAAAGTGTAAAATACCACTGTGAACCTATAGATGGCTAAATTAAAAAGACTGACAGTACCAAGTATTGATGAGGATGTACAGCCACTGGACCTCCATATCCACTGGAAGGGAAAGGGACCTAAACTGGTGTGGACATAGCTATGTCCCAGGTGCCTTAGGTGGGACATGGAAATAGGTGGGCTTGGTCATTTCTGTGGCTGGAAATCATCTCCAAATAGAGGAAGGGAGGCCTGTGAGCAGTTTCATTGAGCTTCCACAAGAGTGGAAATAGCAAGTTCAGGGCCTTGGTCAGACCACATGGAAAGTGTTGCATCTTTGTCCAGGAAGATTTACAGACGTGCACAGGTTCAAAGGAGAATGACCTCGTATGGCCCAGTGGAGGCCAGGCTACATAGCGGTCTGCCTTTCTGGCCACCAGTTATCTTTGGATATTCCTTTTCCCACATATAAGCACCACCCTCTCCTGGTGAGACAACCCCAAATCCTGTCCAATTATTGAATCCAGACTGAAGACTAGCACCTTTTTGTAATGGATAGTCCCTGCCACATGTCTGGATGTGATTGTTTTAGGCTGATAACAAGTCACCTCTACTCCTCACTTACAAACTCACAATATACAATAAAGAGCAGAGTACGATAGAAACTTCCATTTGGTAAGAGGAAAATTGGCAGCATTCTGCTTCTCAGGCAGTGCCTCATCTGTGGCAATGGTGGGGGGGCGCCCTACGAGGTGGGCCTGGAGAAGGGCCTTTGTCCTAGAGGAATTTCCCTGACTGGGTTGATTTTTCCTCTTTGTCCAGTGTTTTCTGTGGTCCCTGACTGTGCTTTCTAAGGTTTTCCTTCTTGTCCATTATGCCCCATGACCACTTATGAATTGGACGTGGTATGAATGCATCCCTCTGATGCTACCCAACTTTCATAGCCCTCTTTCTGATAATGCCAGTTTGGAGATCCTGTTATGGAATTCATGCAGTCAGTGGCTTTTGGGACAGTACTGTTTCCTTTAAAACTTCTGGTCTGCTTACTTCCATTCAACTTTGCAGACCAACCAACTTTGGAATCACAACCAAACTTCTACACTGGACAGAGTTCTTAGACCTGTTTCTGTGCTTCTTTTTCCCAGATTAATGGGGGCTATATCAAAGACATCTCAACAACAGGCTTCAGTGGAAGGCAGAAGCCTATCTCTTGCAGTTTCTGATTCAGGAGCAGTTGATTTTTCAAATGATGTGAACTCTCAGATTTCTGAGCTCTTTATATTCCCTTCCATCCCTGATCTTAAATGCCAGAACTCATGCCTTTATTTTATTATTTAGATATACGAAGCCCATCCTTCAAGCTCTTTTTCAAGTTCTTTCCTTCTTGCTGCAGGTCTTATGAGTACTTTATCTGACTTCCAAGTTACTGAATGTGACAGTTCTATCATATATTTTGCAACTGCTTAGCATAGATCTTCTTCTTTCCTGCCTCCAGTGTTTGCTTCTCTAGTGTTCATCCCCAGACCCTTAAGACAATGCCATACTTTTAGGGTTTTAAGATGACCGCACCTACATCAAGGCATTAACCACAATGGAAGTTTATTCTTGGATAAGTAACAGTGCAAGTTTGATGTTACTGGCCACTGGGCAGCTCTGCTCCCCATGGTGACTCAGGGATTCAGGCATCTTACCTCTTGAGAGCCTGTCAAATCCTAAGAACTTAGGTCATCATCTGTAACAGCTGATAGCAGAAGGCATGGAGGAGAGAAATGATATCTCCTCTCTTAAAAACTTAGAAGTGAAATATATCAACATCCTATCATATTTCATTGGATAAAACTTCCATGTGGCCATATCTAACTGCAGAAAAAGGTTGGGAAACAGAGTCAGCCATGAACCTGAATAGAAAACAGGGACAGTGGTTGTTGATCAACAGCCAGTGATTTCTGTCAAAGAGACCAGGTTGGCCATCCATTTTTGTTTGTTTTCACCAGTTATCCATTGAGGCCCAGGAACTCTGCTGAGTGTTAGTTGGATGAGGTGGACTTTGAGGGGCCTTCCCTGGTGGCTCAGACAGTTAAGAGTCTGCCTGCAATGAGGGAGACCAGAGTTTGATCCTTGGGTCAGGAAGATCCCCTGAGAAGAAAACGACAACCCACTCCAGCCTTTAAGGACCATTCATTGCTGAGATCGCTGACTCTGAGCCTATAATGTAGTCTCCATTTTGAATCTCCTTACCACAGTCTTCTCAGCATACCCTCCAGAAAGCTGTCTTCTTGAGAGCAGCCATTATTTAAGCCTCATCTAAATTGTCAGTCTTGTTAACCACTGGACATTATCCATTTAGATGAATTGTGGGAAACAGCAGTCTGAACAAAATCCAAAAGAGCAAATTGTTTTATAAGACGTTACTGGGGACTAAAGATGCCATTGAGGGGAGGCTCTTAGGGATCTGATTTAATGTATTCATAAAGTTCTCCATAGTACATTCAGTGTTTGTATACAGATAGATGTCCCCGAGGTGACTGAGCTTAAAGCATACTCACAAGAAGGCTTGAATAATCTAGTCCTGTCAGTAGAATTTACCTCATTCAGGAGACCAGGCTTCTACAACAGTTTATTTTCCTTCATGTCCTTATGCACTTAGGAGAGCTATGCTTCCTCTCTGACCCCAGGGTCCTCATCTGTGGTCTGAGGACAGAGTGAAAGATCTCTAGGGACCTTCCCAGCTCCAAGAGACCATGATTCTATGATCTAGTTACTTATTCAGCAAATCCTGAAAACTGCAGTTTGTTCTGTGTCCAGATCATAATTTCTAGCCTAAAGGAGGTCCACAAACACATAAATATATTATCTTAGAGATGATCCTCCATGCGGTATGATGTTCATTTTAAGAAAGTGCATTGGAAATGGCAAGTTTTTGGTGAAGGCTTGCTCTGGAAGCCAGGCTACAGGTGGCCCTCTGGGTCAGAACCAACCCCCGGGATGGAGCTGCCTCAAACAATTTCTTTCTCAGCAAACAACATTACATAGAGAGGAGTAGAAACGGAAGAGGCTCCTGAGATCTTGAAAGAAGTGGCAGGAAAAAGCTGAACAGGAGAGGCACAAGGGCTGAGGCGGGAAGACAGATTCTGTCACTTTCTTCTCTACCAGGAGCTTCCTCTTTGGCTGCACAGCAATCACAGTATTTTCTCATTTGTTTTTCCAACTGGTCCAGTTACTGAAGGGGATTCTAAAACCTTCTGTCCACCAGAGCGTCGCCTGTACGTGATTCAATTAACCTTTAGGGTGGCTTGGGTAGTTTGTGCGATAAGAGAGCCATGCCTTAATTGGCAACCTGACACAGACAATAAAGTTTGATCAGATGAAGAGGGCATCGGGGACATCATTAGCTTCCTCGACTGAAGACTACACGGTGCGTAAAAGTGGTTTAATTTCTGTCGGAGAAGGAAGGGAAGGGAAAACCTAATTTACATTTCCTGAAGTTTTTGTTTATTAAATATTTCATTTCTCCACTGTAAGAGTAAAATGAGCCCAGTATTTTGGTGTCTGTGCAACTTCCCACCTAGATTTTACTGCTCTGTAAGCCACCAAATGATCATTTTCCTGTTATGAAAACTTTGCATCTCACAAGAGGTATTTTAGAAAAACAGACGTAAATAGAGACAGATGGAGGGATTATTTTTTTCAAGAGTTTAAAATGGGGGAAATGGGAAGGCAGAGGGGGAACAAGCCAGTGTGCTGCACAAAGTTGGTACAAAGCTGGCCTTGGTGTTGTTTAACCTTCCCAAGAGTAGGAAGTCAGGCAAAGGGGATCTACATCCAGTGGGTAAGCACTAGGCCAATGTCTCGATCTGGTCTCAGCACTCAGAAGAGTTTTAAGCCTTGGCTCTTCCAAGAAGCTTTTCCCAGCCAAGAAGAGAACGGACGTTTGCTGAATGGCTTCTGTGTGCTAGACCAGCCCAGGTTGTCTCCCTAATTTTCACCACCAGCTGTAGGAAAGTGGTATTATTATGCTACTTTGCTGGATAAGGAATCTGAGATAGAGAGAATTTATGAAGCTTCTTCAGGGAGCCAGTGAGTAGGCGACAATTCTTAAATTCTATCTCAACTCTGTCTTTCTCTTGTACCCTGTTAGAAGGAGGCGTGATGGACCTCCTCAGATTGAGCCCGATGAAAAGGCCTTCTCCACTAAGTGCATTGTCTTCCTGTTTTCCTATAAGAGACAAAAATGCCTGCCAACTTAATTTATGTGCTAACTAATGTGCATTTAAGAGAGCTTTGAAATGTGTAATGTGGTAAAAATGCACAATTAATTTTCACTCATGCAAAGGCATTTAAAATTAAATAGTACTAGACTGATGTAGGTATGATTATCACTGCTTTGTTGTAAATTCTTTTGAAATCAACAAATTCTTTTGAAATCAACAAATTGTCATCACGTGTAGAGCAAATGATCACTCTGAACAAAATGCTGTACTGAGGACAAAGGGAGGGAGGGGGGAAGGCTGCTGTGTTTTCCAAGAAAAGAGACAAGGCACGAACACATGAAAGTTGATGGTACATGCACCACCTTTGCACCCATTCAGAGACACACAAAACACACACACATACACACAGAGGCACTCCCTGCTTTAGGCACTGGGAATATATGCTAAACCAATAGACACCATACCTGCCCTACGGAGCTTACCAACTTTAATGGAAGATAGTCTCTGAATAAGTAACTCCAGGTGTGAAGAAGAGGGAGTAATCCAGTCAGGAGAGGCTTCTTGGAAGAGGAAGGGCTTGGGGACACTTTCAGAGTCCTATCTTCTGTGTCCTTGGGCAATCACTCTTTCACCTGACCCTTTAACACCAGGATTGGACTTTGTGCCCTCTCAGGTCTCCTCTTGACACATTGTGGCTGTGACGATTATAGGATGTCACTGTCCCAGAGCAAAGAGACAATGAGATCTTTCCTCCTGAGGGCCCCCATCCTACAGCCTTCTCCCAAGCTTCATCACCTAGCACACTTTCCCAGCTGAGCCACTGTGTGGTACCTTGGACAGCTCTCCCAAGTGTCATTCAACCTCATTGCCATCATCACACTCTGGGTCATCCTTTTCCTTCAACATCTTCCTGGTGCAGACTTTTGGTACCTTTTGACATTTGTGCCAACAGGGCAGAGGGCATAGGTACTTTCACTTAATCCTTGACCATTTCAGCTGCAGTCTCTGATGATGGGGCTTTGGTGGAAAATTTCATGAATGAGTAGAGAATTTAAAGACATAGAAGGAGAAAAGATAGCATCAGTGTATCTGTTTGAAGATTTGGAGGTGGATTACAGGAAGGGGGATAGATCGCAAAAATTTATCTCAAATTTCACTTTCATGTTAGGCCGCTCTCAGGGTCAAATAGACTCAGTGACAGAAATGTGAAGTTTTAGGGGTGATTTGATGGTTAACCAAGAAACTCCCCACACTTAGATGAGTATCTCCTAATTCCTTAATTTACAGGCTCTACTCAGGCTGATTCTCCCCTGATTGAAAATGTAAGAATAGTTTTATGAAGCAGTAACTCAGCAGAAATAATGATGATGGTGATGATGATGATAGCATTTGATAACATTGTTAATAACAGAGAAGAGGCTCATTTATAGAGCGTCTCATTTTTCCATTTCTTTGTTCAGTCTCAAATGAACATCAGCTAATTGATCCTCCTGACATGTCTGTGAGGTATGTAAGAATTAGAATTCCTTTTCAAGAAATACCTAGTTTATTAATAATCAAGGAGGTAGGTGATAAACTGTTGTCACTGGCTTATCCTGCCCACAGTCACTGCCAGTGTATCCCCTCCAATATTAATAGTGGAGCCTGGTTTCTGTGGTTCTCTGGGCTAAGAGTGGCAAGTATTAGGCACTTAATAAGTTTGCTGGTGGATCAACTAAAACACTGGCTGACTAACTAAATGAGTGAGAGGCCTAAGAGGCTTGTCAGATGCCGCCCACTTAGGGGTCTTCAGAGACTGAATACCTGTGTTCTGGATGTTTCTAATTTGTATGATTTATTTTAGAGATGCCATATGACACCTCCACTAGTCAATCACAGAGGCTTAAATTCTTGCCATTTCATTAATTCTCATCTTCGCTTGAGTAGGCAGGCAGGGCTCTGGGAAGGAGGAAATAGAAACAATATAATGATAGGAGTGCGCTGTACCTTGTATTTTGTCTAATTCTACATTTCCCACCTCTGCCTGCCCAAGGCTGAATGATTCTCTACAACAACTCAAAGAAAGCCAAGATGGTCTTTGTCTCCAATGTCCTCTCTTACAGTCTATGCCCAGCTTCTTGTTGAATTCAGAAGTTCAGTTCTGTTCACACAGCTATCCCGATTAACAGGCAAACTGGAAAGTGAAAGAGCTCTTCTGGACTCTTGGAACGCCTCCTGCCTTGTTCCAGCTGCATGGACTTTGGTGTTAGTGGACTAGGTTCTTAGCAAAGATTAGCCCTTATGAGCTTCAAGGCATTGATTCTTGTCAGTCTTTCTGGCTTTAGTTTTCCTATCTGTGAAATGGTAATAATAATACCTACAACAGTGAATGTGTCATTGGGGTCCTTTTGTTTTTGACAAATGCTTAAAAAGAAAGAAAGGAACCCAGGATCTGGAAGGGAATAGTAGATGAAATGTTAGATCCTCAGGAGAGTTGAAAATATCCAGGTCTTTCCTAAATAGAAGTGCTGTTTGTTCCGACTGCCTCACCTTTACTCTGCCTCACTGAACCTCATCTATCCACTGTCCCCGTCCCTTAAGGACCTGCTCATCTTTTTAGTCATATGATTAACGAGTTGTCAACTAAGGAATTAATGTTGTTAAATAAGATAATATATAGCTCTCCCAAGCAACTATTAATAAACACTGACTTTCTATGTGGTCAATTTTTTTGTTTGTTTTTGCTTTTTAATTTGGTACATTTCAATAATAGAAGTTAGTTTATTTCCATGCGCTATTAAAATTTTATTTGTTTTTGCTTTGCCTAAAGTAAAATTCGTTCTGTTGATATACAGTTCTGAGTTTTCACAAATGCCTAGAGCTTGGGTAACCACAATCAACATACAGACCAGGTCCCTCACACCTCCAAAAATTCCCTTTGGAGTCAACCCCTCCCCACCTGGCAACCACTGATCTTTTCTGTCCCTGTATGCTTGTTTTCTCCAACTTCCCAGGTCTCCCATGAGGTTCAGATGGGAAAGTGGGTTCAAAGATCTTTCAAAACATTGGTCTGTAAGATGTGAAATTGATAAGTGCTAATTTTGAAATTTATATTGCAAGAAAGTGGATACTGTCTCGTAATGGTTTTGGCCATGTTGAACACGTGTATTTAACTGTTATATGGCTGTCAGATCATGTGATCCGTTATTACTGATGGCAGTAAGAATCAATTAAACCCGTGGTATACCTGAGGTTGGATTATACTGTGATGGCATTTGAAAGTGTTTATCAGGCACTGGGCTTCCCTGGCGGCTCAGACGGTAAAGCATCTGCCCGCAATGCGGGAGACCCAGGTTCGATCCCTGGGTCAGGAAGATCCCTGGAGAAGGAAATGACAACCCACTCCAGTACTCTTGCCTGGAAAATTCCATGGACTGAGGAGCCTGGTAGGCTACAGTCCATGGGGTCGCAAAGAGTCAGACACGACTGAGCGACTTCACTTTCACACTTTCACGTTCATCAGGCATTGAATAGGCCTTTCCTGCAGAACCAGTTGGGGGAATAAAAGTGCTGCAGACTAAGTAATACCTCGCAGCCAGTGATGGGGTTTTCAATAATTGACATAATGTTTCTGATTATTGTTTTATACTACCTCGCACACTCCCGCCATTACTATTCCATTTTATGATGATGTTAATATACAGATGTTACGTTAATCTGGTTTTTAATTTATCTTAGCTATCCCACATGTACATTTTCAAGTGATTTGTTTATTTAGTAGCACCATTTATTTTAAAAGTTGTATTTTATTTTATCACTGTGAAAGCACTAATGGCATTTACACAGGGCTTCGTTTTCATGTCTTGCTTCGTCCAGAATCGAGAAATTTTCGCTGTTCTTCTCAGGGCCAGGATCACACTCCCCTCTATTGGTGAATCACCACCACCCTGCAGTAACTACGTGCTGGGACGGGTCTACCCTCCAGCCTCTCCCCTCCAGTCCCTCGTTCCTGTGGGAAACGTGAGCACCGAGCCCAGGTTTTGTTCAGTGTTGGATGAGAGCCACCTCCACGATCACAATCAAACATCTTCATGGCGACATTGATTGTCTTTTGGCACATTTCTACCTCTGAGAATGTTGAACAATGAAGTTGGATTTACACTGGAGTGCAGGCCAGGGCCTGGAGTCAGAATATTCAGTTTGTTTCCTCCTAAGGGGTCTTAGAGATGCCTCCATTTCAGACAGTGTCACTTCTGACCCTGTCCTCAGCTTCACAGTGACATTCCTTATAGGAGCTGGACATCTCCTCCCATGGTGTTGACCCACTCAAGTCCATCTGTTCAAACATAAAGTCATCCTCTTTCTCCCAAGCTGGCTTCTCCTGAGATGCTCAGTTCTCCTCAAGGCCCCCCAAACTTCCCTTGATGCTACATGCATCAGATCCCGGGTCCTGCAGATCCTTCCTGCTTCGCCTCTTGGTTTTCTTGCTTCCAAGCCCATTTCTCCTGCCTCAGCTTTGGAACAGGGCTCATCTTCCCCTGCAGGACCACTCTAGCGTCCCACTATTTTAGCACCTCTTGCCTCCAGCCTGGCTCCTTCTCATCCCTCCTTCAGGCCAGGGTGGAGATTTGATGGCACATAGGTTTCTCCTTTGCTTGAAAGCCTTCAAGATCCATTTTTCTCATAGGAAAACATCAAATTCCTTAATCACCTATTTCAGCCCCCTAAGCACACCGGCCCTGCCCTCTCTCCCTCTAGCTTCGACTCTAGTCAAGACTGGCTCACAGGTCTCACAAGCACAAAAGTCGATGGCTTAAGATAATAAGTTCATTTGTTCTGGTCAGAGGGTGTCAGCAGGTGGGGGGGATGTTGGGAGGGGACATTTCTTTACTCTGCAGAGGGGTCCTTCAGGGACTCTATTCCCTTCATCTTGTGGATAAGAATCTCCACCAGGTCATCCACCACCTGGCTCCAGGCTACTAAACAGGAAATAGAACAAGTATCTTGGAGCAGGGATGGAGGTGGGGATGAGGGTGTGGGTAGGGTGTTCTAATGGGCCGATCACAGAAGTGGCGCCTTACAACTTCTGCCACATTCCATTGGTTGGGACCAATCACCTGGCCACCACTCTTAACTGCCCTGGAGACTAGAACCTGTGGCCCAGTCAAGGATGACCAGGAGAAGATGAACATTGCTGTGTGCCAGGCCTCGCCCACTTCCTGCAGCTCCCTCAGGTAGGCTGCACAGCCACTGTCTGCCAATTGCATCTGGAGTTTCTCTGCTGCTAAGAAGTGTACATGGTTGAGTGACACAGATGGAACAGACCCCTCAAGGCAGCAGAGTGAAACGTGACAGGGAGAGCAGGCCTGGGGCAGACCCCAGCCTTGGCAACACCAGGCAGGTTGCAGGTGCTGAACCCTTGAGCCTATTTCCTCCTGTCTCATCTTGAGCTTGCTCTGACCAATTCCCCAGTGCAGAAGGACGATCCCAGAGGAGAGATGCCCTCCTGTGTGAAGCAAAGCAGAGGGCTCAGGAAAGGCAGGGACATCTATAAGGGCAATGAAGTGCTTAGCGCCTTGAGTGCAGGGCTTGAAAAACACCTATGGATTGTTTGCCATTAGGAACTTTGAGCTTATAATCACTAAGTGTGTATATGTGCTTAGTCGCTCAGTCGTGTCCAACTCTTGCGACCCCATAGACTGTAATCTTCCAGGCTCCTGTGTCCATGAGATTTTCCAGGCAAGAATACTGGAGTGGGTTGCCATTTCCTTTTCCAGGGGATCTTCCTGACCCAGGAATTGAACCCAGGTCTCCTGCATTGCAGGCAGATTCTTTACTGACTGAGCTACAAGGGAAGCAATCACTAAGTGGTGAGGCCCAAACCAGAAACTGCTCTATAAGCCTGGACCAGGTTGTAACAATTTCGAGTGAAAACAAAAAAAGCCACTTTAGTGTGCTTCTTCACTCCCATTTTGACTTCAACAGCCTTTATAATGCGGTGCTTTCTCTAACTATCTGAGCACTGACCTCACTTTGTCTCTTCTTGTTAATCCAGCTGCTCCCAGATAAGCGTCCTCATGCCCTGCACTGCTTTCCTCCCGGGCATCTTGTCCGCCCCAGCCCTGTGGCCTTCACATCCATGTCAACCTAACAAAAGAGGGAAGAAAGCCACGAAGACATATGTGCAGCAGCGTTTTCTCAGGAAAATGTTCTTTTGTCAGCTAGGGTCCAAGTCACTCCATTCAACTCCTTCCTCTAAACGAAATGAAAGTCATATTTTATGGCAAGATGAGAAAAACTGAAACAACATTTTTCTTTGCCTCTTTGGGCCTCCATCCTCCTCATTCATGTGAGTTGTGCTTCTGCTTTAACCAGACCTCCTTAGGAGACAACTTTCTTTCTTAATCTTGTCGGGGACCACGATGACCCACCATCTGTGTTGTTTGTGTAAACCTGGATCATGTAAACTGTCAATAAAACGTCATTTAATGTACAACCATCTGTCTCAAAAACAGGTACCCGTGCTTTGACTTCTAACAGGCAGAGTAATCCTTAGAGCTTTCTGAAAGACTGCTCCCCAGGTTATAATCCTCAATTTGGCTCGAATAAAATTTTCCATTTCTTTCTTAGATTGACATCAGTTTTTTTCATCAACACTTGTTAAGCAATGTCTAAGCCACATGGCTGTCCCCTGATATACACATAACCTGAAGATGCCCAGGGTCCTTCTCTGTATAACATTGGAGATGTGGGGCAGTAGACCCATATGGAGCCTGTGATGTCACTGATAAAAGTGGTATACATCTTCCTGCAGTTTGTTGGTATTGTTGTTTGTGGTGTTTTGTTGCTAAGTCATGTCTGATTCTTTTGCAACTCCATGGACTGTAGCCTACCAGGCTCCTCTGTCCATGGGATTACCCAGGCAAGAATACTAGAGTGGATAGCCACTTCCTTCTCTAAGGGATCTTTCCAACTCAGGGATCGAATTCATGCCCCCTGCATTGGCAGGTGGATTCTTTATACTGAGCCACAAGGGAAGTATTAGCTTTTTCCTTTTGCTACCTTCCCAAACCCACCTGCCAATGCAGAAGACATAAGGAGACCCTTCAAACAGGGTTTTTGAAGATGATGAGATTGAGTTGAGGTCATTATGATGGACCCTAATGCAATACAACTGGTATCTTTATAAAGACAAGAAATCTGGATCTAGAGACAGACACGAACAGAGAGAGGATGACGTGAAGACAGAGGGAGAAAGTCATGTGAAGGCTGGAGTTATGCTGCCACAAGTTAGCGAACTGACAGAAGCATGAGAGAGGCTGGGGCAGACCCTCCCTGGAGCTTTCAGAGGGAGCATGGCCCTGCCAAGATGCTGATTTCAGACTATGACCTTCTAAACTGTGAGACAATACATTTCTGTTGTAAGTCACCCGGTGTCTGATATTTTGCTATGGCAGCCCTAGCAGATGAATACACATGCTCATTCATTTGAGTATTTTGACCCCTTCCTCTACCATCTGACGTGGGAGTTCTGGCAGAGCCAGCTGTGGGCCATCACTTTTTCTACGCTTCAAGAACCATCCTGGCTGCCTGTGAGCATTGTCTCCTGGGTTCTTGCTAGGGTGTTAACTCCTGGATAACAAATAAGAGAGTATTCCCCTGTTGATAAACTCTCCTTCATCCAACTCTGTGGCCCACTGCCCATCACCCCAGGGCCCAGCATTTTCCCTGTTTCTGATGGTATTTATTAGCGTGATTGCCTACCTCCTGCTGTCATAGGTCCAGTGTATACCCAGTCTAGCTGGGTCAGGATGTGGCCCTTGTGACTGGTCTGGTTACAGGAACAGAGGAGGTTAGACCTAATGAGGACAAACGTTTCATGGGACACCTGTGTCATTTGAAACTTCAGCCTGAGCAGGTGCGGAAAACCACTATCTCCTAGATTTTGTAAAAGGAGAGGAGTAAGAAACTGCGGCAGGGCCTGCAGTTCAGCGGAGTCTGCAAATTCAAGGTTCTTAGTGACATCAGCCTAGATGTCCCTGTTCCAAGTCTCAGGGTCCCACTCCTTACGATTTGGGACCCTGACCAGGATGTAGGCTTGTCGGGCTGAGCGTTCCACCTTCTCTGAAGCTCTCTTACTCTTACAATTCAGGGCTGTGCTGTAACCTCTGCTCTGGCTGCAGGAGTTCGTGGATTCCTTAATGCTGCCAAGGCCCTGTGGTCTTCACACTTCACTTAGGATAGGTGATCAATCACCCCGAGCCTCATCGATAGGCTAATGGTTCTTAGCAACAGCCACCCTCTTCCGTAGTCCTTGTGGTTACTTTTACTTATCCTTCTCTAGCATCAGCTTTTACACTGGTCCATCTTTCCTCTACCATCGGGATCCTGTACCAGTTCACCACTGTTACATGTCTCAGCTGTTGCCCTGCTTCCCTGGTGGCTCAGATGGCAAAGAACCCGCCTGCAAAGTGGGAGACCTGGGTTCGACCCCTAGGTTGGGAAGATCCCCTGGAGGAGGGCATGGAAACCCACTTCAGTATCTTTGCCTGGAGAATCCCCATGGACAAAGGAGCCTGGTGAGCTACAGTTCATGGTGTGGCAAAGAGTCAGACATGACAGAGCAACTAAGCCAACAGCATGCCTGGGGATATCTGTACTCCACTGACCAGCAGGGGTGGGGGTTCTCATTGCCAGCCAATCACCTCCAAATCCCTATCTTGGAGTCTGATTTTGAGGATTGCAGCTGGTGCGCTTGTTGTAGGATGGGTTCCCTGGAACCAGACTGAGATGGGGAGTGGCATGCTGGTATCTGATTGGGGAATGCTCTCAGGAGAAGTGAGGAAGGCAGGATCACCTAAAGGGAGCAGCTGGTGCTCAAAGTGGTGGCAAAGAAGGAAAGTGTCAGCTGATCCTCTAGAATGGCCCTTCAGAGTTGTCCCAAGTTGAGGCCAGAGGGCTGGGCTTTTGTATTTCCAATCAGCCAGCCATTAGCAATGGACCACCCCTTGAGAGGGGGATAACCGTGAGCATGGCAGGTCGCTGCAGCCTAGTTCAATGCCCAGCAAGCCACACAGCTGTGAACTGTCAACAGCTGATGCTGCTGACAGCTGGACAGTGAATACGTCTGTCTTCACTAGAGGATTTAGGGGAAGCATCAACGTGTGCCCTACAGACACCGGTTCATATTCAAAGAAACATGAGTTTATGAGGATGAGTTCAACCTGTGCAGGAAATTTTAAGATAAAACATGAGACTTCACAGACATTTCTCACCTATTGTGTCCTCCCTGCAGAAGCCTGCAGACAGGCTCTACCTTCCCTGTCACTACCTCGAGGGACGCTTTGGTGAAGTGTGTGAGGAGAGCTGCCCCAAGGAAACCTGCTCCCCAGAGCAGGGTCGGAGACACCACGGACACCTCCAAGCGAACCTAAGGCCTTGGGGCTTCTCTCCCTGGGGAGTTTGCAACTTCAGGCTCATTTCCTAGTTTGGAAAGAGACAGTGCGCCCTGACAAAGGGATTCCAAGCATCATTAAGCAGGTGTGTGAGGGTTGTAGGGGCTGGAGGGGGTCAGGCGCCCTCCCAGTGCTTCTGAGATCATGCCATCTGCACCACCCGAGCAGAAAACTGCTCCAGCAGACAGAGAAGTGTTGAAAGAGGCCCAGGCTACATTCGGTTTGAAACTCTGGGTATATTAAAAAAATGAAGGCATGCTAAAACAAGGTTACAAAACTGTTTACACGTTACAGATTATCCCCTTGAATACACACTCCTACATACACAAATACCGTAACTGTATACGTAGGATCACATTTGGAAATATTGCAAAAAGCTTACATTTGGTTTATGTGAAAATACAAGATCTGGATCAGGCCAAGTCCTATCCACATAAAAGGAAGGCAAAGTCCAGGTCCAAACGGACTTCTAGCTCCAAACGGGACACGTGAAAGTCCCATTGGAACACCCCCAGGTCTAGAATTGCTGTCTTCTTGTTATAGGTTCGCCCAAGTCTTCTTGTTTCATCACCTCCCCCACCCTCCCCCCAATAGACAGAAGCTTCGCCCTATACATTTATATCAGGGCGTGCTGAACACAGCCCCATCTCCTCGGAGAAACAAAAGCCGGAGGGCCATTTGGTGCTGCCTTGATCTCACGTGCGCAGATATCTTCCAACTGTATTTGCTATTTGCTCCTGTGTCCCTGCATCCCCCTGCTGTTCCCAATTGTCCATTGCCTATTAGGAACGGTTCCAGCCAAGGTATTTTTTTCGTATTTATTTGCTCCTTTTTCCCTGGGAACTTCACTATGCATGAGTAACTGGCTTGTGCTGCTGCTTTTGTTTGACATTTTGCATTCGTTAAAAACCAGTCATCTGCATGTTTTATAAACCCGTAGGGGTCTCTCTCCCCTTGATCAATGCTGGAAGTACTCATTAACATCTGGGGAAGTTATAGCCCCAGATAGGGGGGATACGCGACCTACCGAGTGTGGTTTTAGGGAATTTGTCTAAAAAAAAAGAAACATACCAAAGCACTTGATATTCATCGCCAGGGTTGCTCACTAATAGAAATGAGCCTGCGCGCCTTTGGTGCCTGCGTGTATTCCCTTTCCCCAGCCTGGAATGCATTTTCCCTTCCACTCTGTTGTCTAAGGCAACCTGTCCTCTGAGGAAACCATTTCTGGGCACCTCAGCAGACCCAGATTCCGCCTTTCTCCGAGAACTGTCAGTCAGTCCGTGTAACCTACACACATTGGGAACGCCCTATGTGCCAAGTACAATGCACTCATTTCTAGGATTTAATATAAATAAGAAAAGTCCTCTGCCCTTGGTTGCTAATGAAGAAAGCAGACACACAAACTCATTATCAGAACCAAATGCAGGGAGGACTTGGATGACCAAGGGCAGGAGGCAGGAGACAAGAGGCGGCCAGCCTCTGCCCTGGCAGATAGGGAAAGGTTCAAAGAGGGAGCGGTCATGCATGTCATGAAGGACTCATGGTCATTCTGAAGGAGCCCGAATTCTGTCCTGCTGGCCACTGTTTCTCATTTCTCTGATGTGGACCAACCACATCAGAATCACACCCCCTGAGAGGGTTGTTTAAATGCAGTTTTCTGAGACCCAGATCCAGAGCCACTGGTTCACAGGATCTGCATTCTCTCCAGGACAATGGGTAATTTTAGTGCACCCCGAAGTTTGAGACATGCTGCTGTGGCGGATGGGAGCCACCGAAGGGTTTGATCTGACTTTTCACGGTTATGTGTTTACCTTTAATATGCAATACATGCGTGTGGTAAGTGTCTCTCAACCCCGTTTCCCCTGCCCACCAATTCTCCCTCCTCCCCCACCCCAGAAGCAACCACCGTTACTAGTTTCTTAAGAGTCTTTCCAGGAGGGCATGGTGGCCTGTCATTTGCCTACTTGGTTTCAGATTCACACCCTGTCTTCCTCTGTTTTTCCCAAGCTGCTCTGGCCACTGCCTTTTGTGAAGTTTGGTCAGTAAGAGGCACTGGATTCTCCTAGTTGTCTATTTCATACATAGTAGTTTACGTATTGCCTTTCATCACCATAGAGAAAACTATGTCACCCTTAAAAGTTTTAGTCTGGGTCCTCTCAAAATGAAGGACTGGGTCTCTTTAGCTAGAGACTTCTCTTGTATTAAATAAAAGTCAGGTAACTTCTCCATCCTGTAACCCTTGATTTTTTTAGAGCTAGTCACTTTACTTTATCATCCAACTGTCAAACACTCCAACCCTATGCCCTTCTGCCAAGAAACTTGCTTTCTCTCTACCAAGCTGTTTGTTTCTAGACACATGTTGATCCAGAATATCTAGAGGAGTTTATTTGGCACCAACTCTCTTTCAGATTACAATTTTTTCACATACTCACACACAAAAAAGAGTCACTGGCAAGCAATTCAAAGGCAGGAAGAGGAGATATTCAGGGGACTGGTTCCTCTCTACCTCCTCACCACTGAGCAGGGTCCCTGGCCCTCTATGCCTCTGTGGTACCAGCTTCCACTGGGCAGGCCATTGTCCCAACTCTGGACAGGTGGTGTGGTTCCTGAGCCTCAATAATTTCACGTCCTTCTGCTCCTCCAGCGCATATCTTTCATCTCCAGGTCATCTATTTGCTCTTCCAGCACATTCAACTCATTTAAAACGACTTTCCTCTATTTCCTCTATTGAACTGTCTGGGTTGGGAAGGTTTCCTGACTGAATTCTATTTTGTTCTTTTTATCCCCCACTTAAAAATGTATCTAATGGTTGACTGCTGAGTTGTTTTCAACCAACCCTTTCTCTGAGAACAACCAGAAAAGTCAAAGGAAGTATATGTATTTTAAATAACAAAAATCAAAGATTAAAAATAACAAAAGCAAAAAACCTCTTTGAAGGTACTGGAGTGTTTTCAAGGTTCTGAGAAATTCCAAGGCCAAGAGTTAGGGGAGAAGGGAACACCAGAGAGATAAGACTGTAAGTCCAGTAGATGAAGCCAGTTTCTACCTCAAGGCTAATGAATGTTTCTAAGGAAGTGACTCAGAGTCCAAGAGGCTGAACAGAGCTTTCATTAGACTCATAAAACTATGAAAAAAAAAAGAAAGTTCAGATCTCGTTAAGAAAGAGGATCCTAAGGTATACCCAGGCTTTGAGTAAGGACTCCAAAGGGCTAAACCTCAGGAGGAGGAATGAATCACAAATAGACCAGTTCTAACAAAAACTGAGGAACGACTTGATTTATCTCAATATCTGATTGGAAAAAAGTTTATTTGAGATTGCTATGCTTCTTGCCTAGCGGCCCTGAAAAAGTAAATCTTCTCTAGAAGAAAGCAAGATCATCTAGAGGACCCATGTATCGCCATAATTTTCATATATTTCATATATTTCATGTATAGTCTTATGCTTATCAAACATAAGCATGTATAGAAGATGACAGACGTAACTGAAAAACCAAGGTGAACAACAGACACTAGAAATAGACCCAGGAAGTACAATATCACTTGGACATTAAAATCACTGTGATTAATGGGTTCAAAGAGTTAAAAGAAAAGATCAACAGTTTTAATAGAGAATTAAAGAAATGGAAATTCTCAAACTGGGGAAAAACTCACATTAATTAAAATTAAGAACTCAATAAATCATATTTACTGACTGAAGAGAAAAATTAAGAAACTGGAAAATATAGTAGATGTAAATATTCACATTAAAACACAAAGAAAAAGGCACAGAAATATATATATATATATATATAATGATGGCTCAGACAGTAAGAAATCTGCCTGCAGTGCAGGAGAACTGGGTTTGATTCCTGAGTCAGGAAGATCCCTGGAGAAGGAAATGGCAACCTACTCCAGTGTTCTTCCCTGGAAAATCCCATAGAGAGTTGGATCATAAAGAAGGCTGAGCACTGAAGCACTGATGCTTTTGAATTGTGGTCCTGGAGAAGACTCTTGAGAGTCCATTTAATTGCAAGGAGCTCAAACCACTCAATTCTAAAGGAAATCAACCCTGAATATTCATTGGATGGTCTGTTGTTGAAGCTGAAGCTCCAACCCTTTGGCTACCTGATATGAAGAGCCAACTCATTGGAAAAAACCCTGATGCTGGGAAAGATTGAGGGCAGGAGGAGAAGGGGGCGACAGAGGATGAGATGGTTGGATGGCATCACTGACTCAGTGAACATGAATTTGAGCAAACTCTGGGAGATGGGGGAGGACAGGAGCCTGACGTGCTGCAGTCCATGAAGTTGCAAAGAGTTGGACATGACAGTGACTGAACAACAACAAAACTTTGTCAGAGCTTATAGAATAATTTTGTAGATGTATTATTTCAAAGAACGTATGCATTTGAATAATTGACAGATATTTAAGGTTTCTGAATGATAGTAGTTTCCCACCAATAGTGCTTGAAGTGGCTCTTTCCTCAAACTCATCAATGCAGTGTATTATTGAATTTTTAACATGGCAAACCTGATAGTATCTAATTTTAGGGAAATTGGTGTTTTTCTTTTGGTGAATTTGAGCTACTTTTCATATATTTGAAATCCATCTATATTTTATTTTTGTTCACATTCTCTTGCCAATTTTTTATTGAATAGTTAGGTTTTACTTTTATTGATTTGTAGACATCATTTATATAGTCAGGCCATCAGTGCCTTGTCATTTATATTGCGAATATTTTTTCCTTAATTTGTTGTTTGTCTTTTAACTTTATGTCTTTTTTCCAAGCAGAAAATTTTAATTTTGAGTATTCAAATTTGTCATTCTTTTCTTTTATGGATTGCCTATTTTGTGTCCTATTTAGAAAGACCTAACCTATTTGTATATTTTAATTTTTCTCCCTATGTTCAATCGAATTATTTCAAGTTGAGTCTTGTTAAGATTGAAGTTAGAAAAATCATTCTCGACTGTTATTTAGAGAAAAAATGGGAGGGGAACAAGGCTAGAGGCAAGGGGTCTACTTCAGAGGATTTTTACTAATTCAAATGAGGGATGAAAAAGGCTTGGGCTTAAAGCAGAAGGGGGAGCAGACTCAAGAAGTGTTTAGAAGATAAAAGAGCTTGATGATCTTTGGACATGAAGGATAAGAGTCGAGGAGGCATCATAAGAGATAAGGAGGCGTCTACACCATAGCCAGGCTTGGGCCAAACTGACAGCTCCCTGGGTGTTTCTGTTATTACATTTCTCTTGACTTACTGACTTATGTGTCCTGTCTTCCCAGTGATACTCAGTTCCTCTCAAGGGCAGGAACACCTTTGGTTCTATGTAGAACCTAGACTGGTGCACACACAGGGAAGAGGCCAGTAAAACATTGGTTGATGAGCCTCACAACGGTGTCTTCAGAGGAGGAGACCATGTGTGCCCTTGCCTGTGATGAACTGATGACTGACGATAGGTTTACCCATGTTTTTGTGCTGGTGGGAATGCTTTCTCAGTCAGTCTTTACGATGTTCTTGTGACCTGGGCGGGAGGTTCTCTCTTCCCTAAGGTTATGACCTGCCTACGGGATATCCTCACCTGAATGTCCCATAGAATCTAGAAGTCTACTTTATCACCTGTGCCCAGTGTATACTTTCTTTATAGTTACCTGATCCACCATCCACCTGGGGCCAGGAGCTAGACACCTCAGCCATCCCTGGACCCACCTTCTCTGTTATATTCCACAGCTGCTGCTGCTGCTAAGTCGCGTCAGTCGTGTCCAACTCTGTGCGACCCCATAGACGGCAGCCCACCAGGCTCCTCCGTCCCTGGGATTCTCTAGGCGAGAACACTGGAGTGGGTTGCCATTTCCTCCTCCAGTGCATGAAAGTGAAAAGTGAAAGTGAAGTCGCTCAGTCGTGTCCGACACTTCGCGACCTCATGGACTGCAGCCTACCAGGCTCCTCCATCCATGGGGTTTCCCAGGCAAGAGTACTGGAGTGGGGTGCCATTGCCTTCTCCTAGCATTCTTCAAATCCTGGCAGTTATTCCTCAAATAGCTTCAAACTCATCCCCTTCTATTCATCCTCCTGCCGCTGCCTTAGTTCAGACTTTATCTCCCAAGGGAACTGCTCCAGGACCTTCTTAACCAATCTCCCTGCCTGCTTCTCTCTAGTGTTTTGCCACCCCATTGCTAATCAGAAAACATGACACAAGGTCATTTCCTGCTTCCAAATCACAGTGGATAAAATAATAAATAAATACTGTGCTCAGTATGTGGGAACCTTTATAATCTGGTTCCTTCCCCATCAACAACTCCAAACTAACTTCTGAACCCTTCTCTCTCCCCAGACAGAACAGGTCCTCGCACATCTTTGTGCGTTTGCTTCTTCTGTGACAGGTAGAATAATAACCCCCTAATGATGTTCATGTTCTAATTCCTGGGATCTGTGAATATGTTACTCTACATGACAAAATGGAATTAAGGTTACCAATCAGTTGACCATGCAACAGGGAAATCAACTGGATTATCTGGGTAGGTCCAATATAATCACAAGTGTCCTTGAATTTGGAAGAGGCAGGCAGACTAGGAGGCCAGAGGGATGCAGTTTGTGAGAAATTCAACCCACTGCTGCTGGCTTTGAGGATGGAGGAAGGGACTACAAGTCAAGTAATTCAGACAACTTCCAGATATACTCCCTTAGAGCCTCCAGAAAGGAATGTAGCCCTGAAGACACCTTGACTTTAGCCCAGTGAGACCCACGTCAGACTTCTGACTTACAGAACTGTAAAACAATGTCTGCTATTGTTTTAAACCACTGAATGTATAGCCACTTATTACAGCAGCAATAGAAAACTAATACAGGTGTATACCTTGTATATTGCACTTTGCAGATATTGTGTTTTTTACAAATTGAAGGTTTGTGACAATCCAGCATCAAGGAAGTCTAATGGCACCATTTTTTCCAACACCATTTGCTCATTTCAAGTTCCTGTGTGACATTTTGTTTATTCCCATAGTATTTCAAACTTTTTCTTTATTATTATATTTGTTGTGGTGATGTATGATCAGTGATTTTTGATGTCACTACCTGGACTCACTGAAGGCTCAGATGATGGTTAGCACTTCTAGCAATAAAGCATTTTTTATTTAAAGTATGTACATTTTTCACACATAACGCTATCACACATTTAACAGACTACAGTACAGTGCAAACATTGTTTTTATATGCACTGAGAAACCAAAAAAACTCAACCTGACTCTCTTTATTGCAGTATTTGCTTTCTTGCAAGCGGGTTTGCCTGGTGGCTCAGACAGTAAAGAATCTGTTTGCAATGCAGGAGACTCAGGTTCCATCCCTGGGTTAGGAAGATCCCCTGGAGAAGGGAATGGCTACCTACTCCAGTACTTTTGCCTAGAGAATTCCATGGACAGAGGAGCCTGGTGGGCTACAGTCCACGAGGTCACAAAGAGTCAGGTTGGATGGCATCACCAAGTCAAGGACATGAGTTTGAGGAAATTTTGGGAGACAGTGAAGGACAGGGAAGCCTGGTGTGCTGCAGTCCATGGGGTGGCAAAGAGTTGGACACATCTTAGTGACTGAATAACAAAAATGGTCTGGAACTAAACCTGCAATATCTCTCAGGTATGCCCATATACTTGTCATACTGTCTGCTTGGAAGGCCCTTCCTCGGTTGCCTCAAGTTCAATGCCACCTATTCTGAAACACTTCTTAAATTCCCACCACAGGCAGAGTGAGCGACTGTGACCTCAAAAGAGTATCCATATATTGCCTTATGCAGCACCATACTGCACTGTAATTTTTCTGGTTCGATATATATCTCTGCCATTAACTAGAAACTTGTTTATTAGGGTTGGATTGTCTCTGGTTTGTTTTTGTTTTTCCAGGAACTAAGACAGAACCCGGTATTTAATGTGAAAAGGAGGAATGACGTAAGAGAAAATAGGCCAAGTGAGGTTATGACTTGCCCAAGGAGCCACAGCTGGTTAGAGGTTGCTAGGATCAGAGGCATGGTCAGGTCTTGTCACCATAGATTGACTCAAGAGAAATGGAATCCTCTGTAAACACCTTTGTGGCCAGGTCTTCCTGCATGTCTCCCAATGCCTTCCTCATCCCATATCTTTTTCTCTTTGGATAACTGAAGAAATGTCTCAGCTCTAAAATGTTAGTCTCTGCCTACTTGTTGTGAAGATGTTTAGACCAAATCGTGAGCTGAGGTGGTCAATTCATTGACAATAGTGTGTTAAGCACTCATCTGTATTTGGCACAGTTCTAGTCTCTAAAAGGGTATGGACTGAAAAAAATATACAACCTAAAATTTGAGAACTATATTTTATTCAGTGGACACACTGAAGACTTCACCCTGCAAGACAGCCTCTCAGATAGATATGAGGGACTATGCCAAAGAGCTAAGAGAGGAGCCAGGATATGTAGGAGTTTTTGCAACAAAAACCAGGTAGTTGGAACATCAAAATGTTACTGTTAATTAAAGAAAAATCAGATATCCCAAGTTAATGAATTTAGCACCTTTCTGTGTATAGGAAGATGCAAGAGTCTGGACTCATTGAAATCATTCATTTAATAGTCATCTAACTATCTAGGGTCAGCAACCTTTTTTTTCCATCCTGTATCCCCTCAGTGGCTTGATGGCTGCAACATCCTTTGTTTACTGATATGGCAAGCAACATTCTTTGTCCACAAAGGACAGTGAGATAAAATTTCTTAGTGACTTTATTCCCCAGCTAGAAAGACAGATGATAACCTGATGACAAATACGTGACAGAGTAGGAGGTAAATGACCTTGGAGGTCAAAAAGATATAGGTAGGGGTCAAATGGGAGTCTAAGGCACCTTGATAGGATTCCAGGCAGGGCCTTCTGAGGGCTGGGATCCTTGAGTAGTATAGCAGACCGAAGCTGGGGCTGGCCAAGTTTTCCTGGGGGCTCAGTGGAGGTTGCCATTGTAGAGATTTTGAGTGCTATGGATTTCAAGGCAGGACCAGGAAAGAAAGAAGGTATCTGATTCTGCAAACAAAGAAATTCATTTATTCAGTCAATGAGCATTTAGGGAGATCCTACTATGTCCAGGAATGGGGCACGGTAATATAAAACAGGAACACAAAGCTGAAGGCCACAGATAGCAATCCTGTGTAGCCCATATTGCCATCCAATCTGGTTAAGATTCAGATTAAATTCTACATAGGTGTTTGATAAATAAATGTCTTTGAGTGGTTGAGAGATCGTTCCCAGCTGGGAAGAATCAGGGGGTGGCTTCTTGGAATATGAGGTCTTCTAACTTGGCCTTGAAGGGTAGTCAGGCTAGTGACAGGCAGAGATGGAGAGGACAGGTTGGGTTGAGAATTTGGCTCCTTTAAGGTGCATATATTTTAATGGGGATTTATTTTCTGCATTGTTAAAGCTTAGTGGTTCCCTCAAATCATACTGACAGGAAGGCAAGGCAGAGTTCACCAAATAGCATATTTTGCCCTGAGCAAAAGCACTTCTCCATGCATGGAGTAGTCCCCCACTGTTTCCTGGTAAGAGCCTGTGCTGGCTTTGGAAATCAAACAGGATTAAATAAAATACTTAAACAAAATACTCTCCCACCAGCAAAGGAATAGCTATGGGCTGGCTTACCCCAGGACAACACCTGCAAGAATGTTATGCTAATGGCAGCCGTAGGAAACCTCATCCGCCCCACTCAAGGTGAACCCTCCAGGAGAGGTAGGTCTTAATTACATTTGTATTTGCAGTTTCTTGGCCAGTATCTCCTCACCCATACCCAAGAAGTCAAGTGTGTGCTCACTGAATTTCTGACTCCAGGGATGGAATGACTGAGTGGAGGGATGGACGAGAAGTTAGATGAATGCACTTCTGTGTCTTTTGGCACAGAGTGATTGGGTTACAGCTTCTTGGGATGTCCAATTCATCTTCTGCTGGTGGAGGTGTGACTGAGATGGTCTTCATCATGTGGCATACAGGTGTTTGTGTAGGTCATTCATTCATGAGTCTGCTGGGGAATGCTCAGGAGGTGTTCTTCACTCAGGAAGAGTAGAATGCTAGCAGGGGGGTAATGATGTTCAACTCCCTCAATTTGTGAACAATTTGTGAATGGAACCATCAAGATGAAGGGATGTGTCCAGGGCAGTTTGAGGTTCCTCTCCCAGAGACTTATTTCTCTGGTGATTATTGCCTGCCTTCCAGGACTGGGGTTTGTTGACTCTTTCTTTTGGTCAAAGTCAGTTGTTTAAAGCTCTTGCCAGTGAAGGCAGCAGAGAGTCTTCAGTATAATGACAACTTATAAAGCAAAACAAAACAAACATGTTGAGAGCTCAAATACTGTCACTGTAAAGTAATAGAGGCAGGAGTGTAAGGACAGAGAAATCTAGCTTTCCTGTCTCTATAGAGAGACTCCAGGCTCCTGCTGTCCCAGCCCTGAGGCTATCAGCAGGGGGAGGTGGGGACCAGTCCACAGGGTCTCACTCAGAATATTCTCATTTCAGAGGCTGCTCTGACCTGTCCCAGGAGGGATTGGGAGTGGGGAGAGAAGAAGGAGGCAGCTTTTATATTCTGAAGAATCCTCCACCATTTACCCAGTCCAGGCCTTGAGGTCCTGGCCCTTTTCCAATTTGGGTAATTACATTTTCCCTATGCAAATTGCTCCCCTGAATTTGCATAGTCAAGTCAGTAGCGGCCCAGCCACCTTGGCAGCCTCTGCAGGCTCACTCCAAGTCCGAGTCCAATTCCATTGGCCTTCCTCTTGACTCCTTTGGGGGAGGTCTGGTTTCCAAGTAGCAGCAACAGCTGCCCAGCCCAATGTGGCCCTAACATCTGTGGTGGACTTGTACACTTTGTTGCTCAGCCACTAAGTTGTGTCCAACTCTTTGCAACCACGTGGACTGCAGCACCACAGTCTTCGCTGTCCTTCATTATCTCCTGGAGTTTGCTCAAACTTATGTTCATTGCGTCAGTGATGCCATCCAAACATCTCATCCTCTGATGCCTCCTTCTCCTCCTGCCCTCAATCTTTCCCAGCATCAGTCTTTTACAATGACTCAGCTCTTCACATCAGGTGGCCAAAGTGTTAGAACTTCAGCATCAGTCCTTCCAATGAGTATTCTGGGTTGATTTCCTTTAGGATCGACTGATTTGACTTCCTTGTTGTCCAAGGGACTCTTAAGAGTCTTCTTCAGTACCAGCATTCGAAAGCATCAATTCTTTGGCACTCAGCCTTCTTCTAACTCTCACATCCATACACAACTACTGGAAAAACCATAGGTTTGACTGTATGGACGTTTGTTGGCAAAACAATATTTCTGCTTTTTAATATGCTGTCTAGATTTGTAATAGCTTTCCTTACAAGGAGCAAGTATCTTTTAATTTCATGGCTGCAGTCACTGTCTGCAGTGATTTTGGAGCCCAAGAAAATCAAATCTGTCACTGTTTCCGTTTCTTCCCCATCTGTTTGCTGTGAAGTAATGGGACTGGATGCCATGATCTTAGTTTTTCTGAGCTTTTTCACTCTCCTCTTTCACTCTTATCAAGAGGCTCTTTAGTTCTTCTTTAGTTTCTGCCATTAGAGTGTTATCACCTGCATATCTGAGATTGTTAATATTTCTCCCAGCAACCTTGATTCCAGCTTGTGATTCATCCAGTCCAACATTTTGCATGATGTAGTCTGCATACAAGTTAAATAAGCAGGGTGACAATATAGAGCCTTGATGTACTCCTTTCCCAATTCTGAACCAGTCTGTTGTTCCATGTCCAGTTTTAACTGTTGCTTCTTGACCTGCATACAGGTTTCTCAGGAGGCAGGTAATGTGGTCTGCTATTCCCATCTCTTTAAGAATTTTCCACATTCTTTTGTGATCCACACAGTCAAAGGCTTTAGTGTAGTTAGTGAAGCAGAAGTAGATGTTTTTCTGGAATTCCCTTGCTTTCTCTATGGTCCAGTGAATGTTGGCAATTTGATCTCTACTTCCTCTGACTTTTACAAATCCAGCTTTATATCTGGAAGTTCTTGTTTTACTTACTGCTGAAGCCTAATTTGAAGGATTTTGAGCATTACCTGGCTAGCATGTGAAATGAGTGAAATTGTATGGTAGTTTGAACATTCTTTGGGGGATTTTTTTATACACTTAGGGAGATTTTTAACCTGCCTAAGAGCTCTTGAAGCTATTGGTGTGGAGATGGCCCAGAGGAAAGACCAGAGGTGACTGTGTGATCACGGTCCTGTACCAAGTCTGCCATCTGGTGTGAACTGCTCCCCATCACTCAACCTCTATCCATGCCTGAAATGTGAGCTAGACTGTGATCAGTGATTTCCAAATCTTTGTTAGTATCGTTTTCATAATTATTTCAATAAATGCTTTTAAAAAAAATAAACAAAGAAAGCCAATAAATGACTAATATTAAATCAGACCTTTTCTTAGATAGTGGTGCCCATGTCCAGAGCCTTTGGTACTTCTATGGGTGCCCCCTGCCTATGTGAGAACTTAGTGGTGGCCTTTGAAGGCAGACTGCCTGGGTTCAAGTTGTAGTTGAACATTCTCCATTTATCGACTGTATAAGCTTGGAAAGGGTGATTAAGCTCTCTGCCCCTTAGTTTCCCCACCTGTGAAATAGGCATATATATACTTCAAAATATTATTGTAAAGATTAAGTGAATTCAGACATTGAAAGCACTTAGAACACTATCACTAGCTCTGTGCCAGGCACTGTGCTTTACTTATAATATCTCAGGTGAACCTCACAACAGCCCTGATTCAGGTGCAGCTGACATCCTTATTGAACCGACAGGGAATGGTAGATCAGAAGTTAAGTCATTCTCCACCAGTCCCATAGCCAATAAGAGACACTTGATCTTAGCCAAAAGCCTGAGAAGCGATGCCAGCAAGGGACAGAATAGGACTTGAATCTAGCAGTCTGGTGCCAGAACTCAAGATCTTAATCGTGATGCTGCCCTGTCCTGTATAATCACCCAGGAGTACTACTATTACTACTATCAAATCCTTTCAGCACCAACTTCCTGGAATTCTATACCAATGAAATCAGTTCATAAAGTTCTCCGTGTGGTGTCTGTGACAAGGCAGGTAAGTCAAAAGAATTTAAATTTCTGCCTTCCTTTTCTTCTCATCTGTGCTTACTTTAGTCTTAATGTACATTCACCCTGTCATAGGAAATCATACTGTGCCTTTAAAAGAAATTATACATATATATATATATATATATTTAAAAAACATTATCCTCAAAGTGTAGTAACCTGGGAGCCATTTTTTCCCTCCATCTCCTTTGCCTTTTTTTCCTCTCTCAACTCTCCTCCCACCATCTTGAGAATTTAAAGGCTCATGTTATCTCATTAGAGTTGATCTCATTAGAGTTGATTCACTTCTTGGCCATCCCACGTGGCATGTGGAATTTTGGTTTCCCCAACCAGGGTCTGGACCTGTGGCCCCTGCAGCAGAAGCGTGGAATTTTCACCACTGGGCCACCAAGGAAGTTCCTTTTGTGCTCATTTTCAGGACGTATTGGGCTTTTTTCATCTATGGATTTCTTCAGATGAACACAGCTTGGCAAGCAGTGTGAAAGTGAGAGTGTTAGTTGCTCAGTCATGTCCAACTCTTTGCGACCCCATGGACTGTAGCCCACCAGGCTCTTCTGTCCTGGAATTCTCCAGGCAAGAATACTAGAGTGTGTTGTCATTCCCTTCTCCATGGGATCTTCCCAACCCAGGGATAGAACCTGAGTCTCCTGCACTGCAGGCAGATTCTTTACCATCGGAGCCACCCAGGGCATCCCTCAATAAATGTTTCTTGAGTGACTGAAGAGAGGAATTTAATTTATTGGGTAGGCGGTTGGTTTGGGATCTGGTCTGTGTAGATAGTGACAGGGAATTACGAAGACTCTCAAGAAGCAGGCAGGGGCGCTGGCTGGACACGATAAGCCCAGGGAGGCAGGTGGACCCTGGGAAGGGGACTTACAGACAAAGCAGGGTCTCAGTGAGGAAGCTCTGCTGGGGGCAGGCTGCAGGCGGCACCAGAGCCAGGCTGAGTGGAGGTGGGTGGGTGACAAGGGGCTGGCAGTGGCAGTGGAAGTGAGGATGGGAAGATAAAGTGTGAGCCCAGGGACCCTGTGGAAAAAGCATTGGTGAATTTGGCAACTGCTTAGAACGGGGTGCGGGGGCATGGGGGTGGGGTGGGAGAGCAGGAGAAATGGGAAACGTAGTTTGTGGCTTCCTGATCTTGGACCCTGAAAGTGTGATGGCTCTTCTGACCCCAGGACAGAGAAGAGCAATGGCTTGTGGAAGAGGGTGAAGCTGGGAATGGCGGAGGGGCGAGGCGCATTCCACCATCTGTACACAATGCTCTTTAAAGAGGAGAAAACACCCCCCAGGCTCGAAGCAGACCGAAGAGGCACAAGGAGGAGCAGGACCCCTGAGAGCCACGTGATCCCAGCAGATGTGAGGCGCGCCGCCCAGGCGAGGTCCTGGGTACCAGGTGACCCATCTCAGCTCACGCTGTCTGTTTCCAGAGCTGTCTTGAGTGCTTGGAGTCCCTTTCGCCAGACCAGCAGACTGTTTCCACAGTCAGCTTCCTTGGCTGGCTTGACCGTTAGAGAGCCCGGGGCTCACCTGACGTTCACTCAGTGGACAAGCATCCATCAGACAACAGTACTGGGCCGTCTAGACCCAGAGGCCACAGAACTGACCCTGGGCAAACACTGGCCACTGCCTTTCCTGGATCACGAGATGCCAGTGGGATGAGTTCTCGAACTTACAGATGCCTGAAAATGGGGCCCGGACTGAGCAGGCTCCCATTAGAACAGGGAGTGAAGGGTATCTTCCGCTGTGGTCTGTTTTCTTCACTTCCTTCTGACCTGCTTCCAAGAGCCCCATAGTGTCCATGAACTTGGCCCTCTACCTTTTGGACCAGGGCTGTCCTGGCCTGACTTCAGTTACTCTTGGCTTCCCTGGTCCAGGCTCATAGACCCAAATTCCTGAGCCTTGGCTCCCCCTCAACGAAGAAGCTCCCCACCGGCCCCATGGGCCATCATAGGGGCTGGGGTGGCTCTTGGGCAGTGCCCAGCTCACTGCACGTCACCAGCACTTCACCCTGTGGAAGCGGCTCACTGTCCCTCACCTCTTCACTCAGCCTCACAAAAGGCCCCTCATCCCCCATCTGCAGGAAAAGCAAATAACTGGGGAGATGATGGCCGCCGTCCACACAGAGGCCTTGCTCATGTCAGCAGTGTGGTTTGAACGTGGTCCATGCATGCTCGTGTGCGTGGCGTGTTACTGTGTGTGCGCTCGCCTGTGCTTTCTGCCTGAGCCAACCACTCCGAATCTGTTTATTTCCTTTTTATGATCACTCTCTCTCCCTCTGTACAGCACTAGGGCGGGCCTGGTGTTCCAGGAATTGCTTGCAAGTGGTCCTCCAAGCCTGGAGCCGGCCTCTGCTGTCCCTACGCAGAGCGCATAATGGGTCCTCCCAGGGACAATTTGCATAAAGGATAAATAAGAGAAACACAATGTGAAGTTTATTCATTTTTAAATCCTGCAGCGTTTGTGATTGAAGGCCCAAGCTCAGATGTTTGCCGGATGCGTCCCATTAAGGCTCAGGGCTTTGTCTAATGTCTGCTCTGTTCCTGCAGGGGGGGCGATGTAATGGGCACCCCTTCCCGCACTGGAGGGCCGTTTCCAGAGCCCCCCGCCCAACGAGGGACGGAGGAGCGGCGGGCTGCGCGCGTTTCCTTCTTCCAGGCCCCCTCGCTTTAATTTGCTGTAACAGAGCCAGCGCATTAAATACAAAACATATTGATGTTCCTGAGAACCCTGGAGGGTCTTTACCCTTCCTTGTCAGAGGAGCCTGGCACGCCGGGAGGGGGAGGAGAGGGTGTTTGGCACAGATGCGGGGTGGCGCCTCCGGCAGGTCGCAACGGGTCATCTGCAGAGAGCTGTGCCCTCCCAGAGGGCAGGGGTGGGCTGAGGGGCAGAGGTGCCATCGTAAGGGTGGAGAGGGAGCGTATGGACAGGCCACTGTGGACTAATGACAAGGCAGGAAGGAAGAGAGGAGGAGGAGGAGGGAGAAGAGGGGGGTAAGGAGGGAGAGGGTGGGCAGAAAGCTACTCAGCAAGAGTGCTTGACTGTGCCTCATCACTCTCAGGCCAGTGCTGTCCAGCAAGTTCCCAAGATGGTACAAGAGTTCGAGGAAGCTGGACAGGACTCTCACTTTTGGCATCTCTCTGTTCAAAATGCCCCGGAGCTCCAGGAATTTGGCAGGGTAGATCTGGCTGTCATCTTGTACATATTCGTTATAACAAGCGATGCAAGAAGAATTGAGGTATCTCCTCCAGCAAATTCACTATTTCCCTAACAGTGTGTCCCCCAGGGCTGGAGGATCAGAACCAACAGAGGGAACAATAGAGTCAGCACTCTGGCAGGACAGGGCAGGACCAAGGGCCAGACCCTACCAGACATATATTCTTTGCTCAAATTGGCCAAAAGCCTCTAAGCTCTGTGGTGAGAACTTCCCTTTTTCCTCTGAAATAATTAACTGTTAAACAATGCCATCTTCTCTTGATACATGCAACCCTCCTAACAGTAATGACCACATCTGTGGTGGCTGCCTGTGCTACTGGGCATGGGTTGCTTCAAATTCTCATGACTCCAGAAGTTACTGTCACCAGGACACTGAGACAGTTTAAATAAATTTCAGAAGGTCACAAGTCTAAGAACTGCCTGGGCTCCAATTCAAACCCAGTCCTGGAGCTTGTGGTGGTAGTGATGATGGTGTCAGTGATTGTGTGCTGTGTTGGTGGTGGTGCTGGTGATGACTGTGGTATTGGTGTTTGTACCCATGACTGTGTTAGCCATATTGGGATCATTGATGATTGTGTTGGCAGTGTGAATGATAATTGTGTCAGTGTTGACAACTGTGGTGTTGGTGTTGGTTGAGTAGTTGGTCATGGTGGTTTTGGTGGTGATGTTCATGCTGACAGTGGTTGTAGCTAACATCTGAATCTTCCTGAAGACCCCTGGAAGACAATGTCAATAAGGGCTTTGACGTAGTTAGTTGTAAGGTGCCCAGTCTACTAGCATTAGCCTCTTGCACTGGCTTCTTAGGGTGAGCAGGGAACTCACCCTGAACTGAACTGGAAGAATCTGAGCTTGCTCTGAGATCCAGGTGAACTAGATAGGCTGGGCATTTGATATGTGATTCTGTAGGAACTCAGGGCTCCTAGACCTTTGTGCATAAGGTCTGGCCAGATAAGTGGCCCCTTTCACTGAGGGATTCGAGAAGTGATGTGCAAGATCCCTGGCTCCTGAGTCTGGCCCATCCATTGGCCTATATTCTCTATCTCCTGATGCTTCCTGGAAATTCCGCTGTTAGCTACTCACTTAAGGTGGTGAAGCATTTCATTTTCCCTATTTAAAATGTACATTCCCTACTCTTGAACATTCTTTAGGGGAATTGATGGTACTGAGGAGCTTCTAGTAAGTGCTCTGTCCATGATTAAAATTCATGTCAATGCTGATTAGGAAGGAGGTCTAAACACCTCTAGTTTTAGCAATCCTACTCCAGATCTCCAGAGACTGTAGACGAAGTCCCACCCACCTTGCCCTGGATGGGTTCTTTGCATCCAGTGAAATTGAAAGGATGGAACACGTGGGGGACCTGGAAAGAGAAACCAGTGGTGAAGTGAGATCAGACCTCAGGGGAAGGGGAGGAGTTGTTGGGGACACATGTCACCAGCCAAGGTGAGCTGCTTGAGAGAGAGCTGGACCACACAACACACATTACATCCATAATGAAGCCAGCTGGACCTTAATCTCAACCTAGATCAATGAGGGCTGATACCAGACCAGCTCCCAGAGGAGCAGCTCACTCCCCAGAAACCTGTGCTACATAATGCAATCACAATTTTGTTAGGTATGAAACAGGGGCTCTGTTTAGCACTTTACTGTCCATATGCTCAGTGCGTGCTCAGTAGCTTCAGGTGTGTCCAACTCTTTGTGACCCCATGGACTGTAGCCTGCCAGGCTCCTCTGTCCATTGGATTTCCCAGGCAAGAATACTGGAGTGGGTAGCCATTTCCTTTTCCAGGGGATCTTCCCAACCCAGAGATGGAATCTGCATCTCCTGTGTCTCCTGCATTTCAGACAGATTCTTTACCTGCTGAGCCATTGGGGAAGCCAAAGTTACTGTCCACAAACACTCTCATATCAATGCTTTATTTAATAAATTTGATCCTTGCAAGAGTCCTGAAAAATAAGATGTAAATATTATTTCCATTTTGCAGACTTGGAAACTGAGGCTCAGGCCCAAAGTGATGCAACTAGGAAGCAGTAAAGCCAGGTATTAGAAAGTAAGTCACTTATTCTTTAGCTAATTACTGATCACCTACTGTGTCCCAAGCACTAAAGTAGGCACTAGGTAAACACCCTTTTTGCTTCACTGTATCTCTTCATAACAGTAAAAAGTAACAGGTGAAAGTCTGACAGCAAGTAAAGAAAGAATCACTAAGTTCATATCCAAAAACACCAAAATGTTAACAATGCAGGGATAAACAACCTCAGATACCTCAATACCATTTTTCTTTTATTTATTTATTTTTTAAATTTATTTATTTTAATTGGAGGCTAATTACTTTACAATATTGTACTGGGTTTTGCCATACATTGACATGAATCAGCCATGGGTATACATGTGTTCCCCATCCAGAACCTCCCTCCCACCTCCCTCCCCATCCCATCCTTCAGGGTCTCTGTAAAGATGGATCAATTAGAAAGTTCTTTCTTGATTTAAAGGTCCATGATGCTGTGATGAAAAGGCAGTGTGGGTTAATGCAAAGTCCTGAGTTTATTTGCCGCGTCATTGCCACACCCACAACTGTTACTGAGTACCCTTTGTTGAATCATTGTGTTTCTTGGGACAATATGATGTGCCCTGCCTACCCAGAAGAATGAATTAGAGACTCAAGTGAAGCTGGGTACTTGAAAGTGCTTTTAAATGTCCACAACACTATTCAAATGAAAACATTAATATTTTATTAATAAGGTGAATGATAATCTCTGGAGTAGTTTTTGATTGACTACAAAGATTTGCCAGTCCCCAAATCATTTTTCTTAGCTGTCCTTTGTCCTCTCATCACGTTATACAGTTTGTATTCCCTAGGTCAGTGGTTCTAAAACTTGATCGTGCATTAGAATCTGGAGAGCTTGTTAAAATAGATTGTCCCTGCTAAGCTCAGAGTTTCCTTCAGTAGGTTAGGTGGTGGTGGGTCCTGAGAGTTTGCATTTCTAAGTTCCCAGGTGATGCTACTGGTGCTAGACTACACTTTGAGAACTACTGGTCCAACTTGTCATTGTTTTAGTTGCTAAATCATGTCTGACTCTTTTGCAACCCCATGGACAGTAGACCAACAGGCTCCTCTGCCTATGGGATTTTCCAGGCAAGCATACTGGAGTGGGCTGCCATTTCCTTCTCCAGGGGATCTTCCAGACCCAGAAATCGAAACTGTGTCTCCTGCATTGCAGGCGGACTCTTTACCACTGAGCTACCTGGAAAGCCCACTGGTCTGAGTCTCCTGGTGTAATCCCTGATACAGTTCATATTTAGGTAGACTTCTCTTAGCTTGAGTACTTCCTGGATATTTCACAACATCCCTGTGGACGTAAGATCAGGCGGTACTGGGATTATTTTATAAATGCACAGAAGAGGGCCCAGAGACTGGAAGTCATGATGAACTGAGGGACTCACAGTGAATCAGGGGTCAAATGGAAATAAAATCAAGATTTGGGGGGGGGGGTGTCCATTTCAGTGTTGTTTCCATTGGGCTGGACTGCCCCCTACTGGCCAGTCAGTCACGGCCAGTAGAGCACCACCCCCCACCCCACCCCACCCTCACCCCAGCTTGGGCTGGTAACAAGTTGCAAAGCTACCCACATAGCTCAGTGTCACAAGCATCCTTTGGCAGCCAGTGCTGCGGGGCATCCACTGGTTTCGGCGGAAGGTGTGTAGTCTGGGAGCAGGTTCCCACTCTGGCAGCTGTGACGTTTATCAGGTTCTGTTGGTGGGAACTGCCCCACCTGCCCCTCCTCTCTCACTAAGTGCTGTGCTAGGTGCTTGGTCTAAGCTGCAGGCGCTCTTTGGGAAAAGAGGCCTCAGCCTGTAGCTAACCTGTCACCTGCACAGCTTCCCTGGGCCAGCAACAAGCCCTCCTCGGCCAAACTTCAGTCAGGGTCCTTTGAGCCCTCTTCTCCTCTAGCTCTTGTCCTGGGTCTGCAGAGCCCAGTTTTAGCAAAGAATCCTGCTGAGCCAATCTGTCTGGACCTCCCCTCCGCCCTTGATCCCTGACCAGGTTACTCTTCGGTCAGGTTCTCTCTCCATCCTCACCCTTCCCCTAGTTGGAAATCTTCACTGGCCCCTGTGCTTTTTGGAGTTGTTGTGGTGGCTAGGATGGTAAAGAGCCTGCCTGCAATGCGGGAGATCCGGGTTCAATCCCTGGGTCAGGAAGATCCCCTGGAAAAGGAAATGGTAACCCGCTCCAGTAATCTTGCCTGGAAAATCCCAAGGATAGAGGAGCCTGGCAGGCTACAGTCCATGGGGTCGCAAAAAGTCGGACACGATTGGGCAACTTCACTCTCTTAGTCTCTCTTGCCTATTGCAACAGTCTCGAACAAAAATTTTCTTCTAGTTTTTGACAAGTGATTCTGAGTTATTTTTCTTTAACACCAGAAATGTACCTGATGCTCTACCTTCTGTACTGAATTTGAGCACAAAGGGACAGTCATATTGTTGTCCTCAGAACTGGATGACTTGTTGACCCAACCTGTGAATCACATCTTGGAGTGATGAGTCACTGATTCACATCCTTCTAATCCATCCTTTGCCAACACTACATCTGGAGGTTCCCGGAGCCCCAGGAAGAGGCCAGCTGTGCTTCAGCCTGAAACCTCTTTTTCCCCTCCCCACACCCCTCTATAGGAACCCCACTCTTTTCCACCTACTGGGTCCAGGGTCTCATGAGTCCCAAGTGAGGCCAGATCTTGTCTCCACAGGGACTGGCAAGTGCCCAAGACCCTGAAACAGCTGAGGTGGAACATTATCGAGTCTTTCCAAGCTTCTCAACCCCAAAGCCTGGGAGGTATCAGGCGTGAAAACCAATGCATGAGCTATAAACACCAACTGTATGCGCCCAGTCCTGCGAAGCCAGAGAGACATGCTTGATCTTCTGGATTTATTGTTTTCTTCCCTCTCCCTTCGCAGATCCAAGGCAGTCTTCTCTGGGCTGAGCAGGTCTGTCTGCTGTTATTATGGCTGCCGCTGCTCTTGAATGCCTCTGTGTGTGTGTGTGTGTGTGTGTGTTTGTGCGCGCGCGCGCGCCCGCGTGTGTATGAGAGCGTGCGCGTGTTTTCTCCAGAGTGACTGGTTTGTGCTGTCATCAGCCGTTGTTTTGGTAAATGGCGAGTTAAACAGATATATCCAAGCGTAAAATCTAAAAAATGTTCCCTCTGGGCGCCCGGGGGGTGTTGTTTGAAATCAACTACATATCAATTGAGCGGCGGCGAGCGGATCCGATGATAAATTCCAGTCCACAGACGCCTTATAAATTACATTTTTTTGTTCGCGATCTTGCCTCATCTCAGCTCCCCAGAGGCCCTTAGACTGAGAACTATGATTGTGTTGGAGAAACGTTTGCTCAGCTTGAGCGAGGCCATTAGCATTGCATGTGCCAGTCCGTCCCTGCGCTCCCCCCGCCCCCCACCTCCCCCGGCCCCCCTCCCGCTCCTTTAACAAAATACAATATGTGCCTGGTAATTTTTCTGTTCATTATCTCATTGTTTTCTGTAAGTACAAGGTTAGATTGAATTACTGCGGGCTCCGCCGTCTATTTGTAATTCTCCTTCCATGCCGAGCTGCTAATGAATGGGCAATTTAGTCAATTCTTTGTAACGGCTTCTTCTGTGCGTCAGCCACTTAATTACTCTGAGCCTTTCTCACTGCTGCTTTATTGCACGGAAAGTCGGGGCTGCTTGGAGGGCTTGGCACGGGGATCTCCAGCTTCCAAGAAGAAAAAATAAAATGTCAGAGGCAACCAGGAATCTGAATCTTTGATGCCTTCTGCGGCGGCTGGAGTAACCTTCTCTTGGCTGCCCACACAGCCCAGCTCTATGGGCACACGGGGTTGCCTCTTCTTTGCTGACGGTTTGGCTTCATCCTGGCTCTGGTGGTCATGGGGGCGAGTGGGAAGGTGCAGGCTCCAGCTCAGAGAACAGCACCCAGGGAGGCAGTCCTGGTATTTTAAAACATTATTATCATCCTGATTAGTGGGCTAGTTATCCCAAACTCTAGCCAAGGGTTTCACTCTCCGAGGAGCATTTCACCCCTGCCTGTGTATGGAGCATCTCAACCTCATAACACAGGGGAACAGGGCAGGGTGTTAACTGTCCCCTTAACAAAGGGAAGCCCCAAGTCAGGACAGAGTGACCTGCCTAAAGCCAGTGACCCAGGCACAGCAGAACCGTGGCTAAGTTACTCAGATCTCCACTCTGAGAGGAGTGGACCCCCTCTGTCCTCTTCCTCCTCTACCCTGCCGCCCAAGAGTAGAGTACTGGAGAAGAAGAGTCCTGTAGCTTGGCTGAAGGGTACTGAGGGGGAAGTAAGTGTGAGTTGCCCTTGAAAGAACTGGAATGACTCTGGGAAGGGAGGGACACTACGGTAGTAACTGAGAGACTGAACACCCCCAAGGAACTGAGACCTCTTTAAACGGAGTATCAGATTACAAAATGTCATCGCTGGATACATCAGTCAGGCTACTGCTGTATTTCTATGTGCCCCAGAGTTAAGACACACACAGAATGTATCGTCCAAACTGGGACGCTTTGGGAATGGAATGGAGTCACGCTGAATAATCCCGCTGGTGCCACAGGAGTAACCCGGGACTGTCCAGAGCAAACGAGGCGGGGTGCTCCCCCTATCCAGGTAAAGGAGAACATTGAATGCTTTGCTGAAGACCTGCCTTCAGACCCGACTAGCCTGATGACAATACTTAAGGCATCTCGCCAGCTGGATCCACCTCTGTGTTTACAAACATTTGCTGTTGCTGTGCTGGGCATCCCACTGATGTATGTGAGCTACAGGGACTCTCTCCCCATGCCCTGAAAGTGATGCATTCAACACGCATTGCCTGAGCCCCGTCTAGGTAATAGAGACATAGGATAGGGAGATGAAACTTTCTGGCATTTGATTTGGCTGCTGGAGCAGAAGGGAGTAAACACTCCTCCGAATGCTGAGAATCTCCTGAAACCGGCGCCTGAAGACTCTGGCCCCTCTGCCCAGAAAGCTCGTGCCTGCCTTCCGAGTCTGGCTCACTCCTACTCATCCTTAGGAAGCTTAAATGCTGCTTCCTCTGGAAAGTCTCCTCTGATCTCTGAGGTTACCTTAGGGACCCTTGTTCTTCTGTTTCATAACATCTTGTACTTTTCCTCTTCGCTATTTACCACAATTACAATTATTTGCATAATTTTATGTTCAGTGTCCCTCCTTCTCTACCCCCACACCTGCCCTGTCCTGAATAGATCCTTCCTCGGTAACAGTGGCTCACATTTATACAGCACTGTTCAGCGGCAGACACCAGCCTAAGTGGTTTACAAATGTTACTCACCAAATCTCACAAGAACTTTCCGTGGCTGGTTCTATTATTATTATTTCACAAATGAGGAAATGGAGGCCCGGGGAGTGAAACAGCTTACCAAGATTCAAACCAGGCTGGCTGGATCTCAAGTCTAGAAAGAGTTTAGAATTTGGAGCTGGAAGATGTAACATTCGGGCCTGGTTCTGCATTATATCAGTGGTGTTGTGCCAAGTCCCCAGGTCACACTGAATAGTAGACATAACAACTTGAGACACCTCACTGTTTTTCTGGGAGTGGCAGAGAAATGCTGCTATTATGTGTCTGGGTCTAAAAGTCCCTGGGTCTGTGTGAACAACAGGAGTTATTGTTAGAAAGCAGCTTTGCTACCCGCCTCCCACACGATGCGCATAACTACTGGCCCCCAGACCCCACAGCACCTCCGCCCCCACAATTTGACTCATCCGCCCCAGGCTTGGATGTCCAATTCATGCCTCCCCAGCTGGTATCCCGGGGCCAAGTGCTGAGCCTGGCACATAGCAGATCCATAAAAGTTTGTTAAATGGAACATAATCAGCCACCCTTCCAAGTCAACTCTAGATGCTTCCTCAGCAGGTTGCCTTCCTGGGTTGCTGCAGCCCCTCTAATCTGTGTCCTCTCCGCATAGCTCACACAATCTGCAACGCATCACAGAGCACTCAAGTCTCCCCCAACTGCACCTGTTTTCTCCATCAAGCTGCAGGTTGCGAAAACAATTTAGTGGGCTTCGACCGGGAAGGCAGGGGAGGGGAGGGGGAGAGGAAGAGAAGCAAACAGGGTAGAAAATGCTAAGACATCATGCAAAGCGAAGTGAAGTATGGTTGTAGGAAATGTGTGTGTGGTGTGTGTGTGTGTTGGATCACAATGTGAAATATGTGTCTTAACCTGAGCCTCAGTTTAGAAAGGTTTGTAAAGCCCTGCTTGAGTGTTGCATTGGTACAAATTTGTCTAGGATAGGAAACACGGTGCTATCTCATCTCACTGATTCTTTCCTTGCAGGAAAGTCTGGGTTGGTCGGGGCATTGTCTCTGCAGCCCCCACCCCACCCCCTACATTCCCAGGGGATCCAGAGCTTTCAGCACCAAAGTTTCCCAAGAGTAGCTTCTTGCCCTAGCACTTGCCCAAGCCTTGGGTGTCTTGGGGATTTGGAGCAGCCAATCCTCTTTTGAATGTTTAAGGATCCCAGGTTTTGGCTTCTCTTCTCTGTGGGGTCTCCTACAGCAGATTCCCCATCTCTCCCTTGTGTTTCTGGGTGTCCTGCTGTGATACGGCTTCTTGCAGGGCAGGACAAGCCACTTTCTTTTTCCCCTTCTCTCCTATTGGCACTGGGGAGCACCTTCTGAGCATCCTCCGGTTTACTATTGTGTTGCCCTCCTGAGTCTCAGTTTCCTCATCTGTTATTAGCATCCTCAGAGGCTCTTGGAGAGAATTCAGGAACAGAAAACATGTTACAGGGTCTGGCAGGAAGGAAACATTCAGTAAACCCTCTCTCTTGCCTTTCTTTCCTCCTTCCTTCCCTCAGTTCCCGCCATAGCTGGGATGGGGGCAGGAGTAGGGATGGAGGATTAATGTGAGTGTGGGGCCTTGGGTTGCTGCAATGCTGCCTTCTGCAGTCATGGCCCAGTTACATGTGTGTCCCATGTCCTCCTAGAGATGCCTCTGCACATGGCTGGGGGAAGTGACTTCACTTTCAATAATATGAGTTCCACTTCTGTTTCATAGGAAGCAGTTCTCCCAGGTCAGGGAGGCAGCTGGGTCCTCTTTTGAGGTGATTATCATCTAAGCAGGTTCCATGGCCATGGAAGAAGAACTGATGAACGCGAAGAACTGATGAACGCAATGCCCTGTCCTCTGCAGGACAACAATGGCCAGTCCTGAGAGAGTGTGCCTTTGCCCTGAGCTCTGCTCTAAGCTCTTACTGTAAATCAACTCATCTCACCCTCACCAGAACTCTGAGAAGGTGGGTGCTATTTAGCCCCATTTTATAGATTAGAAAAGAGACCCTCAGGGCTTTTGTCACTTCCCCAAGGTCACCCAGGTAATAGGCAGGGGAAGCTGGATTCTAGCCCAGGCAGTCTGGCTCTAGCACAGAGGACCTGGTTGTTGGAAGCCTAAAGAAAAGCAAGGCTGCAGCTTCCTTCAGTCACCTTTTGAATAGAACACACCACTTTGGCCCAATCTCTTTTGGAAGATATCCTGGCAAAGAGTATGAATGATGGTTTTTTAAGAGTTCATTTCCTTTGACATGATTTTGGGACTCTATCTTAAAGAAACTGCTAGGAAAAACTGAAGGCAGAAGGAGAATGGGACGACACAGGACGAGATGGTTAGATGGCATCATCAACTCAATGGACATGAGTTTGAGCAACTCCAAGAGATGGTGAAGGACAGGGAAGCCTGGCGTGCTGCAGTCCATGGGGTCTCAAAGAATCATACACCATGGAGCAAAACAGTGAAAATCAAGACCACATAGTAGGAAGACGCTCTTCACAGCATCCTTTTAATAGGAGGAGAAAGAAAGCTTACCTGCCAGCAAAAAGGTGTCCAAGCCTCACTGTGAACACCTGTCAGTCTAAGATGGCCCTTCTCCCAGGCCTCACCCACCCATGCATTGTTCCATTTTAACAAAGGCTCTCTGTTAGCCTCCTCACTAGGTAATCTGATTACTGAGGGTGGGGACTCTCGTGTTATCCACTCCCTGAATCCTACACTTAACAAGGGATTACCTTCTGCTGGGCCCTTGATGAATATCCACAGAAAGAAGAGATGATAATGGCCAAGTCTAGATGATGATGTACAGTGTTGCCGGTAGAATTTCTCATCTTTGCTGCCTGTTTGAAAATGTTCATAGTAAAATGTTGGTGCAAAAAAGAATAGCTGAGGGAAGAGTATAAACAGATTATAATATGGAGACATTAATGCATGTGGAGGAAAAGAGCAGATAACGAACTGTGATTACAGCTGCAAAAATGGGTATGGAAAATAGTAGGAGATACACGGAATCTCCTACATAGCACAGTTTGGAGACAGTGGCAGTATGAATGGTTTTAACATTTCTACCTTCCTATATTTTCTGTATCCTTTGCAATAGATGCATTTTACTTTTAAAATGAAGAAAATTTCTTTTTCTGCTGTGAGTCCTCACCCCAGATTTCTGTTAAAGAAACAACAGGTGTCATTTTCAGCAGAGTACTAAAAAGTCTAGTACTTAAAAGCAGAGACAAACTTTGAGTCCATGAAAGGAGCCTTGGTTTTACAGAAGGTTCCCAGCAGTACTGCCTTCAACGGCCAGCCATAATAAAGAGACCCCTGTGGCTGGTGCGAGGTGGTGTCAAGACTCCCTTCGTGGCTTAGAAGGAGATGATTCCTCCTCAAGAGTGAGTCGGCCTTCTCCTTCAGCCTCTTCAGGTATGGAGCCTGGCAGAAGATGCTGGGGCCCTTGGCTACCTCTCACCACCTGCAGGAACACATCCTGATGGTCCAGCTCATTCCATAAGCCCGACCCTCAGAGCCCCCAGGAGAGATGAGGGCCAAGAGACCCTGCCAAGCTGATCTGACACATCAGCATCTCCACACCTCTCCCCGCTCCATAGAGGTGACCCACACCAAGGGCTCCTTTGGGCCACTCTGGTCTTCCCAGCCTGGCCACAGTGACAGAGGCTGCTACTCCCGAAGCCCTGCAGAGCAGTGATTTTCTGTGACCATGTCCGAGTGGCCACCCTGTCTCTTCTTCCTGCCTGAAATCCCAGTACCACTTGCTGCACACATAGGCCATTGGATGAGGTCTAAGCCATTGCCCTGTGAGGAGGGGCTTTTCAGCTCCACTAGCACAGGATGAGCTCCTGGTTCCCACCTGCCTCCCACTGGGCAGTGCTCTTGAGCAGTTCTGAAATCTCCATGGGTGGCAATTTCCTTCTTTCAGAAGGAACTAGCATTTATTTTTAGCACCTTTTATCAGTTGGGGGCTTCCCAGGTGGTGCTACTGGCAAAGAACCCACCTGCCAATGAAGGAGATGTAAGAGACACAGGTTCAATCCCTGGGTTGGGAAGATCTCCTGGAGGTGGGAATAGCATCCCACTGTAGTATTCTTGCCTGGAGAATCCCATGGACAGAGGAGCCTGGCAGGCTGTGGTCCATGGGGTGGCAAAGAGTCAGACATGACTGAAGCAATTTAGTAGCACGCAATCAGTTGAAGACAATGCTGTGAGCCCAGTTAATTCTCCCCTGATATTTTGGGGTCTAATTATGATCTTCATTTTCACAGGGAGGTAAATGAGGCTCAGAGAGGTTAAGCAACTTTAATAAAGTCAAAGCTGCTAAGTGACTAAACCTAGGTTTGAGTAAAACGTTTAAAACTAGAATGATCAAAGAAATAAAGGTATTGCATGTGTTTTGTACCTTGAGGCATGCTCTTTGACAATATTAGTAGAACTGGAGAGTGGGTTGTCACTTACTTACATCTTACTGTGAATAAAAAAAATTTCCTCCCTGACAATTGTTCAGCATCCACGTACTTAGAGAAGGGGATTTTGGTTAATGAGGGTGAGAGACAGGAGGCATAATACTGGACTGGGGGACAACGCTGGGACGAAGACAGGCCATGCCGGGTCCTGAGGGCATGGAGAGGCTGCATCCCGGAGAGCGAGACGGTCACGACCAGGAGCAAAGCACACTTCCGCTAACCTCTCTCTGTGACTGTGAGGGGACTTCTGCCCACGATCCCAGGTCAGAGAGAGAGTCAGGGGCATTGGCTCCCCACCCAGTGGAACTAGGAATGGGGAATTTGTGGACCAAATTCACAATGTGGATCAGAGGGAAGAGCCATGGCTCAGTAGCCAGGAGTTCTGGGCAGTGACTTTGGGGCAGATCTTTCCCCCACGCTGGACCCCAGTGTCCTCTCGAATGAAGTCAACGGGTTCCTTCAGCAGTAACCCTATGATTCCATGTATTAGCACTAGTATTGTGCTCATCTCACAGGTAAGGGTCTTCGCAGGGCCTTCAAAAGACTCTCAGACACAGTGAGAATGGCACTGGGGGTGGGAGAGCAGGCCACCTCTTCATCCCTCACTAGGGATGACACCAAAGGAGAGATTCAGAAATGCTGTCACTCACTCAGTACTGACCTCAGAGCCAGTCCCTCCCTGCTCTGAAATCAGCTCCCTCCCTGTCTGTCTCTTGCAGGAGAGAGGAAATTTTCTGAAATCAGAGGCTGAGTTTTCGTCACCTCCAAACCTTCAGCTCCTTCCATCATGCCCGGCCCGGTCATGCTGTCGTTGCTGATTACAGGTTTGTGGAATGAATGAACAAAAATTCCTAAAATTTGCACTTCTCAGGATGAATGCTATAAGGTTCTCTCTTAAGAGCAAGGAGATGCCATTCTGGGATCTGAAAGACTTGGAACTGACATCTAATCTGTCTCTCATTTCCCACCCCTTCCCTTCAACCATTTACAAGAGACAACTCCCACTTAACAGATGGAAAAACTGAGACCCAGAGAAGAGTTGTGAGTTAAAATTTTACATATGCAAAGCAGGAGGAGATCAGCTGTCCCCTGTCATATTTTAGATTCCTTAATGTTATAGAAGAGGAAATTGCTACCCAAGGAGGGTGATGATGATGGTGTAAGGTCCCACAGCTCAACAGTGGTGGGGCAGAATCAAGAATGAAGCTCCCAAATCAGATTCCAGAGCTACATAACAGTCCTGGAGCTCAAGCAGCCCTGTTACCCTGCTCCAGGTTCCCATGGTAACCATGCAGAACAAACCATCCTCTTTGGGTAAGACTGACTCATTCTTTATATACATTTTTTTTTTCTTTAAGGGAAAATACATTTGCATACTTTCACTCTTCCCAAATGGACCTGTTCATGAAAGGAGAGTAAGACACCTTTCAGAAAATAGGTATCCAGGCAGGAAATGGAGATGCTGCCTGATGAAGGGCTGGGGAGACCTCTAGATTTGGGAGTGTATCTAAAACGGATTAATGACTTGGAGAAAACCATCTGGAATCTTGGTTTGGAATTCTTTGGCTTCTCTTTGCTACCCTTCTCTGTATATCTCTTTGGGTGTAATGGTGGTGGTTTAGTCGCTAAGTTGTGTCTGACTCTGTGACCCCAGGGACTGTATAGCCTGCCAGGCTCCTCTGTCCTTGGGATTCTCCAGGCAAGAATGCTGGAGTGGGTTGCCATTTCCTTCTCCAGGGGATCTTCCCAACCTAGGAATCGAACCCAGGTCTCCTGCATTGCAGGCAGATTCTTTACCAACTGAGCTATGAGGGAAGCCTCCGGTAAAAGCCCTTAATCAAACAATAATATGTTACATATTTCTGGCAGCTTGTGCTTTTCAAGAGGTTTCTACTCATTTGTTTCATCTGATCCTGCCCAGTAGATAGGGCAGGGATTGCCATGTATAGCTGGGGAAACTGAGGCCCAGAAGGTGAAGATCACAGGGCTATGTGGAATTGCTCAGCAGGTGGAATTTGCCTTCTCAGAAGAGAGGTCGAGGAGTAAGCACCTGGCATGTGTCAGACATTTGCTGAACACCCTAGAGACAGTGAGGACTCAGCTACACAGAGCTGGAGGCAGGGCCTGGGAGGAGGCAGATGGCAAACAGTTAACTGAACAAGGTGTTGAAACTCGCACATGAAGTTAGAGCTGCCATAGAGGAATCTCTAAGGAGCTGGCGTTTAAAATGAGAACCAAAGGGTGGGAAAGAGCCAGGTACGGGAAGAGTGATGGGAGGAAGCTCCTGAGGGCAGAGCAAGTGCCCTGAAGAGGCAAGTGGTGGGCATCCTCACAGAAGTGAACGAAGGCCAGTGAGGGTCCAGTGTGGAAAGAGAAGGGACTAAAGGTGAGACAGGGCCCAGCTTATTCCAGGCCTTCCAGGCTGGGGTAAGATGCCTGAATGCAATCAAATGCACTTTGCTCACATATACTCAAACATGTGGCCGTTCACACACACACATAACTGTGCCTTATTCATGCACATACATGCACACACGTGCTTAACATGTCCACACACCACTTACACATATACATGAACATATATACCCTTACACATATACACATTCACATATACCCAAAGCACATCTGCACAACTCCCTGACGGCATACTGTCACATGTCTATTCAAGCACACACCCATGCACACACAAATGCAGATGCCTATTCTTATAGACACACAAAAGCACATACACATACACTCTCTCGTGCATGCATGTGCTTTGTCTCATAAAAGCACGTATTTACATATGCACGCACACAGGCCCACTCACATATGGATCCTCATACACGCCCATGTAGAGCCCACAAGCCCCACTCAGATGAGCTCTCAGCCACAGATAAACTTCTCTGCTGGTTGGTTATAATCTTTCATTGAAACTGACACGTTGATAGCCTCAGTTTTTCTAGGAAGTGACCTTCATGCCGGCTATTGATTTCCAGTGGCTATCAGGCGCCCACCACTGGAGTGACAGGCCCGGTCGGAGGTCAGCCCTTAAATAAAGCTCCTGGATTACTAAGCGCCAGGCACTCCAGTGAAAATGGAAATTGGCAGCCCTGGCTCTTTTTATGTGGCCTGCTTCTGTGGATGGGGTTTCAGCCCTGGTGACCTAGTGACCACTTTCTGTTCCCGCACCCTGCCCCACCCCACTCTGGGGTGCTGGGGGTGCCCACAGTTTTTATCTTGCAGGGAAGCTGGGCTGAAGGCTGTGGGTGGTGGCAGTTGCCAGGGCCCGACCCTTCCTGGATTCTGTTTTCCAGTAAAGCCTGGGGCTGTCCTCCTAAGCCCAGTATTCTGGTAACAGACAACTATTACAGGACCCAGAGACCCCCTGGTGAGTCTCCTTGCGGTCTCAGGCAGGTGGTGTCACCTCTCTGGACCTCAGTTACCCCCCACCCCCACTTCCTGCCCCATCCATATGCACTCACACATCCTTTCCCATTTCACATCCAAATAAATCGGGCAGTGGAGACAGATGTGTTTTGTATACAACATAGTATACTACAATATCCATGTTTTCAAAGTAGTACAATTTTCTAATCACAAAATTCCACTGAGTTACATTGTGTGTTTACTTGTTGACCCCAAAGCCCCTTAGATTGTTGCATCAACCTGGGGCTTGATGGCAAGCAGAGGCATGGGAGGGGAAGGGACTGAAAGAACTTTCTGATTCTTAGAAGTCTACCTTTTGCTTTTTACAGATGAAAGACAGGTGGAATCCACACCACCTTGTCTGGTGGTCAGGGTTCAAGTCTAACAGCCAAATACCATCCCTGAAACCTGGCTGGCCCTTCTATTCCCCATTGGTACCTGTGGGCAACCTCTCCCACGCCCCCAACCTGTGACATATCACGTCCTCCTTCCCTCCAGCCCTGATCCTCCAGCCCACAGGACCCCAGGATTACCTGACTAGTTCTTTCTATTTGGCTTTGGAAGGTGCATTCAGCACTTTTTTTTTTAATCTATTTATAAAATTTTTAATATTTTAATTTTATTATTCAATTTTCACCTCAAATTTGAAATAAAAAAAAAAACCTTTTCTTGAATAGTCTGGTGTGGGGAAAGCTGTGAAGGCTGCCAGCTTCCTGCATTTCTTTGCATCCCTCCAGCAAAAGCCTGTCCAGTCCTGGCTCTCCAATTTTTATGAGGATCATGGCCTGTGTTTCTGCAGCAGAGAGAGGTGGTCATGAAATGAAGTCTGCGTGTCCTGAAGGGAGGCTAAGTAGGAGTCGGCTATTTGACAAAGGAGGTTATCTCTTCAACAAAAATCAGAGAGACAAGAGTTCCTGGGGTCTCCTGAAACCCAGCCAGCCACGGGGGTTAAAGGGAAGAAGACCAAGGACCTGGATGAGTCCATGAACCGGGCTTTTAGCCACGACCTGCACCCCCAGCCTGAGAGACAGTAAGTAGAACACACAGTTGAGAGAAGGGTTGAGAAGAGTTCAGGGTCGGTCTTGCAGTTTGTATGGGAGGTGGCACTGTTTCACTGGCTTGTGTGTAACCTATTGCTTACTCTGGAATCCATGACACACTTCTGGGAACAAGCACTCGGGAGACAGGTTGTTTTGCATAACAAATGCAAAAGGTGTTCATAAATCTGCCACTTACTTAGAGAGTTTGAGGTAATTTATAATTAAAAACTTAACATATACCTGTTAAAAATGGCAATCACTTGATCAAGTTCTTGTTTTTTAATATAAATATTTTACTTTTTGTTGTTGTTCAGTCACTCAGTTGTGTCTGACTCTTTGCAACTTCATGGACTGCAGCACGCCAGGCTTCCCTGTCCTTCACCATCTCCCGGAACTTGCTCAAACTCATGTCCACAGAGGCGGTGATGCCATCCAACCATCTCATCCTCTCTCGTCCCTTTCTCCTCCCGCCTTCAATCTTTCCCAGCATCAGGATCTTTTCAAATGAGTCAGTTCTTCTCATGAGGTGGCCAAAGTATTGAAGTTTCAGCTTCAGCATTAGTCCTTCCAATGAATATTCAGGATTGATTTCCTTTAGGATTGACTGGTTTGATTTTACTTTTTACTGTGAATTCACAAGCGTGTTCACTGTGATTTAAGAGGTTGTAAAATACCCTGTCTGATGGGAATTCTCTGGCGATCCAGTGGTTAGGATTCGGTGCTTTCACTACTGTGAGCCTGGGTTCAATCTCTGGTCGGGGAACTTAAGATCCTGCAAGCTGTGCGGCATGACAGATAAATAAATAAATATAATGCAGTACCCTGAGAGTTCTGCACCACCTGGTAATGTGACTGAGATGCATTTATCTCCTTCAAGGTCCTTGTACAGCATCTCCATCCCTGGGAGGGGTCCTAAGTAGCCCCCCCCACACACACCCTGGGTCCTGTGTGTCTGTACGGGGATCGGGCTCCAGGACACCAAACGGGGAACCTGGGGAAGGTGGTCTATGGAGACAAGGCAGCCTGCGTAGGGCAGTGGAAATAGGGGCAGGGGGTGTTATGAGCCTCCTTTGCCCTGGCCAAGGGTGTGCAGTCCTAGAGGCATTCAGGGGCCATCACACTGGATTTGCGAAGCCCTTCCATGGGAAACAGAAAGCCATGGGGTTAAGACCCCAGATCGGACATCAGACAAGCTGATTGCAAACCCAGCTCTGCTACTTCCTAGCTGAGTGACCTTGAGCAAATCACTTCCCCTCTCTGAGCTGCAGTTTCTTCATCTACAAAGTGGGGTCGGGAATTCCAGCCACACCATGGATGGTCTTGAAGATTAAGCAAAATGTTGTTCATAAAACATCTGCCATCTATGTATGATGTTCAGTAAGTGGTTATCATTTGGGGGATTGGCAGATGTGCCATAGTCGTAGCTGAAGTTGCCCACCGCCCAGTTTATCTCACAGTTACAGCAGCTTTCAGTGGGGGACAGGGGGATTTTCCTTCTCCTCCAGGTAACAATTCAGTAAAGCCTGGAGTCATTTTGGGTTGTCACAGTGGTGGGGCAGGTGCTACTGACATGGGGGCGGTGGTGTTGGGGGGAGGTCAGGGATGCTGCTGGACGTCCTAAGACACACAGGACAGTCCCCACAACAAAGAGCTGTTTAGCTCCAAAAGGCAGCAGTACCAAGTCAGGAAAGCCCCCCTCTCTAAGCACTCTCTAGGGTTTTCCAGGGCTCTGTCTTCCCCTCAGTGTCTTCAGCACCAGAGCTCAGAAAGCCTCCATTTCCTGAACAGCGCAGAGATGCAGGGGCTGCAAAGGGAGCAGCCACCTCCCCCTCGCCCCGAGGCCACTCAGCCAGATGGCAGAAGGGTCAGCAGCAACCAAACATCTAATGACGTGTGACAAGTGCGGCCAGACAGCAGGCCCAGGCTGGGCCCCTTCAAAGCCACTCATTGGGCAAGGGGGACTCATAAATAACAGCGCAGTGACAGCCGGAGTCTTGCTCAGTGGGAGGGACGGAGCTCCGGCCGCCTCCCGGCCCCTGGGGCAAGCCCTTTATGGGACGGGGCTCCAGCAGGAGGGCCTCGGACCCCTGCACAGTGAAGTGCTGCTGAGACGCGCGGGGACCTGTCACCAACACGTCTGTCCAGACGGCTCCACCGCATTCACGCCATCCCTCTTGGAGAACTATTTTCTCATCTCGGATGGAGTGCGATCTAGGGCTTCAAAGCATTCATCCAGCCAAGCGCTGCGGAGGCAGAGGGGTGGAGCGGTGAGGAAGAGGGATCTGAGTTTGAGCCTCCGTTTCTTCAGCCGTTGAATGGGGACATTGAACAGCAAATGTGCTCATTCATGGGAAATTGTGTTCAAAACAATAAATTAATGATGGCATAATGATTATGATTATTCAACCATTTGGGAGAGAACAATTTATATTTGAAGAAAATATACCTTCTGATTTTCTAAAATATTAATCAGTTTTTAGGGTTTTAGGCAGTTCCAAATAGGCTCTTTGCAATAATAATAGTAATAATGATGCGTGTATTAAATAGCACTTTTATTTTCACGTTTATTTTTCTCAAGCCTCATGTGGCTCAAAATGGGACCTGCTTCCAATGATGCATATTCTTCTAAAACAAAAGTGGGAAAAAAATCAAAATAAACAATTGACACAGACTGACTTTGCTTTTTTTGTTCACTAAGGTCTTGGTTCAGATGACTTGCTGGCTGGGTTGGGGGTGGAGGTGGGGCATGGAACTGTGCTTGCCCTCTCTAAGCATAGCACTTAGCCTTTGAGGTCTTTGGGGGTCTCAGTTTTGTCATTTACAAAATAGGGGTAATTATGCTTCCTGACTCTCAAAGCTGACAACTCAGTGAGACCATGTATGTGGAAGCTGTGTGAGGAGATTAAAGCATCATTGCACAAGGGAATATTAGCACCACAATAATTATCTACTTCATTATTATTAATTATTATTCATAATGGTGTTTGCAACATGGAATGACTCCAAAACTCCGTGTCCATGAACAGTTTTCATATCCTTTCACAAAAATCTACATGTGCCTATGATGAAGAAAAAAACTGCCCCTTGGAGCACCTGTTCTGAAATCGAAGCTGATTCTTTAAGATTACAAAAAGTCCCTTCTCTTTTTCTCGGACTGGAAAGCCGGACCCTGGAGAGGGCTCTCCCTCCGGGATGCTGCCTTGTGAGGTTTCTAGAGAAATGGCTCTGTTGGCCAAGACCTTGATGCCAGTTTTCAGCCAGGAGCACAATTTTGCAGGGAGGGTTATAAATCAAAGCCTGGGTTCTAATGAAACTGCTGACACCCTTTAACTGTAACAGTGTGCACCCAGGCACCACTTATGAGAAATTAGAGGCACAGAGCCCGCATTCAAGGGACCAGGCACCTGGGGGCTGCCTCTCTGCCTGGCCTCCCCCCTCCCCTTCCTCTCTCCACCTCTTTCTTTCTCTCCTCCTCTCTTGCACCCTTGCTCCCCTTTTCTTTTCTAATTTCTACAGAAATCTTTCACTACTGCCCCATTCTGCAGCTTCTTCAGGAATAGCCTCATGGCTAAGCTGCAGCCCCTGCCACCCAGCCACCCAGGAAGACCCCCTGACTGGCTCTCTGCAGGCCACCTCTCAGAGCACTGGCACAGAACTGCACTGCTCCAGGTAGCAGAGGATGGTGAAGGCAAAGCCCTGGGTTCTCCCGGGGCACTGTTCCAGTCCTGGGTTGGCTGCTTCATGACTACATGACCTAGGTGAGGTCTTAACCTCTCTGAGGCTCAGTGCTTGTATCTGTACAATGGAGATAACCACACCTCTCTTGAAAGTGAAAGTATTAGTCGCTCAGTTGTGCCCGACTTCGCTAACCCATGGACTGTAGCCCGCCAGGCTCCTCTGTCCATGGAATTCTCCAGGCAAGAATACTGGAGTGGGTAGCCATTCCCTTCTCCAGGTGATCTTCCTGACCCAGGGATCAAACCCGAGTCTCCTGCATCGCAGGAAGATTCTTTGCCATCTGAGGTACTAGGGAAGCCCTCTTTTGAGAGGCTGTTAAGGGGACTGAATGAGATGGATGCTGGGTGAACAGTGCTGCCCCAGGAGTGAAGGAAGCAAAGGGCCAGCAGAAGCTCAAGTTGTTGAGAACCTTTCTGGTGACCCCCATGGCCCAGCACTCCCATGAGCTCTGGTTTTATCCCTGGTGGCTCAGTCAGTAAAGAATCCACCTGCAATGCAGAAGACCGCCTGCCAGCACAGGAGACCTGGATTCGATCCCTGGGTCAGGAAGACCCCCTGGAGAAGGAAATGGCAACCCAATCCAGCGTTCTTGCCTGGGAAATCCCATGGACAGAGGAGCCTGTCAGGTTACAATCTGTGGGGTCGTAAAAGAGTCAGACACCACTTAGCAACTAAACAGCCACAGCATGGAAATCTCCATAGATAGTTACTCCCAAGCTTTGCTATAAGAGATACTACAAAGGGCATACATATCCCCAGTATCTTTACCTTTGATGCCATTGAGAACTAAACTTTCAGAAACTGAGGCCTGACTGAGATAAATAATCATTTATTTTAGGGATTATTAGATCTGAGGTCTGGAGACAAAAATATAAGAAACACTTGAACTGTGTTCTGCTGGACCTCAAAATGAGGGAGGCCTATAAGGTCCCAAACCACAAGGTTAGACAAGTTGTTTGTTCAGGAATAAGCGCTGAAGCTGGCAAGAAGTGAGGGTGCTTATTAAACAAAGATTGGTTGGGATTTGAAATGATTTTGTAGTTGCAAAGGAGGGGAAATTTGCAACTACAAGGTGGCAGCTAGCAGCCGCTAGCAGACATTGGTTTGCAAATGGCAAGTAGTATTCTTGTGTTTGATACAATTCTGAAAATTTAAGTACTCAGTGATACAGGAATGTATCTGAAACCACATCCACAGCAGCTAGCTGGCTCCATTTTGGCTGCCTGGACCATAGTTGCTCCATTTTGATTTTTAACTGACTTTGACTAAGTCATCACCATTCATTTCCCCGTAAGTTACCTGATTAAAAGTCATCCACAGCTTGGTGTGATGCCTAGTGGATGGAGCATAGACTCACTTGATCACCCAAGGAGAGAAATGCCCCATGTTCCTAATTCCTCCTTGTAAGATGACAGCAGTTTTGTCCTTCAACAGGCAGATGAAGTTGCGAAACCTTGTCTAGTGAGTCAATCCCCAAACCACTGACTCAATGGAAATAAAATCCCATCCTTCCCTGAATCCCCCAGTGGATACTCCTTTCTCCCTCCTTAACGTTCCTGGAGATTTTGCTAATTTTACTGCTTACTTGAGGGCAGGAGAAGAAGGGGACGACAGAGGATGAGATGGTTGGATGGCATCACCCACTCAATGGACATGGGTTTGGGTGGACTCCAGGAGTTGGTGATGGACAGGGAGGCCTGGTGTGCTGCAGTTCATGGGGTCGCAGAGTTGGACACGACTGAACTACTGAACTGAACTGAACTGAACTGCTTACTTAGCATTAGACAGAGACAGCAATCTCCTGAAATAGACTATCTGCTTCCTATGAGCACAGAGCATATGCACAACTTCTTAAAATTTCCTAGATCTTCCTTTATCAGTTTAGTCTAATTGTGATGATCTGGCGACTTTCTCATAAAACATTCAATCCCTGGATGGTCGGTTATCATCTGCTCCATACCATTTTTGCTTACGTTTTACTGGCCAGAGCAGGTCACGTGGTCCTCAGGGCACAATATAGAGTCCTCCAAAATTAAGTCAGGGCTCTCAGGGAGGGACACCAAATATTTTGAACAATACAATTGATCACAGACCTAGAATAGTATTTTCTACAAAGCTGTTGCTACTCAGTAAATATTTAATAGGGATGATGAGCCAAATATCATTAGACAAGTATTTGAACATATCATTTTGGCATGGTTGTTAAATCTAAACCAGCTAACTAAAAGCTGAGGTACTGAGTCTTATAGTCAGTAAGAAACTTAAACCAACTCAAGTCCCTAGCTTGAATATGGTGGAACCAAACTAGAAGAGGTCCTATAGTTCAGTTGTAGAAATGCTCCTGTGGAGAAGTTGGATTATAGGTATTCACAGTCACTCTGGAAGGCAGGGCTAGGATCCAAAGAAGGGGTGGGAATTCTAGGATATAGACTTGCCTTCAGAGAAGAAAACACCCCCAGACCTAGAGTCTCCATCACTAGGATGAGGCTGTGGTCCCTGCCAGTGATATGAAAGCAGAAGTGGACTGTCTTTGGGGAGGCTGGAAAGGGGATTTCTGCAATGGATAGAAAGTTGGACTAGAGACTCAGGACTGATTCTTCCAGCTTTAAACACCTGTCACAAACCTCAAAAGGATATCCATGTCAGTTACAAGGCTCAGATGTTAAAGAAACTGCCTTCAATGCAGGAGATCTGGGTCTGATCTCTGGGTCAGAAAGATCCCCTGGAGAAGGCAATGGCTACCCACTCCAGTATTCTTCCCTGGAGAATTCCACGGACAGAGAGAAGACTGGCGGACTACAGTCCATGAGACCACAAAGAGTCAAACACGACTGAATGACTAACACTATGGCCCCAGTACTCACATTCCAAAATAAGCAGGAATAAGATAAGACACAATTTGTTAAAGATTCTAAAATACGTGTTGTGAGCTTCAGGAGGACACAGGATGAGGGCTCCCTGAAGATGTTGAGACCCCAACTGGATCTCAAAGGATGCAAAAGACCAGGATGGTATATAAGAGTTGGGGTTCAGAGAGGTAGGTTGCAGGGCAGGGGTGCTGGAGGCCCCGCACTCCCTTCCTTATCTCCCCCTTCCCTCCAGCACAAGGGCCTCTCGGTAGTAAAAGAACCACAACGTGCATAAGACTGAAAGGAGCCGCTGCCACCTTTCATATCCTTTCCTCGTTTCAGGTTTGCATCTTATTTTCCTGCGAATGTTTTTTTCCTTCCCTTCGCCACTCCGGTTTTTGTGGGTGTAACCTCCATTTCTCACTGCCTTTCAAAGCTTTCATTCCCCAAGTGGAAGGGAGGAGCTTTTAGTGTCATGTCTGGTCCTTAGCCAGGCCAGTTGTCTTTCCAAATCAGTCCGGGGCTCAGGGCAGCGGGGGAGAGTGGGAGGCTCGGCCGAGAGCGGGAGAGAGTCAATAGTGAGAAGGAAAACAGCAAGTGCAGCGGATGAAGGTCCCCGAGGTGATTTGCAAATCTGCTGAAATCCTGAACAAGCTTTGATTTAACCCAAGCTTGAAATGGCTTTTATTTACTGTCTATTGTGGAATAAATGACATCTCATAAACAGGCTTTATCCATTACCCCAGAATGGAGAGCATGGTGTTAGGGACATTTTATCCTCTTGATATCAAAGGAGATATGCCGGGGTGTGTTATTACAAATAGAAAAATCAATGCTGAGACACACACATCTGAAATTTCATTTTTCGTCGAAACACATTTTCAAAGGGTGAAAAAAAAAAAGGCAATTGCTAATAAAAATGACTACAAGACTGGAGGATTTACCAAGCTTGAGCAAGTGACCGACTGGGACCAAGCCCAGACAGTGAATAAATTAGGCTCTGTCCTGGGGCCAGTTCCCACCCAGAGCAAAGCCATCCTCCCGTCTTCCCCAGACAGCCACCAGGGTCCAAGCACTGCGCATGGTCCCCAGTCCTCCCACTCCAACCATACACCACACTTGGCCTCTAACCACACGGAAAACACCAGAAATATTGAGACCACTGCTGTTTCCTCTAGGCCTTTACCTCCCTCATGGCAGGGTCTTGGATGCTTCCAGATCTGGTAAGAAAGTGGGAAAGACCCCAGGAAGTGATGAAGGAAAGTCTGGTGGATTCTGGGAAAGACTCCTGTTGAGCTCCTAGCCATTTCCACCAGCCTCTCCTTCAGAGAAAGCTGTGCTGTGCTTAGTCACTCAGTTGTGTCCAACTCCTTGTGACCCCATGGACTGTAGCCCACCAGGCTCCTCTGTCCTTGGATTTCTCCAGGCAAGAATACCGGAGTGAGTTGCCATGCCCTCCTCCAGGGGATCTTCCCAACCCAGGGATCGAACCCAGGTATCCCGCATGGCAGGCGGTTTCTTTACTGTCTGAGCCACCAGGGAAGCCCTCAGAGAAAGCTGGTGAGAGGTAAGGACTTGCAACTTTTCTTGGGATTTTCTTAAAATAGCTTCCCTGGGCTCTCAACTCTGTATCACATGGTGTCATCCCTTTACTGGGATGACTCTCTGGTTTGGAGTCTTGTTTCCCCACGAGACGGTAAGCTCAGTGAAGCCTGAGACCAGACCCGATGCTCTATTACCCTCGCTGAGCTCAGCGCTGGCACGTAATAACTGCTCAATAAATCCAGGATGAGAACGTGCAGGCCTGTGGAGCGGATGCAAAGAGCAGCCTGGACACCACGTCTGGGCTAGAACCGGCCTCAGCTTTCCGAGGAGTGCTCTGGTCCCAGTTGGCAGCTCCTGCCTGGAGGCAAAAACTGGGTGGGGTTTGCCAGTTCCATACAGCCGTACGGACTTGGGAATACCTAACTCCATCGGTTGAGGAAAATGAGCCAGCAGACTTGGCTTGGTTTCAGGGTCTCACAGTACTGCCTCCCGAAGAAACAATGGTATTGATCAGAGAGTGACCCAGAATAAAGAGCCAGACACAGGCCCAGGCCCCCTCCTGGACCAGAGCCCACATTCAGCCTTCCAGGGCTGCCAGGTGTCAGAGATCACTTCGTCTAATTCCATCTCCTCCTGAGAGATGGGGACATCAAGGCCCAGAAAAGGGGAGTTAGTTTTTCCACAACACATAGGAAATTTTGGCCAGGTGGGGGCCAGCACTTGAGAGCCTCAACTTCTAGCCCCAGGACCTTTGCTCTGCCTGCTAAGAACCTGGGGAGAGAACACAGTGAGGGAGGGCTATGCACAGCAGCTTCATTGCAAAGAGCATCAGGGTGCTGAGATGATTGCTTTCTAAAATAATTCAGTGGCGGATGATTGGGAAAATATCCACACTGTACAAAGGTAAGACATTTTGCTGTTTTGAAGCAGGCATGGCTGTTGCTTTCTCTACAGTTTTGCTCATATGACGGCCACTAGTCAGGATCTGGAAAGGCTGATTCCTGAAGCCATTCAGGAAGACAATTCCCCACATGACGGTCCCTGGTTCCACAGAGACACGGGCAGCCTGCTCCTTCCCGCATCTCATAAAGGTTTGAGAGAATAGCCTCCACCAGCCAATACAGCAGCGATCCCACCTGAAACAGACGGCCGGATTTAAATAAGGTTTCAATAGGAAGACAAGTCTCCTCGGACGTGGTCTGTGATGTATTAGTTATCAGGAGGAGAAATTTGAAGAACCCATTACCTGCCGCTCCGTCTCCCAGGAAATCCCTTGTTTGTGGAGCGTGAATCTCTCTGGCTTTGGCTGGCTTTTTCTTTCCAGATTGTCCGGGTAAACATCTGCCTCGCACCGTGTGTTTATAAGAGGAGGCATTTGTGGCTTTGATTGTTTAGAGGTTTCTGCAGAACCCACGTGTTCTTTCTCCCATCCGTCCTCTCTCCTTCTCCACCTGGCCCGTTCTCCTGGACAAACAACCGCCGATGCTCGCTCTGATCCCTGTTACAGCGCATCCTTCTGTTAAAAGCAGAAAAGAGACCTGCTACCATCCAACAAGTTCACTGTGGGATAATGAGTTTTCCACAGCAAGGGCCTATCTCTTAATTGTATTGTTATTATTATTTGATTCCATGACCATCTTCAAGCATCTCCTGTGTGTAGGGTATTGAAGTGGATATGGGTAACTGTACCAACAGTCCCAGTCCCTGTCTCAAGGAGTTTATGGCCTTGTTGAAGAGTCAGAGCTGGCAGGGAGTGTGTGTTAGTCTCTCAGTAGTGTCCAACTCTTTGTGACCCTATGGACTGCAGCCCACCAGGCACCCCTGTCCATGGGATTTCCCAGGCAAGAATACTGGAGTGGTGTGGGTAGCCATTCCCTTCTCCAGGGAATCTTCCCGACCCAGGGATCAAACCCAGATCTCCTGCATTGCAGGTGGGCTCTGCACCATCTGAGCCACCAGGGAAGCCCTTGTGAACATTCAGAACAAGGTCTTTACCTACAAAAGGACTGCAGAACTTTGGACGGGGGCAAGGAATCCATCACTGGCCTTCTTACTGTCAGCCAAATTGAGCCCCTAATCTTGAGTCCTCGGGTAGTTCAAACCCACCTCTGGACCAGGTCCTTCTGTTGTCTAGTTCTGGGAAAGAATGTGGTAAACAGTTTCTTTTTATTCTCACATGTCTCCTTGCATGGCTGACTCAGGCCACTGGTGAGTATCAGCATAGTAAAAACTCTATTAACTGGAACCCAACACAATTCCTGGTAAATAGAATTTTTTTTCATCACTCAAATTTAGGTCTGACACAAATCACAAGAAAATAATGTTATCAAACTCCTGGTAAAAAAGAAAAGAAAGGCCAAAACGAATTGCTCAGACGCAGGCCAGATTCTCCATCCCCTTCACCTCCAGTGACAGCTTGGGTAATGAGCACTTCTGTCTTCAGAGAAATGACCAGAAGAACACTTTGTCAGCCAAGAAAAGTGTGTGACACCAAGTGGTGGGGTTTTCCTGCCACAAGAAGTAGACCCAGATATTTAAGAAATGCTTCTCACATCTGAAAAAGTTCTCTGCCTTATCTTCAGCTTCTAAAAGCCCAGTCCCAATTGTATCTACCCATCCTGGATATTCTAGCACAAAGAGAGTTATGGTTCAGATGATCCACATGGGTGACAGCTGAGCCTATCTTGAAATCATTACTTGATGGGAGATCCAATTGCCTGTCTCTTGTCTGATACTTGCTACCTGATGACCTTGGATCACCTACTTAGCCCCTCTGGCCTTCACTGTAACTGATTTCTAATGATCTGTTCACGACTAAGGGTCAAAGGATCTTTGAAGAAATCAGGTCATGCTATATCCTAGCAACTTTTAAAATCCAGTGGTTTCTTCAGCACTACAAAGAAATATCTATACTCCCATGTTCCTTGCAGCATTATTCACAATAACCAAGATATGGAAACAACCCAAGGGTCTGTCAATAGATGAATGAAGACACTATACACATACACAAACACACACATATATATGTTGGAACATTATTGAGCCTTTAAAAAAAGAGATCCATTTGTAACAACAATATTCATTGGAAGGACTGATGCTGAAGCTGAAACTCCAGTACTTTGTCCACCTGATGCGAAGAACTGACTCATTGGAAAAGACCCTGATGCTGGGAAAGATTGAAGGCAGGAGAAGGGAACGACAGAGGATGAGATGGTTGGATGGCATCAAGGACTCAATGGACGTGAATTTGAGTAAACTCTGGGAGTTGGTGATGGACAGAGAGGCCTGGCGTGCTGCAGTCCATGGGGTCGCAAAGAGTTGGACATGACTGGGCGACTGAACTGACTGACTGAATGTCATAGAATGCAAAGTGCTAAGTGAAATAAGCCAGACACAGAAAGAAAGTTACTGCTTGATGTCACTTATGAGGCAGAAGCTTAGAAAGTGGAACACGCAGAAGCAGAGTAGAAGAGTGGTTACCAGGGGCAGAGAGATGGGGGAAATGGGAGATGTTGGTCAAAGGGTAAAAGATGCAGTTGTGTAGGATGAAAATGTCTAGAAGTCTAATGTACAGCAAGGAGACTGTAGTTAATAACTGTACTTAATACTGAGAATTTGCGAGGAGAGTAGATATCAGGTACTCTCACTCCAAAAATATTAAAAAAACGTGAAGAGATGCTAACTATGCTAATTACCCTGAGGGTGTTATATATGTATGTCAAAACATCATGTTGTACTCCTTAAATATATAAAATCATTATTTATAAATAATTAAAATATAAAATCTGTCTATTTCTAACCTGGATGGACATGCTCTCTGAGAATCTGCACCCACTGGGGGTAAGTGTTGGACCTTGCTGTTGTCATTTGAAGATACACTAATACCTTGTTACAGAAATATAACCATGGCTTCTGGGACTAGAGACAGGTGGCCTGCAATGAAAAGACAGCTCTGGCTTGACCTGTAATGCCTTTTTCATTTTTTTTAAGTGAGAAATATATTAACAGTAATCATTGTTAGATATTAGATAGATATATAATCCCCTCCCTCCTGTGCTGCCAGCCACGGGCCTGGGTGGGCCTTTTTCTGACGGCAGGTGTTGGTGGGGCTGGGACAGATATGGTGAGGGAGGAGGAGGAATAGGCCTTCAGGAGAGGCACTTTGAAATCCAGTGACTGGCCCAGACAATCTTCCAGTGGACTTTGCAGTCAAAAAACAAAACAAAACAAAGCTGGTCAAATCTCATCATCCCCGGAAAACTTCTTAACCTCTCTATGCTTGTGTTTTCTCACCTGAAAAAGGGAGACACACAACTGGTCACCTGCTGCCCTACTCCCTCTAACGGCCAAAGCAGGGCCCTGGGGACCCAACTGGCTACTGCTGGGGCCCGAAGGTGCCTGGGAAACAGAGGTGCTGTGGCTTCAGAGGCCTTGAGATAGAAGCCTCCAGGCCTGAGCCCACAGGTCACCAATTCTCAAGAGTCCATCTTCACCTGCAGAGCCCTTACCCCACCCAGAGGGGCTTGCTGCCTCTGTGTGTTGGGGGGGTGGGGGTGGGTGGGGGGATTTTCCAAGGGAACCACGGCCAGAGCTTTTGACCAAAGAGCCAGGATCAGTTCCAATCTCCAATCAGGGAATGCAGTATGGACATTTTTGTAGGCAGTGAAGGAAAAATGTAATATTCTCTATTTGTAAAGCATTTTTACTTACTCTTTCATGCAAACATCTTTTCACAAGATTCCTCCTCCGGGAAGTCCTCCATGATTTGCTCTTGTTGAAACAATTCTTCTCTCCTATGACTGCTCCCTGCCTACTGCTAATATCATTATTGTTTAGTTGCTTAGTCATGTCTGACTCTTTGCAATCCCATGGTCTGTAGCCCACCAAGCTCCTCTGTGCACGGGATTTCCTAGGCAAGAATAAATACAGGAGTACATTGCTATTTCCTTCTCCAGGGGATCTTCCAGACCCAGGGCTCAAACCTGCATCTCCTGCACTGCAGGGGTATTCTTTACCACTGAGCCACCAGGGAAGCTGTGGATCCTGCTTTTATGACACTTAACATGATACCTCTGGTGTTACGGCAATTTTGTGCTCTGGTTAACTAGACTTGCAGATGAAGTTGCATGATTTATTTTATACTCCCACACAACCCCTAGAATTGGGGTAAAACATCCTAACAGGGTCAAACAGATGCTTGCTTGCTCAATGAAGTATGTGTGTCTGAGTGAATGAAAGATGCAAATGCAAGAAACTTTTCCCAGGGCCCCTTACATCACTCCACTTAGTCCAGAACTCTTTTTTTCTACATTTATTTTTACTCTAACCTCTTTCCCACTCCCTCTCTACATCCCAATTTTAACAGGTCCCCACTCTCCATGGAAATTAACCCTGAATATTCACTGGAAGGACTAATGCTGAAGCTGAAGCTCTGAAACTTTGGCCACCTGATACGAAGAACTGATTCATTGTAAAAGATCCTTTTGCTGGGAAAGATTGAGATCAAGAGGAGAAGGGGACAACAGAAGATGAGATGGTTGGATGGCATCATTGACTCAATGGATATGAGTTTGAGCAAACTTTGGGAGATAGGGAAGGACAGGGAAGCCTGATGTGCTGCAATCCATGGGTCACAAAGAGTCAGACATAACTTAGTGGCAGAACAGTAACAACACTCTCCACATCTTCTTCATCTTTTTTTGGCTGCTTCTGTGGTGTGAGCAATCATGATATTGCCCTTGGAAGAGCTTAGAAAAACCCCAGCCACCATGCCTCAGTGACAGTATTAATAGTGACAAGTTCTAGGGCCCACCTTGTGTGCTGGGTATGGCTGTTTGGTTACCAAAGTGGAAGGTTAATAGGTAGACAGCTCCCAGTCTGACCTTGTTACTGACCCCTTGACACCTTCCGAATCTGGTTAAGTCCCATGAGAGGAACACTTCTGCTTGAACGGCTGAGAGATATGTGACTACACTTAGAAAAATACAACCAATAATTGAATTTGGTGGCTTCATCAGAATATTAAACGATGATTGTCACAATCAAAGGCAGTCATCTGGACCCGTCCACAAACTAGGAAACACGTGTGGTGCTCTTGCAGGGAGTTAGGGAGGCGGAGGAAGTCTGTCCACCAATGAGGCCGTAGGACACACGGCTCTGCTATGCCTTGAGATCCTGGCAAGGGAGAAGCTGTACTGGGAGAAAGCGAGAACTGCTCCAGGCTGATATTCTTGGTGTTCCTGGCCACAGGTGACATCTGTGGACCATTAAGGGCACCAAGTGAAGCCAGAGGCTCATTCCCCAGGAACTCACAAGTTCTGCTTTGTCTGTGGTCTAGGATTTATCACTGCTCCACAACCTTGCACAAACAAATCACATAAACAGAAGTCATTGATCACGGTGGAGATGGGCTAAGAGTGAGGATGGTTTCATGAAATGACATTTTGAGAATATCCTCCTGCCAGCAAATTGCCACTGCCTTGTGTGTTGAGGGGGGGGGTGTTGTGGGGTCCAGAACTAGGCACTAGGGGGACTTCCCTGGTGGTTCAGTGGCTGAGACTCCAAGCTCATAATGCAGGGTTCGATCCCTAGTCAGGGAACTAGATTCCATATGCTGCAATTACAAGATCAAAGGTACCACGTGCTGCAACGAAGACCTGGCACAGCCGAATAAAACAGGAAAGATACATATTAAAACAAAGAGAAAGAACTAGGCACTAGTTTCTGACGGCAGGAGGCTCACACTCAAGGGAAATACGGCCAAACATGAGCCACTTTCTCCTGAAGGTGGGTAAGAAACATCAGAACTATGCAGGAAAGACAGGACCTGAATCCTCAGGTCATTATCTGGAGAATGAACTGAGCACTGGAGGGCTGGTGACACCACGGCGTTCAGAGGAAGGAGCCTGGGCTCAGCAGCCAGACGCACTTGGTTTCAAATACCAGCCTTACCACTCACTTCTGAATGTCCTTAGTCAGACTGCTTACTCTCTTGAAGTTTCTGTTCACTTCTCTGTTAAATGAGGCCAATGATGCCTTCTTCACTAGATTCAAAACAGAAGTTGAATGTCAAATCTCTAGTAAAGTAACTGAGTTTTAGCAGCTACTCAGTCAATCCGTATATCTCCTTCTCCTTCCTTTGTGGACCAGAATTAGTTACTGAATACAGACTGTAGAGCTAATCAGCTCAACTATAAACAGAGTAAGAAGTCAAGGCTGTTCTACCCACACATGGGGTTTACAACAGCAAGAGGTAAAGAGGGGAGCTGAAGAATGCCCTTGTACCGAAATATCCACTCTTGGCCCCCAGTAGATAGTGGTGAGGACTACTGAATAACTGAGACAATCTTATTTATCTTTGAATTCCTAGCCTCGAGAGCTGGTCTTGGCTGGGTTTGCTGGGTGGATGGATGGATAGATGGATGGAAGGATGGACAGAGAGATGGATGAATGAATGGATGGATGGGAGGATAGGTTAAAATGTGGGTGGATGGACAAATGAACAAATAGGTAGATTTTCACTATTGAGACACTTGTTTGCATTCCTATTTTATAATTAGAGAAACTAAAATAAGGTAAACATGCTTACAAAAGGCTGATGTCTTTATTCTCCCAGAAGTCTCTGTCTTCTTGCAGATCAATCTATGTTGCCCAGAAGTCCCATGTCTTTCCCTCCAGTCTATCCTAAATCCTTCCAGATCCAATTCAAGTTTCATTTTCTCTGCAGTCTTCTCTGACCAGATGGGTTCATGCTCCTCTCTCCCTTTACTGAACTTGTCAATACTGACTGTTTCCCACTTCCTTGAACTTTTGATTGTTGCCTTATATGTGCATCTTATCTCCTCAACCTGATAGCAGAGAATGGGTTCTATGCTTTCCTCACAGGCCCCAGCATGAGGTTGGGCACACGTGCCCGTAGTACAAAAACTGTCAAAAAATGCTTGGTGGCTGCAAGAATAAAAGTTGACCCTTACTGATGGTGTCAGGCACTTCACTGTACACAATCTAAGTCTCACTACAGTCTGACAGGATGGGCATTATTATCTCTACTTTATGGATAAGGAGACTGAGCCTGAGAGAAGTTGTGATGCTTTCATGGACCCAAAATTCCTTGATGCTCTTCTTTTTGATAGATGGGATTCTGCATCCCCCTCCCCTTGAATCTAGGTGGGCATCTGACTGCATCCACCAATTGAATGTGACAGAAGTGATGCTTATCACTTCTGAATCTGGGTCATAAAAGGCCAGGCAGCTTCTACTTTTTTCACTGGAACCAGCAGTTAGAGAACCCAGACTCTGTAAGAAGTTCCACTCTTCTGAGACTGCCATACTATAAGGAAGCCCAAGCTATGTGCAGAGGCCACAGGCAAGGGCTCTAGTCACCAATCCTAGTCTCTAAGTCATCCCAGCCTGGTGTCACACATGTGCATAACATAGACTTTAGGAGGATTGCATTTCAGCCTCAGCCTTGGAGAAATCCTTAGCTTTCAAGTCTTCCCAGGGAATTCCAGACATTGTGAATAGAGACAAGACATCCCCACTACACGTTGTCTAAATTGCTGACTCACAGAACTCATATGTGTAACACAGTAGTTGTTTTAAGCTGCTCAGTTTTGGGATAATTGGTTGTACATCAATAGTAAGTAGGATATAAGATTAAAATCCAAAATGGAAGTGGAGTCACTGTTACCTAATTGCAGGCAACCTTGGGAAGGTCCATAAAGGGACCTCTCAGCCACGTCCAATGCTTTGTTGCTGTTGTTCAGTCACCCAGTCGTGTCTGACTCTTTGCAACCCCGTGGACTGCAGCTTGTCAGGCCTCCCTGTCCCTCTCCATGTCCCGAAATTTGCCCAAGTTCATGTCCGTTGCATTGGTGATGCCATCCAGTCATCTCATCCTCTGACACTGTCTTCTCTTTCTGCCCTCAATCTTTCACAGCATCAGGGCTTTTTCAATGAGTTAGCTGTTCGAATCAGATGACCAAAATAGTGGAGCTTCAGCATCAGTCCATCCAACGAGTATTGAGGGTTGATTTCCCTTAAGACTGACTATTTGATCTTCTTGTTGTCCAAGGGACTTTCAGGAGTCTTCTCCAACACCGCAGTTTGAAGGCATCAACTCTTTGGTGCTCTGCCTGCTTTACGGTACAGCTCTCACAACTGTATGTGACCACTGGGAAGATCATATCCTTGACTATACATACCTATGTAAAAAAAAAGTAATGTCTCTGCTTCTCAACGCACTAAGTTTGTCATAGCTTTTCTGCCAAGAAGCAATTGTCTTCTGATTTCATTGCTGCAGTCCCAATCTGCAGTGATTTCAGAGCCCAAGAAGAGGAAATCTGTCACTACTTCTACCTTTCCCCTTTCTATTTGCCATGAAGTAATGGGGCTGGAGGTCATGATCTTAGTTTTTTTAATATTTAGTTTTAAGGCAGCCCTTTCACTCTCCTCCTTCACCTTCATCAAGAGGCTCTTTAGTTCCTCTTCACTTTCTGCCATTAGAGTGCTATCATCTGCATGTCTGAGGTTGTTGATGTTTCTCCCACCTGTCTTGACTCCAGCTTGTAACTCGTCCAGCCCGGCGTTTCTCATGATGTGCTCAGCATTTGGTTAAACAAACAGGGTGACAGCAGACAGCCTATCGTACTCCTTTCTCAATCTTGAACCATTCAGTTGTTCTATATAGGGTTATAACTTATACTGTATCCATCCACGTAATCGCTATCTCACTCCTTATTTATCAGACCAATAAGATGAAGTGATTCCTTGTAACATAATTCCTGAATGGTAATTCAAGATTTCTGCAAAGTTGTCTACAGTGGAAAACTCTAAAGACAGGAGCTCCACTCCCTTGGGTAGGGGTGGAGAGTCAGAGAAGGCTATTTGTACAAGCATGAGCACCATGATCCTGGCATCATAATACAGAGCCTTTGTGTTTCCACCATCAGCAATAGTACAAACACCTTAATATTTAATACGAATAATAGTACAAAGGCTTCACATTTGCATATCATTTTATAATTTTTAAAATTCTTCTATAGGTACTACATCGTTAGAACCCCAAGTGCCCCAAATGGAGCAGCTGCTATTTGCTGTTTACAGCTGGTGAAACTATACATGGACAGGTTAGGAGACTGACACAAAGTCAAAATGCCAGATGTGGCAGAGACGTGACTGGGATCCAGGTAAGGGTAGGAGCCCTGAGCTTCTGCTGCCCACGCAGCCCTCTGAACAGAACTGCAGGAGATCCCTTCCCTGGATCGCCCAGCTTCGTGATTATGGATCAGCTATCCAGGCAGAGGGTCAGCTGACTGTTCATTCTGTGGGGCTGATCTGATTGAGAGCGTACATGGTGAAATGCCAATGGCTGGGCACCAACAGGGGGTGAGGGGGAAGCTTCAGGGAATTCTGCTGGGGTTGCCCCAAAAGGGCAATCCTGTGCCTTCCCATATCCTGAATGTTACAGAAGGTGAACAGGAGGCAGTGTGGCACGGTGATGAGTAGATGGGCTCTGAGCCAGACTGCTGCCTGTGAGTTCTCCTCTGCCACCTGCTAGTTCAGACTTCGGACAAGTGCTGGGGAGGTCATGACAGCATCCACTGCAGGTTGTATAATAAAGATTAAGTGAATAAGTATGTGCCAGATCCTTAGGGCCGTGCCTGATGCCTGATAACGTGGTTTATAAATGTTCGTTAAGTAATGACAGACCCTCTAAGGGCCAGACACTGATGACACCTGGTTAAACAGAATAGGACACACCATGCCCTCAGGGAGCCCACTGCCTCGCTTCCATCTGAGCAGCAGGGCCGTGTCCTGCATTGCACTATCATGTCACACTTTTTACTATTACAATGACTTTATCAACAGGGCACTTAATGACTGGTGTTGTGAATGACAGCTACATAACTTTAGTCAAGGGTTAGATGTGGTGGGGGCTTCCCTGACAGCGCAGTTGGTAAAGAATCCACCTGCAATGCAAGAGACCCAGGTTTGATCCCTGGGTTGGGAAGATCCCCTGGAGAAGGGAAAGGCTATCCACTCCAATATTCTGGCCTGGAGAATTCCATGGACTGTATAGTCCATGGGGTCACAGAGAGTCAGACACGACTGAGCGACTTTCACTTCACTTCACTAGATGTGGTGGAGGATGAGAGCGAGGAAGGGCAGGAGAGGGCCCCTGATTGTGGATGTTCAGAAAGGGACCCCGGACCCACCATGTTCAGCTCTGCCTTCTCCACTATGGCTGCCACCAGGCGCTGTGTTTACTGAGCACTTGAGAGGTGGCTTAGCCTGAATGTCCACACTGAAATGTGCTAGAAAACTTAGAACCAGAACAATAGCATGCAAAATTCACGTGGCTATTTTTTATATTCATTTTATGTTGAAATGATAATATTTTAAACATACTGAATTAAATACGTCTCTTTTTCACTTTTTTAAAAATGTGGCTATTAGAAAATTTTAAATGGTATGCATATTTGTGGTATTTGCAGCTCACCTTACATTTCCCTGGGAGTGCGCTGCTCCGTAGAGTCCCAAGCTAAATGCATGGCTCCCAGCAGATGAGTGAGCTGGAAAAGGAGGGTGAGATTTCTTCTAGGAGAATCTTCATGAGGCGAAGGTTGATCTGGGTCTCAGGGAGATGCTCTTTCCTGTGTCTTCAGTCCCTGACACAAGTCCCATCCTTAGTGGGTACTCATTTTAGATGTGTTAACTTACTGGCATAATGTGAGCTGACTTTGTGGTAAGAGAGGGAGGGAAGACCACAGGCCTAGGAACAGAGCTGCCAAGTTTCAGAGGATGCTCTGACTTTAAAGCATGTTTCTTACACACCTTTAAGACAATAAAATCGAATCAAAGCTGGTAAAGCCCATCTCTGTCCGGGTGCAGACAATGACCATCCACTTGTGCTTCCAATTTCTGAATTGGCCTGCTTGCATCAAGCCCTTTGGAGGCCCTCACTGACATTAGCCTCAGTGCCTCCATTTGGGATGTCGACTAAAAAATATAGTCAAACCTGAAAGTAGAGCGTTATTTTATTTGGGGAGAAGTCAGGTTATATACAAGTTTGCAACAAAGGGAGCAGGCAGCCTGAACATCAAAGATCAGGTACCAAGTTAAGGAATTTAACATTCTGTGTATGGGAAGATGCAAGCCTCTGGGCTCATTGAATTCATTCCTTTCGTAGGCCCCTCAGTTATCTGGGACAAATCTTGTTTCCTTGTTCACCTTGCTTCTTGCATTCCCCCAGCTCCTCAGCGATCACCATGGGGGAGGCAGGTGGCAGCATCTGGATCGCAGTTTGGGGAGCCCTCATTCACATTTGAAGGCCAGAAATCGCAGATGGCTGTGACATTTCTTGTTTATTAATAAGGCAGGAGATATTTTCGTTTCACAGGGAGCCTCAAGAAAGGTTTCGTCTTAATTGCTTCCTTGTCTCGGTGGCTAAACTGAGCCAGGACCCGGGTTCTGGGGGAACATATCCCCACGCCATCTTTGGAAGGAAGTTTTATAAAAGTTGGGTCTCTCCAAATGGCTCTTGGGAAGGGAGGGGAAGATTCAGGAAGGCCAGGCTGGGGGCCGCCCTCGGAAAGCCAAGACTAATTCTGCAGTCTAGTCACTCCGTCAAACATTTAGTGTATCCGGGTGATTGTTCCCCGGTAGGCCTCGACGGTCTATCTGCTGGGCCTTTTGTCATGTTAACTGCAGCCGATCAATGGATTGAGGTCAGGACTTCTGATGTAGGTGCAAGCTTAGAGGGAAAAAAGTCTCAAAGATTCATTTTTTCTTGTCTGGTAACACTCCGGTCACTTATTTTTTCTCAGTTAGCCTCTGCCGCTCTAAAGTGGATATTGATCAGTGCTTTAATGCAAACCTGTCAAATTAATTTTGCAGACCTGGGATATGACTGGCCTAAAATTGCTTCTGCATCTGTTCTCTGCAGCAAGCCTATGAATTTTAATCACGACCAGAATGGGTTGGTGGCTTTTTTTGTTGGAAACTTGAATAGGAAAGGTTTAAACTGTAAATGCCAGGGAATGATGCTGTTTTGTTCTTTTCAGAAACTCATGTGGTGGAGGTCAAAGAAATTATTATGTCGGGTGTATTCTTGGCAGATGCAGTGGGAAGCTTTGCGGGCCGGCTTTCTGCAGAGCTGTGCCCACGGAGCGCTGGAGCCTCCGTAAACACCCCAGTCCTGGAATCCCAGCTCCAGTGAGAGAAGTGGGCATTGGTATGCCTGCAGGACACGTCACTGCGGTGGGCCTGAGCCACCTCAGCTCCCTTTCTGTTGTCATCCCAGACAGCTTTGCCTTCTGCGGGTGTGGGGGGAGAGTGGGGAACTTGGATTTCACTTTGCTTTGAATATTTAGCTTCCAAGCCTAGCTTGCCTCATCCTCCTTATTAAGGCAGAGCATCTTCCTAGACTCAGGTGATGATCTAAAAAATGTATCTAATGCAGGGGACAATCCCATGGAACTCCCCCACTGGGACAGTCCCCTCTGGTGGGGATCACACCTCCAGTGGCCTTGGCCCAGGTCTGTCCGGAGCTCTGCCACTGTCCTGCCATGCTCTCCCACCAGCCACCACCCTGGGCCCCTCCACACCTCCAAACCTGGAAGTGGAGCCAGGGCTGTGACACCCCCAGCTGTCACGTCCTTTGGCGGCCACTGTCCTCACAACACTCTGCGGCTCGCAGCCCCCTCAGGACTTTGCCCAGTTGGACCACTGCGGCAGGCAGGCCCTTTTGCAGGGGGAGGTGCTTACAACGCTTCGACACCCGGGGGCTGCGTCTGTTCCCAGCTGCGGGCAGCATCCCTCCCCGCAGACAGTCCTGCTGAGTTCTCAAGGCAGAGAATCAGCTGGTCAGAGCCCCAAGCATGCCCTTCACTGCACAGCACCGGCATCTTTTTATCAGGTGCTTACTATGTGGGCTTCCCTGTGGCTCAGCTGGTAAAGAATCTGCCTGCAATGAGGGAGACCTGGGTTCGATCCCTGGGTTGGGAAGGTCCCCTGGAGAAGGGAAAGGCTACCCACTCCAGTATTTGGGCCTCGAGAATTCCATGAACTGTATAGTCCATGGGGTCCCTAAGAGTTGGACACAACTGGGCTACTTTCGCTTCACTTTACTGCGTGCCAGGCTTCATTCTGTTTCGTAGTACCTAATTTAATCCTCACAAAAACCACACGAGGGCGATACTGTCACCCTCCTGGTGTTATGCGGGAGGAGGCTGAGGCCCAAAGAGGTGAAATAAGCCTGCCCAAGTGGCAAAGCTCACCAGTGGCAAGCAGAGATTTGAACCTGAGCTGTCTGGCTCTAGAGCCCATCTTTCAATCTGCTTCGAACACTGTGTGTCTATCTGTCTGTCTCTCTCTGCCCACGTGCAACAAAGCCCTTGATGTGGAATCATCTGTTGGGCCCCTGATTGTTGCATCTGTGTTATTCTTACCTCCCCAGTGAAACTCCAAGCCCCTTAAGGATAGAGCCCCCTTTGCTTCTTGAATTGTTGTTCGGTCGCTCAGTCACGTCTGACTCTTTGCGACCCCATGGACTGCAGCACACCTGGCCTCTCTTTCCCTCACCATCTCCCAAAGTTTGCCCAAGTTCATGTCCATTGCATCGGTGATGCCATCCAATCATCCTCTGACACCCTCTTCTCCTTCTGCCCTCAATCTTTCCCAGCATCAGAGACTTTTCCAATGAGTCAGCTGTTCGCATCAGATGACCAAAATACCAGAATTTCAACTTCAGCACCAGTCCTTCCAATGAGTATTCCCATAAAATTGACTGGCTTGATCTCCTTGCTCTCCAAGGGACAGGAGTCTTCTCCAGCAACATAGTTCAAAGACATCAATTCTCCGGTGCTCTGCCTTCTTTACAGTCCAGCTCTCACAACCCTGTGTGACCACTGGAAAAACCATAGCCTTGACTATGTGGACTTTTGTCGGCAGAGTAATGTCTCTGCTTTTCAGCACGCTGTCTAGGTTTGTCATAGTTTTCCTGCCAAGAAGCAAATGTCTTCTGATTTCATGGCTGCAGTCACCATCTACAGTGATTTCAGAACCCAAGAAGAGGAAATCTGTCACACTTTCACCTTTTTCCCCTCTATTTGCCCTGCAGTAATGGGGCCAGATGCCATGATCCTAGCTTTTTTAATATTTAGTTTTAAGCTGGTTCTTTCACTCTCCTTGAATATTTGAACAGAAAAATGAAAGTGAAGGATCACATGGTCGTAGAAAACAGGCCAGGAAAGTGTTTGGGAACCACTTTGGTGGGAACTCTTGAACAATTTAAGGAAGGAGGAGAGAGTCAGGGGTCCCTCTCAAACTGCCCTGAGGAGAAACAAAGACATGTGACCCAACCTGAACTTGAAGTTATTACTTTAAACTAGACAGAGTTGTAATAATTAAAAGTGATCAGAATGAGATATGGCATCTCATTACATGTTGATGTCCGAGTTGAAAGTCCCACATAATCTGGCTGGTGTAATACAAGGGACAGGTGGTACATATATAATATGGGTACAAGCCTACACCCCTGCTGAGAGCCTTGCCTTGAGTGAAGCAGAACTGGGAAGACAACTGCTTCCAAAATGGCCCCCAGTTTGGGGCTGGTGGATTCCACCCTCCCTCTGCCCCAACCACACCTTCCTGCAGAAGGAGAAGCCTTCTCTGACTGATGACCTACAAGATGGCCAAAGTGAGCCGTTGGTCGTCACTGACCACTCAGCAGAATTCTGCAGAGCAGGAGCTAAGGGCCGTGGGGTTGATGCTGACAGAAACCCTCAGAGACACCCAGCGGGGGACCTGGTCACCACTCCATTTCTTGGCTCTCTCTGTTCACTTCATTCCCTCAGCTGCACACAGAGGCAGGGACACGGCTGTGGGTTCTGCCTCCCCACAGGCAGCAGAGAGCTTCTCTGTCTCACATCTAGATTGAAATCCTGAGGAAGGGCCCTGACCATCCAGGTTCGGGTCACCAGCCCTCCCCGTGGACTAGTCCTTATGGGGGAAGGGAGACTCGTGACTGGCTCAGCCTGGATCATATGCCCTTCCCAGATGGCACAGAGAAGCCAGGAGCAGATCACACTGGGGTAATTGTTATATAAAGTGAAAAGTGAAGTCGCTCAGTCGTGTCCAACTCTTTGCGACCCCATGGACTATATCCCGTCAATCTCGTCTGTCCATGGAATTTTCTAGGCAAGGATACTGGAGTGGGTTGCCATTTCCTTCTCCAGGGGATCTTCCTGACCCAGGGATCGAACCCAGGTCTCCTGCACTGCAGGCAGACTCTTTGCCATCTGAGCCACCAGGGAAGCTCCAATTGTTATATGAAAGGAGTCAATTCCAATTTGAGTGTTTTGCAAGGATTCGTTGGTCATTTGTGCTGAGTTAACATCAAGGGGCGCTTCCCTCATAGCTCAGTTGATAAAGAATCCACCTGCAATGCAGGAGACCCCAGTTCAATTCCTGGGTCAGGAAGATCCACTGGAGAAGGTATAGACTACCCACTTCAGTATTCTTGGGCTTCCCTTGTGGCTCAGCTGGTAAAGAAATCTGCGTGCAATGTGGGAGACCTGGGTTTGATTCCTGGGTTGGGAAGATCCCCTGGAGAAGGGAAAGGCTACCCACTCCAGTATACTGGCCTGGAGAATTCCATGGACTGTATGGCCCATGGGGTCGCAAAGAGTTGGACACAACCTAGTGACTAAGCACAGAACATCAAGGGAGTCGATCCCTTACCTGCCAGGATGCTGTCCCCAATCCAAGCCCACCAACCCACGGACAGATGGACGGAAGGTAGTGGAGTGTCTTGCCTGTGACAGGCCCTGCCTCCTCTTCCAGGGCCCTCCTGTGAGCACCGCAGGAAGCCAGGACACTCAATGGCTGTGCCTGAATGAAGTCCCTGAGTGAATGAACGACTGTATGAATGGAAGGAAAGGAAATGAAAAGCTATTAGACCCACACACACCCAGAGCTCACCGAACCACACCGCTTCCTGCCCATCCCTCCTCTGCTAAAAGCTTTGTGTGCAGAATATCAGGTTTGGGCTCCTCAGTCCCCGAGGAGAGGGGAGACGGCCAGCTGCTCTGTGGTCTGCAGAAAAGGCACAGGGCTCGAGATCTGTCCTGCCGTGAATTACCTGTGCGACATTTGCCACGCCACTTAACCTGCCTCTGCTTCTGTTTCAGCATCCGTCAAAGGGGACTGATGCTCTCTGCCCTGTTTATCATCCCACAAAGGGGCTCAGGGAATAGACAATATTGGAAAGTTCACAGCACATAGAAAACCTTAGAAGGGAAGCACGTTGGGGGAGGAAGAGGGTATGTAAATATGGGCCTCCATCAGCGGCACCAGCGGGCCTGCCGAGCTCAGTGCCAGGCGTCACGCAGTGTGCGGGAAGGCACACAGGCCCTCCACACGGAGGCGCTCCCACCTGCAAGGAAAATTCCCCACGATCCAGAGGTTCTGCCACATGCCCAGGCTGGAGAGGCAAACATTTAAAAGTGAAAGAAACAACTTTCTTGCCCTGGATTAAAGACACATAGCTCTACAGCAGTCAGCTACTTAGAAAAGGCTCAGGGGTGTCACAGAAAATCAGCCAGTTAACTGATATTTGTTGAACATTACTGTGTGCCGGGTACTGTTCTAGAATTTGCGAATGAGAGGTAGAGTCTTTCCTAAAGAGATACACACAGGTGAAGAAATGAATAAACAAGCACGGAATGAAGAATAGGATGGTTTCAGACCTCGATACATGCTGTAAAGAAAATAGAACATGATGGAGAGTAGCTATTTGGGGCAGAGGGTACTTTAATAGAATGACGGTGGAAAGAAAGATATGGGAGCTGAAAGCAAGACCTGAGTGATGAGGAGGAGAAAGAATGTACCACAAAGGCGCAACAGCCAGCAGAGAACCTGGGAGGGCCGGGGAAGGATAACATACCATGAGAGTCGAGAAAGGGACAAGCAGAAGCAGAGGATACCAGAGAGGCGGCTGGGGCCTCACAAGGTCTGGACGTTGTCAGAAGGAAGGGGCGGACTTCACCCCATCTTCACTGGGAATCTGCTGGGGGTTAGAAGCAGGGACGTGATGTGATCTGAGAGAGAGAGCGAGAGCTTACAGGCAAATATGGCCAATGATTAACCGTGGGTGAGTATGAGTGATGAGGGCATAAGAGTTCTTTGTTTTCTTCTTGCAACTTTTCTAGTTGCTTGAAATTTTTTCAGAATAAAAAACAAGGAAATGAGAAGAGAACTCTGGCCCCTGGTGGGTAATCAACTGCAGGGGGTGGAAGAGGCATTGAGGAAGGCTGGTACCACAAGTGCAGGAGGGGACCAGCGAGGGGGCCCCAGTGGGGGTCTGAGTGACTTGGACCAGGGCAGAAGAGGAAGGGAGGCCATGTTCAGGAGGTCTTCATGGAGGGCTGTGTCCGTTTTGTGTCCCTGCCATAACAAATCACCACAAACCCAGTGGTTCTAAACAACATAAAATCATCAGGTGACAGTTCCATAGGTTAAAAATTCAACCCCGGTCTCACAAGGCTAAAGTCAAGATGCTGGCAGGGCTCATTCCTTTCCAGAGGCTCTAGGGGGAGAATCCCTTCCCTTGCCTTTTCCAGCTTCCAGAGGCCACTCCCCAAGCCTTGCATGTAGCCCCTACATTAGGGAGCCAGCCATGAGGGGTCGAATCCATCTCTCGATGTCTTCTCTTGTTCTGACCCCAGCCAGAAAGGTCCTTGATTTAAGGACTCCTGTGGTGACACTGGATCCATCAGAGTACCCCAGGATAACCTCCTCATCTCAAGATCCTTAACCTTCATCACTCCTGTAAAGAACCTTGTGCTATACAAGGTAACATATTCCCAGGTTCCTGGGGATTAGAGTGTGGACACCTTTGGGTGCCATTATCCTGTCCGCCATGGGGTAGAGCCATTAGGATTTACCGATGGACTGGAGGTGGGTATGAGGGAAAGAAATGAACCAGGGATGGCTGCTGGCTTTCTCGCAGGAGGCACTGAGTATATGGTGAGGCCATTTCTAAAGACAGCAAGGGCTGAGCCCGGTGGGGAGAATCAACAGTTCTATTTGAGATGTGCCAAGTTTGGAGTCCAACAGGAAGTGACTGGAGTCAGAGCAGGCCGAGTGACTGAGGGCATGCTGGTGCCCAGAGGAAGAGGGCAACATGAGCAAAGACAGGGTGAGGGTGGCCCTTGTGTGTGTCACAGCACTGGTTTCCTCGTACAATAGACAAGTCCTGAGCCCCTAGCAGTCAGCTGGCCCTGGAGATACAAATACCTCCACAAAAAAAAGATGCTCCAGAAGAGAGTGGAGGGCCAGTTAGAGAAATGGCTGGATAGACAGGTTGGGGTCGGATTTACAAGGCCTTGTGTCTTAGGCCATGGATGGTGGGTGTGTGGCAGGGACAATGGGCAGCCACTGCAGTGCCTCAAGTAGGTGAATGACACAGAAAAAGGATATGAGAAAATGACATAAACAGGTATCAGACTGGCTGGGTGTGGGTGCAGGCAGAGAAGGGCTGAGCGAGGGCACATATGCTGGCTCCAGACTGGAGAGGGAAACCCTGGCCAGGGCCCACCCATTCACTGCTGTTTCCACTGTTCCTGCTTGGGGGCTGGCATTTGCAGCTGAAGGAAGGCAGGCCAGGCATAGCAGGGTGGGGAGGTGTTGAATGAAGGGAGAGGCATTTCTTCCTCTTTCTGAACTGCCGCTCTTAAATCAAACAATTCAATCCAGGTGGAAGAGGCTTGGCAGCTGGGAGGGAAGAGGAAGGAAAAGCAGACGATAAAAAAAAAAAAAATCAATAACTCTTCCCCATAAAATAAATTGAGATTTGTGGAATTCACTTCCACTTGACATCAAAGATGCCGATTTGGTGAATTCGTTTAAGGCCAAATTGAAAACGTATCATTTTAATCCAGGTCCCCAAGCTGCCCCAGGCTCCATGGCAAGGGCCCTGGGGACCAGGTTTATGGCAGCTCCGAATGCTTGTTTGGGGTCAATTGATCTCCGTTGCCCTAGAGAAGCTGTGTTCAGAACAGCCAGTGGGGTCTGATGTCCTCTGCTCACCACCCCCCACCAGGTGCCAAGGCCCCACTGGCTAGGACATCTCCAGGACCACTGGCATGGTCCTATTTCAATTCAGTTCAGTTCAGTCACTCAGTCATGTCCAACTCTTTGCGATCCCATGGACTGCAGCACGCCAGGCTTCCCTGTCCATCACCAACTCCCGGAGCCTACTCAAACTCATGTCCATCGAGTTGGTGATGCCATCCAACCATCTCATCCTCTGTCATTCCCTTCTCCCACCTTCAATCTTTCCCAGCATCAGGGTCTTTTCCAAGGAGTCGGTTCTTCGCATCAGGTGTCCAAAGTATTGGAGTTTCAGCTTCAGCATCAGTCCTTCCAATGAATATTCAGGACTGATTTCCTTTAGGATGGACTGGTTGGATCTCCTATTTAGCTCTTATTTAGGTCTTATTTAGTTCCTGAGAAGTGACTGTAAGAGGCTGATGCAAGGCTGGTGGGAACCTTGGACATCTCATCTCATCTCATCTCGTGCAGCTCTTTGGACCTCGCGGGGCTTTAGTGCTTTCTCATATAGATGCATGTGGGATAAAATAGAAGACAGAGTCCATACACTCTGGCTCTGAGTCCCCAGCCTTCCCTCCGTGCTGGGTGTGAGAGTTGGTGTGGACGGGGGCTGCACAGAGGGGCTCAATGTTGAGAACTAAGACACACACAGGACACACGTGTGGTTGAACTTCCCCAGCCTCACCTCCAGCAGACTGGATCGGAAATATGTGGGGTGAGGGACCAGAACACACCTTATCCACAGCTAAGATTCAGGGCTCCCCCTACTAGAGTGCTGCTCCGGGGGCTTCCCTTTGCCCAGGGAGTGGATGCAAGGGCAGGGAGTTCTGAAGCCTGGAGGGTTAGGGCGAAGCTGTCTCTGACAGAGGAGGAAAGACAAGGCGAGGTGGGTGTGGGGAGGACCACTCAGAGCAGGACTCCAGGAAGAGTACGCCAACAGCGCTGGTTTCTAATGAAGAATCGTGAAGAGCAGGTCTAGGTGCAAATTCAGCTGCCCGACCTCAGATAACTTAACCTCTCTGGGCTTTAGCTTCCTTACTTAAATGAGGAATTGGTAAAAAAAAAAAAAAAAAAAGTCTAATCACAGAGGATGACTAGAAGCCTTACATGAGAAAATGTAAACCACTCAGCAAGATGCTTAGCAAACTGTTGACAATCAATGTTACTGTTTGGATGATGGCAGGGACCAGTCGGGAGTTGTTGGACAGCCATTGAACCCTCCCGCCAGTGTCAGCATCCTGCCCTGTAAAGTGAAGGCAGAGAAGCAAGTTCTGTTGTCCCCATCCACACCAGCCTAGACTTTGCTTCCATGAGTCCTTCTCACCTAAGTGACTGCATAGCAGAGCAAGGTCTGTTCATCAGGGGGCCTCAATTCTCAGCATCTCCTGGGCCCTAAACCTCCCTAACCTTGGGCAGAGACACATGGCAGCTAGAAGGGCCCCGAGGGATTCAGCCAGAGAGAGGCCGAGGTGGGGGCATGGCACCGGCTAGAGCAAGGTCAAACCCATGGCCGCGTCCAGCCATAGCCACCTCGGGCTGCTGGGCCAGGCTTGGGTTTTGGGGCCCAAGCTTGATTTGACCTCTTCAAATGGAATGTTCACTTTAGCTTAGATTTGCAAAGCAATTTGTTAATGCTTCTGTGCAGGGGCTGTTTTCTCTAGGGTTTTAAAGAAAAAACTCATTTCAATGTAAAATTCACAGTACCAAATTGAAATGTATTCTGAGCAGAGTGAGCAGTTCAGAATTTCCAGGCCCCAGCGATCAGCGCACCTCACATGGTAATTACACCTTTCTTTGTGCGTCAGCTGCAGGCCTGGCGAGGAAAATAGAAGCTAATACTGACCCTTTTGAGGAGAGAAAGGACTTTTGTGCCTGTTCCTTTTCAGAGAGAGCCCTTCCAAGATGATACGAGAGAGGAACACCTGAATCAATCTGTCAAGGGGAACAAAACCATCAGTATTCTCAGCCTCCTTAGCCAAGATCAGATCCACTCAACAGTGTCTGGAGCTTAACTCTTAATTTCTTCAAATGCATTGGAGGAAAAAAAATGGAAGCATATTCTTTCTAGCACATCTTGGTTAATTTTGCTTAAAGATGATCTCAATATCCCCTTCTTTAATACACACACACACACACACACACACGCACACACCCCCCACAAACATGAATATACAACATGGATGCTCACACATGCACATACTCACACATACTCATCCATTCATGTTCCTGTATACACTCCCCCCCCACACACAGTACTTCATAAGCTCAGTCACACACAAATACGCTTCCATGTGTTTGAAAAACAATACTAGCAAAACTTGGATGGGATTATAGTAACAAAAATAGAGAAATTTGGATAAGGCCTGATACTTAGATATTCCAGAGAAATTTTGTTAATTCTCTTCAGCCTAGTGATGGTAACATGATTAGAAGAATGTCCTCATTCTTAGGAGACAACAGGATGAAATTTATTTAGAGATAAAGTGTCAACATGTCTGCAACTTGCTTTCCAGTGATTCTGAGCAGGGGTGGTGAGAGGGAGGGAGGGAGAGCCAGAAAAGGTAGCAACTTGTTAACAGTCATTTAATCTGGGTACAGCACAGAGAGGTATTGGTTGTACTATTTTTTTAAATAGTTTGTAGAGTTGAAATGTTTTCCAATTAAAAATTAAGGTAATAAAGATTAGTAAGAAAGTTTCCATATTATACCCAGTTGTCAGCTTCTTGAAAATCTTCTCTTAGTATCCCATCTTGTTATCTGCATATACTGGTTGCATAAGGATTTCAGATTTTGATAATCCTCACATAAATCCAACTTGCAAGCAAGCATTAGGGGTTCTTGTGGTGTCTGGAAAAGGCAGAGAATCTGAAAGCGTGGAAAAGAAGGGGAACAGAAGACTTTCTTGGGTGGGGTGAAAATTTGCAGCTCTCTTACCTTAATCTTGGTTGTGCTCCGCCGCTCAGTCACGTACGACTCTTTGAGACCCCGTGGACTGAAGCCTATCAGTCTCCTCTGTCCATGGAATTTCCCAGGCAAGAATACTGGAGCAGGTTGCCATTTCCTAATCCAGGTTAATCTTGGTTAATAGGTCTTTATTCTGACAGTAAGTACTGATAGTTAATGCAGTATCACTCAAACTGAAGGAGTATCACTGATTAATATTAGTAGATTAGATCTGTAGAGTGTGAACTCAACTCTCTTGGTAAGAAAGAAGGTATGTGAATTTCATTTGGCAATCAAACCAAAGATGACAATCAGGGTAATTTTCAGGTTATTGGGGGCTGTGGACACCCTGCCTCCAGTTCCTGCCTTCTATTAGAGGTAACTGTCATTTGTGGGGAAAAAATGCACACAGTGAAACCTGCCACTTGCTCCCTCATTGGAATTTTCATGATAAAGCAGCCCTTCACCCTCCTCAGCCTTCAACAATGACAACAGCTAACAACCATGGAGGGCTTCCCTCATAGCTCAGTTGGTAAAGAATCCACCTGCGATGCAGGAGACCCAGGTTCGATTCCTGGGCCGGGAAGATCTGCTGGAGAAGGGATGGGCTACCCACTCCAGTATTCTTGGGCTTCCCTTGTGGCTCAACTGGTAAAGAATCTGCCTACAATGTGGGAGACCTGGATTCGATCCCTGGGTTGGGAAGATCCCCTGGAGAAGGGAAAGGCTACCCACTCCAGTATTCTGGCCTGGAGAATTCCATGAATCATACAGTCCATGGGGTCGCATGGGTCGCAAAGAATCAGACACGACTGAGTGACTTTCACTTTCACAACAAATGTGGAAGGTTAACCACACACCAGGCATCTTCTAAGCACTTTACATGAGCAGCTCACTTAACTCTACGGAACATGCAATATTGAATATTATTGTCCCCATTTCATAGATGAGGGGGCTGAGGCAAGGTTGCTCACAGCTGATGAGTGGCACAAAGCAAAATTAGTCCTGTGTGTCCAAGCAGTCTGACCCCAAGTCTGAGCTCTTAACTCTTTTGGTATCTACCAGTTTCAATACCCTGCCAAAGATGGGATGGCCCCTGAGGCTGGCTGCCACCCTCCATCAGGCCTCGAGGATGGATTCTTGGCCACGGCATTCTGAAACATTTTCTGGATCTGATCTTTGTATCATAAGGGCTCCATTAACAGTGAGAAGCCATTTCAACAGCACCTCGCTTAGTCAGAACCCCAGGGTTAGAATAGAGGCTGCTCGTTGCCTGTGGTCCAGTCTTTTCACCAACGCCCTGATCCATCGTTCTTGCTTCCTCACAATCCACACACCAGTGTCCCCAGCCACAGGATCTGTGAGGAGCAGCCCTGAATGGGCTTATTTCTGCTCTTTCCTCCACTCACAACATCCTTACTCTTCTGCATCTTAAAAAAGAACTCAGAACAGGCCGTCAGGTCATGGTCAGATAAAGTAACCTCCCTCTACTGTGCCTTCCAGGAAGAATTCTGTGCTCCTGCCCTATGAGCTCATGGGGAAGCAGATGCTGGTCACCTTCCAGCATGTCTTTTCCACCCACGGCTTTTTGGGGCAGGTGGCCCCTCCTCCCCCGTGTGACTAGGAGCAAGCCTTGATTGGTTGAAGGCTTGGATGTAGGACCCTACATCCCCCCACTGGGCCATGACCTATGCTTAGGGACTTCGGACAAGTTTCCCTCACTGATGAACAGAGGCACCTGTGAGCGGAGATGTCCTTGTGTCTTCCAGAACACTGTCGCAAAGTCATGTCCCCAACTGCTCCAGCCAGGCTGCTGCCAGCCTGAAGACAGACCCCTGCAGATGGGAGTGGGGAGAGGAGAACATGGAAGCAGGTCCTCACTGCGTTGGGATTTCGTGTTATAGGAGGTACGAATCCCCATTCTGAGCTGAATCTTCTGTTACTTGCAGCCAAAAGGATCCTGACTGATAAGACCCATGTGACTTAGCACACACTATGTCATAGTCAGCTATTCGGGAGCTCTCTTCCTGCTTCTGTCCTGTCTGGGTTAATTTTCTTCCCTTTTGTCCTATTCATCCTATACTTCTAGAAGCCAGTTCACTGACTGGCACGTAATAAAAGGGAATTTGGGTGTCAATGTATGTTAGTATCTATAGAAATTATCCAAAGAGACTTATTCATCTCACTTTTTTTGGAACAAAGGGGGAGTATAAATGTGTGAGTGGGAAGGAAGGAAGGAGGAGTGTAGTGTCGTGTGTTTGTTGCTCAGTCGTGTCCGACACTTTGTGATCAAGACCATATAAAATATATCTATTAAAATATTGTCTCTTTCAAAAAGAGTTTCCATGGCGACTTTTATGGGTAAGGCCCCATCTCCAAGGATAGTGTGAGATGAAGATAGGGGCATAGCAATGGTTTTCAGCTTTTTCTGAATCCATGCCCTCCTTTGGTAGTTTAACATCCTCTCATTTCTTCCAGAGATTATTTTAAGGTCCTCTGGGGAAAAGGGTGTCTTCTTTATCTAGAGAATCTTTATCTTCAACAGTTTTCCACCAACCAGAAAGATTTTTCTCAAGCTTTAATTTCTGTAGTCTATAAAAAAAAAACACAGATTTTAAGAATGTCCTCCAAATAAAATTATAATATCAAGTCTTCGCTTACGAAATGCACATCGTTTAGACCTTCTAAGGCAGGTGTGGTCACCTACAGAGACCAGACAAGGGCAGCAAAGCCCAGCACTGGGTGTGTAGCTACTGCAGCGTTTGCCTTAATTGCCTGCTTTGTTAGTTGGTGATTAGAAACAGTGAAATCGCATATTGTGCTTGCTTTCTTTTTATTGTTGGGACTAAATTTAATTGTGTTTGTGAGTTGTTTCAAATGCCCTTTGATACTTGAGAGGTCTTTTTAATGTCTGCAGCCCTTAATTAAATGAACCTAATGTTAGGACTGAGGACAAGATGTTCTTAGCAACCTCACAGTCTGCAGAGAGCCAAACATCTCTGGCCAGGCCTTAGGAGGCCTCTTTCAGGCAGGAAACATCGTTGTGCAAAGCTAGGAAACAGGCGAGGACGGGAAAACTTGGGACTAAGATCTCAAAGAGAGGAGCAGCCTGGAAGGTAGCAGAGAGCCCAGATGGTCCCAGATTCTCTGAATAGATCCCTAGCCTGGCCACAGGGCACAGATAAAACCATGTGGGACCCTGATTCCAATCTCTCCTCGTTCAGTCCATCCTGCCAATGAGCAGACCCTCTGAAATGCTGTTCACCACATCAGCCCCTGTTTAAAAACCTTTAGTTCAGCCATTCTACAAAAATTGACTGGACATCTATTATACACACCAAGGTGCTTTGGGGTTGCAAAGATGAAGAGGCAGTGTTTGCCCTTCTGGAACTCTAGCTGAAGAGGGGAGATGAGGCATGAACAGAAATAGCGTATCTGTGTACTGTACTGTTAGCATCCAAGCATATACTCTACCACACCATAATGCCTGCACACATAAAAAGGTAGCAAAGTACTGTAGCAGAGGTCACCTAGTCACCAGGGAGGATCAGAAGATAGCCTCACTATGCCTCAGTTTCTATATCTGCAAAATGGAGATAATAATAGAACCTTCCTCAAAGGGTGATAGTGAAGAATTAAATGCATTAATTGTGTGTAAAGTGCTCAAAATAGTGCTTGGCACATAGAAAGCACTGTAGAAATATTTTCTTCCATTACTATTACTTCCAGCCAAGTCAAAGGGTCCTGTGATTAAATGGGGAGTAAGAAACAGGTGGCCTAAAAAAGTATTTCGACTCCCCATCCCAGTCTTCAGGGTCCGGATCTCACATTTGCTCTTTTCTGTCACCACTTCCAGGCACAGGACCTGGTTACAGTCAGGCAGGTCCGCCCCTAACACTGTCCCCACAATTCACCAGCTGCACCCTCTCCCTGCTCACGTTCTCTCCCCTCTTAACCACTGCACCACCAGGGAAACCCCAAAGACGCTCCTTTATCTCAACTTGAGTCAGGCTCCTCTGAGTACACTTTCTGACTAGTTCCCGACCTTGAGTTCTGTCCTTGGCCTGCCTGGTAAAAAGAATCCCCTCCCCTTGGTGGTGGCTGATCACCCTTGTGACTGAACCTAGAGGATGAGATGCTGTACTTTGTGTCGATGTGCTCCCAACTGCAGCATGTTAGACGTGAGCCAGTCTTGGGAAGGGGTAATGGCAGTCAAATACATTTCCTTGTCTTCATCCAGGATGGATATGTCTGTCACCTGCACAGGACCGAGCACCAATTTTGTCATCTCAATCTCGATGGTGTCCAGGGCCTCCGCAGAGGTGATGCAACCAGGCAGGCTTGCTTAGATCCCTGGCAGCCCACCTCTTCCTCCTTGAATTTGGAGCCTCAAAAGAGAGAGACCTGAAATCCTGCAGAACAAGAGAGCATGCTTCTTTCTCTTCCTCCACATCTGGAAAGTTGAAGGGAAAATAACAAACTTTCAATGCCTTGAATCAGGGTCAGCAAAACCACAACAAGTACACAAAACTTGTCTTTACTTCTGTCTCACTTCCATTCTCAGGGCCACCCTTCTTCCCTCCCCCTCCCCCTGCCCCCATTCTGTGTCCCAGTGCCACCTATGAGACCTTGTTATCGGCTGGCTAGTAAGATGCATGGTGACCTGCCCCCTACATGCTGAGGGTGCCCATCAGGCTGCAAAAGATTCCCCCATGAAGAGCAGACTCATGACTTTGGATGCTCAGTCTCTTCTGACACCCATCAAGTCACCTGGCCAGGTGGCCACAGACACTTCTATGAGATCCCCAGCACTGGCTCTGCCTGCTACTAAGTTGTTCTTTTTTTCTTTTTCTGACAGTGCAATATTGCATATAATAACAATTACCAATGACCTCCACTGGGTTGTCCAATCTCATTATTGCCAATACATTTGGTACCTGCCACTGCCAATTTGCCTCAGCTGAGGTTTTATTCAGTGGGATATGATAGAGCTGTACAGCAATCTTTTTCCATTTAAATAGTTTAATTGAGGAAAGCTATCAGATGTTTCCAAATTTAATGTATACAACAATTTGCTTTCTCCTATCTCTTTTCAGAGTTGAGTTGGAAGAAAATGACATCTGATTCTTATAGAAGGAAAGCAATTACATTTTGGCGTCTGCCTTCCCCGGCTTGCATATGTTTTTAAACATAAAAAGAAATTCTTAATATGTAATTGTCAGGTAATAAAAAGGGAAAAATATTTTACTTTGCGTTTATGAAGTAATTTTTCAAAAGCATAAGGGAATTACATGTTAATGTTTTATGTTTATGACTGCACTCTAATACTGCACTATTTCTTCAAGTTTGGGGTCTTTTTTTTCTCCCTCTCCGAAGATGAGAGCTGAGATGATCAGGCCTAGCTCCAACCCTGTCTCCCTGCCAGAGACGTTTTCATGCACCCAGAATTGCCTTCTCTGGGCTCCCTCCTCAGGGCGCCCACCCTCTGTACCATGACAAGTGTTAACTTGTTTTCTACATTGAATTCTCACTGTGGGAGACTGAATGGTCTCCCTATCTAGATAATAAGCTGTATGAGAGTGGAGAGAATTCCTTTTGCACTCCCGTGTCCTCCACAATGCTCAGCAAAAGGCTCAGCTCAAAATAGTTGGTGCTCCACGAACACTTGAACAAATTTACTCACAGAATTACCAGATAACTGATCACCAAACAATGACAATGATACAAGGCTTCCCTGGTGGCTCAAATGGTAAAGAACCTGCCTGCAATACAGGAGACCCAGGTTCAATCCCTGGGTCGGAAAGATCCCCTGGAGAAGGGAATGGCTATTCACTCCAGTATTCTTACCTGGAGAATTCCATGGATAAAGGAGCCTGGTGGGCAACAGTCCATGGGGTGGCAAAGAGTCGGACACGACTGAGTGACTAACACTTTGCACTTTCAATGCATGATACAGAGAAGAGGCCCACTGAACAGAATGGATGGATGGACGGACAGATAGATGAGTGGATCATAGACTTCACACCACTCATCTGAGATTTCTCTGACATTTTCGCCAATTCAATTAGACCTGATAGTCCCTCAAGTGCTTTCTTAGCTATAAGGCCTATTTGCACCAGATAGACTAAATTGGGTCTCAAAACATTTTCTAGAAAGGACCCTCGGGCTACTCACAGAGTCGTGGGGGTAGTGGGAGGTCCTGAGTGTTACTATCTCCATTTGTCAGAGGAGAAATAGGTGACCTCTGAGTCGACTAGAGCATTTCCTGAGATTTTATGATTACAAGCTTCAGCTCAACATTCCCTACAGATTCTATTTCTCTTTAAATACACTGACCCACTCTCCTCAAATATCCTTTGTCACTTCTCAATAGATGACCTTGCTTTCTTAGTCATGTGGCTTCGTAAGTCCTAAATCTTGATGTTTGATAGTGCAAGATACCTCCATCTCTCCTCTCCCTTACATCTTGTTTTTTTTTTTCATTTTAATTTTTTGCCAAGAATATCTTGGCTGTTCTTTGCCCTTTGCATTTTTATATAAATTTTAGAATTAGCTTGTGAATTTACATACAACGCATATATGCATACAAGCATACAAGGACACACACAGACACACACACAAACCTGCTGAGTTTTTACTGGGATTGGATTGAATCTGTATATTAATTTGGAGCTACTCGTCATCTCTTATACATCCAACCCATGAATACATCATTAATATTTAGTGAATATTCTTTCCTACTTCCCTCTCCATGTACAGTTTTATACATACATATATATACAATTTTACATAAATTGGGTCATATCATTCATGTGGATTTTATTAAGGTCAACATTCTTTTATAGTGTATCTTTTTTAAACCTGATTCCCTGCCACGCACATATCACATCCCCCACCCATAGCTCTCTTATGTTTGCTGGTATCAAACTGTTTTGAATCTTCCCACAATCTTCTTGATGCTCATGTAATCATTTATATACATAAATATATGTGTGTGCTTTATAGGGGTCATAGTTACAAAAATGGGTCATATTATATACCCTTATCTACATTTGCTTTCCTCACTAAAAACATATCCTGATAATCCCTCCAACTCAACAAGAAATGATGTCTGATACAATCTTTTTTAAGAGCTGCACAATATTCTATCCTGCCTGCAATGCAGGAGACCTGGGTTCAATCCCTGGGTCAGGAAGATATCCTGGAGAAGAGAATGGCAACCCACTCCAGAATACTTGCCTGGAGAATTCCATGGAAAGTGGAGCCTGGTGGGTTACAGTCCCTATGGTCACGAAGAGTCGGACATGACTGAATGACTAACACACAATATTCTATGGAATTAACGCCCCGCACTTTAGTCAGCTGTTCCTCTATTGATGGACATTATTTTTGTTTCTGAATCAATGTAGTCGCAAAGAATGCTGACGTGAAAATCTTTGACCTTGGACAAGTGTCTTTTCTTACTATAATTTTCTTTTTAAGAGACTGATTCGAAGGAGTGGGTTACTAGGTTGAAGGTTACGCACATCTTATGTTAAAAACATCATTGCTCAATTTCTTTCTAAAAACACATTTCACAGTTCCTCTAATTATACATATATAAAGATGAACCTTTCCCCTAACATTTCTACCTGTGGTGGAAGCTATCATTCTTCTAAATTTTCACTAGTTTTGTAATAGAAATGATTTCTCATTGCTACTTTCATTTGCATTTATCTGACTACTAGAGAAGTTAAATATCTCTTCACATGTATTGATATTTGAATTTGATCTCCTCTAAATGGTCTCTTCATATCCTTTATTTATTGGATGTCTTATTCATTTCTTAGAAAATTCTGGTATCATTTAGACAGTAACTTTTAAATACACACTTGTGGATTTTATTTGATTTTTTTAGTCGTGCCGTGGGGCTTGTGGGATCCCAGTTCCTCAATGGGGATTGAATCCAGGCCCTTGACAGTGAAAGCACTGCCTCTTAACCACTGGACCACCAGGGAAGTCCCGAGACTGTAACATTTTAGCAATCATCTGCATCAAAAATATGTTTCCCAATCTATTATTTGCCTTTGCTTTCACTATACTATTGTACTGGTTTTTATATAGTTACATATGCCTATCTTTTTCTTTATAGCATCTAAATGTTCTGCCTTTGTTAACAAATTTTTTCCTGTTCCATACTACCCTCTTTCTCAGCCATGATCCTTGGGAGAGATAAATCCATATCTATACCCTTGAATTTTCTTGTAAAAAGTTTGCAGCTTTATTATCATTTTTAAGCCCTTACTTTAGGTGGAATTTTTAAAATGCGATGTGAGGCAGAGGATCCAACTCTGTTTTTTTCCTCCTAAGTAGATTATCAGCACCACTGAAAAAATAGACTGCTCTTTTTCTTTTTTTTAATTTTTAAAAACTTTCTTGAGATAAAGTTGATTTACCATGTTGTGTTAATTTCTGCTATACAGCAAAATGATTCAGTTACACACACACACACACACACACACACACACACACATTCTTTTTCATATTCTTTCCCATCATGGTTGGTTATAGGATATTGAACATAGTTCCCTGTGCGGTACAGTGGATCTTGTTTTTTTATCCATCTCCCTTTTCTGGGATCTTTTTCTGGGTTTTCCACTCTCTCCACTCTATGTCAATCCATTCTTTATATGTTTTTATATATGACAAGAAATCAAGTCATCCTCCAACTATTTGTGACAGTTTTTCTTGGTCTTTTTCAGACATTTACTTTTTGTATCCACTTTTAGACAATTTAAAACCTTAAAAAAAAATCCGCTTGGAATCCAATTGGAATTTCACCACATTTATACAGTAATGTGGGGGAGAATTGAAATTTTTATATTAAGTCTTCCCATTCAAGAAGGTGGCATGTTTTCCATTTGTATAAATATCATTTTATCTCTTTCAAAAATATATAAATATCTTCATATCAGTTCTAGTTTGTGCTTGAATTTTACATCTGTGTTTCCTTTAACACGGAAGTGTCAGGCTCAGCCAAGTATCATAGACTGAACTTGCTGACTAAGACAGAAGACCTTAATTAAACCACAGTCTGTAAAAATAAAACCAAACCTACTGGCAAGTTTATAGGGACAGTATGTCATACTGAGTTTAAAGTCAAGTAGATTTGGTTCAAATCTTACTTAGTAAATGAGCCTTGGTTTCTTCACTTGTGAAGTAGGTGTAATAATACCTACCTCACTGGGTTGAGGTAGGAATTAAAGATCTTGTGACAGAGTTGGTACATGGCAAATGAATTAGTAAGTGCTTAGGGAAAGTCTTTTCTTTTTCTTAACTGATGATTTGAAAGAGAAAATAACCTCTCCATGCACTGCATATAACCCACTTGTAAAATTACAGTGGTCTTTGGCCTTCCAGGGCTTTCCTGATAGCTCAGCTGGTAAAGAATCTGCCTGTAATGCAGGAGACCCTGGTTCGATTCCTGGGTCAGGAAGATCCCTTGAAGAAGGGATAGGCTGCCCACTCCAGTATCCTTGGGCTTCCCTTGTGGCTCAGCTGGTAAAGAATCTTCCTGCAATGAGGGAGACCTGGGTCCGGTCCCTGGGTTGGGAAGATCCTCTGGAGAAGGGAAAGGCTACCCACTCCAGTATTCTGGTCTAGAGAATTCCATGGACCCCAGTCCACGGGGTCGCAAAGAGTCGGACATAACTGAGTGACTTTTATTTCACTTGGTCTTCCAACCTGCCCCCTGCAACAGTTGTGCTCCCCTCCCCGCCTCCCCCCACCTTCCCCCAGGCTCTCTCCCTTCACATTTGGAATCTGGGCCTCTGAGAGATCTTAATCAATAACGTTCCTCTCAACAGCAGTGTCCTGGGCTCAATGCTCTATGCATATTACTTTGTGTGACATATTTGCTGTTTTTGACATCTTATTTTGGTCCCCATTTCTTTTTTTCATTTAATGGTCAAGTTTCATCTTTATTCTGATATACCCAACAAATTTTACTATAGATTAATTTCATCATTATTAATCCCCAATTCTTTTCTTTTGTGGCAGAAACTAAGACCCTAGTAACTATAGTGGTTCTCACTTCTAAAAGACACTCAGTCCCTCTCAAAAAGTCAAGACAGGTTTTTAACATAATTATAAAGAAAAATAAAATGAAAGTAATTTATAATCAAATAATGTGCATTTCTGTATGTAGATTTAGGCATATTTGCAATAGAAGACAGAGAGTCTTGTATCTACACATAATAAATAAGTTTGTACTTAAGACTAGGTGATATTTGACTGAACGCTGCTGGAGTTTCTTTATATTTGACATTTTGAGAAGAACTGAAAAGTATTTTGAGTGTGTGTGTGTGTATGCATGTGTGCATGCATACATATGTGTGTATATATCCATATATGTCTGTATCTGTATACATATACAGATAGTCACACACAGACAATTTTGTTACAGATATGCTATACTGCCATCGTTCAAATATTGTCATGTGTCTAAATGGTAAAAAAAAAAAAAAAAAAAACTCTTGAGATGAACTGGAAAAAAGACTCCCATTTCCCTTTATTTATATGGGAACACTTTCTTGGGAATACCAGAGTATATTTCAATGAGAAATATTTTGATTTGTGTGATAAACAGAGTCTAGGCTCCAGCCCTTATAAGCAGGCTGTTCATCTCTACAGACTGGCAGGTCTCACCAGGCAAGTGTGGGCTCGCCTTGCCTGTGGCAGGATGTCCAGCATCCTAGACTTACCCTGTCAAACAGGCAGAGTGTGTGTGTGTGAGTGTGTGTTAGTTGCTAAATCGTGTCCATCTCTTTGTTACCCCATTGTCTGTAGCCCGCCAGGCTCCGCTGTCCATGGAATTTTCCAGGCAAGAATATGGGAGAGACAAGCCATTCCCTTCTCCAGGAGACCTTCCCCGATCCAGGGAAGGAACGCGGGTCTCCCACATTGGAGATTCTTTACCATCTGAGCCACCAGGGAAACCCCAAAAAAGGCAGGGGCACTCCCAATTTTGGTACCAATCAACAGACTCTCACAAAATACCCAAAATGCCCTCTAGGGGGCAGTCCCAGCCCCACTGCCAGCTCCCCCCGACCATCTCGGGACCCAGCCCCAGACTCGCTCCGACCCAGGCATCTCCGCCGGCGAGGACCCGGCCGCGTCTCCGGCTGCCCAGCCAGGATTTCCTCTGGCCTCCGCGGCCCCTTTGTTAGCAGAGAGAGGAACAAGCTTCCGGCTTACGGAGGAGGTCAGGGGAAAGTGATTTCAATTAGAGAGGGATCACCGAGGTCTCAAGCCAACACAGATAAGTTGTGTAACACCGGAGGCAGGGCGACCGGAGTCATTTCTCCTTCTCGGAGCCGGTCAGCCCGGGCTTCGCAGGACGCCGCTCTGCTGCCCCCGCCCCCTCCATCCCGCGTCTCCCATCTCTTCCTGGCTTTTGAAAAGAAAAGGGAAACAGCAAGAGTGGCCTGCTGCAAAATATCTCATCCGCAGGGTGAGGGAGGAGGCAACTAATCTAAAGGATGCCCGCACCAGGGCCAGCAGATGATGCCCTCCCTGGTGATGCGACTGGTGGTTTGAGAGTTTCAGGGTTGGGAGCAAACAGGGAAAACCGGGAGAGACTGGCTACATGCCTGGTGGCCTCCCCACCTCTGGCTTCCTTCTACCGGAGTCCTCCCATCCTCAGGTCCCCTCCCTCTCGAAGTTGCCTTGACCTTGTTTCTGGCCATTCAGAGCCCGTGTGGTTCAGTCCAGGACGTTGGGCACTGTTTCCAAGAGTTCTTGAGGTGAGTATGTTTCTCCAGCCGTTCCTGTTAGCCCCTGGTTCATTTTAGCTGACTATATTCTATCTTGTTGCTTTCTAAGTTCATGTTCATTTCCAGGGACCAAAAATAGACACTGGCAGCAAACCAGGTGTGTGCAGAAGTGGAGAGGGCAGGAGGGCCAAGGAAGCAGGCTGACGTGAGGACCTGGTGCTACAGAAAGGAAGAGGGAGGCAGCCAGGAGAGCTACCTGCAAATTCTTGAAGCTTGTTCTTGGCGCTCGGATAGCAACGCTTCCATGAGGGACTGTCGTGAAGTCCCTCACTGGCCTTCGAGGGCAGCTCACCCAGCAGAATGACTGGCACAGGATAGGTGTCTGAAAACGGCAGCTGTGGCATCTGTATTTGTGTGGGCACACAGCGTTCAGACCGGTTCCTGAGGTCTGAAGTGGGCCGATAGGTGGCAATTACGAGCTTTGCATCTAACATCCTGTGACTCTAAAATGTCCTTCACCTCGAACAGAAGAGATTCGGGATGCTGGCCACCCTGGAAGGGAAGAAAGGGGCTCAGCTTGGAAACTAAAATCTGTTTTTCAAGGAGGATTCACAGAGGTATAAAACACAATCCTTGCCCTCTTGTGAAGCAAAAAAATGCTACAAAAATCGAAATTGTGTGTATATGTGGGTGGTAGCGCTGTCCTAGATAGCCTAGTCCAGAGGCCCAGGCTTTAGGCTGGCCCTGCTGCTAAAACATATGAGCTCAACAGAGGCACTTGACCTCTGTCAAATGAGACCTCAGTGTTTTCCCAACTCACCTCACCCGGGTATCTTTGAGGAGCAATCGAGATAATGGAGGTAGAAATACTTTGAAAGAAAAAGAATGTGCTACAGATGTCAGGAAGTATGAGTTCGGGCAGAACTTCCCTCTGTCAGGCTCACAAATGACAGGCTCATCACTTGTATGACCATGATGGCTATTCAGGTTTCCACCCACCTGCTTTAATTGTTTTAAAAGCATACATGCACCAGAGAACTGTGGATAGTGGTGATCTAAACTATGCCTGGATGTTGTTTTCTTTTACTTAGGGTAAACAGTAGACCATGGAGCAGTGGTCTACATGATCCTCTATGGAGATGCCCTTGAGGTATGGGATCAAGTGTGTATGTGTGTGTGTGTGTGAGAGAGAGACGGCAGTGGGGTTCAGCGTCTCCTTTGCCTCTGAGTACTGACACACCTGTATGTGCCACTCCGCTATGGAGCCATGACCTGCTGCTCCAAGCCACCAACTGCTGCCCCATCCTCAACCAGGGCTTCCTCACCTCTGCTGCTGCTGCTAAGTCGCTTCAGTCATGTCCGACGTTATGCGACCCCCTAGACCCAGGCTCCTCTGCCCCTGGGATTCTCCAGGCAAGAATACTGGAGTGGGTTGCCATTTCCTTCTCCACCTCACCTCTGCATCCCCTGGAATATCCACTCCTGTCCAACTTCTGGCCACCCTCCCAGCTCTGGATCTACTTCCTGCCTTCCCTCCTCTGCCCATTGTCCCTGCTCAAAAAATTACTCATGTCCAGTTTTGTGGAAACTGTCTTCTTTATAGGGAAATGGCAATAATTTTACTTGGATAGAAAGAAGGTGACAGTTTAATATCTTTACTCCTTCTATGGTTATGAAAGTTCTACTGCAGAAAGAAGGTATTGCAATAGTGGAATTCTGATATGATGAGAGGTAAATCAGAGACTAGTACCCACAAATCACTGAACTCAAGAAAGCATTAACTGGTCTCGTAAATATTACCCACGTGTACTGTGCCCATACAAACTGAGCTATGGCTGGTTCTACTGAGCTGCTCAGCCACATGCCTAACTTCACATGCAACAAATAGTACATTTGTATATTTTGTGTGTGTGTGTGTTTGTGCAAGTGTGTGTGTACTGGATACTGGATATGTGACTATACAATAGAGATGGCACTGACAATCCTTTATGTGTATGTGTATATACATATATGTAATGTATGTATAATATCTTTATCTACATACGCCATGACCCAGAGACACAGAGCAAGCTAGCCTACAGTATGTAAATGTTTATAATAACCAGAGTACAATTGACAGTTTCTAACCATAGCTCAGAAGGACAAATTTCCTATTCAAGAATCATCCTTTCATTTATCCTCTTCCTCCAAAGTCAATAATTAAAAATTGTTCTTATAAACATTAGAAAATTAAAATGTGCTTGTATTTCTGAAACTAGTGTCAGCTCAGCAAAACTACAATATGCTTGCACCTGTGATGTGTTAATGTAATATGCTTTGAAAACAGAAGTATATATAGAAGCACAAATATAATCCATTTCATACTCATCAGTTTTTTTATTTTAAATTAACTCTGATTTAAGGCCAACTGTGATAAGTAGTATAAATTAGTATTCCCTGCATGCATGCGAAGTTTCTTCAGTCATGTCTGGCTTTTTGTGACCCTGTGGACTGGCAAGCTCCTCTGTCCATGGGATTCTCCAGGTAAGAATACTAGAGTGGGTGGCCATTTCCTTCTTCAGGGGATCTTCCTGACCCAGGGATAGAATCTGCATCTCTTATGTCTCCTGCATTGGTGAGCAGGTTCTTTACCACTAGCACCACCTGGGAAGCCCTTCGGTATGCCACCTATATTCATTTAAAAATCTACAAAAACACTGCTATTATTTGTTCACAGATACATTGCTATTTGTAAAGGTATTTAAAATAGACTGGAAAGACACATACCAGATTCGTGATGGTAGTGGCTTGGTTGAACCCCCCATGAAGGGGGTTGGCAGGAGAGGAATGAAGGAAGAACAAGCGACTGTCCATTCTACTCCATACTACTGTGCGTCTTTTTCTCTAAAAAAAGAAAGAAGCAAAACTCACGCAATATTAACAACCATCAATTCTGGTGGGGGGAAAACCAGGCTCTGTTACATTCTTTTCTATACTTTCCCATAATTTTTTTTAAAATTTCTGAAAATAAAACATAAGCAGATGAACACAGATAAATAATTAACTAGAAGCACATATGCTGTTCACTCATCTACCTATCCAATTACCACGCGTCCTTTAAGGATTAATCAAATCCTATATTGCTCATAAACCCCATCCTGCTAACCGACCCACAGAGATTTCTCCTCCCAATTTCCCTAGCACTGTACGCAGCATGTATGTGGTCCCCAGATTACAGTGGGTTTGGCACCTGGTCGTATTTGTCTCATGACATTTCCCATTGTTAGAATCTGTGAGTCTTGTCTCCTAGAGGTATAAATATCCCTTTTCAGAACTCCTTCGAGCACAGGCAGGGCTCAGAGGCCCCTTTCAGGACCTAAAGTAGAAGGACACCGTTCCATGTAAAAACATTTGAAGGACTCCACTTGAGAATAGCATCCTTCAACAGAAAATTCAGAATGATCAAATCGCCTAAGAATGTGATAATGCATGTAAATGCGTTGTTTTATTTGTCAATCACAAAATTCCATAAGCTTGTGAAAACTGCTTTCTTGGTGTACAGTTTTCCTTTCCGGCTCCTGACAACCCTGGGTAACCCAGTGGGTCCTCACCTCTCTCGCAGCCAATCCTCATAGTCCTTTCCTAGACATTCATGGCCCTCCGCTGAGCACAACTCCAGTTGTTGCTCCATCCTGCCCAGGCCACCCTGCCCCATCCCCTTGGCACCTGCTGTGGCTCAGTGTCACAGACTTTCCCCAATGACACAGCGGATACTTGACTTAGCTCCTGTCCTGACACTCTGCTCTGCAAATGTGTATCACCGCTCTCCCATCCCCATGGCCACTTCTCCTCCCCCTAAACCCAGCTCAGAGCCTGCCTTCTTCCCCAAACCTTCCCTGTTGCCACCAGGCAGAAGTAATCCCTCCCTCTTCCATGGCTTACTACCTTTACTGATGTTATGGTCCCCTAAACTCCCAACTTCATCCTATAGTTATACTTTGAGGAATGAACTCCGTGAAGACAAAGTTTCAGGGAAGCAGTGGCTGGATAAGCAGACAACCTCAGGTTTGTGGCTGTCAGTCAATTCAGTTCAGTCCCTCAGTCGTGTCCGACTCTTTGTGACCCCATGGACTGCAGCATGGCTTCCCTGTCCATCACCAACTCCTGTCCAAACTCATATCAAACTCATGTCCATCAAGTTGATGATGCCATCCAGCCATCTCATCCTCTGTCATCTGCTTCTCCTCCTGCCTTCAATCTTTCCCAGCATCGGGGTCTTTTCACATGAGTCAGTTCTTTGCATCAGGTGGCCAAAGTATTGGAGTTTCAGCTTCGGCATCAGTCTTTCCAATGAATATTCAGAACTAATTTCCTTTAGGATGGAGCTCCTTGCCGTCCAAGGGAGTCTCAAGAGTCTTCTCCAACACCACAGCTCAAAAGCATCAATTCTTCGGTGCTCAGCTTTCTTTATAGTCCAGCTCTCATATCCATACATGACTACTGGAAAGACCATAGCTTTGACTAGATGGACCTTTGTTGGCAAAGTAATGTCTCTGCTTTTTAATATGCTGTCTAGGTTGGTCATAGCCCATGCCAGCTGTGGCCCAGGTAAAACACCAGGCAAGAGGCAGAGCCACATTCTCAAGACCCCTGCAAGGCAGAAATGAGTCCTGTCCACAATGCCAGTATGTGCAGCCCTGTATCACACCAAGAGAATCTTAATCTGGGCCCTCCCGCCTCTAACTGGCCCGACTCTCAGCAAAGGGCTCCCGACTAAATTTAGCTGTTGCCTCTAACTTGACACTGAGCTCCACCCACACACCCTCACTCTCCTCCCAGGAGACTAGGAGCTATTTCTCTCCTAGGGACCTCATACCTGTTCCTCCAAACCTTTACAGATTACTAGGTCCTTAGACAGTAGTTGGCTGACCCTCTCCTTCTCCCATAACCTTGACCTCAGCTGCAATGGCCAGCACTGAGCCAGCCTGGGCTCTTGCCTCTTTGGTCACGCCATCTGTAAAAAAGGCTGGTGGTACTTCCTCAAGCCCCTTCAGCTCTGAAGTTCCGAAGGTCCTTCTTCACCCTGGATGACAATCTACAAAACAACCAACCAACTACCTGGTTACTAAGGGTAACCTTTGGGTCTGCACATTCCAAAATGGTTTTAGTGCTGCGGGATTACAGGCCATTTTAAAACTGGGGGCTACAGGGTTAATTAATTCTTCTATTTAAAGGGGGATGAAGTGCCTTGCGGTGATGCCATCTCCAGATCTGTAGTTCCCACCCACTCAGAAGCCCCCGGGGTCCCCGTGTAACCTCCCCGGCCTCGTCCCACCCCCTTCTCCCTCTTCCGACCACCCCCCACCCCGGATCTGAGCCGCTCCCTCCCCATTAAAGAGGCACCTGGATCCTTGAAGGTGAATTTTAATCCAACCCAGGAGCGGCAGCGATCCCAGGACTGTGACATCGCAAACAGGCCCCTTCCCGCCCTGATCTCAGCCCACCGCCCCTCTGCCCACCCGAGAGGACCCGCCAGACTGGGCTCTGCGCTGCGGAGAGCCGGCCGCGCGGAGGGCGCTCACCACCAGGATTGCCGGGCCGGGGCTGCAGCGAGGGTGGGCGGCCTGGAGGGGTCGCGCCTCTGCAAAACCAAGGAAAACATTAAGCTTTTGCACTCCCCGCCTCCACCTCCCCCGACTCCCCAACCCTCCCCGCTCCACCCCCACCCCCCACCCCGAGACTGCTGATCAAAAAAGGGAGGCAAACAAAGGCGGGTGAATGGGAATCAAATTGAGTTGGGGCAGCAGACAGATGGGGCCTGCTAGGCGCCCACAACCCGCCCTATTCATTAAAAAAAAAGATAATCCGCCTCCTCCCCGCGGCTTTGCCAGAGGTGGGAAGTATGGGATGGGGGTGGGGCGCTGGGCCAGGGGGCCCAGATGTTTTCCAAACCACAGGATCCCAATCGGCCAGTTTGGTAACCCTCGCTCCCCAGGTTAATTGTCTCTCTCCTGCTTGGGACCTCTGTTTTGTAGATCAGGTTTTGCTAAAGCGGGGCGTTTCTATACAGATAGGCTGAGGCACAGGGAAGTGCGGGTTGGTTGCAGTGCAGGAAGCCTGCCCAGCTGCTAGGATGTGCGCCTCCCCCCCCTCCACCCCGGGTTACCAGGTCGCCTGGAGCTGAGGGAAAGGCCTGGGGAGTTGGGTCTGTCCCCTGCATGCCTGAAATTATTTCCTAAGGAAGCCCCCTTCCTCAGGTTTATACGTGGATGCTCAGTCACTCAGTCCTGTCCCACTCTTTGCAACCCCATGCACTGAAGCCAGCCAGGCTCCTCTGTCCATGGAATTCTCCAGGCAAGAGTACTGCAGTGGGTAGCCATTCTCTTCTCGAGGGGATCTTCCTGACCCAGGGATCCAGCTTGGGTCTCTTGCATTGCAGGCAGCTTCTTTACCATCTGAGCCACCAGGGAAGCCCAGGAGGATGCACGGTCAGTATTAAATCAAAAAAGGAGGAGTCCTGATAGTAACACCCCCATATTCTCCTCCTGCCCCTGTCTGTGGGCAAGAGCCCACTTGCAAGGTAGGTAAACCATCCAGAGCTTTCCAATTACCCAGAACATCCCCTCCATGTTCTCATTTAATCTCAACAGCAAACATATAAGTTGCACAGGGCTTGGCTAAGCAGTCCCAGTTTGCAAGTGAGATTTCAGTGACTTCTCTGAGTCACGCGTTACTAGATTACAGACTTCTTGGTAAAGAAGTCTAGCACACAAGAAAATACACTCATATGTTCATATGTGTATACCATACATGTGCCAACATTTACTTGTGCCTCTGCATGTGTACCACTAAGGTTGTATACACAGCCATGTGTGAGTAAGAAGGTCGAGAGAACCCTTCCCATCTGTGAACACCTTACTGCTCTCACATACCTCTACCCACATCCCTCTTCTTTTAACTGTGCTCACATATGCACACACAGATGCCCATCCTGGGCAGACACTGACCTTTGCATTGGACCTATGTTCCATTCTTCAAGGGGCCAAAACCAAACAAACCTGGAGATACCATCTTAATCCCCATAATATTTCTCAGAATCGGATTACAAATTCGTTCCTTGAAAGTTGTCTGCCAGGCGGGAGAAGGCTGCACCGTTAATGGGGAGGAGGGATCAAGAGAGCAGCCTGAGAAATCAGGTGTCAAGCTGACCTTTTGGAGAGAGCCAAGTACTCATTCTTACTATTGATTCCTTTCAAGGAAGACAGAAGGCACTTTATCTCCCAGCAGTTGAGCTAAGGGCCGGTCAGCAACATGGAGAAGCAAAGACAGCCTCTTCTATGCCACTAAATACAAGCACAGAGAGCCCTACTGACTTTTGTCTTTTAAATATGTCACAGGTCTTACAATTCCACCATCAGAGATTTATTAGTGGGTAAGCATTGCCCTTCACAATCCTTAGAAATGAAAGTTCTTGCTTTAATCTACCCAGGAAATACATTAGGCCTCCTGTAGCGTAGTTCTCAACCCTAGTTACTGAATGTTTTTTAAGTAGAGATTTCCAAACTCTACCCCTAGACGTCACCATTCATTCATTTACTCAATAAGCACCCACTTTCCATGTGGCAGTGAATTAAATAAAATCCCTGCCTCCTAGAATTTATATTCTAGTAATGGGGATCCAGACAATAAGTCAACAGGTAAATGAGCACAAAAATGTCAAAGAATAAGTAATATGCAGATTTTTAGGATGATGTAAAAGATAATTTCACTTTGATGGCCAGGCAAAGCCTCTCACAGAATGTGACACTAAAGCAAAAGCCCACCATGTGAAAGTCTAGGAGAAGAATGTTATAAGCAGGGGAATGGCCAGTACAAAGGCTTAAGGGTCAGAAACGTCTCAGCCCAAGGGAAAGACAAGGTCAAAGACGGAAGGGGCCAGATTAGGTGACCCACTGAGACCCAGGCTAAGGCGTGTGAATTTTATCCTAAGAGTTAAGGGATACCATATTGGAGTTTTGTTTAGCAGAGAAGTTACTTCATCTGATTTGCCCTGTGGAGAGAATAGATTGGAGGGAGCACAGGAGGAAGCAGGAAGCCTAGTGAGGAGAGTAATGCAAGGGCCTAGAGGAGAGGTGATAGTGGAATGATCTGGGGGTGGGCAGAGGCCAAGGGAAGCTGACTGATACCAGATGAGCTCTGAGTCATCTCAAAGCCGAGACACTTTGCTGACAGTTTGGATGTGGAGTGAAGGAGAGAGAGGAATCAAAGACAACTTTTAGATCTTTGGCATGAACCACAGAGTGGCCAGTCATGTTGCTTATTGAAATGAGAGAACTGGTGGAGCAGGTCAAGGCTCTCTTTTGGCTGTGTGACATTCACAGTGACTGTCAGGTGTTCATCTGGAGGGAAGCACTGAACACCCAGGTGGGAGACTCTGGAGTGGTTTCTCTAGCTGGAGGTACAGCTTCAGCAGCCTTTAATGTGGAGTAAACATGGGAAGCCATGGGGTGGGATGAGACACTGAGAAAGGTGTAGCTAAAAAGAGGGCCAAGGACGGGGTCCTGAAGCACCTCCACGTGTAGTCAGTCCAAACGAGGAAGAGGAATTGGCACACGTAGACTGTCGAGTGAAAGAGCAGGAAGAGTGTGATATTTGAGAAGCCAAAGGGAGGCAGTGTTTCCAGAAGGTAGAAGTGATCAACTATATCACATGCCCTGAGAAGTCAGGGACGGTGAGAACACAGACCTGGCTTTGGCATTTAGCAGCTGAAAAGCAACTGGTGACTCTGGTAAGAACAGTCTTAGTGATGTGGTGGGGATGGGAGCCCAACTGGGGTTGAGGAGGAAATACCAAGTTTTCCAATGAAGGAAAGGAAGGCAGGGTAGCAGTTGTAAAGAAATGGGGTCAAGATAGAGTTGGGGGGTCTTTCACTCTAAGATATGAATCAAAGATAAGCCCTTGAGTTGGAGACCCCTTTTACCATAGAGCTGTGAGATACTGTTTGATCTGCTCATTTCAAGAGTGAGAAATTGAGGTCCAGAGATTCAGAGTCACTGCTCAAGGGCACATCCTGGTCTGCAGCCAGGACTAAACCATAGGACCTCTGTTCCTGGAATGGACCTTGGAGGGGCTGGCACAGGCTCATGGGCATCTCAGATGAGCCACCAGGGCAGCCTGCTCCCTCTTCTGAATCAGTACCCCAGTCCCTCCTTCCCATCCTGGTACCCCTGTCCCTTTCTCAAGGGCCTTTGGTGGCTTCCCAAACAGGGCCTGACAGGGTAGGCTCCTGGTGTTCACACTTTGGAGTTCTAGCTTACAGGCTTGTGCCTCACTTCCTGGGGGCCCTCTAAGGGGGCTGCAATCAATAAATGGCAATCTAGGACCAGATAAAACGACTCTAGGTGAGATGAAACGAGCGGCTCACTCTCGCTTCCATCTTACCTGGGCTGTGTCTGCGACCACAGTGTGTGGAGTCCATTAGACCTAAAGTATGAATGACCTCCGGAGAAGGCAATGGCACCCCACTCCAGTACTCTTGCCTGGAAAATCCCATGGACGGAGGAGCCTGGTAGGCTACAGTCCATGGGGCCGCACAGAGTCGGACACGACTGAAGCGACTTAGCAGCAGCAGCAGCAGCATGAATGACCTCGGGGCCGGAGCCCTGGACAGGGCTGAAGAGATCTGAGTTCTATTTCTGGTATTGTTGCTGTTTCACCTCATGGCCTAAGGTCAGTCACTCCCCACCCCCCTCCCCCACCCACACCCTGAGCCTCAGTTTCCCTTTTGTATAAATAGAGGAGATCAGACCAGTTGTTTTCCCTGGTCCCTTCTGGAGGAGTGGTTTTAGAATGGATCGGCATCCTCCTGCAAGTTCCTAAGGAAGGAATGCCTGCATCACAGCCTCCAAACCCAGGGGACAGGAGCCTCGGTCTCCAGATGGAGCAGCTCCTCCACGTGGACCTGCCTGCCCACAGGAAATCCTCCCACTGCACTCCTGGCAGGTTTCCCCAGGCTACTTATCAGATCCAGAGTTTCCCGGCCATGAGATGTCCTGGGAAGAGCAGGGAGGTCTTGGGTTGGGTGTCATCCAGGCTGCACGTAGTTATCTTACCCCCTGGGAGTGTGCTTGTCTTTTTCCAGGCTTCCCTCTCTCATCAAAGTCACTGCTTTGCCAGGGATTCGCTTCCTAGAACTTGTGTTCTCAGGGTACCAGCAAGACCTTTGCCTTCTCTCCGGGCTTCTTGACATCTTGGCAAATGGTTTGGAGACTGAGACTCAGGTTGATACAGTCACTTAATTTCTCAGATGTATTCTATGAACCCAGTGGTCATGGTCTTCTACTCTGTCAGAACTTGCAATGGTTGTTCTTTTACTTGTTTTTGCTTCAATTTTCTTTACAGGGGAGGGTAGAGGTCTTTTCCATTTCTCCTCCTAAAGCAAACTAAATAATATATTTATTTTGGCTAGTGCCGGGCTGATCCAGAGTGTTCAAGCAGGTATTTGTGGCTGATATGATGGGGAGAATAAAGTGCTTATGAAAACCAACTGATTAGTCCGGGGGTCGAGAATGAATCCGTGTCCCTGTTCATCAATTTATCCTAACCTTTGTAAATGCCTGTGTGCCCCACTCCCACTCCTACACCCCTGCTGGGCAGCATGGGGCCCTGGGAATGGCAGCAAGTGGGCACTGGGGGTCTCTGAGGTGTCTGAGAGAGGCCCAGTGAAACCACAGGTACAATAAGCAAACCACCTTCAGTTCAGCACAGTTCAGTCACTCAATCGTGTCTGACTCTTTGCTACCCCATGGACTGCAGCACACCAGGCCTCCCTGTTCATCACCAACTCCTGGAGTTTACTCTAACTCGTGTCCATTGAGTTGGTGATGCCGTCGAACCATCTCATCTTCTGTAGAGGAGAAACTGTAGGAGTTAGGAGGGGAATCCCTGTTCTCCCAAATGCCTCCCCACCTGCTGCTGCTGCTGCTGCTAAGTCGCTTCAGTCGTGTCCGACTCTGTGATCCCTGATAAATTCCACAAAGCGGGGCCTCTCTCAGTCAATATGCTGCCTTGGGTGACACAATGCTTTGGACCTGAGTGCTTTGCAAGAGTCTGTAAAATTATTTTTGAAATCTGGGGGGAAAAAATTGGCTCTAAAATTGAAAAAAAAAAACCTGGAAAATAAAAATTAATTAAACTTTAATTAAATGTTTGCAAAGTGTATCATTTTATCAAGCATGCAACCACAACTCAACTCATATAGTTAAAAATAAATGAGATTTCTTGTATTCATGTACAAATGAGTACATTTGTGATTCTGGCTATGATGTGAGATGGAATCATCTCAAGTAAGAAGGCACTAAGAATGGTCCCGTGCCACAGAGGAGAGCACAGTGACTTCAGCTGAGCCCCCTTACCCAGCAGTGGCAGCTCATATCCAGGACCTCCAATCACTGGAGAATGCCCAAGAGACATGCCCCAGGAACTTCATGAAGCCCCTTAGGATTGGCTAGGTAAGAAAGATACCCCCGAGATAAATTGACCTAGTTTATGATTTTCATCATTTAACAGACATATCCACCAAGTCTATGTCATTGTATCGGCACTTTGGGGAATACTCTTTTCACTTAAAAACTTTATAATCAAGGAAAGAAAATCTGTATCCATATATTTGTAAAGAGGCACAATTAGTAAAGTGTGTCTGTGAAGGGCACAGAAAGAGGGAAAGTTTCCTTTGGGCTGGAGATTAGGGGGTAAGTCAAACCTAGTCTTAAACTCCCAAATTTAGGTTAGGTGACTTAGTGGCAGCCTGGATGACACCCAACCCAAGACCTGCCTGCTCTTCCCAGGACATCTCATGGCTGGAAAACTCTGGACCTGATGCTGGTTTTTCAGTCCTACAGATTGTCTGGTATTTGCATACACTTTGCCTCCAATCTCCTTCATTTCCTTTCCCAAGTCTTATTTTTTTCTTTTTGCTTTTATTGAGATAATAATTCACATAGCACAAATTTTACTCCTTTAAAGGGTAGAATTTGTTGGGTTTTAGCATATTCACAAAGTTGTACAACTATCACCACTGTCTGCCACCAGAACATTTTCATCACTTTTTGTTGTTCTCATACTTTTCGGGTAGATTCTTTAGGATAGTCTATATACAAGATTATGTCACCTGCAAATGACACAGTTTTCATTCTTCCTTTCCAATCTGACGGCTTGCATTTGTTTTTCTTGCCTAGTTGAGCTGGCTAGAACCTCCAGTACAGTGCTGAATAGAAATGGCAAGAACGAACATTTTCACCTTCATTTTTTATCTTAGAGGGAAAGCCTTCAGTCTCTCACCATTAAGTGTGATATTAGCTGTGGGGTTTTTGTAGATGCCCTTTATCAGGTTGAGGAAGTTCCCTTCTAGTCCTAGTTTGTTGAGTTTTTTTTTTTTAATCATGAAAGGGTGTTGGATTTTGTCAAATGTGTTTTCTAAATATGTCTATTGAGATAATCATGTGTTTTTGTCCTTTATTCCACCAATATGGTTTGTTACACTGATTGATTTCTGTATGTTGAACCAATCTTGCATTTCTGGGATAAATTCCACTTCTAAGTCTTCTTATTGTCTAAGTTAGACACATATAGCTGCTTTACCATTTGTCACGATTGACTGCTGGAATCAGGCCAGGTGAAAAGCAGAGATACATTAAAAATCCAAAAAGAGGTAAAGCCAGTGCAAGAGCAGCCTTCTGAGTTGGAGAATTTCAAAATTGCAAAGAATTTTCATACTGTTTGTTTCTTGTCAATGGCTATTTGGAATAGATGTATTATACTTGTTTAGACAAATGCACCCTTGCTCATGGATTTTTCTCTCCCTAGTGACAACAATAGTGAATATAGGTGTATATTTTATTTTGTAAAGTTTTATCAGAAATTTTGAGAAATGGAGAAAAGATTCAACCATGGTGGTGGTTTAGTCGCTAAGTTGTGTCCGACTCTTGAGAGCCCGTGGACTGTAGCCTGCTAGGATCCTTTGTCCTTGGGATTCCCCAGGCAAAAATACTGGAGTAGGTTGCCATTTCCTTCTCCAGGGGATCTTCCTGACCCAGGAATCAAAGCCGGGTCTCCTGCATTGCAGGCAGTTTCCTTACCAACTGAGCTATGAGGAAAGCTCATAGTTTTATGAGAATTATGAATAGTTTTTTTGAGATAGAGGTCAGGTTAGTTGAGGTATAATATACTTCCCAGGTGGCTCAGTGGTAAATAATCTGCTCACCAATGCAAGAGATGCAAGGTCCAATCCCTGGGTCAGGAAGATCCCCTGGAGTAGGAAATAGAAACCCATTCCAGTATTCTTGCCTGGAAAATTCCATGGACAGAGGAGCCTGGCGGGCTACAGTCCATGATGTCACAAAACATCAGACACAACTGGGAGACAAAGCACATGCACACATGCTTACAGAAAAGAAAAAAAAACACCTCTGGGGAGTTAGTTCCACAACTTTGGACAAATGCATACAGTCACGTAACTAACACCGTACTTAATTTCCTCCCTCTACCTGAAGCCTTTGGCAACCACTGATCTGTAGTCTGTCCCTATAATTTTGCATTTTCCAGAACATCATTGAAATACAATCATATGATATGTAGCTTTTTATGTCTGCTTTTTTTCATTTAGGATAACGGTGTTGTTACCTGTTGATTCATCTATATTGAGTCTATCAGTACTTTGTTCCTGTTTATTGCCGAGTAGTAGTCTGGTGTATGGATGTACCATTCTTTTTTTATCCATGTACCAGTTGATTAACCTTTGAGTTAACTTTTTGGCAATCATGAATAAAGCTGCTACTTGCATTCACATGCAGACTTTTGCTTGGTGTATGTTTTCATTTGTCTTGGGTAAATACTAAGGAGTGCGATTTCTATGTCATATGGTTAAGTACATGTTTAACCTGGTAAGAAATTGTCCAACTGTTTTCTAAAGAGTCTGTACCATTTCAGCATCCCACTGTCCTACCAACAACGTATGAGTTCTAGCTGCTTCATAAGACTTGCTATTATTTGGTATATCTGTTTGCTTTTTGTTTTGTTTTGTTTAATCTTCTCCATTCTAGTAGATATAGAGTGATTTTTTAATGTATTTCTTTCCTTTTTTATATGTGCAAGTTTTCTGCATACTGGAAATTATAGTTAGATTCAATTTTCAACTAATATTTAAATCCTTGTCCACATGGCCATCATTTTAAAACTGACTAATATTCCACTGAATGCACCTCTTATTGATGTTGCTGCTGCTGCTGCTAAGTCGCTTCAGTCATGTCCGACTCTGTGTGACCCCATAGACGGTTATTTTAAATTTTTGTTGTTATAAGTCACACAGTGATATTCTTTTACACATAAGCTTTTTCATCTTTTGGGTTAGCCCGTCAGGTTAGAGTCCCAGTAGAGGAGAAATGCTGTTGTCAATATTAGATATTTTCGTTAAAAAACTCATTTAATACACTTTTAAATACATATTAAAAAAATGATTTTTAAAAAATTTACATGTATTTGGCTACTAGTGAAGCTGAACATTTTTCTATATTCTTCTTTACTAGCTGTATTTTCTATTCTATGAATTATGCTTGTGTTTTTAGCGTATTACTGGGACTGATGTTTTCTTATCAATTATTATGATTATTTTAGATAATAAAGATATTAACCCATTATCATAAATATTTTCAATCTCTTGTTTGCCTCTTTTATTCAATATACAGAAATGTTTTGTTCCTCTGTGTAGTCAAATCTGTCACTCTTTTCCTCTGAGGGTTTTTATATTGCTTCTAAGCTTAGAAAAATCATTTTCATCTCTCTCTCCCGAGGCTTGATAAATGGTCAATTTAATTTTCTTCTAAATTTTCTCGAGGTTTAAAAATAATTATCTCTGTAGCATATAGAATTTTATTGACATATAATAGGATATAAAATCCTAAAAAAGATATTTTTCAATATGATATCTTAATTTAAGTAAAATATTCTATGCAGTCACTAAAGGATTGAACCTAAATTCATCTTAATGTGATGACATGTCACTTTTGCGCTCTGCTTTCCCCATCCTAGGTATCAGGCGTGTACAACAACAGGGCTCATCAGCAAACAATGGCTGAACCCCAAATGTTGACACAGTGGAGCCCGTGTAGGCCCCTTGGCAGGCTGATGGGGTGGTGATACACCAGGGGGGCATAAACAGGTCCGCATTCAGAATCAGAGCTGGGTCACACGCTGCGTCCCCCCTTCCCTGGGTCTCTGCTCCATTTGCCTACATTACCACAACCCTCCTCCTACCACAATCCCCCTCCTAATCTGGACAATTGAAGGCCTGCATCAGCTTCTGGGGGAGCCGGGAGTTGCCCCCTCCGCACCCAGCTGGAGCTCACTTTGGGAACCCTGGTGTCCAAAATTCCCAGTCTGTTGGAGCAACCCACGCAGGCGGCATAGGGAGCCTCCCCAGGCTGTTGGATTCCGCGGTGCCCCGTTGTCCAATCTATCTTCCTGCGGATGTCAGAAAGAGATCACTACACTCCTTCCTCTTTCATCCAGCAGAGGTAACCCGCTCGTAGTCCCGGAGCAATTTCATAATCGACTATGTCCTTCCTCCACTCTTTGTTGAGATATTGGTAAATGGAACAAATTCCCTAAAATGGGAGAAGCCCATTCCGCAGGCAGAGGTCTCCTGAATGAGGAGGGGCCTGGCTGTTGCCTCATTTTGAACAGACAGAAGAAATCGCTTCATTTTTCACTGTTGCGCTGGGGCTGAGCCATTCAGCAGAAAATCCACTCGGAAGCCCCGGAGAGCGTGGGAGCCGTGCGAAGGCAGCTCACTGAGCCGAAGCCCCTCTCGCTCAGACCGCGATCGTTACCACCAGGCGCAGGGTAGCCGGTCCACAGCTCATGCCCACGCTCCTCCGGGAAGGGCAGGAGGAGCGGGCCGCGGTGGCAAGGACCGGTAAGGGGGCCAGGTCCCTCCCTCTAAATGAGGCGGGCTCTCCTCGGGGTCTGTCAGAACACTGGGCGTTTAGTTAAAAACTCTCTCCAAAAGAAAGAGCATTAAGGCGAAGAGCTTGAAGTGGATCCCGAGTAATTAAGTGTATAAATTAATTCTTCCCCTAAGAAATGTTCCTCTCCTATTATTAGATTTGGCTCTCAGAGGAGCTACATCCAAGTAGTGGGTTTCCAGTTGTATGTGTGTGTGTGTGTGTGTGTCTGTATATGTGTCTATATGCGAACACACATTCTGGGCTTTGCTGCCTAGGGCCTACAATTAAAATAAGTGACATGAATGTGTCTTTAAAAGAGAGATCTGTGGAAAACTAACGGATTGTCTGTCAGGGGAAGAAAAAAAAAATGAAATATGGCTGCTTCAGTCCACTGAATGGATGAATAGGAAAGTAGTTGTCCATCCAAGCACCCAAAGGGATAAAACCCAATGATAGCCTTCTCAACTGCTTAGCACATAATGCATGGGCTGTTTCGATGCTAGTAATGTGTTTTTTACTTCTTCCTATCTAGAAGGAATGAATCAAATATGAGGAGAGCTGGAACATGATTTTCAACCCATTGCTTTTGATTAAGTGCCCGAACAGACAGGTCCTGGGACTTGCAGTAATACTAATGGGGCATAAAGTGCTATAAAAAAGGACGGGGCCCTACTTTTGTCCAAATGCCATTATCCTGGAATCAGAGACCCTGGTGTAATATGTCCACGGTTAACCTTTTTTTTCTGACAGGAAATTTTCTCCATCCACTCACACCATCAATTATGCTGCATTTGGCCAGAGTGGTGAGTGATTACTTGATTTCAAGTGAAAGAGGTACACGTGCCAGGCTCTCAGATACCAAACACCGATGCAGAGGGAGAGACCCGGGGGAATGATGACCAATAGGATTTGGACAAAATGGTTCTTTTGTTTTAGGCAGGTTTTCTGCTTTGCTTGTTTTGGGAAAATAAGAAATCCAGTGACTAAAAACAGGATTATTATTATTATTATATTGATTCAAAAAGCAGTGAATTGATGGAGACTGGCTACCCAAGAGGATCTAGCAGGTAAAAATAAGCTGGTGGATATAACTAACAGACAGAACCAGGAGTGTTGGGACCTGGTACAGCAGGAGAAGAGTGAAGAGATTCCCTTTCAGCTGACCCTCCCAGCAGAAGGCGAATTCGGTCACCATCCCCAGGGATCGGGCTCCCGGCTCTTGTTCCAGTCTGCCCCAGGCACACTGCTCCCCTAAAGCTCCCCTGGCTGCCTCCAAACTTTGCCAGACAATTTTTTCTTGCAATTAGCAAGTTGCAGATTGTCCAACTGTTCTGTCATTTATTGTCAACGGCTGCAAAGAGGGAAAAAAAAAAAAACGAAAAAGAAAAGGAAAAGAAAAAATTCCACAACGCTATAACCTAGTCCTGAGTGTAAATCAAACATTCCCTGTCATGTTGATAGCTTGTGTTAGTCTAATGTATTTTATATTACTCAAAAGCTTTGAAACCCTGCAGCTTTCTTCATACAGGCCATTATGCGGTTATCATTAAATTGTCTTGCAAAGAACATTATCGGTAATTATAGCAGACACTAAAATCAAATGATCAGAGTGGGACCTTTAACACCAAGAGGAACCATTAGAAGTTAATCAAATAAAAGGATGAGAATAATTATGTTAGGATTAAGCAGTAATATGCCAGAAGTTATATACTTTGCTGACTATATATCTTTACTTCCAGCTTCCTGAATTTCCTTTTCGTTGATGTGTTTTTATATAATACTTTGGCACAGAATGTAAACGACAATATTTTTGTCGTGGCACAATCGGGCTTGAAGGTTCATGGGCGGTTCATATCTAAATGCCATCAGAGGCACGGAGGTAATGATGAAGATAAAAATAATAGTAATAAAAAAAGTGCAAAGCTGGAAAAAAAATCCATCGGTCAATGAAGCGTGGCAAAATGATAAAAATGGTTGCAACAGGCACAGGTGCAAGGAAAAGTAGTTATTGGCGGGTTGCTCTGTCTTGGAGCTAAAGATTTTTGCTGCAGGCCTCGCTGCAAACTAGCATACTCGGAAGACTCCACCGGCTTGCTTGTGCCTGAGAGAAGAAGCCAGCATCTTGCAGGCTCTCCAGTTGCCCCTGCTGGAGCTGATATACAGGGCTCATGGGTGGGAGTCAGGGTAGGGATGCTCATGGTGCAGGCAGGAGGGAGCCCTGGTTCCCTAAGGGACAGTGCTGCCAGTGGAGGTATCAGGCTCACAGGGTCACTCCTGATCCTCTCGCCTTATGCGCATGCACGCACACACACATACACACACCTCTGGTGCCTCACAGATGCCCATCTCTCCAGTGTGATGAGCTGACAGTAACACATGACCCAGAGGGCTGAGAACTGCAGCTTCAGCTGGGAAGAGGGTGAATTTCCCAAGGCATGGCCCATCATAGCTTCCAGATTAAACCTGGGCCACGAGACAAACAAGGCCACTGTCAGCAGCTAGGACTGAGACCTTCTCCATAACGTGACCTTTAAAAAAATTATGATCGCCCACCCACTTTTCCCCACTTGCCTGATAAACAAAGTTCAATTCATAATAATAGTTTTGCACTTGTGTCTGGCTTTGTGTTGGGCACCAGGATACAGTGATGAATAAGATAACACGATTTTCTGCTAAACTGTTGCTATGATGACATGCAAATACAAACAGCAAAGTACAACTAACCCTTGAACAACACAGGTTTGAAATATGTCTGTTTATACGTGGATTTTTTTCAACAAGTATACACAGTGGAACGTCATCCATAGTTGGCTGAATCCGTGGGTGCAGAACTGTGGATATGGAGGGACGACTTCAGGACTTGAGCACCCTCGGATTTTGGTGTCCACGATGGGTCCTGGAACCAATCCCCTGTGGCTGCTGAGGGAGTATTGTAGTTTAAATGGTAAAGCCCAGTCTAAACTTGCCATATTTTTCGTGGTTTTACATTTTGGAGTCTTTGTGATGTTTTTAAATGAGGGCATCACTCTGTTTCATGGAGGTCAAAACTGAGGCACGTTGGAGATGATGATGAAGTTGGAGGTAGAGATCAGAGCAAGGCTTCTCTGAGTACCCAGATGGGCCCTGTGACTCTTCACAGTGGCCTCACTGGGGGATATCAGCTCCCATTGCCCTTTGTTGCCTGGACTAACATTGTGTAGCACACATACCTCATGGGGCCACTGTAAGGAGGGAATGAGGTCAAGAGTATGGAAGGGCTTCTAAAGTTGAAAGTGAGCTTAGGGAACACCAATGGGGCTGCTTTTTCCCTGGCTGTGTGTGTCTTCCAAGTTGTAAAGTCTTGAGCCCATTAGGGGAGGGGTTTAGGAAGAGTCCTTTGGGAAAAGAAGGCAGGTCACACTCCTAAGTGATAGAGCAGAGAGGTGAACCTCGGGAGACGAATGGCTGGTGTACCTTAAACAGAAAATGTTTAGTCTCATATCTGTCAATTACCTGCTTGGCCAATGAACTATTCACAAGAGACTTCTCAGACCAGAAACAGGAACTTGCAGGGATTTCAAAACAGGAAGAGACAGTGATCATTAGTGGTGGTGAAGAGCCCCAGTCATATAGAGGAAGAGATGTCTTCTTCAGGGTTTGTAGTCCTGGGTGCAGGGGAAGAGTCTTGGGGGGCTAGATAGATATCCTTCTTTGTCAGGCTCTGGGTGTGGGAACTAAGTCCAAAAGGGTCCAGGAGGCACAGAGAATCCTCTGGCCCCAGCAGCTATTCCAGGTCAATTCCACCCCTAACCTCAGTCTGAGTGTCCCATTCACTTAGAACTAGGAGGCCAAAACTGCAAGGCAAAAACCAGAGACTTCACTGGCCCAGGGAAAGAACAAAACAAGAGGCCGTGGAAAATGCTAGCCAGCCCCCACTGAGCAGCACAAGACAAGTGAGGGTCACCTTCAGCTGGGACATGTTGTCTGAATTTTGTTACTTTCTGTTTATATTTTATTTTTATTTTTAAATTTGTTTTGTTGTGTAGTTTCACAAGCAATTACATTCCCATTTCCATGCTTTTTAGGGAAGCTACAAGTACAATGACTCGGAAAGAAAAGGAACCACAGAGAGAACGTTAGGGAAGCCCACAGTGGACTAGATTTGGGGACAAATAAGCCAGATTCCTGGAACCACAAGACAAAAGATATTCCTGCCTAAGGAATTGGTTTTACATAGAGTTGTTTTGTCACTTCCCTGGGAAAAGCCAATATTTTCCCTTTCCTTGTTGTTACTGAATTCCTGTAAGTGAGATCAGAGGAGGGGAGTAAAGATCATCCATAATATCTTACAAAGTTCAATAAATGTTTGTGGGTTGATTGATCGGGGCATGCCAGGGGAGATGTCAGGGGAGAGAAGCTCAGCTTACAAGTAGCCATTTGGAAGCTCCCTTCCACCTGAGAAACTGGATGAGCACAGCTGGTGTCTTTTCTAGAAACTCCCTTTTATAGTATTTGACAAAAGATGTTTTGTTCCATCTGAGATTCACAATAGCCACGCTGGGTAGAAGCAATCACACTTTTTCATCCCATTTTACAGATGAAGACACTGCACTCAGTGAGGTAGGGGTCTAATTTGTGACAAAACATGGACTGAACTCAGCCCTCTGGCCTGCCTGTGACCACCACAGCCCTGTTTTGATATATTTGCTCCTGTGTGTAGTAGGGCCATGCCTTTGGGGGCAGTTCAAATGGAGACTAACTTTGGGGCATGTCATGAATTTTTAGAGTCTTATCATACATAAAGGACATATATAAAGGACTGATGCTGAAGCTGAAGCTCCAGTACTTTGGCTACCTGAGACCAAGAGCCAACTCATTGGAAAACATCCTGATTCTGGAAAAGATTGAAGGCAAAAGGAGAAGGGGGCAGCAGAGGATGAGATGGTGAGATACCATCACTGACTCAATGAACATGAATTTGAGCAAACTTCAGGAGATAGTGGATAGGGGAGCCTGGCGAGCTGCAGTCCCTGGGGTTGCAATGAGTCGGACATAATAGCGACTGAACAATACCACCACGACCACCAAACATAAAGCAGCCTCCAGCCACCACTTGTTCATGAATTCATAGGTCTAGATAATGCATGTTGGTCACTGAAGACAGAGGAAATAGTGGACATTCGACATTCCACATGCCTCTGGTGTATCCCAGGGCTAACAGGGAGGCCCCTTGTAATTCCGGTTGCACAGTGAACATCACCTCTCCTTGTGCTCTTTTCAAGGCCACAGCCCAGAAAGAGGCTCAGAATAACTGCTGTGTTATTCAGCAGACTTTGAGGCGGGCAAGGTCTCTGCGATGTGGTCAAACAATGTAATCCATGGTGATGGCGAAGGAACCAGAAGGCACCCTTTCGCACACACACCCCTCATTCTATTGCACTCTTAAATTAGCCCTGCAAACCGAGGTGTCAGCCTTCCCACTGGAATAACCCAGACAAACCATTAAAAACGCCAAGAAGAAATGAATGCCTAAATCACCCTGTCTCTCCGAAGGTAGAGTCTTACCTAATCACATGTCAAATCATATTTTTTCTTCCCCAGATGGATGTCTTCTTTCAAAGTCTGATGGTCACAGAGACAAAGGTACTGCTTCAGCCTTAAGTAACTATTGAAGTTTTACCCCGACAGATTATTCGCTAGGAGTAACTAACGTAAAAAATGCCCTGTCAGACAACAGCTTGGCTTTCTCTCATTTTTTTAAAGGGTAATATTTGGTTTCATCTGGCAACTCCTTGGGAAAATTTAGCACTGAGTCAGAAAGGTTGGCCAACAAGTAGCACTTCATAAATTGCTGGAGCCCTAATCAATACATATTGTCATCCACTGCAGTCCTTCGGGCAGATTTCTCTCTGCCCTGAGTCGTTGGTGTATTTTATGAGGTTGTTACAGGCTGGGCTTGCATGGCCTGGGCCTAATGAACCTGTCACCGCGCTATTGATTGACATGGCGGTGTAAGTGAGACAGGCGATTCCGATTGACTTCCTAATTACTGCTGCTGGGCTGCCTCACCAACTGCTCGGGCCAGAGGTTAATAGTTTTGATGTTCAGCCGCTCCTAGCTGTGGAGACCGGAGTGAAACTGGCTCCTTAGAAGTCAATACCTGAATCAAGTTCTCAAGGCTACGGCCCTGCTGATCAATTAAGGCCTCGTGTTCCTCCTGGTGGCGGCTGACAGGGGGCTGAAGAGTGGGAAGTTCACAAGCAAGTGGTCTTTGGGAGTCTACAAGGCTCTGAGAGCACCACCCCACCGCCCAGGACTGGCAACTCGGTGGAGGGGGGGGGGCTGTAGTGTTGGGGGAGGGGTGTGGAAGTGGGAACCACTAAGGAACCCTGCACCCTAAACCCTGCTGCTTTGGTTTTGCTTTTTTTTCCAATTTTCCTTCCCAAGGATTGAAAATGCAGTGTTTCTTTTGTTCCTTCAATGTCCTGAATCCTGTCAGGTGCCACGGACTCTTGGAGAAGAAAGAATGAGATAATTTGTCTTCACTTACCTATTCAGCAGAAACTCATTGAATGTTTACCTTATCCAAGATATAGTGGGAGTGCATAGATTTACAGTAATTTTTCAGTGATATTATGTCTTAAGGGTTGGGAATGTTTTCACACCCAGTATTTTTATTGGAGCTCATAACATACCATGAAGAAGGGAATTACTTCTTCATTTCTGATGAGAAAACAGGCTCCACAGAGGTAACTGATTTCCCCAAAGCCATGCAGCTGAATGGAGAGAAGCAAAACTTCACAAGTGGATGTTCTGGGTCTTAATCTGATGCTCCTGCCAGGAATCAGGGATGCACAATGCCTGAATCCTAGGAGCTCACAAGCCAGTTGAGATGAGCAAGGCCGGTGTACCAAACATGTCAGGTGTCCCCAGCGCTGCTGCCAGTTTCATCGGTGAGCCTTGGAGAGCTCGCAGGATTCAGGCTGTAGTCATGCTCATGGCTTATTACAGCAAAAGGATCCAAAGCAAAATTGTCAAAGGGAAAAGGTGCATGGGGTGAAGTGTGAGGGAAACCAGGCACAAGCTTCCAAGATCCTCTTCCAGTAGATCCACACAGGACATGCTTAGTTCCCTCCACAATGACTTGTGACAACTGGGGTGAAGGGTTGTCCAGAAGGCAGGGAAACACCTGAGAGACTCAGTGCCCAAGGTTTTTACTGGGAGCTGGTGGCACAAACACCCTCGCCTGGCAGGTACCAAAATTCCAGACTCCCAGAAGAACATCAGGGCTCAGGACAGACCACATTAGACATAGTAAGCCACCTTTTTCAGTTTGGGAATCCAAGTTCCTCCTGAAATCTGAATTCCCAGACACCAGCTGAGGGCCAACCTTGCAAGCAGACCTTTCAAAAGGCAGCCATCTCTGGTCCATTATGGTAGCTCTTTTCTGCATAACCAAGAATCTGAGCATAAAGCAGAAGATGGAGAAAGCTTACACAGAGTGCAGACAAACAGACATAGATTCAGCCATTCAGAAGAGGAGGACTATGCTTCAGCGAGGGCTTCATAGAGGATCCTGCCCTTAAATACATCCCAACTATATTAATCACACCTTTTTATTTTTTTGTGCTTCTGGTGCTCTGACATTTGGGGTCTTGCTGACTGGGGAGGGAGGAAGGGAGGGCCCCCAGTGGGCCCCCACCCCCCTCCTCCACTCCCACCCCCACCCAAGAAAAGTGAAAAAAGCGAAAATCACTCAATCGTGTCCAACTCTTTGCGACCCCATGGACTATACAGTCCACGGAATTCTCTAGGCCAGAATACTGGAGTGGGTAGCTTTTCCCTTCTCCAGAGTATCTTCCCAACCCAAGGTCAAACCCAAGTCTCCTGCACTGCAGGGGGATTCTTTACTAGCTGAGCCACAAGGGAATCTCCACCCAAGGGTTAGCTAATTCCTAGAGATAGCAATGGAACATGGTTAGTGTGTGCAAACTTTCCAATGAAGAGCTTGCACCCCCAACCACCTCCTTTTTTGGCACTCACACTCCAGGCCATGTTCCTCCTGTTCCAGTCACCCCAAGGCCAGGTGTCAGACACTTAGGGGAAACCCCTCTACCTCAGAGCCCACTGAACTGATTCAAACCAGCCGATCGTGAGCCTGCTGGCCTGGCCTTGCTTCTCGGCAGAAACTGCAAAAGCCCTTCCTCACGGTTCACTTCTCTCTCTCTGTCTCCTGACTGACCCCAGGGCTTGAAGTGCCCCCTTCTCTCGGCAACCCCAACGAACAGTGTTTCCAATGCTTATTGTCTCCTGGTATGTTGGCTGCATCATACCTGAAAGATAATAAAACCTACATTTTAAAACACTAACTCCCTACCATGCCACCTTCCTGGTGATGGTGAAAGGACTCAGGAACAAACAGCAGTTTCTAAGGAGGAGATGGGCTAGCCTGGAAGAGAGAGAAGGAAAATCATGAGCCAATGGAGTGTAGAAGGCTCTAGGAAATTATGCAACATCCACACGTGCCTTGTGTGGTGGCTGGGGACACGTCCTGCTCAAGAAGGGACAACTAAGGGTTACAGGGGTTGATTTCTCCCCATCATTCCCAGCACCCACCCCGTTCAGGGCTATTTTCCCTCATGAGGTGCCCTTAACCCTTCAGTGTGCAATGTCCTCCTTCCTCTTCTCCATTTAGCCAAGTCACCTTCCTCCTGGGCGTCACCTGAATGCAGAATTCCCAACCCATGTTAATCTCCATCTTCTCTGAGCTTCTACCTAAGCACCACACTGTGGCAGATGCAACAACCCTCTGTTCCATTTTATGTATATTTAGTTTTCTTTTTTTCACATGTTCAGTGTGTCTCTTAACCAGATTATAAATTCTTTAAGGGAGTGTTGTATTCCCCAGAGGATGGCCTGGTGCCCCACGCCCTGGGAGTCACCTCTATCCTGGCCACACCCGGACAGTTGGTCACCCTGGACAAGTCTGTGGCAGAGCAAGCCTGGAACTTATTTGGCAGCAATTGTGAGGAAATGAGATGAATTTGCCTTTTGCTCCCGAGAAGGAAAAGGCTACAAAGCTGGAACCAAGGGGGAGAAATGGAAAGAGTGGTGGAAGGTGCCCAGAGGCTGACTTGGTCAAGACCTCACAGGAGGAGGATGTCTTTTCTTCTGTCTCAAATAGTCAGTCATGAAATGCAGTGTCCATCCTTCCATCTCCCTAACCGTCAGTCAACTACAGAGATTCATACAAAGGCTTTGTGCAAGTTTCTGGTTTGTTCCCTGCTCTTTTAGACTTTCCACACTCCTTAGAGTGACAGTCTGGATTTTAAGGAGCTGCTGACATCTGGGTTCCCCGGCTCACTTTTCCTGGGGACCAGCCACTTTGGGGGCCACTGGGTACTAGTGGAGTGGTTGGAGCTAGCCTCCCGCATCCCATTACAGGGACCTGGAGAGGAGGGCTTTGGCCATCGTGGTACCACAGAAATCCATCATCTGTAACCCTGCTCTCCTTCTGACCCCCACACCACCCCAGCCCTGTCTTCCTACTCTCCTCTAAGATTCCATTGTCCAATCAGCCCAGTTAACTCTGTGTTTACAGACACGCGAAGTTCAGAGTGAGTGAGGCCCCAACTGCCTGTAGTAACAGCTGTTACTTTTGACTAAGGGACCTGCACATAGTAGGCCTCAATAAGGACTTCTTGAGGAAATTGCTTGCAGGGTCCCCATGCTCCCAACTTTTCTTCCTTATTCCCTTCACCAACACCTGCCTCAATCAAGATGTTCAAGATAATTGTTTCTGGGTAAGGGATGATGAGACTCTTGCCTTTTGGGTGGCTCTCAACTTTAGCTGCACGTTGGAAACACCTGGTTTTAAAAATAATGTCCAGGTTCTGCCCCCAGGGATTCAAATATAATTGGTCTGGGGTTCATCCTGGAGCAAAGGAAGGGTGCAAAGATCCTCAGCTAAACCTCACATGCAGACCCACTTAGAGAATTTGCAGGCATGGCATCAGCGAGTCTTCCAGCTGTTGTCAAGGGTCCTTACATTCCTGAAAGAGGAAAGCGGGCAACACAGTAGCAAAATCTCCTCTCAAAGGACTTGCAAGTCTAGGAGAAATCCCCCCTCACCATAAAAGCTGCTAAAGAACCCTCTCTTCATTAGGTTTCTCCCAAGAACCCTCTCCCATCATGTGTTGTCAACTCCACTGGGTCACTGCTTTAGTTCACAGATGCCACCAAGCAGCCATCGGCTGGTAATGATTTCTGGTCAAATGCAAACAATTAAGTTAGGGAGAAAAGAATCCACATTCCATTATCAATCCCCTAAATGGCTCACTCCCAGGTCTAATTGCCTTCTGAGTTCCCCAGACAGCTGTGGCTAATAAGGCGAACACCCCAAAGGGCCAAAACTTGGACCCAGAAGGAAAAGAACCCGGAGTAGATTGGGATGCTCAGCTGTCTCTGGGTCAGCCTGGAGAATGACTGACCCACCAGTGAGGAAGCCACCACCTCCACCACTGCAGCACCTTCCCTCCCCATCCCTCCTCCTCCCCTCCTCCAGTCTCTCTCCAAAAAACTCAAGGCAACTGCTGCCTGATTTTTGATAGATTGGCCACTGTGTTTTATTCGACAATGTATATCACTCTGCCAATATGAATTTGCAAGATGGTAAAAATACAACCCCCCGAAAAGATTACATGATAGGGAAAAAAATCATTAGGCAATTAAGAATGGCAATAATTCACCCATATCTATGCTTTGGGAAGAAATATTGCCCCAGGGAATTCGCTCTGCTTATCACTTTGTCATCTGTCTGGGGTGTGAGTGAGAGGAGGTTTCGCGGGTGATGTTGATGATTTCCTGCAGTATTTCTAAGCGTGATCAAAATGAATGCCAGGCTTTGAATAGAACCCTCTCTCTCTGGAGGTAGCCGTAATTTGTACACAGGAAGCTAAACTACTAAATTAACTAAACATATGCATTCCTTAAGCACCTCCATATAAATCCCTTTCAGAAGAAACTTCTTCTGACAATCAGAGAGGTTTTGAGCTGGAAGAGAGGTCATGGGCCACTCTCATTGCATGGATGAGGACATTTAAAGCCTACAGAAAGACATTTTTCTAAGGTCACACAGCTAATAGAGACAAAAGTATAACCAAAGCCCTGGACCTCCCAATTCTTGATCTAGCAGGAGTCTTTCTACTCTTATCTTCCTGCCTGCTCCTCTGCCAACTTCTTATCCATGAATGGCCTAGTCCCTCAGGCACTAACTTAGAACCCCCCCTTTTGGGGACACCTTCCTTGGCTCCCCCACCACACTTCAGGCTACAGTGAGTGCTGGTTTTACATTCTTCCATCTCCACCTTGTACCTGCCTCACCATTGTATGTCTCCCACTATTACATCATGCTAGGAGCCCATTTTTTGTTGTGTACCCCCAGCAGACTGGAAGCAAATTAAGATCAGGGGTGTTTTACACTCATTACAATGTCCTTAGTACTTGAAATGTACTAGAGGTACTATAAATGTGACTTGACTGAATCAGTGAGGCATGGTTGCTCTTGTCACAAGGAAGAAAGGAACTCTTCTTTCTCACTCCTTGGGCTTTGAGATAACAAGCTAGCCTGACTCATCCCATTAGAGGGACCTGGAGAGGAGGGCTTTGGCCAGCATGGTGCCCCAGAAATCCATCATCTGTAACCCTGCTCTCCTTCTCTCCCTCACACCACCCCCAGCCCTGTCTCCCTACTCGCCTCTAAGATTCTATTGTCCAATCAGCCCAGTTGCCTTTGTATTTATAAACACACCAAGTTCATTCTGGTTTCTGTAAGGGCTTCTTGTTGAGCCTCTTACGTGAAAAGCCTTCTATTCCTTTCCCTGTCCCACGCCTTCTGCAGAGCCACCCCTCATCAGCCTCAGGCCACACTGATGGTTGCATTGCTTCATCATCTATGGCACTTGGTCTGCATCTCCCCTTCTAGAGTCATATTACTGACCCTTGCATGCTGATTGTTCATTGGGTCATGTTTATAAATATTAATACTCTAATAAGACTGCAGATATTTTGAGTCATACTCCTTTTATACCTGTCACAAAATATTTTCTATGGGTGATCAAGCAAGATGTTAAGATGCCCATTGGCTGAATGGGATTTGGGAAGCTTCTTGCACCTCAAGATCAGCAATCCACTAGTAGTGGTCTGACCATCTCTTAGCATTATGAGACCTCATGAGACAGTCCAGAGGCAGGTAGGGAAGGAGGAAATGATCACGAGGAACATGTGGCAGGGATCCTCCTCCATCAGCTGGAGTGGGAACTGGCTGCGTGTAACAGAAGACTGGTAAGAATGCGGCAGCAGAGTATATTTTACAAAAATGGCCACAGCCACATTTCCAGTCGCACGTGTTTCTGTCTCATAAAGAGGTGGAGTCTGTTTCCCCTCTCCTTGCAATTGGACTGGCCTCTGTGGCTACCGCAGTGAGTAGAACACAGTGGAACCAGCACTGCCTAATACCCTAGGCTAAGTGATCAAAGATCGCCTGGCCTCTGCCTGGCTCTGCTTCTCTTGGGTTGCCTGACATTAGCACCCCAGTGCCATGCTGCGAGGAAGCTCAAGCACAAGGGAGCCACATTCAAGTAATACAGCTGAAGCCCTGGCCCAGGTGTCAGCATCAACCACCAGTCACCATCAACCACCAGACCTGTGAGTAAGCAAAACTTCAGATAAGTACAAACCTGTATCCTTCCAGTTGTCTAAACTGACTCCAGATAGAGCAGAAACGGACTCTCATCATCTGCCCAGATCACAGCACGTGATCATTTGCCCAGCAAAATGACTGATGTTGTTTTAAGCCACAGAGTTATGGAGTGGTTTATTACAAACTGTCATTGCTGTTTAAGCTAAGTCATGTCCAACTCTTTTGTGATCCTATGGACTGTAGCCCACCAGGCTCCTCTGTCCTTGGGATTTCCCAGGCAAGAATACTGGAGTGGGTTGCGATTTCCTTCTCCAGGGGATCTTCCTGACCCAGGAATTGAACCTGTGCCTCCTGCATTGGCTGGTGGAATACTTTTTTAACACTGAGCCACCAGGGAAGTCCCTTATTACAGATTAGAAAACCTGAATAAGCAGTTAAGCAAAGAAGATGTTCTTTTTCTCGTATGGCAGAGTCCAGGGGTGGGCAGCACAGGTGCAGTGCTCAAGGAAAAGTCTTCTTCTTCCTTCTAGGTCCACCATCCTTGGCATGTGACTTTGGTTCTTTAGATGGCAGCTTGGTTGCCTGACCTATGGGCATCACATCCATGTTCCAGGCCAGAAGAAGGGGAGAGAGAACAGGGCAAAATTAATGAATGGGCCTATGCCAACTGAGTCTGCCCTCTTTTCCTGAAAACCCCACCAGAAATTTCTTGTATCATCTCAGATCTCATCAGTTAGAACTTTATCACATGGCTACCCTTCTCTGCAAGAGAGCCTGGGAAGTTGAGTGTGCACAGGAGTGTGTGCAGGTGTATGTGTGTGTGTGTGTGTGCGTGTGTTTACAGGGATAGCAGCTACTTTGCAGGATTCCATTAAAATTATATGAGATATGGGCATGGTGTTACAGCCCCCAAGACCTGGCCCTCTCAGGGTCAATTCATGTTCCGCACTGAAGTGAGGAAGCACTGCTATCCCCATCTCTGTGACTCAGTTTGTCACTTGGGACACAGCAGCACCCCGAGGGCCCTGAGCCTTCTCAAGAGCCACGTGCTCATAGCTCTTTTGTTTTCTTCCCTTTGCAAAGCTCAGACATGAACCCGTGGGGAGAGGCTGTTCTTGCCTCCCCATTCCAGCCTTTCCCACAGCTCTTCTCACTCAGTTCCAGTCCTCCCGGCCCTCTCCCAGCCCATCCCGTAGGTTCGGCCCCTGTGACTCTTTGGAGGCTCAAGCTGGATCCCTGCTACAAACACATCTCCAATGAAATGTGAGTGAGCCTCCCATAAGCATTATGATAGTTAATCTTATGGGTCAATTTGGCTGGGCCACAGTGCCCAGATATTTGGTCAAATATTATTCTGAATGTTTCTGTGAGACATTTTTGGATGCAGTTTAACACTTAAATTGATAGTAAAACAGATTACCCTCTATAATGTGGGTTTGACTTCCTCTAATCAGTTGAAGGTCTTACTAGGACAAAGACTGACCTCCCTCAACTAGAATGGAATTCTGCCAGCAAACTACCTTTAGACCTGGGCTTCCACTCTTCTCTGGGTCTCCAGCCTCCTGGCCTGCCCTGTGGATTGGGGGCTTACTAAGTCTCCACAGTAGCATGAGCCAACTCCTTAAAATAAATCAATATCTATCTATCTATCTATCCATCTATCTTTCTATCTATCTATCTATCTATCTATCTACCTCTATCTAAACACACACACACACACACACACACACACACACACCCTGCTGGTTCTGTTTCTCCGGAAACCTTGACTAATACATGTATCAAGACTCTGTAAAATAACCTCTAACTTGAAATGCCCAAGGAACATAAAAGCAATTTTCTTCCTACTTTAATTTTCAATCGGTATTTTATCAAACCTCCATTATTTCAGGGAATTGCATTAGGTGTCAAAGGGGAACAAATATGAACATGACCAGACCCCGCTCTTGAGGAACTCACATGCAGGTTGGATCACACAGCCGCAGCATTTCCCAAAGTGTGATCCACATAATACTGACCCAAGGTATACTCCTTAACCAAAGGATTCCTTGGTCTGAGAAGTTTTGGAAACAATGCTTAGAGAGATTTTAATTAGATGACTATATGTCCTGATTTGCTGGGGACAGTTCCAGTTTGTACCAACTGTCTTCGCATCATTAATAATGGCACCCCTTTCACTTCCTAAGTGTTCTCCGTTGGATCATAAATTGTATGGTCACCCTGGTTACAATTACATGAGCATATTAAAGGTTCTGAGTCATCCTGCTTGAAAGAAACTCATTTAACTATGTTAAGCCTGGTGTTTTCCAAATGCATCTGAGAATGGAATCATTTTTTTACATTAACATCTATTAGTATCTCCCAGGATCAATGCTGATATCACTGAAGTAACAGTTGAGTAACACTGAAGAAACAGTTGCTACACACACAGTAAATAATAAGGGCCAGAGGGTCAAGGAAGGCTTCCTGAGGGAGGGGGCACTCATTAGGACTTGAGGAATGAGCACAATTTTAATAGGAAGAAAGAAGGGTAGAAGACACTCCATGTGGTAAAGCAGCACTGGTCAAAGTTAGCTGTTATAAATGTAAAAGAGACTTGAAACAACAGCTCTGCTGGAAGAGGTTTCTCTCGCCTTCATTATTTCCATTCTAATGCCTTATTTGACTCACAGCCATTAACACAGTCTCACCTCCTCTTCAGGGCAGACAACAGAGTGTCCAGATTGTGGTGGAGGAACCCAACAAATAGTTGCTCATTGATAGGTTGACTAAAGAAGGAAACTGTCATTGAAAAGTTAACATATTTTCACGGCAGTTATCAGCATTCCAGAAGTCAGTCCCCTTCAGTCTCAACTTCTCAAATATCTTTATCAACATCCCGCCTGTTGGATCACATTAAGCCAACAGTGGCCATGTCAGCAAGTAGTTGAACCCAGTGCAGTGATTAAAAACCACCAGCTTCGCTCATGCAGTATAGCAAAGGACCTCCCTCTGCCCTTGGGATGTGGTACCTGATTCTTGGAAAGCACAAGGGCAGGTAGAGACAGCAGGCTGGAGGAGGGGAGCTCCCCAAATGTAGAGTCCATCTTTGGCTTTGCCCTAGCTCATTTAGAAATTCCTCGAGGGAAGGGATCAGGGCATAAATGTTTCTAAAATGTCATCCACCATTTTAGCCTTATATCTGACAGGCACTCAACAGAGTATTTTTTAAGGTGAATGAATAAGTGTTTTTAATTGAATGAATGTGTTGAATTCATGCAACTGCACGGAGCCTCATTTCTCTCCATCAAAATTAATGATTAATTAATTAATGGTTAATGATTTCTGTCCTCATGTGTTCAGTAACTGAGAAATCAGTTGGGGTCCCCATACCTCTTAGCCTTTAGCTAACTAAGATAGACTGAAGCTTTCTTTCCATAGTTTTGAGAATCTCTTTTCCAAGATTTCTACAAACCCCATCTCTGAGCCCCAGGCCCCTGAGTTAGTTGCATTTGGAGAAAATCTTACTTCCCTGAACTCACTCTCTCCATTGAACACAGCATTTACCTGGCTCAGAACTTGGACTAAAATTTCCATTAATTTCTGGACACAGCATATGCAAAAGGCACTTGAGTATATGGTAGACTTTACTGAGTGCTTGAAGAGGTGGAGAGATTTCTATCAGAACAAAGATATTAGTGATTAAGATCATTAAGAAAATATTCTTCATTAATAATATAATAATAAATATGAAAGGACCTAAGCCATTCTACAGCTTGGGTTCCAAATTAATCTGTGCTCTTCCCCCTCTCACCTTGTCAGAAGTCTCTTGCCCTTTCCTCTATGGGACAAAAATATCAGTTTCTCCAGTTTTGTCATGCAGAACAGTTCTGTTCTCTTTGTTACCTAAACTCTGTCCCAGGCTTTCTTTGCATCTTTGAAGCCTGGAAAGGATCATCTGTAAGTGCTAAGGCAGCTAAGTGCCTAGACTAACACCTTCCTCTTCCATAGTCTTTAGGGGATGGGAAAGGATGGGTTGATTCCAAACTTTTCTTATAACATTGAGGTGAATCAGAAGTTGGTTTCAGCAACCTCCCAAATAACTTCTTGTATATTACTGTGACTTTTCCTTGGCAAGTTTAATCTAAACAGACAATCCCCACTTTCCTTTTGCCATCTTTTCCTTGATCCTGGCATTGGAGAGTGCAAACTTATTTTGATACAGACCTAAGCTGATTTTGCTGTTGTTTTCTGCCTTTCTACAATAGTCCTTTATCCTCCCAAATTTTTGAGCAGATGTACATACATATATATATATAATGCCTTCATCTCTGAAGAATTGGTGTCCTAGGTGGTACTCTCCCAGCAGTAGATTTTGAGATGAAGACATGGTTGCAGGTTATTTATTTGAGAGGTAATCCCAGGAAGGGTTGAAGGATCAGGAAGAATGGGAGAGGGGAGGAGAAAAAAGCCAATTTAAAGACATTGTCACAGTTGCTGTGACAGGCAGTGCTCTAGTCCACAGGACTTCTGAGAATTAGAAGGAATGTCCTGTGAAGTTGTCCATCTAAAGGATGAGAGGTTGGAATATTTGCCCACTGGTTCTATCCCCTATTGGAAGAGGATCACCCTAAGGGGTAATAAACGCCCATGCATTTCTGGGAGGCATTGACTCAGAGCTGCCGGAGTCCTGCTCCAGCTGGTCCAGGGATTAACCAAGGGATGAACGGCGTCGGCAAGAGGAAAGAAAGAAACAGTTTTTTTTTTTGATGGCCCAAGGACCATAATCTTTATTGCTTTAGTCTCTACTTATATAGCACATGTTCTTCTGCGTAATGACTCTTAAAATATTTTTCTGTTCAGATCAACATCCCCTGATTCTAAGATGTGTTAAAAGTTTTTTCCTAGTCCTTTGTCACATTATGGTTACATGTTTACCCCGAAACCAATTTTTATTCTACTAAAACATAGTCTATGAATCATATTATTCCATCTACTTATTCTGTACAGCCTGCTACTACAGTGAATACAGCGTCTTGCTTCAGTGAGTAAGTACTATAGCGGCATCTAAGGTCAAAAGTTCCTCATAGTACAGCCATTGTCAGTGGTGGTTTGTTTACCATCTACCCACATACCACAAGACTATTTCTGGTAGGGACAAGTCTTTTGCAGTTTACCTAGAAACCATTTACAATTCATATATTTCTTTCTGTTTACACTTAGATTCTAAGGGGCACAAATATCTCTAGCGTCCCAATCTTTATGAGAAAAGCTAATTGGCTTAGTTTCTGTAATTTTCTCTAATACATGACTCAAGTTTTCCAGTCATCAATAATAATCTCCTCATGAGGCCAGGTCACAATAGGCTTAGGGCTTGTTTTCCAAATGAACATGGCCTTATTCCCTGGCTGAGTGTTAGAGACCCTCCAGCCAGGGGCCCCAGTAGGTTTAATCATTTTTGGAATGTTTCTCTGGAGCAAGGAATCATTTTCCTTTTCCCTGGACTCTCGTGACCTCGTCATGGAAGCCCCTACAACTCCAGCCATCAAAGAATGAAACAGAGTTAGCCACAACAAAAGCATAGAAACAGGAAGGAGGAAAGGTTCCAATCCTGGAGAGAAACCGCTTTGCAGTTTCTTCTTGAGTGGTGCCATGACTTCGTCATCCGGCAGTAGATCCAGAACGGCTCCCAACACAGAGCGTGAGAAAGTTCCTCCTGGAGAAGGTCACGGGGTAGAAATCAGTGTGCTCTTGGAATGAAACTAGGTCAGCATGTGGGTAAGCTCCTCTGTAACTACCCTTCATAGTTGCAGCCAATATTGGTGAGTGAACAGGACCTGACTGTGCTGTCACTCAGTCGTGCCCAACCCTTTGTGACCCCATGGACTGTAGCCCGCCAGGCTCCTCTGTCCATGGGGATTCTCCAGGCAAGAACACTAGAGTGGGTCACCATGCCCTCCTCCGGGGGATCTTCCCAACCCAGGGATCGAACCCAGGTCTTCTGCATTGCAGTCAGATTTACCATCTAAGCTACGGGGAAGTCAGAACAGGACCTGACAGGTACTACCAAAATCATCTGCTGCTTATAATAAGAGCTCCATTTGTTTAAAGTCAAAAGGAAAATATTTAATCACAGTTCATACTTCTTCAGAGACTCCCACCAAGACTTCAGTAACTCTACAAGATTGAGGTATGCTCTAAAGTATAACCATTAAATACTTTCTGTTCCTGTCTTTATCATTTGGTCTTTTATCAGATGTTTGTCCCTTTTGTCTTTGGTACACAGTAGGATAGCACTTCTTTGCCACCTGAACTTGAGCATGATCATATGCCTTTGACCAATGAAATGTAAGAGCAAGTAACATGTGTCACTTCTGGACAGCAAATTTAAATACCAGTATGTGATTTACTGCGTTTCCCAGGAGGTGCTACTGGTAAAGAACTGCCTGCCAGTGCAGGAGACATAAGAGACTGGGATTTGATCTCTGGGTGATGAAGATCCCCTGGAGAGGGAAATGGCACCCCACTCCAGTATTCTTGCCTGGAGAATCCCATGGACAGAGGAGCCTGGTGGGCTTTAGTCCATAGGGTTGCACAGAGCTGGACATGACTGAAGCAACTTAGCCTAGCACATGTGATTCACTAGCTCTCTTTCCCCTGATTCTGCAACCCCACATATGCTGAAACGATGACTTCATAAATCCTGCATGACCAGTAGGCATAGAACCCTCTTACTGATCCCTGATGGACATATAGCCAAGCAGGAAATAAACTATGTATTTGAAGGGCTGTTTCTTACTGTAGTATCACCAAGCCTATCCTAATATAGTCCCTGCCTAGAAACAACATGTACAGAGTTCACCTCATGTATAATTTAGGACAAAGATGCTTATAGATAGAGTGGGAATTATTCAGGATAAAAGTGCATTTAGAAAAGTCAACCAATTTCAGTAAGATGAAAATCACATTATGCTGTGAAAGTTAACTAAATTATTTTATCTGCTGTATGGATCATTTGAGCCACTATTGTCCTCTAAGATACCCTTAAGATACCCTTTCCTTAAGATACCCTAAGTGTATCTAACTCCATCCTTAACCCTAGGGAAGCAATGCCTAGGGAAAGGACAAAAGTGAAAGTGAAAGTTTAGTCTCTCAGTCGTGTCCAACTCTTTGCGACCCCATGGACTGTAGCCTACCAGGCTCCTCCATCCACCGGATTTTCCAGGCAAGAGTACTGGAGTGGATTGCCGTTTCCTTCTCCAGAGGATCTTCCCAATGCAGGGATGGAACCCGAGTCTCCCACATTGTACACAGACGCTTTACCGTCTGAGCCACCGGGGAAGGACATGGCACATTTAAAAAGTTACAGGCCAATCTTGCCCCTGAGAAGGAGAGAAGAAAGCTTTGTTATCATTATATTGCATTTTGTTGATATATTTCTCCTTTAGTCCACATAAGCACCCCTGAAGGCCCTTTGTACAGATGAGGAAATGCAGGCTTAGAGGTGGCAGAGCTTGCCCACAACAACACAGCCAGTTGTCTGTTGTATCACAATGCCTGTATTGCCATATCACCAGGCCCCAGAGTTCTATTTTATTAACAATCAATGATTTTATTTATTTATTTTTGGCTGTGCCACATGGCATGTGGGATCTTCGTTCCTTGACCAGGGATCAAAATCATGCACCCTGAAGTAGAAGCATGGAGCCTTAAGCATGGGCCGCCAAGGAATTCCCAGAGCCCAAATTTTTAATAGTTGTCTAGTTGTTTTTGCTCCTGTTTTATTGATGTACGATTGACAATATCACATTGTCTAAGTTTAAGGTGTACAGCATGATTTAACATACATATATATTGTGAAATGATTGCAGCAATAAGTTTAGTTAGCACCCATCACCTCACATAGTTACAAATATTTTTTTTTATCCTTATGATGAGGACTTTTAAGGTCTACTCTCTTAGCAACTTTCAAATATATAATACCACATTGTTAGCTATAATCTGGCTTAGATTTCCCTCCTTAAGACAAGATGAATATGACACAGACTTCTGTGACCCCATCTCCCACCATGTCAGGTCTCTGTTCAGTTCAGTTCAGTTCAGTCGCTCAGTCGTGTCCGACTCTCTGTGACCCCATGAATTGCAGCACGCCAGTCCTCTCTGTCCATCACCAACTCCCGGAGTCTACCCAAACCCATGTTCATTGAGTCGGTGATGCCATCCAACCATCTCGTCCTCTGTCATCCCCTTCTCCTCCCGCCCCCAATCCTACCCAGCATTAGGGTCTTTTCCAATGAGTCAACCCTTCGCATGAGGTGGCCAAAGTATTGGAGCTTCAGCTTCAACATCAGACCTTCCAATGAACACCCAGGATTGATCTCTGTCAGGTCTAAGCTCCTCTTATCACATGCCCAGCCCTCAGGGCTTAGCTCCTCCAGCCAGGACCACCAGGAAGAGCCCTTGACTTGTTTCCACCTCTGTTAACTCTCTGGCTGTGCACTCTTCTTTCTCCATCACCTCCATCTATTCAATACTAACTCATCAATTAAAGCTGCCATGAGCTCAGAGAGCAACAAGCCAGAAATGAAAGAGCTAAGGGATTACTGGGATAATATAAGCAAGGAGCTAAAGTTAGAAAAATACAAACTCCCCTGTTCCATTTTCTCCTGTGGAACAGTGGAATGGTCCAGAATCAGGTGGATCAGCACAGACATGGGGGCCATCTCACTGTTGAAGGGGGCCCAGATAGAGGCTCTGGCCATTTCACAGACACTGGGGCTCAGGAAGGAGAAGGGCCTATGATCAGGCCTGAAAAATCACTCATAGATTTTCCATAAGGATCTGGACTCCTACAAAGCTTCTTGAAATGTTTTGCCTGAAGGTCAAACTTCTGGCCTTAGCCAGTGAGTCAAAGCTGGAAAACCGTCTGAAGCTCTGCTTCAAGACTCTTGTTTACCTAGAACCACAGGTAAGACACAAGCAGGTCAGTGGAAGGAACCAATGCCAGACAAAGATCCTAAGACCAGGGAGTCACGTGGGCAGCATCTCACTCCTGTGATGACACAGAAAGCCTGATCCTGAGGTTAATCTCAAGATGCAAATTGTCTGAATGAGGGGTGAGTGTGCTGTGTGGATACAATGGGGGCTTTAGAGACTAGAGCTGACTGAGTAAGAAGAGGATGGTGTGCAGACGAGCTCTCAGCGGGGCTCGGGAGCCATAGCAGGACAGAGGGTTGGCAGATGCTGGAGGGAGCTTCCCTAAGAGCAGTCAAGTCAAGGGAATCTGACCTCCATGATGAAACCCCTTATACATCCATTAAAGACTAAGAGGCCAATGCAGAGTACGGACCCAATGAGATCGATCAATCTGTACCTCCCATTCTTCTTTACCACTCAGTACGCCTCCCTTTCTAACAAACACAGGCCTTTGGACACCATCAGCTTCATCATCTCCTTCTTGAATGTTAGCTTTCAGTTTCTGCACACCAGAATCTTTCCTCCCCAGGTGGCTTACCCCCCACCAGCTGTGGATGATGGCTTCCCAACCCTGGTCCAGCTGAAGGTAGAGAACCCAACAGTGTGCTGTGTGGTAAACCCACAGGCTGCCGGCCTTGGGCAGAGCACCACAGCCAAAGGGACCCAAGCCTCCCTCTTCTGCAGTCTCATCCTCCCACCTTCTCCCCATCCCCCCTTTTTGGGGAAAATCAATTTCAATCAACGTGGAATGTAATATTATCAAATGTCAGCTGCTGAGGTCATGCGCTTTGAAAATTATCTTTGACAGCTTCTGGTCGACTTAATTAAGTGCTCCCCAAAAAGGGGGGAGGGAGGCAAAAATCCTCTGATTGCTAGCTGCTATGTCTTTGTGCTTTAGAGCCTCTATTGACAACTCCAAGCAAGATTGCCTTAGGGGGTTTTATTGATAGATTCTCGCCTGATATTGGAATGATTCTTGCACAGATAAATCACATTTAGATTTGTTGGTAATTGAAGAGAATTGATTGGCGCAGGAGGGAAGCCCCCAAGGGGTGGTCTCCTTGTCCTCATTGTAGGAAGCTCAGGGGAAAGTGCGGAGGGTGTCATCAGAGAGCTGAGAGTCTGGGGGGGACCCAGGCCTCATTGTTTACCTGTCACTTCTGCCTCCTCTGAACCTTGCTCCAGCTTGCTCCCTCCCAAAAGGGAGAACCAGAAGCAGGGAAGGCCCCAGTAAGGTTTGCTCCTCTTGGAGGTGCTGTTTCACAGGTGTCCTGGGTCGTGGGACCACTGTTTCAGCCTGGATCTCTCTTCATTCCAAGTGTGACTCTGCCTCTCTGCTTAGAACACTTCAGAGACTTCTGGGCAGGGCTGGAGTTCAACTCCACAGCCTGGCCCTGTCTGTCTCAACCTTTTCTTCTGCCCCTCCCCTGAACTCTCACCTTCTCTAGCAACCTTCTCACCTCCTGGGGCTCAATATCCTCAGGGATCAGATTGTGAGGGTTCCTTGGCTGGGACTTCCCCCAAATCCAGAGGGTGAAGCAGATTGGAGCCAAGAGAATCTCCATTAGGGAGGTGTCCAAACCTGTCTGGATAGTGGAACCCTCCTGCCAAAGCGCCTCTCATGTGGTGCCCAACACATAACAGGGAGACAAGGAGGGCTGTTCTGGGATCAATGGGCCTTTCTCTGCTCCATGCCTCCTAGCTGTGATGGCCCCTCGGGCTGCCAGTGAACGCAGTGTGAAAACTGCTGACCCCGTCCAACTTGACGTTTACACACAGCTGATTCCCAGATCCATCCAAGGCCTCACAGCCAAAAGTAAGATTAGCGTTAGGGCTAGCTAGTATCTCAGACTCCTGACTTCCAGACTGGCTCGCACTAACCATTTGCTTTTACCTGTGCCCTGCTGCCCTTCTCTTTGCCTTTCATGAGGTTCTCATAGCACGTATACTGAAGTGGTCAGCCATTCCCTCCTCCAGTGAATCATGTTTTGTCAGAACTCTCCGCCATGACCCGGCTGTCTTGGGTGGCCCTGCAGTGAGTGGCTCATAGCTTCATTGAGCTACCCAAACCCCTTCGCCATGACAAGGCTGTCATCCAGGAAGGGCGTCATGTACGGATATGAGAACTGGACCATAAAGAAGGCAGCGTGCTGAAGAATTGATGCTTTCAAACTGTGGTGCTGGAGAAGATTCTTGAGAGTCCCTTGGACTGCAAGGAGATCAAACCAATCAGTCTTAAAGGAAAGCAACCCTGAATCCTCATTGTAAAGACTGATGCTGAAGCCGAAGCTCCAATATTTTGACCACCGGATGCTAATAGTCAACTCATTGGAAAAGACCCTGATTCTGGGAAAGATTGAGGGCAGGAAAAGAAGGGGACAACAGAGGATGAGGTGGCTGGATGACATCACCAGTTCAGTGGACATGAAGATGGGCAAACTCTGGGAGGTGGTAGGGGACAGGGAACTGGTGTGCTGCAGTCTACGGGGTTGCAAAGAGTCGGACGCGAGTTGGTGGCTGAACAACAACAACAACAAGAACAACCTCTCTCCTTTTGAAATAAAAAAAACTGAGGTTCAAAGGCATCATGTGATATGTCCAAGGTCATACAGAAAGATGTGGTATAAAGCAAAAGTCAAACTCTGGTGCTCAAATCCTGGCTGAAGATTCAAAAAAGAGCTAACATTCCACTGAACCCTGTTTCTCTGGTCAGGGGCAGCCCCCAACCTCAGGCTGGTGCCTTCAAAGACAGGAACTTCCTTCTCCCATAGACTCTGCCCATCACCCTCGCCGCCCCCACCCACGACTTGCTGGGGGCTTTGGTTCTTTATGCGCCCAGGTCCTCATCCTCCCACTTCCCATTGTATTCTTAGATTCCTCCTCCTCACCAATTCATGCCAGGTTTTGACTAGGAATTGTAGCAAACAATAAAAGCTTTAAGAAAACTCAGAAACAAAAGCATTTGCCCCTGAGAAAATCTCCTAATTCTCAAGGTCCCAGAAGAGGAAACATGGGGAAAATGTGAGCCCCAGGAGGAGGTTGGCACTGCCCCCAGCACTGGGCACCTGAAGGTGCAGACAGGGGAGGTTCCAGGTCCACCTGGCTCTCAAACACTGAAGCGGGGTTGCAGACTCTTTAAAAAAAAAAAAAAAAGAATTTACTTGATGGAGCCAGGCAGTGCCTGTCCAAGACTGAACTCGAGGCTCCCAGTTGATTGGACACCCTCACACCTCTGAGCTCGGAGACAACAGCCTACTGTAAGTCCCGGACACCAGAATGTTTGGACTGGGAAGGGAACTCGATCATCCTGGTTAGTCCCTGAAGAAACAGTGACACAGGCGACCTCAGGAGCTGTCCTCAGAATGACCCCAGAGCCACTGCAGTGACCAGGCAGATGTACAGTGACTTTGTCTGTTCATGCATTCTGCATGCTAAGTCGCATCAGTCATGTCCAACTCTGTGCGACCCCATGGACTGTAGCCCGCCAGGCTCCTCTGTCCATGGGGATTCGCCAGGCAAGAATACTGGAGTGGGTTGCCATGCCCTCCTCCAGGAGATCTTCCCGAACCAGGGATCAATCCACATCTTTTATGTCTCCTGCTTTTGCAGGCGGGTTCTTTACCACTAGCGCCACCTGAGAAGCTCATCTTCCTCTTCTTATGAGAACACTAATCCTATCAACAGGGCCCCACTCTCATGACTTCATCTAAAGCCAGTTACCTCCCAAAGGTTCCAACTCCAAATACCATCACATCAGAAGTTGGGGCTCTGACAGAGGAATTTGGGGGGAGGACGAAGGCATTCATCACATAACCAGTGTCTCAGGGATGTGGCCAAAAGTAGAGGAGATGACAGCTGGAGTTTGATACCAAACGACCCAGAGCTCAGAAACATACACTCAAACCAGAGCCCTTGGGCCTTCCTCAGTCTCGCCTCCTTCTCTACCCCAACCAGTAATCTCACCCCCCATTCCAGGTCCTTGGTTATTCTCAGAGTTTGTTTTCAGAAGAGATAAAGTAAGAGGTTCCAGAGTTGACTCTGCAGGGGGTTTTGTGTTCAGTTTCTCTACCCTGACTCCAAGCTCTTCCAGGGCAGCTACCTAGGGCTATAGAGATGATGCCCAGCATCAGGGTACCGGGAGGAGGAAACGCAAATGGGGGCTGAAATCAGCCCCATGCTCCAAGCAGCTCCAAGCAAAGGTGCCTTTTCCAGTGGGTGGCTCCAGAGGGTTCTTTTATCACAAAAGCTCCCCACAAGTTAGCCTTGGTCCTGATTTGCCACAAACCTCCTTCACACCCTCTGAAGGAGGCCCCTCCTCCAGTGGGCAGCCCTTGCCTCCTGGATCGTACCCATCCCCTGCTGGCCCTCCACCTGGAGCTGTTCCCTGCTCTTCAGCACTCTGCTCTTGCATGGCTCCCCGAGCTAGACAGTTGGTAAAAATGCACATGTGAAGATGTCTTAATATTAAATATAATTAGATATTATACCACATGCAGGGCTGTATGATTAGTGAAATATATGATCATTAGTTATTAGATTAATGTGTCTACTTGTGTAACTGAAAGCCATTTGCAAGCCGAAATGAAATAGCTCAATTTGCTGTAATTGACTGATCTCCCAGAGAGAGAGTCGTACATTTGCTTATGTACAAGGCGATTTCTTCAGATGTCGCTGCAGAAGCAAGACAAAGAGCGAGCTCTCTCTGAGCCCTAAACTGCAAGGCTAGCTCTGCCACTGACTGGCGGGACAGCAGTGGCCAGGTCACCCACAGGTACATCGGAGGTTCCCACTGAATAACAGTGCCTGAGCTCAGCTTCAGTTCCTTTCTGCTGAAGGGTTACCTTAGTCTAACTTCTCCAATTGCCCCCAAGGGAATATTGGCGTCCTGCTGGTCAAAGACAAATTGAGCTGCCTGGTAGGCACTTTACCCGGGCACCCTCCCCGTTTTTCTTCCTGTTTGCGTGTATACTGGTCTCCAGGACAACCAGGCTGCAACCAACTAATAAAAACGATCACAAAGCACTCTGCAAATAGAAGATACAACTGGAATACTTATTATTGTGGTTATGGTCTAATAATAACCAGATGCTAACGAGGGCGGCACAAGATTAAATTAAAAGTAAGCAAGCTGTTAGGCAGACAGAGCTGGTTCAAGGGCACACCCCTGCTCCCCCAGCCTCGCTTTCCCACCCTGACAGGCAGGGACTTCCTGGCTTTGTAGATGAGACAAGGCTTTATCTTCCAACAGGAAAGGAGGCAGCTGAGCGTTAGTGAATGTACCATCAGTGGGGGAATCCACTGGCAGGAAAAGGAGGAGTAATAAATGGGAAATGAATGATTATATGAACACTAGACTTTCAAAACTTCCTCCACATCTCATCTGATCCACTTATTCTTTTTGAATAAGTGATTTAGGTGGCAGTTCACCCCATTGTACAGATAAGAAAACTGAGTCAGAGGAAAGCCTAACTGCAGGATCTTGGGCAAACTGTTCTCCTCTCTGGATGACATTTTTCTCAGGGAGAAGGTGATATATTCAGACTTCTGGTTTTTATCATCACAGCCGTAAGAGCTAGTATCCTAATTTCTCGTCTAAAGATGTTTTCCCTTTTGTAAAGTGTTTAGTGATCAGTGCCTTGAAAAACTCCTTAGGAGACTTTAACTGGAGGTTTCACTTGCAATTTTATTTATGAATTGTGCAATAAATCAAATTAACAAGTATTTATTGAATATCTAATAGAGCTGAGTACAATGCTGCAGAAGAGCAAAAAATGGAAGTTTAGGATGCAGTCCCTGTCTTCAGGGGACTTCCACCTCATGAGGGGCTTCATGAAAACTCAAAAGAGAATGTTCCAATTGCCCAGCAGAGGGTAAGGGCCTTCAATACCCTGGAGTCTCTTCAAGTGAGAGGAAATCACTACAGACAAAAGAAGTCAGAAAAAATTTGGAGAAAGCCAGGCAGGTGGGCAGCTTGATAGACTTAAAATATCATGAGCTTAAGACTTGTGCTCTGTGCCGCCCCACTTCCCTCCTGCCTCATTTTCTCCATGGCACTTCACACCATCTGCCATCCTGTCCATTTTATTTATCCATCGTGTTTTTACCCCCAACAAGAAATGTAAGCTCCACTAGGCTGAGATTCAGGGCTGTTTTGCTCACTGTGGGATCCTCAGAGCCTGTGGTACGTGGTCGTTGCTCAGTAAATGGCTGTTGAGTGACTGACTGAATGGAATCTCCCGTGTCTTCTTTGTATTCCCGCTACCCAGCCCTTCATCTTATTTCACCCAGACAACTTCAACAATCTCCTAACAGTTTCTCTTCCCACAAATCTCAGAGTGTTCACTTGCCCTTGATGTGTATTTTTATTTGGTAATTTTTTTATGTTCTGCCCTTCAAATTCATACCAAGTTCCCTGAGAGTATGGCTTAGTCTTCTCATTCAAGTAATATTCCCTATGCAAGATTGGTGATGCCACAGAGAAGTGAGGTGTACAGGGTGAGTGCGAATTACGGAAAGAAAGGGCAAAATGATCCAGGCTGAGATACCATCATGGGCAAAGGCCATCATAAGCTGAACCCTTGGGGGACTGCAGAGTGACAGTGGAAGGTGGCATGTGGAGGTGAGAGCTGGGCCTGGCCAGGGAGACAGGTGTGCCAGATTATGGAACACTCACTGGGCTTAGCCAGCCCAAGGCTATGTCTTTGGCTTTTTTCCATTTTTTGCTTTTTCACTGAGAGCAGGGTGCAATTTGATCACTTTCACCCAGGCTCTGGGAGGTGAAGGGGAGGCATGAAGATGATCTGAGTGCACAAGGGAGGAGAGAGCTCGCTGAAGGGTGGAGGAGGGCCACAGGACCAAGGAAAGGTTTTTATGGCTTGTTATTTTGATAAGAAAGGACTGATTCATATTGCCCAAGGGGAGGAAACAGTGCTGACAACCACTACTTCCCCCATTCCCTACCCCACTGCAAAACTTGCCCTTGACCCCTAAGTGAAATGAAATAAATGCATTTCAGTCCCTTACTCACTTCGTATTGAAAGCTTTGGGCCTGTCTGCCTAGGTAAAGCGAGACCTTTATTTTTGGACCTATGTTGCTGTTGGACCTAGGTAAGTTCCAAACCTTTGTTTTCCTGGCTCAAATGCGCTTTTAGTCTCAGGAACTCTAGAATAATCTGAGGGAAAAAAATATAGACATGCTCTTCTGCAGGTTATATTTGAAGATTGACTCTATCAATGAAGATGTTTGGGATAACAGAAAATCCAATTACTTGTTTTTCAGAGAGGAAAGCTTTTCCCAGAAGAGCCAATCAGATACCCTACCTTGGCCAAACTCAAGAGCTTAGTCAGACTCGGGGTTGCAGCCATCCTAGCCATATATGTGTATATATATGTGTGTGTGTGTGTGTGTGTGTGTGTATATATATATATATATGTATATAACATATATTATAGTGCTGTTATATGTATATATTATATATGTAGTGGATATATATGTTTTTTATATATATATATCCTAGCCAAACATACACACAAACAGACATATATATATATATATACACATATATGTATATATATGTTAATCGTTCTGTAAAGTATCTTCTAGCTAATTATCAAGATTGTAAGCAGCAGCCATTTGAACCATCTTCCCTTACAGGAATTCAGCACTGGAATAGCAGTAGCAGCAGCCCAGTGCCTTAGGTAACGTGTCAGAGCTGAGCTGCCCAATTTCCCACCCGACTGCCCACTGACATGGGGTGGACCTTGGGCAGGTTAATTAACTTCTCTGCACCTCAATTTCCCCATCTGAGAATGGGGATTAAACTGTGTCTTTTCTGAAGGGTTTCTGTGAGAATCAAATGAGTTAAACTGCATAAAGCATTTAGAATACAACATGGGTAGATTTGCTTAATGTTAACAATTATTACCCTTTACTGAATCCCTATAATAAACTAGGAACTTTAAATGATTGTCTCCAATTCTTAAGATAACCCTGCAAAGTAGATATGCTTATGTCCATCTTGCAGGTGAGAAAATGGAGGAGCAGAGAAATCATGTAATGTATCAAAGACCACGAGGACAGAAAGCAGCAGAGTAGGGGTTTCAGCCTGTCTGAGTCCAGAGCCCACCTCATTCTAAGAAGCTACATTCTCTCTTGTAGCCAAAAACGTGGCAAAGTTCAGCCACAGGCTTTACTCTGCAGAACTTCCCTCTGGCTTCCCTGCAAACCACAGCCTCAGGTGAGGAATGTCCAATGTGGCCCAAGAAACCACATCTGCCTCTGATGGACCATGAGAGCCAGGCCTCTGCAGCATGTGACTCATCACCAGCCCCCTCACAGGTGACCCAGGCACGACCTTCTCCCCAGTTTTTGTCCTGTACCTCGTGGGGTGTGGAACCAAGGATGGCGCCTTGCCATCCTCACCAATCTTCCGGTATGCCATAGAGAGCATTGCTGCATCTGCCAGCATCCTCTTTTTTGTGAACATGGATTGTGAGTATTATGTTGACCTCCTAGATCTCAGAATCTGAAGTGGTCTCAGGCTGCATGTGTCTGGGTCTCTGTGCACACACAAGAGCCATGCCTACTTCCAAAAGGGATTTCAGGGGAGTGATCAGATTCTTAGGAACTCTCAGTACACACACACACACACACACACACACACACACACACACACACACACACCCCTCATCCCCCAAATTCCAAACAAGCATCGAAGTTCAGCTCAAACTCACCTCTTCCAGCAAATGACCTTTTCCCATTCCAGAGCAGGGCCCTGTGGGTATCCCCCTGCCCCCCCACAAGGGCAGTCAATGCCTGGCTCCTCTGTCACAGACTGACAACCTCTGTCCTCTCCCATGCTCCACCGAGAGGTGAATGTTTGTAAAGCACTACATTTTCCTCCAGTCTTCTCTATTTGCAAAGTAAGTGAAGGAGCTGAGACGTCAAAAACAAAACAAAAACCTTCAATAATAGATACCAATTAAAAAGCAAAATGAAAGCAAGATATATATAATACGCTTGAGCCCCAGGTCAGAACTTTGACCAAGCAGGCCCAGCAAACGTCTCCAAGTTAAGCCATAGGGTGGTATTTCCAGGTGCAGGAACAACCTTTGCTCCTGGTGAAACCCAACTACAGCTCCCTGAGAGCGGGGCCCAGTGCCTGACTGCCCCGGGGTGGGGGGCCTGCCAGTGTCAACTGCCCCCACCATGTGCTGCCAGTTCATACCCTTCTGAAAACTCACACCCAACACCTTGAGCAATTAGTACAACAGCCTTTGGAGATAAACTCAGCAAGAGGGTGAGATGATGGGATGGCATCACCAATTCAATGGACAGGAACTTGGGCAAACTCCAGGAGATAGTGAGGAACAGCGAGGCCTGGCGTGCTGCAGTCCACGGAATAAGTTACATATATATTTATAAGAATAAATTTTATATATATATATATATATATATATATATATATATATATATATATATATATATATTTCCTGCACCCTCTATATGCTGAGCACAGCACCAAGCACTTCTTTAATCCTCATGGCTACAGAGATATTACTCCCATGTCACAGATGAAAATTAGGAAACTGAAGCATTAAATGTTGTTGTTTAGTTGCTAAGTTGTGTCTAACTCTTTTGTGACCTCGTGGACTGCAGCCCACCAGGTTTCTCTGTCCATGGGATTTCCCAGGCAAGAATACTGGAGTGGGTTGCCACTTCCTTCTCCAGGTATCTTCCCGACCCAAGGATCAAATCTGTATCTCCTGCTTGGCAGGTGGATTCTTTACCACTAAGCCACCTGGAAAGCCCATAGAACATAGAATGCATAAGTAATTAGCTCAAGGTCAAACTGCTGTAAGTGGTAGAGCAGGGAATAAACCCGAATAGCCTGACCTGGCTTAAATTGAAGAAAGTAGGGAAAACCACTAGGCCATTCAGGTATGACCTAAATCAAAGCCTTTATGATTATGCAGTGGAAGTGACAAATGGATTGAAGGGATTAGATCTGATAGACAGAGTGTCTAAAGAATTATGGATGGAGGTTTGTGACATTGTATAGGAGGCAGTGACGAAGACCATCCCCAAGGGAAAAAAGTGCAAAAAGGCAAAATGGTTGTCTGAGGAGGCCTTACAAATAGTTGTGAAAAGAAGAGAAGCAAAAGTCAAAGGAGAAAAGGAAAGATATTCCCATTTGAATGCAGAGTTCCAAAGAATAGCAAGGAGAGGTAAGAAAGCCTTCCTCAGTGATCAGTGCAAAGAAATAGAGGAGAACAATAGAATGGGAAAGACTAGAGATCTCTTCAAGAAAATTAGAGATACCAACGGAACATTTCATGAAAAGATGGGCACAATAAAGGACAGAAATGGTATGGACCTAACAGAAGCAGAAGATATTAAGAAGAGGTGGCAAGAATACACAGAAGAACTATACAAAAAAGATCTGCATGACCCAGATAATCACGATGGTGTGATCACTCACCTAGAGCCAGACATCCTGGAACGCGAAGTCAAGTGGGCCTTAGGAAGCATCACTACGAACAAAGCTAGAGGAGGTGATGAAATTCCAGTTGAGCTATTTCAAATTCTAAAAGATGATGCTGTGAAAGTGCTGCTCTCAATATGCCAGCAAATTTGGAAAAGTCAACAGTGGCCACAGGACTGGAAATAGTCCATTTTCATTCCAATCCCAAAGAAAGGCAATGCCAAAGAATGTTCAAACTACCACACAATTGCACTCATCTCACATGCTAATAAAGTAATGCTCAAAATTCTCCAAGCCAGGCTTCAACAGTAAGTGAACCGTGAACTTCCAGATGTTCAAGCTGGATTTTAAAAAGGCAGAGGAACCAGAGATCAAATTGCCAACATCCGTTGGATCATCGAAAAAGCAAGCGAGTTCCAGAAAAACATCTACTTCTGCTTTATTGACTATGCCAAAGCCTTTGACTGTGTGGATCACAACAAACACTGGAAAATTCTTCAAGAGCTGGGAATACCAGACCACCTAACCTGCCTCCTGAGAAATCTGTATGCAGGTCAAAAAGCAACAGTTAGAACTGGACATGGAACAACAGACTGGTTCCAAATCGGGAAAGGAGTACATCAAGGCTGTATATTGTCACCCTGTTTTCCCAATTTATTTATAACTTATATGCAGAGTACATCATGAGAAATGCTGGACTGGATGAAGCACAAGCTGGAATCAAGATTGCCAGGAGAAATATCAATAACCTCAGATATACAGAAAGAAGGCAATGGCACCCCACTCCAGTACTCTTGCATGGAAAATCCGATGGGCGGAGGAGCCTGGTAGGCTGCAGTCCATGGGGTCGCTAAGAGTCGGACACGACTGAGCGACTTCACTTTCACTTTTCACTTTCATGTATTGGAGAAAGAAATGGCAACCCACTCCAGAGTTCTTGCCTGGAGAATCCCAGGGATGGGGGAACCTGGTGGCTGCCGTCTATGGGGTCGCAGAGTCGGACAAGACTGAAGCGACTTAGCAGCAGCAGCAGATATGCAGATGACACCACCCTTATGGCAGAAAGCAAAGAAGAACTAAAGAGCCTCTTGTTGAAAGTGAAAGAGCAGAGTGAAAAAGTTGGCTTAAAGATCAACATTCAGTCGACTGAGTGACTGAACTGCACTGAACTGAACTAGCCTGACCTAGGACCCCAGACAGCTCTAAGGGTGGGAAAGAGATCTCATCCTGGATTCCCGGATCCCTGTAGAGTCTGGTTTACATCATCTTCTTCTGCCATCAGACACATTTCAGTGTTTTTAAAAACCTGAATGTGTCCTTGTTCTGCAAAGATGGCCTTTGATCCCTTCTTACCTCTTTCCCTCACACATATCCAGTTACCTGTCAGTCTGCCTGTTGCCATTGTGCAGTCTATGCTCATCCTGCTGACAAGCTCCCCTTGACATCGATGGGAACAAATGCAGCATTCCAATAAACACTGCAGTGTGGCCCCCTCCCCCAGTAAAGGGAGGCCCTGGGCCCGCTCAAAGGTGCCTGGGAAGCTAGAGCTGGGCCAGGCACGGGCTGGCAGTGCCCGCCTGCCCCTAAGTCTTAAAAACTTCACAGAGAGTATAATTTCTGGTGGTTTTTCATTTTGCCAGAGATAAAGATATCTCTGTGAGTCCATGCATCCAACCATTTATGTACATATTGGCCATGGCAACTAAGAAAGCCATTCAAATTGCATGGAAATGAACAGAGCTGAACAATAAGCTAAAACATGCCTAGAGCAAGTTGAGCAATAAACAGGTTTTTAATTTTTTCCCCTTCCATCTCTTGAGTGTCTGTCTCTGATGGATGATGTGACAGAGGAAGGCGGCTCCATAAATTCCGAATTCTGAATACTAAATCAGCGACTAGCAGCCGGGTGCTGGGAGCCAGTCGCCCCTGTTCCTGGGGCGGCAGTTTTATGGGGACTCTGTGACTCAGCCCTGCTCCTCCTGAGATTGGGCTGCTGATGGGATTCACAAACAGGGAGTGGGACCACATACCACCACACTGACCCATAGGGGCAGCATTCGAATCCCTGGGTCTGGGGAAATGGGATTCAGAAAGGCAAGGGGGAACTTCCCTGATGGTCCAGTGGTTAAGAACCTGCCTTCCAAACGTAGGAGATGAGGGTTCAATCTCTGATGAGGGAACTAAGATCTCACATGTCACGGGGCAATTAAGCCCACATGCTACAACCAGAGAGCCCATGGGCCGCAGCTAGAAAAGCCTGAGTGCCATAAGTAAGACCTGGCACAGTCAAATAAAATAAATAAATATGAGATAGAAAACCAAGAGATTCTGCTCAAGGTCAAACTGGTGCAGAGATGAGTTTGAGGTACCAATGTGATCCTTTGGGGTACATCCATCCCAAAAGTAGCAGCTGTTTCTCCACTTTGTCTATGAGAAAACTGAGTCTCAGGCCCATTAGCTTGGATAAAGTCACACTGTGAGCACACAGCAGAGGTGGGATTGGAACTCTAATTGGTTGCACCCAGAATTTACATTTTGTGCAGCAGAATGGAGCCTCCCAAACTTTTTTACATCATGGCACATACACAAAAATAGTACTGGATGTGATGCAGAACAGAATGAACAGGAGGGGATTTGGAAATCTTTATATATGGCTTAGTGGAAATTTTTTATTACTTTTTGTTTATATTATATAATTACAATAAGAAAAATAAGTATTGGGAAAGATATTAAGAATTGAATATGCATAAAATTTCAAATAATATATTTTCATATTCGTAATGAGAAAACTGAGCTAGTTTCTGAACATAATGTCTTCATATCAAGTTTTATGTTCAAAATGCCTACACACAACTCCTGATCAATACTTTTTAATGATGGTCTCTTCAAATTCTCAATAACTGCAACTCACCAGAAACTTTGTTCACACAATTAGGTACTAAAAATTTTAACTCATTCTTTTACATATAGTTAAAACATTTACAACAATTGAAATTATATTTTTAGAATCTACAGCTTTTACTTTTCTTCCATTGACAATCATATTGTCGGAATTTCTTGTGATACTACATTTGGCCTTCTAAGTGAGCTGAGCTTTTGCACATCAAACATTTCAATAGAAGGTGAACCCTGATTGGAGGGATGCAGATGAAGTCACCCAGTAGTTGGCTTGGGACCATCCTGAAAGGGCTCATCATCTGCAAATGGGAGAGAGTGCCTCATGAACGTAAAGTTGAGATTCAGGACTCAATTGTCTCTGTCCCTCCAAGAATCCCACCCAGCATCCCTTGCACATCTTGAGTTACACTCCCTGCTCCTTGGGTGCCTGGAACACAAATTCCTCAGCAGCTTCCATTCACACCACGGATAACTGTTTGCAGGAGACATGTAGGAAGCAGAGTACCTCTTGGCTGTCCTCAGCAACCCTGGAGGCCAGTGCGTGCATGGTGCACAGGTGTTGTGCTTTCTGTAGGTGAGGACCACAGGATGGCCCTTGGGAAACTCTTCCGTTCAGGCCGTACTCAGAGAAGCCCCCCTCCAGGCTGCTTGCAGCTAACGGCTGATGGTTCCATGGGCTCTGAGGATCCCAGAAGCCTCCAGGGCTAAAAGCATCACTACCTCTCCCCCTGTTTATAAACCATTTGTGACGGGCTATTTGGGAAGTTTTGCTCTAAATTACACTTCCTACTATCATTGTTGAATATGGTGAACAATAATTTGAAGTAATAACTAAAGTTTCTCCTCCCAATATATTTTAACCTCACCTTTCTTTGCCACTTAGGCAGCTTTCCAGATGTTGGCCAGCAAGAAGAGTGGCGATGGTCAGGAACACGGTGCCATTGCCCAGCTTAGAATTTCAGGGCATCCCTTTGAATGCCTTTAGCAGAAATAGAGATGTGAAAGCAAAACATTTTGTGAGAGAGCATTTGTGGTAGTTAAAATGGGGCTAGGAGGTCTCAAACAAGACAGAGAAGAGTACAAAGTGAGTACAGTATTCTCTTACCCACCTGACCCCCAGCCTGGGTTCAGAGGTGGGGATGATCAAGCAGCAAGACAGAGAAGGATCAAAGGAGATGGGGCTGAAGTTTAAATGAGTCCCTGATGTGGAGCCCAGAAGCACTGCTCCTTGGAGATGTGGAGTAAAAGGGGGCAACAGAATGATCAAAGCGCTGATGACACACCTCAGATGGATGCAGGAAGATCTGAGAGCCGAGGAGAACGTTGTTTGCCTTCCAGAGTGTAGCCCAGAGATGAGGTATCCTCATCCACCATGGTGCCTGAGCAGAAGACCAGCAATGGTGGAGAGCGAGTGCTAAGTGATCAGATCGTTCTTGGGAGCCTGCTCATCCCTGTATACTGTGGGGAAAGCCAGCAGCTTCCCAGGCTTCCCCCAAAGAGATGCAGATGTGGCCAGAGAGCATCTGGAAAAGAGGCAAAGAGGCTTTGCAGTTGGGACAAAGAGAAAACCAACAGTGCTGGAAGCTGTAGAAAAGACCAAAGTCATGTGCTACAGATGCATTGGGGCAGAGGTCAATATGGCACAGAGTCCACGAGGTACCCCTCCTCATGGCCCCTAGAAACATGGATTACCCCAGGAAGAAAAGAGCAAAATCCCAAACTAATCGTATTTAAATGAGAAGTGACTAGTTGTCTTCAACTAGTAAATTTGTTTTTCACCTTTGAAAGGAATGAGAGGTAGAGAACTAAGGTTGAGTTCAGTTATAAAGAAACAGAGAGAGTTACAGTTTCACACATCTAAGATTATGACTGTATAAATAATTCATACCTATTGCAGAATTTATAAATGAATTCATAACCATTCACTTTTGAGTATAACCAAGATGTATAACAGGCAAATCCTCCATTTATGAAAGAAACATTGACAGAATCTCAATGGGCAAAAGAGGTCGGTATTCACTTTATAAAATGATTCTCCACTTTATAAGAACTGTTAACCTCTAATGTCCTTTAATTGGCCAGACATCTTAATGCAGTTAAAATAGAATCTGACTTTGTAAAACTCATTTTCCTAGGCAATCGTCAGCCTGTGTTAAAGAAATCTCCCTGGTATGCTTTAATCCAAACCTCAGCTTGGCATACTCATGCGTGGACTCTGAAGAAGGAGGAAAGGGTTGGCCTCAGTGAAAGGATACAACTGAAGGCCATGTGCGTGCTGGACTCCAGGTCGAATGACTTGAGCTCTAGTCTCTGCTGTGCCATCAACCAGCTGTGGAACCCTCCACAGGACCATCTCCTCTCTGGGCTTCTTTAAAAAGGTACGAGGATCAGACACCAATGGCCCTATGGCTTCTCAAAGCACGACTGTGTGGCTTTGTATTTACCAATGCTTTGGGCTATAGACTGACCTGTGCATGCTCTTGTAAGCAAGAATATAGAGCTTAGAAGCATGATACACATTATGACCATGTGTGAGACTATGATTACATATTGTATATGTGTGTGTTTATTGCTCAGTCATGTCTGACTCTTTGCAACCCATGGACCATAGCCCGCCAAGCTCCTCTGTACCTGGGATATCCCAGGCAACAATACTGGAGTGGGTAGTCATTTCCTTCTCCAGAGGATCTTCCCAACCCAGGATCGACCCCAGGGTCAAACCCAGGTCTCCTGCATTGCAGGCAGATTCTTTACCATTTGAGCCACTAGGGAAGCCCATGGTTACATATTAAGTAGCATCTAATCAGGTATGGATTGAGTGCCCACTGTATACCAGCTCCTACCAGGTACTGTTAGGGAAAGAAAGGAAGGCCCCCTTACCAGCCCTGGGAATAGTGGACTTCTCAGAGGAATAAAGAAGAAGAACAAAAAGACACAGCAAAGTTGACTGCCCATGGGTCTAAGGGAGGCAGGTCTCCTGTGAGCTGCAGTGGTCAGGAGGAGAAAGATGATCTGGGTTTTGCAGCTTAGGCAGAATTGCTAGAGAGAAAAGATATTATAGGTGATGCAGAAGTGGGGACAATGCTTCTCAACCTTTGATGCAGCCTATGGAAACCACAGTCGTGTGACAAGCACAGTAAGTGACGTGGTTGCAAAACTAGTGATGATTGATGGGCAGTGATAAATTGGGGGAAGGGAATGGAGTGGGTGGTGGAAAATTTTCGATTCTCAAACATATGTAAGGCTTTTGCTCTTTCTTTCTCTGTTTTCTCCTTTCTCATCCAACCATGGTGCAGTGATTATTTCCACAATGCAGCTGTGGGTGGCAAATTCCTCAAATCATGTTTTCAAAGGAAGAAATTCAAGCCTAGATCTTACCAGTACTCTTCCACTTACTTAGACAAATCATACTCCTTGTGTTTTGGTTTTATGTATAATTTGTACCTTGCTGTTTCCAAAAAAGTATTTGAGGAGCTGAAAAATCACAATTAAAATAAGAACATTAAAACGAAATATCAAATCAGGAGCCATAGAAGATTAGGGGAAATAAGAAAAGCCAAATCAAAATTAACTTTGGCCACTTAACAACATTTAGCTGTGAGCTTCCTAGAAGCCAAAGAGAAGAGGGAAAGTCATTTTATAGTATAGTTGATTAAAATAATTATATTAAATATTTAGAATAGACACAATCTTCCTAAATGCTCAGAAACTGTGACAGAATTTTGAGGATGTGATGGAGGAATTTCAACAAACTCCCCTCAGTAAGTAGAATATATAGTGAAGTAATTCAAATAATATTTACCAAGTACTCACTGCTATATGGGTATTTTACTAAGCACTGGATAGAATGAAGAGAACGAAGACACACTAAGAACTTGTCCACCTCAAGCTTTTAACCTAATAAAGGATCTGCAACATGTAATCAAATAAGTATTTATTAACAACAAATATTTATTTAAGGTCCTATTTGTGCTTTTTTCATACAAATAGATAGATGCGTGCATGCCTGCTAAGTTGCTGCAGTTGTGTCCAACTCTGCGACCCTATCGACTGTAACACACCAGGCTACTCTGTCCATAGGACTCTCCAGGCAAGAATACTGAAGTGGGTTGCCATTTCCTTCTCCAAGGGATCTTCCCAACCCAGGGATCAAACCCATGTCTCCTGAATTGGCAGGCAGATTCTTTACCACTGTGCCACCTGGTGACCTTATAAAACAACAAAACAGCCTGTAATTTTACTAGCAAAACAGGTTTATTCAGGAATAGCAAAGAACTGCAATTGGGACACACAACTATAGTGAGTGAAGAGCAAGTCAGATAAAGCAAAGGAGAGGAAACTCTTTTATAGCGGAGCAAAGAAAGTTAGGAGGGACTATTACAAACAAAAAGTTCATTGGAGGAAACTGGGAGGTCAAAGTGTAGTGGCTTTTCATTGGCTGTGTTGTGCCAGCCTCTCATTGGCTGAGCTGTTGCCAGGCAAGGAGAAATCTTTCTTTCTCTTGCTGGGGTAGTGAAGTCACTTCCTGCTAAAAATGCAAGGTAGTCTCTTCCTGTCGGGATCTGTACTGATGTAAACTGGTATGTGCAGGAGAAGTCCCCTTTCTGGCCTCCTGGCTCCACATTAGTGAGGTTTCCCTTTATTAACTTTTCTAGCATGGAGATCCTTATTTTCCCTCTAAGCATTTTTTGAGCACCAAATTTGCACCAAGTTCTCCGGGAAGCCCTTTCACGGTGAGATATATTGGCGCGTCTGATTCTATCCACTTCACAGGTGGGGAAACGAGACTCCAAGGACAGGGATGTGTGTTTTGGCATCACATGTCTGGTCAAGGGGAGAGCTGGGTGTGGGATTCCTGGATCCTGGCCATTTTGTGAGTGTGTATATGTATGTTTAAAAATAAGAATGTATTTAGTTGGATAAACTGAGGCCGATGCACCCCCCTTTGGGGAAACTTAAAATGACAGTCACCTCTGAGACAAGCCAAGGTTGCAACACAGAGGAACTCTTTGCAAGTGTTGGCAGATAGACTCGCAAGCAGTAAATAGCAGGCGTTGATGTGGTACAAATCACACCAGACAAATTTAACTGCTTTTTTTGTAATCTATAGAAATGCCAGATGAAGAGATAAAAAGGAAAGCAGTGAATATAATAGCTCTCAATTTTAGGAAAGTGCTTAGGAATAGTGACTCGGGTGAGGTTCTGAGGAAAAAATAAATAATAACAATTCAAATGGGCCCAACAGGCGATCCTGGCCTGCAGCTGGGAAGCGAGGAACCTCACTGGCCTCAGAGGGTGTGGGAGAGGGAGCTGGGGGTCAGGCACTGGGAGGAGGCTGCACTGACCAGAGCCTGAGTCAAAGTCTGACAAACCCTCATGACTCAAAGTGTGGTCCTGGGAAGAGCAGCCGCTGTGAGCCCAGAGTTGGCCAGAAGTGCAGAATCTCAGGCCACCTCAGCCAGGCTGCAGGAGCATCCAACACTCCAGAAATGCTGCTCTAAACACCGTGAGGTCAGAGGGCACCCCTAACCCTCTAGTCAGGTGCATCTCCATCACCATCACCCTGCTCCTCAGCAATGCCCCCCAAACACTCTGCCCCCAAAATTCACCCTCCTGCTTCCCAACATCAAACTACTGGTTCACTCTCCCGGTGAAGGCTTGTTTCCCTGGAGAGTCTCAGCCGGACTAAGGCATAGGGGATGTTTGTCTTTTTTAAATGAGAGAGTTGGACCATAAAGAAAGCTGAATGCTGAAGAATTGATGCTTTCAAACTGTGGTGTTGGAGAATACTCTTGAGAGTCCCTTGGACTACAAAAAGATCAAACCAGTCAATCCTAAAGGAAATCAGTCCCCGATATTCACTGGAAGGACTGATGTTGAAGCTGAAACTGCAATACTTTGGCCACCTGGATGCAAAGATCTGACTCATTGGAAAAGACCCTGATGCTGGGAAAGATTGAAGGCAGGAGGAGAAGGGGATGACAGAGGATGAGATGGTTGGATGGCATCACCAACTCAATGGACATGAATTTGAGCAAGTCTGGGAGTTGGTGATGAACAGGGAAGCCTGACGTGCAGCAGTCCATGGGGTCACAAAGAGTCGGATACGACTGAGCGACTGAACTGACTGACTGGTGGGATTTCAGGCCCCATAATACGAGGTGGGGTGAGGTGGACATACTTATAGGTAAAGTCAAGGATAGAAACTTGAATTGAGTTGCCCCCCAACGGCATGCCAGGTACTTGGGCATACTTAATGTCATTTATTTCTCACAGTCCTGGAGGTTTTGTTATTCCCCTTTTAGGGTGAGAAAGACACTCAGAAAAGTTAACTTGTCTGAGATTACATGACAAGGAGGGACAGAATCAAGCCTGCTTACCTGCTGTCTTTCCAAAGTCAAGAATTTCCTCCAGGACCCTGCTACCCCACCCCCTCTGCCTACCTGTGTGGATGACCTTGCCCGGCCCTTATCACACCCACATCTAAATGCCCACATCTAAATGACTGCATTTGAGGGTGACAGTGAGGAACTCATCCGTTGAGCCTCAAAACCTCATCTACACCAACTTCTATGATGGCTCATAGGTTTGAGGAATAGAGCTAGGGATAGAAACACAGAAAAGAAAGTTTATAAAACATCAGGCACCAAATATATTATTTAGAATGTATAGTATTCAAAAATACTTGAAGTAAACATAGCAGAAAACTCATATATATTAGTCCCTTAATAATACTAATTAATAAGAATCCCATATAATAAGAGGAAAAGATAATTTCACAGAGACCCAAAAAAAGACAGTTGCTGCCACCAAACACAAACTTAGCTTTGGGTTCTCTGATAGTTGTGGCAAACAAGCGTGATGACATTTTCTAACAAAAGTGAGTGTGATCAGGAAAGATCCACTTTTTTCTTAGCACTTATAGGAAGGCATCTGATGAAACTGACAGATGCCCCTGGCTGGGAAGAAGTGGGAAAAAAATTATCTGCGACCTGGACTGTTTGGGTAAGGTGCCTTCAAATGAGATTCAACTTGGAAAGGTATAGCATTAACACAGGAAGGGAAAAATAATCATAAAGACAGAGATGGATTCATAAGTGAGGGGACCTCAAAAGTGGGGACCTGCTGAGAGAGACACAGGCGCAGAGCAGAGCACAAATTAGATGAGTTTGCAACGGGAAGTGGCAGTGAAATAAATAAGACAGGCAAGACGATTTGGGCATGTTTGCATGTGCAGGGCCCACAATACAAAGCCAAGAGGAGATGGTCTCTGGTGGTAAGATGGAGCCTGAGAGATTGCAGCCAGCTATGGGATCTCATTACCCAGCAGAGGTAGGCAAAGTGGAGAGAGTTCAGGGAAGGGCACCGGGCATGATTAGATAGCAGGAGAGATTAATTTACGAGGAAAGATGAAAAACTAAAGCAGAATTGCTAGGCTCAAGGAAGGCTGGCTCCTGCGTGGAGGGATGAAGGAGGCACTAGGAAAGGTAGCAAAGAGGGAAGGAGGCCTGACCTGGGCCAGGTCCGCCAAAGGATGAATGGGCCAGGGGTAAGGGGAACAAGGTGGGAACACCCACTTAAGGAGACCAGAGGTGCTCAAAATTACAAACTAAGGCAGAGCTGCAGAGCCATGAGTTCTATACAAAGAGCAATCAACACATTTTCTCCAGTCTACTCCTCATTGTGATCAATGGGGCTTATTTTTGGGAAGGAGTGGATGGGACAGGTGCTTAGTTCATTCATTCAACACTGTTGGGCATCTACTGTGTGCTAGGAATGGTACTAAGCATTGAGGAGACACATGTAAGACACAGTCCATGGTCTCTAGGCACTTGAGAGTGCAAATCATTCAACTCTTTTAAGTTAGTGTAATAAGAACTTCTATTTGGAAAAATATAAGCAGAGAACCCTGGAAACCAGATTGAGAAGCCAAAGGAATGCTTCTCAAAAGAGATTGCAATTGAATTAACTTTGGGAAAATGATAGGTATTAGCTAAAGACATGGGTGGATGGATGGATGGATGGATGGGTGAGTTATCTGGCAGAAGAGACAGTAAGTGAGAAGATGTGGAGGTCTGAAATAGCATAACATATTCAAGGAATTTAAGATTCAAATTTGGCTGGAGAAAAGGAGGTAGGAACATAAAGAAAAGAAGGTTAACGTATTAGGCAAGGGGTGGATCTTGAAAGACCTTGTATGCATGAAGCTCAGACATTTGAACCTCAAATTGGAAGCTCTGAGAAGCCAGCAACTGGAGGCTTTTTAAGAAGTAGTATGGCAAAATCAAGTGTGGTTTTGTAACAATTACTCTGATGGTAGTGGAAACAAGTACCCACTGGGAAGTATAGTCAGGAGACAAGGAAATCAATTCAAGGACTGTTTCTATAATCCAGGTAGGAATCTACAAGAGGCTGAACTAAGGCAGTGATGGCAGAGACATAGAGGCTGCAGACCTTTCTAAATAAATGCCTGGCAAGGGAGGTGGGCAGGAAGGTAGAGACAAGTAAATAAGGTCCTGGCATGGGATCCTGACTGGATGGTGGCTTCATCCCTGAGGTTAGGCAATGATCACACAGCATTCAGGGAGAAAGAGTTCTGTTCAGGCAAGTTGGGCTTGAGAGATTTGGAGTATATCCTGTAGGCTGGTGGGCAACAGGTTGATACTCAGTCTAGACTCAAAGATTCAGAAATTATCAACACATCTGTGATACCCAGGGCCCCAGTGTGAAAGAGAAGCCCCCCAGACAAGGTTACACACAGAAAATGGAGAGCAGAGGACTAAGAACAAGTATTGGGGGATACAAACAGCTAAGTGGTCAGTGAAGGAAAGAAGGCTGCCGAGAAGGGTGAGAAGGAGCAGCCTGAGAGGTTGTTGAAAAACGAGAAGACTGGAATCACACAAATCAAGCGAGGAAGAGTTCAAGAAGGGATGATGAACAGTATGAGATGTAATAAAATTCAAGCAAGTAACAGCTAAAGTATCCACTGGATTCAACATCATGGAGGATGAACATTCCCAAGATTCACAGTATGTGATCAGCTCAGTGTGTGAGGGCAGGTAGGTGGATATGGATCACTGCTACACTGAGGGGTCTCCCTCAAGTGGACCTCTCTCTGGGCTTTTATTTCCACCAGATGATGCGGATCTAGGGGGCATGGGGCTGCTTTTTCCATGAATTGGCTGAGGCGAAGTGAGAGGGTGTTGTACAACTCTTGAAAATGCTGAATTCAATATTATGGAAGTCAACGGTGACCAGCAAAAAGAGTGATGGATGAATCAGATGGGGCGTAAGCCAGACTGCAATAGATTGAGAGAGATGCGAGAAGTGATGAGGACAAGAAAGAGTATAGCAAACACTTGGAAATGTTGATCGTGAAGGGCAAGAGTAAGACAGGACAACTCTTAGACTGCGGTGTGTGGTTGACGGGGTGTATGGCTGGCTTAATTTAACTGGTTCTTAAATGAGAATGACCTGAAGATGTTTTGATGTTTTCAGAGTATGAAGGGAAAAGGTAGACAATTTCAAGGGAACGAGATGGAGGACTGGAATCAGCTCGAAAAATGGGCTAAAGAGTTCAGCGTGGGTTCAGTTCTGGGTCATTCCAGGCCCAGGGTGAGCAGTCCTTGCTATGTTCACATTGGGCTCTGACCAACTGATTCCAGTCACAGAGGGAGCCAATTAAACCATTAGCCATTTTGGCAAGTAACATGGGAGATAAGAGAAACTATAGTCTTATATATTCTTTCAAGAAATTATCCTCTAGTTAGACATAGAGATACATTCCCTGTAAAAGGTTACTAAGCATTATAATGGAAGGACTCTTGCCTTAGCCAGAGTAACCTTGAAAACAGAACTTGAGGCAAAAGCTTACTTTCTGTGGTTTTACTGGGACCTGCAATCCCAGGGAAGTAAGAGGAAGGGCGTTGTTTCAGAAACACATTTACTTTCTGTCCATGGTTCCTGAGGCAGGGCTCCTCTAAGACCCTGGTAATTTCGTAAGTGAGAGAAATCTTGTTGGTTTTTGAAACAAGGGCTTTAGATCAGATGAGGTCAGGCATGTTCAGGGTTGTATAGCCATAGACAAGGGCTTTAAATCAGGATCAGGTCCTTACATAGCCTCAGGATGGGGCTGATCACCAGACAGACCAAGGATTAGAGAGTTGGCATTTGTAGCCCCGCCCATCAACCTCTAGGAACTACACATGATGGCGGGGAGTTAGGGAGCTGCTGGGGATGAAATCACTGTAAAGATTCTCAAACTCTATAAAAACTCCTGAAGATGCGCTGAGCGTCCACCCTGATGAACACATGTCAGGAGTATGGCGCATCCCAGTTCTATGGAGACAGAAGCTCCTATGCTGGGAACCCTTTCAGACCTTACCCTCTGTACCTCTTCAAGTTGATCTGTTGATCTGTAGCCTTTATAATACCCTTTATCATAAACTGGTTAGGGTTATGGGTTCTGGGAGCCACTCCACCAAATTAATCAAACCCAAGAAAAGGGTCATGGGAACCTCTGATTTACAGCCAGTGGTCAGAAGCACAGATGAAAATCTGGATATTGAAAATCTTGCAACTGGCTTCCGAGGTGTGTGGGGCTGAGTCCTCGACCTGCGGGATCTGTTGCTATCTTCAGGTAAATAGTAACAGAACCGAGTTAATTGCTTGGTGGTGTTGAAAAAACACACAAGGGAGAGGGGACAGGAAATGAAGCAGGAGGATGGGGGTGAACATGAGCAAGTTCCTTGCTGAGCTGAGCCGGCCACCACCTTGCAACAAACACAGCTGGCTGCTTGGTCTTCCAAGGGTTGTTTCCAGAGTTGTTTCCATGAAGTAAGTGCCTCTTAGAACATCCCCGGAAAGTGAGAAGGAGAAGGGCAAGCCCCTGATCACTGGCTCGTTGTCTCTCTTCTCTAAGGGACCAAGGTCCATCCAGGAGGCATTATCTGAGTTGTGTTACCAGCCAGAACTGCAGCGGTCCAACAGTCCATCTCCACCACAGATTGCCGAGGTCTCTCCTGGTCAGTTGGCTCCATGTGTGGAGGCTCTGAAGGCTATGGTGAAGGAAGCAGCTATGGCTTTATAACCATTGGAATAGTGTGAATGTTCCCTAGGGCCACTGTGGCCAGGAAATACACGGAGGACCAGGTTCTGGGGTGTGGGCAGGCCAGGCAGAACTAGATGGTGCTGAGGCCAGGTCCAGCATGGACTGGGTATCTTCCCATGAGAAGAGCATCAAATGCTGCTCTGAGCACTTCAGGTAAACTAACTCTTCCAGTCTTTGTTACAGCCTAATGAGATACGGATACACTCGATTAGAGATGGGGAAACTGAATTAGAAATGGATTAAGGAGCCCCCTAACTCTACACAGCTAGAAAGCGGTTGAGGGAGGATTCAAACCCAGGCACTCCATTGTGTCATACTGCCAACCCCAAGAACCAGGGAGGAGGAAGCCCCCAAAAGAGACATGGTATAACAGAAGGAGGAACGGGGTTTCAGAAGCTGAAACCATTAGGATCTAATGGGCAGAGAATGAGGAGATGGGTGTTGTCAGTGGGAAGAGCAGACTGGATAAACAGGGCAATAAAGTACAAGTGACCTGAATGCAGCCTGGCCAAGGAAGGGCTATGTGGCAATGGGCTGGAGCAGAATATTGGAATGTGCTCTGTAAGATGGGAAGTGGAGAGTAGGGTAAGGGAACTTGGCCGGCTGTCAGTGGAGCTTCCCTACATGTGCCCCTGTGAGCCATGATCCACCTCCCTCTGCACGTGTGCACTTGTGAGCCTGACCCACCTACCACCTACTGGTGGGCCTGGAGAGAAAACAGCCTCCACCCCCAGAGGGTCAGGGCGGCCCTGGACCTAGAGTGGCTTCCAGGTCTCAGTCCTCCAGACCCCTCTTGTCTGACCCCTTGAGGCCTAGTAGACCCTTTTCTCACCCTTTCCTACTCTCTGCTAACCCAGTTGTTGTTTAATCACTAAGTCGTGTCCAACTCTCTGTGACCCCATGAACTATAGCCCGCCAGGCTCCTCTGTCCCTGGGATTTCCCAGGCAAGCATACTGGAGTGGGTTGCCCCAAATCCTTCCAGGAAAGAAGCACTGAATATTTGTCCAGTGCCTGCTAGGAGAGACACTCATCTTTCTCTCTGAATTCCAAAGTAACCTGGCGAAGTGGGCGGTGATAGCTTTCAGCTTATCAGTGAGAACTTGCTTTGGCCTTGATGGGGCCAGTCTCAGAGGTGGGCACTGGGTGAACCTCCAAGGGCCAACTCAGCTCCAGTCCCACAGCCTGGCTGTGCCCACAGGGCACCTCCAACCTCCAGATTCCCAGCTGCCCCACCCACATCTAGTCCCATTCAGTCATCCCTTTCTCAGGCAGGGTGCCACCATCAGCCTGATGGTATGAATCAGCTATTCAGAATCATTCCTTCATTCCATCATAAAGTATTTTCTGAGAGACCGCAAAGAGTCAGACATCACTGAGCAACTAAGCACACACACATGTGCCAGGCAACATTCCAGGCTTGAGACACACACATTCCTGGCCTCACGGAGCTGGCATTCTACTGATAAATAAATATATAATACAGTGTCTTCCAAATCACCACAAAAATAACTGAACAGTGTAAGGAGAGAGAGACTGGGTAGACATTTGAGTAGAGCCCAAATCAAGTATAAGAGTGGTCCTGAGAGACGGAGAAGGGCAGCCAGGCAAAGAATGAGTTTGGTAGGGGTGAACTTGGTGTCTCTCTTCTCACATCCTTCATGTCCAATCCATCATTCGTTCCACGTCTCTCTGTTCATCTGCCACCACCTTCGTTCAAACCACCATGGTTTCCTCTCCAATTTTGCAGAAACTTTCAGTCCATTATCCAAACTTCAAACTCCTGCAAAATGTACATCTGGCTACATGGCATTAAACACTTTAGTACCTTCCCACTGTTGTTAGACTAAAAAACAGCGTCCTTCCTGTGGCTCCCATGGTTCTGCACAGTCTGCCCCCACCCTCCTCGTGTAACACAGTCTTCCCACCCCCACCCCCATTCTCCCTAAAACCCATTCACTCCGATCTTCTTGCACACACACTCCCCAACCCATCACTCTTTTAGAACACCTTCCCCAACATTCAGCTTGGACAGCTCCCTTTGTTATTGCTGGCTTACAACCGTATTTCTCTTTCCCATAGCATATATTTATGCATTTTTTATCATGATTATTTAATTCTATAAGAGGTAAGACTGTATCTGTTTTTAATTACCATGGTAATTCCAATATCAAATACAGTGCTGGCATAGAATAGGCCATCAATTCATACTTATTGAATGAATAAATGAATGAATGGCAGTTGTTCTTGAGGCAAGGAAAGCACACAGCCTGTCTCCTTATGGCAAGATAGAACAAGCCTGGGGATCTGGAAATGGCAAGTATTATAAGTAAATGAGCTCCAGGTCCCAGGCCAGAGCCAAGATGGTAGAGCTACCCACAACCCCAGACCTCACAGAGAGAAAGGGGGGACTCTTATGAGAGCAATTCAGACTGGCACCAGCAGCCAACTTCATTTAAAGAGGCATAACACTTTAATTATCAAAGTACTCCAAAGGGCTAATACAGCTGAAAACTAATTGCTGGTAAAGGCTTCCTGGGTGAGGTCAGTGAGCTCAGGAAAAGTACCAGGACACAATGAGACTTTGAATTAGTATGCCAGGAACATCCAAAACATATGCACTGTGTTCATAGACATGCCTAAGTATATTAGACATTTTGGGACTTATTATTCATATGAGTTATAATATGGAAATCAAATTTTATTTCTAAATTGCAATCAAATGATATTTTCTATTAAAACTGTAATAGCGAGCCAAATTAAGCAATGCTACGGGTTACATATTAGTAATTCAGTTTTGTTATAACTCACATTTTTTTTATTTTGTTACCAATCATCATGGGAATGAAATAAAACAGAATATTTTCCAAACTGAACTGAAAAGACTTTTCCTTGGCATAACAGAAACTGCTTAAGAGTTCAAATTAATAATACTGTCTTCGTGAAATAGACAAAGACATGCATGGTGATGAAGCTTCACACCCGTGAAAATAATTCACCTTCTTCTATCATTGCCCTGCAGAACCAAGGGCCAGAGGGACACAAAAGGCCAATTAATTAAATCTCCTGTATTAAGACAAAATTGTCCCTCCTTAAAGGCTGACACCCCATTAAGAGCCAAATTTTATTTCTTTGCTCAAAGTGCAGTAGCCTTTCCTTAAATGTGTCTGGATCCCCCACTGCCTCTTGTACATAGTAGGTCTCCATAAAAGCTTGAGATGTTAGCTTAATAAGTAAATCAATCACAATTTAACCAGTTAGAAACATCTATTGATGTTATATAAACATATAAATCACCCATAACAGCGTTTGGTACATGGAAGCTGTTTATAAATACAAGGTCTCTTTTCCCTAACAGACACAGTTCAAGATAGCAGTCACCTTCCGTGGTCCATCTAAAAATCACTCTATTGAGAATAGGGAGCAACTATTGAGTGGTTACCATGTGCCAGGCATTGTGCCAAGCCCTTTACATATATTATCACATTGATCATTCACAACAGTCCTAGAAGTGAGAGCTACTCTTAGTTCCATTCTACAGATGAGGAAACTGAGGCACTGAAAGGAAAGTAACTTGCTCAAGGTTACAAAACTTCTCTTTCTTTTAAGGTTTTTTGATGTGGACCATTTTTTAAACCTTTATTGAGTTTATTACAATATTGCTTCAGTTCTGTGTCTTGGTTTCTTAGCCACAAGGCCTGTGGGATCCTAGCTCCCCAACCAGGACTTGAACCTGTATCCCTTGCATTGGAAGGCCAAGTTCTAACTACTGGGCCCCCAGGGAGATCCCCACAAAGCTTCTGATGGTAGAACCAGATTTCAAGTTTGAGACGAGAGCTAGTGCTCTAACCACTGTTGTTCGCTGCCTCTCACATCCAAGAAAGTTCCATAAACTTTATCTTTCCCTCAGAGCTCTGGCCAAGATTCTCCCAGACCCTCAGGTGAAGAGAGTGGTTGGTTTTGCTTTAGACTCCCCTGGCTCACATCCTCTGCATCCTCAAAAGCTGTGGAGAGAAAGCCCCATGTACTCTAAAAATTCCCTTCCTGCTCCTGTGAACAGTGCTTCTCAGGCCACATGGTCCAGGAGTGTAAAATGGTCCTGATCAGACTAAGTACCTGATATTACCCAGGACTTCCTTGCCCAGGATAAAGCTGGCCACTAAGTTCTGCTGGACCTTCCAGGTCCCCTCTGCCTCCAGCATCTGGGTCCATTCATGCCAGAAGTGCTGGGCTGAATTGTGAGCAGTGTCTACGCCTCTCAAATTCTGTCTACCCCGGACCTCAGAATGTGCCCTTATTTGGAAATAGTGTCTTTACAGATAAAATCAGTTTAGGATGAGGTCATACTGGACTAAGGTGGGCCCTAAACCTATGACTGGTGTCCTCACAGGAGAGAGAGACCTGGAGACACACAGGAAGAAAGGCCATGTGAGGACGGAGGCAGGGACTGGAGTGATGCAGCTACCAGCCCAGGAAAGCCAACGATTGCTAGGAGCCTCCAGAAGTTGAAGCAGGCATGGAAGGACCAACACTGGAGGCTTCAGAGAGAGCATAGTCCTGCAGACACCTTGATTTTGAACTCTGAACTCCAGAACTGCGAGAGAATAAACCCCTGTTGTTTCAAGCCGCGCAAGGTGCAGTATTTTATTATGGCACTGCTAGGAAGCTAATTCCCAGTTTTCCTACTTGCTCAACCCAGAGGCAGATGACCCTTCACCTTTTGCCCTGAGCACCAAGCATCTCCATGAGATCAGCAGGCAGGTGAGGCCAGTGTGGTCCCTGGATCCAAGCCAGGCCCCAGACTTTGATCCCAGTCTGCAAAGAGGTAAGTCCAGAAATTGAGAGAAAGCTTTTAGAAGCCTATAGCAATTTGACAGAGTAGTTTTATGTCTGTTGACTTCAGTAATAAAAAAAATTGGGACTTGTACATTGTACATCTGTTTTTTATTTCATTTTACTGGTAATTCATTTTTACTGCATTTTACAAAATCTCCTTCTATGACATATTGAAAACCAAAGGGGGAAAAAAAAAACCTGATCATTCAGCAACAAGAGTCTGAGAAACGTTGGAGGGGACCAAAGGCCTTTCTGGAAACAGAGCCCAGTCTCCTTGAGAGGCAGGACCCATCATAAGAGCATTTCAGGCTTCTTCTTTGTATAATAACAAGGTCGCCATGTTTTCTGGTGTTGATCCTGCTCTCCCTCTGGGAGCTGCTGCCACCTCCAACTTTTCCCAAGGAGCCCCAGGGGCATCTCCAGCCACCACTCAAGGTTTGCCTTCCCTTCATCCAGGGCCCAGGCTTAGTGCATTTCTTGAGATGCCTCCCTGCCCCCTGGCCCCAGGCGCACTCTATCCAGCCCCAAAGCTGTGAATGCTGCCTGGTGCTTGTCTTACAGAAATGTTGGTCACTAGCTCTTGGTTTTGCTCCCTCTTTACTTTCCTGTAGGCCCTGGCCCCTCTAGGAATCAGGCTGGGGGCTTGGGGGCTTGGTGGGGCACAACCTAGAAACCAGGCATTGAGCAGAATCACTCTTTCTACAGAGCTGGGCCCACATACATGCTGCCCCTCTGAAGGGCTTCACCCCCAGAAGATTCCTTGTTGCACTTTGCAGGTAGCCTAGGGCAGACCCCTCCCCTCACTGCAAGCATATGCTGACATGCCTGAGCTCGCCTTATGCTCCCAGTTCAGGCTGGCCTGGCCACCCGTGCAGGCATGAACACTGAGCTTTGGTGACAACAATTATGATGACTGATGTATATCTAGCACATTCCATATACCAGCAATGTTTAACTGCTGTGTCATTTCAACTCATTTACCCCTCACATCCCATGTGGTAGATGCTGCTGTTACCCCACTTTACAGATGAGAAAACTGAGGCATGCAGTGCTTGAGTAACTCATTCGAGGTTACCAGCAAGCAAGTGGCATAACTGTGATTTAGAAATGGGTCCTCTGTCTCCAGAGCCCACCCCATGGCCCCGAGGGTGTGTTTCCTCTCAGCTCCCAGCCTACAGTTGTAATCAGACACCAGTGCAGAGCACCACGTTTTCCCTTCTAATAGAGTGTATCCTCCTTGACCACAGAGTTCACACCAGGCCACCGTCACCAAGGGCCCCAGCCCCCTCTTTGTCTTGTAGGAAAGCGTTCAATGTCCTGTAAAAATCCCGAGTCTACAAGGCCTTTAGGAGGCACGAGTTTGCTTCTACCTTTCTAGACTTGCCCCCGTTCGCCTTCCCCAGCTTATGTCGCCTCTCCTTGGACCCGCTGGCCAATCCCTTCTCCTCGCAGGCTGGCCCCGGAGCAACTCCCGCAGCTGGCAAGTGACGTCAGGAGTATCAGGGCTGTCAGGGAGAAGAATGGCCAGCCTCCTCTGGCTGATGCCTTAAATATCTTCTTTAGGCTGTTTGTTCATGTACTTGAGATAGAAGATGGTGATAATAAAAATCATGCATCTTCACTGGGGAAGATGTCAAGGTATATACAAGCATAGAAAGGAAATAATTAAAGCCTCTTCCCATTCCTCCTTCCTTCAACTTCCCCATCTCCAGCCCCAGCAGTAATCAGGATTACCTGCTTCAGCCTTAGGCCTGTGTTTGGTTACAGAAGTTGCTTTCTATGGAGGTACAAACACCACCAAAACGGGAAACCGTTTGCATCACCTTGGGTCATTTACCCCATCCTCTCCCACTCCCCACACACCCCAACCCGCACTTTCTGAGACAAGAATTGAAAAGAATGAAGAAGAGCATCTGAGGGCTATGTGCCTGGTTGGGGGCAAGTCAGGCTTAGATCAAGGGGGTGGGGTGATAGAACAAGGAGGCAAGGGGCCCACAGGTGAAATGTGCAAATCTCTTACTTCTGCAGAGGTCCGGACCTTGGAGAAAAAACCAGAGAGAGGGATAGTCTCTGGAAGTCCAGATATGGTCAGTGCAGGGAGGAAACAGATGCTGCAGCAGGGGCAGAAATCTGGCTGAGAAATACGCACGGAGCAGATGGCAGTCCAACACATAGCCTTCTCCACCTGTCTTTCCTTGAGGACCCGTGGCAGGTACAGATGCACTCAAAACCTCCCTCTGTCTCTCTCCTTTGTCCCTTCCTTTCCCTTCCCTTCTCTTCCCTTCTCTTCTCTCCTCCCCTCCTCTCTCTGTCCCTGTCTTTCTCTGTCTCTGTCTCTCTCTCTCTCCAACACAGGTGACTTCCCAGGTGGTGCTAGTGGTAAAGAACCTGCCTGCCAATGCAGGAGACACAAGAGACGTGAGTTGGGACGAACTCCTGGAGGAGGGCGTGGCCACACACAGCAGTATTCTTGCCTGGAAAATCCCACGGGTAGGAGAGCCTAGCAGGCTACAGTCCATGAGGTTGCAAAGGGTTGGACTCGACTAAAGAGACTGAACATGCACACATCCCAGTCTTCAAATCAAATGTGATTAGATCTCTGAATCATTCTGTCTTTGGAGCTGTCTGCCTTTGCACATTCTTGGGTTAGCAGACCTGGCTCAAGCAGCACAAGATTGGTGCAGAGTGCTTGGCTAACCCTCTCCCTATTAGCCCACTGAGAGAATAACTACATATAGTAACCACCCTCCCCTTCTACTCTCCCCCAAAACCAACAAAAGAACCAACTTTGTCATTTTCTTTCCCCCTGGGGCCCACTGTGCTTCCCTTCAGAATCGGTAGCAAATTATCTCCAAAGAAGGGTTCATTAACAATAAATAATAATTTGCACTTCTAGAACACCTTTTGTCTAAGCATCTCAAAGTGCTTTACTTAGTTAATTAATTAAGAGAATTAGTTAATTCAGAAAACACTCATGGAGGGAGGGAAGGCATACTTAATGACACCTGTTTTCCAGGTGAGTAAACTGAGGCTCAAAACAATGGATTTGCAATCACAACAGGAAAAGTGAAGTGGGAGTGGTGGTGGGTAGACTGTACTTCAACTTGTAAGACTCGGGGCAGCAAAGGGACAGAGTGGGGCAGGCCTGGAGGAAGGAAGCAGGAGGCTGGTGAGAGAAACTGAAATGGCCACTCTAGAACTCAGGTGGCGTGAAGCCGAGATGAAGAACCAAGGCTGGAGGGAGAGGTCAAGTCAACACCAGGTGTGAAGACTGGGGTCAGATACCCTGGATTAGAACCCAGGCTGGTGGACTTCCCTGGTTCATCCAGTGCTTAAAGAATCCGCCTGCCAAGGGACACGGGTCTGATCCTTGGTCCAGAAAGATTCCACATTCTGCAGGGCAGCTAAGCCCACCAGCTGCAACTATGGAGCCCACACTCTAGAGCCCATGAGTCACAACTAGTGAAGCCCGCATGCCTAGAGCCTGTACTCCACAATGAGAGAAGCCATGCGATGAGAAGCCAGAGCACCGCAACTGGAGAGTAGCCCCACTGGCTGCAAACTAGAGAAAGACCCAGCGCAGCCCAAACATAAGAAAACAAAAAGAGCCGGGACTGGTGAGCTCCGCCGAGACACTCCCAGGCACCCACACTGAGTCACAAGGTTTGATTGGCTCCCCCGAGAGGTGGGCAGTTGGTACACAATTAAACGCTCTGAGCCTCCAGCCCCTCCTTAGATGCTTCTGATGGGGTCTAACGCAATCAGAGTGCGTGCTCTTTGTCTGCGAGGCCGGGTGAGTGCGAGGAGGCCCTCTCTGAACACCCTCTCCCCCAGCCTAGCCGCTGGGGTACCCCCTCAGCCCCTCATTAACATCCTGATCACCCCAGACACGGCCCTGGGACTCAAGTCCTAACATGACCTCTGACTTTCATCCAAAACAGGGGATGGAGCAGCAGAAACTTCCCAGCAGGACCCTCTCCACGTCCCCCCCATGTCAGTCCAATCCGTCCCCTCTGCCCATCTAGCCCTCAGTCCCCAGCAAAGCTAATCAGGCCACGTGAGCACGCGTACCTACACAGACATGTGCACACAGGCCCCACGAACATGCCCGATGCTACAAATTAACAACCCAAGCTTGTCTTTATCATTGTGTTTTTATTATGATGCTCCTCAATGATGTTTTTAAATGAATTTTGAATAGTCCCCATAATTTGGTTTGTTCTACATTGCATCGCAAGCGTGAGGGCCCCGCAGGAATTGCTGCAAGGAGTACAATATCATGTGAGCATGGCTTCTGTTTGCCTTTCTGCTTCCTCATAATTAAGCTTTATTGAGTTGTAAAATGAATAACAATTAAAAAAAAAACAAACCTGTCTATTGATCCAGGTGCGACAGGCAGATATATAACAAAAGTTTCTCCACTTTCTGACCTCGCCAAGTTGGCCCCAGACTGTTTGCCTGCTCGCCCTTCCTTTCCGGTTGTGAGCAATGGGTCTCCCACAGCTGTAGATTTCTTCAACGCCAGGAAGCAAACTACCAGCATCTGCACTGGGAAGGGAATCCTAACCAAGTCTTGTCAAGGGCCAAAGTCAGCTAAGATTCTAGAGACTTCTGACTTACGTCTTCTTGATGCCTAAAATGCTGTTACTTGGGAAATCTACCACTTTGGTAAAGGCACTGTGCCCTATCCACAGACAGTTAACTTCAGAAATTGATCACACATTAGAGTCTCATCCTTGACAGCCTAACAGGCCTGAGGGGATCAGGTTCTCTCAGGGAGCTGTCCAGCTGGGAGGTCTCTGCAGAAGTGGAACTTGGCTAATGTGGAACAGCAATGCTGAAGGGACAGCTGAGAGCTCAGAGCAACATCTGGGCAGATTCATCTGGAGGTGGCCAGGTGTGTGTGTGTGTGTGTGTGTGTGTGTGTGTGTGTGTGTGTGTGTGTGTGTGTGTGTGTGTGTGTGTGTGTGTGATTCATCTGGAGGTGGCCAGGTGTGTGTGTGTGTGTGTGTGTGTGTGTGTGTGTGTGTGTGTGTGTGTGTGTGTGTGTGTGTGTGTGTGTGTGTGTGTGTGTGTATTAGTTGCTCAGTAGTATCTTTCTGCGACCCTGTGGACTATAGCCTGCCAGGCTCCTCTGTCCATGGAATTCTCTAAGCAAGAATACTGGAGTGGGTGGCCATTCCCTTCTCCAGGGGATCTTCCTGACCCAGGGATCAAACCCAGGTCTTCTGCATTACAAGCAGATTCTTTACCATCTGACCACCAGGGAAGCCCTCCATCTGGCGGCCATCCTCCAAACAAAAGACTGCTGAGAGCTGGGCTATGTTTGCATGTGTCCTGGGAACTTTGAGAGGCTCTCTCCACATTACAGTGTTTTCAGATGAACATTCTGGGGAGAAGGCAATGGCACCCCACTCCGGTACTCTTGCCTGGAGGATCCCGTGGACAGAGGAGCCTGGTAGGCTGCAATCCATGGGGTCGAGAAGAGTCGGACACGACTGAGCGACTTCACTTTCACTTTTCACTTTCCTGCATTGGAGAAGGCAATGGCAACCCACTCCAGTGTTCTTGCCTGGAGAATCCCAGGGACTGGGGAGCCTGGTGGGCTGCCGTCTATGGGGTCGCACAGAGTCAGACACGACTGAAGAGACTTAGCAGCAGCAGTTTCTGAAAAGAAGAGGCTCCTGGCAGAGGAGCTGGGGGAGTGCTAAGCGCAGTTCATACAAGTCGAATTCAAGGCGCCTCATCCTGAATATATGGGACTAAACTAAAGTGCTAGACTTCTAATTTCTGGTTCCTCATATGAGGAGCTTGGAAGTTGCCACTCTGCCCTAACAAGTAAAAAGCTAGACAGATTGGAAAATCAACAACTCTTCTTAGATTTTTAAGAGACAAGAGGGTGCAGGCAAACCTCTGCCCCCAAGACTGGAGATACAGACATGCAAAAGCAGAGAGTCTTAGCTTCCTGGAGCAGAGCCTGGAAACCACGAGAGAAACCAGTGCTGGGGTCGGAAAACCTGAACCAAAACTGATGAATTGCTAGAGATTCAGTGTGGACAAATCTGAGTGTTAAGAACTTCAGATAGACCCACTCATAGTGGGGTCCCCACAATTTTGGGAGTTTTACCTCCAGGATCTTGTCCAGACTCTCACAATATGTCTCAGAGAAATATCCTCTGACTCTTACAGCAGGGGGAAGGGAAAAGGAACCACTTTTTATTATTTAAAAGGAACCATTAAATAAACAAAAACAGTCTGTTCTTCCTAACAAGACTTGCCCTCAGAGGAAACTAGTCAACCAGAGCCTAAGCTGATGGGATATTATCAAAGCTTTACTGATCTGGGGGAGGGGAGATACCTAAAGTTAGTTCTAGCCATTTCCTGCCCTGGGCAGGGGGAAGGGAGGGAGATAGATAGAGGGGAGCAGGATAGGGAGTTGCAGAATCTGAGAAACATTTGTGAAGTTCACAGCCAGGAGCCACAGGTTCACTAAAAGACTGAGACCTAATCACAGGGCTACAGAACGTTTCCCATCCCTGCACATCTCACCACAATGCTACTAAGGGCTTATTTATACTAGTTCCTTTCACTTGGTTCATTCTGTCTGGCTATCAAGAAAAAATTACAAAGCTTACCAAAAGGCAAAAAACAAAATTTAAAGAAACAGATCTATCATAGATCCAGACATGGCGAGGATATTGAAATTATCAGACCTAGAATTTAAAACAGCTATGATGCATACGCTAAGGATGTAATGGATAAAGTAGACAGCATGCAAGAACAGATGGGCAATGCATGCAGAGAGATGTAAATCCAAAGAAGAAACCAAAAAGAAGTGCTAGAGATTAAAAAAAAATAGAAACCTCCAAAACTGAAAAACAAAGAGATCACAGATTGAAAAAACAGAACTGAATTCTAAGAATTATAGGATGTCTATAGAATAGAGAGCCCTGAAATAGACCCATATAAGTTTAGTCAATGCAATGGCACAAATACAAAAGGCAAATACAAACCAATACAATGGAGCAAAGATTGCCTTTTCAACAAACAGTGCTGGAACAACTGGACATCTAAATATAAAGAAAATGAATCTAGGCACAAACCTTACAAAAATTACCTTACCTTTCACAAAAATTAACTCAAACTGGATCATAGACCTGCATGTAAGACACACTATAAAATTCTTAGAAGATAGATAATGTAGGAAAAAACCTAGATGACCTTAGGTGTGACAATGGCTTTCTAGATACAACATCAAAGGCATGATCCATGAAAAAAAAACAATTGATAAGCTGTACTTCATTAAAGTTAAAAACTGCACTGAAATTGAAAAGACAATTTTAAGAGAATGAGAGGACTAGCCACAGAAAGGAAGAAAATATTTGCAAAAGGCGCATCTGATAAAGAACTATTATCCAAACTATACAAATAACTCTTAAAACTCAACAATAAGAAAACAAGAAACCTGAATAAAATGGGCCAAATACCTTAACAGACAGCTCACCAAAGACGATATACAGATGGCAAAAAAAGGCATCCTCCATATCATATGTCATCAGAGAAATGCAAATTACACCAAAAATGAGATTCTACTACACACCAATTAGAATGGCCAAAAATTTGGAACACTGACAACACCAAATGCTGAGAAGGATGTGGAATAAAAAGAACTCACTGATTGCTGGTAATAATGGATGTGGTATATTCACTTTGGTGTGGTATATTCACTTTGGAAGACAGTTTGGCAGTTACTTACAAAACTAACCATATTCTTGCCATATGATCCAGCAATCATCCACAAAAAAATCTGCACACATATGTTTATTGCTTATGCATAACTGCCAAAACTTGGAAGCAACCATGATGTCCTTCAACAGGTAAATGAATAAACTGTGGTACATCCAGACAGTGAAATATTAATCAACACTGAAAATAAATAACCTATAAAGCCATGAAAAGACATGGAAGAACCTTGGTGATGGTGGTTTAGTCACTAAGTCGTGTCCTACTCTTGCGACCCTCTGTCCACGGAATTCTCCAGGCAAGAATACTGGAGACGGTTGTCATTTCCATCTCCAGGGGATCTTCCCGACCAAGGAATTGAACCCAAGTCTCCTGCCCTTCAGGCATATTCTTTACCAACTGAGCTACAAGGGAAGATCATATTACTAAGTGAAAGAAGCCAATCTGAAAAGGTTATATGCTGTATGATTCCAACTATATGACATTCTGACTATATTCCAACTATATGACAGACAAAAGATCAGTAGTTGCCAGAGATTGAGGGTTGGGGGAATAAATAGATGGAGCATGGAGAGTTTTTAGGGCCCTGAAAGTACATCATGAGAAACCCTGGGCTGGAGGAAGCACAAGCTGGAATCAAGATTGCCAGGAGAAATATCAATAACCTCAGATATGCAAATGACACCACCCTTATGGCAGAAAGTGAAGAACTAAAGAGCCTCTTGATGAAAGTGAAAGAGGAGAGTGAAAAAGTTGGCTTAAAGCTCAACATTCAGAAAACTAAGATCATGGCATCCAGTCCCATCACTTCATGGCAAATAGATGGGGAAACAGTGGAAACAGTGGCTGACTTTATTTTTCTGGGCTCCAAAATCTCTGTAGATGGTGATTGCAGCCATGAAATTAAAAGACACTTACTCTTTGGAAGGAAAGTTATGACCAACCTAGACAGTATATTAAAAAGCAGAGACATTACTTTGCCAACAAAGGTTCATCTAGTCAAGGCTATGGTTTTTCCAGTGATCATGTATGGATGTGAGAGTTGGACTATAAAGAAAGCTGAGCACCGAAGAATTGATGCTTTTTTTTTTTAATTGATGCTTTTGAACTGTGGTGTTGGAGGAGACTCTTGAGAGTCCCTTGGACTGCAAGAAGATCCAACCAGTCCATCCTAAAGGAGATCAGTCCTGGGTGTTCATTGGAAGGACTGATGTTGAAGCTGAAACTCCAATACTTTGGTCACCTGATGCAAAGAGCTGACTCATTGGGAAAGACCCAGATGCTGGGAAAGATTGAGGGCAGGAGGAGAAGGGGACAACAGAGGATGAGATGGTTGGATGGCATCATCGACTCAATGGACATGGGTTTGGGTAAACTCTGGGAATTGGTGATGGACAGGGAGGCCTGGCGTGCTGCAGTTCATGGGTTGCAAAGAGTCAGACACGACTGAGTGACTGAACTGAACTGAACTGAAAGTACTTTGTATGACACTGTAATGATGGGTACACAACATTAGGTATTTGTCCAAGCCCATAGAATGTACACGAAGAATAAGCCTTAAGATAAACTGTGGACTTCTGAGTGATTAAGATGCATCAATGTAAGTTTATCAGTTGTAACAAACATAACCCTCTGATGGGGGATACTTATGATGAGGTGGGCTATGCATGTGTAGAGTTAGGGTATACGAGAAATCCCTGTACCTTCCAGTAAGTTTTGCTGCAAATCTAAAGCTCCTTTAAAAAATAGTCTTTAAAAAAATGTGCTAAACTAAATTATACTGCTAGCACCTACAATGGCCACCTACAATGCCAATAGTTACATGAGGGAAAAGGTACTTAAGGGAGAGAAGAATGGTGGTGTGTATTCACAGCATCAGGGTGTGCATAGTTACACACTAGCTCACATCTTCACTTCAATTCCACAGGGCACATATTGTCGCAAAGTCCTTCACACGTGGGAGTCTTACACATGTTTGAAGACTAATGTCTAGTTTGTATTTTCTATGATTTTAGGATGTGTATGCTTGTGTATATGTTATATATGTATGTGCAAGATGTGTACACATATGAAGTTTATAGGTGCGCAAGGGTGTGTTGGTTCTGTGAACTATTTTTGCAAGCTGTATGCATGTATTAGTATATGCATGTTGTGCAGACATGTACACATGGCTGTGTTATATTTATCTGTGCACATGTGTGAATAATAATATTGCAGCTGTGAAGAGAGCACCAGCTTACGGGTGAGCTTCTGAATGACTAGCTGTGCATAAAGACCTGAGTGTCTGGCAGGTTCATTGCAGGGAAGTGGGGCCTGCAGGCATGAGCACTGAAGCAAACGCCCCCAGAGCACGGCCACAAGGAGGGGGCTGACATCAAGGCCATGGAGGCCCATGGCCTTGGAGGGCTAGGGCAGCTGAGCTCTGGTGGAAGCAGCCCCAGAGGAGCAGAGCTGAGCAGTGTCAGGCACAGGTTTACCCCGCAGGAGGAGGGGAGGAAGGAAAGTCAATACATAGAGAGGCTTGAGGGTGTGAAGCCCCCAGGGACCCCTTCCCTCCTCACTCTCCAAATTTGCCCTCTGGGAGCTAGGAGGAGGCAGACACGTGGATTTATGTCAGATCTATCTACAAGCAATGCCTGGGTGCTGTTTCTGAAACCAGTGATGCAACATTCAGATAATTCCAGTCACGAGGAAGCTGAGAGCTTGGCTGAAGTTACTCCAGGAATCAATTGAGCCCAGTGCACAGTATTTGGTAAATAACTATGGATAATGCTTCAGTGAGTGAAGAAATGAGTGAAAGGGAAAGAAGGAAGAGAAAGGGTTAATTGAGTGGGTAATAGAAACCATCCTGAACTTTCTAAGAGGAAACAAGAGAGGGCTAGTAGAGATGAATTCGTTACAAATGGGGACTTGGATCTTTCTGTTTTCTGAGGGTGGAGAGGAGGTATTGAAAGAAAGTATGCACGCAGTGTTGTGTCTTCACTTATTATTTTGAACTGTTATGTGTATAAAGGGGAGTTCTACGTGAATGTGTATTCGGGTCCATGAATGATACCCTGGATAAAGAGGGATGAAAACACATTTGCTGAAGTCAAAGACCTTCTGAGACAACAAGAGAGATTTAACATAATCAGGAACAATCCCAATCGATTCATTCACTCTACAAACAGAGTCAACACTGAGCTGGGAGCCGTGGTGGATGGCTCAATACATCAGACCCAACTTGTACCCTGAAGGAACCCACAGAGATAAGGTGTGTCTTCCAACATTGCATCCAGGGAGAGATGGCAGTGAGCTGAGAAGGGTACACAGGTGGCCTGCAAGGAGAGTTAGGAGAAGTCAAGAGGCAGTGTTCTCTGTGTATGTATTCCCATGCACGTGTGTGTTTGGGTGAAGGGTTTCTGTAGTTGAATGTCAGATTTTTGACTCATTTTGATAGCTGGGTTTAGTGTGTATAATGGGAGGAAAATTGCTGCTATGATTTTCCGCCTCCCTCCATCATTCTGAGCCATGTTATTAGAAGGTCGGAGGTAGGGTGCTCATAACCTTTATTGTCCAAAGTGGGACTCTTGAAAGTAGAAGAATGCAATATTAATACCCAGGCCAGCCACCTGGCATGACCTGGGACTGTCTTGGGCAAACCGGAGCTGGTGGTTGTCCTGGTTACAGAGGTGAGCAGCGCGCTGTCCTAGAGTCCCCTGCAGCCACAAGGTGGACGTCCAGGGTCACTTCATGGTTAGGAGTTCACGCCATCCCCTCTTCCAGAAGATGGGCCCCGCCCCATCCCACTCTGCAGTGAGGCTGACCAGTGGGGGCAAGATCAAAGGTCAAGGGGAGCAAAGTGGGAGCAAAGGCTCCCGGGGCCTCCAACAGCTTGTCTCCCCACAGCCAGGATCGGCGGTCAGCAAGCCTACTGCTCAGCCTGGGATCTTAGCATTTACTGCGTCCACTTGCGCCAGCCCAGGCAGGCGGCTTTAATGGATTACTCGCATTATCTCCCTCATCGCTGCTTAAATATTTATCAGACCATTATGTATTTAGTGGCCAGGCGTGGGGAGTGGAAGGGGCAGGAGGCAGAACTGCTTGGCCAGATGCAAGGGTTAATTACAGATTGGATAAATCCCCTTCTGATTTAAAAATTAAATAAATAAACATGGCGGGGAGATTAAAAGGGAACTGTTACTTACATTTAAGGAAGTCCAGAACTGCCTGATCCAGGTTTTGGTGACTTCCAGCACCTCATTTTATTACCTCACTATTCCCCTCCCCTACCTGCAAACCTGTGGGCTGCCTGAGCCTTAAACCAGCTGCTAATTAAAAAACGTACTTCCGCTCTTGCTCCTAAAGCAACCAGTGTGTGGGAAAATTCAAGCTCGCCTAGAACCAGAGTCAACATCCGCCTCATAAAAGAAGTTCTGAAGGTAACTCCAGGGCTGGCACTGTGAAATATTGTTCATTATAATGAAGCAGCTGAGATAATGCTGTTTTCTAATTTCCCTTTCTCAGTCAGAAATTAAATAAAAAGTCATGTCTAAATTACAATACTGGATTGAGATCAGACGAGGGCCCCATGCAGAGAGCTCATGATCTATCCTTCCCACATTTTACAGCCAGTAAAAAAGATTATCGTTGTTTTTTTTCCCTTCCCTTTTCTTTGAGGCCATTTACATTTGTTCTGAACTCTCACTGTGTTTTATTCGAATCTCTTAAAAGTGCCAGGGCACATAATAAGTCAATCACAAACTTAAATTAAGAAAAAAACAAAACAGGCACCCAGGCAAACTGGGGCTCTGAACTCCAAGCTCAGTTACCTAGAGGGCCCCTAACTTGGCTCTTCTCCACCCTCTTCCACTTGGCAAAGTCTTCTCCAGGGAGTCAGGGTGGGGAGGGCTCATTCTGTGCAAAAATTGCCTACACTTCTATAACCCTCTCTTATAGCAGAAATGCCCGTTGGTCAAAATGAAAATGCTGGACTGGCTGGTAAAGTGTATTTAGAAAATGCTAATGAGCCTGTCATATCATAGTTAATTGAGCATTTATTAGATTACTCAACCAGCAGAGAAGAGGAACACTGGTGCATTTTGGCAGTTATGATGCAAACATTCTCTGTTCTGAGAAGTTGTTGCTATTCCTTGAATGTTGCACAAAAGTTGATGCCAAAAAATCATTATTTTTGATGGAATTTATTAAGCAACATTATTATAAATCATTTTCACTGTATGCAAGTTGCTTCCTATTAATCACTTGGTTAATATAACTCGAGCGCCTACTCTGTGCAAGGCATCGTGTGGGGATGAACAAGAGATGGCCTCTTCTTGAATCCCTGGGATCAGAGCCCCAGAGACGCTAGTGCACTTGGGTGTTCATTTCCTCATCACAACAAAAGCCCATTTAGATTTTTAAACATCATGTAAATTTCTGTGAGTTCAGGGCTACCAGTGGGCACACTCCAGGGAGGTGGGTCCCTGTGGGACACATCAGTCAGATAAGCCTTGGAAGAGGAGAAGGGCTTGAGGGGGGCTTTGCAGACCAGGTAGGACTTAACAGTGAGGATAGAAGACAAGAAAACACTCTGAGGGACTTCCCTGGTGGTCCAGAAGTTAAGAATCTGCACGGATTCCACTGCGGCGGGGGGAGGTGGGGTGCGGGTGGTGGTGGTGTGGGTTTGATACCCAGTTGGGGAACCAAGATCCCACATGCCTTGAGGTGCAACCAAAAAAAAGCAGTCTAGGAAAGATCAAAGTGTGAGCAAAGGACTGGGAGTGGGAAGCATGGGGCATTTAAGGGCATGGGGCAGACAGGGTGCCTGGGGATGGTCTCCTGTGGCTACAAGCAACCTGTGTGTGGCTCCTCAGAAAGCCACTCAAGGCGACAGGATTGGAAATAAACACTGTGGTTCCCATGAGACATCTGACCCATGCTGCTCTTCAGAGCTGCAATGAAAATGACCAATAAAATCCTCTACAGCTGGACCCCTACTCCAGCAACTGAGCGCACACCCCTGTCTGACACAAAGTCTAATGGGCTGCTCCAGCAGCTCACATGCCATGGAGTGCCATGTGCGGCCCCAAACGTAGCAATCAGAGAAAAGGGGCAGAGAGGCTGTGGGGTTTAATGGCAGGTGTAGTGGCAATGGGGCTTCCAGGTGCACTAGTGCTAATGGTAGAGAAGCCTTCTGCCAATGCAAGAGACATAAGAGATGCAGGTTCAATCCCTAGATCAGGAAGATGCCCTGGAGGAGGGCATGGCAACCCACTCCAGTATTCTTGCCTGGAGAATCCCAGGGGCAGTGGAGCCTGGCGGGCTACAGTCCATAGGGTCACAAAGAGTCGGACACAACTGAAGCAACTTAGCATGCACACACACACGTAGTGGCAGTGACCCTGGACTGAATGCACATATGTCCTCTAGTTCTGTCTGTTTGCAGTGGTTGTGTCCTTTAAGTGTCAGCCAAAGCAGCTGCACAGTGAAAGCTCCCACACATTCTGCAAATGAGAATGCCATCATTCTTCTGAATCCTTGATGTGAGTAAGTTCAATTGGACTTCAAACCCACCTGCATCATCACAAAAACTTTCAACACTACATCTGTCACTGAAAGAAAAGGAAGGCTGTTGAATTCTTTAAACATAATTTCAACCATTATGAATCTTTAATGATTATAAAAAATGGCTTTAAATTTTTTATCACCCACTTGTGCAAACAAAGTTTCTTATCAAGGGTGACCACCAACTATTTGTAGAGATCATCATTAAAAGATCAGGCAGGGTGTGTAGCCATTTCAAACACAAACTCTGATATGAAACAGTTATAATCATGGAAGGAAGCAAACTCAAGTTTCTCATTAAAATGAGGAAAATGTTTTATTCTGAGGCCATACATATTGTATAATATTCCCCAGTATACCATATTTTCTTTTTCATTTTGCATAATATAGAGAAAATGGAATGATTTTTTCTTCTAAATCTCACATAGAACCCCAGATTCCCTGCAATTTACTACAACGTGCCATACAAAGATTCTCATCTTCATGTGTATCCTGACTTTAAGAGCTTGAAAAGTCCTGCTCTAAGGTATCTTGCCTGATCCTCATGGACCTTCTCGGACCTTCATGGACATCCGGCAGTCAGCTGTCCCTTTACTACTGTAAGCAGATCAGTGTAACTATAAACCTTCCCCAGACCCAACAGAAAAGTCTGCAAGGGCCAGAGATGGCACCTTATGACCTTGAGGTGGTTCTACATGGAGCTGTTCCCTTCTGCTGTGGGTGCTGCCCAGGACTGAGTCCCCACCACCCCAAAGACATGGTAGAGGGAAGGAGGGAGGAATGGGTGGGGGATGGAGGAGGTTCAGCTTCCCAATAGCAAAGACACACTCATTGGTTTACCCAATCTTGTGCCTCCTCTTTAGTTCTTTAAGGCTCTCTCCTCCACCTCTCGATTTTAAATAACTTCCTAAACTATAAAGGCAAAGAGTTCCAAATGAAAACTGATTGATAGCCTCATATAATTATATAATAAAAACATGCTGATACGCATATACATTATGCGTGGGCTTGTATGTCTATATGCGTCTGCATGTATTCCAGGGGGAGGAATATGCAATAACGTCTTCTGAAACAAATTGTCAAGGTGTCAATAAGGACTCTCATAATGAATGTGTGGGTGTGATCTGGGGTAATTTCATTGCAATTATGTTGCTTGGGCTGATTTCCCAAGACAGGTCTTAAAGGCACAAGTCCCATTCCCAAGCGGAAAGCAGAGTGTTTTGCTTCCTATGGCATCTTCAAAGCATCACATTTCCAGGCCAAATGCCTTCCCTCAAGCACACCAGACCAATCAGAGGAAATCAGGTTACCAGGCAGTGTCAAGAGCTTCAGTCCACAGTGATAAGTTTAAAAAATTTTTGTGTCTGACCCCTAACAATCTTAGCAACTGACTGTTCATGATTAAGAAATAAACAACAATATAACCCAACTAAAGAAGTTAGAAGTCCCAGTGATGGGTACTAACTGTATGAAACACTATTCAAAGCGCTAGGGGATAAGGAAGAGCAAAGATGGGCATATGCTAGAGGGAAAAGGGGAATATATGTGGCCCTTGACCCCAAGGAAGTCCAGCCTATCCAAAAGGACAGACGCTTGACCAATGCTTGAACAAATGCTGATAATTCAATGTGAATGGAAAGTAATAGAGATCTACCCATGGGAACCCAGGGTGGGAGTAAGGACATAGGAAAGATTTTGTAAGACAACTAACTGTCACTTAAACTGGGCCTTGAAAGTAGGAAAAAAAAGTGCAATCAATATGTACTAGATTGTTTTGCATAGTGCCCTGCTCTATGCTGAGTACAAAGGAGACTCTCCCTCAACCACATTTCATGAAATGAAGTATAGACTCCATTCAGGAACTTTCTCAGCAGGGACAGGGGTCCTCGGTTGCTCATCCCTGAGACCAGGCTATGGAACTTGCTATCAGGAAAGCCATTTGTGGTCCAGGAAATAGTGTGAATGCTGGCCCCAGGCACAGGGTTATGTCTGGGCCATCTACAATAGCTATGACCAAAGCACTCCAGGAGACAGACTAGAAGAGGAAGAGAAAGAGGGGAGGGTTGAATATGGAGCACGCTTCCACAGGAAATGGAACAAGGGAGGAATCATCTTCTCTGCCTCCCGACAACCTCTAAATCTAGACCAGTAAGCTCACACCAGAAACCTGGGAGTTCCTGCTGATGTCCCCTCACCCCTGCAGCACCCCTCGTTACTCTCCTCACATGCTCTGTCCCTCAGTCCTGTCAACTTGGCCTGTCAGCATCTCGAGACTCTCTGGGTCTCTGCAATCATGTCCTGACTGGCCTCAAGCCGCTTCTATCTATTCTTTCCCTGCTACCAGCCTGACTTCCCAAACATATTTAAAACTTCTCTCTTAAACCTTCCAATGTCCCCCCCTTTGCCTCCCAGGTAAAGCTTACCCTTCCTTCTCTACCCCCTCCTTTAACTGCCAAAGCCCACAGTCATTCTTCTTCTCAATTTCAGACCTTGACACGTGCTGTTGGTTCTCTCTGAAATGCTCCCCTCTCCTTGCTCTCTTACAGGGTAAACTCACAGACATCTTTGAAAGCCTTGCTCAGGTTCTCCCTCTGGGATTCACCCCTGATTCACCGTCTGAATCAGATTCCCCACCTCTGTGCTCCAGAGAGCTTCATGTGTGCTGCCAGAAGAAACAACAGTTTCCGTACAATCCACCACGCTCCTGAGCTGTGAGTAACCTGGTGGTTGGGACCATGCCCATTACCTCTGTAAACCTAGCACCCAACCCATGACAGTTTCTAGCACATAGCATGTGCTCCATCAATGTTGGGAGTGCATGGAGAGATGGATGCTTAGATGGATGGATGAATGGATAGATGGCTGGATGAATGGATAGACGGATGGGTGGATGGATAGATGGATGGATGGATTAAAGGATAGATGGATGGATGAATGGGTGGATGGATAGATGGATGGGTGGATGGATAGATGGATGGATGAATGAATAGATGGATGAATGAATGGGTAGATGGATAGGTGGATGGGCAGATAGGTATTTGAATGAGTTGACAGTGCTTAAGTAGCCTGAGCAATAATAAAAGGAGGCTCCTTCTTCCTGTCTGTACCCCCACTGAGTCTCTAAAATAGAATATCATATCCCCCTAAAACTCCCAGGACCTGATAGGTGAGCAGGAACATGATGGAAGCTGCAGTATTATATGGGAAACCAGTATGCTCATTGCAGTAGCTTAGACCCTGAGGGTAGGTCCTCCAGGGAGAGTTCAGTTCAGTTCAGTCACTCAGTCGTGTCCGACTCTTTGCGACACCATGAATTGCAGCACGCCAGGCCTCCCTGTCCATCACCAACTCCCGGAGTCCACCCAAACCCATGTCCATCGAGTCTGTGATGCCATCCAACCATCTCATTGTCGTCCCCTTCTCCTCCTGCCCCCAATCCTTCCCAGCATTAGGGTCTTTTCCAATGAGTCAACTCTTCGCATGAGGTGGCCAAAGTATTGGAGTTTCAGCTTCAACATCAGTCCTTCCAATAAACACCCAGAACTGATCTCCTTTAGGATGGACTGGTTGGATCTTCTTGCAGTCCAAGGGACTCTCAAGAGTCTTCTCCAAAACCACAGTTCAAAAGCATCAATTCTTCAGCACTCAGCTTTCTTCACCATCCAACTCTCACATCCATACATGACCACTGGAAAAAGCATAGCCTTGACTAGATGGACCTTTGTTGGCAAAATAATGTCTCTGCTTTTAAATATGCTATCTAGGTTGGTCATAACCTTCCTTCCAAGTAGTAAGCGTCTTTTAATTTCATGGCTGCAATCACCATCAGCAGTGATTTTGGAGCCCAAAAAAATAAAGTTTGACAATGTTTCCACTGTTTCCCCATCTATTTTCCATGAAGTGATGGGACCAGATGCCATGATCTTAGTTTTCTGAACGTTGAGCTTTAAGCCAATTTTTTCACTCTCCTCTTTCACTTTCATCAAGAAGCTCTTTAGTTCTTGTTCACTTTCTGCCATAAGGGTGGTGTCCAGGGAGAGTAGAATATCCCAAATCAAAGGAAAGGAAGCTAGTCACTTTATTCCAGCAGGCATCAAACTAATTTTCAGGATTTTTTTTTTAAGAGAAGCCGAAAAAAAAGACAGAGTCAAGTCAGATTTTTTCTTCAGGATTTTTAAAGGAGTTTTTTGGAGATTGTCAAATCAAGTAAAAAGGAAGGAACTGTATAAATTCCATTTCTCTTTCTTTTTTTCTTTCTCCTAGACACTGAATAAGAGAGGATCAGACGAGTCATTCACCATCATACTAACATATGCATCCTTATACCTAATCTATGTGCACAGCTCTGGTTACGTTCTTAGAATAAAACTCCAGAAGCAGAATTACAGACTTTTAAAGCATGGACATTTTTCAGCTTCTTTTAAAAAATTGCCAGCTTCCTCTCCAGGAAGGCTGTATCCATGTGCAGTCCCTGCTATAGCAAATGACTAGCTGTTTCACCACGTTCCTACCAACACTGAAGAATTCATTTTTAAATATTCCCAGTTTGATAAGCAAAAATTAGAATCACATTGTCCTAATTTGTATCTCCTCGATAACTAGTAAAGTTGACCTTTTTCATAAGTATAGGCTGTTCAGTGAATTTGTTGTTAATTTTCATTGCTGACTTCCCTATTGGGTCTCTTGTCCTGCATTATTGATTTTTAGAGGCTCATTTTAATATATTAACATCATTCATCTTTTACTGTTATGTTGCAAATACTTTTTCTATCTGTTAAGAAATATGATTCACTCCACCCCAAGACTGAAAGCAAACAAATGATCCTTCATTAAAAATTTAGTTTGCAGTCCTGTGCTACCTGCTCCGGGGAATGCAGAAATGTGGATGGCAAGTCACTTGTTCTCAGGAAGCTTGCCATCTGGTTAATCTCGTGAAGACAACTAGTCACAAACACATCCTTGAAGCACTAACAATACAAGTCTTCAGGAGGAGAGAGGACTTGTGCTGGACCCGGAGGACTAGATCAGTTCTTGAGGGACAGAAAGAGGGGAGGGGGCAGGGTCTCCCAGGCGGAGGGAGGAGGAGAAAAGGCACAGAGGTGGGAAAGGCTAAGGCATATCTGAGGAACTTTGGACAGTCAAGTGTGAATGGAGCAGAGATCTCTGTGGGTGACCCGTGGGAGGTAAGGTCAGTGATGAGCATCTGAAATGCCTAGGCTTTCCCACGAGGCTATTTCCCTGTCCCGGCTAGGCCAAGCAGAAGCCTTTGTCTCTGCACCATTCAGACCTGTGTGTGCCTGCTGTGTACGTTCCCCTCTTTTACGATGGCTGTTGTTTGTCAGAATTGATTAGCCTTTCTGTGTGGGAGCCATCTGCTGTCTGTCAGGCTCCTTGTCTCACCAGCGTGTTGATTTCAATAAATTATTATGGCACTTGGAGTTGGCTGAGTGGTTTGATGCCGTGAATCCCACACGTCCAAATTGGAAGAGGACTGAGAGCCATTTAATGCCATTCCTCCACTGACTTCTCTCTTGGTCAACAGCGTCTAAAGGGAACCATGCTGTTAGCTTGGGCTGCCCAATACATTCTGCACCATCTCCTTTCTTCTGTGCACACGACTGAGCAGATGATCCTGGCCTGACCCCCACAAAACCCCGTTCCCCTGGACACAGGGACTGGTCCCAGAGCAGCCCAGTGTGGGAGAAGTTGTCTCCACTAGGGTGGGCAAACAGGGGATGCATATTTGGAGCTATTAGTGGGTCATCTTTGCTGGCATGTGGAAATAGCTGGAGAGAGACAGGAAAAGATGAGACACGGGCAATAACCTAGAGGTATCAAGCCCTTGGTTCATGCCTACATCTCTTCCTTCAACTCTAGGAGCTATGTCAGTTTCTACCCAGCTATAGATGTTTTACATTTCTTTTTGTTTAAGCTAGTTGGAGTTGAGTGTCTGTCACCCACAATACAAGGATTCCTGAATATACAGCATTGCCCAAATCAGGTATATAGGAGTCATCCTTTAATCTTTTTTTCCTTTTACCTCCAAATCTAAGCAATCACTAAATCCTGTTGATTCTATCTTTAAAATATCTTTTCAGTTATTTCACTATCCTCCCTAATTTTCTCTCACCTGGATCATAAACACACCTAGCTGCTCTCCCTGGGATCATGTCCCCTCCAAATCCATTTTCCACAGTGCTACTAAGCTGGTCTTTCTAGAACCCAACTTTGCTTCCAAAACTTTAGAAAATATCCATTGCCCAAGAGACAAATCCAAACCTCTAAGCACAGGATACAAGCCTGTCTGTGTCTGGTCCATCCTCCTTCTCCAGTCCCAACTCTTAACATAGCCCACCTCCCCGTTCTTCCATGTCTCCAAGTCTTTGTACATATTCTTCCTGCTGGCTCCAAGACCTTCCCAGTCTTGTTCGTCTGGCTTCTGCTCTGGCCTTCCATCTGCACTTCATTGACAAAATGCTCACAGCCCTACCCCAGACACCCTGAGCATAGCCTTCCTCTGGGAATACGTGGCACCTGGTGTTGGGGTTAATGACCAGGAGATGACATAGCTGCTGCTGCTGCTAAGTCGCTTCAGTCGTGTCCGACTCTGTGCGACCCCATAGATGGCAGCCCACCAGGATCCCCCGTCCCTGGGATTCTCCAGGCAAGAACACTGGAGTGGGTTGCCATTTCCTTCTCCAATGCATGAAGGTGAAAAGTGAAAGCGAAGTCACTCAGTCATGTCTGACTCCTAGCGACCCCATGGACTGCAGCCTACCAGGCTCCTCCATCCATGGGATTTTCCAGGCAAGAGTACTGGAGTGGGTCGCCATTGCCTCCTCCGGATGACATAGCAGCCTGGTTAAAAACATGAGCTCCAAGTCAGCAGGCCTCAGTTTAAGATCTTGTTCTCACCTTTACCAGCTGGGAGGACTTGAACAAGGCACCTAATCTTACGGCTCATTTTTCTCAATGGCAGTGGGGAAAATAAATGAGGGTAGCTGTAAAGATTAAATGAGAAAACTAGGTAAAGTTCTTAGGTAGAACATAGCAGATATTCAATAAATGACAGTTGTCATCATTGTATTATCAATGATGTAATATCGACCTCATATTATCAGCATGTGAATCTATTTCACTCCCTTCACCTATCTCTTGACACCAACCCTCATGATGAACTCCTGGGTGTTACATTTACTCTGTTCTGTATCCATGACTCCTTGTACTGTGTCTACACAGCACAGATGTACAATAAATATTTATTTAATAACTTAATCTCTTTTCACCCACTGTTTTACTGCAGAATAGGATGAGGGCAGGGAAAGAGGGCACTCCTATAACTCTCCCATTACCACTTGAACTCTACATGGCTCAAAACTGATTAAGGACAGAGTCTCCATAGGAAATAATTCAGAAGTGACAATCAGTGAATCAACTAGCCTTATGGGGGAACTAGTGTGTTCCCTAACATACAAATACAACTGGTTATCTATCCAAAACCCTTTTCCCCGTTCTTTTTTTTAAATACTCTCTGATTTTGATCAGTGACAACATTCAAGGAAGGCGATCCTATTCTTAATTCATGTTGTTGTTGTTGCTGTGTAGTCGCTAAATTGGGTCTGACTCTTTTGCAACCCCTTGGACCATAGCCCAGCTGTAGCCCACCAGGCTCCTCTGTCCATGGGATTTTCCAGGGGAAAATACTGGAGTGGGATGCCATTCCTTCTCCAGGGGATCTTCCCGACCCAGGAATTGAACCTGTGTCTCCTGCATTGGCAGGCAGATCCTTTACCACTGAGCCACCATGGAAGCCCTTAATTAATAAGTATGTCTTTAAAAATCTAAATCCATCAGGACAATGCCACTCTGCTTGAACTTGGTTTGTGGACGGGCATATGACCCAGAATGTGCCAAGGAGGGGGAAGTCCTCTGTGGAGTTTTTAAGCTAATTTTCCTTGTTTTTAAGAAGAGACTCAAGGAAGAGATAGTCCTTTTTCTTCTACCCCACATAGTTTTATCTGCAAAATATGTCTAAGTAGTGACACTGCCATATGGTAAGAAGCGTGAAAGAAGCCCACTAGGATGGCAAAGCAGAAGAATGGAAAGAACCTGGGTTCTTAATGGCATTGACCAGCCATAGAATTAGCCAGTTCTGGAGCATTCTACCTCAGAACTTCTTGCTCAATGAGATAATAAATTTGTCTCACTGTCTAAATCAGCTATCTATTATTTGGAGCCAAAATCATTCTATCATAATTTACCCAACTTTACAGCATTCTCCCGTGTCCCTGCTCATTCTCTTCTTGGAAGTCACATAATACTCTCACTTCTCAGTGCCCTTTTAACAGGTACTGCTTTCTCTTCTTAAAGTTGATAATTCATCTTTCCCTCCTTTTATAACTTCATTTTATTCTCCAGTATCCTGGAACCTATCACAGTACCTAGATTGGAATATAATAAACACTTAATACATGATGGACAGATAGATAAATTTATGGGTGATGCACAGCTTCTACCACTGACAGGCTTACAAACTTTCCAAGGAAACCAGAATAATATGAACAAACTATAGAATGACAAAGAATCACATTGTGTGATGCACAGGATTCCTAACAATTACAGAAATGCATATATTATTACATGATATTAAAAAACATACCCAAAATAAACAAAACAATAATTGAGTGGACTACAATAATTACTCTCAGTAGCATTTTCAGTTGGTTCAATCTGTTTAGAGAGCAATAGGACAATATCTAGCAAAGGCTTACACTCTTTGACATAGTAATTTCACTTTAGGGGATATATTCTAAGGAAAAACCCAAATATATATAAATATATAGGTATATATATATACATATATGTATATATATATATATATATGAAGACATTTACAGAAATAATACTTAAAATAGAAAGAAACAAAATATAACAACCTAAGCTGTAATGGGACAGCAAAGCTAAGCAGACTATGGCATTTTAACTAAGAGTGAAAACTGAAAATGTCTGCATATATTTAAATGCATATATAAAGTGGTGATAAATGAAAAATACAAAATAGCAACAATATACTGATTTAAATTATATAAAATTTTACCTTAAAATATGTCTATATTGCCCATATTTTTATGGAATTCAACCCCTAGGCTCTTATATTCATGAATCTTACCCAGGTATTTTATAATACATACATCTCCTGCTTTTCACAACCTGTGAGCATGATATTGTCAATACACTGAATCAACCTGATGTCTTGTAAGATGAAGAGATGATTAAATATCTCTGTAGACTAAATTGTGATATAGAGATGGAGTGCTGGAGCAATAAAGTATACTACAATCCTTGCCAGGTGAAAGCAAACTGTGTATTGGAACTGAATTTTTAAAAAGCACCAGCCTGTAAGTGGCTGCAGAGTAAGTGTTAAAGACTGGGTTATTTTTTCTAGTAAGGCATCCATATCTGGAACTGCTATAGTTGGAAGCCATTTCATCACTTTTATAATGATCTACTGTCATTCACCAAGATATAGCCACTTTCTGCATCAGACAAATAAGTGATTTAAATGAGGTTGTCATAGGCATCATACAACTGTACATTTTGAGTCTCTGATAGATTTAATAATTTCCCCCAGGGTTAGAATATTGCTTTTGATTTACTACTTTAAGTCTTCTATTTAGAACTTTCTAAAAAGGAAACGATTAAGTGAACAATATATTAATTCTGCCTCATACTAGATATATCTATTTCAACTATACAGTCAGGAACTGAGAAAATCATATAAAATGACTTGGGGGTACACTTGATGTCAACTATGATGCCGAAAGTTTCATTAATCACCTAAGTCCTATAAAATCCTCCACTGATCTTCAGATCACAGTGGTAAACTGTATCCTCAGGAATTAGCTCAGAGCCAATGAAAGATCTAAAAAGGTACTGATGTCTCCCTTCCCACCAAGTCACTGTTACCTTGGTAAAAGGCTCTAGATCTCTTTGAAGACAGCCAAGAGCAAGATCTGCAGTATATACTTGTGATGTAATTACTGCAGTATATCCTTCCTCAAATTTGCCTGGGCTCTGAGTCCCTGGCCCAAGTTCAAGAACTGAGTGAAGAACAATAATCTCCATACTTGGTGACTCAAAAGAGAGTTATGTTCTCTCAATCTGGTGTTTGCTACTTGTTTGTTTGATTATATGGACCAAGAAGCTTTTAAAAGACTGTCCATGTATTTCAGTGCAAAAGACTTTATAATCAGTTAGTCCAAGTTAGTTATGAGTCAAGGATACTCTGATTACCATACTAGCCTGCTGCCTGTATGAAGCCATGCAGTATGAGACACTGTTAGCTGCTTACCCAATTGTCACTCTCTACTTTTTCCTTGTTAGCAGAAACAAAATTTATTGCGGGGCAATAATGTGCCCAACGAAAAATTCTTATGTTCTCAAATTCTCTTGCCATTAGTTTGCAGGTACGTGACTTAGATTCTGACAAATCAGACAGATCTGTGTGAAAATTGGATTCAGAAGTGAGTAAAATAAAGAGGAAGCTAAGTGCAGTGGACCCGACATCTGGCAGACACACGGTGGAAACCGCCAGCTCTGCGATGATGAGAGTGCGGAGCATCTGGTGTCCAGTCCTGAGAATTCCCAGTGCCAAGGAGCAGTGGTGCCTCACTAAAGCCTCCCCACAGCCCCAGGCTCTGCATCCTGCATGGGTACCTAATATCCTTTTATAAAATCCCTTTTCTGTTTAAGCCAGCCAGCATGGATTATGTTGCAATTAAGAACATTAAATAATACATGTACCAACTTGCCTCTGGAGGTTTTAAAGTGTCAGTTCTTGGTCTCTTCCCCTGGGGATATTAGTGTCCCCAGTGAAATCAAGGATCCCGTTTCAGCTACAGCACTCACGCAGCATAAAGAGCCACCGCAGCTCTCTTTGGAGGTGCTGGCTCTTCCCTTTGTGGTATTTCCCAGGGCCTTGGTAAAGGAAGCGTCTTCTAGTCCTTGTTGGGGGAGACAGTTAATGGCTGGGTGAGCAGGTTACATGTGATAAATCTATTATCAATCTTATCTACCTAGTTTTTTGATTCTTTACATTGTATGAAATTTTTCTGGTATCCTATTTTCATATAGGCTATTATTGAGTACAGATTTCAGTAAGCCATCTAAGAAAAGAACTAGAAATCCCACATACATGAGGTAGAATGTTGAATCAACATCTTTGATAAGTGTACCTATAGCTTTATTATGTTCCCCCAGAATGGAAAGTCAGTTTAGATGCTGGGTCACCATGATAAATGAAAATTATCCCCTAGAGTCACTAACATAGATTCTCAAATTGTTCTCCAAGAAGCTCTATGGGATTCTACGAGCCCCTCTAGGAGTCAAGAATACAAAGCACTGGGAACCATACTCCACTGCGGCCAGAAAAACTCTAAATTCAACTTAGGGGCTTCTAGGTAAGCTCTCATTTGAGGAAGGGGTCAAAAGCTTTTTTTACAAAAAGTTTGGCACATCACTAAAATATCAATAGATCATCTTTGAAGTCCACCTGGAAGGCTCCATGTTTTTCTCGTTACCATGGGCTAGTTTGCTGACCCTCACTGGAATCCTAAGGGGAACCTCCAGTAATAGTTGCCTGTTTTAAGGTTGTTTTCCCCCAGATACACAGGGGCCTGTCAGGAAGCCACCCCCTTGCCTTCCTAGAGTGCACCATGATTTTGTGTCTCTTGACAAGAGACACAAGCTAGAAAATCCCAATGGCAAGTAAACAGGGTAGGATAGCTCCTCCCAGGCCATGCAGCACATGCCATGGCCCCTGGGTACCGGGCATGAGGCTGCCAAGAAAGAAGGAGAAGAGGAAGGAGGAGGAGGGGAGGCAGAAGAGGAATTATTCATCTGTGGAGGGTCAGTTGTGCCAAAGAACATCCACCACGTGCTCTGTCCTGTGCTAGATTCAATGGGAAATTTGACAGAGGAGAAGATAGCGTCTCTCCTTGCTTTCAATTCTTTAGTCCATAGTTACCAAGTACCTCTGGTGCACTGATTCTATGCTCATGAAAACAAATCCACCCCTCAAAGCACTCACTACGCCTGGTACCAGAGCCTCATAGAAACAAAACCCTTCCACACGAAACGAGAGAACACCAAAAGAACACAACAATGCGGGTGTTAACAGGTTATAAATGGCCCTCACATTTGAAGGAAAAGGAGACAAATGACTGAAATGGTCAAGTTATATATTAAAAAAAAAAAAAGTTTGGAGTTTAGATCACAAAAGGTAAAAACAGATGAGAGTTTTCCAAGCAAGAGTGAAATGAACCATACACTATCCATATATATAAGGCCCTTCCTCTGTATGTTTGTTTATATTGGCTTCCTCAGCTTGGCTGGTACAACTGCATTGGCTAAAGTGCAGGTGAGATCAGGACTCTTCCAGCCCCAAAGGTCTGTGATCTAGAAACCCTCAGGGAACTGCCCCTACACCTGGAAGCCAGTTTGTTTCCCATATGTAGACAGGAACCCTCTGATCCCTGGCTCATGACTGTGTCTCCAAGACTGTAACTATGAATGTGTGCAGCCCTCAGACCAGAGGACTTAGGAGAGTATAGACGTCCTAACACAAACCCAATCCAACCCTTTGAGCCCTAGAAATGGTAGATCAGCAGCATCTTTTCTAACCACAGGCTACATTAGCTCCTGGCACACAGTAGACACTATTTCTGAATGATAAGTTTGCAGAGGACAGGGACCACTTAGATGCTGCAACGACAGAGTGAATTTTGGACCAGGCTGAAAGCATCACATTCTGTTAAATATCTGTGAAGAAAGCAGTGGTATTTGAGAGCAAATCTCTAGATTCAGATTGTTTGGGGTCAAACTCAATGCCACAAGTTCCCTTATGACCTTGAGCTTTGTTTCGCCAACTTTAAGATAAGAATGAAGATAGTTATTGTGACTGAGAATTAAATGAAACATATTTAGCACAGCGTCCAAGAAATACTAATGACAATATTGACAGATTGACTGATGGTACTTGCAAATCACACATATTCAGGGGAAACATCAGCTTTGCCTGCTTTTGCCTCAAATGTTGTTTGTTGCTGTTGTTTAAGTCGCTAAGTCGTGTCCAACTCTTTTGCGACCCCATGGACTGTAGCCTGCCAGGCTCCTCTCTCCATGGGATTTCCCGGACAAAAATCCCAGAGTAGGTTGCCATTTCCTTCTCCAGGGGATCTTCCTGACCCAGGGATCGAACCCTTACCTTCTACACTGGCAGGAGGATTCTTTATCACTGAGCCACCAGGGAAGAACTTTGACTCAAATAGCTAATGAAAATGATCCCAAGGGACCACCATGCAACCAATCAGACTGGCCCACAAACCTGAAGAAACACTTTCCACTAAAGATCATCATGTCTTTGCAACCGGCTTTCTTTCACCTCTTGACTCCTCCCTCCTGTGCCTCTAGGCCTCTCTTCTGTGACAACTTCCTCCAAGGCCCAGATCACCCAAAAATATTTCATGGGAATTCTCAAAGTTGAAAGACACTGTAGAAGTTGTCCAAGCCATACCTCGTGATGTTAGATTTATGACACCATTGGCAGATAAAGGCTTAATATTCGTTTTTTTCCTTCCAGGTGTCTGAGTTTTAAGGTCTCCATGGAATGAATCTCTGCTGGAGGAATCTCAGACCTTGATGGAGACGATGATCACCCCTACTCAGTGAGCATGCAGTCTGTGCCTTGTCCTGGGCATGTCACAGGCTGCTGCTGTTGCTGCTAAATCGCGTCAGTCGTGTCCAACTCTGTGCGACCCCATAGACGGCAGCCCACCAGCCTCCCCCGTCCCTGGGATTCTCCAGGAGTGGGTTGCCATTTCCTTCTCCAGGGCATGAAAGTGAAAAGTGAAAGCGGAGTCGCTCGGTCGTGTCCGACTCAGTGACCCCATGGACTGCAGCCCGCCAGGCTCCTCTGTCCATGGGATTTTCCAGGCAAGAGTACTGGAGTGGGGTGCCATTGCCTTCTCCAACGTCATAGGCATTATCCTATTTATTTCTCCCATTAACTCAGAGAGTCAGGTACTCTGATCATCCCTGCCCCCCACCTCCATTTTTCCCAAGGAAACTGAGGCTCAGAGAGGATAAGTACTTTGAGTGAGGTCATACAGTTAGTAAGTAAGGAGATATAATCTGAACCCAGGTTGGCTGACTCTGTTTTTAGGGCTTGATGCTTTTAGATTTAATAAAGCTATGACTGATGGCTTACAGAGTTATGTGCGGTTAAGCCAGGCAGGAAGTGTTCATAAGGGCTGGCAATGGGTGTCAAAAATTCTGGGCCAGGCAGAAAATCATTTTTGAGAAGATGGCACCTTTGTGCATGTACCTGGATGAGAGAGAAAGAGACAGAGCAGAGTGGTAGGGAGAGCCTGGACCTCCCCAACCCTGTGTCAAGTGCAGAGACTAATAGCTACCTCTCAGGTGGCTGTGTGGTTTCTCAATAGATAGCAGTTACCATGATTAAAATTCCCCAAATTGAGATAAGGGGACTGTTCTGTTGTGAGCTTCTGAGAAAATGTATACATTGCTAATTCATGGCCTCCCAAGTGCTGGTGAGACGGCTCGGGTATGAAACCCTAAAACCCTCCTGGGCAAGGGCAGCTCTCCACCTGGACAGCAGGGAGGACCTGAAAGTCCAGAACATTCTGTGACCAGTCTTACCTTGATCTGCAACAGCACAGGCCACCTGTCTGCCCCTCATGCTGTGTTCTTGTCCCTCTGTCCGGGGCCTGAACCTCTCAGCGGAGGAGAGGCTCTTTTCCCCTCCCTCCCCAACATCACGAGTGACAAAGGTGTCCTCAGATCCCTCCACACAGACGAGCACATGCGCCACCTTCTCACAGGCCACTCCAGCCAGTGGTTGCTGTAGAAGTCACAGGTTTCCCAACCCTAAAAAGAAGTGGCCAGGGGTCTAGAAGGGTGGGGGTGGGCAAGTCTAGGACCATTTCCTTCTTCCCCTTTATCTGGAGGCATAATAAAGTGGGACAAAGCAGAACCACTGCAAATACATGCAAAAATAGAAGTAGATAGAAGTAAAAAATAGAAGTAATAATACTACTCCTACATCTACAGAAGATGGCATATTCTATAGCATCCTTCTTCCTGAGTGTACCCACATCTATTTTTCCATTGATGGACAGACTTGCCAAGAATATTATTCCCATTTGACAGGTGGGAAAAGTGGGACAGGAAGTAAGACCGTTAGTTGAGCTGAAGCCAGAACCAAGACCTCAGGGTCCTTACCCAACACCCTCGCCTGAGTCCTGCTGACTCCGTGTCTCCAGCCACCTACAAGAGAGAAGTCCACACCTCCATTCCCAACACAAGGACGCACCAGGTCTAACCCTGTGAAAGACATCAGTTAACTTGGTTTCTGAAGACTGACTCTTCTTCCACCGAGCAGCCCTTCCTTTTATCCAGGGGACACTATCCATTCCTAAGAAAAACCTGGAGCCAATCGTCTTCCCAGAGGAACCAGCTTAAAAAGGGCCACAAATACAGCTCTGAGAAATCAGGGCCGGGAGAGCCAAGAGGTCCCAGTACTCCTTGTCCAAGAAGGTTCTGTGCAACCTGGATTTGAATGGGATGTGTAAACGCAGACTTCACTGGGTCTGTGATCAACTCAGGGATTGTGTCAATTTTCTAAAACCACTGGGGAGTGGGGAAATGGGTTAATAATCCCTAGGGAGTCCCACGCATAAAAGTTGCGAGTCTTTAACTAAATCCTCTTCTATGAGGATCTAATGCAACATCATTACCCTGGCCTGTGCCAAACATTTCCCCTGCAAATGGGCCCATCCTGCTTCATCTGCCTTCAATCTGCCATGGACTCAGGCTCTGCCTTCTTAAGTGGGCTCAACCGAATTACAGGCTTCTGTGGTGTCGTGGGGCTGCAGCGAAGCTCCATTTTATGTTCTTAAATATTCATAAGGAGCTTTGCAACATTAATATCTTAGATGGCTTACAAGAACACTTAAATACTGGCTCTTCACTCCCCTCCCTTCTCCCCAAAAGTCCCAGCCTGTTCTAATTTGTGTAATGCATTGGGCCATTTTAATAATTGTCCAGGGATTTATTTGGTGGTTCTGCTGCCCCGTCGCACAGGGTGTAATTATGACCCCAGCTTCTCTTATGTGCTAATCCTGCTTGTTTCACTCTCAGAGAAGCCAAGATTGGAGAGGGCAAATGCAGTACAGGCTAATGCACAGGAATTAAGTTATGGGCCTCAGCCATTTCCCTCCACCTTCCCACCCGTCGTCCTCCAGCATCGCCACTGCTGAATGCGGAATAAGCCACCATTGTGGTGTCTGCAGGATGCTTTTAATTAAAGAGTGTGTTTCATCAAAAGGGCCAGATTCAAGAATGGGAGACTAAGGCCATCAATGAGTACCCAAATAATAAACTTTTGGCACGCCACTCAGTAACAAGAGTCTCAGAGTCGTGTCTTGTCCTAAGGTGGCATGAAACTGTTGTCATGGTTTTGCATAAAAGCTAAATAGAATAGAAGCTGCTGCCTATGATAGCATGCATACAATTATAGCATGCCTATGATGCTATATCTTTTTAACTCAGGAAAGGGGAGACACTGGGTATCTTAGAACTCACTGGAATTTTCTGATATGATTCAAACACTAGAGACTTAGGTAAGTTGCTATGTTCATTGTTCAGCTGTGTCCAACTCTTTGTGACCCCATGGGCCACAGACTGCCAGTTTCCTCTATCCATGGCATTCTCCAAGAATAACTGGAGTGAGTATTCTCTTCCCCAGGGGATCTTCCCAACAGAGGGATCGAACGCAGGTCTCCTGCATTGCAGGCAGATTCTTTACTGTCTGAGCCACCAGGAAAATAAACCACTTAGGGATGAATATGCATACACATGCAAATTAATAAAAAGCTGATTAAGAATGTTTATGCTCTAGGAATAAGCCCATTGTCACCTACTACCACCTTTGCTAGGTAACAATTCAAGTTCAAATGCCTGAAGCTGGCAAAGTTGTGTGCTGGCCTAGAGCCACGGACCAAGCCTAAGCCTCAACTTCTTATCCCTCTCTGCTCCCACCCGCACCCTCAGAAGGTCCCCACATGGCCTTTCCCTGGTGGGCAGTCCAGCAGCAGAGGCCATCAAGTCAACCCTACCTAATGTCCTGGGAAGATAAAGGCTTCCAGATTCCAGGAGTGCTTCCTGCAAAAAGCACTAGTTGGAGAAGGCTTCCTGGCAGAGGTGAAATTTGAAATGGACCAGGCTTGGCTAGTGCAGAGCATTCCAAAAACAAGAGTAGATCTGGACAATGGTAGTAAATAAAAGGCAATCCATGCTCTAGACAATTAATTGGCTTGCCTGTTGGGAAAGATATTACCAGGAAGTTGTAAGAGATGAGGCTGGAAAGGAAGACTGAGGCCAGAACTTCATACTTAGGTGATGAGGTAGCCAGCTTTAGAAACCCAAACTCTGAAGATACCTGGTTCATTTTTCCCAAAGAGATGAACCAGTCAATAAACCGATTAGTCTCTCTGCTTTTGTTTCTACCACCTGTCCTCTGTCTTCTTTCTAGGAGACATAACTGGAACAGCATGGGACAGTCACTCCACTCCATCTTAAACTGCTCCTCTCCCCACATCCATGAATAAGCAGCTCTCTATACCTGAGAGATTATCATGCATCCCTTTTGCTCACTCACATTCTCACCTTGAGGCTCCTGAGAGCACAAGACACCTCTATTTAGAGGACAGGGCAGGTATCTCTTCTCCCCCCTGCAGAGGACGACACTGTCACAAGTGTATCAGTCCCTCACTGGGCTTGCTGAAATAATGAAATCTTCCAGATCTCTGGCTCTTCGTCACCATGACTCAGAATGGGATGCGGTCAGATCCTTCTCAAGGAGTCCAGTGAAAGCCACGTGGTGTTGAGAAGCCAGAGTCCTAACTCCGCCATTACCTCCATGATTATAGACAAACAGCTTCCCACGTGGACCTCAGTTTCCCCAATGACAAACTGAAGGGGAGCATCCTGACCATCTCCAAGGTACCACTGGCTCTAAAACCTCAGGCATCTCTTTCCACAGCAGAAGCACTTCGCTGGAACATGGTGTCACCTGGTAGACAAATTCCCCACACAGATTACAAAGATGGCTTTATAACCAAGGCCCCATTAACCTGCAATTAATAATAGCATTCGTCTCCATCTAATTCACAGAAGATTCTAAAATAGAAAAGAAGACCAACTGCTCCCACAACTGGCTCCCGCAGGCTCCTTGCTATCCCAGCGCCAAGATCACGGACTTTCCTTGTCAGAACACGATTTACAGCACTCGGAACAGTTACATAAATTTCCATAAACATCCACAAATGCCCCAAACATTGAAATCCACTAGCAGGAGGGAGGGGAAGGGAGGGAGGGGACACTGGGGATTGTGGGCGATGGGGCAGCTCTGTGCCTGGGCAGCACAGTGGCTCCGCCAACTTAGGGCATTAAAGCCAAACATTACTAATCGTGAGTGGTTTGTCCTCTGCTGAGCACCTGAGCGCTAATTACATGCCTGGTTAACTCAGTAATGTACACACTGCTGTGCTCCCAGCTCAATCCCTCCCTCCACTTCACGAGATTAATGAGGGGAAGAAGGCGGTTGTTACAAACCTGTTTGTGGGGCTCTTGACACCTCCTGGGACGAAGACCAAAAATGATCTGAACCACTTAGCACACGCCATTTTTCCCACCACCACGTGGGGTGACCAACCGTCACTTAGCACAAGGGCCCCCTCCCCCAGCAGCTGAGCCCTGGGGCACAGTCAACGGGTTGGTAAATGTAGGAGGGGGATGGGGCAAAGGTGCCCCCCCCAGTGGAACTTTTACATAAATCCCTCCATGGTGTCCTGACGTCATATCTTCATTAGCAACTGTTCCCAAATGGCTCTCGTGGGCTGTTGGTTATCAGCGTTTCAGGCTCATTGAAAGCTCTCTTTTCTCCTGACATCTCCTTCCAGGTGGGTCTGTCTTGTAGGGATTGAACTAGGCCTGCCTTCCAGGGTCACAGTTGTCCCTGAGGACAGGAGCCTGAAATTCCAAGGCCTCCTGAGCCCTAAACAAGGCAGAAACTCAACAAGACAGGGATGGAGGGCGCAGAAAGTTTTGCCAAGTGGAACAAAGGAGAATCTGGGAGTCTTCTAGACATCCAGACAACTGAACCCTGCCACCTTTGAACCCATCATCCATAGAACAGAAGAGAGGGACTTCCTGCTGCCCTGAAAGCTATGGGCTGCCTTTCCGCGCTATTTTCTTGCCTGGGTGTTTGTAGCCTCATTCCATCCTTTTGAAAAGCTTGTAGAGGGATGAGGCGCTGACTGTGTCATTGAGCCCAGGCCCGGGCCTCTGGAAACATCCCTGGCTCCTGCCTCACTCACCTTCAGAAACAACCCTCAATTCTGGCCTCCTTAGGTGTGATCTGCTCACCCCAGGCCTGGCTGGAAACCCCTGGAATGGAATGAACCCCAGCAGCAGGTGTTCTCTGCCTGTGTTCATTTCAACAGCATGTACTGAGAGCCTCCCATGTGCTTTCAAGGGACTTTCAGTCAAGCAGGGAGTGAAACAATCACAACATCCACCGACCATGTGCATCCATGCATTATACATGAAGTCGGGGGGAATGCAGAGAACCCATCATTAACTGTGGAAGAGAGGCATGCCCAGGAACATGTCTCTAGCAGAAAGACCTCAGGGAAGACCAGGAGTTTGCTGGACAGACAGGGCAGAAATGGGGCAGCAGAAAGAACAGGGACGAGCACGTATAAATGCTCGGAGATTTGAAAGTGGCCAAGACAACTTCAGGTGACTCTCCTTTCCCACGTCTCCCCTCTTTCCCTCTCCTTCCTCTCCCCCACCTCCCTTCTTCTTCCTCCCCACTTCCTTCATTCCTTTTCAGAGGAGTGTTGCCAGAGGCTCATGGCCAATGCAAACCCTCAGGGGACCCTCAAGGTTGAACAACAGCCCCTGTTCACACCACGGCAGAGAAGACAGCCAGGCTGGGCTCCTCCACATCCTCTTCCTGCACTTTTGCCTCCTTCCTGGGACCACATATCACCTAATTAACCACAGGTAAACCAGTGACCTGTGAGGCAGATTTACATCTTAAAAGAAAGAGAATGTGATGGATAATAAAATGAATGTGTCTCTCATGGCAGAGTTTCAGGCATCAAGAATAGACCCTTCCAAGCTGTTTTAGAGCAGGGATCCCCAACCCCCAGGATCTAATGCCTGATGATCTGAGATGGAACTGATGTAATAACAATAAAAGTAAAATGCACAATAAATGTAATGCGCTTGAATCATCCTGAAACCATCTCTGATCCCAACTGGTGGAAATATAGTCTTCCACAAAACCAGTCCTTGGTGCCAAAAAGGCTAGGGACTGCTGCAGGATGGAGCACCTCCTTGGCTGTCCTTCAAAGGATGACAGGGAGGCTGGACCGGCTCAGGTATAGTGAGCTCTAGAGAATCTCATTACATCACAAGATCTCAAGGCCTTTGAAAAAACAAACTCCTCCCAAGATGAAAGATGGACGCTCTGGGATTTAGTGTCTCTTGTCAATGATCAGAAGGCAGGTCTGGGTTCCGAATCAAAGCCAGGAGCCGGGGGGTTCTGCCTGGCCTCCCACATCAGAAGGGGATTGGAGGCTGTGCCGAGCCGCCCTTAGCAGCTCACCTTACCTTTGCTTTCACACTGTCTCTGGGCCGGTAGTCCCATTCCAGCACCTCTACCCTCTGTTCCCCCAAACCTTGGTCCCTCTCAGTTTTAAGTAGGGACCTAGGGGTACCCCTGGAAAGTGCCCTCCGCCTCCATCTGTGGAAGCACCAGGGAATTTGGGGGATGCCCCTGGAGCAGATCAGTAGGGAGGTCACATGTTCCCAGTTTGCTCCTTCCCGGGGCTGCCCAGCCCCTGCCATGCCAGGTGATGGACAGGGCTGGCCCCACCCACCTCCGCTTCCCAGAAAAGCGGAAGCTCTCCGGACAAACGACGTTCACAGGGTTCCACCACAGCCGCACGATGACAACTGCAGAGTTTCGCCAACCACACCGTCTTTTAAAAAAAAACAGACAAGTCATCCCAGAGACCGCCTGATTACATCACGGGTTGTCACCCAGCCAAGCTTTTACACGGGCCCACGAGAGAACTCGGCCCGCAGGCGGGCCTGCCTGCCGCTGGCCGGCCCCACGGCCACCCGGCCATAGATCACGTCTGCAAGCCCATGGAGTTCATTATCTCCCTAATGCTGCTGCTTCTGTGGATCATTAGAAAGAAACTTGACCTGACCTGTGAACTCTGAAATTGATTGTTGCCTTGAAACGGTCAACAGCCCATTTTCTAATCGATGCACGGAATAATTTTATACATATTTAAATTATATATTAACTTTAATGCTTGTTAAATTTATCTACCACTTTCCTCCTGTGCTTCTTTTTTCATGCGCTCTAACTCAGGAGGGTGTATTTACTATTGGGTGGAAGGAAAAGTGCGGGGGGGGGAATCTAGGCCAAGACCAGGTGAAGAAGGAAACAGAAGTTCCAGGGCTGAGCCAGAGGGCGTGGAGGAGTAGTTCTGAAGGAAAGTATGTGCGTATCTGGAAATATGTGTGCATGTGAGTGTAGGTGTGAGAGAGTGATGTGTTATATGTACAAAAGTATGCATATCTGGAAATATATATATGTATATATGTGCATGTGGGTACGTTGAAGAATATGTGTGTGTCTATGTATGTGTGTAAGAGCACGTGTGTATCTGGGAAAATATATGTGGATGTGTGTGTATGTTCTCTCCCATGCACTCTCCCTCAACTTATCAAGTGGTCCAAATGCCCAGCCTGAGCCCCAGTGCTGAGATTAAAATTTCTCCCATTGATGTGCATTAAGGAGCTATGGATGCAGGGGTTTTGTCTGAAAAGGGCAGACTCAGACCATTTCAGTTATCCTGAATGTGGCTTGAAATTTCTAGTACAGAAAGGGGTCCCCAAAGTGCTAAACTGTCTGGAAAGAAGGCCAAAACTACTAATGGTCTGCAAAGCAGATGTTCTTAATCTGGTGTTCATCAGCCTGAGACCTCTGTGGATCAATGAGTCCCTTGAAATTGAAGAAAGTGCACACGTGCATGTGTGCCCAGGGAGAGCCTTTGTCACAGCCACCGGCTTTCAGAAGGTTGATGACTGCAGATCAGATGATGCTGATTATGTTTGCAGAGGCAAGGACTGCCTCTGGGCTCCCCCCGCATCTAGCACTTTCAGACGTAGCCCTGACACCCCTGCCCTTCCTTCCACATGGGCCAAAGCCCACCATGGGTCTCTAACTCTGAGCCAAGAACACGTGATGGAGAGCCACTCATAGCCAGAGCAGAGCAACAAGCAACTGTCTCCCAGTTCAGAGTCCAAATCAGCATGCCTGCTCCATCCTTCCCGACCCGACCTCCCGGAGTTTGGACACACTCAAGAATTAAACTCAGCTTGCCCCTGTGGATAAGATGTAAACAGATACAAGCAAACCTTCTAGAAACAATCCACAAAACATTCATGCCTGTTGTCTCAGTTATTTTACTTCTAAGAATCTGTCCTAAAGAAATAGTCAAACTGCAAACAAAGGTTTGTGCATGGAGATGTTCCTTGGAGTATTAATACTCAAGCAAACAACTGGAAATAACCTACTGTCCAGAATGACAGGAAGAACTAAAAACTGCAATGAATCCATGTGAAGGACTGCTCTCCTGCCATTAAAAAGCATGTTTACATTTATGAGCCCTGTTAACAAAATTAACTATTAATAATTTAAATTGCCCATTGTTTATGTTCTCAAAAGTAGGTTTAATAGACGTTTTAGTGACAAGGAAGATGCCTACAGTACAATTATACAGTAAAAGTATGATATGGTAAAATTTCAGTTTTTTAATGCATAGAGAAAATCATAGAAAAAAACTACAAAATAGTAATAATGGTTTTTCAGAGGCAGAGTGATTTTTCTGGCCTTTACATATATTTCTGTACTGTCTAGGTTTCTGTTATGTGTTGATTTAGTTTTTTAAAAAAAGGAAAAAAACTTAATTAAAAAGGAAATTCTGCTTTCCAATCCATCCACCACAAGCCATCTCTAACTCCAGACCCCAAACTCAAGGCTCCCTATTTCTGTTCCCTTCCTCCTTGTGAGCGGTACAACTAAACTATAATGCCACCAAGTTTTGTAGTCCCCCTTAGTAGTCCTTGAAATAAAATCAAAACAGTACTTACCTCCTCTGTGCCTTCACGTTTCCACGTTCTTCCTTAACTTTCAGGATCCTTCCTCAGGCAATCTTCTATTTCCCCTTCCTCTGCTTATTAACAATAGCCTAATTCCTCATTTACAAATCAATGTCCAACTTAGATAAGAAAATATAACCTGGGCTGTTTCTTCCATGTGGAAACAAGAGCAGGGGGTTGGGCAGGGAAGCAAAAAAAAAAAAAGGAAGTGGTGAGAAAGACTAGCTTACCTCACCTAGGTTGCTACCTACTTTCCCGGGAAGATCAAGGTCATCTAATATGTACTGCCTTGACTTTCTTCCCTCTGCCTCAGAGACTCCTCGCATCATTATCATCCATCCTTTCATCCTCCCCCCAACCCCCACCGTCTCGAAGGAAGACGTATTCTTTTACTTGGCCAAGGTGCAACCTCTCCACCTGGACTATTGATCCCTTCCCATCCCTCCCAGCCCATCGCTAGATCAATCATCTCCAAGCTCTCTAGAATCTGTGATCTCCCCTCCCTAGGGGCTCGCTCCCCTTCTGCAGAGTCAGACTGCATGGCTCTGAATCCCTTCTCCACTTCTTAAGAGCTGAGCAGTCTGCTTCTCCTCTCTGTGCCTCAATTTCCATGTCTGAAAGATTGGAATAATAACAGTTACTGGAATAAAATGAGGTACCGCCTTTAAAACACTCAAAGTAGGGATGTCACATAGCCAGTGTTAGCTGCTTCCATTATTTTTGTGGTCTTAAAGCCTGCTCGTGGAGAAGGAAACGGCAATCCACTCCAGTATTCTTGCCTGGAGAATCCCATGGACAGAGGAGCCTGGCAGGCTACTGTCCATCAGGTCGCACGAGTCGGACACGACTTAGCAACTAAACCACCACCACCACCAAAGCCTGCTCAACTGGCTTCCCTCTGGGGAAATGCCTTCCCCAGCACCCTTCTCCTCTTCTCCTCTATTCCAATGTCCTGAATCACTCCTTCCTATCACGGAAAAATTTCTTGCTGCCTGGAATTTCTCAGCTTCTACTAGATCTCAGTACCCATCTTCTGGGTACTGTCTCCCTTACCCACAAAACCACTTTCACTGGCATTAGCCATGGCATCACTGAGCCCCTGAGACTTCGCTCAGCCTTACCCTCCTCCAGCCCCATCGTGACTCAACCCTCCCACCCTGCTCCAGACTTTGGTCTCCTTGGCCTCCACTGGACCACTTTTGGTTCTCCATCTCTATCTCAGGCCACCTCTTTGCAGCTTCATCTACCAACTCCTCGTCTGTTTGCTCTCAATGGAAGTTCATCCTCAAGGTTCTGAAGCAGGGCCCTCTCTTCCCCCTCAACCCACTTTCCCTGAGTGATCCTGTCAACGCTCACAGCTTCTTCACCCATCATCTACACGTTGATCGCTCCCATGTGAGAAGTTTCTTCAAGCAGAGAAGAGGGTGGAATGGAATAGCTGCCAGAAAGGCAACAGCCAGTATCTTCCAGAGGGCAAAAGAAGATGGGAGAGAAGAGAGGGCCCGGGGTCAACATTACTCACAGATTGAGATAGGGGCCAAAACGGGGTGATTCCCGAGGTTTAAAATAGTTCTCCACCTCTCAACTGCTCCTCTAGGCTATCAGTGGTACCACTTGAGAGTCTGCTCTTCAGCTGAAGGCTCTGAGTCTTTTTACTGTAGTGTCCATCTGTGGCTCTCATGGTGCAGTGGAAAGAAAAGAAAAGTGGACGAAGGAGTCAGGAGACCTGTGCGAAACCCAGCTCTGTCACCAGCGGCGCCTTTCCTCTCATGGGCTCTTCACTGGCAAAAACCAGATAACAACGTCAATCTTAGAGGGCCATTGGGAATACTGTGGCCCATTTTCCATTTTCTCCTCTTTTCTCCATCTTGGTCTCAGTTTCTTTATCTGTGAAATGGGAGTGACAGCACAGATCATTTATCAACTCCTTTGAGCCACTCTCCTTTGGCAGGATTTGGCCCCAGTCCTCTGCACTTACTTAGGAAGTGACTCCTGATGAGAGTTTACAGGTCAATAAATAATACTCTTCTTCTCAGACAGATGACTCAGAAGCAGCTGAGCCCACCAGGGGGAGAATCAGCTTCATCTCTGCCAGACTGGAAGGTGCAGCTCTAGGTCTGTGGCAATAGGGGCTTGTTAACATGTCATTCCAGAAACCAATCTCCTGTCCCATTTAGGAGATCCCCACCCTGTCCTTGGCACGCAGTAGGCTCCCTTCGCTGCTTTTAACAAAAGTTTTATGATAATATAATTCTTAAAAAAAGTTTCATGGGGATTTGGGAAAGCCCTAAGATTCCCAGCTGGGCAGGACAAGTCACTGAGCTGGAGTTTGCCCCCTGATTTCTTGCCTAAGTTTCTTTCCATGGCATAGTTAGTATGTCTGTTGCTCAAGCAGCCCCCAAAGGGTGGGGCACCCGTGGACTGAAGGTGCTCCATCATGTCAGCCAGATTCCCCACAAGCCCTCTGTCCAAAAGCCTGGGATGATAGCAGTTCGTATTTACTGGTCACTGTTCTAGATGCTTTATATGCCTGAGCCCACTTAATACTTATCATAGTCTTAAAGGGTAACACAATTATAAATCTTGTTTTTGAGATGAGGATACAAAAAACACAGAGACGTTGCTTGTCCCGGACCACACATTAAACAAGTGGCAGAGACTGGATACGAAGCCAGGCGGTCCCAGAGCCAGAGCTCACGCCACCACTATGCTGTCCTGCCTTTTCCACCTGCAGACAGTCAATCAGTCACAGCAGAGTCATGGAGCACCGAAAGGTTCCTTCCAACCCACTACTGCCAAACATCAGATACCACGTGCGATGCTTATTTTCGTGTCAACTTGCCTGGACCTCCAGATGCTCAGACATTTGATCAAATGTTATTCTGGGTGCATCTGGGAAGGAGTCTCTGGATGAGATCAACATTTGAATCTACAGACTGACAAAAGCAGATTGTCCTCCCCGTTGCTGGTGGGCCTCATCTAATCAATTGAAGACCTGAATAGAACAAAAGGGCTGAGTAAGAGGGAATTCCTCCTGCCTGACAGTTTGGGCTAGAACACTTTTTTTTCTGACCTTTGTCTTAATATTGAAGCATCAGTTCTCATTGGGTCTCAAGCTTGCCAGGTTTCAGACTGGAACTTACAGTCTTGGGCCCCTTGGCTCTCAGACCTTTGGACTCAAGACTCAGGCTGGAACTGTACCATGAGTGATCCTGGGTCTCTAGGTTGTCAACAGCAGATCTTGGGATCTGTCAGCCTCCATAATCACATAATAATAAATCTTCTTGGTAATAGATCTTCCTATATATGTATGCGTACACCCTATCCTGTTTCTCTGGAGAACCCTTACTAATACACTCCCATCAGTTCAAATGTCCTGGGGTACAGTTTTATCCATGTAGTGATGCTAAGAGGAGGCTTCAGTTATAACCACCCTGGTTCTGAGCATTGGAACATCAGGTCAGGATGGCAGTAGCCAATGACCACAGAAGTGTGAGGAGAAGAAAGAGGTCCCTGGGGGACAAGAAGGAAGAAGATAGTGGGGTTGGTAATAGAGAATGAGAGAGGATGTGCTTCGCCCTACAAGCTGGAGGGATCCTCTGGTGAACAGACCTGTTGGCAAGAAGGGAAGTTTCCCATCCTGACTGCCTCCAGCAAAGGATGTCACTCCCCTGCACACTATGACATTGCTCTTGCCTCCCCCACTGGCACATGAAATCCCCTGAAAAAGAGCTGGTTTTCATCTCGCATCCTTACCCATGGCACAGGTAGGTGCCCCACAGGGGTGAGGGTCTATCAGTCAGATCCCCAAATGAGTAAGTCTGTCCAGCTTGTTGTGTGATGCAATTCTGCCTGAAGAATGAAGGAAGAGCCTCAGAGGGAGAATGAAGGTGGCAGGTGGAAAATGGTTCCTGACAAGCAGCAGCTGGAGTCCTTGCCAGACTGTGGAGCATCATGGGAGAACAGTGCTCTGGAGCCAAATTCAGGTTCCAGCTGAACTCTCTGACTAGCCGTGTGGCCTCAGCCAAGTTTCTTAATCTCTCTCAGTTCAGTTCAGTTTAGTTGTTCAGTTGTGTCTGACTCTTTTCGACCTCGTGGACTGCAGTACGCCAGGCCTCCCTGTCCATCACCAACTCCCAGAGCTTACCCAAACTCATGTCCATCTAGTCGGTGATGCCGTCCAACCATCTCATCCTCTGTCACCCCCTTCTCCTCCCACCCTCAATCTTTCCCAGCATCAGGGTCTTTTCCAGTGAGTCAGCTCTTTGCATGAGGTGGCCAAAGTATTGGAGTTTCAGCTTCAACATCAGTCCTTCCAATGAACACTCAGAACTGATCTTCTTGCAGTCCTAGGGACTTTCAAGAGTCTTCTCCAACCCCACAGTTCAAAAGCATCAATTCTTCGGCACTCAGCTTTCTTTATAGTCCAACTCTCACATCCATACATGACTACAGGAAAAACCATACCTTTGACTAGATGGACTTTTGTTGGCAAAGTAATGTCTCTGCTTTTTAATATGCTGTCTAGGTTGGTCATAGCTTTTCTTCCAAGGAGCAAGTGTCTTTTAATTTCATGGCTGCAGTCACCATCTGCAGTGATTTTGGAGCCCCAAAAAATAAAGTCAGCCACTGTTTCCACTGTTTCCCCATCTATTTCCCATGAAGTGGTGGGACCAGATGCCATGATCTTAGTTTTCTGAATGTTGAACTTTAAGCCAACTTTTTCACTCTCCTCTTTCACCTTCATCAAGAGGCTCTTTAGTTTTTCTTCACTTTCTGCCATAAGGGTGGTGTCATCTGCATATCTGAGGTTATTGATATTTCTCCCGCAATCTTGATTCCAGCTTGTGCTTCCTCCAGCCCAGTGTTTCTCATGATGTACTCTGCATAAAAGTTAAATAAGTAAGGTGACAATATACAGCCTTGACATATTCCTCTTCCTATTTGGAACCAGTCTGTTGTTCCATGTCCAGTTCTAACTGTTGCTTCCTGACCTACATACATGTTTCTCAAGAAAGCTCTATACAGTCAGCAAAAAGAAGACTGGGAGCTGACTGTGGCTCAGATCATGAACTCTTTATTGCCAAATTCAGACTTAAATTGAAGGAAGTAGGGAAAAGCACTAGACCATTCAGGTATGATCTAAATCAAATCCCTTGTGATTATACAGTGGAAGTGAGAAATAGATTTAAGGGACTAGATCTGATAGACAGAGTGCCTGATGAACTATGGATGGAGGTTCGTGACATTGTACAGGAGACAGGGATCAAGACCATCCCCAAGAGAAAGAAATGAAGAAGGGCAAAATAGTTGTCTAAAGAAGCCATACAAATAGCTCTGAAAGGAAGAGAAACGAAAAGCAAAGGAGAAAGGGAAAACTATACCCATTTAACCTCTCTGGCCCTCTAAAATTGACAACGACAATACCACTCACCTCACAGGTTGTGAGGAAGATGAATTCATGCAAGTCAAGTGTGTAGGACCTGCCTGGCTCACAGTCAGCACAAAACGTGTTTGATCATCCTCATTGCCATCATTAAGTCATCATTTTGCACAAGCGGTCCATTAAAATGGCTCAGGTTAGTTCTGTAACTACTAATCTGAGCTACGTGAGTTCTTTTTAAGGTTTGACCTTGGGGGCTCAAACTCTTAAGGAGATCACAGATTCTGACCCTAAAAAGAGAGACTAGACCCAAATGAGGGCTATACCCACAGCACATTTCCAGAAATCTGAGATTTTCCCAAATAAAGCTCCGTGTATCAAGAACCTGAGAAGAGAGATACCAAGTCACCAAAAACATTCAGCTTCCTTCAAGGTAGGGGGAGGGAGAGTTATTTGTTTATTTTCACAAATATTAAACTTTTCAATTTTCTTATAACAGTGGTGGCTTCATCAGAAAGCTGGAATTGGATGCCCAGATTATTATGAGACAGGCTGTGGCTTAATCTTCACAATGTTTTTATATTTGAGAATAAAGAGGCATTGGGCACTTATCTAAAATTGCAACAGCCAACAGCAGAGAAGGAAAAAAGCCCTGGCAGGTACATGGCTGTGATCTGCATATGTACATGCTTTTGAGTTCATTATGGAATCACAGAGTCAAGGCATCTCAGAGCTAGAAGGAACTTCAGCATCCCTCTCTTTCAACCCTTTCTCCTTACAGATGGGGAAACTAATGCCCAGGGGAAGGATGTTAGTTACCTAGCTTCACTCACCTAGTTTGTTGTTGTTCAGTCACTAAGTCATTTCTGACACTTTGCAACCCCATGGACTGCAGTATGCCAGGCTTCCCTGTCCTTCACTATCTCCTGGAGCTTGCTCAAAGTCATGTCCATTGAGTTGGCGATGCTATCCAAACATCTCATTCTCTGTTGTCCCCTTCTCCTCCTGCCCTCAATCTTTCCCAGCTTCAGGGTCATTTCTAACAAGTTGCACCAGGTGGCCAAAGTATTGGAGCTTCAGCTTCACCATCAGTCTTTCCAAAGAATATTCAGGGTTGATTTCCTTTAGGGGCTTCCCCGCTGGCTCAGACAGTAAAGAATCTGCTTGCAATGCTGGAGACCCGGGTTTGATCCCTGGGTCGAGAAGATCCCATGGAGAAGGGAATGGCTACCCACTCTAGTATTCTTGCCTGGAGAATTCCACAGACAGAGGAGCCTGGTGGGCTACAGTCCATGGGGTCGCAAAGTTGGACACAACTGAGCAACTCAGCTAGCTAATGACAAGCTAACTACACTTCCTGTGTAGAAAGCTGTGAAATAAAGCTTGGGCAGGGAGACGGTCCACTTATTTTAACAAGATGCCCTCCACCTTCCCTGTCTGGACAGGACTCTTCCCCAGCCTTCACTTTGAGCCCCTTTGTAATATGCCTCTGTCCAACCACACTCTCCCATCTTGGCTTCCATTCAGCCAGGCTCATCTTCCCCGGCTACCAGCATGGCTCCCACACTGTCAGGAATGCCTTCTTCAGCCCACTGTGCTAATGCGAAGTTTTTCCTTCAAAGACAAGTGAGAGGCAACTTCTTTGAAGTTTCTTCTGACCACCACAGCCACAAGAGTTAACTGTGACCTCTCAGGGCAAGTTCAGTTACCAGATGTGCACTGAGAGGCATAAGGAGAAGTCTCTCAAAGGCCTTCCAGAGCCCCAACCGTCACCCCAGCCCTGCTTCATGACTGCAAGCAGATCATTTCCTTCTCCAAGCCTCAGGTTCGTCTGCTGGAAAAATACTTCGCATGTTTCACAAATTAAATTAAATTACGCATCATAGCATATTAGGGACTCAGATAAAGGAAACATATATTTAAGATACATTCTTTAGTTCACCAATACACAGTACAAGTTTTTGTCCTCGAGTTGGTTCCTATGCATATCGGTTTTGTCATCACAACTAGATTGTAAGGAAATACAATTAAACTCCATGACACCAGGAATTTTGCCCCTTTTATTCCCTGAACAACACCCAGTGCCTCACACAATGTCTGGTAAACAACAGGCACTCAGCAAATATTTGTTGAATAAATCAGCAAACTTTTCTTATATCCCCTAAAGAGTTCAGATCCACAGTAATAACAGGAAATCTTCTGTTTGCATAGGGATTTACATTATTCAAAGCATTTTCACATGTAAAAAATGTGCTTGATACTCAGACAATGCTGTGCAGGAGAAAGATGGGGTACTATTATCTGTCCCCAAGTCCTAGGTGAGGAACCTGGGATGCAGAAGCCAGTTTTCAAGGTGACAAAACTAGGAAGTGGTGAAACAGAGGTTAAAGCCATCTCCCAAATCCAGGTTGAGTCTACTTTTCGACTGCCACATCCAATAAGTGCTCCTGGAAGGACTGATTAATTTGGATTCTAATTTTGATCAACTTGGTGAAGCATTTGATGACTGCAAAGAGTTCCCTGACTTCCAGAAGAAGGACATCTCTGAGCGTGGTGGCCAGATAAAGGGGCGCCGAGGCAGGGAAGCTGGGGCAGTGGGAGGGAAGTGAATTAGAGAAACTGTTCCTTCAGCAAGACAAATTTGTCCAGGGAAACCATGCTTGGCTGGGGAAACCAATTGGAAAAGAATGATAGAGGGCCGGCTCCTGAGGTTCATCAAAGTCATTTGTTGCAGGTAAGCTCATTTTTCACAGGCCAAGGGGATATTTACCTGGAGTACACCTTTAAGGAATAGCCGACAGATTGAATGGTACGATGCTTTATTATATTTCACACCCTGGTGATTCAATATGATGGAGGCAGAGGAGGGGGGACAGCGTTCTGGAGGGAGAGCAAAGGAGAAAGGAGGACGAAGGAGATATTAAAATGTCCAGCAAAGGGGTGTCCTCCTTCTCAGGTGCCTGGGGCCAAAATCGACTGCAGTGGAAAGTAGGCAAACAGCACACTCTGTGGATGATACTGATCAGAGAGCGGGTGGCCCACTTCAGTTGACCTCACCCCTCTCTCCTGGCCGCTCCCTCGTGCCTGGTCAACCCGATACCATTTTCCAAAATGCCTTCACACAGTTCTTAGAAACTCAAAGGCCCGTGTTCTGCCCTGGTTCTACCACTACTTTAGCCAGGCAAACCGAAGCAACACATTTAACCTTGGCAACCCAGTTGACTCATCTGTACAAAAACCAATTCCCCAGTGGTCTCTAGGCTCCCTTCCAGCCCTACATTTTATGATTCAAAGTCAGCCCCAGAGACCGACCTTTCTCTGGAAACACCTGGCTTTCAGGGCAGCCCTCCCTCACATCCCTGTCCCACCAGTCGGCCGTCTAGAAGTCGGCCGAAATCATCATCGGAAGGAGCATCCTTTCTGATGGCTCTTACCTGCGGGATGGCCCCCTTACCTGCACACTCCTTTTGTTGCCCTTTATCTCTTCAGACCCCCCTCTAAGTGCCTTTCCGTTCGCTCAAATCAATCTGGCCCACCGTCTGCAGTGGAAGGTGAACTCTTGCCCTTTTTCCTTCCTTGTCTTTCTGCCTATCTCCACTTGTGATGAGGCCGCCTTGAGGGTATAAGTCATGCACTGAAGATGGTGGGTTCCATGTCCCTGAAGCCGGGGAGGCAGAGCCCTGACGTCAGCCTGATACCACCGCCTCCGGACTTCTTTCAAGTAAGAGAGAAATAAGCTACCTCCTTGTTTCTGCCTCAGCCTCTTGAGTTTTCTGTTGTGTGCAGCTAAGCCCAGTGAGAACCGAAATGTGAGTGGAGGAAATCGCTTCGTCTAAGGGCCTCGCCACTGCATTCACCATTCGACACCCACGGGGCTGAGCGTGTGACAGGGAGCACGTGAAGATGTGGAGGACGGCGGGAGGAGGGGAGTACAAGGTGGCTAGCTTCCCTCGCCTGCTTACTTCTCTCTCCTCCCCGGGCCCCTGGCCGTGGGTGCGGGGCTTTGGGGAAGGCGGATGCTGGGCTGGGCACCCACCATGGCATCTTCAGTGGCCTCCCTCCCCTGGGAGGGATGTGCTTCCAGAGCTCTGACTGGGGATTCCAGAGGCTGTTTGGATACAGAGGATTTACTTTGTCTTTAAAAGTCCAACTGATGTGAAGTTGAGTTTGGGGGTGTGGACCAGGCCCCCTTCTCTTCACCCTAATTTCTCCTCTGTCAGTGTGATTTAGGGCTGGAAACTTTAACTAAATACCTTCCTGTTAGAGCACTGAGGAGGCATGCCAAGTACGTCCTGTGAACCCGAAGCTGTGTCATCAGCAGTCTGTCTGTCACTTAGCAAAGTCCGGAGACTGCGGGGCCCATGACAAGCACTCTGGATGAAAAAGAAGGACCAGGTGGAGAAAAATCCAGGGAGAACTGGGCTGTCTGGGGCCATGTAGAGCCAAGGGGTGAGGAGGCAGAGGCCTGGGAGTGTGGGGAATGAGAGGCCTGGAAAGTAAGGGATAGGCTGTTCAGTTCAGTCCCAAGAGCAGTCCCTGAGCACCTTCTATCTACCAGGAAATACAAAGGGACCTCCCAGCCCCCCATTGGAGCTTGCAGTCTAGAAGAGATAAGGGGCTTTGTGCAAATGTCTAGAATATGATGATTTCAAGGGTCCGAGAAGATGAATAAATCAAGGGCTGTGGAAACACCGAGAAAGGAAAAACAGATTCTGCTTGAGGGCGAGAAGGCTTCCCGCAGGAAATGGCCTTGGGCTGGGCTGGCAGATGGAGTAGACCTCTGGCCCTCCCAGGGCTGGAGGGAGGGGTGAGTCTAAGCAAAGAGAGCAGTGGGACTACTGCTGCCAAGAGGGGAAGTTGTTTCTGACTTCACAATTGTGTCAATGAAATGGATGAACGGTTTTTGGACAGCAGCCTCCTCAGAGGATGCCCACAGCCTTATCGACCAGGAAATGGTTGTTCTCCCCACACCCACAGAGACAGGCATGGAGCCCAGAAACTCCAGGTAGATGACCTTTTCTGGGACCGAGTCTAGCAGTGGAAATAGCTTTGCTGAAACTCAGGTGACGGGTGAGGTCAGCAGGCCAAGTACACAGGTGGCTCTCCTGAGTCTCCCCTGGATGCCTCTGAACAGATTGGAAGCACAGACCATGACCCTGGAGCCCAAGTCAGTCTCTGGTGAAGAACTGGGGGACATCAGAGCTGCTCTGCACTCTCCTTCACCAAGAGACTCCTAGGTACTTGGATCCTGAAGGGACACAGTGACAGGAGAGAGACACATTAGCCCCTGGCCACCCTCTTCAGGCTCACAGCTCAGTTACAAGGCATGGAGCTCATATGCCAGATGGCAAGAGGGTACCTTCAAGAGCCATGACAAGGCAGTTAGTGAGACCTCACATGGCACAGAATAGATGAGCAGGGATGCAGGCATGGTCAATCCAAGAATACTTCCTGAAGGAAGCAACACTGAATCCTAAGATGCTGGGAAAACAGGCACTCCTGCATTGGTGATTGTATCAGTCACCTATCACCATGTTAATGCTACATAACATACCGTCCCAAACTCAGTGGTTTAAAGCAACAGTCATTCACTCACCCATGCCCTGGCTGAGCTTGATTCCAAACTGCGGGTCAGGTCCAAATGCATACATTTGTTTCTCATCCTCCTTACATCACAGGTCAAGGAGGGACACATTTCTCATGGCCATCAGAGAAGCACAAGAAGATACGTTAGCATCATACCTGCTGATTTCCCATTGACTGAGGCAAGTCATATCGCCAAGCCCTTCATCAAGGAGTTGAGGTGTACACTCCGTCTACCATGAAGTCAAAGCAAATCACAGCCAAGTCCAGCATCAACAGGACAGGAAGTGTGTGTGTGTGTGTGTGTGTGTGTGTGTGTGTGTGTGTGTGTAGAGTGGGTGTGGATGGGTGGGAAGGAAATGAATTTTTTCAGTTTATCACAGTGATGGGGAAAAATGGAAAGCTGTTCTACACAGAAGGACTATATGAGCAAAGACTTGAGCATGAGTCTGCTCTGCAGCCAGGAGGATACTTACGACCCAGATAGAAGGGGCGAGCTGAGCAGGTAGAGGATGGAGCCCCACCTGTCTCTGGCAATGAGGCTGGGGGCATAAGTGGGTGGCAAACCAGTTAACAAGCTCTTTCTTGGGCTCTTGCCTCTTCTTGATGAATCAAGAAATTAGCAACCGGAAGCAAGAGATCTCACTCCTGTAGGAAAATATTACAACTCACCGAATTCCTGCGTCCCCCCTGAGCTTTCTAGGATTTTCCCAGCCCTGAGCTCTGGCTGTTATCTGAGCAGAGGGTGTGCACACCCTGGGGCAGTGGCACCCCAGCCCCTCAGAAGGCTCTACGGGACTCACTAGATCACCGTGGTGTGTACACTCGTCTTGACATCCCTCTAGACTCTAAGCCTTTGGGGCCTGGTACTGTATTGCAAACCTTTTTTTTTTTTTTTGCAATCTCTAAACAGCAGGGGCTCCCTAACCACATATAGAATAAATGCCTGAATGGTAGACGATGCTGAGAAAATCAGGAAGCACCATTTCTGGAATAAAAAAACTGAGGAAACTAGTTCAGCTGGACTAGCCACAATCAAGACAGTCCTATTAATAGAAAATGCAAACATTATTTAGGGACAGGAGCGTGAAATGGGAAAGGCGAAGGACACCTGAAGGTGGACAGAAACTCAGTCTTGTGTGAAAACATAAACTTGAGCAGAAATGAAATTGCTGGAGAGGCCGTCAGTTCTTAAAGAAACGTAGTTGCGGGTAATGGCCCCGGGGAAAGGTCCATGGCAGATGAGCCCGTCAGCTACCTTCTGCAGAGCCCAGAAAGGTGCTGCTAGCAAGGGGACATGATGGGGGGGTGCCTTGCCAGCCACACAAGGAGGGCTGTCCAGTAGCCACATCTGCACCATGACAGGATTTGTCTTGCCTTACAATAGGGTTTCTCAGTGGGGATACCTTCTCCCTTGCCTCCTCCAGGAAGCCTTCCAGGATAGGTAACACCATAAGACTGACTTAATTCCAAATAAAGCACACAAATTCCCCTTCCTTGATAATAGACTTTAATATATTTTTATTTAACTCTTGATCACAGAGTCTTTAAATTGTCTCTTGTGTATCAGTCTTAAAGCCACAGTTTTCCTTTCCTGTGAGTTCCTCCTCCAGGCTGGACACGTTCCTAATTATTATTAAATTCCTTCAACAGAATGTGGGGTAACTATGTGGTGACACTGATGAAGATCAAAGACACAGATCAGAAGTCCAAGACCTCCTGGGTGAAGCAAGAGATTTAATGTGAAAAGCGCTATCTTAATAATGGATCGTGTTGGAAAAGGAAGAGAATGTCATAAGCTGTCTTTTTCTGCCCCATCCCAAGTCCTTGAACTTGATCTAATGAAAACAGCTTGTGTCTCTGATACTTGTACCTTTCCTTAAATTTTCAGTAAATGTTCTTGAAATCCCCTAGGCTTTTTCATACCTAAATCAGGATAGAGCAGGTCAGACTGCCCAGAGGACCATGGAGCTGGGTCAAGGTGGGGGCACTCAAAGGCTGGCATCTGGTCTGTATGCCATCATCACATGGCTTTCCAAATACCGAGTCCTCCAGGAAGTGGCCCCTGGTTACCAGGCCCTATGCCAGTGTCTCCAGAGTACCACTCAGGGATGGGCTCTACCCTGTGGAGGGCTGAGGAGGTAGAACTCGTGTTCTTCCCACCCATGATGGTCCATTCACGGAAGGTCTCCTCCTGGGAGCCTAACCTGGCTATCGATACAAGCGCCAGTCTCCACTTCACCTGACATCCCTGCCCAGAGAGGCCGCAGGATGACCGATCACGGGGTCTGCTTCTACATACATCCCTGGTGTCCTTTATTCCTGGCACACTTGAAGCTCTGCCTCTTTGTGAAGATTGACTCTGAGGCCATAGACTGTCACACTGGTGATTAATGGGAGAGGCCGGAGCTGCCCCCCGGCCCCCCACCCAGACGTCTTCTCCTTCCTGGTGCACAGTGTCTCACTGGGTGTCCATCTGGCAAAAGGGTTTCTAATTCCTCTGGGAGAAGGGTTATACACACTCAGATACACACACTCTCACACAACTCTGACACATACTCACACACACTCAATCTCACACGCATTCACTGTCACACACAGATTCCCAACCATTTTCTCAGACATACAGTGGAAACAGGAGTTGTCGTAAATTAACACCTTACACTCCTATGCAGGAGGAGAAGGGGATGACAGAGGATGAGATGATTGAATGGTATCACTGATTCAATGGACATGAGTTTGGGTAAACTCTGGGAGTTGGTGATGAACAAGGAGGCCTGGCGTGCTACAGTCCAGGAGGTCGCAAAGAGTCGGACACGACTGAGCGACTGAACTGAACTGAACCCCTATCATACTTCTGGCTCCACAAGGCACTCTCATAGCTAGCATTCTTAAACCTTCTATTTGTTTTTACCTCCTTCCCAAAGTAGGCCAGCAGGTCTTGTTACTGCCAGAACACGGAAACATGGAAAGATTTAGCAGCTGACTCCAGGCAGAAGATACACATCATTGGTCCAAAGCAGTGGTGGACCAAACATCCTATAATGTGGGGGTCATCCCACAGGCAAGAACACCAAGGCTGGGAAACATACAGTAGGGTCAAGAAGGAAGCGGGGATCCAGACTTCAGCCCAGGTCTCCCTCTGAGTTGCTATATGACATAGGCCAAGTTAACTCACTTCTCTGGGGTGTGGAGTCCATGCTCTCTGAGGCCCCTGGGCCCCTGGGGTAGGGACAGCCTTTGCCCTCTCACTTACTCTCCTCCCGTTCTCATGGAGCTGCTCCCACACCCACCTCTAACCTCACACTCCATCCCCAGGCACCTGCCCTGGCTGAGGCTGAATGAGACAGGGGAGGCATGTAACCCTGGGGGGCCAGAGACCTTCACAAGACTTTCTGTTTGGAAGTGGGGATGAAAGACCGCCCTCTGAAGGTCAGGCGATGAGGCGTGGTTTCAGAGGCGGTGAGCAGCTGGGTTTCAGCTGACTGGAGGAGGGAGGCTCTCAGAGACACAAGCCAGCCCGCAGGGAAAGGCAAGCGAAGCCCTGCAGCCCTCACAGTCCTCAAGGCCCAGCCATACCCTCACCTTCCTGACATTTGGGGACAGAAGCAACTAATTTCCTCTTCAGTTTATCCTGGTATGAACTGGGTTTCTGTCACTTGGAACCAACACATTCCTGACGAACCTCCATCTGCATTTCCCTTCTTCCATTGCTGCCTCCAGCACTCAGGCTTTCTCAGTCTCCCTTGCAGCTGATCATGAGATACGGTCTGGACAACAAGACACAGCAGACACCTGCTGGCGAGACCCCTTTCTTCCCACCTCAGAGGCTGGAGTTCTGTCAGGGCCATTAACTGATTCCAGCTGCCATAACAGTTCTTAGTTTGGGCAAGGAGGGAGCTCCCTTTAAGACACTCTCATTGGTTTTCTGCTTCATGCAGCCAAAACACTTCTGTTGTTCTGGTAAGAGTCTCCCCCACCAGAATGGAGGGGCCGGGTGGTCATTCACACAGGAGCATTCCTTTCCCCTTGGTCAGCCTCATGCCTGCTCGCCAAGATCCAGAGGTACCGACATCAACTCTGGGATGTCAGAACAGTGCGGCTGTGGTGTGTTTGACTTGGAAGGAAGCCTGGCCGGCCCCAGTCCTCAGGCCCAGAGATACTGGTGAATGAAAGTGTTGCTGCATGATACTGATGAGCGAAATACCCCATCTGGATAATCCTCTTAAGTCAGAGAAGAAAATAACAAGTGTGATTGATGATCCTGGAATACCTGAGGCTGGGGCCAGGACTGAGCTGGAGAGCAGGCAGAGTACTCCTACCCAGCAAACAGGGTCTTGGCAGGGGCTGGAGGCCAGTCCAGAGTTCATAGGAAGGGCCCGTCACATCTTCTGACTGCTTCTCCTGCACACTCAGGGCCAGATGTGCTGATCAGAAAAGTCCCCTCAGGCAGCCCAAGGAAGAGGAAGGAGACATGACTAGGCGTGCCCACTCCTGAGATTTAGTCCCTGTCTTATCGCAAAGTTCATGATTGCCAGAAAGCATTTTCACAAGCCTTCATCAAATATTAAAGCTAGAAGTCACCTTAGAGATGGTTTAGTCTAACCCTCATTCCAAAAATGAAGAGACTGAGGTCCAGAGGGAAAGTCTTGACCCAAGGCCCCCAGCAGGGAGGACAGGACCATACCAGGGTCCCGTGTCTCCTGGCTTCTTCCCTCAGCCATTTGCTGCTGCAAACCTTCCCTCTCATTGTTGAATTATTTGTCGGGTCAAAAAAATTGTAATAGAACGGGTAATGAGCATCCTAGTCAAGGGAGAATGTGGAAATGCATTAGCTATTTACTGCTGTGTAACAAGTTAACCCATAACTTAGTGATTTAAAACAACAAGCATTTATCCTCTCCTGGTTTCTGTGGGTCAGGAATCTGGGACCTGCTTGGCCAGGTGGTTCTGACTCAGGGTCTCTCATGAGGTTGCAGTTAAGGTGGAGACTGAAGCCAGGGGAAGGGAAAGAGGTAGGAGAGAAAGTATCCCCAGCATGGAAAAAGCAGGGACAGTAGGGATGCCCTGTGAATCTGGGATTACTGAGTTGAGTGAGGCTGAAGTGAAGAAGGGATGGTGGGCAGGAAGTGATAAGAAGTGAGGCCAGGGAAGCTGCATTTCCATTTACACATCCTTCTTTCCAGAAGCCTTTTCTGACACTACAAAATTTTCTGCCAGTTCCCTGGCTCCCTGAACTTGCCCAGACTGCATGATTATAATTGTCTCTTACTCTCTATTTTATTCTTATATACTCTTTTACTCTTATATATTTATATTCAATATAGTATATATATTTAACTTAGTATAATGATAACAATAATAATAACTAACAATTATTATATATATAATGATTATATATAATCAATATATAATGATATATTGATATATAATGACTATATATATTGATATATAATGACAATAATGATAACTAACAATATGTAATGATATATATTGTTATATATAATTATAACATATATGATATAATGATAATGATAACTAATAGATAATGATAATAAATATAACGTGTATTGATATATATAATGATAATAATCATAGTAACTAACAATTACTGAACTCTTATCAAATAAATGCCAGGTCCTGTGCTAAGCAGTTTACTCAGCAGAGGGATAATATTTTTAAATAATAACTGAAGTTTGCTTTTCCCCATGCGTCTTTCTCGCCCTGAACATCTTAGAAATCGGGGAAATAGAACCGGCTTAGAATAAAGACGTCAATGAAGTTGATGAATGAATTTTTTTAACTCACTGAAAGAATGCTAGCCTTGAAAATATTTTATTTAAAAAAATTGGAAGCTTGACCAAAATATGAAGTTTAGTCCAGAAGCCTGACTTTGACTCCTAGCTCTCCAAGGGCCCGGGGGACTCACCCCCCAAAGGTCACACAGGAAGCAGCTGGGAAGAAGCCGCCAAGGGCAGTTCTCACCACAGGTGAAGGGCTGAGCAGCAGGGACAGGAGCGAAAAGGAGAGCGTGACAGCAGCTCAGACATCACCTCTGAGGCCCCACCACCCAAACGGGCACCAAATGTGGGGCAGACTGAGTGATGGAGGAAGGCCTCCCTGGCCTTCTGAAGTGTGGGGCAGGAGCCGTGAAGTCCGGTGTGCATCTCCCCTGGCACCTGTGTGTCCAGGTGGCCGAGGTCAGAGGGAGTATCTGGGCTCCTGGGCCAACTGCATTGCAATGCCTGTTGGGGGAGGGGTGTATGAACACATGTGTGGGCTGGGCTCCCACCACAGGGGTGGGTGGGGAAGGCTGGGGAGGGCCAGGGGACCAAAGTGGTGGGGGAGACACCGCGTGGCCTGCCTGGGCCTGTGACCACAGGACACCAGGCCCCACCGCCCTTGCAGCAGGTGCTACTGGGTTAAAGACTGACACCCAAAGGTGAGGTGAGATAGACCACACTCCAAAAAAGGACAGACCAGAGACATGTCTGGATCTGAAGGCCTTCTCCCAGTGCCAGGGCACATTACACACATACACACACACACACAAACACACGCATACACGCATGCACATACTGCCACCACTCCCTCAGACTAAAATGACCCTCCAGATAAGGGAAAGAAGAGAGAGAAAGAAGAGAATCATGAGTTTACTCATTTTTGCCCCAAAGTAACTATACTCAAAACCAGGAAAGATTACCTTAAGTTGGTAGAATTAAATTTTCTGCCCCCTTATGGATATGTGCAAGCTCACGAGCCAGGTTCAAGTTGGAGAAATGAAGCTGGCTTTGCTTACCTGGCTTCCCTCTCATCCCCATGAAGGACAAGGAAGCCTGGCGTGCTGCCATCCACGGGGTCGCAAAGAGTCGAACACGACTGAGTGACTGAACAACAACAAAGGCTGTGGTATTTTGTTACCACAGCCCACACAGCCTGCCCTTGGCCACGTCAGCCCGTGAACTCTCCTGCAGCCCTCTTGCTGCACCTCTGGTCTGGGGCTACCTCCTCTAGTCGCCCTGCTCTCCTCTGGGAAGGCCTGCTTTCTCCCAAGCCTGCATCCTTCCTTCCCACCTGCTGGGCACCTGCAGATGAACAAGATGGTGGAGAACATTCTAGACACAGAGGGAAGAGCTGGATTCCAAGTGGCTCCATAAGTGATAGGTCATGAGACCACAGTCTAGTCATTCGACCTCTCAACCTCAGTCTCCATATCATAAAAATGAGGATATTGATAAGGAAAACCATCCTTACCACAGTCACTGTGACTCTTATGTGAAATTATAGCAGTATTGAATGAAGTCCAAGAACCAACTGTCTCAAAAGCCCAGAGACTGTTCTAAGCACCTTCTGTGATTAGCTCATGCAGTGCTCAGGAACCTCATTTCACAGACGGGATAACTGAGGCCCAGAGTGTGCGGTGCCTTACCTCCAGCTACACGGCATCCATGAGCAGCCAAGCCAATGTCTGCACCGAGACCCTGGGCTGCGGACAGTGACCCACCTGCCCCTCTCCGGGGAGCTCAAGTGTCCTGTCTCCTCACACCCTGAAGACTTTGCCCCCTCAGCCAGCAGCCCCCTCCCTCGCAGCGTTTTGATGGTGATAATATGGAGCCTTGCACGGTCCACTTGGTGGTTGTGTCTTGAGGAGATGGGGGAATAGAGGTCTCAGGTGGGAGAGGGACCAGAGTTGTGAACATGATCCTCCAGTGGTTTGTGCAGCTGCTATGGTCTGAACGTTTGTGTCTCTCACATCCACCTGTGGATAACCGAATGCCAGTGGTGATGGTATCGAGAAGTGAGGCCTTTGGGAGGTTATCAGATCCTGGGGGTGGAGCCCTCACAAATGGGATTAGAGCCCTTATGAAAGAGGCTTCAGAGACAGCCCTCATTTGTTCCCTCACTGAGTGAGGACACAGCAAAAAGGTGATAGCTATGAATGAAGATGGCTCTCATTCAACCATGCTGGCATCTTCATCTTGGACTTCCCAGTATCCAGAACAGTGAGAAATAAACTTCTATTGTTTATAAGCTACGGAGAAGATTCTTGAGAGTCCCTTCGACTGCAAGAAGATCAAACCAGCCCATCCTAAAGGAAATCAGTCCTGAATATTCATTGGAAGGACTGATGCTGAAGCTGAAATTCCAATACTTCGGCCACCTGATGCAAAGAGCCAACTCATTAGAAAAGACCCTGATGCTTGGAAAAATAGAAGGCAGGAGGAGAAGGGGACGACAGAGGATGAAATGGTTGGACGGCATCACCAACTCAATGGACATGAGTTTGAGCAAGGGAGGTGGTGAAGGACAGGGAAGCCTGGCATTCTCAGACCATGGGGTCGCAGAGTTGAACACAATTGAGTGACAGAAGAACAACAACAAAGTCTGTGGTATTTTGCTATTACAGCCCAAACAGACTAAGACAACAGCCAATCAGAAATTTTAATATTATTAAAATCCACAGGGGCATATCTGTGAGGCACTTATCCTATTCCAGTAACTTAGTGAAGGACAAAGCTGGGTCTAGAAGGCTGGCCTTCTGATGCCCAGTCCACTGCTCCTTTTACTAATCCAGTCAGTCCTCCCCAAGTGGGCCATTCAGAGAAGATGATCAAAATCTGGATGGTATTTCTTCCTTCCCTATAAACTTCTCTGTTCTCCACTGCCTCTCTGTCTTGCCTAAGACTTCCCCTACCAAAGTGTAATTACCCAGCAGCAAGTCCAGCCTTAGAGGGTGCAGCCCAGCCCTGGACTCACCCTGGGATCCTTGGCTGGATCCCTGACCTCGAGGCCCTATGCTTGTCCCAGTTGCATACTAGTAAATAACTCGAGGCACCTGATGTAGAGTGTTTGCTGATGTCCATGACATTAATATTCTCACCCTGGTGGATTTCAAACTACCAATGGTTAAACAACCAGCTCACAAAATTCCTGAATGCTTAACCATCAGCTGATATGAGCCAGTTCCAGGTTCTCTCACCCTATCCACTCAGGGGTTTGGATGCCTAGATGGCACAGCAGGAGGCCCACCACTGAGTCTGGGCAGCATGCACTCTCCTTACTCCCACCACCCACCTCCAGGCCAGGGTGCCCTGAAGTTAATGCAACTGAGAATCTTTATGGCCTTTCCCTATACTCAGGGATTGAGAGAACTAGCTAGCACCAATAGTAGATAGAGATAGAAGTCAAGATACAGACATAGACATATAGACAGGAAGATTTCCTCTGTGTCTCATATATTTTGCAACATAATGGAAGTTAAAAAATGGAAACAGAATGATAATTATAAAAGTGAAAGTGTTAGTCACTCAGTCGTGTCTGACTCTTTGTGACCCCATGGGCTATAGTCCACCAGGCTTCTTCGTCCATGATATTCTCCAGGTAAGAATACGGGAGTGGGTAGCCATTGCCTCCTCTAGGGGATTTTCTCAACCCAGGGATTGAACCCGGGTCTCCTGCATTGCAGGCAGATTCTTTACCATCTGGGCCACCAGGGAAGGCCAATAATAATTATAATTATTATCAAATTAAAGACCATATAATCTTGGTGGAAGCATCTGGGCTATACTCTTCACCTGTGAGCTGGTTCCCGCTGGCGTCAGCGTCCTCGCAGAGTATGCGGTGTTCTGCCCTTTCAGGGGCTCCTGTGTCCAGACCCATTAGCAGGCAGCAAGCGCCCTGAGCAGCCGCTGACACGTACAAACAGTCGCCGGTGGGTGGACCGTTTGTTTGCTTTTCTGCAGTGTGAAGGTTGAGTTGAGTCATTTTGCACCCAATTACTTTGCAGTAAATTTGCCGGATGGTTCTTGTCCTGCGGTATTGATCCAGCATCTCACCTTGAGCTTGTTTATTGACACATCAAATTCAGAAGTCAGGCCCGCTCAATTGACCACTTCCCAATTAGGGCATTTATATGATGTCACCGAGGCTCCTTGTCATGTTCCGAAGAGAGTCATTTGTCCCCCCAACCACCACCGCCGCCCAATCGCCTGCAACCAAGTTGCCATTTTTCTCTGACCTTTCCGGAGACAGATGGCAGTCCATAAAATACATCATTAGCAACGTGTCATTTTATCTTGCTGCTGTTTCTCTACGTGAAAGGTGCCACATTCAACAAAAGATTCTGCTGCCGAGTTCTCCCCAGAGAGAGGCTTACAACTGTTTATTTGCTGGAGTAACGGACGGCGGAAACAAACACTTCCTTTTGCATCAGGGGGATGCCCCTTGGCCCTATTTGGAAAGGAGGTATTTGGGCAGTGACACAGAGCAGACTACGGGGCGGGGAGGGGGCGGAGGAGGAGTAAAGAACAGAGCCAGATGTCAATAAGACGGCACCCAGTGACGTGGTGATGTGATCACACCGGAACAGTCTCCCAGTGAAGAGTCTCAGTCCATTTCTGACTGCTGCCTTTTAATCTGCCTGTGTGTGTTGGGGGCGGCAGCGACTGTGAAAGTCAGAATGTTGTGGAAAGTGTGCTCTTAGCATTGAACTTGAGGTCAGGAGATTCCAGCCCTTCACACAGCAAGGTAGCACTTTTTACTCCACTTCCGGGACCAGCTCCCAGTGCAGGGGCAGTGGGGTGAATTCAGGTCCTCCACTTCCTGACATAAGGCTAGAAAGAGCCAGCTTGGAAGTTCCATGAGGGCAGGCACCAAAGACAGGAGGACCGGAGAAGGCTTTGCCCAAATGCTTGCTGAATATTGACTGACAGAAGTTCAGCTCAGCATACATAGAATGGTACGTATTGCACAAATACTGAATATATATTCATAACACCAGCATCTGTAATTTGCATGGAATTCCAGAGGTCATTTACATAATGTGGAGAGGAAATACGACTGGCTGAGACACTTGTTCAGTGGGAGCAGAGCCAGGACTGGGGCCCAGACCTCTGGACACACTTCACTACATCACACTCGGGGCCCCATGAGTGTAGCATAAGACAGAGCCTCCCCCTTTTTAAGTCAAGGCAGACAGAACATGAGACTGTTCATGAAGCACAGTGTGTAAAGGGGGGTGTTTCCTAGAGGTCAGTGGTGCCCAATCTGCGGGGCTTGGCTGCCTGGAGGGCTGAGACGATCAATATCAGCTCAGCAACCCGTAACCCACTCAGGGCCCTCAGACTGGGAAGCCTGGTGTGCGAATGGAAGGGTGGAAATGGGCATCTATCCCAGCCATTCATTGTGGCCACGTAAGAGCGAGCAGGGGTCAGAGCCACCCCCAGGGTGAGTGCCCTGCTCTGCCACAAGCCACCTCCACTTACTCTCAGTGCCTCTCAAAAAGCCGCCAGGTCTCAGGTTAGAGCAGTGTCTAAATGGGCCACTCACATCATTCTTTGTCTTGAAGATCAGAGCCCGTGTCTTAATCTTAAAGACCTATGACGATATCCTCCATAATTAAGTTCCTCAGATAAATCACCCAGTGAAGTGGCCCGTTCTTTGCATTACTTTCATCTTTCCTTCTGTAATCAGAGTCTGATCCAGCTTAGAGCAATTCTTATCCGCATGGGTATGGAGAATGGATGAGGAAGGCCTTCAGGGACTAGAGGCAGCCAGGAATAATGGGGAGAAGTAACATTTTTAACAAGCATAGTTGTCAGTCCCTCACTAGAAAGTCCCCTTTGGTGGGAGCCGCTTATCCACACAAGTCTCTCTCTCTTTTTTAATTTGGCATGTCAGGTCTAGGTTGCAGCATGCAGGATCTTTGTTGCAGTACACAGACTCCAGCTGTGGTGCGCAGGCTCAGCAGTTGCAATATGAGGGCTCCAGAGTAAGGGCTCAGTAGTTGTGGCGAGAGGGCTTAGTTGTTCCACGGGATGTGGGATATCAGTTCCCTGACCAGGGATTGAACTCATGTCTCTTACATTGCAAGGTAGAATCTTTACCACTGGATGACCACGGAAGTCCCTCACACAAGTGTTGGTTTTTTTTTTTTTCTTTACCTTTTAGCATCTGCTTATAATTAAAAGAGGAACATAAAAAAACACACACAGGGCGTGGTACCTGGCCACAAGGGGCTTGCAATCTATTTAGGAAAATGAGGAACATTCAAGAAACAAAAGAGCATAGCAATACATTGTAACAAAAAACAAACAGTATGTTGTAAGTGGTAATGACGCTGAGTGTCATGGGAGATTGTGCCTGTGGTAATCACCCCAAGTTGTCAGTAGTGATGAGTGTTGACTGGGTTATCAAGGGGAGATTTGGCAGATGGTAAGAGCTTGTTTAGTTCCACTTCATCTTGTGCCTGAGAAAGACCTGAAATCTGAGGTCCACCATCTGCTAAGAATGTAAAGAAATAGTTACATATTGTAGTTTTTCAAACTACAGAGCATGACCCACTGCTGCTAAGTCACTTCAGTTGTGTCCAACTCTGTGCGACCCCACAGATGGCAGCCCACCAGGCCCCTCCATCCCTGGGATTCTCCAGGCAAGAACACTGGAGTGGGTTGCCATTTCCTTCTCCAATGCATGGAAGTGAAAAGTGAAAGTGAAGTTGCTCAGTCGTGTCTGACTCCCAGTGACCCCATGGACTGCAGCCTACCAGGCTCCTCCATCCATGGGATTTTCCAGGCAAGAGTACTGGAGTGGGTTGCCATTGCCTTCTCCAGCATGACCCACTAGTGATGATGATATCAGCTCAAGAGGTTATTACCAGCATGTTTTTAAATGCAAGGTAATGGAACAGTGGAATGGGGTAGAATAGAATGGAATAAAATAGAATAGAATAGAATAGGTAGAATAGAGTGCAACAGCTCTGTAGTGAATCACAGTATAACACTTCTGTTTCACGTGTGTGTGAGTGCTGGGGGATATACTAAGTCCAGGTGTAAAAATGCATTTTTCTCTGTGGTCATAGTCAATCTGAAAGAGACTGTCATGGGAGATTATTTTCCTTCATCATTTTCTTTTACCAGAAGAGATATCTGTCTAACCAAATCTTTTCCCCAGTTCAATGCAATTCAACGAACATCTTATTGGGCACCTACTATGTGCCAGGTGCATGAGGAATACAGAGCCAAGCTAAACACTGTGCTGGCCCCATGCACGACCTTAAAGGAATGAGTCCATGTTCAGCTCTCAGCATTTACTCTGTGCTCTGTTCAGAACACAGCCTTGAACAGGAGTGCCGTGGGCCAGCGTCCGCAGAGCCCAGGGTCTAGTATGGAGAAAGGCAAGCAAGCAGGGAAACGCACAGATGGTGTGTCGCGTGCCGGGCTGAGGGAAGGGGGCCTAGTGCAGGCTGGGGGAGGGAGGAAGTTGGGATACATCAAACTAAGCTGTGACTCAAGGGAAAGAGGGCAGTGACCCTGACAAGGAGGAGGAGTTCCAGGCAGAGAGAGTGGCCCAGAAGTAAGTAGTCTAAACAATTTGTCCCAATTTGCCCAGAGTTTTTCTGGTTTGGGCACTGAAATTTCTGCATTCCATGAAACCCCTTAGTTCCAGGCAATCCGTATGGTTGATCATCCTAGAAGTAAGAGAAGGTGTGACATATTCTGGAAATTGAAACTGGTTCAAGATTATTACATGTTTAATAAGAAAGGTAGCTTAGATTTGATCTAAAATCTAAAGGTTGATCCTAAGTCATCATGTTTAAATATTGTTTGTTTATTGCTACCTTAGTTCAGTTGTTTTAATTTTTTTAATTAATGTTTAAATCTGTAACTCTAGAGTAGGCCCTAAGCTGAAACCCGGGGCTTTGGGAAGCAGACAGGTAACGGAAATGAGAGGCTGCCAACCAGGTAACAGCGGCAACAAAAAGCTGCAGGCCCTGCCCTGAGGGACTGTTACCACATGTCCTGATGTTTCAAAGGAAGCCCCGAATCAGAATTTTTATATGACTCCTAATGTTAAAGTAGTGGTGACAAATTCAAGATTTAAATATATATACATACATACATATATATATATATATATAGCCAAAGTATTCTGTGACTCTTTAATTTCTACCCCTCGTATCACTGTTCATAGCACCTGGCCAATGGAACCACTGCCCCCTTTTGGCAGCACAGCCAAATTGCAGGATATTCTTTTAGAGGAGGAACAGCTCTCTTTGTTAGAATCCCCAGGATAAAACAGGTGAACCCCTTAATATGGAAAAGGTTGCATGGGGATCAGGAGTGAGGCCAAGAAAAAGAAAGAAAAGCTGAGTGAAAAGCACCAAAAGCCAAGCGCTGCCAGTGTCCCGGTTCGGGGAAGGACTGGCCTAGTTTCCATGACAGGGAATCAAAGTCAGCTAGCAATTGACCTTGGGTTGGGCCTTGACTCTGACACCTCAGCATGAAAGTGGCTGTCTTCCTGGCTGATTTATAAAACCCCAAAGAAAATCCTCCAGGCCCACCCTGAACCGAGGCAGCCTGCATCCCATCAGCAGCAAGGCCAGGCCCCCGGAGAGTAGCCATGATGGTCTCAGCATTTGCAGATCTGAGCATGTCATGACACTGCAGCCAAGGCAAAGCTAAGTGGCCCTGGGCACTCGGCCCTGCCCCCAGGACTTAACGATGACACTAGGGCGGGCAGCTTCCTGTACCTCCCATCGCAGTTTCCCTCAACAGGCTGCCCTGGCTTCACTTGGGTCCAGATCTCTTCTCTTCTCTTGGGCTGTGGGTCTGCGTGTCTCCTTTTCCCTAATTTTCAAAAGACAAATTTAGCTCCAATCACTGATTAGGTAAAAGGGCTTCCATCTACATGGTAAGATTTCAGGATCATTTTTCTCCTACCAGTTTTCCTCCAGGGACTACCCCAAGTCTCTATACCTCAGCAGCAGAGATAGGCTTTAATTACACTGTGTGAAATAAGGCTTAAAATGCAAACAGCAATACCTGCACACCCATATGCTCATACATGTGTATGCATGCACACACAGTGTACATATATGCATACAAACATGTACACACACAATAGACCAGGAGTCAGCTGTCCTGGTGGGCTCCCATCTCAGTCTGCTGCTGAACTCTGTGTAAAATCAGGGGATACACTTCACTTCTCTGGCTTCAGTTTCCTTCTCTATAAAATGAAAGAGTGTAAGTGAATGACTTGGTTTCAGTCAACCTCTCTTTCTACCAAGTCAGGCTGAGAGGCAAACTCACTGGTAGAAGGTGTTTTCTTGAATCAGGAGACAGCATGGCAGCGCAGTGGGCATATGAAGGAAGGGCAGGACTCCACCAAGGGGGGGGATGAAACCGAGTGGGGGGCAGAGGCCACAGGAGCTGCAGACCCAAGCCCTGACTTCTCTTCTGGTCAAGGCTGGTGCTGGCGGTCAGATATCTGTGACATGCATCTCCAAATGAAATTCCGTGTCTGATTCTGCCCTTATTTCCTCTCTGCGCAAACCACTGTGCTGGGGGCTGGAGAGGACTGCCTTGGCCTCAGTTCTTACCCCCCTGCTTTGGGATGTCTCCCACCAACCCCTTCACGGAGAGATGGCAACCCTAGGACAATGCTGTCAGATCGGAGCAGGAAAGACACCAGAGGGGTAGGGCAGGCAGCACAGCAGTTGAGAGCAAGGCCTTTGATCCACACAGTCCATGGTTTAAGCCCCAACTCTGTTTCTTGGGCCCATTACTTAATCTCTAGGACTCAGTATTCTCATCTGTAAAATGTGATTAAGAATTGTATCTATCCCATAGGGTTGCTGTGAGAAGAAGTATGAAGTTCCTTTGAACTCTCACCATCCCTAGATCCATATAGTTTACGAAGGACATCGAGGCCCACCTTTGAAGTGCAGCCTGCCAGGGCCTCCTCCAACCCCCAACCTCTACGCAGCCCCCTGCAAGTTTTCCTGAGATCCTGAGACTTTTCCAGAAAAGACAGCTGTTTAAATCAAAGGCCATGTTGTCTTAGTTAACTTTGCCACCTGGTTTTAATAAGAAAGAATACCAAGAGTAACATAGAATCTTAACTAAATCAATAAGTCACTAAATAATTTTGGTAACATTTCACACTGAAATATCATGAATACTTTATTAAGAGCTGATAAGTAAATTTCCCTTTTTCTTAAATTATGTGGGGATGTGCAGAGGCATAAATAGTTGCTTGAGCTGCTGCTCTAAAGTGCTTCTTCACAAGTTGCAATATCATCTATTAACTAGTTTACAATCATTCCAATGGGTCTCTGTGCATCTTGGAATAATTTACTTTGCCAAGCAACTGTGATGAATCATTTATTCATCATTATTAAAGTATTTATAACTGCTGCTTTAATTTAGCCTTCTATTTCCTTTTGCTTCCTAGCAGCATATTGACCAAAAATAAGAATGCTTATGGTAGGATTTTTACTTTGCTCCTTAGCTGTTTTTTAACCGAAAGAGCATCTCTCTACCTGCCTACCTGGCCAGGTGCTCTGTGCATGCTGGCTAAGTGAAAGGAGAGGGGTTCCCCATTCTATACACCAGGGATGGGAAGAAAGAGAAGTTAACATTTATTGAAGATCCACCCTTTGGTCCAGGTACCTTAGCAAATATTTTTTGAATGTTTAACATGTACCATTCTAAGAAATTGTCATGTACCATCTAACTTAATTTTCTCAGTGACAATTTCTGACACTTGCATAGCACTTTAAAAATGCCACATCAAGCTTTAAGCACTTTGTGTATATTAATTCAACCCTGTGTGTAATTAATTAAACCCTCATAACAGCCCTAGTTTGGTACTATCATGATTCCCATTTTAAAGATGTTGGAATGAAGGCACAGAGAGGTTGAGTGAATTACCCAAGATCACACACACAGCTAAAAAAATGACAGAGCTGAGATTCAGATCCAAGTAGTTTAGTTTCGGAGGCCACACTCTAAGCCACCATCTGGCCTGTTGGTAATCAGATGCTGCTGCTGCTGCTAAGTCGCTTCAGTCGTGTCCGACTCTGTGCGACCCCATAGACGGCAGCCCACCAGGCTCCCCCATCCCTGGGATTCTCCAGGCAAGAACACTGGAGTGGGTTGCCATTTCCTTCTCCAGTGCATGAAAGGGAAAAGTGAAAGTGAAGTCGCTCAGTCGTGTCTGACTCTTCGCGACCCCATGGACTGCAGCCTACCAGGCTCCTCCATCCATGGGATTTTCCAGGCAAGAGTACTAGAGTGGGGTGCCATTGCCTTCTCCGGATAATCAGATGAGGTAGGTGCTATTTTTCACCTACCTCAGAAGAGAAAATTGTAACATGCAGAGGGTAAGTTATTTGCCCAAATCCTCAAAACTAGTGGGTAAAGATCGAGGATTCACCACCTCCCATAATGCTTTGTACCTCATCTTGTCACACTCTGTGAACCAGATCTTATCCCCATCTCACAGATGAGGAAACCAAGCATAAGAGGTTTTATAATCTGCAAAAAGATCGCAAATGTCCCAGCTGGTGTTCAAACCTAGATCTACCTGGCTCTTTCGGTCATAGCATGATATGAAGAGAAGAGTAATACCTTTCATTTCAGGAAGCTCTGGTTGAGGCTCATATTCCATTTTATTTGCTCCTTTCATTCAAGTCTTGAATGCCAGTCCAAGTGCTCAGAGTTCTGCCAGCTTTACGCATCTTTGTGCTGATGGAGGGGAGCGAGGCAAAGGGGTCTTCGGGGATACTATGAGGAGGATGAAACAAGGCTTGGGACACAAATTCGGGAGTCTCTCCACGTGGCCCTCTTGATGCAGTTACACCTCCCAATTCCCCCATAACCAGGCCGCTGTCACAGTCTCTTCTTTCTCCAAACCCTTTGTCAGTTACACCATAGGAGGAATGGAAACAAACTATTTTGATGTACAGAGGAAGCCTTGGGGCTAAATTTTCAGCTGGAAAGATAGCTAGAAAATCACAGTAACACTCAGACCAACAAGGGTCTGAAGCCCAGGAAGACAGAACCCCAGAAGACAGAACAATCTTCTCAGGGAATCTTGGAGCCTTCAAATGATTTAATAAACCCCAACCCTGAAGCAGGAGAATGCACCAAGAATCTTTCCTGGTCCCTCCTGCCCTTTATCTTCTTGCTTCACGGACAGCTGGCTTTCATAAGGAGTTGCTCTAAAAGTGTTGCAATGGGGACTTCCCTGGCATCCCAGTGGTTAGGACTCCATGCTTTCACTGCAGGGGGCACAGGTTCCCACCCTGGTCGGGGAACTAAGATCCTGCATGCCATTCAGTTCAGTTCAGTTCAGTCGCTCAGTCGTGTCCGACTCTTTGCGACCCCATGAACCGCAGCATGCCAGGCCTCCCTGTCCATTACCAACTCCCAAAACCCATGTCCACACAAACCCATGTCCATCGAGTCGGTGATGCCATGGTGTGGCATTAATTAATTAATAAGCCAATTAAAAGTGTTGAAATGTAGTTTTGAAGGAAGTGTGTTTGAAAGAGTACATAACTGACACTCTCTTGAGAACAGCAGAGTGCACTTTGAAACGAGGCAGTTAACTGAGAAATGACTGTTTAGTGCACCCTCTTACTGCTCTGGAGAGGAAGGGACAAGGAAAAAGAAAATCTAAGAGCTCCTCTTTAGAGCTGGACTCTTAGAAGAATGTTCTAATGCTAAAAATAAAACCTTAGACTTATTACAACACCTAGAGCAGACTGATAGTTATTTGATTCCAAAACAAGATGCTTTTGTGAATTGCTGTAAAAAGAAAGGGGACACCAATGAAATAGAGACTTTTGATATACATGAGGTGTTGAGCTAACGGTGGAGGTTCGAGAACTTAAGGAGGCCGTGAATGAAATGTATGGACACAGGGAAATCTTTCAAGACTTTTCAAATAATTGTCATCACTGCAGTTAAATGACTGCTTGATCTAGTCCAGACTGAAGACATGTGCCTCATGGAAAGTGCTAGTGCAGGCAAAGACCTACCTCCTCCGTCCATTTCAGCCATTTAACAAACGTGACCAAGATGAACACCAAGGTCTCAAGCTGAGGATAAAGATATGAACAAGACAAGGTGTTGCTCCTGAGAGCTCCAGCCTAGTAAAGGAGATGGCTGATTATATTAAGTGGCCACTGGAAGGTGTTATGACAGCTCAGAAAGATACAAACAAACCCCCTGCAGTAAGGGTTATTCCAGAGCTGAGGAACTGCCCTGACCCTAAGCCCAAATCATGAAGATGCCGTGTGGACTGAGCAGTTTGCAGTGCCTGTCACTTTTACGTGCCAGCATCTTTTCCTGCATCTACACAAATAAAAGTGGACAGCAAGCCAGTGCCATCTTGTTTGCTGCTATTGGATTTATGACATGTCAAGTTTAAATAGCATGTGCAAGGCTTACAATGGAGGCGACACAGAAATTCATTTTTCAAGCCCATCAAGGCTCTGAGCCCTAACCTCCTTCCACCCCACCCCCACCCACTGGGGCCAGGAGGACAATTTCATGAAATCGTGATGCTGGATCTTTACTTTCAACTCTCCTTCTGTCTCTTTTCTTTTTACCTCGGGTCCCCCAAAACAACAAAATAGGAAATGCCACTTAACCAGCACCTGATAGATACCAATTACCCGTTATGCAAGTTTGCTCCTGCTGTATATAAACCCTAATCTTATGCCTGGGGGCTGAATTATTAATCCATTGCAAACATCATACTCTGCCTTCTTGCTGCCCAGCTGACGTGGCTGGCTTTAATTTACTCCTGTTCCACCCACCTTTTGTGCTTTTCTTTATCTGGATGTGAGAACGTTTTCCCTCGCCTCATCAGCAAATTACACTGCTCACTTGACCCCAGCTTTTCCCAATAACAGAGGCAACTTGGACTTGACCCATTAAGGAGAACCTAGAAAGCCTTGCTACAGTGTCCAGTAAGTCTTGTAATAATTGACTGGTAAGATAAGCATTTGGGTTGCAAAGTAGCCTTGGTCAGGTTTTCATTTTGCTGGAAACCTCCAAATTAAAAATTACCTCTGGGGGATAATTCTTTTGCAAATAACATGAGCTGGGCTGTTTCTGGTTTTGTCAGGTGCACTGTCGCTCCAAGCTGGTGTCATATGTTATTCCAGCTGCATGAGAAAGGCCCATCATGATAGCATTGGCAACAGAAATTATGGCAAGAATGGGAACTCCAATTTACAATCAGGAAACAAGGTGAAAACCACACTTGCTAACAAAAAATTGAAGGTCCACTTTAGACGAGAGAAAATCACAAAGTGGGGTCCCTAAAGCCAGTTGGTTTAATTTGTGAAAAGGTGGGCAGTATTTGGGGGTGCTTTGTTAGTCTGTGGTCAAAGCTGAACTCTTGAAAATGAATAAATGTGCTTCAGCCGCCTAGTTATTGTGTTCTTGAGCCACAGTGAATTACAACAAGATAATTTGGATCTCTGCCTTTGCCCCCGATGTCACTTTGAAATACTGCATCCTTCTCCACCCTTGCCATATGGCCCACTCCTCCCCACCCTTAAAGACTCAGCTCAAATTGTTCCTCTTCCAGGAAGGCTTCCTGACTTTACCCCTCTCCCATCTCCCATTGTATAGTCTTTAAGTAGCACAGTCTTACAACTGTCACTTGACTTTTCAGTCTCTCCCATCACACTTCTCTGAGAACTGAGAATCTATGTTATTCCTCTTTTAATCTCCAGCATCACAGTGCCTGGCACACAGTAGGCACCCAGTAAATATTTATTGAATGAAGGATATGTCAAAATATAGAAACATACATGAGATAAAGCAAAGGGCTGAATTTTAAAGAAGTGGTGATTCTGGAATCAGTCTGTTGAATTCCATGATTCATTTATTCACCATGATCTTTCCAAATGCCTACCACACACTCAACCTTGTGTTAAGTCCATAAGAGTGATGGCAGGAAAGGACACAGTCCCTGCTTTTGAGAAATTTGTCTTCAGATTTGTACATTTCTATGTGAGGTTGGTAGGAAACAGTCCATGGTGAGATTAATAGAGCACAGTATGCCGGCATGCCAGGATAGCAGTTAAAAGAGCATTCCCTGAACTCTGCCCAGTGCTATGTGGCAGACTGGAAGGGAGGGGAGTTTGGGGGAGAATTGATAGATACATATGTGTGGCTGAGTCCCCTTGCTGTCCCCCTAAACTACCACACTGCTAGTCAGCTATGCTCCAATACAGAATATTCATAGCTTAATTGAAAAACAAGAAAACATTTCCTGTCACTAACCCACCACTATAAGTCATTATGTGACTTTGGACAAGTCACTCCACCTCTCTGGACCTCAATTTTGTCATGGGTAACATCAAAGAGTTGAAATAATGCTGGGATACTTGCTACTTATATGGAAGAAAATAAAATGTCAGCTTCATGTCATATAGAAAAATAATTTCCATGTGGGTTAATGACTCTAAAACATTAAAAAAAAAAAAAACCCTGCATAAATACATCTCAATAGTATCAGTTAAGGACAGATTTCTTAAACAAAATGTGAAAAACAAAAGCCATCTGACAAATGAGACTACCTTAAAACAAACACGTACACTAATCAAAGTGAAAAATGAAGCTATAACCTGGAGGAAGATATCTCCAACTGTCATGATGAAAAATATGAGTAGTCAGAACAAGTAAAGAACTTTTACAAATCTGTTGGAAAAAGACAGACAACCTAGGAGAAAGATGACCAAAGTAGATGACACGTAATTCGCAAAAGAGGAGAATGGCTGACACATTTGTGAGATGTTTGATCTCACTAAAATTCAGAGAAATAATTTTAAAAGACAATGAGATATAATTCTAGACTCGTTAGATTGGAAAAAATTGAAAAATCTGATAATACCTCGTTTTGTCAAAGATGTGTCCCCGTGGAGTCTCTTACATGCTGCAGATAGGAATGCAAATTCGTACGGGTACTTTGGAGGACAGTTTTGGCAACTACCAGTAAAGCTGAAGCCGCCCACACTCTGTGACTCAGCAATTCCCTCTACTGTATACAAAAAGATATGAACAAGTATATTCCTTACAACATTCCTCTTTATAATCAAACATTGGAAACAAATGACCAGGATTAGTAGATTTGAAAAATTCTGTATAGTAATATAGTATAGTACCATGGTACCCAGTACAGTAACATAGTATAATATACTATATAGTCTTATAGTATATTACTGCTATAGTAAAGGATAGTAATAAAATCATATAATGAATCCTACACAGCAGTCAAAACTAACTCACTAGATCTACATGTAACAACATGGCTAAAACTCAAAAATATAATGCTGAAGAAAGCATAAAGTTACAGAGTTATATGTACTGGATGATGGCATTGATATAAAGTGGAGCACAAAAATACTACATTGCTATGGATGAAGAGAGATAGTAGGGGACAGAGGGGCCTGGCTTGCTGTAGTCCATGGGGTCTCAAAGAGTTAGACACGACTTAGTGACTAACAACAGCAACAACAATGGATGAGGAATGTAGCAAAGTATAAAAACTGGTCAGGAAAGATGCTCTCCAAGTTCAGGAGAGAAGGTACCTCCGGGAAGTAGAAAAAGGAATGGCAATGGAAGGAGTTTGGTACAAAGAAGGCATCAACGATAAGGAAATATCTAAGTAATTTTTTAAAATAGTAAACAAAATATTTGGCACATCTCAGTAATGGACTGGAGAAGGCAATGGCACCCCACTCCAGTACTCTTGCCTGGAAAATCCCATGGATGGAGGAGGCTACAGCCCATGAGGTCGCTAAGAGTCGAACACGACTGAGCGACTTCACTTTCACTTTTCCCTTTCATGCACTGGAGAGGGAAATGGCAACCCACTCCAGTATTCTTGCCTGGAGAATCCCAGGGATGGCGTAGCCTGGTGGGCTGCCGTCTATGGGGTCGCACAGAGTCGGACATAACTGAAGCGACTTAGTAGCAGCAGTAATGGACAGATGAATGTCCATTAGATTATTCTCTATTCTTTCACTATCTCATGTGAAATACTTCGTTATTTTTAAAAGGTGGAAAGAATACAAACCAAAATGTCCACCATAATTATATCTGAAGGAGCAGAGAGAAGAGTTGGTTTATTTTGGTTTTGCTTGCCTGTGTTTTCCAAGGTTTTGCTAATGTGCATTAGCACATTTGAAGAAAAATAAAATGAAAATTGGGCTTCCCTGATAGCTCAGCGGTAAAGAATCCACCTGCAATGCAGGAGATGCAGGAGACACGGGTTTGATGCCTGGGTTGGGAAAAGATCCCCTGGAGGAGGGCATGGCAACCCATTCCAGTATTCTTACTGGGAAAATCCCATGGACAGAGGATCCTGAGGGCTGCAGTCCACAGCGTTGCAAAGAATCAGACATGACTGAAGAGACTGAGCACCAGCCCTAGCGTAATAAAAATTACTTACAAAAAGGATGAAGGTGTTTGGAGTAGATTGGTTTAAAAGCCCCTTCTGATTCTTGAATTCCATGATGAGGATCAGCTTACCACAAGGACAATTATGGGCTCCGCCAGGGGCTAACCATTGTCCTTGGGCCATGTGAGAAGGTAGCAGGGCAATCAGCTTGTCTAATCAGATCCAAGTGGATTTGTGTGTCAATCCTCCCTTAGGTCAGAAGAGGGGACAGCAGGGCTGTCAGGGGGTCTTCAAGGCCTCAGGATGAGTTGGCTGCTGAGTGGGCTGCCATGCTGCCTTGGGCTGGACTCTCAACCTTCTGACAAGAATCCTTCTTTTACTTCCTAACATCCATTCACAGCAAGATATTGTGCGTGCATGCATGGTAAGTTGCTTCAGTGGTGTCCAACTCTATACAACCCTACGGACTGTAGCCCGCCAGGCTCCCCTGTCCATGGGATTCTCCAGGCAAGAATACCGGAGTGGGTTATCATTTCCTTCTCCAGGGGATCTTCCTAACTCAGGGATCAAACCCGGGTCTCTTGTACTGCAGACAGACTTCTTACCAGCTGAGCCATGAGGGTAGTCCTTTATAGGGTCATTGGAAAATTAAATAAAAGGATCCATTCTGAATGTATCTGGCCCACAACCTGTGGCCCATGAGCAGAGCCTGGCCCAGGTTGTAGCCGAGAAGGTGAGCTGGAGGCTGGAGGCTGGAGGCTGGGTGTGCCCTGCGAGCTGGGCAGGCTGGGGGAGCTGGGTGGGTTTCACCAGGGAAGAGGGCAAAGGGCCACAGCAAAGTCTGTACTGGGGGGAATGTCTCATGGGCCAGGCTGCTTGAGTCCGGAGGAAATAAATGAACACAGACCTCAGAGGCTGCTGAAACACAGAGTCTGATTCCCCCGCTAATGGGAACTCTTCACCCAGGACCCCTTGCTATCAATCAATAAGCTGCGTCACTCCTAAAGGGAAAGTTGGGGTCTTTGGGGAATCACGGGCAGAGAAAGAGAATAATGCTCGGCTTTGTGGCCTTAGGAGAGCCACTTCACCTCTCTGGGCTGCCATTTTCTCACTTGGGAAAGGAGGAACTTGGTATCTTGGAAAGAATGTGAGGCTCACAGGAGTAAAAGACCCGCCTTTAACTGGCTGCGTAGCTTCAGGGAAGTCTCTCACATTCCCAGGCCTCAGTTTCCTTATCTGTAAAATGACAACGTGAAGGAGGTGTGCTCCAAAGTTCCCCCCACGCTCTGGGGTGGGTCACATGTACCGACATGCACACACAGGAGGGTGGGGTCAAGTTTAACCCAGAAAGCGGTTTACAGGAAAGTGAACAACCTAGCGTGTTAAAATCTCGTATCTGAGATTTAAATTAAACAAACAAAAAAAAGTCACATAACAGGATGTCTTCAGAGCAGCTGCCTACAAGGTATAAGCAGGAAGGCACTGAGAAGGCTCCTCCCTGGACAATCACAATGGTACAGATTGGCCTGCCACAAAATCTGAGATGCTGCCAATGCCACCATCCACATACATGGTAAATGCCATGTCCAAAGCGAGGCTAACCTGCTAACCCTGAGGGCATTACCTCTCCAGCTTGGCCCATTTCCCAACTGGCTATAAGCTATATCCTAGACGGACAGGTCGCAGATGGGGCTGAATTTGAAGTGACCACAAAACAGCACAGGTGTGCCAAAGCAAACCATCCCCAACGTGGGAGTTGGTAGGGCCTTCCCAGGTCATCAATGACAAACACCCCCTCATCTCCTGCCTGCTGTTAAGGTAAGACCATCCCTATTGCTGGGCTAATGGGAAGGACTCACTGACCCTTTCCACAGTAATGGTCCAGGGTGGTTAGGTTGCTTATTCAGACTGGTGATGAGGCTGAGACCTGCAGAGATGAGACCTCCTTGCCCCAAGTCCCATGGGGGTCAGGGCAGGGCCTCAAACAGATAAAGATGCTGACACTAGCCACCTCTTATTGCATCCTTCCTAAAGCCAAGCCCTGTTCTGCCACTGACCCTCACATCACCTGTAAAGCAGGGACAGTTCATACTCTGCTGTCACAGATGAAGAAACTGAGGTAGAGAAAGAGGAAGTGTCCCAGCTGCTGGGACACCCAGCACTGGCTCCAGGCCCCACGTGCTGCTCTGGGGGCTGGCCCTGGTCCTCAGACCCTAATCTGGGCCTTATCTCTATTGCACTGACCCTCAGACCCAGGAGGTTCTGGAGGCTGCCCTTCTTCACCCCCTCAGCTCCTCCTCCCATTCCACTGAAAGCGAGCGGCTGCAGCAGAAAGTGTCAGAGAAAGTGACGAATGAAGGCTGACCCCAGGTCAGGGCAAAGCTGGTCCAGCTCCCTGCCCCCTGGAATCGGCCCGCCTCCCTCATACTGACTTGACAGGCAGGACACAGAGCCCCAGGGCAGGCATGTCTCCTGGGGCCACCCCGGACATCCCTGGGGCAACTGGGCAGACACTGCCCTGCCCCACCTATTCCTGCTCCAGGGCTCATTCCCCTCCCCTGCCAGAGCTCCTGCACTAACCAAGCCATCCTTCAGGCCCGGATGACACGCGCTTTCCGAGCGCTGGTGACAGGCACCCCGCTGGAAAAATGATAGACTCTGTAATGCGGGCAAAGTGTGGGTTTTTCTTCATCAGAAATGGCAGCTGCAGCTAAGGCTGGAGGCAGCAGTGACAGGACAGCCTCACACAGGCCTGCGTGCACACACGCTCGTGCATGCCTGCCCTCCCTCACACGCACACACACACACCCCTGCTGCATCCAGGCTGTGTGCATAGGACCCAGGAAGATGAAGCATCAGCGCATACATAGGGAGAGGGGCGACTGCCACTGTCTCTCTCTGGGAGACAAACAGTAACAGCAGCGGTGCCTTCTACGCAGACTGTCCCCAACACTGTGCAAAGCACTTCCACACCCACAGGCTCAACAGATAGCTGGATAGTCACTTTTAGGCTGGGAGACTAGAGGCAACCTACTTGACCTCTCTGCATCTCTGTTTTCCCATCTATAAAATAGGACTAATGCTAGCACTGAATGCAAGTGGTGGCCATTGAAGAGTTAGGATGGTTTCATGGAAAGCCCGGGAAAGACCATTCAGCTCTGTCCCCACCCACCGATTCAGCTCCTAATGGCTGCAGCTTGCCAACTGTCCAGTACTCTAAATTTATCACCTTCCTCAACAGGCCCCCTTCTGGGCTTCCTGGGTGAAGTTCTGGGCAGGAAAGACCATGGTAAGCCATGTGATACGCACACATGGACCACACAAGCAGGGCCACTGCTGGCTTGGGTGTCCAGTGGTCTCGGCATGTGCTTGGTGCTGGGCAGAATCTCCAGCCTACCACAAAGAGTCATGGGGTAAGACCGGGAAGAAATAAGGCCACACAGCAGGGCTGCCAAGAAACAAACCCACAGCTCTTCCAAGGTAGCCAGTGAGAGCCTTTAGTGTGTAAAGGTCAGTGAGGGGGTCAGTGTGTGCTCATTCATTCCAGTGTTTCAGAAGGATGAAGTGAGCTGGAGCTGGGGAGGATGCTACCCAGACAGACCCCAGATATAGACAGAGGAGACAGAGATCTTCCCAGCATCCACCACAGTGCCTGCATCCATCACCAGGAAAAACGTGTGGCTATTGTATCCATGTTTGTCGATAGAAACAATGGAAAAATTCTGCTCCTCTTCATGGAATTGTTCCTCTTTTTATTTGTCTACATGGACAGTCTTAGAATGTCAGAAAGAGACGGAACTTTGGAGAGTGTCTAATTCTTCCAGCTTCAAACAAATTCTAAGCCAATGGTATTTAACACACAAAGGTGGAGTGGATGTCCTTAGGTTGGGACAGGAGGGAGTAAGGAGGGCTAAGTTCAGTGTCCTTGGACCATTTTTCCCTTGGTGGCTCCCGAGTTCCCTTGAAGAATTTGAAAAGCACTTCACTAGATGTTTCCTAAGGGTTGGGTTCAACTGCAGGTAACAAAGACTCACAAAACAATGGCTTAAAGAGGATAAGAGTGTTCTCTCTGATCTAAAAGTCAGATGCAGGTGGCACAGTGCTCATGGGGTGTCCATAGTCATCTGCTTGCAGACAGCTTGCAGGCCTCTGCTCACAGGCTAAGGTGGTGGCATTTGATTCCAGGCAGCTGAGTAGAGGAAATGACAGAGAAGAGAGGTGCTGAGGATCCTCTACTCACATCCCATTGGCCATGATTTACTCACACTACCATATATAGCTGCACAAGCTGCTGGGAAATGTAGTTTTACTACTAGGTGGCCATGGGCTTCCCAGGTGGGGCTAGTGGTAAAGAACCCACCTGCCAGTACAGGAGACGTGAGACCAGAGTTCGATCCCTGGGTCAGGAAGATCTCCTGGAGGAGGAAATGGCAACCCACTCCAGTATTCTTGCCCGGAAAATCACATGGACAGAGAAGCCTGGTGGGCTACAGTCCATAGGTTCACAAAGGGTTGGACACGACTGAAGCGACTTAGCATGACCATGGACTCAGTTAAAAGAGCTATAAGGATGAAGTCAGGGGAGAACGGCTATCAGGGTGAGCCGTTAGTGACCACTATCCTATAGTCTAATCTTTCACTCAATAAATGAATGAAATGAAGTGCTAAGGTGATTGCAAGCACATGGCCATGCTGCTGCTGCTTAGTCACTCAGTCGTGTCTGACTCTTTGCAACCTCATGGACTGTAGCCCACCAGGCTCCTCTGTCCATGGGATTCTCCAGGCAAGAATACTGGAGTAGGTTGCCACGCCCTCCTCCAGGGGATTTTCCCAACCCAGGGATCAAACCCAGGTCTCCTTCATTGCAGGCAGGTTCTTTACCACTGAGCCTCCAGGGAAGCCCAGTTAGGGCCATACTTCCCAAGAAATCTCTCCTTATAGGGCTTGACTTAGAAAAAAATTTTTAAAAATGAGCTCTGCTTCCCCAGTGAGGAGAAAGATATGCTGACCAGCACTTGTGGCATGATAAATGATGTCACAAGGCTAAGTGTAAAACAGTGCCATGAAAGCACCAAGTTTATCTGTGAGGTTCAGGGAAGGCATCAACAAAAGAGAAAGACAGAGAGCTTCCCAGAAGAGACTGGATTGGTGAGAAGGTTGTCTGTTGAGTGGACAAGAATGGCAGAGGCAGAGCCCAGTAGAGGGAATTGCATGCCATGTGCAAAGGCCCAGAGGCAGGACAGAGTGCTGTATTTGGAAGCTAAAAAGAGGTGTGGTATTCCCAAAGCCTAGAAGGCAAAGGGGGCATGATGTTTAATTTTATGTGTCAACTTGGAGGGTGTTTTCTGATGTGATTAACATTTAAATTAGTAAACTTTGGGTCAAATAGACTATCCTCCCTATTATGAGTGGGCCTCATCCAACTGGTTGAAGGCCTGAATAGGACAAAAAGATGAGCCTCCCCAAGCAAGATGGAGTTGGTCAATGACTACCTTCAGACTTCATCAGTACCTTCAGCTGTCTTAGGCCTTCAAGGCTACCAGCCTACACTATGGATTTTGGACTCACTAGTTTCCACAGTCTCATGAACTGAGTCTTTATAATCCCTCCTCTCTTTCTCTCTCTCTCCTCTCTCTCTGTATGTATACATACCCTATAGTTTCAGTTTCCCTGAAAAATCCTAATATCAGAGTAGATTGTGAAGATGATTGACAGGGATCATATAGAAAATTGGAAATCACTGGAGATTTTGGAGCAAGAGAGGGATCCTACCTGCATGTTAAACCACACTTAGGGGTACAGTGGGGTAGTATATTGTGGGCCTACTGTATATGGTGAGCACTGTTCTAGGAGCTTTAGACCAAAGGGTCAAGGCCAGCAGCAAGGAGACAAATGACATAACCAGAGGTGCTGGTGCTGGAAAGGGTGCCCCCCAGGTCTCCGGCCCAGGCAGCTGCATTCAAACAGGGACTGACTCTCTTTCCATCCCCAGCATTTGGCCCTGGGTCTTGGCACTATGTCTGCATATATTTAGGGAGTGAAAAATGAATAGAGAAAGAGATGTAAACTCTGAGAAAGTAGAATTGCAGGCCAAGAATCACATTATAAGCAAATGGGCCCTTAATTCAACTCTAATGCTTGTTGACTGAATGAATGGATGGATGGATGAATGAATGGCCCCAGAACATTAGATGCAGCCCTGCTACTTGCATTGGCCCAATAAGCCCTTTAGTCTAAAGGAAGCCCCTGCCAAGAAAAGCAGGCTTCTGGAAGAGGGCAACCCAGATTTCAGGGATGCTGCCTTCCCCTCTTTCCTCTCTCAGCTGAATGGATGAAATTCCACATCCCCAAGTCTTCATCCAAGTTCCACTAGAGGCAAAATCCTATGGGCAAGGATTCCCTTTAAGCTGTTCTAAGTCATTCACACCCAGTGTTAATGGCAGCTCTGAGAGTAGGAAGTGGCGGGGTGAGCAGGGGCAGGAATTTGAGGGGAAATTGAGGGGAAACAGAGTAGAGAAAGGGAGGCTAAGCCAGTTGTGCAGAAGAGCCGGTTGGGCTCTTTGAAGAGAAAGAAAGCAGAGCTGAGAGATGGAGGCCAGGCCCATTCCAGTCTTCATTGCCCCTTTGAAGGAGACCCAAGAGCTACGGATGGAAAGATTAAATCCAGTGACTAAACTTGGTGGCAGGCCCTTACTATTGACACATGGGGACCTTTTCATACCACATTTTAAATATATTTCTGCCTAGAAGAGGCAGATGACAGGCTCAGAAAGACCTAATGGAAAATGGTAGCGAATACTGCAAGTCAGCAAAGGTTGTCAGCCTGGGCACCATCATCCCTCACCTGCTCTTTCATTTTTATAGAGATGGCTCAGAAACAGAGAAGAGAAATTTCAAAACCAAACAGAAAAATCAATACTGTGGGAGATAACCCAGCATTAATACAAAAAACAGGGAGGGCTTCTTTGTTTCCCGCCTCGACAGGACTATCTATCACACCCTGTGGATGGATTGGGGAAGCCACCTTTGCTCAGAAGCCAGCAGGAAGCATTGTAGTTAAAATGCTGAAGAGAGCTGGGTGTGGGTGGAGTGGGGCCCAAACCTGGACAGGAGGGAGAGCCCACGGACCCTGGCCCCTAGGTTGCCCTCCTAGGACTTGTGGGCCACAGTCTCCAAGCTGAGGTTGTAAAAGAGAGGGACAAGGAAGGTAGAAACAGACAGCTTTAAAAAACAAGCTAGATGGACAAGGAGAGGTAAAGGAGGAAAGCACTGAGATTTAGGGAAGGCTTGTGAATACACAGCACCCGCTGTGAGCTCAGGCTCCAATGCTGTGTCCTAAACACTAAGGCTACACGCCCACTGCGCCATCTATTCCAAGACCAATAAGGACCAAACTCAGGCAGCAGTTCCCAGGGATCATGGGGTCCTGGAGCTAACCCATCCCTCAGAAGGGACACAGAGCAGGCCTAGCTGGCTGTAAGCCCAGGCCCTCTCTGAAGGCCCTCGCCCATGCCTGCTTCCCAGATCCTCATCCCGTATTTTCAGAACACAACTGTGCTGGGTCATGAGAGTTCCATAGGCCTTGGACATAAAGCCCCCAGGGCAGAAAGAGGTGCCTTCCTCACTTCTCATTTCTCAAATGTGCTGCCTCTTCTCAAACTCCGCAGTCTTAATCAGGGCCTCCCTTACAATGCCCTTTGCTTTTCCATCCAAGCCCCACTTCCCATCACTCATGATGCTACCCTTATGGACATGGCTGGTTGGTTGGCTGTCTCTCCCGGTGGACAGGAGTTCTCAGGCGTGTGCCCAGCACCGGCACAGGCAGAATCACGTCCCATGAGCAGGATCATCTATGACGTGATTTCCTTTCCACTCTTTGTTCACGTGGCTCAGCCTGGAATGGCTTCCCTCTTCTGATCTCTCTGTTTAAAGCTACTCACTTCCTCCAGGAGTCATCCATGGGCTTTTTCTTCTGCACAAGTCTTTTCTTCCCTGATCTTCGAGAGTTAAGGGTTCTGTGGGTGTTGTCTGAAGTCACAGAAAGAATCACAGGACTTTGAACTTGTAGGATGGTTTCATGATCTCTTGGGGAGCTTTACAGAATAATGCCAGGCCGCAGCCTGGGAAAACTAGATCAGATCACTGAGAAGGGGGCTTGGGTGTTGGTATTTTTAAAAACCCACCAGATGACTGTAATGTGCAAGAGTTAGGAACCACTGTCTAAGCCAGCCCACCCAGGAACTCTACATATATTTGGGCAGGTTGAATGCTGCAAAGCTCTGGAGGGCACGATTCATACATCTGGAGGCTGCCATTCACCTTTAATCCTTGCCAGGGGTGCTCTGGGAGGAGTTGTGCAGTGCAAATTTTACAAGAAGACTGATGTTTGAGGCAAAGTGATTTGGCCAAGGTCACAGAGCAGGTTAGTGACAGAGCCCCATTGAAACACCTGCCTCCCAGCTCCTCATTCAGGCCGGTGTGCCATCTCCCACCCAGATACCCAACGTGTGGTCCTAGGTCCTCGGTCCTAAGTGTAGCAATGCAGAATCTCAGGCTCCATCTCAGACTGCTTAAATCAGAATCTGCACTTTACCAAGGACTTCAGGCAATCCAGGGCACGTTAAAGGTAGGAAAACATTGCCATCACACTGCCCAAATCTTCATGGAGGTTGGGCTGTCTTTGCCATCTGCTACTCCTCATGAACCATCCTTGCTCATAATAGATACTCAATATCTGTTGATTGATTGGCTGATCGACAAATCTGTAGTCTTCAGGATATACAGGTCCCTTGAGTACTGCCGTATTGGAAATGATCTACTTTTCAAGTTCCTGTAATCAGCAGTTACTCAAACAGGGGATCCCCACTCACCACGCTGGAGGCAACCCTCTGCAACTGTGAAAACAGTCACACTGGTAACAAAATGATGTCTTGTTAAGCATGCCCAGGGTTCAGTGGATGGTTTCATCTGCCCCATGCCCTTTCTGTAAATAACCTCTAATTACCTTTGCTAGCTTCATTTGGATAATGGCTCCTATTTCATCTCCACTCAGAAAAAAAAAAAAATTTAATCCTAAAACAAACAAATGAATAGAGAGCATAAGCGTTCTTCAGGAAGGAAATGGCAATCCACTCCAGTATTCTTGCCTGGGAAATCCCACAGACAGAGGAGCCTGGTAGGCTATAGTCCATGGGATTGCAAAACAGTCAGACATGACTTAGCAACTAAACAACAGCATAGGAGTTCTTTAGGGCTTAGGATATCCTTTGACTAGAGTTTGTTTACTGACTCATTAATTAGCCTGATTAAAGGTAGCTGGATGGAGAGGAGTTTCCCTCCTGCACCTCCATCTCGCTCCCCACCCCTGCTGGCTCATGCTCCGTGTCAGATGTTGACCGAGTCCACAGTGCTCCGTGGTCAGTGGGCTGGACAGCTAGCCCGTGGTTCTGGCCCTTGTCACCCTTAATTGGGTGGTGCCCTTTCCATTTGTTTGTTCCACGTGCCAGCCATTGTCTTCATGCGTGCATGCCCACTGGATAGCTTGATTCTCATTGGAAGATAGAAACTCCAGGCCAATTCAATTACCACCTTAACTTGCGGTATCAAATCTCTGATTTCATGTACTCATCAAATAGTATAGCCCCCAACTTCTGGCCAAATGATACAGATCAAAATGTTGATGGGTAAAAAATAATCTGGAGATAGAATCTAGCTATTCAGCGGTTATGAACCTTTGGCAGAACGGTGTGGGCACGCAATTGTTGTTGTGTAGTCACTAAGCCATGTCTGACTCTGTAACCCCATGGACTGTAGCCTGCCAGGCTTCTCTGTCCATGGGATTTCCCAGGCAAGAATATTGGAGTGGATTGCCATTTCCTTCTTCAGGGGACCTTCCTGACCCAGGGATCGAATCCACGTCTCCTGCATTGACAGGTAGATTCTTTACCACTGAGCCACCAGGGAAAGATGGGCATGTAAACATGCACTCAAAACTGTACTTGCAGTGTGAGGGGTTAATAGGCCACATAGAGGCCTATGTAAGGACCCTATCCCAAAGACTTCAAGATGTTGACCTGGGCTGAGCAAAATCATCAGAGACCTGAATGCATGGACATATGCTTGGGTGTTACTGTGGAAATACTCTTTAGTAGAATAAACTGAGGTATTGGCCACTAGCTACCATTCAGAGGCATTCCGAGATTTATTCCCATGATTTTATTGAAACAACGTGGCTGAGATGATTGTTCATTGTGTTAAACGGTTTCTACTTTAAGAGAACCACAAGAAAAGTTTCTTTCTGGCCTTGGTGCCAGGAAATCTTATTCTTCTCCACTGCAACTGCTTTGTTTTCATTTGATGGACATGACAAATCCTTTAACCCACCAGGTTTCCTTCTTTGCATGGCCTGCCAGGTATCTCAGAGCCTAACCATGGCCTGAGTGTACATGCCTTTTTTGAGTAGTAACCTCATTTGGAGTATTAACTTCATCCAGAAACAAAATTTTCTCATTTATTAACTTTCTTTGGACTGTGTGTGTGTGTTTTTGTGTGTGTGTGTGAGAGAGAGAAAGAGTTCTTTTTTGGAACATGGTAGAGTTGAAATAAAACAATTACATAATTATCCCATTTTTATTGTTCTTGCTCTCAACGATTAAAGCAAAAGGCAGAAGTGTAAATGGATAAAGCACATCACAAAGAGGTCAGACCTATATTTGCGATGTGAACAAGACAAGTCTGGAGCCCTGAGGATGGAGAGGCTAAAAATTACGCTGAGGGGAGGAATGGTCAAGGAAGACTTCCTAGCGAAAAGACACCTGATCCTTACATGCTGAGTGGGAGTGTTTCAATCAAGGTCACTTGGTTTTGCTGTTTCCCCACCATCTGGAGGACACGTTCTTTGGGTTGCTTTTCCAGTAATTAGAATTACGTTGACAGAAGCATAGGAGGGCAGGAAGAGCTTGTGTGTAGGTTCGGGAGAGACTGTGTAGTCTTAGACAAGTCAATTAACTGGCTTGTTCCTTAGTGACCTGAACTGTCAAAGAGACTAGCTGCCCTGCCTCAAAAAGAGTTTCTTTAAGAATAAAATGGGGCTTCCCTGATGGCTCAGTGGTAAAGAATCCACCTGCCAATGCAAGAGATGCCAGTTTGATCCCTGGGTCAGGAAGATCCCCTAGGGGAAGGAAATGGCAACCCATTCCAGCATTCTTGCCTGGGAAATCCCATGGACAGAGGAGCCTGGTGGGCTACAGTCCCTGGGGTAGCAAAAGAGTCAGACGTGACTTAGGAACTAAACAATAACAACAACAACAGAGATAAAACAAGAGATAGATGAGAATTGTGAACTAAACTGACCTAATGGCAAAGTTACTCAGTTCTTTTCTATGCAAATAGAACACCTGCCTGGAGGCAACCAGGGCTTAGAACACAGTCCTGGGCTGTGAGACAGACATTTTCCTCTCTGCCAAGCCTCTGACCATACATGTTACTGAATGAATTGGGCCTTGATACTCGTTTCTTACAATATCAGCTACATACTCACAAATGGTAGAAGGGAACGGTGCCTTTAATCAGAATGTCAGCAATCTGGGGAAAGAGTGGACTCAGTGTACCCCCAAAACCAGCTCTGGAGATTCTGCTTGGCCATGCAAGTTTTTTTTTTGTTTTGTTTTGTTTTTTTTTTTTTGAGTGAATAAACCTTCTTTTTATTATTAAGTCAGTCTGGATAGGGTTTCTGTCACTTGTAGTAAGAGTCCTAACAGACAACACTGCTTTCCCCAGCAGAGGGAAGGATGGAGACAGGACTGAGGGGCATCAGACATCTAGAGGGAGCTCAGACTGGGCCAGAGGCCTTGGCAGGCCACCCTGGACCATGGGGAGCTCAGACTGCAGTCCCTGGGGCTGGCGGGCACCCACAGCATGGCAGTCTCCTGCCTTGCTCTGGGTGAGCTCACATGCCTGGCCTGACAAGGCCCAGGCAGCCAGACAGGTGGACATCAGCAAGGTGGGTGGGTGGTGCTGGTTTCCTAGAAGCCTCTCTGGAACCACAGTCTTCTCTGCAAGGGGGTAGGGCCAGGTGTGGTGGTTGAAGGCCTCAGAAAAGAGCAGACCTCACTCCAGTCCTACCTTCTCTCTTGTCCCTAAAGGTGCCTGGGATCGTCTAATTCTGGAGTTACAGCTCAAAGGGCTGAGAAAGGACATTTGTTCCCAAGAGGCCTAGGTATTTGGGGCTTGCTAAATGAAAAGGTAATTACCTTAAGTGGAACTAGAAGGACGCCAATATCCAAAAAGAGGCATTGGGGGTTCAGAGAAAAGGAGCCACTTCCGCTGTGCCCACTACCCATGGGGTAGGGAGGGCCCTGCGGGGGGCTGGGCAGCTTGGGGAACTCTGCCCTCTCAGGGGTCCCGGCAGAGGCATCTGCTTGGACTGAAGTGACCAGGGAAGCCCTGCCTCATGTCTGCAGACCTTGGGTCAGCTGTGGAAGGATGACCAGGATACGCCCGAGGCGTAGAACTCCATGCGGCTGGGCCAGTCCGCATCCCCACTGCCCTCCCTGTCCTCGTCTGAGTCATCGTCGTCTCCACTGGACGCCCCGGAGACGGCCCCCGCCAGGTAGGCCGATGGCCCGGGGAACCCGAGGCCCTGCTCCTCCACGTCCTCCTTCCACTTCTGGGCGGCCAGCTCGCGGAAGCAGAGGCTGCAGACGCGCAGGGGCTTGGGCGAGAGGCGCGGCAGGAGGAAGCGCTCGCGGGAGCACTCGGCACAGACCACAAAGCCGCATTTGCGGCAGTGGTGCCGCCGAGTGAGCGCCGAGAAGCGCGTCTGCGTGCAGCGCATGCAGATGTCTGTGGCCTTGTCGGGGATCCAGGGCGCCGCGTGCTCTGTGCTGGGCTGCAGGCCCGTGGCCAGCAGCTGCCGCCGCACGCACTCCTCGATGTGGCTGATCCACTCCTGGCGTTCCGTGGCGGAGGCAGCTGACACCACGAAGGACTTCTTGGCCGTCTTGATCATCCAACGGTTCTTGGCCTGCAGAGTCTCCGGCAGCGTCTCCAGTGTCACCTCCTCCAGCGGAATGATGTGCTGGCTGCGGTACTTGCGCTTGTTCAGCACGATACTGCCGTACACCAGGATGTCGTTGAAGAGGAAGAAGATGCGTGGTTTGGCCTTCTTGCGGCACTCCTTGGTCAGCACGCCCTCACCCAGCAGCACTCGGCCCGGCAGGGCAAGTGGCTGCCCTGATGCCCCGAAGCAGCTCTCGACAGCCGCAATGCGCTGGCTGTTGATCTCCGTGTTTGCCAGGTAGTCCACCATCTTCAGCCACTCGGCTGTTTTCACCCCGCCGTCCTTGGAGCTCCTGGCAGCCCCCGCCCCGCCTCCAGCCCCACTAGCCAGCAATGAGCGCCTCGGTCCGTGCCTTTGCTTGGGGCCAGAGTCCGAGATGGCACTGGCTGCGCGACCGCCCCGCCCGAGTCCAGGGGCCACCTAGACCAGGAGCCCGGGAGAGCTGGGAGGCAGTCGGCCGGAAGCCCGTCTGCTCCGCGCGCCGCGGCCTGGCTGATGACCCTCACCTCCTCAGCCGGGGCCCCTCGCGTCTCGCGCCCCACCAGGCAGCCGGCCAGACAGACCGCACTGGGCTGCCGCGTTCCGCTTGCCGGAGGGGGCCAACCCCCCCCATGCAAGTTTTAAAGGAAAGGAGGGACATACTCGGAGTTGATCGTTGAGATAAGGGGTCGCAATCCCCCACTGTGTGCAGGCTCGTGTGCAGGCTTGTCAACTCCTCCTGCTCTTCCTCTAGATGTTGTCTTGTTCACACAGTCTGAACACAATTTGTTCAAGACATTACTGAGAAGCTAGAGAAGAAATCAGGCTATCTGTTTATCGCTTATTCTTCATTTCTACTTCTTTGATCTAAGGAAAGAACCAACAAGTTAGGCAAGGTATTGTGCGATTAATAGATTTGAAAGGTGTTCTTGGGCTGGCGTAGAGCATGGGGTGGTGGTGGGTTGTTTTTGTCCGATTCTCTGCAACCCCTTGGAGTGTAGCACGCCAGGCTTCCCTGCCCTTCACTATCACCCAGAGTTTGCTCAAACTCGTGCCCATTGAGTCAATGATGCCATCCAACCATCTCATCCTCTGTCGCCCCCTTCTCCTCTTGCCCTCAATCTTTCTCATCACCAAGGTCTTTTCCAATGAGTCGGCTCTTTGCATCAGGTGGCCAAAGTATTGGAGCTTCAGCTTCAGCATCAGTCCTTCCAATGACTATTCCAATGACTATTCTACCTCCCCCTTTAGGATTGACTGGTTCGATCTCCTTGCAGTCCAAGGGACTCTCAAGAGTCCTCTCCAGCACCACAATTCTAAAACATCAATTCTTCTGTGCTCAGCCTTCTTTATGGTCCAACTCTCATATCTGTACATGCCTATTGGAAAAACTGTAGTCTGACTATACAGACCTTTGTTGGCAAAATGATGTCTCTGCTTTGTAATAAGCTGTCTAGGTTTGTCAGCTTTTCTTCCAAGGAGCAAGTGTCTTTTAATTTCATGGCTGCAGTTACCATCCTCAGTGATTTTGGAACCCAAGAAAATAAAGTCTGTCACTGTTCCCATTTTTTCCCCATCTATGGTGATGAAAGACTGGTTTAAATGCTAGTTACTATATAGCTTTGCTCAAGTAGTAAGGAAAGGGGCTTCCTGCTGAGAGCAGTTCCCTGCAAAGAACTGCATAGTACTGGGGTCATGCTCATCCCCTCCCGCCCTTGCGCTCTGAAGCACCTCTACCAGCTGTTCCAGCTCCTTGCAGGTTCAGAGAGGGAGAGTGGGTTGACTACAGGGTATTCCCAGCCAGTGCTTTATGAGGATAAACCATACCCACTAGCTAAACATGCCTCTAGGTGAACTAAGAGATGGGATGGGGTGCGGTGGCAGGAAGTGGGGTGATAGACACTGTTTTGTTGCCCATCCTTGCCGTTCCCTTCTTCTTGCCAGTAGAGCACAGACTTTTGTTCAGGCAGCAATATGCCCAACCTCCGACGACAAACCAGGCTTCAGCCTGGAGAGGGCTGGGCTGACCCAAGGGTGCTCATTTGACAGCAACCTCAGGGGGACACCAAACTCACGTAAAACCTTTGGGGTAAGTTTCCGTGGAAAAACTGCAACCTTTGCCTAATAAGAGCATGGCCAGGAGGCAACTGGCCCTGGCAGCCCCCAGTGGCTGGGCGCCCTAAGGTGGGGGTCTGTGATGCTTCCTACGAACGGCTCTTGAGCCAGACACTGAGGAGAACATAGAAGTCCTAACCTTCAAGGAGCCTCTAGGCTGCTTCTGAGATCGAAGCCAGCCATGTGAACTGACAGCAGACATAAGAATGGAGTCGATGAAGGCCAAGTAAGCCATGTGGGCGGCAACAGGTGGCATTGAAGAGGAAAAGTTAAAATTTTACATAACCTCCTGCTCCTTCTGCCTCTGTAACTCAGCTTGCTCCTTGCAAAGTCTGGATCACATAGGTCTAAGAAAGTGGGGACTCACAATACTAGGAACTGGAGCTTACTTACCTCCCTTGTTCTGCTCTTTACAATCGCCCAGCCCCTACAAACCCACAAACCCACTCAATCATGCCAGTCTGTGTATAAAAACTCTGTAACCCCCTTGTTTGGGGATTAGAGCTTGGCGTGTTAATTCCTCTGGGCCCGCTGACGTAATAAACCTGAGTTCTCCAACTCTCCGAGTGTGGTGTTTGGTTTTTCGAGTACTGGTATCTGCGACAACATAACTAGGGGTTGCTTGGTGTTGTGGGCTCAGACTGAGCATTGTCCTTCCCTTTGAACCTGTAAGAATGTAGAACAGTCTGCCTTCCACCCAGATCCAACAATGACTCTCCTGTGATCACATCACCTCTGCCAAATGCTTTCCCTGGCCACTCTTCAGTTAAGTTCAGCTCCAGCCATCAGACTCCATGGATTTGTCTAGTTTCATGCTGATTCCCTCCGTCTTAATTCCAGACAGACAATCTTCTCATCACCCCCACACATACCACATGATACTGTTTCACTTAATCCTCACTACAACCCTATGAAGAGAATTCTTTATTATCTCTATTTTAAGGATAAGGAAATAGAGACTCAGAGAGGTTGAATAATTTTCCTGTGGTCACACAGCTCCTTGGTAGAACTGGGATTTAAAATAAGTGCTGTCGTGTGGAAGCTATGAAATGCATGGGCTTCCTGGGTTGTCTGCTTTCTGTTTATGTAGTCACACTGGGTCAATTATGTCCATCTTACAGTTGTGTGAGGATGAACTAACTCTCCAAAGGTTTAAATTTTTTAAAAGCCCTGATTTATAGCACTGGTTGATTTAGGTGGGGCAAATACACAAATATTCCTGAATATTTAACAGCTGTCTGTCACTACCCAACACACTGCTATATCTGCCTCCTTCTTTCACTTTTAAGATTTTAAAGAAAGGCCTGTGTCTCCTTTCTCTTCGTAGCCCTAACACACAATATTGTGCTTGGCGAATAGGAGGGCTCAGGAAGGGTTTAAGAATGAATGATTCAATGAATGCAGAATGGGGAGTTAGTCTTGCCCCTCTGATTAGCATGAATGTCTGAGAGTTATCTCTTAACAACATCTAAGTCAGGGCTCAACTCCACCCACCTCCAGCTCTGTGCAGCTGTGACACATCCGCCTTCACGTGTTCCCAGAGCCAAAGGTTTTCCACGTGCTGTGTAGACACACATGCACTAAAGACATAAGCCAAATCACTCCTGAAATTGTCATTGACGAGAGCAGGATGTAGATCATTCAGGTAGTGCTATAAAGCAAGTGTTCCCATAGTTAAAGCTAGAGGCATCTGCAAGAGCTGTTACCTTATTGCCATGAGCCCCTTCAGGTGGAGGTGCGGAAGTCATTATGCCTGTTAGGGTTGTTTATAGCCTGTGGGGCGTATGTAATGCTCACTATCCCGGATAACCTGAATTACCCTCCGGGCTGGCTGGGAGCTCTCGGCCTTGTTAATTTTCTCTTGTTATGGGGACGCATTCCCCGAGGCCAGCTTGATGCAAACGGTGGTGGTGTGGCTGTTACCCAAAATTCCTTAGTCTAAAGCTGGTCCCACTTTGGGTCCTAGATAGCCACTAAATGTATAGATAGCGCTTGGTTTATGCTAAGCCAACCAGAAAGTAATATGCAAGTCCTTTAAAGTCAAAGGGAGCGAGACAAAGGTTATGGGCAAACCACCCTGCTGCTGCTGCTGCTGCTGCCGCTCTTGTTGCTGCTGCTGCTGCTGCTGCTAAGTCGCTTCAGTCATGTCCGACTCTGTATGACCCCATAGACGGCAGCCCACCAGGCTCCCCCGTCCCTGGGATTCTCCAGGCAAGAACACTGGAGTGGGTTGCCATTTCCTTCTCCAGTGCATGAAAGTGAAAAGTGAAAATGAAGTCGCTCAGTCGTCCGACTCTCAGCGACCCATGGACTGCAGCCTACCAGGCTCCTCTGTCCATGGGATTTTCCAGGCAAGAGTACTGGAGTGGGATGCCATTGCCTTCTCCAGCAAACCACCCTATGTGCCACCAACTCTGAGATCTTTCTTGGCTCCCAGCCCCCACTAGTCACCAGTCAGAGTCACCAGTCAGCCTTCATCCCTGGTGCCCTGGCACACACCAGTACACTGCCCTGCGGTAACTTTTTACGTGACTGGCCTACGAGGAGAAGGGTTATGGCTTATCCGTCCTTTTAATCTCATCCAGAACCTAGAAGAGACCTCATTGTTCATTTGCTCCTATGAGAGGGCACAGCACCTGACAAGTCTTTAGGGAAATGCTCCTGTAAACCTTCCCTTGTGGTTGAGCTGGTAAAGAATCTGCCTGCAATGTGGGAGACCTGGGTTCGATCCTTGGGTTGGGAAGCTCCCCTGAAGAAGGAAATGGCAACCCACTCCAATATTCTTGCCTGGGAAATCACATGGACAGAGGAGCGGGACAGGCTGCAGTCCATGGAATCGCAAAGAGTCGGACACGACTGTGTGACTAACTTTCACTTTTCACTTTCTTGTTATAAACCTGGACAAGTGGGACTTGGGTGACCCTGTGCTGGCTGAACCCTTGACTCAGGGAATAAATGCCCTGGCAAGGGTGTTTACCAGGTATGTGCCACCTGGAAGGTTAGGTCACAGGATTCTTTCCTGGACCCTATCCTTTTAGCATCTGCTGTTGGTCAGAGGAATGGGTACATTAAATGATATACTTGGGATACCAAAATACATGGACAAAGCCAAAACTGACAAAATGAAAACTAATAGTTACAACAAAAATATTTGTTCACTCACTGTGCAATTTAAGAGTAAGAGACTTGGTTTGAAAACCATTTCTTGGAAATAAATAAATAAAAGTTTTTGAATTTAACTGACATGAAGATAATAAGACCACCAATGTAGTTAATTGTAAACTTGAAGTCCAAAGAATATACACTCTACATCTCAAGAGAGGCATTGATGTGCTCCCCAGAGGACAGTGGCCGGGATAGTGACGTGTCTGAAAACCACAGAAAAAAACCAATGAAGACATTAACCTGGACATGACACCTGGGGAGCGGGGGCTTAGGGGTGGTGGACAGCTGCTATCAAACACTCGAAAGGCCGCCAGGGTGCTGGTCCTGCCCCTCCCCGCTGCCTCACCCTCAGTTCCTGAACTAGCCCTGCTGGGACAGACCCAAGTGGGCTCATTTGCCCCAGCTGGGGGTGCCCTAAACCTGTTTGATGGTCAGCTGTATGTGCCAACCTGACTGGGCTAAGGGATGTCCAAATAGCTGGTAAACATTATTTCTGGGTGTGTCTGTGAGAGTGTTCCTGGAAGAGATTAGCATTTGAATTGATGGAGTGAAGAAGATACACCCTCACCAATGCAGGTGGGCATCTTCCAGTCCCCTGAGGACTTGAATAGAACAGAAAGACAGAGAAAGGGTGAATTGCTCTCCCTGCTGGAGCTTTGACACACGTGTTCTCCAGCCCTCAGATGTCAGCACTCCTAGGACTCAGAAGCGGACTAACGCCGTTGGCTTGCCTGCTTCTTGGGATTTCAGGTTTGGACTGGAACCTCATCACAAGCTTCCCTGGGCTTCCAGTTTGCTGATGAAAGATTGTATAGTCCTTCTCAGCCTCCATAATCACATGAATTAATCCCTCATGCTTGCATGCATGCAGTTCAGTTGTGTCCAACTCTTTGCAACCCTTTGGAGGCCACCAGGCTCCTCTGTCCATGGGATCTCCAGGCAAGAATACTGGATTGGGTTGCCATGCCCTCATAATAAATCCCTTTCTGAATATTACATATCCCATTGGTTCTGTTTCTCTGGGAAACCCTGACTGATACAGTCTGAAGTCTCCTAGACCAGTTCTTCTCCAACTGTGATGTGCACCACTAGGGGGTCTTATTAAAATGCAGATTCTGATACAGCAGATCTGGGCCGGGGCCTGAGATACTGCACTTCTAACAAGTCCTCAGGTCAACTCTTCTCAAAGAGAAGCCAGCAGGGCAGGATGCTGAACAAATGTTAGATGCCATTATAATCACCACTTTCATCGCTGGAGTCTACTCCAATCTGGACAAAACTCCCTAAATCCTGATGCCACCTCCCCTCAATGTTGTGATCACTTAGCATTTCCTGCCACTATGCCCACCTTGAACCCAGATAAGAACCGTTCCTTTCGAGACCAGCCTAATCATGGTCAATCCTGATTTTCAGGCTACTGAGAGTGGATTTCCAGTTTCCTGTACACACCGGCCCTAACACGGCATCAGTCTTACCTACCATGACCCACCCAACCCCTAACTTCTTCCCTCTCTACCAGCCCATGTCTCACTGATGAGTTTAACAGGCTGTGCCAGGCTCGAAATAGCACAACTAGACCCAGTGGAAGTTGAAGGCAAAATATAACAATATTTCCACAAAGATCTGAGCTGCTCGCCTGTAAAAAGGGGTTGACTTATAAGGTCATGTCCTTCTGTCACCGAAAGCTTCCGGTGGAGGCTAAAAGATCACCTGTCACAGGTGTCCTGTAGGTGCCTCCTCTCCAGCAGGAGAAGGGGAAGGTAAAAAGACTGACCAACGTTTAATCAGATGACTTCTGTGAGGCCTGGGGCTCCGTGGCTTCCCAAAACCTCGGGATGCTTATGAGCTGCAAGCCAGTTCCTTCCCTCCACACATCCATTTCAATTCTCACTTTCCTTCATGGTCTAGGGACTGACTTCCACTAGCAAGACTTTGCTCAAACCGTGAACAACACATCTGCATCAAAATTACTTGGAGAACTTGTTAAAATACAGATACCTGTCCCCCTAGACAGACCTGAAAATTGGGAATCCCAGAGGGTAGATATGAGGTATCACACATTTTCCCAGTAAGCAGGAAGGTGACTCTCATGGGCTAGCTTTGCTGTCTCTTGGGTTTGGGGCATAGTCCACTGGGCAGACATCTGTCCAGCTGGCAGGCCCCATAGGAACACAGCTGGGACACGTGGAACTAGAAGTCCCCTTGGGATACCGAGGTGTGATCTTGAGCAGATTGTTTCCTTGGAGGTTCTGGCTCAGGACAGAGCTCAGTACTGGACAGAGAAATTCAGAAGTTGTAGGAGACAAAGATAAGGAGCCAGGAGCAGGTCCCACTTCTGAGGACACCAGCCATGTGGAGAAGGATGAGCCTGCAAAGGAGGTGGAGAAGGAGCAGCCAGGGAAGAAGGAGAAAGCAAGACTGTCCTGTGAGAGAATATCCCATGGTGTTGAAGGCCAAGGAGTCAGAGGACCCAGGAAAATTTAGATGTGGGGGTGATGTGGAAATCCACAGTAACCGAGGAGAGTGTTGTCTTGTGGAGCCGATATTACCACATGTTAAGGAATCTAGAGTTTATCTTGAGAGTTGTAAGCAAGAGAATCACATGCCAAGATTTGGGAGATGAACAGAGAGAAACAAGACTGAAGAACTGGAGGCCAAGAAGGAGGGTTAAAGAGGAGATGCAGGACTCAAGAAAAGTTCAGGAATAAAACTTAGGAGATTAGCCCCAAAGAAGAAACAAGCCAATGTTCATCATCTTATGGGTGGCTAAATAAAATGGAATGTATCCATACAATGAAATATTATTCCACCAAGGAAAGGAACAAAGTACTGATTCATACTACCCCATGGATGAAGCTGGAAAACATGTGAAGTGAAAGAAACCAGTCACAAAAGACCGCACAGAGTATGATTCCAATTACATGAAATGTCCAGACTAGGCAAATGTCTAGATCCAAAGAGTATATTAGTGATTGTCTAGGGCTAAGTGAGATGGAGGGGTTGGAAGTGATCACTAAAGGGTGCTAGGTTTCTTTTTGGAGTGATGAAAATAGTTTAAAATTTATTGTGTTGATGGAGGCATAACCCTGTGAATATACTAAGAAACACTGAATTGTACACTTAGAATGGGTGGATTATATGATATGTGAATCATGGTTTGATAAGTTGTGTTTCTTAATAGCTGAAGAGGAGAGAGACAAGGATGGCTTCCAGGTATGAGTGGTATCTCAGGCCAGGCTTCACAGCAAACAGACTCAGAGGTAGAGATTCGTGGGCAGGGCCATCCACCATGGGACAGTGGAGGAGGGGCCTGCTGGGCAGAGGGAGGAGCCTGGCAGCTCAGCGCTCTTCACACAGGCCTCGGCCCATCACACAGGGAGCATCGCAGCTGGGAAAGACCTTCGCATCCCCACGCGACCGTCAGTCACTGGCTGTCCCCAGGAGTGGATGTGACCTTGGACGAGGGACATAAGGTCCTCTTCAGTTCAGTTCAGTTCAGTCACTCAGTCACGTCTGACTCTTTGCGACCCCATGGACTGCAGCACGCCAGGCCTCCCTATCCATCATCAACTCTTGGAGTTTACTCAAACTCATGTCCATTGAGTCGGTGATGCCATCCAATCATCTCATCCTCTGTTGTCCCCTTCTCCTCCCGCCTTCAATCTTTCCCAGCATCAGGGTCTTTTCCAATGAGTCAGTTCTTCACATCAGGTAGCCAAAAGATTGGAGCTTCAGCTTCAGCATCAGCCCTTCCAAAGAATATTCAGGACTGATTTCTTTTAGGCTGGACTAGTTGGCTCTCCTTGCAGTCCAAGGGACTCTCAAGAGTCCTCTCCAGCACCACAATTCTAAAGCATCACTTCTTCTGTGCTTAGCCTTCTTCCTGGAAGGTCCTCTTCAGCTGAGGGCAAAGGCTGGAGAGGGACTCAACTGAGAGCCATCAGTGGGCAGGACTGGGCAGTGGGGAGCAGATGCTTTGGCCCTGAGAGGGCCTCTGGGGGCTCAGCATGGCCCAATATGACAAATGGCCACTCTGTGGGAACGGGCAGGGAGACAATAGTTGGAAAAGAAATTAAGTCGGCTGCAAGGAGGCACCCACCCGAAGGAAAACGAAGCACATGAGGCTGTGAGAAAGTGAACACAACTGCTTTATCCTCTGCAACAACTTTTGAAGATGTTTTTAATCTTCACATTCAAATTAATATGGTTTTGGCAGACCGATGCAGATCAATAGTGTCCTAAGTATAGATTTACACGCAAATAGCTCTACTGGCCCATCTGGTCAATAGTACATGTTATTAAAGCTCCAGAAGTATGTATTTACCAAGCCGGACCAGAAGTCCCACCTTGCCGGGGTCCCCTGACACCTGTTGGACCTCAGGAGCCCACTGGCCACTCACACAGCAGATCTCAGAGAAACGGGCTTTAAGAACAGCCTATTCTTGTCTGTTTTTCAAGTGAGAAAACTAAAATCACTCTTTAAGCCAGCGCCCCCCAATCTTTTTGACATCAGGGATTGGTTTTGTGGAAGACAGATTTTTCCACAGACCAGAGACGGGTCCATGGCCAGGGGTTGGGGACCCCTGCTCTATAGAGCAGATGAGAGCAGAGGGGAAGGAGAGCAAAGTCTCATCTTGTGTCCCATGCTGCCACCTTTGTTTCTTCTCCCAAGATCAATCCATTGAGCAACTGATCAATCTATTGATCACTCTCTTGGGATGAGAACTCAGGAGATCAACTCTACCTACAAGGTTCTACTGCAGTCCTCTAGGACTTAAAATTCATCTGAGTAGTCTCTGAAGGTGAAAGAGGAGAGTGAAAAAGCTGGCTTAAAACTCTACATTCATAAAACCAAGACCATGGCATCCAGTCCCATTACTTCATGAAAATAGATGAGGAAACAACAGAAACAGTGGCAGAGTTTATGTTCTTGGACTCCAAAATCACAGTGATGGACAGTAACTGCAGCCATGAAATTAAAAGACACTGGCTCCTAAGATGGTTGGATGGCATCATTGACTCAATGGACATGAGTTTGAACAAACTCCAGGAGATAATGAAGGATAGGGAAGCCTGGCATGCTGCAGTCCATGGGGTCACAAAGAGTTGGACATGACTTATCAACTGAATATTAAGTCACTGAAAGCTTATGCTCCTGAATTAAGAGTTCCTGGTTGGCCCCCAAGCACTGACATTCCATGGGTTCCATACACTGGGCTTTTAGAGTGCTCCTAGAAGAGGGATCAGGCCACATTTGTCCTTCCTGGGACCAGCTTCTTTCACCTAGTGTCCTCCAAGTTCACCCGTGTTGTGGCACCATGAAGAATTCCTTCTTTCTGAGAGTGTGTTGGGCAAACATGCCACCTTGTTGGTGTCCAGGCACATTTCCCTGGACAGTGGAGTGGTTGTCAAATCTTGACTCTTGTGAACAATGGTGTGATGAGCATGGCAGAGCTCCTACCCCTTCAGGATGCCACCTCATTTCCATTCTTTGCTATGAATGCCTGACCTGCTTGATCCTGTGGTACTTTGACTCTTCATTTTGTGGACAAATCAACCTACTCCTAGCATATTCGGTACCTTCTCCCCCTGCTCCAGAGCATCTGCTCCAGATGCACACCACTCTTCTCTTCACGAAAGCCAGACCCCTCAACAAACCTTTATTTCTGGGTTAAAAAAAAAAAAACTGAAATGTCTATAAGGCCATTTTATCTTTAGTTAGGACAATGACCTCGGGTGAGATGGGGTGGGGTGGAGTGGGCTGTGAAGGGAGGTGAAGTGGAATAGGATGGGGTGATGTGCTATGAATGAACACAGCAGTATCCCACACAAAGACCAAAATAGGGAAACCACTGCAATGAGATCTATCAATGAGGTCTGCCCTGAAGTCGAACCATGTGGCCCCTGTCTCAGAAGGCATCCATCAGGAACTTTGTGTCTTGGCCTGAGGCCAGGCTCATTCCCTGGGTTTTCCCAGGTATTTCCCAGGGAAGGGGCAGGAGGCCTGAGCTCTTCATCAGTGCTTCATTTGCTATCTCTCTGTGCCTTCTTTGTATCACTGGCTTCTCTGAAGCAGCAGTCGCCTACTTTTTCAGTACTAAGAGTCAGTTTCTTGGAAGACAATTTTTCCACAGACTGGAGGGTGGGAATGGTTTTGGTTTTGCTTGCCTGCTTACCTTCTGCTGTGCGACCTGGTTCCTAACAGGCCACAGACCAGTACTGGTCCATGGCCTGGGGGTTGGGGCTCCCTGCTTTATGCCACTATGGTCAGGCTATAATACAGACAACCAAATGAAATCCTGAGTCAACAGCTAAACAGAAATGTGACAATTTATGCATTCAAAAACCATTCACTGAGTACCTACCATGTGTCAAATACCATGTAGTATAGTACATGTATGGTAAATTCATATACTGGAGTGCAAATCTGAACAAAACTCTGCTATTTTCCTCAGATTAAGCAATTTTTAATGATAAATGTTTTATGGCAGCTTTTCAATTAGACTTTTGAATTGTTCTTTAAATATTTTGTTTCTTATCTTCTGGGAGGTCTTTTCACATGTGTCTTGCCTCCTCAAATAACAAATTGAACTATAGGAAATTGCTATTTCTATAAATCAAAGATATATGTTCATTTGCTGTGATTTAACTTAAATGTCACACTTGACTCCTTAATGTGAATGATGGATTTTTTTCTCTGTGGTCTAAAATTTCACCCTACAACCCATGCAATTTGTAAGGGAATACCCTCGTTAGAGGGTTGGGAAGATTCCTGGGTTGGGAAGATCTCCTGGAGGAGGATGGCAACCCACTCCAGTATTCTTTCCTGGAGAATGCCCATGGACAGAGGAACTGCTACAGTCCATGGGGTCACAAAGAGTCGGACATGACTAAGCAACTAGGCACACAACACACCCTCCTTAGAAGAGGGAAGAGAAGTCACTTCCTGTCCTGAGCCTCAGTTTCCTCATCTGTACAATGGGAAGATCTCTCTAGGTTCCTGCTGCCACCAATAGTCTGGAAAGTGAAAACGATGGCCTGTTACCCCACCCACCCATGGGTCTCTTGCCCAGTGGACAAACCAGCCAGGTCTGAGAATTACTGTCAGGATGGTCCCATGTACATCCCAGAATCAGATATGGCTGGTGACCCAGCAAGTCCCCAAGAGGCCTTCCTGTCCATCCCTCTGTTCCTTACCCCCTAATTACTGCCTTCAGATGCCCCAGTAAAAGCAGCCCAAGGCCGAGTTAAGAAAGAAGCTTCACAAGCCTGTAACCTGTTTCCCCTTCTTTAAAAAGTCATGAAAAGAGAGTGCAAAATAATGAGAGCACCTTACTATCAACTACAAAATATTAATCATAAATATGCACATGAACCAGAACTCTGTAGTAATATGCAAAACTGAGATTCTTGTGATGATGCCATCCAAGGTCATTCAAAAATGTTTCCTCATTACTTTATCTTTTCAACAATAATTTTAAAAGCTGTTGTGAGGCAAAAGGAGTGGAAGAAAGAGTTCAAAGTTCCGAAGACACTCATTACTGCTTCAATTCCAAGGATGCCCGTTGGAAGGGAGGGCATGGATGCAGAGACAGAGCCATTCCCACCACAGGCTGCAGCCCAGCCTCTCTCGCCCCCGTCCTGGGGCACAGCTGCTCCCTCTCCCCTCTGTCAGCTTCCCTCCTGATTCATCCATCCTCCCCGATGAAGGCAGCCAGGCCAACAGCCCCCATCCCACCTGCCACGCGGGCCATCTTCAAGCCGGGTTTCTCTGGGGGTGAACTCCAGGGGGAGGTTCACGAAGGGGGTTAATTACACCAGACACCCCGGCCCAGAAAGACCGACACTTTGGCAGCTCCACTAGTGGTACAGGAACAATATGCCAAGCAGCTGGTGGAAGAGAATTCTGCTTTATTAACCGGAGTCCTCAGGATGACACCCAAAGAGCCCGTCTCTCCAGAGGAGCAGCAGGCCCAGCAGTGAGCGGATATGCACCTGAGACAGGGCCCAGCTCATGTGGAGGTGCCTGAAATTCCACAGGGGTAACACAGTCACACCTTGCTAGTCATTTCCACCTCTGGCTGAATGACTGTCAGTATCTTTCTTTACTCAGCCAGCTGAGGCATGTTCAGCTCAGTTCAGTTACTCAGTTGTGTCTGACTCTTTGTGACCCCATGGACTGCAGCACGCCAGGCCTCCCTGTCCATCACCAACTCCCGGAGTTTACTCAAACTCATGTTCATCATGTCAGTGATGCCATCCAACCATCTCATCCTCTGTCATCCCCTTCTCCTCCCACCCTCAATCTTTCCCATCATCAGGGTCTTTCCCAATGAGTCAGCTCTTCGCATCAGGTGGCCAAAGTATTGTAGTTTCAGCTTCAGCATCAGTCCTTCCAGTGAATATTCAGAACTGATTTCCTTTAGGATGGACTGGTTGGATCTCCTTGCAGCCCAAGGGACGCTCAAGAGTCTTCTCCAACACCACAGTTCAAAAGCATCAATTCTTCGGCGCTCAGCTTTTCTTTACAGAGGCATGTATTGGAAGGGAACTCAACACGGTATGCTTGGTGGCATTCCAAAGCCTGGGAAAGGTGTCCCAGGAAAGAACGTGGATCACCTGCGGCAATGAGCAAGTTGGAATGAGGAGGGAGAGGCCCCAGAGGAGAGGCAGCTGGACCCCAGTACAAGCACCAGCATCTCTGTTTTGTCTCAAGCGTCTCTAGACCCTCACTCTCCACCACCCCTTCTCCTCATCAGCATCTCCCTCACTCCAGCCCTCAATGATGTCGGGAGGCCACTGTGCTGCCGGACAGGCCATGGACAGGAAGCCCGGCTAAGGGAGCCTGCTTGTCATTCACTCATTTCTCCATCTACCCATCCTCCTGTCTACTCAGCTGTCCTTCCATCCATTCTATTCAAAAAGTATTTCTTGAGCACTCACTCTGTGTCAGGCCCTGGGCCAACCACTGGGGATACAGCTCTGATCCAGTGACACAAAGCCCCTGCTCTCATGAAGCTCTCATTCGAGCAGGGGAAGCAGTCAAGACAACAAGCAATCACGGTAGCAGGTTGATAAGCGCTACGTAAGACAGGGGCAGGGGATGGTGGGAGTACATAGGAGGCGCACCTAACGCAGATGTGGGGCTGGGGGAGCTTTGGTTTCCTCACCTACAAAATGGTAGCATTGTGAATTGGCCAGCTGACCTACAGGCTTTCTAGGAGGACCAGCTGAGATCATGCATGTGAAAGAACTTTACAAAGCACCATGCCATCCCAGGCTTCTTCCGACAAGACAAAAGACACACACTAGGCAGCATTTTGGGGGTTTCTGGCAATGACAGCTCTGCAGGCTGAAGCCGTAAGCCAATGCTCCATCCAAATAAGACCATCTCCTGACAGGGGGGTGATGAAACACCAGCCCTCTGCAAGCATTTTTACTGGTTTTATTCAACGTTTGAGAATAGTTGCATGGAACCATCATGCTCTAGAAATGTCCCAGGTTGGCTATCTGGCCAGCCTTCTGGGGTCATGAGGGGTGGTGTGAGTGCAGAGGAGGAGCTGATGGGCAAGGAAGGCTGAGGCTAAGGATTCAGGCTGTGGCCATAGTATATGGGGAAGTTTAAAGGTTAAAACTCTGATGGTTGAAACACCAGAAACCCATGTCAATCTCAAAGGATAAGAAGGACGTTTGGATCCTAAGACAGAGTTCTTAGATGAATGTTGTTTTAAACACAGAGTAAATGCCTTCAAGCCAGAAATCCAGTCTGCTCCATGGGACCTGCCGTGCAACAAGACACTGCCCACTATCATCAGTGTAGAATCGAGTTTTAAAAACTGCCGTGTATTTGAAATAAAATGCACCAGGAGGAGAGAAGGGCAGAAGATCCATCATCATCTATCTGCCTGAGGTGGGCTTCAGCTCCAAGGAAATGAAAAGTCAAGTGGACACATCAGCCTGGCCTCTGGACTCAATGCTTAGAGCTCTTCCCTCTCCTGGGAAGACTGCATGATGTAGTGAGGGAGGGGCATATTTTCAATCATTCACTGACCACGAGCAATTCACTTAAATCCTATGAGCTTCCCTAGCCTTTACCTGTAAAAATGTACCATGGCACTAGCCCATCTCATAGAGTTGTTGTGAGAATTAGCTAGGATGGTGCATTCAAAGGCATCATGAAAATTTGGGTTCAGCACAAAAAGATGGGATCACTGATAGTCCCATGGCTCCCAGGGATGGTGACTGGGGTGATGCAATCCTAGTGGCAGAAGAAACACCTTCAAACTTCCCCAGAACAGAACTTCGAGCCCTGAAAACTGTAGGTGGCACCCATTGGCTGGAGCCAGGGCAGCCTAGGTCTGCGTGGATCTGGTGGGAGGGGGTGAGAGGGGCTGCTTTCGGCTTTAAGGTCACCACGAGTGTCTCAGGTAAAGCGTGTCCAGCAGCGTGTGCTCTGTGAGTGACAGCTACAACCCCTCAGAAGACCAGCCTGCCCAGCTTTCATCCCAACAACACACATATCTGTGTTCCGGATCCACTGTTGCCCAGTGATGACTTAGGGCTCAGCGTTTCATCCCCCAGCACTCAATTTCTTATTATAAAATGGACAGCCGCTTGCTCAGCCCCTACCCAGAGCGGTGATGAGATGTTGTTTCTATCACTACCGAAAATCTGCATAATTGGTGAATCCACCTTGTGTGTATTCACTGTCCCATTGTCCGGATTCTTAAAGTTGGCTAAACACAGCAAGACATCACACAGAAACAACAAAATGCAAAGCTGCCAAATTAAACTAGCAAATCAGAGCCAAAGGTTATCAGGCCTAAAGATTGGTTTTGGTTTTGTTTTCCTCTTCTTCATCAGGTTATTCAGATGGGCATTCTCATTTTGTTCTAGATCATGGTTTGGACTCCACCATGCAACCGGTTTGGAGGTCCTCTCCAAGGCATGCCCTTTGAAAACTGAACAGAGTAAGATTTTGGTCCACAGCATTTGTTCATTTTTAATATAAGTAATTAAACAAGTGATTCTTTTCTAAAGGAACTCTATTGCTTTTGGTTAAGCACATTAATATAAATTATTTTTAAAAAGCTAATCTCCTAATGAGTTGAGAATTTGATATCGATTCAGTAATTACAAAGCATATTGCAAAATCAATGATAAATACTCCTGAAATTCCTATTGAATAACTCTGATAAGGTTATATTGAACAGAGATGACATATTTAAGAGTGCCAATACGCACACAAATTGACACACTCAGCAACAATGGCAGAACAGGGTAGACCTCAGGCCAGTGGGGAAGGAAATCTGCTCAGTACGTATTGTTCATGCTCTTTCCACACACTTGGTTCTGGCTTTTGAAGCTGCTGGTTAATGAAACATAAGATTATTACTCCCTTGTGCATTTAAGTTTTCAGGTCTTTATACAATAATTAATTAGGATTATGTGACAAGAAGAGAATTTCCACTAGGAAAAGAAAAACTAATAGTACTGCTTTAACAAATGATGCTTAAACTCCTATTGACTCAACTTAATTTATTTAATCTTTCTACCTAGATCACCCTGAAGGTAATTATTCAACTTTAAATACTTTTAAACTAGTATCTTTTAAGTCTGGGATTTCTCTTGTAGCCACTCACTGTCTAATAAAGTAAGTTTCCTGGGAATGAAGTGTTTCAAATTACAAAGAAACAGGTAAACTCATAAAACATACACATCAGTGGTTCTCCAAGTGTGGTGCCTGGATCAGTAGTGTGCCACCACTTGGGAGCTTGTTAGAAAAGGGAATTCCCAGAGCCTCACCCCAAACCTGCTGAACCAAAAACTGGGGGTAAGGCCCTGCAATCTGTGTTTTTCCGAGGTGATTCCAATGCCATCTCAAGGTTGAGAACCATTACTATAGGTCATTAGGGTTTTCTTGTGCATCTACTGTATGTCTACAACTCTGCCACATGTTAGGAGATGCAGGGAAACACGAGGTGCCTGCCCTTGGGCACCTTACAATCTGGTTAGAGTGTTAGATTTACATACTCAGTTTTGTCAGTAACTAGCTGTAATGTCTTGGCAAGACTTAGCCCTTCCAACACCTGTCCTGTTATTTGAAAACAAGGGCTGGCTTCCCTGCTGACTCACCCCTCGAATGGAATGGTCTTTGATTTCCCCTATGAAAGTCACTTCTTTGGGTTTCACAGCAGAAACCAAACCCACTCCAGAAACAGAGAATGACATGAAGACAGAGAGGGAAAGGCCTCCCCTTCCCGTGGGATTCCAGCGCACTCCTCCCCCCACTGCCATCAAGCAGGAACCACCTTCCAGCCCTTTCCTGCACTGAGACCGCTAAGCCAGGCCTCAACTCAGGAGGGCTGGGGCTGGATGTTTTCTTTCCAGCTGGTCCGAGAAAACTGTACCACCAAACCTTGGGTAGTAAGGAGTATCGTTAATTTATCAATACCAAGACAATTCTGAAACAGGAAAGGCAAATTCCACATGATAAAAGGTCCAGGTGAGAGAGAGGGCATTATAATAAACACCCCTACTACTCCACAGCTATGCCCAGGACCCTCTAGCTGGTCTTTCCGGATCTCCTGGCCCTCACATCACCCACCCCTCTCAGCACACTGTGAGGCATGACTGTTTTTAATGAAGTGAATGCTTATTTGTGGGTCACTGGCCCTAAAAGTCATCCCCAAAGAGAACTTCCTGACATGCTTTGCGTGGCAACATCATCACTTCCAAGGACGTAGTCATCCAGAAATACGGCACATACAAGAATAAGTCTGAACTCTGTGTCATATTAAATTCAATGGATTATCTTAATAGTCATGGCAAGTTAGAGCTATAAGGATCCTCAGAGGTTAATGAACCCCCTTGTGTTACAGTCTATAGGGCAAAATTCAGCACTTAATTCCATCCTTATTAATAGGACAATGAATGATTTGTCCATTATTGCTCTATTTCTATTAGTTAGCTTTGGAATCAAGACTTGAACCCAGAGCTTTTGCCCTGAAACTGGTTCTCTCTCCATCACCAAAGGAAGTCTCACCTATAGCAGAGATGGAAGGAGGGACACAGCAAGAAGATGTTTATGCACTCCAACTGTTCATTTTCTTCCATGAAAATATACTTTAGAGAAAGGCATTTTTCAACAAATCTTTAAAACTGACTTTGTAAAGTGCGCCATACCATTCCTAAGGCTTTGCCTGCCTCCTGTGATACCAATTATCTCCCCAAAGTGTTGATACCTCCATTTGAGATGCTTTCTTCTGGGTTCCCAGCCACAGCCCACCCCGGAAACATCCCCTTGACTCAATCCTCCCCTTCTCTCTCACATTTTTTGGGAAATATCTACATAATAATTTTATCCTAAGGGATTATGTGTTGACAATGGTTTCCTTGTCTTACCTTAAAGGTATATGGATATTTACAAAAGGCATGACCCTTCCCCTCTAAGTGGTGATACTCCTGGCATCGGTGGTCAACGGGTTGGAGAAATTTTTCAGCCGCTGATGGGGGAGGGGAGAGGGGAGAAGTCACTGGTGCCCGCCGGTCACTCACATAGCTGATCTGACTGCTGGGTGGCTGTCCCCCTTTCGGCAAGGTTTCCCTTTTAAATGGCCCAATCGATATTCATTAGGCATTGCCAGCTCCCCATCTCTCCCTAACTGATTTATCCGCCATGCTATAAAACCCATTAAAAATTAATCCTCTAATAGACAAGGGCTCAAATTGGCTGCCCGGAGGTTCCGGATATAAGACAGATGTGTGTTGCTTCCAAGAGGGAGAGACTCAAAGGCAGGGGCTGTGCAGGAGCAGAACGTCCCCTCTCCAAACCCTTGTGCCCAGGAGAATCCATGAGCAACCCTAGTGACATTTGTCTTCGCCAAGAAAATAGTGTCCCAAAGAATTCCAAATGGGAAGGGATCAGTGACCTGGTCTTCCTCCTTAGGACTGGCAATAAAATGCCTGGGTAACCTCCTGACCCAAATCGGGCTCGTCTGGGACAGAGGACGATAGGTTATATTCTCTGTGCAAACTGCCCCACCCTCCCTTGGACACCAGGGAACTTTGATGGCTCTTGCCTCTCAGAGAATGTTTTTCTGTGGCACTGCTTTCTCTTTCCATTCTCTGCATGCAACTATCCCTCAAGGGCCTCCTCCTCCTCCCTCCACTTCCTTTCTTAGCACTCTCAGAATTTTAGTTATCACCTTTTATCATTCATTCATTCAACAATGAAGTCCATGGTGAGCTCACCATCTGTCAAGTACTAGATAGAATCTCTTGGAGCTAGACATGCACAGGCAGCCCTGCCCCGCTGGTGTTTCCTGTTCCATGCGGGAGAAAGAGTCAGTTACCACTAGTGACCCCATCCACCTGGGAGGACTTTCAGAGTGCGGTGGATGCTTGGGGCAAGGGATACCAGTCCAGGGGGCCTGGAGGCCAGGAAGTCCCATTGGAGCCCAAGGTGGAACAGTAGGGAGAGCCAAGGATGTGGCACTGAGGGGGTCAGGCCCAGGGAGGAGAGAGAGCCTGGGACCCTTCTAGGCCTAGGAAGATTGAGGTAGGAGCAGTGAGAGCTGGGACTGGAGGGTGAAGAGAGGCCGGATTGCCATGAGCTTTGAAGGCAAGAAAGTGTTTCACCTATGAGAGGAAAGTCTTCGGAGTTATTTGTTAGAAAACTCACTGGAGCTGCAGGGTGGAAAACAACAAGAAAGAGTGAAAGATTGAATTTGAGGAACCCAGTAAGGCAATATTCAAGAAAAGAGAGAGGCCTGGCCCAGGGCAGTGACAACAGCCATGTCCAGAAGTAGGACACAGCTTAACTGAGCTAGCCAAGAACGTGTTAGACACCAGGGCTGACACATAAGCCCCGGGTCAGCCTTAAGGTGATTAATATCCACTGCTAGATTTAGTAATGTAATTGACAGACCTGAGCTTAGGAATATGAATATGTTTTTGTAATGCTCTATCATGTAGCTTAACTTTTAAGAAACTGTGCATATTCACCCCTGAATTCATTCCACAAATACTCACTAAGCACCTACTATGTGCCAAGGGTTATGCAAGATGCAGGGAATATGATAATAAAATAAGTACAGTCCAGGCCCTCAAGGAATTCACATTCTTTAGTATAATATTGGTGTAGCATTATTTTCTAGAAAAGGGGGGGGCATGTGCTATTCCCACTTTTTTCAGGGGTTCACAGGTGGGACTTGCCCATCCAACACAGCATCAATGGGTTTTCCCTTCCCTCCTGGCACCATGTACCTAAGGGGAGTAACCAGACCCCCTAACTGAGTGGCAATGCCAAGCCTCCATCACCCTCTTGATAGTTCGCCTGGGATCTGACCTGCCCCTGGTCAGCAGGCCATCCCTCTGAGCTTGAGTGAGGGGCTTTCCACTCCCCAGAGCAGATCTCATGGCTTTGCCATACCTGCCTCTGGGAAATCCTGCATCCAACTTCTGAAATATCCTATTGGGCAGAACAGGGAGGCAAGCACGTGGCCTGGGGATGAGAAGGAACATCGATAATGCTTCTCAGACCCTGAGATCTGGAGACGTGAGAGCTGACAGAGATCAGAGCTAAGCGCTATGAGGGGTATGAAAACAGATGCGAGCTCCATCGCAGGTGGTAAAATTTGACCACTCTCTGCCTCCCAACTTTAAAAGAAGAAAGTCCCAGATTAGTAAAACTACAGTTCTAAGATGAAGCAGCAGGCCATAATTCAAGAGGTTTCAAGAAGGATTTGGATAAACTTATGGAAAATTCTTTATGGCTAATTAAGTGGAATTTGGGAATGCTGAAGGCAAATCCAAAGTTGTTGTCCCTTTAGAGCAATGGCTGTTAAATGTTCTCTTTCAGGGACAGGTGCCAAGACTGGATGAACCAATGGATGGCCCGTGACGGCATTTCTGATGCCCACAGGACAATGAGGCCCAGTGCACACCTGAGGCACACCCAAAGGTCTCCACCTCACTGTTCTAGCCCACAAGGACACAGGTGGCTCTTCTCATCACTACCATGAAATATGCAGTCGCCAGCCCTGTCCTGGGGGTGGCGTATTTCCAGATTTACGTGCACTGGTGCACTTACCTCCAAGAAGCCTTTGCTGTGGCCTCCCGTCCCACTGTCGCTCAGGACCTGGGATGAGACAGGTCTCCCCACCCACCCCAGAGCCACGACCCTCAAGAGAAGACATGGATTGCTACTTACTCTCTTACCGGGAGCCCGCGTAAGGAGTACCCTCTGGAAGCTGAAGGTGGCCCTTCCTTCCTCTTTCCCCGCTCAGAGGGCTCACTCTTTGACCAAGAGCTGCGTTCTGTTCACAGTTTCCCAGGAATGCTGGTTCCCGAGAGCCCCTGTCAGAGGGGCTGTGACCCTGCACACCCTTCCTCCTCCAGCCTCAGACTTCACCCATCAGCCCTCTGCTCCCCTGGCACATTTCCTTGCCCAAGTCTCTGCCCATATAATGGTTGGCTGGCTGGTCAATTTTCTGAGTGCCCCACCCTGCACACGCTTTCAGTGGGGAGCAAAGGCACATCAGTGAAGGGCTTTGTTGGGACCAACAGTCCCCCTCCTTGCCACATGGGCAGCCCCTGCACTGAACCCATCAGTGGGAGAGACCCAGGGCCTTAGTTCTGAGTCCCTCACTAGCTTATCATCTTGCCACTCTCCCCACCTATTTCTGAAGAAGGAGTCCATCCAGCATCCACTAGAACAACTGACTATAGGATGAAGGCAGGCTGGCCCAGAGAGACAGGCTCGTTACCTTGCTGCTAACCCAGATGGGTACTGATGCCCAGGGCTCTGCAGGCTCCAAGAAAAATGGGAAAATAGGTGATATGAGCCTTCAGATCTTTTCCCAATATTCTCATGCTATCCTCAGTCTCACCTATCCATTCATTTATTCATTCAATAATACTTATTAAGGAGCTACTATGTACTAGGTCCAGGAACAAGCCAAGAATAGGGCAGACATGGTCCCTGCCCTTCTCATGTTAATAGAAAGAAAAGGAATAACTTTACTGATAGATTGACATTTAGTGTATTGGCAGAGACTACAGTTCTTGGGCTTCCCTGGTGGTTCAGCTGCAAAGAATCCACTGACCAATACAAGAGATGCAGGTTCGATCCCTGGGTTGGGAAGATCCCCCGGAGAAGGAAATGGCAACCCACTCCAACATTCCTGCCTGGAAGTCCCATGGACAGAGGAGGCTGGTGGGTTATTGTCCATGGAGTTGCGAAAGAGTCAGACACAACTTAGCAACTAAACAACCGCAGTTTTTATATTAAAAATGTGGGTCCCCCCAGAACTCTTATTCCCCTCTGCAGAGTACATTTTGAATAGACGGGTCTTTCCAAGACTCTCAAGGCTCACTCCATAGGTAACTGTACTCTGGCACCCCCAGCATTCAGTTCTGCCTACACCTCTGACTTCAGCGCCCCTCACCCCCTGTCCCAGTGTCCGACCCCCTTCCTTCTCCTGACTATCCCAGCCCCTCCTCCCTTCCCCTCTCTCTGTCTCTTTCGCACCCTTTGCCTTCAGCCCACCCCTCGCTGGAAGCAAGAGCAGCAGGACTAATTTCATTTCTCTCCTTTTCCTTTGGTGAGTCGATCTGTGACAACCCTTTTTATGCATTTAATTCATTCTCAATTTCTCATAATCAGGGGGATGGTATCCCCTAAGGTTAGGTGAGAGCTTGTCAGGAAAAAAAAAAAAAAAAGGCAGGGTAAATTCACTGAGGTAATCAGAGTCTATCTCCACTTCCCACTGCCCATGGAACTATTAACTAATATCGCTCTCTAATCTTTTTTGTACTTATTTATTTTGTGGCGAGAAACTAGTGTTATAAACACCCCTACTGTCAAAACTTGTCATCCCCATTACCTCAAGGCGGGCTTCATCTCTGTTATTCTAATTTCAGAGTTCCTCAAATTCACAGCCGCTGGAAATTGAGTACAAAATCCATTATCATTTGTATATTTTAATTATGCAAATGAGGCAGCTCAGCTGCGATGTCGGGGACCTGCAGGGATGCCTGACTTGATTCTGGGTGATTACAATTTATCCAGTCGAGTCACTTTAATTGTAACAAGCTAATTACATTGTTTCATTTGGCTTTAACAAAAGAAAAAGAGACAGGAAGCTGGATGTGGCTCAGGCCCCCGGAACAGACTGCTGTGTCTCCCCGGTGCCCGGCGGAGACGGCCAAGGGACTGGGCACGAGCACTCTGTGCCCGATGGAGGAGCTAGTGGAGGACCCCAGAGAAAGGCCAGTGGCCAGATAGTAGAGGCAGCTGCCCCCCACCCCAGCAGAGGCCCGCCCAGAGTGGTGTCTGCTGGGGTGATGGGAGGACTGTCATTCCAGCAGGAGTTTATCCACGAGCAAGCCTGACCTTGAAGAGATCAGACCATCTTACAGAAAGGCCTTCTCCACTCAAGCTTTTCACAGCCCCAGGCTGATATCTTTGAGGACCCACTGAATTTCCACTGTTTGTGGATCTGTGAGCATGTATAATGTTTCTGGCTAAATCTGTGCTTCGGCCAGTGAGGACCCAGTGGAAGAGTTTTACGGTCACACAGAGGAAGCTGCAGAAACAGGCAAGGGAAGGAGGGCAGAGAGGAGACAGAGCAGTCGGGCACATTCTACCAAGGGTTACGAGGCTTTATAGATCCATTCACTAGGGTCATACTTTAATTTCTTTGACCAATGATAAACATGTATTCATTTGACCTGGAAGTAGCTGTTTTCTCTCCCAGCTGCCAGTAAGCAGAAAGTGCTTAAGTTTATAAGTGTGTTCAATGTTTTAGCAGAATGAGAGTCCCCAGGAAGCACAGGCTCATGTATATCTACAAATGACCGTCCCTCATAACAGAGTTATAGCAGGACCAGAATTACACTGCTTGCTACGAAGGACTCCTATTTATGGTCATTAACTTGCCACATTTTTTTCTAATAAATTATTTTGTCTCACCTCCCCCCCAGGACCAGAGCTCATGACCTTTCCACCCCTGAGTCTGGGCCAGACAGAACCTGTGACCTCAACTGCCTACAATAGGCAATAAACTCAAAGTCCAAAAATTAGGTTATTGGCCTAGTGACATTAGCAAATCATTAATAACTGATATGTATTGAGGTTTATTGAGACTCTTCTAATTACGGTCTCTACTTCCAAGGTGTTCTACTCTAAAGACAGAAATAAGGCTTACATGTTTTAATAGGGACAACACGGGGAGACAGGAGGTTGTCTGAGGAAAGAGACATCCACAGGGCCTGAGAGAGTAGTCATAATAGCCGAGTTCCTGTTGAAGGGGCCGGGTTCCAGATGAGGTGAACACTGAGCAGAGTCAAGGCAGTGATCCTGATGTCATAAAGGATGCAGCTTCATTAGCATAAGGGCTTGCAAGTATGACATGATTCAGATATGGCCAGAATGACATGGCCAGAGCCTGGGGCTCCTGTGGTGGGAGAGATGGCTGGACAGTGGGAAAGGTGGGAACAGACTCTGATGAGCCAGGAATGCCCAGCAGAGGGTGGTGCCAACCTCCTAGAGCTAAACAAGTGAAGCAAGGGGTATGGTCTTCCCCATCAAGTCCACCACATAATGGCATGTCTATCTGCCACACAAATCTGAACACCAGTGAGCCAAGGGAGCCTGGGGGATGGACAGAATGAACAGCTGAATGACACCATCTGCTGTCAGCAGGATTCAGGATGAAATGCTTCTTGGTGAGGCTAGGGTGAGGCTGGGTCATGCTTTGGGGAGATTTTTGAAAGGACAAGGTTGTGTCCCAGTGGATCAGCTGGAGGAAGAGATTTGTGGATGGAGGAGCAGCATAAGCAAAACTGCCGAAAGAAGAGCAGCGCCAGGCAGGGGCAGACACTGGAAGGAGAGAGGCGGAGACATGGCTGGTGGGTACCCGTGAAGCAAAGGCTGCGTGACTCTGTTCCCGGAACTGGCTCGGTGCCACTGAGTCCTAGGTTGGCAATTTCTTTTCCTTCCCCTGCTGCCTGGACACCCAAAGAGGAAACCTGGTGTCATGTCCAGCCTGGGGCTACACCGTTGGAGGAAAGTGAAAGGATAGGGGAGGAGAAAAATGGCACATGGCTAGAATGAACGTTTCTTCAACCACCAATCAGCTAGGTGGTTGATACTATGTCACTGGAGTGCCCAGAACCTGTTTACCTAATCCATCAAAGGTGAGAGGGCAGGGGTCTGTAATCTGTAATGAACAGGATATGGAGGTCTCCTGAATCAAGAATTTGGTACATTTATATCTCACTAGGCGATGTCAGCCTCTGTTCAGAAATACTGCTCTGCATTAGGAGAGTGGTTGGTACAAAAAAGAAAAAAAAAAATTGAGACTGCCGCTTCTGCGTGAATTCTCCAGCTCTAAGTAAATTAGAGCCAGATGCCCAGTTCCTCGTCGCTCCATCAGATGACTCCATGGAGTAATTATAATACTTTATGGGCATTAACTCACTGATTCTCATCACGCCCTGAGAGGGAAGCGCTCCGATCATTATCCTCCGTTACCCAGGGAGGGGGCAACATCTCATTCTCTCCATGTGTGCATCCCGACAGCACCTGTCCCCCGAATGCGCTGGAAGGAGAACGCCAGGACCAGCCACACTCCGGGAAGATGGATGAGCCCGAGTCAAGGTTCTGGGAAAGGGAAAGCAGTGACGGTGGGGGAGGATGGTCCAACAGCAGAGGGCTAAAAGAGAGGCATGAAGAGGGAGGGAAACTGGCTAAGCTCAACTCAGTAATATCTGAGGGAGGCAGAAGACCAATTCTCAACACTGGAACAATCTAGCCTCGGAAGAGGGAAGGAGGGAGGGAGGAAGCGTGGAGCCCAACCTGGGGTGGCAGCTTGAAACCAGGAGGAGGGTATAGTCATGATGAGGAGATGGGACCAAGGGGCAACCCTGGGGCTTGCTGAGTAGGGACTTCAAGAAAGTACCCACCAGCCCTTCTGTCCCTCTTTCAAAGACTCCTCACATGGGGGCAAATCTTAAGTGCTTCTTCATCCCAGATCTTCATCCCATAATCTTACAATTATTAAATCCTAGAATTTACACTTGGAGAAGGCAATGGCACCCCTCTCCAGTACTCTTGCCTGGAAAATCCCACGGACAAACAAGCCTGGTGGGCTGCAATCCATGGGGTCGCTAAGAGTCGGACACGACTGAGCAACTTCCCTTTCACTTTTCACTTTCATGCATTGGAGAAGGAAATGGCAACCCACTCCAGTGTTCTTGCCTGGAGAATCCCAGGGACAGGGGAGCCTGGTGGGCTGCTGTCTATGGCGTCACACAGAATCGGACATGACTGAAGCGACTTAGCAGCAGCAGCAGCAGCAGCAGCAGAGTTTAAACTAACATAAACTATCTTTTTTAATGATCAGGTGACTGAAGCCCAGAGAGAAGTAACTGACCTAAGGTCATGCAGCAAATGGGTGCTATCTCTGGGACCGGATCACACATCTAATTCCCACAGGCTTGGATGGCATCACTGACTTGATGGACATGAGTTTGACTAAATGCTGGGAGTTGATGATGGACAGGGAGGCTTGGCATGCTGCAGCCCATGGGGTCGCAGAGAGTCAGACACGTCTGAGCGACTGAACTGAGCTGAACCGATTTCATCTTCATGTCTTTTCTCTGAATTCCTTCCCACACTTAAGGGAACCCTGCCATCTGGCTCTCAATATTATGCTCTCATACAATTCACTCATTCTCCCTCCGAGTAAATCAGAAAATTGTCACGGGCCAAAACCATGCCTTGGGCATCCCCAGTGGCACCCTCTGAGTCTAACCCAGGATTAGGCACATAGAGTGAGGAAGGACAGGACCCGTTCGATGAGAGCATGTGTGAATCCTGACTGGAGGTGCCAGGCCAGGAAGGAAGATTGGAAATATTAGTGGGGGAGCCGAGGTGAGGGGACTCGGAATCAGCCAACAAATAAATCAGGAGGGAGGAGATAGTCATGAACATCTGCCGTCACTGAAACCATCAGCCGAACAGCCCTCAAAGCACATGCTGCTGCTCAGTCACTTCAGTCGTGTCTGACTCTGTGTGACCCCATAGACGGCAGCCCACCAGGCTCCTCTGTCCCTGGGATTCTCTAGGCAAGAATACTGGAGTGGGTTGCCATTTCCTTAGCCAGTGCATGCATGCATGCTAAGTCGCTTCAGTCGTGTCCAACTCCGTGCGATCCTATAGACAGCAGCCCACCGGGTTTCTCTGTCCACGGGATTCTCCAGGCAAGAATACTGGAGTGGGTTGCCATTTTCTTCTCCATCAAAGCACATGAGGAACCATGAACAAATAGGGTCTCTGAGAGCAACTGACCTCTCACAGAGCGTGGGGCATGGTGGGGATGAACACCCAGAGCTGTGCAGGCATGGGAAATGGACACATGGGCTGAAAGCATGGCAAGGCAGGATTATCCACCCTGCCCACGGCCAAGGGCACAGGTATTGGTGGAAAGGTGAACAAGAAGGGGCTCTCTCTTCTGCCTAAGCAGATGGCTTTAGCCTGCCTGTGTGTTACTTTGTTCAAGACTGTGTTATCAGGGTGATTTTTCTTTGTCCTCTACCTACATACATAGGGCCACTGCCACTATGGCACTGAATGCCAGCAGTCTCCAAGATGGGGAGTCCTGCACAGCCTGGTGCCACCCCTTGCAGGGACCCCTGCAATGGGGCCACCCCCAGATTCATCATCCAAAGACTGGCCAGGGCTTCTCCATCCTTCCATCTCTCTGTGTCTCAGAGAGAAAGGCAGGCATCCCATCCTGCTGTCCACACCTGCCATACGATAGATGGCGGGCTCTAAATAATTAACGAGAATCATTTTGTAATGCACTGACCCCTGAACATTGCACATCACTCATTCTGATACTCCTGCTCTCCTCTGCTCCCTCTCCGTCTCTTTCATTCCAACAGCTCAGCCTTCTCTCTTGGGCGTCCACCAAACACCACATCAAGGGCAAGTGCCCCTCTGCATTTCCTATAAGATGCATCATGTCAGCAAGGGTGTCTGGCCTCTGAGATTCCTTTGATAACACAAGTAATTGGCATAGGTGGCTGGATGGGGGAAGGTGCTGAGGCCAGGGTTGCTCCTGCTTGGGTCAAGGGGTGCCTTGGATTCCTGGGACTCACCAAAAAGTTCTAGCCTGGTGGGAGGCCACCCTGAAGAGCCATGGGCCTGGAAAAAGAATCTGATGACAGTTTGGGTGACTCTGCCCTCCAGGGCCTCATCCTCTATGTGAGACAAAAAGCCACACACAGGAAATACTAAAATCTATACAAGTTCTCCGAAGAATTTCCTCTGTCTCTGAATTTCATGCCAGCCTATTTGTACAGGTATCTCCTGTGTGCCCAGGTCTGTGAAAGCTGATGTGGAAAAGCATGAAAGAAGACTAACCCCCCTTGTCTGGGTGCTTATAAGCCAACTGGGAAGTGGGGACTCAAACACAAAAGTATTAGGAAAACTTCAAAAGTCTGGAATGCTCTAGAAGACATGTAAGACATTGATGTTCCCAATTACCTCTGAAGAGTAGACATGAAAGAAAGGAGAGAAGTCCCTTTCTTTTTTTTTTTTTTTACAGCTTCGTTAAGATATAATTGACAGATAAAACTGTAAATATTGAAAGTGTACAGTGTGATAATTTACTATATTAATGTATATTTTGTGACGTGATTACCACTATCGAGTTAGTTAACCCATCCATCCCCTCCTCACCTAGTTTCTGGTGTGTGTGTGTGTGTGTGTGTGTGTGTGTGTGTGTGTGTGTGTGTGTGTTGAGAATGACTAAGATCTACTCTCTTAGATTCATATTCATCAAGGATATTGGTCTTTAATTTTCTTTCCTCTAATTGTCCTTATTTGTCTTTGGAATCAGAATAATGCTGGCTTCCTAAAATAATTTTGGAAGTGTTCCATTTTTTTCAGTTTTTTGGAGAGCTTGAGAAAGATTGGTATTAATTTTTCTTTAAATGTTTTACAGAATTCATCAATAAAGCCATCAGGTCCTGGGTTTTCCTTTGTTGGAAAGTTTCTCATGAATCATCAATATCCTATTCAGATTTTATACTTCATCATGATTTAGTCTTTGTACGTTATGTTTCTAGAAATTTATCCATTTCTTTTGGTTATTGAATTTGTTGCTCTGTAATTGTTCATAGTATTCACTTATAATCCCTTGTATTTCTGTGGTATCAGTTGTAACGTCTCCTCTTTCATTTTTTTTATTGAGTCTTTTTTCTTTTTCTCTTAGTCTAGCTAGAGTTTTTTCTATTTTGCTTATCTTTTCTTAAAAAAATCAATTCTTTTTTTTAGTATTTTGTATCATTTTTCTAGTCTTTATTTCTGTTCTTTTTTTTTTTTGATTCCTTCTTTCTGCTATGTTTGAACTTCACATGTTCCTTTTTTAATTCTTATATGTTCCAGGATAACTTTTGTAGATTCACTGTGATTTTCTATATAAACAATCATGTCATTATAACAGTTCAGTATAAAAGGATATAATTCAGAAACAGCCAAATGGAAGAAATGCATTGGACAAGGTAAGCAGGAAGGAGCGTGGAGCTTCTCGGCCCTATCCACATGCCACTCTCTCATCACCTCCACGTGTTCACCAACCCAGAAGCTCCACAAAGGTGTGCTTTGCCTTGTCACTCTTTAGACTCTGTACTGTCACAATTTTCTATTAATATAGCATTACATTTTATAGTTACATTTTATGTATTACATTTTATAGTTTTTTTAAACACTCTCATAAAAAGAGATCAAATCAAGACTCAACTGTAAGCTTCTCTGAGGATCTGTGCTGGGCATTATCTGTTTCTGTTATCACCTGGAATATTCCCTAGGCAGCAGAGACACTGAATCAAGAATTGTTGAGTGTGGAATAAAGACAGTGCTGAGCTGAATGTTGAGCTGAAAGTAGAAAAGAACCTCAGAAGAAAGGGCAGTGGTGGGATGATGACCATAAAAGTTTCAAGAAGGAACCAGAAGCCCGATCAAGATGGCAGAATCAGAAAACTCTAAGCTTACCTCTCCCACAAACACATCAAGGCTACAGCTACATGTATAGCAACTCTGACTGAGAAGGACCTGAAGATTAGTAGAATGGCTTTTCTACAACCAATGCTATAAAGAAAGACACACACAGAACCTAGTAGAAAGGAAGGGCAAACAATATAGTCAGGACCATACCCCTAGTGGGTGACCCAGAAGAGGAGGGGCATATAACAGGCTTGGGAAGCTTCCCTAAGAAGCAAACAGTTTGAGGCTCATATTAGGCATTCCAGTCTTAGCATCCAGCCCAGGGAAGACAAGCCCCCAGAGCTGGTTTGAAAACAAGTGAGGCTTGCTGGAAGGCTGTAGAGAAACTGAAGTTCCACTCCTGAAGAGCATGCACACAGCTTTGACACTTCCAGTCCCAACACAGAGGACACAGATTGAAAACTGCCTTGTGCTCTGGCCAGTCTGCCAAGATTTTTGCCAAGATGGCCCCAACACACACCCCAGCCTGCTCTGCACTCCTGCTCCAGCATTGCTTCCCTCTAGATGAAAAGCTGGATACTGCCATCACTTTTGCACATGTGTGTTAAGTTCAGTTCAGTTCAGTCGCTCAATCATGTCCGACTCTTTGCGATTCCATGGACTTGCAGCACACCAGGCCTCCCTGTCCATCACTAACTCCCGGAGCTTGCTTAAACTCGTGTCCACTGAGTCAGTGATGCCATCCAACCATCTCACCCTCTGTCGTCCCCTTCTCCTCCTGCCTTCAATCTTTTCCAGCATCAGGGTCTTTTTCCAATGAATCAGTTCTTCGCATCAGGTGGCCAAAGTATTGGAGTTTTAGCTTCAGCATCAGTCCTTCCAATGAATATTCAGGACTGATTTCCTTGAGGGTTGACTGGTTTGATCTCCTTGCTGTCCAAGGGACTCTCACCTCTCACATCCATACATGACAAAACAAAAAGGCAAACTACTGAATGGGAGAAGACATTGGTAAATGACGTGTCTAACACAGTTAATAACCAAAATATGGGCTTCCCCAGTGGTTCAGCGGTAAAGAATCCACTTGCAATGCAGGAGACACAGGAGACCTGGGTTCGATCCCTGGGTCAGGAAGATCCCCTGGAGGAAGAAATGGCAACCCACTCCAGAAATTTTGCCTGGGAAATCCCATGGACAGAGGGACCTGGAGTACAGTTCATGGGGTCACAAAGAGTCAAACACGACCAAAGTAACTGAGCACACATGCATACAAAATATATGAAGAATTCATACAACTTAATATTTTTTAAAAATCTGAATTTAAAATGGGTAAAGGACCTGAAGAGGCATTTTTGTAAAGAAGACATACAGATGGCCAACAAGCTGATGAAAAGCTGGCCAACATCACTAACCAGCAGGGAAATGCAAATAAAAGCCACAGTTAGATATTGCTTCACATGTTTCAGAATGACTATCATCAAAAAGACAAGTGTTGGTGAGGATGTAAAGGAAACTGAACCCTCCTACACTGTTGATAGGAATGTAGATTGATACAGCCAAATAACAGTTTGGCGATTCCTCTAAAATATTAAAAATAGCAATTTCACTTCTAGGCATACATTCAAAGAAAATGAAAACACTAATTGAAAATGATATATGTACCTCACTATTCTTAGCAGCATTATCTACAATAGCCAAGTTATGAGAGCAATCCAAATGTCCATCCAAGATGAGATAAGAGGTACAAACTACTAGTATAAAATAAATAAGTTACAAGAAGGTAATGCACTGCACAGAGAATATAATCAATATTTTATAATAACTTTACTTGGAATATAATCCATAAAAATATTTAATCACTTCGTTGTACACCTGAAGCTAATATTGTAAATCAACTATACTTCAGTTAAAAAAGGAGCCCCTAAAATTGTAACTATACGTGGTGATAAATATTAACTAGGCTTATTGTGGTGATCATTTTACAATGTATACAAGTATCAAATTTTGAACTTTTGTAAACGATTTAACTAAATAGTCTTAATCTAAAGAAAATAAAAATTGAAAACATATTGAAACAGCAAAAGAGTACAGATGAACCTACTTTCAGGGTAGCAGTGGAGATACAGAGATAGAGAACAGACTTGCGGACACAGTGGGAGAAGGAAAGAGTGGGACAAATCCGGAGAATAGCATGGAAACATACATAGTACCGTATGTAAAATAGACAGCAAGTGAGAAGTTGCTCAACCCAGTGCTCTGTGACAACCTAGAGGGGTGGGACGGGGGGAGATGGGAGGGGGATTCCAGAGGGAGGGGATATGTACACTGGCAGCTGATTTGTATTGATGTGTGGGAGAGGCCAACACAGTATGGTAGCGCAATCATCCTCCAATAATTGTATTTCGTTCTATACTTAATATTGTGCTATTATAATCTTTGATAATTAAAGGAAACAAAGAAAAAGAAAAGAACCGGAAGGATAAGGATTTAGACAAGGAGAGATGCCGGAAATGATGTCCATGTTACAGGAAAATGTTAGCATAAGAATTTGGGGATGAAGAAAAGGAGGGAGGGAGGAATAAGCAAATGGAATACCATGAGCCAAGGCAGGAAGGTAGAGATGGGGAAAGAGGTGGTGCCCGTGAACGAAGGAGCACGGAGATAAACCAGGGAGGCAGCATGCAGCCTGCTTAGGGAGGCCTTGGCTCTGCCCTAAAGGTTGGAAGGACATGTGTGTGGTTGGTCTGCAGCCTGGATTACGTACAAGTGGAATCCTCCTGGATACCTGGAAATAGGTGAAGGGAGGAGATGACCCAACAGGACAAGCTGACAGCACTGGAGCCTGAATACTAGCATAATTTGGTCAAAACAGGTGTGTCCTAGCTCAGTTTTGGGTGTGTAACTGGCACCCAATAAATCCCTGCCATGGAGCTGATTAACTGAGTCAGGAGCCGGTTCAGCATAAGTTCCTGAGGAACAGGCTGTGCATCTTCTACCTCTCTGATATCGCCTCTGGCCCTGCCTCTGCCACAAAATCCTCACTTCTTGTGCGGCTGTAATCCTCCTGTCCTTCCTCATGCCTCTTTTAGGAAACAGAAAGCCACCTCCCCAATCCTGCACCCACCTCCTCCTTCGCAGGAAGTGGGATCTATAAAGCACGAGGCTCCTTGGGGTTCAGCCCAAGTGTGATTATGAACCCCATTCGGTAGACTTTGAGTAAAACAAACAGGAAAAGCAAATTATGTTTTGTCCAGTTTGAGCCCAAACAGTGCCAACCATGGGACTCAAAAACTCCAGGCCATGGTGAGAGGCTAGGATAATTACACTGATGGGCTTCCAAAGATTGCAGAGAAGTAATGAACAGTAAACAACACAACCAACACTCTTTTCCCCCAGGCCTTGGTTGATTTTGGTGAGACTCTTAGTTGCATTTTTGTGGATCCCACCTTCGGCAAGACTGTGGTGCACAAAAGCTTGGACATCAACATTCTTCTTGGCCTTTGTAAACCAATCCTTGTCTCCCAGCCCCGCCCTGTCTCCCCAGCACCCAGCACATTTCTCCTGCCCCAGCCTCTCTTGTAATATGAAAATAATCATAAAGTGAAGAACACTTAGTTATGATCCATCTCAGTATTTATCCAGCCTGGAAAGCTCTATGCTCATCATAATTACAGGGCGGTAAAGATGAGCACCATCTAGCTCATGTTCTCAAGAAACTATGGACCTAGTGGTACAAGATTATACTACCTATAGGACATGGGAGGATAAAGTGATGCTCATTTGGGAAGAAGAAGAGGGGCTCTGGGTACACAACCTGGGAGATAGCCCATTATTTGGGGTCAGTCTGGAAAGATTCATAAAAGAGGACATGGGCCTTGATGGCAGTCTGGGTTTGACAAGCAGAGGCAGGGCAGCGTGGAAGGGAGTACAAGAGAGAGGGGGCTGGAGAGGAGGGTTCCCAGCTGGGTCAAAGGCAGAGAGATGCCAAACCTGAGGACTTGTTGAGAGAGCAGGGGGTTGATGCTTCTGTCAGGCTACAAAGAGCAGTGTTCTACTTAACCCCATATGCAATGGGAGCCATTAAAGGTGTTGGGGGCTCAAGGGTGGTCCTCTTTCTGGTTCTCCACCATTGAAAAGAAAGGAAAGATTATTTAATGGGGAGAAAAAAACTGTTTAACCTCTTCAAATCTATCACTATTGAGGGAATTTCCATAGTGGAATTCTTAAGGCAGCTCAAGGGGAAAATGGGGAAATATAATCATTCTTTAAATCTGAGCATGTTTTGAAAATTCCACTAACATTTTTTTCTTCAGTGCTTATAAGGAGCAAAGCACTATGACAAGCATTTTACATAGCTTATTTCATTGATGCTGAGAGGTTGGGTTCTCTTCCACAATTTTACAGAAGAAGAAACTGAGATTCCAAATGGTTCAAGATCACAGAGCAGCAACTGGTGGAGAGAGAATACACATCCACCTTATGCTAACACCTAAGATTTTCCCATCACCCCATGCTGCTCTGGGGACCTCCTTGCATGCATACAATCAATCTGCCCTTCTGCAACAAGTGCCAGGCAGGAGCAAGGCACTAGACAGAAAGGAGCTTTTTATTTGGGGTCAAGAGCAAGGTCAATGGAAAGTTGCTGACTCGGGAGAGAGTCATGGCCTGGGAGCCTGGGGTGGAGGTCTCCTTGAGAGTAGTAATCCACTGTGTGATCTTGGGTGAGTTACTTTACCTCCTTGAACTTTGTCATCTGAAAAATTAGGACTAGAGTGATGACTGGGAAATTGTTTCAAGCAGCAAAATCCTTTTCTTCAAAATGAAATTGTAAATGAACTAAAATAAGATCAATAAAAATGAGACTGCCTTTGTTGGTGCTGGTGAGGGGATGGAGAGAACAAGGGTCCGGATGCTGCAAACAAGTTTTTAAATATGTATTTTTAAATTACATATTATCGTTGAGGAAACAAAAGTCCAGAGAGCTGAGTAAATTGAGCAGGACACATAGCTGTTCAGGGGCAGAACTGGGATCCTAACCCAGGCAGTCCTGCCCAAAGCTATGCTCCCACTGTCTTCCTGGCAGGAGCCAAGCTAATGCTTCATTTAATACTGCACATTTACAAGCTATCAGATACAAAAGTTAAGGTTCATAATGGCAGTAATCCTCCACATAGGTCCATGCTAAATGAGAGACTGCTAGGTAGGCAGATATAAATATAGACTTTATTATACCACATCACAAGGCAGGGGAGTTAATGTTGCTGGGAGAACATTCATTTCCACATTTCCTTACTTTTGCATGTCTTAATTTGCAACTTAATGTGGCATTATCATAATTTTTTGCATTATGTAATGATTAAAATGAAGCATATCATATTTATTGATTTATTTGATTTATTTAAAATGTAACCATTGCCCCAGGGCAGGTGCATGTACAAAATACAAATGCAACAGTTAAATTGAATCCAGCAGATAAATTTCCCATTAAGAAAAGACATTTCAAGACTGTCAAGACAATGAGAAATGTCTTCCCAGAATCATCAGGAGAGAAGAAATCTTGAGAGGTCATCTGGTCCAACCCTCTGCCTCAGGCAGAATTTCTCCTAATCCCCCAAGACTGAGCACCAATCAATTCAACTTTCTGACAGTCTCTTAGGAGAGGCACATCCTACCATATTCTCCTCCCTCTTGCTTCAACCCCAGTATCTCCTTTCTGAGTCAATCCAGACTTTTTGTTCCTGGACTCTGTGCCCCCTGATAACTCTCTCCTTTAGTTCATAATCACCCCATTCTCAAAGTCTATTCCTCATTCCATTTCTTGCTGACTCATTTCTCATTCCACACCTCCACCTCCTAAAAAGACCCATGTTAAGAGATCAGGTTCTTTTCACAGAATCGAAGAAACTTCCAGTCAGCAGGAAAACTGCTCCAGCATCCCATGCACAACAGGAACCCTGTAGACACATACCCAAACTGCTGGACATCCAGTGTTTGCCAGAGCCTTCTGAAGCTGAGACACCCATCATCGATGGGAGACTCTGAATCTGACCCTGTGTGGACACCCACTCCTGGTAACTTTCTCCAGCCCAGCCTAGGATTTCACTCTTCTTTCCTTTGTTTCGGTAGAATTTAGAATATTGGATCGAATTACATTGAGAATGCATTTCAAAGCCTTCCCTTCATTCAAGAGCACAAACAGTCAAAACATTCTGGGTAACCAAGATCCTATTCACCTTCCTCATCCTTCCCTTTCATGATTCTCACTATTGCTTCTGTGTGCTTCTCCTGCAAGGTCACTGAACATTGTCCTAAATACCTATGTTTCAGTTTCCACCCTACAAAGTCATCTTTCCTTGTCCTAGTAATAGTATGATCTTTATCATTGATAACATGATTATTAAAGATGACATTTATGGAATGACTACTAGGCAGGAATCATAATTTAGTCCAGTCCTATCAACTAACAACTTGTCTTACCCTAATCAACCTTTTCATTTACTGAATGGGTGAGTTGGACTGGAGCAGAGGTTCTCAAGCTTTTACTTTTGGTCATAGACTCCTTTCTTTAAATGAAATCTGTCTTAGCCTGCTTAGACCACCATAACAAAACACCACAGATGTATGACTTAAACACCAGCTGTGAATACTTTGCTGAACCCTGGGGATCCAACGGTGAATGAGACAGTCAGTCGTGGTACAAGCCCTCATGGGGCTGACACTCTAGAGTGAAAACCAGAAACTAAACACATTGTTCAATGAATTACATAAACACAGTTGTGATAAGAAACAAAAGGAGATGTTCAGGGTCCAATAAAAGCATAGAGCTGGGAGCCTTGACCTAACATGAAAGTACAAGGAAAATCTTCTGGAGGAAGGGACATTTGAGCTGGGTTCCAAAGTATGAGCAGGAATTACATAAGCTAAGGCTGGTAATGAAGGTGTGGAGAGAAAGAGGAGAGAGGATTCCAGGGGAGGAAACAAGAAAAGACAGTATGTATCAATATAAAAAGTGGAAGCATTTGAGAATTTATTTATTTATTTATTTATTTTTATAAATTTATTTATTTTAGTTGGGGGCTAATTACTTTACAATATTGTAATAGTTTTTGCCATACATTGACATGAATCAGCTATGGGTTTACATGTGTTCCCCTTCCTGGACCCCCCACCCACCTCCCTCCCCATCCCATCCCTCTGGGTCATCCCACTGCCCCGGCCCTGAGCCCTTGTCTCATGCATCGAACATGGAATGGTGTTCTGTTTCACATATGATAATATACATGTTTCAATGCTATTCTCCCAGAACGTCCCACCCTCACCTTCTCCCTCAGAGTCCATAAAATTGTTCTATGCATCTGTGTCTCTTATTCTGTCTTGCGTATAGGGTTATCGTTACCATCTTTCAAATTCCATATATATGCATTAGTATACTGTATTGGTGTTTTTCTTTTTGGCTTACTTCACTCTGTATAATGGGCTCCACTTTCATCCACCTCAGTAAAACCGATTCAAATGTATTCTTTTTAATGGCTGAGTAATATTCCATTGTGTATATGTACCACAGCTTCCTTATCCATTCGTCTGCTGATGGACATCTAGGTTGCTTCCATGTCCTGGCTATTGTAAACAGTGCTGCGATGAATATTGGGGTACATGCGTCTCTTTCAATTCTGGTTTCCTCGGTGTATATGCCCAGCAGTGGGATTGCTGGGTCATATGGCAGTTCTATTCCCAGTTTTTTAAGGAATCTCCACACTGTTCTCCATAGTGGCTGTACTAGTTTGCATTCCCACCAACAGTGTAAGAGGGTTCCCTTTTCTCCACACCCTCTCCAGCATTTATTGCTTGTAGACTTTTGGATAGCAGCCATTCTGACTGGTGTGAAATGATACCTCATTGTGGTTTTGATTTGCATTTCTCTAATAATGAGTGATGTTGAGCATCTTTTCATGTGTTTGTTAGCCATCTGTATTTCTTCTTTGGAGAAATGTCTGTTTAGTTCTTTGGCCCATTTTTTGATTGGATCGTTTATTTTTCTGGAGTTCAGCTGCAGAAGTTGCTTGTATATTTTTGAGATTAATTGTTTGTCTGTTGCTTCGTTTGCTATTATTTTCTCCCATTCTGAAGGCTGTCTTTTCACCTTGCTTATAGTTTCCTTTGTTGAGCAAAAGCTTTTAATTTTAATTAGGTCCCATTTGTTTATTTTTGCTTTTATTTCCAATATTCTGGGAGGTGGGTCATGGAGGATCCTGCTGTGATTTATGTCAGAGAGTGTTTTGCCTATGTTTTCCTCTAGGAGTTTTATAGTTTCTGGTCTTACGTTTAGATCTTTAATCCATTTTGAGTTTATTTTTGTGTATGGTGTTAGGAAGTGTTCTAGCTTCATTCTTTTACAAGTGGTTGACCAGTTTTCCCAGCACCACTTGTTAAAGAGATTGTCTTTTCTCCATTGTATAATCTTGCCTCCTTTGTCGAAGATAAGGTGTCCATATGTGCGTGGGTTTATCTCTGGGCTTTCTATTTTGTTCCATTGATCTATGTTTCTATCTTTGTGCCAGTACCATACTGTCTTGATGACTGTGGCTTTGTAGTAGAGCCTGAAGTCAGGCAGGTTGATTCCTCCAGTTCCATTCTTCTTCCTCAAGATTGCTTTGGCTATTCGAGGTTTCTTATATTTCCATACAAATTGTGAGATGATTTGTTCTAGTTCTGTGAAAAATACCATTGGTAGCTTGATAGGGATTGCATTGAATCTATAGATTGCTTTGGGTAGTATACTCATTTTCACTATATTAATTCTTCCAATCCATGAACACGGTATATTTCTCCATCTGTTTGTGTCCTCTTTGATTTCTTTCATCAGTGTTTTATAGTTTTCTATATATAAGTCTTTTGTTTCTTTAGGTAGATATATTCCTAAGTATTTTATTCTTTTTGTTGCAATGGTGAATGGTATTGTTTCCTTAATTTCTCTTTCTGTTTTCTCAATATTGGAGTATAGGAATGCAAGGGATTTCTGTGTGTTAATTTTATATCCTGCAACTTTACTATATTCATTGATTAACTCTAGTAATTTTCTAGTAGAGTCTTTAGGGTTTTCTATGTAAAGGATCATGTCATCTGCAAACAGTGAGAGTTTTACTTCTTCTTTTCCTATCTGTATTCCTTTTATTTCTTTTTCAGCTCTGATTGCTGTGGCCAAAACTTCCAAAACTATGTTGAATAGTAGTGGTGAAAGTGGGCATCCTTGTCTTGTTCCTGACTTTAGGGGAAATGCTTTCAATTTTTCACCATTGAGGATAATGTTTGCTGTGGGTTTGTCATATATAGCTTTTATTATGTTGAGGTATGTTCCTTCTATTCCTGCTTTCTGGAGGGTTTTTTATCATAAATGGATGCTGAATTTTGTCAAAGGCTTTTTCTGCATCTATTGAGATAACCATATGGTTTTTTTCTTTCAATTTGTTAATGTGGTGTATTACATTGATTGATTTGCGGATGTTAAAAAAACCTTGCATTCCTGGGATAAAGCCCACTTGGTCATGATGTATGATCTTTTTAATATGATGTTGGATTCTGTTTGCTAGAATTTTATTAAGGATTTTTGCATCTATGTTCATCAGTGATATTGGCCTGTAGTTTTCCTTTTTTGTGACATCTTTGTCTGGTTTTGGAATTAGGGTGATGGTGGCCTCATAGAATGAGTTTGGAAGTTTACCATCTTCTGCAATTTTCTGGAAGAGTTTGAGTAGGATAGGTGTTAGCTCTTCTCTAAATTTTTGGTAGAATTCCGCTGTGAAGCCGTCTGGTCCTGGGCTTTTGTTTGCTGGAAGATTTCTGATTACAGTTTCGATTTCCGTGCTTGTGATGGGTCTGTTAAGATCTTCTATTTCTTCCTGGTTCAGTTTTGGAAAGTTATACTTTTCTAAGAATTTGTCCATTTCTTCCAAGTTGTCCATTTTATTGGCATATAGCTGTTGGTAGTAGTCTCTTATGATCCTTTGTATTTCTGTGGAGTCTGTTGTGATCTCTCCATTTTCATTTCTAATTTTGTTGATCTGATTCTTCTCCGTTTGTTTCTTGATGAGTCTGGCTAATGTCTTGTCAATTTTGTTTATCTTCTCGAAAAACCAGCTTTTAGTTTTGTTGATTTTTGCTATGGTCTCTTTTGTTTCTTTTGCATTTATTTCTGCCCTAATTTTTAAGATTTCTTTCCTTCTACTGACCCTGGGGTTTTTCATTTCTTCCTTCTCTAGTTGCTTTAGGTGTAGAGTTAGTTGATTTATTTGATTTTTTTCTTGTTTCTTGAGGTATGCCTGTATTGGTATGAACCTTCCCCTTAGTATTGCTTTTACAGTGTCCCATAGGTTTTGGGTTGTTGTGTTTTCATTTTCATTCGTTTCTATGCATAATTTGATTTCTTTTTTGATTTCTTCTGTGATTTGTTGGTTATTCAGAAGCGTGTTGTTTAGCCTCCATATGTTGGAATTTTTAATAGTTTTTTTCCTGTAATTGAGGTCTAATCTTACTGCATTGTGGTCAGAGAAGATGGCTGGGATGATTTCAATTTTTTTGAATTTACCAAGGCTAGATTTATGGCCCAGGATGTGATCTATCCTGGAGAAAGTTCCATGTGCACTTGAGAAAAAGGTAAAATTGATTGTTTTGGGGTGGAAAGTCCTGTAAATATCAATTAAATCTAATTTGTCTATTGTATCATTTAAAGTTTGTGTTTCCTTGTTAATTTTCTGTTTAGTTGATCTATCCATATGCGTGAGTGGAGTATTAAAGTCTCCCACTATTATTGTGTTATTGTTAATTTCCCCTTTCATACTTGTTAGTATTTGCCTTATATATTGTGGTGCTCCTATGTTGGGTGCATATATATTTATGATTGTTACGTCTTCTTCTTGGATTGATCCTTTGATCTTTATGTAGTGTCCTTCTTTGTCCCTTTTCACATCCTTTATTTTAAAGTCTATTTTATCTGAAATGAGTATTGCGACTCCTGCTTTCTTTTGGTCTCCGTTTGCATGAAATATGTTTTTCCATCCCTTCACTTTCAGCCTGTGTGTGTCCCTAGTTTTGAGGTGGGTCTTTTGTAGACAGCATATATAGGGGTCTTGTTTTTGTATCCATTCAGCAACCCTTTGTCTTTTGGTTGGGGCATTCAACCCATTTACATTTAAGGTAATTATTGATAAGTATGATCCCGTTGCCATTTACTTTGTTGTTTTGAGTTCGTGTTGAAACATCCTTTCTGTGTTTCCTGTTTAGAGAAGATCCTTTAGCATTTGTTGGAGAGCTGGTTTGGTGGTGCTGAATTCCCTCAGCTCTTGCTTGTCTGTAAAGCTTTTGAATTCTCCTTCATATCTGAATGAGATCCTTGCTGGGTACAGTAATCTGGGTTGTAGATTATTCTCTTTCATTACTTTAAGTATGTCCTGCCATTCCCTTCTAGCCTGAAGGGTTTCTATTGAAAGATCAGCTGTTATCCTTATGGGGATCCCCTTGTGTGTTATTTGTTGCTTTTCCCTTGCTGCTTTCAATATTTGTTCTTTGTGTTTGATCTTTGTTAATTTGATTAATATGTGTCTTGGGGTGTTTCACCTTGGGTTTATCCTGTTTGGAACTCTCTGGGTTTCTTGGACTTCCGTGACTATTTCTTTCCTCATTTTAGGGAAATTTTCAACTATTATCTCCTCGAGTATTTTTTCATGGCCTTTCCTTTTATCTTCTTCTTCTGGGACTCCTATGATTCGAATGTTGGGGCATTTCATATTGTCCCAGAGGTCCCTGAGGTTTTCCTCATTTCTTTTGATTCTTTTTTCTTTTTTCCTCTCTGCTTCGTTTATTTCCATCATTCTATCTTCTACCTCACTTATCCTATCTTCTGCCTCCGTTATTCTACTGTTGGTTCCTTCCAGAGTGTCTTTTATCTCCTTTATTTCATTATTCTTTCTATATTGACTCCTTTTTATTTCTTCGAAGTCCTTGATAAACATTTCTTGCATCTTCTCAATCCTTGTCTCCAGGCTATTTATCTGTAACTCCATTTTGCTTTCAAGATTTTGGATCATTTTTATTATCATTATTCTAAATTCTTTTTCAGATAGATTCCCTATCTCCTCCTCTTTTGTTTGGTTTTGTGGGCATTTCTCATTTTCCTTTACTTGCTGAGTATTTCTCTGCCTTTTCATCTTGTTTAGATTGCTGTGTTAGGCGTGGCCCTTCTGTATTCTGGTAGTATGAAGTTCCTCTTTATTGTGGAGGTTCCTCACTGTGGTTGGGGTTGGACAGGTGGCTTGTCAAGGCTTCCTGGTTGGGGGAGCTTGTGTCGGTGTTCTGGTGGGTGGAGCTGGATTTCTGCTCTCTAGAGTGCAATGGAGTGACCAGTATTAATTTTTGAGATGTCTATGGATTTGGTGTGCCTCTGGGCAGCCTGTATATTGATGTTCAGGGCTATGTTCCTGCGTTGCTGGAGAATTTGCGTGGTATGTCTTGCTCTGGAACTTATTGGCTCTTGGGTGGAGCTTGGTTTCAGTGTATATGTGGAGGCTATTGGATGGTCTCTTATTAATTAATGTTTCCCCTGGCTTTCAGTCTTATTCTTGCAGTAGCCTCAAGACTTCTCCTTCCATACAGCATCAATAATAAAACTTTTAGGTAAATGGTGAAAAGATTCTCCACAGTGAGGGATACCCAGAAAGGTTCACTGAGTTACATGGAGAGATGAGGTGGGGGGGGGAGTTGAGGTGACCAGGAGGGGAAGAGGGGAATTCAAATGTGGAGAGAGCAATCTAGCCAGTAAGCACTTCCCTCTGTGCTTTCCACAGTTTGGAACCCTCAGAGTGGTTCACAGAGATACATAGAGAGGGGGGAGGAAGGTAATAGAAGTGAGCATGAGTAGAAAGGGAGGAATCAAGAGGGGAGAGAGAGATCTGGGCAGTATCCTGTTCCTGAAGTGTTCTCCCGTACCCAGAACACCCTCAGAGATTCACAGAATTGGGTTGAGAAGAGAAGGAGGAGGGTGGGAGATAGAGGTTCCCTGGGGGAGAAGAAAGAGCATCAATAGGGGGAGAGAGTAATCAGGCCAGTGATCACACTCCTGAGTAAAAATGGGTCCTAAAGATTGTGTTCTTGAATGTACAAAATTGATATCAAATATGTAAAACAAAGATTAAAAATCTAGAGTAGAGGTTAGACTCTTATAAAACTTACAGTATAAAAAAAAAGAAAAAAGGAAACAGTGTAAAAAGAAAAAAAAACAGTAAAACAGTAAAAAAAGTAAAACAGGAAAAAAACAGTAAAAAAAGAAAACACAAAAGGTATAAGATATATGTATGCAGTTTGCTTCAAAAATAGGTGTTTTTTTTTTGCAAGTTAATAGTGGGTTATGAAAATGAAAGTTAAAGGTGTAATAGAGGACTTGAAGAAAAAGGAAAGAAGAGAAAAAAAATTTTTTTTAATTTAAAAAAAAATAATTTTAAAAAAAAATAATAATAGTAAAAAAATATATATCCCGGACTTTCTCTGGAGCTGTTGTGAGCAGTGTGGGGTCTGCTCAGTTTCAGATAGATCCTTGTTCCTGCTTATACTTTTCAAGATCTATAGGTCCTTTTCAATGCAGTCGGTATTAACTACAGGGATTTTAATCTGTTGGCCTGTCACTTCCAAAGCGCTTCCCTCTGTTTATTTGGCTTCTGTTTGGAGATCTCTTCAGTATCTAATTTCCGCCCTGCAACAAAGGGGCGGAGGTGGTCTCTTTAGGTTCGCTTGTTCAATCGTGCTGTGGGGAGGAAGGAACACTGCAAACCTGGCGTGTGTGTGGTGAGCTTGCAGTGTCTCGGCCGCACTGGGTTCGCCCCCGCTCACGGCGTGTGTGCTTTCCCCGTCTACCCTGCTCAGGCTTCAGGTTACTCAGCCGGGGAGTGGGCCGGGGAGTGGGCCCTAAGATGCGTGCACTTCCCAGGTCTAAGCCGCTCAGGTTCAGGCTCCCAGTTACTCCACAAAGGCGCAGACTCGGTTTCGCCCACGGCTTGTGCCGTTCCCGGTCGGAGCTGCTCAGGCGGCCAGGAGTTTGGCGAGCGTTTGGCGAGCGCGCTCTCCCCTGTTGGGACGGTGCGGCTTATCACCTCCCTGGTCCCCGCCTCGGTTTACAGGCGCGCCCGGCTCCGGTGTGCTTTGTGTCGGTTCTGGGGAGCTGGTCTCTGGCTGCGACCCTCCCGGCGGCTGTTGACCCTCCGGGATCACAGGCAATCTTTGCTTAGAAACTGGGAGCCTGTTTGCAGTTTGGTAGGGGGTGCCCTCTCTGGGGCTGAGTTTGCCCCTTTCTAGCTCTGGGTGGCCCCGCCTGCCCGCTGTGTCCGGCGGGGGATGGGGCGGTCCGCAGCCGGCTAGCTCTCCTCTGGTATCGCTCAGTCCTTTGTTCTGTGAGCGGGCCGGCAGTGCCTTAGAGTTGGGCTTTTCGCGGGATAGTTCTCTCTCTCTGGCTGTCCCACAGTTTAGGTTACTATCTCACGTTAGCTCCCTCAGATTGCCCTCAGGGCACTCGGGCCCGGTCCTTATCCTAGGCAGTGCCGCCCGCTCCTCTCCGTTCAGCCCCCACTTGCTGGTGGCGGATGATGCGAGCGTCTGGGGTTCTTTGCTGGGAGTTGCTTTAGGCACGTAATCTGTGGGTTTTATTTATTTTTTCCTCCCAGTTACGTTGCCCTCCGAGATAAGAAATCTTCCCCCACACCCGCCGGTGAGAGGGTTTCCTGGTGCTTCGAAATTTCTCCTCTTTTACGACTCCCTCCCCAGGACGGGTCTCCGTCCCTAACTCTTTTGTCTCTCTTTTTATCTTCTATAATTTCTCCTACCTCTTTTGAAGATAATGCGCTGTCCTTGTGGAAGCCTGACGTCCTCTGCCAGCCTTCAGAAGTAGTTTTGTGAAGTTTGCTCAGCGTTCAGATGTTCTTTCGATAAATTTGTGGAGGAGAGAGTGGTCTCCCCGTCCTATTCCTCCGCCATCTTAGCCCCGCCTCCTTTACAGTACCTTTCGTAATAAATACCTAAATGCTTTCATTGCTCAAATCTTCCCAAAGCTCCAGAGCAGAATCCAGATTTGAGAATTTAAGACAGGAAATTAACAGAATTTCAGTTTACCTTGAAGGTCAGACTGAGGCTCCTGGCCAAAATCTTCAAGAAGAAATTAAATAAATATATATGCAAGTGTTGTCATTAAACTAAAAACAGTGACAGTTGCACAGGGGCCAACTGGGAAAGACAGCAGCTATTGCAACTGAAAGTTCATGTCCCCCTAAAATTCTTATGTTGAAGCCAAATTCACAATGTGATGGTATTCAGAGGTGAGATTTAGGTGCTTAGGTCATTAGGGTGGAGCCCTCATGGGTGGGATTAGTGCCCTTATGAAAGAGACCCCCTGAGAGCCCCCTTGCCCCCTTCTACCATGAGGACACAGCGAGAAGACAGCTCTCGGTCTCTAACCCAAGAATAGACTCTCACTAGACATTGAATTTGCTGGTCCCTTGATCTTGAACTTCTCAGACTCCAAAACTGCGAGAATTAAATATTTGTTGTTAAACCCATCCCGTTGAGGGTAGTTTGTTAGAGCAACACAAACAGACCAAGACAGCAGCTTATATTAAGACAAGAGGTGGGTGAGTTTTTCAGTTCACCATAAACTCAGTGTGAATTAACAATGCAACAAAGCTGCAAAAAAAAAGAAAGCAATGAAAATATTTATGTGGTTTTAATTTCCATATCAAGGAAGGTAAAGATACCACTGTGCTGTGTATTAGACAGACCACACCTGCACTTCCATCACCTCCTTCTGGCCTCTAGATTTTAGAAGGAGCACTAAGACTAGTGTATATCCAGAGAAACGGGGATGAGAAGATGCTAGGAGTTTCCTTCTGTGCGAAAGAGTGGAATTATAAGTTCTCGAAGGTTCCTTGCAAGAACGTCAATGTTCTTTGACTGAACTGATTACTTTCCACATAGCTATCAGTTCTCGCTAGACTCGTCACTCCTTTTCTGAATTCTTGAGACTTTGCTGAGGTGTAAATCACTTTTGTGGAGAATGCAAGTGGTCAGAATTGCTTGGAAGATCAGGCCTTCCTCCCTCCTGCCATTTCTCTCCTCCTCCCCAGGATGCCCTGAAATGGAGCAGTCATCCTCTGAATATGGCTTTCAAAGCTGCATGCGTGATTGATTCTTCCTTGCTTCTGACTTCCTTCCAACTTTCTGGCTTATTGTGTGGAAATGTCTGGTGTGAGGAAAGCACGAAGATCCTTCTCCAAATGAATTTCCATTGCAGATGGTTAATACAGTCATCAGGAAACCAGGTCTCAGTGATGGGAGCACAGCCTCTGCAACCAGGACTCAAACAACAAAAAAGAACATGATTTCAACAGCGAAAGAGGGTTCCTACATCTTCTGACCACAAGGAGGCTGTTCAGTTCAGTCACTCAGTCATGTCTGACTCTGCAACCCCATGAATCGCAGCACGCCAGGCCTCCCTGTCCATCACCAACTCCTGGAGTCCACTCAAACTCATGTCCATCAAGTCGGTGATGCCATCCAGCCATTTCATCATCTGTCGTCCCCTTCTCCTCCTGCCCCCAATCCTTCCCAGCATGAGGGTCTTTTCCAATGAGTCAACTCTTCTCATGAGGTGGCCAAAGTATTGGAGTTTCAGCTTCAACATCAGTCCTTCCAATGAACACCCAGGACTGATCTCCTTTAGGATGGACTGGTTGGATTTCCTTGCAGTCCAAGGGACTCTCAAAAGTCTTCTCCAACACCACAGTTCAAAAGCATCAAGGAGGCTGAGGTCCTGATTAATCCCACCTGTCTCAGATATGTAGATAACACCACCCTTAAGGCAGAAAACGAAGAAGAACTAAAGAGTCTCTTGATGAAGGTGAAAGAGGAGAGTGACAAAGCTGGCTTAAAACTTAACATTCAAAAAACAAAAATCATGGCATCCAGTCCCATCACGTCATGGCAAATAGATAGGGAAACAATGGAAACTGTGACAGACTTTATTTTCTTGGGCTCCAAAATCACTGCAGATGGTGACTGCAGTCATGAAATTAAAAGACGCTTACCTTGGAAGAAAAGCTATGACCAACCTAGACAACATATTAAAAAGCAGAGACATTACTTTGCTGACAAAGGTCCGTTAGTCAAAGCTATGGCTTTCCCAGTAGTCATGTATGGATATGAGTTGGACCATGAAGAAGGCTGAGTGCCGAAGAATTGATGCTTTTAAACTGTGGTGTTGGAGAAGACTCCTGAGAGTCCCTTGGACTGTGAGGAGATCCAACCAGTGCATCCTAAACGAAATCAATCCTGAATATTCTTTGGAAGGACTGACGCTGAAGCTGAAGCTCCAATACTTAGGCTACCTGATGCAAAGAACTGACTCATTAGAAATGATGCTGGGAAAGACTGAAGGCAGGAGAAGGGGGCGACAGAGGATGAGATGGTTGGATGTCATCACCGACTTGATGGACATGAGTTTGAGCAAACTCTGGAAGTTGGTGGTGGACAGGGAAGCCTGGCATGCTGCAGTCCATGGGGTCCCAAAGAGTCGGACATGACTGAGCGACTGAAAAACAACAACAACAACAATTTCATTCATACATGTATCCTTGAGTCCACTAATGCCTGCACTTCAAGAAAATCCTTCTCTCATTACTCATCTAATGAGCATTTCTTGAATACCCTGTATCTTCTTCTTCCTGTGCAAGGGGCATAAGGAGGACAAAAAATAACACTTCTCACATGTGCTGATGAGAGTGCAAAGAAGTTCCATTGCTTTGGAGTTTGCTCTGTCACTTTTTGTACGTAAAGTACAAAGTCGGGCAAAACTAGTGTATGTTAGGAGTCAGACTGGGGGCTGGCGAAAGCTGGAGGGTGGCAAGAAAGGGGCTGCCTAGGTGCTAGATGTGTTGTTTCTTGACCCAGCACTGTCATGTGCTGTGTTCAGTGTGTAAACATTCAACAAGCTACATACCTATGATATATGTATCTTTCTATGTGCATTTTTAACTTCAAGAAAAAAACTATGCTGGTCTAGGATGGCAGTTTGGGGGGACAGACAAGAGGTAGACATGCTAACAGGTGTTCTTAGTCTGCTCTGGTTGCAACAACATAATACCATAGACTGAGTGGCTTAAACAACAGGGTCTCTCTATAATCTCCCTTTGCCCCTCTCTCATAAGGATACCTATGATTGCATTTAGGGTTTATCTGGATAACCCGGTTAATCACCTTGGTTCAAGATCCGGAACGAATCTCACCTTTTGTCATCTCGGATAATATTCACCTGTCCCAGGGATTGGGAACTGACAGTATCTTAGAGGGACATTTCTCAGCTCCCCACAGTCCAGGAAAGGCAGACGAAGGACACCATCCTAGCTGACCCACATGGCTAACCTGGGTTCAACAGATAAGAGTTTCTTCTACATTATAATGACCTGGAGAGTTTTCTAAAAATGTTAAGTCTCTGAGAAGTTCATATTCAATCAGCCTAGGGTGGAGTCTGAGAATCTGAATTTCTTGAAAATCCCCCAGATATATCTGTACCTTGCAAGTGGAATGCAGAAGTCCCTATGTGCCGATGTAAAAAAACGTAAAATGTGGAACAGTGTGTACAGAATGCTGTATTTTGTGCAAAAGCTAGGTAAAAGAAAGTAAAAATCTATTTTAATATTTGCTTTTATGAGAAACTCTGAGAGGGTCCCACAGAACCACTAATAGTGCTAACACAGTGAGGGAAATGCACTGATGGGGGATGGGGAAAATTTGTCATGGCATAGCGTTTTATATTTTTTGTATTATATAAAATTAATCTTTAAAGCCCCCTGGTAATTGTAATGGACCTTGTTAGAAAGCAAACAAGTGAAATGTCATTTATGTTGTCCATTCTGGTAGGTGGATCATAACTGGGAACTGACACTTGCATCTCCGTGTGATTGATGCCCCAAGATGAAGTTCATGCTAGAATATGAAAGGACTTACCAAAGGCCTGTATAAATTCCTGGACAGTATTCCTATATCTAAGACAGCTAACCAAAGGAAGCCCTTCCTGACCTCATGTCACAGCTAGCTGTTGCCAGAACCAGGGAGACTCATTCATAAAACCATGAGGAGGAATCTGGGGCCTCAGGACAGTCCACTGTGGTCTTTCCAATGATCTAGTGGGAATCCCTTTTTCTTTCTGGTGTCAAGGGTATTTCTCCCAAGTGACTGTTTCATGTCCACTTCCTCCTGGAGACACACAACGACATGTCACCGGGTCATTCTTCCTACCTACAGTCTTGTGTGAGGAGCTGTCCTCTCTCTCCCACCCCATCGGTCACCCCAGCGAGTCCCCATGGAATCGCCCAGGCTGTGGCCAGGGAATGAAGTGGTGTAGCCCCAAAGGACAGGAGCTGGCAATGACTCTAGATGCTGGGTCTGCATGAGCCTGACCTTTCCCCTTGACCAACCTCAGAGGTACTGTTGCCACGGCTCTTGAGTCTATTCTCCTTCTCCAGCCTATTCCCTCCCTCTTGGGAGGCACCCTCATCCTTTGTTCTGGATGTTTCCCCCAGGAAGCAGAAGATATTATTTACCAGCACAATTCATTGGAATCCATTGTTCCCACTACAGAGCCAGTTAAACAAAGACAGGGCAGGGTAATAATTATCTCATCCAGATGGCAGCTAGCAGCCAACCCAGGGGGAATTAGATTTCTCAGGTCGACCCTACTGGACTCCTAGGAAACATTTCACCCTTCCCCTCAGACTCCCCAGATCAACTCAAGATAACTGTGATCACTGAGAAGTAATCATGATAGGAGGTAATTAGGTGGGGGCAGAAAAGTCATCTTGGAGTCAAAGACTGGGCTACTATTCTCCCACCACTCTTTTGGCCATAAGACCCGAGGCAGCTCACCTACTTTTTCTTGCTCAGTCTCTTCATTTGTAAAAAAAAATAATAATAATAATGGATGGCTGTTTTAGTAAGGGGAGGCTTTAAGCTGCAAATACCAAAAGCCTCAGTTCACACTGGCCTAAGTCATAAGGAAAGTTGTCATCTTACTTAGCAATGTCGGAGGCTCCGGGTTTGACTCAGTGATGCCGCTGAGGCCCTAATTTCTTCCCCTCTCTCAGCTCTTATTTAGTTCAGTGCTTGCTCCCCTCATGTTCACAACATGGCTGCCAGTGGCAGGCAGGGCTACGTGCTTCCTTGTTCCCACCCAGTAAGAGAGAAAGAAGTACTTCTTCCCCAAGCAGGACTCTAGCTTTTGCCTTCAATGTGATTAAGCCAATTTGCCCATCCTTGAACTTGTAACCACCTCCAAGGGGCTGCCAAGTTCCAACTGGCTCAGAGTCATGGGGGCCCTCCTCATATGCTGGGTATGCTGTCAACCAGAGTTCAATTTGAAAGAAGGAAAAAGAATGCTGGGTAGGCTGCTAACAGAGTCCTCCACACAACCCACCTACATCACATACACTAGTGTGGTTTCTCCAATAGACTAACCATTTGACATCACCAGGCAATGTGCAGAATAAAGTGGTGATCACCATCTCTAAATGCAAGGTATTATTATGAAGAGCAAAATGAGAAGAACTAAATAAAAGCCAAGTCATATTGGAGGATGTGCCTTATTTATTGTGTTTTTCTTCTGAGGCACTTGAATCTTCCTTCCTATGGATCTGATTTGGGAGATTCAGGGTTCCTGCATTTCAGGGTCATTATGTGATTTTCCTGGAACAACCAGCCAATTGCCCCTAATCCTACACACACACACACACACACACACACACACACACACTTACTTCTTAGTGGCTGACAGAGCCTCAGTTTGGTTCAAGTGTCACCCTCTGCTGGGTCCTGTAATCAGGAAAGGTGACCCTCCTCCGCAGACCACAGAGAGTCATCATGTTTGGTCTGGGCCAGTCCTAGTTGTCTTAGTCCTTTCGACAATGACAGATTTAAGGTGGACATGCTGGCCATTCTTGGCCAGTGGGACCTGAGAAAAAGTCAGCTAGGGAAATCCAGCCAATACAGTAAAGGGAAAGAGCTCCTATTGCAGCTTGTTTGTCAAGGGGATGCCCTTTTCCAGTAGCAACCCCCTGGGAGGCTGTGTCTTCAGAGCATAGGACACCCATGGGCTTTCTGCCATTCTTCCTCTGCCCATCACTTCTCAGGAAGTAAAGATCCTGGGATAAAGTCACAAGTCCCTTCCATAAAACCAGAGTCCACTTCTGGATTATCAGATTCTTTGTCTTACTCCACGTTGCCCCATCTTTATCTATAGCCTCAGGTATGAGTGAGGATGATGGAAGCAGAGTACATTCTAATTAGGTTTTGTTCTCACAAGCTGAGAACTAATAATTACACATCCAAGGTAAGTTGCCTTAAAGACATCCACAAAGGTCTGATGTTACCAAAGAAAAAATTCAAGGTGTATTCTGGATCATTGGACATGCTATCTTCCAAGGAAACAAAAAGGAAATCATCTAATAGGGAGTCATTCCATAGGCACTAATAAAGTGCCCCCACCCCCAGCTACATTCTCTGGATTACTGCTCTCCAGGCCAAATCCAACCTTGGGAACTTTCTAGGCCCAGCAGGCTGTAATGAGCCCATCTGAACTTAATGAGCTCGTCATTATTCATTTCTGCCAACAGCCAAAAAGAAAAGCACTGCATGGCAAAATTTTACATGCACACATACACTAACTAAATAATAACAAGTATTTCTTGACTCACATGTTACCAAAATCAACCAATCAATAGAACACAAATCCTCCTGGAGGCATCTGATATGAATACAACTAGGAAGGGGGAATGGCTTCCCCACCCCCAAAAAGTGGGATACAATTGGAAATGTTCCATTTTCCTGGGCTCAGCATCACCAGCCCTAATTTATCATCATCTTCATATATTCTTATATAAGTAGTAATACAGATCACCCCCAGCCAATTAATCAATCTGTAATTAGGAACTGACACGAACATTTACTACCATCAGGCATAATTTATATGATTACAGATGATTAAATAAAATGTAATTGAGTGAACAGGCAATTTGTTAAGCACATCTAGACACAGCCATATCACCTAGGGCTGAAGGCGCCCTGACTCCCCTCCTACAGAGGGTCAGGAAGCGTGATCCTGGGATCTGGGCCCTTAGGGTGGTCAGAAGCGGGGTGGGGAAATAATTTAGATTCCCAAAAGGGCCCCAGATAGGAGTCAGGGTTGGGAACCAAGTCATGCGGTTCTTGGGGCACTTTAACATCAAATATTTTCTGCAAGAGGTCACCCAGATTTTTTTAATTCCTCAGACTACAAAGAAAAAAGACCAAAAAAAAAGTTTAAATTACATTCTTTGAAGCAGAACTGTGCATAGTATCTCCCTTTTGGTTCACTAACCCCAGGACTAAGCCCACTGTTCATTTTGAAGGACCTCAATCACCCCAAAGCCTATCCAGCATCGTTCCAGGAGCATTTCTAACCGTGAAGGAGGACTTATTTCAACACAAAGTTTGCACTTGGCAGGAAATGCCCTCACTCCTAAAAAGGACATTTTCAATAACATCAAGGGCCAAATTGTTTACTACACTTTATAACTCCTCCTACCTATAGCTTTTTTCCTCTTCCCCCATTACAGAGTTAAAGAGCTTAAAGTTAAATCGAACATATATTTATTAGGTGTCTACTGTATATATTGGGGCTTCCCAGGTGGAGCTAGTGGTAAAGAACCTCTCCAGTACCAGTGCAAGAGACTCAAGAGACGCAGGTTTGATCCCTGGGTCTGGAAAATCCCCTGGAGGAGAGCATGACAACCCACTCCAGTATTCTTGCCTGGAGAATCCCATGGACAGGGGAGCCTGGTGGGCCATAGTCCATAGGGTCACAAAGAGTGGGACATGACTGAAGCGACTTAGCATGCACTTCAATATATACTAGGTGTCAAGTATTACTAAATATATTAGTGTCATGAACTGAGGTAAGTGCCATCACATTAAGACTGCCAGTCTTAACAAGGACCTACTGTATCTACTATACAGCACAGGGAACTATATTCAGTATCTAGTAATAACCTATAATACCATAATACCTTGGATAAAGCACAAGCTGGAATCAAGACTGCCAGGAGAAATATCAATAACCTCAGATAAGCAGATGACACCACCCTTATGGCAGAAAGTGAAGAAGAACTAAAGAGCCTCTTGATGAAAGTGAAAGAGGAGAGTGAAAAAGTTGGCTTAAAGCTCAACGTTCAGAAAACTAAGATCATGGCATCTGGTCCCATCACTTCATGGCAAATAGATGAGGAAACAGTGGAAACAGTGGCTGACTTTATTTTGGGGGGCTCCAAAATCACTGCAGATGGTAATTGCAGCCATGAAATTAAAAGACACTTACTCTTTGGAAGGAAAGTTATGACCAATCTAGAGAGCATATTAAAAAGCAGAGATATTACTTTGTCAACAAAGGTCTGTCTAGTCAAGGCTATGGTTTTTCCAGTAGTCATGTATGGATGTGCGAGTTGGACTATAAAGAAAGCTGAACACGGAAGAATTGATGCTTTTGAACTGTGGTGTTGGAGAAGACTCTTGAGAGTCCCTTGGACTGCAAGGAGATCCAACCAGTCCATCCTAAAGGAAATCAGTCCTGGGTGTTCATTGGAAGGACTGAGGCTGAAGCTGAAGCTCTAATACTGTGGCCACCTGATACAAAGAGCCGACTCATTGGGAAAGACCCTGATACTGCGAAAGATTGAGGGCAGGAGGAGAAGGGGAAGACAGAGGATGAGATGGCTGGATGGCATCACCAACTCGATGGACATGAGTTTGAGCAAGCTCCAGGAGTTGGTGATGGACAGGGAAGCCTGGCATACTGCAGTCCATGGGGTTGCAAAGAGTTGGACACGACTGAGCAACTGAACAGAACTGAAAGTTTTCTTAGATCACAGAAAGCAATGATCACAAAAAAAAATTATAATTGAGAAATTTTACTTTATCCAAATTTTAAATTTCTTCTCACCAAAAGATATCATTTAGAAAATGAATAGGAAAGCTACACTCTGGAATAAAATATTCACAAACATATATGTCTAATAAGAAAACTGTTATCCAGGATACATAAGAATTTCTACAACTCAATAAGGAGACAAACAGCCAAATTAAAATTGGGCAGTAAACTCAAATATCTATATACTACATGATTCTATATGCATGACAACCTGGAAAAAGTAAAACCTTAGGGGCAGAAAATAGATGAACAGTTAACAGGAGCAGGGGATGGGGAGAATGTATAAATTATAGAGACACAAGGAAACATGTTGCCGTGATGGAAGCTATATTGATGAGTGTGATAGTTAAATGACCATATTTTCAAAATTCATTAAAAAAATTCATCTAAAAAGGATAAATTTTACTGTATGTAAATCATACTGCATTAAACCTGGTTTTTTAAATAAGGAAAAGAGGGACTTTCTGGCTGTTCATTGGTTAAGACTCCACGGGGGCGAGTTCAATCCCTGGTCAGGGAACTAAAATTCCATATGCCCATATTTAAACAAATAAATAAGCAAAAGATTTCAACAAATACTTCACAAAAGAGGATATACAAGTGGCTAATAAACACTAGGAATATTTTTCAGCACCATTTAGTCATTTGTTGTTTAGTCAGTAACTCGTGTCCAATTCTTTTGCAACCCCATGGACTGTAGCCCACCAGGCTTCTCTGATCTTGAAGTTTCCCAGGCAAGGACACTGGAGTAGGTTGCCATTTCCTTCTCCAGGGTATTTTCCAGACCCAGAGATCGAACCCGCATCTCCTGCATTAGCAGGCAAATTCTTTACCACTGATCTACCAGGAAAGCCCACTTTAGTCATTAGGGAAATAAACCACAATGTCACCATAATGGTTAAAATTTAAAAGATTGACAACATCAAATCTAGACAATAATATGGAACAACAAACTCTCACACATCATTGGTGGGAATGTATCATGGTACAACCATTTTGGAAAACAGTTGGGCACTTTCTTACAAAATATGTCTACCATACGACCTAGAAATCTGTTTCCTAGATATCCATCCAAAAGAAATGAAAACATGTCCACAGAAAAAAACTTGTGCAAAAATATTTTTAGCAGCTTTATTCATAAAAGCCAAAAGCTAGAGATAGCCCAGATGTTTGTTAAGAGGAGAATGGGTAATTAAACTGTTATAGGCATACAGTAGATGACCATTTAGTAACAAACCAGCAAAACCTACTGATACACACAACAACTTGGATGGATCTCAACATCACACTGAGGGAAAGAAAGAAGGCTTAACAAAAGAATGAAGTTCTAGAAAAGGCAAAACTAACTTATGGAGAAAGAAATCTGAACAATTCCAGCCTCTGGTTGAGGTGAGAATTGGAAGTATGTAGACAGGGGCCATTAAGGTGGGGATTGACAGGAAGAGATGTGAGGAAGCTCTCTGGGATGATAGTGATGTTCTAGATCTTGCAGGAGGTTGGAATACACAGTTGCTGGCATTGGTGAAAGTCATCAAATAATACACTTAGGATTTGTGCTTTTTATTGTGTATAAATTTTACCTAAAAAAACTGAATAAATGACACATGCATGCTGAAATGATTGTGTGTGAAGTATACTTATGTCTGAACTGATTTTGAAATGTACCCCAATGCATCTCTGGATAAAGAAAGAGAGAGAGAGATGCTCTAGATTTTCAGGGGGAGAATAGCTGGAGTAGATATGAGCAAAGTATGGAAGGCCTTAAAAACCATGTAAAGGAATTGAAAATTGAAAATTCCTTGAATTAGAGATCAACTGAATGGCTTTGAGTAGGGCAGTGACGTCACGAACCTGACCCTGTTTGTGTCATGAAGAATGGATCCAGGCAGGGGCAGATAACAGGTATAAACAGTAAATGAGGGGAGATTGTAGCCTGGATTAACAGCAGGATCGGTGTGGATACATTCAAGTGGTGAGCAGGAGTGAGAAGTGTTGGTTGACTGGATTTGAGGATGAAAAAGAAATAATCTATAATAAAAGTTCAAGAATTATGAAACAAACAAAAAACAATACCTTCTACAGCTCGTAAACAGAAAGACAAAAAAATTCAAAATGGGCAAAGGAATTGAACTAGCTTTTCTCCAAAGAAAGTATATAAAAGACATGAAAAGAAGTCCCACTCCTTTAGTCACTGGAGAAATGCAAATTGCATTAGTCTGCTCAGAGCAGCATAATGATATCACAGACTGAGTGGCTTAAACAATAGAAATGTATTTTCTCGCAGTTCTAGAGTCCAAGATCAAGAAGCCAGTATGGTGGGTTTCTGGTGAGGTCTCTTTCCCTGGCTTGTTGACAGCTGCCTTCTTGCTGGGTCATCACATGGCCTTCCCTCTCTGTGTGTGCAGAGATGGATAAATGGAGCTTTCCAGTGTCTCTTCCTATAATGCCATTAATCTTCTCAGATCCTTATGACCTCATTTAACCTGACTTGCTTCCTTGGAGGCCCTTAGAGTTGTAAGATGTAGTCATATTTCCCACTCTGATTAAATTAAACACACAGAGAGATTAAAGTCAGTAGTCAGGACAAGCAGAAAGAGACAGAGGGACCTACCTGGACTTCTAGTCTTGGTTTGTAGAAGCTCCTGAAGTCTAGCTGCTTCACTTGTTTGCCTGTTCAACCATTCCTTTGATTCCATGGGTCAATAAATCTTCCTTTATGCTAATGCTAATCAGAGCTATGATATTGCTATCAACAGCAATCCTGATATGGATGAAGCAACCGAGGTTCAGAGGAATCAAAGATTATACAGCTAGGATTTATACTCACCACTAATTCCAAAACTCTTGCTGGTGTATACATACCACCATAGCTTTAACTGGCCTGGGGAAGACTTAGAGAGGATACGATACATACACGGAGTTGAAGCTACAAACTATTAACCGCCTGAGGACAGGAACAGACTGACATTTTTTTCATTATACCCTAACATGGCCTGACGCCCAGGAGACACTTGATAAATGCCTGTTGGAAACGAAAAATGAACCAGCTACCCAGCAAGCAGTGAACTCCCCAACACTGGAAGTATTTGGTTGAGGGCAGGGTATTGTGTGTTTGAGATGATATAGAAGCAACTTGTACTCAAGAAAGTAAACAGAGGACACCCAAACTTCTTTCCTTCCTAAGAATGCATGATCATAAAAAAGTTACTTTACCTTTTTCTCCCCTTGCCTAGAACATATGGGACAATATCCAGAGTTCATATGGGTGGTTTTGACTCTCAGAAGAAAAAAAGGAAGAAAAGAAAGAAACAGGAATACTTGGGTTTTCCAACCCAAGCTTTCCCTGTCTTCCAGGCTTCCCTCCCACCCCAAACCAACCACAGACTCCTGGGGAGTGTTACCTGTATCAGAAGGCTGACATCCACCAGCACAGAAGTATTTTGTGGGTTCATCACAGCCACTTCTCAAATTTAAAAGTCACCAAGGGACCACATACAGCTTTTGACTCAGTGGGTCTGGGGTGGAGCCTAAGCTCTGCCTAATAAGCTCCCAGGTGATCCTGTTGCTGATGATGATGCTTCTAGTTGGTCTACTGGCTACACATTTAGTAGCAAGGCCTGAGAAGATCGCCAGTGAGAGAAATTGTTAAATCCTGAAGTACGCTAATTGACTTACTTCAAGAAAGAGGCAGGGTAAAAAGGAACTCTGGAGCACTGCATGAGGTCAGTGATGTATCAGTAATTTCAGAGAACAGATTTAGCACTGCAATGGGGCATTAAGTCATGGAGACAGCAAGAATGCCAGTCCATCAGAAGCACACAAGAGTTCGCGAGTAATGCATAACAGGGAACCCAATTGCTACTTTAACATTTCACACAAAGATATTTCAAACAATCATGACCATGAGAAGTAAGAAAATGGTATTGCTTTACTTCCCTCAGTTTCCTGGCTGTATTCAAGAATTCCAGGCCTTTGGGTATTAATGAAGTTTCATCTCCAACCAAACATTTAAAACACTCTGCAAGTGTAATCTTCAAGCCTCAAGAGGATGATCTTTGAACACCATCTGGGCTCCCCAGGAGAACCAGGCCAAGAGGAAAACTCTAACCAAACAGGCCTGATTGCATCACAACCCACATCCCTTCTCTCCTAGTTGACAAGAAATAGTACCAAAGACAGAAATCTCATTGCCATCAGCATGAATTTTAAGTCATACACATGTAAATTAATCCTGACTCTGCCATTTACCAACTGTGTGGTCTTTGCCAAGCAACTTCTCCCCCCTGAATCTTAGATTCCTCCTCTATAACATGAGAAAATAATGTCAATGGCTACCTCTCTCAACAACACTGACACCATCAGCCTTTGTAGAATCAGTTGATGCTGTTGCAGTTAAAATAACAGTTTATACATTTTACATATACTTTGTATTGTAGGGAATTTTTTATAAAAGATGAAATTATGAAGATATTTATAAAGATTCCTAAAAATATTTGAAGTAGAAGCCACTTTTTAAAAACTTCTTCCATGTCATGCGTGGTTATAAGGTAAAGAGAACATTTCCTAGAACAAATACTGCATATCAAATGAGTGCTCACCTTCCAGAACATCCCTTTGACAATTTAGACCAGTGATTCACAACTGGATTTAGGGCAGAGGGGATGGTCAGAGCCTTTTCAATTTAAACACACCTCTCCTCCACCAAATCCTAATCCCTTTTCGGCCCCATGCTAAGCTTTGTTTCTGTTGATGTGGCCATTATGCCAAGCATTTGGGAGCTTCCTTTCCTGGTAAGCTCTGGTTCCTGCTGGCCATGCAACAAAACCAGTCACATTATTTTGTCTTTAGACAAATATGCCCTTCTCCAGCTTGATCACTTATCTTATTCACCAGATTTGACTCAAATATTGGTTTTGACTGTTTCCAACTAAGCTCTTCCACTTTGAGGACATACAAACAAAAATCCTAATATCCCTGAGTACACTTGCTAAGAAAAGCAGGCAGTTCACACTAAAGTAAAATTCATGTGTGGCTGCCTCTTCAACTTTATAACAGCCGTAGAATGCTATTGGCTGACTTGTGTCCCTCCTCTCCCTGCAAATTCATCTGTTGAAGACTTAACCCCCAGTTTGGAAGGTGATTAGGCTTAGATGAGGGTGGGGCCCTCAAAATGGGATTAATACCTTACACAAAGAAGAAAGGACATAAGATCTCTGTCTCTTTCTTCATCCCTCCCTCATATGTACTCACCAAGGAAAGGCCACATGATGACACATGCCAGGATGGTAGTCTGCAAACCAAGAAGGGGTTCTTACCCACACAGAATCTGTCGGCACCTTGATCTTGGACTTCCCACCCTCCAGAACCATGTGAAATTAATGTTTGCTGTTTATGTCACTGAATCTGGTATTTTGTTATAGTAGCCTGAACTAAGACATAGAGTTTTCAATTACTAAATCTGTCAGTGAATAAAAAGTAGCTCTGATCTGAAAGGCAGGCTGGGTATGGGTCTCGTGTTCTCTGGATCATAGCTGTGTGCTCCTGCAGAGATATTTAAGCTTATTAATTAACAGCCATCCTCTTTTTCTCTCCTACATACAGGGTGGTGGTTTTCTAAGAGCTTTAGAGAAGCTTATTTTTGTCTTTTAAGTGGATAAAAGACATTAATGAAACTATCTGAGACGTCTGGGACTGGGCTCCACCCACAGAAACCAAGAGGAGGCAGACTTGAGTGACCGTTGATTATTAAATGTCCTATTAGCAAAGGAGCATCGCTAGACTGGACTGATGGGCATTTAAGTGAGTGGAAAGTAGGGACAGTGCTATACTCGCATTATGTATAAAGAGGTACCCCAGCTTTCTTACACAAAACAATTAATGAAATCACTTTGTGAAAATGTAGCTCTCCCCCTCCCCCACTTGACTACCAGCTGGTCCAGTCTTTGAATATATAGTGCCATATCACAATGGCTCCAACAATTTGGGTCAGCACAATGTTTTAAACTCTTAAGTGGAACCACTAATCTCCAATAATCTGACTGTAAAGATGGGACATAAAGCTTAATACAAAAGCATAAGAGTTGGTAATGCATGTTCCCGTGACAGGCTGCCTTAATACACACCCACTCCTGCCCAAAGGGCAGGGTCTTCAGGATTGCATCTGACCACTCAAAATCTATTTCTGAGCCTTTCTGGAATTCTCTTCATACCAGAGAACAAGGTCCCTAGGGGAGCATTCACCGTGATATCCATAATGACACCCATTCTGTGGGACTTCTGGCACTCCTCGCCCCCCCCCACTACCATCCCCTCTTTCAAATGGGCATCACAACAGTGCATAAGGGTTGAGTTTATGGCTTGACAGAGCTGTCACCTTGTCGCTGTCCCAGATGTTCATAGGCCAAGGGGACCAGTAGGTACAGTAGATGCTTTACACGTTCGTGACACTCATTCTGGCTGGCACATGAGGGCAATAGGATGGAGTTCTCTTCCTGGTTGGAGACACTCGGGACTTTGGTAAGTCCCAACTGTAGGATAAGTGCCTCTCATTTTCTTCATCTTTCGTCAGCTTTACTGCTCCTTCCTCTGGTTCAGTTTCTCCCATGCAACCAACCACCTATGGCAGAATCACTAAAGCTGTGGTGAGAAACTGACATTCCTGGGCCCTTCCCCTAGAACTACTGAATCAGGATCTACCAGGTGGAGATTCAGGAAAACCACCTTTTAAACAAACTCTACCAGTCAGTGAGACTTAAGTGCAAAATGTAAGAACCACCATCTAAATGTTGTAAAGTTTTTGTAGCTGCTCAGCCAAAAAACAGCCCTGCACGGGATGACCACCCCTCTTACAGCACAGTGACTTTGGACCAGAACTTCCCATAGTATGGTTCCCAGACAAGTTCTTAAAGCTGAAGTTATATGTATCTGGAAGCAACTTAAATGTCCATCAACAGAAGAATGGATAAAGAAGATGTGGTACAGATATATAGTGGAATATTACTCAGCCATTAAAAAGAATGAAATAATGCCATTTGCAGCAACATGGATAAACCTGTAGAGTGTCATACTGAGTGAAGTAAGTCAGATAGAGAAGGAGAAATATCATATGGCATCCCTTATACGCGGAATCTAAAAACAAATGATACAAAAGAACTTATTTACAAAATAGAAAGAGACTCACAGGCTTAGAAAACAAACTTATGGTTGCCAGGAGAAGGGAGTAGTTATGGGAATGTGGGAAGATCATGTACACACTGCTATATTTAAAATGGATAACCAAAACAAAATAAAATAAAAAAAAATAAAATGGATAACCAATAAAGACCTGTCGTATAGCACATGGAACTCTGCTCAATGTTAGTGCCAGTCTGGATGGGAGGGGTGTTTGGGGAAGAATGAATACATGTATATGTATGGCTGAGTCCCTCTGCTGTTCACCTGAAACTACCATGTGTGCAGGTAAAGTCATCTCTGTCTGGACTTTCTGATGAACCTGAGCTATGCCCAGAGCCAGAAAAGTTGAGGCTCAACTCATGATCTTTAGAATCCAAGTCAATGGTCTCCTTTTCTACAAAATCTGTATGCCTTGTGGCCATTGTCTTTAACTGCCAGGCCTGGATCTCTCCCCAACCCTTCTGGTAACAGATCTTAAGCCCAGAAACTCTGGGATGGACTAGTGATGGCTCCATCCTCTTAACCACAGTGGGCACAGCAGACACAGAGACCAAGGATGGGCTCATTACCCAGGGTAGGGTCAAGCAGAATCTCTCCCTGGCAGCTCCTGGCAGGAAGCACTAAAAAATTGAGAACCTAGGGTTCCCCAAAGCCATGTTCTCCATGGAAAAATATGTCTGCATTAAAGAGTGAAGTCAAACAAGGATGAAAGAGACAAGGAAAAATATGTCTGCATTAAAGAGTGAAGTCAAACAAGGATGAAAGAGACAAATACAGAGGGGGGAAAAGATAGAATTGATCACCATCTTTTGAGTAACTCAGGCCAACTCCAGTCTTATCCTTTGGAGTTAGGTTGTGTGTGTGTGTGTGTGCTCACTCACTCGTGTCTGACTCTTTGAGGTTCCATGGATTGTAGCCCACCAGGCTCCTCTGCCCATGACATTTCCCAGGCAAGAATACTGGAGTGGGGTGCCATTTCCTACTCCAGGGGATCTTGCCAAACCAGGGATTGAATCCACATCTCTTGTGTCTCCTGCATTGACAGGTGGAATCTTTATGGCTCAGCCACCAAGGAAGCCCATCGTTAGCTTACAGGGGTGAATAAACTCCCCCTTTAACATTTAAACTAGTTCAGGGTAAGTTTCTATTAACTCACCACCAAAACATTTCTTACTTAAGGAAACATCTCATCTTGCCACTCGATTTGGTGTCCCACAGATACAAGGATGAAAATAATTTGAATTTGTATTACTGCTCAGTGTTCAAGGCATTCATCTTATTATCTTTCTGGATCTACCCAAGCCATGTGCATTCTGCCAAGGCCCTGGGGGCACAGGAGTGAACAAAGTGGTGCTCATGGAGCTTGCAGTCCAAGTAATCACAAAAATAAAGGTGCAGATACATTTTCTTGGCCATGCCTTGCCAATTGTGAGACCTTAGTTCCCCAACGAGGGATCAAACCCAGGCCCCCAGCAGTAAGACTTTGAACCTCCAGTGAATTTCCTACAATTTCTTTGAATGCTACAAAAGATAATGATAATGAGAATCCATCCTACTGGACAATGGGAGTGGAAGCAAGGAATCTCCTCTCTAAGAGTAGCATTTGATATTAATACTGAAATCTCGAAGATGAGTGGGAGCCATCCAGGCAATGATCAGATTATGAGCTTCCCAGAAAAGGAGCTGTACTGTAAAGGCTCTGGTCTACAAAGAAGCACTAACTACAAACAGCAAAAGAGGGCAGTGTGTTTGGAGTGGAATGAGATTGAAATGAGACTGAAGGGCAGGTAGGAACAAGACTGTCATGGCCTGTCAGCCCATGTTAATGGTCTTGGGCAGTCAGTGGAGGGTTACAAGTAGGAGAGTGTTGTACGTGGGTTTGCATTGTAAGAGGACGACTAGCTTTGTGTGGGGTCCAAAGTGGAGGAGACAATATTGGTGCAGCAGGTGAATAAGGAAGTGACTGCAGTCAGACACCCAGGCAGGAGAGGGTAATGGCATGGACTAGCCTGGAAGGGGGGATGTGAATAGATCTGAGACTTACTTAAAAGACAGAATGGAATGTGTTATTGATCAGCTACAATGCAGAGAGAGGATGACTCCAAGTTTCTGGCATGAGCACCTGAGTAGTTTGTGATGCCACTGATTGATTTGGGAATGTTAGAGAAGGAATAGGTTTGGCAGGGGGAGATTTTAAGCTCAATATGGGAAAGTCTCCTTTTTCAATGCCTATGTTCACTATTACCCATTATGTGTTAGTCACTCAGTCGTGACCGACTCTTTGCCACCCCATGGACTGTAGCCCGCCAGGCTCCTCCATCCATAGGATTTTTCAGGCAAGAATACTAGACTGGGTTGCCATTTCCTTCTCCAGTGGATCTTCCAAACCCAGGGATCGAACCCTGGTCTCCCACATTACACGCAGACTCTTTACCATACGAACCACCAGGGAAACCATTTTGGATGCCTATGAGACATCAAATGGAAACAGCAAGTAGGCATGCATTACTTCACTTAGAACAACAGATTGATATGACAGGTTTTACTGTACACATTTTACAGGTAAGAAAAGTGAGGTTTGCCTAATATATACAATAATTTGAGAAACTACTGGTAGTAGTGGAGAAGGAAATGGCAACCCACTCCAGCATTCTTGCCTGGAGAATCCCATGGACAGAGGAGCTTAGCGGGCTACAGTCCATGGGGTCACAAGAGTCGGACACAACTTGGTGACTAAACCACCACCACTGGAGTAGAACCTAAACTTCCTACATTGTAGTCTGTCTTTAATGAACCATGTTGAATCCTCCTACACTTGGCTAATTAAACAAAGAAACCAAAAAAAATTATAGAATTAGAGACTTTGATATAAGGCATAATGTCAACCCAAAGTTGTGTGCTATGAAATCAGCATTGTGTTGTCCAATACTTGGTGTCAGTTTGATAAAGTAACAAAGCATGTAGAATCTATCCTTGTACTTCACAGAGCTGACAATCAGCCTTTCATTGAGAAAACAGTGCCCAACCCCACTTGGTTTTAAAACTTCATCTGTGCTTTGCATTTGTACCAAACATTGCAACCATTATTGGTAAAAATTGTCAAAATACATTCATCCTAGTTACAAAAAGGAAACTATTTCTCCAAATGGTTGCTTTTTCAACAGCACCTACCAGCTATATATTCAGATGAAAGAGACAAGTGGAGTTGTGTTTTTTTAAAAAATCAATAAATTGGCTCTTATGGAAGTCATTAATGCAAACTGTTTAGCAAGAGAGACTGATTTTTCATTCCTAGTAGGCATTCCATAAAAATATATATATATATTGTTGCACTGAGTCTCTGAACAAATCTTATGATTAAGAACCACTATCCATAGTGCCTGTAGAATGTTCCCTGGTCTGTAAAGAAAAGGACATATTTAGCCCTGAGGAGAACCTAAAAATGGCTGTGCAGAGGAGGCCAGTCTGGGCTGGACCCAGATGTAGTGGGAGCCACCACAGATTCTTAAGCAGGAGAGAAGAAAGCAAAACTTGCAAAACGTTTGGTCTGGTATTGTGTTCAGTCTTCTGACCTGGCCCTAGAGTTAAACTTCTGACTAGAGGAAGTGTGTCTTGTGGGTGGAGACACTTGTGATTCATCTTCATGACAACCTTCCCCACCCCAGCCCCTGATTTGGCAGCGTGTGTGCAAGAAGGGCTTGATAGAAGCTTGTGAGTGTGAGCAGCAAGGGCGGGTGACTGGGAAGGGTTTTATGAAAGACACTGATTTCTTTGCCCTGATCTGCCATTATAAAGCATAGTGGGGTTTTTTCCTAGCTTGTAAAAACTAGATTTTTATGTATTTCTGCCTTTATGCCTTGGTTTCATTTCTAAATGGAACTTGTCAACCAGAAACCCCAACTGACACTTCTAGAGAGGGAAGAGTTGTTCATTTCTGAGTTGGTCTCGGATAATGAGGCTGGGATTTCCTGCTATGTAGAAACTGTGGATATTTTCCATAATCTTCCATGCTTAAACTGGTTTGGATTCTGGTAGCAGAGATCCCGATACCAGATCTGGCGTAGTTGAAGCTTCTGAGTACCTCTGAAGGAACAAGCCGGTGTCTGTTCTTTCCAGCTGTCTCTGGAGAAGTCACATCATGCTGATGTGGGGGTCGGCTAGGAGTCAGGGTACCTGGAGCCCAAAGCCTTCTGTGGCTACCTCAGTGTGTGTCCTTGAACAAGTTGTTCACCTCTCTATGCCTCAGTTTCTTTTTCTAGCAGGAGCAAGGTCCTGCCAGAAAAAGACTGTCTCCAAGGTCCATTCTGGAATTACAGACCATTTACTAGTTAAAAAGCATATTATTTTACTGGAGGTTTTACATCAAATGTTACCAAGAAAAGTAAGAGAATGATACTGCTCCAGGAACTAAAATGAACACACAGAGAGATAGGTTGTGGGGGAGGGGGAAGAAAGTAGGCTGGCTGGGGTGGAGGGGAGCAGTTTGCAGGAGCCCCTCGGCCACAGAGGACCACCTTTGTCTGCATTTAACTCCAATCTGAAAACACGTGAGGATGATTTGAGAGAACAGCATTGAAACATGTATATTACCATATGTGAAATAGATCGCCAGTCCAGGTTCAATTCATGAGACAGGGCGTTCAGGGCTGGTGCACTGTGATGACCCTGAGGGATGGGATGGGGAGGGATGTGGGAAGGGGGTTCAGGATGGGGGACACATGTATACGCATAGCTGATTCATGTCAATGTATGGCAAAAACCACTACAATATTGTAAAGTAATTAGCCTCCAATTAAAATAAATTAATTTTTTAAAAAAATGAAAGCAAGTGAGCTCAGGTACTGAAGAGGCAGCTGATAATGACCCTCCAGGGAGGGCCCATGATCAGGGCCCAGGGGCTACCCTCATGGCCCTGCCAAGGTTGAGTTAAGAATTCTCCAGGTAGGGAATTCTTTGGAGATTTTGCTCAAGTTTTTGGAATATTTCCCCCGAGGAAACCATTCTCTGGGAAATGGACAGGTCAGATTGGATGGGTAGGTACGAAGGGTTGCCCAGTTAGCTATTTCTGAAGGGAAAAAAAATATGTCCCATCTGAGCCCCTTTCCCGTCTCCATGTCTTCCTAAGTCCCTCTCCAATACTCCACGTGGACACTCCTCCCTCTAGAAAAGGAGTCCCCAAAGGAGGGGGGGAGGGCTTGTTTGTTTAAAAAAAAATAAGTACCCTTCTCTTGGCCATTAATCATGCCTGTAAGAGCGTTTATTAATGCCCTGTCAACTGTTCAGAGTGAAGGCAGCCTGTCAGCTGTCCTCTCTCCCCGTTAGCTGTGTGCAAACACTGGTGATTAAGCGCCAGATTTAACATCCTCATGAATATTTAAGAGGCTGTTTTTGAAAGTTTCCTGTCCTTTTACACTAATAGCCCCATTAAAACCTGTTTACAAGCCAGTCAAGAGAGTAACTGCATGCACTTAAAACATGAGAGTGCTCCCCCAAGAGGGGCGCATGACCATGTGAAGATCAATACGCGGCTTAAAGTAAGACTGTCTGCCCGCCCCCAGCGGAGCCCAGCCCCAGGAGAGCCACGCGAAAAAGCTGGAAAGGACCCAACTTGTTAATTAGACCAGTGAGGTAGGGGAGCAAGCCCTGGTTACTAGGCTCCACACTGCCCTATGTGGGGTGACCCCAGCTCCAGAGACCTTGTAGAAGTTGCTTGAATGATGTCAACAGCCACCTGTCCACCAGCCCAAGGCCATCCTGGGAAAGGAAGTGAGTCTCTGGGCCTGCTCACTGGCTGGCTCTTGCCCTGCACGCCACCCCGGGCACTGGGCTCTGCTTCTGTCCCGGGCTCATCCAGTGAATCTTCTCCAAGGAGTTAATAAAGACTTAAGGAGAGCAAGTATAATGAGAAAGGGGCCCATGAGGGTTCCCCAAAGCTTTAGGGGTTCAAAGGGAGGCAAGGCGAATTTGTAAAGGAGGTGGTAGGTATTGGGAATGGGGCGGGGGGGTTGTCCCCTTTCTGCACCAAAGAGCTGCTTTGCCATCAGCACCTGAGGCTGCCTTTCTTGCAGTTAGGAAAGAAGACAGAAGTGTGTAAAACCACTTCCCCTTTGAAGCAGGGGGACAAATACCTAACGTTACATGCAAAGGGATGGACAGACAGATGGAACAAGGGCAGGGGTCTGCTGACGGGCAGTGTCAGGTGCGGGTCCTTCCCAGCCCTGCGGGTGGCCAGGTGCACAGAGGACCAGCCTCACTCCAGGTGAGGGACTCTCCAACACTAGCTCTCCTCTCCCATCCACTGCCTGGGTCTGTGCCGAAAGAGTCCAAGAATCCCCTTTAGAGCAAGGAGATGTGCCCTGAAATTTACCATCTGAATTCTTACTGTTCTTTGCAAAATTCACCATGTGGTACACCTCATATTCCTATGGCTGGAGTCCCTCAAAATGCAGGCCAGAACTGCTGTACTTTTTATCTAATATACCGCGTGGCCTAGAGATAACTTTTGCTTTCTTCTATGGAATATGTGCATGGTGATACAGTATATACTGATATATAATGTTACTCACTGATCCAAAGCAAAGTAAGCTAGGACTGCCTCCTCTCCAGAAATTCTACAAGAAGCAAAAGTTAAAACCAAAAGACTTCTGAGCAGCCAGAAAAAAACTTCACGAACACTTTAAGCATTTTACTCATCAAGTCCTTATTCCAGTCGGCTAATGATATTTTTAACATGATTCCAATACGTCTGGCTCTCTGTATCTCCGGTCAGTTAGAAACAGCAGAGGAGAAACTGACCATCGGAAGAAGTCATAGCTCTGGACAGTGAGTGAGAATAACAATTTTTAAATTCTGGAAAGAGCACCAAGAACCCCAACCACACAGCAGTCCAAGGTCATTTATTCCAGGAGTGAATAGCCTCCCACATGTCCCAGCGGTCAATAAAAAGGGTGATAAGCATAATGTCTCATGCATAATGAAGTAAGAGAGGGTGTGACAGACAAAGGTTTGAAAAGTCTATCTGTAAGAGTTAAACCTTTTATAGTTTGGGAGCTTAGAGCTGAGCCTTCAGCTATCCAGAAAATGTATCTCCAGAAGAACTCATTTATCCTCTGTTGTTTTTTTTTTCCTTTCGATACATTCACATTTCATGTTTCCACCATAGAGTGTTCAAACGAATCTGGATAAATTTATATATTAAGAGGGCAGGATATCACATTGAGAAGCTGGTTTCATTACTTTTCAGGCAATGGTGTCCTGGAGCTGGTCACCTTAATGCAGGAGAATTGATGTTACATGTTCAGGACTTTTGTGGGCTAGTCTTGTTGCTGTTCAGGTGCTAAATCATGTCCGACTCTTTGCAGCCCCATGAACTGGAGCACACCAGGCTTCCCTGTCCTTCACTATCTCCTGTTTGCTCAGATTCATGTCCATCGAGTTGGTGATACTATCTAGCCGTCTCATCCTCTGTGGTCCTCTTCTCCTTTGCCTTCAATCTTTTCCAGCATCAGGGTCTTTTCCAATGAGTCAGCTCTTCACATCAGCTGGCCAAAGTATTGGAGCTTTCAACATCAGTCCTTCCAATGAATATTCAGGGTTGATTATTAGACATTGAATTATATAAACTTACACTCAAATAACTTAAACTTAAGACAAAGACAGTAAATACTCAAAATGCCACTTCTTAATCATTTTGTGGGATTTTACTCTTATCTTTGCTCTTGCAGATGTTAGGTCTATCTTATCTGTGGTGAAAATGCCTCCTAACGGTGACAGCTGCCTGTCACTCGCAATGCCACATTCAGTGACATCCCTTCGACAGTTTGAAACGGCCCTGGTAGGAGTATTTACATCAGAGAAATTGGCAAATGCCACACATAAGGTTTGTTCAGGTCCCCCCCACCCGCCCACCCAGAAAGGTTGTTGTTGAACAGTACCAGTACAGCACTGTTTGGAACATACACGTCTCAGGCTGCTGAGATTACAGTGGGAATTCCTGAGTAAGCAGGGGAAAGTTGCTGTGCTTGGGGAAGTGGAAAGGGAGACGGGCTAGTTTTTCCAATGATCTATTACTGTGTGACCTCAGGCACGTGGCTTCCTCTCTCTCGGGGTCTCCCTTTCCCCAGCTGTAAAGTGGGAGTATTGAACTGAATCGTTGCTAATGTCCTTTCTGGTTGTAACGCTATCTGACTCTAGGACACCTCAAAGACTCTCAAGCCAAACGAGCATAGAGGTAGGCAGGAGGGAAGGAATTTAGCAGCATTTCCTCCTTCTCAAATACTGCCCAGAAGAATGTAATAGCATGTATAAAGCGGCCAAAAGGACCCAGACAAGTTGAATCAGATCATAGAACTTGAGGTTCCCATTTACTTTCATTCATTCTTCAGCCTGCAGTTTGCCACTAACACCAGCAAAGCCATTTCTGAAATTCAAGGTATTCTCTAAATAGTAAAAGCCCCAAGAAATCTTTTAAGTGTTCAGTATTATGATCCAGAGACTTACAGAGTGATGCCCTGGAAAATGAAAAGGCTTTGGAGTCAGAAGACCTGGATTTGGGTACTTGACATCCCAATTCACTTTTTCTGCTTGTGTAAACTTGGGCAACCGTAATATCTTCCACACTCAGCTTCCAGTAGAATGTGAACAACTCCTAGCAGTATAGCCTGGTGCAGTCTTTCTAGAGAGACTTTTGGGTGGTACTTATTCAAAGTGTCTGCTTTGTGACTCAGTCACTGTTCTCTTGAGTTTGGTTCTCACAGAAATTCCCATCCAGGCCCATCAGTGGTGCTGATGCTTGTGCCAGAGCTGGAAGTCACCAGGGTTTCCACCACCACTGGGGGGTTCCCTGGTGGCTCAGATGGTGAAGAATCTGCCTGCAATGCAGGAGACCTGGGTTTGATCCCTGGGTCAGGAAGACCCCCTGGAGAAGGGAATGGCAACCCACTCCAGTATTCTTGCCTGGAGAATTCCACCGACAGGGTAGCCTGCTGAGTTATGGTCCATGGAGTTGCAAAGAGTTGAACAAGACTGAGTGACTAACACAAAGTTTCCACTAGGGGGTGTAGATGAGTAAACCATGGGGACTCACACAGTGGAATATAACGCAACATTTAGAGACAGAGGGGGCTTCCCTCATAGCTCAGTTGGTAAAGAATCTGCCTGCAATTCCCGAGACCCTGATTCGATTCCTGGGTGGGGAAGATCCACAGGAGAATGGATACGCTACCCACTCCAGTATTCCTGGGCTTCCCTGGTGGCTCAGCTGGTAAAGAATCTGCCCTCAATGTGGGAGACCTGGGTTTGATCCCTGGGTTGGGAAGATCCCCTGGAGAAGGGAAAGACTACCCACGCCAATATTCTGGCCTGGAGAATTCCATGGACTGGAGTCCATGGGGTCGCAAAGAGTCGACACGACTGAGTGACTTTCAGAGACAAAGGAGTAGATACACACAGTAACACAGAACACTCCTGAAAACGTAGCATTGAGTTAAAACAAGCAAACAAGAGTGAAAGTTAAAGAAAATTACCACTTATGTAAGGGCTGCCCAGGTGGCACTAGTGGTAAAGAACCTGCCAGCCAATGCAGGGGTTTGATCCCTGGGTCGGGAAGATCCCCTGGAGGAGGGCATGGCAACCCACTCCAGTAGTCTTGCCTGGGGAATCCCATGGACAGAAGAGCCTGGGAGGCTACAGTCCACAGGGTCAAAAAGAATCAGGCACAACTGAAGCAACTTAGCATGCATGCACCACTTACATAAATGAAAATTGCACACATGCTAAACAAAATACACCTTTTACATGTGCACACATAAACAACAAGATAAACATCAGACACATTTAGAATGATTGCTTATGTGGAGCAAAAAAGTGGGAGTGGGAGAGAGGTATAAAAGATAACCTATTAATTAATTATTATGAAAACAAGAGAGGGCAGTATATTGATACTAACTAGTGTGCCGTGTAATAAGTGTGATGAACTCAACCCCCTAAACCTAAGCCCAATTAAAAAATAATAAAAATTATAATAATACTTTACCTACCACACAGTTTTGGTGAGGATGAAATGAATAAAGTATGTGAAAATCATTTGTGAACTGTGATATGTTACACAGATACGTCAATATAGTCATCATTTTTACAGTGTATCTGAGAAACAATGAGTGGGGGGCTGAAGGAAATATTTAAGACATATACAAAGTGAAGTGAAGTGAAAGTTGCTCAGTCGTGTCCGACTCTTTGTGACCCCATGGACTACACAGTCCATGGAATTCTCTAGGCCAGAACACTGGAGTGGGTAGCCAGCCGTTCCCTTCTCCATGGGATCTTCCCAACCCAGGGATCAAACCCAGGTCTCCCACATTGCAGGTGGATTCTTTACCAGCTGAGACACCAAGGTGTCTCATATTTTTGTCTTGATAAGTTTAACTGATAAGGTTACAAGTGCTTTAATTAAATATGACTCTGTAAATCACAAATTTTTAAATAAAATTGTGGTCACTCTCTTTTCTTCTGGGTAACGTATTTGTGGTCGACACTGCCAATCGCTGACCCATAGGCAGGGAGAACCCTGCTTCCTGAGGGATCCCATTGTTCACACAGCATGGCGCCTTTATCCCCAAAGGATCAGCTGTGATTGGTCCAAGACAAGCACAGAAACCCCATTTCTTGGAATGAGGTGAGTGATGGCTGTAGGTGGGACTCAGATCTGGGAAAAGATGTAACAGGGAAAGTTTGCTTGGAGAAGCCTCCTGGAAGAAAAATTTTCCCTATTATAAAAAGAGAGAGAGAAAAAGATAAGGTCAAGGGCTTCCATCTCCTCTAATCTTAAACAAGAGGATGTGCTGTCTGCAGCTGAGGCAGCCACTGTGACCGTCAGACAGGAAGCCTAAGGATAAGCAGACGAGATGGGGCTAATTGAGCACTATGAAGAAAGAACCAGTTTCTAGCTGATTCAGATGGCTGAGCCACCACACCAAACCTAATATGCCCCAGACCTCTGGCTATTTGAGTTCATTAAATGCCTTTACTACTTTAAACACTGTGAGTCAGACATAACTTTAAAACATAACTTTCAAACTCTTCCTGGCTGATGGAATATTTAACCTGGCCAGTCTTGAAAGGAGATGTCCATTTTTCTATGCGTGTTCTGAGAGGAATGTCATCCTTCTCCCACCTTCCCATCATTTTCCCAAATATTTTATTTGGCAGACTTTACAGGAGCAGTGAGCTACGGTTTAAAGCAAGCAGGGCCTGACTGTGTTTTGTGTCAACCAGGAGAGCAAGCCCACATAAAGTATCCCAGGCCTCTGAGATGTCAGGAGATGCCAGGAGTTCTGCAAAGGGGTCACACGCCTAACTTTACCTCTGAAGCCAAAGATGGTGAGAAGTACCTCATAAAGAAAGGTCAAGGACAAATGTGTGGACTGGAGAGGAGACAACTTATGGCCTTAAAATGTCATTAGGTCTGGGTGTGGAAGAGAGCTTTGACTTGTTCTGTGTGGTCCCATTGAACCAATGGGGAAAGTTTTAGCTAGAGATCTGCCCAACTCCAGGAATGCTTATGCTATAAGACTATGAGCTTCTGGGCCAATAAATGTGTGCAAAGTAAAGCCTTCTTCGTTGAATAGCAGGCCTTTTCAACCTGTCCATTCAGCGGCTTTCCTGGTGGCTCAGATGGTAAAAAAAATCTGCTTGCAATGCAGGAAACCTGGGTTCAATCCCTGGGACAGGAAGATCCCCTGGAGAAGGGAATGGCTATCCACTCCAGTATTCTTTCCTGGAGAATCCCATGGACAGAGGAGTCTGGTGGGCTACAGTCCAGGGGGGTCACAAAGAGTTGGACACAACTGAGCGACTAACACACACACACACACACATACAGGGCTCTGTTGAAGCCCAAGATTATAAAATTATGTCCTCCCCTTGAAAAAAATGCAAATTATCTTCAGGATCATAATTTAGTGAAAATGGGTGACAGCAGAGGCCCCTGATGGAGGTAGGAATGCAGAGTGGAGAATCTGAGGTCATCAAAACTTATTTTCCAACTCTACATTTTTGGAGAACGAAAAAACATGGTCATTTTCTAAAGAGTTGAAAATAGAATTATCATATGATCCAGCAACTCCACTTCTGGGTATATACTCAAAAGAATTGAAAGCAGGGTCTCAAAGATGTATTTGTACACCCATGTTCATAATAGCATTATTCACAGTAGCAAAAGGTGGAAGCAACCCACGTCATTAATAGATGAGTAAACAAATGTGGTGTGTGCATACAATGGAATGTTATTCAGCCTTAAAAGGAAGGAATTCTGACACATGCCACATGAGTGAGCTTTGAGGATGTTCAGTTCAGTTCAGTTCAGTCGCTCAGTCGTGTCCGACTCTTTGCAATCCCATGAATTGCAGCAAGCCAGGCCTCTCTGTCCATCACCAACTCCCGGAGTCTACCCAAACCTATGTCCATCGAGTCAGTGATGCCATCCAACCATCTCATCCTCTGTCGCCCCCTCTCCTCCTGCCCCCAATCCTACCCAGCATCAGGGTCTTTTCCAATGAGTCAACTCTTCACATGAGGTGGCCAAAGTATTGGAGTTTCAGCTTCAACATCAGTCCTTCCAATGAATACCTAGGATTGATCTCCTTTAGGATGGATTGATTGGATCTCCTTGCAGTCCAAGGGACTCTCAAGAGTCTTCTCCAACACCACAGTTCAAAAGCATCAATTCTGCGGCGCTCAGCTTTCTTCACCGTCCAACTCTCACATCCATACATGACCACTGGAAAAACCATAGCCTTGACTAGACAGACTTTTGCTGGCAAAGTAACGTCTCTGCTTTTAAATATGGTATCTAGGTTGGCCATAACCTTCCTTCAGAAGAGTAAGCGTCTTTTAATTTCATGGCTGCAATCACCATCAGCAGTGATTTTGGAGCCCAAAAAAATAAAGTCTGACACTGTTTCCCCATTTATTTCCCATGAAGTGATGACTAAGTGAAATAAACTAATCATAAAAAGATAAATACTGGGGCTTCCCTGGTGGTCCAATTGTTAGGAATATGCCTTGCAACATGGGGGATTGGATCCCTGGTTGGGAAACTAAGATCCCACAGCTGAGCCCAAAGTGCCATAACTAGAGAGCATGCACAATGCAGCAAAGATCCTGACTGCAGCAACTAAGACCCAAGGCAGTCAAATAAAATTTTTTTTTAATTCGAAAAATAAATAAATAAATACTGTATGGTTCCACTTATGTGAGGTGCCAAGAATAGCCAAATCCACAGAGACAAAAAGTAGAATGATGGAGGCCGCAGTTATTTAACAGTTGGACTTCCAGTTTTGCAAGATGAGAAGAGTTATTGAAACTGGTTGCATCTCAATGTGAATGTTCCTAATGTCATTGAATTATACACATAAAAGGGTTTAGATGGCCAATTTTACGTTATATGTTTTTACCACAATTTTTAAGGGATATGGTTGCTATGTATTTTTGTAGGACCCAGATCCAGGAGATATTTTCTCCACAGTCCTGGGTGCAAGGACCCTCATCCCCTCCAGACCCAGAGGAAAAGCAAACCCATTCTCAGAGGCACCAGGGAGGAGGAAGGTGCAAGCACAGCCACTGCTCAGAAGCTCTGCCCAGTATCTGGCCCTGCTTTGGAGAAGTTATTATCACCCTCCTGCAAATGGCATTGCCTTGACTCTTGGGCAATCTAAACAAAGAACTCTAAAAAGAAGCAGTGAATTAAACAAGAGTTGTCTTCAACATCAGCCATTCTGACCCTTTTGTTCTTGAGATCCAGAGAGGGCATGTGATTTTGCCTACGATCATGCCTCAAATTAGTGACAAGACTAGAACCATCAGAGTTCCAAGAACCACCCCCTCCACTCACAGGTAGATCGGTGCAAGTATTATTTAGCATTGCTAAAGAACTTTGTATTTGCAAAGTGCTTTATGCTCATCTATTATTCATGCACTAATGAGAATACTTAGATTGTGCCTTTTCTCCAAGGAACTCAAAGCACTTTGTAAATGTTAACTCATTCACCCCCTATGTCCCAGTGGGACAGACAGAAATCCTCACCCCTTGGTTCTGCACTTGGTAAAGAGTAAGTCCAGCAGAGGCAGCAAGCATGATGGAAGGCAGCCTCAGACCAAGGACTTCCAAGTCTTCTATCCATATAAATAGTGCTCCTGGTACTGAAATTAAAGTCCTAGAGTCCAATGAGATATTTCTCTGAGACTGAATGGCATGCATGATAGCAGAGAAAGGGAGCTTAAGTTGTAAGGAGAAGGGGAAAAAAGGAACATTTTCTAGCCACATTATAACAGTCAACATTTACTGAGCCTTCATGAAGTGCTTTCTTAAATGAACAATGCAAAGAAATAAAGGAAACCAATAGAATGAGAAAGACTAGAGATCTCTTCAAGGAAACTGGTGATCTGTGACAACTAGAGGGGTAGGTTGGGGTAGGAGGTGGGGGAGAGGTTCAAGAGGGAGGGGATATACATACATATATATACGTATATATATATATATATATATATATATATATATACTTATGGCTGATTTATGTTGGTGTATGGCAGAAACCACCACAACATTGTAAAGCCATTACCCTCCAATTTAAAAAAATTTTAACTAAAAAAAGTAAGAAAGAAAATTGAGGATATCAGGGGAACTGCAAGGATGGGCAGGATAAATGACAGAAACGATATGGACCTAACAGAAACAGAAGAGATTAAGAAGAGGTGGCAAGAATATACAGAAGAATTAACACAAAGGGTCTTAGTGACCCAGATAACCACAGTGGTGTGGTCATGCACCTAGAGCCAGACATCCTGGAGTGTGAAGTCAAGTGGGCCTTAGAAAGCGTTACTGCAAACAGAGCTAGTGGATGTGATGGAATTCCAGCTGAGCTATTTCATATCCTAAAAGATGATACTGTTAAAGTGTTGCACTCAGTATTTCAGCAAATTTATAAAACTCAGCAATGGCCACAGGACTGGAAAAGGTCAATTTTCATTTTAGTCCCAAAGAAGGGCAATGCCAAACAAGGCTCAAGCTACTGGACAATTGCACTCATTTTGCATGCTGGTAAAGATTACACTCAAACACCTTCAGGCTAAACTTCAGCAGTATGTGAACTGAGAACTTCCAGATGTACAAGCTGGATTTAGAAAAGGCAGAGGAACTAGATATCAAATTGTCAACATTTGTTGAATCATAGAGAAAGCAAAGGAATTCCAGAAAAAAAAAAATCTACTTCTGCTTTATTGACTATGCTAAAACCTTTGTCGCAAAATGTCAGACATGACTTAGCGACTGAACAACAATAGCGTGATAGACCAGACTTGCAATTCCTGAGTCGTTTTATTGCCTAGTCTTCCTAATCCTATGATTGGATAATAATTATCTTCCTTTTTCAAATGAGAAAACTGGGATTTGGAGAGTTTAAAAAGCTTTTTCAAAGCCATCTCTAGATGGTGGCAGCATTGTGACTAGAACCCAGATCTCATTGGAGGGCTTCTGCTCTAAAGCTACGTAGGAAACTGCTTCTTCCCAGTGTTAAGGGATGCCAGAAACCATCACTCAGTATTGTCACAAAATCCTGTTCTAAGAAAAAGTTACCAACCAAAGTCACTAAAGAGGCCAAGGGATGAAGGAAAACCCCCAAGAGGATTTTCTTACCCTTCCTTCTGGCATGCCATCACTTATGGCTTACATCTACAATGTCAATAGCCATTCATAGTATGGTCACACACACTTTCAAGACTGCCTCTCCAAGAATATACAATGAAGAAAAGACAATCTCTTTAACAAGTGGTGCTGGGAAAACTGGTCAACCACTTGTAAAAGAATGAAACTAGAACACTTTCTAACACCATACACAAAAATAAACTCAAAATGGATTAAAGATCTAAACGTAAGACCAGAAACTATAAAACTCCTAGAGGAAAACATAGGCAAAACACTCTCTGACATAAATCACAGCAGGATCCTCCATGACCCACCTCCCAGAATATTGGAAATAAAAGCAAAATAAACAAATGGGACCTAATTAAAATTAAAAGCTTTTGCACAACAAAGGAAACTATAAGCAAGGTGAAAAGACAGCCTTCGGAATGGGAGAAAATAATAGCAAATGAAGCAACAGACAATTAATCTCAAAAATATACAAGCAACTCCTGCAGCTGAATTCCAGAAAAATAAACGACCCAATCAAAAAATGGGCCAAAGAACTAAACAGACATACAGATGGCTAACAAACACATGAAAAGATGCTCAACATCACTCATTATTAGAGAAATGCAAATCAAAACCACAATGAGGTACCATTTCATGCCAGTCAGAATGGCTGCTATCCAAAAGTCTACAAGCAATAAATGCTGCAGAGGGTGTGGAGAAAAGGGAACCCTCTTACACTGTTGGTGGGAATGCAAACTAGTACAGCCACTATGGAGAACAGTGTGGAGATTCCTTAAAAAACTGGGAATAGAACTGCTATATGACCCAGCAATCCCACTGCTGGGCATACACACCAAGGAAACCAGAATTGAAAGAGACACGTGTACCCCAATGTTCATCGCAGCACTGTTTACAATAGCCAGGACATGGAAGCGACCTAGATGTCCATCAGCAGACGAATGGATAAGGAAGCTGTGGTACATATACACAATGGAATATTACTCAGCCATTAAAAAGAATACATTTGAATCAGTTCTATTGAGATGGATGAAACTGGAGCCCATTACACAGAGTGAAGTAAGCCAGAAAGAAAAACACCAATACAGTATACTAATGCATATATATGGAATTTGAAAGATGGTAACGATAACCCTATATGCGAGACAGAATAAGAGACACAGATGCATAGAACAGTCTTATGGACTCTGAGGGAGAAGGTGAGGGTGGGACATTCTGAGAGAATAGCATTGAAACATGTATATTATCATATGTGAAACAGAACACCATTCCAGGTTCGATGCATGAGACAAATGCTCAGGGAGGGGGCAATGGGGTGGCCCAGAGGGATGGGATGGGGAGGGAGGTGGGAGGGGGGTCCAGGAAGGGGAACACATGTAAACCCATGGCTGATTCATGTCAATGTATGGCAAAAACCACTACAATATTGTAAAGTAATTAGCCCCCAACTAAAATAAATAAATTTATTAAAAAAAAAAAACAACTAAAAAAAAAAAAGACTGCCTCTCTTCCACCAGACTATGAGTTCTTTGCCTTTGTCATCTTTGCATCCCTAGTGCCAACATGATACCTGATTCCCAGGAGGTGTCCAATATGTGTTTTGGGAAAAGGAGGAAATGCAAGAGTTTCAAATAGTCCTTAATACGTGTCTGAAAGTGAAAGTCACTCAGTCATGTCTGATTCTTTGCAACCCCATGGACTGTAGCCTGCCAAGCTCCTCTGTCCATGGAATTCTCCAGGCCAGAATACTGGAGTGGGTAGCCATTCAACCCAGGGATCGAACCCAGGTCTCCCGCATTGCAGGGGATTCTTTACCATCTAAACCACCAAGGAAGCCCAATACCTGTCTGAACCAGTTGCCAATGATCTTATGATTCTATATTTGTAGCTACTGATGTACGTCATAAGTTTTATTTTTATTCTGAAATTTCTCTCTACCCATCATCTTCCACAAATAGGGAACAATCCGTCAAGAGATTAGTGAACATTTGCACCATTACAGGGCTGTGGGTGTTCTGAAGACATCCATGAGCTGATGATCTTTACCCTCCCAGAGTTTACATTCCAGTTAGAGGTGTGATAGTAAAACATAAGAGGCAACTGATGAATGGCATGAGAAAAATTCACATACTAAACCAAGGTTTAAACAGAGAGTTTGGAGGAGTTGGGACTGGGAAGGCTTCATGGAGAAAGTGATATCTGAATAAGACCTAAATAGAAGGTTAAGTGTCTGTTAGGAAACAAAGAAAATGGTCCTCTTGAGAGAACATGTGGAGCCAAGACAGGGCAGTGAGTGTGGGCTGTGGGCAGGTCAGGAGGAGAACCAGCCTGCCAGGAGCAGGTGGGATGTATTACACAGGCATGTCTTTTCTAGGCACAGAAATTCACTCAACTGAAAATCAGCCACTGACACTGGATGTACAAGAAGCTATTCAACATCAACCTCAGTTCCAAAAAAATTGTTTCTCTACTCTTTTGTTCACTAGGAGAAAGGATTTAAATTGGTGTGTCGTCTTTTAAGTTAGCTCACTGAGATTCATAATTTGAGTTTAAAAACCTAGAAATCTGTAAAGAAGCTATACATTCTACACAAAATTGAAACTTCTTGGTACTGCAGTAATTAGAACTTCAAACACTAATAAAAGACTGTACAGTTAATTAGCAGTAGTCATAAAAATCTAAGAACATATATCCTACATATTAAATACAACAACTAATGTAATTGCCACATACAGATGGAAAAACTAAAGAGAGAGATGGTTAGAATCTTGCCCAATAATGTCAGTTCAGAAACTGAAACACTTTTCCTTGGTGTTTGTGGACAGAATTCCTTATTTTTTGTTGTTGTTAAAACATCTTGATCTCTTTTATTTATTCAAATATTTAGTGAGTACTGAAAATAAGTAACATCCTTTCTTTAAACTGGGGTATAGTTTCTTTAAAATACTGTGTTAGTTTCTGTTGTACACTGAGGTGAATCAGCTATGGTGGTGGTGGTGGTTTAGTTGTTAAGTTGTATTCAACTATTGTGACCCTATGGACTATAGCCCACCAAGCTCCTCTGTCCATGGGATTTCCCAGGCAAGAATACTGGAATTCTGGTTCTCCAGAATCAGCTATATGTACATATATATCCCCTCCCTCTTGGGTCCCCCTCCCACCCTAAGTAACATTTTTGATAGGAAAAAAGGCTGATATATTTGAGCTTTAGGAAAGAACCACCAAGATGGTTTAGAAGTCATCCATGATTACTTGAGTTTAACTACTTAGTTATGTATTTGATTCAATGGAAATGTATGCAGAACTCAATGCAACTCCTTAGAATATTAATAGTATTTTCACACAATCTTCACTGTTAATATCAGAATATTTTATTTCTTATTAGTGGACTTCTCCAGTGGCTCAGTGGTAAAGAATCTGCCTGCAATGCAGGAGACCCAGGTTCGATCCCTGGGTCGGGAAGATCCCCTGGAGAAGGGAATGGCTATCCACTCCAGTATTTTTTCTGGAGAATACCATGGACAGAGGAGTCTGGCGGGCTATAGTCCATGGGGTTGCAAAGAGTCAGACACGACTGAAGGGACTGAGCACATATGGTTAAGCTACCAGCTAAATTCCACATCATTTTCTCATCCTAGAGACCAAATTTGTAAAGACACATAGACACAGACACACACACACACATACACATCCAACTGGTGACTGGTTTTACACATAGGTGAAGTCAATAGCCACCTATCTAGCATAGGTTGAAGACGTAAGGAACATCCCTCCCCAAATCACTCAGCATTACCTCCCTCACCAGCCTTAAAACACTCCATCTTCAGGATAGCTTGATGAAAAGGCTCCTGGAAGAAAACAATACCCACTATTAAGTATTCTTACAAAAAAAAAAAGAAAAGAAAAATCAAATTTGAATCTGGTCATACCTCTAGATTTAATGATCAATTTATAGGAAGTAAATCAGATAGAGGAACACAGTGAACAACACCATGGGGATGTAGTTAGAAAAATCCAAACTGAAAAAATTCTATAAGACAAAAACCTAGTTTCTTCAATAAATAAATTGCAAGGATAAAAAGAGATGGAAGAGAAACCTATAGATTAAATATTCAAAGATATCCAGCAATCACACTCCCTTTGTGTTTACCCAAAGGAGTTGAAAATTTGTGTCCACACAAACATACACATGGTGTTTATAATTTCCAAGACTTGGAAGCAACCAAGATGTCCTTCACTAGATGAATGGATAAATAAACTACAGTACATCCAAAGAATAGAATGTTATTCTGTGCTAAAAGAAAAAAAATGAAATCCGTGAAAAGACATGAAGGAAGTTTAAATTCTTATTACCAAATGAAAGAAACCCATCAGAAAAAAAATCACATACTGTGTGATCCCAACTTAAGAAATTCTGGAACAGGCACAACTTTGGAGACAGTAAAAAGGTTAGCAGTTGCTGTATGCTCTGTGTAGGCAGGCACTATGGTATTGTGTGAGATCTCCTATACCCAGCCCAATGCCTAGGCCCAACTAGGTATCAATGACAAACATAGATAAATGTTTGTCAAATTAGCAAAAGAAAACTGGAATCACATGATGATCTGCCAGTCTAAGGAAACATGACTCACAAGAATTTGAACAAAAGAGAGAGAGGGATGTTGGCTCTAAGTTCTGCCTGATAGAGACAGGGTGAAATCGGTGGTTTCTCAATGTGCAGCCCTGGGGTAAGGGATATTTCACTAAATATGCAAGTTAAAGGATGCCCAGGATGCCCAGCTGGGATAGTACCAGCTTGGAGGTCAGGACCACTGGCCTCTGGTCTCATTTCTATAACACCTGGCTGTGTGCCCTGAGCCTGTTTTGCCTTCCATGAGATACACCATTCAAGCAGGGATTTCTGCACTCTTGGCTTTAACACACGTTGACTCTATGCCAAATCAGTAGGACAGAGAATCAGATGTCACAAAAATGATCATTTAACAGAAAAATCTCCCCTGTGTCTTGGTTCGATTTCCCCAGAAATTGACTTTAAGATAGGATTTGAATGCAAATACTTTATTTGAGAGATGACTTCATGAAGCAGCAGTAGTGAAGTAGGAAAGTGAGACAAGGAAAAGAAGGAAAGCAACAATGGGTGAGCCACCAATCAAGTAACCATTTGTGGGCACACTCAGTCTTGCTAGCAGACGGTATAGAACATGCCCGAGTTCTGCTACCTGAGGACCAGGTATGCATGCATGCTAAGTCGCTTCAGTTGTGTCTGACTCTTTGTGACCCTATGGGCTATAGCCCACCAGACTCTTCTGCCCATGGGGATTCTCCAGGAAAGGATACTGGAGTGGGTTGCCATGCCCTCTTCCAGGGGATCTTCCCAATCCAAGGATCGAACTCGCATCTTATTTCTCCTGCAATGGCAGGCGGTTCTTTACCACCAGCACCAACTGGGAAGCAGGTAAGGAGGAGATTTATACACCTACTTCCATCAAACATTGGCTGGGGGCTAACACCCAAGAGGAGGAAGCTTCCAACAGGTAAAGAGCGCAAGGAGAGTCACAGATGTTTGCCCTTGGAAGCCAGTTGAGCATGTGATCAAACAATACCAAAGGGATACGGACAGGGTGTCAACAGCACCAGTGACAATCTGGGGCTTACCTGGGTACATTCCTACCTCTTGGTTTTTGTCCTACTAATTCCCAGGGAGTCAGCTGCAAGCAAAAGCAGTTCTTGAGATTTGGCAATGCCTGGAATTATTCATTGTGATTTTTACTTCTGTGAAAAGTCAAAGTGTTAGTCACTCTGTTGTGTCTGATTCTTTGAGATCCCATGGACTGTAGCCTGCCAAGCTCCTCTGTTCATGGAATTCTCCAGGCAAGAATACTGGAGTGGGTTGCTATTGTTTTTCAGTCGCTAAGTCACGTCTGACTCTGTGACCCCATGAACTGCCACATGCCAGGCTTCCCTGTCTTTCACTATCTCCTGGAGTTTACTGAAACACACGTCCATTGAGTTGGTGATACCATCCAACCATCTCATTTTCTGTTGCCCCCTTCTCCTTCCACCCTCAACCTTTCCCAGCATCTGGGTCTTTTCCAATGGGTCGGCTCTTCATATCACATGGTTGCCAAAGTATTGCAGCTTCAGCTTCAGCATCAGTCCTTCCAATGAATATTCATTGTTGATTTTCTTTAGGATCAACTGGTTTGACCTCCTTGCAGTCCAAGGGACTCTCGAGAGTCTTCTCCAACACCATGATTTGAAAGCATCAATTCTTAGGCAATCAGTCTTCTCTACGGTCCAACTTTCACATCCGTACATGACCACAAAAAACCATAGCTTTGACTATATGGACCTTTGTTGGCAAAGTGGTGTCTCTGCTTTTTAATATAATGTCTAGGTTTGTCATAGCTTTTCATCCAAGGAGCAAGTGTCTTTTAATTTCATGGCTGCAGTCACCACTGGACTGTGTAGCCATTCCCTTCTCCAGGGGATCTTCCTGACCCAGGGGTTGAACCCAGGTCTCCTGCATTGCAGGCAGGTTCTTTACTGTATGAGCCACCAGGGAAGCCCTGTGTTCGTTTGTGCATTCCTTCTTTCTAGAAGACAAAAAAGTGCCAATTCGACACTGCCTCAGTAGTGTGGCCTTGAAGGCTGCTGCAAGAATCTCCTGCGAGAGCTCAGAGCAGCAATTTAAAATTTTTGTCGCCTGAAAACCACTTCATCATGTTTCTGGGTGCTGCTCTTTTACAGCTTCAGGGAAGGACTCGAATTCCATCCAATTAAATGTGTACAACTTCAACTGTTTTGAATCTGCCTTCATGCAAATGATACTCCAAGGAACTGGATCTTCAGGATGAAAAAAGGGGACTGAATATTGCCTTGGATTTTTTTAACCTATGCAGGCAAGCCTTTTTAATGACAAAGAATACAATTTTCCCTAAAAGTATTTATTCCTTTTAAAAAGAGAAATAAAAACAGTGTTCTCACTACATTCTTTCTTTTTCCTGTTTTCCTCTACAAGTGAATTTGTTCCAGCCACTGTGTTTTTGGTTGCCATTTTTCTTGCTTTGGGACTGTTTGTCTCCATGGCTCAGATGACCATCCCAGCTGATTTTTTTCCTCATCAGTGCACCGTTTTGGCAATGTGCAGACACAACTTGAGGTGATTTGCAGGCAGTGACAGGTTACTGCACCAGAAGCAAATCCGCCAATTCCATCTGGGGCTTGTCTCAGCTTCACATGCAGGTGACTAAATGGCACCTGCCTGCCTCTGCCTCCTCCATCACCAGCACACACACACACACACACACACTGTTGCGGGCTTCAGCCAACTCTGTACAGTGCAGTGCTCAATTGAAACTCATCAGAACACTTGGAAATGACAGAGTGAACACCAGGAGCCTGTTTCTAATGATATTTTCAATCACCAAGGATTTCCCTCTAAGCCATGCTTGTCTGTTTTTCCAAATTGCTAGAAAGGACATTAATAACATTATCCTTCCCTCAAAATAGGGTAAGAATTTCATTGAAAAGGGGTTGATGGACTGGGTTTGAAACTCTGGGCTCCCTCCTTCTCCTCCAGTTAAAGGGTCAAACCAGGTGGGCAGCTCTAACATGCTGAGAAGTCAGAAATTTCCTTGTGAAATGATTCATAATGCTTAAAAACAGAAATATTGAGCAGCAGAATTTTTGTTTGTTGTCAACCACTACTCTTACATAACAAAGGGCAATGATACCAAGAAATCAAAGATAAAGAAAACCCACAGAATCTCCAAAAACATTACTTCTTACATCAATGACTGTATCAATGCTACACCCTCCCACTCCATTTTGCTTAGTCACCAACAAGAGGAAGAACGGCATGGAGGAAAGAGCTTTGTCCCAGAGAGTCTGCAGACTGGGCTCAAATTCCAGTTCACTGTGAGACTGCGGAAGCCACCTCACCTCTCCAGCCTCAGTTTCCTCATCTCTAATTCCTGACTTTTCCACCTGTTATCAATGTTGACATGAGCTAAGCATATCAGAGACACTGGCAATTCCCAATCCATTCTAAGAAATTATTGTTTTTACTAACCAGAAGGGCAAAAGAATTAGCAAAGGTCCATGAGGGAAGTACATGCAGATGGGACTGCAGATCATTGCTGAACACAATGGACCCATGAATGAAACTCCCCATTGCTATGTAGGTAAGTGAGGATGAGGAGGGGGTGGCAGGCAGGGACTGTGGTGGTCTTCTGCTCAGAAAGTAAATAATTTCCTCTCACTATCCACCTATCTGAGATCTGCAAAGATGAGCAGATGACTCTTATAAGCAACCCTTGCCAACCTTTTATTTCTGCTTAGTATGGCAGGAAAAATAAAAAGGCTCTGAAGTTCCCTTTCCATGTAAATAAAAAATTATGGATAAAACATAAAAATTTTATTTTAAATATACCGCTAAGGTATCAAAATCAAACAAATACACAGGTAACAAAGATAAAGTGAAAGCAAGAACTCTGGCAGCTAAATGTGTTCCAAGGCTAAAATTGCCCTGAGAGTCTCTTCTGAAATCTGAAGACCCTGAATTTTAATTTTGAGGGCCTTGTTGGAGATAAGGTAAGAAGTCTACATGTGCAACTCTGACATAAAGGTGGGATTGCATACTCTGTAAAAGGGCAAATGGTAAATAAACCTGCTGCTCAGAAAAGGTCAACAAGTAAACCTGTCTATTTCAGCCTTAGTGTTGGATGGAAAAAAATTTCTTCCATCAGAATCTATATCTACAAGCTGTATCTCACACAGGATTTTGGTCTGAATTCATGCTACTTATGTGGTCCAATAAATCTTAAGATTTGATCCTGGAAACATGGAAGACTATCAAAAACATTATGCTAAATGAAAGAAACCAGATGCAAAATACCACATATTATATGATTCTATTTATATGAAATGTCCAGAAACAGCAAATTTATAGAAGATAGCCTGGGGCTAAAAGTGAAGTGCTGAATAACTATAACTGGGTAAAAAGATCTTTGGGGAATTATGGGAAAGTTTTTTTAACTTTTTATTTTATATTGGACTACAGTCACTTAACAGTGTTGTGATAATTTCAGGTGGACAGCAAAGGGACTCAGCCATACATATATATGTATCCATTCTCCCCTAGACTCCCCTCCTATTCAGCAAAGGTCTCTGTGCTATATACAGTAGGACCTTGTTGGTTATCCATTTCAAATATAGCAGTGTGTACATGTTGATCCCAGACTCCCTAACTATACCTTCCAGAAAAGTATTAAAACTGGATTGTAGTGATGTATGCACAACACTGTAAACATACTAAAACTCATTGAACTGTATGTTTAGAATTTTATGGTATGTGCATGATCCCTCAGTAAGTTTGTTTTTAAAAATTGTCCCAGGCAACCAGCGAAAGGAGTGCAAGTCCTCACTAGAGAAATATAACTTAAGAAAGAATTCCCACAGATAAAATTCCAAGTAAGATGAACAACTCATAGATGAAAATCATAAAACACAAGAAGCCAAAACATTTTGAATTAGGACTGGCAAAAACATAAATAGCAGATCAAGCCTACATAAATGTCAGATGATGGAATTAACTGACAGAATAAATAATAACTACACTGCTAACTTTATTAATTATAACTATGAAGTAAAAGAGACACTTGGAAATATGTGCAAGCAACAAAAGGCTCTAAATTCTACCAAGCATATTTGGAAGAGATATTCCAGAAATATTATATATATATATATTTATTTATTTACACTATATTTATACATATAATGTAAAATTTCATATATAAAACATATTATAACAATATATAATTATATTGGCCACACTGCACAGCTTCCAGGATCTTAGTTCCTTAGCCAAGAATCAAACCCAGGCCATGGTAGTGAAAGTGTCAAGTCCTAACCACTGGATCACCAGGGAATTCCCAAAAATTATATTTTTAAATGCACCGCGGAGGTGGCAAAATCATAAGAAACACACAAATAACAACGATAAAGTGACAATAAAGATAAAGTGAAAGCAAGAATTCCGAAGGCTGAAGTTTATGTATATTTTATATACACACATAAACTTGAACTTGAAATTTTAATGGACTGCTTAAATAATAGGTTAATAGTAGTTAAAAAAAGGAATTAGTAAAGTGGAAGGTAGATCTAAAGAAATTAATCAGAAGTCAGGGCAGAGAGTTTACACGACATGTAGGGTAGATTGAGAAGGCTTCTCATATGGCTAACCAGAGTTCCTAAAAGACACAAGAGAGAGAGTACGGAAGAAGAAATATTTGAAGAAATAATGGCTAATAATTTTTCAGAACTGTTGAAAAGACATCAATCCTCAAAATCAGGAAGCCCAAAATAAGTCAAGCCATCATAGTACAACTAGAAAGACACCAAAGACAAAAAGAAAATATTTAAAATAGGCTGGAAGATGTGAGAGTTCACCTATAAAGGATTGGCAGTTTGAATGACGGCTGCCTTCTCAGCACAACAATGAAAGCCAGAACCCAGTGCACTAATGTCATCAACGAGCTGACAGAATGCAACAGTTATCTTAGTATCTTACAGCCAGAAAAGCTGTCTTTCACAAACTGAATGGGAAAAAAAGTTTTTTAAACAGAGAGAGAAGGAAAAAGGAAGAACACACTACCAAGAATTCTCATTAAAGGAAACTCCTAAGGGTGTCCTTTTGTCAGAAAGAAAATAATTTCCAGAGGTGAAAAGGAATGATGAGTAACAGACAAAAAATATTGACATATGTATGGATAAACATGGATAAATGTGTGAGTAAAATAAACAAGCTTTGGTTATACAAACAATATTAATAATATCCAAGTTGTGCGACTGAAAAACAAGACTAAAATCCAACAGAACTAAATATAAGGCAATAGTGGCCAGTAAGAGGCACAAGGGGTGATCAGAGTTAAAGCATTATAAGATCTTTGTATTGTTCAAGAAGATGATAAAGATATTTAGTCTTTGTTAAGTTAACCAGGCGATTATAAATGACCAGGATAACATAAAAGAACATATAAATGATAAAAGAAAGGAAAAATAAAATGAGGATATTTTTTAAAAACTCAGTCCAAAAGAAGGGAAGGAAAACATAAAAGCCAGAGAAATATCAACAATATCAACAAATGATAGAAACAAATTCAAATATATCATTAATCAAAATAAATCCATTTATTTATTTTTTTTTAATTTCTTTTTTTTTAATTTTTTTTATTTTATAAATTTATTTATTTTAGTTGGGGGCTAATTACTTTACAATATTGTAATAGTTTTTGCCATACATTGACATGAATCAGCCATGGGTTTACATGTGTTCCCCTTCCTGGACCCCCCACCCACCTCCCTCCCCATCCCATCCCTCTGGGTCATCCCATTGCCCCGGCCCTGAGCCCTTGTCTCATGCATCGAACATGGAATGGTGTTCTGTTTCACATATGATAATATACATGTTTCAATGCTATTCTCCCAGAACGTCCCACCCTCACCTTCTCCCTCAGAGTCCATAAAATTGTTCTATGCATCTGTGTCAGATGCATAAAATAAATCCATTTAAATAAGCCAGATTATTTTGTTAAAACACATAGCCAAGACATTGAAGTAACCTAAATGTCCATCAAGAGATGAATGGATAAAGATGTGGTATATACATGCAATAGCATACTACTCAGCCATAAAAAAGAACAAATAATGCCAGTTGCAGCAATGTGACTGGACCTAGAGATTATCATACTAAAGTAAAGCAAGTTAGACAGAGAAAGATAAATATCAAATGATATCACTTAGATATGGAATCTAAAATATGGTACAAATGAACTTATTTACAAAACAGAAATAGACTCACAGATATAGAAAACAGACTTATAGTTTTGTTTTCTTTATTACTGTTGTTCACTCACTAAGTTGTGTCTGACTCTTTGTGATTTAAATAATAAAGTAAATAAGATATGAAACATCAAAAATAATTTAAAAAATTTTAAACCACATCATTAACTTTATTAGTCAATAGAGGCCAAGTTAAGCTGAGGTTAAAAATAAGTGACCAAAAATCTTAGCTGCTTACAACAACAAAGAACTGTTATAGTTATTTATTGCTTCAACAAGTCACCCCAAGTCTTAATGGATTAAAACAATGACAATCTCTTATTTTTCATGATGCTGTGGTTTGGTTGGGCAGTTCTCTGCAAGCTCACAGGCACTCATCTGCTGGGTCAGTGGGAGCTGCAAGCCTAACCCAGCCTCACCTTGGTAGGAACAGCTAGAAGGTGGAACTGTCTCCATAAAGTCTCTCATCCAGTGGTCTAACCCAAGCTTCTTTACAACGCGGCTGGGTCCCAGGAGAGTAAAAGCACCTTATGGCCTATACTCTGGAGCTCATTCAATGTCACTTCCACCACAATCTAACAGTCAAAGGAAATCACAAGCCAGCCCAGATTCAAGGAAAGGGCAGCATAGACATACAGTCTACCCAGTTTATTTCCCAGTCAAGCAACATGTCCATTGCAGGGCCAGCCCATGTTGTTGTCAACCCAGGCTGATGAAAGTTTCAAAATACTTCCAGTGTCAGGTCAAAGGGAGATGAGATCACAGTAAAGAACATGAGGGCTCCTAAAGTTCCCAAAGTGATCTTTGCTCATATTTCCAAATATGTAGTTGGCCAAAGCAAATTACATGGCCAAGCCTGTTGGAGTGTGCTGGCTTTACAAGAGGACCTTAAAAGAGATCATCATTAGAAATGTTACTGAAATGTGAGCTAGTTGGATGAGGAGAGAGAAGGAAACCACAAAATGTCTCAATAATATGCAATGCTAAGAATCAGAGGCCAAGAGAATACTCTATGCGATGCTAACAAAATTAACTGACACTGACGGTTATAGGCTATTATGGAGCCCACGCCCAAGATGCCAAGTTATTAGAAAGAGTCCCAAAGGGCTTATGTCACTTCTGTGTTCAACACACACCAAGTCCCCTACTTCCATGGAAAGATTTCTGGTTATAAAATTGCAGTGCTAGAATCCTCCAAATTTTCATCTAGGCCAGCCTACTCCCCTGAGGATCACAGGTACAGGAAAATGTCAGGATAAGTCAGTGTCAGTGATCATTTACTGACCATCTCCTCTCTATGTGGGATTCCCTCATAGCTCAGTTGGTAAAGAATCCGCCTGCAAGGCAGGAGACCTCAGTTCAATTCCTGGGTCAGGAAGATCCGCTGGAGAAGAAATAGGCCACCACTCCAGTATTCTTGAGCTTCTCTTGTGGCTCAGCTGGCAAAGAATCTGCCTGCAATGTGGGAGACCTGGGTTCGATCCCTGGGTTGGAAAGATCCCGTGGAGAAGGGAAAGGCTACCCACTCCAGTATTCTGGCCTGGAGAATTCCACAGACTGTATAGTCCGTGGGTCGCAAAGATTCGGACACAACTGAGTGACTTTCTCATTTCTTCACTTCTCTTCTTCTCTATATGCTGTAGTGAATGCCAAACTGAAAGATAACCTCAAAAGTCAGGAAGGAAAGATGTCAAATAATAAAAGATCAACACAAAAGCTTACATGTAACAGATATCTATTGTCTGCTTTCAGCTCTCCAGGCCACATAGGCCACTGAGATATCTGTAGTTCTGTTGGCAGTTTAAAGTACACTTAAGACACAGGAAAGTAGCGCAACGACAAGGCAGCCTGTAAATGGTAAAGTAAGCAGTATAGAGTCCAGGTGCCGGAAAAGATCCAAGGAAGAGAAAATCGCCAAAGGCTGAAATGGTCATATTGAAGGAAGAGGAACCAGAGATGCAACTCAGAAGATGACACAAAATTATCCTTAGAAAGAAACGGAAACCTTTTATAAAAAGTGGTAACAACATGATCCAGGCCACTCTCCCCAGAAAGTCCCCAAAGAATGGGGTAGAGGAAAGAAAGGAAAGAAATGTCCTGCAAAGAATTATATTATGACTTCCTCAGTTTGGGCTCCAAATCTCAACACACACACACACACACACACAAACACTAGTAAGAGGCTAGACCAGGTGACCCACTCTTCCCTAAGCTGGTCAAGCCTCCAATTAAAATAACCTCCCACTTAGTTCCACTTTTGCCAGTTTGTTGTTGTTGTTCAGTGACTAAGTCATGTCTGACTCCTTGTGACCCCATGGGCTGCAGCACTCCGGGTTCACCTGTCCTCCCCTATCTCCCAGATTTTGCTCAAATTCATGTCCATTGAGCCAGTGACGCTATAAGGGGAAGATAAGGGGTCTTGTTGACATTATGTTTGAACCCCTAAGTACCTCCCCCAGTGCTGGGCAGGGCTAAACCTGGAAATTGGTAAAGTAAGTGCATCCTCTTCTAGGTCACTTTCCTCCTGCTCTTTCCTTCCCTAATCCCAGCTACCTGCCATTGTCACACTTTTTACATCTTCAAGCTAATCAAAATATATAATCTTGGTGGGACTTCCTGGCAGTTCAGTGATTAAGACTTCCCCTTCCAATGCAGGGAGTTCGAGTTCTATCCCTGATTGGGAAGCTAAGATCTCATGTGCCTCGTGCTCAAAAAAAAAAAAAAAACACAAAACACAAAACAGAAGCAATATTGTAACAAAATTCAATGAAGACTTTAAAAATGGTCCACGTGCAAAAAACTTTTTAATATATTTATATAATCTTGGGGAAAATCTGATAAATTAATTTATCCTAACTTATAAATGGTTACTTGAGCTTAAAGAAATGTCCAAAGAAGCAAATCACCAAAAGTAGAATTTCAAGTATTACCAAGGTAGCAAGGAAGTTATTCTGAGGAGCAGATGTTTTTGCCTGAGCCTCTGAAATTCCAGAATTTCCTCTGGCTCCTCCTATGTCTGGGCTTCCCTGGTGGCTCAGACAGCAAGGAATCCACCTGCAGTGTGGGAAACCTGGATTTGCTCCCTGGGTTGGGAAGATCCCCTGGAGATCTTCCCAATACTGGCAACCCACTCCAGTGTTCTTGCCTGGAGAATCCCCATGGACAGAGGAGCCTGGCAGGCTTCAGTCCGTGGGGTTGCAAAGAGTCGGATACAACTCAGAGTGACTAAGCACCTCCTATATCTAACACTTTGGGCCTATACAAAATCCTTTCTATCAGTTCTTCCTACTTCCTGCTTATAGCAAGCTTTAAAAAAAAATCTGTGGGGTATTTATTGTCTCCCTGAGCAAGAAAAAAAGAGATGAAATTATATCAACCCCTCCTTCAATGCCCTATTGCAGTAGGATAGCTTGACTATCAAGTAATTTCACATCATGTGACATAAAAATGGAAGAATGAAATCTGGTATTTTTGTTGTATTAAATACATTTTTGTTTCTGAACTAGCCAGATAAATACAGAATATGTGTCCTCCAAAAGGCAGAAGAGATGAGCACTGCACTTAAGAGTTTGTTGTTGTTCAGTCACTGAGTTGTGTCCGACTCTTTGCGACCCCATGGACTGCCACGCCAGGCTTCCCTGTCCTTCACTATCTCCGGGAGTTTCCTCAAACTCATGTCCATTGAGTCGGTGATGCCATCCAACGATCTCATCCTCTGTCGCCCCCTTCTCCTTCTGCCCTCAATCTTTCCCAGCATCAAGATTTTTTTCCAATGAGTTGGCTCTTTGCATCAGGTGGCTAGAGTACTGGAGCTTCAGCACCAGCATCAGTCCTTAAAACGAATATTCAGGATTAATTTCCTTTATGATTAACTTGCAGTTCAAAGGACTCTCAAGAGTCTTGTCCAACACCACAGTTTGAAAACATCAATTCTTCCGCACTCAGCCTTCTGTATGATCCAACTCTCACATCTCTACGTGACTACTGGAAGAACTATAGCTTTGACTATATGGACGTTAGTTGGCAGAGTGATATCTCTGCTTTTTAATATGCTGTCTAAGTTTGTCATAGCTTTCCTTGCAAGGAGCAGGTGATTTTAATTTCATGGCTGCAGTCACTGTCCACTGTGATTTTGGAGCCCAAGAAAATAAAATCTGTCACTGCTTCCACTTTTCCCCTTCTATTTGCCATGAAGTAATGGGACTGGATGCCATGATCTTAGTTTTTTGAAGGTTAAGTTTTAAGCCAGCTCTTTCACTCTCTTCTTTCACCTTCATCAACAGGCTCTTTAGTTCCTCTTCACTTTCTGCCATTAGTGTGGTATCATCTGCATATCTGAAGTTATTGATACTTCTCCCAGGAATCTTGATTCCAGCTTGAGTTAATAATGTGCTATTAAAACTACATGTGTCAAATTATTTCATGCACATTGCAAACATATGATATATCAGTTAGGACAGTGCTATAGTCTGAATATTTGTATTTCCCCAAAACTCATATTGAAATCTTGACCCCCGGTCCCCCAAAGGGGATGGTATCAGGACTTAATCACCTTTGGATGGTGCTTAAGTCATGATGGTAAAACCCTCATGAACAGGATTACAGGCTCCAGGGAGATCCTTAGCTCTTTCCACCAGGAGAGGACACAGCACAAAGGTGTCAACTGTGAACTAGGAAGAGTATTCTCATCTGACTGTGTTGGTACCTTGATCTTGGACTTTCCAGTTTCCCAGAAATTTATTTGAGAAATAAATTTCTGTTGTTTATAAGCCACCCAGTCTTTGGTACTTGTTATAACAGCCTGAACAGGCCAAGACAGTGTTGATATGCCCGAGGGCCAAGCTAGATTATGGGCCTAAAATATTTAGGTTTCTGCCACAACCTTACGGGGCTGATTAAGCAGGTAAGAATCTCCTACTGTCTGCTTTCACAGATCCCATTTTTCAAGGGTTAAGACAGGAATTCGGTTTAATCTTAGCGATAAACATTTGCCTGGGCCTAAAAACAGAGAAACAGGAGACTTGCTCGTGGGAGGTTTCGGTTAAAACATTCACAGAGTTCAGTGTGACAGAGGAAACCAAGAGTCATCAGATGGCCCTCAGGTTGATTGGTGCCCGGTGGAGCCAGAGCCCATGTGCTTCCGTGCATACAGCTCTGGACAGAGTTTAGGCCCCACACACACCTAGAAGGAAAGTCTCAACTGTTCAGGTTCAATGCACATTCCCATAGCTCCTGATTTAGAGCTTTTCTTGAATTGTATACATCAGTTGGGTCCAGATATTTGTCCTCTTTGATTGTATTTCCCACCCCCTTCCAAGCCACACTCTTTAATCATGGACTCATTTTTTCCTTCTCTTCAATAGATATCTCCAACATGAGTCAGAGTACACTTCCTGTGTTACTAGTACAGCCTCACAATGCTTTTCCCAGCTTCAGTCTTCCCTTTTATAAGCAAGTGCCCAGGCTCTCTCGGCTCCTGTTAAACCAGGCTTGTACATAGTTACTAGCCTGCTTATTTGGGACTAATAAATGTCTTTGCTTTCTGTGCCATTCCAAAGAGTTGATTCTATCCTATTTCTTTCCCTCCTCTCTCCCCACCCTTCTCTCTCAATTTACAGACCTAAACTATGGGGGTAATAGGCCTGCCACTGAAGACACCCTTCAAGAAAGCTAAAAATAATTTTAGCATATTAACAGTCAGTTGATATCTAAGGATATATCTTCACAGTAGCTGGTATTATGGACGGTTGCAAAAGAAATAGAAGGAAGGCAAATTGCAAGAAGCCAAAATATAAGCTTAAGTTGACCCAAGCAAATCCCTAGCAGCTATGCACCCTAAACAGCCTCCTTTACCTTTGTTCTCAGGTAGAAAAAAGAGAGGGTAGGGGCTATTTGGAATGGAGCTTGGACAAAAGCACTTGATAAGCAAGGCCACCTCCTTGTCCCAAAGCCAACTGTAGAGTCTCCATATAATGTCAGGAAGCCATCCTCCCCCAGTAGTCAATTCTTAGTAATCCAAAAAGGTACTTATTTATCCCACTGTCAACAGAAATAAATTATATCCTACTTCCCTGTCTTTTCTCATTAATGAAGGGGAAAAAATGAAGGGATATAATCTATTTCCGTTGTAATTAACACTGGGCATGAGGGACCTTTCCGAAACCTTCGCCCCAGCAACTTTCCCCCTGGCAGAGGATAAAAGGGTGAGAGCCTTAGAGTTCCCCCTCGGACATCTAACTGGACTCCAAGCCCGGAAATCCCAAGAAAGAGAGCGGTTTCCTACGAGGTTGTCAACTTACACGCATTTCTCATCCCACTGCCGCCCTCCTTCATTTTAGGCGCCCTGGTCGCCTAAAGGAGACATCTGATTTCTATACTTTCAAAGCACTCTGGGCTGGAGAGAGGCCCTTCTCCAGGCAAATCCCGTCCGGCCAGTCCTCGGAGCGCGGGAAGGCGCTGTTGCCGCGGTAGAAGGACCAGGGCCGAGCGGCGAAAAGCAGCAGTGAGCGACACTCACGAAACCTTCTGCTGAGCCTTGGATCGCGGACCTAGGTCTGCACCCGTGTGCGCCACACCCGCCAAGAAGCTCCCGCCCCGCCTCCGCCCTGCGGTGACCCGGTCCACCGCGAATCTCCAGTGCCGAGACCATGCTGGGCCACACGGTTCTCCCCAGCCGACTCTGGGGAATCCAGGGAGAGCGAAGCCTGGCATGACCCCTGTTCCCAGACCCCAATCTGTTCCCACAGCACTTCCTGCCTCTAGGCAGAGAGAGGAAAGGGGTGGGGTAGACTGAAAGTTAAAGGCTTTATCCCCCGCCCTCCTAAACTTTCCAACCTCACAGAAACTAGTCAGACAAGCTCGGACTCGCTCCCTGAGCTTCTGGGGCGCCATCCGACTGCGCTGCGAGATGCAATGCCCTCCGCGGAAAAGAAATCCAATCCATCCTCTGCCTTCCAAGACGAGTTGCCGCTCACGACAGAGACGGGAACGGCCCAGGGCCTGCAGAGGCACTGGCAACCCTAAGGAGAAGCTTCAGGATGTAGAGGGCAAACGGCCTCTGGCATTTGCTTGAGGCCCAGGGGGCAGGGCCATGGTCCGCACTGACAACAGCCTGGGGAGTCCCGGGCCGCCTGCGAAAGGCGGAGCCAGGCTAGCCCTGCGCGAAGAGAAAAGATATAGGAATACCCAGCGGGCGCGGTAGGCCGCCGCGCGAGGCCAAATTCTTTGTCCCAGCGAAAGAAGGCGCCCCGAGGCGAAATACAAAAGGGGAGGAAGACCCGTTTCTAAACCAAAGCCGCACCGCTTAAAACTGGCCCCTCCCTTCTCTTTGGAAACTCTACACTGGAGCCTAGAGACCTACGAGTTCGGTCCTACCCGAAAGGTGGGACGCTCAGAACACTCCAGCACTTTCTTCCGAGAGCCCGCCGCGGAAGGGGAGCTGAAGGAGAGAGGAGCGACTCGAGTTGAAATGTTTGCACTCTGTCCCTGGATTATTAAGTGGAAAGACTAGAAGAGTTCTCGTTGCCTGTGCGTAATTCATTCTGCAACTCTCTGTCCCCGTTTCTTTTCCGTAAAGAGGGCCGGTCTCAACTGACAAAGTTCCAAATGTGGCTGTAACCCCAGCCCTGCTCTCAGGCGTAGAGATCGGAAGGTAGAAGAGGTCTGAGTTTTACCCTTCAGATATCCATTTCTCTGAGCCAACAGTCTCCTCCCCCTACCTCCATGTCTCCCACCTCCATCCCGGAGAAAAAGAAAATCACCGGTCTGATTTATATCTTAGCTTCTCCGGGTCAGAGGGTCCCGAAGGGTGCAGCGGGTACCAAGAGCTGGGCGCTAAGGTCAGATCTAAATTTTTCTCCAGAAGCTAATACAAAGTGAAAGAAGCAAGAGGAAAAGTGCACCATAACCGGAAACTAGATTTGACTTTGGGAGTGAAAGACGCATTTAATCCAAAGATTTTCCCCGCCACGGTTGTTTTGCCCCACATCACCACTACCCACCCAACAGGTTTGTAAACCCGGCCTCAAGCCCAAGGAACTTCAGACCCATGCATCTAGGAGAGGGCAGTCTAGTGCATGAAGTCACAGGGTTCCAAACTTGCTCTCACGCAGCGCTAGAGCCGGCAGCGGCTTGCGCGCGTGTTGACTACGGCGCACAGTCGGTCTGCGGTGCCTTCCACCCGCCAGCACCGGGCTGTTCTCTTAATGAATTACTAATGAGTTAAAATTGGGCAGCAGGCTTAATTAAAGCGTAGAGGCAATGTGTTTACCACATTGTAATTGAACTCATTAGGGCTATGGCTTTTTGTTTTTTAAGCAGCCGCCTTCCTTCTCTGCGTCGAATAATCTATGGGAAGCGTTTATTAGAGAAGGAGGGGGTAGCGGAGAAACAGTCCATCAATTCTTTCAATGAAAAAGACAGGATGAGAATGAGGGCGGGGGGTGAGGGAGGAACCTCCAATCCGTGGATGTCTCGGTGGTCTCAGGGCTAGACCGAGGCTTCCCAAAGTTCCAAGGAAAGAGGGACCCGATGAGAGCGCCTGCGTTTGGAAAGTTGGCTAGGGAGGGACCAGGCGGGAGCCAGAAAGATGGCCTCTGTGACACCCCAGTACTCCCAAATGTGGCCCATATACCCACCATCCCCCCTGGACTTCGACTAGACTCGCCCCTCCAAGCCTCTGATACTCAACGAGATGGATTCAGCTAACTTTTAAGAGCAGCATATGAGTTTGATTCCAAAGCTTTTATCCCTGGTCGTGCCGAGATGGACTAATTCTCCTTTCGCCAGTTTCCTGGCACCCCTCCCCACCCCGCCCCATCTCCTTGCTGAAGACGCATAAAGGGTGCCCGCGACCAGCGCTCCCTGTGGACTCCGCCCTCCGGGCCTGACCTCACCTCAGGTGGTCTTTTCCCCAGAGGACTAGCGGAGGGTGCCGGCTTTTAGCCTAGGCCCTCGGGAAGCCAGAGAGACGCGCACCTGCGCGCCCTGCGATAACCCTTCTCCTGGCAGGGAGCCCAAGCTTGCCTGCCCGGGCTGCACGCCCCCAGAGCAAATTGTTCCCTCTTGCCTCTGGCCTCGCTCCAGTTATCAGGCCTCCAACTCTGGCCTCCCTTCCCTTGGTTTGTACCACTGGGCGTGGAAGGGTGACTGGTGGGAAGCCGAGGTTGGCGCAGCGCTCCTCTCCTTGCCCTGCCCTGCCTGACCAACAGGCGGCGTCAGAGACCTAGGTCTGGGCTGGGGAGTAGGGTGGGGGGTGCGGATCTGAGCAAGCCAAGCGGAGAAGCTGGGCTCCAGGAGAGCGACCCTCACCCCAAACTTAGGAACTTGGCCGGGAAGGGAGTAGGAAGAGCTAGGTGTCTGCGGAAGACGGCAGAGAACGGGAGAGTCGGGACGGGACAGAGTCGCGGCGGAAAACCCGACCGCGAGCGGGAGTGCAGAGGACCGCAGGCGGCGGAGAGCGGCGGTGGAGCCGCGGAGCGGCGGACCGTGCGCGGACGGCTGAAGACGGCGAGGGCGGCGCAGACAGGTAAGTGGCCCCGTCCTCCGCGTTCGGCCTCCCCTCCTTTGGAGAAAACTGGGTTGAAGGGGACTCCAGGAACTTCTGATCGCCGCCACAACCCTACAGCTGACCCCTGCCTCCTCTCCTTCCTCACCCCCCCCCCCCGGTTTAAACGCACACCCATTCCCAATCCCCACCCCGCACCGTTTGTGGATTTTGTCAAACTCTTCCACCCTGTCTATCCTACCTCCTCTCTCCGCCTGACCCGGAAGGTTGAGGTAAATTGTCTCTAATTTGTTGCTAAAAGATTAATTGCAGAGGGTGGGTCGATTTGATTAAGGCAATTAATCTTTGGTTACAACGTTCTAGTGTCACTTGCGGGGGTGGGGCGGGGACTGGAGAGAGAGAGATAGAAAGAGATTTTTTTTTCAAGACTGTGGAAGGAGACTTCCCTGCCTGGGACTGCGGCCGCATCTTCCCTCCCGCACCCCAGCAGCCCGCAGCCCCAGAGCCCACGTGTGGCTTCAGCACCTCTAAGCTGGGACAGCGACTCCCTCGAGCGCGCCTGGTAACTTCCGGTCCCGGGAGTTCACACCTGACCAGCAGAGCAGGCGCTGACCCGGAGTTTACACTTCGCAGGCAGAGGCTGGAGCTGACCCCGACGAGGAGTACACCCTCCCGCGTCCCCACTGCCCAACCACTGGGCTTCCCTTTCCCCACTTCAAAGCAGGAACCAACTGAAATCCCCAAGACTCAAGCCCACCCGAAGGCGGGAAAGGCAGAAGCCCCCAAATGCTCCTAGTAAAGTTCCCAAAGCTGGAGTTTTCTCTTTTCGTGAATAATTAACGCTGGTCATAAATAACTGATGGAGGCAGTGGAGAAAGGAAGGAGGAGGAGGCACTGAAGAGGCAGGGAGGCCAAAGAGAGATCGAAGAGTTTGTTAAAGGACCATTAAGTAAGCCTTGCTGGGAACGGCATTTCTCTGTAGATGGCAGAACGGTTCCACCCAGGTACCCAGTCTTGGGGTGGAAGCAGGGAAGCAAGGCACCCAGGGGAATGGGGGTTGTGCTGACCAAGCCTGGAGCACCCATCCAAGACCCAGTCTCAGCACTTTACCCATTTCCTCCCCTCTAACCCGGACCTATCTTCCCAGAGCCCTCTGAACCTCTAGTCATCCTCCAGCCATCTGTCATTCCCAAAGTGCTGAAGTTCTAGGCTAGATAGAGATGCAGAGGTGAACCTAGGCTTTGAGCTCCGTCAGTTCTGCCCAGGCCTTTGGCAAGTCCTTCCCAATCCCAGCTTGCAGGCACCTTCCTAAAGCCACCTCTTGACTCCATCCCAAAGTATACCATTTCATTCTTTTTAAAAACCTGTCTGAAATTTTGGGACTTCAGCCTCTTGCTGGTTCATTCTCATCGTTCCACATTAGAACCTTGAAGAACAGGATAGTACACACACACACACACACACACACACACACACACACACCACTGCTAAATGCTCTTACCCTGCCCCTTCGTCATCTCCAATTCCTGATTTTCTTTGAGGGTCTTAAGCATGTTGACCTCTGGCACCTTGTATTCACCCCAGTTCTGAACTGAGACTCTTAGGCAGGGGTCTCAGAATCTGGGAGAAAGCCCAAGAGGAAAGCCTTGCTCCTAAGTTAGGGGCCAATGCCAGGTTTTGACCCCTTTAGGAACCAGAGGCCTCTCACCAGATGGCCAAGCTCAGATGGCCAGCATATGCTTTCAGAGTGAAATTTCTGAGGACCCTTAAGCCAAGGATCCAGCACAATCCTCAGACCTTCAGTGAGTCCATTCTGCAAGCAAAGTCATGTCTTTTCCTAGTACAACTTGTCACAGGCACTGGGAAGAAAATATTATATAGACTGTAGCAACCACCACTGGCTAAGAGGTTGGGTTCTGACTTAGGGGCAGGCAGGAGCCTTTTTTGTAGCCTTTCCATTAGTTAACAGCTTCCACCAGTCCTACTTCCCTAAGGACCAGATTTGGATATACCAAAGGCCAGCCTGGCTTTTCTGGGTGAGAGCAGAGAAGAGCTTCCAAAGTAGGTTGGTGGCCTCAAGGAGTCTAGATTTTTAATGAAAATTCTTACTTGTCATCGTGTGATATGAAAGAAAACACTAAAACCAGTTTTTCTCATCTACTTCATCCCCATCCCAACATTCCAAACCCTGAGTTCTTACCTTTTAAAGAAATGGGAAGTTCTGAATGGGGAAGGGGAAGGGAAAAAGAATAAGACAGTTTAGGGAATTGTCTTTCTGCCTCAATAGGGACACAACAACCCAATAGGGTTGTGAAACTAGACAAAGGGGTGGGAGGAAATCAGATCTGGAGGAGAGGAGCCCAGCTCTGGAGCCGAGGGCTGTTTACTTCTCATATAAAATACAACTCCCCCAAGCAGGAAGTTACTGCAAACAAGTATCAATAATGAATGAATCTCCTGTAATAAAATACTTACATAATTAGCACAAGTCAAGTGGTTGCATTATGTTAACCTTTTGCAACTCCGAGCTGGAAAATTTTGCTCCAGAATTCCTCCAAACGCTGTTTTCATTCTCACGAGAGGGTGAGAGCCGAGTGCTTGCCCAATCTTCCTCTCTGTTATAAGATGGTTTTCCATTTCTGAATCAGAACGTAAGTACTTCTGAAATATAACAGAAAACTCTCTTTGGTGAATTCAGAACAGTCATTAACATTCAGTTTTAAGTGAATGTTAACAGTAAATAAAGAAATCTCTTGATTGTAATAGTAGTAACAAAGCAATAATTACCCAGTAGGTGGTCATCAGTAATGATAAATGTATCATTATTACTGTGTGAGTCTGGGAACTCGGTTTTGGAAACTACTTCAGACTTTTTAGTAGCATGGCTGGTTACAAAGCATTTCTTAGCCTGCAAAAGCCATATAATTTTATACACAATTTAGGTGAAAATAAATTTAAATCTGTATATTACATTTTTAATTTCAAGTTAGTAATTAAAGTTGGTTCATTATATCTCCTCTGAAACCCTCAGTGCTCATCTCCATGGTTTGTTTGTACAATTTGTTTCTAAGACACCCAAGGTTACACAGTTCTAAAAGATGGAAAATTTAATTATTTGCCAACATTAAGAGTTTGTCGATGATATCATAATGCATCTTGCAAAAGTTTGGAACTGGTTATTGTCTTTGATCTGGTTAGCTCTGCTTTCACTTTGAATCCCTAACCTCAAGAGGGAAAGCCTCTTTGCTTAAAAAGTACTTTTAAATACACAAAAATAGAAAATTCCTCTCAATATTCTCTCTGAATATTCAGTGCTTGCTATTTTTTTCAGGGGAAAAAAAAATCAATGACTCAGATTTCTAACCCCCTCTACCCTGGGATTTATTTTGCTAATATCTAATTTCACCTTTTGCTACCACTGAGCTAACAACTGCAGGCAGGAGGAAAGCTGAAGTCATGATGCTTATTGGGCAGCCTGAGAGCACATGATAGTTTAATAATGTATTAGCTAATGGGATCAAGCTTGATGGCAAAGGAAAAATTTTTCAAATAGGGAGGAGTGAGAGGGAAAAGAACAGGAAACGGGGGGAGGGAATGTCTTCATTTCCCCAGGAAATAAAATCCAATGTTCCTTCCACCAGTGTCAGCTGGGGAGATGTTAAATGTATATCTATGTCATTTTCTCTCTTGTGACATGTCAACAGACAGTCTACAGCCCCTCCCCCTCCCCTTATTCCTCTGCCTCCCCTCTTCAAGATATAAAAGATGCTGCTCCACACCCGTTCTGCATCCTCAGCCTCAGTTACTTCTTAAATTGCTTCCCTGAAACAAAAGAGCCAGTTTTTTGTTTTTTAAAGCCTCAAACCACATTTCTTGTTCTTAGTGGTAGTTGAAGTCTTCATACAGTTAGACTCTTTTTGCATAAATCCACTAAAATACTCGCCTTAGTTTTCTCTCCAACAGTCTTTATTTCTTGCTCCACTTTCTCCTTTTCCTTTTCTCCTTTCTCCTCTCCCTTCTTTAGGAGTGGCAATCAAAAAAGGCAAGCATCTTGCCTTGTTATTCATTATTATAGCAGCATCTTTGAGACGCATCTTTGCCAATGAAAACTCCATGTAGATGCCTATCCTTTTGTTGTAGCGGCCTAGGTTATTCAGGAGCAGAGACAAAAGCCTGAAGTGATGTGATCTAAATGAGCTCTGGGGTTTTCCAGCTGGGACCACCTCCATTTCAAAGGACTCCCTCCTTCCCAACATGGCGAGGAGGGAAGTGGAGGGGGCGGGTACATATGTGTATGCATGCACAGAGAGAAAGGAGAAAAGAAGGAAGGGTGAGAGCCTAGTGGGCTATTCCTTATGCCAATGTCCCTCTTTGATGCACATTCCTAGGTATGTTCAGGGAGCATGCATCCATAGCCTTACGTGTGTCCTCAGGTATTTTGTGTTCCTTTGCATTTTATCTTGGTCCACTAATATTTGCTAAGTAACCACCCAGTATACCAAGTTCATGTTCCATTCTGGATTTTACTACTTCATGTAAACTATGTGCACATGTGTGTACTTTGCTGTATTTACAAGCTTGTGAGAACTTATGAAGAAATGTGAATTCTTTTTTATAAAGGAGAAAGTCCAGTAGCAAATGTTTCCATTAGTCTTTGGCCTCTGTGAACTGGTATTGTAAGAGCTCTCTCTGCCACTCACCCAAGAGCAAGTTTTCTTGGGAGAATGTTTTAAGGGAAATTAAACATTGGTTCCTTCTCCTACAGTCTTTATTTCTTATAAAGGTTTGTTTGAAGGATAAGAAAGAATCTCACTGATTCCCACAGTCATTGCTGCCTGAGGAACTGAAGGGGTCATTGGGGCTGGGATACAGTGCAAAATGTATTCATTTTCTCTTCCTTTCCTCAATTCTGATTTAGATTTTTAGGTTTGTGCTCTCATTGTACTTCTCTTCGGATACTCTGGCCCCAGGAAAAGGGTTCCTGTTTATGAACAGTATTTTAGAGAAGGCTCAGAGGATTTTCTCATATCTTCTATGACTTCCGTAATGGATGAGTTTTGGTTTGCTCCTGGTCCTTTGTTTCCTTCATGTAATTCCAGCCAGAGCAATGGAGGAAAAACCAGGGAGTCTAAGCTCAGCTTTCTAGGTTGCAGAAAGCTCTTTTGGGTAGAAAAGGGGAACTAAGGACTATCAGCAATTATTATCATTACAGCAATTACCACTGCTAATTTTTATTATCAACTTATTTTAAATGAGTTGAACAAACAGAAGCTAAGGTTCTGGCCACCTGTATACAAAATAAACACTAGACCAATTAGGGGGCAGGATAAAATTTTAATGAAAAGAACTAAGGTTCCTCCAGGGAACCTGGTTCCCTCTCTGCTCACCATGAAACTAAAATGCCTTTGAAATCTTTTATTCCGGAGCTATTAAAGACTCCAAACATATTTTGGAACTGTTCAGGCCTGATCCTTGTCTCCATTCTCCAAGGAAAGTGCTTTTAAAGCTAGCATATATTAAGTGGCTACTGTGTGCCAGCATTTTACATATATTATCTTATTTAATCCTCACAACACCCCTGTGGGTTACATATCAATCTCTTCATTTTACAGATGAAGAAACTGGGATTTAGAGAGGTTAGATATCAAAGCAAAATTCCACAACTAGTAAGTGATTGAGGAGAAATTTGTACCCAGTTTCAATCTAACTGAATTGCCTGTACTTTCTGATATACAAGAATTCTTCCATCCCTGCTAGTTCTGCTAGTCTTCCGGTTTCGTTCCGGGCCATGCAGGTCTGCTTCTGCAGACTTGGAACTAACAGGAAACCATTTCTTGCCTTACCTGATGCAGAAACATCAATGCTAAGGACACCTCTTGCAGGGACACAGAAGCAGTAATATTTCTGCCTAAGAGCTGAGAATGGGATAAGAGGGAATGAGTGAGAGAGAGAGAGGATGTTTCTTTGATCTGTACTGTCATGGGCTCTCCAGTACCGAAGCTGGGAGTAGAAAGAGAGGGAATGTCTGTTGTTTCTGATTTTAATGAATTTATATTAAGGCCTTTATCTTCCTTTTGGGTCAATGCAAAACACAGGCGTGGGGGTGGGGAGTGGCTGAAGATGGAGTCCTTTGAGGTGGAGCAGGTGTGGCAGAAGTGGGGGGGGGTGTTTCTGGGTCGCCTCTTGCCTGCCTCTTAAGTCTGCAAGGCCATGCTGGAGCCCAGAGCCCAATATAAGGGCTCCAGTGATATTAGGCTGGGAGGATTCTTCCGGGAGGGCGTTGAACGCGGTAGGATCTGCTACGCCTCGGAGGGCTGCACCGCGTCAGCACCGCGGACAGCTCCTCTGCTTTGGCCTTCGACTCAGACCCCAGAGATCACACGCCGCCTCTGGGAAATAGTCGGCTTCCAAGGTGGAGGAAGCCCCGGTCAGGTGCGGGTTCGCTTCAACCAACTGCTAAATTCTGAAGCTGGAAACCTTCATTCACGCAGCCGCGCCAGCTGCGTGCGCCTGCATCGAGACGTCGCTTCTCCAGTTCAGAGGCAGCCAGCTCGGTTTGTGGTTTTCCTTTGGGTCCGGTGTCTGGGCTCCTTTACCTGTCCCTGGCCTGGGTAAACCGCAGCCGCCCAGAACGGAGATGAGAGTGGAAATGCTCTCCTCCGTGCGGTGATAGATCATGCAAACGGGTGACACCAGTTTAACCAATAAAACAATTTGAATCAATTAGCCGGCTGAGGAGAGTCCCGACGTGTAAAATGCATGTCAGCTCGAATAGGAAAGCATTGATTAACTCGGCCCCTACCCGCTGCCTCCCGCCACCGCCTGCTCCTCCCTGAGCTTGCCAAGCTCTCAGGGGCCAGGACAGGGACTGACAAGGATCAGGCGCCCCTGGTCTGGAAGAAGAAAATGGAAAGGCAGTGGAGAACCATCAGGAGGCCTGTTCAAGCTTAGGAGACAGCAAAGAATCAGAGAGATAGTGAGTGGCAGAAAGTTGCTCACCAACTCAAAACGTATAATCAGACTGTAATTCCGAAGTCCAGCTCCAAATTCATGGTGAGGATTTGCTGGAACACGGAATCTAACTTTGAATAACAGTTCTCCACCTTAATCTTTCAAAAATATGATTGGCCTGACAGCTCAAACAGAGGCCCTAGACTCGCTGGGGTAATAAAATGCCATGTTATTTTTAGAATTATTGGTGCAAAGTACTACATCACACATTCCTCTTTCCAGTGAAACTTTTTTGCATTAAAAAAAAAATCTCAGGTTTTTATGGCCAGTAAGTCACCAAGGTAAAGTATAAATGTTTATCTTGAAAGATGGTGTAAGGAGGTGGCTACAGGTACCACTCAGGTGTGGATTCAGTCCTCAGAGTACCAAGGATGGGAGGAAAGGCAAAGATTCATCCCATTTCTCTTAAAAAAATTTTTTTTTATAAGGATCTGTAGAGGACAAGGAGTCTTTGGGGGCACAAATGGGAACAGCAAAACCAAAAGGGAAGATCCCGTGGTTCTTCCTGCTTGGCAGCGACCACACCAAAATGGGTACATTTTGGTGGTACATTAATAAGCGGACAGGCTTTTCATTGCTTCCCATTTTTGGTCTTAAAATCTGTCCCATTTCCAGGCTTTCTTTCCATGCAGTTCAGGCTTTCTTTCTAGTAGCCTGGGTTCTAGGAAGTGTGAGGAAGCCGAGCCCTCCTTTGGTGGGAACCCCTGACCTCAGACCTCAGACCTGACCTCAGATCTCAGGGGCTTCCCTGGTAGCTCAGTCAGTAAAGAATCTGCCTGCAGTGCAGGAGATTGGGTTTGATCCCTGGGTCGGGAAGATTCTCTGGAGAAGGAAATGGCAACCCACTCCAGTATTCTTGCCTGGAAAATCCTATGAACAGAGGAGCCTGGAGGCCTACAGTCCATGAGGTCACAAGAGTTGGATACAACTTAGTGACTAAACCATCATCTGACCTTAGAGAGGAGGCAGAATCAGGCCAAGGCCCTGGAAACTTCAGAAGAGCAGGTGAGTGGGCAGCCTTCAGCTTTCCACAGGAATGGATTTGTGAATGAAAATAACTGTCTTTTGGCAAATGAGCTGGGCAGGTACCCTGTGAGTTTTCCTTCTTTTAGGATAGGAGGCTCAGAGGGCACTTAGGGAGCATTTGGTTGATTTCAGCCCCTTAGGACAGAGCCCAATTTGTGCCTATAATGCCTTCAGAAACTAGAAACTGGGTGAAATATTACCTCACTGCCGTTTGAAGCATGCTTGAACAAATGTTAAAATTTTGTGGCTCTGAAACTGTTTTCTGCATATTCATTTAAAATAGCCACAATTCCTGTATCCCTCACTTTTTGTTCAATTGGCTCTTTGGTATTACTGACCTTTAATGAAGTGCTTTCACACATTCATATTCGAATTTAGTGGTGGTCTGTTGATGCTATGAGGTAGTCCCGCCGGGCTTCCGGGTTAGTGTAGGTTGTTTTTTCAACCATTTCCACAGTGTGACTACCCAACTGTAAGCCTGTGTGTTTCACCAGGCGGCAATCGAAAATTTGGCTCTGATAGTAAAGGAAAAACTTAAAAGATCTCCCAATCACATTCCCTGTAGGTATTCTTCTTAGCATGTCTTCTAAATAGGCAACTTTATCCCTTTCTGATAAAGGAGAGGTGGTCATTTTGACTGCTAATAGCTGATCCATTAGGAAGTAATACACTGACACTTCACTATATTGTATGTGTGCTTTACTTCGTGGAAGTTATGGGAAATGGGCCTTTCCCATCATCATTATTGTTGTTGTTGTTATTTCCTTTTCTTAAAAGGGCTTGCCTCTACATAATTCCCTGAGAATTTACTTCCGTGGGAGCATCGACAACTTGCGCAAGTGCAGGTCAAGGTTGGGGCCCTCTCTGCTTTGGAGTCTCAGCTTTTCCTTGTGCCTCAGCCTGCATGGCTTTTACAAAATGGGTTAGAGAACTATTCTGAATGAAGTTGATTGATGAGTGCACACATGCTGTCATTGGGGTCCTCACTTAATCGCACTTTCCAAAATAGAGAATGCCACTCTGCATCTTGTCCTAAAAAAGGGCAAATGTATATTCCAAAGTGAAGACATTCTCCATGCTTCCTTCCAAGTTTTTAGATTGGGTACACTATTGAGAAACTCCCTTCCTCCCCCGCTTTTCTCATTGCACAGTGTTTCAATGGAGCGCTGAAACTATTCTATTCTCAGGCTAATTGTGGTTCCTGTATCTTCAGACACAGTGCGGCTACAGATTTGCGCTGCGTACCCGAGGGAGCATTCGCAAAGGAGGGTGGCTCAGAAAAATGAGGGGAGGAGACGATAACGGGCAGGGATACAATCAATTTAGAGGCGTCCTTCTAGAATCCGGGGCCTCCGGGATCCAGGTGCCCGGGATGCACGCAGACTACAGGGCTCTCTACGGCTGAATCAGATCGGCGGCTCCAGCACCGCGGCTGCGCTTGCTCAGGGGTTGGAGCGGTTGTTGTCGATTGCGGGTGGGTTTAGGTGTTAGCTTTCGTGCCTGCTGAGAAAGGATCTGCTCTCTCTGCCTTTCGCTCTCCCTCCTCCCTCTCTGTAACATGCCAGCCCTTTAATGTGGAGTGTCAGGGAGACGGTGACGTCACCTTGCCCGCTGGGTGGCGTCCCCTCGGTCCGACACGAGTTCAGAGACAGAGAAAGGCGCTGTCAGACTGCGCTCCACCTGGGGCTCGCCCGCCGCGGTTTCCGCGCGCCCACACTTTCTGCGGTCGAGGGGACGCCCCGCCGCAATTCGCTATTCGGGAGGTCCTTCTCAGCCGGTCGGGGTACCAGCGCCGTTAGCGCCGACGAGCGCCAGCATCTGCACGCGGAGCCCTCCGAAGTCCCGCCCGCTGGATTCGAGGACCCGCTTGGATGCTTCGCCTCCGAGCGACCTCGGAAGATGGGCCCGCAGCCACGCGCGTAAAGACAGCTAGGGGTTACCAGGTACTGCCGGAACCAGCCGGCCCCCACTCGGCGCACAGCTCGCGGTCCATGATTTGGGATCCCCAGCGGTGGGATTTCCCCGGTGAGGTTGAGGGGCAGCGGAGGGCTTCGGTGGTGATTGGTTTGGGAGCCAGGGGAATTTAGCTGGGGGTCGTTGGCTCGTAAGTGGGATAAGGAAGTTCGACAGCTTCCTCGGATCAACTAACTTTTAATTGTCTCTCCTTCTCTCACTCACTTAGAAAAAATCTCGCTACCTAAAACCTCTTATTTGTGTCTCCGCTCTGACGGGCGTTTCTTGGAGCGCTTGGGGTGAAACTGGAGTACACTCAGTCGGACACACTTCTGCCCTGTCTACCGCTGCGGAGGCGGCGGGTCTCTAACGTAGAGCAGCTCCCAGATAGGGCCAGGCCCGCTGAGCACATCGCTCCGGAGCGAAAAGTTGCCATTATCCCAGGGTCTGATAAGATGAGAATCTTGTCTGGGGGGCGAGGATGAGCACTGAAGGACCATTTGGCAAAGCTAGGGCTGGTTATTTCAGGCCCAGGTATCACGGTGCCATTGAACGCCCCATCCCCTGGAAATCTGATCCATCCGAAGTGACAAGCCCAGTTTTCCTCTCGTTGATCGCGTTTGTTCAGCCTTTCTGGAGGCCACGGAATGGAATGAGAACTGAGGATCCAGGGGTCAGAAGGGCGAAGGTTGTCAGGATAGACGTCACAGGAACCCAGAGAGGACATGGATATGACCATCTGGGTAAAGGGATATGCTAGTGTATTCAGTGAAATCTCTATAGTCACAAACTCCAGTGCACTTGGGGGAGGGTGGTGATGCCACCGCCACCGGCGATTTTCCAGGGCAAACCATACTCTTAGCAGCTGCCCTGGGCAAGTAGCTGTGCAAAGGTCACTGTCGGTTTCTCAGGGAATGAGCCACTTGGCTTGTTTTGACTTAGCAGCGTCATCACAAAGGTTTCTTTCGCTTGCTTTTGGTGTATTTTCAATTTACTGGCTGTTTTCCCCCATTAAGTACCCCACTGACCAGAGACGACAGGAATTTTACCGCAGGCCCAACCCTGGGCTTCCGCTTTCAGTGCTCCTACAGATTATCAAGGCCACGGTTTATCCCTACCGTGGGGCGCTTTTCCCCCCTAGAAGGTGAAGAGATATCTACACAAATCAGAAAAATAAATGTCACAAAAAGTGGTTCACCTTACAACTAAATTTGCCTTTTAAAGCCCATCAGTAAGGATCCCCAAGAACTGGTCAGTTTCTTTGCACTGTTTCTGGCCTTAACACTCTCGCCTGTACTTATTTGCTCATTGTCATGGAAATGACAGGAAAACAGTATCTGAATATTTTCAAGTCTACAACTTCATCTTTTTAATCGAACTATTGGAACCAGAACCACTCAGTTTAGCAAGCAGATTGAAACACCTATTTTGGTGCAATCTTGTATATAGCTTTGTACATTTCCCCCCAAATTTTCTAACTGAAGTATCAAAATATCAAATGGCAAAGATCAGGGAGAAGGGCTTTCTTCGTTTACTTTAATGAGCTGTGTCTCAACCAGCAGTGAATTTCCCCCAAGGAAACCACAGATACCACAAACATTGCTTTTTTAAAAGGCTTGGGTTTATTGTTTTAACCAAAATCAATCTATTTTCAAGCAAATGTGAATGGTCTCTATTCTAAAATTTCGGCTTCAATGGCCAAGCCTGTTTTCCGTAACTTCTGTAACCTGTCCTAGTTACAATTGTCATAATTACTTCCTAATTTCTAACGGGCATGCCATTTTAGTCTAATGGCTTCCATAAATCCGGGATAAGGTATTGAGTTTCTTAGGAAGTGACTCTTTAAAAATATACGTGGGATATTTAGAACTGAAGTACTTCCAAATCCCCGCGTTTCCAAAGAACTTTCCCGAAGAAATTTAAAAGAGAGAGGACTTCAATGGGTCTGAAACTTGGTCCCTTTGCCCAGTGATAATTATATCTTAAGCGAAGTTAGTTATTGTAATTCTTCAGTTAGCCGCACAACCCACCCCTCTCTTTTGTAAACTGAAAAGGCTCTAGCCAACGCTTTCTCCTTTCCCTTCCAGTCTCCAAGGCTGACCCGGAGGGCTAGGCCCGGGCTTCCCCGGCGGAGGAGATGGCGTCCAGCCCGCTGCCCGGGCCCAACGACATCCTGCTGGCATCGCCGTCGAGCGCCTTCCAGCCCGACGCGCTGAGCCAGCCGCGACCGGGCCACGCCAACCTGAAACCCAACCAGGTGGGCCAGGTGATCCTCTACGGCATTCCCATCGTGTCGTTGGTGATCGATGGGCAGGAGCGCCTATGCCTGGCGCAGATCTCCAACACTCTTCTCAAGAACTTCAGCTACAACGAGATCCACAACCGCCGCGTGGCGCTGGGCATCACGTGCGTGCAGTGCACGCCAGTGCAGCTGGAGATCCTGCGGCGCGCCGGGGCCATGCCCATCTCCTCGCGCCGCTGCGGCATGATCACCAAGCGCGAGGCTGAGCGCTTGTGCAAGTCGTTCCTAGGCGAAAACAGGCCGCCCAAGCTGCCCGACAACTTCGCCTTCGACGTTTCGCACGAGTGCGCCTGGGGCTGCCGCGGCAGCTTCATCCCCGCGCGCTACAACAGCTCGCGCGCCAAGTGCATCAAATGCAGCTACTGCAACATGTACTTCTCGCCCAACAAGTTCATCTTCCACTCCCACCGCACGCCTGACGCCAAGTACACGCAGCCGGACGCAGCCAACTTCAACTCGTGGCGCCGTCATCTCAAGCTCACGGACAAGAGCCCCCAGGACGAGCTCGTCTTCGCCTGGGAGGACGTCAAGGCCATGTTCAACGGCGGGAGCCGAAAGCGCGCGCTGCCCCAGCCGGGCACGCACCCTGCCTGCCATCCGCTCAGCTCGGTCAAGGCGGCCGCGGTGGCGGCGGCGGCGGCGGTGGCCGGGGGCGGGGGGCTCCTGGGCCCGCACCTGCTGGGGGCGCCCCCCCCGCCGCCGCCCCCGCCGCCTCTGGCCGAGCTGGCCGGCGCGCCTCACGCGCATCACAAGCGGCCGCGCTTCGAGGACGACGACGACTCGCTGCAGGAGGCGGCCGTCGTGGCCGCTGCCAGCCTCTCGGCCGCCGCCGCCGCCAGCCTATCGGTGGCTGCAGCCTCGGGTGGCGCCGGGGCGGCCGGAGGCGGCGCCGGGGGCGGCTGCGTGACCGGCGCGGGCGCGGCGGCCGGCGCCAAAGGGCCGCGCAGCTACCCGGTCATCCCGGTGCCCAGCAAGGGCTCGTTCGGGGGCGTGCTGCAGAAGTTCCCGGGCTGCGGGGGCCTCTTCCCGCATCCTTACACCTTCCCAGCCGCCGCCGCCGCCTTCGGCTTGTGCCACAAGAAAGAGGACGCAGGCGCCGCGGCCGAGGCCCTGGGGGGTGCGGGCGGCGCGGGCGCGGCGCCCAAGGCCGGCCTGTCGGGCCTCTTCTGGCCGGCGGGCCGCAAGGACGCCTTCTACCCGCCCTTCTGCATGTTCTGGCCTCCGCGGACCCCGGGCGGGCTTCCGGTGCCCACGTACCTACAGCCCCCGCCGCAGCCGCCCTCGGCGCTCGGCTGCGCGCTGGGGGAAAGCCCGGCCCTGCTGCGCCAGGCCTTCCTGGACCTGGCCGAGCCCGGCGGC